>NC_062220.1:20140830-22775722 GCF_902686445.1 Sciurus carolinensis
AGTATTTAAACTTCCCAGTCTTCAGTAGCCTGATGCATGAGAGATACCTGACAATGAGCTTCCAGTCTCCAGCAGGCATCTCAGGATGGGATTTGCCCCACCTCAAGATGGGAGTTACTGCTTCCAGGATAATCCAAGATGGTTGCTCTGGCTTCCAAATGTGTTGGCAAATGGGGAGCTGCAGCTTGCTGTGGGCATGGTTGGCTGGAGGTCCTGGAAGCAGGGTGCAATCAGTCAGTCTGGGGGTCCTGGTGATATGGCGCAGTTAGTCGGTCTAGGGGTCCTGGTGGCGGGGAGCAATCAGTCGATGTGAGGGCCCCGGAGGCAGGGAGTGATCAGTCGGGCTGAGGGATCCTAGAGACGGGGCTCAGTCAGTCCAGTCAGTGGTCCTACAAGTCCTGGCTGTTGTCTCAAAATGGCGCAGCCACTTGTAACCAATCCTACAGGTACTGTGACAGCAAACTTCCAGGCAACAGCAGGCAGCTCGTGCTCCACTGGCAGTCTGTGGTCAGTCTGCTGACTGCTGTCAGATAATCGGGAGGTGAACCTCAGGCGGTGGGTGATGGGTAAGTGAAAGGCAGGTGATGGACAGGCCCCCACCTATTTTATTGCACAAACTGTGACACAATCCTGTCTAACTGCTCAGAACTCAGGTCAGCTCTACTCAGCTCACAGGCGCTACTGCTATCGAGTGTTTCTTTATAACAACATAGTTAACCTGCAGGACAGTGAAGTTCAAGATCAGTCATGCTCACTGTCCACCAAATGGCTAAGGATGTGAGCTGCAAAAACTGCCACAGTAAACTGGCCTGGATCTATGAGTTTGCTAGCAGAGACAGCCAGCGTTATAAGGAAGGCCGTGTGATCCTGGAACATGCTCTAGTTCAAGAGAGTGAGGGTTTGAGGAGTATGTGCCATCTGATAACTCTTGAAGAAAAAAAAGTAAGTCCATTTTTTCCCAGGTCTCCTTCACTGAGGACAAAACCTATTTACATATACTGTTACCTTAGCATCAGTCAGATTCATGAACTGTGGAACAAGAGGTTGTGAGGCTCTATGAAGGAATCTTTCCTTCTTTTAAATTTTTCTACCCAATAACAATGTATAGAGAGAATATTAGGCAGTTGCTAATTTTTTTGTTCCCAGTTTACATCTTGAGGCAGAAGATGCCACACATAGCTATATGATGGGCTGTATGAGGAAGAGTCTGGACCATTAGAGTGAAAAGTGAGTGTTAGGTAAATTTTGAATGGAGAATAGGTCAAGAGCAAGATTTTAAAATTTATTTTAATACTTAAAAAAAAAAAAAAACAGTTATCTTGTCGTCAAAAGTTCAGTCCTTGTCCTTGATGCCAATCCAGTAACAAGAAAAAGGAAAAAGATTTATTGCTTTGCTAGCAAGAGAGAAACATAGGGGACTCCTGTCCATGAAGCTGATTCCGTCCTTCAGCAGGAACAGGGGGCTTTTAAAGAAGTGATTCAGAGGCTACATTTCACATGTTCTCTGTTGGAGTTATAATTCACTTGTTAATTTGGAAGATAGTCACTTCTGAGATCTTCCGATCCCATCCCCACTCTGGATTACTTTGTTGCTATGGTGGGTGTGTGCTAGGATGGAGGAGAAAGGAAATCCAGTTTCCCCTGAGATTAGGGAGGAGGAGAGATTAGGGAGGAGCAGAAAGAGAGGAAGAGAAAGAAACATGTCCATTTTAAAACTAATTTGCAGTGGCAGAGCAGCAACTGTTATATTCAAGGCATAAAGTGGACCACTGTTACAAGTCTTGACCCAAAGATGTCACCTTTTCTAGTTACTTGTCACCACATCACTTATGTTGATTGGAAACTTTCTGAAGTGGGGCAAAATTGTTTGTCTTTTTTCCATGTAAATTAAGCATAGTAATATAAATAAATATAAATAAGAGTTGGGGGGAAATTCTACCCCCTTCAATGGAAAGTAATCAAATGGATATCTGATATCACATCTCTGAATCAACTTCCTCCTCGGAAAAATAAATTACACAGGTTAATAATTAGAGAGATTTCTAACTCATGGGAATAGATGAAGTGGTAGCTTTTATAAATCTCACCTGGAAAGACAATGCTTTCCAGCTATTCACTAAGTAATTAACAAACTAATATAAAATCGACTTTAGTCCATCATTCTTTCCAGTTTCAACTATCCCAGTGACATTCATTCTATCCCAATGACTCATGATTCATTTATTCAGTCAATTATTTAATAAATACATACCTTCCTTTAGAGTCAGGACATGTGGCTACTACACATACTGCCAAACACAGAAATGTCATGGTGGAGGACTTTTATGCCAGGTAACAAATATTGAATAAAAAGAATCATCCAGAATTTGTCAGAATCTTGCTCCAGCACTATTGAAAGAGAACTCACCAGCCAACAGGCATATGCCTGTGTGCTCAATTGGTAAGATCAGTTGAGATACTCAGTGATTCAGGATTTATCATTATTATTATTATTATTATCATCATCATCATCATCATCATCACAGTTCTGACATTCCACTGGTTTTCAAGAGCTGGTGATGTAGCTCAGTACTCAGTAGCAGAGTGCTTGCCTAGTGATACCGCCATTTACCGGTGACGAGTTCTGCTTCCTCAGGTGTTGAAGTATAACGCCAGAGAAGTACGCCGAAGCAAGCATAGAATAGAAAGTAAGCTTTATTAAGGAAAAGTAAAAGCAGACTTCTCCAGGCTGGAAGAAGGGGACCCAAAGGCAGAATCCCTCGGATTGAGCAAATCTTGTCCTTTTTATAGGTTTTATCCTCCCGTTCTTTCCCCCTTATCTCTTTCCTCCCTGCCTATGTGATTAGGCCCAGTTTTGCATAAAGTGAGAAGCATGGGCAGGGGGAGGGCCAAGGTGATTCAGGCAGGTAAGGGCCCAGGAGGCATTAATTAGCACCTCCTTGCCTGTAGTCCCTGACAGGGGCAGGTAAATTTGGTTATCAATGGGCTCTGCAGGTCCTTGACATTCCATTCTCCCAAGGCGGTCTCCAACTTCCAGAGGCAGATGGCTTTCATGGCCCGCATTTCCTCGATCTGAGGATCTAACCCAATCCCTGTTTCTACACTAACAGCCTATCCCCAATTCTGGCTTCGCTAGCATGTGCCAAGCTCTGGGTTCTATCCCCAAAACCACAAAAACAAAACAAACAAAAACCAAACGATTTTCAAAAGCTTTCTGTCTATTGAATAGATAGTGAATGACCAGCAAATACACATATATTTTATTTCTGTATGCTTGATGGATTTATCTCTCTGGTGATGTAAATTAGTACTCTATCATATTTATCAGGTTTTCATGAAATAGATTATAATGCATCATCTCCAAGATCATTCCTGAAGTACTTTAACAAAAATGAATTTTTAAAAATGAATTTTAAAGCCAGGCACTGTAGCACACACCTGTAATCTCAGCAACTTGGGAGGCTGAGGCAGGAGGATCACAAGTGTAAGGTGTAATGTATAAAGCTGCTCCCCCGCCCAACAGGTACAGCCATTTCCCCGCCTCCCAATCACTTGTCAGTCTGTGAACATCCTAGCTAGCTATTGGTTCATCAGTCAGCTTGCAAGTGTCCTTCTCCCATATTGGTCCCCTGTTAGCCCGGCAGAATTCAACTGTTTTACTGTAGCTTCCCCGCCATCTTTTCCCATTCTTCTGTCTGTCCTCCTCACTTTTCTCTATCCTGGCTTTCCACTCTCTCTAGTGCACGCCCTTTCTTCTCCTTTATCTTTTCCTCTCATTTTCTCTCTTACCCTTCAGGGAGACACTGTTTGCTTAATAAATTCCCTTATGTGATTTCCCATGTCCGGTGTGGTTCTGTGGAAATTTCTTACATAAGGGATCCCAAAAAACCATGCCCACACAAGCCACCTCCCCTCTAAGATTCCACAACACTTGCCTGGGTGGGAAAGAGAGTAATAACAGTATGTCTTGTGCATTCGGGGAGTAAAAGTCCAAAATCCAAGGACAGGAGGTGAAGTCATGGTATGAGAACTCAGCAAACAAGTACCTAGTTGATAAAGATTCTATTTGGAAGTGGTAGTGCAAAGTCCAGAGACCCAACGATGCAAAAGTCAACAGAGTTTAGTCCTAATGTGGAACCAAGCTGGGCCTGGTGGTGCTCACCTATAATCCCAGCAACTGGGAAGGCTAAAGCAGGAAGACAGCAAGTTCAAGACCAGCCTGGGCAAGTTAGCAAGACCCTGTCTCAAAATAAAAATATTTTTTAAATGGTGTGGGGGAGTGTAGTGTCCCGACCCGCAGGACATCAACGAGGACGGCAATGAGAACTTCTTGGTCCCTGACAGTGTAGCTCAGTGGTAGAACACCTCTAGGTTCCATCCCCAGGGTAATGTATAAAGCTGCTCTCCCTGCCCTTTCCGTTGCAGTCATTTCCCCGCCTCCCAACTACTGTCGGTCTGTGAACATCCTAGCTAGCTATTGGTTCATCAGTCAGCTTGCAAGTATCCTCCATTATTGGTCTCCTGTTAGCCTGGCGGAATTCAACTGCTTCACGGTAGCTACCCCGCCATCTTTTCTCTTGCTTTTCAAATTCAAGTTGTGCATCTTTAGCAGAAACATCACAGATCTGAAGCTGAATCTTCCTACTGCATTCTATCGAGTGGTACATAATTTCAATTTGTCCACTGGGAATATTAATTATTAATCTTAATTGACTATTCAGTTAATATGGTGTAGTAGGCAGAATGTTAAGATAACCCTATGTCAGAGGCTCATATCTGTTACTTCCCTGATTATACTGCTTTATGGTTAAAGGGTAATTATCAAGTGGGACTACGATAAATAAGTCAGTAATTTAAAAGTAGAGAGCTGAGTGTAGCTCAGAGGTAGAGCCCTTGCCTCACATGTGCAAGGTCCTGAGTTCAATCCCCACCACCACAAAAAAAAAAAAAAAAAAAAAAAAAAAGCAGAAGAAAAGCCACAGTGTTAATGTGTGGCAGTGACAGCACACCTGTTAATCCCAGGGACTCAGGAAGCTGAGGCAGGAGGATTGCAAGTGCAAAGCCAGTCTCATAAATTTAGCTAGACCCTGACCAACTTAGCAAGACCCTGTCTCAAAATTAAAAGAAAAAATTCAAAAGGGATGGGGGATGTGGTTCAAGTGGTTAAACCCCTCTGGGTTCAATCCCTGGTAACTAAATAAATACATACATAAATAAAGTGTGCCAGGGGTTCTCAGACTTGCTGACATAAAGACATAAGCCAAGAATCTAAATGCCTCAGGGTTGGAGCATGTCCACCAGCTAACAGCCAGCAAGGAAATGAGCCCTGGGTCTTATAGCCACAGGGAACAGAATTGCTAGCCTGAAGGAGGTTGGAAATGGATTCTTCTCCACTGCTTCCAGATAAGAATCCAGCCCAAACCGGGCGCAGCGACCCACACCTGTAATCCCAGCAGCCTCGGAGGCTGAGGCAGGAGGATCACAAGTTCAAAGTCAGCCTCAGCAATGTGAGGCGCTAAGCAACTCAGTGAGACCCTGTCTCTAAATAAAACACAAAAAAGAATCCTGCCCAACTGGCACCTTGATTTCAGCCTCGTGAGACCCTAAGTAGAGAACACAGTTGAACCCACCTGGACTACTGACTTTGAGAGCTGTTTGTTTTCCAGCCGCCCCCCCCCACCCCTTTTTGTATTTTATTTTTTTGAGACAGGGTCTTGCTAAGTTGTTTAGGGTCTTGCTAAATTGCTGGGGCTAGCTTCTAACTTGCAATCCTCCTGCCTCAGCCTCCCAAGTCACTAAGATTGCAGGCATGAACCACTGTGCCCTGTGGGAGAGCTGTTTTTGCTGGAATCAAATGTCCAGTACTCAGGAGGACAGGTGTTGGGAAGGAATCAGGCTTCTCTAAGGCCATCCTTAAATAAAAGATGATAGTGGATCTGGCTCCTAAAAGCTCTAACTTCCCAGGCTCTGGGCTCAGGGTTTTTGTGGGAATTAAGGGGACAGTGGAATTGCACAGCTGGGTGGGGTCTCAACAAGGGTGTGTCTCCTCCAACACATCGCAGTGGATTTGGACATTCTGTGCTATTTACCAAGGCAGTGTGTTACAAAGGCCAACTGGGTCTTGTGAATGATCTAAAGAAATGTTAGTGCTAATTTCAAGGTGAAACTTCTGCTGAAGGATTAGGGAAGGGCAAAAGGGAAGGGGCAACAAAGGAAAATCTCCCTGGGGCCCTGGTTAACACAATGAGATCCTGAATGCTTCAAGCTGTTACGCTGTGTTAACTTGTATATAGCAATATAAAACTAATACAAGTGGCCTCTATCAGGTTTACCCACTATTGAGTAACTCTTCCTTTTAGTATCCAATAAGCATTCGGTTAAGAAGCCCTTTGGATTAAGCAAGTGCTCTATTCCCTGTCAAATGTTTAGTAGCTTAGACACCCATTGATCTTTCTTGCATGAATTGTGAATGCCAAAATGTTGAGTTTCTAATGCAAAAGTTTTGTTTTTCTCATGTATTTTTTCATTTCAGCGTGATCTCATGGATTCCTGTTTTAGTCAGTGGGCTATTATCCACTAGTGTCATTAATTTTTATGCTCTAATTCTCTGATTGAGGTGGCTTCTACATCCTTACGGCAGGACTGCACCATTTATTGAGCACTCCCTCACTTTCTGGTGGAAAAAACTACTCAAGGTCATCTTTTTCCTGATTTGATTCTGTAAAAGCTATTTCTCCAGGTAAACTTAGTTTCTAATGGAATCTATAGTTACATAAATCTTTTTTTTTCTGTCTTGGCAGTACTGGGGATCAAAGCCGGGGGTGCCCTACCACTGAGCTACAGCCCCTAGCCCTTTTAAAATTTTGAGACAGGGTCTCCCTGAGTTGCCCAGGCTAGCCTCGAACTTTTGATCCCCCTGCCTCAGCCTCCCAAGTTGCTGCAATTGCGCATGCACCATCGTGCCCAGTCAATAGTCACTACGTTTGGCTCACTAATGAATAAAGATGTACCAAAAGGAAAAGGAAATGTGTTCTGCCCCACACTTCCCTTTCTTCGGCATCACTCTCAGCTTAAGTGGTTAGCTCATAAACGAAAGTAACACAAGGAAGGGCTGCTGTGATTAAGCCAGGCGCTCGAGTGATCTCCAATCTTAAAGTTAACACACTAGGACATTTAATTCAACTGCAAACTCCCACTTATATGATTTAATATAATTGTGTGAGCGCAATCTTATATTCACAGATTCTGTCTACACTCAAGGGAATGGGGGATGAGGGCTACAGAGTTTGTAGATTTCTGTTTACCACAGGATAGAGGCTGGCTCCGGATCCCAGGAAGGCTGTCGTGACCCCACTGGGCTTGGCTCTGAAAAGCACAATGCCTTTGCCAAATGGAGGAAGGCCCAGTAAACTCCTCTAGGCGTGTCAGGCGATTTGGGTTCTTTCACAGGGGCAGCAAATGTCAATTGTGGGACTAACTCGCATGAAGCACAAATTCCATGCCAAAGTACAAAGAGCACAGATGCAAAGTCATGGTGATGGGAAAGCTGCCAACACTTGTAGATCCAACTAAACACATTTCACTTTGATTATAACACTTGAGTCCAGGGGCCAGAGGGAATACGGTAACACACGGACGACTGAGACACATGGGACCTAAACATGTTTCAGATAATATCAAGAAATGCTATTTTAATTACTCGGATAATAATTACAAAAATCAAGTTCTAATTTTAAAAAATGTACATAAAGCTGAGTGTAGTGGCACACACCTGAAATCCCAGCAACTCAGGTGGCTGAGGCAAGAGGATCATTAAGTTCAAGGCCAGCCTTAGCATCTTAATGAGACCCTCAGCAACTTAGTGAGATCCTATCTCATGGTGGGTGGGGGGAACTGGGGATATATAGCTCAGTGGTAAAGTGCTTCTGGGTTCAATCTCCAGTACCAACAACAACCAAAAAATAGGAATATCACTGAATGCTGGTTTTAAATTGGTTCCTATATGTAATTTTCATATATCTTTATATACCTCCAAAAAAAGTCATGAATTATCTATGGAGTTGTGTAACTAAATAATAATGTGTAAAAATGTGGATGGAATATGCATCATCAGTTAAGGGTTCAGCCAGAATAGAAACTGCACTGATTTTTACTTTTATTTATTTATTTTTTAGGTACTAGAGATGGAACCCAGGGCCTCATGTGTGCTAGGCCAGCATCCTATCACTGAGCTACACTCCGGTCCAACACTGATTTTTGAACGTTGGCTATTAATTCAAATTGTCTGCACAAGTGAGGGAAGAGCTGGGATAAGGGAGAGGGTGAGGAAACTCAGAAGTTAGAAATAGCAGAAAGAGACAACTGCCCCCAGGGAGAGAAGACATGGAAGGAAGCGGCGTTTCCTAATCCCTGATGCTGTGTCATCTGGTAGGAGATGGAATCATGGTGGAGGCTGCCAGGCAAGAGCTAGGACCACAGGGGAAATAGAGAGGAATCTGACTTCTAGTGGACATCACCTCTCTAGAGGAAATGTTAGGCTTTTCCCTTCCCCCACCCTGTGATCTCCTAACAGTACACCCCATTCAGCAAACTCAGAGGAAGCCACCTGCTAGGAAGCCTGGAAAGCCAGGTGTTGACCTCCCACCACCTGCAGAATGAAGGAAGGTAAGGGCAAGAAGTCGATCCGAGAGCAAGCAGGAGTGGGACCAGCGGAGAATGAGGTGACTCAGTAATCAGAGGATGGTCATTAATTCTGGGGAGTCAAGGGAATGGGAAGAAGTACAAAGTGGTCCTCAACCTTATTGGTAACCACTTATTTCTTTTTACCTTCCTTTTTTTTTTTTTTTTTTTACATTTACATAGGGTAATGATGTTTATTTTATTTTTCCCCTCCCCCCACCCCTCCCACCCCTCTTTTCCCTCTACACAGTCCTTCTTTCCTTCATTCTTGCCGCTGTCCTTAGCCTAACTCTAAACCTAACCCTAAACCTAATGCTAGCCCCTCCCACCCCCCATTATATGTCCTCATCCGCTTATCAGCGAGATCATTCGACCTTTAGTTTTTTGAGATTGGCTTATCTCACTTAGCATGATATTCTCCAATTTCGACCATTTGCCTACAAATGCCATAATTTTATCATTCTTCATTGCGGAGTAATATTCCATTGTATAAATATGCCACAGTTTCTTTATCCATTCATCAACTGAAGGGCATCTAGGTTGGTTCCACAATCTGGCTATGGTGAATTGAGCAGCAATGAACATTGATGTGGCTGTATCTCTGTAGTATGCTGATTTTAAGTCCTTTGGGTATAGGCCAAGGAGTGGGATAGCTGGGTCAAATGGTGTTTCCATTCCAAGCTTTCTGAGGAATCTCCACACTGCTTTCCAGAGTGGCTGCACTAATTTGCAACCCCACCAGCAATGTATGAGTGTTCCTTTTTCATCACATCCTCGCCAACACCTATTGTTGCTTGTATTCTTGATAATCGCCATTCTAATTGGGGTGAGATGAAATCTTAGGGTAGTTTTGATTTGCATTTCCCTTATTACTAGGGATGTTGAACATTTTTTCATATATCTGTTGATTACTTGTACATCTTCTTCTGTGAAGTGTCTGTTCTACCTTCCTTTTTTGAGCTGGAAGTGTGATTCAGTGGTAGAACACTCACTTAGCATGCATGAGACCCTGGGTTTGATCCCCAAAATCTAAAAAAAATTTTTTTAATTTGAAATAAGCCAGATACTCACTACGTTATCCTCTGTACATTCTGTATAACTGGGATATTCATAAGGAGAAACACAGTAGAACCAGGCATAGCAGCACATGCTTGAAATCCTAGGGACTTGGGAGGCTGAGGCAGGAGGAACACGAGTTTGAGATCAGCCTTGGCAACTTAGTGAGAATCGGTCTCAAAATAAAAAAATAAAAAGGGCTGGAGATGTAGCTCATTGGTAGAGTTTTTCCCCCAATACCAGGGGAAACTTGGTTCAGTTACTTCTGATGGCAAAACCAGAACTGGTTATGAAATGAAATTTCAAAATCATTATGGTAAGAAACTAATGCCTGGGGAAGGGGTCAGTTCTGCTCCGCTCTCTCAGCCTTTCTCCAGGAAGCCTAATTAACCATGGGTCCCTACCTTTTGGATTATAAATAACTGCCTTGAGAGTCTGACTACTCTCTTGAAATGTAGCAGATGCCTAGGGAAAGAGCTGTTTCTTCTCTTCTTTCTGTGAGCGTGCTTTATGTTAGAGACCCTGCACAAGGCCTTCAGCTGCATAATTAGGAATTTAAAAAAAAAAAAAAAAAAGGAAAAAGGAGGCTGGGGGTATAGCTCAGTACTTGCCCAGCATGTGTGAGGCACTGGGTTTGATCCTCAGCACCACATAAAAAAAATTAAATAAATAAATGGAAAAGCTCCCAATGATAGGATGGGTCTAAGACAACGTCAAATAACCTATAAATATTGTAAGAAACTGTGAATCAGGGCTCAGAATTTGGAGTTTTTGGTTTCCTCTGGACCCCTGGTGTGAAGTAAAATTTGGAGCCCTCTCTTCAAGTGCTGCCTGCTGCTTCTGTTCTGTTTCCCACAACACACTTACTACCTGGGTTGCCTTGAGCAAGTTCCCAGGCCTCCCTGAGCCTCCATTTCCTCTTCTTTAAAACTGAATGATAAAACTTGAATTCAGCAAGACCACACAGATGAAAAAGCACTTCAAAGTGGATGGGTGTGTAGTGAACTTTCAATACATGTTAATCACTTTCATTTTTTTATTCTTTTTATTTGTGCATCCTCAATGTTAGCAGAGACAGGTTGTTTAACAAACATTCGTTCAGATCAAACAAGTGGAAGAAATAGTCATTTGCTCATCTGAGTCATACTTCCATGTGATAAGTCTTCTCCTGGTTCAACATATGGATCTAAATAAAACTTTGCCTTGGGGAACAGAGGAGGGGAAGGAAAGGAAGGTTCTGGGAAGGGGATTGAGCAACTAATGTTGCATGCTTGTACAATTAGAGCATAACAAATCATATTTTGTACAATTATAATGAACCGACAAATTTTTTTTTTTAAACTTTGCCTTGATTCTGACAAGGTCAGACACAGTATGATTTCACTAAACTTGACTATGGTAGACCTCTGGAGAGCAAGTTCCACTTCAGCGAAGAGAAAGAATCCACCAAGTGTCTCCTGAGGAGATTGATCTTTAGTAATCGGCATTAAAGGGGTAATCCGGCAAATGAGCCTGGCTGCAGAAACAAGCAGAGAGAACGTGTTCCACAAAAGCAACAGCTGTGGTTGAACAATCCACCCTCCTCTGCTGTGGTCTTATCATTCTGTGCTCCCTCAGCCCCTTTGCTGCTGAGACTTTGTGAGGACATAAGCAGGGAGCTCGTACCTTGACCATCTTTCAAATCAGTGGGTGACGTATTTGAGAAAGGCAGGCAAGCAAGCAAGTAGTGACCAGGGCACCAGAATGAAATCATGTTGATGGCTCATACCAAGCCTGGCACTTAGGAGTGTCGTCAGTTCATCCCGAGAGGCAGGAATAACATGCTATTGATACTTGACTTAACAACACAGGTGAAGGGTTAGGATGCCTAGAACATTCTGAGCCAACATTCCATAGATGTCTGCTGTAATTACTATCATCCTTCTATTGTAGATACAGAAATCAACTTGATAAAGTTAGGAAGTTTACCCCAGGCCACATAGCTGATAAACGGTGGGGCTGGGATGAGAAGCTAGGTCGGCTTGCTCATGAACCCACCAATCCACGCTTCCACTGATATGCCCAACTCTATTTGACATTCCTTCTTAGATGTCTTATGGCATCTCAAACATGTTAAGTCAAATCCTGCCAGCCTTCTGTTCAAAATCCTCCAATGGTTTCTCAGCTCAGAGCTAAAATGAAGTCCCTCCCATGGTTTACCCCCTTTCTTCATGCTCTGAACCCCAACACCTCTCTCCAACTTCACTGCCTCCTACTCTGCCTTTCACCCATTCTGCTCCAGCTTCCCTGCCCTCTTTACTCAAATGCTCCACATTCCTACCTCAGGGCCTTTGTACTTGCTGCTTTCACTGCCAGAAACACTCTTCTCCCCCAAATCTACATGGCTCATCTTTACTTCCTTCAGGTTTCTGCTCAACTGTCACCTTATCAGCAAAACCTCCCCACACCTACCCAATGTAAAGTACAATCTCACCAGGACCCACCACTTCCTGTCTCCTTTACCCTTCTTTGTTTTCCTGTGCAGTAAGTTACTATCCAACATATTTATTTTGAGTTACTTTTGTTCTCCCTATCTAGAATCTAAGACTATGGCAGCAGGAACTTTGCACAGTGTGATATCCCAAGCACCTGGAAAATGCCTGACACATCATAGATTACCAGTAGTAAACTGTTGGGGAAACTTCTGCTTCCTACGAGCAATGCCATGTCTTCTCTTAAAATTCTAACTCTACATTCAAAAGTTCAGACAATGAGCAACAATTAGGAATGTGTCTTCCCATAAAGTCTCCCCAGGACTCCAATTTGGGTATTCAAAATAGCGAGAAAATAGTACTAGAAGACAATCCTTCCAGCTAATCTTCCACCACTTAAAAACAAACAAACAAACAACAACAACAAACCAACAAAACCCAATGATCCTCCTTATTAACCTGCTGCCACTTACTCAGTCAGGTTACCGATCCTCCAGTTTCTATTGAAGCTGAGAATGGTTGCCATCTCCTCATCACTCAATTTGAAGTCAAAGACCTGGAAAGGCAAGAGTTCCAAAACATCCTTGGCAAGACAATCCTGGGATTTGAGATCTCCAGTCATTTTAGCAGGGAGTGAGCTCATGTCCACAGCACAAACTGGCCACAGGAGTTCAGATCTCCTTTGTAACATGTCAAGGGGATACAAATTTTTCTCTAAACTAGATCCCACACAAAGACTGCAATATTTAGCTAGATGTGGTGGGACATGCTATAATTCCAGCTACTTGGGAGGTTTATGCAGGAGGAAAGCAAATTCAAGGTCAGACTGGGCAATTTAGCAAGACCCTGTCTCAAAAACAAAAAGTGGGTTGGCAAGGGCTGGGGATACAGCTCAGTGGCAAAGCGTCCTTGGTTTCAATCCCCAATCTCTTTCTCCCCACCCCCACCTCTGTCTCCCTCTCCCCGCCCCTCTCTCTCTCTCTCTCTCTCAGACACACACACCCCAAACTCTCCAGTATTTATAGGGTGTAGTGTGCCCAAAGGAGGGATACCAGACTTGTAGGTATTAAACCTCAGTTTACATGGTATCCTGTTCACATGGGTTCTTCTAGAAGGATGGTTCTTCAAGTATGGTCCATCGCTCCTCTGCTACTAGGTGGGCTTGTAGCCGGTACAGTCTGCTCTTGCGTGCCCTTGACTACTCAAGGGCAACCAAGAACCTTCTCAGTGTGCTCAGATCTGACACTGCCCTAGCACATCCTGTGACCATTCATCTCAGCTCTGAGGCCAGATCCTGACCTAAGAGTGGAGACAGGTGGAGGAAGAGGGTAGGAACCACCAGTAATGCAGGGGTGAGATGAAAAACCTGGTGAGTCTCCCTTGTCCCCTGCCCCACTCAGGAATACCCAGCGATCAGCCAGAATCTCACCTGAAAGTTCTCCATGATGCGTTCTGGTGTCACAGACTTGGGGATCACCACCACATTCCTCTGGATCTGGAACCGGATCAGGACCTGTGAGGAAAGAGGACTTCATGTTTCCACATGTCTACAAGGATCCCTCCTTCCCAGCAAAAGCAAAAATAAAATATGTCTGTAGCTCACTGGCGTTAGCTACAACAGTGAATACTGACCAAGTGCTTAACTAGTAGAGACACTGGCCAGTTCTCCCCTTCCCTCCTGAACTAGCAGCAACTCTGTAGTCCTCCTCGTTTAGAAATGAAGGGATTTGGGGGTCATAAGGCTGAGATGTGGTACAGATGGCATCTGAATCCAAAAGCATGCTCTGTGACTCAGCTAGATTACTTGGTAGGAAGCCAAAGGACAGATGCTACACTTGTGTTAGAGTTTGGACCTGGGATACTCCCAAAGGCTCATGGGTTGAAGACTTGGTCCCCAGTGGTGGCACTATTTGGAGGTGGTAGAAACCACATGGCCCATACATGGTTCACCCAAGGTCCAAAGTGTTGGGTCCAAGTGACCATGGACAGAAACTACTGAAACCCTGAGATAAAATAAAATTTTTCTCCTACAAGTTGATTTTGTCAGCAACAGAAAACTAATAAACCTTGCTTCATTGATACCTACTGTATTTCCTGGGGGTCCTAACAAGATTTCTAAGAAAGCACATTAGTGGGCTTCACTTCCTGTTTTCTTCCCCTCTAATGAGTCAAATGAAATTAAAACAAGGACTAAAACAAGACTGGAAGAATGAATGGGTTGCTGGATAAAAAGAGAAGCAAAAAACCCACATTGTACCTGGCCTGGGGATTTTTTGTGCCTCACAGCAATCTCCTTAATTTTGGGTTCCTCCAGTAGTAAAGGGTCTTCTGGTTTGGCCCTAGAGGCAGAAAGTTGGCTAGTGTGAATAATCACCATGGTTACCACATGCATAAGCACATCACTCCAATGACTGTCTTGAGGCGGAGCATTACAGCCTTCTCCACTGGTGACACCAGTAGGAGGATCTGGAAGCTCTATGTCTCTCCCATGAGTCAGTCCATCCATGGGCTCTGGAGCCTCAGCATCTCATTGGGTGGCTGAACTGGATGGAGTATTCTCAGAGAGTCAGGTGTGTTGCACTTTCTTTCTAAATTCCCATTTTTTCCCACCATAATACCATTTGGAGGGGTCAAACACAATACCTTAGACACATTTTTCTTTCTGGTGATCTACAGATTCATACCAACATTAACGAGTCATAGAATAATATTTTTAAGAGTGTTAAAATGAAGACCCACCACTCAGAAGCCTCACCAAGGTCTATCTGGAGAGCCCAGGGGGCTGTAGGCAGTGACAATGATGCCCTTGGAGTGGCAGTACTGGATCAGTTTCTCCTGGGTAAGGTAGGGGTGACACTCGATCTGCAAGTATGAACAATCTGCATCACTAGGAAAGTTGGCTTGCGTTTTTAATGGTTAATAGAAAGTTCTACTCGTAAAAAAGACTACCAAGCAAAGGCCCAAAACACTGCCATTGATAGACTTAGTAAAGCAGACCCTGAGATCTGTCTCCCACCTCCCCGAAAACATCTTGATCATTCATCCCTGAAATGAGACTCAGTATAAAGCACTGGACTTGCCTCATAATGTTCAAGAAGTTAAAGGGAAAGAACCTTTTACTGAACAGAATTGACCTGATTAGTCACTGGTTTATATTTGAGTCCAGGTTTGTTCAAGATCCTTTCAATCTGGAAGTGGTTGAAGTTGGAGACTCCAAGAGCTTTCACCAACCCCTCATCCACCAGTTCCTCCATGACCTGCAATGAAAAGGGATAGCTAATACATATGACAGAGTTGACCTATCAAATTAATCCACTCAATTTATTGCAAAAACAAATGCTGAAATCTCAGGCTATTTTGTGAGTCTTGCCATTTCCATTTTGAGTCCATTCACATAAACCATTTTATTGTTCATTAAATCATTAAACCTGAAAACTTCCTCTAACAGAATGTGGCTTGTGGTGAGAAAATAAATACGTTGATAATTTTCTACAGTTAACTAAGATTCAAATTGCTTTTTATGACCACAATTTTGTCATTAGTAAAAAGAAAATAATATCTATTCTTGAAGGATCAGGCTTAATAAATGTATTTTAGTGACTACATCAAACAAATAGTTAGACTATGTGGTCATTAAAGCAAAAATACTAGGTAGCCAACACTTATAATCCCAGTGACTCCAGAAGCTGAGGCAGGAGGATTGCAGGTTCAAGGCCAGCCTCAGTAGTTTAGCAGGACCCTCAGCAACTTAGCAAGACCCTGTCTAAAAATAAAAAGTAAAAAGGACCTGGAATGGTGGCCCATGCCTATAATCCCAGTGACTCTGGAGGCTAATGCAAGAGGATCTGCAAGTTCAAAGCCAGCCTCAGCAACTTAGCAAGGCAATAAGCAAATTAACAAAACCTTGTCACTAAATAAAAGCAAAAAAGGGCTGGGGATATGCCTCAGTGGTTAAGCACTCCTGGGTTCAATCCCCAGAATCAAAAATAAATAACAAAAATAAAAAGGTCTGGGGATATAGCTAAGATGTAAAGAGCTCCTGGGTTCCAGCTTACAGTTTGTACATTCATGGTGTTCTTCCACTTGGTATATAGATTTATATTTAATTATAGAAGAAGGTATAGATATTATGACAAATTTACACCTTCCTAAGATATTCCTCAAAGTATTTGGTTTACTTCTATGTATAGTCTCATGCTTCTGAGATATTACATATTTTTTTGGTACTGGGTAAAGCTCAGGAGTACTTAGTCACTGAGCCATATCCTCAGTCCTTTTTGTATTTTATTTTGAGACAGAGACTCACTAAGTTGCTTATGACCTCACTAAATTGCTAAGGCTAGCTTCCAACTTGTAATCCTGCCTCAGCCTCCCAAGTTGCTGTTATTACAGGCATGCCCAACCCTGAGATATGATATTTTCAATAATCTGGTATGACTCTTAGTTATATAAAGCATTATTTCTTTTATCATTTTGACTTGCAGAACCTAACTATAAATGACATATACTTGCCAAGCAAATCCAATGACAATAGTACAGGTGGCAACAACCAATAGTTTTTGGAGGGTTTTGTCTTTTTCTTTTCACGTCCAACTCAGAGAGGTTGAGGATAGTCTTTAAAACCCACCCATAGAAATCCAGATAGTTTTTTTCCCCATATTTCCAAGTAACAGGTTTTCTGCTATTAGCAGGCAAATTTAATGGTTTACTTGCCAAAGATAATTCTTTTCAAATGTACTTCCAGGATTGCCAACTTGTCAGTCTAAGTGATTGCTCTTCTGCTTCATTATCCTTTCACTGTTAACACACCAGTTTTGCTATCTAAATATTCTTAGCTATATTTAATTTATCACATCAATTCCACGCTAGGACAGTCTTCACCTTTTCTAAGTGGGAAAGCACAATACAAACTCAAGACACGTGCCCCACTCAGCTGATAGAGCAATATGATCCTGGAATCTTTCTGCCACTATTCATTTACGACTTGTTCATTCACTTTATTCTCTGCTAGCATTTGCAAGAGGATAAGATAGTTTCAGAAAAAAAATTTCAGAAATCCTTTCATGCCTTGATTTAATTTTGAGTACAAATGATGTGAATCAGGTCATTACTGGATCTAAGAAGTGAGGCACTCCTGGTTCCTTATGTTTGAATGACATGTGTTCACTTTTTGCCAAGCACTGGGCTAAAGGCCATTGTAGTTGAACTTAGTCAGTTAGACCTGGGTCCTGAGTCCCGTCCCAACTCTGCCACACATTTGCTGCATGATCTGACAAGTTAACAACTTTTCTAGGTCTCGCTCTTACAATCTGAAGTGGGAAAAGTAATACTCTCTTCTATGGTTGGATTATTAAATTGACCATGATTAAAGTTCCTGGCCTGTTGGCTACCTTAATCTTTACCATATCCTGGGGATATGTATCAATGTACACATACACATGCACACAGGACTGAACCCAGGGCTGCTTACTACTGGGCTACATCCCCAGTCATTTATTTATTTATTTATTTATTTATTTATTTATTTATTTATTTATTTATTTATTTATTTATACTGGGATTGAACCCAGGGGCACTTGAGCCACATCCTAAGCCCTGTTTTATTTCTGTTTTGCAACAGGGTCTCTAAATTGCTTAGTCTTTCTAATTTGATGAGACTAGCCTCGAACTTGCCATCATCCCACCTTAGCCTCCAGAGTTGCTAGGATTACAGGAGTATGCCACCATGCCCACCTAATCATAGTATTTTTCAAAAATAAGGAAACTTAACCTTTCAGGAATTAAATCACTTACCCCAGGTTACTGAGCTAACACCTAGAAAACCAGGTCAAAACACCTTTTCCAAATTCTTCTCCATGGTTTTGGAATAGCATCTGTATCCCCCAGATTAGGGTACATTTTATCTCTAATCTCATTTGAGAACTCAGATGGACTCTGAATCCAAAGGCGATGAGGAAGGAATGGGAAGAACTGGAGGCTAACAGTGATGAAATCAGACATAAGGCACCAGGACTCCTTCCTGAAATCTCATCAATGACTGAGGGAGAATTTTCTCTCCCAGCACACTTAGAATAAACTGGAACCTACCTCCCAGGCATCCAAGAATGTTGCTTTACTGATGAGGTTGTTGCCTTTATCATCTTTTGGGAATAAATCCTTCCCAGGCTGTAAAAAGGAAAATAAAAAGCTTATTGGAATATGCATCTGGATATGTGGTCCTGTTGAACAGGGTTTCCAGATCCTGATTCCCATTTCTATATCCCATCTGCACACCATTTTATCAAACTCTGGAGAACACACTTCTAGACAATGAGTTTCAATAAAATCTCTCTGTCAATCTACTGTGGCATGGAAATTCTTACATTTTAGAAACTACTGGATTGATTTTATAATCCCTCATTAGAATATTCTAAAAGCCATCATTATCACCATGAACATTAACTTTATATGCCCAGACCCCAGATAAACTTGGAGGTAAACATTATTTTCAAGGTCACTATATAAGGGTTAGGCCTTAAGAGTATGGTTTTCCTGGGGAAGATATTAACTCACTTCTGTCCTTACAGCCTCTAGGAAGCTGGAGTTAGGGATGGCACACCACCTCACCTAGCTGCTGGGAATTCACATCCCTCCCATCTCTAAGGAGCAGGCAGAAGCAGAGTCTGGGGCAAGAAGGGCTGTTTTTTTTTTTTTTTTTTTTTAGTGAGGTGTGGCTATCTTTCAGTATCACCATGCTTGGGCCTTTCTCCAAGATGCCACTCCCAGGGTGTGCTTTGGTTAACAGAAAGGTTGAGCTCTGAAATAATGTTGTGCAAGAGTATTCTCCTGGGAGGGAAACTCCAGGCGTGCAATCAAGACAAAGGCCATATGGCAGCTGCAGCTTGTTTGGGCTGCCAGAAATCACTGTGTCTCTCGGACATAACTGCAAGAAAACCCAAGCATGTGTCTACCTCAGTGACCCCGTGCAGCCTCAGCCTCCCTTCCAGACCAGCGCCCTCCTGCTCCACACAAGAACTCCTGCCCACCCCAAGCCCAGGTCCTGGCACAGCTATTTTCTGGCATCTGTCTGCTCAGTAGGTAGAGATTAAGGCCAGGAGTAGTTCAAACCTGAAATCCCTGGGGCCAGTGAATGAGATAGACATCCAGATAGTCCAGTTTCAGGTCCTTGAGGGTCTTCCGACAGGCCTCCTTCGCAAGGTTCCTTTCAAAGAAGGTGCACCACAACTGCAGGGGGCGACAGTGAGGCCTTAGGACTGCACACAGAAAGGGCCGCACCACACTCATTCTCCTCGCTTTGTGATTTGCACGATCCAACCCAAGAAGAGGTCGTTTATCACAAAGGTGGCTAAGATAGTGACACAGCACACAATGTCACCGGGGCTCAAAAGGCTATATTTCCTGAGATAAGCGCAACTTTTTTTGGTACTGGGGATTGAACCCAGAGATGCTTTACCATTGAGCTACATCCTCAGCCCTTTTTATTCTTTATTTTGAGACAGGATCTGGCTAAACCGATGAGGCTGGCCTGGAATTTGTGATCCTCTTGCCTCAGTCTCCGAAGTCTCTGGGATTAACGAGCATATACACTGACATCAGGTCAATTTATTTTTTAACGCTCTCAACATCCTCTTTCTTAAATTGGTCAAAATATTTGGCAACTAATTAAATATTTTTTTTTAATTGTAAACAAATGGTATACATGTTGTTTCTCTGTCTGTACATGGCGTAAAGGCATACCATTTGTGTAATCATAAATTTACATAGGGTAATGTTGTTTGATTCATTCTGCCATTTTTCCCTTCCCCCCCTCCCCTCCCACCCCTCCCCTAATTAAATATTTTTGTAATTAAATATTTTTGGCTCTCAGCTCTCTGAGGGTTGGAATTGCAACTAGCTTTTACATTTCATGCACATGGTCCTTTTTCTATACTCCCATATCTTCAAGCCTATCAGGCCCCAAGTGATGACTTGACAAGGAATTTATTTGACCACTGCCTACAGTCTATTTATCCCACCAGAAGCATTTTCCAAATACCCAGAATTAGGGATTTTTACAACTTGTTTACAATACAGATCCAGTGGGTTTCAACTCCCTCATATAACGGTCATCCCTTCCCTTCTTTGTTGTAACACTTTATAACTCACTTTTTACTGGATTGAAATAAAAAGAAATTTGTAAGTGACAATAAAAAGTGCTCCCACCATTTTCCATTTTCCAAAACAACTCTGACTGAGAATCTCAGGACGATACCCATTGAGACCACAGTGCTGAGGGACTGGTGTCAGGATCCATCTCTGGTTGCACCCCCAGCCTCTGATTGTCACTGGGCAGATAGATTGCATTGATAGAAAACAGGGAAGACAAAGGCACTGGCGCCAGACCCACTCTGGGAACATTGGGAGGGTGGGACGGTGGCGGTATCTTTCACATGTCACCACTGGTGTGCACGTTTGTATTCAGAGATGCACCAAAGGCAGACATGAAGAGGGCTGGAGTTAACCCGCACAGAGGAAAGGCACATCCACATACTTCTGCCTGCCTAGAAGTCCAGTCCTCCCACCAAATGGGCCATACGTACCTTGCTCACAATAAAGAGGTCCTCCCGCTTCACCACCTTCTCTTGGATCTTCTCTCTGATGGCTTCTCCCACCTCATTCTCATTCTGATAGACGTAGGCACAGTCTATGTGGCGATATCCTGCATCAATGGCCACCTTCACAGCTTCTTTGACTTTGTTTGGGGGAGACTGAAAGGCACAGAAAAGGCCATCAGATACTTTCCCTCCCAATGTAGGTGTCACCAGGGTCCCATTTACCAGGGGGTAACAGGGAAGAAAACACACTTTGGAAAACTTTTCAAAAGAAAAACAAATGAATTAATTTTATGATTGTGATCTTGAGCCTATCCTACCTAAAAGTCAATTCCTCTGTAATTCAGGTAAACCATGAAGAATCTCCAATTGGCTAGAAAAGACAGATAGCTCCCACTTGAATGTTCTCACAAGCCAGACTGAGAATCAGACCTAGAGTAACTCAGAGGAGGTTGGGTGTGATTGGGCACCCCTGCAATGCCAGTGACCCCGGAGCTAACCCAGGAGGCAGAAGCAGGAGGATCACAAGTTTGAGGCTCGCCTCAGCAACTTAGCAAGACCCTGTCTCAAAATAGAGTAAAAAGGGTTGGGGATGTAGACCAATGGTAGAACAACCTTGGGTTTAACCTTGAGTACAAAGAAAGAAAGAGACCCAGAGGAATGACTTAGAGAGCTGAGCCAAGAGAGAGAAAGGGTTCCAAAGACGGCTCTTGGAAACTAGCTAGGGTGATGTTAGTGCTGAGGGAAATGGCAAAAAAGGTCCGATAGAAGATGATGAAACAACGATAAACATCCAAGAGATGCACACGAACGTGCTTCCTGAGGCACCGGGATGTGCCTTGGGCATTTTGCCTGCTGACTAATGGATATGGAGAGTAAGAAATTCCCCAAATAATGAGGCCTGAGAAGAAGAAAAGGGAGTAAAAATGAATGTTTTCTAGATGCTGGTTGCAGGCAAAGAGGATATGTTTTATCATTCTCTAAAGAAAACAGTCTCTAGGAGGCGTTGTCTCCTCCAAAGCACAATCCTTTTAGGCACTGACCACAGAATTGACCGAAAGGCCCACACGCCTAAGTAAAACTGACATGCGTTCACTGGACCACCCCTCTAAGTCACCTGTATAAACCCAGTCCCTTTCTTTGTTCACTGGCGCATTTTCCACCAGGAGAGTGGGTCCACAGGCATCATTTCATCCCCCTGAATAAAGAGCTGAGATGACACGTGAGGTTTGCATCCTGCCGGGTCTTTTTGTGCTAACACTGACAATAACACAGCCAGGTGGGACCTGAGCTCCTGACTGATGACCTAGGCTGTCTGTGACCCCAGTGCTTCTCAGACTTCAATGAGCATGACAACCACTGGGGATCTCAGTAAAACGCAAATAATTGATTCAGTAGCCTGGGTTGGAGTTGTTTTGTTTTGCTAAGGTACTAGGTACTGAACTCAGGGGTGCTCTACCACTGCTCTCCCCTCAGCCCCCCGCCCCCCTTTTTAGAGCTCTGGATCCTCTCGATCGAAGCTCAAAGTCAAGAAATATTGAGCCTCTCTACATGTCCCAGAACCAAGAAGTGTTTTGGAAGAAAGCACTGCCCAGAGTAGCTCCCCTTTCTTTTCTTCTGTTGGTTTCTTTCCCTCTTTTCTTTTTCTTTTTCTTTCTTTTTTTAAGTAAGTCCAATGCCTGCTTGAAACTTGATACTTGCTAGTGAAGCACTCAGCCCTGCCAAGAAAAGCCAGTATGTAGCTTTCCAGCCTGAATTTCTCAGGACTGAATTTCACCTCTTCGAATCCCTGCCCCAACTGAATACAGACAGAGGAAAGTATCCAAACAACCCAGGAAGGAAGCCTGTCTCCTGAGATTTCTATAGTTACCTTCCAGGTGCCCAGGCCCAAAATGGGCATCTTGGCTTTGGTGCTGAGTTCCACAAACATGGCCATGTCTGTGCAGAAATGATTCTGAGAGAGCAGACAGACGTTTATAGTGTCCTGGTGAGGGAGGCTGGCTCGGGCTGTAGGGGAGGAGCCAGAGCCAAGGGCAGGTTCTAGAACAGGAAGTTCTTCGGTAAAATTCATTGCCGGGGCTGGGGCTCAGTGGCAGTGCTTGCCTAGGCTTGCACGTAGTCCTGGGTTCAATTCCCAGGACTGAGAAGAAAGAATTCTTTTTATTTACTATTTTATTTTATTTATTATCTTGGTACCCAGGGATTGAACCCAGAAGCATTTAACCACTGAACCACATCCCCAGTCCTTTTTATTTTTTATTTTGAGACAGGGTCTCTCTAAAATGCTTAGGGCCTTGCTAAGTTGCTAAGGCTGGCTTTGAATTTGCAATCCTCCTGCCTCAGCCTCCTGAGTTCCTGGGATAACAGATGTGTACCACCATGTGTGGCAAAAGAAAAGTTTTTTGTTACTGTTTTGTTTTTTGATACTTGAGAATTGAACCCAGGGTTGCTTAACCACTGAGTCATAGCCCCTGCCCTTTGTAACATTTTATTTAGAGACAGGGTCTCACTGAGTTGCTAAGTGCCTCCTTAAGGCTGGCTTTGAACTCATGATTCTTCTGCCTCAACCTCTCGAACCGCTGTGATTACAGGCATGCATCACCATGCCTGGCAACGCAAAAGAAAGAATTCTTAGAGTAAAACCGATTGCTGTGGATTAAAGATTAACAACCAGTGCAAACTTTTCCTAGTAAAAAATGTTATGAATGACTTTGTGAGTGACACTTAAAGATTTGTCAACCTAAATAACACACAATGAAAGCTTCTCCAGAGATTCATTAGCTTCTTTGCAGGTAGACATTGCAGTAAGGATACGGATGCCATACTGTTGTGGGAATCAGGCAACAAGTGGCAAAGGGGGGACCAAGCTCTATCTTTACACAGTGGGCCCAGAGGAGATCAGCCCTCCAGATTCTGAGCTTCCTTGAGCTTCCTTACCGGTATGCCTTACTGTTGTGGGAATTAGGCAACAAGTGGCAAATGGGGAACCAAGTTTTATCTTTACACAGTGGACCCAGAGGAGATCAGCCCTCCAGATTCTGAGCTTCCTTACCGGTTTTTCACAACGTTTATAGGCTATCTAGTGTCATAAATTTTCTAGTCTGAAATGATACCGGTTGTGCACAAGGTTTCAAAAAATGATATATGCTTGTGTGTAAGAGTTTTCAAGCTTGAAGCTGCTACAGAAGCAGAGTGCGATAAGAAGATGGCTTCTCTTAGGAGGCCTTCTGTAAATGTCTAGCCTTGGGCCCTGAGCCTTCACAGGGGCGTTTAAACTTCAAAGAAAGTACTTAAAGGAAAGTCCTTCACAATCCAAAGGAAAGGAGTGAGTGGTGCTAATTAGGTTCCCAGAAAACCAGCTGGTTGGAAAGGCGGGGGAGCTGTTTCTTTTTCTCAGGCACTAATTTTCACAGATAATATCCTTAGTTTATTTTGTATGCAGACTGAGGTCAGTTACCCACAATATGGTAGGTTGAGGCAATGGAAAGTTTTCTTTTTTTTCCTTCTCTCCTTTTTTTTGGTACTGTGGATTGAATTCATGGGTGCTCAAACACTGAGCCACATCCCCAGCCCATTTTTGTATTTTATTTAGAGACAGGGTCTCACTAAATTGCTGAGGCTGAACTTGAACTCTCAACCATCCTGCCTCAGCCGCCCAAGCCGCTGGGATTACAGGTATGCGCCACCACACCCTGCAAGGGAAAGTTTTCAAAGGCAAAATGAGGAGGATTACAGAAATTATTTTGAGACAATAAATCTTGGCTACAAGGATCAATAACAAGACGGTATCCGTCCAAGATTAAACACAGTTTGGGGGCAGACATCGTTGCTGAAGAATTTTTTGCGTAAGGTTGCAAAGACCTTTGTGCAGGTTGTGTTTGTGGCAGGCTCCTTCATGAATAGCTCTTGCTGTCAAGCATATGTGCGCAAGGTCCTTCTTCAGACACTCCCAGCTTTGTTAGGACTTAACTCGAACACGACTTGATTTTTTCCCCCCAAAGGCATGGAATGAGTTTTATTTAGCAAAGTAGATACATATTCAAGGGAGAATGGGGACAATCTCAAGAGAGATGCCTTTGGGGTAAAGCTGGAATATGCCCTCAAGGGAGAATGTGGGCTATCTCCAGAGTGACAGACAGCAGCCACCCCATTTTGATTCTGACAACTTTTACAAGTTTTACTATTTTTCCCCCCTTTGGCTATTCTAATAAATAGAAAATAAGAAGACATGTATTTTAATTTGTACCCATCTAATTGCTATAGAATGTTAAAAAAAATTCCCCCAATCTCTTTTTTTTATGGGGGCAGGGCGGTACTGAGGATTGAACCCGGTGTTTGCTTTACCACGGAGCCACATTTTCAACCCTCTTTATATTTACTTTGAGACAGGGTCTCGCTAAGTTGTTGAGGTTAGTCTCGAACTTGCAATCCTCCTGCTTCATCTTGCACCCGGCACGTGTTAATCACTTATACAGGAATTTTTGGCTAATATTCTTTCTTTATTTTATCTACAGGGGCTTTGACCAATTGTGTTCATAATGATTTACTTATTTATTTATTTATATATTTATTTTTGCGGTGCTGGGAATTGAACCCAGGGCCTTGTGCTTGCCACTCTACCAACTGAGCTACATCTCCAGTCCCTTATTTATTTTTAAGTGGTACTGAGGATTGAATCCAGTGCCTCACATGTGCTAGGCAAGTGCTCCTGTGCCACTGCCCCTGCCTCAACCTTCACTTTGGTACCAGGGATTGAACTCAGGGATGCTGAGTCACGGAACCATATCCGCAGCCCTTTTATGTTTTTGGAGGCAGGGTCTTGCTAAGTTGTTTTGGGGCTTGCTAAGTTGCCAATGCTGGCTTTGAACTTGTGATCCTCCTGCCTCAGCCTCCCAAGCAGCTGGGATTACAGGTGTATGCCACCATGCCCAGCTTCAACTTTCACTTTTTTAACATTATAAAAGCAATATATGCTCTTTGTAAAAAGAAAAAAGAAAACAAAAGATTATGTAAGGGGCTGGGGAGATAGCTCAGTCGGTAGAGTGCTTGTGTTGCAAGCACAAGTCCCTGGGTTCGATCCTCTAAGAACCATCGATAATCTCATGTTAAGAGATGATTATTATTAATAACATGTGAGTACCTCTGGTGCTAACCAGTTGAGTTGGGAAGTCCCAGATCACAGGACAGCTATACCTCACTTCCCAAGGTGAACCTATGACAGGCATGGAATCTGGGAGGGAAGCCCTGGACCCTAGGACAATCACAATGACAGCAGGAGACATCCAGGTATATAGGTCCCAGGATAGCCTCAGGGTGCCCCATGAGCCTCTGCATAGTGTAGGAAGAGAAGTCCCATTGTGCATGTCCACTTTGGAAGCTGGAAGGAAGAGAGCCGACAGCCCACAGAGCCCTCATAATTGGGATTGTAAGTCTTGTCATACTTCCCTTGTGGGTGAGGAAAAGGATTCCCGTCAGAGGGATGGGCTGGCTGTAACTTAATTGCTAAGAAACTTATTTAATAGAAAAAGCCAAAGAAGACAATTATCTCTTTTGAATCAGGGGCATGACCAATTGAGTCATCCAAGACTGGCTCTAACAAACCCTAGAGCCTGCACTTGATTTATTTATAGCAGTACAGATCAAAAGGGGGAATGGTAGGAGCTTCTTCTGTGAGAAACAGGATGGGGTGGAGTTAAGGAAGCCATTCTGCTCTTGTGGGTCATGTGGTACTTCTAGGACACGCAAATTCCTGTGGTGAGCCACTCTGCATGGAAAGCACATACTTAAGGCCATCTGAAACAATCTCTCATGACTGCCAGTTCCTGAAAGCCAGTTTTCTGTATCGGATGGCTCGACCAAGATTTTATTTGCTAGTCATGGATGGCTTCCTGCGGTAAAGGTTGTGTAAAATGCACAACCTGCTCGTCACATTGAGAAGAGATTCATCGAAGGGCAGGGTGGGGGCTCTCTGGCTCGGCAGCTGAGGATGATGTGGACATCTTGGATGACTGCAGACAAGGATGGCCACATATAAGATGTACAAGTCACATTTCAGGGGAAGTTTGGCAGATGCACCCAAACCCCACTCCCACACTGCAACATTTTGCATGTCACTCCAAGCCCCACTGACACCTAGAGAGAAGAAATACTAAATGTAGTGGATTTGAATCCTGAATTAAATAGAAGTGAAAATGAAATAAAGGAGAAGGCATGCGTCAGCAGAAAATGTAACAAAGTTTTCCAAAGTCCAGGTAATAATCTCCTAGAAACCATTCCACTGGCCCATTTCTCTTCATGCCATCAATAATTAATTTTAACTTCATTTAGTTAAAAATAAAATTTATTTCCTTCATGAACTCAGAACTCCTAGCTTTGAATTTCTCTCAAGAGAAGGATCTAAGCATGAAATCCAGATTAAAAGAAAGAAAATCTTAGTTAGCTGGGCATGGTGGTGTGCACCTAAAATCCTAGGATTGCAAGTTCAAGGCCAGACTGGGCAATTCAGTTAGATCCTGTCTCAAAATAAAAACTAAAAAGGATAGGGATGTCACTCAGTGGTAGAACAGCTCTGGGTTCAAGTTAGAAATTGGAAGAGCAGGAGTAGGGCCGAGGGGAAGCCAGGGTATTTTCTAATTTGGATGGGAAGTTGGGATCAGAGGAACTGAGGAGTTGGGTACCAATTATATAGGGTGCAGCTAGACAGGGGACAGATGGATTCCTGTAGGCCACGACCGAGGGAGGTAGAGAAGTGTCCTGTCCTCTGAGGCATGGGGATGCCAAAGGGAGAGACTCTGCCTTGGCTGGGTAGACACTGAATAGCGTTCCTGTTTCTTAATGAAACAGTGGTAGAAAAAGAAATAGGCTGGCAGAAAACCTAGATATGTTTTTATATTTCTCTTTCTCCTTCTTCTTCTTCCTCTTCCTCTCCTTCTACTTCTCCTCCCATCAATATGAACAACTAAAATGCATCAATAAAAATGTGGAAAAAATAAAAACTGGTTTCATTATTGTGTATTCTTTACTATTATTATATGCATGTTTTTCTTCTGAATTGATTAATCATTTATTTTTGAGGATTAAACCCAAGGGTACTGTACCATGGAGCCACATACCCAGCCCTTTTGACTTTTTATTTATTTATTTAAGTTTTGGTACTGGGATTGAACCCATGGACACTTAACCACGGAGCCACACCCCCAGCCCTTTTTTGTATTTTATTTAGAGACAGGGTCTCACTGAGTTGCTTAGGGCCTCACTAAATTGCTGAGACTGGCTTTGAACTCATGATTCTCCTGCCTCAGCCTCCAGTGTTACTGGGATTACAAGTGTATGTCACCATGCCTGGCTTAGGTTTTTGTTTTGTTTTGAGACAGGGTCTCACAATGTTGCCCCGGCTTGTCTTGAATTCTTGGGCTCCAGTAATCTACCCACCTCACCCTCCCAAGCCCTGGGAGTACAGGAATGGGCCACCACACCTGGTTAACCTTGTTCTTTTCTTATTTATTTTTCTTAGTAGACTTTATTTGGTGGGGAAGCTTTGTTGTTGTTGGTACTGGGGATTGAATCCAGGGGTACTTTACTACTTAGCTACATCCCCAGCCCTTTTTATTTTGAGACAGGGTCTCACTAAATTGCTGAGGCTGGCCTCAAACTCACAAGCCTCCTACCTCAGTGTAATGTATAAAGTTGCTCCCCCGCCCAACAGGTACAGCCATTTCCCCGCCTCCCAACCACTTGTCAATCTGAGAACATCCTAGCTAGCTATTGGTTCATCAGTCAGCTTGCAAGTATCCTTCTCCCATATTGGTCCCCTGTTAGCCCAGCAGGGATTCAACTGTTTTACTGTAGCTCCCCGCCATCTTTTTCCATCCTTCTGTCTGTCCTCCTCGCTTTTGTCTATCCTCCTGGCTTTCCACTCTCTCTAGCGCGCGCCCTTTCTTTTCCTTTCTCTTTTCCTCTCATTTTCTCTCTTACTCTGCAGGGAGACACTGTTTGCTTAATAAATTCCCTTATGTGATTTCCCGTGTCCGGCGTGGTTCCGTGGAAATTCCTTACACTCAGCCTTTCGAGTCACTGAGATTACAGGTCTGTGTCGCCACTCTTGACTGGGTGACAGTTTTTAAGTATACAGGATACCTTAATACAATATTATTAACTGAAGTCCATATGTACTTTTTTGTGTTGTGTACTCTATGGATTTTGTTTTGTTTTTAAAAGTCTTTTTTTTGTGTGTGTGTGCTGGGGATTGAACCCAGGGCCTTGTGCATTTGAAGCAAGCACTCTACCAACTTAGCTACATCTCCAGCCCTTGTTTTGTTTTTGAAAAGCTTGGAAGGAACTTAAGTCAGCATAGCTACACCAAGAAGAAGACCATATATCCTTAGCCCTGTCTTTGAGGGACTCACAATGACTTTGAAGTTTTACAGAAAGGAGAATGAAGGCAAGTGTTGGGGTTTGCACAGCTGGAGGGGGTGCACAGCTGCTACAGCAGGTGATTTTGGTCAGGTGTGGTCCATCATTATCCATCATTATCTCAGGACTGGTCTGGAGGGAACTTGTCTGAGATAAGAAAGTTGCTGTTGCCAGGGGTGGGTGTGGATTGGTTTCATCACAAAATGTCAAATCTTGTTCCTGGAATCCAAGGTGACTTAAGAGTCAGAGCAAAGGAAACAGATGCAAAATGGAGGCAGAGAGTCTTGGGTCCTGGGGATTGGATCAAGGGGTGCTCTACCACTGAGCTACATCCCCAGCCCTCTTTTGAAAAAAATTTTGAGACAGGGTTTCAAGGTGCCAAGTCTGGCCTTGAACTTTTGATCCTCCTGCCTTATCCTCCAGAATACTGGGATTACAGGCATGCGCCATGGCACCCTGAAGAGATGCCAGAAGTCTTTAATTCTTTTTGCCACCCCATAGGACAATTGTGAAAGTGAAGAGTCTAAGCCCTTATTACCCAATCTTTTGTTTGTAGGTATTAAACCCAGGGTGCTTAACCACTGAGTCACATCACCAACCCTTTTTATTTTATTTTATTATTTTCAGACAGTGTAAGGAAATCCCACGAAACCACACTGGACTCGGGAAATCACATAAGGGAATTTATTAAGCAAACAGAGTGTCTCCCTGCAGGGTAAGAGAGAAAAATGAGAGGAAAAGAGAAAGGAAAAGAAAGGGTGTACGCTAGAGAGAGTGGAAAGCCAGGAGGATAGAGAAAAGTGTGTAGGACAGACAGAAGAATGGGAAAAGATGGCGGGGGAGCTACAGTAAAACAGTTGAATTCCGCCGGGCTAACAGGGGACCAATATGGGAGAAGGATACTTGCAAGCTGACTGATGAACCAATAGCTAGCTAGGATGTTCACAGATTGACAAGTGGTTGGGAGGTGGGGAAAATGGTTGTACCTGGTGGGCGGGGGAGCAGCTTTATACATTACAGACAGGGTCTTACTCAGTTGCTTAGGGTCCTGCTAAGTTGCTGAGGCTGGCCTTGAACTTGTGACCCTCCCACCTCAGTGTCCCAAATCTCTGTGATTACAGGCATGCGTCCCATGCCTTGATCTTGAGGAATTAGAGTATCAGCTAATCTGGTTTTGCAGGTTTCTTGGCCTGGTGGTAAACTCGTTTTTAAAAAATGGCTGAAGCTTATTAGCAAAAAGCGTCAGATGCTTAAGCCTAAACACAGAAGTACCATTATAATTACAAAAAGGAATATAAAAGAGAGTCAAAGTCAGAAGATATCCAACTAAATAAATCATGCAAGAGGTCCTATGTTCTTTTAATAGCTTCATGAGTATAGACAACAAAAAAAAATTGGCATGAGAAAATAAGTCATTTTCTTGTTTCCATCTAAATAAAGGGCCCTTGGCTGGTCGTGGTGCCACATGCCTATAATCCCAGGGACTCGAGAAGCTAAAGCAGGAAAATTGCAAGTTTGAGGTCAGTTTGGGCAACTCAGTGAGACCCTGTCTCAAAAAGAAAAAGAAAAAGAAAAAGAACTGGGAATGTAACTCAATGGTAGACCACCCCTATGTTCAACTCCCAGTACTACAGAAAGTATAAATGTAAATATGAGCATAAATACAAATAAAAATATAAAAGGGCCACTGTCTTTCCCTTTTCATTATCCATGTTTAGCCTGGCAGGGTGGTGCATGCCTATAATTCCAGGAACTCCAGAGGATGAGGCAGGAGGATCCAAAGTTCAAGGTCAGGATTGATAACAGTGAGACCCTGTCTCAAAACAAAAAATAAAAGGGGCTGGAGATGTAGCCCAGTGGTAAGCACCCTGGGTTCATTCCCAATGACACACACACACACACACACACACACACACAATCCACGTATGACACTCATATTAATACCTTTGTCTTTGGTCATACTTCCCTGCTCTGTGTTCAAGACCAGGTAGGTGACCCCAAGTAGGCCCCAAATTAACCTCTTTCCTTCCTACTGTGAAGGTCATCCAAGACTCCCCAGGGGTTACATTGGGAACCTGTGAGGGGTATCTTCACCTCTGTCCCGACCCGCGGGACATCAACGCGGACGGCAAACCTAAGAGAGAAGGAATGAAGGGACAAGAGACGCAGGGAGAGACAGCAAGACAGGAATTCTGATCAAGCTGCAAATTTTTATTGTTCTCACGGGTATTTATGCTGAGGGAATGAGGGGTATGACGAGGTGCAGCCTGGTTGGTTGTGTTCTTCTGCTGGGTTCCTGATAGGGTGCAAATTCGCGCTGGCGGGAAGGTGAAGTTTGCGCCGGTGGGAAAGTGTAGTCCCGGAAGAGAAGCCGTGGGCGCCATAGGCGCCATACTGTCAGAATTATCAGCCAGGAGGGGGGGGGAGGGGCGCTGCTGCTTATTGTAAAGGTCAGAATGTTCTCAGAATGAGAACTTCTTGGTCCCTGACACACCTCCATTCTTTTTCCTCTACCAGTTACATCATTAGCAGGGAATGGGTTAGAGTCTTGTTGACCACGTGGCTTCCCTTGGAATCTTTAGGAATCTTTCCCTCTCCAATGACCCTCCTCTTGGCAAAATGCACACTGATTGGCTTCCTTTCTTTAAGGTCCTCATGATCAGGAAGTCAGGTGATTCAGCAAAGTTGTAGGACACTTAGGTGGGTCCAATTGCACCCTATATCCTGGCCGAATTTGCAAGGCAAAGGTCTAAATATTGGCCATTCTTTCTTAGCCCTTTTATTTTCCTTGACTTTGATCTCCAAGTGGGTTTAATTTTAATTTCTATAATTTTACAGTTACCCTCTTCATTTAATTGGTATCAGTATGAGTAACAGGAGTCAGTGTCATATCCTATCTTTTCTGTAGCTGATGGTTTATTGTCTCAAATTAACTCAGGGTATTCTGTTAATGTTAAGTTGTCCTCCTGTAAAACACAAACAGGAATAGTTATAAAGTTTTACATGAAAAATACAAAATGAAATTAGCAAGGGCAAAAGCATATTCTGTTTGTTTAATAGTTCTAAACCAAGAAAATTAATTTTGAGCCTGGCATGATGGAGCATGCTTGTAATTCCAGCTACTCAGGAGGTCGAAGCAGGAAGCTGGCAAATTTAAGGACAGTCTGAGCAGTTAAGCAAGACCCTGTCTCAAAATAAAAAATGAAAATGACCAGGGATGTAACTCAGTGGTAACAAGATCCTGGGTTCAATCCCCAGTACTGCAAAATTAATTAACTAATTAATTAGTTACCCAGCCCAGAGTAAAGAATATCATAAATTCTCTATGCATAACTTATTGATAACAGGTTACTTTTAACCTGTTACAAAAAAGTAAATGACATAAATAAATTCACATCTAAACTGACTATTTTTATCTACGACTGAAAAAGGCTATCACTACTAAAATTTTAGTTGAGAGGATATCAGCTTAGTAAAGTGCTCTCATAAGCTTTACATTTTGTTTTATTAGTATTAGTATTTATTAGTATTAGTATTGGCATCAGTATCATTATTGGTGGTACTGGGAATTGAACCCAAGGGTGCTCTGTCACTGAGCTATGTCCCCAGCCTTTTCAAATATTTTTTTATTTTGAGACAGGGTCTCACTAAGTTGCCCAGGCTGGCCTCAAACTTGCAATCTTTCTGCCTCAACCTCCTGGGTAGCTGGGATTACATGTAAGTGCAACCACATCCAGCACCTGTTCTCTGACTTTTTGTTTTTGCTTTTTGTTGTTGTTTGTTTGTTTTGGTACTAGGGTTTGAACCCTGAGGCACTTTACCACTCAGTTACATCCCCAAATCCCCAGGACTTTTTCGGGGGAAGTGGGAACTGGGATTTAATCCAGGGGCAATTTACTACTGAGCTACATCCCTAGCACTTTTTATTTTTTATTTTGAGACAGGGTCTTGCTAAGTTGCTTAGGGCCTCATTAAGTCGCTGAGGCTGACCTGGAACTTGGAATCCTGCTGCCTCAACTTCCTGAGTTGCTGGGATTAGAGGCTGCTGCATTTATCTCTATTCTGTGGGTTTTGACAAATGTCTGATGCCACGTATACAACATAATAGCATGAAACAGAATAGGTTTGTTGCCCTAAAAATTCCTGCACTCCATCTGTTCATCCTGTCCTCTCTTCACCTGAGCCCCTAGCAACCACTTACATATTTTCTGACTTCAAAGTCGAGTCTTTTCTAGTATGTCACATAGTTGGAATCATAACGTATGCAACCTTTCCAGATTAACTTCTTTCACTTAAATATTTGCATTTTAACCAGGCAGGGTGGCCCATGTCTGTAATCCAAGTGATTTAGGAGATTGAGGCAGGAGGATCATAAATTGCAAGCCAGCCTCAGCAATTTAGCAAGGCCCTAAGCAACTTAGCAAGACCCTGTCTCAAAAGAAAAATTTAAAAAGGAGGAAGCTGGGAATATGCCTCAGTGGTAAAGCCCCCACGGGTTCAATCCTCAGTACCCCTCCCCCCAAAAAAATGGTTCCTCTGTGTCTTTTCATGACTTGATTGTTCAGTTGTTTTTTCACTGAATCATTATTCCATTGTCCGGTTGTACCACAATTTGCTTATCCGTTTGCCAATTTTAGGACATCTTGGTTGCTTCTAAGCTTGGGCAACTGTGAACAGATCATAATTTTCTGTTCATCATGAGTCAGCAAATTCAACATGGCTGAAAGTTGAAAAGCTGGACTTCTTTTGTATAAACAGGAACTCAGAAGGGGAAAGAAAGGAAAAAAATGGGTCCTTCTTCCCCTGGGATTATTTGCTCTGTGAAATGAGGTGCAGAGGAGAATCAAATAGCAATGACTCAGTTTTGAAAGGAATCACACAAAGACACGAGCCAAAGCCAAACGCCGGAGCAGTTCCGTTTTATTTTTAAAATGTACTCACTTATATAGGGCCGGGAAGAGGCTGACTGGTTGGGGCATGAAATGGGGTGAGAGTTGATTGGGTGAGTCTTGTTGCTAGGGGTCTGGGCCGATTGGGTGCGAGTTCGCGTGGCTGGAGAAGTTCGGTCAAGGATTGGGAAAAATAAGAACAGTGACCTTATAAGTTTCAAAGCTACAAGTCCAGATTTGAGTTTAGCGATGACCAAATCCTGATCTGATTGCAGTTAGCTGCCATGGTTGGGTTACCAGCAATCCAAGGGACAGGACACTGGTCCCTGGCATGCTATGGCATCAATTTTAGCCTGTTTAGGTACTGAGTTTTTCTGCTTTTATGTGTTGTCACTTGGCTTTGGTTGAATCTTGAAGTGGAATTAACCTTTAGGATTGGATAATGACAGCTCATTGGGATCAATTAGCATGACACTTTGTACTTTGCCAGCAAAATCTTAACATGCTTTTTAAATGTTTCTTATGTTACTTACTTAGTTAATAATATATGTGTGTCTCATAATCACGTTGCTGCCAGATTGTATTATAAAGCCTCACTAATCCACCCATGGGGCATCTTGTTGTCTCTGAGCATATTGAATAGCATGACAGTGCAATTATTATTGAATTAAGAAATCTTTTGTGACTCACAGAATAAAGAAAGGTGTATTACTCTTGATAAGATTATTCCAGAACCATTGAAACTATGAGTTGCAAGAAGGGAGAATATCTTTGATAGGTTATTGAGAATAATGGGTTAGCTAGTTGTGTGTAATGAGTCAGCTCCTTAGACAGACCACCATTTATTTGCTCCTGATTTTATGGGTTGGCAGTTTGGATGGGAACCTGCTAGCAAGCTACCCTCCACTCCTTATGGTATCCATAGGGATTGCATCATGTTCAGGTGTCTCACCGCCCAAGAGGCTAATAGGACTTTCTCACAAGGCATGAACATTCTAGCAGACCTACTCTTGGAATGTGTGCAATGTGACTTCTGCCACATTCTTTTGGTCAAAATCAGCTGCAAGACCCTCACAGAGTCTAGAAGCAGGGAAAAAGACCACCTTTTTTTCATACTGGGGATTGAACCCAGAAGCATTTAACCACTGAGCCACATCCCCAAGCCTATTTATTTTTACTTTTTATTTTGAGACAGAGTCTCACTAAGTTGCTTAGAGCACTGCTAAATTGCTGAGGCTGGCCTTGAACTTGCAATCCAGGAATTTCAACCTCCCTCCCTGGTTGCTGGGAATTCAGTCATGTGCCACACATCTGGCCCCCAAGTGCACTTTACCACTGAGCTACATTCCTAGTGCCCCCCTGCCCAACTCATCCTTTTTGTTTTCTGTGTATAATTTTTTCTCCCCCCCCATTTTTTAATTAGTGTATTATAGTTGTACATAATGATGAACATTATTGTTACATATTCATACATGCACACAATAGAACTATAATTTGGCCAATTTCACTCCCCAGCACTTACCCCCTCCCTCCCTGCCTCAGCCCTTTTTATTTTTATTTTGAAAAATAAAATTACTAAGTTGATGAAGCTGCACTTGCATGTGAGATCTTCTTGCCTCAGCCTCCTAAGTTGCAGGGATTAAAGGTGTGAGTCACTGTGCCCAGCTAATTTGGTTTGTGCTTTTAAGAAACTATATTTTTCTTTTTTTTTTCTTAGTTGTATGTGTGTGTGTGTGTGTGTGTGTGTGTGTGTGTGTAATAAAGTTTTACTTTGTTAAGTACAAAATAGAGAAAAACTTGTTTTGTTGAAAAAGAATATCCAGGCCAGGCACAGTAGCACACACCTGTAATCACAGCAACTTGGAAGGTTGAGGCAGGTAGATCACAAGTTCAAGGCCAGCCTGGGCAACTTAGCGAGATCCTCAGCAACTTAGGGAGACCCTGTGCCAAAATAAAAAAACAAAAAGGGCTAAGAATATACTTCAGCAGTTGAGAGCCCCTGGGCTCAATCCCTAGTACCACACACAAAAAGGGATATGACCATTATTTTTTTTAAACTCCTCTAACATTTCCACTTAAAAAATTTATCCAAGAGGGAAAGGAAGCAGCAACTAATGTATTTGATGAAATAGAGGGAAAGAATCTGATTGTTTGATCTTGCATCATTTTCCCTTGAATCTATTACTATTCTATCAATAATTTATTCATAATACTACTAATTTATAATTAATAATAATAATCTATTAATAATACTAATGCAAATCCTTATGTCACAGCACTCTTTCATTCTTTTTTTTTTTTTTTTTTTTTTTCTCATCCTACAGTGCTGGGGATTTGAACCCCAGTCCTTCCACATGCTAGGCAAGTGCCCTCCAAGATGGGCTATATCATCAGCACACTCTTCCATTCTTAATGGTTGGGAGTGGAGGGTCTGGGAAGAATGATAGGGCCTCAGGACAAGACTTGTGAAGCCCCAGAGGACACAACAGTCCTGAGGGGCAGTAGCCCTCTCAGGCTGGCTGCAGAAGTAGGGAACTCCACCCTGGGAGAAGCTAGGTAACTCCATGCTGAGATTGCCGGTGGCCTGGGTCTGTTGACATGTTCTCCGAACACCTGCCACTCTGACAGCATTAACACAGGAGCCAGGTGGTACTGAGGGCACTGGTCTGCAGGTGCCTCAACAGGCACAGTCTGAGTGACTAGAGAAAGGCAGCAGGCAGCACAGTAGAACCAAGCCATCAGACTTTCCTCTGTGCCTCACTGACAGCATTTGACTTCAGAAGTCAGTTTGCAGTAGCCACGGTCCCAGCCAGGCATGGTGGTACAGGCCTGTAATCCCAGTCACTGGGGAGGCTGAGGCAAGAGAATTGCAAGTTGGAGGCCAGCCTGGGCAACATAGCAAGACTGTAGCAAAAACTGGGGCTGGGCACAGTGGCACACACCTATAATCCCAGCAGCTCGGGAGGCTGAGGCAGGAGGATGGTAAGTTTGAAGCCAGCCTTAGCAATTTAGCAAGGCCCTAAGCCACTTAGCAAGATCCTATCTCAAAACAAACAATCAAGAGGGCTGGGGATGTGGCTCAGTTGTAAAGTATCCCTGGGTTCAATCACCGGTATCAATAAAATAAAAAGATGGGTTCCAGAAGGGTGGTGCCCCCTAACCCTTACACTCTGGTAACATCGTGTCATTCCTTTACTAAGTATCTGAGTTCAAATAAGAAAAGTCTCATCCATAATCCCAGTGACTTGGGACTGAGGCAGGAGGATTGCAAGTTCAAAGCCAGCCTCAGCATGGTAAGGTGCTAAGCAACTCAGTGAGACCCTGTCTCTCAATAAAATACAAAATAGGGCTGGGGATGTGGCTCAGTGGTTAAGTGTGCCCCTGAGTTCAATCCCTGGTAACCACTGACCCCACCAAAAAAAAAAAAAAAAGTGGGGGGGGAGAGAAAAGAAAAGTCTCATTCTCAAAGTAAGTAAATACAGCACTTAGCACAGAGACCACACCTTGGAAGATGCCAGTCACCTTGCCCGATTTACAAATAGTTCCCACTTTATAATAATGTAGAACCATAGAGGTCTGCTGGCTGGAATTTTCTAGAATGATTGCTAGCCTCCTATAGAAGCACTTGCGTCTGCCCCACCCACTCCTGCCAGCCTTCAGAGAACCTACTTTGTTTCACACTTCCTGTGAACCCGGTTTTGCTGCCTTTAATTCAGAAGACAAGTTGCTTCATCACTCTGCCAACTTGTTCTTCCCTTCCAGGCTCTTACCCCTGGTTTTTCCTGCGTAACTAATGAAAAGTGATCCGAGAGATAATCCTAACCACATCTCCCACTTTCATCCATTGTTCTGGTTGACAAACAGTTCGTGAGCTATTAAGCATCCACCATGCACCGGCCACTGTACTGCATACTGTCCCCACCTTCTAGAAGTTCAGAGTGGGGCCAGACAGGAGGCACTCACCAATTCCAGGCACAGGGGCTGTGGGGGATACAGTGCTCCTACCCGATCCCCACCACAGACTACAGAGCAGCTTTAGGGCCTCAAAGGTTGGGGTGGGTCACAAAAAAAGCAGCCGTATCCCATGACCCACCCACCAGCCAGGATAGGCCGGCCATCCCTGGAGGCCTGGAGGCCCTGGAAGCTCAGGACTGGCTCCCACATGGTGTCTGTGTAATGTGACCTCTCACACACCTTTAGGCAGGTGAGTCCTTGGAGCACCAATCACCTAATTCAGATTATAGGCAATGTGTACAGGAGTTGAAAGGAAGCTTGAATTTAACTAAGATGCTATTTGTAAAGACTCTCAAAACCAGATATCAAGTAGTTCAAGACTGGAGTTTCAGGCAAAAGCCCATAACTGCTACTTACCAACTCTGGGCTTTGTCACTAGGACATTTCTGATGCTGCTCTCTGATCTAATGCTTTGGAAAATGGTTACTGTTTGTTATTGGATGCTGAAGTGCCCCAAATAACTGAAGAACATGAACACTGGAAACTTCTTTAGTGCCATGGATGATATCAGAAAAGCACTCCCCCAAAAGTTCCATCATAAAATGGAAATGATACATACGGGGACACTCTATCAGGTAAATCACAGGAGGGACACATTTCATTTCCAAGGAAGTAGTCTCTTTTTCCTTAATACCTATGGTACAGAAAGAATTAGAACAACTACCAAGAAACATTTTATCAGTTCAGCCTGCTGATTCTGTTTCACAAAATCAAGGCATTTCATGGGGAGTGAAATAGACTTCATGCAGTTCAGTTAGGGCCCAAGAAACATCGCATTCAAGGAATTTGTCATATTCGTTATCATCCTCACATTAATGGGTTTTATAGAAAACTAAATTAAACAGCAAAAACATTTGCTTTAAAAAGAATTGAAAAGCTGCTCTACGACCTTCAGCTATGTTTTATAACACAAGAGTATTTAAAGGTGTGTCTCCATCTGATAGCTTGCTACGCTTTTAGTGAAATCAGGCAAGAGGACAACTGGAGATTAGGGCACAGACATCTTGGGAGGTGGATTATTTTGCCTACCACACCCTATATTATTTTTCCTAGGGCCATGGTTCTGTTATCTTAGGATTCAAAATGTCTTAAGTACATATTCAACTTACTTTCCTCTGGGTATATGATTCAAATAAATATTAAATACATATTAAGATGTTTAATATTAAAAACATTATTATTATTATTTGTGGTGCTGGGGATTGACCCAATGGTGCTCTATCACTGAATCATATCCCTAGACCTTTTAATTTTGAGACAGGGTCTCACTGAGTTACTGAGGCTAGTCTTGAACCTGTGTTCCTCTGCCTAGACTCCCAAGTCACTGGGATTACAGGAGTGTGCATGGTAATTATGTTTAAATAATAAAATATTATGCCAGGTATGGTGGCACATACCTGTGTTCCCAGTAACTCAGGAGAATTGCAAGTTTAAGGCCAGCCTCAGCGACTTAGTGAAGCCCGAAGCAACTTTGCAAGACCCTGTCTCAAAATAAAAAATAAAAGGGACTTGGGGTGTGACTCAGTGGTAACTAGTCCCCCTAGTATGGGAGGGGGGACAAAATAATTATATTGTAATTATGTCTGATTTATATTGTAACCATGTGTTCAGAGCATTACTTACTATAATGTAGGAAACGTAACTAAAATTGACAGCAATATTCAAATCATATTGATATTTAAATTAATAAAATTGATATTTAAATCAATACAAATTAACATCAGTATTTAAAGTAACATTTATTAATTAACATTAATTGATAATGTTAATATTTAAATAAATATTGTTGCACATTAATATTTAAATTGCCATTGATTTTTAGAAGCTAAAAACCTTAAGATAATACCAATGTTGATCATCAAATTTTGGGAAGCTTAAATTAAACTGAATTATGACATTATTTCTATGGAGGAAGACTGACTTAAACAAAATTCAGGTTTAATTATTTATAGATTGATGACAGCTCTTAACAACAGATCAGGAAGGCTAAGGATTTGTAAATAGTCACTACAAAAATACAAGAAAGTTGTGTGGAAGTACTGGTTGATTCAACTGGTTGATTCAACCCCAGCACCACAAATAATAATAATAATGTTTTTAATATTAAACATCTTAATATGTATTTAATATTTATTCAATCAGTTGAAGGGTCAACAGACCCTTCCCTTGCTATTGACAATGTTTGGAATCTATATGTACGTGTTGATGCCTGATTATACAAGGTCAGGAGGGTGATAGTTGCTCTTAAACTGAGTGATTATTTTGTTATTAAGACTTTGACCATGGATCTAGGACAGGTTGTGCTGTTAGAGCTAATTCTGACAGGCCTGGGGTTAGCCAGAACTCCTTTACTAAAAGCAGGATTATAACTCCATGTGACATGCATGACTTACACCTAGTAGTGGCAAGATCCCCAAAGAAATCTTGGGTGCTGCTGGTTTTGTAGCAAGAATATGTCTTCATGCCAGCAGGTGTGGGGTCCCAGCTTAAACTCTGTGAGCATCTGGGAATTGAAGCTCTTAAACTATTCTTTCTCCCTCATTCCCTAGAAAGGCCTGGCCAGGACCACGAGTCAGGTTTCCTTTTTGTGATACTGGGGATTGAATCCAGGGATACTCTACCACTGAGCTGTATTTCCAACCCCCTTTTTACATTTTTTTTTTTTTTAATTGAAACAGGATCTTAGTAAATTGCCCAGGCTGGCCTTGAATTCTTGATCCTCCTGCCTCAGCCTCCTGAATTACTGGGATTACAGGGGTGCACCACCAAGCCTGTCTCAGGTCTCCTTTTGTAACAGGAGGGAAGCTTCATGTGGATGTAGGACATCCAAGAATAGGATGTGGTGGAGTCGACCATGGGAGAATGAGGTGGCACCTGCCTATTTTCTCTGTGCGTTCTATGTCTGGAAATATTCAAAGAGACCTCAGCTAAACTGGAATGGATAGGGTTGGCAATTTCAGGAGGAAGGAGAAGTGTACAATAGTTTTAAAGGAGGGTGCATAGTAAAGGACAGGGAGTGGAAGGGGCTGCTTGGATTTTTCCCATCAATCTTTCTTCCTCCTCTCTCTTTCCCTCCCTCCCTTCTTTCTTTCCTTCTTCCCTCACTTCCTCCCTTCCTCTCTCCTTTCTTTCTCTTCCTTCCTTCTTCTTCTTCTTTTTTTTTTAACAACCCTCTCCCCTTTTCTTTTTCGCCCACAGTAGCACAAAGCCTTGTGATTTGGGGTTGGACTCTTTTCCCCACAATCAGCTCATGGGCCCCCTAGTGGCCTGCTGGTGAATCTCTAGTAACTGACTTCTGTGTCTAAACCTGCAAAGATCCCAGCTGGAGTCACGGCTCGCTGTGAGATGAAAACAGATGAATGTTGCTTTTCTTACTTACAAAGTGGGTGGGACAGCACTTCTGCATTATCCCTTCCACCAGTCATTCATAATGATCTTTTAATTTTAGTAATTTGTTTTTGCTTTGGTGGATTGAACCACTGAGCTACATCTCCAGCCCTTTTTATTTATTTATTTATTTATTTATTTTCGTGGTGTTGCGGATTGAACCCAGGGCCTTGTGCTTACAAGTCAAGCACGCTACCAACTGAGCTATATCAGTCCCCTTTTTATTTTTTGAGACAGGGTCTTGCTAAGATGCTTAGGGCCTGGCTAAATTGCTTAGACGGGCCCGGAACTTGCCATTCTCCTACCTTAGCCTCACTGAGTCGCTGGGATCACAGGTGTGTGCTACCACACCTGGGATCCACAGTGATCTTTAAGGAAGAGTTCTTAATTTAGCAATTCTCAGATTTTTCTGGTCATCCTGCCAGCATTGTCCTTGACAAACTCAGCCCAGAGAAGACCAAATGGCCACTCCCAGAGCACTGTGGGACAATAACTGATAGAGGCTGCCTGTTGCCCTGTCTCTTCCTCCTTCTGACCAAGAAGTAGCTTTGCCAAACTGAATTATCCAGCAGGAGCAGGAGGTGAAACTCTGAAGTCACCTACCCTGGTCTTGAAGGAAATTCACACCTCCTCACAACAACCGTGATCACGACCTGGGAATCCTATGTGATGTAGCCTTTCGCTTAGCTTCTCTGATCAGCAGCTTCTTCATATATAAAATGACAACACTGTGCTAACCAACTCTCAGCAGACAAGGAGATGCATTTCAGGAAAGCTTAGACTACTTTTCCAGCATGTATATTATTTCTTGTCTCCTCCTCCTCCTCCTCCTCCAATACTGGGGATTGAACCCAGGGCCTCACTCACATGTGCTGGGCAAACACTCTACCACTCAGTTATGTCCCTAGCCCCTGTTTCTTGTCTCTTTGAGGGGAAAAGAAAAGAAAAACCTCCAAAGTAATTATGAAATAATATTAAACAAGCATAGATGTCATACCAGATCTAACACATAGTTACTACTAACACATACTATTGAAGAACTTGTTCTGCAGTGGGAACCTGTGGCAAAACACAGAAAATTAAGGTTGGGGGGCTGCGGTGTGGAGCTCAGTGGTAGAATGCTTGCCTAGCAAGCAGGAGGCTCTGGGTTCTATCCCCAGCACCAAAACAAACAAATAAATAAATAAATTTTAAAAATCAAGGTACAAACGTACCAGGTTGGGAGAGTGAATCTCATCCCCTTCCTGGTTTAGACCTGCCCGGTCAGTTTCAGGCACACTCTGAAACATCCCCCACCATGTCCAGGTGGGGCCAATAGTACACATATCACACTATGACCAGCAGAGGGCAGCACAGACCACGCCCGACACTTTTTCCAGAAATGTAATGCAAAGTTTACCCCTGAAGCCATGTGGACTTGCTTAACAACACATGCTTGGCCATATCAAATTCAAAGCCATTTAGAACACAGTCTGGAAGTCAAGCCCAGTCCCAGAAGGAAGATGCAGAAAATCTTGTCTTTGAATCTCTACTGCCTCCTGCTTTGTGTCTCTCGGGATCAGTAGCACTGGCTACAGAAGTGAGTTAGAGAAGGCTAACTGGAGCTGGGTGCACACCTGCAATCCCAGTGATTTGGGAGAAGGAGGCAGGAGGACCCCAAGTGGGAGGCCAGGATCAGCAACTTAGACTCTGTCTCAAAATTTAAAAGAGGGTTGGGGATGAAGCTCAGGGGTAAAGTACCCCTGGCTTTAACATGTACTAGAAAGAGAAAGAAAGAGAGAAAAGCACATGTAGGCCCCACACCAAGCCCCTGAGTCAGAATGTTTATTTTCATGAGTTCTGAGGAAAGATGCTGCTGGGCTCCCGTGTTGAGAGAGGAGGGCGGCCAGTGTGGCCTCAGTGGGCAGATCTGACGTTCCCTTTACAGGTGACTCAGGGACTCAGTGTGCTCCCTTCCACTCGGCTCTTTTTATTTGTCTTGTAGTGCAGGCTAAGCAAGGGAACATTGGGACAAGATGCTCCAAAGAGATTAAAAATTTTTTTCTTCTAATACTGGGGATTGAATTCAGGGGCACTTTACCACTGAGCTATACCCCGAGTCCTTTTTATTTTAATTTTGAGACTCAGTCTTACTTTAAGTTGCAAAAGTGGCCTCAAACTTGCCATCCTCATACCTCAGCCTCCCAAAGGCATTTTCTTGTTTCCTGTGTACAAAGAAGCAATTATAATAGAAGCACATCCTCCCCTCAGGGCCTGCCTTAGTCTCCAGCTTCTCCAATCTCTTCCCTCTGATATTTACTTCCTTGTTTCAGGTCTCTTAAGCCCAGACCCAGTCCCTGTCTCCATGAATTCTGTTCCATTCTTCGTAATTAAACCCAATGAGAATTCATTGACAAAGGTTCTTTGCCTGGCCCAGCTTTCATTAGGCTATGAACCTTCATGTAGGCTCAGCTGTATAATTCCTTGTAAAATCCAGTTTTGGCCAAGAGACCCCCTGCACATTTTAACAAGAACCCTCTGTTCTCACTGTCTGATCCCCCTTGATATCTGATCAAGGTTCTACCCAGAGCCTCCACTATCCCTCAAGTGATGTCTGATCATCCTGGCACGTCTCCAGCAAGAATCCTATCAAGTGGTTTAGCCAGAATCCTCCTGCCCCTGATGTCTCTTTGGCATTTCCTATCCTGTGACTCCACATTGTTCCTTGACTCTCAATTCCTACCTGATGTGGTATGCAAAGGTGAGCCCAATCTCTCTCCCTCATTGCATGATCATGTTGCAGTGGTCCCTGAATGAAATCTTCCTTATCACTCTTCAAAAAGTTTCCCTGTTCTGGGTGCCATGCTGCATGTCTGTAATCCCAGCAACTCGGGAGGCTGAGGCAAGAGGATCAAATGTTTGAGCCTGGCCTCAGCAACTTAGCAAGAACTGTTTCAAAATAAAAAATAAAAAGGGCCAGGGATGTAGTTCAGTGGTAAAGCACCCCTGGGTCCAATCCCTAGTACCATTAAAAAAATCACTGAATATTATATTTTTCCTTAACATTTAAAAAAAATTTTTAATTGTAGATGGACACAATACCTTTATTTTATTTATTTACTTTTACGTGGTGCTGAGGATGAACCCAGTGCCTCACATGTGCTAGGCAAACGCTCTACCGCTGAGCTACAACTCCAGCCTCTCCTTAACACTAACTACAATGAATAACATGAATAATGACATGATACATGGGTCCTTAATGATCTTCACACCCATCCGCTCCCTCTTTCAGGACATTTGCATTTCAAACCCTAGGTTGAGCTCTTGAGAATGAATTGGTGGGGAAAGTTAGAGAGGTGAGGAGTTTCTGTTATTCCATCTACAGAGAAGTCTAGATTCCAAGGAAGAGTATACTGGGAAAAGGGTGTTAAGTATATCGCCCATCTGAGGGGTATTTCTCTTTCTATGCCCTAAACTATTATCATGAAAATTGTGTCAGCACAAACCAAGCTAAGGTCTTGAGAATTACTTTTTTGCAGTGGCTGGGGTATCCTGGGATTGAACTCAGGGCGATCTACCAGTAAGGTACATCCCCAGTCCTTTTTATTTTTATTTTGAGTCAGGGTCTAACTAAGCTGCTGAGGGTCTTGCTAAGTTACTGAGACTGGCCTCAAACTTGTGATCATTCCGCCATAGCCTCCTAAGTCACTGGGATAGGACCACCATCCCTGGCTTGTCGGGGTTCCTGGGACCCCCAGCCTTGAGCACGGTCAAGATGGCGCCTGGCGCTGAGCCAAAAGCGGCCAGTTATACAGTAAACAACCAGGGAATTCCAATGATTGGCTAGTTAACGATGTGATTAGAGCATGCCCCCCTCGTGTACCTATTCTATGCCTGCAGCTGTCCGCGCGTTTACCTCGTGCGCTCTCCCCTGATTGGTTGAAGTGTATATAAGCTTGGTGGGGGGGGAGTAGGCGGCGGCTGAAGCTGGGAGTAAGAAGAAGCTGAGAGAAGAAGAAGCTGAGAGTAGGAGAAGAAGCGAGGAAGAAGAGTGCGAGCAAGGGCGAGAGCCGAGTGGGAGAAGCGGAGCGGCCGAAGTAGGCGTGAGCCAAGCGGGAGGAGCGGAGCGACCGGAGCAGGCGAGAGTTAAGCAGAGGGAAAGAGAGCGAGAGAAAGAAAAGAGAGAAAGGGATTAGAAAAGAGGGAAAGAAAGGAAGACTGTGCACAATAAACTTCCAAAGCTTCAGACGTTTGTCGTGTCTCTCTCTGCGGCCAGAGGGAACGCGATACTGGCTGGTCTTGGGAAATATACTTGTAGATATTATAGATAACTACTCATGGCGAGAGTTCTGGGAAGGTGTGATGTGCACATCTGGGGACCCCGTAAATTCTGCTCTGCCAATCTCAGACCCTGTGCCCTTTGCATGGGGTAATGGTTACCCCCTGGATAAAACCATAATGAAACATTTTGGAAGCAACACTCAGTCCCATAACTAAGACTTCGATCCCACAAGTGAAAAGAGAAGGAAAGATCTCTCCTGGGTTTTGTGCCATGTGTGGGGTGGGCAGGGAATTTTCCTGAGACTGCAGCAGAGAACACTGACTTGATTGTGATCCTAAGCCTGATGAGGGGGAGGTGCCCTAGGGCAGTGGGACCTCTCAAGGTACCTCTACCCTAGACCACTGAAGCTGGTTCTAAGGTTTTGAAGAAAAGTGCCTATACAGCATTGGGGGACATACTAATGTAAATTGTTTTAAGTGGGTCTAGGCAGCTTATGTTATTTTAACAGTGGTAAAAGCACACCTTGGTGAATAGAGCCCTCCAGTGACCTGGTTCACTGTGGTGATCAAATTTTGAAAGGAAGGAATGCTGGAAGGGAAATTGGGCTCAAGTACTGCCCGGGGCTCCAGCAACTTTGTGTAGAAAAGAGCCACATGCAGGAGGTTAAAGCAGGTCAGGCATCAGAAATCAGCAAAGCCTGGGGGCTGGATCCAGAAGTTGCCAGCAAAGCCAGGAGGACATCAAGCATCCTAGAGACATTAGGAGAGATGCCAAGTTGGTTGTCATAAATGGGATCTGAGTTTGAGGACATTTTTACTTGATCTTAAGGGACAAGTTGTCCTCGCAAGCCGGAATACTTGAGGACACATAAAGATTAGTTACTTCATTCTTACAGATACTGAGATTGTAAGGTCTAACCACTTCTGGATTTAAGATGTACACATTTAGTTGGTTATTTATCTTTGAGCCTCAGTTTGATCACTTGTATATCAGTGAGTTTGACTGGACATTATCTACATTTGCTTCCAACTATTAAGAGGTTTTGATCCTTTTAGTTTAGCAAGGAAGCGGGAAGTTCATAGAGAAACCAGTTAAACCGGATACAATGAAGAACACAAAAATTACAAGAAGCATAGATAAGCTTAAAATCTTGAGTAAATAGGATAGGGTCACTTGTCAAGAATAACCCTTACTAGGGAGACCAACTATCACTGTTCGTCTGAACCTAAGGAAGTTGCAGATCATAAGACTTTCAATTTTATTTTGTACTTGGCACTGGGCATTGAACCTAGGAGCACTTAACCACTGAGTCACATCCCCAGTCCTTTTTGTTTTCTATATTTATCCCCAGTTTCACTTTGAGACAGGGTCTGGCTAATTTGCTTCGGAACTCGCTAAGTTGCAAGGCTGGCTTTGGACTTGCGATCCTCCTGCCTCAGCCTCCTTGGTTGCTGGGATTCCAGGGGTGCACCATATTGCCCAGTGGGTCCTTTTGTCTTTCCATGCTTCCACCTAACTTTTTCAACATGTGAAATTTAGCTTTAATAGCTGTTTTAATGTTCTTGTCTGCTAATTCTTAGGTCTGTGCCCGTTCTGGGTTGTTTTCACTTGCTCAGCTTGTCCCCCTGCTATTGGTTGCCTCTTCCTGCTTCTCTGCATGTATGTAACTACCAATTGGAATGAAATTCATTGTGAATTTTACCTTGTTGGGTATTGGGTATTTTTATATTTCTATAATTCTTGAGATTTTCTATTTCTGGGAGGCCATTCAGTAAGTTGGAAAGTTTCATCCTTCCAGATCCTGTTTCGAGGGTTCGTTAGGCAGGAGTGAAGGTGTGTTCATTCCAGGTCTAATTCTTCTCCACCACGTAGGCAAGCTCCTTCTGGATACCCTGCCCAGAGTAGAGTAGGATTTTTCTGGTCTGGCCAGTTGGAATAGGTACCCATGCCAGCATTGTGTGGGCATCAGGTATGGTTTTCTCTCACCTTTATGTGTGGTTCTTTCCCCAGTATCATGTAGTTTCCTCATGAATGTGTGGTAATTAGTACCTGCTAATGCCTATGAAGATCTTCAGAGTACTGTCTTTTTGCATTTCTCTCCTTTCTGTTATTCTCTCCTGAAAACCCCAAGTGCCTCCGTTTCCCCAGACTGCCAGCATCATGCCCTCAAATCAGGGAGACCACTGGCTTCACCCTGGATCCCTGCCCATGCTGCAGCCTGGAAACTCACACCCGACAGTGCACTGGGGTGACCACATGATTCTTTTCTTTCCAGTCTCTCAGTTATCACTGTCCTCATTACCTGACAACTAATATTTTAAAAACTGGTTTCTAATATAGTGTGTCCATTTTTTTTTTGCCATTTCTAGCTGAGCACTATTACTCTATATTGGTCCAAAGCAGGTGTCCTTACCTTTTGTAATTGTGGTTTTGCTTTCAGTTTGTAAACCTTACAATTTTAAGTGCAAATTTCAAAACGGGTGTTAAATTGATTGTCAGTGAGACCAATATCATTACCCTATGTACACGTATGATTGCATGAATGATGGGACTCTACATCATGCACAACCAGGGAAACAAAAGTTGTATTCGTTTGTGTACAATGAATCGAAATGCAAATAAATAAATAATTAAACTCAAAGCACAAAATTAATTAGTTAATTAACATGTTGGAAAAAGAACATGTTGAAGAAAAGAGCCTTTTGAACAAACGGTGCTGGGAAAACTGGATATTCCTCTGTAGAAGAATGAAACAGAGCTCTATTTCTCAGCTTACACAGAAGAAAGTACTCCAACTGATAGGTGCGGGTAAGGGTTACTCAGTAAGACTCCTAAAGCTCAAGAAATAAAACCAAGCCAGGCTCAGTGGCACACACCTATAATCCCAGCGACTCAGGAGGCTGAGGCAGGAGGATAGAAAGTTCAAAGTCAGCCTCAGCAACTGAGTGAGACCCTGTCTCAGAATAAAAAGGACTGGGGGTGTGGCCCAGTGGTTCAGCACCCCTGGGTTCAATTCCTGGCACAAAGAAAAGAAACAAAACCATGAAAATAATGGGATGACATCAAATTAAGAAGCTTCCACACAAAGGAAAGAAGAGCATGAAGAGAGCCAGGTGTGCTGGCGCTTGTCTGCAGTCCCAGCAACTCAAGAGGCTGCGGCAGGAAAATCTCCAGGCTGGCTCAGCAGCTCAGCAAGCCCCCCAACAGTGTAGTGAGATCCTGCCTCAAAATAAAAAGTAGAAAGGACTGGGGACTTAACTCAGTGTAAAGTGCCCCCTTGTTCAATCCCCAGTACCGAAAACAAAAGAAAGAGAAGGGGAAGGAGGAGAAGACATAATAAATACTGGAAAGGAGGTAGGGGTAAAGGAACTTTTACACAGTATTGGTGGGACTGTAAATTAAGATGACCACTATGGGAAATCAGTATGGAGGTTTCTTGGAAGAGTAGGAATGAATCCACCACAAGACCCAGCTATATCACTCCTTGGTATTTATCCTATTAACAAGCATACTAGAAGTCAGGCTCAGTGGTGCACCCCTGTCATCCCGGGAACTCGGGAGGCTGAGGCAGGAGGATTGTGAATTTGAGTCCAGCCCCGCCAACCTGGTGACACCTTGTTTCAAAATAAAATTTAAAAAGACTGGGGATTTACCTCAGTGGTAAAGCACTCCTGGCTTCAACCCCCAACCCCCACACAAAGCGTAGTACAGTGATACGCCCGTGCCAAGTTCACAGCAGCACAATTCACAGCCAAGTCAAGGAACCAGCCTAGGTGCTCATCAGCAGATGAATGGACAAAGAAAATGTGTCATATACGCCATGCAGTTCTACTCCGCCATAAAGAAGAATGAAATGATGTCATTGGCAGGAAAATGGATAGAAGTGGGGAACACCATACTAAGTGAACTAAACCAGACTCAGAAAGGTAAGGACATATGTTTTCTCTCATCTATGGAGGCTAGAGAGGGGAGAAAACAAAAACACGAGAAACAAGGGAGTGGGATCTTAAAACAGAAGGGAAGCCAGCAGAGTAGAGGAGGGGGATCGGTGGTAGGAAGGAGTGGAGAGGAGGTACTGAGTACTGAGAAGGAAGGAGACCAAGTTATACATGTGTGCTCATATATCCCAGTGCATTTTGCTATTATGTATCATTATAATGCACCAATAAAATTTTTTAAAAGAATTATCCCTTTGTGAGGTAAATTACAAAAAAAAATTCCAACATCTGTCTTTTGTCTTTCAAGATTTTTATAGTGACTTCCTTTGTAGTTAAAAAAAATGGATTTTTTTCTTTAAAAAAAAACACAAAGAAATAGAAGGTAATTATTGTGCCATTTTCTGATGAAATAAAAGTAGGAGTAAGACTCGGCACAGGAACAAGATCTGGAATTAACTCCTTTGGAACATTGAGTTATCTAAAGTTAAATTAAGAAATGATTTTGAACTGGGTTAAATGCAAAATTTTCCATGTGAAGTTTTTGTTTTTGTGGTTTTTGTTTTTGTTTATTTCAGTGTGGCACAAAGTTGCTGAGCCTGCTTTGACCCTACAGTCCTCCTGCTTCAGCCTCCTGAGCCACAGGACTATGGGTGGATACCACCATGCCCAGCCCTTCCATATTAATTTAAAGACGTTCAAGAGTAGAATTAACTGGGTGTGGCACCCACCTGTAATCCCAGCAACAAGAAGATCTCCAAGTTTGATGCTGGTCTCAGCAATTTAGTGAGACCCTCAGTAACTTAGTGAGACCCTGTTTCAAAAACAGAGTGGGGGGTATAACTCAGTCATAGCCCCTTGGTTTGATCCCAAACACTGGAAAAAAAAAAAAAAAAGCAAATTAGAGGGGATTAGAAGGGACAGGCATTCTGATAAAAATATTCTGGGAATGTTGATCAATCAACATCAGACACAATCTATAACATTTTTAATAGACATACATTTCAGTTCAGGAAAAAAACTGAATGGTTTCGACCACATCTTGTATATGATTTTCAGGTCTGGAAACCACATTCAAAAAGAGACAAACTCATCTTTCTTTATACATATGTGTATGCCTTTGTTAGAACACATTAAAATATATTACAAAGAAAAAAGAGACAAACTCAAGTGTGGTCAAACCAGAAAGAACTAATAATTAGCGGGTAGCCATGTCACAATTGTGAATCAATTTTTAAAAGACCTATATTTGTTTAAACTGGAAAAGACTCAGGAAGATTTTAAAGTAGTTTATGAATACGTGAGCTGCTATATTATGTAGAGAAGAATATTATAATGAGGATTACCCCAAAGAGAAGAATTAAGACGAGTCAAAGTTAAAGAAAGTGAATTTGGGTTTCATAAAAACATTCTAGCTACCCGAGCAGAACATCCTTGTCTCTAGAAACTTCAGAGACCGAATGACTGAGACAATGATGACTTCATGTGAGAGATTCAGCTGCATGACTTAAAGTTTTCATTTCTAAGAAGAAAGGTCTTTAGATGTTGCAGAATAGACCTGCAACGTCCATTCAAGGCCACGGTCCCCAGTGTTCAGTAGTATCATTTGCCTTTCTTCGGTCCACTCTTTCTTACATCAGACTTGCAGCCTGTCTTACCTTATTCACTTGCCAAAGCCCTTCAGAAAATATGACAAAAATCTCTGACCCCCTCCCTATGAACAGTGCAATTACATTTGTATATGTATACATATAGATCCACATGTTAGGACACATAAGGAACACAGGCCCCTTGCCACCCTTAAACAAGGACCTCACAGAAATTAAGAATCAAAATTCTCAATATTTTCATTAGTAACATTTAAACATAGTGGACCTTAATGTGGCTTCAGTTTACTCAAATTTACTAACATCTTTAAGATTATTCTTCAGAGGAATTTACCTGCAAATTAAGAGTATAACACTCTGGCTAGGTTTTTTCAATGGTGTAAAGATGTTACTATGTATTTAATGAACAGTCATAGTTGGGCCCTCCTGTCTCAACTTGTGAGACACCGAATAATTTGCTTTTTACATTTGATGGGCGAGTGCAAACAAATAACTTTGACTTGCCCCACATTGAAGTCAATGAGACTCAAAAGTTTGTTCAACAGTTTTTGGGTGTGTGTGTTACTGGGGTTTGAACCCAGGGGCACTGAACCACTGAGCCACATCCCCAGCCCTTTTTGTATTTTATTTAGAGACAGGGTCTCACTGAGCTGCTTAGGGTCTTGATAAAGTTGCTGAGGCTGGCTTTGAACTTGTGATTCTCCTGCCTCAGCCTCCAGAGCCACTGGGATTACAGGCATGTGCCACTGCACTCAGCTCAACAATTTTTGTTAGAGAAATTCATCTGGGGGCTGAGATAACCATAATTACTTGGTACACTCAGTGCTGAAAATTAGATAGGCCTGGGGTATTGAGAAAGGCAATTTGTATTATAATTTCTTTGGAGATAAAAGCCAGCAAAAGATTTCTCTCTCTCTCTCTTTTTTTTTTTTTTGTACTGATGATTGAACCCAGGGGCACTTTATCACTGAGTCACATCCCCGGCCCTTTTTATGTTTTATTTTGAGACAGAGTCTCAAAATTATTATAAATTGTGTCCATTTTCAAGATTTCTCTGCTTGGATGATAACTGGTAGAAAAAGAGAAGCCAGTTTCTTCCTGCACAGGATAAATAGGAGAGATCAAGTCTGAGGCCAACAAGACCTAAGTGACTTGTCCAGGTCATCAGTGGGCAGTGAGGTCTTGGAAGTGCAGGTGGTAGAACCAGAAAGACCAGGTGAGAATCTGAGCTTGGTCACACACTGGCTTCACCATCCTTAGGCAAACTCTCTGAGCCTCCACCATCAGTAAAACAACCGATAACAAGAAACCTGTTTTCCTGTGGCTTTGTGAGAACTGCGTGAGATGGCATGTATCATGGCTTACTCTGACTCTCATTACTCAGAGATGCCACACGAAGTTGCCATTGCTTGTGTTTGAAACAGAACTGAATATTTGCAAATGTATATGGTTTGCTTTTATATTAGCTAGTAAGAAGCAAAACTGGAATCCAACCCAAGCCTCTGGGTCCCAGCCACTTCCACTTCCACATCACGCTGTCCTCTTTAAATTAAATTAAACTGAATCATAATTTTAACTGGATAAGTGCCACCAAGAGGAATCATGAAGCAGCTTAATAGAAATGTGTGAAGAGAACAAACAGCCAGTGGGAGGGAAAAAGAAAATACAAAATTGGTGCAAACATCTGAACTTTACAAATATACTGATTGCTGTCTAGTTGTGCCTCTCTTAAGAGTTCTGAGTGGTGGAAGCTCCCTTTGAGGGCATGCCATTGGTGAGGGTGGATGCCACAGCTTCTAGATTCCTTTAGTACTGCACTCTGGAGCTGCCATCAGGGTCATTGCACCTAAAGGGGTTTTTCAAAGTAATGATGTTGTTCTCACTTTGTGGATGATTTTCAAGTCTAAGCACATGAACCCCCTAATCTGCCACTTCGCTCTGTTTGTGAAGTCCTAACTCAAACAGAAAGGCTGCCTGTGGGTGAAAAGGAATGTGCCTTAGGTTTCAGCAGGGCAGAGTCCTGGGAAGAGCTTGAGGCTGGAGGTCAGATGACCTGCACTTGAATTCCAGCTCCGCTGCTTACTGGCTGTAAGAAGTCATCTTGAACTTTGGCTCTTTTGTCTGTACAGGGAGCAAATAAAGACTCACCCAAAAGCGTCTGGGGAATACTTAAGAGGATAATGTCTATGAACTGCTCACTGTAACTCTGTGGTATTTTAGGGACACTGTTAGTTCTTGGAATGTATTGTTATATGTTGAAAAGAGTGTGGTTTTAGACCTGTGTACTTAGGTTACTTAATCTTTTTTGAGCCTCAAGATTTTCATGAGCTAAAGATCAGAGAGACAAAAGGGGACAGAAAGAGAATGAGATTATAGGCTACTTTTGCAAGTTCTTGTGAAGATTAAGAAGTATAATGTTTAACCATTGTTTGTCAAATATTCCCAAAGCATGTGCTTCCTTATTGCTATAAAAATATAACTCTTTACTAAATTCACATACTATTAGCTACTTAAATATTACTCTATTTTTTATTAATTATTATTTTTATTTTGGTATTAGGGGTTGAACTCAGGGCCACTTTACCACTGAACTACGACCCCAGCCCTTTTTATTTTTTATCTTGTGATAATCTCACTAAGTTGCTGAGGGTCCTGCTAAGTTGCTGAAGTTGGCCTTGAACTTACAATCAATCCTCCTGTCTCAGTCTCCCAAGTTGCTGGGATTATAGTCGTGTGCCACCATGCCTGGCTAAATGTCTACTTCAGATTGTGTGTGTGTGTGTGTGTGTGTGTGTGTGTGTGTGTGTGTGGTGCTGGGGAATTGAGCCCGGGGCTAACATATGCTAGGCAAGTGCTTTACCTTCAAGCTATATCCCTAGCCCTAAAAGTATACTTTTAAATAAAGAAAGAAATCAAAGAACAGCCCACACCCCAGGTCCATCGAGGGATATCTACATTTCTTTTAGCTTGACAGAGAGGACTGAGTCCTTCCCGACCCATGAAGGACTTGTCACTGTGAAACACCAGGCCCTCAAGCTACGATCACGGCAAAGTCGTGGAGATCTGTGAATGACTGATATAAATTCTTACTGCTCCCTGTTGCTCAAGACTATCACGTAGTTACCAACCCCTTTTCTGAAGATTTCACATAAGATTTCTGTTTGGCCACTTAAATGAGCCAGGGGAAAAAAGAGAAAGAAATTCTAAACTCTTCACATGCGCAGAGCTCTCTGCACAGCCCTCCTTTTACAGATTTCATAACCTCTCCTACTGAGGAGTCTTAAGATGCGCATTTGGGGGTTCAAGCCCGTGGGAGATAATTCTCAGGTGCATGAGATAAAGTGAAAAGTGAAGGAACTTTCTAAAGTGATGCATGCTGTGTCCAGTCCCTTACCAACTCTATGCGGACTTGGGCAAGTGACTCAATGCCTCTGAGTCTAGCAACAATGCCCACCTCACCTGACAGGGAAAGAACTGATGGAACCTGGACATAAATAGTGCTGCACAAAGAAGACCATCTTCATTTCTGAACGTCTTGCCCAGATCCCCACTTTGAGAGAGGAGAGAATGATGCATACATTGAACAATGATGTGCATGTCACACCCTTTGACGAGATGGGTGCCCAATTAAGCTGGGCACAAGGGTGACTATTCTTAGACCTAGAACTGTCCATGCCCCATGGGTTTCTGTGTGGAATCTCTCACTACCTGTTACTTGGCCATGTAAAACACTTTGCTTTTCACCTGGGTCATTTTAGTGAGACCTCTTTGAAAAGCTTCTCTGAATTCTACTTTGTCCCAATAAAGTAGGACATTCTGCTTACAGGAACATTCATGTCCTTTCATGTACCCTCTCAGTGATCTTTCCTTGAGGGTGGAGTGACCTCCCTGGTGAATTTAGGACTAGGAATTGTGTACATTGGTACAGCCTCTTAGGTACCCTGGTTCTCTCTCTCAGAGGAAGAATTTTGCCTTCAGGTGGCACACATTTTCACCAGATAAAGGAGCCATTCCCAAGAAGGAGACACAGCTTTTCCTGACACTGGAGGGTACATTAAATCCTGGAGGGGGAATCAGGTTGTGGAGCCTGTGGGTGAAGATCAAACCACATACTCCAATTCAGCTTTGTTAGAAACAAAGACGATATTTTTTACATAATAAACTAATTTTATTTCTATTGTTTAACTTTGATATTTTTCTTATAACATGCAATTCAAAATGATAGAGTAAATACAAGAAAAGTCTCATGCTCAATACTTACCATTTAAATTGATGAAAGTAAAATTCAGAACAGGGGAGGTTAATGAGAGTTGTTACCAAGAGTATAGATAAAAGGGCTAAAATTGTAAAGGAGATGCATTCCTTCTCTAAGAATGGAAGAAATCTTGATTTGTCACGCTCAATGCTGTTTAAGACAGCTTAGAGTGGAATTGTGGCTGTAGGCTCCATTTTTTTAATGTGCTATCCAACTAGAACAGAATCTGCCCTTGTTAATTTGGAGTTTTTTTTTTTTTTTTAACCCCTTCTTTTCATATCATATTCCATTCAGATGACCCCGTGGAAGGCTCTTTGGGGTAAAGATGGTCTTTTGATCTCCACACAATTTTTATGCCTGACTCTTATGCCTGTTGCTCAATTTATTCTCAGGAAGGAAGAGCAGGCCTCTTGAAACTTCAATAGACCCTGATAAATACAAATTGATTTTTACTCTGGGTTTTCCAGAGATTCCTGTTTATGAACATGCATTATGAAATTTTGCTAATATGAAATAAACTCTGGCAGGCTTAAAATAAGAGAAAGATGACTTTAGTGTGTGAGGGCAACAAATAGAATAATGATTTGGATAAAAAATTTTTTAGGCATTGCTTCAAGAGTGGCTTTCTTTGAGAGTTTTTAATAATGGACATAGCAATGGGCTGAATGTTTATGTCCCTGCTCAAACCATACGTACGTTGAAATCCCAGGTGATAATAGGAGGAGGTGTGCTTGGGAGCTGATTAGGCTATAAGGATTCTGCCCTTATGAATGGGATTAGTGCTTTTATAAAAGAGACCCCAGAGAGGTCCTTTGCCCACTCTGCATGTAAAGTTACAGTGAGAAGAAGTCACCTGTGAGGAAGTGGAATCTTATCGGAGTGAATCTGCCAACACCTTATCCTTGAACTTCCCAGTCTCTAAATCTGAGAAATAAAATTCTTATCTATAAGCTACCTAATTTACGGTACTTTTGCTCTCTGATCATTTTAATCTTCTCAGGGTCAGAAACCCATTTGAGGATGTGAAAGAAAGTTTTGAGCTTATCTTGGGATAAGTACACATAAATATATACACTCAAAAATTGTACCCGTAATGGATTTTTTTTGCATTAGAAATGTACTTCTCAAAGATAGTACAAGTAATACTTGCAATGATTTATGACTCACTCTCATAAATGTTCAAGTTTGACAAATTGTTTTGACAATGATCTTTCCTTTTCTCCCAACAAAAGAGAAAAGTTCCCCAAAACCAGTTCTGTGCTTCTAGAAGGCCTCTGCACAGTCAGTGAGTTTCTTGGGCGTCTGCTCTCACTTCTTAACAACAAAAAAAGGGCTTGAAAAACGGTGGCTCAAAGCCCTTATTCTAATGAAACTGATGACTCTCACAACAACAAACAAGACTTCTTTCACAATTTTTGATTTTCGCAGAATGCTTGAAATTTATAATGAAATGTGGGGCTTCCTGCAAGGCTGACGTAGCCCTGCCCCCACTCTCCATCCCATTATCCTATTCTAACTTTTTCAACATGTTGTTATCAAACCATGAGAAATCTCAGTGAAAAGTAACTAAATGAAGCAGCAGCGGCTGAGAACTCAGGCTCATGTAGCATCTTAACAAAGAACCTTCTAGAGAGGTGGCAACAAAAAGGAAAAGGACCTTGAGTCTCTACTGGCAGCAACTTGGGTGGGAAGATAAGCAAATGGCAGCTGTAAAGGCTAGTAAGTAAAGCTGGTTCATATAAATCCTCCTGGGATCATAACTGCCTTCAGGGGTTGATCTGTTTTCCATGAGATGAGTGCGGAAGTTCTCCTAACCCCTCTATTCCCCCCCACGGGATATACTTTCTGTCTTGTAAATCTACATCTTACTTTTAGGCAAAAAAAAAAAAAAAGTTCTTCATGTCACATATTGTCTCCCAGAAAGATCATTTATCACAGAAGATGCAGGCCCAGGCCCTGTATCAGCCACGCACGCACACCTGTCGGTGCTGGTATGAGGGGTGCATGAGTAAAACAGCCATGGTGGCAGCGATGGAGGCTGTGCCCAGTTCCAGTAGTGGGGACTACTACTTACCAAGACTGATAGGAGTACTGCTATCACCAGATGTCCACCAGCAGATGTCCACAGCAGAGACCAGCACCAAGTCCTCATATGGTACCATCCCTCACCGAAGCACCAGCCCATCAACTGGATACCAAATTATGCCCAACCAATTTTATGGTTTGGTTTGAATACCTGGCCATCTCAGTGCAACCAGTACCACGGGAGCACCTGAGGTGCCAGTAAGTTGGCAAGACTATGGCCTCACTTCTCTGTGTTCACTCCTACTTCTGTCCCTTCCCTTTTACCGGTATTAATCCCAACGGCCCTCCTGAGTAGACATTCCACATGCTGAATTCCTCCTCAGAGTCTGATTCCTGGGGATCCCAACATGTGACACCACCCAAGACCAAGACTTCAGCTTCTCTCTCCGAGACCACTAACTGGTTTCTCTGCTTCCCTTCTTGCAGATCCATGCCTGGATCTCCTGTTTCCGTGCCAACTGCATTTCCTATGAACTTCCGACTCTTCCTGCTTTCCCTGTGCAGACTTTCTGGTTTATCCTCCATCCCCATGTTCTCCCACCCTTGTCACCACACTCAAACCAACTCATTCTACCCTCAAGGTCATTTCAGAACTCTTCCCCTGTACTGGAATGTACCCCCTCAGGAATGCAGGTGGTTCATTCTCCTACTCCATCCAGATCTCTGCTCAGAGGTCACATTGTCCAAGTAGCCACCTGCTTTCCTCTCTGTCTCCTTATAATCTCCTTTGCCTTTCTTCATATCACTTATCATCGTTTGGCATGCTGTGACTGGGGATTGAACCCAGGGGAGCTTAACCACTGAGCTGTATCACCAGCCCTTTTATTTTTTTATTTTGAGACAGGTCCTCCCTAAGTTGCTGAAACTGGTCTTGAACTTGGGATCCTCCTGCTTCAGCCTCCCATGTCGCTGGGATTATAGGTATGCCACTGTGCCTGACAACATTTCTTGCTTTAAAATACATTCATTACCTGTTTCTTCCTCTAGAAAGAAAGAGAATACATATGGTCAGAGACTTTTTCCTGTTCACCTCTGCAATTCCAGGACATAATATGGTTCTCATTGACATAAAAGAATAAATACTTGTTGGAGAAATGAATAAATTTATTGAATGATCAGATGGATGCACCTCCTCCATAAAAGTGCGACTACATGCCAAACTTGCTAATATATGTTTCACTTGTTCACTAGGAGAAAGCTTATCCTCTACTAGATTTGCTTAGCAAGGTAGTTTTTCACCATCTTAAAGGTAGCTGTAGCCTTTGCAGTTTCCAAAAGGGGTCCCCAAGATTATAATGCTTCATTAAAGGTATGTGTCTGGTATTGTGGAAGAAAATAGGAGCTAGCAGTCAGAAAGATGTCAATCATCTTATCCAACTGCACGCTGATAAGGAAATAGAATCTGCTCCATGACCTGCTTAAAAATACCAGAACCTAAAAAACACTTGAATGTGTGCAACTGTTTCCTTATGTTGAATAGACTTTTAAAGTTTAAAACATCATAGTAAATAATCAATATTAAAATTTATTTGTCCACATTAAGCTACTGTGTATACAAATGCCTTACTTATTAATAAGCTGATGTGTTATGACACATCTGTTTTTAAAATAATTAAAACCTGCCAGGCACAGACCTGTAATCCAGCCACTCGGGAGGCTGAGGCAGAAGGATTACAAGTTCAAGGCCAGCCTCAGCAACTTGGGAGACCTTGTCTCAAAATATATAATTAAGGGGACTGGAGATATGGCTTAATGGTAAAGTACCCCTGGGTTCAATACCCAGTACTAAAAAAAAAAAAAAAAATTAAAAACAACCAAGTTCGAGAATGATAAAAATCATGAAATTAATTAAATCAGGAGTTTATATTCATGTAGAATGTTGCAGTTAAAACATTTTGCATACTATTTTTAAAACTTGAGAATGTTATTAGAAGCTCTGATTTTTTTTTTTGCCAGAATGTTCATGCCATGTACATATGTGTTATCTCTATAAAGAAAACAGTGAATATGTATTTGTATGAATGTTTAACTGGAACATTAAAAATTAAAAAGTGAATTCATAATCACTTTTTATTGTACATAGATTTCTAATATTCATTTCTGTATCATGTAAACTTCCTTCATTTGAGTAAATTCACTGAACATTTCTATTTCTTTGCTTTAAAAAAAAAATACCAGGACCTGCAGGGTGTGGTGGTGCATGCCTGTATTCCACACAGCTCAGGAGACTGAGGCAAGAGAATTGCAAGTTTGAGGTCAACCTCAGCAACTTAGGGAGGCCCTAAGAAAATTAGTGAGACCCTATCTCAAAATACAGAAAGGGTTGGGGATGTAGATCAGTGGTTTAGCACCCCTGAGTTCAATCCCTGGTACAAAACAAACAAACAAAAATGGGACCCATGTTAGCAGTTCTTGGTTTTGCACCTGGCTGGCCTACCTCCAATATCCCTGCTCCTACCAAAAAACCAGAATCCCAGATATGTAGGGAGATCCATCAATCTCATAAGCAACCTATTCCTGATTGGAGTGCAGGGAACTTATTGATTTGCCCTGCAAGGCCCTTTTCTCTTCTCCATTGTCTGAGCAAGTCTCTCCCCTTTCCACCACAGGTATCCTCAGTCCCCTCACTCAGGAAGAAGTTCACACACCAGACGTTCTCAGCCACAGAGCCATAAGACAGATATCTCAACAGATATTGGTAGGGTCCCAGTACTGGTTTCTAGTAATAGAGAAGAGCTCAGGGATGCCATAGTCACGTTTTACAAACTAGAGTGGCCTCCAAGTTATTATTTCTGTTGGAGTCCTTCCCTTATTCATCTGCATTCTCCTGGGCTTTCATGACAAACTGGAAATAAAAGGATGTGGTTATGGCTTCAGGAGCTGGGAGCGCTGCAGACATGCTCAGGCATGCGTTGTTAATAATGTGGCAGTCACAAATTATTGCCGTGTGGGTAACGATTGCCCTGTGCGAGTGACCCTGCTGCTGTGGGTTGATCCTTTTGATGATCTCAGGCAGGATAAGACAAGTGAGGTATTTGCCTCGGGGCAAGATTTAAGGGTGAGGGGGAACAAAAAAATCTTAATAATTAAGATACATAATATTATAATGCAATTTTAAACAAATCTAAATGAATGCAAAACTTCATGATAAACAAAATATCAAAATTTGAAAGAAAGGCCACTTACTAATTTCTTAGGGTTGGGTAAATTAATATCACCAAAACTCAGTTTCTTCAACTGAAAAATCAAGAAAGGAACACATCCCTAGAGGTAGTTGTCTTTGTGGGGAGGTCGTAAAGATAAAGTCTTTCACGTATTTGAAGCCCCTGAAACAGAGAGGCACACAGAAAATAGTAGATGTTCTTATTCACAAGAATTTACCAAACAGCTATGTTGAAAGTGGCACACCTTATTGTTCGTAGGTTTGATCTTCTTTTTGTTGTCCTCCCATATTTATTGGAATAGTTAATGTTAGCAGTTATCTCAGTGATGTTTACCTTCTATACTAAGCTCACAAGCATGAGTAAATATTGACACGCTAGAGACAGCTCAGCAAGCAGAGCAGTTTCCTAGATCTACAAGGCCCATCTTACTCATGGGCAAGGGCTGAGGCCCTCGGTGCTCTCTCTGGCCTCCCCCTCTTCTTTTGCCTCCCTGCTTTCCTCTCCCAGAGGATCGATCACAGTTATTCTTACACCAAATTTATAAGAGGTGGGCAGAGGTGGGGAAATGGATGTGCTTGCTGATGTGATGGGAAAGCACACCTTGTGATCTTTCCTGGAGCTGGAGTCATGTCCCCTGTAGGCAGTTGTCATCGTTTTCCTGCTCTGAGGTTAAGTGTGTTGCAAAGACATGGAGTGAAGGAAGGGCAAAGATTATGAAATCATTTATTATAAGTCATGAGTGAATTGCAACTCAGCACTAAACATAAAATAAATAGAATAAAAACAGAGCATAACACACATAATAAGGTCAAGAATTGTTTTATAACCCTTTTTCTTTTTGGTACTAGGGGTTGAACCCAGGAGGGATTCAATCACTGAAACACATTTCCAGTCCTTTTTTAGCATTTTATTTAGAGACAGGGTCTCCCTGAGTTGCTTAGGACCTCACTAAGTTGCTAAGGCTGGCTTTGAACCTGAGATCCTCCTGCCTCAGCCTTGCCCAAGCCACTGGGATTACAGGTGTGCATCATTGCACCTGGCTTGTTTTGTAATTTTTATGTTCCTGTTATGTATGCCTTTATGCATACTGTGTCATGAAGTAGCATAATTCTCACTGTGAATCATAGTAAGAAAAATTGAAAGCCATTGGTGTAGTACTTAAGAGTTGGGTGCTATAGGCAAATTCCTAGGTTTGGAATCTTGATCATAAAGGTTGGGATGTATTTGCTCAGCATGTGTGAGGTCCTGGGTTCACCCCCAGCACCTCAAAAAAAAAAAAAAAAAACTTCACCATAACACTTGATGAGAGAATGCAGCAGTTTTTTTTTTCCCCCAAACAGGAAACTTATAATTTGATTGTGGCTAAAGACAGATAAGAATGTAACCATAATACACACAGAAAAAAATCATACTCTATCTATGCTAATCCAAAGGGAATTGGCATGCCTTAACTTCTCCTTGTCACTTCTTAATAAAATACACTACAATGAAGTATCACAACCATATTAGGACAGACAACACACCCAGGAGGAATTCAGATTTAGAGAGCAAACTCACAGGTGCAAGTGAAGAAGGTAAGGATCTCAGGTGATGTGATGGCATCAGAGGGCGTGAGGGTACTAGAGACCCAAGAGGAGGAGGGAGTTTGAAGAAGTCAATTGCAGTTGGAGAGCTTGGTGGGAAAACTGACTCGGGTCAGATAAGTCAGTCACCATCATTAGCAATCTGCAGAAACCTAATAGTCCCATCCTCGTTGGAAACATGGTCAATACTGTGGGTTGCTCTGCTGGTCCTCTCTTTATCCACACTTATACATGAAGGGACTTCCCCCATCTCCATGGACAGTTTTGTGAGGCATGTCTGCACATCTGGGACACTGAGAGGACCTCCTCGTGCTGGAGATAGCATGCCATCCTCTCTGATGCTCCGGACTTGGTATCTTCTTTGGCAGGTTTTTCTGTGTGTGTGTGGGGGGGAGGCTGTTAAATATCACATATCTTTACATTTCTGCTGATATTCTGTTAGCAATGTTTCAAGGTAATCAAGGCGTCAACGTATTGTGAGTTCTGCTGTAAGGAGGCACAGCCCCACACTGCGAGAGGTCCGTGGTTCCAGGCGCGGCCCCGTGGGTCTCGCCCCGCATCATGGTGTCACTGCCGGCTGAGTGGTCATGCACGGCTCTGGGATCCACGGCCCTGGCCCTGTCCTGCCTCTGCTGATGCTGCCCTGGCCATTTCTGGCGGGTTCATCTGTGCACAGAGGTTCTCCAGGATCTGGCTGGGGCTCTCCAAACCAGAGCCGCACAAGGCACTAGAGACAAATGGCACTAGGCTCGGTCCCCGAGTGCCACGTGCCATGAGAGACCTCAGCAATCTATCTCGCTTCTCTGTGCCTCAGTTTTTCCATATGTAAAGTGGATGAATAACAGTATTTACTGCAAGGGGTGGTTGTGAAGATTAAATGATTAATGTTCATAATGCTCACAGATGAGTGGTAAATCAATCTACATCCTAAGCTTAGTAGATATTATCTGTCATGTGATGATCATTTATTAAAATGAGCAGTGGCAGCATCTTCATATAATGTAAAGAGCTTAATACAGTACCTGAACTGTAAAAAATGGGTCAGAAGTTGTTTGTCATTATGCAAGAGATTTCGAGTGCTTTTCTCGCTTCCTCTCTGCTTTCTAGCACACAGTGGTGACACTTTCTCATCCCATTGGTAGGCAGGGCCTGAGGAATAGTTCTGGCCAAAAGATGGTAATTGGAAACGCTGTGTGCATTTCCACGTCTGAGCAATTGCTAGCTGATTTGAGACTCTGCAGTTGTTGTGCCCAAAGGCTTGAGACCCCCCAAAGACCACCAGAGACCACGATCAATGCAAGCAACAAAGAGTCATTTATTAGCAAGCTCGAGCCTGGTCCTCTGCGTCCTTAACCGGTGACGCTAAGAGAGGCCCCGAGCCCTCGTTAGCAGGGTTTTTATAATGAAAGGCAAGCAGTTTTACAGTGTTCTTTTAATTGGTTAACATTTGAACAGCTAAACATTAGTCCTCCTCTGGTTGGGTCCTGCCAATCTATTTGATTCTCATTGGGTCCTGCCAGAACTGAACGGTCCTAGTGGAAGAAGGGAGGAGGGAAGGGGTGAACTATGCAGGAGATGAGTCGGGGCTCCCGTCCTTGACAGATAAGGTCTCCAGGCAATTGCACATTCCTCGGACAAATATCTCTTAACAACCTTGGTAAGCACAGGGGCCCAGCAGTCCTGTTTGTCCTTGAGACAGTTAGCAGCACAGATACCACCCTGCTCTCAACACAGTGCTCTCTTTTTATCCTGGGGCAAACACTGAAGATGACAGACAGAGGCATCAGGTGCTGTACATTATACACATTTAAAAAATGTGCGTAGTAAGGGCAAATGATATTCCCCATTTCCTTTGTCTTCTTCCTAATTTTTTCCAAATGTAATGTGGGTTTTTCATGCTTATCATCACAGATCCATGATTTTGTTTTTCACTTTCATCTCAGCATTATTTCAAGTACACTTTTCTCTGTGTCTATATTCTCTTCATTTTACTATCTCTTGCTACTGTTGGATATTTACAGTTTGACTCTATGTTCAGAGAACTGACTTGCATACATACACCCGCACACATGTACACGTGTGTGTATGGCTGGAACTAAGGGGAGGCAAGTAAATTGCTGGATGCATAAAATTTAAGGCAGTACCTTGTGGCATGAAAGTTTCATGCCTTGTGGCATGAAAGTTTGCACCTATGTACCTCATTTGCCTCACTCTGTCCCAGTCCTATAGGTATAGTGTATGTGTGTGTGTATGGTTGTGTGTATATGTGTATGTATTCACATGTTAGTATGTGAATATATATGTTAGGATTCCAGTATGTTAGGAGTATGTTAGGATTCCAGTTTCCAAAGTGTTTCTCAGAGGATTCTATTGAAGGATTTTTTATTTTTTTAAGCAAAATTTTGATGTGTGCATGATGGCATTTTACAAAGATTATAAGGTGCTTTTATGACTACAAACTTCACAAAAATTAGAGAGGCTTCATGTGCTGTGAGGGGACTATCACAACAGTGTGCCCCATCGATAATACTATGAGTGCTATAAAAGGCCCACAGACCTGCCGGGTCCCGGTATGTGGCGCACACCTGTCATCCCAGCAGCTCTGAGTCTGATGCAGGAGGATCTCGAGTTCAAAGTCAGTCTCAGTAACATCGAGGTGCTAAGCAACTCAGTGAGACCCTGTCTCTAAATAAAATACAAAATAGGGCTGGGGATGTGGCTCAGTGATTGATCGCCCTTGGGTTCAATCCCTGGTTACTCCCTCCCCCCCCAAAAAAAGAAAGTCCACAGACCTAACTTCATATTTTTCTAGCCCTGGCAAGATACTCTAGTCTTACACAACAAAGTCTCTGATATGGAGTCCATCACCCTAGTCAAAGACCCTTCTGTGTATTCCATTCTGGTCACCAAAGGTGCAAAGTATGCAGCATTTCTTTCTTTCTTTCTTTTTTCTTTTTTCTTTTTGGTACGGGCATCTCCAGACCTTTTTAAAATTATTTTATTTTATTGTATTGTATTTTTTATTTTGAGACGGGGTCTCACTAAGTTGCTTAGGACCTTGCTAAGTTGCTGAGATCACTGCACTTGTGATCTTCCTGCCTCAGCCTCCCAAGTTGCTGGAATTACAGGCCCGGGTCACCATGGTAAATCATTTTCACAAGACATTAGCCCTTTGAATTTGGACACAGGAGGTTCAACTAGCAGAGCAGCCTCTATGTCAGGAGGGATCTCATGGAGAAAGAGTGATGGGCCTTCTACTGTTTTACACAGACCAAGTTCCCAAGCTTTCAGACTCAAATTCAGATTCTATTATTTGGGGACAAATATCATGAAAATTTCTCCACTAGCAAAATTTTTGCAAAAGTCAAATGGAAAAATATCTGGGCTAGTATGTTCTGTGTAAATTTTCCCTGAGGGGGGCATTTTTTAAAGAAGGCACCAAATGGAAAATCACCAGAATGGAGTTTAGAGAGGTCTGGTTCTTGAGTCATTACTGAGCAGCTGTAGTTCCCAATCTTCCATAATTAGAGGAAAGATTGGAGAAAGACAGTAGAAAGTAGGGGTAAAAGAGCATTATGGAGAGAAGTTGTTGAAAAGAAACCAAAATTAATCTTTGAGGTTATCGAAGCAACTTTCCTTTGGCTGTCTTGGGAAAACAATGTGTTTTTTTACTTGGCACATTGAGCTGATTAATGTATTATTTAGTACCTCCTAATCTGGAATACTTGAAGCTACAATACTATAGTTAACTTGTTTTCTGTGTGTTTCTGCCTGTTCACTTTTCTTCACAGAGTTTGACCAAGTATTGGAACTTGCCACTTCAATAGTCTCACTTTGCAAAGACTGAATGGAATGTCATATTACAAAGTCTTCTGTGTGTTCTGGATTAAGTTTATCAGGGTTTCCCAACTTCAAGGGTTGCTGGCTTTTGTAGTAAGACTTGCTGAACCATATCCAGTGGGTACAGATACAAGCACTACCTCAGGTGATGTGCAAAGATCTCTCTAGGAGGCTACCCACAGGCTGGACAAACCCAATTTCAGGAAGGTATTCTGCAAAACGACTGCAAGCCATTTCTCTGATAGGCACCTTCGTCTAAGAATAAAGTGCGCCTACTACACCGTAGTGATACAAATTAAGGACAAAGCATTTGTCAAATTCCCAAAATGCGTTATACTGAGACTGGAGAGTAGATACATTCGTTTGGGCTCTTAAACCAAAAGTTCTTTCCACTCTATTCACAGGATGCCTGTTACGTTGCTTAGAGTATTTCACAGCAGTTGGAGAAGACCTCTCTGCGACGTGGGGCACCGCCGAGGGCTGGGAGAGGAATTCCGTTCTGCTAGGACCTAGCGGGAGATGCTTCTGTCCGACCTCCAGCGCCGGCCAATCAGAAGACACTTTCGCGCGACTTCGGACCAATTGCAGGCGCCCTTTCTACAGAACACAGGACCTATTTAAAGATGCGCGCCGGCGCCACAGCGGCACGGTTGAGGGCTGGGGTCTCTAACGTGCCGCAGCAATGGCCAGACACGTCGAGCTCTATAACGGCGCCAAGATGCCCCTCCTGGGGCTGGGCACCTGGAAGGTAGGTACCCTGAGTAGCGCGGTTCTCGCCGCTCGCTTCGTGCCCCGCCGGGATAAGGCGGGATCCAGCTTCCGCGCCGCGGACGCCGGGCCTGAGGTGCCACACGGGGGCTGGCGGGGCCCGGGCGGTGCGGCGAGGCGAGCGGGAGTCCCGCGTTCGGGGTTTGGGCGGAGCTGGGGAACTGCACGCCGAGTCCGCCGGCGACGCGGGGTGGGGTGTTCTCTCCGCCGAGCGGGCGTCGCGCCTGAAAGCCCACTGCCGGGGTCGGAGGCGAGGAGGCTCCACCGGGGGACGCCGGGAGCGGAGCGCGAGCCCGGAAGCCGAGCCCACCGCGCTTCTCCCGGCCCAGCCCGCCGTGCCTCACGCGAGATTGTTCCCGACTCGCTTCGCTCGTGACCCGTGAGGACCCGCTCGGAGATGAGCCCGGCGAGGCCGGCCCCAGACCGCAGATAATGAAATTAGGTGAAGCGAGGCGTCCTGTCCCTGGGGGCGCTGCGCGCTCAACCCGCGCCGCCTGGCCTCGGGGGACCCTGGCGGTGGGGCTCCGCGGAGAATCTGGGCTCCCCTCTGCCTGTGCCGCCCGCTGATGACCTAGTGGGCGCCAGGCCGACCCTCCCCGGAAACCTCAGCACCACCCAGGCGGACGAAAATGACAGTCGGGCATGACATAATAGGACACGAAAAGAATGATCATGTGGCACGAAAACTGTACTTCTAAAAATAAAAATTATAGAGCTGGGCGCGGTGGTGCACGCCTGTAATCCCAGCGACTCGGGAGGCTGAGGCAGGTGGATCGCAAGTTCAAGGCCAGCCTCAGCAGCTTCGCGAGGCCCTAAGCAACTTAGTGACACCATGGCTCAAAATAAGTGGGGCTGGGGCTGGGGCTCGGTGGTAGAGCATTCCTGGGTTCAATCCCTGGTACCAAAACAAACACTCCTTCCCCACTCCCCAAATTAAAAAAAAACCTGATAAGGAAAAAACAGGGGAACACAGAAAGGTGGTATCATGGGAGCTGAGACCAAACCCAGTATTTTAAAACCACTTGTAATAGCTTCAGGGTATTGCGTATTACATTCCACTGATGTGACCTGGGGTTTAAAGGAGTCTTGAATACAGGCCTGGGCATTAAATATTTACTCACAGTGAAGGAAAGGGGAAAAAAAAAAAAAAAAAAAAAAAAAAAAAAGCAAAACAGGATTGAGTGCAGTCAGTTTGAAATAGGACAGAGGTGGGGTTACCTTTACCTTAAAACCTGCTGTTGAGTAGAAAACGGGCATAGATTTGCCTCTCACAGAAAGTGTTTCTTAGCCAAAATGATCAGAGTACATAATTTGTGTTTCCTTCTAAAAGTCCAGTACGTGCTGACTTTGAGGGGGTAATTGGATTATAACCATGGACCAAGTTAAATGCCATCTATTGGAATGAATGTGAAGGATGCTTCTTTCTTGTCTGTAGCAAATACATCTGTATTGTGATGCAGCACAGAGAGGTACACATGCACCAGCAGTCAAAGTTTCCCAAATAGTACTTGACTTACTATGTGGGATGCATTCTGATGTTTTTATTCTGTCCCATGTTCTTCGAAAATTATGATCATAACTTTAGAAATTAATTTCTCAACCCATCATTTGAAAATCATTATTACTCAGGGACAAATTAAAGAGGACTTCAGGTCAACTGCTTGAGTATGTGATAGCCCTGAAAAGCTGTGTATTTGTTTAAATAACATTACAAAATCTGTTTAGATTATTTATTCTGGCCGAGAGCTAGGATAGTGTCTGTCTTGTCCCCTGATGTTTCTAGCACTTCTTAAAGTGTTCATTGTAGGCTAGATTAGTAAATTCAAGTAAAATCATTCAGATAGCTATGTGGTGAAAGTACCCACTTGTCTTTCTGGAAATGAGATGAAGTCGGTATAGAACTGTATGGAGAAGGACAGGGTTGGGAGTTGGGGTGTGGAAGTGAAATAAGTGGTCTAAGTATAGGCTCAGAGTAGGAAAAAAAAAAAAAAGGTTTTTTTTTTGTTGTTTTTTTTTTTAATGACATAATATGTTTCCCTGCATGTGTATACATACCCCTTCACATATGCTTAACAAAAGATGTGGTCATTTCCTTGTCATTGTGAACTGGAGGAGACTACATATAGATGCAGTTGCCGTTCTCACGGAACTTTCCATGTCGGTGGCTGTGTTGTACTCTGCAGGGCTCTAGAAGGCTCTAGTCTATGGTTCCATTGAAGGTCCTCATCTTGCTTCTCCTCACATGAGGAGACCTTCACTACACCACACCCCATGAAGCTTAAATGGGCTTTCTTCCTGGCCGTTCTTTGTTGGACAGTAAGCAACCCATAGTATTGTATTACCAGGAATCCCTTAAGACAGCGCTGACCTCTGACAATGTTACTGATAATGTTTTTGACCCATTTGGAAATTGTTAGTAGGATGTGGTCTTAACTTCCACACATAGGATAGAGGAATACTCTTAATGGTGGAGAGAGAACTGTGTTCTCAATCTTTTTCTCATTACTTCCTGCCCCTCCTACTTAGGAGCTGTTTGGGACATTTTTTTTTCTCCTAGTTGCCCCCCAATAAAATTTTAATATCACAGATAATACTGTATATCTGGTTTTTGGGGGGGAGGTCACAAACCATCCTATAAGCTGTGTAATTGTGGTGATGATGATGATGATGACGATGGTGATGATTTTGACCTTTCCAAACTAATTTTGGTTTCTCTGGGGGCAATAGCACCCCCTTCAAGAATGTACGAGGTAGCTGGGCACCGTGGCACATGCCTGTAACCCCAGTGGCTGGGGAGCTGAGGCAAGAGGATCATGAATTCAAAGCCGGCCTCAGCAACTTAATGAGGCTCTAAGTGAGCCTCAGCAACTTAGTGAGACCCTGATATGGCTCCGTGCTTAAGTGCCCCTGGGTTTAATCCCTGATACAAAAGAGGAAAAGAAGGCATGAGGTAGAAGAAAATGTGACAAGGAAGATTTCATGCCATTTTTCCTGAGCGGGGCAAGCTTGTGGTAATGGCCCAAGATCCTGGGGTGGGGAGAAGCACTGTGGGCCTCGGAGCTAACATGGGAGCTCAGTTTACTATTCACTTGCCAGGGTCTCTGCAGGACTCCATCTGTCTTCAAAATCAAAGATTCTCAATTAACTTATTTTTGCAGTACTGGGGATTGAACCCAAAGCACCCAAGTGCTTTGCCACTGAACTACGTGCCCAAGATTAAAGATATTTCATTGAGTCCTGTTCCTGCTGGGCCAGTCCTGGCACATCCACGTCTCAACCAAGTTGGAGATATCAGTGTCTTAAAATTCAGAACAGTTATTACAGCAGAATGAGAGGAAGTGAGTCTCAGTTGTCTTTGTGTTGTTAAACCTCCTTATGAGCTTTGATGTAAAATATTAGCCACATTGATTGTATTTTCAGTGTAACAAGGCAGTGGAAAGGTCATGTGGAATTGCCATTATTAAGCTGTAAAATGAATTTGGACCATAGAGGCCAAGTGAGGTTGGTTTTTCTGTATCAAACAATGGAAGTTGCACTTTCCGTTGACTGTGGGTAGTAATGAAAGGTGGCACATTGTAGTCATTCTCTGGATTTTCCCTGGTGCTTATTTTGTCAGTCTTGTGAGTGTGGCAGATTTTAAGCCTTGTTTATACAAAATCACCAGGGTACTGTCCTGTCTGGTGAAGAAGGGTCAGGAAGCAGCAACTTCTTTATGATCTCTCAGTCTTTTCTGTCCTTGTTCTGGTCATTTTTTTTCTCTTTCTCCTGTCCTTATCTTTCTATAAAAATATCTCAGACTTTAGTTTTGTGCCATTGTCTGGCATCCTTGATTATCCTGGGTTTTGGTTCTAAAGAACAGAAAAACCAGTTTAATCTTAAACTCAAAGCAAAAAAGATATGTGTTTGGGGTGGGGATTCTTTGACCTCCCAAATAGCAGTAGTTGGCTTCAGGTGTTGGGGACTTGGGTTATAAATGATGTCACCAAGGCTTTGGTTTTTCTGTTTCATTTCTCTAGCAGCTGCACATTATCTAGCAGAACAAGAGCTTGTCTTAGGAATTCATCCTAAGTCCATATATGGTGTCTCGTGGCCTGACTTTGGTCATGCCCCTGTACCAATTGCTGTGGCAGATGGTGTGTGGCTAGGTTGGGCCTGTGCCACATGCCCATTCTTCTGTCCAGGGTTAGGGATTACAGGTGCTGGGTAGCCCCATGGCATGCAGAAGCAGCTCCTCAGAAAAATCAATCAATGTGTCTTAAGTCTTAAAGAAAGTTCAACATATGCCAGGCAGATGCTAACCCCAACTCACCAGGCCCCCTTTCTTGGGCAGGGGTGTTCTCTGCTCTGCCCTCACTGCCCACTTCAACCATGGCTGTGTATGGGATGGGATGCAACCAGAAAGTACATGGTAGAGTATTATGAATATGCTGAGATTTTCTTCCCTTTATTGTTCGCTTAACCGCAAAGGATAGAGAAGGCTGCAGGTGCAGCCTTTGGGTTCTCCTGGGAAACAGGAGTTGGTAGGTAATCTGAAGGTTTCTCTTAACTCACGCCTGAGGTTACCTTGGCTGCCCTGCCATGCCAGTCCCTTCCCTTGGTAGTAGTTAGTGGGTAGTGGGGATCACTGTTAACAGGCTCTGATATTGAACCTGTCCTGCTGGTCCGCATTCTTCCCCCAGGCGGTTCACCAGAACTCCTGTCAAAACAGCAAATGTGGGCAGCTGCTGATGGCCCTGGGGAGTTTTTCTTTCCATTTGTTTCTACCCAGCTCTCCAAAGGAATGTGCCGTGTTCATTCAACAGTTCGTTGCACACATTTTTCTTGTTCAGCTCTCTGATCTAAGCAGGAGTGGTGAAGAGATATGGGTAGGTGTCTATGCACTCTGGGTGCTGGTGAAGCTCAGTGGCTATGCAGGCACTTCCTCCTCCTTAGCCAGACTTCCTGGCTGGTCACTCAGAAGTTTTGCAGTGCTTACCACAACAAATGGTGATCTTCCATGGTTCCATTTTCCCCTCTCCTTTCAAAACATTTCTATCTGGCAATACCTCTGAGGGGACATCTTCCCTGTCTATTGTCATCATCTTTTTTTTTTCTTTAGAACTTATATCACTAAAACTTCATTTTTATTTATTTGTTTGTTTACTTATTTATTTATTTTTTGCACTGGGGAGTGAACCCCTGGGCACTTCACCTCTTAGCCACAACCCTTGCCCTTTTTTATACTTTATTTTGAGACAGGGTCTTGCTAACGCACAGGTCCTTGCTCAATTGCTGTGACTGGCTTTGAACTCACAGTCCTCCTGCCTCAGCCTCCTGAGCTGCTGGGATTACAGGCATGTGCCACCATGCCCAGCTAAAGCTTCATTTTAAAAAATATAGCTTCCTGACTATGCTGCACCTTCAACACTTTTATGATAGTTTTCTGCTCCTCCATAAGGAAGCATGTTTAGCACACATGGAACCCCATAGCCCTGCTGACATGTTTTTTCATTTTAAACAATCTCAAAATAACTTTAGGTCATACACAGCAAATAGCAGATTTTGGTGCTTTCTGAACCTTATGGTACAAAAGCAAACCATTCTTCCTATTACCAGGGCTACAGGACAGCTGAGTTTTGTTAGAGACTGTGTTGTAGGAAAACCTATTGATGGTATGTCAAACACTGGACCATTCTGAGTGCCTCCAGACACTGTCCCCAGAAGAGAACCTGTCTCTACCTCTTTAAAGCAGGTTCTCATATCCTGAGAATTGACTCACAGGCCTTTGAATCAGCATTAGTAGCATCCTTGACTGGTGATCATTTCCCAGATCTGCTTAAAATCAAGTGATTGCCAATATCCGAATCCATGTACGAATGGATAACGCAAAGGGCAGGCATTTTCTGACTGAAATCAGGAACCATATGGGAATTAAGGTAAATAATGTAGCTGTTTTAAGCATTTTGAGCTGTTTGAAGGAAACAGTTCTCTTAATACTTAGGGATTCAGATAATGGGTTGGTCAGTCAGTGAATGCAAAGAATGCAAAGTGGTCTGTGCAGCTGGTGGGTGGCTGTCAGATTCTCCTTCAGTAAAGGAATGTCAGGGGCTGCCAGTGCGGAACCTTGCTTAAGAAGCACACCCTAGCTAGCCTGGGCCAAACCTCAAACCAGGGGCATCCTCCAGGACCAACGACTCCCACTGCACTTCTTCCTTGGCTTTGCGCAAACTCTGTAGGGGAACACATGATTTATGTTCCTTTTTCTTTCAGTCATCTCCGGGCCAGGTGACTGAGGCTGTGAAGGTAGCGATTGACCTTGGGTACCGCCATATCGACTGTGCTCAGGTATACCAGAACGAGAAGGAGGTGGGGGTGGCCCTTCAGGAGAAGCTCAAGGAGCAGGTGGTGAAACGCCATGAACTCTTCATCGTCAGCAAGGTACTGCTCTGTGGAGTGCTTGGGGACTCTCATTCATACTTAACCGTTGGTGGTGGTCATTCCCCCAGACTCATGGACGAGAGCTCCATGCTAATGAGGTTGAGTTGTGGTTTGGCTTTCCCTTTTCAAGGAGTTAACCTTCAAGGTTGGAACTTGGTCCCCATCTGCAGACTAGATTTCCACTGCTGACCTGTGTTTTTGACCTGGAGGTTATTGGTACACAAAGGACCCAGGGTAGACAATAGCCTTGAGAACTGATCTTTAGTTCTTGGGCTGACTGACTGGCTTGTTCATTCTATTTTATGCTTTCTGTTTGGTCCTTATGAGGTTTCCTTGACATGAACATCTTACCTTCCTTGGGAAAGATGTATGAACTGGAAATTCCCTCAGACCACTCACAACATTGTTTTGAAGTGGCTGGGTTGTGGGAGAGGAGTGTGAGCCTTCTTGGAGCTGTCTGGCTTCTGACTGGGATATAGCCTTATGCATGGCAGTGGTAAGATGTGTCTCAATGGCTTCAGCTGTGGTGCACATTCCATGACAAGAGCTTGGTGAAAGGAGCCTTCCAGAAGACCCTCAGCGACCTGCAGCTGGACTACCTGGACCTCTATCTGATTCATTGGCCAACAGGCTTTAAGGTATGGCACATGAAGCTCAGACTGAATCCTGTAGCTCAGTGCAACCTGTGACCTCTCTTGATCTCCCTTATTAGCAAACTCTGTGTGCTAGACTCCCTGTCCCTCCTGCTCAGGGTGTGGCTGTAGACCAGGAGCAGCGTATTACATCTTTTGCCTTCTTTCTAGCCCCTAGCTTGGTTTTCTACTTGGTCAGCCAGATTGAAAGCATGTGGGTTTTACCTTTTGGCTGTTTTAGTGCATGGTGATTTATCAGTACTTAAAGGGACTTGACTTTCATCCTTCATATTTTCATGATCAACCAGTAAGGCTGGGCCAGGTGGCAGTTTTATAGGCCAGTGAACCAGCCAGGATTGGTTGGATCTCAGTGACTGAGGGTTGTCCAGATCTCTATCTGACAGTCTCTCAGCTCCAACTCATTTGATAGAAGAAGGACCTGGGGCCATCAGGGGTCATCTGCCTGTTTCCTTTTCATACTAGCTATCAAATATGCCTCTTGTCATCTTCTGCAATCTTAGCCAATTATTAGAATCATTTTTCTATACAGAGCTTCCCAGCAGGTCTGTGAAAGGCTGTAATTGATAGTTTTGTATGTCTGTTTTCAATTGTAATGACAGCATGGTGATGACTATTTTCCGTTGGATGCGGCAGGCAGCGTGGTTCCCAGTGACACTGATTTTGTGGACACCTGGATGGTAAGATGGTCCCTAGTGGGACTTTATCCTTCATTGCAGGTTTCCTGTCCTTGTGTATGGCAGGTGTGAGTGACCTGCTCTGACATTGTTTATGTTGCATTTGTTATTTTATCACCACATTTATTCTTGTCCCACAAAAGCCAGGCTGGCTTTCATCTTGCTGTCTCTTCACTTCTAAAAGGTGTAATTAACTGACACTGGATTGAGGGCAGGACCTGTTAAACTGCTTGGTACAAAAATAGCTTCTGATCTTTTTCTTTTTTGGGTTTGTTTCAGCACCAAACATACTGTTTTCCCCCTAGGCCATGGAAGAGCTGGTGGATGAAGGGCTGGTGAAAGCAATTGGCATCTCCAACTTCAACCATCTCCAGATTGAGAGGATCTTAAACAAACCTGGCTTGAAATATAAGCCGGCAGTTAACCAGGTAGACTTCCACTGGGGAAGATGATGTGGATGGCATCCTGTTTTACTATCTGGATGCTGATCCTGGCTGTTACTTCTGGTCTGCATCACCCAGGGTGTGACCAGGAGGCAGATCCTGGGTATTGGCAGAGCCCCAAGATCTGATTTATCAAGATGGGCACATCTGGGAGTGAAGTTTGTGGGTAAGGGTTTGATGCCCATGGTGATGTGGGATCTGACACATGAGCAGTGCATAGCCAGTGAGATCCTCAGACCTGTGACACTTGATTAATGGCTAAGGCCAGAGAAAGCCCTCAGGACCTATGGCCATGGAACATTGGTAATAAGATTACTGTTCTTAATGTCACAGACACTATCTGGGATGTGTAGAAAGTTGTTATGGCTTCTCTGGAAAATAGAACATTTTCTGTGGGGCAGAGGAAAGGACTTAGCAGGAGGAAACTTTGCCTCACGTCATCTTGTGCCCACAGTGTCACTGCCAGTTCTATTTGCTTTTGCAGATCGAGTGCCACCCGTACCTAACTCAGGAGAAGTTGATCCAGTACTGCCATTCCAAAGGCATTGTGGTGACTGCCTACAGCCCCCTAGGTTCTCCTGACAGGCCCTGGTGAGCTTTCTATGAGGTCATGTTCTCTTTCACTTGGTGAAAATTAGACTAGAAAGAAAAATTGAACAGCAAGGAAAATGCTTCTGAGCTGATAAGCAGCCATGGCCTCAGGTTTCCTGGGAGGTTAGAATTTCAGCAGCAAGATGCTTGCTCTTTTTCCAAAGGGTTCATGATCCATGACTCACCTTCAGACCAGGAGACTGCTGGCTGCTCTCCCTGAACTCAATGGGAGGGTTAGGGTGAGAGTCACTGGCTGCCTCAAGTGGCAGTGATGGTGGTTGTTGACCTGAACCATCTTTCTGCTCCAGGGCCAAACCCGAGGACCCTTCACTCCTGGAGGATCCCAGGATCAAGGCGATTGCAGACAAGTACAATAAAACGACAGCCCAGGTACAATTATTTTCAGACACTCCTGACTGTCCCCAGAACTCTCTGCTCTCTAGGTGGTACTGTAAGCCAGATAGGAGAGGGAACTAAGCCATCAAGCCCTCCCTGGAAGTATGGTTTGGGATCCTGGAGTGTGTAGTAGGGAGGGCCCTGAAGCAGACTGGGACTTCAGAAGACACTGCCATGCCATCTTGGATTAATATACTGCCTCCACTGCCTTTGTAAACTGCTCAGGGGTCAGCATAGTTTTTACTAATTTTCATGGAAGCTTGTCTCTGCAGATAGAGAGCTCTGATTACCAACCATACATAGTGTGCATTCCCAGGCAGTAAATGGTCCCCCTGTGACCTCCTGTTGACCTGTAGGAGAAAGACTCAGGTCAGATCTGCACCTGAATGTGAACCCAGTGCACCAGAGGTGATGTGGACCTCTTTGAACCTCTCTTCTCAGCTGTGCAGTTCCAGCAGCAGTGTCCTTTTTGGGTTGTGTATGTGTGATCAGGGGAGGTGATAATGCAGAATGCCTGGCACAGGTATACACTCAGCACCTCCACCTCCATAGGTGCTGATCCGATTCCCCATGCAGAGGAAATTGGTGGTGATCCCCAAGTCTGTGACACCTGCACGCATTGCAGAGAACTTTCAGGTAAGATCCCAGCTGGTCAGTCTGGCTCTCCTTAGTAGAGAAGGGGCAGAGTCTCTTTACAGGGACCTTCATCCTGTCCCTGTATATAGTCTTGTCTGTGGGACCCCCACCTCCTGCTACCATCCTTTGCTCTCAGGCCAGTGGGCCAACCTCAGTAAGCTATGGTGAGCAAACCATGACTCAAGATCATGACTCCCTATTGGTGGAGTCCCCTGTGCTGGGTCTCGTGCTTCCTTGGCCCCACACTGGTCTCCCAAACACACATCTTTGCTGAAGCTCTTCAAGGCCAGCAGGCATTTGCCCTGAGAAATTGTTACTCAAGCATTACTGCCTGGGTTTGCACTGGAACTCCATTAGTTATCAGCTGGGTGACCTCAGGCAAGTTACTTAACTGTACTGTGTCTCAGTTTCTCCATCTGTAAAATAATACCTAATTTGAGGGTTGTTGTGAAGATTAGATAAGATGATGCACAGAGCCCCTCACAATGCTTGGTACCATAGTAAGTATCCAGGAAGCATTACTGTGCTGGGAATTCCAGGAACTGCAAAGGCCCCTGCAGGTCACTCATACTCATTCTGCAAAGAGCCAGTGTAATCATGGGCAGAATGCAGCTTCTATCACAGTGTCAGAGCATGGGCATTCAGATTGCTCTCGAGAGCAGCTCAGGCTGCCTGGCATTAGCTCCCTCTTGTACCAGTGAGGAGGCCAGAAGGGAGGAGAGCTGCTCCGGGGCATTCATGATGGCCCCTGAGCTTCTATCCTCTCTGAGCAAAGCAGCTGTGCCAGGGGCACCCCATTCTCACCTGAGGTCTGGTACAGAGCATGGTACTCTGATGAGCAGGGCTGTCCAGCAGCCAGTCCCACCCACATAGTCCCCCTGCAGGCTCCACACAGGTTCAGGATGGCCCTGGTTTCACAGCATGCTGCTAACTTTGCTTGATCCTGCTGACGAGAGGCTGTAGCTTTAACACATGCCACTTCCCACATAGGAGACTCGGGTAAGGGTGAATCCTGGGAGGACAGGGGAGCATATTTTGTAGAGGAGGTAGTTTTCCTCATCTGTGTAGGTGTTTTAACTACTGAAAATGAAGTAGCAAAACAGTGGGAAAGGCATATCCTACTAGAGATGGAGCCTTTATATTTTATTAAAGTATTAGAAAAGAAAAATACGTAAATGACAATCTCAAAATGTTAACCAAATTATTTTATTTTTGCATCTTACTGTGTATTCTTTTATTTGCACATTTTTCCATAGTTGTAATCACAGTTTGTAGCAGACTCTTGTTTTGCACATTCTGTGATCATCTGAAACTAAGCAACACCCCCTTCCACTTTACCCCTGAACCCCTGTCTCTGGCTCTATGTCCCAGCCCTCCTGGGTGTCACCTAGCACTGCTGTGGACCAGCTAGCCTGTCTGCCTACTCTGCCTGCCCACCCCACGCAGGCTGAGTTCTTCCATGCAGTCTGTTGTCTTCACAAAAGTGGTTCTTTCTTCCCAGTCAACTCTCCTGTCAAACCTTCTGTGTCTTCTTAGGCCATCTCCTCTCTGGCCATGTCCTTCCGTGTCCCAGCTAGAAGCCATTCCTAATGTCTCTGGGCTCCCTGAGAGCTTTGTTTTGTGTCGTATATAGTGTGTGATTACTGAATTACTCCTTGAATTACAGCTGTTGAAATGCTTCTATTCTCTGCTTCATGGTGAATGAAAGCAAAGACATGTCTTATCCATTATTTTATTATTACCCTGATGCTTATCACAGGAGAAGTGCTCAAAAGTGGTTTTGAAACGAAATACATGGAATGAAAAGCATCAATTTTCTTTGAAGTTCTGGAAGGGAAGGACTATTTCAGATCTAGCAAAAACATGTATTTTTCTCTGAAGAGTAATAAATGTACTAACTGTTCTCTGAGTTTAATTTACCTTACTGCCTTCCTCCTCAAGGCATTGGAAGTCTTCTCATCCAGGTCCTGCCATATTGTATCTGATTTTTATTTTACTTTATTTTTTGGTACTGGGGGTTGAACTGAGGGGCACTTAACCACTGAACCACATCCCCAGACCTTTTTATTTTTTATTTTGAGGTAGGGTCTCACTGAGTTGCTCAGGGCCTCACTAACTTGCTGAGGCTGGCCACAAACTTGGAATCCCCTTGCCTCAGCCTTCCAAGTCTCTGGGATTAACAGGCATGTGCCACCAGGCCCAGCTCTGATTTTTATTTGCGGAGTTTATTTATTCTTGTTTAAGGTCTTTGACTTTGAGCTGAGCAGCGAGGACATGGCCACCTTACTCAGCTACAACAGGAACTGGAGGGTGTGTGCCTTGGTGAGGTGAGTGAATTCCCGTGTGGTGCCAGGTCCCAGACCACCACATGTAAAACTGTAAACAGTTTTATTATGCCAGGCTCTCTTATCACAGCCCTTCTTTCTTGTGCACATTACTTTGCTTTCTTATCCACAGGCAGCAGGAAACATTTACACTTGTATCAGCTGAACTGTACAAAGCCTTGGCCAAGGGACGTCTGCTCTGATATCTCCTCCTACTGCCCACGGACACTGTCACCCAACTAAAGAAAAAAAAAATCATATATTTGGGCATTTATTTAGTTTGTAAATCTTTGAACCCAGGTGATCTCAGTGGCCCTGCCCCATCTTTCTGGAATAATTTGCCTGTGACTGTCTCAATGACCCTAATAAGAAGACTCTTGAGCTAAGCTCAAGTCTGTCCCAGCTCTGACATGAAAAAGCTGCCTATGACTCTGAGAAAACCAGTTGTACCTTTTCTGTAAGCGAATATAAGCTGTACCTTATATTCCTTCTGACATGGGGTTGGACTCTTCAGGAGATCACAGTAAGGTGGGGTTTGGGCCTTTTTTGTTTTTTCTTTTCCTGCCATTTTGACGACAGTTTAAAACTCACTCTCTGCATTTAAGAAGCAGCTTCTCTGTTGGCAGTGGGGTCGGGCCTCTTCCTTCTCCCAGCCCTTGTTACTGTCTGAGCTGTCTGCTCTGTCTTGTTTAGTACTTCCTCTCTGAAGCACAATTTGGACGTTCCCTAAGACAGGGTGGGGTGCTTGTTTTCTTTCCCAACCTCTGTGCTCTCCCTCCAGTTCAGAGTCCCTTCACATCCTGATGCCTTTCCCACCCTCCAGGGCTGTTCTAGAAACAGTTGTCTGGTTATCCTGTGTGCTAGGCATGTTGAGTGGGCATGGTTTGGGTTTGGGACGGGGAGGAAGAACTGGCTCTAATGTTTGCAGGTCTTTCAGGAAACTTTTCCTAACTGCCCACATCCCAGACCTCTTGCCTCACGCCAAGCCTGTATTCCTGGTGATGGTGTCATACTCCTTGAGTGCAAAAAAAGGCCAGCCGGGGGAACTCTCAGGTGCTTTTTTGAGAGGTACCAGGGATTGAACCCAGGGGCACTGAACCACTGAGTGACATCCCCAGCTCTTTTTATGTTTTATTGTATTTTGAGACAGGATCTCACTAAGTTGCCGAGGCTGGCTTTGAACTGGCTATCCTCTTGCCTCAGCCTCCCAAGTCACTGGGATTACAGGCATGCACCACTGCGCCTGCTCCGTGTGTCCTTTTGGCTACTCTTTCAGTGTTCTTGCCATTTCATTCCCCCAGTACAAGCCATTGACCCCATCAGTTGAACCACGAGCCTTGGCAACATGCCTGCACTGATCAGCTGCTCCCTCCCTCGTGTTTCCTGTAGCAGATATCCAGTGATTGCCTGAGGTTCACTTCACTCCCACTGAGTGAGGTTTCCTCCCTCTCCATGTCCTGCAAGCAATTACTGTTTCACTTACCTTTTTTTTTTTTTTTGACGGTGCTGGGGATTGAACCCAGGGCCTCGTGCTTGCAAGGTGAGCACTCTACCAACTGAGCTCTCCCCAGCCCTGTTTCACTTACCCTTTGAGATTCAGTCTCATACAGCCTTTTAACACTTCTGTTATATTATTATCTCTTTGCTCTTTTCATCCTTACATTGTTTAAGACAAGAAGTTGCTATATGGTTCTCCCAGCGAGACCAAGTTTCTTCTAGGAGGCAGGAATCGGGTCTTGCCATCCTGCTTGTCCCAGGTCCAGTGCTGGGCACGTGGGGAGGACTGGATTCATCACATGTGTGTTCTTTGGTGACAGTCTGGCAGAGGAGACTGGAGTCTGGGCTACTCTCCCAGCTGCAGATCCATGACCTAAAGACTCAAAACTAGCTTGTTGCCTCCAAGGTTTCTATATCTGCTTATAATAAGACACTCACCTCTTTTTTTTTTTTTTAATTAAATTTTTTTTTTATTTTACAAACTGCATTTTGATTCATTGTACACAAATGGGGTACAACTTTTCATTTCTTTGGTTGTATACAATGTAGAAATGTTTAGAGTCACACCATTCATGTAATTATACATGTACACAGGGTAATACTGTCAGTCTCATTCTACTATCTTTCCTTCCCCCACCCCCTCCTGCCCCATTTACCTCTACACCATCCAAAGGTCCTTCATTCTTCTCTGCCCCCCCGCCACCCTCCCTTGTTGTGTATCATCATCCGCTTAGAGAAAACATTCTGCCTTTGGTTTTTTGGGCTTGGCCTGTTTCACTTAGCATGATATTCTCCAATTCATCTATTTACCAGCAAATGCCATAATTTTATTCTTCTTTATGACTGAGTAATATTCCATTGTGTATATATACACCACAGTGTCTTTATCCATTCATTAATTGAAGGGCATCTCAGTTGGTTCCACAATCTAGCTATTATGAATTGGACACTCTTTCCTTATATTGGTAATTTGTCACAGTCAAAACCTTTTCCTTGAAAAAAAATGTGTTCTCTTTCTTTTGACAGCTGTGCTACCCACAAGGATTACCCCTTCCATGCAGAGTTTTGAAGCTGTGGATGCCTGCTGTTCCACAGGGAACTTGCACCTGTTCCTGCCTCATTTTTCCTTGCAAGTTAGTGTGGCTTGTGTCCCTCAGCAATGGGCAACACTGGGTTGCTAGCTTGACACTGGATGTGAAGAGCAATATCAGTAGATTAGGTCTCTGCCAATCTTTTGCCTTTCTTCTTGCTCATCTTGGGAAGTACAACCTGAGCACACTTTTATGATTAAAGAGAAGCAAAAACTACAAATTTAAAATAGTGCCACTAACCATTCTGACTGAGTTCTGACTGCTTGGAACTGTAATCCTTTCAGCCAGACTTCTCTTTGCCTCAAATAAAAAGTTTTTGTGAACTAGATATTGTTCTATTTTGTTCTAGTTTTTTGAAACAATAAATCACTTTCTATCCCACTCTCAACCTTCATTCCTGGATACCCACAGAGCTAGCCAGTGACCATGCAGCAGGACTGAGGTCTTGGCTTCCTTCCTTTCAGCTGGCACCCAACCCCCGTGCTCCGCCATTTGACTTTAAGGCAGTGAGGCTCATCCTGGCTGCATCCTGGTATCACCTAGTGAGCTTTGAAAGCAGGTGACGTCCGGACCTTGCTCCTGGAGCAACTCTATCTGGGTTAGTTTGCAAGCACTTCAGGTGATTCTCACACGCAGCCAGGGTGAGAACCATAGTTTTGGAACCCAGCCAGGACATAAACCCATTTTTTAATTTCATGAGTTGTGTGGTCCTCCTCTTGTGAAGGTCAAAGTTGAATGTTTACTAACAGAGAAACTGCTTCCTGAAGCTCCTGGTGTGGACAAGAGGTGAGAAAAGCATAAATAAATGTGACATCTGGTTTGCTAAGGATGGTGCTGGGCAAGTGTGAGAGTCGAGGCTCTGAGGCCGGGATGCTGCTGGTGGTTTCCCCAGTGTTTCCTCACCCAGGAGACAGACGGGATGCAGTGGTAACCTGACATGTCATGAAGTCAGGTTGTTTTGTATTCGCGACTGTTGACTGGGTGGTCACATGCCTCTCTGACAAACTGACATTGACTGCTTTGCAAGTTGTTGCTGTTTTTGTGTTTCGTGTTTGAACTGGGCATTGAACCCAGGGGCATTTTACCCCAGGGCCCCCCACCTTTTCCCTTTTTTTTTTTTTTTTGAGATAGGGTGCTAGGGTCTGGCTAAACTGCTGAGGTCTTGCTACGTTACTGAGACTGGCCTTGAACCTCCTGCCCCTAGGATTATAGGTATGCCACTGCACCCAGCCGGTTATTGGTGTTTTAAGATGTGCCCCCAAAGATATAATTAATTGGGCAAATGGTTGCTGGGCCTTACTCAGGGATAGAGGAAAGCACCAAGCCCCTGAGCGGTTGGGATCAGGTCGTGTGGGGGACCTAGAGTTCCACCTATGTAGGCTACCCCTCCAACCTGGTGGCCTTTGACTTGAACCCCTCTCCTGGTGTCTGCCCATCCTGGTGTTCATTTCCCCTGCTGGGGTAGCACATCCCATCTTACCCAAGTTAAACTGCCAGCTTTAGGTCACCCCCTGATAAAAAAGAACAGACTCTTAACAGATTCATCAAATCAGCTGACTAATCCCAACCCGTATTTCTCCAGGTAAGAGTTGACTTTAAGACACTTTGGAAACCTCAGAGGCAATCACCAGTAAGAGGTGGTGTTTTTTTGTATTGATTGATTGATGGCAGAGCTGGGTATGTAAGGGCTTTATTACTGAAATACACTCCTGGGGCTAGAAGTTTTTAAATCAATTGCCTGCCTTCTAGATCCCTGCTTAAGATAAGGTGAAACAATGTAGAAGTTCACCCAGGAGCGTGAGAAAAAGGCAAGCTGGCACCACCTTCCCTTTCTGCTTTGCTGCAGAAACCAGTCTAACGACCGTCCCTGTGAAGGAGCATTGCCTATAGTGGAGAGGAGGCCCGAAACAAGGGCAGGGAGAACAGCTGGTTCTGCATTTTGAAACTTCAGCAGGAGTATTTTCTGCAGTCAGTGGCTCAGGCTCAGGTGGAAGCTCATTGCTGGTTGATGTTGGAACGTGGGCTGAGAGGAGCGGCAGAAAGAGTTCAGTGGGATCAGCTTCAATTCATGCAAGGGAGCAGATGGCCATGAGAGGGTCTGTGGATCAAGGTGGTGCTACTTTGCCAGTGGAGATTCCCTTTTATTTCTGGAACCAAATTCCCACACCTTCCTGGGCAGGTTCAACCCCAGCCTGAAGACATAGGTGAACTTGTTATGAGGAATGAAGCAATCTTCCAGGGGGCCAAGTTGGTAGAATATACAGAATGATAGAGCTGCCCCATCTTTGAGGAGCTTTGCCCTTGTATAGTTGCTGACATAACATGCATTTGTGAAATAGTTGGGGTTTCACCCAAATAACACTGCAGCCAGAGTAGAATTATTTACAATAATTAAAAAAAATGAAACTACATTTTATTAGGTCACACAGGCACGTAAGACATGCACTGGAAAATCTCTGCACGTTGTTTGCATGGACTTTTTCAATGTAATTTGTCAACACATTATATCCTTTGTGTTGATAAAATTCCACAGTTTCAATGGAATGTTCTTGCTGTCTTCTATGGAAGAAGCCAGTGTGAGTTATTGTGGGCTCATTGGTGGTCCCCTGCCGTGGTGTGGGTAATGGGGGCAGAGTGCCCAGCAAGCATAGGCACAATCAGGGTTGGGTCCAACCCAGGAAGGTTTTTCTATAGGGCCTCTCTTTAGGGATCCATGGTGCTCTAGGATCCAGCCCCCAACCCCCTACACACCAACTCATCTTTTGTTTGTTTTTTTGGTACAAGGAATCAAACCCAGAGACACTGAACCACTGAGCCAAATCCCAGTCCTGTTTTATTTTTTACTTTGAGAGAAAGTCTTGTTAAGTTGCTTAGGGCCTCACTAAGTTGCTGAGACTGGCTTTGACCTTACAATCCTCCTGCCTCAGCCACCCAAGCTGCTGGTAATACAGGTGTGCATCACCATACCAGGCTTCTCTCTGTTTCTTGAATGCTTTCTCTAACAGCTTCCAGGCAAGACAGTCTTTGCATCCTGGGAACAACAGTGGAAGCAGCTGATGGCTTCTTGGGTCCCTTCCAGGTGAACATCTCAGTATAACCTGAGGTAGTGCCAGAGTTTTCTACACGTGTCTAGAACAGCACCTGGTCTTAAGTAAGTTCTCAGTAATGATGGCGAATGAGTGAAGAGCTTTTCTTATAGTCACTGTTAAGATTCCCTAGGGTGGAAATCCATATATTTCAGACCTAGGGCAGCAGTTCTATTCTGCTACCGGTCTATGTAATTAAAATGGTGGCCAAGGTTTCTATAACTACAGACTATTAATTGCAGTTCTACATTTTGTAATCCATCACTGTAGAATCATTTAACTGATCAACCTTCCTTTCCTCAGTCTATAAAATGCCTACCTTGTAAAAGAGAGGTGGGAGGGGTGGGGGGGAGGGAAAAAATAACAGAATGAATCAAACATCATTATGTAAATGTATGAATATGCAAATGGTATGCTGTTACTCCATGTACAAGCAGAAACAACATGTGTCCCATTTGTTTACAATAAAAATTTTTTTAAAAAAAGCCTACCTTGTGATGGTCATGAGCATTAAACTCATAAATACGGAACCCCATCCAAGGCCTCGTACATGGCATTCAAAACATGCTGGCCATTATTGCTCATGTTGTTAATATCGTCATTATAATCAAATGCTGACAACAGAAGCAACACCAGGTCCAGGGTTGAGCTCTGCTTGACCTCACAAGCAGGAGGGAGAGCTCCTGCTAAACTCATCAGTGAGCAGCATGCTATGAGCTTTTGCATCCTACCTCGAGGATTTGATTTCATGACCAGAGGAGCAAGCCATGAAGGAAGTGCTATACATGATCTTATAAGAATTATTTGTTTCATACAAATAATAGGTAGAATCAGAATGTAAGGGACAAAGACTATAGAAGTTCATCTGATCTAGTGTTTCTCTAATCCAGTATTTTCAAGTTTGTTTGTTTTTTAATCAGTCACTCAACTGGATTTTTTTTTTAATTAGGGCTTAATGGTTATACATAGTAGTGGGTTCATCCCAACACACTCATACATGCTTAGAAGTAGTTTTCAGTTGATGATACCCCTTCAAGTTTATATTTGGCAGCACACACCTTTCTTGAAATGAAATCCTACATGGACCCTCAATGCGCAAACCTCAGATGAAGGCAGAGCTGCTGTGGTATAAGCAGGGAAGAATCTGGGGAACAAGTCAGTCAGCTTTCCTTCTCACAATCCCCCATACATAACGGCCCTGGAACAGTTTCAAAGTCTTGGGATGCAAGGCTAGTTTTTGTTTGTTTTTAATGAACATTTATAAACATTTTATACAGTTGCTGGTATTCAAGAATTCTGGATGTTTTGACTAGGTAGACCTGGACTGAGGTTTCTCATGAGACCTGTAGTCAAAATCTAGGACTGCAATTGTCCAAAAGCTTAAATATGGCAGAGAATCTGATTCCAAGTGGCACACTCAGTCACAGGGAAGCCAATACTGGAACTGGCAGGAGGCCTTAGTTCTTCACAACATAGACCTTTTCCTAAAGCTACTGTAGTGTTCACAGTATACAGTGGTCCAATGTAGCACAAAGTGAAAACCACAGTGACCCATTATCTAACCTCAGAAGTCAAACAGCATTATTTCCACAACGGTCAGTCCTATGTACTGGGGTTACCTTGGACACTAGCTACCATGATTTGCAACCTGAGAACTACATATTGTTTAGAAGGCATTTCAGAAGTATCTATATGCATGAACATGGTATTTCAAAAGAATATATATTCTTTGAGAACATCATGCTAAGCAAAATAAGCCAAACTCCGTCAAGGGTTGTATGTTTTCTCTCATATGTAAAAAGAAGGAAGAACAAAGGAAACAGGTGGATCTCATGAAAGTAAAAGGGAGACCAGTAAAGGAGAAAGACCAGGGTAAGGGAGGAGGTAGGAAAAAGGGATGTACAGAGAGAGGAAACTGACCAAATTATATTGTTATAGTGTGTGCAAGTATGAATATGTAACAACAGATCCCACTATTATGTAATACACCAAGAAAAAAATATATATCTATTTTTATCTAGGTGGTGCATGCCTGTAAACCCAGCAACTTGGGAGACTGAAGCAGAAAGATTTCATGTTCAAGGCTAACCTGGGCAATTTAGCAAGACCCTGTCTCAAAGTAAAAATTAAAAAGGGGTGGAGATGTAACTCAGTGGTAATGCATGGCTGGGTTCAGTACCCAGTACCAAATATATATATGGAATATACAAAAACTTTGAGGATTAGAAGGAGAAGTAACCTACCAAAGCTTATATAGTACCTAGCAATTTAGTGGTAGAATGACATTCCATTAGAATGAAAAGCAAAGTAACCACAAGACTTTTACTACTAGGTGATAAAGGTAAACATGGACAGTGATAGATCCTGCTGGTAACGTGAACTCAATCTTATGTGATGAGAACGTACTCAACCTTTACGATCTTCCTTCCTAAAGTCAAAACTCTGGTCTAATCATGAGGAAAACATCCACAAATAGCCATGGAAGGGTATTCTGACAAATACATGACCAGAATTCCTCAAAACTGGTAAGGGAGCTGGGGATACAGCTCATAGCTCAGTCAGTAGAGTGCTCGCCTAGGATGCACAGGGCCCTGGGTTCAATCCCCAGCACCGCCAAAAAAAAAAAAAAAAAAAGCAAGCAAAGTCTAAGAGCTGTCACAACAAAGAATGGCCTCAGGAGACATGATGACTATGTAATGTGTATGGGAACCTGGGATGGAAACAGGACATCGGGTATAAAAAACAGCAGTCTGTGGGAGGCTGAGGAGGATTGCAGGAGGATTGCAACTTGGTGAGATTCTGTTTCAAAATAAAAAGGGTATAGGTCAGTTGTAGAGTGTACTGGGTTCAATCCCCAGTACGGGGGCGGGTGGTGGAAAAAAACAGCAACAAAACTAAGGCAATCTGAATAAATCACTAGAGTTAATAGATAATAGTTCACTAATACTGGTTCACTGATGACGCCAAATGTTCCAGAGCAACATCAGATGTTAATAACAGGAAAATAGGTGTGGGGTACATGGGAACTTGCTATATCTCTATAACTCTATAGCTCTCTGCTTCCTGGCTGTCATGAACTGAGCTGCCTTCCTCCATCTCTCCCTACCCACATGATATTCAGCAGAGCATCTCTGGTGGAGAGGAATGGAGTTAGTGGGCCATGAACTGAACTTCTGAAACTGTGCTATGTGAATATTCTTATTTCAGGAAAAGTCATGATATGAAAAAATGAGAACATAAAGAACAGATCTTTAGGAGGGCATACCAAGCACATTTATGCATTGCAGCCAAGTTGATCTATGGACATGGAGTGATGGTCTGAAGGGATCCATCCATGAATGTAAAGGCATCAAAGGAACAAATGAGTTTGTGTGTCCTCCAGGGATATTGAGGAGGGGCTTCCTGCTCTCCATGGCCAAACTCGCTTTTAGTAGAAGAGATTTGGTCAGTGAGAACACTCAGCAGCTTTTTAAATACTAGTTGGACAGAGAAAGAACTAGAGTGAGGAGATCTCTTAAATATAACCAATTTCCTCCACCTCCATACCACCCATGGTGAATTTTATAGTATCCCCCACAATTCATGTCCACCTAGAACCTGTGAGTGTAAGCTTATCTTGTAGATAGAATCAAATAAAAATGAGGTGATAGTGCACTAATATGGACCCTGATCCAACACAACTAGTATGTTTATAAGAAGAGGGTAATTTGGACATAGAGAAACCCAGGGAAAACACTATGTAACAATGGAGGCAGAGATTAGAGGAATGTGTCTACAAGAATCGTTGGCTACCACCAGAGGCTAGGAGAGAGGCCTGGAACAGATTTCCCTCAGAGTCTTAGAAAGAACTAACCCCAGTGCAACCTGCTTTTAGACTTCTGGTCTCCAAAACTTCAGAGAACAAACTCCCCTTGTTTAAAAACAAAACAAAATATAAGACACTCAAAGATTATTAGTCTACTTTAAAGATACTCACATGTTCCTTAGTTTAAGCAGACAAAATAATTAGCAAGGGTATAGAATTGACTAGCATCATCAATAATCTTGTTCTTGGAGGACACATTTCTAAGCATATGTAGGACATTCCTGAAAATCAATGATATGATAGGCCAAAGTGCTGGCCTCAATGAATTTCAACAAATCGCCATTATATGGATCATATTTTTTTTTTAACTTAACAACCTGATTTATTTATCTTCCCAGAAGAATTCATCTCTAGTGTTCTCACTGGGGACAGTCATAATTAGATGCTAGAGAAGCTAATAATAAAAGCCATTTATAAGGGCTCACAATGTGCTATTACTTCGAAAGGCAAGTTACATCCTCCCAAGAAATCTATGAGGTAGTACATTTATTAGGATCAAGCTCAGATATAAGTAACAAAACACAAAATGGTAGTGGCCTAAATAAGGTACAAGTTGACTTTGCTGTGACATAAAAACCTGGTACTAGGTGATCTGGTGCTGGTGTGGTGGATCCAGGTATCAGGGAAAGGACTTCCTTCTGCCTCCTTGATCCACTGTGGATACATGCCATTCTTCATTCCTAAAGTGACATCACGCTCCAGATGGTGGCTCTGTCTCCAGCCATTATGCCTGCAACCCAACAGAGCCATATCTGCAACTCCCTCGGGGATTGCTTCACAAGAGCCAAGATGCAGGGTCAGCGAGGTGTCCGTCAGCTGACCAGTGGATAGATGTACATACTTATGGGATACATGTACACGGAGTACTGTTCAGCCAGAAAGAGGAATGAAGTCATGTCATCTGCAGGAAAATGGATGAAGTGGAGGACATCCTAGAACTTCCTTTTATGGCAACCACTATGGAATTCACTTGTCTTAAACAGTGAACAAGGGAAGATGGCCTCGTGTTGCCTTTGCAATAATAGTATATGTTAAGGATCCAGTGGCTTTCAAGCAGCATGGTGGGTGTGAGAATGTTTGCAGTTTCCATCATTCTGTTGCATTTATGGGTTGGTGAGTCTGTAATGACATCGCCACACTGGGCTGAGGTACGCCTTCCAGTTCCACCATTGTCCAAGTGGAGTGCCATTTCTTCTGACATGAAAGTGTTCAAATCGACATCATGGAGTCCATTTCTCCTTCGCCTAGCATTGATCCACTGCTTACACGTGTAGGAGAGCCTGGGGTACTCGGGTGCACGCTTAGACTAGCCATTGCACCACTAAGACCGTGCAGAGCTGTGGCTTCCCCGAAGGGTTGCACATCAATCTACAGATGAGCTAGTTTCCCTTGAAGTAGCTCGGTTAGGGGACACTGCAGTCAGTCTTGGGGCAGCTCTAGAGCTTCGTGGTGGAGGACCCTTTCCACACAGGAAGCTGATCAAATCTTCTCTAGGAATAGTTCTTCTGCCTTTTTTAACCCGAGCCAGCACATCCTTATTGCGTCGCTGATAGACAATCTGAATTCCAATATCAAAACTTCGCTGATGGGTATCCACGCTTTCTTTGTAGAGGTTGGTGACCGCGGCCGCTGCGTTTCGGAAGGGGACCCAGAGAGAAAGTCCTGGCTGCTGACACACTGGGTCTAGAGCTGGGCCACGGCGGTGCCGAGTTCTGGAAGAGGTGCCACAGCTTCTGCTGCTGGTGCTCGGGCCGCGCGGCGGCCGCCGCCGCCTCCTGCAGCTCAGGGGACAGCGGCTCGTCCTGCTCGGCCTCGGCCAGGCACTGCCGCTCCCACTTGGAGAACCAGTGCTCGGCCGGTGCTCCTGGATCTCCGCCTCGTCCTCCTCCTTCCGCTCCTCCATCCTCCGCGGCCTCCCGCGGCCTCGTCGCCGCCGCCGCGACCCGCTCAGGAGCCTCGTCGTCGAGCGGCCCGGCGGCTCCTCGCGGCGACCCAGGCCTCCTGCACCCAGACGGCCGGCGACCCCGCCCTGCGGCCCCGCGCAGCCCAGACGACCCCCGCCCCGGGCCTCCCCGCCGCCGGGCCCGCGCCCGCCCGCAGCGCCCTCCTACCGCCCGGATCATACTTTTTGATCACAATTATAAAATTATGAAACAATGAAAAATTAACTAGAAACTGTCCCTTAACATCTGGATATTTTGAAACAGATAACCAACTAAAAGATTGAAAAAGTAAAAATAACAGCAGACACTACAGATGGCACTTGTTAATTAATGTCCCGAACACTGCTTTAAGAATTTAAATCCTCTCCAACCCTCTAACATTGGTACTTTGATGGATGAAACCACTGTGGTCCACTCAGGATAAACCTCCTGCCTGAGCTCATACAACTAGAAAGTGGTGCAGCTGGGATTTCCACTTGGCTAATGGGTTCCGAAGTCCATAATCCAATTTTGTTAGGCTGTTTCCTAATATAAAGTGAAAAAACACATGCAGAGTGACAAAGGCAAAACCTGTCCAAACTTTTGTGATGTAGCCAAAGCAGTAGTTACAGTCTTACAACCATAAAAAAAAAAAAAAAAAAAAAAAAAAAGTTGAATAACTACTTAAAATCTTTTCACACATAAAATAACATACTAAGACGACCATACAGGAGAATTGTATATAACATTTCAGGTACAAACTGCCAATCTCACACAAACTCTTCCAGGAAACAAGATAGGAGAGAATGTTTTCAAACTCATATTATGCAATGGCACGACTTAGATACTAAAATCAGACTAGGACAGTTCAAGAAAGGAAAATTATAGGCCAATCTCACCAAACAGCACACATGCCAACATCCCAAACAAAATAGAATTAACCACATTCAATAATAAATAAAAACTGGTCAATGTGATGTTATCTCAGGAATGCATTGTTGATTTACTATTAGGAAATAATGCAATACACCACATGAATAAATTATATACATATTACAATGGATAAATAGTTGATAAAGCTAAGTTTTTTTTCATGATAACATCTGGCAAACAAGGAAAAGAAGAAAATTTCTTTGTTTTTTTGCATTTTATTATTTATTCAAATGTTTAAGCTCTCACACTAAGTTTTTACAAGCTAACAAATTACTAAAAAATTTACTAACAAATTATTTCTTCCACAGAACTATAACCACACATTCCCAGACAGTACAAATATGTGGTTGAACTAATTTGAATACACATCACCATTTTATTGATTACATAATCACACAAAATTATCAAGTATCCAAATATTAAGTTACACAGTTCAAAAGGCACTTAAAATATTAGATGTCTGCTCAATTCATTAGCAGAAACATTCTTCTTCTTCTTCTTCTTCTTCTGCAAGAGGTTGGGAAGAAAAGGAAGAATATACTTCAAACAAAAAGTAAGTTGATAAACAACTTCTGATAATCATGGAAAAATTTGTAAGAATTTCAGAAATTTTATAATTAAGAATTGTTTTAGCTACAATAACATACATGTGTACCTTCAAAAAAATATTTACGAAATTAAAAAGCATATTCTACAGGTTCTGCATAAGACAATGGCAACATTTTACTAAAAATATTTAATAGCCCCCTCCCATTTTTTTCAGACTCTCCTTGTTAAGTTGCACCTCGGAGTGCAAACATTAACTATAAGGCTTTTTTCTGTCTGGAGATATTAAAGACATATGTGCTTCCGTAGTAATTTATATTTCCCAAATGGAGGTTTCCCATAACAGCAAAAAATAAGACTTATAGATAGACATTAAATAATCACCATAAGACTTGGTAAAAATTAACAACAAAGAACAAAACAAAACAAAACAAAAACCACCCAAAACCAGTGGTAAAAAGCAAAACTGATGAATACTGGTATGAACATAGGAGATGTAAATAAACATCAAATAAGCAGACAAATGACCATATAGGTCTTGCAATGTTAGAAATGACTGAAAGAAAAAAATCACATAAGGCCCTGCAATTTTGGATTTGTATGATACTAAAAATATATAAGTATTGTGCTGAGTATTTTGGCACCTAATCTTTCTAAATTTCTTATATAAGATTCTGGCATGGAAATAGATGTAAAGACAGTAACTCAATATCACATGATTTCAGGAGAGGTCAATTGGTACAAATGATAAGCACCTTTTAAATACTGAACAGAAAGAATCTTTTGCTAAGCATCCAAACATGTTGAACATAACCCCAAAACATAGAGGTTGAAATTCTGTCAAGCTTGTGGCCTGAGAAGACTGGTTTCCTGTACTCCCTTGGAAGCTTTATCAGACTTATTTACCACCCAAAATGTTGGCTAATATGTACCACGTATTAGGTCTAAAGTTTCACTCCAAGGCAATAGCATCAGGTGCTATTTTGAGTTTTGTTGGATGCAACAGTTGTTTCTGTGATCACTGGAGTCTTTGAAACACAGCTGCATTTTAGGATGATAATTTATATAAACACAAAAGTTGCGTGCTATTAAAAGCTCCATGCTGCTTTCCTCTTATGAATTGTACTACATCTTCATATTTCATTCCACCTTCAATGAATGCGAGGGCAACAAGCACTGGAGTTCTCCCGAGGCCTACAACACCATGGGCAGCAATTCAACAACTCGGTGCTTACAAAACTTAATTTTTACAAGACTTACAGTCATGAAGAGTTTGGTTAGATGGTGGTGTACAAGAACATGGATGCTGTACAACCAGAAGAATGGGAAGTCGTACTTCATATATATATATATATATGTCAAAATACATTCTACGGTCATGTATAAAAAGAAAATTTTTAAAAAATTTAAAATTTTTTAAATAAAAAAAACATGGCAGGGCTGGGATTGTGGCTCAGTGGTTAGAGCATTTGCATAGCATGTGTGAGGCACTGGGTTCAATCCTCAGCACCAAATAAAAATAAATAAAGGGGCCTGGGGTTGTGGCAGAGCACTTGCCGAGCATGTGTGGGGCACTGGGTTTGATTGATTCTCAGCACCACATTAAAAAAAAAAAAAAAAAAAAAAAGAACCAAAAATAAATAAAGGTATTGTGTTCATCTACAACTTAACAAATTTTTTAAAAACATGAATGCCTTTTTTCTCCACAATAATGTCATAGGTTGCCTCACATGCTCTTACTATTGTGGCAACACCATACTTCTTAATTTCCTCTATAAATTTGTTTGAGGTTGTATCTGTCGGATTGTGTGTCTTAAGGAATCTCATGTTTTTGTATGTGACTTCCACAGGAGCAGGGTGGTTCATTCAAACCATAATAATTTAGCTAAAAAATTCAATAGGGTTATGAAAGAATTTTAAAAAGTTGAACACAGAAATGATGCAACATACTCCACTTGATATTCTCAGAGTTTTGAGTATGAAGTTGGGAGGAATGGGAAATGAGATGAACCACCAATAAGAAACAGCAATTCTTCAATCCAGGAACACTGAGGCAATAAAAAGGAAGTCTGTCTGTCCGAGTCAGAACTCTTATAAAATGCTCTGTGGATTTCAATCCAACACCTCTATGTCCAGGTTGACCACTCTTATGGGGGCTTCTTGGTGGAGTTGTAATGAATTTCTTATTCACTTGTCTGCATAGAGGTCTTGCTGTGCTTGGCAGTAATCGTCACTGCCCTTCAGAAACTCCATAAATGTGTGACTGAGAATACCACAGAACTGAGGAACGTGTCTACTCATTGAAGACTGTGGCCTAATCATATGGCTGGACCCCAGGCAGTGGCCATGCATCAGGCTACCATGCAGTGAAGGAAGAAAAGTTCTTTAACCTGGTTAAAGGCATCTACGTAGGTATTGACATAAATCTATCATGGCGTGTTCTCCAATTGTGCAACCATAGCCATGTGCTCCCACAAGAATGAATCGAGAAAACAGAACACCAAGGGAGAAAACTAGTCACATAAAGATTATGCAGTAAAATTCTATTTATATGAAGTTTAAAACTAGGCAAACTGAATAGCATATTTTAAGGATACAATCATAGTTCATAAAATTGTTCAGAAGAACAAGAGAATGATTTATTTAACATCTAAGGGTGGGAGTTTTGCTGCCAGGGAGGTACTTAAAGCAGACTTTAAAGTTACTGCTTATTTCTTCACTTGGGTTTTGAGAACATGTGTGTTTATTTTATTGTAAATCTTTTAACTGATGTGCAGAAATTTTATATACTCTTAAGTATATATATATTACACAATAAAAATGTTTTCTGCATAAATTATCTAATTTCCTTAACAATCCTTTGAAATTTATGACCTGTGATTTTCTCTCTCTCTTTCTTTTTGGGCAGTGCTAGGGATTGAACCCAGGGCCTTGCATATGCTAGGCAAGTGCTCTACCACTGAGCCACATCCCAAACTCTCATTAGTCCTACTTTACAGATGAAGTTAAAGAAAAATTCATTGATATCCCAAATATCTCATAGCTAATCAATAGTTCCTCCTGATGCTGTGACCTCTCTACTAAATTGCATTGAAGCTAATTGTTGTAACTATTTCTGTTGTCTTAACTCACGACAAAAAGAAATTCAAGTGGTCAATTGCATTTTATTGAACAAAAAGAAGGTGGGGAAAGGAAGACCTTTTAATACACTGCCCTTTAAAAATAATCTCTTTTACTCTCCTTGGTTTTCTAGGTATGCTATCCATTCACTCATGGTAAACAAAAATTTCCAGGCTCACAAGCTAGGAATAATTTCAGTGGTATGAGGAAGTAAGAGAGGTTGTTAGAGATGAAACAACAGATTTTGAATTATCAGCTCCCCAACCTTGTAGATAACTGGGAACCAAGGAAGGGAAGACCAGCCTTGGGGCTCAAGATTGGAGTCAGATAAGTTTTAATGGGATCAAAAGGGATCAGACAATGGGTCACTGACCTCAGGAGACAGGCTCCTTGGCTCAGCCCAGGGGAAGGTACCAGGCCACCATGTGGGAGGATGGGAATGGACTGGGTAGGCCCAGCAGAGGAAGGCGGTAACTTACTCCCACTTTGCCTAAGTTTGCTAAGTGAACTTTTGCCCAAGTTCACTTGGCAAAAAAAAAAAGCCTGCGCAGAGGCTTCCAGGCTTGTATCCTGGCACCAAGGAGAATTGTATGGCCTGAATCAGCAGATTTGGACTGGCGCTTCAGCCCTGGTGGGGTTCCCAGAGATTATATGGTCCCCGCTTTCATGGTGCAAGATGGGTTAAGTGACTGCCAAGACCACCCATATGGTTTTGGCTGCACACCCAGGACTAGAACTGAATCTGTGGCTATTTACCCAGTGTTTTTTCCCTATGGTTCACCTATGCTGGTGTCCCTGTAGTCTGAACACATCATTTGTGGGTGTTCAGGTTTTTTCTTGTCCTCCCTAGCTGCTTGCAACCAGGGTAAATTCCTTCTTAGCTGCTTCGTTTGTTGGAATTGTGCATACAGTTTCATTTGTAAAAAGGGTTCCGATCCTTAATAAAAGTTTAAGAAACTTTAAAACGTTTCCATGTAGAAGAAAGTTGGATGTCTTAGGTTCTCTCTGCGCATTTCCCATATTTTAATGCCATTCAGTAGGAATTCTCCGAGACCTAGTTACATGCCCAACTTTGCAGCACACGCTCAGGATCATTTGAAAAGAGACTACTCCATTCCCCAAAGAGGGCCGATCTACAAATGATCCCTCTCGCAGCTACTTGGTAGTGCCAGAATCAGTTTTATAAATGGTGCCTTGGCTTGCCTATTTCACACACAATGTTCCTGGCATCCTATTCAATTACATCTCATTTCCTGGAAGTCCTTGGAGAGGTAGAGTAGGGACAGGATGATGAAACTTGGTGCCTACAGTGTTTTACCCTTCTGCTGTATCACAGAAGAGACTTCTTTCTGTGTATGCATGCCTAGCTGTAATTCAAATCCTTTGCAGATTATTTCATTCAGGGTAACATGAGACCATAATGGCTTCATGTGGAGGTAGGTTTGGGGAGGGCAGACAGGGATTCTCAGGTCTAGAGTTCCTGAGTTAGGCACAACCTGTATAATCCCTGATAGCTCCTGGAACTACCTGGAGGACAGGTGGTATTCCTACCAAGGAAGGCGGGTGAACTGTTAGATAACACCCATTAAGGAGGAAGCACATGGCCTCCTCTGCAGGCTGTAGAATTCTTCCTGACACAGCCCTCTGTCTACTTCTGTGATTTAAATGTGGCTGGAATAGAATGGATAATAGACTCAGGGGGCCCCTGGCTGCTCCCTGGCCTGCCCACCTGCCTCAACAGAACACATCCAACAATGCCTTGGGAGTCTCAGTGGGCTTGGTCCCAAAACAAGGGTCCTGGGTGTCCTGTGGGGAACTGTGACCCAAGAAAAGAGACCAAAGGAAGCCTGGGTCTTGTAGCTCAGGCTGCTTGAGCCAAGGGAGTGTCCAGCCACAATCCTCACTCCCTGGAGCAGCCTCCTGAGGTTATAGTGTGGTGTTATGCTGCCCCCTGCTGGTCAATACTTACTTTTTAGTGACGTTTCGTTGACAAGGCAGCTTCCTACAGGGAGGAACCTTCCTAGTAACAACAGTATGGCCAGAGCTGCCAAAGAAGGCTTAGAATAGAGCAGGCACTGAGCTAAGCCTTAGACGTGCACTGTCTGGGATCCTCACAGTGAGTTAATGAGGAAGGTGTCATGGCTCCCCGCAAGCAGAAGAAAAGCCATTACACAGAGCAGGTAAACAACTTGTGCAAAATGCACATGAGCACGTCGTCGGCAGGAATAAGGTTCAAACCCAGCTGTGCCAGACTTCAATGTCCATGTTCTGAGCCCCTGTGAACATTCATATTTCTAAGGAGATGCATCCTGCTGGGATATCCCTGCGCCCACAGACGTCAGACAGTGGGCAGGGTTGGTGACCATCAGGCACATGTGAGCAACCATTCACATTATTTTCCTCCTCCACTTCTTGTGCCCACAGCATCAAATTCACAACCATTCTGTTACTGAGAGAAAACCCAAATTAACCTTCTAGCTCCATTTGCCTTTTTTTTAAAGTGGTTGATGGATCTTTGTTTTATTCATCCATTTATATGCTGAGAATGGAACCCAGTTCCTCCCACATGCTAGGCAAGCCCTCTACCACTGAGCCACGACCCCAGTTCCTCCATTTGTTTTTAAGTGACTTTTTAAATTACTTATTTTGGAGGTCATGCAACTGAGCAATCCATTATTAATCTCCCACTCGCTTTGCTATTGAAAGGTCGCATTTTACAGTCTTGTCCAGGGTAAGTTGCTTTTCTGGTATTTCCCCCTGTTCCCTGGAGGACGGTTGTCTGCACTTATTCTCAGAGGGACACTTACCTTTTGCCATCGTCCCTTTTTCTTTGATGAATGATGTTTTTTGTATCCTGAAAATAAGCTGCAGAGTTAGCTATCCTTGGGGAAGGAACGAAAATGACATAAGTCATTAAGACCTGCTCAACAGGAAATTTTCTTTAGATTTACAGAACCCAGAGCCCCCAGTGATCTGCAGATAACAGCAACCTGTGTGTCATAAAAGTAGGCCACCTGAAATTTGTGCCTGCCCTGGCACCTGCCTATCAGATATGCCTCCCCCAAAATACCTATAAAAACCTTGTGCTTACACCCCTCAGCAAGATGGCTATTGTTGGTTATGGCCTTGGGTTTGCTAGATTTCCAAATAAATCTTTTCTCTTGTCCCATCAACTTGTCCTTGGGTCATTGTCCTTTTCCAGTGATAAGCAATACATGTAGGTTCATGCTTTTAATTTTAGTCTCTTTTCTTCTGCTCTGAGTGCAATTTGCCTTTCTCCTGCTTATCTTGAATGTTCATGCTCATACAGTGCTTCTGAAACTGGGAGCCACAAGAGATCTGTATAGAATTCAAAAGGTCTAGCCAGATATTGTGGCACATGCCTGTAATCCCAGCAACTAGGGAAGCTGAAGCAGGAGGATTGCAAGTTCAAAGTCAGCCTCAGCAATTTAGCGAAGTCCTAAGTCCTAAACAACTTAGGGATAACCTGTCTCAAAATATAAAATTTTTAAAAAGGCTGAGTATGTGGCTCAGTGGTTAAACCCCTCTGGGTTCAATCTCTGGTCAAAAAAAAAAAAAAAAAAAATTGAAGAAGTCTGTGACACATGGGTAGGGGAAAACATTCTGTTCAATTGTGAACAAAAACCAATAGAAACTGGGCCTGTAACTTTGTCACTACCAGGAATTCACTGTTGCTTTTAGTTTACATTTTTCTTGTTACAAATTCCTCAAAGCACCTCTGATGCTTATTACTACTTTGAAATTACCGTAGTTATTAAACCTGCCACTAGACCTGTCACTTAATCATTAATAAAAGCATATTTATTATTAGATCATGAATCTGGTTTTTTTTTTTCAATATTTTGATGGCAGTTTTTTCAAAGTGTTGGACTTCCTTTGTAATTCTGTGCATTTGATTTTATACCCTTAAAAACATTATTATTAGGAGGATTCCAAAGGATTCTGCAACTTGCCAAAGGTGTCCTGGCGTATAAAATAACAAGCCACTGTCCTTGGTCCTACGTGGGCATTAGGTCCCTGACCCTGCTCTTGTAATGTAGCAGTGATCATGGGTGGGAGGGCTGCCGTTCTCCAGAGACTGCCACGGTGGTTTATCTTCCCAGCCAGGACATTGCTGGGTATCAAAGTGGGCACCACTAATAATTATACTGGATAGCATGAGTAATCTGGGCCATATGGCCACCCCACTCAACTAGCATATATTCTGGAAACTGAAGAAGTAGATTATAAAATGCTAGGTGATTAAATGTAACTAGCAAGAATCAACATTAAAAGAAACTCACCCTATCTGTAAATATGCTGCTGCTAAATAATTGTCTCCGAAATTCCAACTAGAAATAATAAAATATAACTAATATAATATATCAGCTCCAAAAGCATATAATAATAGTAACAATAACCAGTACTAAAGCACCCCTTCCTACAGACCAGGCTTTGTCTCACAACAACCCTCAGAAGTTGGAACTTGTATTACCCTCACTTGACAAAGGAGGAAAGCATGCCCTACATCCCACAGCTACACAGAGGCCGAGTGGACAATAAATCCACCAATGCAGGCTGCAGAATCTGTGCTCTGAGCCACCATCTCTGCTCTCTTTTCAAGACTACATCATGTCAGGGATTTTTTGACCTGGATGTAGTCCAGCAAAATAACAGATGGAATATAAAACATCAGTCCTTATCTTGGTAGGAACTGCTTTTATTCTAAATTATTAGATCTAGTTAATTGAAAGAAATTCCCCAGAGTGGATGGGGCAATCTGAAGTTTCCCACAGAAAAATTGAAATATCCCTTTAAGACTCCTAAATCTCCAGGTGTTCACCTTCTTCTGTCACCTGCAACCCTTAGTTGCCATGTGAGAGTCAGCAGGGGACAGTAATAAAAACCATAGGTTTAAAGTGCAAATTCCAGGCACCTGTTAACTGGGTGACCTTGGGTAAGTCAAGTGGGCATTTGGGCCAACAGTTTTCTCATCTGTAAAATGGAAATAATGATGAATCCCATAGGTGGTGGTGAGGAGTAATGACCCTGGTAAGTACATAACAAATGGAAATCATTGCTGGGCGTGGTGGTTCACACCTGTAATCCCTGAGGCTGAGGCCAGAGGGTCACAAGTTCAAGGCCAGTCTCAGCAATTCAGTGAGGGCCTGAGCAACTTAGAAAGACCCTGTCTCAAAATAAAAAAGGGCTGGGGATGTGTCTCAGTGGTTAAGCACCCATGGGTTCAATCCTTGGTACCAAAAAAAAAAGAGAAAGAAATAGAAAAGAAAAGAAAGAAAAATTTTTGCTATCATTATCATTCGAGTAATCTTTGCTGGGCCAGTTTTGTTTCCAAACTCATCTCTCTTGTCTTATTCGGAGTATTTCTAGTTCTGGAACTTTCGACTTTACTTCCGCTTCAATTTTTTTCATCATTCTGTAGCTATCTTTGGGGAACTATTATAATATTTGCTTATCTAGCATTTGCACCAGAACTCATTTTGCTGATGCCACATAAACTGACAACTGGAAGTGGGAACAGGGACACGTGCTCTCGTGATCATCGCAGAGTCTCGATTTACCCACTGCATGAGAGCGTTTCCACCAGAGCTCTTCATTTGCATTTTGCTGAGCCGACACGAATTTTTTTTTATAAGTTCGGGATGTCCAGAGAATGCTTCAGTAAGAATTGAGTTGACAAAACACAGGATGGATCATTTGTCACCTTTGTAGAAGCAAGATGAATTTCTGTTTTCAGCTGAAATAAGAAATCACAAAGGATTGGTTGACCTGACCACGTGAAAAATTAAAGTGCTGCAAAAGAAAGATAATTCAATAAAAAAAAGGGAAACCACAGTTTGGGAAATGTTTACATCAATGTGGGAAAAAAAAGAGTTAAAATATGCTTTATAAGGCTGATCTTTTAAAAATATTTTGATGCACTGAGAAAAAGATTTTATATCATGACCCAATACACAATTACACTGGAACAAAAATTTTACACATAAAAAAACTTACTATGTGCAGACTGCTCTGGTACTTATTCTACGCTATAATTTTCTTTTTACTGCTGGTCTTGAGTCACTTAATTTCATGATTTACTGGTTGATTGTGATTTGCAGTTTAAAATGATATCAAGAGCTCTGATAAATGCTTTATTGGATAAAGAATATATGAAGATACTTCAGATAGGAATAAAAACAATTTCCAAAAAATCACATCAGTGCTCACCCAGGACTTAGAAATCCTAAACAATGACAAATTACAATTTCCACAGATTAAATTAGCAAAATTAAAATGAATGAGAGTGTCTAATGCAGATGACAATACAATAATGGTTTTTCTTTAAGATAGTTATTTATTTAGGCCCCAATTCAATTCAAAACAAATTTGAGGTGATTTTATGTGCTGAATTTGCCAAACACAATTGATGGCAGAATCTATTGATGCAATCTTGAGAAGTAATTTGTAGTGTGTTTGGGGTGCCATGAAAATGTTCATACTCAAATGTAATTCCATTTCTGGGAATGTGTCCCAGTGAAGCAGTTTGAAGAAAAAAGAAACATCTCTTATGCAAACTTTTTAATAGTATTACTTAAATAGTGAAAAATGAGAGTCAGTCTAAATAGCCAAGAATAGCACAATATTTAAATGAGCTGTACTACATCAACTCAAAATATTTCACAACCAATGAAATTATGATGACGATGATAAGGCAACATGAGAATTTCACTCATGCTAATAAATGCAAAAGTTATAAAACAGAACGCTATAGGTGTTCCAGCTACTATGGATTACTCTAAAACTATGAGATTACTCTAAAACATAGTGTCATGAAATGACTGTTTATTACAGATCAGGAATTCAGACAGATGACAGCAGTATGGCTTAGCTGGGCCCCCAAGATTTGGGGCCTCAGCTAGGGTTGGAATCATCTGAGGCTCATTCACGCAAACTCCTGGCAATTGATGTTGGCATTCACTGAGATCTTGGCTGGCTGTGTTGGCCAGGGAACTATGTGTATCTTAGCCTTTCTCAGAATATGGTGGTTGGGTTCCCAGGACAAAAGACTCCAGAGAAAGAACCAGGCAGAAGTCAATTGACCCCATGTGACCCGGTCTTAGAAGTTATACAGTGTTAATTCCATCTCTATTCATTGAAAGTCACAAAGTCTCTTCCCGTTTCCAAGAAGGAAAAATGATGCCATTTTATGATGGAGGGAATGGATTTCTGGAAAAGCCTGCAGAACTGGAGTATGGTTGTGGCCATTTTTAGAAAATGCAATCTAACAGTCTTGTATGTGATTAAAAATCTTGAGTATCAGAAGTAGGATTGGGAAGAAATATAGAAGAAAAAAAAAGTTGATTTTTAAAAATTTGTTTTTTTGACCATGTTTTTTGGTCAATAAGTAGAAAACTATAAGTAAAATTACATTGACAAGGAATTAAGTTGACAAGCTTCAGATATTGCTTCTGGGGAAACCCTAGCTTCTTTCTGGCTCCTTCGTTTATTAAATTCTGCTGTTCTCTTCCTGTTGACATTGCTTACTGCACTTGTTAGCAACGTCCCACCCTTTGTGAAAAGCCTGAAGCGAGCCTGCCATTCCCCAAGAAGCAGTGCCCACCACGCATGCGCATCGCTCATCACCCATGGGCATTGCCCTTCTGACCAGCTCACTGCAGACAACATTCCTTGTTAGTTACTGAAGATTAAAGGGGGCCGGGGCACATCTCTGGTCGCTATTACTAAACCCTTGTCTCCACTTGAGAACACCTGTGTCCTCCCTTGCCCTCCTGAAGGAGGGAGTTCCCTTCTTCCTTCACAATGCTAGTCCCTCCATCCGATCTCTTCATCTTCCCTTTTCTTCCCCAGATGTCTCACTTAACTGAGATAGACTAGGAAAAAGGGCTCCAAACATCTCACAAAGTTTCCTTTTGTCTCGTCAGGTATTGTCCCACAACCTCCGCATGCGCAGAATGCCCAGCTTTGATCCCTATATATGACCCGCCCAGACTGGCGGTAGGCAGTGGCTCTAATGTCTTTTGCAAGCTGAGTGCGGAAGGACCGGATGCGAATGGGCAGATCATCACGCAGAACCTGGTGACCTGATCAGAACGCTGGACGTGTGTCGCAATCCTGGACTGTAACAACCACCAAAGGGACCTGCGCGAGGCAGCAGCCGGGCTGTAAAACTTCTGCCTTGGGGAGGCAGTGGGCGGCCCTGTCTGCAGCTGGTCTTTCTTGTGCACAACTCCAAAGAAGCCTCAGGCTTAGTATTGCTCGCCTCCTGCGATTTCTGCCGCAGACTGAGCAAAAGAACTGGGCCGATTAGTAAGACACCCACCGCACTCAAACGGCCCTCGTTCCCAGCATCTTTACTCTTCGCTCCTTGGTGGAGTCCCTTCTCTCTACCCAGGTCCCCATTCTCCTGATCATGTTCCCCACTCAGATTATCAAATTGTCATCCGACTTACTATTTTTCATCGACGCCAATAAGAAACCTCTCCCCCCACCACGGGTAATTTGGTAATTTTTCATTTGTTTGTTTGTTTGTTTGTTTTGGCCTTGGCCACTCTTGACACCAGTGGTTTACCTGGCAGGGTTCTCCACCACTGCCCTCATCTGACTTCTTAAATGTCATTTTTATCTCTTTTCGGTGAAATCAAATGACGCTTTCTCCTCCCTGCCCCAATGCAACATGACATTGTCCAGTTCCCCATCTTCCTCTTGAACCTGTTTCCAGGCTTCCCGGCCCCATTCCTCCAGTCTCTCCCCACACAGCTTTGACCTCCATGTCTGCCTTTTGCTTTTCCTGTCGCTTTCTCCTGCAGCCCGCGGCGCTCCTTCTTTCCACATTCCTTAGCTAAGTCCACTTATTCCCACCCCTTCTGCTCCACCCCCAGGGACTTCTCCATGATACTGAAATTCTAACTCATGTTATGATTTAGATGTGTAAGATTAAAAACACAACTTTTTAAAATATGGCCTATAACCTATTAAATTTAATAGGTTTGGGTTGCTATAAAAGTCCTCTAGGTGTCTGGGTCTTTCTTGGATTCTGATGTTTGGCCTTTCAACTGACATGGCCTGGCTCTGCTAGGAGAGACTCCTGGCCTTGGGTGTGCTGGTCTAGTCCTCTGGAAGGCTGCCCTGCTTTCCAGACTGGTAGTCTTCTTTAAAAAAAAAATTATTATTGGTGCATTATAATTATACATAATAGTGGGCTACATTGTTATGTATTTGTACATGCACATGATAAAACAATATAGTTTGGCCCATTTCCTTCCCAGTCTGATAGACTTTGCTGATCTCTTCAGTGGGTGCTTTATGACCCTTGGTTTTGAACCCCTAGTTGTCTATGTTGGGGTGTACTCATTCTGGGCCTGGTGAGTTCCTTGGGTGATTGTGAAAGATCAGATTGGGGTAACCTGATCAGATGATGGTAACGGGAGAACACATAGGCCAGATGCGAATCAGAAATAAAAATTGTATTGGGACAACTCTCCTGCCGTGGTCCACCAGGGTGCTGCGCTGGAGGAGTCCCACGTGGCTCCAAAGGGACTGTGTTTTTACAACCCAGGATGAGGGAGGGGAAGCTTGAGGACTCCGAGTCCTCCTGGGATTGGCTGGGGTCATTTTTCAGTGCCCAATTGGTTGCTCCTTGGGGCATGGCAGGCTACATTGTTTCTCTGCGCATGTGCAAGCTGCTTAATCCCCTGCGGCCATCTGGCCATCCTGAACCACCCTAACAGATCCAACCCCACCTCAGCTGTTGCTGGCAGCAGAATCCTTAGCCTCCTGCCACATCCTGTATCCTTCAGTTTTCTCTGCTCCCTTGAAGGAGGCAAATTTTCTTCTACTTTCCTTATGTCACAGCTACCCTCTTCAGTTTCTGCCAGAGCCTTAACGATAGGGCAAGGAGTGGGGGCAGTGGCACAGGCCTGTAATCCCAGCTACTCAGGAGGCTGAGGCAGGAGATTTGCAAATTCAAGGTCTGTCACAGCAACTGAGGGAGTCCCTGTCGCAAAATAAAAACAATAATTAGAAGGGTTGGGAATGTAGCTCAGTGATAGAGCAACCCTGGGTTCATTCTCCAATACTGGGGAAAAAAAGAAAACGTGCCAGGGACCTTGCTTTTCTTGATAAATAAAGGAAGGGGCAAGGAAAGGAACTTAGTGAATCTTCTCTCAGAATAATATCTTGGCTTGAAAACTACTTTCCTGCCATTTAATCCTTTTTTGAACATCAAAAGTTGGATATCAACTTGGCCTTTTACTAAGCAATCCTTCTGTAACAAGTTCTAATCTGTATCTAGATTACGGCTGTCTGGGGCAGACTGTGTGTAAAGGTCATAGACTCATGAAGACCAAAGAGAAAAATTGCATAGTTACAATTATTCCTCCATGTATATTCTTGAAAATCTGTCCACCCAATTCCAAAGGCTTTCCTGAACCCTAGCTTTTAATACCTAATTGCTGGATGGATATCTGCAAACATCCATCTTCCTATTGATACCGCCGTTTACCGGTGACGAGTTCTGCTCCTTCTAATGTTGAAGATTGAACACTAGAGAAGCACGCCAAGGCAAGCATATTAAGCAGGTTTTATTTAAAGGTAATAATACAGACTTCTCCCGGCAGGAAGAAGGGGGCCATGGCTGATGTTCTAAAGTCCCAAGAAGTGAGTGCACCCTACATCTTTTATAGGTTAAAGTCTCTTTTGTTCTCCAGTTCTCTCCCCCCTTATCTCTCTCCTTCCTGCCTACGTGACTAGGCCTGGTTTTGCATTACTGAGAAACCATGGGCAGGGGGAGGGCCAAGGTGATTCAGGCAGGTAAGGGCCCAGGGGGCATTAATTAGCAGCTCCATGATTGCAGTCCTTGATAAAGGCAGGTAAATTTGGTAATCAATGGGCTCCGGAGCTCCTTGACATTCCATTCTTCCAGGGGCAGTCTCCAACTTCCAAAGGCAGATGGCTTCATGGCTTCATTTCCTCGAATTGACCCGATTTACTATTTCTACACTAACTACCTGTCTTTAATTCTGGCTTCGCTATGTTCTTCTTCCTACATTCCCAACATCAAAATCTAAGGGAAGGGAGCAGTGGGGAAGGAGGGAGGTCATAAATTTCTAAGACCGGGTGTTTTGTAACTTCTAGGACTGTAGCTTTTATTCCTGGAGATTCTGAGTGGGGCTGAGGAACCCGCATCTTTAACAAGGCTGATGATTTCAATGCTGATGGGAAAGGTAAGGAGCCAAGCTTGGGAAATGTGCTCCACACTCTGCAAGGCAGGAACAAAACCTGCCAGGGCCTTTGGATTCCCCTGCACTCCTGCCATCTTGCTTCATGACATCACCATTTGCCCTGCTGAAAAGCCTGCCATTCCTCCTGGGCTTCTCCTCTTCCTCACTGCCCCTCCCACGTCACTCTGTTGCCCTCACTGTCTCAGATGCAGTTCTTACATCCACACCCCATGCCACCAGATTCCCTGTCCCACCCCCTGCTTGAGACCACCTGTGTCATCTGTATGGATGGCTACACTGTCCCATTGATATGTCTCCCATCCAGTCCACCCACTGCACTGGCTCCTTGGCACAGTTGGGCCAAACCCTTCACAACTGAAGCCAAGCTTCTGGTTAAGCATCAGTGCCCAATGCCCTCCCCTCATAGAACCTTCCTTCCGGCCACACTGTGGATGTGCCATTTTTCCACTATGCTCCGAGTCCTGTGAACACCACCTCATGCTGTCCCTCTGCCTGGGCCAGCTAAGCCTGGTACTGGAATGGACCTCCTTTGTATGCTCCTGTCCCCTCCCTCTGCAGGCCATGGCAGCCTTTGGTGAGTGCTGGTCTGCTTCATCTAGTCCATGCCCACCCATGACTCCCACAGGCCTGCATTTGTACTGCTAGAGCTTGATGTGTTACACTGCATAGAATGTCATGGCTAATCCTAGGTGCTACACTCTTCTCGTGTTTAAGAATTTTCTTCGGGGAGTTTTGTTCATCTTTGCCTTTCTAGGGCCCAAATCAATCATCCATGTGAAAAGCATCCATTCCAACATCCCAAGGGAAAAGCCGCATTTCCCCCTCTGCCATGCACCTTCCACTCTGTCCCTCAGGTCAGAGCCCTCCACCCAGGTCCTGAACTGCCTAGTGGTGAAGAGGCGAGCCCTTTCCTGTTCTCATAAAGGGTCATAGCCAGCACCCCTATGACAAAAGATAGGTTAACAAGAGAACAGCATAACAAGTTTATTTGGTCATAGTTTTATATGACATAGGAACCTTCAAATTGAAGACTCAAAGACCTAGACTGAACTATTTGTATGGGGGTTTCTGCCATGTTCCATGTGGATTTGAAAGGGTTAACTGCAGGAGGACAATGTTGGCTATAAATCAATTAATTACCCATAAACTAATCTAATCAATAAACACACAGAGTCGATATTCTTTTTAAATGAGAAGGGGCGTGATGGGTCTGACCATACCAGATCTGGCCTCTAACAACCTGGCGTAGCCCAACTCTCTTTTATTTATAGACACACAGGTAAAAGGGCTCGAACTGGGAGGAACGACTTCTGTGATGAACAGGATGGGGTGGCGTTAGGGGAACCAGTTTGCTCAGGGAAACTATCATAGAGCCAGACAGGGAACCACTTCCACACAGCACCACATACTTCCTGGTGACCTGGGACAGTCCTCTGTGGCTGTCAGTTCCTAGAAGTCAGGCCTCTGTGTCCCATGGCTCAACCTTATCTGATCCTGCTGGATAGAGACGACTTCCCACATGTTTGTGTTAGTCAGGTCTCTGGTACTATAACACATACCTCAGATGGGAGTTAGGAGACAGGTGAGTTTGCCTAGGGTGGAAACGGAGGAGCTGTTCCTGTGTAAAAAGAGGGACTGAGGGATGGTCCCAGCAGCTGCCGAAGCTCCTTTTGCTTCAGGGAACCCCCACCTTCTCTCCCTGAATGGTATAGGTTGCCATGGAGGACCACTTTGAGAAAAAGGAAACTGAACTCAGTACAGTTGTGACACCCTCGGCCATTCCCATGGTCCCTGCCCCATGTATGCCTTGTCCAGTCACCTGCCATCTGCCACTGCGGACCTCTGGACTGCTTTGATGCCGAATACCCTCAACTGTCCATGCCCCATCTGATAGAGAATGAGGTTGTTGGTTTACTTCCCCCAACTTCGCCCTCTTTCAGCAGGAAGTCGCTTAGAGATGTCATCACCCATATTCCCATGGGAATGGAATGTAGAAATTGGCAGCGGGGAACTGTAACAGTGGGGAAATGTAATCTGCTTTGAATGTAGCCCTTGCTGCTCTGCCACTGTGACTTATTTTTAAAATAGACATGTTTCTCTCCCTCTCTCCCTGCTCCTCCCCAATCTTTCTGATCTCAAGGGAAACGGGATTACCTTTCTTCCCCATTTGAGGCAGATTTAACTGTCCTTGAGCACACACCCACCATAGGAACAAAGTAATCCAAACTTTGGGAATGGTACTAGAAGATCTCAGATGTGACTACTTCCCAAATTAACAAATGAATTATAACTCCAACAGAGAACGTGTGGAATGTAGCTTTTGAATCACCTCTTTAAAAGCCCTGGGTTCCTGCTGATGGGTAAAAATCACAGCCTCTGGGACAGGAGTCCCTGTGTTTCTCCTTTGCTAGCAAAGAAATAACCCTTCTCTTTTCCTTTTCTTGAAACAATAACAATAACAACAACAACAAAACCTCCAAATACCTCAGATGATAAATTTATAAAGAGGAGAGTTTTATTTTAGCTTATGGTTTCAGAGTTTCAGTTCAGTCCTGTTGCTTTGGCCTGTGGCCAGGCGGCATGTTGTGGAGGGACTGCTTGGTAGAGCAAAACCAGTCACCTCATGTGGGAGCAAAAGAGAGAGGAAGGAACTCTCCTCCTCAAGAACCTCCCCCAGTTCCCTGAAGATCTCCCACTAGGCCCACCTCCCAAGACCAAGCCGGGGAAGCTTGAACGTGTGTGCCTTTGTGGGACCTTTCGGATCCAAGCTATAGCACCCTAATTTTATTCTTAGGTTCCATGAAGCATGTACAACCATGTAGAAAAAAGATTACTCAAAAAGAATGCCATTAAAAGCAATAGCTCGAGGCAGGGAAACCCAGCAGGCCTGTCCGTTTGGATTCCTCTTGGCCCTGATTGTGGCGTCCCTTCCTTCAGGGTATAGGGCAGGACTCTTTCTGGATTGAGGCTTTTTTAACCTATAATCAAACAAGAGAATTTCTTTATGGCCAGATCGTACACTGAAAGTTGGGGGAAAGTTAGAGTAATATTTTTAGGTTTTGTGGCTGACTTCGAAGAAAAGGGGTTCTGGTTTCTATGACCAGCCTTGAGGAAGAGGAATTCTAGTCTCTATGACTGATGTTGGGGAGAATCAGGGGTTAGAGGCAGGAGGACAGAAGGGTAGAGAGAAATTGCTTCTGAGGCTGCTGTTTTCTAAACCCAACAGCTAGACTATTCTGACTGGAAACCACACCCTGCCTGATGGGGACCTTTGACTCAGAGGAAGTACATTTCTGCCAGGCCACCCAGATCTGTCCCAGAGGCAGATCCTGCTCACTTCTATCAGGCCAGGCCTCTTGACTCAGCCAGGGCACAGACACCAGCTGCTCATGGATAGCCATGACCTCTGGTGGGACAAGTTTCCCTGACAGGGCTCATTTTGCAGAGTGGCTTGCCAGGGAACATCTCCTGTGGGTTTCCATCTTCCTCAGCTGTCTTGGCTCCACCATGCCAACCTCAGGCCTGTGGTTTGGACAGACATTCCAAAGGCATCGTCCTCAGGGGGTTCGTATCCCTCTTCTTGCTGCTATAACCCCATCTTAGACTGATCTCGAGCAGTTTATTAAGAGTTGAGAGCAAAATGGCTCCTGGGCTGTTTCCTTAAGGCATCCAGGTGTTTGAGCTGGGTCTGACCCTGCGGGGAGAGGACTGATCCCGCTCCCCTCAGTTCCCTGCCCCACTCCTTGCTCTGAAGCACTCTGGTGAGCTGAGCCAAGCCAGGGAGCTGCTTCCGCTGGGCTCCAGGTGAGGATCTGTGTGCTGCTGGAGGTAGAGTTGAGCTGTGCTCCTGTCCTGAATATCTAGTTGGATCCACCAACCAGAAAGAAGAAGATAAAACCCCCAGGGGAAAAGGCATCCAAAATCTCACCTCCATTACACTTCAAGAATGGAAAAGAAAGATTCTGATAATTGAGTGACTCCAGACAGAGGCAAATTAAGAAAAGGCCCCTGGAAGAAACCAGAGAGTGTTTCTGAGAGGGAGAATGTGGTCTTTGGCCTGGGGAGCCAGACAGGGCACAGGGGAGTGCTGGACATCTCAGCCCCATTGTACTAACCTTGAGAGAAATGGCAGTGTGTGTGTGTGTGTGTGTGTGTGTGTGTGTGTGTGTGTGAGAGAGAGAGAGAGAGACAGAGACAGAGAGAGAGAGAGACAGAGAGACAGACAGAGAGAGACATCTGGAAAAGTTGTACCAATAAGCACAATGGCACCTGGGGCCAAGCTTGTACCTTGCAGGGGACGCCCCTGAGTGTGGATCACACAGAGGGCATAAATTCAGTCTTTCTCCTGGGACTATCCCTGCAACAAGCCTGTGGAGTTTTGTCCTAAGGCTGTAGGCACAGACCAAGGTGGATACATGCTTCTTGGGCCTGGGGCTTCCAGGACTTAAGAAGTACAGGTAGCAGGTAGCCTCCAGGACTCAGTCCTGAATGCAGGTTAGCACCTTGGGCAAAAATCAGAGCTGTGGCGGGCAGGGCCACCCCAGGGACTCAGGGCTCCCTGCAAGCTGAACTCAGGGCCATGGGGATGTAATGTCCACTTGGCTTGTCTGTGATTGCAGGCTGATGAAGGCCTAGGGGTGGCCCTCTGTAGTCCCAGCCCTCTGTGGGCCCTCAGGCTCTCTGGTGCTGCCCTTCTGGTCAGACCTTCTTACACCAAATCAGCCTCCACTTCTTAGAACTTCCTCAAGGGGGCTGGAGGGAGCAGCATGATTCTATGGTTCTTTTTTCCTTCCTTGCTGGCGCCAGGTTCTTCTGCTCAGCAGGCAAATATGGTAAGCCCCGCTACACACTGCCCTGCTCAAAGGAGTCCTCCCTGAAGCTACAGTAAGTCCCTTGGAAGCCACAGAAGGGCCTGTCCAGCCTGGCTTCCAAGGTTCCCAGTGCCTGATGGCCAGCCCTGAGTACACACAAGCACCATCCAGCCAAGGCATCCCGGGTGATCATGGGCAAGAAACCTCACCTCTCCCCTTTAAATAAATGTTTTCGTTTAAAGTGGGAGGGCAAGGAGGCATGAGCTGGACCAGAGATTTGCTCTGATTTCCATCCCATCTGACCCTCAGGAGTCCTGGGACTTGCTTAGTTAGCAGTACCAGAAAGAACTGCTTAAGCCCCGGGGAGGGGGATGTGTAAGACTCCTGTCTGCAGTCTCCCGCCTTGGATGTGGCTTCATGGAAGGCCTGGGACTGGATTCCTGCCCTATTCAAGGAAGGCCAGGGGACCATGGAGGAGGGGTCTTCATGAGTGGGACCCTGCTCAGATTTGAGACCAGAGAAGGGGCCCGCCAGCCCTTCCCCCTTCTTGGCCTGGGCTTTGATCACCATGGAAAACTACACTCAAGTGAAATGGGTTTTTTGTTATTTATTTATTTTCTAAGAACTGTATTTACTTTCCCCCTGGGTTTCTGAAGAAAAGTTCCTTTTGGAAAATTCCAACTCAGTCCCAGCTGAACAAAAAGAAAAAGGGATTTTTCCACAGGTTGTTAGGGGGACAGGGGCCACTCGTCCGAAAGCTGTGAAGAGCCAGCAGCTGAGTGGGGGACAGGGCAGGCCTGCAGGCTGGCCCTGTGGACAAGGGCAGGGCTCCTCTTCCTCTCTCAGTGTCACTTTCTGGGCACGCGGATGGGGTTGGCACTCTGACTAGTTCTCCTCCCAGGACTGGCACTTGCATCTCATCTGACCCGTCATCTGATATATGCAGTCAACATCCAGTTCAAACCCTTATTCCAAGAGGAGAAGTTCCAGCAGGACTTGGTTCAGGGACTCTTGGCAAGCTTTACCTCTCTACCCCGGGAGCCCCCTTTCCCTCCCCTCTCTTTTTCAAAACTTTCTTTGGTAAATTTTTAAAACTGAAATATAATTCATCTAATTTACTTAACATAAAATTCACCATTTTAAAGTGAAACCTTCCATGGAATTTAGTAATCCACTATTCCCCATCATTTCCTATCCCATGGCATCTCCCCCACCCTGCCCCAGAGAGGAAGCCCCGCCCCCATGCTGGTAATTTCCAAGGCAATTCAAGGCTGAGGTCCTAAAGGCCTGCCACACCCTCTCTGGAATTTCTGGAGAAATCCTGCCATGAAGCTGGACTCTTGCCACAAATGGACAGCTGGGCTCTCTGGTAAAGTTTTCCACATTTCGGGGCTTCTTTCTCCTCAGGGACACCAGTGACAGAAGTTTCCTTACATGCCTGTAAAGGCCTGGGGATCTCAGGCCCCACAGGAAGTGAAACCCTGAGGGTGAGTGAGCCTGGTCAGGAGATCGCCAGGACAACATCCGGGGAGGGCCCCGGGCAGGAAGAAGAAAGACCTGGAATGCTGTGGAGACTTGAGGGTTAGATGGCTCACCTCACTCCTCCCACAGATGAGAAAACTGAGGCCCAGAGATGCCAAAGTGGCACAACCCAGTAACAACACAGCCAAGACCTGAACCCAGCTCCTCTGACTGCTGAGCCTGTGCATCCTCCACCAGGAGCTTCCTCCCCAGGGTTGGCGTGGCCCCCATCACAGGCCTTAGGCTGGTGTCAGAACATTCCTTGGGGCAGGCTGGTGGGGTGCCAGAGCTGTGTCATACCAGCTCAAGAAAGCCGATGCTTACAGTTTCAGGAATTTTGCAAAAAAGCCTGACTTATTTTAAAAACTAAGTCATATGCATCTTATAATTAAAAACTATATTAGAAACAAAGGCAACAAATATACAGAACTTATTGCTATGTATTTTACTACATCTCACTATAATCTATGCTCTTGGGATTATTTATGATTACATCTTCTATGTTCAGGACCTCACATTGTAGCTTGGAATAAACAGGCCACAAGGGGATTGTTTAGACAAATGCTGCAAACCAAGTTTCACTCTGTTTTGGTTTATCAGCCACCCAAAGGTCCACACTGAACATAACACCTCCACACAAGCAGACTGCACACGGATGCTAAGCTCTGGTCCTAGAGTCCCCACATGGACCAGTGGGCACAGGAATGAGCCAGCTCAGATAGAGTGGCCAGTGGAGAGGTCACCTGGGAGCAGCTGAAGGGAGGTGCATGCTTGCTGGCTCCTTCCTCCCTTCCTTCCATCCCTTCTTCGTTTTATTCATCAAAAATTTGGAAGACTCACCTTGCTGGTTCTGGGAGAAAATGAATGGCAGAGAAAGCAGATCTTCTCTCCAGCACTGAATCCCCTCTTCCCTGGAAATAAATCGAGCCTTTTGGACCCGGGAATCTGTTTTTGTTGGAGAGGATGGGGAGGGTCGGTTTCTGTTCTACGTAGGGACAAAAGGCCCCCAGAACTGAACTGGGCTACTCTATACCAAAATGTGTTGGAAAGAACTCAAGTTCAGCAATTTTTTATTTGGCAAAAAAGGAAAAGTAGTTTAAAGTGTGTGGTTCAGCAAACAAAAATGCCATATTCCTCCCGTGGGGTCATGTGTGCACGCCAACAAAATACTAAGAACTGCCTTGTCCTTCAAGCTTCTCTCTTTTTGCTGTGATCCTCCTTCCGCTGTCCACTGGATTCGTGTTTTCATCTTATAGAATGAGTTGATGGGACTTCATGGTCGTTCATTTGCTGGCTTCTGGTCACTTTCTGTTCCCAAACTTTAAGGTGCCTGAGACTTACCTGGGGCACTTGTTAAAAATACAAACTCCCAATCCCCATCCCTAGAATGGGAAATCTGCCCAGGAATCTGCACCTTTGCAAGCTCGCCAGGCAATTCTGACCTAAGTGATACAAGAGCAACGTTTTGCAAATGACTAACGTGACATGTATTGTTTGTCCTCTGCAGAGGATTCCTTTCTGCTGCTCTGCCCCCACTGTCTTGCTCGCCACCCTTATTAGCACACTGTTTGAGGTCTCCTCTGCGTGTGCTGTCCCTATTAACTCTGTGCTCTAATAAACCAGTCCTGGGCTCAGGTGGAGGCTCCTTAACGCTGCTGGGATGCGGAGCTTAATGGAAAACCAGGAGTCAAAACAGTCATTCAGCATTACACCACTTGGTGGGGACATTGCTCCACTCTCTTTCTCTGGTCCCTCCCCGGAGTTCTGGAAGTTCTGACGTGTTCATGGTTGAGGGTGAGTTTTCTTATGGTTTGCTTTTCATCCTTTGTTACAACCTTCGATTCAGATTGTGAGAAGCAGTTGTCTGGATTAGAAGTTGGAACTTGTCTCCAACTGTCACTGCAGATAGGTTTTTGTATTGGGTTCAAAAAGCTGGCCCCAGACATGAATGAAGACCAGTATTAGTGACAATCAGGTTGGGAGAGGCCAACAGTGCCTGAGTCATGGGAAGTCACCCTTCTGCTGTCCCTCTAGACTGAATGCTGAGATTGCCCACACAGCATCAGGAAGGAGGCCTAATATTTGTTGGGTACCTCTTGTGTGCTGAACACATCATATGCCATTGCATTTAATTCTTACCAAAATCCTTTATTTTCTTTCTTTCTGGGTGTGGCTGGGCAGGGTGGACTGCAGGCCCAAAGAAAGTAAGGCAGAAAGAGATCTCTCAAAACCCCACGTTCTTTCTGCACACGATACCATCTCTGTACATTCACTCATCGTTGTGATATTGGTAACAAGGCTGATTGCAAGTGATTCTCTCTTGGAAAAAAAGCAATTCTTTCTCAGGCTTCTGCCTACACTCAGGAAGGAAAAGACCTGAGCCCCCAGCTGATGAGCAGCCGACCCAGGGTGATTCACTTCCACCGCCAAGGGGGGAAAAGATGAAACACTAAATGAGAGGAGGGGAAATGAAGTCCTGTCTAACGAGTGGCAGACAGTCCCAGCTTCAGCCATAGTCGATGAAGCAAAAATAGTTGGCATTGGAACAAGCCAGACCGAAGGCCTGCAGGCTCAGGAACTCTCATCTCCCTTGGTTTCCAAGGACAGTCCCGGCCCCTCTCACACCTGCAGACTTCTGCTGCAGCTTCACAGGACACGGGAGGGGTGTCCAGCTGAGGCCAAATACACAACGTCCCGCTGCCTTATCCTTTCTTGTGTTCCTGAAGGTGCAGGCAGGGCGGGGATCCACCGTTCCTTAAGAAACAAATAGAACTTAAAATGGCTAAATAATTCCAATGGCATTTAGGGAACAATTAAAACCAAGTAAGACATGACAGGCTGAGGAACCACGTCTAAGTCACATCATGAGAAAGACACCGGAAGGCGGGAGTGGGACAGCACCAACGTGGGTCCTGCTCGCACTGGCACCTATTTTCTGATTTCAGATGCCTGGAGGGTCTCGTCTCCCAGCTCTTCCTCCGTGTGGTGAGCTGGACAGCTGTAGCGCGGGCAGCCCCGTTTCCTCTCTGAGATCCATCTGCATGATTTGCATCTCTCTCCACTGCCTGATGACAGCCCTATCTCTGGACTCCAGATGCACCTGAACACGACAAAAAGGTTCAACGAACCTACAACCCATTTGGATGACATGCGGCTGAGAGGCCAGTTCACCTGGTTTGCTTGGTACTAACCTGGGTAAATCATGTCAATGCCCTGGGGAGGGGTGGCGCTCCTGGGTCTCTCCCAGCTACTGTTTGCTCCACATCTTAGTTGTTGCCCAACCTAGAAGTGTTGGCATCCTGTGGCCCCAGCCTGTGCATGCCAGCCATCTCTCGCACATTTGTCCATGCAAATGGTCGTGGAGTGCCCACTCTGCTCCACTGCCTTCTGGCACTGGAGGTCCCAGAGGTGGGGGCCACAGAGAGGCCTCGGGTCTCATGGAGCTGATCTTCTACTGAAGGAGACAGGCAAATCAGGTGGTAATGAGGGTCAGGATGGAAGAAGCGTGAAGTGACCCAGCATAACCAGGGGCTTTGTTTACATCCAGTGTGTATCCCCAAACACCACGAATCCTCTCCCAGGTCACCCCAGCAGCGGCTCCTGCAGCAGAGAGACCCACAGGCAGGCCCAGAAAAATGAGCAATGTCACTCATTCTCGGTCATGCTGCAAGTCCAAGGGGAGATGAGAGATTCCTGGAGGCCCTGACTCCGGCTACAGTTGGTATGCAGAGGAAGCTGGGAAGAGGGAGCTGGGCAGTTGTCTCGCTAGTTACAGAATGCTCCAGCTAAAGAGGGCCAAGAGCTCCCCTCACAGATGCAAGGTCTGAAGAAAGGCAACTGAGGTAGCTTCTCTGAGTCGCTCTGCCAGCCGCCCCCCATCTCTTTTCCACCCCCCTTATTTTCTGTAAAAGGAAGGAAGTATATGGATAAAGGGACAAAGCTTTGATTGACTTTCTAAATTCCTGGTTCCTCCATATAAGATGGTGCTTGAATCAGTTCAGGAGAGAGGATTTCTGTAGTCCTTGTTCTATTGATTTTGATACAGTGAAAGTTGGCAGGATCATTGCTATGCAGTGGGAGATCTAGCAGGATCATTGTAGTCACAAAAGTCACCAGGTACAGATCACCTACCGTGTGTCAGAGCACTGTGCGTGAATTGTCTTGACACTTTTACAAGCACCCTTGGAGGCTGACTCGTGAGGAAACTGAGGTTCAGGGAGATGAAGTCATTTACCCAACATGGCACACTGTGAGGAGCAGAGCTGAGATTTGAACACAGATCGCCTTAACTCCAAGGCTTTATCTCTCTCTCTCTCTCCATATATATATACACACACACACATACATGTGTGTGTGTGTCATATCAAAGAGAGGCCTTAAGAAAATGAGAATAGGGAATTAACTTGTAAAGTTTGTTCAAGAAATAAAAGCTGAGACCTCCTGTCCCAGCCTTCTGCAAGTCATGCACTTGGGTGCTGGCACTGAGCTGTCCCCAGCTATAAACCCTGGCTAAGACCCTCACAGGATGAAGTCGATCCCTTACTTGGGGAGCCCAAGTCCTGTGAAGTGAGCCCAACAGGAGAAGGACATAAGCAAATGTGCCCTGGTAAGCGGTGGACAGCAAGGTGACCATATTCTTGCTCACAGGCACTCCTGATTGGTGGGGAGGAGGGACCATCTTCCTCTTTGGGAACAGCTTCATTAGACTGTCAGCAATTCCTTTTTGAGGTGCCCACCCCATGTCAGGTAACAGACGCATGTGTTAATGGATTAACTCTGTCACCAGGAGCCATTTCTTTTTTTTTTTTTTTTTTTGTTTTTAACATAATGTTTTTTTTTTTTTTTTTTTATTATTATTATTTTTTTTTACGTTTACATAGGGTAATGATGTTTATTTTATTTTTCCCCTCCCCCCCACCCCTCCCACCCCTCTTTTCCCTCTACACAGTCCTTCTTTCCTTCATTCTTACCGCTCTCCTTAGCCTAACTCTAAACCTAACCCTAAACCTAATGCTAGCCCCTCCCACCCCCCATTATATGTCCTCATCCGCTTATCAGCGAGATCATTCGTCCTTTAGTTTTTTGAGATTGGCTTATCTCACTTAGCATGATATTCTCCAATTTCGACCATTTGCCTACAAATGCCATAATTTTATCATTCTTCATTGCGGAGTAATATTCCATTGTATAAATATGCCACAGTTTCTTTATCCATTCATCAACTGAAGGGCATCTAGGTTGGTTGCACAATCTGGCTATGGTGAATTGAGCAGCAATGAACATTGATGTGGCTGTATCTCTGTAGTATGCTGATTTTAAGTCCTTTGGGTATAGGCCAAGGAGTGGGATAGCTGGGTCAAATGGTGTTTCCATTCCAAGCTTTCTGAGGAATCTCCACACTGCTTTCCAGAGTGGCTGCACTCATTTGCAACCCCACCAGCAATGTATGAGTGTTCCTTTTTCACCACATCCTCGCCAACACCTATTGTTGCTTGTATTCTTGATGATCGACATTCTAATTGGGGTGAGATGAAATCTTAGGGTAGTTTTGATTTGCATTTCCCTTATTACTAGGGGAGCCATTTCTTATCCATCCTTGTGAGCATTGGCACAGAATTTTATCCATAGTAAATCACAGTAAATATTTGATGAATGAATAATAAATGCAACAGTGAGGGAAAGAGAGGAGACTGAAAAGGAGGCAGGAACATGGGAAAGGAGGGAGAAAGAGGAACAAGGTATTTCCTCAAAGACCAAGGAAACCATCAACCATTTGTTTTTGTTTTGTTTTGGTTTTTTTTTCCCCTCCTGGCCTCTTATTTTCTAAAAAAGGGAGGAAGAAAATGGAAAATTGACAATTACTTCCATTGACTTTCTAGATTCCTGCTTCCCCCAGATATAGATTTTTCTCTTTTTTCCCCATATATAGATCTTCTTGAATCAAGTTGAAAGATTTCTAAAGTCTCTCTCCGGTCCATTAATTTTGATGCAGGCAACAAAGAGCTGTTGACTGGCCATTTAAATGAGTTCTGTGCTCCAGGCTGGCAGAGGGTATCTCCCTTATGGTCACCCTTCCTTGACTGTATGCTGTGCAGCTATCAATATTTATCTTTCTCCAAATACACTCTGTATACATTGAATATTAGGGAATTTACCAACTTGAAGATAATGAAAATCTTCTTCTATGGCTAGTTTCAATAAACATGGCAGGAGAAAACATTTCATAATAATTTCGAGGTGGGAGGGCGCTTTAGGATCATGAATCATTTTAAACTTGTGCAACTGAGAGCCAGAAAAATTAAATGACTTACCCAAGGACACTAGCTAATTAGTAGCAAGACCCACACCATACCCTGGCTTGTCTTCATTTCTTTGTTTTTACCACATGGATTTACTTGGAAAAAGGCCTGGAAGGAAGTCAGTTGATCAATCAGCTAATCAAATATTAACTGGTTACCACACCTTTCCCCTACCCATGAAAACAGAGCCTAAACTGCCAACTCGCTTTCACAATTAGAAATAAATGATAATATACAGAAAATACTAGCATTAGTGGAAGCGTGGGCTACCTAATTTACAATGCTCATTTTTATGATCTTATTATAACTTATAATGCTCTTTTTATAACTTGTAATGACTTTTAATTCATGAATGCTAGTGACTTCATTATAAAATAATGAACTGAAGAAATGTAACATACAGAAATATGGTCCATGAGGGATGCCTGGTATAACAGGAAACAAAGGCAGGAGAGAGAAAGGGAGAGAGGATGAAAGGTCGTCAACTATCAACCTTGTCCGTGAAATTTTAGCTGAAGAAGTACTTTGTCCAGAGATTCTTTTACAGAAGAACTCCAACACCCAAGGCTGGCCCTGAAAAGATCAAAACACAGAGCTGGATCTTCAGTTCACTTCAGTTGTGTAGGAGGAAAAGTTCCAGAGTTCAGGTTGAGCTTTGAGCCAAAGAGTTGGTCTTGTCTCAGTATCTGCTCCACAGATGTCTCCAGCCCAGGGATACAGGTAGCTGCTGTTCAAGTCCAAGGCTATGGCACAAAGTGAGGGGTCCTGATCGACAGGAATCCCTGAACAGACTCTTACATTGACTTCTGAGCATAACTGTATGTACCCGGAAAGCGTAGAAAATGTCCCCTTATTCCCCAAGATAACCGTCTATACATATTGGTATGGATCCACTATGATCCACTCTGGACAGTTCTGAATCCTTCCACTCCTAAAAAGAAGAAATAGGTGGCCTTTCCACCTGTCTGCTTAACATCTCCACTTGAAGTCTAATGGATGTCTCAGTTCCCACCTGTCCAACTATTAATTCCACCTCACTCCAACGGGCTCCTCCCAGTGTCCTCGGTCTCAGTTGATGGCTCCACCATTGTCCCAGTTGCTCAGTCCCAACATTTGAGTTATGCCTGACTCCTCTTCTACAACTCAAATCTAATTTTTCAGGAAGTCATGGTGGTTTCACCCTCAGGATGTTTTCAGGATGTGACCTTGTTTTGTCATCTCTGATGCCACCAGCCTGCCCCTCCCTGTTGTCATTTCCAGCCTGGAGGATTGAAATAACGTCCTAAGGACCTCCAGCTTCCACTGTTCCCCTCCAACAGTTTATTCTCCACACACAGGCCAGAGTGATCCTTGGACAGTGCAGACCACATTGCATTCTCCAGGAGAGTGGAGAATGAAATCAAGGTCCCAAGTGTGACCCGAGGGCTGGCTTGTTTGCCTCCAGGACTTTGGCGCGTGCTATGCTTCCTTTTTCGCTCTGCTGGAGATGCATGGTTGCTATCCTGTGACACAGGGAACCTACCCCTGCCTCAGGGATCCTGAAGATTTGTTCCCACTGTTCGAAATGCCCAGGATTTGCTCCCTCGCTTTATTTAGGTCTCAGTTCAAATCTCATCTTCTCTTTGGAGAAGCTGCCTCTCCCCAGATGGAACCCACCCTTCCTGCATGTCCTATCAGTTCGCTCTGTTTTCTTCCTAACATTTTTCACTTCTTGATATTACGTGATTATTTTCATTTTATTTATTGAGTGCCAGTCTCTCCCACTAGAACTGAAGCTCCCTGGAAGCAGGAATTTCAAATCTTCTGCCCCCCAGTGGATTCATGAGGATACCCAGTCTGCTGTGGGGCACACATTCAGTAACTGCTTGTTGAGTGAATGAATGATGGATGAATGAGGAACAGAAGCGCATTTCTCTCTGTGATATGCATAGGTTCTGAGGAAACTGATGGCTTTCGGAGGACAGGGGAAACAGCCTTAGTCACCCTTTCTCTCTCTGACTGCAGTGGCAGATCCACACCCCAAGTCTCCTTCTTGTCTTCCTACAAATAGTCCTCTCATGGCCACCTGAGACGTCAGGTCCCTGAGCTGAGCTCATGCCTCTTTGAAGCCTTCCTGCCTGCACCAGCTTTCAACCCTGACTCCATCTCCGCCCATCGCCCTGAAAAGGTGAGCTGGCTTCCCGTCTGCTGCTCACAGCTCCACATACCCATGCTTCCTGGTTTGGTCAGGTCAAGACCAACTCCCAGAAATGAGTCTCTGATCTAGACAGATCTGTTCCAAATGGAAATTGCTGATAATGAGGAGGAAGGGGCTGTTAATGGCAGGAGAGGGGAGGGTGGGCCTGGGGAGAGGCCGCAGCTAGGTTGGCAATCTCTGTCAGGCTCTCAGGATGTCTTGCTCAGCAATGACCAGTAGGGTCACATCTTGCTGCCTTCCCTGGGGCAGATGGAGAGGGCAGTTTGGGTGCTGTTCCCTGGCTCTCCTGCTATGACTCTAGTTTCCTCTTTTCAATGAAGGATGGTCTGCAATGAAGGCAAGGCCATTGTAGAGTCCATTTCCTTCTTCATCCAGTGATGTCAAAGAGCATTGAATGGATCTAGCAAAGGAGTATTTTATAAAGCTTTTGATCCTGAAATGGAACCATTGAAAATATTTAGCAACTCTAGAGATCATATCACCTATTTTCTCACTTTTTCAAAACAGAAAAAAAGGAGCAGAGATGCTAAATAACTCGCCCATGGTCCTGGAGCTGATGGGGACAAAGCTATGACTTGAAATCTAACCTGCAGTCCGGTGTAGCTCCTGGACCAAAAGATGCTTCAAGGACCCATTCTGCCCCACAAAGAGCCCAGTTCCCAAAATGCACACGGGTTCCTTCTACTTTGCACATAATTCCCTGAAATGATGAAGATTACGAACATATCCCATTTGCCTAAAATTGTTGCATAATAGGTGTGGTGGCACACTCCTGTAATCCCAGTCATTCGGGAGACTGGGGCAGGAGGATTGCAAGTTCGAGGATAGCCTCAGGAACTTTGTGAGACCGGGTTCAAAACAAAAAAATAAAAAGGGCTTGGTTGTAGTTCAGAGGTAGAGCACCCCGGGTTCAATCCCCAGTACCACACACACACAAATTGCATAAGTACCTGTCACATTTATCCCCGATTATCACTTTCCTCTCTCCTTCATGCCCATCCCCATTCTTTTCGATTCCCAAATCCCCCAAGCTTTCAAATAACTATTTGAGTTTAGGCATCAATCCAACCCATCCAAAACTGGTGAAAGATCTCCTTTCCTTCGTCTCTCTTGTTGGAAGAAGTTTCATTTTCAAAAATTCAGCAGTGAGCTCTTCAATAGTAGAGCAAAATGTAACTTCAAGCTCCAATCTCAAAAAACCAAAGGACGAATGATCTCGCCGATAAGCAGATGATGACACCTAGTGGGTAGTGGGAAGGGGGCAAGAATGGAGGAAGGAAGGACTGTATAGAGGGAAAAGAGGGGTGGGAGGGGTGGGGGGGAAGGAAAAAATGGCAGAATGAATCAAACAACGTTACCCTATGTAAATGTATGATTACACAAATGGTATGCCATTACTCCACGTACAAACAGAGAATCAACATGTATCCCATTTGTTTACAATAAAAATAAATTAAGGAAAAAAAGTCAGCTCCAGACTAAAGAGAAGATTGCACCGTCCAGGCCAGGTGGAGGATCCCGTGTGACATGTCACCTGTGTTATGGTTGGAGTTTGTTTCGGTTCCCAGGGTCAGCACCTTCTCCTTCGTCTGCACCGCTAGGACAGGTGACCCCAAGGAGTCACAGATGGCTGAAAAGCTCGTGCAGTCCTCCCTTCCTGGCAGCATGTGAGGTGACCATTTAACAGATGCCCCACGTGACTCGGCTCTGCAAAGCTAGTAATGAATAGTATTCCCCAAAAATCTATGTTTCAGTATTTACATTTTTCATTTATTAATCCTATTAGGAATATTCCCTCCAGGAGAAGAATAAAAGTGATAAAGATGGAAAAAAATCAAGACAAATAGGCAACTCTGGGAAAACCTTTCTTATTTAAAGTCCCACTCTTGCCCTCGGGCACCGCCTCTATGTATCACCTGTGAGCAAATAGATGCTTGACTCAGTGCAGATAGGAAAGCATCTGCTGTTCCAAGCATCTTTAGAATACTCCCAAAGACCCCAGGTGGAGTATCTCTTCCTTCAAGGAAAACTGTACCAAATCTTTTTTTTTTTTTTTTTTTAAATCCAGTCATATCAAATTCAACAGAAGTGTTGCAAGCACAAAACACGGTTAGAAAGCACGTCAATGGAAGAGCAAGCAGGCGTGGGCTGTTTAGTTGGCTGATGGTGGTTATGAGCATTCAGTGGGTTAAATATTTTCTGTGTGCATCAGCAACACAGCCAATGTTATGGCCTTCATTTCAGCCCAGAGCCTGGCATGCAGTAAGTGCAGGACCAATGCTAAGCCACAAGGTCACCATTGCTGTTCCCATCGCCTGCTTGAGGGAGAACTGCTCATCCTCAGGGACCAGCTCCCATGCCACCTCTTCTGTTAGGATATCAGTGCACTCCCTGAACTCCTGTCCAATTTGATCATGCTTCTTTTCCCCAACGTTTGTGCCTATTTTATGTCCCTTACTGGATTGTTCATACCATGTGAACTCTGATTTGTATTCACCTTTTTTACTATCATCACCAAGGCAGCCTGCACACAGTGACTGGCACCTAGTAGGGATATAATAAATAAATGATGAGGTCCCGGAATTTGAGGGTTCCCATGTCTTTGTGTGGTGATTTGCATCTATGTCCTAAACCTTGGATTGTCACATCGGAGATGGGAGAGAGATGTAATAAGCCAGATCTGCATGCAGGAAGGAAAATTCTTTTCCTTGCTTGCCTTCATGTTTCATTCAGCCTTCTTGGGTTTTGAGGTAATGGAAAGGATCTTGGTCGATTTAAAAAAAAAGAAGAAGAAGAAAAAGAAATGTGTAAGGTGCAGACATAAGTTTCCAAAATTATAATTTTGTCACCCCAAAGATGAATAACAATTCCTATTATAACTACCCCACAGGACTATTGTGAGACTCCAATAAGCTAATGTGCATATGAAAGCTCTTTGCGAGGAGGAAAGCATGATATGGGTGTAAGGTATTATTATCCCTTTAATCTTTCTAGTCTCATAATGGAGAAAAATTTTCCAAAGACAAATTGGGAGCTCATTTCAGTCTCTCAGCTGCCTCTTGCTACATGATGTCCATGACAATTAAATGCTGCAGAAGAGTCTGGCTGAATCCAAATAAACAGCAGCATGAAATAAATTTGTCAAACCTCTAGCGCCGCTAAGGACAGACACTGCTCAGGCCTTAGGGACTGAGGTGCTAAGTTGCATACGAACACGGCCGATGCCATCCTGGGAAGGACCTTTAGTTCATGTTTCCAAGTTTTCTGCTCTTCTGTGGAGGCCCACTCTGCAGGAGGGTGTGGTCATTTGCTGTGATGGTAGAACACAAGGCATCCGGAAGAGCAGCATGTTGGGACTGGGGCACTCATTCCCCAAGTTGCTGGGAGTAATGGTGGCTGGATGGCCCTCAGCTGAGTCTGGACAGTGCTCTCAGTCCCTTGCTCAGAACCTCACCCCCTCTCATTTCCAATGACTGGCAAAAATGGCCAGGTGAAGCAGAAAGACCCTCATCTCAAGGAGGGACAGCTCTGAAGGGCTCCAGAGCTCCCTGTAGCATAAGCTGAGATCTGATGCAATTACATTGCTGCTCAGCTTCTCCCTCTGCTCAGGCATGTTCCTTGTGCCTCATAGATGTTGTCCCTGAAAACGCTACTTGATAAGCTCCTGCTTCCTGATCTCTGAGGAGCTCTGCCTGGAGCCCCCTCAAACAGTTTTACTATGAACGGGTTACTGATAGGCCAGGATGGGAATGCTGTCAGCTAAACGAGAAACTGGGTGAGTCCCACCCCAGTCCATGTCCCCAAGCCAATTGCCTTGGCTGGAAGCAGGGTTCTCCAATTACCCCAGAGATAGGGAGGGGAATGCCTGGCAAGCTTGGGACTGGCACAGTCAGGGCAGGGAGCAGGAAAGGAGCAGTAGAATCTTCAGGGGCAGCAGTGCACCCATCTTGCTTTAGCAGTCTGAGGACGCATCTTTCTGATTTCTTGCAGTGCTGAGTGAAGCTGTATATTCTGCAAAATGAAGGGCACAGAGACACTCAGGGAGAAGGACTTCAGTGGCTGAATTGCTGGACAGTGATCCGAGGTCTTTTATTCCCATCTAGTTGATGGCACATCCTTGGCATTTGCGTTCATTTCTGATAACTGTCTCAGAGATGGCCGGCCAAGCACTTTCTTCATTGTGCTATCTGCATGAAAAGTCCCGCTCGAGGGTTCTCAGGATAATTCCAGATACAGATAGGAAGCCCAGCCTGAATGCCACTCTGCTGTCTGTGCAGATGTTCTCAGAGATTCTATCACTCTTTCTGGATTTTTAAAGTTTATTCTACTAAATTAACTTTAACAACCAACTGAAACTCTTTCTTTCTTTCCTTCCTCCCTCCCTCCCTCCCTTCCTCCCCATCACCTCTCTCTCTCTCTCTCTCTCTTTCTTTCTTTCTTTCTTTCTTCAAAAGTGGCCACTGAGCCAGAATTGTGTGTCCAGCACGTTCCGTCCTATACCCAGGCAGGAGCAATTTAAGAGTCTATATCCAGTGTACCAAACCACCTTGACTTTTAGTCCCTATATGATCTCGGTCCCTTGGATCTAACCATTACCCCCTGCCTTATTCCATTTGGTCAAGTCCTTGCCATATGTTCCAGTGCCAATTAGATCCTCACCTCAGTGGCAAGGACATCGGCAAGTCCAAGAATGGGATAACACCATATCCTGTATCCTTCAAGAACTGATGGCTCAGGTTGGGGTGTGGCTCAGCGGTAGAGCGCTTGCCTGGCATGTGTGAGGCACTGGATTCGATTCTCAGCACCAAATATAAATAAGTAAAATAAAGGTCCATCAACATCTAAAAAATATTTAAAAAAAAGAATTGATGGCTCATTTTTAAACTCAATTTCCTGAAGGCAGATGTTGGCCTGCGTTTGGTAAGATTCTTCCCTGGAGCCTACTTGTAGCCCCCTGCCTCTGACGGGGAGAGGAAGCTGGCCATCCTTGTCACACAGCAGGGAGGTGCTGAGGATGAGGAGGCACCCGCGTGTTCTCGACTCCACTGCAATGCCAGCTTTCCCTCTGAGGCATGGCACGGTTGCCCCAGCTGCCTCCCAATCCTGTCTCACGGGAGGCCATCTGCTCGAGTACTGTAGATAGGACTCTTGATTAAGTAAACTGAAAGCAAGTTTCAGGTTTTGTTCAATTCTGGACTCATCTAGGATTTTGGATCTGAAATGCTCTAGCTGATCTTTTATATCCTGAGCTGCTGGGATTACAGGCATGTGCCACCATGCCCGGTCTCTAGCTGACCTTTTAACACACACATGTCCTTCCTGGGCTTGCAGTTAGCTAAGCAGCTTGGGACAAAGCATGGAAACAGGGCTTCGCTCTCCACCCAAAGCTTTGGAGTTCCTTTGCAAAGCAAGCACTCTCCTAAGGTATTCCTGGTGGATCCATCCCTGACGCATCATATTGCTGACCACGGATCCCAGATCTAGTCCTGCTCTGTATTTTCCTGCAATGGCACTGTTACAAACCAATTAACCATGGGATGCTGCTATGGTTTGAACGACCCCTCCAAAACTCATGTTGAAATTTAATTGCCATCATGACAATATTAAGAGGCAGGAACTTTGGGCTGTGATTGTGTCACAAGGGCAGAGCATTACGGAAGTGGGTTAATTATTGCAGGAGTGGGTTCCTGATGAAAGGATAACATCGACCCCTATCCCCACCCTCACCCATTTGATCCCTCCCACCATGCTATGAGATAGCCAGAGGACCCTCTCCAGATGTGCCCCTTAGTCTTGGATGTCCTAGCCTGCAGAACTGTGAACCAAGCAAACTTCTATTATTTATTTGTTTTTGGTAGAACTGGAGATTGAACCCAGGGGTGGTTTACCGCTAAGCTACATCCCCAGCCCTTTTTATTTTTGAGGCAGGGTCTTACTAAATTGCTAAAGCTGGTCTCGAACTTGCCAAGGCCAGCCTCAAGTTTGTGATCCTCCTGCCTCAGGCTCCTGAGTAGCTGGGATTACAGGCATGTCATTTATAATTACAGGCATTATTATTTATAATTTACCCAGTCTGGAATAGCATTAGAAAACAGAATAAGACAGACCCCCTACTAGGCTAGGTGCCCAAACACACTGGAGGAGACTGAGGCTGCCAATTGTAGACTGGAGAAGGCCCACTCAACAAAATCTGGGAAGCCCCAGAGGTGTGTCAGATTTGGAACAAAATGGAATCAGAAGGGATGAAAATAATTCTAAAAGTGCCCTGCGGAGAACCCCAAAGCCACTAATAGCACCAAAAGCACTGGCAAGCTCACGGCACACTAGTAACAGCGACAGCAGTGCTGTGGCAGGGGAAGAAAGGGTGGAATCGGAGTCCGTGCTTTGGTTGAGCCACTTCTTGAATATTTATTGAAGCAGGTAACTTGCAGGTGCCTGTCCAAATAGCGTCAGCTGACTGTGTTCTCACTTTGTTGTTAAGCTGAATACCTCGTAGGAGATGGGGCTCACCCAAGGCTGTTGGAGGGGCTCGCAGAGGGCCAGGGAATCATGCCACTCTTAGCCAATGTGTCATTCATTGACACAGAGAGCCCTGATATCTGGGCGCCAGAAAATGCTAGTGGGACCCCAACCACAGGGAAGGCCCCCAGGGGCCCTGAGAACCATAGGCAGATTGCGCTCCTTCCCATACTGGCCAAGGCAGTTGCAGAGAATCAATGGGGCGCTCTCAGACATGCAGAACTTTAAGTAGAAAAGGCACTTCCAGGAGAGAACAGGACTGATTAATGCACTGCAGCCTCGGAGGAGATTAACGTGTGGACAAAGAGGAACCAATCCGTGTAATTTATTTAGACTTTCAAAAAGGAGCCTGGGTTTTAAAGGACCAGCTCTTGGAGGTCAGTGCCGACGAAGATGCCTACATTTTCCTGGTGCCAGTGAGTTCTACCCTGTAGAGCAGTTTCTGTCGCCCCTGGAAAGGAGATCTCTTTACCTTCTGAATTTCCATCCTGTTCCACGTTCGACCTGATGCGAAATCATATGCAATAATTATGCATGTGTCTTGTCCCCCTCGTAGGCGGGGAGCTTGCCTTGGGCAGGGACAACGTCTTGTTCATTTTCGTATCCTGCTTCTGGCTAGGATTTCCTAACCCTAAGTCAGGAGAGGAAGGGTGACTTCTGATCTTTGCTGCTAACCACGCCATTCTGCCGCTGTCGGTGTTGCGCATGCGCCGGGCTCAGCACCGCCCCCTCCCGAGCTGCGCCCCACTCGCCCGCTGCTTTTCCTTTGCCCTCTCGGTGGGCGGCCCCGCGCTGCTCCCACCTCCTGCTTGCTCATTTCCCTGTCATCCAGCTGGTCCGGCCCGTCCTCTCATCTCAGATGGGCCTTCTTCTCTTCCCCTCCTCGGCACCTGAGCCTCGCTGCCCACCTGTGCCAACACCTCCCTCGGATCAGACTCCGCGGAGGGAGGCCCGACCAGCCTGCCGAGGTCCTCAGGGCTCCTGCTTCCCCAGCTCCCCATCTTCGCCCTTTGGGCCACTCTCTGTCCCACCCTTCCAGCATTGCTGCTCCTTAGACACATCTTGAGAGCTGTCGCTTTTGCTCCTATGACCTCCCGTCACCCTTCCTCCTGTGATGAGATCCTACTTGTTCTTTAGATCTCAACGCAGGGGCTGTGTCCTCTGGGAAAATTTCTCTGAACCCCCCAGTCTGTTCGTTGCCTTCCCAGTCTGGTTCTTGCCTCTCCTGTGCGCTCATTAACCTATGCATTCAACAAATGCTTTTTTGGGGGAGAGGGGGGATGTTGACTCTTTTAAGTTATATGTGACATTAGGATACATTTTGACATGATCACAAAAGCATGGAACATAATTTGCTCTAAGTCAGTCCCCAGCAATTCCCCGCTCTGCTCCCCTCCCTCTACTTTACTGGTCTTTCTGAAGTTCATTTATAGTTTTTTTTAGTTGGTGTCTTGTGTACGTACTTGATGTTGGGATTCACTGTGGCATGTTCATGTATGTTCATAGGACAGTTCAGTCAGATTCATTCCTCTGTCCTTCCCTTTTGGCAGCTCTCCTTCCTCCTCCTCAATCCCCAGGGTCTACTCTACTGATCTTTCCTCTATTTTGATGGGTTTTCCTTTCCCTTTTTTTCCTTTCTCTCTCTTCTTACTTCTCACCTTCCTTTATTTTGTTTTTTAATTTATTTTGATTCATCATACACAAATCGGGTACAACTGTTGTTTCTCTGGTAGTACACAAAGTAGAGTCGCACCATTTGTGTAATCATACACTTACATAGGGTAATGATGTTTGTCTCATTCTGTTATTTTTCCCTTTCCCCACCCCCTCCCCACCTCTCTTTTTCCTTTATACAATCCATCCTTCCTCCATTCTTGCCTCCCTCCCATCCCCATTATGTATTATCATCTGCTTATCAGAGAGATCATTCGGCCTTTGGTTTTTTGGGATTGGCTTATCTCACTTAGTATGATATTCTCCAACTGCATCCATTTGTCTGCAAATGCCATAATTTTATTATTCTTTATGGCTGAGTAATATTCCATTGTGTATATATACCACAGTTTCTTTATCCATTCATCAATTGAAGGGCATCTAGGTTGGTTCCACAATCTAGCTATTGTGAATTGAGCAGCTATGAACATTGATGTGGCTGTATCTCTGTAGTATGCTGATTTTAAGTCCTTTGGGTATAGGCCAAGGAGTGGGATAGCTGGGTCAAATGGTGGGTTCATTCCAAGTTTTCTAAGGAATCTCCACACTGCTTTCCAGAGTGGCTGCACTCATTTGCATCCCCACCAGCAATGTATGAGTGTTCCTTTTTCACCACATCCTCGCCAACACCTATTGTTGCTTGTATTCTTTTTTTTTTTTTTTTTGCGGTGCTGGGGATTGAACCCAGGGCCTTGTGCTTGTGAGGCAGGCACTCTGCCAACTGAGCTATCTCCCCAGCCCTGTATTCTTGATAATAGCCATGCTAATTGGGATGAGATGAAATCTTAGGGTAGTTTTGATTTGCATTTCTCTTATTACTAGAGATATTGAACTTTTTTTCATATATCTGTTGATTGCTTATAGATCTTCTGTACCTTCTACATATCAGAGAAAACATTGATCTTTTACTTTTTGGGACTGGCTTATTTCACTTTGAATTATCTTCAGTTCCATCCATTTACAGATAAATGCCATAATTTCATTTTTCTTAATGACTGAGTAGTATTCCTTTGTGTATATGTATCACATTTTCTTTATTCATTCATCTATTGAAGGGCACCTAAGTTGGTTCCACAGCTTGGCTATTCTGAATTGTGCTGCTATGAACATTGATGTGGCTACATCACTGTAGTATGCTGATTCCAAATCTTCATCATGTTGACTTAGGATCAGACTTCCTTAACATGACTTCCAAAGCACAAGAAATAAAAGCAGGAATCAATAATTGGGATAGATTCAAACTAAAAAGTTTTTTCTCAGCAAAGGAAACTATCAGCAATGTGAAGAGAGAGCCTACAGAGTGGAAAATCTTGGCCACACATACTTCAGATAGAGCACTAATCTCCAGAATCTATAAATAACTCAAAAAACTTTACACCAAGAATACAAATAACCCAATCAACAAATGGGCTAAGGAAATGAGCAGACACTTCACAGAAGATCTACAAGCAATTAACAGATATATGAAAAAATGTTCAACATCTCTAGTAATAAGAGAAATGCAAATCAAAACCACCCTAAGATTCCATCTCACCCCAATTAGAATGGCGATTATCAAGAATACAAGCAACAACAGGTGTTGGCGAGGATGTGGGGACAAAGGTACACTCTTACATTGCTGGGGGGGCTGCAAATTAGTGCAGCCACTCTGGAAAGCAGTGTGGAGATTCCTTAGAAAACTTGGAATAGAACCACCATTTGACCAGCTAACCCACTCCTTGGCCTATACCCAAAGGACTTAAAATCAGCATACTACAGAGATACAGCCACATCAATGTTCATAGCTGCTCAATTCACAATAGCCAGATTGTGGAACCAACCTAGATGCCCTTCAATTGATGAATGGATAAAGAAACTGTGGTATATATATACAATGGAATATTACTCAGCTATAAAGAATAATAAAATTATGGCATTTGCAGACAAATGGATGCAGTTGGAGAATATCATACTAAGTGAGATAAGCCAATCCCAAAAAACCAAAGGCCGAATGATCTCTCTGATAAGCAGATGATAATACATAATGGGGATGGGAGGGAGGCAAGAATGGAGGAAGGAAGGATGGACTGTATAGAGGAGAGAGGGGTTGGTGGGGTGAGGGGAAGGGAAAAATAACAAAATGAGACAAACATCATTACCCTATGTAAGTGTATGATTACACAAATGGTATGACTCTATTTCATGTACAACCAGAGAAATAAGTTTTACCCCATTTGTTTACAATGAATGAAAATAAATAAGTTATAAAAAATAAATTAAAAAATAAAACCTTTTGGATATAAAAAGAAGTGGGATAGCTGGATCATATAGTGGTTCCATTCCTAGTTTTTTGAGGAATCTCCACACTGTTTTCCATGGTGGTTGCACTCATTTGTGCCCCACCAATAACTTTCCCCCCATGTCTTCACCGGCATTGTTACTTGTATTCTTGATAATTGCCATTCTGACTGGAGTGAGATGAAATCTCAACGTAGTTTTGATTTGCATTTCCCTAATTGCTAGAGAGGTTGAACATTTTTTCACATATTTGTTGACATTTGTATTTCTTCTTTTGAAAAGCATCTGTTTAGTTCTTTTGCCCTTTTATTGATTAGGTGATTTGTGTTTGTGAATATGTATGTGTGTGTGTTTGTGTGTGTGTGTGTGTGTGTGTGTAAAGTCGTTTTTAGTTCTTTTATATTCTGGATATTAATGCCCTGAGGAGCAGGTGGTAAAGAACTTCTCCCATTCTGTAGGCTTTCTTTTCACACTATTAATTGTTTCCTTTGCTGTACAGAAGAGTTTTAATTAGATGCTATCCCACTTATTGATTTAAAAAAATTTTTTTTTCTTGTGCTTTAAGAGTCTGGTTAAGGGAGTCAGTTCCTGTTCCTACATGCCGGAGTGTTTGGCCTATGTTTTTTTTTTTTCCTAGCATTTGCATAGTGTTTAGTCTAATTCCTGGGTTTTTTTTGGGGGGGAGGGGTGGGTGCTGGGGATTGAACCCAGGGCCTTGTGCATGCAAGGGAAGCAGTCTACCAGCTGAGCTATATCCCCAGCCCATAATTCCTGATTTTGATCCACTTTGAGTTAACTTTCATGCAGGTGAGAGATGGGGTCAAATATCATTCTTCTCCATACGGATTTCCAGTTTTCCCAGCACCATTTGTTAAAAGGCTGTCTTTTCTCCAAATTATGTCTTTGGCACTTTGTCTAGCTTCAGAGAGCTGTGTTTATGTGAGTTGGTCTCCGTGTCTTCCTATTGTATTCCATTGGCCTTCGTGTCTGTTTTGGTGCCAGTACCGGGCAGCGTTTGCTACTACAGCTCTGTAGTACCATTTGAGGTCCTGCATTGTGACGCCTCCTGCTTCTCTCTTCCCACTGATCGCTTTGGCTATTCTGGGTCTCTTATTCTTCCAAGTGAGTTTCAGCACTGCTTTTTCTAGTTCTGTGAAGAATGTCCTTAGTCTTTGATAAGAGTTGCAATGTCAGTCAACAGATGCTGAGTAAGCAGCGAAGGTGTGCAGGCACTTTGTCAGGCTAGTGAATACGATAGTGAACAAGACGGGCAACATCTCCACACTCGTAGAGCTGGGCATGAGGAGAGGTACAGATGCTTTTATGAAGAATCATAAAAAGTTATGAAAATTGTTAAAATAAATGTCCCTTTTTGCTCCGCGAGGTGCATGGTGTATCCTGAAAGAAATATGATGGATACTGTAGTATCTCCACCAACAATCATCTATAGTATAACAAATACTGTGAAGTATGACAGTTTATTTTAGTTCTTGATAGTTTTAATTCTTAACCTGATAACTAAGGCTCAATTCTACACAATAATTTACATGTATTAGCATCTTGCAAATTTGTTTACAACCCACAGACAAGGTCTATGTCGTAGTAAATGTTAAGAACTGTTGATATAATTAATGGTCCAGTTCTCCCAACTAAGCTGTGTTCCTTGTTGTCAAAGACTCTCATCTTTATGGTCATCATTGTAATAGGTGTGAAATAAGAGCCTTAATCACTGTCGATGGAATGAATGATTCTATTTTATTGCTTTCTCTTGTGGCATTGGAAGACAGACAGAAGCAGGAAATCAAAATACACCCAGTCAAAAGTTGGTTCTCTTTCATGGACAGGGTCTGATTCACTCACCTGCGCTTCGTAGCTCTCACGACGTGCCAGACTCCAGTCGTTCAGCCCTCCTGAGGAACCCGCCAGGTAGGTGCTGTGATTTGCAGGTCGTGAGGTACAGAGAAGTTAAGCAGCTTGATAAGGTCATATGGCTGTGACGTGGCAGAGGCAGGTGTCAGTGCCAGTCTGCTGAGTCTGTGCCTGTAAGCACCGCATGGCGGCTGGACCTGTGTCATCCTGCAGGACTGAGGGGGCTCAGTGTCATCAGAAGATGCTCAGTGTGACCTGATAGCAAAGACGCCTGCTGTGACCTCCCTCTCTCCTTGGTGGAGAATGTCCTTCAAAAACAAAGCAGGGACGAGCCGAGTGAGATCCAGAGGACTTGTTTTTCATGCTGCTACAAATGAGAGGGCTCGAGTGTCTACTTTATAAGACAGGAAACTGCTCACAAAGCCAAGAGATTATATTAAAATTTTACTGTCATAACTCTCATATTAAAAATGTAGAGAAAAATGTAATAAACCTACAACAATCATCAACGCATGACTGATCTTTGTCTCTGCTCTCTCACTCCCCCATTTTATCACCTGATATCATGCGATTCCATATTGGCATTTAAAAATATTGTATTACTCAGGTAGAAACTAGCTAGAAATGAAATCAGGACATTTGAACTGTCGACTTGTCTCTGTATTTTTCCAGCTCTGTGTCCTCCGGCATTACCCTCTCTGACCCTCAGTTCTAATAGGCATTAAATATGGATGATAATTCTGTTTTAACACATGGTGTTGAGGATTAGATAAACCAACACATGTGAGAGCAACATTTAAACAGGAAGACCCTGAATGAACGGTGGTATAACCTTGCTTCCATTCTGTCCCATCATGAGGGTGGTGACAATTCTTTTAGTGGGTGAAGTTGGCTAGACTATGGTGACCAGTTGTTCGGTCAACACCAGGCTAGATGCCACTGCAAAGTGTGCCTTTAGGTGTGATCAGCATTCGCAATCTGTTGACTTGAAGTAAAGCAGATGCCTCTCCCTACTGAGTGGGCCTTATCCACTCAGCTGAAGGTCTTCAGAGCAGGATTTCCTGAAGAGGGAATTCCGCCCTCAGACTACAACCTGCCCCTGTCTCCAGCCTTTGGACTCAACACTGCCACATCAACCTCCCTCATCTCCAGGCCTGCTGTTGGCCCTGGGGATTTAGAATTTGCCAGCCCCATAATGGCGTCTGGCTTCAAGTTGGCATTGGCCAGCAGGAGACAGGAGGAGAGAGAGACTGGGTTGTTCCTTCCCCTTCGGAGGCAGGTGGTCTTCCCCACCCAGGTGGCCCTGTCCCCTCCCCAGGTCTCACTCTCCCCACCAAGCCCCCAGCAGGGGGGTGACGAGGATTGTGACCATGTCCCACCTGGTCTCCTCACCCCCTGTGGGGGCCACATCTTTACACACAGTCCTTTCATTAAAATGTCCTTAATCACCCAATCTGAGTGTGCCATCTGTTTCTTACTGGGACCCCAATGGACGCAGATGCTAGAGAAAGCAGTTTAACAGAGGGTCCATGCACGGTGGAGCCAACATGTCCCCAAGGATTCCTCAGGGAATACCCAGTGCTCATCAATATGGGTCTTCCCGAGTCCCCACACCCTCACGTTCCCAGCTCCTGGGAAACTCAGCCAACACCCCCTCCTCACCTCCCATTTCCATCCCTTCCAGAGGCACAGATTCTCTGAGATCCCTCAAGCCTGCCCTTGACCTTCCCTGCATCCTGACAAGGGTGAACCAGCTCCTCCCCTGGCCCACCTCTCACATCACGTCCTTCTTTCTGAGTCACCCCACCAGTGTCCTCTTTCCAGTCCTTGAGCCTCAGCTCGCAGTTCCCTGAATGCCCCTTCCTAGCCCACCTTCCCTCACACATGCAAAAATACTTCACTTGTTTCAGTTGCCATCTTGCTTACTGTAGATGCGGTGGTCCACCAGCACGGCCATTCCTGTATCACTGCACAGCTGTTTCCCCCCAAGCTGGCCAGATGTCCTTTCACAGCACCAGAGTGTGGCTCCCACCACCCTTCATTCCCATGAATATTTACAACGCCACTCCAAATATTAGCAGTGTGTTTTGAAAAACATGCCTAATTTTACCCAGAACCTGATATTATATTCAAAACTAGTCACCGCCTTTCCTTCTTTGGCAGCTTACTTTGGAAGCTAGAAAACATCCCTTGTTCATAAAAATAAATAAATTAATTAAATTAAAAATTTGACCTCTATTCACCAACACAACACTGTGTGGAAATTTTGCTTTAAATAATTAAGAACGCTAATAAACTACAAAGCAGCCCTCTACCTTAACTATAGCAAGAGATGTCAATTTTAATGAGACGTTGATGCAGCATAGCAATTTTGATGTTCCCCTGATTTCATTAAATTTGGATTATGTGTGTGTGTGCCTGTGTGTGGCCCTAAGTACAAACTCAAAGACCAAAAAGTCCAAATGCTGTTTGAAAGCTAATTAAAATGGCCTTCGGGAATGGGGGACAGTGAGAAACTAAACTGTCTCCCTGCCAATCTCCCTCTCTCCATCATGAGCAGGCAGTTCGGAGTCAGCCAGCATTTGTGTTTGGGGAGCTTATAACAGCTGGTTAATGGCCCGTGGACGTGAATATGACCCACTCCAGAGGTATCCATCAGCGGGGACCCCTCTGACATCCTTCCCCACCCAAACTCCACTAGTTCCTGGCACCTTGAAATGGAGGATCCTCCTTGGATAAATCCATCTCATTTATGTGACCTGCAGAAGGATTTTCCACTCATGAGTGGTGAGAATTACCTGGGACCAGGCAGCATCTTGGAGACTAAGCCTGCTGGGACCTGAGCATCCTGACCAGCTGGGTCCCACTGCCACCACTGGTCCCAGCTTCTACCTAGTTTAATAACCCACCTGGCCTGACACCTCCACCTGACCTCACCCACCCCTGCCACCTAGAAGAGGTGACAAAAGAACCAAAGGCTCACAAGATCCCCACTGCTTTTAAGAATACAGCAGCTTCCCTTTTCCCTCATCCGTCATCAGCGTGCCCCCTTTGGAGCCACTTAGAAAGAAGAGGCCCAAACTAAGGAGTACCCTCCTCTGGACTCCTGTGACCGTGTGGCTCTCCAGGATCCGCCTGCCTACCACGGCCCTGCTTCGCTCAGCACCCTGGGAAAGAGGGCGGCGTCACACCGCCAAAGGAAGGGAGAGAGGCTCATCGAGGAGGCCCTTGTCCTCCAGGCTTTCTGTCCATTCCTCCTTGCTAGTCTGCAGCATATCTTGGGAAGATTCTGGACCTCAGGGTCAGAGGGACCCGGATACCATTTATGACTGGGTGACCTGGGGGTGTGATTTAACTTCTGTGTCTACAGTTCCTCATTGTCAAGCAGGGGCAGTCCTAGGACCTCGTGATGAAATAATGATGAGAATTAGGTAATGAAAGTAAAGAAATTTTGGCATTATATCTTGGAATATAGCAGGTCTTCAGTCACAGAAAAGATGTTACCTGCTTAAATCATTACAAGGGCAGACAATTTACATTCTCTTTGGAAACTAATGTGAGTCTCAATAAGCAGGGAACTCTTGCCATTGAGAAAGGGTTGAAATCCCTTCATTATAAAACCCTCTACTTCCCAGTTTCCTAAAACCTCTGGTGGGCACAGTATTCTCCCTAGGACTTCAGTTCCCCCAGTTGTATGGGAAATCAACCTCTTAAAAATGGATCAGTGACTGGGGTTGTGGCCCAGTGGTGGAGCACCCGCCTCTCATGTATGAGGAACTGGGTTCAATCCTCAGCACCACATAAAAATAAATAATATAATTTCAAAAAAAAAAATTTAAATGAATCAGAATCTCAGGTGAGGACACCATCCTGTTGTGAGCTTAGCTCTGGGTTTCCCCACCAGTTCCATGTTGGGGGCTGTGCCATGTGGACTCACCAAGATGGCGCCTGGCAGCCAGCCAGAAGTTGTTTTGATCCCATCGGAGGTATGCCTGCACAGGTGTTCCCAAGTGCTCACGCCGGCTCCTGATTGGGCAGCGGGCTCCTCGCCTGATCTCAACTGGCACGTGGCTCCGCCCTCCGCCTCTTGGAGGGAATATAAGCCGACAGTAGGTAGAAGGTAAAGAACAGCAGCTAGCAGAAAGAAGCAGAGAAGCCATTAGCAGAAAGGAAGAAGAAGCAGCAGCAAGCAGATAGAAGCAGCGAGTAGGGGCAGCAGCGGATGGCAGATCGCAGAGTGGAGAACTGAGAACACATCTTTAGGTTGCAGATCACAGATCGCAGTATGCGGGACACATCACTAAAGCACCTTAGGTAGACGCACCCTTAGTTCACAGGATGCAGGATGCACCTTTAAGAAGAAGCAGCAGAACTAAGAAGAAATAGATCTCTGAAAGTGTAGTCTCTCTCTCTCTCTTAAGCAGTCTCTCTTTCTCTCCTATAAGCAAAGCCTCTCTCTCTCTCTCCCCTCTCAAAGCAAGTAAACCTCATTTCCTCTATCCTCTATAAACAAGCAAGCAAGCAAGGAAGCAGCCCAGAAATAGAAGTAGCTCAGTTTCCAGTCCACCACCCATAAAGACCCATGCAAATTGTTGCTGCAGGCGGTGACAAATACCCGCAGATTTGGTACTGCAAAGAGCCAGCGACAGTTCCACATGACTTAGACCATCTCCTGGCTCCACTCTTGCCCAGACCATATAGTCTATTCGTACAAAATGGAGAGGAATCTTTGAAAATAATAAATCAGGCAGGTGGTCTGGGCCTGAGCTCAGAAGCGTTTAGTCCTGACCCCTGGGCGGCGGTCCTCTCCACTTGCTTGTCCGCGGATTGATCCTGTCCCGCCCGTGCACTTCAGGCCCCACGCAGCCGCCACCTGCGAGATTGTGGCGGGCTCTCTGCAGCCCAAGACTGTCCTGCGGCGTCGCCGCTGGCGCTGCCTCCACCCTCCCTACCTGCAGACAGATTTCCATGGTCCCATCTGGTAGGGAGAGGGTCGTGCTTCCGGTGTCCGCTGAAGTCACTGTGATCTTGTTAGATAGCGAAGGTACCACAACACTGATTGCTTTCGTGAAAGACATTTTATTTCCTTACATCAAAGAAAAGGTTGAAGAGTATCTGCAGACGCATTGGGAAGAGGAGGCGTGCCAGCAGGATGTCAATCTTGTGAGGAAACAGGCTGAAGAAGAGGCTCACCTGGATGGCGCTGTTCCAACCCCTGCAGCAGCTGGGAATGGGGCCATGACACTCAACAGATGAGCCAGGCCGTGGTAGAAAACGTGTGCTGGCAGACGTCTCCGGACCGAAAGACCACAGCACTCAAACAGCTGCAGGGCCACCTGTGGGGGGCAGCGTCCACAGCTGGGAGCGTGAAAGCAGAGTTCTTTGAAGATGTCGGTCCAGCAGTCAGGAAGTGGAGAGAAGCTGGGATGAAGGCGTGTATCTATTCTTCTGGAAGTGCAGAGTTCCAGAAAACATTATTTGGGCATTCTACAGAGGGAAATGTTCTTGAGCTTTTTGAGGGTCGCTTTGATACCAAGATTGGACACAAAGTAGAGAGTGAGAGTTACAGAAAGATTGCAAACAGCACTGGATGCTCAACCAACAACATCCTATTTCTAACAGATGTTACTTTAGAGGCGGTGCTGCTGAGGAAGCAGATGTGCACGTAGCTGTGGTGGCAAGACCTGGCACTGCAGGATGAACAGATGATGCAAAACTCACTACAGCCTCATCACATCCCTTAGCGAACTATGCCTGTCTTCCTCAGCACAGAGGAAGATTGCTACAGAAGACCAGACTGTTCCTCAGAGTTGTCCCGCTAGCGTCTAGTTTTATTCTAAAAGTAAAGTAACTTACTTATATATACATACATATGTATGCAAGTATATGCATGTGTATGCTCATTAATTTTCATGGGCACAAAAGTGAGAAAAGTCTTCAGTTCAGTGAAAAAGAAACTTATTTAAAGATGCTTTATACATAGAAATAGTTTGAGACCATAGCACTAACCCTTATTGAGGGCAAAGTGTAGTTGATAGAAGAAAATACAGATCAAATGTGTTATGATTATCAAATCCCATTCCAAAATGAGAACTTAATTTTGATAATTATTCAGAGGCCTATTATTTTTAATACTGGAAATTCTTCAGAGGCATCCTTAACAATTCATTACCCTCTTTTAATGGTGAGTTAGAAGATTTAAAACAGCTGCATTTCATGTTTGCCTCCCTTTGTACAAAAGAGCAAAATGAAGAAAAAACTCACTTGAGTCTTGATTAGTCAAGTATTTGTTACTTAAGAAGAAACTTACTAACCATGTAGCACCCATGGCCAGCACTTGCCTTATTGATGAAAAAAGTACACTGATATAACAGCTAAAGAAAAAATACGGTTCTTAATGTTTAACACAATGTATTCTACTTCTGCTGATTGTTACCATTTGCCTTTCTAACTTTATCTTAGCACAGTTTAAGAATATATTTTTATTGCTACTTAGTATTTTTTAAAATAAAGTTTTGTTGAAATTTGTTCATAACACCAAGAGCCCTAATATGTAAATTTTCCCCTTGAAGGTAAGAAATGTAAATTTTATAACAGTATTATTTATCCTGGTTCCATTCTAATCGGATTCCACATCAATTTTATCTTGTGATTAATAAAACCATTCTCTTCTTTCAGTTTTATAGAGGTTCCCAAACTGTACCACATACTACTATAATCAAAACAAACTCAGATTGAAGAAAAATTTAAAAAATTAGAATGTTATTTTAGTTTTGTCTTATTTATGTGTGCAATGTATGTGTTTTAATGGAGTGCCAGTGGAAAAAATCATTAACTAGCATTTGAATTATGTATACATATATGGTTACTATTTCATCTGGGTTGTAAGCATTCAGTATATTAGTGGGGTTTCTTACATTTTTGAGAGTCTTATGTTTGAAGTATATCAGATAATGCTTGAAGTAGGCAATTATTTTCCTAATGACTCCTGGAGGAATAATTTTAGGATGTTTCAAATAAGGAACAGGAAGTAGTCTTGCAAACATGAGAGGACAGGGGATACAAATGATTTTATGTTGATAATTTTGATCTTCTAGTAGCTAATTTAAAGAATCTAAAGACTGCAAAATATACAAGAGTAGAAAAATAGAAATGAATATAAGTAATCTTAAAAACTGAAATAATTTGCAAATGATGGCAAAATCATGAATGGTAATAAAAAAGGATGAATTTAAAATCAATCAATCAATCAACCAATCAATCAGATGGATTCGATCCCATTCTTGAAGAGCCCCGGGAGCTCCCCATGTCACTTGGGATACAATCCCAATTCCTAGTGGTTACCCGCAAAGCCCTCCGTGACCCGCCCCCACTGCTGTCTCTTCAAATACATGCCTTCGTATTTGCTCTTCTTGGCCTGGAAAATTTCTTTCACAACATACATGAATTTCTCTGTCACTTACTTTACAAGTCTTTTGAGCTACATTCCCAGGTCTTTCTATTTTGAGACATGGCCTTGCTAAGTTGCTGAGCTGACTTTCAGCTTGTGATCCTCTTGCCCCAACCTCCTGAGTCTCTTGGATTACAGGTGTGTGCCATCACACACCTATGTGTCTTTTAAAGGTAGCAGTCTTTATTTTTAGAGCAGTTTTAGGTTTACAGAAGAAATTAATATTAACACCTTGCCTTGGAGGGTACACTTATCATAACTGATGAGCCAATACTGACACACTCTCCAAAGTCCATAGTTTGCCTAGGGTTCACCCTGTGTTGTACAGTTCTATGAGTTTTGGCAAATGCATAAAGTCACATATGTGTCATTAAACTATCATACAGAATAGTCGTAGCACCCTAAAACCCTTTATCTCCATCACCCATAATTTCTCTTTCCCACTAAACCCTTGGCAACCATTGCTCTTTGATAATTCGGTGAACAATTACTAGAACAATTACTATTGTTCTAGATTTGCCTTTCCAGAATGTCATATAGTCAGAGTTGTACGGTATGTAACTTTTCAGACTGACTTTGCTTAACAGGATGTATTTAAGGCTCCTCCACGTTTTTTTGTGACTTGATAACTCATTTCTTTTTAGTTTCCATTGTATCATTGTATAGATGTACCACAGTTTGTCTGCTGAAAGACATCTTGGTTCCTTTCAATTTTAGGCAGTAATGAATATTCATGTGTGGACACATGTTTTCAACTTATTTTTGTAAATATCAAGGAGCATGCTTGCTGGAGCATATGGTAAAAATACAGATAGATTTGTATAACTCTGTTCAACTGTCTTCCAAAGAGACTGTACCATAAGAGTTCCTGATGCTCCATATCTTCACCAACATTTGATGTTGTCAGTGCTTTGGGTTTTAGCCACTCTGACAGGTGTGCAGTAATATCTGGTTGTTGTCTCCATGTGTTGTTTTTCTAGGTATGGTCAGCGCCTTGTGAAATATTAGGCACAGAGTACATCTCAGTGGATGTACGTGAAGTGGAGTGGAGTGACATGGAATGGGGTGGAATGGACAGAAGTGGAATCCCATTGGAAACGACACAGCTTTGCAAAGGTTATAGGTAGTATTCCTGAAGGCCATTTTGCTTCCATTAACAGTAGCTTCTGACCAGTTGTGTAGTTCCCACGCTCTGTGTACCCTGGGCCTCTGGACCTATCTGAGCTTATCCTGGACCTCATGGGACACATTCCCTTGGAATCAATTTGCATACCAAAGGCCAGATGGGTTGCACAGGTATGATTCAAAAACCAGAGATCTGGTCCAGCTATATAGATTGCAACTGGGGTCCCTGTCTCTCCTTTATCTATATCTGCAACGTCCATTTTGTCCAGAACCTACTTATACCCAAAACCAGCCCCCATTCACTGTTTTCCACAAGATATCAAAACCAAGTATTTTATGATTTTTAATATTGGCGAAGATGCATAACAGCGCACAGCACATAACCCCCTACCACCTTGCTAGCTTTTTCTTCTTCCTTTTTAGTCTTGTGCCCCAAGACAAAATAAAAACATAAATAAAGATTATTCTCTTCTTTTCTTATACAAAACAACATTGACTCTTTCTCAGAAATGTTAGTCCCAGAAAACAGCCATGCTTCAAAGGAACTGACTGCAAAAGTGAGCTTTTCAAGGCATTTTCTCAAAAAGGCAAGTCTTTTCCTAAGAGGATTTTTTTCTTTTTTTACTAACTTGTGAGGGGATAGCAATTTTTTTGTTTGTTTTGTTTTGTTTTTCCATCATGCCTGGGAACTGCAGCTGAGTAGAGTAAAGCATTTGTCATGGAGACCATCTCCTGATCTGGACACAGGTGCTCTTGGCTGAGTTCTTCAATAAAAGAGAAAGACCATCCTAGGGAGTGTTTTCATCATTATATCTGCAGGGCCCTGAGAACTGAGGCATCTACCATGTTGGTCCCAGCAGCTCTGCATTGATGGGTGACTGTGTCAGAGGTTTTCAGAAGTGCCTGATACTTTCCATACCCAGATACTAGTCCTTCTGATCAGATATTGGCTGGTGGCTGCTGCAGTGGTGGCCCAGGGGAAGAGTCCATGCCTAGATAATGATTTTGGAGTTGGTCTGATCTGGTGTCATTCAATGAACAGAAAAGAAACCTGTAGGCCCCAGTGCATAACCAAGAAAACCAGTGCAAAGAATTCACATAAGGCAACCTGACCTCCAGGGCACCTTAATGGTTTGGGAAGAATTTTAGCATTAAAAAGATTAATGACCCTACAATCTCAGCAAGGGATAGCAAGGTGACCCAATGAGGGTCTTCGTGTCAGATTTCAGTAAAGAATGGGAAACAAACCATACAATGAAATATGTGCTCTGGACGTTTGCCTTCCACAGCATATAGCAGGATGACTTGTCTTGCTCAAGATTATTTACAGATAACTTCAAAGTATGGCAGAAAGAGAGTGCAGCTAACCTGGCCTTCTTCCCTTCTCTACTACTCTCCCATCTCTCTTTTCTCCTTCCTTTCTGGGGGACACAGCCAAGGGGACAGTGGTTCAAAGTGGTTCATTTTCCTGATCCAGGAAGGGGCAGAGACTGCTCCACCTTGAAGCCAAGACACTCCTGCATTTCCATGGCAGCTTCTCCATCCCTCCATCATTCCTAGAACTCCCAGGCAACTTGGTTGATGCATGTGAGCTGAGACTGTGGTACCTTGGAAAGGTTTAAAGTCTTGCTCCTATCAATCTCAGAATAAGTCCCTTGGCTTTGTAGCCTGCCGGAATCGTTTAATCATTTTTACAATGTGGGAGCTACCATCCATTCTTCCCTCTGATCCACCCTGTCATGTTGTCATCAATATCCTTTTAACCTCCTCAAGTTGTAAACAGATGATGCACAAATTAAGAGACGACGCCTACTGGAAGAGAGTTGAGAATTCAGGGCTGTTGTAAATTTTACCCGAGGTCAATACTAATTTGTTTCATCTAATGATCTGCGTGGGGACAGACATAAAGAGTAAAGGAAAGTTTGTGTTAATGGTGATAACTCTTGTACTGGAGTTCATGGCTACCAGAAGCTTCCAAGGAGATGGCCTTGCTATGCTGGCCTCTCTCCCAGGACTCAGGGTCATTTAAGGTTCCCCCAACTAGTCTTACCTATAGCCAGGGTGCAGTCAGGTGCAGAGGGCCCCTTATCTCAGGCCATCTCCTCTCTCATCTGGGTACCTGCTGCTTCTTCCCCAGCATGCAGGAATTGGGTTCCAATCAGTTTCTCAAAGGCTGCACATTTTGACCTCAGAGTATCTTCTTTCTTCCAAAACTTCCCTGAAGCACCTCTCTGAACCGTCTACTCTACCTGCCTTCTTTTCTTTTTGCACCCTTATTCCATGGTTTTGCTCTTCTGTGGGTTCTTCTGTATTTTTAACTGGCATCACTGTCTGTAGCTTTCCTACGTGACACTGTGTGCCATGTAATGCTTAATTTTTTTTTATTATATCCTCTTTCTCTCTTGTACACACACACACACCACCTAAGTCTCACCCCTTAGCATTTCTTTTACTTGCACAGTTACCCACTTCCCACCTCATTTTCTATATGCTGTGATGGGAATCTTAGACTTACAGTGAGCATATGCTCTTAAAGCAAGTAATATGGGGACTTTGTTTATGGTCTCTTCGTCCAGGCTGGGTGTAGTAGTGACAACCTGGACTCTGTCCTGATGCCAGGACCTGTTGACTGTACTTCTCCTCCTACACTCCAGACCGCCCATCCTTCTGCATACGACTTTGGGTTTGTTTGTTTGTTTGTTTGCTTGAGGGAACTTTATACACTCCTTCCACCTTACAGGCATCCTGTCTTAATCAGTCCTACCCAACAATCTCCCTGGGCTACAATCCCCATCATCAAAACGCTTATTCCTTCTTCCAGCTGTCAGAGGGAGGCAATCTGTCTTATTTTTAGACCCAATTTATAAAATGAACCTATCTTTAGAATCATTCCAGCAGTTATTTTGGATAATATTTAGAGTAGCAGTTTTTGTCCTTGAACAACAAAGCTAAACTTTGAACATGACCTTCCCAACCTCAAACCTGAAAATGAGAAAAACCTATGAATTGAAAATAATGCAAAGGATTTGTAATGATAATGCATGCCAAATTCCTTTTATGGACAACATAAATTTTTTTTTTTTTTTTTTTTTTGTGGTGCTGAGGATTAAACCCAGGGCTTTGTGCTTGCAAGGCAAGCACTCTACCAACTGAACTATATCCCCAGCCCACAACATAAATATTTTTGAAACAAATTTTAAAACTTGATAAATAACACAGGATTCAGTTTGAATAAGAGACAAAGATAGTTTTGTTTTAGAGTTCCATTGTTTTTCTGAGCCCATATGGAGGGCCACAAGAGTAATTTATTCTCAACCTGCTTTTCTGTTGATTTATTCGACTGCATATGCCTAGGGCCGAGGCTGAGTAGGTGTGAACCCTAGATGGATGGTGTTTGGTATTTCCATAAGGTACCAGGTTGCTTAAGGTTCTTTTTAAGTCGATGTCAGTCTGTTCTCAAAATAACTTTTCTTCTGAATCTAGACTGTTCAAATTAATTTAATATTATTAGAATATTTTCAAAATGTTCTTAGCTATTCTCACCTGTTCTCCAGATGAACCTTATAATTATATTGCCAAGTTCCAAAAAAAAAAAAAAAAAAACCTACCAGAATATTGATTGGATTTTTTTTAAAAAACGAACAAACTAATTTGGGAAAAATTAACCATTTTACTGTATTCAATCTTGTTATCTGAATGTGTGTCATGTGTCTCTGTTTTTAAAGCTTACATTTATAAGTAGCAGGTATATTTTTCTATTTTCCTCCCAAATTATGTTAACTTTCTGCTTTTTTGCAGTTATATTTTTTCTTTATATTTTTCTTTAGAAGTTTTTATGGTTGCATTGTAATTATACATAATAGTGGGGTTCATTATGCCATATCTGTATACGTACATAATTAGTGCATCTCATTCCCCAGTTCCTTCCCTTTCCCTCTCTCCTTCCTCGTGGTTCACATGCTCTACTCTGTTCTATTATTTCATTTTATTTTTTGTGGTGCTGGGAATTGAACTCAGGGTCTTATTCTTGCCAGGTAAGCACTCTGCCAACTGAGCTCTATCCCTTGTTCTATCATTTTTCTTTTAATTAGTGTGTTATAATTATGTACATATGCTTTTTTAAAAAATATAATTTCTGCTGTTACCTCTGCCAGTTCATTCCACTTGCCTAAGCATTGTTCTAGTTTATTCTCCCTTTTTTTCCCAAAATAAGAACATTGCTGAAGTCCATGAGTTTGCCTCTTAGTGGAGCATTGGCTGCCTCCCATCAGATGTTGCAAGAGGTGATTTGTTTTGTTATTTTCTTCTTGTGGTTGTAATAGTCCATTTGATTCAACAGTAGATTGCTTTGTTTTATTTTATCTGGCTAGATGTTTAGCTTTATTCCTTTGAGGTTTTGTTATTTGGGGGATAGAAAGTGTGATCAAGAAGTAATAATTATAATAATAATGCCAACAGACAGAAAGCGATGAGGCTTGTTAAGCTCTGCAGATACTCCTTTCCTCCTCCCAACACCCACAGACCTTAACTATTATTAAACATTCACATTTTTCAGATTAAGAAACCAAGGTTCTGTGGGTGAGCCAGAATGTCTCATTCTGCATTCCTTTTCATTTCGTACAATGATTTTACTCACCTGAACATGTGGAGGTCATCACTGGGCCTGGTATTTATGCTCGGCTTTGGTAAAACTCCACAGATGCCTGGTAAGAGCTGTTTGCAGTGTCTGTCTTCGAAGTCCATCTGTTCATTAGCATTCTTTGCCCTTCCTGCATGGCCTGCTCTCTCGAACACAGAGGTTTCTTAAAATCGCAGGGACTGTGCTTCTGTCAGCTTCTACTGCTGGTGCCTGGAGCCACCCTCCTCACCATCTCCACTGTCATCTTGCCTGTGGCCTTTGCATCTCAGCTGCCTCTCTCCTGGTTTTACTCATTTTCATAGTAGAGGCTTGCTTTCTTACATAGTGCTATAGCAAGTAGTTGTAGTAAAATTCTCCTCTCATTTCAGAGATCAGCTCGCTCACTGAGCTGTGGAAATTATGCCTCCTCTCTCCCTCTATCCTCTTTCTTTCTGTTTCTTCCAGTCCTAGTGCCTGTTGGAAGACGTTGGGGGCATTGGAGTGATGTTGGCCTTAATCTCTGTCCAGCTGGATACTGCTCGGATTTCCTCTTCAGCCGTGTGTGGCTTGTCAGTCGGTGTGTGTAGCTCCTACCCTGATTCCTTGGTCCATCAGGCATTCTGTATTCAACCCTTCTGGACTGAGAGAAGGCCTTTGCTTTCACCTCCGCCTAGCTTGCAGAGATGGTGACTCATGTGGCCAGTAAGAGGCAATCTGCATTGGCACAGCGACAGAGTTCTCCCAGTTTCTTCCTTGGTTTCCAAAAAATTTTGTCAAATGTGGATCCAGGCACCCACAATTCTGTTCTATTTTTGTAATAAACTAAAAAAAGATTATTATAGAGGTTAATCTCTGTCTCATTGATAATCTTCATTGAAAAATATTTGCATAGAATGAGATTTAGTCCTTTAAAATCACATTTCTTAAAAATATTGATTATTTTTAATAATCACTATCAACTAATATTGATTATTAGTTTAACTTGCAAAATTGGATTATTACAGTATTGTATTATTGTTACAATTCCTGATTTTCATGTTTATTGTTGTTACATAAGAAAGTTCTTATTTTCAGGATTTAGATACTGGAATGTTTATGCTTATGAATAAAGACATGATATCTGTAGATTACATTCAAATAGTTCACCGAACAAGTGTGTGTCTGTGCACCCTTGTGTAGGTAGATGGTTGAGCACATGGGGCAAAATGTCAACAACTGTGTTAACAATTGGGGAATCGGGGTGAAGTTTACACCAGCATTCTTTGCATTTATTGCACCTTTTTTGAAAGTCTAAAATTGTATCGAAATAAAAAGGTTATATAAATGTCATGATTTTGATAGTGTGCAGTGTTCTCAGAATGTGAAAAAGTTTAAATTTCATTTAAAAGTTGAGAAAAACATCAATAACCCTTCCATTGTGCCATCAGATTAATCACCAGATGGACCTATTTTAAAACCCGCAACACTTTCCTTTTCTGCTTGGAATTTCCACTGGCTCCTGAACGCCACGTTCAAAGTGCTTAGTCTAGCCTGCAAGCTCCTCTGTGACATAGCCCCTGGTCAGTTCCAGCTTCAGCTGCTCCTTGCCTTTCATTTAACAGCATCAACTACTTGTGGCTTCCTATGGGCATCTCGTTGCTTTATTTTCCTGTGGCTTTGGCTGGTTTAGTCCAAAATGCAATTCCCTAATTCCCTCTCTTCACACCGCCCTTCTTTCCCTGAGTAACTGTTAATCATTTGTTAAAACCCAGGTTAGGTAGTATTTCCTCCAGGAGGCCTTCTTTGAATTCTCACAGGCTAAGTGTGTCTACTCTGGGCTCTGACAGCCCCTTGTGATACCCTACATCATGACCTCGTGATGTCTGTGTCTCCACTGGACTGTTGGCTCCAAGAAGGCAGAGAAGTGGCCCTCCCCTGTGTGTCCTGTACACCAGCACAGTGACCAGGAACAGAGAAGACATATGTTATCTGAGGAGCAGAGAAGTTTAGCAGATGGGTGTGTTGGTGGAGTCCTATGAGGTGCACAGGCAGAGAACATGCTTTGGGAGGGGTGAGTTAAAAAGTTTTAGAAGAATCTGTCTCCCTCATATATCTCCCAAGACCCTTTGCCATAAGTTTGAAGTTTTCACATTAGTGTCCTTTGTTTAAAGTGCTGGTTCTAGAAGGAGAAATTTAATGGCACCATGGTTTCTTGTGTGGTAACCTATTAACAGATATTATTATAATGAAACAGATTATTATCATTAATGAGTGTCCTGTTTGTAGAGTTCTTTATGTTTTCTAATTGATAAAATGTTTTAAGTCTCAGCTGCCTTTACAGGCGCCTAAATTTTTACATATTTTTTCAGCCCAGCAAAGTTCCTGAAGATAATAAATGCTCAATACAATGATACTGAATAAATAATGACCAATATTACACACCTGATGTCATTAAATGCTCACATCCAAAACCCAAAGCCAACAAAGACCCTGACTGTAAGTCTCTTGATGACATCTACTAAGGGGTAGGCTGGGTGGAGTCTAAACAGGGACTCCCTCTAGATGATGTGCTTATCCCATAGGTATTTGGGGTCACTCACAATTTGGGGCTGGTGAGTGTAAACTTTTTGAAGAAAGAGGACAATGATGGATTTACCTGAGCCCAAAACAGGTGCCGAGATACCTCTTCTTAGTCCCGCTGATTCAGCAAGGGGTTAATGGAAGCTTTCAAGCAGGCTAGATAATTAACAGGATTAAATCTCTACCTGTCAATTAAGCCAATATATTTGAGTATAATGCTATTTAATTCTGTACCAGGAACAGTGCAATAAATCAAAGTTTACAGATGTCTTCAGCAAGCCCTTGATGGATGAAACACTGTAACTCAGAGGTGCATAGAAAATCTCAAATAAGATAACCTCCCATGTGATTAATATAGCTGTCTACGTTGGCATTGGCTCCAGAAGGTTCCAATCCAAACATGTTTAACATCACATACTTTATTGTGACAGATTTAGACACCTGAACTAACTAACCAGGAAAGTGGTGCTTAATTATAGTGACTCATTATGGACCTCAGCAATAAAGCAGCGACACGGAATCATATGTTAATTCCTACCACATACACATGACATAAGCAGATCAGCATTCAGAGGGTCTTTTAGGGCCTGGTGCACAAAACCCAGAACAGCATTGATTCCTGTAGGGGCTACCTCCTTTCTTACCATTCAATAGTGCTTGTCCCCAGGTCTAGTTGAGACAGATTAGCCACCATGAATGCCTTTATTGACCTTTTCTCATTAAAAAAAAACAATTGAGGTTACAAGTCTTTATTTTGATATATGAAGAACAGTACCTCCATAGTGGAAGGCTGGAGCTCTGTTGTTTAAGAAGTCAAACAAAATATCTGTCAATCTCCTGCATGAATTCTAGACTGCAATTCCAAAAACATGGCCTTCTAAACAGATATGCAGATTTGCAGTATAGATGTGGGCTAGAAATGTTCAGATAAAAAAAATCCAACTCCCAGTCTTGAATTTACTCGTGGGGGATTTTTCTTAGCCTCATATGCACGTCGAGAGGTACACAGCTAGGAGAACGTTTCCAGTAGGATCAAGGGGTTTCACTCCATCTGTGCTTGAAGTCACCACATGTGGCCATGAGGAGTGGGACTTAGTGATTGACGAATAAATCAAAAGGGACGAATAAATCAAAAGGGAGTGCCAGATAGTGTGGTAAGGATGGTCTGGGACAGAAACGAGTTGCCATCCATACTCTCTACTCTCAAGCCGCATCCCACACATTTGGGGAGAGCAGCTAACACACACGCTAAGGATCACGGTTGTGCTGTTGCCTATACCAGAAATAAGAATTCAATGAGGAGAGAGGCAGCGTTGGGGCGGTGAGAAAGCCTCCACAGAGAAGGTGCGTGTTAGCTGAATGTTTAAGAAAGGGAAGGGTTTGGGCAGGCAGAGAAGATGGACCAGCACATTTGAAATGGGAAGAACAACAGGAATAAATGAGTTGGGTGGGGGAGGAAGTCTGGAGAGCAATTTGAAGGGTGTGGGTTGCTTACCTGTGATAGAGCAGATCAACGTGATAAAACCACACCTAGAAAAACAACCAGAACCTAAACCCAAGAGTAAGAGAAAGATGTTAACATAAATAGGTTGCAGATGTTACATGAGAAGAGCATTCCAAGAATCTTGGTCTAGAAGGGTGTGGAGCAGATTCCACAAAGATACAGGAGCCAGAGCAGGTAGACGGGAAGTTAGCGCAAAATCCAAGAATAAATGCAAGAGCATTCTGACTGTGTCATGTGGAAGTGAAGATAAAGTCTGGGAGAGACTCCCCAACATTCACTCCACCCAAACACTCATCCTACTAGGGGTTCTAAACCAGCTTTGGCCGTTTTATCTTTCTCCCCAGTGACCACTTCAGAATTGGGCATGAGACCCCTTCTGGCTAATGAGAAGTGGCTTCTGGGAAAGATTTATTTCCTTTACACAAAGGAAACACAAGATGAAAAGGTTCCTCTTTTTGCTCTGGATATTGTCCCATCTGGTTGTGATGACTGGGATTATACACCATGTCATTCTCATCCTGGAAAATACTCTTGAGATGAGCCAACCCCCAACTCACAAAGTCCCCAGATCTTTCAACAATGCAAGATAATGCACATTCTTATTCTTTAAACCACTTTGGGTTGTGGAGTTTTGCTGCTTACAACCAAAATATCCTAAGTGATCCTCAATCCTACAAAATGAGAAGAAAGGAAAAATAGGGGTGGCAGGGGGGACTGATTCAGAAATTACAACATGCTTGAAGTTATGACTTGCAGCTTTTAAAGTCTTATTTCATGAGCCTATTGCAAAACAAAACAAAATTACTTACTTATTTATTTTGGTACTGAGGATTGAACCCAGAGGTACTTCACCACACCACTAGTCCTTTTTATCTTTTCTTTTGAGACAGGGTCTCCCTAGTTGCTGAGGCCGCCCTTAAATTCGTGATCCTCTTGCCTCAGCCTCCTGAGTTGCTGGGATTACAGGCAGGTGTCACCGTGCCTGACAAAGCCAAGTTTTGAAATTATGGCACAACAAACTGAAGTTCTTTGTTTCACAGACTTGCTAAAATTGGTATTTTCTTTTCTTTACATTAACCAAGATGTCACTAACTCAAATGGGGATTAGTGTCCTCCCTTACCTGTCTGAATAGTTGTGATGGCAATAGAGATTTTGGTTATTCCTTGAGAATGCTGTGAGGAGGTGACTGAGCTCTTAACTCCTAGTATTACATGTGGCTCTGGTTCATTTGAGACCGCAGTCATGGCCAGCTAAGTGCATACCCTGGACCAGCTGAGATAATCTGAATGTGTCACAATGACAACATGAATATCTCAAGGGATCAACAATAAGCATTTACTTGTCCCTCACCAAAACAGAATTTGAACATTCCAGGCAACTGTCCTCTGCATGAGGCTCAAAGTCCCAGATACTTCTCTGCCTCTCTCAACACAGGCTTCCATGATCACCATGACAAGAGCAGAGAGGGTTGGAGGTTCTCATCCCAGCAAATAGACATTCATTCCTAGTGTGATCCTCACCGCACGCTCACTGGCTGGAACCAATCATGGGATCTGCCTAACTGCAAGAAGGTCAGGCCTCGTATCCTCCCTAGCATCCCAGTGTCTCTGCAAGGAAAGGAAGACTGGGCTCAAGGATGCACACACCAACACGTGATCCCCAACGTGCTCTTCAGCGGCAAAGTTCTGAAGGGTGTTACCTGGTCCTGCTGGTTAGACTCTGAAGAGAACTACAAGGTCTTTAATAAGATGAATATGAACTGGGAATTAGAATCAATCAATAACGACTCTTGCGTCAGTGGACTTTCAAAGGGCTACTTTTCACTTATTAAGTATCCTAGTTTGGACAGTTGTTCGCCTTCCCTGTGACTCCTAATTCCCCAAGCTCAGAACCTTGCAAGGAAAATAGAATCAGGGAAACAATTAAGATAGGATGAAACCAGACCTAGCCTGAGTGGGATGGGTATTGGCAATAACATACCAAGGAAATCAGATATACAGACTTGAAAAGCTGGATCCAGGAGGTTTTCTGGGAAAAGTCTGGTTAGGCACTGCTTCAGATCCTCCTGTGGACAAACGGTGAAGGGCTTTGACTTACTTTGTGAATTGATGTTGGTACATTTCTCCTAACCTTCTCAAAATTTCTTTTCTTTTTTTTGAGCAGAGATGCTGTTAACAAAAGTCACCTTCCAATTCCATGGGCTTCATACCAGTAGAAGAGCTTCTATAAGCAAACTGACCAAACTCAAGCCTGAGAAAGATCCCTCGAAATATGTTAGATTCGGCTGGGGTGGAGCTCAGTACCAGAGTGCTTGCCTAGCATGCATGCATGCACAGAGCCCTGGGTTTGATTGCCAGCACCACTCCCGGACCAAAAAAATTATTTAGATTCAATACTTAACAACATCACATTTTACCAAAAGTTTTTAGTTTCCCTGGAAATCCATCTTTAAGGTTGTCAGTAAAAATGTAAGTTGATATATCAGTGCTTTCAATGAGATTTGGGAAATTTCACTGTTTCACTTCCCCTCCAAGAGTCCGAAGGAAAAGTTGCTCAGATACATGCATAAATGGCGAAGATGGGGGCTGGGTAGGGCAGGTCCCCTGCCCTCTTCATTTTCACCTCTGATCTCTTTTTTCCCTTCCTCACCAAGAATTGATTGATCAGAATACAGGACATTCAGAGAGTCACATATCAGCAGAGGTTGGGATATCTGCTCCTACAGCCAGAATCTAGGTTCTACTTTCTTTCCTCCTTATTTCCAGTTGTCTTAACCAGTCATCCATAAAGTGAAAATCTTCTCACACTACAAGTTGCTAGATTTTCCACAGCCTTTACAGAACAGCAAGTAGGAAATTCCTGAAACAAACCCTAAACGGCAGCCCTTCTATATTTAAGAGAAATTAATCTACCAGATGTGTGGCGAGGTTCTGATGTATAGCCTATTGCTTGGTAGATATTTACCTAACATTTTTTTGAACAAATATCTGAATAGCATAGTTTGAATTTGTATCTGATACCTTTTCTTCCCTCAATCAAACAGGCCTGATTTTGAATCCTAGGAGCAGTACCAACTTGCTCTGTGGCCTTGGGGAAATTATTTAGCTTCTCTGAGATTAGTTTTCTCATTAAATGGAGATGACAATGATGATATAATAATATCCCTTAGTTTTGTTGGGAGGACTTAATGAGATAAACTACACCAGATCTCTTTATCCAAGATTTTACTTTCTGTGGTTTTAGGTGCCCGCAGCCAGCAAAGATCCAAAAATAATAAATGGAAAAAAATCCAGAAATAAATAATTCATATAATTTAAACTTTGTATCATTCTGAGTAACTTGATGAAATCTCACACCTTCGGCTCTGTCCTGCTCTGGACGTGAATCTTCCCTTTGTCCAGCATAGCCACACTTTATATGCTATCCACCCATTAGTCACTAAGTAGTTTCCTCTGTTATCTGGTGGACTGGCGCCATATTGCAATGCTGACTTAAGTAACCTTTGCATAGCAGCATTGTGCTATGCTATGTCACTCACCTCACTTCATCTCATCATTGGGGCATTTTATCAACTCACATGACCACAAGAAAAAGGGTGAGAAGGGTATAATAAAATATTCTGAGTGATAAATCAAATCACATCTATCTAACTTTTGCTATAGCATGATGTTATGCTTATTCTAGCTTGTAATTAGGTATTGCTGTCTGTCTGTTACTGTGTCTAATTTAAAATGAAACTTTATCATAGAAATGTACATGTAATATGTACATAGGAAAAACAGAGTAAGCATAGAGTTCAGTACCATCCACAGTCTCAGGCATTCTCCAGAGTCTTGGAACATGTTCCCCATGGGTAAACAGGGACTGCCATATATAAAAACTCCTGATAATCATAATACTATGACAATATTGTTAATAAACTTCTACATCTCTCTCCATCTTCTGCATTATTATTAATGCATATGATTGGAGCACTTTTGGGTTACTTGGTTCAAAGTTCCTAATAACAGTAGGCTCAAGTTGGAAGGTGATTCTGACTTTCTCCAAGCCCTTTGTTAGTAGAATTCAGTTCTGCCATCAGCCATCTGGTCAGCCAAGTCAGCTCCTATCTCCTAGCTCTATTTTCCGATTTTCATTTGATGAAAGAATTCCAGGAACAGGATGATTTTTAGTTTTTCTATTTTTATTATTATTTTGGGGTTGGCCATACATTGGGTCAAATACCAAAATAAAAAGTCATACATTGAACAGGCTCATTCTCATCCCTGACCTTGACCACCCCATTGCTCAGCTTCCAGCCCTCAATGATAATCATTTTTATTATTTTCTTACATATTTTGTTTTTTTTTTCAATTTCATATGCAAAAGACAGCATGTTTTACTTAGTGCTTTAAACCTTGCTTTTACCACCTAATGATATATATCCTAGGGCTCTTTCTATATTAGAACATACAGAGTCTGGATTTTTGTTGCTGTTAAAGCTATGTGGGATTCCACAATGTGACTGAATCATGTTTTATTTGTCCAGTGTTTTATTGTAAACATTTATACTTTTTGCAATCTTCCATTATTACAAACAAAACTGCAATAAATAATTTCATGCTTAAGTATTTCATGTGTGTTCAGATAATCAGAAGAATAAGTTCTCAGAAGTAGTTTTGCTGACGCAAAGGATAAGTGTACTTATTTTGATAGATATTGCCAACTTGGTTCTTATATGAATTCTGCCATTTTCTACTCCCAATAGTAATGTCTAAGAGCATTAAACAACATGTTTAAAGCAATTGAACAAAGGATAAATTAAGATAAATGATGAAATTAAGAACCATATACATGTTGTAGGTTAAAATTGCTTTATACTATTAGAAATGGAAAAGTTCTGTGTTGGTTGTACTGAAAGTAAGGATACAAAATTTACAGCCCAAGCACAGCTGATACCACCTTCTCTAATAACAATGGCAACTCACCTGTGCTTTGCACATCCCATCCTACAAAACTCTGTTCCCCAGCTCAACTGAGTTTCACAACATCACATAAAGTATGTGAAAGGACTCAAATTGCTTTTCCTACTTTCATAAAGGTCAAGAGACTTGTCCTTGGTGAAATAGCTGGACCCTTTGCAGCACTGTGACTTGAGCCTCAATCTGCTGACTCCAGATCTGGGGCACTTTGTCAGGAGAGAGCATGGGAGGAAGCCCAATATTCCTACCATCTCATGTCTTCACCCTCCTCTGCCACCCTCAAGCTTCTTCTCGCCCATCTACTCACTCCTGGTCATTGCCACTTTTCATGTCATTTTCTTTCTTGATCTCCAACTCCCTTAAGGTTGGTGAGATGGACCCTTTGGAGCCATCCCTTCAGCCCACCTGATTTCAGTCACACCCAATCTGGGCAGTTCCCATACACACTAACCCCCCAGTTCCCACCTCAAGCATCAACCACATCTCTCCACTTTTTCTGCCGTGGGGCATCTTATGAAGCCAAAGGATCTCCCTCAGGCTGGAAGTGCTCATGGAGGGGTATTGACACTCTTGTGGGTGATCTTCACTCAATGGAGGGTTGGGCAGAAGTTAGAGGATAAATGTCCCAGCTCCCCTTTTTAAAGGGGAAATCATTCTACCAGGATCTTCAGAGGACGCCTAATGAGATTAAGCCTCAGTTGCCCACAGCCATAATCAGCTCCACACACACCCTAATTGGCTCTTCCTCCTCCACGTCTCACTCTCTACCTACTCCCTCACTCCTTCTTCTTGTGATCTTCCAAGACGATGCACACTGAAGTCCTCATTCGGTTCTGATTTTCACAGAATAGGTTAAAATTCAGGTAAATTCCTGGGGGAGAGCATGGGAGATTTGAGAAGGAATGTGTAGAAACTGAAAGTCATTCTGGCACAATGAAAAGCATGATCAGGAATCAGGTAAGCTGAGCTATTCATGGATTTGCTTCTGAATTATCTTATGACCTTGGTGATCACGTTCCCTCTCTGGGCCTCTGTTTCCTCATACATAGAATGGAGATAATGAATATTCCTGCTGCCTCATAGGACTGAGTCCTCTTTGTGTGTCATTTAACCTCTATCCAGGAGTTCAAGGGGTGGCTTGGCTTCATAACAACCCACTGTCAAGAGAATGGGTCCACTCCTACCACACTTGATCTGCTCCTGAGAGGCAGCATTAATCCAGCCATAAGGGCGGAGCCCTGCGACTTATTTACCTTCCGCTAGGCCCCCATCTTACAGGTTCCTCCACCTCAACACTACCGCATGGTGGACTAAACCTCCAGCACCTGAACTTCTGAGGGACAGGCCATATCCAAACCGCGGCATTGCCACAACCACAGTCCAGCTTGCAGAAATTTAGGAAAAGTAATTTTCATTTAAGTAACTAACACAAATCTCGGCGGGGAACAACATGCAGCAGGCCCCTCCTCCCCAGTCCGTGACCCCCTCCTTCCTTTCTTCATAATTCCATGCAGGGCCAGGACCTTCATTCAGGAATAGCAGGAGCCCAGAGTGTTGGGGCAGAGAGATGATCATAAATACAGAACGTGGCATTTGTGGCACCCAGCTGTTCTCAGTGTGCCAGTGAGAACAGAATACAAAGCATGGACTTAAAATTCAGTAGGAAACACACACAACTAATAGAAGAGGCTGTCATGGTGGAGGGGTTAACACACGCAAGCTGGGATATTGGAAACGACCGTGGAATCATTCTTCCTTCAGGCTGCTTCAGAACACCAATGTCACTGATCACGTCTGCCTGGAACCCCAGAGGCTGAGCAAGGTGGCTGCTTGAGATTTATGATTTTTATTATTCTGGTCTCTAACAGTCTTGTTATCCCCCCATACCAAAAAATCAACATAAAAATAATCTATGTCAGTAGAAATGGTACCTGCAGAAAAAAATATTCCTGGTTAATTTTACTTTCATGTTAAGATTTTCCTCCCTTTATTTTTCTGACTTAGACTATTTGCATGGAAACAGAATCGCTCAGACCATTTCTCTTTGTGTTCGTGCTCTTGTCTGCTCTGTGTCATGACAATCACTGTGGAGATGACTGCCTGTGTCAGGAACAGACAATTTTGTAATTTCAGGCAGAGGATGACTTACTCCATCCTGGGCTGACAGTTTCTGTGATCCTTTGGGTTCTTTCGCTGCTCTTGTAAGAGCAAGAAAGATCTTTCGTTGAGAAGAATTCTGCAGATCAGTATTTTAAAAACTTATTTCATTCTTATTCTCAATTCATAGAGATGGTGCCCATCTAAGGTCAGTTTCACTTTGCAGTTGTGGTAATCCCAAATGCCAACAGAACATTTCTGGTGTTTAGTCTTGCAGAAAATAGAAAGGTCCTCTGCATTCAGGAACAAGAACACCACAGCGCCAAAAGGCTGAGTTGATGAACATCTGACCAAATCCTGAAGGATTTGCTATTCCAAGGCTCTGGGTGGACCTGTCTCCTCCAAAACACATTTCTCAAGGAGTTGCAATTTCATAATGAATATTCTTTTCTTGGCCACGTGCTGAGAGGATAGAGTTTCCTCTGAGCCTGCACTGCCCCCACCCAATTAACTGGAAAGATGTAGGGGGCAGGGACTCTGATGGGCGTGATGGAAAGGGAAACACATTGGGCACAAAAAGAGGAAGGAAAGGGAAGCCAGGAACACCAGGACAAACCTCCTTAACTTTCCCTTAAAGGCAAGAAGAACATAGAGTGAAAGCTAATGGTGGCCCACCTGTGTCTTCTCTGCCCACTGGGAAGTCACCTACACCTCGGTGGACAGTTCCCACAGAGGGTGATGGCAGCTGCCTCCAGCACCTCATGTACAGTGTACTCAGCCTGTTCATGGGGAGGCGGAAGCTCCACTGAGTTAAAGCCCCAAGAGCAACCTCCAAGCACAGGAGAAGACCTTTGATGGATCCAAACCTCAGCATTCTCTTACCTCAGTCCCGAGGAGTATTCTTCATGTCTATCAAAGGACCCTGGTGGGACCAAGTCCTGGTTACCCCCAGGGACAGCCCTTTCTTCCCTCCCCGTTGGCATTTTCCCTGTCCCATTTGTTCACCATCCTTCCTGGGATCGCCTCACCAATAAAGATTAGCACCCAATTCATTACTCAAGGTTTGCTTGGTCACCTGCCACCCTAGATCAATTCTCCTCAGTCCCTACAGGACCACTCTGCCTGAGTCACATTCTTCCCAAACTTGTTCCCCGATGCCCCAGTTGGACCCACCTCTACATCTTGTGTGGCAATCCCCCTTCCCAGAAAAGTTTCCTGCCCTCTCTCCCTGCCCCAGTCCTTCAAGACCCCCGAGGCCAGCCCTTGACATTTCTGACAAACAAAATGATTTGCCAACATTGCAGACTCAAAGTGGAGTCACGCCATGGCCATTCTCCATGTTTAATTGCCTCATTAAACAAAAGGCCGGAATGATCTTATCAGAAGGTGCAAAATGAAATCCACCCATGAGTTAACCTGATGGCCTGTGGCTTCTCATATATGGCAAATGGCAAACATTAACAGCAGGAAGGCCTGTGCAGACAGCATGATTAAAACTAGGGAAAGTGGCCAGGGGGAGGGGGCGTGGCTCTCTTGGAGGAAGCAGTGGTGGGTCTTTATTTTCTATCTTAATGAAACATTGCAAGTTTTACACTCTTGCAGAACAAATAGAACTGTGACTTATACTTCACAATTTGTGTAATTGATTTCTTGGATTTTTGACAGTTCTATCATGCTTCCAATAAATATCTTCCCCTCCACAGGAAGTTGGTCATATGGTGTTGGGAGTGGGTTTTTCCCAGAGCCTTGATTATTTTCCTTTCTTTCAATTCCAAGGCAATTACCCCCTAAATCATTCATTTGGCACTTTGCAGAAGGAAGCCACCTTGCATTTTAAAATCCTTTTTCTACCTACAAAAGCCCAGCTTCCCCAGGCAGGCCCCTTGCCTTACATTTCTCACAAGACTTGATAATTGCCAGTCATATAAAAATAGAATAATAATTTTTCCTTGTTACTGATGAGAATGTTGACACCTTTCTGAAATATATTCTAAAATTTTCTTTCTTCTTTCACAGAGGAGTTGGCAGAACTGTGTCTCGGTGACGGCACTGAACAGTTCTCCAGTTCTGCACTGGGTGTAGATTATCTGCCTCTTCCTCAGTTGTCAGATTGGAAGCCAGCTCTTCCCCTCCCATGACACACACCTCATACCCCTTCCCAGCTCAGAGGATAATCTGTGGCAGGCTAGGAAATCCAATATTCCCAAAGTGATTTGGCTTGAAATGTAAAAGGCACCAAGGGTCTGCAGCTTCGTGATGGAAATATCCAGTGCTCAGAGACAGACTCCTTCATATTTCCAGGTTGGGGGCTACCAGGTGCAGAAGGCCATTGTCCCCACAGATCCAGGATCTTGGGCAGGTCTGGCCAATGTTAAAGTCAAGAAAGTCATCTGTCAACCCATGAAAATTTTCAGTGTTGCTCTGACTCATGCAACAGCCCTGGCTTGAATGCTTCCAGAACCGTAAAAAATAAGTCAATTCCCTTCCTCAGAATTCAGAAATACCTACTAAACAACATCAGCTTTCCTCACAGAGGACAACCTTCTTCATGGCCAGAACACCTCATCCATTATGAGCAATTTCAGATGGCCATCCTCTATCCACTATGGAAAATACCTGCCAATCTGTGCTCAACTTGTAATAGAATAGTGTTAAAGTGCACATTCCAATTCTTTAAATTAACATAAAATGTATTTTGAAGTGTTTGCTGTCTCTTTTCTACAAATGAATATATTAATATAACTTGCCATTGCACACACATAAAAGAGCTCTGTCTAACTGAACCACTGATGTTATTTGCAATACAAGATCTTGGGGAATTCAAGCTGGAACATTAGCGAGCACTGGAATTCTGTTTTAATGGATTTGGTCATTATACCACTTTATGTACACACTCCCTCCTGCAATATTAAACCCTACCAGAAAAACTTGCTCTGGCTGAAAGAGAACCAAGAATTACCTTTGGTTCTACTTTAATGGAAAAATTCCGGGAAAGTTCTGCTTTCATAGATATTTTAAGTGTTGCTCATGCCCCATCAGAAATAGCCTGAGACATCATGCTATAGATATGGTGGTAGTGAACACTGGTGGAAAGATTCTGCAGCAGAGTGAAGTCAGCTGAAGAATGTTCCATGTCAACAATGGCCCAGTTCAGGAAAACCATGGAAAACAACTGTGAAACCAGCAATTCTTAGAGAAATATTCACCAGTTTTTTGGTAGCCTGGAAGGGTACAGAAACTTAACAGGTACTCTGCGAATTCAATGTTAAGTCAAGGTCTACTTGGAAATTCCATTATTCCAAGACTATCACCAACCAGGAACGTGGCACTTCTGATAAAGATGAGGAGGGCTTGCTTGTAAGGCCAGGGGCTTTGACTACCTTCATTTATTCTCAAAAGCTCCTTGCATAGGTTCTCGGTTAGGCATTTCTTATTCTCATTTTATAGATGAATCTTAGAAAGATTAAAATAATCTGCCCAAGAGTAAGAGTCAAGACCAGCATTAGAACCCATGATTTCCACAGAAACTGCACAAACATTTCAAGGAAGATGGCTATTTGGAAATGAAGCTTCTGATGATACAAATTCTCCAGGATGATGTTCAAAATATTTAACCACCATTATGTCATGGCATGGACCAATCAGAAGGGAGCCAGCAGTAAATACCATGTAGAACCATACTGGTATATCTTCTGAATATCCCCTCTTCAATCCATGAATGGAATCTGAAGCTCTGTGAGTGATTGTGGAAGGGTTCATGAATGGTCACTGTTATCAAAATATTTTCCATTCAAAATAACATTTTCAATGAAAAGAGAAATGTATGTTCATTGTACAAAATTATAAAATATTAAAAATGTGAAATAAGAATTAGAATGTAATTCACATGTATGTACACAAGCACACAACTCCTATTATAAGTAAGAGCTTGCCTTTTTAACTTATAAACATCTTCCCTTGTCTTTGAAAGAATCCCTGTGACTTTATGTCAATGGCTCTTTGATATTTCATTTAGGGGTATAATATAATTGATTTAACCCTCCTCATCTTTTCCAACATTTGAATATTCCCAATTTTTTTGTGTAGGTAAATAATGTTTTGATAAATATCTTTGTGCCTGAAGCTCTGTTTGCCTTTTGTCCTTGGACAAACCTTACTGTTCTAGAATGAACTCAGAACCACCTAATACTATAAACCTGGATTCTAAAATGGCTATGATTGTCTCTACTCACTTCCCCCTCAGGAAAAATGTCCTTTCATTCGGTCAGGGACCATTATTATGGCTATTGCCTTTTTGTGCCTTTCACCTGGGACTCTGATCACATCACATTCCACCCTCCTTAGCATGCCATTGGTTCCCCCACTGCTGTTGGGAGAAAATGCAGTTTCCTGCAGGAGGCTTACAAAGCCACGCATGCACTCACCTTGTTTTACTCAATCTGGCTCTTTTCTTGCCCTTTTACCTTGAACTTCATACCCTATCAACTTTATGTGATATATAATCTGCCGAAGTTCAGTCAACCTGAATCAGGGCAGATACGAACAGACAGCAAGAGTATGTGCCTCCTGCTCATTGTGAGATGGTGAGCTAGCTCGCCCACTCCTGTGGCACATACCTCAAACCCCTCTCCCTCCACATCACAAACCTCTTCCCAATGCCCAGATGACAAGCTATGGCAGGCTGGGAATCCAAAATCCCAGAAGTGATTTGGCTTGAAATGTAATACACAGGAAGGTCTCCAGGGCTTTGTGAGGCAGCTTCCCCTGCCTGGACCACTTGCTTCACCGCCCACCTCCAACTTCATCTGCTTAACTCCTACTTACCTCCACAGTTTCTGCCTTGATATTATTGTTTCAAGAAATGTCTGGGCAGTCTTGACTACTGCACTACACCCATCCCAAGAATGGGCCACCCGCCCTCCTCATGCTCCCTCTGCACCATAGTGCCCGCCCGTCATTCACCACACTATAGTGTAATGGCCTCTCTTCCCTACTAATACTAAGCTCCTTGACGGCACAGACAGCATCCTTCTGACTGTATCCCCTGTGACTTTTGTAGGTCTGGCGTATGGTAAGCAACAAGTAGACACTTGTTGAATGAGCAGAACAGAACCTGCGTTTAAAGTCTGTGATTTGCTGCTCTGAGCTAAGAGGACCAGAGAAAGCACCCTGGAGCTAAGAGTTGTGGATCTCTAAGGCATTGCCATTTTCTTGAAGAATTTTTTTCCTCATTAGAAAATGATAAACCTCAACAGAATTGGTAAGAAAGTCAAAGTCAAATGTGTGAAGCCCTCATTAATAGGCAACCACGGACAGAAGAAGGAAGTTCACCCTTCATCAAACAGTGGATTTGAATGCTGACTTTAAGTAGGACATCTCTGCTCTTGGGTATTAGCAGTGAAGGAATGGACAGATGGTTCCCCTCCTAAGGGCGAGCCACAATATGGCGATTGGATTCCTTCACAGCTTGGGAGTAAAAGGAGCTGGGTTCAAGGAGGTGACATCCCAGACCTTCTGCACCTGCACTCCTGACACCAAAGGGAAATGTCTTCATGGACTGATCCACATTTGTGGATTGGTTTTCTGCCTTGCCCCATCAACCTGCCAAAGGTAGAGCAACTAGATCCCAACATATTCCAGAACCTTCAGAGGAGACTAGCTCAAGATATTCCCTCCAAGAGGTGCCCATATCTTCTCTTACCCTCTGAGCTAATATGTGGGTACAAGTACCTCAGGACCAACCAGCTTCCAAACTATCAGAGGGCTTTATAGTCCCTTGGAAGATCACAAAATTGCACCAGATTACCTGGATTCTGGTGCAAGCTTTATACTTAAGATGATTGTTTCTGTTTCTTTCATCTGGAAATGGAGATGTTTTGGTGCAGGCTATTTCTGAGATTCTTTTCTAGCTCATATTTTTCCAGCCCTGCTCCTATATAAAATTATACTGCCTAGAGCTTAGCATTGTTGAAAATTGTTTAAATATAAGACATGATTTTAGTCCTTAGGCCAGTTTGTGGAAGAGTCAAGTTTACAACCTGGAGTGCTCCACTCCTTCCTCCACAGGCATGAATACCAAATAAAGGGTTGTAATCACATTTGGTCAGAGAAAAGAGAATGAATTCAGGGAGAAGGTGCGATTTCAGCTTTTTCTAGCAAAGGCTGCTGGTAAGTCCCATAGCCAAAACACAGTCTTTGTGTAATAAAATTTAGGAGTCCTAGAGATTCCCCAGAGGAATGGGTGCTCAGTAAACCTATTAAAGGGAGATAGGATGAAACAGGATGTATTATACTCATGTCTAATTGACCCTTTCTGCCATCCTTGACTATAATTTCTTATTCAGAAACAAATTGTACTAGTACTTTTCCCTGGGATGCCACTGTTACACTTTAAAAAAATCATTTAAGCTATCATAGGTATGGCACACGTATGTTTGCAAAAGGTGTTGCCATTCTTTCCCAAAAATGGAGTCTTAATCACTGACCCTTCACCTTGCAGGAAAGAGGGAGAGTGCGCTAAAGCCAGGCAGCTGCTGAGCCAGAACTGGACCACACAGCCACGCTGGGACTGGCCCTTCTCTCCACCCTTCTCTCTGTTGACTCTGGCTCCCTGTTGTCCTCATGAGTCATCTGTCGCTGACTTCATCTGGTAGGTTAGCTGCCCAGTGAACCATTGGGCTTTAATGGCCAAGAAATTTTCCAATATTTCACCATGTCCACTTTTCACACAAGGTCAGGCCTCCCTCTCCTAAGTTCCCCTCGGATTTCAGGAGGGAAAAGAAAATGGGGAGCATTGACATGGAAGAAAAGAAGTGAGAAGAAAGAAAAGGGCAGAAAGAGCATTCTGAATTTCCTGGCTTAAGTAGATGATTGAAATGACACGACAGAAGAATCCCCAGGGTCACTCCTGCGGACCCCACCTCTCATCTCAGCAGGCTTCACCTCTCCTTTGTACACACAGTTGCCAGGAGCAATAGCAAGATCACCCATAAATCACCTAATGGGGATTTACTTCCTTAATTGCATTTTTCATATGCTACTGAAATGAATTTGGACTTGACTTTATTAAACAACAGGAAATTATTACAGGTTCTTCACAGAGAAGTTACTTGAAGATAGCAGCTTCCATTTTCTGTCAGTCAGAATCATGGCAGGAAACAGATGGCACATTCCAAAGGAGTATTCAAAGAAGTTTCTTTAAAAGGACAACACACAGTGGTATGTGCAAAGTTTAGGGAGGTCAGCAAGGGAGGCTGTAGGGGAGCTGGCAGTGGGGAGCCCCTACTGTCCCAGACCTGAAGCAGCTCTGGCAACCCAGATGGAGATCTAGCGCTAGAAGACAGATGGCTGCTGGCCAGAGGTTGTGGCCTTCAGTGGGGGGTGCACTGAAGCAGAAATGGATGGAGCTGGCAAAATTCCCCTGACCTCTCCTTCCTCGCTCTCCAGTCTCCCGGGGAAGCCTCCCTGGCTGAACCAACCAGGGCCAGAGGGCACAAGTATCTCAGGTGCTCTTCATTTCAGTCCAGCTCTGGCATAAGAGCAGGGCAGGGAAGCGAGGCACTGGATCTGCAGGCAAACAGAGAAGATCTGGTCTTCATTAGGGTAGCATATTATGATATCCAGAGAACAGACAGATTTCCCCATCAGAAGAGATGATAGATAGATAGATAGATAGATAGATAGATAGATAGATAGATAGATGATAGATAGATAGATGGATAGATAGATAGATAGATAGATAGATGATAGATAGATAGATAGATATGGTAGATTTTAAATCTCATTTAATGCTCACAACAACCTTGCAGGGTTTTCATGTTATTCAAATGAAACATCTTGGGGCTCCTAGAGGTCAAATCATTGACTGCACTAGAAAAGGAGGCAGCATAAGGACGTCAGTCCCTGCTCATCTCTTCTCCGACACGACCACCACTCCCTTTCTCCTCACCTACCCAGGCTTGACCTGTCCTTCATGTCTAGTTCAACCCTATGCAAATGAAGCAACTCCATCGACCACACCCCTTACGGTTGCCTAGAGCCCGTGGTAGTGTCCAACACTGCACAACTTAGCAACTATCCATTCATTGATTTTGTATTGTTCTGTGGGTGTTGGTGCCTGAAACTCAGAGTCTACTTTCCTAAGACAAGATCAATAGAAGAGTCTTTTGAGTGTCAACACCCGACAGCACTTAACATTCAGTAGATGGTCAATAAGTACTACCCAGATTTAAATAAACAGGGAGGATGGCAGGCAAGGATACAGAGGGCCAGGTGAGGAGGTGTGTCTGTGGTGTGAGTGCACATGCACTGGTGTCAGCCGGGGTCCAAGGCAGGAACCAGAGCCACTTTAGCTGACAGGGGCTGATTATAGAGAATCAGGCACCCTGGCAATCACTGGATGGGCAGAAGTATGGGGTTCATCTCTACACTCTTGGTTTTTAACACCAAATTACTCTAGCTTGACCTGTAGGTTGGAAAGCTGTTACTACTAATGGTGCCACACAAGTCCCTCACATCTCCAAAGTGAGGACCAGACAGACCCTGGGATGTGGAGTTGAGCCAGGGCGAACATTCTCCTCTCGCCCACCTCGCTTCCCTCTGCTGCAGTGCAGGCAGATGGCTTTTGTCTGCTTCTCTACTATGCATGCAAATGTAGCTCATCCACACACTCTATCTAAATTGCATCTGGAATGCTGGCTCTAAGGAAGTGGAGGAAGGCAGTTTGGGGCTGCTCCTCCTTGCAGAATTGAGGGGAGTCCAGAAAGGGGTGGAAGTGGACTCTGCTTGGGCAGCAGGTGAGTGAATATGGACACAGATCATTTGGGTGCTGCCTCTTTCAGAATCAGGACAGCACAGCCATGGCTAGGTGTCTAGGAGCATCGGCAGGCTCACCAGGGGGAGGCAAATTTTTTTGAGGTATTTTAGATTGAGCACTTTTATTCCAATTGTATAAATTTGCTGGTGGGCTTTGAAATCAAGCTTGAAGGAAGGAGATGTCACAGAACAACAATCTGTAACATGAAAGGAGAGTGCGGAGAGGAAGCCAGTCTCCCAAATGGATATGGTACCCTCGTGGGTGTGGTGGGCAAGCTGGGGAACCAGGTGTTTTTAGGTAATGAGTCTTTGAAGCAGCAATTGCTCATTAAAAGGATTCATCTCAATCCCCCTACACACACACTTACACACACACACACACACACACACACACACACACACACACACCCCTGTAGCCTTTCTTGATCAATAGGGCCCCCTAGTGGTACAGCACAAACACCCCTGTTTTCTATAGTGTGAAAACAAAAATAGCTCAGCGTGAGCTCAACTGACAGGGAAAACACAAAACTCAACTGAGATAAGTTGAAACTGGGCCTCATAAGGCTTAGCTCCCAGTAGCTCGGCAGCCTCCCTCCCCGTTACGTGTCAGGTTGACTCTGGCTAGCCATGACTGGGGACAGTGGTTCTCCACTGGGGACTGTGTTGTACCCCAAAGCACATTTGGCCATGTCTGGAGACATCTTTGGCTGCGTGACTAGGAAGGAGCTGCTAATGACATCTAGTGGGCAGAGCCCAGGGAAGCTCTAACTATCCCACAACACACAGAACAAGAAAGAACTAGCCAGTCGAGATGTCAGGAGGGCCACAGTTGAGAAATTCTACATCAGAGGAGGACGGTTCTTCCCTTGGGGATGCTTCGTGAGCTGTCAGGGTCTCCAGATCATCAGGACTCAAACCCTCTGCATGCATCACTTTCCTCAAACTTGAGACACAGAGAGAGGCACAACGGAAGGGACAAAACCCTACACATGGCCCACTCACTAGGATGACCATTATGAAACAAAACAGGAAATAAGTAAGCATTGGTGAGGGTGGGAGAAACTGCGAGGGTCCGCTGGTGCCACCTCTGTGGAAAACCGTGTATCAGTTCCTCCAAGAGTTGTGCATAGAATCACCACGAGACCCAGCGATCCATTCATACCCACACCAGGGGAAAGCAAGGACTCAAACAGGTGGCTACACACCCATGTTCACAGCGGCATTATTCAGAGTGGCCAAAAGGCGGAAGCAACCCAAGGGTCCCCGAATAGAAAAGTGGGCAGACGATACGAGTCTGTGTGTACCGTGGAATGCCAGTCAGCCTTAGTAAGTAATGGAACTCCAACGCGCACTGCAACGTGGGCCGTGCTTGAAATCGTGATGCCAACTACAATGAGCCAATCCAAAGCTACGGTCCTGCAGGACTCCGACCTGTGGCACCTAGAATAGGCAAAGTCACGGACACAGAGAGCAGAGTGGGGGTCACCAGGGGCTGGTGAGGAGTGAGTGTTTAATGGATATAGAGCTTCGATTCAGGAAGTTGAGATAACTCTGGAAATGGACAGCGCTGATGGCTGCACATTGGGAAAGCACCTAAAGCCACTGAATTGTACACTTAAAAATGACTAAAATGGTAAATATTATGTTATGTATATTTTACCACAGCAAAACCCCCACAGACCTGTGGTCTCGGCTCTTCAAAGCCAAACAGCAGCTAAGGTCAACCAGGGCTCCCGCTTGCCAAGATCCTTTGAAAGTGACCCACAAAGGCCCAAAGGAATCTTCACCAGGACTTTTGTCAGGCCATGACATATTAGCTGAGGATGCGACCCCCATGGCCTTGATTACTCCAGGCTTGGTTTGGTCTTATTGGGGCCAAGGACAGCGGGCAGCACATGTGGTCACCTCTTCAGTGTGCCAGAAAGGGCATCACTGCAGAGTCTGAAGTGTTCTGTGCAGGAGGGAGCTCTGAAGCCCTGTGGCTTCCGTCACAGAGCTGGGAGGACTATCTTTCTGAGGGAAAGAAGAGAGAGGGGCTAGACCTCATAGGAGGGGCGAGGAGGTTGCCAGGTCCTCCTGGCTGTTCCTGACTCTCTGCTGTGCCATTGCCTGCCAGCTCTGCTCACCTGAAGACAATGCTACTTTATTTAGCTCGGTCCATTGTTCTGAGGCATTCCAGTATTCGTGTGTGTGTGTGCACGTGTGTGTTCACGTGTGCGTGAGTCCTTCCACGTGCAAAGGTGTTTAGTTGACATTGTCCTCTAAGCTCGTGATCTCAGTCTTCAGAACATAGGGAAGTTGATTTAGTTCCAGCACCACACAGCAAGCACTGGTTAGGTCCCAGATAGAACCTCACTTCCACTAGTCACTTGGCACAGGAAAGTCAGTAAAGGGAGAGAGAAGACTCCAGAAAACCATCCACTCCGGCCATGCCCCAGCTCCCAAGAAACAGAAGCCTTTGTAAAGCAGTGAGCAGTGCAAAAGGACCTGCAAGGAATGGTATATGGTTCATGCCACCTTTTACCCAGAGAATGCTGCGGAGCCCAGAAGCACCCCATAGCTGGTATTAGTCAAATCCCATGGACCAGACCCCCAAGCAGCGTGATGTCATGATTCTGTTTGAAGTTAAAGGTGGTGCCCACTGTGTACACCCTGAACTTTTCCCAGTGACTGTTGGGTTTCCATGGAGCTGTGTCAGTTACCACCACACAGCCAGTAAAGACAGGAATGTCTGAATGTACTTAATCAGTTAAGGACTGGAGTTACCTACATGACCAGCCCATACCTGCTGAACCTACAGACCATAAGGACCTTCTCCTTGGCCACCAGGGCTAGAATTACTCTAGCATTCTCCTTGGACAACCCAAGAAAAGCACTTTCTCTGTGGAACTAGATGTAGGGTCAGAAGAGCTATGGGTTTTCTAAAGTCTGGATGTGTGAGTAATGTTATACAAGGCCACATCCTTGGGTTAAGCAGTGTTCCTGTACGTTGCTCCTTGAGTAGGGTTTATTACAAGATGAGGAACACCAAATCTCTTAAGTCTCCTTACTGTACACCCAAACTGAAATTAAGTATACTAACTATGACCTATGTGTTTTTGATCAAATTCCCCTTGCATAGAATGTCTCCCCATCCTTATCTCTTTATTTAATTTTTCCAGCTTACATCCACCTTTATACCTACTGTTCTCTCTTTGGGAGCTTTTGTTTGCAATTCTGAATTCTACCACCAGATGGCAGTGGCACGCTGAGTTCCAGATCCCAGCCAAGAACTAACATTTTATTGGGCATCTGCCATGTGCAAGGTGCTGCATCGGGATCCATCTCCACATGATCTCATTTTATTTTACAATGACCTTACCATTACCATACCCATATTATCAATGAGGAGACTGAAATTCCAGAGCTTAAATAACCAGCCCAACACCACACTGTTCAGAAGAAGCAGCACTCGAGTTTGAAACCGGGTCTGGCTGCTTTAAAGGCCACATTGTTCTATTGGACTTTGCTGTTGGGAGAGAGTTTCCTGAAGAGTCCTGTTACTCTATGCTGCCTTTTCTTCTAATGCAATATGCTGTACAGTCTACCCGCCAGTCAAAGCCCTGTCTGGTCCTTGTCTAGCTCTCTCACCCTGGGAACTGGATTGCCAGTTTCCATGTTCTGAACCTCCTCTACAATTCCAGGCAAAACTGGACTCAGCCGGAGGATTCAGTGCATTCTCAGGACTTGGTACAAGCTGTGTAGGTACAAGTGCTTACCAAACTTCAACTGTGGTGACAGGAATTGACAGCTATCACCCTAGGGAGGTGAAGATGAGCAGGGGCCCTGCAACGCGTCCAAGTCCCAGGGCTGACCAGGGTCCAGCCAGGGTGCCCAACTTCCCTTTGGCACCCACAGCTCTTTCCAAGGGTGGGGGCCATGCTTGCTTCAGAAAGAGAGTCCCTCAGGAGAGGAGCGGACTTCCCTGAAGGAGACAGAGAGAAGCAATGGGGCCAAGGAGCTGTTGGGAGAAAGGCAGGTGGAGGCACGGGGAGGGCAGGGTGGGCATGGGAGACTCCCAGTTCTCAGGAGAGGTGCTTATGTTGGCTACAGGGAAGGGAAAGTAATGGGGAGAATCCAAGAAGAAAGGGAGATATGGGAAAAACAAGTCAAGGGAAAGTGGCGGAGAGTCCTGTCAGGAAAGCGAGGCCACTTCCTGTTCCTGGGCAGAGAGCCTCTTGGGCCCTCAAGGCCTCTTTCCTGGTTCTGGTCCTTGTTCCAGCCATCACATCCCTACCAGGGATGGTCCTGAACAGATGCCACTTGCTCAAGTGTTTCCTGTCCCCAGAGGAGGAGCAGAGAGTCTCCAGGCTGGTGGGGGTCCCTGCAAGGTAAATGGGCTAGAGCCAAAATCCAAGTTCTGAGAAGGACGTAGAAATCCAGGAACTGAAAAGGAGAATTTATAGGACCTCCAAATTCTAAGGGCAGAGGCAGAAGAAGACAGAGTAAGGGACCAGGATCCACCATCAAGGAGGCAGGAAAAGGACTCTGAGAGTAGAGGAGGGTCCAACCCTGCCTCCCCCTGGTGCTGTTGCCTTGCCTCCTTTTAACGTGGCTGTTGGCCTGTTGCTGGAAGACCAGCTAAATGCAAAGGGCAGGCCAATCCCATAGTGGGAAGTGAGACCCAGGAGGTTAGCTATCACAATGGTCTCCAGTCCTAGAAAGGACCCTCCAAAGCCAGCCCCGCAAAGTGACGTCTGTCATCAATTCTAGCTGAGACAAACCGCAGCTCATGACCACCTTTGTCAAAAGACACGGGCTATGGTACCACCTACATGCCACTGCACTAGGGAAATGAAACAAAAGCTACTGGTCCTTTTGAAGGGGCTGGATTGGGGTTTAGCAGGATTAGAGGAAATAAGAAAATAGTTTTATTCTAGTCAAATACGAGTGACCCTGGCCTGGAATGTGTTCTGCCATGGAAGAGGTTTCATGGACTTTTATAGTCATGGAACAAAGAAAGTCATAAATCAGTACATTCAGTAAGTGCTTTGGTGGGAACATTAGGTAATCAGCTACAGCAAAACGGGAGCAATCTTTCTACAGGTTTCAGATGTTATTTTATCATATTATTATTATTTTTTTCTTTTGGCAGTGCTGGTGAGGGAATCCAGCCTTGCACAGACTAGGCAAGTGCTCCACCCCTGAGCTATGGCATTCTTAGTTTTAGGGTAGATGAAGACGAGAAATCTGCCAAGCTTAGCGAGGGTTTCCCCAAGAGTTTTACCCGATAGTCACAAGAATGCCAGGTCAGATGCATCGGCTGGAAGTGAATGGCTATTAAAGGAACTAGATGATTTTGGCTCTAGGCATGCACCTATCCTACTCAGCCAAGGTCAAGCCATCGTGGGATCTGTCATTTAGAAGTGGCTTCTTCAGGGAACTCCAGCTCCGCAGAAGCTGATCTAGATGGCCATTCCTTCCCTCCCTCATGAAGTACCTGAGCCTCGGACCAGAAGGAAAAGAAGGAGGATGTGGGTGAGTCTGGGAGCGCCTCTCGAGGACACCTCTGCAGGAATACCCTGGAGACACAGTTCGGGGGGAGCAGCTAGGGCGGCAAGACTGGCAGCCATGGCCGGCTCTCTACAGCACGCAGATCAGGAAGTCAAGAGCAGGGCAACCGAAAGGGGGAAAGCGCATTGCCACCAGACTCAGCCCAGCTCACTCCTGCCTGGGGGATGGCATCTCCAGAAGAGACTCCTCAGTGACCCGCAGAACCCAGGGTCCTGCCCCCCGACTCCGTTGGCTCCCAGACCGTGCTGGTAGAGAAAGAATACTCTCCCTCCAAGAAGAATCTCTCAGAGACCAGCTCTGAGCGGATGGAGTTGAACCATCTCTCTTGCCTCTGTGAAGAGACTGAAATGGCCAGGGCCGCCTCGTGGGGCCCTGGGATTATAGTTAGCCCCTGGCTCCAGAGTCGGGGGCTAGATGTGGTGGCCCGTCTATTCCCTGACGATTCACAGGTTCTTTCACATGTGGACTCTCACCTCGGTCCCACAGTTGTCACAGCCAAAAGGTGGGCTTTTCGCCCCCATCTTATGATTGAGAAGAAGGAGGCTGAGAGAGCTAAGTCCCTTATAGAACTGAAGGATCAGCTAGGACTTGAACTTGGGTCTTTCAACCTGAATATTTCACTTCTCTTCTCTAGTACATGCATCCAAGTTGGGTCATGATGAAGTTCGTTTGTTTGTCGGGGATACGGGGCTGGGGACGGAGCCCAGGGCTTTATACGTGCTAGGCAAGAGCTCTATCACTGAGCAGCACCTCCTGCCGCCAGGATGAAGTTTTTTCAAATAGATCCAAATAATACAAAGTAAGGTCAGACTGGAGAGTGTCTCAAAAGCTAGGAGGTTTTAAGAGCTTGTCCTTTAGTCTGTGATTCTTTTCCCTTCCTGCCTTTTTTTCTTTTTTCATCGAAGTGTCCTTTCTTTATGAAAGGATGCTGATTGTGAGAGCCTGATTAACATTTTTTATTTAAGGCCTACTTGGCAAGCTAAAAATATGACAATCCTATTTTAGTCCTAAAAAGTCAGACTGGGAATTTCTCTGGTGTTTGATATCTCAAAGCCTGAGAGCCCCCATTACACCATATTTCCAGGCACAGGCGAGGACACAATGGGAAGGTGGCCATCTGCCAACCAGAAAGAAGGCCAGAGCTGGACCCTGCTGGCTCCTGGGTCTCAGACTTCACCTTCCAGAACCGTGAGGAAATAAATTCCTTGTAAGCTGCCCCATCTGTGGTATTCCACAATGGCAGCCCACGCTGGCCAGCACAAACATCTTACCTGGAGTGAGGCCAACTCAAGGTCAAGGGCACAGTCTTCCATGATGGCCAAGTCTTCCCAAGACTTCGCCCCTCAACTCCAACTTTAGGGTTTTCTCAAAACCACCCTCAGATTTGATAATTCACTGGGAAGGCTTGCAGAACTCAGGAGAGCAATGGATTTACCTTTGCTGTTTTATCACAGTAAAAGGGTACAGACGGACACAGTCCAAGGAAGAGCTGCACAGGGCAACTCCAGGGGGTTTCCAAATGGGAAGCTTCCCTGTTTTCAGGCACACATTGCTCTTTATCATTGATGTGTTGTGATACATGAAGCTCAGGCAAAGCTTCAGTGTCCATAGTTTTGGGGGGCTTTTCTTCATCAGTATGATTGATTGAACCATTGCCCACATGGTCTCCCGAAGCTTGGTCCTTTAATCATATGGCTGGTCTTTTTTTTTTAAGGGGGGTGGGAGGTAACCAAGGTAACCAGGGACTGAACTCAGAGGCACTCAATCACTGAGCCACATCCCCAGCCCTATTTTGTATTTTATTTAGAGACAGAGTCTCACTGAGTTGCTTAGCGCTTCACTGTTGCTGAGGCTGGCTTTGAACTGGCCATCCTCCTGCCTCAGCCTCCTGAATGCTGGGATTACAGGCGTGTACCACCGCACTTGACATACAGTTGGTCTTTCTTGGCATGGCTGACCCTCATGCTGAGTCATCAGTCTGAGTCCTCTCATTGATAGAAATTATTCTTCATGAATAGCAAAGACACTCCTATCCCTCAGAAAACCCCAAGAATTTAGAGGTTCCTTCTCAGGAGCTGTGAGAGGGTCCACACCTCTGTTCCAGTAGAGGCAATCCTTCCCTACACACATCTCTGTGGCAAAAGATGGTCTCCCGGAGCTGCTTGATTTTACAGCCCGCCATGTCTCACAGACCAAGGGCATAACACCAAGCATAGTTTAGAAAATCAGAACAGTACGCATAGCCCCAAATAGTGTGGCAAGGCCGGGTGCTCTTCTGCTTTGCCTCAGTCGAGGGGTAGATGTATGTACTGGAAGATCTCCAATGCACCCCCTAGGGTGGAGTGAAAACTGCCAGAGTAATAACTTTTGAGAAATGTTGAGTCTGTTTACTGCCCCAGTGACCCCTGGAGAACAGGCAGGTGTCAAGCCACCCCCATAAGAGTCAAACCAGCTCAAGGTAGGAGTGACATTTCTGAAAATGAGGACATGAACCTACAAGGAACCCTCCCCATCTGACACGTAGCCGGGCGCCGTAGTACCTCTGATTAAAAATATGCTTCTCTCTCAAAACCTCAGCGGTATCTGTTGAATAAGCAGCATTATTACTGCCCTAACTTTCCAGGCCTGTTTTAAAGTTTGACACTTTGGCAACTTATTCAAAACTCTTTAAGCTCTTGGGAAGCCACAAAACTCGGGGGGAAGCCTTATGTGTGGTGTTGTGGTTTTTCAAGTTTCAACGATCAAAACCTAATACACTTTAATGACTCTCTGAAAGCATCTCTAGGAAGGTGGAAATGGAAAGACATAATCACCATGGATCCACTTTGTACAGTTGTGTCTGTCCCCGGCTGTGGGTGATAATTATTGAATGGCACCACTGGAGGCATGCAGTCTAAGTGGGCCCACGGGAAGCAGCATGTAAGCATCCGATGGCGGGTTAGTGAGGTGCCCAGTGTGGACCTGAAAGCCTGGGTCAGTCAGACCAAGTCCACACCCCCATCGTTCAAGAAGCTTCTTTCAGCTTCACTGATGATGTCGATTTCTCTATTTAACATAGAAAAAGAACACATTCACTTGGTGACATCACTTCCGAGAGTAAATGTGATGTAGTTAGGGGCAATAAAACTGGAAGCATTAACATCCTTTGGTGAGGCAGACTTTATTAAGACAACTCCTCAGACACCCCAGAGAAGCCCCGCGCTGGGATCTTCGTTCTCCCCTTCTTCCTGCCTGTGTCAGCAGGAAGTTGGCCACAGTGCCCTCTGAGCAAGTCGACCTGTCCTAAGTGCGTTGAACCCAAAGGTTCATCATCTGCCAGAATTACTATGCCTTTAACTTTCCATGGTCAAAAAGAAACGCTCAGGCCAAACTGCTTTATGAAAAATAAAGAAAAAATGTCCATACAGGATCTTTTCAGACTCTGAGCTGCTTTTGCGTTTGGGGGATAATGTGGCATTGTGATGTTTAGACACCACTGTGCCACCTGCCAAACCACACTGGGTGTGCGACTGGCAAAATTACAAGATTCTCTTAATAAATAATCTTCAGTTCACTTTGTGTGACTGTGTACATATATCTGGTACTTGGAAGAGGGTAATTCCATGTGTTCTACATCCCATAGGACCTAACACTGTGCCTTACACAACACAAACAGGTGCATAATAAATGTTGCATTAAATTGCAGATGGATTTTAAGTCTGCACATACTACATTACTGAATGTGCCTTGATTATAAAATCTGCCATGTGGCGGGGTCCCTGAGAAAATTTCTTATGATGTGAAAGGTAGATGTACTGTATACGAAATCTGATGTAGTACCCTTGAATTAGCAGGCCTCTATTTAAGCATGCAAAGGCAGTTTGAAGGTGATTAGAGGAGATTCATAGTGGGGAAAGAAATTAAATCATTTGAATTCTACTTGGTAATTCCAGAAATAGAGTACCAGGCATGTGGATAGTACTAGAAGTTTCTGGCCCTAGCCCATGCTGAAACAAGTGGACAGATTCTGGCTTCAGCTGAATCCAGAGAAGCCAACAGAGTAGCTACAGCTTCCAGGAAGTAAATATTGACTATCATGTCCCTGTAAGGGGCTGTGCAAATAGCATGAACTCAGAGAAAAACCTCCCTTATTAGTTCCTGTGGACAACACTGAGACGCACCACTCAGATATAGTAAGAGTTTATGGCCCAGCTGTGGGGTGTGGTCAGCAGAAAGCCTCCAGCTGTCAACAATTCCAGTCTCAGAGAGCTGCAGCCCGGTGGTCCCAGCTTCCTGGAACCACACACACCTGCTCACTGAGCAGGGCAGGTACCAGGGTGACTGGATTGGGGCAGGCCTGGCTCCACCTGCTCTCCCACCAGTTGCCTGAGCTTTGTGAGGCCAGCATCTTTCTCTTGTTTTGATTCCTAATAAACAGGCTGCATGTCAGCATTTACTTCCAGATAGCACAGCCTAGAACATATTCCCTGCCACCAGTAACTAGGGGACCCTGTAATGGCACCTCCCCTTGACAGCACTCCAAGGGCATGAGACTTTCACTGCTGAGAGGTAAAGAGAACACAGATTCGTGTTGCACAAAGCACGCCCTGTTAGATAGTCCTGTTTGGAGCACCATCCCCGATTTCATGAGGATGGACCCAAAAAAAGTAGAGGGAGAAAACATACCCAGAGGTCACAAACCCAAATTTAAAAAACTATCCTCCTTCGTCATTCAGAAGCACTGTGCTGCAGAGAGGGAAAGGGAGGGTGGCTTACTACCTTTTCTTTCCATCAAAATGAACTGCTTATTGGAGTCCCTTCTAATGTTCCCTCCAGGGCTGTCCTAAGGTGAGCAGAGAGAAGGGCTCACCAGGCTCTGATAGGGAGCACCTAGTGATGTTGTAGGTAGACATGCTAGCAAATTTCACAAAAGCTATTTGAAAAGAGTGTCGATTACATATACTTGAAAAGGGTCATAGTAGTTGTCCAGCAAAATATTTAAAATTTATAAAGGAGTAAAAATGTTGGAACAGGGTAAAACTGACAATTCTTTGCCAGTTGATATTTTTTATTTTTATTTTTATTTTTTACAGACTGCATTTTGATTCATTGTACACAAATGGGGTACATCATTTCGTTTCTGTGATTGTGCATGATGTAGATTCATACCATTCATGTAACCATACATGTACATAGGGTAATGATGTCTGTCTCATTCCACCATTTTTCCTCCCACCTCATTTCCCTCTATGTAATCTAAAGTTGCCAGTTGATATTTTAAACTCAGTTACCTATTGACAGGATGACGGAATTATTAGGGAGGGACTGAAATATTCCTTAACCCCTGGACTTAGTCAGGAGACTGAGTTGTGTGTCATTTCAGTAGCTCCCAGCAATCTATCTGAGCCCAGTTTGGCATTCATTCTATTTGGTCTTGCATCCTAATTAGTTGCTTCCATCAGCACCTCCTCCACTAGACCACAAACTCTTTATGGAGAGATGTTTTGACTTATTTTTACACCCACCCTCCTCCTCCACACCTGCCTCCATGCACACAGTACTTTGTGCCCATTAGATTTGCAGTGCTCAAAGGAAAAGGTAAAAAAGAACAAGGAAAAATGGAAGAATAGTAGGGACTCTAGTTACGGGAAAATACTTTGCAGCTACGCAAACACCAACGCCTAGAAAAAATGACCAAAGGAACCGTGGTCACCCAGTTAGGCAAATCCCTTTGACACCAACATGACTTACCAGAGAATTGAACTGTTTCTGCAGGTCTGCAGAAGTCCTGCCATAGGCTACTTGAATCAAGAAGAACCTGCTCAGCTTATCTACTGAGTTCTTTTTGTCCAGGAAGGTTCTGGGTCACCTGGCGCAGCCCAGTTTGTAATCTTGGCAGAGGGAGGAAGGGTGGGGTGAAGGAGAGCAGGTTGTTCCCAAATGACCACATGGTTTCCCAGCTCTGACTCTCAGGTTGGGGAACGTGCTTGAATTCCAGATATCTGAGATTAGAGGGAACTCAGGGATGACTTTCCAGTGAAGCATCTTCCTTTAGCCTGTCTAGCTGCCAATGTCCCCCATCCCTCAAAGGCCACCAAGTTTTCTAGGTGTTAGAAAAAATGATATCCTGAAATGAAGATCTCAGTAGCAGCCTCGGAAGCAAGGCTTTTCTCTTCCCTCCTGTCTCTCACCCCTCAGATTCCCTAAAGCAAGTCATAGAAACTAGAATTCCTCTTCCCCAAGGCAGGTCAAAGAAACCACAGCCTCCTTCCCCAAAGCCAACCCCAAAACCTAAAAATACTACTCTACCTTTCCCCCAATTTTCTGTATAAAATTTAGCCATAAAGAAATTCTTTGACCTGCTTTATTTGAGTGTATGCCTTAAGACTCTCCATTCCAGAGAGGGTCCTGCCCCATACCCTGGTGGAAGGAAGGAACCCACGGGGTGAGAAGAATCTGAACACACAGGTCTGGCTGGGCTCTTCCCGTCTATTTCTTTTAGATCAGAACCTTCCTGTGTGAACATATTTCTATGCAGCTTCATTAAACCTGAGCATAAAAACACATGGTTCACACTGAGTCTTTGGGTCTTCAATCTGAGGATCTGAGTCACATTGAACAATGATCAAATAAATTGTTATGCTTTTCTTTCATTAACTTTTGTTATAGGTGTGTAAGCTTTGACCCCTTATGATGGGTAGGAAAGGGGTGACCCTTTTCCATAGAAGTAATTCCATTACTCTTTTAAAAAATGGGTACATCTAAATTCCAAGCCTTGCTTTTCCATTATGAACATCTATCTACATCAATATCTATAGAGATGTAAATCTCTCTCCATATATAGATATGTTATTAGTAACATGTTATTCTAGAAAAAGACACATTTTTATATAGGTCATTCCAGACATCTTTTAATATGCATCTTAGTTAATATTGTTTTATTTTTAAAAAGATACATTTTTTTACTTACTAAAGCATCTACAGCAACTGTCCTTGTCAATAGAGGCACATTCCCAGCATTTTTAATGCTTGAAGTTAGTTATTAGTGAAGCATAATTTGCTTAGCAAGCTTTATTGTTGACATTTAGACCATATCCAATTTTTCACTATTTTGATCAGCCACTGCTGAAAACCATGGCTACCACGGTTTTACTAGAAGAAAAGTAAAATCTCTTCATGGCTCACTGTTTACAGCCACTTCAACATACCTCATGTCACATCATTCTAAAAGCTGGTACAATAGATGTTTTTAAGAAAGGAAGATTTAGGAATGTTACAACTTGCCCAAGTTGGGTGGGAAAATTGTGTCTCCACTTTCAAGATTTCTAATTCCAAACTAGTTGGGACAACATGGATAGAAAACATAATGTGACTGAACATCATCTTGCGTGTCGGTAGTTTTACCAATTTGTGTGATTATCTCATGGACTTTACTGCAGTTTTAGGGAATGCTGTGAGTTTCAGAGTACTTTCAAGGAAGTCTCAAAGTTTCCCCCTTAACTTGGAATTCATTCCCTCTGTGTCCTTAATTGCCTTCTTTGTACTTGGAAAATGTCGTACCAAACAAAATGGCCAACCCCAGAGGATGTGTGAGATCCACTTCAACATCATGGCCTCCCTGCTAGAGTGTGGAGTTTCTCTTTCCCCTCTCCAATCACTCCCTGAACATTCCAGAAGGTGAATTCCCACACGGCTCTCAGTGTCTCCAGCCTCCCAGCCAGGCTGGGCAGGGTCCACAAGGCCATAGGACATGGAGTGACCAACCCTCTGCTGGGAATTGCTCCTCCTCATGGATCCAGCGGGAGCAGCCACTGGTACACTGGTGATACCACTGGGGTATCACTTACACCAAATATTGAGGGCCACATGACGATGTGCTAATAATAATAAATTATAAAATCACAAAAGCATCCATCACCTTCGCATTCCTAACCTCAGATGTAGACCAGGGTCATCTTTTTTATCCTAAGCCTGAGCATGAGTTAATGGACTTTTCTTCTCTCCACTCCTATCTCTGTCTCATTCTATGTATGTGTTGCATGAACACACTTGTGTATCTCTCTCTGTCTCTCTCTTACACACACACACACACACACACACACACACACACACACACTTCTGAGATTCAGTCTTCACATAGCCAAATGGATTTAAAATGAAAAAAAGGTGGGTTTGGAAAGTAACGAAAAAGAAACAAGCTAGCCGAATCGATGTACCTCCAAATCTCAGGGGTACTGGCTAATGTTAGTGTAGCTTGGAGACCACCTAGTCATTTAATGAAACATAGAGAAGAGAGAGATGCTTTTGCTATTCTGAAAAACCACAAGTCAGTGAATGCAAATGTGCCCTATTCAGAAAACCAAATTAAGGGAACTGCTGGGAATTCTCTGCATAGTTAAGCAGAACAAACTACCTCCCCTCCTTTAAGGCATGTTTACCCTTCAGAAATCACATACCCTTAAGCCTGAAACCTGGAAATGAATCATTTCCAGGAAGGATGTGTTGCATTAGCTAGGACCTGTCCTTTGGAGGAAGAAGTGCAAAATCCATCATTGCTCTGGATAGTTTCTGCCACGGTGTTGCAGTTGTAAAGAGAAAAGAGGCTCCAGGTCTTACAGCTAACTGCAGCGCGGTGGCAGGATTCTGGGGCAGTCAGAGCCTGGACCTTGCACTAGCCCACAGGACACTCCAGCAGGAAGGCAGTTCCAGTAGATGGAGGAAAAGCCTTCCAAAGCTAAAGAGAGGGAACAGACAAATGCATCGTCGTGGGGAGAGTCATCGTCTGGATCCTAAGTTTATCAATGGGTCAAATGCAAGCATTTATTCAGGATGTATATCCTTGGCTTGAATGACTGAAGAAAATTCTTCCAATTGTTCTACCTCCAACAAGGTCATATTGGTTTCAGGTTATAGAAATAAACTGCCTTTCCAAACTAAAAAGGGGTTTGTATGAGAAATCTGAGAACTCAGAAGAAAACAAAAACAAAAACAAAAACCAGAGTGGGCATGGCTCTGTCTGCCCCTCTGGCTCTTGTCTCTGTCTGTCCTTCTCTGCCTCTCTGGCTCTGGCCTATGTCTCTCCCACATGGGTTTCTCCTCTGGCTTTCTCCATGTTCTGCGCTCTGGCAGGAGACCCCACAACTCTGGGTGGGACTTATCTTCAAAACAGCTTCAATCTGCAGAGACCAGCTCCTCCCCAATCTCAATTCCTGATTCCAAGACAATGGAAACTTGTCAATGAAAGAACACACCCTCCACCTTTATGGAATGGTGACTGAGTATAGAGGAAAGGACACTACCACAATTAGACACATAAATAGAGAAATCACAAAATGAGGGCAGGTTCCCAAATTCCTAAGGAGACTGCTGAATAACAGTGTGTGTTGAGGGGCGAGGGATATGGTGATCGGGGGTGCCAGGAAGTTCCATCTATGCAGAGTGATTTAAGTTGAACCCTGGCCAAAGGAGTAGGATTTAGCCATTCAGAGGAGAGGGAGAAGAACATTCTAGACTGGAAACCATATGAACAAAGCCCCAGGGAGGGAAAGAGCTGAGCTTAGCTGAGGACCTTCAGGACTAGCATGGTCAGAGTGTGAAGCAGGCAGAGGGTGAATTGAGGTGAGCTGGAAAGGTTGTTGGGAGACAGACTTTGCTGGATTTTGTAGACAAGGTTAGGGGTTTGAGGTTTTATTGGGCTCATAAGGGGAAGCTAGGAAAGAATTTTAAGGAGGTCCATATTTTTTCGATTTTTTGTTTTAAAAGATCATCTGTCTACAGAGTGAACTGGTGTAACTGGGAAACAATGATGGACATAGGGAGGCCAGGTGGGGTCCATTTGAAGGGTGCAGAGGAGAATCCATAGTGCCTTCTTGGTCCATGGTTACAGGTCACAGTAGTGGAAACGGAGAGAAGAGAAGAATTCAAGATAAATTTGAGAACTAGAAATGACCAGTGCTGGGGATGGATTTTGTGGACTGGACATGGGTGGTGGCTGCAGGTGCCAGCCAGTCAGGGGAAGCCCTGGAGCAGAAGCAGATGGGGCAAAGCGGGGAAAACTGCTCTATTGGGGACACATTAAGCTTCAGCTACTTCTGAGACATCAAAGCAGAGTTCAAGAGCTGGTAATTGTGTATAAGAGTTTGGCTCTCAGCAGAGAGGTCTGACCAAGAATAACAATCGGAGAGCCACAGGATAGATTTTTTAAATCATGGGAATGGATGAGATCACCCATGAGAGAGTACAGAGTGAAATGAGAAGAGAGCTTTGGCTTGAGCCTGGACAACTTCCACATTTATATCTTACAGAGAGGAAAATCAGCTAGGAACTCTTAGAGGGAATGGTTGGAGAGGAATAAGGAGAAGGGGCATGTCGTTGTCATGTAACAAGGAAAGAGAGCAGCTGGAACAAAAGCTGCTGGAGACTGGTTGCCTAAATCAACACAATCCAAGGCCACTCCTGGAGGAGTAGGGCTGGGCAGTGTCCCTGAATATGCTGTTGTGGTTTGGATCTCAAATATTCCCCAAAGGCCATGTGCAGAAAGCTTGGTTGCTAACCCGCAGCACTATTGGGAGAAACAATGGAGCCAAGTGACCATGGACTGAGACTTTAGAAACTGTGAGCCCAAAGAAGTCTTCCCTCCCTTTAAGTCGATTTACTGTGGGTATTTTGTCATGGTAATGGAAAGCCATCTAACACAGTGTCTACTAGGCATCGTCAATGATGGCAACTCTTCCTAATTTCCTTCCAATTCCTTTATGTTTTGTGACTAGTTCTGGTAACCTTTTTACTCTAAACTCTAATTCTAAACTCAAATGTCCATCCATCCATCTTCCATCCAAGTCCCAGACTTCCCACTGAGGTGCAGGACACACAAAGGTACACAAGAGGGAGCCCTCAGTCCTTTCCTTCCACTTTTCCTTTTCCTTCCCTGCTGGTTTTTGTTTTCCAGATCTGAGGGAATTGTGCAAGATTTGCTTCATAAACACATAATGACATCCGCTCTGGAATTTGGTCTTGGTAAAGCACCTCGGATCCCAGTTTAATTATGTTGAGTTGGTAGTAGTAATAATAGCAATAATAGCAAGACCATGATTGGAACAATCTTCTTTTTACTGAAGAGAAGGAATATTTTCAGCTTCCAAATCACCCACACTGTTTTCACAGTCTAGACGGCCTCTAACTCATTTGGGCCTCCTCCTGCTCAGTGAATTCGGTTTCTTTCAATATTTGCATTCTCTTCCAGCCTGCCAGCATGAGAAACCCTTATGTAGCGAGGCCTTAAAGGTCAGGGTAATGCCTTTACAAAGACGGATGAGACCATTTTCTCAAAGGACAAACCTGTTGTGTGATACGTGGTAGCGAACCTCATTCTCTTCCTGCAGCTGACGCCCCACCCTGCTTACCCAGCCTCCTGCCTGCTGCCACCCCTAGAAGCACATGTTCCCCTTTCTCTGAGAGGTCCCTTTCTCCTGCTACCATTGGGACTTGCTTTTGATACACCACTGATTCATCCAGCTTTGGAAGGGGCGTTCATTCCACAGGAGCTTCCCTCCATAGAGTTACGTATTACTAATTAACTAAGATGGTAGCAATTCTTTCTCAAATCTTCACCTTTTTCTCTTTCTTTCCTTAGATGATTTCAAAGTGACTCACAAGCAGTTCCTCTGCGGTGCTCCGGCTGCAGCCTCTGGGCCTCCGTCTTCTCTGCTCCTAACCCTGTTCCCATTATGTTTAGCCCCACTCACTCTCCACCAGCCCAGGTTCTGCTGGATCTTTTTTAGGGTAGCACATCACCATCACGCAGCACTCTGCTTTTTGGACATTCTCTTTTTCCTAAATTCAAGCCAACTCTATCAGCAGATTGCCTCACAACCCTTTTGGAGATAAGTAGGGACATAAATCCTCAGTAAACAGAGCCGGTCAGCTTGTGTTTGCTGTGACAGGTGATGAATTAGGGGATTCGACTTCCAGCGAGTGAGAGCTGTTAACCCTGCAGTGTTCTACCAAGAGAGCTTGTGGAATGTCTTTCCCTGGGGATCCTTCCAAAGGAAACGAACCTACCCCAGATGATGGGGGAAGACAGAGTAGATGACTTTTCAAAACTCCTTCCAGTGTTGAGTTTCTACGATTCCTATCTCCCCAATTTGGCCCTCTGATTTCAGGAACCCACGAGTGAAGTTGTGTGGTGATGGGCTACACCCACCCTCCCCACCTGCTTGACCTGGTTTTATAGATGGGGTTAGGTGGGCTTCTTGTAAATCCCATCAGAAGTTATCTGAAATATTCTTTGGAGTACACATTCCATCTAGGAATTTGACAGTCTTTTATTTCTGTCCCTGAATGACAATTGTGCCTCTGTTCCAACAGGCGACTGTGTCTGGGGTTTGACGATTTTCTTGGCTTGTGTTCATCTTTCCAAGTTTTGAGTTCTCGGGCACTTCTCTGAGGCATTGAAAGCATCCCGAGAAATAACTAAGCTAGGAAGGTCTTCACCGAGAGAGTGGTGAAAACTGAACCCAGAAGCTCCTCAACTGAAAAGCAAAGAGGGGACCTCACCCTCTTGCTCAGCACAGGGGCATGGTGTGCGTTAAGGTGGTGCTTGATACTCAAGCCACTCCTGCTCCACAAAGCACCCACTGTGTGCTAAACTCCCTAGTGGAGACTCCCAGAGCCATTGTGGTGAGTACGGCTGCCTATAGACACAGCACACTCCACAAGAAGGGAGAGTCCAGGAAGGAGAGTGGGATCTGGGCCTCTGTACTCAGGACACCTGGGCTTCTGCTCAACCCCAGCACCTCTACCTCACACTGTGTGACCTCACACACTACCGTCCCTCTCCCCAGCTTGGTTTCCTCCCCTGGGAAATGGTGTTACATGTAAGATTGTTACAGGGCTGAGTGAATGAACATGAAACTTTCCACCAATGTCCAGAGCACATTAAACAGGTATCGACTACTGTCCCGGGATAGAGCTGGGCAGTTTTGTTTAAGGCATGTCTCAGCACATGGCTGTGTTCAAAAGAAGCACAATTTCTCCCACAAAAAGCTTTGAAATAAATATCTTGCCTGAAAGTGTCATAAGGAGGTGGAGAAAATATTATACTACAGTAATCCCCCTTATCTGTGGTTTCAATTTCTGCAGTTTCAGTCAACCATGGTTCAAAAACATAACCTGGAAAATTCTGGAAATAAGCAACTCGTAAGTCTTAAATTGAGTGCTATTCTGAGCAGCATGATGAAATCTTGAGCCATCCTGTTCCTTCTCATCACGGATGTGAATCATCCTTTGTCCAAGTATCCATGCTGTATATATTACCCTCCCATTAGTCATTTAGTCTCACTAATTTAGCCTTACTTATCAGTTATCAGGTAGACTGTTGAGGTATCACCATGCTTCTGTTTGAGTAACTTTATGTTACTTATTAATAACCCCAAATTGCAAGGATAGTGAAGTTGGTAATTTAGATATGCCAGAGAGAGGCTGTAAACTGCTTCCTTCAAGTGAAAAGATAAAAAAAAATTAAAGTACAATTAGGCATTCTGAGGATAGAGAGATAGAGAGACAGAGAGTGAGAACATTTGCATAACTTCTATTATAGTGTATTAGTCAAGGTTCTCTAGGGGAACAGAACCAATAGGAAGTATGATTATAAAAAGGGGATTTATTAGATTGGTTTACATGACCAAAACCTGGATAATCCACAATGGCCATCTGCAGGCTAGAGAGTGGAAGAACCAGTAGCTACGCATTCTAAGAAGTGGAAGCTCCAGAACAAGAGGGCTCAACAGTGCTACCCTAGTCTGAGACCAAGGCTTCTGGAAACTACCTGGAGAATCACTGGCAGAGTCTGCTTTTGAAGAGTGAAGAAGTATGAGTCTGATTACCTCAGACAATCAAAGCAGCGATCAAGAACGCATTTGAGAAGAGTGCAGCTTGCATCTGCATCTGCTTCCTTGTTCTTCCAACTCTTATTCCATCCAAACCACCATCCTATTGGGCGGTGCTGCCCACGCTTCAGTTCATTATCCCACATTCCAGTTATTCCTAGACATTGTCTCATTGACACTTTCAGAAGCTCCTTAATCATCTTAATCCAATCAAGTTGGCAACTCAAATGAACCATTACATATTGCATAGTATTATAATTTTCCTATTTTAGTGTCAGGTTATTGTTATTAATCTCTTACTGTGCTTAATTTATAAATTAAGCTGTATCAGAGGTATGTGAGTATAAGAAAAAACGTAATATATAAAAAGTTCAGTACTATCTGCAGCTTCAGGCATTCCCTGAAGGTTGTGGAACGTACCTACCATTTATAACAGGAACTAAGGAGCTAGCGTATACAATTGAGAGCGAGTGAGCTGCTCACCATTCTCTTTACTCCTCCCTCCCCTCCAAAATCCACTCCTCATGCAATGATGCCATCTCTCTGCTGTCCTAAGTCCTCCCCAACCCTTGTCTTAGGGCCTCATTCCCAAACCACCACCTGTGCCCCTCATTCCCCCTTCCCACCACCAAGAAGCCTCCCACAGGAGCAGCTTCTGGTGGTTCGTAAGCCATGCAAGGCAATCATCAGCATTTCTAAGAATTGTGGAAGCTGTTAGCTTGATAGAAATAATTTCTCCCCACTTGTATTTTTTTTAAAGGCTGAGGTTCAAGGAGAACGTCTATGGAAAATCTTAAAGGATGGAGGAGGAAGCAGAAGAAAGTGGAAGGCAAGGTTTTTCCCTTCGGTGCAAGAGAGAATAAGTACTGGTCCTTCTAAAGCAGGGTGGGAATAACTCTCAGTATATTCCCTGTGGAAGGAAGAAAGGAAGAAGGAAGGAAGGAAGGAGGGAGGGAGGGAGGAAAGAACGTTAATGGCATGCATTTTAGTGATCCAGAGTTTATGGTTCTTTTCTGCATTAAATCTTGTGACATCAGAGCTTTCTGCAGTTCTGATAATGCAGTGAAGCAGCCTGAACCTGCCTCCACCCCGAAACTCAAAAGGGGTCACACCCACACACAGCCAGCAAGTGCAGAAGAGCCGTATATAGGTACTGTGACTGCTCATCCTGCCTCTGTAACCCCAGCCTGGCTGACTTCCTCTAAGTCACACTACATCTCCAAAGAGGGACAAAGCATTAAAGGACCTGAATTCAAATTGAAGTTGAGAAGGACCCAGCAGAGGAAAGCTGTTCAGCTCATGGTAGGATCAGGAAGCAGAGAGAGGGGGGGTGGGGGGATATGTGAGGTGATGGACATGTTATTGAGCTTGATTTAATCAGTCTGCAATGTAAACACATATGGAAATATCACACTGTACCCCAAATACATATAATTATAACTTGTCAATTAAAAATAATATTGAATTTTAAAATCATTTTCATAGAAAAAAAGTCACATAACCCAGCTCAATTAAAATAATCAATCAACACACTGCTCAGAAAACTGTGCACACCATGCCACTTCCAATCTCTGGCTTTATTTATTTCCTAGGTGTGTTCAGAATGGACAAATGAGTGTGATAACTGATATACAAATGAAGTCTTTTTTTTTTTTTCTTGTTGAGATCATCATAGTTCAGTTTCACTTCTGCCCATGCCCAGAACAGGTAAGGCAGCAACATCCAAGTCCCACTGAGTGATCATGCATTCAAATGTTGTCATTCACCAGTTTTGCAGCTGAAATAAATAAATCTACTTGTGTAAACTTTTTTCCCAAACTGTAGAATCTGCTAAATACAATTTGCATGAGGCCATTATTTTGGACTAGACTCTGGTACTAGGTCCTAGCAGGTCAGCCTAAACCAGAATGGAGTCACTCATGCGAGGTGCCACTTGGTCAAGCTGAAAGCTGAAATGGGCCAGATTTTAAAACAAATCAAACAAAAATGGGAGACTCGCGGCAACCAATCAAAAGGGGTCTAGATTACCTGATAAAGAAGTCCCCTATATTTAAAGCTTAGAAGGAAAATAATGTTGAAGCAACCAGTTTACGTTTTTGTTCTTTTTCTGCCTACCTCAGTCCTTTTCTGTCTACAAAACTCATAACACTCTAGGTGTTGCTTGATTCTTGAATTGCAAATAAAAGCCAATTAATATCTTTAAACCAAATTTGTTGTCATTTAGTGTTTTGACAAGTCATAGCACATGAACCTAGTTCCCTCCACTCCAAAACACTTTATCCAAATGTGCTCCCTCCATTCAGTGAGTTAATGAACTCTCCTCACTGCCAAGTGAAGGGTCAAAGAGAAAGAGAAAATTCTTTGATTAGCAAGAAAGAAGAGGGGCCACTTAATCATGACCCACCTGTCTTGAAGGCCTGTATAGCAGCCATGGTGAGCTATCTTTATGCTTTCCTTCCAGAAAGACATCTCTTAGCCAGCATCTGGCTTTTGCTCTTACATTTCTAATTTGAGCATGTGGGTCTATAAGGAGATGGGGGTGGGGTGGGGGAGAGCCTCAAAGACAGGGGATAAATGCAAACGGAGGGAGGCCGATGGGCTCCAGCACCACTGGTTTTCCATCATTTATTCTGCTGCTCAGCCATAAGGAGGACTGAGAGGGTTGGCCTACTTGCTGAACTGTGGGGTGGAAGAAAGCTGTCTGAAAAAAAAATGAGGCAAAACATCAACTCTGAACTTGCAATGAGTTTCTCATTTCCCAGAGAAGAAAAACTAAGCCCAGATGTTCTCTGCCATGCAGGCCTCATGTTATCTTTGGAGGTGCCACTCATGTGGCTGGTCCACCCTGCATTACCTTTAGCCAAATGATCACCCCTGGTCTTCCCACCAATGAATCTGGTGGCCCCCACACAGAGACTAGCACCTCATGCCCCCACTTCCCAGGACAGCTGCAGTTGCTGCCTGTGGCTCAGCTTCTCCAACCTCCTGTGAAAATTCTCATATGAGGCCTCTGACCAAGGACTGTGTCTGCCTCCTCCTGGTCCCCATATGGCTCTCTGGCATATTGCTTGCTCTGTATGAATGACAAAAATTAAAACTACGAGGAACTGTCCAATCAGGGAGCTAGGAGTATGGGGGGTGGGAACCTCTGAATCCTCTTGATGTGTCTGCAAATTGTAAGTTGAAGACAATCAGTGAAAACTTAGGTTGGAAATCACATTATCAACCATATACACGGCCATTAAGAATCTTAACCAGATGGAAGGCAGAAAAAACCCAGCAGTGAAGCCTCTCTTCCACTCTCCCAGCTACTTGGAACAGCAAAGCTCACAACCAATGGGAGTATATATTGTGCGAAAGACCAGTGCCAGAGGCATCGGTATCTGTAATTAGCGGCCGAGGGGAGTTGGCCCAGATTTATAGACTTTCCTATAATGAGATCATTACTTTCTACACTTATCCAATTCTGTATGAAGAGTTTCTTTAGTCTCTTTATGACTGTCTACAAGTTTGCACGGTGTAGGAAGCAAGGAGATTATAGACATAAAATCTGGACTCTAGTAAGAGATGCCCAAGGACCAAAGAAAGCTCTGAGAACTCAGGAGCTCTGGATGTGATCTGGCTCCTGCTGTGTCTGTTTTTCTCAAGTTGTGATTCTGTGCCTTACTTTTCATCTGTTAACTGGAGAACACTACACCCAGAACTATTGAAAGCATAAGAGCGTTGAGATTGAAAACCATGCTGCAGACAAAACGTACAGGTGCAGTTGGTAAAGTTTCTTTATTTGAGAAACCCAAGGCACAACGGGTAAGTTCATGTTGTTAATATTTACTGTGCACGTGCTACGGGGGACCAGGTAGTGAGGTCGGATGCTGGTGATGTGGCAGTGAACATGTTATGGTTGGATGTGAGGTGCCCTCCAGGAGCTCACATGTGAGCCAATGCAAGAAGGGTCAGAGGAGAAATGATTGGGTTTTGAGAGTCTTAATCCAATCGGTGAATTAATTCCCTGGTAGGAATTAACTGAGTGGTAACTGAAGTGGTGGGGTGTGGCTGGAGGAGGTGGGCATCGGGCGTGTGACTTTGGGGTATATGTTTTGTCATCTGGTGAGTGAAGTCTCTGCTTTTCGACCATCATGCGGGCTGCTTCCCTCTGCCACAACTTTCTGCCATGATATTCAGCCTCGTCTCGAGACCCGAGGAATGCAGCTGGCCTTCTGTGGGCTGAAACCGTGAGCCCTCGAATAAACTTTTCCTCCCCTAAAATGGTTCTGCTCAGATCTTTTAGTCACAGCAGTGAAAAAGCTGACTAAAACAGAACAGAATCGACAAAGTCCCTGTCCTTAAGGAGCATGCGTTCAAGTCAGAGAGACAGAGAAGAAACATTTATATAATAAACATGTATAACTTCAGGTGATGGAAAGAACACTTTAAAGACAACAGGGAGTAAGGGGCTTGAGAGGGGTGGAGGGGGCGAGTGCTGCTGCTTTAGGCAGAGGGACCAGGTACAGTCCCGCTAGTGATTTGGGCTGGGGATGTAGCTCAGTGGTACAGCACTTGCTTAGCATGCAGTTGGCTCTGGGTTCCGTCTCCAGCACTGAAAACCAAAACCAAAATCAACAACAGAAAAACCAGGTTGGCATTTGAGCAGAAACCGAATGAAGAACTGAGAGATGTGGCTATTTGAGAAAGGAACACTCCGAGCAGAGGGGAGAACAAAAGCAGACAGCCATCCTCAGTTTCGTAATCAGAAAAGGGGCAAAGATTTGCCTCTTCAAGCAGAAGATGAGAAAGGGTGACCATGACAAATTCACAACCTGCACAGGAGTAGGGTGAAGACACGGGAGGCCTGGCTGCAGCCCCCCTACTCCATCGGCGCAATGACCTTAGTGTCTGTGTCCCTCCAGACTCAAATGTGGAGATCCTAACCTCCACCCGTGGTGGTCTTAGGAGGTGGGGCCTTTGGGAGTTGATGGGCCATGGGGACAGCCCTCATGGATGGCATTAGTGTCCTTATGAAAGAGTCCTGGAGAGTGTGCGTTTGCCCCTTTCACCCTGTGAGGACGCCTGAGAAGGTGGCATCTATGAGATGAGACACCAAATCTGCCAGTGCCTTGGTCTTGGGCTTCCAGCCTCTGGACCGTGAACAGCACATGTCCGTTGTTATAACCTGCCCGTTATGGTATATTTTTATAGCAGCACAAACCACCTAAGTCAGACAGCTGAAAACCCAAGACTGGTGTAAGAGCTAAGCCGTAGCAGCTTTTCCTGTTTTCTTTCACCTATATTTCTCTGAATTTAAAGATCCTTTTGCTTTTTTCCATAAAAACCGGGGTTGAATTGTGTGTGCCTCAGAAAACCTCAGGAGAGGTCTTATCGACACAGAGCAACGTGATTCTCCACCACACTGTGCTTGAGAGTGGGAAGCAGACAAAACAAAGCCCGGTCCCTGTACTGTACACACAAAGTGCCAGTTACCCTCTCACTAAATATTATTTTTTTGCAAAGGTGTTAGTTAAATTACAAGCCACTTTACAGTCTGAATATACCCCGTTGTAGTGTGTATATTATACTTAGCCATAAAATGTTTTGAGGTTTCTTGGGCTGGGAATAGGTATAAAATTACAGTCCATTATCATCATAAATTTCTTTTCATTACTCTTTGTTACATTTCTTAGCTCTAACCCAAATCATTCTTACTCTGCCGACTGTTTACAACCTTCAGATATAAGGAGATGGTCCCCGAGTTCCTCCACATCATCGTTTACTGAGCTCTACCTATTCAGCTCTTTTAATCTTTCTTCATAAATCAAGTTGCCCTTCTCCATCACTCTTGCTGCTTTTCCCCAAACGCTCAGCCCATTTGTCTGTACCTGGCTGGTAATTAGGTGCCCTGAGCTGAGCACAACCTTCCAGGTGGGGTCTCAGCAGAGTCGTCTGTTGCTTCAACTATTGCTGAGCAGATCCATTTCCGTTTCCCCCTGGGTTCCACATTTCACTCCAGACAGAAGCAAGCCACAACACAATGGAGAACAACAGATTTCCCAGACCCAGCAAGCAGCGCCTAGGAGAATACAAAGCCAGTACTCTTCTCATAGAGCCAGGAGGCAGCCAAAGGAAAACATGGTGTGGAGAGGGCAGGGATTCATTTTCTCCTCCATCTTCAGTAACCATGAGAGAACAGCTCTGATGCCACAGTAGAGACATTTTGTCTTAAGTATTACCAAAGCCTCATGGGCGGGGCTTTCTAGGATTTCTGTCCTTCTGGAAGTCACTAGAAGCCTCCTCTATAATGAGTTGATGAAGTGGGGCCTCTCATTCCATGAACATGCTGAGGTCACAGACCAGCAACTTGCTGCTTCTTGCCCACATTTCCTCACCCCCTCAAGTCACAGAAAGGGACACCTTTCTAGCTAGGCATCCACAGTGAGCTGGAATTGATTCATTTTCTCATAAGCAGGTCTATGGGAGCGGAGAAAAACACAAGCAGACAGCTTGAATGGGTTCACATGAATCCTTTGCACCACTGGCCATTGGCTAGCTCTTATTGGATGGTCCCTCCATCCTCTCACACATTCGTCATAGAGTAGGCATCTGACAGACACTTAGAAGATGGCCCCAAAACAGTGACTTACTATGTGTCTAGACCAGAAAGCCCTGGGGTTTATTGCCTTGTTCTCCTATCAGCTATGTGATTTGGGGCAGGTTACTTACACATCGTGGGCCTCAGTTTCCTCATACAGGAGACATCTCGTTGTCAAACACAGGCAAGAGGGAATAGGCAAAGCTCTGATGTGTAACAGGCATTTATATGATGCTAGATTTTTTCCCCAAAGGGAAAACCCATAATAGCATCTGGCTCTGGTAGACCTCACAATCTCTCATGCTTACAAAATTTCCGTAATCATCTCTATGTAGGGATAGTTAGTGTTTGGAGAAAAAAACATTCAAAGAATGCAGTTAGTCTAATCCATTAGTAAGACGGCAGAGAAGTTCATAACCTAGCTTTGATCTGCAATTTGGAGGAAAAAGTTTCCAAATACTTGAGGGATCATTTCTCCCCCTTGATGTGATGTTGGAATTTAACTCCCATTAACCATAACAGGCATAATGAGTCGGCAGCCAGGGGAAACATACCCTCAAGTGCTTAATGAACACAAAATAAAACATTTCCTTTTATCTTCAACATCTACCAGGGTAATTTGAATAATGATTTTCATATTCATGACGCATAAGACCCTTCCATCGGCTCAGTATTGTCACTAAGGCTCCTACAGAATGCCAATAAGTACGTGGAGATTTTTTGATGATGTTGTGGCATGGAAGGTGCTACTGCAGATGAAGCAGGGGATCTCAGATCAGTGAGGTGCAGATGAAGTAACTTTCCACAGTGGCTGCATCTTGTCCATTGAACCAATAGAATTGGATGACTTTGAAGTGATAACCTCCAAATAGAACACAAGTCACCTTTTACAGAGCAGGGACACTACCACCTGATTGGACGACAATGGGACAAAGGCAAAAATGACGGCCATTCCCCCAAACATGAGGTTCTGCAGTTTTCCCAGCTGGGTCTAGAAGGGATAGTCTTAGGCATTTGAGGGGAACAGCGGTGGGTCAGGAGGGTTTAAGCTACACTATTGTCCCAAATTAAACACACAAAAAAACTCTCTCCCTCATCATATCTGTGAGCTCCTTGAGGCAAAAGACCATGTCTTGGGGGTCTTTCCATTCCCACCTCTTAGCACAGAGGTGCATAGAGGGCTCAGTTGTGAAGCGATTACTCTGTGCCAGGCCTTGGGTGAAGCATTTTACATCAATTCTTTTCATCACATTCATTCCCCACTACAAGCCTATGAGAGAGAGAGAGAGGTGGTATTATTATTATTATTATTTTTAATGGAGTAAGAAATTTGGTTCAGAGAATTCTAAAACCTTGCGCAGGGTCTCCCAGTAAGTGTCAGAGCTCAGACTTGAACCCAGGTCTGTCTTGCACCATAGCCTATAATTTGATGCTCAATAAAATATTTGCTTGATGGCACTGGCCTCCGAGGCAGGTCAATATGGGAAAAGGTTGTGTGACTTACACACTTCTGTGGGAACAGACAGCGATGCAGTAAGTCTAGAGGAGGTTCACATGGTTCTATCACAGGAGTTGGGAAATTCTTTCAGAAAAGCATCAAATGGTAAACATTTTAAGCTTTGTCACAACAACTGTACTCTGACGCTGTTGCCTAAAAGTCAATCATAGATAATCTTCATAAACAGACATGGATGAGATCCAATAAAACTTTATTTACAAAACAGACGTGGACAGATGCACGCATCCCCACCCTCCATACTTTGCCAGCCCACACTCTACAGTGCGGACCCCAGAGAAGACAGTACAGAATTTGACCCTGTGTGAGTCAACGTCTCAAAACAGATGACACATTCAAAAGGTTAATTAAAGAGAGTTGTATGAAGGGACTTTCTATAGAAGTGTGTCTAGCATTAAGAGAACCAACAAAGGGCAGTGAAAGATCCAGTGGCTGATAATGGCAGGAAATGGTTGCCAACTCTAGGCCTGAAGGGACTCTAGGGAGGGAACATTATTATTGGTGTAAGAGATATTAATGGGAGAAGAGCCTTCTTCAGGAATTATGGTCCAAGTTTGACAAGCAGCCGTTGCCAGAACCAGGGCCTATCATTCAAGGATCAGGGGAAGGGAGACCCGAACTCTCTCTTCTCCCCTCTGACCACTGACCTTCTGACTGGGGCCTTCTGTTTACCAAACTCGGCTGGAAGCCAGAGAGCAAGAGAGCCTGGGAGCTGTGTCCCATAGAGATGGGACTCTCAGGGCTCCATGCAAGACAGACAAGGGTGAAGACGGCTCTGGAGGGAAAATGAAGAGGAAACTGCACAGTTTTCTATGACAAAATGAAGAATTGCTATTCCATCGAGCTGCTGATTAGATTTTATGAATCAAAGTTCTTTTAAATCTTCCACCTTTTGGGGGCCCAAGAAACTAAAGAAGGGCCATTTCCTGAACAAACGAACAAGCAGGGGTCCTCAGAGAGCCAGAGAGTACCCTTACAGTTCCTTGCCCAGTTTTGTTGTAAAAGGCACCTGGGCATAGTTGCCCAACTGCCCTGTTCCTGTCTGCTGTGCAACTTACAGCTATGTCCAACCAAGTAAAAGCTGAGCATGAATTCCAGGGAAGGGCTGACCAAAGATCAAGATGGTGGAAGACTACCGTGTCTCAGAGATGAGAGGACAGGCTGTTTTCATGCTTTTTCTTTGATTCTTTATTTTCATTTTTATTCTGTGTTTAACAGGAGAAAACACCCAAAACAGTAAAGAAGAAAGAGAAAGAAAGAAAGAAAGAAAGAAAGAAAGAAAGAAAGAAAGAAAGAAAGAAAGAAAGAAAGAAAGAAAGAAAGAAAGAAAAGAGAGAGAGAGAGATCCCAATAACACGCTTATGGTTCAGTTGGATGTCAAGGTTTGCAGCTCCAGGCACACCCAAGGCTGTCGTCACTAGTCCACCGAGTCATTCATTCATTCATTCAGCAAGTTGTTTTTTAATTTAATAATTTTTGTCTTGTATGTATTGCTTCTTTTCAATCAGCAAGTTTTACTGAGCCTCTGCTATGAATCAGTGGTTATGCTGGGATGAATGCTGTCCAGAGTCCTCATCCTGGAGGCCTCCCCTGCTCAGACACCAAGCATTCAAGGGGTTAGTGCTGCGGGCGAGAAAGGCAGAGGAGGCTATAAGAACACAAGGGCCCGTAGCTTGGTCTGGATTCAGGGAAGGGCTCCAAAGGATGCAATGCCTGAACTCATAGGGGAGACTCCTAACACCTCCCCAGGACAGGAAGAGTGGAAAGGGCAGTCCAGGCAGAGGGAACACCATAAGCAAAGGTGTGGAGGCACAAGCAGTTCCAGTCTATCAGCATGTCAGGAGAGAGGAGGAGTGGGGTAGATGGCCCCAGAGTAGCGCTGCCCAATAGGACTTTCTGCAACAAGGGAAACGCTCCCTAAATTGCAGCAGATCCCTAAGATGAACATGTCTAGAGGCCTGATGTACAACATGAGAAGATGTACAACATGAGAAAGGCAGGTGATCAGATTGTGCCATATACAGAATTCATGATAAATGTGTAGATTTTAGCTTCTTTTGCCATAAAAACAAAAATAAAATGGGCAACTATCTGAGATGACATGTTAGTTTGCTTCACTATAGTAACCTTTTCGCTATTTTCATGTATCCCATTACATACTGTTGTAATGTACAAGTGAAATTTATTTAAAAAAAAAACTTCACTAACAGGGAAACCACTAGACATATGTGAGTAGTGAGTACCATGACTAAGACATCGAATTTTTAAATTTTTATTTAGCTTTCGATACTTTAAATAGCTACATGAGGCTAGTGGCTACCAAATAGGACCATGCAGTTCTAGAAGAAAAGGTTAGGGGAGGGCTCCACAGCAAGAGGACCAGTGTTGGAGGCCACAATTCCATTCAGACTTTGCACCTTGACTCTGCTCCGTGGAAGCCACTGCAGAGTGTGTCTGGAAATGACAGTCAGGTTTGTGTTTGTGGTGAGTGGAGATGCATGAAACACAGGTGCCATCTAATTTCTCAAGGTATGACTCCGACTCCAGATGGGACTGAGGGGGCTTCTCACCCCACCTGAGCAGAATTTGAAGAAATGAGCAGATGCTTGCTAGATGGTCCTAAAGGGAGGGCATTAGAGATGGAATCAAGAACAGATGCAAAGCCCCAAGACAGGACAAGGCGCCATAGGGAGGCCTATGCAGCTTTGCACAGAGAGGTCCAGGTGAAAGAAGACAGGAAAATAGGTTATGAGGAAGGACACTGGAAGGAAATTGGGATTTTTATTTTCCATAAAGATATCAAAGATCACTGAAGACGTTTAAGCAAGTGCTCTTAGGTGTCTGACCTTGGGTTAATTGCCCTTCTCCTTCATTTTGGGGGGAACTGCCAGTTATGGAAATTGAGACTCCCCTTACGGGTCTGTGTGAGGACCTCTGTATTTCCTGCTGCGGGTTAATTGCACAGTGAATGTGGCTCCCTGGAGTCTTCCCAGATGCCTCATCACGAGTTGGCCCCTTGCAGGCAAGCTGCAGCTTCCCTGTCCTCAGCTGTCACCACCTCTCCATGCTGTCTTCCAAGCCGCCCACCCTCCTCCACAACCTTCCCCATCTCTTTCACGACTTTGCGCACAGCGGGAGGAAGCTAGCACAGACTCCATAGCAACAACAAAACGTTCATTAATAAAAATAAAAAAATTACCCCAACTTTTTACTTTTCATTTTTACAAATAAGCATACTTTTAAATTTGTAATTGACAAATAATTGTGTCTACGGATGAAGTACAATGCGATGCTTTGATCTATGTGTATATTATAGTGTCCTCAACGATCTATGTGTACATTATAGTATTCCCAACTCATCATTTTTTCCAGATTTTTGTCTGTTTTATTTTTAATTGAGATAACAATTGTACATATTTATAGGGTGCAGTGTAATGATCATGGTAATTGGTATGTCCATCAGCTCAAACTTTTTTTTTTTTTGTAGTGAGAATGTTAAAAATTTATTTAAGCAATTTTGAAGCACACATTATTATTAACTGTGGGCACCGTGCAGTGCAACAGGTACCTCAAAACTCACTCCTCCAATCTAACCAAAGTTTGTTTGCTTTGGTCAACATCTTCTTATCCCTTTCCCTTCCCCTCTAGCTTCTGCAAAACTTTTAGCTTTAATAAAAATGCAGAGCACCATATTGATGCTTCATTGGAAAGAGAGTTGCTATTAATTCTGAGCTGTTTTCTTTTGCAGGAAAGAACTGCTTTCCTTCTGTCCTTCCTTCCAAAACAAGCTAAAGTGAACAGGGTGTGTTTGCCCAAGTACCTTCCAGTTTCCCCATTCTGAGGATTCTGATCTTGCAGAAGGGCTCAGCAACTCTGTCCTCTCTTGGAGCACATGATATAACTCCAGCCATCAGAGCAACTCAAAAAAATCAGATTGCAAACATTGCAATTCAGAAAAAAAACAAAAACAAAACAAAACAAAACAAAACAAAAAAACAACCTGTTGACACATCATTGCAAACTTTGGAAAACTTTCGGCATAGGAACAAGCTGTCCTGTACCAATGAGGTGGGCAGGAACATGAAATCTTCCCTATTTTCATGTTCCCCAGTCTCTCTGTTACTACTCACAGTAAACCATCTGTCAGGTTGGACAAAAGTAGGGGGATAGGAAGGATCTAATCCCGGACAGTTGGACTGTGCTCCATGTCCTGACCTACAGCATGCTGTGGGAGTTAGGCTGCAGCTTGACACCCCAGAACCCAGTTTTCTTCTCTGCCTGTTAGAACTTATTGATATACCATCAGTGCAAAAATGGAAGAGAAAGAACTTTCCACATAAAACTTTGGAGATGTACACTGCAGCTCTGCATGAAAAATAAACAGGAGCAGAGTGAACTTCCAGTACATAATTCACAGCAAGAAAGCCCATGGACTGTGAGTCAGACAGACTATAGTCCAGATCCCTGCTCAGCTACCAACTGCCCAGAGCATGTTATTCAAGCTCTCTGAACTTGATTTCCTTATCTAGGTTTGTAAAATGAAAATAAAATAATATACCTCTCTCATAGGAGCACAGCAAAGTAATATATGAGATACCATAATGTAAAACATCTGGCAAAATGCCCAGCACAGAACAGCTGTTCAATACATGTCCGTTATCTTAAAGAACACTGACATATAAGAAATGTATTTGTTCATTTGACAGGTGTGTATTGAATACTACTGTGTGCCAGGCACTGTTCTAGACAACAGGGACACACACAAAGTCCCTGGCCTCCTGGCATTTACCATTGAGTAGAAGAAGCAGATAATAAAAACTAAATATAAAGATAATTGATATCATGTTAGGTAATGGTAAAATTAAATAAAGAGGGGTCAGATCAGTTTTTATGGTAAGGGTGCTATTTGGATAAGGGTGCTATCAGGAAAGGTCTCTGAGGAAGTAACATGTAAGCACAGAACTGACTGAAAGGAAGGAGGGAGCCATGGATACACCTGGGGGAAGTGTTCCAGGCAGAGGCAAAAGTCATGCAACTGGACAGGAAGGGGCTCAGCAGGAGCCCCTGCAAGAACATAAAGGAGCCCAATGGAGCTGGAGAGCAGGTTACACAAGAAGAGTGGGAGATGAGGAGAGAGGTACCAGGGACCTGGTCACAGGTTGGCGTACTTTGCGAAGGCTTGGTGATTTCACATGTTTACTTTGCCTCTCTGATCAAACTGAAGGGCTTTTGGGTCAGTGGAGTATAGTAATTATGACTGTGGACTCTAGAATCAAACAGAACTGGGTGTTAGCCAAGTTCTTAACTTCTTATCACTTTAATCTCAGGAAACCTCAATTTCCTCATCTATCAAATGGATGTAATGAGGGTGCCTATCTCACTGAATTTTTATGAGGATTAAGTGAGATAATTTGAGTACAATGCCTGGCATTTCATCGGGGCTCCATACATTTGCTATTATTGTTGAAGGCAACAGAAATGTGCTCTGAGCTTTTCTTTTGCCTATCAACAAATATACGTTAGGCTCTGAACATGTGCAAGCATTGTGGTATACAATTCCACACTCCCAGCATCGTGTCAGCTGAGTAACCAGACTCTTAATGAATTTTTACAGATTTACAAAACAGCAGAGACTTTTAAACCTAGCAATCAGCTGATTGATGACTCAGCTCAGAACACAAGAGCCAGGAGGGAAACAAAATATGTCTTTGAATTCCCAAGCTACCTTTCCGTAAGATTACACACTAAAGCTATAAATTTGAGTTATAGAGAACCCTCCATTCCTTGCTCAGTTTTAAGTCCAATCTTCACGCTTAGGCCATTAGGCCGCTCAGCCGTAGAGGGCCAGCATGGGGCCAAGGGTCAACGTGCCGAAGGTAAAGACAGCAACAGTGTGAAAGAATAGAAAACAAAAGCTATAAAAGGCAGGGAGAACTCAATGAGGGAATATAGGACGCTCTTCATTCTCTCCATTTATTTACTGAGCCATTCATTCACTCAACAATATCTATGGGTAGTTATTGCATAATGATTATTATATGATAATCCAATTATAGTTGATCATTATTAGGAGCTGAATTTACAAAAGTGACAAGATCATTATCCTTGACCTCACAGAACTTAAGATGTGGTTGCGGGGTGAGAGGCGAGAAAAAGATTTGTCATGTTGATGGATCAGAAGTGAGTAGCAGGCACTAGAGGGCACTGGAGGAGCATCAGTCAGCTTTCAGCCAGAGAGAAGGTTTCCTGAAGGAACCAGGGCCAGTATCAGGGCTCATGGACTGTGGTTCAATGGCCAAGTAAAAATCAGCACACTATGGAGTTTCCTCAAAAAATTAAACATAGAATTAAAACATGATATAAAAATTCCACTTCCAGGCATCTCTCCAAAACAAACTGAAAGCAATCTTGAAGTGATATTCATATACCCCTGTTTCTAACATTATTCCACAATAACCAAATGATGGAAGCAACTGAACTGTCCACTGACTGGTTGTATTAGGCCACTTGTTATTGCTTTAACAAAATACCTGAGGCTGGGTACTTGATAATTAAAAGAGGTTTATCTGATTCATTGTTCTAGTGGCTGGAGGATTAAAACAGCATGGTACCAGGACCCTGCAGCCCCACCTGGCTGTGTCACTACATGGCAGAGAAACAAAATGAATCAATAGCTGACAGAACGGGAGTAGACTCACTTTATTACAATCCTCTCTTGCACTTCTTTCCACAAGAATGAGAAGGCAATCCCTCAAGAGGAGCATTAAGTCATTTAAAGATGTCATCACCTCCCATTAAGCCCCACTTCTGAAAAATTCTACTTCTCAACAGCACCACACTGGGGACCAAGCTTCCAGCACACGAACCTTTGGGGGACATACTTAAACTCTAAACCATATCAATGGATGAATGGATCGACAAAATGTGGTATATACATAAACTGGAATATCATTCAGTCTTGAAAAGGAAGGAAATTCTGATACACGCTGTCAGGTGGGCAAACCTCAAGAACATTATGCTAAGTGAAACAGGCTAGTCACAAAAGGACAAATGCTGCATGGTACTACATGTATTGGGCACCTAGAGTAATCAAGTTCATTGAGGCAGAAAGAATGGAGGTTGCCAGGAGCTAATAAGACAAAGTCCTTGAAGTTTTCCTTCTTAGCCCAAACTACATGTTCCTTAACCACAGTGATCTGAAAAAGAAAATCTGTCTTTAAGTATTGCCCTTGAAGAAGTTAAAGTACATAAATCTACCAATACATTGGGGCATTGCTTGAATAGGACCATGAAAACAAGCAACAGGATTATTTTGACTTTATAAATAATACCTTAAGTATATTTATAGTGTGCCTCTCCTGTGCACAGCTCCAAGCATCTCAAGATTTATGTGATGTAGAGATGAGAAAACCATCCTCGTGTGATAGATATGGAAAATAGGCTTTTAAAAAGTGAAATGACAGATCTCTGTAGGATTGTCAACTCGAGACTTATCAAGCAGTATCCCACAGGAGTCATCTTACTTAATTTTTTGTCAACAACTTGCTTAAGTGGATTTTATAAATGATTCAAAATCTGTCTGAGTGGCTGGAACTAGAAGTAAAAATGTCGTTTAGAACAACCTTGACAGTTTGTCCCACGGAGAACACCAGGACAAGGATGACTAATGTTCCCAAAGCGAAAGGTCCTTCCTTACAAGGTAAGAGGACTCTGTGGAGTTTGAACACTTCGAGCCCTGGTGCTATTGGAGAAATTGCTATTCATTCAAAGACGTTAGAATTTTGAATTTGGGGGAAAAAGAAGGGGGGGAAGGTCTGAGAGATGAAGTCATAACTGCACTTTTTAACTCTGATTTATGATGTTTCAATTAAACTAGGGAAGTTGACACGACCCTTAAAAATCTCCTGAATGTTCCAGTTGTCAGTTTGCAGCCCATTTGTTCCAGATTCACCCTTCATGGCCCTGCTTGTGATGCTGGGGCTGGACCTGTGGGCATTTCTCTCCTACCAAGTGGTACAATGTGGGGCTTTGTCATGGAAGGAGCTGCAGGGACACTGGAAGAAGAGGCTGTTTCTCTTCCAGCTTCTGGTGTTCCCTCCTCTTTTCTTGGGCCTGAAAATGTTCACTCAGAATGTGGGACACCCTGAAGCATTCACCCTAGTGAATGCAATAGTACCCTTACAGGTGGTACCCATAAGGTTCTGCAGGGGCCCAGTACTACCTTGTAGCAAGTACACTGCTCCCACCAGCTTCCCAATAAGGTTGACCAGTGGCCCAGCTGGACCCAAGGGCAGCTCCTAGCAAGTCGGCATTTCACTGAATTTCTCTGTTAGCCAAAGGGCTACAACCACACCCTCTTCAAATAAGACTTGAATATTAATTTGGGGATGTGGGGAGAGAGTCTGTTTTCCAAATTTGTTCCTGCCTTGGGTAGTCTGTGCCAGTCTTAGGTAGTAGCTTCCCCCATATTTGCTATTCCTATATCTTAGGAATTTTCTTGACCCTTATGGTAGCTGATACTCTGATACTAGTTGATAATTCTTTATATTAAAGTTTCTCTGTCCAAATTATTGTGTGGTTCCTGTATCCTGGCTGAACCTGTTATCTGTTGATATACAGATAACCAACTGAAATGCATTCATTAAAAGATACACAACCCCATTCCTAATAACCAATTGTCATCATCAGGAGAATAAATAAATGAATTGTGATATATTCATAAAAGAAAATGCTATACAGCAATAAGAATGAATAAACTACGAATGCACACAACAAAGCTAGATGAACTAACAATGTTGAATGAATGAAGCAAAAACCAAAGAAAATGTACTGTATATTCCATTTAGGTAAAGTTCAAAAATAAGAAAAAATCCCTGATGCTAGAAAATCAAAACAGCGGTTCCGCTGGGAGGAGGTGAGTAACTGGAAGGGGACACAAGGAGCTCCTGGAATCCTGGTAATGTTCTGTTTCCTAACCTGAGTGTTGGTTATGTATCCCTGTTTGTGCAGATTCATTAGGCAGTACGTTTTTGATGTTTACATGGAAAACCTTATCAGGCTGGAAAACATTACATATTTATGAGGTACAACTTATTTGGCTGAACCATTCATTCATTCATTCATTCATTCAACACAAAATATGTGCACATATTATAGGGCAGTCACCATGTAAGATGCTGAAGATCTACAGATAAATTAGTTACTCATAGGTCCTGCCCATAAGGTCAAAGTCTAGAAAGGGAGATGGACAGGAAAATAGATAACTACAGTGCAACATGATTAATGAGTTGATGATGTATGGAGGGAGCATTGGAGGTGTAGAGAAGAGAGAAATGAGTGGTACATTGAAAAGTTACCCCCAGAAAGGAGACATCTGAGCATGGCGCCTTCCCCCTCTGCAATGCAGAGATATTTACCCACTCCACTATCCTAAAAGATAGCCAAAGAGAAGAGGGAATTCCAAACTGACAGGATAGCATATGTATAGGCACAAATTTTGAAAGCCACTATAAACTCAGAGAAAAGAGTGTTTGCTGTAGCTTGACTCCAGGTAGCACTGAGAAGATTGACAGAAGATGAAGCCAGAGAGGCCAACGAAGATTTGAATGTGGCTTGTTTGTATACCTTCGACTGAGTGTGGAAAACAAAGAACATTGGATAGGTGGTTTTCAAGAACGCCTCCTCACACACAAGCACGAACCAGTGCCTTTGTTAGTCTCCTTTTTAGGAACCGGAATGTGGTGCAGGTGGCACTGTGTGACTTCTGAGGTCACTATAGTGACTATCTTGACATCCTTTAAGGCTTGTTCCAAGAAAAGCCCATTGTCATTTAGGAAGTACAACTGTCTTGAGTCTACCATGTTGTGAGGAAGCATAGCATAAGTGAGACCATGTGCAGAGCTGTTCCAGTCATCCTGAGTGCCAGCCCAGCTGAACCTTCAAATGATTCCAGACATAGCCAATATCTGAGTGCAACTGCATGAGAAACTCCAGTAGAGAACAGACCAGCAGTGGGCTGGGCTGAGCAAGGTCAACATACAGAACTGTACAAGAGAAAAACAGGTGCTCTTTTTTGTTGTTATTTGTTTTATTTTTGTTTTGCTTTGAACTGGCATGTTTTAGGGTACTTCACATGGTACTAGATAACTGGAACAGACATCTTGGAATAGCAGTGTGATATAAAGAGTTTGGGTTTGTTTGGTGGAACAAAATCTGGAGGCATCATAGAGAATGGGTTGAAGAAGGAAGAGGTTGAAGGTACTGAGATGTTAGGAGACCCTTACAGGAGGATAAGCAGATATCAATGAATGTAGGAGAGACTGGAATCTAGAGATATTTCTGAGGTAGAAATGATAGAATGTAAAGACAAAATAAATGTGTGGTGGAAAGAAAGGAAGACTGAAAGTCAGATTTTTTTTTTCCAAGGGAAGAGGTGGTAGATCATGTCCTCAACAGAAAGAAAGGCCTATAAGTGAGGGTAAATAAGGACACGTGTGTACAGGGGGTGAGGGGTTTACAGGGAAATGTTAGTAAAGATGGCAAAAGAGTTGGGAAGTTTGAACCAGGACACAGGGAGATTGTGCAATGCACATGTATATTACATATACACACAGTTACATATGTGATGGTGGAGGTCTCAGGAGTGAAATTGCCAGTACAAAGTGTTCAGAATAAGAGGAGGGGACAAATGGTGGAATTTGGAAAAAATAACTCAGTGGTCAGGGGAGTTTTCAGTTTGCACAAAGGAAACTGAAAAGAATAATAATAGAAAAAGAAAGACATGTCTTAGAAATAGAGGGACGAGAGAAGTTCAAGAAGTCTGGGGCTTTCGTTGTCAGAAGCTACTGTGAGATCAAATGAGATGAGACTGTGGTTCTGACAATTAAAAAGTCATTAAGACTCTCTATGAGACTACTTTCAATAATCTGGCTTTGATCAGAGTAGTTTTAGAAGCTGATTGGAGGCTTAAAAAGTAGACTATACATATAAATTACTCTTCATAGATATTTGGGATTAAAATGAAGGAGGAAGAAAGATAAATGTGTTTCTCTGAGCATGAATGTAGGTTAAGGGGAAGGAGGAGAGTAAGGACAGGCTTGCCAGCATGAGGTCTCTGAACCAATGATGGGAAGATGCAGAGGTCACTAGAGTGAATTTATGAGCATCTGCTTTTCCAAGTGTGGTCACAGATTAGGAGCATTAGTGTCACTTGGGATCTAGTTAAAAATGTAGAATCTCAGGTCACAACTCAGAACCAGAATCTGTATTTTAACCAGATCCCAGGTAATTAACATGCACATTAAATTAATATGCACTGAGGTAGGTCAAAACAGAAACATGCAGGAAGGACGAAAGACAACATAGGCAGACATTATGGCACGTTGGCCATTTCTTGGTTCAGTCACTTAGACATGTTTTGATTTTTATCTGAGATTTAATGAGAGACATTTAGAACATCCTTTTAGTGCTCTCAAATTCTGGGGATATAAGAAAAATTAAGTTTTGTGTGATGAGAAATCATCTCTAGTGAAATTAGAGGAAAGAGTGTTCTGTTCAGTTTTCCTCTAGGCAGAATTACCTACAGTGGAGTTGGGGATATTGTCATTGCTTGAGACTTACTCTCAAATATTCTGCTCTATTTAGTCTGAAGTGAGACTTGTATTTTTTAAAAAATAATTTTTTTGTTTTAACAAGTCCCTTGTGTGACTATTATACAGCCAGGGTTGACGATTATGAGAGTTAAGGTAAAGCAACCTTGACTGTACATTAGAATTGCCTGGGGGAGTTTTAAAGCTGTCAGATACCTAGGTCCCACCCCTAATGGTTTGATTCAATCAGACTGAGATGCAGCCTTAAAAATGACCTATTGATGTTGTTCCTAATCCCAACCTTTTAAGGTACTCATTTCCTTTACTTTAATGGTTCTCAGCCTTCGATGAACAGTCAAATTATCTAGGGAACTTCAAGAACTACCAATTTCCAGGCACTTCCATCAAAAATGTCAGGTGAAAAAAGGCACATTTCCCTCTTTTTCCTTTTAAACTCTCATAGCATTTACAATCTGAACTATCCAACATAACACTTATTCAATCATCAACAACAGCAATCAACAGTGTTTGTTGAGCACTTACTAAGTACATAGAATAGTGCTGCACTATTCTCTATTTGTAAAATGTGTTTATATCTCCTCCTCCCAGCAAGTCAGGTTTTTGATAGAAGCAATACATTTACACTTCCTTTTTGCTTCCCAGTTCCTACTATAAAACGTCGGCGCTATTGTTCAATATTTAACCACATATATTTAGGTTATAATTGAATTGAATACAAGAGCAATAGCAAAGTCAAAGTACCTGGTTGGGAGTAAGTAGGATTTTAGAATGTGATGATGTTTTTATTCTTGTGAAACAAGAAAGTCTAAAGTCTTCTTCAAGTTCCACAACGTATTTTTAAAAAATGATTTTTCCATTTTGTGACCTGGAGACCACAGCAGAATCTTCTGGGGAGCTAGTTATTAGTACAGACTACTGGGTTCCGCTTTAGACCTAATAAATCAGAATCCCTGTATATGCGTTCTAGAAACCTATATTTTCAATAAGTATACCAAACAATGCTAATGCAGTGTAAAATCTGCAAACAGCTGACTTAAAAAGATGAGGAGGAACAAGAATTAATGTGAATAGAAGGCTAACTACATGTTCAATATTTGATAAGCGCACGCCCTGCGCCGGTACAATGTGGGCACCTGTCAACACTGAACTAAAGGAAGTCCTTAGCCAGAAGGGTTAACAGGGTCAATTAGTGTACTGGGTGTCTCGCCAATAATCATAATGTAAAGCAATAAACTTATCGAGCTAGGCTTTTCATAGTTCACATCTTTTAACTCTCACATCAACCAGGAAGGATGGGCATTGCTGTTCCCACCTTTACCTATGGTGACAGCGAAGCTTTGAGAGTTTGCCTGGGATAGCACCGCGGATAAGCTAAGATTCCAGGCTCAGAACTTCTGGGTCCATTCTGCTTTTCTAGAGACAAATTTCTACTTCCGTACAGTTTAGGAGAATTGTTCCAGATGCTCGAACACCTCTAACGAACAGTCACAAGCCTGTGGTTTTAGTGCAAGCAGCTGCGAGTTTTCGTGACAGTGGTGAGGGAATCCCCTTCGGAGTCCTCGGGACTCCCAAGAAGGGTCGACAGAGTGGGGACTTCACTTCCCGGCAGGCCCCGCGGCCACTGATCTCGCGAGGCTTTTGTGGCATTCGCCCCTCGCTCCTCTCCGGCGGAGCGACCGGTCCTGCCCTGGCGCGCGGCATGCTGGGACGTGTAGTCCGGCCGTGACCTGGACGCCCCCTCGGATGAATGGGGCCTGGGCTGACTGCGAACTACAGCTCCTCCGCTGGCAGCGTGGGTGGCGGCCGCAGGGAAAGGGGGAACCGCCGCGGCCCGGGGCAAGAGCAGCGCACCCGGACCGTGGCGATGTTCAGGGCCGCCTTCTTAGGGTAGCAGCATAGGCGGGCGCCTCCTGCGCGCTCGCTCCCCTGCCCCTACACCGGCCATGCGCCCGGCCTTCGCGGTGGGCCTGGTCTTCGCAGGCTGCTGCAGTAACGTGATCTTCCTAGAGCTGCTGGCCCGGTGAGTGACCCTCTCGGTCCGCGCCCAGGCTCCCGGGGCTGGTCGGAGGAAGCTGGACGTGCCGGACCGCATCCCTGCGGGTCCCCACCCCGTGGTGCGTGGGGCCCGCGGCGGGGACTGCCGGAGCCCCGCTCCCGCGTGGGCAGCCTGGGACCCTCGGGTCCGCTACTCCGAGTCCTGAGCACCGCCGGCTATCCCGCCTAACAGTCTGACAGCATCCCGGTGAGGGGAACACTAAGGGTGTTGCTGTCGTCACCCGGTTTCCGCACCCTGGGGGATTGAAGCCTGCGGAGTTTTTCAAGTGACTGGTCCAAGTTGGGCGGGGAGCTGGTGGCAGAACCCAGGGTTCCTTTGCCCAGCCGCTGCCTCCCTTACTTCCCGTTCAGCTCCAGCTCGGTTCTTCGCCCAGTCAATAGCATATCCCTTGAGTTGAGCAAAGCTTTCTGACTTAAAAAGCGTTCTGGTTTGTACACACTGCAAATTTTCACCTTTTGTGTGTGGGGGGTCGGCGGGATACAGGGGACTGGACTCAGGGGCACTTGTCCACTGAGCCACACAGCTCTCTTTTGTATTTTATTTAGAGACTGGGTCTCATTGAGTTGCATAGCACCTTACTTTTGGTGAGGCTGGCTTTCAACTGTCGATCGTCCTGCCTCAGCCTCCTGAACTGGGACTACAGACATGCGCCACCGTGCAGAGCTGCAGCAATTGGCCTCAGAGTTGCTTATGAGTACTTTGCCGAAACATGCATCTCAATGATGTAGAACAGATAATTATTTATGTAGAAGATCGGCATTTCCAGCTTTAAGATATTATAACTTTTAAATTGGGAAACATGCATTTTGTAATGTATAAATTGAGAAAGGCTAGGACACTTTCCCAAAGGGTTTCTAGGCTGACTTTATTGAGGTAGCTCGCAAATGGTGTTGAGAAACAATGTGCAAAGTTCAGTGGACAGAACTGTTGCTGAAGAGACAACAGGTGGAAAGGAAAAGGTTCTGGATTAAAAAGCTCAGAGTTATGAATTTCAGTCTTGACTTTGCTATCCATAGACCATGTGGCCTTTTCACATTACTTAGCCTCTCTGGGCCTCCTTTCCTCTGCTGTAAAATAATATCTATGGTGCCATCTAGCTTCCTGGTTCTAAATTCTCCATTTATCTTCCAAATCATCCTGGTGTCAAGAATTATAATATGTTTTTGCTGAAAGTGAATTAGGTCTAAAGTTAGGTGATCTTTCACTATTTGTAAGTGGCAGAGCAAGAATCAAGATGTCCAAATTCCTAATTTTTCCACCTCCCAGTTAATTTTGAACTTGAACATCCCATAGTTATTGGTCATCCAATTCTTCATGTGATACCTGCTAGAGATGTGTTTTATTTGAAACCATTGATTAAATCATTCCAAAGTAACCAGTTTACTTACATTAAACTTTATATGTAGCTAATTTTTAATATTACAGGGCTTGAAATTCTATTATGCAGCAATCGTTGGTAAAGATATATTATTTGTTTTGGGAGTAGGTGGTGAGGGATATGAAAATGAAAAAAAAAAAAACACCTGTATCCAGCTATAATCTGATACACTTCAAAAGAAAAGTCACTTTGGAAATTGATATGTAGTTTATATATACATTTTGAAATATAAAAAGTATTGGGCACGGTGGTGCACATCTGTAATCCCAGCAGCCAGGGAGGCTGAGGCAGGAGGTGCCAGTCCAAAGCCAGCCTCAGCAAAAGCAAGGTGCCAAGCAACTCAGTGAGACCCTGTCTCTAAATAAAATACAAAATAGGGCTGGGGATAAGGTTCAGTGGTTGAGTGCCCCTGAGTTCAATCCCCCGTACCCCCAAAAGATAAAAATAAAAAATAAAATAAAATGATATAATTAGGTAGTCCATGGAAATGGTCAGAAAATAATAGTGTAATATTTGTGTTATATATGCCATTAAATTAAATCTTGCCAAAGGCTATGTGATGCCAGAATATGCTAACTACTGAAGCCTCTTTTTACTAGTTTGTGAGTCCTTGGCTAAATTACCTGGTCTCAGCTGCCAAAGCGGGTGATGGTTCCATCAGCCTCACAAGGTTTGAGGATTAAATGAGATGCATATAGAAAACATGAAACTTGCTTTTGGTTGAGTTCCCTTACTCGTACAATTTTGTTTCAATACAGGTATACCTTGTTTTATGAGTTAGTTGTGGACAAATCTAACTTTATGAAATGTTTCCATAGGAGCTTCTATTTAGAATACTTGGACTAATTTGTAAACAAATCATTCCTCCCTATTTATCTTTTTTCCTAATTCTGCATTTTTGCACACGACAGTGGGTTTTCATTAAGTGGAGAAGTACATTTATTAACATAATCAGTGATACATGATATGCTGAACTGAATAGCTGCCTTTTCCTAACTTGCTTGGGTAAGTCACAACTTCTGTGACATATCAGTAAAATAAGACCTACTTAGGCCACACAGTCTTTAAGGTTCTTTCTAGACGTGGTCTTAGAATTCACGCCTTTTTCTGGGAACATCACAGTATAAAGCCCATGAATTTTTTAGTGCAGGAGCTGTACTTTTTAACATGGCTTCCTAAGAACACTTAGGCACCATAGTAAATGGTAAATTTACTCTTAAATGTAAATGATAAAGTTGACTTGTTGGAAAAAGAATATTTTTAACCGGTTTCCCCAAATTGGGAAATAAATTTGTTTTTTTTTCTTTCTGATTTGTATACCTATAATTGGGATCAATAGTAAAATATAAACACATGTATTGCATGGAGCGGATACTTAGTAATGAGTAAGTGCCTGCTCCCATCTCCTTTAAGAAGCTCCTTCCTACCTTGGAAACAAGATATTCATGGATCAGCTAACTAAGTTAGCAAGGTATTGTATGTCTGACATTAGGAAAACAATCTGAAATTTTATTTTCCCCATTTAATTTTTCAGCCAAAGATCTGATATTGAATTAAATAAAGAAGTTTCCTTTATTTAGAAAAAGAAAAGGTATGAACTATCTGCCCAGTTCCTTCTCTTCAAAGTTGCTTTTTTTCTGAAATAAAATTTGGATTCTTGCCAAAGAAAATTCAAAGTAAGAGCAGTTGTTGGCAGTTAATAATTATAGTTCTTGAGGAATAAATTTCAAAAGAACAAAAGATTTAGGGGAAAAATTAAGTTTTACTCTGAAGTTTTAAAATGAATTACTCAAGTTTAAAAAATAATTCCACCGAGAGATATAAAGTAGTATGTTCTTAAAAGGCCAAGTTGATTTTAAAAAGAAACTTGAGCTATATGAATATATTAGGGAGATGTCAAAATTATATGGAAATAGAGACCAAAAAAAGTAGATTATGAGTTGTCAAAAGACCTGGGGTAAAGAAGGGAGGGAGGGAGTAACTTGTGTGCACCTGGGATTTCCTTTGGGGGATGTCCTAAAATCAGCTAGTGGCAGTGGTTGCATGACTACAAAACCACATTAAAACCACAGAGTTGTAATATTAAGAAGAATAAGGATATATGCAAACCCCATTACTTTGCCTTGAGGCCCCGGGAGGCTTACCTGACTCAGCCCTGTGATTCTTAGTGTCTTGGGCTATAAAATGGGCATAATAATACTTTCCTCCATAAAATAAAGATAAAATTAAAAAGTGATGGCCTTTAAAAACTCATAAGGGGTGCAGCTTAGTGATAGCGCCTGTGTGAGGCCCTGGGTGTGAGGATCTAGGATTCAGCCCTGCAAAAACAACAAAACATTGAAAAATCATCTGAAGAATACACTTGTAAAGTGAATCTTTTTTAAAAATAAACTACCTTTTAAAAAACCTTTTGTACATATGCTGATATTTTAGATCACACTTACTAAAGTGAGGCATTCCTACATTCGTTGGCTCACTTGAGTAAAGGCTGTGATTTGGGGCTCAAGGATGGATGGGATGTGGTCTGTCCTCCAACAACCCTACTGTGGCACTGGGTTCTCACTGTGACATACTTCCCGTTTGGCTTCTTCATGCTGCCGTTGTCTTTGCGAGGGCAGGGATCAGGTGTATTCACATTGCGAGCTTGCTCTAAGCTATAGCACCTAACTGTGCGTATAGGTTCTTGATAATTGTTCATCAGTTGAATTGGCCTTCAATTTTGGAAGAGAGAAGGTGGACGGAAAGCAAGACAAGTTTTGAGCTTTTGGGCTCAGTCTTGTGCTTGGCACTTCATGTGTATTTTCTCCTTGAATTCTCACTACAATAATAATAGATCATTTTCATTGAAAACCTTTCAATATGCAAGATCCCAAACTGGTCATCAGTGGTGGTTCTGTTTGCCTTTGTCACGCTGTGGCAGGCACTGTGTTAAGTACTTTTCAGGGAGTGACTCGTTTACTCCTGAGATGAGCAACTAATATGGTTTCCATTTTAGAGATGAGAAAACTGACTCCATGGCATGTGATGAGCATGGATCTTGCATGTCAATCTATACTTTAACCACTATGGAGCACAGTAGTTCTCAATCCCATGCAAGCGTGGAAGTTTCTGCACCTCTTACACATGCACGCACATATGCACATTCATGCACACTTCAACTCTGACTGTACATTAGGATCAAGAGAAACTTTTTTTTGGTACTGGGGATTTAACTTGGGGGCTCTTAACCACTGAGCCACATCCTCAGCCCTTTTTATTCTTTCTTTTGAGAAAGGGTCTCACAAAGTTGCTTAGGCCCTGGCTGTGTTGCTGAGACTGACTTTGAACTTCTGACTGCTTTGGTGAGGCTGGCTTTGAACTTGACATCCTCCTGCTGCACCCTCCCAAACCACTGGGATTATAGACGTGCACCACTGTGCCTGGCCAAGGAAAACTTTTGAAAGTAGATTCCTAGGATCCTGTCCCAGAACAATGAAATCAGAAGTGGGAGAGTGAGCCTCTTCAGGCACATGGGTTCATAAACCACAGTGGGCTGGAGGGAGTTCAGAAGCACTGTGCCAGGGACCATCAGGTTAAAGTTCCTTCTTGTGGCCCTCATAGATAAGATAATGATTTTAATTAGTTTCTTGAATGAGATAACGATCTTACATGCTCATTTATGGATTCTGGCAACCCAATGTTTGGCCTTGTCCCTTGAATATTTAAAATGCTGAAAGAGACATTGTTGAAAAAAAAAATTGAAAGAGTAGGTTTCAAGGAAACCTTCACAGGCAGCAGAGGTTAGTAGTAGTGATGTCTGCTTCAGGTGGTAAGCCTTACTTGCTACAAGAATGGCTTATGCCTTGACTTGTCTGTTTTTATGCCTGATGGATATCTTTAAGAATTTGTATATCTTGTGTAATATTATGCTACCAATAGAGAATGGAGTTCTGATAAATAGTGCTGTATAAATATGTAATAATACAGTTAAAGCCTATATTCACTGGCTTCAGGTAAATGTCTTTGGTCAAGATGAAGAGAAGAATATGAAGTGGTGATTATTGGTAGTAAGGGAAATCTGGATGCTCACTTGTACTCTTTCCAGTGATTGAGCAGAGCTGAATAGACAAGCTCAAGAAAGCCATTAACATATCATGTGACTAATTTTCAGAATGTCTCCAGCTGGATGTTAGAAGGAATTTTTCTACTTTGTAAATCTGTTCCCAGTGATCACTGTGAAAGATTCCCCAACTCTTAAATAGATCACTGAAGAGGATCAGTTGAATCCCACAGACATTTTCTTGAGTGCCTAATCGATCTGAAATGCTGTGGTAAGGGTTGCAGTGGAAGGAACCATGGTAGTGTTTCTCAGTCTTATTGCCTCTGACCCCAGAACCCTTTTTAGACTCTTTTCCTAAATCACCTCTTCACAGATATACTATATTCTGGTTTAGGCACAGGTGTGTTATACTGTGCCTTATACTGAAAAGGGGTAAGATCTCTTCCCCTTCCCAAGAACAGTTTTTACCCCCTTGGGGACACTGTCTAAAATAATGTCCTTATCATCACCTGACCAATGATTCCTGGACAGGAGGGATATATAAACATTCCAGGAGAAAATCCAGCCTATTTCTGTCCTTGGGCTTTTTTACCTGTGCTGACTAACCTCCTGGCTTCAGGCCTTTTGGTTAAGTGAGGATCTCCAAGAACATATAACCAGCCTCCTACCCAGTACCAGGAAAGCTGTGTCACAGTTCTGGCAATGAGTAGGACAGAACAGTTCTCACTCATGGCCTGCTACACCTGGGGAGGAATAAAATAAGAAAGTTTGACACGTTCTGTGAGGTATAATGCTAAATGTGTGTGATCAATGGCATCTGAGAGCCAAGATAAGGAAAGACAGTGGGTAATAGGAATCTATCCTTCCTGCTATTTTAGAATTATAAATATAAGACTTTAGTGCCCTTTATCTCTGTCCTTGTGCCTTATTTTTCCTTTCTGTTACTCACCACACAGGAAGCATCCAGGATGCGGCAACATCGTGACATTTGCACAGTTCTTATTTATTGCTGTGGAAGGCTTCCTCTTTGAAGCTGACTTGGGAAGGAAGCCACCAGCTATCCCAATAAGGTATGGCACATAAAAGTCTCTTAGTTTTTGGTCTTTTTAAAAGGTTAAAGAGAGGCGGTACCCATAGATGAGGCATTCTTTTCTGAGATATATATCAAAGATATCAGTAGAATAATTCATTATATGAATTTAACACATTGTGAAATTCTGGGGAGTCTGTTTTTAGGATAAAATTCCTACCACAACACATTATATAACTCCGAGGAAGACAATAGTGTATGCATTTGTGTTTGTGTGTGACTGTTGCTTTTTTTTAAAAATGATTGACTTTGAGGACTATATAGAGGTGGTGGTTATACAATTTTGAAGCATACTAAATGCCACTGAATTGTTCACTTTAAAATGGTCAATTTTATGTTACATGAATTTTATCTCAGTTAAAAGAAAATGAATGGCGAGCTAAGTCAGAAATGTTGATGCTGGTCCTCTGTCCATTAGCCCACACTTGCATAGCTGTACTCATGGGGCCAAATAGAACAGTTAAACAGTGTGTTGAAGATTCAGCCTTCTTGCGGTGAGAGATTTGAGTGTTATCCATACAGTTGTGAGTGGTAGGAGAATGGTGTCACTTAATCCCGTGGAGAGCAACATTCCCATGTGACTGTATCCAGGTAGTCACATTAAGGTTCACCCTTGTTGGTGGTGTTTTGCAGCATTCCTGACTAGCACGCTACGGAAAATCTGGCCAAATTGTGTTGCATTAAATATTGAACTTGTAAATTTCTTGATGGGATGCTTTTTTAGTCAGCTTTTTCACTGCTGTGACTTAAAGATCAGACAAGAACAAATTTAGAGGAGGACAAGTTTATTTGGGGGCTTGCAGTTTCAGAGGTCTCAGTCCATAGACAGCAGGCCCCAGTCCTTGGGGTGTGAGGAGGAGCAGAACATCATGGGGAAAGAATGTGATGGAGGAAAGCAGCTCAGGATGTGACTATCAGGGAGCAGATAGAGAGTCCCCTCGCCAGGGCAAAAAATATACCCAAAAGGCACATCCCCAGTGACCCACCTCCTCCTGCCACACCCTCCCTGCCTACTGTTAGCACTTAGTTAATCCCCACCAAGAGTTAATTCACTGACTGGGTTAGGGCTCTCAGAACCCAGTCATCTCATCTCTAAACTTTCTCGCATTGTCTTCCACATGAGCTTTTGGAGGACACCTCACATCTAAATCATAACAATGCTGAATACTCTGAATACTTTTTCTGCATTGGCTTTAGTATCTTCATAAAACTTCTGTTCCTGCAGACCAGCATTTACCTTGCAATTTTTTACTTCTTTGGCTTTTCCTGTCTCTTCCCACTTCAGCCATTTGCATGGATCAGGAATGTATTCAGTGTCACCATGACTTTTCAGCATCCTTGCTGGCCAATCTCCCTGCCCCCCATTTGTTCATTCCTGTTTCACTTCTGCCATTTCATCCTGGCACCTCCCACTCAGCAGTTGCCATGATGTTCAGAATGAAGTTCAAACTCCCCAACCTGCCCTTGAGACTCCCATGATCTTGCCCTAACAACCACACTCCCATGTGTGTCCTATTTGTGTTGACTATTTTAATTTCTGTCTATGAAGCCATAAACAAAGATTTGCTCATGTAATTCATCCTCATAAGTGATTTCTAGGCAGTGCTTGATCAGCAGTCATGTAAAGTAGTTGAGTTAATTATCCTGAAAGACCTCGATGAACTCTCCTTGCCTCCCAGAGGCATCTCTTCAAGATGGAACTGAGAAAATTGGACAAGAAGCAGAGTCACTGATAGATACTTTTAAAAGGTTCTGAAGAAGCAGTGGCTAGTGATTCTGCATGTATGCATTACTGTGCTCTACATTCATTGTTAAGCTCCTCAAACTTTCCAGACGATGTTAATTTAGCCTTGGACTTTACTACCTATTGTGATGTATAGCAATAACTCCATATCTAACCAGCAACACAAAATAGGTTCTTGTCAGAGAAGATAACTTGGAACAACTCACTCTTGTTATATCTTCAAGTGTGCAGAGGTGGAAAATGGTTGGAAATATGTGCTCAAAGATCAACATTTCATGAAGAACATGGAAACACTTATTCACCTTTGCCATGCATTCTTTAGTCATTGATTTTAAATATTTCTCTTTTTGAATATGTTACGTTGAATCATGATATACAACCCATTTTTTTTTTTTTTTAGGTACTGGGGATTGAATTCAGGGGCACTCAACCACTGAGCCACATCCCTAGCCCATTTTTGTATTTTATTTAGAGACAGGGTCTCACTGAGTTGGTTAGGGCCTCATTAATTTGCTGAGGCTGGCTTTGAACCACACCGGGCATACAACCCTTTTTGAATTACAAAAACCATGGCAATTTTATATGGTTTAACCTAACATATATGAAAATTATGTACGATGAATCAATACAGTAAGAATTATCTATTCACTTAAAAACCTACTGATATCTATTAAGTAACATTTTAAAAGTTTAGTATTAAGTGACCGTGTATACTTGAGAAAATAATTTCTTTAAATGTTCAGAGCCAGGCTTGGTGGCACACACCTATAATCCCAGAGGCTTGGGAGGATGAGGCAGGAGGATCGCCAGTTCAAAGCCAGCCTCAGCAAAAGCAAGGCACCAAGCAACTCAGTGAGACCTTGTCTTTAAATAAAATACAAAATAGGGCTGGGGATGTGGCTTAGTGATTGAGTGAACCTGAGTTCAATCCCGGGTATCAAAACACAAAAACAAAAAACATTCAGTGATTCAAACTTTTCCCATATTAGTCTGATTTTGTATTTTTATACATACATAATATTTAACTTCACATGATAATTGTGATGCAATCTTTTAATGCAGAGGAAATAAATAAAATGCTTTGTAGACTAAAGATATAAACTTCCCTCTATACTTGATTCCTGGAAATAACAGATTCTGCGATGTGCTGTTCTGTCTGCATTTCAGGTACTATGCCGTGATGGTAACCATGTTCTTTACTGTCAGCGTGGTGAACAACTATGCCCTGAATCTCAACATCGCCATGCCCTTGCACATGATATTTAGATCTGTAAGTGCTGCCATGTGCGTGGTCCTCTGAAAAGCATAATGAAGTAGTAGATTGAATATGTAGCAGAAGTAGAAAGGCCTTGTAGAAGTCTTTGTTCTTGAGTATGAGAGTAGGTTTGTGCATGTGTGAGCAAGGATGGCTTTTATCCGAGAAGGAAGGCATAAAGAAAGAAATGTAAAAGTGGGTGGTTACCTTTTATTTTTCTAAAGTTTAATGGGGGATTATTAAAAAGAAAATTAAAATTTCCCTGGGAAACAGATTTTACCTTCAGTTTCCTTCATCCGGTTGCTTTTATTTTCAAACTTACTATTAAAGTTATTTAACTTATTTCTTTTTTATCACTTAGTTTATTTTTTCCATAAAAAATTACATTTACTTCTGGTACTTGAAACAGGTACAGATTGAGTACCTTTGCCCCAAATGCTTGTGACCACGGGTGTTTTCAGTTTTGGAATATTTGCATATACCTAATGAGATATTGTGGGTGATAGAACCCAAGTCTAACCACAGAATTTATTTATGTTCCATGTGTACCTTACACACATAGTCTAAAGGAAATTTTATATGATATACTTAATAATTTTGTGCGGGAAACAATGGAATTTTTCACTGTGGCATCATGTAAGCACCCCAGAAGTTTTGGATTTTAGAGTATTTCAGATTTTCAGATCAAGGGTCTCAAATTGTACTTCTCTTTTCTGATTTTTTTTTTTTTTCAACAGAAACTTGAGGCTAATAAAGGAAAATTCTTGACAAAGGAATTTTTCCCAAAGCAGTATAAGTTTTCTTCTTTTCCTAATGTATGGTGGGAAGATCGAGGTGTAGTTTGTATACAAATAATAACAGAGTATTCCCAGAAGAGCAGGGAGGACTTCAAGGGGCACGTAGGTAGGATTGCATCAGAATGCAGAATAGAATGTAGCATTTTTTGGGTGACCCAAGATTTTTGTGATATTAAATGTGTTATTCCTCAATGGAATTATTAATTATATTATTGAGATGACCTTCAAAGAATTTAACACATAATAGACTTTAATAAACACTTGCTGATTGATTGACATCTTTCCAGAGAAGAGAGAGCCTTACATGACTTCTTTCATTAAAACTAGAGGTGAGGAGAAGCTTAATAAAAGTCTTAGAAATTAGATGGAAAAATGACAAGAAGAAGTGTATGATGTCATTTATTCCTATTAGCCCTAACTTCTGTGACTAGTTTTTTGTTGTTGTTGTTGTTGTTTTGTTTTGTTTTTTTAACGGTGCTGGGAATTGAACCCAGGGCCTTGAGCTCCAAGGCAAGCACTGGGCTATATCACCAGCTCCAAGAATTGATCATTTTTGTTATCATTCTTAGCTCTAAAAGGTTTTGTTATTTCACATGATAGATCTTTATGGTCTATACTTTTTGCCATCGTAAGAACAACTGGATCTTATTAATTATTCATCCATCCTCCTTCATTCCATGTTTCCCCCATTGTCCACATTCATATTTATCTTGAATTATTTTCTTCCCCTGGTGCACTAAAACTCTTCATTATTCTTGTTTCCTTTTCACAGGGTTCTCTGATTGCCAACATGATCCTAGGAATTATCATTTTAAAGAAAAGGTAAACAATATACCTTTCTGTTTTATGTATAGAAGTGATATTCTGACCCACCACCCCTGGGCTCATCATCTGGATTCTTTTTCCCTTAGTGGTTATAAGTTTGCTTGGCCATCTACCTTTTTTCTTAGATCTTTTTCTAAAAATGATGCACAATGACTTAATTTTCTGAGGCAGTTGGCCAGGTGAGAGGGCTAACCTGTGATTTTGGAGTAGTATCTTCTCTGAGTGGAGTTGATTAGCTCTTGTCATGACTGAATCTGTAGTACCATACTTACCTATGAATCCAATAGAGCTTCTCTGTGCAGTATGGTTGCCCCTAGTCATATGTGACTATTTGCATTTACATTTACATTTACATTATTTAAAATGAAATAAAACAATCTTTCCTCTTTTAGTCTCACCAGTCACGTTAACTAGCCACATGTGGCTGGTAGCGACCACACTGGAAAGCCCAGATATGGGCCATTTCTAACAGCATGGTTTTAGGGCCAGTGCTGCCCTAGAAGGTGCTCATGAGTACAACATGATAAACTGGGGAATAATCACACTTATTAAAAAGAAAAGTCCTAACAAAGGGCCAAAGAGCTAATAAGGTGGAATGAATGATTTGGGACAGTTCTTTGTGACTGTCACTGATGACTTTCTTTGGGGTAGGGATAAGAAATATCAGAAGTACCTGGGATCACAAGACTAAAATTGTACAATTGGATGCAATTTTTTTTTCAGTGTATTCAGTGCCCAGCCTCAGTGTTAGAGCTTGGAAAATAGCTGTCAATTCAGAGTATGGAACCTAGAGTTTTTATGTAGTAAGGGCTTTGTCTTTAAAAGGGTAAATTGTCTTGTGGACTCCTTATCACAGACCCTTTATCTCCTGAGACTTATGTCTTCCCTAGATAAGTACCATGGTAGCTGATTTCTTTCCTCTAGGTTCTCTGCATTAAATATACATGCATATTGGTCAAGTTGACTGCATTTGAGGTGACCATTGAGTTTCTTGGTAGTGTAAAATTCACCTTATAGACCCGTGGACCTTCCCCGTCTTCCTTTGATTTTAGTTCATAACAGGGATAAGAAAGGATATATCATAAAGGCAATTGTGTTCTCCTGATATTGCCTCAAAATGTCAGGAGCTTTTCTCAAATATCATTTCCTTTAAGAACTTGTTTTGAGTCTGTCTTGTTTGAATCTATCTAAGGCTTTTGACTACTTTCTGTATGTATCATCCATTGAGCAAGAATTTCAGTAAGTTAACTGATAGGAATAAGTTAAATATCATTTTATTAATCTTGGGTATCAGCCCTGTGGGTATGCTCCTTACCCCAGGATTTGAAGACCAAATCTATACTTTCCTTAACCATGCCTTTCATTATTTTTTGACCTGAGTTGTAATGTCTTCATATTGATCTTTCCAGACTGAAGAGTTTCATTATTTTTATGTCTACTCCAGTGATGCCCACCCTCTTCACTAGTGTGGTCCTCTGGGCCTTTTAGTTCCCTTTTTCTGCTTCTTAACCAGTTCTCTCTGCCTTTTATGAGGTACTGTGACCAAACGATACAATGTGTTTGAGTAGAAGAAAATGATGGTTTGTTTTATAAGTTTAATTTCTTTTAATCCTTCCCTGAGGCCTTTTGCTTGATCACCAAAAATCTGAGAGGGATACTAATGATGCTATTTAGTTAATGTGAAATATCGCTCTTATTATTGCTCATCCTTCTATAAATTGAATATTCTCTTTGTCCAAATATGCCAACATTCAAAAGTAAGACTAAAGTTATTCAGAAATTTTTTAAAAATAATACCTTCCCCAGAGAATGTACAATTTATTTATTTTCTTGAGCACGTAATGCTGCTACTTATACCTAATGGTCTATTCTTCCTCTTTGGGTGTGTGTCCTATGATTCAGGTTTGGGTTCTGTAAAGACAGGATAGGCCACTGAGTCCAGTTACGACTGGTCAGACTCACATTTGGACTCTTGAGAACAGAATGTAATGTCATGTGTTTTTATTTTTCTTTTCTGATGCAACAATCGTTTGTCAAAAAACTGTTGGAAACAAATTATTTTAACCTACCTCAAGGAAAGATGTTTAGAAACCAGTCAGTACCCTCACTCCTTCATGTACCTGCCTGTATGGACTCAGCTAGAAGGTCACATTTTAGTGGTTTGTACTTACATACCCCATTTGACTGTAAATATCATTTGGAAACGTATACCTGTGTTTTCCTGAGTTTTGTTCTTATTTTGCAGATACAGTATATTCAAGTATACCTCCATTGCCCTGGTGTCTGCAGGGATTTTTATTTGCACTTTCATGTCAGCAAAGCAGGTGGTAAGAATCAGCTCACAAATCATTTATATTCACTACTTGCCATTGGGGCCTGGTTACCAGACACTCATTAATAATAAAACAAATTAAAACTTTTATAATATAAGGATTTGAGTCTCTGCAAGAGAAGAATGGAGGGAAATGGATAGCATAAATATTTCCCTTGTCTCTCTCAGCATGTTGCATGTGAGTCTGGTCTCTGTATCTAGTGTGTTTTCTTATTTCCTAGACTTCCCAGTCAAGCGTGGGTGAGAATGATGGATTCCAGGCTTTTGCATGGTGGTTACTAGGCAAGTACAGTAATTACAATAAAGCTAATTGCCTCTGTAGTCGTGTTTGCTTAGTTTTCTCCTAAGGGACATATTTCTTGGCAAAAAGCTTCAACTAAACAAATTATGCCCTGGAAGAGAGAGGATCATGTATCTCCAAACCTAAACATTCAAGAAATGAAAAAGAGAATGTCCACATTCATGGTCCATGTTGCTGGGCAACATGGATCCATGTATTTCTTGGTTGCCACTGGCCTAGAAAGAAAAGCTTGTCTACTTACCTGCCCAGCATGCTCGGAGAGCAGCTTGTGGAGTGTCATCCGTTTCTTCATGATCCATCTGCTGAGTAGAAGCTTCTGCAAAAGAAGGGCACATTATCCAATTGACTCTTCAAATTTCCAAGGGACCCATTTCTAAATCTTAGATTTATTTTCTTCATAGGTTAGCTGTTCCAGATGGCAATGTTCCCAAATCGAACTGATCATCATAATCTCCTGGGGATTTTTTTTTAAATACAAGTATCTCTTTGTAGAATTAATTAGAGAACTCCTAGAGAGCTTTGTTCTCACACTGCCTGATTTGGAGGGAAACTCTTTCCAGGTACTTTCAGTAATAACAAGAACAGATTGAGACTGACAACATGGAAGAGAGGTAGTTTTAAAGAACTGTGGTTCTACTTTCTTTTAATTTTATCCCTTTGGGTTGCTATTCTTAACATAGAAAGATCTGTATGAGCTGTGAGAAAAATACTTCACCCAATGAGAAAAGTTTGCAAAGGATATGAATATGCAGTTCATGGGGAAAATTTAACATATGATAATTTTATGTTCACTAGTCTGTTTTATGTCTCACTAGTCTGTTCATCATAGAAATGAAAATTAAGACCAAAATACAGTACGTTTTTATTTTGCCCTGTCATATTGGTAAAATGATAAATGATTATTTTCATTGCTGCTGAGGGTGCAGAATTACAAAAACATTTTCATATAAATGACTAGTGTAAAATGACACAGCCTTTCTGGAAAAATATTATATATTGAGTTTTTAAAATGCCACAACCTTTGATTCAGTAATTCTTTTATAAGTTTATCCTAAGAAAATCAAAATGTTTAAAGGTTTGTGTACAATAATACATATTGATTTTAATGATGAAATAATTGGAAATAAAGTAACCATTCTCCCTGAAAGATATTTGAAGACATTTCAGGGAGAATGGCTAGATTATTTCCAATTAGATTAGATGGCTAGATTATATCCAAACTTGTGATAGAATAATATACAGTTATTAAATCACACTTTTGAAAAAATTTAATGAAGGACTTGAAGAAAAAAATGGCAAGAAAACATTGCAAGAAAAGCAAGATATAAAATTGTACATGCATTCTGATCCCATCTTAGTATGAAAATATATGCATTAAATATAGAGAGAGATGTAGAAAACAAAAGGTTAGATGGTGGTATTGCGGTTGATTTTTACCTATTTTTAAAAATTTTGTACATGTCCTACAGTTAGTTTATAATATCTGTAGAACTGTAAACATAAGTGTTCCTTGAGGAAACATCTGAAAATGAACAAATGCAGGCCATCTTGTAATCCTTGTTTGTGTTGTAGGTATCGGGGCACTGACTTTTGCTCTTTTGATGTCAGCAAGGATGGGTATATTCCAAGAAACTCTCTACAAACGATTTGGGAAACACTCCAAGGAGGCCTTATTTTATAACGTAAGCAACTTTGTGCATGTGGGTGAGGTGGAAAGGCTGGAGTTATAGTATGTTATTTCAAGTGAAGTATGCCATCCTTCTGATGTCATTAAAAAGCCTGAGACCCATAGACTGAAGTACTTCTGCTAGGGAGCTAGTGTACATTCTGAGCCACAGTTGTCTACACAAGATGATCCTTATCAGCTAATGTGAATAAAAATCCTGCTCTATATGTTTTTGCACTTAACTTTATGTGACCATTTCTTCCACAGCATGCCCTTCCACTTCCTGGTTTCATCTTCTTGGCCTCTGATATTTATGACCATGCAGTTCTCTTCAATAAGTCTGGTGAGTTTAGGGTTATATGATAGAATTACCTACCGGTTTCTGAGGCAGTCAGTTTTGCTTTTGATTTGACCATAACGTAACTTTTTTTTACTTTCTTATTTAAATCATCCCTCCCTCCAAAACCATCCTTCTCCAACCTTTCAGGAATGTAAATGGTACTATTAATCAGTAGTTTGAGCAGCAAAAGCTTTCTGTAGGCAGTTTTCCATTATTTGCAAATTAAGAAAGAAAATATCTTCAAGTTTCTACTTTGCTTTGGAATGTGCGTGTTTGCCTTGAACCGAGATGCTTTGGGAATACAAGCAAATAGTGTCACGCAAAACGGAGGTCGCACCCTGCAGAGCTGGGCAGCAGCCCAGCGCTCTCCGCCCTGCTCGTCCTTTTCTGTGAATGGCAGAGCGACTCGTGGATCTTAGCTGCCTTGGCACGGAGCACGATGGGAGTAGGGTGGTGACAAGGCCTGTTTCCTAGTGACAGGTTAGATAGGCAACAAGAATTAGCAAATTCGTTTCCAGTGTCTACGTTGTAGATGTAAAGTGCCCATTGGATAAATTAGACATAGATTGTCAATCAACCTGAAGGAAACCACTGTGTGCTAAAATTATCTACTAATGATGTCATCATGCAGACAAACGAGCACACAGGGAACAAATGGCATTTAAAAATCAGACTTTATGTTGCGCCTACCTTGAATGGTAAGTGCATTCTGTAGCCTGGCAGTAGTTCTAAAGGTAGGTCTGCTGTCGGCATGACCGTGTCATGGCTGTGTTCCTTCTCATAGGGCAAACACACACAAACCAAAAGCATGACAAAGTGATAAAGGTGGTGGTGTGTAAGAAAGTCGGAAAGGCTCTGAATAAGAGAACCACTTCCAATTATTAACAACCTAGTTTTGAAGACCTCTGAGAGTCACCACAGAGCAGTGACTCTTGTGGCTGTTATTGACAGTTGGAATCAAGGCAGGCAAAGTGATGCGAGGTCCAAACATATTGGCAAGTGAAATAATGCTGCTATTTCTGTTATCTTTTATTTATATATTGCCCTTTCAAAAAATGAAAAGTTTGACTGTCAGAAAGTGATCTTGAGGGCTGGGGCTGTAGCTCAGGGGTAGAGCACTGGCCTAGCATGTGTGAGGCACTGGGTTCCATTCTCAGCACTGCAGATAAATAAATAAAATAAAGGTCCATTGTCAACTAAAAATATTTTTAAAAAATAATCTTGGGGCTGAGTGTGGAGCCTAGCTAGCATGCCCAAAGCCCTGGCTTCAACTGCCAGCACCACAAAAAGAGAAAAAAGAAAGAGGAAAAAAAAAGCGCTGTGACTGTGTCCTCTCTTGGTCTTTGCAGAGCTCTATCCAGTTCCAGTCATCGGCGTGACAGTGCCCATCATGTGGTTCTACCTCCTCATGAATGTTATCACTCAGTATCCTTTGGATTTCCCATATTTATTTGTGATTTCTCCCTGTTATGTTGATTAGTCTTCTCTTGTAACAGGTATGGGGACATGAGTTTGGTTTTTTCCTCGATTCTCCTCCAGTGAGCGGGAGACAGAGAGACACATTCGGGGGTTCCTCTGTAATGGGCAAAGGGATGGTGATGCAGTGGGTCAGTGGGTCACAGGGAGCAGGGAGGACTGCTTCGGTGGCGTGAGGAGCCCTCTGGTTAAACACTAGTATAGGGCATGAACAATTTGTGATTTTTGCCTGGGGACTTCTGGTATTCCAGGATATTTCCAGTTATCACAAGCCACCACTAGTTCTGAAAGAAATTTCAAATTAATCAAGATTCAGTTTTTTTTTTACATAGTTATTTTTAATGACTGACCTTAAGTTCGTTGTAAAATTTGTTAAGTCTTCAGAATAGTGAAACAATTTGAGACTGACCTCAATCCTCTGAAATCATAGCGTTCCTTTTTGGAGGAGGGTGGACAGAAGCTGGGGACAAGACAAAATAAAGGGAGATGGGACCAGCCTTACTGAGAATGTCACCCTTTTGTTATCTCAGAGGCAACCTTCGTTGTAAACCATAGGAAACATGCAGAATAATAATGGGAGGTCTTGAGGTAGTTGCCAACTGAGATCTATAAATGGAATGACAGAACAGGAATTCTGCAGGATGTTCTGCCGAGTAGGGTCCTAGACCCTCCTACTGTCTTAGAAGGTGAAAATTTAAGCCAAGAGCCATGCCAGAAGTTCCCCCCACACGCTCCTAAGTGCAGTTTACAGAGAAGACCTTAACTCCATTCCAGGTACGTGTGCATCCGGGGTGTGTTCATCCTCACGACAGAGTGTGCCTCCCTCACCGTCACTCTCGTTGTGACTCTGCGCAAGTTCGTGAGCCTCATCTTTTCCATCCTGTACTTCCAGAACCCTTTCACTCTGTGGCACTGGCTGGGCACCGTGTTTGTCTTCATTGGGACCTTGATGTACACAGAAGTGTGGAACAACCTAGGGACCACAAAAAGTCAGCTGCAGAAGGACAACAAGAAGGACTGAGGTCTGCCTGGAAGACAGACCTGTGCCGTGTGCGGGAGGCCTCTGGCCTTTGGCTTTGGTTAACGCTGAATCACCCCCAGTATGGAACCAAACATACCCCAGGGATTCCTCAGAAGGAGGGCTCGTCGCCAGTTCTCATGGCCATCTAGACAATGTTTGTAGACTCTTAAGAGACAGCCCTAAAATAGAAAAAAGAGTAGTTCTGTGTTATCAAACAGATCCTTTGTTATTTCTGTTTTGTTTACCAGAATATTCAGAACTATACTTGTCTCTGTGAAATTCCAAGTCCCTAGAGCTATGAGTCTTCTACCTGTGGTCTCAGACAAGATCATGCCTTTGTTACTGTCCTGATGACCCTGCCATAACAGTCATTTGTCCTCCTTTTTTCTCCTGCCCCCGCCTCCATTCTTCAGCAGCACTGACCAACTGAGTGGCCAAGCAAACTCAGACCCCAGGAGCATGGGGCTGGGCTTCCTTCAGCATGTTGGGAAAGAAACAGTCGTCCCTGTGAGCTGAGCCCTGGTGACACTGGAGGACTGGGGGACCCCCTTCCTACATTTTGCCTCCCCCCCCCCACACATGTAAACGCCTGTTGCAGTCCTACGGCACCTCGCAGCACGATGTCTGTTTCTCTCAGTGCAAACACCTCTGCTGGTCTTGTCACTGAGGGATACTGAGGGACAGATGCCAGAGCAGAGCACAGCTCAACGAGTGCTCAGAGCGAAGGCCCGCACTGCGTGAGCCTGTTTTTCTCTCTGGTAATCAGATAGAAGGAAATAGATAAAACAGCCACCAGTTCACACTCCTTCAAAATAATTTATTACCCTTGGTTAACTGATTTTTCAATCTAGGTTGAAAGATTTTTTCAACCTTTATTAAAAGGGCAAATAAACCATTTTATAGAACATTAGACTCATATTTAACTGAAGGAGCCATCTCTTAAATGCCTTTCCCCTTTCCCTGTCAGAACTATATAATTCGTGCTGCAGAGAAACATAGTTTATTCATAAAATAATTTAGTGTTTAAGATACCCACAACTCTACCGCAGAGCACAAATCAGATAGCAAAGGATGCTAGCCAAATGGAGTCAGGTGTGGCGCCGACCCACTCCTGTAGCAGCTTGGCTGTCGTAAAGATGAGGGGGCAGAGACGGTGGGTCTTGGAATTGTATTGATACCTGCATATCCTTTTCTGAGATTCTATTACATTATAAATACTTTTTTTCATTTTTTTGTAATTTATTTTTTTATTCTTGGATCAAACCCAGGCCTTGTCCATATTTTTTACTCTATTTTCTTTTTCATCCAGCTAAACCATTAATACACTTGATGAGTTTATGTCAAGTTCTGATGTATTCAGGTACAATCCAAGCAATCAGTGCTTTTTGGGTTTGTTTTCTTTTTCCCTTCTTCCTGCCCAGCTGACCAAAATGAAATGCTGCAGTGCTTTAATTTGGTCAGCGCTGGAAGCGAGGAAAGCCAGGAAGGCCGAGTTAATCCGTGCTATCCATAACCCACCTCTCATAGGAAGACAACGTGGTATTTTTACAGGATTCTAATAAATGTCTTGTGGTCGTTTGCTGAACATGTTCTTCTCATTTTTTTTTTCTTTCCTCACTTCCTAATTTCTAGTTTCTTCACGGCAACCCCCTTCACTTGTGTTTTCTACTGAGCAATACCTATTTAACTGAGTTTCTATTTATGCCCCTATTCTTTGGGGCCTCTGGATGTTTTTGTAGGTTTTTACAGGGTATTTATATATGGGTAGCGTGTGTTTTGTTGTACATTCTTATAAGAATTGTTATTAAAGGAGGGCATCTACCGGTGAGAAGCTGACAGAGTATACGACCATAGATGAGCACGAACTTGAAGGTCAGTGTGGAAATGTTTGCATGCTTAGAGTGGGGGCTGAGATCTTGACCACCATTCCCTCCGTATTTGGGAAACAATAGTTTTATTTGGCTCTTTTTACCCTAACCTTTGGCTGGCTTCACTCAACAGTGTCAGAGACTTGTGGAGAGAAGTGAAAACTATTTGACCAGGAACAACCCTAAACCAGATGCGGGCCTGTTCACCAGTGGCCATTTGACATTGACCTGAGCAGATACACAAACGCCCATGGACAGGAACCACACTGAAGCGCTCCAAAAGCAAGATCCTGCATCTGTTGTATTTTGTGCATCTTTGGCTTGAAGCAAATAGAATCAGGAGAACTTTGTTAGATAACCAAAGCATTTTGGTCTCAATGGCTTTCTCCTGAAAAATATGACTGACTCTTACGGATGGCATTTCACTCTTTATTGAGAAAACTGTTGGTACAGATGTTACCCTTGATTGGGGTGATATTTGAAAATGAGTTTAAGCAGTATTTGTAACCACAGGAACAGTCATAAACCTTAGGATATGTTGGGTACGTCCTGAGTTGGGGCGGCAGCCTGGCCCTCTCTGCCTTGTAGTGGGTTCTTTTCTTCCAGCAGCTTCCTCAGTAGACATTCCAGGGATGGGAGGAGCCTGGGATCTGGTTCATTCCTGTATCTCCAACCCCTGGCATGAGGTCTGACTTGTGTTATATGAATGAAGGAAGGTTTGCCAAGATCTCTACCTCCCTCAAGTCTTGAGAAACCTTCTAATGGTTCCTGACACCTGTGTCCACTCTTCAGTTGGTTGGGAAGTAAGCAAGTAAGGGAAAGCATTCCAGAGGTCAGAGTAAAGGAAGGAAGGAAGGGAGGGAGGGTACTGGGAGACTGTGTAGCAGGCAGCCTGCTTCCCAGCCTCTGCACTCTGGATTGCCTGGTGGTAGGAGGGAGAACATGATATATCTAGCACCTACCTACCTGAAGCTCAGGAAGAAAGTGTGGAGATACCTATCAGAGCAGTAAAGGTGGCTGAGGTTTTGAATGGCTGCCTGGGGCAAGCAGCCCTGCCCGCTCATCGCTTCCCTGGTGCAGTGGGTATTGGCTGCTGCCAGAGGGCATCTTAATCTGTCTATTCTCAGTGTCACACTGAGCTACCCTCCCAAGTTTTTCCTACTAAAACCGCTACTCATCCTACCCAAAAGCAAACTGCGAGGGAACCAAAGACGGAGAAAAAGGAAAGGTTGGCCTGCCTTAGACGAAATGAGGCCCAGCATTAAGAAAAGAGTTGTAAGGATTCCTTTGGCACACTGAATTATTTTTATCTTTTAAGATGCAGGGAAGATCCTGTGAACCAGAGGGTGGCAGCGGTTATTCCCCAGCATCCTAAAAAAATCTTTATGTCACATTCACAAGTCATGTTGTGGCTGTGCTGTTGGCTTTCCTTCCAGAGAATGGCCTCATCCTCCAACGAGGATGATTTTAGAAATACACTTTTCCTAATAAACTGGGGTAGGGAGAGGCAGCAAAGATGTCCTGTGTTGGGCCTCTGAGCCCTTCATGGAGTGTTACATTTTCAGAACAAAGATGGGGGTGGGGAGTGGCAGCTGGATTGTACAGCAGCCAAAAGACATCAGTGAGTATTCAGACTTTGAGCTGTGTAAATATCCCAGCCTCACGAGTTATTTGAACAGAGCGCTAATGAGAAAGGGAGAGTTTGTGAATAAAATGTTTTGCCAAACTGAATGAGTCTTTACCGTCATTTCTTATAAAGGGAAGGGCCTTTTTTTTTTAACCTTTGGAAACAACTCATCAGACATTTGGTTTTTATCTTGGATTGCACGCGCATTGTTTCTTAATAAAAGTGCCCCTTTTCCTGCAGGTGTTTCCAGTCACCATTACTTTTCAAGTGCCCACAGACGCTTCCAACCACTCTACAGCTTTTACCTGGTACAGTGTGGCGGGACTTTCACTATGAGCCATTGTCAACAGCCTGTCTTCCTAAGGCCTCGCAGCTGGATTGATAAGAGGTCACTTCTCCAGCTACAGGTCTGTTTCTGCTTCAGAAATTTCAAGTAGATCAGCCTGCGTGTTTGGAAGTTCTAGAGAGTCACAGCAATAAATTTCTGCGGCCGGTCTCTCCAAACTGCTTTGTCTTAATAGGCCTCTCTGTTGACTTTTACAGCGCTGCAATGGCCAGTTCTATTTTAATATGCCACTATTGCACACAAAGTCAATCTTAAAGCAGCTTAACACACTGTTTATTTTTAATTATGGTTCACTGTAGCCCCTATGTGCAGAACAGGAAGAGAGAAAAATGAAAGATTTTGCACTAAATGTAGCATAATTAAAATTCATCTCTAAGAATTGCAGAAGGATGGGTCTGGATGTTCCTGAGCAGCTTGGAGCCTGCAATTGCAAGCTGGAAAAGCCTCTCTTCTGACTCTGGAGTCATACAGGTGCAGTGCATGTTGGACTTTAAAATGTCATGGATTGCAAGAAAGGTAAACAGCTCTTTGGGAGACTGGCTGAGTTCAACTCTTCAGCAAATATTATAATCTCACCAGCAGAGCAGCCTTTTACATGGTACGCTGTGATTCTGGCACCTGCAACAAAACACAATTGCAGACAGTGCAGCAGTATCTCCATCCCAAACACCCCTCCTTAATAAAGGCTATAAAATGCAAGCAGATATCAGCAAAGATCTGACTTCTTTGTCCCCTATCTCATATTCAGCATTCAAGCACCTATCAAAAATGAGTACAGATCAGTGAGTTGAACATGTGTGCATGTCAAAATTTTCCTTTAAAAGGAAAAACAAACATCTGGCTGTGCAAGTATTTGTTAATGATCAAAGCTTTTCGGTGATGTTCTTAAAATTAATAAAATCATCTCATTAAAATTATTTTAATGCCTGGTTGTTTCTTAATCAGCACTTCAAGGATCTAGCATATGGCTCCATTATTACATATGACTCCATGATGCACAAATGCATTCTGAAGCTAAAGAAGTTTATGATTGTAATTACTGGAATTTATTATTTCCTGTAATAGCTCTGAATGGAGCTTACAGCATGAACACACTCCTTTCATGAAGGCCTTACATCTATATTCATTTCCCAGAATCTTTAACATTGTTAAAATAATCAGTTTCATTCCAGAATTGAATGAAATGACACAGTAATAATAGTAAATATACATTTACCGTGTCCAAGGCATTTCACTTATGTTAACTTATTTAGCCCTTATGACAAATCCTTGATGTAAGGGAATTATCCTTGTTTCACAGATAAGGAGACTGAACACAGAGGAGCAACCTAACTTGCCTTAGTGGCTCATAGGTGGTAGAGCCAGGATTTGAACCCTTGAAGATGATTCCAGAATCTGTACTCTAATCACCGCAGAATGCTACCCCCAAAATCTCCATAATGGGACTATGCCATCTTCCTTCTCCCTGCATGATGTAGGTCTCTGTATACTGAATGTCATCATGAAGTCTTGGATGTATCTTCTTACCATATTGTTTCCTAAGAGCTTAAGAAGAAAATAAAACCCAGAAAATTGGTAGCAAAACGACTAAGAACCAGTTGTGGCTCTTAGAGGTTCACATCAGAATGTGGTCCTTAATCCTGGCAACTGGAGCAAAGGGCTTTCAGGTTAATCAACAATATCAAATGTACAGTATGGAAAGAAGTAATTACATCCCAAAGTCTTTATCAATGATTTGCTTAAGTAGCTGTAATTTACCGCATGTTTAATGTATGTCTTTACTGTTGTTTCAGTGTCTCCAAGTTCTGTCCCCGAAATCATTTAAATTATGTTATCTCCTCTACTTGCATAAATGCCATCTCTGAATTATACTTTGATAATAAACCTTCAATGTTAAGCAATGATACATCCTTGAAGTGATTCACTATCTTTGGCACAAATGGGGTTTAATGCATTATCCATTATTCACTAGATTGCCTAATATCCCCATTCAAACAAGAGTCAATGTTATAGTATTGCTCAAATTTTAGTGCTAGAAAACATTTGTCTCTGCAGATGTGTTTGCATATGTAATCTTGTCAAAAAATGAAAACTGTCAACCCCTTTTGTACAAATTTTATTGGGATTATGTTGAACTGCATGTAATAGAAACCCAAGCTTAGTCACTTAACGTTATAGTTTATTTTTCACACGAGGGCAGATTGAGTCTGGTTCAGCCACGCAAGGAAGTTGTCAAGGAAAAAGAGTGGAAGCTATTACAAAAGGTCACATGTGTGCCTGCTGGAGCCAGGCGAGCAGTTAGATGGCTTCTGCTTCATTTCTGCCTTCCAAATCTCACAAGTACCTGCCATTAGAGGAATCTATCCCAGAACCCTGCTGTTGAAGATTATGGGCAATGTGGATTCCAAGATTGCCAAACCTCTGGTATAGGGAAGAGATTAGATGGAGAAAGAGGTCTGAACCAACAGGCTTGCCCCTGTGCCTGGGCTATCGGACAATAATATTTAACTTCCAAGAAAAAGCTAGGGTTATAAGCATATTCCCCCCAATATGTTACCATGGTTTGAGTGTGTCCCCCAAAGATTAATCAGTCCCTGGTGTAGCAATGGTGGTGGAATCTTTAAAATGTGGAACCTTGTGGGAAATAATTAGGTCATTGTGGGTGCTACTCTCAGACAGTATTAGTGAAGTTTTCATGGGACCCCAGTTATTAACCTCGAAAGGTGTTATGAAAAAGAGCAAGTCTGACCTTTGAATCGTTGGATCGTCCTGGCTTCCTGCCTCACCGTATGATCCCTTCTGCATGTGGCCAGTGCCATTTATGTTTCTCCTCCACCTTATGACAGAAAGGGCCCTTGCCAGGACACTGGCACCATACTCTTGAAACTCCAGAACTCTGAGCCACATAAACCTCTTTCCCTTTTAAAGTGCCAAGTTTCAGGTATTTGTTGTAGCAACAGAAAACAGACTAATACGTATGATTTGACTGTTCCTTTGACAAAAGAAAATGCTATTGTTCTTTCTCCAGAGACCCAACAATGTCCCTTAGGTCACCATATCCATCTCTCATTCAGTTGCAACTCCCTTTTGATATCCTAAAATCTAAAGCCAAAAGTTAAAAGTTAAGCACACTTCTTTTTTTTAATTTATTTTTATTGTAAACAAATGGGATACATCTTGTTTCTCTGTACATGAAGTAGAGGCATACCATTTGTGTAATCATACATTTACCCAGGGTAATAGTTTTTGACTCATTCTGTTATTTTTTTCCTCCCCTCCACCCCTCTTTTCCCTCTATACTGTACCTCCTTCCTCCATTCTTGCCCCCCTCCCACCCGCACTTCTTATATGAAATAGAAAGTGGGAACTTGTTACAGACAATAAAGTCAACTTGCTAATGTTAAAGTACTAATAAATTCATAAGACAAGGAATAAATATGTAGAGTTATTATAGTCCTCATTTTAGCACCTGTTCTTGAGGCCATTGTAGATATTTATGATGTTCTTCTTCCACTCCTCATTCTGTGTTCCCTCTCCTGCCAGCTCCAGGTGGGCAGGAGTCTTGACCTTGTGGAATGACCCAAACTGTCATTCCCAGAGAGGCTAATCCTCTCCTTTTTCCTGGTGGCCTTGTCTTCATTGCCTCTAGGTATGTAAGTACAGAGAAGGGTACCTGGGGATGCCTCATTTCAAGTAGTCCTTATCCCCAGACGGCAGCAGGAACCCTGCTTTCCCTTGAGAGCCAGGATCAATTCCCCAGTAGTGACACTAATCTTTCTCTTTTCCTGCTGCTTTGGTGGCATAGATGGCAGATGAGACCAGATGACAGTCTCAATTTCCTCCTCAAATGAACCCTCCCTGCATTCCTGGGCGAGGGATGTTATTTCTCCCTTGGGAACTGAAGTTTCTAGACAAGCAGCAATTCCAGTTGTGGACACAAGAAAAAAAAAAATTTTCATGTGAGTTATTAGGGGCAGCAGAAGTCGCTTGACTCCAACCTCCTAATTCCTGAACCGCTGTTCTCTCCCTAGGGTGAAAGGGTCCCGACTGTTGGCTGCAGTTGGAGTCGTATCTTGTAAGGAAGCAAGTTTTCATTCATCTTACGATCCACCTACCTTCAGAAAGAACCTGGCAAACCAGGGTACGTCAACTTACCAGGATCATTTTTTTTTTCCAACTGCTACACAAACAGCGAGGTCTCAGGTGTTTGTCACTGGTTTAATACAACCCGAATGGCATGATGAGATCTAGCCTAGCTTAATCCATCTCTGATGTCTTCCTTAAACATTGCTTTAATGCATGCAAATGGAACACACATACATTTGCAGGGTTTCTGCTGCAAATCCTGAAAGCAATATTTTTTCTTTTCCTTCTGAAGGCTCTTCACCTCCCTGCTTTCTTTGGTGGGCCCATCTTAAACGTGTGAAATCTAGGAAAAGATGTTATCGAAAGGAGAAAAACAGGTGGGGGAAGAAAGAGATGCAAACACTCTTTGACAGTTCGCTCCTGTTTTGCAGCTGAGAGCCGCGGGTTTGAATTGTGTTACCTCCCTCACCAGGCTAATTAATTCTCTCTTTTTAAAAAAGCCACGTCTCCTTCCTTCAATCAGTGTCAACAGCCAATTACAATCTTTCATCACCCAAAGTGTAATAACGCAAATGTTCTCAAGGAAGAAAACAGTTGGACTGACAAGATTAGCAATTCACTCCTTTCTCAATCTTGTAATCGCATGGCATGCAGCAGTTTACAATAACACATGCCCAAGTTCACTAGTAAATTACTCTAGAAAGGCCGAGTGTAAATTCCCCATCCTGTCGTGGCTATGCTTGGCACAGAAGTGCTTGTCTTCTTGTGGGAGACACGGGATGAATTAAGATCACCTCCTCAGAGAGTTTTCTCCTCCTCCATTACCCACTGCAGAAGGTTATTAATTATGTAAAGCGAGTGTGCTTGGAGAATACATAACCATGACTGACTTTTAGGGGCAACAGAAATCTGAGGTGCTGATGGTGACAGAAGGTATTTCGCCAGCACGAAGATTAACACTTTGCTGTCATCTGCTGCAAGACAAAAAGCTTCTTGCCTTGTGGGGGTCAAATATTTGTTGACATCACTTGGAATTTGTCCCCAAAGTCTTCTGGAAGCCCAACTTTGCTATCAGTAGTCAAGAATCGCGCTCCCCACTACCCCAGAGGGTGCGAGAGTATGGGTATGCATTTTGGACCACAAACTGGATTGTGACAGATGACACATATGATTGACATTGAAAGACATTGATTTACAGAACTGCTTCTGAGTCCCTTTTTATGCCAGGCTAATGGAGCTCCCAAGCTCCATCTTAGCACAGCTCATTCTTCTCCCTGGGCTGGAACAAAACCCAGGAGGTCTGGGTGATTTTTAGAAAATGAATGAGGGTTCTGAATTTTGGCCTGTTCTTAGTTACTAGGGCCCCAAAGCCTGGTGACCCTGCAGCTCCTGTGCCTGTCCCCGAAGCACCGCCTTGGCTTCCACCTGGGTTCAAACCCCACAGGCGAGAAGCACCAGACTGACCAGCGTGGGGCAGTCGAAGCCAGGCAAAAGAGCTTTGAGGGAAGAAAGAGGATGGAAGGCAGAGGCAGAGTCAAACAAGCAGACCTCGTTCTCCTGCCCTGGGGGGAAGGAGCAGGGGCCTGGTTCACAGCTTTCTGTCTACCTGGCGGTACTGTCCCCGTTTCCAAGAGGAGCTACCACCACCACCTCCTCTGTGGAGGAGATGGTGCTGCTCATGCCCCACATGACCTGTGGGCTCCCCCTGCCTTTGCTGCTGCCCGGGTGCCCTTTCCTTGACTCAAGACCCTGAAGGAGAATTTCTCCTCCCTAGTGGTCACAGATGTTCAGTCGATCTTGAAATTTTTATCTGGGGAGAGCAAGTACACTCCTTTCAGAACCCAACCCTTGGTCAAGGAACCTGGAACACATCCCCAGTTTCCCACAGTCCCCCTCATCATTTCTGCCAGGGCTTCTCTAGGAAACCATTCAAGGAAGTCATCAGTGGAAACTGCTACAAGTCCTCCCAGCGAGATGACTCATGACCTGTAAGGGAATAAATACCACAGCAAGGCCTGACCACCGGGCCGCAGTAGCCTCGGCTGGAGTCGCACATGGTCAACTCAGGAACAGACCTGGGCAGACAGTAGCTAATGTGGCAAAATCAGAATATTTCTGAATGAAAATGTGTCCCCAAATCCCCAAATCATCCTTAAGTAGCCTAAATGTACTCATGGCAGGTAATTTATGGGAGACCACGTTACCGAGTTCATTAAGCTTCCTGCTGTGTGCTTGACAACATCCTGCCAAGAAAGAATGAAACAAAACAAAACCGCACATGCTCTGATGTGGGCCCTGCATGCTGAGTCCAAATCACACAGCTAAGGTATACAGGGCACCCCTCATTGTAATAGCTGATAGGCGTCCAGAGTGCAGGGGAAATACATTATGTACCTCTGCCATTTCTGGTATCCAGAATGCCTTCAGGGGATGAGGCTAACCTCCTGTTTTGCAAAAAAGAAATATGATGATAAATTGTGATTTAGAATTCATGAACAATGACAGGTTATTGATAATAGGCCACGAAGAATTAAGGATTCTGCTTAGTTTCTAAATGTGCTATTCTTAACTGCTGCATACCACCATTCACAAACATTTCTAAGATATAGAAATACCAAGCTGAAAAATTTGGTGCTAATTTCAAGGCACTTGCAATCAATGTGGTAATTACACTTATCAGTGATTCCTGCTACCCAGGAACAACTACTGAGAAATATTGGTTTATTTATTTCCAAATTTTGCTATGCTTACATACCATAAGCCCAAGCTAGGATCCAAATATACACTTCTACACTATTTTATTCTCTTAAGGTTGCTTTATATGCACTTTTTAAATACTCTTTGAAAATGTAAGTTTTAATGACTTCATGACAGTTTATTATGTGAATGTTCTATGGTTGCTTAAACAGATTCATTATTGTTGGACATTTAGCATTTTATGTGTTCAGACGTTATAAGGATCCCATGAACATCTTTGTATATAAATCTGTCTGCATTGATCAGACCAATCTCTTAGAATATAGTCCCAGAAGTAAATCTGTTGGTCTACAGAGGATGAAGATTTTAAGATTCTTAAAGATATATGGTCAAAATTTGTACAGCTCTCCTTTCATAATTAACTAGTCAAATATTTATTGGGCAAGCTACTATGAACCAGATAAGGTACCAGGCAGGCACAGGGAGGTCAAATCCATGGAGTCTCTATTCTCACAGAACTTATCAGAACATCAGTAGAAGAACAAGAATCTTTGTATATTTAAGGTGAAATTTCATGCCAAATTAAGAACTTTGGGTAAGGAAAGAGAATGAAAGAAAGCTTTGACTCTCAGAACACCATTTATGCAAATAATTCCAACAAATAAATGGTATTAAAATTTGCTAAGCACTATAGCAGCTGTCAAATTACCCATAAGTTATGCAATGTGTTCAGTTAGTTAAAGTTATGAAGGAATATTAGAAATTGGTTTAAATACAAATGGTACTCAAAGGGAGAAATAAAAATAATTATTTTATTTCCCAATTTAAAAATGAAAATGAATAATTTACATGCCAAAAGGACTGTCGATTTATTTTTTCAGTTTTCTAGGAAAAACTGCCAAAAAAATTCTAGGAATGGGAAAACTTAAGAGGAAGAAAGAGACCGTTAGAAATTTCTCCATATATGATGGGTTGAGCTGACATGGATGGTTTCCCTTTTGTTCCAAATCCATAGACTGGAGAAATCAGTAAGGAGGAAGGGAGGGAGGAAGGAAAGACCAAGAAGGCAAACAGGGCAAACCTAGGACAGCAGATCAAACACACAGGACTGATAAAGCTTGATATCCAGCCTCTATTTAAAAACTCTTAAAACCAGTAAGGAAAGGACAACCAAAGAAAAGAACAGGCAAAAAAAAAAAAAAAAAGACAAGGATAGTGTCTCATGAAAATAGGTATTTCACACAATTGAATTAAAAAAAAAAAAACTCATGGACCACTAAACGTGAGAGAATGTTCAATCTCACTGATAAATAAGCAAATGCAGCCTATATCCAGAGTGATATAGCACATCACATCATGGCCCAAACCAAAGAGTTACAAAGTATCCAGTGTTGGGGACTGTATTGACAAGAGCTTTTTATATACCAGTATGGAGGGCAAATTGGTGAACCTGACTTGGAAAATAATTTGACGCTATTTTTAGAGGCAAAGATGCCTCTATCGTGTGGACAAAATTCCTCTCCTGCCTCTCTCAAGAAACTTACCCACCACGTACCCCACTTGGTACATACAAGAGTATTCATAACAGAACTGCTTGTTTTGCAAAAAGAAAACCTGGAAAGACCAAAATTGCCATTGACAAGAGCATGAAAAAAATGGGAAAGTAAGGAATGAACTACAGCTTCACTCATCAGCAAAGACGATCCTCAAAAACAGAGTCCAGTGTGAAAATGCATTCTCAGAAGACAACAGACAGAGGGAGAGTGTTTTCATAAAGCTCAGAAATCAGCAACTTCAAGCACTATGTCCTGTTCAGAAAACACAAGGTAACAACAATCAACTCAGAATTGTGGTTATTTCTACCTTCCTGGGCTTACATTTTAAGGAGGAGGAAACATAGTAAACATGCTAAATAATTAAAGACAGACAGTCAAGTGCTATGGAGGCAAACGAGGCAGGGGAAGGGTATAGGTGGGCAGGGGTGGGATCTGTAGACAGAGATTTTAAATAGGATGCTTAGGAAAGATCCGAGACAATGATGTGCGAGCACAGATCTAACAAGGAGAAGCCTCGAGCCTGTGGTTATGTGGGCTAGGTGTGCTGGGGAGAGGTAGAGGAAGCGTGTGTGCTCTTATCCGAAGCTTAATTACCTCCGCCAAGGTCAGACTGTCAGCGCTGGGGCATCGGAAGCAGCCAAGGTCCTTCACCTTACATTACCTTGCCATTCCTGTTTCTTTTTCCCTCCTTCATCTGGCTTTCTGAATCACATACAGTATTGATTGGGTCTTTAAGGACCTGCACCCCAAGAAGCAGCATGTGTAGTTATTCTTCAGGTAAACTTAGTGGCCCAAGCAAAATCATTATTTGGCAGAATTCAATTAGATCAGGAATTTTGCTACAATTTCAGGGAAAATAGATTAGATCACTAAACCTAAGCTTAATGATCAAGTCAATATAAAATTTAAATATTCCACAGTGGCATTTGAGAATATTTTCACTTTACAATTGGTAGAAAGTACTGTTTCTTATAGGAGTTAAAGCATGAGAGACATGCATTAGGATAATAGAATTTTCAAGAGAATCTTATAAACTAGGGCGAAAATTAGATTTGGGGCTTTAGTGGCTAGGATTCTAATTTAACGTGCTGTGGAATTCACCTCATCAAATTGCTAAACTAATCTCTCATGCCAACAACTGCCTGGGTTAATAAAAAAAAACCTGAAGTTTTTCGTATGTTAATAAATAAAAGATATAAAACTGCAGACCTTTCTCCTTAAATGCAAGCAAGTCGTATGCGACCTTATTGGTGCCACTTGGATTTGAAGGGGGCATTCTAATTAGTGGATCAAATTGCTTTCATTTTTCATAGTTCTCGTTCAACAAAACATGCTGCATATGCTTTTTTACACAGTGACACCGTAGAGTCTGGCTGGTGCTAGGCTGATTATCGTACTGAGTAACTGTTCTTCATGTGTTGATTTCTTCATCTTTTTAAACAACACCCTCTGCTGTCAGCAGACTCTGGGATGGGGCTGTTTGCACTAATCAGACACTTTGGGGGAGAGTTTTCACAGATGACCACTGTTCAAAAATCACGAACACAAAAGTGCTTATGCATTCAGAAATCTGAGTAGCAAATATGCACACAGTATCTCATCAACAGTTATGAAGAGTCTTTGTGTTTTGTGTATTTTTGCTTTGTTTTGAGAGAAGATCTTGCTATTCTAAGAATGCTAAGACTGGCCTTGAACTTGCAATCCTCCTGCCTCAGCCTTCTGAGCCTCTGGAATTACAGGCCTGCACCATCACCCAGCTGAAAAGTCTGCAAGTGGGTGGATGTGGTTTAGGGGAAGAGGACAAAGTCATTTCCCTGTGCCCTCTCACTTTTCTCCCCCCAGGGGCCGTGCTTGGGCCGAGCATTGTGAGACCACCTCATCACAGAATTCTGAGTCGTTACTTACCGACTTGCAGCAAAGCTCTGGTTTCTCTTCCTTTCTTTCTTTTTCTTTTTTCTTCCTTTCTTTTTTTCTTTTTTAACTAAAGGGATAATTTTGTGTATATATAAATACATGATAAATGTAAACATACATGTATTATAACCTACAGATATATGGATTATTTTAGTAAGTTTTTCTCACTGTTTTTATTCCTTTGTTTTCTACCTTTATTCATCCATACAGTTAACTACTTAATCTTTGGGGAGGGGGTCTTTTTTTTTTTTTTTTTTTTGTCCTTTAAGGTTTATTATTATATGTCTTTATTTAACTATTTTAAAATACTAATTTTGAACTTTGAGAAGTTAAGGTTTTTATTTAATAAGTCTACTATGGAAATTTTCTACACTGATATATTTCCTTTTCTTTCTTTTAAGTTGGATTTTTATTCTTGATTTCTTGTTTTTAAGCTTTTGAGTCTCTTACTAATTCAATCTTTTATTTCTCTATAAATTATTTGCTTTCTTACATGCATGAATATACAAGGAAAAACTGACTCCATATGACCCACATGTGGAATGTCACATGAATTATTATGTATGCTATCATGCTTCCAAGAGTGGAAGGGAGCCTTGTTAATAATTTTGCTGGGACAGGAGGCATAAACTGGGACAGCCCCAGGCACACGAGGGTGCAGGACCATTCAACTCACAAGGGAGTTTTGGTCTTCTCCTGCCCCAGCATTTTCAGGCGCCATGAAACACAGCAGCATTTCTCATTTCCCTAATCGATCTTTCACATTTTCTAAATCTGTCTTGCCAGACACACTTATAAAAATAGTTAATGACCATTTATCATTTCACACGAGTTTTACATGAACAATTCTGGGAGAAATGGGGCATAAACTTCCCCTGAAGATAGCTGTAACCTCTTTCCAAAGTGGGATGGGGTAACTCTTCACAGTGGGTCCCTTGTGCTGTTATGATTTTCTGTGTGTTCAAAACCCAGTGGTCTCTGATAGCCTTCCCAGTGGACTTGGGACCATGTGGGAAGCCATCCTTGTTTAGTGGAATCAGGCTTGGCTGAGCCATGGGATACAGGTCTGACTCCCAGGAACTGGCAGTCATGAGAGACTGTTTCAGACAGCCTGAGGTAGGTTACCCTGTGCAGGTGGCTCACTGCCTGAGGAAATGCTGATTCTCTAAGCAAAAGGCTTCCCTAACTCCACCCCATTTGTTCCTCACAGAAGAAGCCCCTCCCTCCCAGTCTCTCTTTACCTGAATGGTTATAAATAAAGGGCGTGTGGGCTTCTCCATGCTTTAGAGGCCCAATTCATCACACCCACTTCCCATTTGAAAAGATGATTGACTCTTGTGTTTATTTGATTAGATAAGTTCTTGGTGATTCATCAATAGCCAGCACCATCCTCCGACAGAAACTCTTTCCCTCATCCATGCAGGATGTGGCAGGAGAACCCCGCTTTTTTCCATAGGACCAGCCCTGCCAACAAGGTGCCATTAGTCAGGAGGGAATGGTCATAGAAAGGAACTATTAGCAATGGTCTTTCAGTGATCCTGGATGACTTGGTGAAAAAAATACACATCCACAGGGAAATGGCACTGAGGGGACCTGAGCAGGCTGTTTTCCTCTTCCTTCTAACATGCATATTCTGACACTTTCACGTGTATTTTGGGGTTTGACTCTTCTCCCTAGACAATAGGAGTTTCCTGGTATGTGCAGTTTCCCGTTTCCTTTTTATCATATGGCGACATGGGAAAGTGGCTAATGCAAGAGTTAGTTGTCGTCAGTCTTCTTTTTAAAATGGAAGAGCCATGCTTCTGCTGAATGCCTTCTTATCCAACAGAACCCTCAGTGGACAGTCATGGCCCTCAGAGATTGCCAGAACTTTAGAGGGCTCCATACTATCTCCTCAAAGAGACCTTGCTGCAGAGACCTGAGGAACAGCAGATCCCTTGTAATAATTATTGCTACTCTATTTGGTGTATTGAGAATGTTATAAGTTATAATATATACCATCATTTTATATTCCACGAAGAAAGAAAAACAATGCTGCCAATTCAACTGTGGCATGCCATCAATTTTAAAATGTGCCCTGATTTTACAGATATTAAAATGTGAAAAATGTGTCTCATAGAATCGATAGAATAATTTTTTTTTTTGCCTTCCATTTTCCACCACTTGATTATTAATTTCTCTTCCAAGACCCAGCCACAGGGGCTTGGAGAATTGAAGCTAGAGACCTGCCTGCTGTTGTTCAGCCTGATTCATTATGTGCCCTGCACCAATCCTCATCCCTACTTCCATGAAATGACATCTCCAGCAGTCCCTCCATGACCGAGCCTAACACTTGCAGAAACGGAGCACTGACTAAAGTGATTCAAATAACTGAATCAGGATTTGAACTCAGGGATTCTCTTGGCAGTCTCATGCAGGTTACTTTTATATTCTAGTGTCCCCTTACATGTTTAGAGCTTCTCCAGTAATTACTTTGGTGAACGGGGAGGGGAAGAATTGTGAATTTTGTATTATGTGATCTATACTGGAGGACATTACGACAAATGGCTTCCTTAAATCAAGATGGCATCTGATGCTTGTAAGCTATTGAGAAAGTGGTCCCCACATTCATACAGCACCCCCTATGTGACAACTGGAAAGGAAATGTCTCCAAAGTCTTGTCAAGAACAGCAGTGCTGCTACTGGGAAACTATTATTTGACTTGAAGGTCACCATGAATCTTGGAACCGTGGAAGGGATCATGCTTCCTTCTTTGGTGGGGCAACTAGGAAGCCTGCTTTTGTGATCCGCCTGTAACATCAGGGCTTGCGTTTGATACATTAAGTATCTTTTTGTCTCCTTGTTCAATATCCTCTCCTTTTCATGTTACTGATGGAATTGAATTTACTACTGTAAGTGTCCGCAGACCTTTTTGGAATGAGATGGTATACTGATGTGTACATAAATACATAATACATCTTTATGAACTATCGAAAACTTAGTGCTTCCCAGAAATTGGAATTTAGATGTCCAGGTTAATATGGCAGCATTTTAGCAACTACCTGACCTAATTTTTCATCCAGTGAGTCATGAAATGAACTACTGGTATTTCCACTGAACACAACATCCTAGGCATAGCCTTTTGCCGGGGTCCAGCCCTAGCAACAATAGGGGGTCCGAGGTGGACGGGAAGCGTCGGCACAGTGGAGAAACAGCACACAGAGACACCAAGTGTTCTGAGGCTGAGTCTGAATCTTTATTGTTCACAGAGTTTTTTTGTATGTTTTTTTCTTTGGTATTGATTACATCATTTCATGGTTAATACAAGGAAATGTTAAGTAAAAAATCTTTTAAGAGTATAATTAATGATCTTATTTAATAAACATGTTTTTACTGTATGATAGCTTAAAAAGAAAAACAGTTCCCAGCAAGGTAGAGGGCACCATGCTATGTTTAGTTTTAATTTCCCTGAAAGAATACGACATTAAGTTTCTATAGAAGTTACCCTTTCCAAGAACTCTAATGTTACTTATTAACAGTGGAATGTTTTTTGTTATTACTAACAGAGAATAGAGGAATCAGCTTATAGTTAATATTTATTCTATTTCATGTACTTATTGATGGACTAAAACTCTAACGAGACATAGGAAGAATACAAATTATACCTATGATTAACCTATTTATTTATTAAGTGGGAAAAATATCCTTAAACTTAATCATAAACACTAAGAAAGCAATGAAGACCAAACACCACATCAAAGCTCAGAGGCATACTCTCACATATTATATATAACTTTTAGAGAATTTGTATACTAAAAGAAATCACAGGCTTCCTACAAATTTGAGTAAATCATAATTGCTTATTTGTGATTTCATCTAAGCATTAATATTAAACTTTATTGTATGTTATTTTGTGTCCAAGCACCATGAAATCTCCCCAGTATTCTCTATAATCTGAATCTAAGGATATATTGATTATTAGTATTAAAAGCAACTGCACATGGAGACATGCCACGCCTATGGCCCCCAAGAGGGAGGATGATCTTTCAATAGAACTGTGTCAAGTGATGAATCCTCTGCTCCAACAGAACTGTGTCAAGTGTCAGAGTGGTAGGAAATAGATTCGGCAGCCTTTCACCTTTCCTATTAAAATAGGGAAACTAAGTGGACCTCTCCTTACTTAGAACTGTTTAGATACACTCTGCTTCCATCACTTCCCCTTCTGGCTTTAGGTTGAGTTTGACAATGAGAAAAGTATCACATAAAAGAATTGGTAACAAACACTGAAACTACTGAAAAATTCAGAGAGGGGTAAAAATCATACAAATATTGTAACTAAGACAAAACAGTCCTTAAAATTTTATTTTGTAAAAAATGGTGACGTTCAATAAACTCAGTCTACTTTTTATTAAATTTATAGTTGTGGGAATAGGAAAGACAGGAGAAATAAAAATAATTTAAATTATATATTAGACATCAGCGTAGGAAAAATATACCTTCCAAATTAGTGTAAATGAAAAGAGCAAAACATATGGCAAAAGATATAAACCGGAGATATGGCAAAAACAAAAACAAAAACAAAAAACCAGTCTCAAATTCATCAGAAAATATAAAACAAAGCAATAGAAATAGGACTCAGTAACTTACAGGCATTAAATAGAGCGCTAAGAATAAATAACCCCCAGCGGCTGGAGTTTCTTGGGATGGCCTGCCAGGCATGCGCGCAGTGCCATGTGACACGGAGGACAAGGAACTTATTTTACCAAGGAAACAAGAAGAAAAAGGACCTGAAGTATGAGATGATGACGTATCTGAAAGACAACATGCTGGAGAATTTCTTATCAAACCAGAATCCAAAGTGGCTCAGTTGAACCCATCTCAGTGGCCCTTGCTGCTGAAGAATTTCCATAAGCTAAATGCAAGGACAACACACTGTGCCCCTCTTCCTGTGGTCAAATCCTCTGAAGAGGAGTTGGGCCTATATCAGGATAGGTTTCGTTAATCTTGAAAAGCCCTCTAACCCCTCTTCCCATGAGGTGGTAGGCTGGATCCGAGGAATACTTCCGGTAGAGAAGACAGGACACGTGGCACCCTGGATCTGAAGGTGACTGGCTGTTTAATTGTGTGCATAGAATGTGCAACTCGCTTGGTGAAATCACGGCAGCTCGTAGGCAGGGTTTGTGGGAATTGTCCGGCTGCACGATGCTGCTGAAGGGGGGACTCAGCTTTCTAGGGCCCTAGAGACTCTAACACGTGCCCTATTCCAGCGACCCCCACTTATTGCTGCAGTAAAGAGGCAGCTCTGAGTGAGAACGGTCTATGAAGCAAAGTGATTGAATACAATCCTGAAGGATTAGGAATCTTCATGAGGTCAGCACCTGCTTTCGGACACTGTGTGTACACCTGGTCTGTCATCGGGAGTTGGAGGTGGGATGCAGGAACTTCGGAGGGTTCGTTCTGGAGTCATGAGTGAAAGGGACCATATGGTGACAATGCATGATGTGCTTATACTCAGGAGGAGAGTTACCTGCTGCAAGCTGTGCACCCTTTGGAAAAACTGTTGACATCTCATGAACGACTGGTTACCAAAGGTAGTCAGTGATTGCAAACAGCCGCGGGGTTGGGGTTGTGCTTCCCATAAGATGGCACTGAGGTCAAACAGGAGGCTGTGGTCATCACTCCCAAGGGGGAAGCAGTCTGCATGAGCGTTAATGACCACAGCAGAGATCTACCTGTGACCGAAGCCAAGTTCAAGAGAGTGATCCTGGAGACAGATTCCTACCCTCGGAAGTGGGGTTTAGGTCCAAAGGCCAGTCAGAAGACACTAATGATCAGCAAGCATGGCAAACCCGCAGAAGGCACCCCTGCCACCCGGAAGCAGGAGGGCATTGACTGCGGTGATTCTGGCTAGAGAGGGGGGTTGCTGAAGTGTTAAAAACCACGCCTTGAGCTGCTGAAGTGGTCAAAGCCCTGCAGGTAATCTCTAAGGCAGTACAAGTCCCAAAACAGAAGCGAGAGAGCCAGAGCAAGAGCGATGAGACCCCTGCAGCAGCTCCCCAGTTGTCAAGACGGAGAAGGACAAGAGGGCCAGAGCTGCATGGGGGGACGAGCCTGGAGATGGGTACAGTGACATGAAGGAGAGAAGCGGGGAGGGGGAGGAGGAGGAGGAGGAGGAGAAGAAGAAGGAGAAGAGGAGGAGGAGGTGGGAGGAGGGGGAGGAGGAGGAGGGCAAGGAGGATGAGGAGAAGGAGAAGAGGAAGAAGAGGAGGGGGAGGAGGAGGAGGAGGTGGGAGGAGGGGGATAGGAGGAGGCTAAGGAGGGAGAGCAGGGGAAGGAGGAGGAAGAAAGCAAAGTGGCGGAAGTGCTGTCTGAGTAGTGGCGGCTTCTTTAAGCTGGAGAAGTGGAATGAAAGGAAAGCCTCATAGAGAAAACAGTTCCTCTTGTTGTGGAGAAAGTAGAACAAAGGTCCAGGCGGGCTAGAGAGTTCTGGCACATTTTAGCTGCTACTTGAGACCTCAGCGATGGGACTGTTGTGTCACGCCATCCTGTCTGTTAAGGATGGGGTGACAAAAGGCAGACTGAGTGCTACCGACCTCGGTGCTTGCTTGAGTTGGGAAGCCTCACCTTCAGACCCAGAACTGCCCGGTGACTGGACCTGTTTACTAATGACCGTTTTTAACAACATCATAGTTCTCTCCTCCTTTGTTCTGTTTTGTTAATATTTTTATTAGTTGTCGATGAACCTTTATGTGGTGCTGAGGACCAAACCCAGTGCCTCACTCACCTGTGCTAGGCAAGCGCTCACCACTGAGCCACCACCCCAGCCCTGTTTTGTTTTCACCTTCTCTGTTTAAAAAGTTTGTGACGATTATGTCTGCTCATGGAACCGTGCAGAACCCTTGACAAATGAAAGAAGAGTACCTGAACCAAGTTGTTCACTGGGGACCTCTCGTCTCCTGTGTCCTTTGAGGACAGTGGTCTATTCTGGTGTTGGGTGTGGGCCTCACTGGCCGGGTAGCGTCCCTCTTGCTTCTGACCTTGCAGTCAGCCCCCTGTGTGCGTCTCCAGCGCTTGTGTGTACAGCAGCATTTACCCAAATCCATCCGGTGACATGTGTTTGTGGCAGAAACTGAACTTTTCCTGTACCCCCATGTTTTAACCCTCATTTACATTTGAAAAATGGACTTGCTCCTTGCTGGGAGAATGTTTAGTTTTCACTTATTAAAGTTGACTCATAACATTTAAAAAATAATAAAAATAAAATAAATAAATAAATAAAAATAGTTTTGCTTCTTAAATGAAGTACAAGGCAGACACAGATTGGGTTAAAGAAGAACAGTGAGACCAAAATTAAATTACGTAGAAAGAACAAGATTAAAAGGATAGGCATATCAGGCCAATAAAAATAATCACAGGTGGCACTGATATTATCAAAGAGAAGTTCAAAGCAAAACAATTCAACAGAACAATGAACCAGAGGAGGCTTTTATATTGAAACAAGATGAAATCTATAATTATGATAATAGTCCCGAGCATTTATGAGCTGATTAACATAACATCACAATTTATGTAGCAAAAAACTATTTGATATATAAGAAGAAAGAGACAAAAACATAATTATAGTGAGATACTAAAATACAATATCATCTATTCCAGAACAAGTTGACAAAAATAAAAAGGATGTCTCTAGGTAGTTTAAATAACATAATTGGCAAAACTTAATTGGTAAATGTAGCAAATTTTTAAAATTTTTTAATTTGTTCTTTCTAGACATACATGACAGTAGAGTGTATTTTGACACATGCCACATACATGGAGTATAACTTACTCTAATGAGGATCCCATTCTGTGGTTGTACATGTAATACAAAGCTGCTCCCCGGCCCTTTCTGTTGCATCACAACCTAGCTTGTCAGTCTGAAAGTTGCTCTTCCCGCCCTTTCCGGTGCAGCCATTTCCCCGCCTCCCAACTACTGTCAGTCTGTGAACATCCTAGCTAGCTATTGGTTCATCAGTCAGCTTGCAAGTATCCTTCTCCATTATTGGTCCCCTGTTAGCCCAGCGGGATTCTTAAAGATAGATTCACCGCCATCTTTTCTCTCTTGCTTTTCTCTCCCCCTGACTTGCTTTCTTTCTCCTCCTCGCTTTCCACTCTCTAGCATGGGCCCTTTCTTTTCCTTTCTCTTTTCCTCCATTTTCTTTCTTATCCTGCAGGGAGACACTCTGTTTGCTTAATAAACTCCCTTATGTGATTTCCCGTGTCCAGTGGTTTCCGTGGGATTCCTTACAGTACATGACGTGGAGTTTCACTGGTGGTGTGTTTAGACGTGAACACAGGAAAGTTATGCCTGATTCACTGTCTTTAGCTGTAGCAGAATTTTATACCACAGATTTTCTTTTCCATTCCACTGATGATTTTTTTAAAATTGAGCACATGAAAAAGCAAGAGTCTCAGTGACATCTATAAAATACAACCGACATAATCCATATTTTCATTTCCTTATTATAATCCATTAAAACTAGAATGTTAAAGAAAAGAATCTCAAAATAATAGTCGTGCACAAAGAACAAAACTATAATGGTAAACCATTCAGTATTACACTTTTCAACATGGTTGCCACTAGTTACATGTGATTATTTACATTTAAATTAATTAATAGTAAAATTAAAATTTCAGCTCCATAGTCACAGTAGCCACATTCAACTTCACATGGGGCTAGTGGCTACCACAGTGGACAGTGTAGATATTTCTACACATTTTCACCAGCACAAAAATGTATCTTGGATACTGGTGCTTTTAGAAAACAGAATTCCTAAATATACAAGCAAATATATAAGAAAACTGAGAAAAATCTATTTAAAGTCTATTTAAATGAGTTAAAAGTCTATTTAAAGAGCCTCATTCTAGATGAGAATGGACACTGTTGATCAGGGTCTAGAATTGGTCAATGTGGCTAAATCGACACTGGTTATGCTTCCATTACAGTATATATTTGCAGTGATGACAATGAGACCTGTAACATTTTGAAAAATAAAAAAAAGTCTATTTAAATATAGACCAATTAGAAATTAGCATTATATTTATAACAAATGGGGACCAGTTAATAGTTAATAGACCTAACTCTCAAAATATACAAAACACTAACATCACAGGATATAAACATATAGGATGTGAACCAATAGTTTAATTAAGAAAGAATACTAACTAAAATTACATGAAAAATGGTAAATACAATCAATAATATATACTTTTAAAATTTCATTTATTTTTTATTTTTTAATTTGTTCTAATTTGTTATATATGATGGTAGAATGCATTTTGACACATTATACACAAATGGAGCACGACTTCTCATTCCTCTGGCTGTACATGGTGCAAAGTCACACCAATAGTGTAATCATATATGTATAGAGGGTAATAATGTCTGTCTCATTCCACTGACTTTTCCTTTCCCACACACCCACCCCTCCCTTTACTCCCCTTTGCACAATTCAAAGTTCCTTCATTCTTCCCTACCCCCTCCATTATGGATCAGCATCCACTTATCAGAGAAAACATTTGGTCTTTGGTTTTTTGGGTTCGGCTTATTTCACTTAGCATGATATTCTCCAGCTCCATCCATTTACCTGCAAACGCCATAATTTCATTCTTCTTTAAGGCTGAGTAATACTCCATTGTGTATATGCACCACAATAAAATATACTTTCAATCAACAAATTAGTAAAGATAAAAATTAGAATGTAATTTATACTAAGTAGAGTGTGGTGAGATGGTCACTCAACTGTTGAAGCAAAAAATTTAAAAACAAGACAAAATCCTTCTAGAAAGTCTCCACTCAACCCTGTAGGAGAAGTGGCTCTCACATGTTGCCTACACATTGGAATTGCTCTAGTGCCTTTTAAAAAATGAAATGCCTGAGCTTCCTTGGCTTGAGATGGAGCCTGGGCACTCGTATTTTCCAAGTTACAGAAAACCTGATATGCAGATCAAGTAGAAAACCCTTACTCCAGAGGCACATCTTTAGGGTTCAGAGTACAACAGACATCCATTTAAGTGTGGGACTCTGAGAGTGGCGGCCTTTGTAGCCACTGCCCCTGGCTTCCTGACTAAAGCTCTACCAGGCAGTGGGGTCACCAAGTTCCAAATATGCTCATGTCGTGGAAACTAGTCAAGAAAAGTGACCATTTGGGGGTCAAGGCAGAGAGTAGCTGAGTCTGGCCCCTGGCTCAGGGAGCAGTTGGTTCAGTACGAGCTTTCAGGAAGAGAACCAAAGTTACATTAAAAAAGGGTTGGTATACCTGGGAATGGTCAGAAGGATAGGGCGCAGCCGGAGGCCCTGCCAGGGACTCTGGAAACATAATATGCAGACTGTGTTCTCATTAATGAGGAACCAGATGCCTCCCCTGGAGCCTTGAAACTCTTGTGACTTCCCGGAAGTTGGATTCCATCCAAGGTGAAAAGCAAGAGAGATGAAAACGGAAGTGGCTGAAGATGTCCTGAATGGACTGAGAATGAAATGAAGTTTCTCTCGTGTTGGGTCTGAGTTAGTGACCTGAGGTCTCCATACTCACCACGGGCTGTGCTTTGGGTGAGTCCCTAAATTCATGTGTGGGAGACTCGATCCCTCACATAACAGTGTTGGGTGTTGGGGTCTAAAAAGATGTCACGAAGGCTCTGCTCTCACGAATAAATTAATGCTAGATCGATTAGTTACTGGAAGAGTGGGCTTTTTATAAAACCCAGCCCAGCTTTCCTTTGCCATCTCACGCTTGGATTCACTTGACCATTCACCTTCTGTCATGGGGTTAATGGAGGCAAACATTTTTACCCTCAATCACTGTACATTTTGTTTCAAATAAATTTTTTGTAAAGAGTATATAATTGGGTCATGGGAATTTGGCCTCTTTTTTAAAGACTTTATTTTTTTAGAAAGGCAGTTTTAAGCTCATTGCAAAATTGAGAGGAAAGCATATATCTTTGTCAGTGGTTATTCTACATATTACATTATTTAAAAATAATTTATCCCAACTTATTGATGTTGCCATTTCGTCAGTTCAAATGAAATGTACAAAGCTTGCTTTCCTTTAATTCATTGTTCTTTCTTTTTTTCTTGATCTTCCTAATTTCCTTTCTGTTTCAAGAACTTCCTTGGTTTGTTGGCAACAAATTCTTTTGCTTTCTTTCACCTGAGAATGTCTATTTCTTCTGCACTCCTGAAGAATATTCTAACTGAATATAGAATTCTAAGTTGCCATTTTTTTTTTTTTCTTTTAGCACTTGAAAATGTGGTCCTGCTTCTCTGGTTTCTGGTAGTATCGTGGTTTCTGATAAGAAATTTACTATCATTTGACTTGCTTTCTTCCTATGTAAGAAAGAAATTGAAATTGATTTACTTTCTTCTGATATAAGGAAGATAATCCTTTGCTTATCTTCCTAGATAAGGTATCATTTTTCTCTTTACTGTTTTGAGATTTTTGTCTTAATCTTTGGTTTTTAGAAGTTTGATTATGATGGGTCTTGTGTATATTTTTAGATTTATATTGTTTGGGGTTCACTCAGCTTCTTGAATGTATAAATTTTTCTTTTTACTTTTGCCAGATTTGAGGGATTTTTGGTCATCACTTTTGCAAATATTTTCCAGCCCCATGCTCCCTTTACTCTCCTTCTGGAACTCCAATGATATGAACATTCAATCTTCTCATGTAGTCCTACACATCCCTGGGGGGCACATTTTGTTTTTCAGTCTGCTTTCTCTTTATTCAGATTGGGTAATTTCAATTTCTCTGTGTTCAGGTTTCAGTGATATTTTTTTCACTATCCTCTCCATTTTCGAATCTTCTCCATTTCATTACTGTGCCTATCCAGTGAGTTTTTAAATTTCAGTTATTGTATTACTCATTTCTAAAATTTCCTTCAGGTTTTCTTTATAACAAATTTCTATTTCTTTGCTAGGACTTTCTAAATCTTTGCTGAGCTTATCTTTTTGTTTGTTTCAGTCATGTTTATAATTGCTTGTTGAAGCATTTTTAAGATTGCTGCTTTAGAATTCTGCTGAATAATCCAACATCTCTGTCATTTGCTGTTGGTATATAGTTTGTTTTTTTCTCATGCAAGTTAAAGTTTTTCTGATTATTTGAGTGTTTTTCTAAAATTACATCTTGTATATTTGGTAGTGTGTTATGAGACTCAAGATATTATTAAAAGATTCTGTCTTAGCAGGCTTGTCTTACACAATGCTAGTGGAGGAAGAAGAAACAAACTCATTATTGCCAGGTGCAGGTTGAAGTCCAGGTTCTCCATGTGACTTTTGTAGACATTCAGGTGGGAAGGAGAGGAAGAGTGTATCATTAATGTTGGGTGGGGATGGAGGTTTAGGGTGCCCAGTGGGCCTCCACTGATACACCTGTTATGGTTTGGATGTGAGATGTCCCCCAAAAACTCACATGTGAGACAATGCAAGAAGGTTTGGAGGAGAAATGATTGAATTATACCCTTAACCCAATTAGTGAATTAATCCCCTGGATAGGGATTAACTGAGTGGTAACCGAAGTGGTAGGGTGTGGCTGGAGGAGGTGAGAATTGGGGCGTGGCTTTGACATATGTGTTTTTATCTGGCAAGTGGATATACACTTGCTTCCTGATCACCATGTGAGCTGCTTCCCTCTGCCACACTCTTCCTCCATGATGCTCTGCCTCACCTTGAGCCCTGAGGACTGGAGCCAGCCTTCTATGGACTGAGACCTCTGAAACTGTGAGCCCTCAAATAAACCTTTCCTCCTCTACAATTGTTCTGGTCAGGTCTTTTAGTCTCAGCAGCAAAAAAGCTGACTGAAACACCACCCTAGAAGAGATGGGGAGGGGTACTTCATTACTGCTCCCCACATGGTCTCCACTGAACTGGAAAGAGAAAGGTCAGTGGTGAAAGTCCTGGATCTCCACAAGACCCTCTCTCATACTCTCCAATGGGGAGGAAGAGAAGTACCTCATTATTACCCAATGTGTAGTGGAAATATCAGCTCCCCAAGTGACCTCTGATGACTATGGGGGAAGGTAACTATTAATATTGGGGAGTGGCAAAAGTCCTGACTCTCCATAAGACCTTCTCTGACACTATTCCAGCAGAGAGGAGAACTTTGGAACAGGCAGAAGACAAAAGCCTTTGTGACAGGTGTGGGAAGTGAGGGTGGGACCACAGCATTTTCCCATGGTGGTAGGCTGTGGCTCTCTTGTGAGGTTGCCCCTTTCCTGTTCTCTTGGCTAGGGAAAACAAGCTTTAGTTTGGGATTTGTTGATATACCCACAGTGTTTCGGGACTGTAGTTTCTTTAGCACTCAGTTCAGGATATATGAGGCAAAAAGGACACCCAGAGAACTCATCATCATGTCATTTCTCAGGTTATGAGATCCTTAGCTATCTGCCTTCTTTCCGTCTCTCAGAGTCTTCTTATGCTTGTTTTATATATAATTTCCAAGGTGTTAGTTGTATTTAGTGGGAGAAATAGGGAAAAATAAATCTCCATGTTGTCTGAAGTTGGAACTATTATTTTTATATCTTCAAGCATATCTAAAATGTTTCATAATAATTTTGAAAAGATTAGATGATGTTAGCAAAAGTGGAATTATTTCTGTAGATGATTGGAACACTGTGGCCCACCCTCTGCCTCCCCACTTCTCAGAAAAGATTGACTCTTTCCCTGCTTAGTCTTGTTTTCTCCTCCAAGTCCACTGACCCCTTCTTCCCAACCCCAAGGAAAAAACTTTAACCAGCTGTTTTGGTTTAGACATGGTGTCCCCCAAAAGCTCACATGTAAGACAATGCAAGAAGATTCAGAAGAGGAATGATTGGGCTGTAAGAATCTTAACTCAATCAGTGAATTAATCCCCTGCTAGGGATCAACCGAGTGGTAACTGAAGTGGGAGGTGTGGCTGGAGGAGATGGGAATTGGGGCATGGCTCTTAGGTACATATTTGTATCTGGCCAGTGAAGTCTCTCGCTCTGCTTCCTGATCACCACATGAGCTGCCTCCCTCTGCTTCACTCTCCTACCATGATGTCTGCCTCACCTTGAGGTGAGGAATAGAGCTGGCCTTCTATGGACTAAGACCTCTGAAACTGTGAGCCCTCAAATAAACTTTTCCTCCTTTCAAATTGTTCTGGTTATATCTTTTAGTAATAGCAATGAAAAAGCTGACTAAAACACCAGCTCCTATTTGAGAATGGGGCTATGTGAAAGAAAGAAGCCAGTAGCAAATCATGTCACATTCAAGTCTGAGTTAGGGAGAAGAGGGTTGTTAAAGAAAGGCTAACATTTTAAAAGAGAAAGTCAAGGGCTGGGATGTAGCTCAGTGGTAGAGCACTTGCAGAGGATGTATAAGGCCCAGACTTTGAACCCAAGTAGTAAAAAATAAAGAAAAGGAGAAGTCATTTAAAGATTCTAATAATTAAAATATTTAAGAATTATTAAATATTATAATTAAATAATATAATTATAATTATAATAATATAATTATTATATTAAAATATTTAAGAATTAGTGCAGTATGATGAACTCCTGTTCCCACTAGTCATCCTGCATGGAGGACTCTGAGAAGAAACTACGTAGAGAAGAAACTAACTAGTCCAAAGGGATGTACTTCAGTGTTTGAGCAACCAAGATAAGCTTCCTGGCACATAGTTACTCAATGAATTTTTTTTCCTACAAAAGGCAGGGAGTAAAATAACAAGAGGGTGAAAGTTGTTTTAAAATATTTCTCATAAGAAGCAGTACATAATCAGAGTGTGGAAAAGGTGAAATAAAAAGAATTACCTGATACTCTTTTTTCCTTCATATTGCTAAAGCAAGTCAAGAACTCACCAAAATTACATTAATTAATTCCCTTTGAGAAGTGCTGTTGATATCGTGTTGGCCACAAGTTAAATGGAACTCTATAATTCTTTCATAATTAAAACAAAATAATTCTCTAGCGTATACACGTAGATTATAAATGGACACATTGAAATCTTAAGAGGATGATCCCTGTTGGATATATCCAAAAATCACTACGCACATAGCAATGCAGAGATCTTGGGAGATTTTGCCATCTGATATTTCAGAGCAGGAAGCAGCTGGAAAAATCATTTGTAGCTATGGGAAAAACTGAAAAGACATTTTCAAAAGCTAAGAATAACTTACATTTAAAAACAAGAAAAATAACAAAAGATAAAATAAATTAAAAAACACTATTCAGAGAATTATAACAAAAATTGATTGAGAAAATTAAGGCAGGTGGAACATTCTTTGTAGGTTATTGGTTGAGGGAGAAACAGCTGGGATCCATGGCCTGATAAGACACACAGATTGCACATTCTCAAAGCCAGTTTTCCATGTTAAGATCAGATGTCAAGTGCTGGTCTACCTGTGGCCCTGAGGAATTGGAGGGAGGGCAGGTTTGGTGTTGGAACCCGGGCGACTTGTGACTGCGCCAGAGTGTCTTCTGGGTTGGGAATACCTTTTTTCATGTAAAGACGACTGCATATACAGTGCTGGAAAACATTAAAGAAAAACGATACAGTAATATAGTTAATCCTTTGGTACACTAAACAAAGAAAATAAGCATTGCGTGTTGTGAGCAAGCACTTGAGTAAGTCTTAGAATTCATTTATGACAAACTATAATGAATAAGTTACATTCAAAAAGAAACAGGTGAAGAGGTCAGATATATCATGTGCAGAGCTGGACAAGCTTTATACTGTGTGGACTTGCCCAGTGACCAGGAGGCTTTTACGGGAAGCAATTTCTCAGCTACTCTTCTGCCCTGCTCAAACTCTCTGTAACAGTGCCCCCTGCCATATTCTTTCCTTACTATGTACATGCAGCCAAGAGAATACTCAAGCAATAAAAAGCCATATTTTCAATGGAAGGAAATTTTATGCTGTTCCATTTACCCTTGCCCTGACTACCTCCCTAATACACCCCAGTGTGGTTGGGGGAACTGCAGTCAGGTCCTCAGTACATTTCTGTGAAACAGAGAGTGCAGCAATGTTTTACCATGTTCTAACCTGTCTGGAGGCTGTCGGATTGGTATCTGTGTCACCTAATGCAAAATTCATATATCCAAAAAGGCACAACTGGGATCTCAAACTATGGGAAGCCACAGGAAAGAGTAGGACTGGTTCATTGAGGAATATAATTGTAGAGCTAATGTCCCAAGAAGAAGCAGAAATGGGATGCTTAGGAAAATCAAGACTTTTAAAAGCAGCTCTGAATTGAGAATGGAGATAGTAACCCTGGTATCAGAAATGGACTGTGGTGCTCTGGGCGTAACTGAGAGAGAAACAAGTCATTTGGGAGAACTCTCTAAAACCTGGAGGTTAGTAGGCAGTTACCATCAGCAGCCTTTGGGGGATGTTCTGCCTGATCCCCTGCTTGTCCAGGGCAAGAGGACGCAGTGGGTGGCATTTACCAAAAGGAAGGGGTTACTAAAGTGGGTACTTCTAACCAATTCAAACGTAGACTCCTCAATTGGGAATTGAGAAAAAAACAACGAACAGGCACCAAGGAAAATGCATACCCAGAAAAGTCCTAAAAGTTAAGCCATCATGCATTGTGGACACACTGATAATTAACGAAGGTGTTCCCCTGCACTCAGCCAGTCTGCAAGATGGCTGCTTTTCAAATCCCAAATTTTCAACAAAAGATCACAAGGTATACAAAGAAACAGGAAAACATGGCTCATTCCAAGGAACATGCAAGCACACACACACACACACACAAATCTACAGACCATCTCTGAAAAAACCTACCATAATCTTCTGCTACATGTATAAAAATTTCTAATAACAATACCTAGAAAGTATCTATTATTTTGCTCCTTACACTGTATCTCATCTTATCTAGCTCTGTATTACATATAACACTATGCTATACATATGGTATAGTAATATATAAGATATATTGTAAAATAGATATTATTCACAAGGCTCAATTGCTAACTGATTTGCCCAACATTATGGAACTAGAACTCAGGTCTTGTGATTCCTAATCTAATGCTCTTTCTACTGTAACATACTACAGATAACAGCCCCACTTTGCTTTGGTCATACTGTTTAGAAAGCTGTGTATCTCTGATTATATGTGATACTCCAAATATCCTATTTAAGGAACAGTGGGAGAAAATGAGATGGGAACGGTCTGGGAACACTGTCTTTTGGGAAGCCAGAACTATGATGTACCCTTGTGCTGTTTGGTCCAGGCTCCTGGGTCCCCTCAGGCCCTGGAGTAGCAGGTCACAGCTTTTAAGGAGTTCATGGAAGATTTCTCACTTCCTTTAAGATGACTAAAATTCTATTCATTGACTTAGAATTATTTCCTGGAGCTTTAATCTTGGAGTTCTAATGTTTATTAAATATCCTTCATGAGTAAAATTCTTGAAAATACCTTTTTGGTTAGCTATCCTGAATACAACTACAGCTGAAGAGAGAAGTCCGTTTGAATTGGTTAGAAGTACCCACTTCAGTAACCCCTTCCTTTTGAATGCCACCCACTGCGTCCTCTTGCCCTGGGCAAGCAGGGGATCAGGCAGAACATCCCCCAAAGGCTGCTGATGGTAACTGCCTGCTAACCTCCAGGTTTTAGAGTTTTCTCCCAAATGACTTGTTTCTCTCTCAGTTACGCCCAGAGCCCCACAGTCCATTTCTGACACCACGGTTACTAACTCCATCTCATTTTTACCTCTAGCTTTTCAGGGTTCTCACACTGTCCAAGGTCTTTACTCAGGGTTACTTATGAACACTGCCACTGAGCCCAGAGAGAAAAATGCAATGGCCATTCTGTCTCTGCCTGAACGTGCACATTCAGACGTGTGTTGGGGAAAAGGGGTGAAAAAGAGGGTGAGGGGAACGGCTGGACCAGATCCTTCAATCCTAAGACCATCAGAATGCTGCTGAACCCCACAATAGGACTGGGCAGCAATCTGAAACCCTCCATGCCTCTCTTGTCACCATAGACCACCTCCAGGGAGTGTGTGCCCCTCACCAGGCCCCTGCACGTAGAGTGGCCAGCTCGGCGGAGCAGTGACTTCCACTCTAAGATGCTAGGGCACTGGGCGCACCCCACCTTAGAGACAGAGTCTGACTTAAAACATTCATTTAATTTAAAACAATCAGGGTCAGTCAGAAAGACAGTGAAAAACATACAAATATAATATACATTTCTAGACCAGATGTGAAACAATGAGTACCTTTTAAGGCCTGATCCATTTCACCATCACTGACTCCTGATCCTGGGCGTGAGGAAATACTGCCCTCTGGCGGCTGAAAAGACCATTCTTTTGAACACATGTAAGAGTGAAATGCAGAATATTTCATGGAAAAAGAATTCTTGCTACTGAAAAAAATAAGAAACAAACACCTTTTTTGAGATGCAAAACCAGGTCATACAATCTATACTAAAGGGTCATATGATCTATACTAAAGACTTCACTGGGTGACCTTTGTCTAGTCATGTTGTAGTTTACAAATATGTCTGTTAAGCTTGTCTTAAATGGTACCTGCAGTAAGTGCCGTACAGCAGCTGGCATGGCTGATAGTACCAGGTACTGTACACATTAGCATGAACTCCGCATCCATCATACAAAACGAACTGAGTACCTACTAAGAGCACAGCATTGCCACAGGTGCTGGAGTATAAAACAAGATGAGCAAGATACAAGTCCCTCTGGGACTTCAGAGTCAAGTGCAATTTATATATGGCAGTACTTGCTCTTTCAAGGATAGAGCAAATGAAAGGTTAAGTGACTTGATCTGGATCTCACATTGGGTATACCCAGTGCTGGTTTCGGGGGGACTGTCCTTTTGCTCCCTTTTTAAAAGATGAGGTTGGGGTATGATCTGGTGCCTAAACTCTTTCTGAAACTCTGTTTCCGAGCCACTTCTACTGCCCGGTTCCTCTCCTTTGGGGTTCACTAGTTTCCTGGCTTCCTTCCAGGAAGGCAACTCTACCTATGGAGTCTATCTGCAAAACACTGTAAAGTAGCTGAGCTTTGTTTGCAGTCCTTGGGTCTCGTCGTTTGGGATTCTTTGCTCCTACCATTGTGCCTCATTCCCACTAAGTTTGCTGTATTAAACAATCAAATTGATCACTTGAAAATGACATATACATAGACCATTTCTTTTTGGAAAAATCTTGTCTTTTAATTCAGGCCAGAGTCTTAGGGGAATAAAGGAGTGCAACCTTCGTCGCAAATGTTCAGGCACAATCAGAAGGGTGGGGGAGATCTACTCAGTGACTTTTCCTCACTAAAATATTGATGCCATGCATGAGCAGTCCCTGATTCAGTAAAGGGCACAGCTTGGATCCTTCTTGACTGATGGACACACCACTCTCTTCTCCTTGACCCATGCACCCATCTCCTAATTTGGGACCCTCAAATTTGCTTACGCTGATGCCCCTTCCTGTTATTCATTTATCAAGTCACTGAGTACTTCATGAATGAGAGACTTGGACCTGCTCTCATTCAGGTCACCAAGTCTCTGCCTGTGGAATCACACGCATGCCTCATTAAAATTGTGTAAGTGACTTGAAGGGGAACACAGGGTACTAGAAGATCAAACACTAGTGATTACAGGACAGATCTCCAAGAAGCGGTGACATTGAAGACCTGAGGGATTTATTAGCCATGGGGTAGAGGTTGGAACTGGAGGGTAGGAGGAATGTTCTAAGCAGAGAGACCTGGGAGTCAAGGTTCCTTTCTGCAACTTAATGGTTTGGGGATGCCTATGGGACAAGGTAAACTTCAGGAAAGACAGAAAGAAGATAGCTAGGCAGCTTTAAAGGAGGAAGACAGGATAGATACTTTAAAGAGAAGGTTTGGGGGTGGGAGTAAGATAATTCAACTAAAAAAGGGTGAGGAGGAGACGGAGGCATCTGGAGCTTTCCCACCATGGACCTTGGAGAGAGGGAGCTGTGGTCAAGGTTATGTGCATCTCTTCTGAGATGGGCCACAAGGCTCTTTTCCTGGGTCTCTCAGGCCAGTGACTCCAGGACCAGATGTGACTGCCTTAAGCATTTTATGACTATGTCCTGGAACTCAGCAGCTGTCTTACTAAGGGGAACCCTCAATTGCTGGGAGGATGAGGCCACTCTTGCCCCATGCACACACAAAGGAAGATTTCCAGGCAACAGCAAGTGTCAAAAAGAGCAGGTCTCAATGCAGACAATCCCCTCAAATATAGAGTTGAAATTTTTTTAAAAAGTTGATGGGGTTCCTTTGAGATGCAACAGAGAATGCGAATCCTCTGATGGAAATGTTAAGAAGCCGTGGGACGATTTAGCAAATAAAAGGTGGTTTGGGGAGAAAAGAGAGAAAGCAGAGAGAAAAGAAACCTCTGGAAGGAGATAATGAAAATCAGACAAAAAAAGTGTCTAAACTAATTTACTTTTCCATCACAGACCTTTTGAGAAAGATTTGGGTATTTCTCAGATGTATCTTATTTCTTCATTTAGGTTGGAGGCCTTGCAGACAGCAGATCCAAAGGGCTTCACACAGCACAAGGGCCCGCAGGAAGCCTCTGGGCCTGATTTCACATCTCAGCTCTGTGGCTTGCTAAAGTCTATGTGCCCTTCCACAAGTCTCTGAACCCCACCTATTGGGGCCTCAGCCCTCACACATTTTTATAATGGTGGTATTTACCCTCATGGAGATTTTGTTGTAAATTAATCTGTGTGTTGAGGTAACACCCCACTTTTCCAGAACCAGAATGGGTACCTAGTAAGTGTCACACAAGATCTGCTCTCCTCATAATTCTGCTTCTATATCCCAAGCACATTCATACTTTCCAGTTCCATGGTTTGGGGTTGACTTATCTTTACCTATTGCCTTTATTTCCTTGAAATAAAATTTATTCATTGTTTCCTACTATACAAGTCAAACATGCATTATAGACAATTTAGAAAATACAGAAAACCAAAAGGAAAAAGGGAAAAAAAAATCACATGTAGAAAACCATCTTTATGTTTTTGCTCTGGTTTTTCTGTACATTGTTTTGTTTTTTGTTTTATGTAATTGTGCATATTTTGGGGGGGTTGATTTTATTTTATTAACTATTCTCTGAAACTTGATGTTTAATGGCCATATTATGATACACCATACTTTATTTGACCATGTCTTTTTTGGACATTCAGGTGCTTTCCAAGTTTTTCTACTATCATGAATGTAATTGCATATAATGATTTTCTGCACCTTGAGTTATTTTATTAGTATCTGCTATGATCTGAATGTTTGTGTTGCCCCTACCCTCATACATATATTGATCTCCTAACCCCCAAGGTGATGACACTATAAGGTAAGTATCTGGGAGGTGCTTAGGTCACAAGGGTGGAAGCCTCATGAATGGGATTAGTGTCCCTGCAAGAGAACTTAGAGAGCTTTCTCACCCATTCCATCTACAAATCAAGAAGCAGACCCTCAACAGACACTGAATTTGCCAGCACCTTGACTTTAGACTTTCAACCTCTAAAAACTGTGAAAAATAAATTTCTGCTTTTATAAGCCATCTGGTCTATGGTATTTTGTTTTGGTGGCCTAAATAGACAGACAGTATCAGTTCCCAAAAGTGGGATGACTGAGTCAATGGTAAATATAACTTTTAGGATTTTGATATAAATTTCTGAATTGATTTCCAAAGACTAAAATTTTATCCCCCAACAAAATCTGAGTCCTCAACCAGTCTGTTTCTTTTTTACGCCATTTAAAAAAAATAATAAAATTTTGCTAATTCACCAAGTAAAAGGTAGCATAGTTTGAAATTACCTTCTCATTACAAGCAAGATTAAATTTTATTTCTTCTATTTGTTAATTAGTTTTGCCCCCCATATACTTCTTTTGTAAACTGCTTTAATCTTTTACTCATTCATCTGTTGTAGATCACAGTGTTTTTAAAACAAATTTGTGTAAACTATTTATTGAATGTTACCCCCTTTGTTGCATTTAATATCCCTTGCCATTTTCCTTTTAAATTTGTTTTGGACCTGGAGAAAGTTTAAGTGTTATATATAATCAGAATATATTCATCATGCCTTCTGTATATTTTCTTTTATTCCAAAAACTTTTCATAAACATTTTAATCTGTTATTTATAGTATTTGAACCACATTTTCACATATTAAACACTAAAACCCTGGAATGGTCTTTAATATATTGGCTATCTACTGGGCACTGTGGTGCTTGCGTGTAATCCCTTAGCTCAAGGGGCTAAGGCAGGAGGATAGCAAGTTCAAAGCCAGCCTCAGAAACTCAGTGAGACCCTAAGCAACTTGGTGCAGACCCTGTCTAAAAAGTTAAAAATTAAAAGGGCTGGGGATGTGGTTCAGTGGTAAAGCCCCACTGGCTTCAATCCCTGGTACAAAAAAATAAATAAACACACACACACACACACACACACACACACACACACTCATACAGATATGTATGATATTTTGAATAGAGCATTGACTAATCAGAGATATTGGTTGCAAATTGATTACAAACATCAACTCTATCTAATCTGAATATTAAAAAGGGAGTTATAGGAAGGCTATTGGTTAGTTTGAAGAATTAACAAAAATCAGGGAACCAGGCTTAAAAACCGAACAGGGACCAAAGTAAGCTAGGAGTCAGATACAGCTGAGTCAAAATATAGGAAGAGATTAGCAGAACGTCATAGCTTGTGTTAACTACAATGATGCGCCATTCCTCTGGATTCTTGTTTCTTCTGCTACTGGTAACCTGAATGTCTCTAACTGCCTCTGCTCTTTGTGTCCATCCCTCAAAGTTCAAAGTACCAGATAGGTAAACCTACATTGTATGACTATGTCCTCCTTAGAAGGGCAAGGTCTACTTTCTTCAAATTCCATGGTGGAAAATGGGTCCCTGCTTCTCAGTTTTAGTTTTTCTGAAGTTTAGGCACGAATACCATCATTTTGACTAACTAGTAGAAAACAACCAATTCCATTCAACAAAACTCAGCTCACCTCTTTTCAGCATATGGTCCAATGGGAGGTTTAAAATACTCTTCAGAAAGTTCAAAACTTTTATGTAGATCCTCTAAAGCTGTAAAATATTGTAGGCCATTGATCACAGGTGCTGGTACTGGACCCCTAAAATTAGAATTTTTTTTTTTTAAATCAAAGGATTTTATGATATCAAGCATACACACACATAGTATCTAAATACTGACCATTGTGCACCACATAAATGCAAATGTGAATAAAATCTATTTGGGATACTATAATGTACCCACTTAGAAACATTCACTTCAGAGTTTTTCTTGGACATTGGCATCATTACATCCTAATCTGAAGATTATGCACATCTGTATTGTTGTGGATCTTCCTTATCCATTAGACCATTAATATAGGCATATTATCTTCCTATGATTTGCATACACTCTGTTGTAAACCCCAGTCCATTTGTCATGATAGGCCTGGCAATATACCAACTGCTATAAAAATTGAAATAGATATTTTCCAGTTTTGTTTATAATCTAATGCTTTAAAATGGTACCCCAGTGAAATGTTTCTGAAAATTTTAATAATACACTCTGAACTAAGCTCTAGTATAAAATATTCATGTTTCATCTATTTATGTATATGGAATACATATGCCTGTTCCCTCAGAGTGACTGCAAAGAAGAATTGTTAACCATTTTCAGTGAATAAACTCTGCTGCAATTCAGCTCAGATTTGTTGGAGTCGCTATGTGCAAAGCAGTCCAATTGTATATAAGTGCATGCAAATTCAAAGCATCTGTCTGCCTGGTGATGATCTATTTGAAGCTCATATTTAAAACTGCTTAGTTTCTCTGTCCACAATATTTAAATAGGCATGACATCCCACCAGGCACACAGACCCCAGCTTAAGTTGCTCTGGGAACATAGTCTACCTCCTGACCCCACTGCTCCCAATACCCCAGTAGAACTTCGCATTTCACACAGCCTGTATTTTGAATAAAACAATCCAAAGAGAGCCTGCTAACATGGAGAAAATTAATCACACTTTCTCTGATATGGTAGTAGACAAATAGACACAAACTCAATTTTATTTGTATCGATTAAAGATTCGGAACAGATAATATAGACAATAAAAAAGAACTGAAATTGAAAAAAATTAAATCACTTTTTAAATTCCTCTTCCTCAAGTCATTGGATTCTTAAACTTACTAAAAGTTTTTTTAAAACATTAAAATTAAGATTTTTGTCAGTGCTCTTAGCAATTTTTTAAAAACAGGGAATTCTCCATTTCATTATTCAAATATTGTAAAAGGTCACACAGAAAGGAGAATTCAGAACACTGAAATTCATAAAATTAATGAGAAAATAACATGCAAACATTACATAACCATCCTAGGGTCTGGTTATTCATTTTCAGTAAAATATAAAGCCTATAAGTACCTCATCATATATAATTAGTAACAGAACAATAATTATTATAACTACTAATATCTATGAAGCTTTTACTATGTGGCAGGTCCTAATAAAACATTTCATACCAAGGACTAAGAATTCATGAATTAATAAAGATATAACAGCCCTCATCTGCATGAAATTTCCAGTCTAATATGGAAAGGAGACACTAAACAAATGACCTCACACATAATTACCATCATTCTGAGAGTCTTGACAGACAAGTACAGGGAAATCAACAGGACATAATTAACCCTCAGTCATGAACAACCTTGGCAAAGGCTGGTACTTAAATTCCAACACCACTGGAAACATCATTCTTTGCAGTCTGCAAAATACCATCAGTTTTTAGGAGCTATGAGCATATTGTACCTTTTAAAACAATATATAAATGACAAAGAGATACAGCTTCTAGAACTGAGTTTACCGCTAAATCATAGGGTCCATTTTAGTGCAGAGGTCTCTGTTTCTGTTGATGATTTAGGATGCATTTGGTATAACTGGACACCAGCAAATCAATCTAAGATGACTTGGTTATCAATAAATGTGATAAATTGCTACCTTTGAAATAGGAGTGTATGACCAGGAGGTGTCTTTCCCATGAGTGCCTGCCGGGCTGCCTCATGCTGTCTGTGCACAGAATCTCTTTCCTAGGCAAGACATGTGATCAGAAAATTATATCAATGTTAAAAATATGTCAGATGATCAAAATAGCTATAATAATTTTCTTATTACTAGAAGTTGCCAAATATGTGGAAAGAAAAGGGAGGGAGAGACAGACATTAAAATAAAACAATTGATATTTGTTCAGTGGAAAGATGATAAACTTCCTAAATAAACCCCAAATATTTTATAAAGACTTCAATGTAACATAATTTTGTTTACTACCCAAATGACAATGTGACAGTTTTCATTAACATTTAATATTTGCATTTTTATCTTACTAATGAGATTATGGACATCTCAAGGGTGCAGATTATTAGTATTTTTTTAGTCTTCCTGGTATTTAGCACACAGAATGACTATTCGAGTGAATGGACATATCCTGAAAGGAAAACCTGGGAGGACTTTCTTCCATATTTAACCCCCGCCACCACCACTATGGATACTTGGTAAGAATACAATGGCAGTCCAGAGGATTTTACCCTCAAAAAAACCTTTTGCACTCAAAAGATTTATAATCTGGTGAGACAGGGGGACAGAATAAAGGGGGGAAAAAAGCAATTTAGCACATGTTGTTTTATGAAGAATATGAGCATTCATACTCAGATGATGGAAATGACTTGTTTAGCAACTGGCTATGTGTTGGGTTTCCTCACTTTGAGCAAACCTAATTTATAAAATTCTTAACTTCCAAAAAAGATAAATTAGCAAGTGCTTATTTGTTTGATATAAAAGACTCTCATTTACAGAGATGTGTAACATTTATTTAAGCAAGTATATTTAAAATACACTAATCTTTGCTTGAAGTCACAATGCGAAACAAGTCTGGCTGTTTTGATTTTTGTGTCATTAAAAACAGGCTCCACTATGAGTTGGCATTTGCTTAAAATTGCATAGAAAATAACAATAAACAAGCCCACTAGGAAAAGGAGACATGCTATACTTAGTGGCGTTAAGCCACAACTCCAGGCTAACCACCTGCTTAGCCTTGGAGACTAGCATCATTTCAAGTCTTTGCATGTCTTTGGGGGGAATTTTTAAGACTAGATTTTTGAGAATTAAGTTGATGTGATTATAAAAATATTTTTGCATAAAAAACGTATCTGTAGGAGTGACTGCTTATTAATGATGCCCAAGGCTAGCACACAGAGCATCTCTAGGAAACGAGTGCTGACCTAGAGACCAGAAATCCCTTTGGTCCCCTGCATTCCCTGTACACAGCACAGGCACCTTGGCACAAAGCAGAAGCTTGGTAAGTACCTTTAATGGACAACTGTATAGATTTGGGGGGATAATATAAAGAGCAAATAACATTGCCATTCTTTATAATCTGGGCTAGAACTTGCTAACAACTATTCCTAACTTGAAAAAGTCTAGGTCAAGTTTTGAAATGGTTTCTTAGAAATCATGACACATGAGAACTAATGTGGACTCATTGAATAGAGGCTCTCAGGTGGATATTCGATTACAGAGACCATTCTACTCTTTCCCTGACCATTAGCTCTGTGATTCTCTGCCAGCAGGAGGGACAGAAAAATATGTGCTCAGAGGTCAGGGGAGGCTGTAATGAGACAAGAAAGGAAAAACCCATTTAAATTTTGCCATTTAAAGCCCATATATCTAAACAGCTCCATAAATACAATCTAAATAGCCTTACATTACTATAAAATAACCATATATGCACTAAACCTGCTGTGAACTTATTATTTTGTTTGTGTTTATTATTAATTCTCATGCAAACTTGCTATTATTTTATCCTGAATCACTCTGTGCTAGTACAAAATGCAACATTTACTACTGTGATTTCATTTATATCATCCTTATTTTTTTTCAGTCAATGCTTAATTTAAATTATATCACAATTGGGAAGATGACAGTGGCAGTAGCAGAATAGTTATTGTTTTTTTTTTTTCAGAATCTCCCCACAAAAATAGACATAAAAACTGATAGGAAAATGAAACACATATCAAAACATTTATGACCAAACCAGGTGACTAAATATCCCCTCAGAGCTCAAAATACAGTTGGGGCTCTAAGAGCTACAGTTCCTTCATGGTATCCATACCTATGCAGGAGGAAGCCAAAGGAACAAAAATAGCGCCTGGAAGATGTGAGGAAAAGAGAACGCAGACATTCAAAATAGTCACAGGAAAGCATTTTGTGAACCACAGCTAAAACACAGGAGGGGTGTTCCAACTCCATTAGTGGTTGAGCATAGAGTCCACAGAAGTTCTAGGAACTGTGAAGTCTTGTAACTGAACCATTGGGTCGCCCTCCTAGGACAGGTGACACTAAGAGAAATCAATGAGAGTAGAATAAAACTTCATTAAGAGACAAAGGAAAGATAAGGTCTAGACCAGAAGGGGAAGGCGACAAGGGACAGGAAATCTCAGGAAGAAAACTACCATGATTGCTTCTAAAAGTTTGAGAAAACTAATATCACATAAAAACAAGTTATAGAAAGTATCCAGTCCCATTTTATACATACTTATTAAAAGAAAAAAGAGAAAAAGGAAGCAACAATACCCCTATAATAAAAATTTGAACATAAAACAGGTAAAATCTGTAATCTACTATTTGAAAATAAACATAGAGACATTGAGAAAATGACAAGGGGACTGCAGGTATTAACTCAGTGGTAGAGTGCCCTGGGTTCCATCCCTAGCACCTCAAGAAAAAAAAAAAAAAAAAAAAAGAACAAGAAGAAAAGAAAATGACACAAACCTTTGAGGAAAAAATATTTATTTTTTTAAAATTCATAAATGAAGTAGCAGAACTCAGGAAAGAATTAGAAATGTATGGAAAAATCACTGCAGAAATGAAAAATATACAAGCAGAAATACAAGAGCAAATAAATATAAGAAATAATGACATGAGAAATAGAAAGCAAGTGAAGAAAATGTTTAAAAATTAAAAAATGAAGATAGATAGATTCAGGAGAAAATGATAGCTAGTTAAGAGACAAAGAAGAGCCAACACACAAACAATAAAAGTACTTGATAAGATAAACAAAACAAGGAAATGGACAAATAATGAAAAGTACAATTGAGGTATAACATTATAACAGTATAACAGACTGTTATCAACACACAAGAACTCAGGAAATATTGTTCCTTACCCTTTCAATTTCTAGTCACGAATAAATTTAGAAAACAAAACAACTAGACAAATATTGACATAGGGACTTACGATGAGTTTTAAGTATGTACATATTTGAGAACTAAGACAAAGAAAGTGAAAAGGAAGAAAGTATGTAATGATACTACACTTTGATAGTGTTGTTATAACCATAAATAATGGAGGGAGAATATTTGTTTAAACTTTCATAACTGTTTTTGGTTTCCCTAACAGAGTCTGATAGTATTCATATTGTTATTCTGAGACTGTTCAGTGTGGAATGTGGAACAAAGCAAAAGAGTAATTTAATGGGACACTGTAAATCCATCATGTCCTATATCTTTGAAAAGCAGGATTCTCTGTGCATTTAAATAGGAAATATTCAGTTGAACTCATGCAATATTTTATCTTTCCACAGAAAAGCTCTAAAAACAATGACCATCCCAATAGCAATGAGCATCTTAAAATGCACCATGTTCTTGTGCTACCATTTCCACTTAAAGAAAGTAAGGTTTTTCAGAGCAGAGATTAATTCCAGGCCTGGGTCAGGTAGACCACAAGACAGCATGAAATGTCTTGTCACATCAGAGTACAAGATGGCTATTAAAAGTCCATGGGCCAAGTTAAAAGACACGAAAGTCAACTTGGAAGAGACTCCACTGGCCATATAATCAGTGTTTCAATAAGGATTAAAAAATTTAGTGGATAAATGATCTTCCAAGATGCATATATTCAAATTATAATGATCACCAATAATTTAAAATAAGTTTGAAATAAATTTATCATCTCCAGAGAATAATAGGAAACCAATTTATTATCTTGAAAAAAACTTTTAGACTGCTGATCCTACCTGAACTGTACCATTTTACCAAGTGCCAATGAATGAAGCATCTCTTGATAGTATTATTCCAGCTAATAAATGAAAGTGAAATCATAGAATTCCAAAATCATCATATTTCAATTCCCCATAATATTTTTTTAAAAACTACATTGAGCAACAATAGCTATTAACATCACAAAAAGAGAACACCAGGTATCATGAGCCCTTTAATGAAAAAATATAGAACCTCTTATTGTCTTGCTAAAGAAATGGGCCTTGAATCTGAACAAACTTCTGGATTCAGCTGTCAATTTGCAGGAAATCTAGGGGCAGGAGACCATGATGAATGGTACCATAAGAAGCCAACCAGCAAACCCTAACGTGTGGGAAACCTTACAGATCAGATAGAGTTCTTTAATAGGTAATTTGTAAAGAAAACAAAGGGATAGGTGGAGAACCTGAAAAGATCTATTATTTATTTGAAAATAGAAAACAGCAAACTGGAATCCCAAAAGAAATATAAGGAGTTGGTGTGGTCAAAGTCAGGAAGGTGATGACTTTCAGCGGGAGGGGAAGTAGGATGGGGTGTAGGAGGGGCTTCTGGAGTGACTGGCGAAGTTCCAAGTTTGCCTCATTATAATCCATACATTTGCTTTGTATGTTTTTAATTTTATAATAAATGAGGTTACACAAATGCACTGTGCCATGATAACATAGAGGTTGAATAAGATGAGGGCAGAATATTGGGATATGAGGAAAAACAAAATGTCACTGTTGTTCTTACACACTGAAATCTTATCATTGGAAATATGTGGCATCTTACTGTGCTCATAACTTTTGCTCTAGCACCGCCTTGCTTTAGTGGTTAAAATATAATAATACTGCATACTTATGAAGTATCAGGAAATTCATATCCATTAACTCTTCTAATCATCTTAACAACCTAGCTCTCGTTCATCATTCTCTCTACAGATAAGAAAATGAACCATCAGAAAAGATGTATGATTTGTCCAAGAGGCAGTGCTCTAAATTATACTGCTTCCTATCCCTTCATTTTCCCAAGTATTAACTGAGCATCTACTATGTGCCTGGCATTGTACTAGATAATCAGAATACATAAAGGAATACCAAAATTTTGGACTTTGCAGGGTTTAGAGTCTCACAGGGAGAGACCAAGAACAGGCATAATTAGAAAGCAAATAACATAATATGATAGAGGGTAACATAAACCCTTTAAAGGTTTTTTTTTTTTTTTTTGGTATAGCAGGGAAAGGGGATTAGGAAGACCAGGGACAGAGTATGGGGTGCAGGTTGCAGTACTAATTATGACTTCAGGGCAGACAGTATCAAGGTGGTAAGTCCCAAGTCAAAATTTGCAGGAGGTAAGGAAGGTAACCATGTGGCTATCTGGGGAAAGAATGTTCCAGAAATTGGAACGGTGCAATGACCCTGAGGTAGGAGAGCTGGAGGGTTAGAGGAATAAGCCAGCAGTGTCAGTGGGGCTGAGGTGAGGAGAGGAGTAGGAAGAGGATCAAAGACACCCAGAGGACCAGACCACGCAGAGCCTTGTAGGAAACCAGAAGACAGGTAGGCAACTGCGGGTATTCTGTCAGAGGGCAGTCGTGGTCTGACTTAGGTGTGTAAGCGATCACTGTCTCCCATGTTTGTGAATAGCAAAGGTCAACATAGGGAGACCCCCTGGGAGATGACCGCAGTGATCAGGAGATATAGGATGGCAGAGCACACCAGGATAGCAGCTGTGTAGCTGGAGAGAAGCGTCTAGGTTCCAGACACAATCTGCAGGTAGAGTCAACGGGATTTCCTGGGACAGATTGGATACTGGGTAGGAAAGAAAGGACTACAAAGTTTTTGCCTTGATACCTGAAAATATGGAGTTACCATCAATTAGGATGGAGAAGGTTACAGATGACTTAAGGCAAAGATTAGGGTTTCAGTTTTAGAGAAAGTGAGAATAGATAAAGAAAAGGAGGGAAGGAAAAGGGAGGAGAGGGGGAGAGGGAAAGGAAAGGAGAGGAAGGGCAGGGCAGAGCAGGGTTAAGAATGGAGTCCCGAGGAGCTCCTATATACACATGTTGGGGAGGAACAAAAGAAAAGGAGACTGAGAAAGAACAGCCAGGAAGGCAGGAGGAGACCCAGATGGAATTAAATGGTTCAGATAAGAAATCTATTCCTATAAAAACAAATTTATCATGAGAAGGAGTATGATATAGATTTTAGGAAGAACAGAGATTCAGTAGAGAAAGTCCTTGTAGAGCCAATTCCCTCACTCAACCGCTGGGAACAAGGGGAAAGAGAGGTCCAAAGACAACTTTGGAGGGAGGATTCTAGAATGTCACACTCACTCAACCATCACTGCTTTGTCCATTCATTGGACAAATATTTATTGAAGCCATGCTGGGGGTCAAACAACCACACAGGTACTGGGAATCCATCTTGAACATCTCAACTCATGAAGTCAGCGCATGGGATGGCCAAGTGACCGGGAACTTGCAGTGCGTTAGGGTAAGTGCTAAAGAGGGGGTAACTGAATGATTAGAAAAGGAGGACCCTGAAAACTGGCCTCATGAAGGGACGGGGAACATCTGAGATGGTAATTCAGACCCCCATGGACCTAAATAAATTTGTTTCATGGTAAAAGAAAAGTCGAACTAATGTAGAGTCATGAGGATCCTGAGTTCAAACCCAACACACAGAACAGAGGTAAAGACCCTGGAGATCAGCTTTATTGTCCCAGGTCTCACACTGGTTTGTCAACGCTGAGAAATCCACCTAAATAAAAGAAAGCATGTTTCTTTGGAATCAAAATAGGGTTTCTAGGCTTTGTAATCTTGGGTGGGCAACCGCTCCTCCCTGAGCTGACTGGCTCCAAGCCTTGAAAGGAAGTGGTGCTTGGAAGAGGGAAGTGCCCAATGCTTTGTCACCAGCCTCAGTACTCAGAGCTGGGTACCTTATAGAATTGAACTGGCTTTACATGCTGTACACATCCATTTGCTCTCAAATAACTGGCCGTTTGGCATTTTCCCCCTGAATAGGCCTTCTTTGGGAGTAGATATCCCTACAGAGGTTGTAGGAGCGGGTTGAAGAGACAGGGATGACTGAAGTACAGAAAGTCACTTTGCTGCGTCTAGAAGGCAAAGGCCTAGTCGTCACAACACAACTCTGGAGCCAAAAAAAAAAAAAAAAAAAAAAATCGACTAAGTCAGCACAGCCCTTTGTGCTCTCCAGAGAGCTAACTATGCAAGAGGGTCTGGGGACTGTCAGGGAGGAGGCTGAAACAGAGGGGTATCAGAGAGTGGATGAGAACTTAGACCTCTGTAACCAGTATCACACGTGAGGTGTATATAAGTAAAAAAGCTAACTGGCTGGTACTTGTAAGATACCTTTTTCAGGACTAAGAAAAGAGCTGTGAATTTGTTTAAAAAATAAAATCTAAAGAGAAAAATTGTAAGTGTTTAAGAAGTAAGGTTGATTAAAATTATATTTTCCTTTCTCCAAGAATCTCTTAGAGATGTTCAAATTAACGTGCTTTGGGAATCATTCAGAAAAGAGAATACCACTTAAGATAGGGAGGGAGAAAAAAATAAAGCAACAAAGAATTTTAAGAGCAAGGAATGAGGAAATGAGAGAACTGAATATCTTATTTATTTAATTATCTAAATTCTTTTAGTCTGGTGTGGTGAGGTATGCCTGTAATTCCAGCTACTGGGGAGACTGAGGCAGGAGGAGTCTAAGTTTGAGGCCAGCTTGGACAACTTAATGGGTCTGGGTCTCAAAATAAAAAGAGCTGGGAATGTAGCTCAGAGGTAGAATGCTCCCAAGTTCAGTCACCAGTAACACATGCACACACACACACAGCTAAATTCATATAAAATTACAGTCATATTAACAGAAAGCATCTTATATTCATAAATTATTAGAGTAAAATAATTGAGAAACATGATGTTAGCAGATCTTTTTCAGACTTGAGGAGTAAAGAAATTCTTGGACATTTCTTCCTGACAAGGACCAGTCATTTGGATTCTAGAATAAATCTCCAATGACCCTAGAGATGAGGAACAAAACACAGTTGTCAGTACTTTGGGCATTGGTAAGACTGAGGATCTCTACACTGCATCAGTCCATTTGCTACTCAAAGAAAGGCAGCAGGTAGAGGGGCTGGAGATGCACCGACCCCTCCCCACCGCAGGCAGGCAACCAGAGTACTCACTGCTAGAAAATTCATTCCACAGGGCAGGGACCAGGTCTGCCTCTTCTAGCATCTAGAACAGGGCTTCAGCACATGTCTGCTCTACACTGAAAAGATAGATCCATATTCTACACACATGGTGGGAATTCAACAAATATAGGATGAGTGGGTAGATGACGGAAAAAAAGGGGAGGAAGGAAGGAAGGAAATATGGAGGGAGGGAGGGAGGGAGGGAGGAAGGAAGAAAGAGAAAGGAAAGGAAGGAAGGAAAGAGAAAGGAAAGGAAAGAAGGGCAGACCTTTTGCACATGGGGAGGATGACTGAGAGCCAAGGCCCTTCCTGGACTTGCTAAACCAGCAATGACATAATGAACTCCCCCCCCCATGTGGATGCTACCTTCCGTATGTGGCCACAAGTTCCTTACGTCATCATTTCACTCAGACTTATATCCACTGGTGTCAGCCCTTCAAGTCCTCCCCCTAATCTAGTTTATTGCTGTGACCTGGATTCCTCACTCTGCTCAAATCCTTTAATCATCTAGCTGGACTTCTATGGATTTGGGTACAGCATCACCCCTGGATCCCTACCTCATGCTGCCCTTGATTTTCAGCTGCAGCCCTTAGGAAATCCTATCCAATCCCAGAGTGGGTTAAGTAACTCACTGAGACTGTGCAGGAAACAAACAGAAAAGAATGGTACTCATTTCACTACTCCAGGTGGCCTCTTAAACCCCACAAACAACAGCCAGCATCCTTCACCCATCACTGCTTTCTTCCTCCTCCAAAGAAGCGCTCTCTGACTTTCATGGTTACCATTTCTTCTTTACATTTTTATCACCTGGTTTGCATCCTTAAAAATTATGGTTAATATAATCTGTTCTTTAGCTGTACATTCATGGAATTGCATGTTTTGAGTCAGAATTCTTTGATCCAACAGTATACTTGTGAGATACACAAGAAGCAAAATTTGTCCACTTACATTATTATACATATTTAATCATATGGATATTTAAAAATTCTACTTAGCCATTCTACTGCTGATGAATATTTGAATTTCCAGTTTAGGACTACTGTGAACAATACTATTATAAACATCCTTGTACCTACCCTTTGATATATTCAACTTCAGTAAGGCCTTAGTTTCTAAAGCATACCAATTAACCTCCCATAAATTGTCTTATAAGAATTTTAATTGTCACATGTTAAGTCTGTCCTTACAGTGTTAGCATTTTTTAGTTTATTCATAGTCCTGTATCATTATGGTTACAATTTTGCATTTTCCTGAGGTGGTATATACCTGTTCATTTGGTTGTTGGCTGTCTAAATATTATCTTTTGGGAGGGGACTTTCCTATTTGTTTCTGGGCTCTTATTCAGTCTATTAGTTTATTTTATAATACCAGCATTTCCATATAAATATTAAAATGCCATCAATCTCCACAAATAATTTGTGGGGATTTTTTATTGGATTGCATTGAATTTATAATTTTATTTGTAGAGAGCTGACATTTGTATGTTATTAATTATTGCAGTTTATGAACTTGGTCTAGCCCTCTAATTATTTAGTTCTTCAAATTTCCTAAATAATATGTTCTATATCTTTCTATGTAGTGGCATCACACATCCTTTATTAGATTTATCCTTAAATATTTTATTTTTGTATGCCATTGAAAATATATTTAATTTTTTAAAAATACATTTTAAATTGCTGCAATTATTTTGAAATTCAATTTATTTAAGTATACTAATATCTCATAGCTTTGTCAAGTGCATTTATTAACTGTTACAAGCTTTACACTATTTATTACTTATTCATGCCTTATTGCACTGGCTAGTGTTGCTGACACAAGATTGGATTATTTATTATTCTACTTCTGCCCCCAGTTAAGATTTAAAATTGTACATATATCGATCTTCTTTTAGTGATATCATAGAGACTAAAATGTGTTCTTGATTCATCACAATGTAGCAGGCTGATATTATTATATTTACCTTCTTCCTGGATTTCAGATACCAGGATTATAGGACATTTCATCTCCATTTATAACCTTCTTGACTTCTTGTAATTATACATCATTTTTATATTTTAATGTTATACATTTTAATTCTACTTATATTCAAAGTCATTTTATACAGTTAACATCTCTTATGACTCACTAACATATTTACATTTTCTCTTGCTCTTCAATCTTTCCTGTGTCTCTAATCTTCTAGACTTCAGATCATCTTCATGCTGCTTAAAGAAAATTCCCTACAGTCTCTTTTTATGTAGGTTTTCTCTGAGAAATTTTCTATTCCTTTGTGTAGAAATATCTTTAATACATTTTCAGTTTGGAATAGTGTTTTCACTAAGTACAAAATTCTAGGCTAGCAATAATTTTCCTTTACCACTTTAAAGATATTCTTCTGTCTTCTAACTTCTATGATTTCTTTTGGAAAGTCAGTTGTCAGGCTAATGGTTGCCCCTTGGAAAGTAATCCCCTGCCCACCGCTAACCATTCTTTAGATGTTTTCAGTTCAATATGATTTAAAAAAAAAAAAAAAAAAAGGTGTACTGAGGCCAGGTGTGGTGGTGCAGGCCTGTAATCCCAGCGGCTGCGGGAGTTGAAACAGGAAGATCGTGAGTTCAAAGCCAGCCTCGGTAACAGCGAGGCACTAAGCAACTCAGGGAGACCCTGTCTCTAAATTAAAAAAAAAAAAAAAGGAAAAAAAGAAAAAAGGGCCGGGGATGTGACTCAGTGGTTAAGTGCCCCTCAGTTAAATCCCTGGTACCAGAATAATTAATTAATAAATTAAATGTGTACTGAGTTTTTATGATTTCTTCAATCTGACTAATGACTCTCATTAGGATTACAAGATTTCATCACTTGCCTCTGAAATCTGGCTTCTGTTCCATCTTTTCTCTTCCTTTGTAGGGTTCAATAACACACATTAGACCTTTTCATTGTTTCCTTTGCGTATCTTCCCTTTTCACGATACTATGTATTTTATTATCTAAGATTTATTTTTCCTGTCCACTAATTCTAAGCTATGGCTTAGTTGGGTGCAAATTTTAGTTATTGTTTCCACTCTCCATAGGCTTTATAATTCCCATGTAGTTATTTTTTATTGCCTCCACTGTTTGATGAAATTTTCAATTTTATCCTATATCTTGGATATTTTGAGTACGATCATATTAAAAATTGGGTTTGATAATCAACACTTGGAAGTTTCAAAATGTGTGTTTGGTTCCACCAATATCTAGAAGATCATAGGCCTATTTCTATTACCTGTTAATTCTGTTATTTTTAGTTCATGTTTTCCCATCTCCTTGTATGCCTTGTTATTTTTTTTATTGTGAACTAGACATTATATTCTCAAGATTGCTTATGAAAATCTTTCTTTATTGGTACCTGGAAATATCTTCTTGGAGACAAACACATGGAATTTCGGGAATGAGAGTACTTAAACTGTTGTTCCTATGAATACTTCTTGTTCACCCCTACTGCAAGTTTGCAGGCCTTCACTTACCAACCCAAAGTAAGCACAGTTAACCAGGTTTCCCTCCTTGGTGGACCTCATATGATTTTCATATTTCCACAGATGTCAGAAGTTGTCACTTCTACCTTCAACCATGCCTACCTCTGGTACAAGGCTCCACTTTTAGGTTCATTTTCCCTGAATTCCTGGTCTGATAATTTTCCACTTGTCTGTTTGCTCTCTGATATCTTCCAGATTTTTTTAAAATGTTATTTTTTTAGTAGTCTTCAGCAGGAGGGTTGGTCCAAAGCACTAAATCTGCCATTAGTAGAAGTCCAATAAACCACTTTTCATGGATCTGAAAGTTCTTGGTAATGCCCCTATGATAAGCCCCCAAAGTAGAGCTGCTATTCTTGAACATAAGAAGTACAGCTGATACACAAATGGTATGCCTTTACGCCATGTACAGACAGAGAAACAACATGTATCCCATTTGTTTACAATTTTATAATAAAAAAAAAAAAAAAAAGAAGTACAGCTGAAGGTCTCAGCCCTTCCCCATTCCCTGTAAATCACCACCATCACCATCACCATCACTGTAGTAACAACTAACATTTGTTTTATAGTCAAAGATTTACAAAGGAATTTAATACAAAGACATTGTAGAGTAGATATTTTTTCTACTTTGTAGAAGAGGAAATGGTTTCACATACAGGAAAGTGACTTTTGTAAAATTACCCAGGGCAAGAACACCACACAAGTGCATTTTTCCTCTTGGGTCAAAGAACCAATAGTTAAGCAAGCATAGACCAAAAAGACATAACAAACATATACTCACTCACCTAGTTATAACATGTGTCTACCAAGGACTAAGACTGAATTCCATAAGTCATACATAAAACTGGCCTCATTACTTTGTAATTATACCTTGACACACTGTGGCCAAAGAAGAAGCAGAATATTAGATGAGAAGGGTTGTGCTCAAAAGGTCTCATTGCATGGTGAGATTTGAGGTGGGTTTGAGCAGCAGAGGGAAGAGGCAATCTTTAACATAAGTGGGAAGTATGTTCCAGAGAAACAGAACCTCCCAGAAGATATTACAGATAGAAATTTCTGCTTTAGACATTACTTTCTTGATAATTCTCAAAGGAAAATATGAACATATTAAATCTAAAAAACTGAAAAATGTCTACTCTTTCTTCCTTTTAGACAACTTATCCTTTGTTTGTTTGTTTTGGCAGAGGAAGTTGTAATTACTTTCTCTATTTCACTAGAACACTCCAAAGTAGAACAAGGAAAATAGCATTTCCTTAGACCTGCAGTGAGGAATACAAGAAATAATTACATGAAAGCCCTATCTAAATTTTAAATGCTATGTACAGGCAATTATGTTCCCCAACATAACATTGTAACATCTTACTGAATCTTCTGTTGTAATCTTTAAAAAGTATGTTGCTTATTTTGTGACATTATTCCTGCAGTGCAAAAGGCTAATAACCTGTGAGATTGCCTACATTTTGATAAATATTTGCAAATTTTGAAATAGAATTGAATTCATAATTTTTGTGAATAATTTTTTGAAGTGTTAATTTTTTCCATATTTTATTGGTACACTGTAGTTGCATGTAATAGTGCAATTTGTTGAAATTCATAATCTTTAAAAGAAAAATGAGGCACCCAAAATAACCTTAAATGAATTACCCATAGGTATGACAATAGCAATGACATTTGCACTAATTTCTCAAGTGAATTGTCGATTTTTGGAGGACCTGGTTTGCTTTTCTGTGAAACTACCCTGTTACACTGTAACTCTATCTACACTACCAGCACTGACAGGCAAGGGCACCAGAGCTTCCTGGATCTGAGCGATGTTACCATCATGGATTAGTGACTGCCAACCCCTGATACCTGACACAATAGATGTTCCAGTTCCGCACTGGGCTGCGGGTGACCTGGATTACAGGTGCTGAATAGCTTCTCAGTGAGCCACACTGCAGGCAAAGAGTAACCTGGCATGTGAAAAGTTCGTGAGACTCTTTTTGACCCCAGGTGATCTATGACACCTGCTCCCCTCCTCCATCTATCACCATCTAGGTGGCCACTTCTACTTTCATGCTTTTTATAACACCCTCCTCTCTCTGAATTTCTCCATACTGTTTGCTAATTTTATATTAAATTTTTAAGAGATGGATCACAGTTAAAAGAGCAGAGAGTAGGTTTTTCCATTTCTGTTCCCCGGTTCCCAGATCTTAGCGCCCTTAACCAGATTAAAGCTATCTTTAACAAGACCTGCAAGACATTCAGACAGAGCATGTTTAAATACAGCATGAATACCCTTTTGCAGAAGGGTGCCAATCCATGGTGTGTGCTTCTGTCTGACTATGTGGCAGGACAATCTAACAGTTCTAAAGAACTGGGTCTGGTTGTCAGGCACTTATCATGAAGGAATAAAGGTGGTCAGGGTTTTGTGGTCTGGAGATCTGAACTCTGGATACCCCATGTTCCAGATGGAGATTCAAGAACTTGTATTTGAAAGGCTAAGCTCTTAGAAGCATCAAGCCATACCATCTAAGAAGGCCAGGGCAGATGAGGAGACTGTAGAATAGCTTGTGAAGACCTGAATTTCCCAGCACTGCAATGGCAGAAGGAATGGGTTCCTCAAGTGAAGAGGGTGTTACCTGTTCACCTCTATTGGCACCCCAGCATTCCACAAGACTTAAGGGGTAGGGTGGAGAAAAAACTACTAGCAGTACAGAAGATACAGAGAATGCCAGTCACTGGCTCAAGTGGAATCTAGTATTTTACACAAGGAACATCTCCAAGGTAACCACAGTGGTTGGGAGGCCACAGGCCCTTCTATAATTTTCCAGAATAGTGGAAGTCTTAGAATTCTTGAATTTAAACCAAATATAGGGAGTGATCCCCATTTCTAATGACTGATATTTGGTCTCCCACAAATCCCAGTGGATGAGAATAATTTTAGACTTTAGTTTTGGACAAATAAGTATGAATTTCCTGCACTCAACCATGGTGGCACCAATTCATATTATTTATAGATGCTTAGAGTATACCCACCCACTGCTGCTTCTAAGACACAATCTGTACCAAATAGTCCTAGGTTTTGCCCTGCACGAGTGCTCTAATAGAACCTGTGTGGCATGGCTTAAAAAAGTCAAGTGAGACAAACACATTATCTTGCTTTCAGCATTATGAATTGAAGAGACAGAGGAAGTTGCTGCGAGTTGTGGGTACAGAGCCAAGGGGTGGGACAGAGTTGGGGTGGACCAGGATGAGAGTACAGGTACATGGAAGGAAGGCCTGTTGGAAGAGGCCTGCCAGCAGACAGAAGACCAAAAATACACAGGACATGCATGCAGAAATACCTGTTTCCTGCACCTAGAATACCCAACAACTATTATGACTTAAAACAGAATGCAGAGCCATCAGTATGTACCATAGCCTGAGCCTTTTTGTTGGAAGAGACCAGTAATCAGTCTATGCTTTTGGTCACTGCCTGTGGCTCTGACTTTAGAAGATGATGTAATTATTTTAATAGGCTAGGTTTCAGAAAACATAAGCACAGAGTTGACAATCAAAAGTTCTGTCACATCTGCAATTGCACCTTCTTAAGTCTCTTTGTATTCCCAGATCATCACAGAAAAACGACTACAAAAGAAAAATGAGTACAACCTAATCTGAATGTAGGGCCCATTTTATATTTGACACTCTTGTGCATGCTGATTTCTTAAGTTGCCAGAGAAATGAATTAAAACCAAGTTACATGACTGATTGAAATAGTACTATGTTATAAAAATCGAAGTGAGACCAGTAGAGTAGAGGAAAGGTACTGGGGGAAGGAGAAGGGGAGGTAAAGGGGAAATATCAGGGAATGATATTGTAATAGTATGTGCACGTACAAATGTGTGCCAGCAAATTCCACCATCATGTACAACTTTTTGGAAGGAAAAACAGTACCGGTCTAAATCACAGACTCCCCCAGTAGACTCACTTTTTAGACTCAGCCCCACAGTACTCAAAATTACATCCCAGCTAGACAGCAAGTTTTCTCTTAAATACATGAAATACGTATTTTTCTGTGTTAATTTTCTTGAAGTGTTCTTCTATTCTCACAGAAGAACTGAGTGTCAGAGTTTGGATATTCTATTTTTAGAATCAGTATCTACTCTTAGAAATGTAGAAAGAGCAGGGGAAAATTCTGTCTTTGGCTCACACCAGTAAGGAAACAATTTTGGGGTAATTCATTCATCCCCAAATATCAAATCCTCTTTCTGCCTGACATCATGTAAGGCTCAGTTGCCACTTCACCCCTTCAGTCCCTCCCTTACCACTGGTGTTTTTTTGGCTGAAAGTTTGGCCCATAATTTTGCAAAGTAGTTTCTGTCTGTAGGATCCCGGAAATCATATATATTCAAAGCAGCAGACTTCCTAGGAGCTTCTTTGGATTCCAGGTGGGATATCTGAACATCTGGCAGGAAAAAAATAAAATTTAAAATAAAAGGCATAAAATAGGATAAGAGAACTTTCTGAAGTGACAGAAATGTTTTATATTTGTATTTGCCCAAACACAAGATACTGCATAAAGGCTGTGTATTTTAACTAGAAAATAAAATTAACATGTATTTTAAAATAAAGCAATAATTAATAAAATTATTAATCAAGTCAGTGTGTAACATGTAGGAGTCATATCCTGGGAGTATACCTAGTACTCAATCAGTATAGGTTTATGAGTGGAATTTAGGAAGTAGAGTACATCAGAAACATTGACTTCTAAGTACTTCATGGCAAAGTCACCCGTATAATTCTTTCCATTTGACAAAATTCTTCCCAAGGGCTAAAAGGAAAATAAAACATGCAATGCTAAGAGGAAACTTTGAGAATGAATGGAATGGAAGATGAATGGAATGGTTACTGTTTTATAGGATATATTTATAAATAATATCTAGTATTTCCTTTAAAACATAAGAATGGCTAAAGACCTAGAATGCAAGAATATTAATTTATTATTACTCATCTGAAGAAGGTCCAGGTATAAGTACTTACAGTTATTTAGGAGCATCAACACGTTCAGGACTATTGCTTTTAAAATGCTAAAATAAACAATTTCCATGTATACCTTAATAGAACTAAGCAGATATAGGAAGTTACCTCCATTCAAAGGAAAAAAAATATTACTACTCTATAACAGAAATTTGGTTTGTTTTTAATATAATAGAAAACCAGGCTGAAATCGACAGATAACCTTCCAAGTGTGACCAGTGAAGTGAAGACTCTAAGTCAGAAGAGTGGGGATGATGTGGACAGATCAGAGATAGTGGGGGCTGAGGCTTGAACACCTGGCCTGAGAAGGCAGGCCACTGTCCCCGTGTGCCTTGCAGTCAAGACCCAAGTGCTTTGATAAGGTGAAAAGTTGGAAAGGAGGAGTCTGAATCTCAGCCCACAGATACAGGGACTTCATCTGAACAGAAAAACTTATAGATCAAATCCCTATTCTAGGCAGTGCTAGTATGAAACCTGAACTTAAACTCCTATAAAAATCAATAGTATTAGGTGAAAGTTGTTGCAGATAAGTAAAAGAATTTGATTGTGGCAGGAAAGTCTAAAGCTCCACAACCTAGCACCTGACTTGAGACAGCTGGAGAGAGACTTCACACAGGCAACATAGGGAAGTCATATATCCAAGGAGCTTGGAGTAACAGCGATCTGAAAAGGAGCATTAGAGTAACCATGTCTATCACAACCAAAGTTATAAAAGGAGTCAACTGTATGCAGGACCATTCTTTATTAAACTCCCATGAGAAAGAAGGCATTTGACCCACACTTATTGATTAACTACCAGGTGTTAGATGTTCTGGATGTTGGTCAGGTAGCAATGAACAGAAAGCCCTGTTCAGATTACATGCTGATGTTAGAGATAGACAAATAACACATTTAAAAATATCGTATGATATCGTTCAGCAAAGCCACATGAGGGGACCGAGTGAGAGATGCATGGTGGTCAACGGAAGTCCTCTGTAAGGTGGTGATATCGGAACAGAAATTTTACAACAAAGAAATATCTGGAGGGCATTCAAATATCTGGGGAGAATAAACATCAGGCAGTGAAAGTGGTTTGTCTAAGGAGCCAGAAATGTGCTTAAACATGACTGTTGCCACTGGTAAGAATTCAGTGTAGCTAATACCAAAAAACAGAAGAGTATTGGGGGTCGGGGATGGAGGGGTCAGACCCTCTGTTCATTAATTTTTAAGAAAACACTTGTCCTTTTTCACAGAGCCTTGTGAAAAAGAGCAGAAATCTAACAGATTGAAATAAGATAAAAATTAAAAAAGGTATCTCATGAATATAATTTTCATAGAAAGATCCTATACATATTAAAATTTATTTGAAATATAATTTTTGTGTCAGAGTTTCTTTTTCTAACCCCAGGCATAAGCCATCTGAACTATGATGTAAATAAGTCAGGTTCCATCTGATGGTACAATGCAGCTGCCGTTCTAGCAATTTAATGTCTCAACGGTTTCTCAGCAACAAAACATTTTGGGTAAAAGATAATGTGTTTAGATTACTATTAAACCACATTATAATGCTACCACTTTAATGACTTGAACTCCTATAATAAAGAGTTTCAAATAGTTCCTAATTTATTTTCTAATGTCTTGATACATCGATAGGCAAAAGATCTTACTTTCCAGTTTTTTTTTAAAAGCAATTACCAAGGTTATAATACCCTGCCACAAAGTTTCTTAATGTAATCTTATTCGAAGTATCTAAATTAAAGTCAACTTGAGACAACATTTTTAAAATACACACACACATGCGTACACAACTTCATAATCCACAAAAGAAGCCAATTCTTCAGTATATAGGCCAGTTAAATTTATTTAAACCCCTACAATGAAGCATAAAAGAATTTAATGATGCATGGTAGATTTTAAAGTCATTTTATGGATTGGTATCATTACCAAATGCAGGAAACTATAAATGAAGTATCTGGCACAACTAGAACTGCATCTCAAAAACAATTCTAAATGGCTCAGACACTTATTTCAACTTACATTCCTTTGAAGTCAAATGAGTTAAATACTACTTGAAGAAAACATTTTAAAAGACAATCATAGACTCCAACCTAAATAACAAATGTAGGAGAGATAATTACATAAGAATAAAGCATTTTCATGTATATTTAATATCAAATTATCACACAGGCTAAAGAGGGCCTTTTACTTCATGAAGGAGAAAGTAAAAGATATTGATGACCTGGCATCATATACATATATCTGGGTTAATAACTAGTAATAAAATTGCCATTTGGGGGTCAGGTTGTGAATATCTTGAAAAACAAAAATCCCTATTTTAATGATCAATGTTTCATATCCATCAGATTACTTGTATACTAAATCAGTTTAGTTGCTCTTCTGTCCAAGAACATGAGACTGATTACTTTTCAATATGAACTTTTAAAAACATTTAAATAAAACCTTGCAAAAGTAAATGTGTCCACACTAAAGTTTATTTTCTTTGAAAGCATTTGGAAATGGATGACTTGAAAAAATAGACTTTTGTTTTCAGACAAAATTCTTCAGATGCCCAAATGACTTTGGAATCGTTCCTTTTTTTCCCTCCACTGAAAGGAGGGCTTAAAAAAACATGCAATAAGGTGCTTATTTTTTACAACTAATAAGAGTAGCTTATACCTACCATGATTAAATGAATATACATATATAAAATGCCCTGTAAAAAAGTCTCCATACTGAAATATGTAACCATGAAAATGGCTTTAAGCAAATTAAAACACAATAATCTGCTATAGAATTTAAGATATTTATTTCTAATAGAATAGTCACATAATTTTAGTGAAAAATTAAAGAAAATATTTAGTTCATCAGGAACTGCTATTACAAAACGAAAGGTGCCTAAAGAAGCTATTTTTCCAGGACAGAATTATATCTTAAACGTCTTATCTATTTGTGCTTCTAAGAAAAAATCGCTAGCAATTAGAAAAATAATAATTTCACATAGTATCCATGATAATTTTCTGTAACTAAATAAGCTATTGCAATAGAAAGCTATCATTTAAGTCCAAGGAAATAGAGTAATCATGCTCATGGTTCTATGATAAAATGAATATATTTATTAAACTATTATAACAATAAAGTGCTATATTCTTCAGTGTCCAATCAAAGGAATAATCAGTTACTTAAACAGAAACCATTTCTACACCAAGAAAAGGAAAGTTCATGAAAACACATTCACATATAGAGAAAATGAGTTACAAAAAACATTTCTTCCTACTAAACTTCATAATTTGTAATGTCTTCTGTAGAAGATTTTTAAAAATGAGTGAGTTTATTATGAAGCAACTAGTCGACAATTAGAAGAAGTAGACAAATTTCAAGAGAGGAAACTTGCTAAGATCTGCATATATAGAAAAATTGGGAAGGGGAAAGACATTGTTGTAGGTACCTTTCAATATATTAACTCATTTGATCTTCACAGTGATCCTAGTATTGTCTCCATTTAATACATGAGAACTTCGTAACTTGCCAAGTTCACAGTGGGACGCTGTAGTGGAACTGGAATTTCCAAGGATTACTTTGACTTGTGGAGTCATTCACAATCATGTATTTCTAAGGTTACAGTCTTTAATAAAAGAGCTTTAGCTTTTGCTATGCAGGACTGCCCTTCTATAATCACCTTTAAGATCAGAGGTTTAAACCAGGTATTGTGGTGCACGCCTTTAATCCCAGTGGCTCTGGAGGCTGAGGCAGGAGGATCTCGAGTTCAAAGCCAGCCTCAGCAACTTAGTGAGGCTGTAAGCAACTCAGCAAAAACCTGTCTCTAAATGACATATAAAATAGTGTTGGGGATGTGGCTCAATGGTCAAATGCCCCTGAGTTCAATCCCCGGTGACCCCCCCCCAAAAAAAAGATCAAAGGTTTAGTCTTCCAACATTTTTTTTATCGATTGTCAATACAAATAAAGGGGTAGACTCTTCTCTTCTCTGAATGCCTGATCAATACAGAAAAGTGATTTCTAGAATTACAACTTTCAAATTGAACTAAGCAATTGAATTCATTTATGGACATACATCCACAAAGGAGCAGCTAACTTCTGGAAAAGCCTGTTTGTTTCTCTGCAAATCACTGTGCTAGTTACTATATCAATAGTGAGGATCTTTTATGGTAACAAGATTATTTTCAGGGTTATCACAGAACAAAAGGCAAAGGAGTCAGCTAAGTACTTAGTAGAGGAAACACTACTGATGGAGATCATGTGTTATATTTATCGTAAGTATTTTTAAGCTTTACATGAAGAACTTAAAACTACACATATGAATTTTGGATGGATCTTCTCCTGAGTTCCAACATTGACAAAGGCATATCTGCCACTACACAGATCCTCATTTCAGAGAATTCAGTATAAATGAGGCCACCCCATTCAACCTCACCTAATGGCAGCCAGACAGGTAGATGACCTGGTAAATAGGCCTCCAAGGACAACACAAAGTGAAGCCCTGGTGTGCTCAGTGCAGGGCTTTCAAGTTGCATGGTGCAAATCAAACTGTGAGATCAATTCAGCAGGTACAGGCTGCATTTAAAAAACTAAAACTCAACACCATAGAAAACATCAGAGTTGTATCAGTATACTAAGGGAATTTTGTGGTGCTTTACTTCCCATGTAAAATGTATTTCAAGTTATGTATTCCAAGTAAAAAATGTTCAAAAGCCTGTGATCTAGTGAATACTAAGATGTGTGCAATTTTCTAGTACTAAACACAATATTTAATAAAACAGACAGCTGGATTCCTCAGAGCCAACAAGTAGAGCTAGTCATAACAAATGGATCATAGATCATAAAAGGATATTTAAATTTCATGTACATCAACAAATCACCCAACATATGGAGACTTTTTGTGAGATTTCCACAAAGGAGCATCTAACTTCTGGAGAAGCCTGCAAATCACCTCTAACTCTTAGAAAGTTCTTCATTATGCCAAACGGAAATAGACCATAAGGCTGTTGCTTTCACATGACAAGCTCTTCAATGTGTGTGTGTGACAAAGAATTTAATTTTATTTACTTTTTTGAATAAACACAAATTGTATAAAATTTAAAAAATACTAAAAGCATAAATGAGAAAATAAAAATTATTCATTATCCTTTTTAGTTTTAGTCAGGTTTTTACTGCGGTTATTGATTGTCTTAATGTAAGGAAAATTTTTTATTTTTAAATGGAGACTTTAAATATTTAATATTATCATTTTCCAATCTACATTTAGAAGCCAAGTTCATATCACTTCCATTTGATGTTTCTCAGCTAAGTGATCTATAGAGGGGAAAATAATCTAGCGATAACAACTAGAGCCACACTAGCTATACCTTCTGAAACTTTCTCTTTAATATATATTGAATATTTTCCTCTAAGTAAATACTCAGCAACATGATTATAATGACAACAAAGCATTCTAGCATATGGCTGTACCATAACTTGTTTTAAAAATCCCATTAGAGGGCTAGATTATTTCTAGACATTATAAAAATTGATATGAACATTCATGCACATAAATGATTTTCTCCTGATGATTTTTAGATTCAAATTACTAGATTGAAGGTTAGGTCTTTGGCAGATATTGGAAAACTGTCCCCCAGAAAATGTGTGCCACTTTACTTTCTCACTGATGACACAAAACCTCCCCCAAATAAATAAGCATTAACCAGTTCTTTCATCTTTGTTAACTTGATATTTTTAAAAAATCTATTCTGTTGTAACTTATAATGAGGTTTAATATTTTTTGACATATTTATTGGACATTTTTACTTCCTCTTTTGTGAATTTTCTATCATGCCTTTCTCCAACTAACTTTTGAGGTTTTGAAAATAATTGATTTAGTTCTTTAAATATTTGAAGAAGGTTTTCATGTCTAGTGGAACTACTGTCTTTGTTAATTTGAATACTGGGTGCCAGACTTTAAGAAAAAGATGACATTACTAATATCGTGACTTCAAGCCTCCAATGTTTTTTTCCCCTCTAAAGATCACTTTGCTGAGAAACACATCAAATGGAAATGATATGAACTTGGCTTCTAAAAGTAGATTGGAAAATGACAAAGTTAAATATTTATAGTCTCCATTTAAAAATCAAAAATTTCCCTTACATCAAGACAATCAATAACCGCAGTAAAAAACCTCCTACCAGAGCCAAGCTGACAGTCTTTTCTACTCCTTTCTTTGGACCACAAAATGTTATCCACAAAAATCAGAATCCAGCATTGAATCTGAGACATTAAGAACTTACACTACCAGAACAAAACACACAGAAACTTCTATTACCATTAAGAATTTCAGGGAAGGGGAGCCAGAGCTTCCTCCACATCAGGCAGAAATTGTGCTCGGTGCTGCCCACTGAATTCTAATGCAGACACAACTCAGAAGCAGTTGCAGAGGACACAAGCGGGTTTCTGAAGCTCTTCGCCTTGGCGAGGCATCAGCACCTCCACGGGGCCCCACGCAACTCATGGAAAACAGGGAGTTACCTTTATTTTCCTCTTCCTTCACAATCTACCATACCCTCCGTTACTGGATTTTGACCATTTCTGCCATCCTTACTGTCATCCCAACTTCTGCCACCACCTACCAGTCATTCTTCCTGCCTCCTTGATTACCCTTCTTAAGTTTATCCTCTGCATCACCTCCAGAAAGATACCTCTAAGATAAGAATTGACCTTCCAGGGTCCCCTGTCCTTACAAGATCAAGTTTCCAGGCTCTTTAGCATGGCACAAAAGGCCCTTAGGCTCTACTAGACCTACGGCTCTCCTGGCGTTCGGGTACACAGAAGATGCTCATGCCTCTGTGGGGAGGTGCGTGCTGTTCCCTTTTCTAAGAAAAAGAGAACTTCCCTCCCCCGTCAGTTCATTGACTAATTCTGCAATCCTGAAGTCTCAGCAGAAGGATAACCTTCTCTTGGAAGTGTTTCCTGGTCCTGTTCTCCTATCTCAGACTCAATTCAATGTCCTTCCTTGGTGTTCTTGGTTTTTCTGTCTATGGGATGCCAAAAACAGCTTAGCATGCTGCAGGATCTCCAGTCTCCCTAATTACCTGGTGTTGAAATAAACTCTCTTGTCTGTCTTCCTTGAAGAGAAAGAGAGAGCTCCTTAAAGGAGCCTCATTATCCCACTATACCTAACAGCTATCAGAGTAGCTGGCACACAGGAAATGCTCAACAAATGCTTACTAGATGAATGACTTAATAAATATAAATTATGGTTTTAAAATTGCCCTATAACTTTTATCTTGAACAAACCAGATTGAGTCAGAGGAAAATTACCAACATGACATAGTTACAAGAGGATTCTTCTTTTACAACAGTATTCCTACATCCTGAATTTTTAAAAATATCAATTTCCTCTACTGTTCTTGAAATAACATTTGTTATTCATATTGTTTTATGGACACATAGCTTTTGTGTAAGATCAGACATACGGCATTTGGTTGTCAGACATTTTAAAAGTACAGAATGCCAAACCTTGCTTAGCACATTGCCTATACATACAGTAATCACAATATAAATATACTGTAAGTGCTTAATAGTGGGATCTTGGGTTTGCTGCCTGGATCACAATTATTGTCTCTTCTTTGGGAATGCAGTCTCCACACATAGGAATGGGTCCAATGGGTTATGTCAAAGATAACAGAGATTGGTTCAAAAATGAAATGCCTAATTGAAGATGGATTGTTTCTTATCTTAAAATCAAGGAAACATTCAAGTTAATCCCTTTACAGTAGCAAGAACTACCAGAGGTAAAATCAGATGTACACTTGACAGCTGTTGGTAGCCATGTTCCCTGCCACATACAGAAATGGATACACAGTCATTTGTAGTCTGAAGAATGAAGCCAACATGGAGAAAGAGACAGATGTGAGATGATGTGAGCCCTAGGTAAGAGTCCAGAAGATGACAAGAGTCTTGGAGATGATAAAGATCCTGCTAATGTTCAGGAACCGGTCCCCTATCTCGTTGAGAACCTGTTACACATCGGCCCTTCCCATGGTTGTGTGATAAACTCCACTGCCTTCTAAACAGATTCACGTAGGCTGGCCCCAGTTGGACTTATGTCAGTTGCCAGCAGAACAGAATAGACATAAATAGATAAATGAAAAACTGATTCACCTGATTTTTTTCCCCACTAATTCTTTTAACTGATTCAACCAGATGGTTTGGCATAATGATAGCATGGGCTAATTTACATGAGATTCCTATTCAGACAGAGAAAGAAGGTATTCATTTTTGAAATACACTCCAAATAAAAGTAAGTTTCAAGCAACATATGCCAAAGTAAATCGGAGGCGCTTGATCACAGCGACATGTGTGAAAAGATGTGTCCTCTTCCCAACAGAAGATTCCCACAAATTAACTGTAGGTAGGGTTTTCCAGAAACAAAATTTCCTTTTTCAGATTTCTTTATGCTTTGGGTTCCTTCCATAATGCAACAGATATGAGAGAACTTTCTAGGAGTGAACTTTCCTAATGCAGAGAATAAAATTTAATGACTCTCTGGCATTGCTTCAGTCAAGTTGGAGTCCACGTTGGAATCATGTCTGGATGTAGAGGCTCCTTGCTGACACTGGCCTTCCAGATTGGCCTACGCTGGCAGCAACTGACCCAACTGTCTGCCCCTGCTGCTGTCTCCCTCTGCAATGGATGCTCTTCTCACTGTAATGGTGAGCCAGAAAAGAGGCACAGAAGTACAAAGATTGGCCACCTTCTGAGCCCCCAGTGGCTGGTCAGTTCAGGATGGCCCCTCCCCCTGTGCTGACCTGTGGTGGCAGAAGGAAGCCTGTGTAACCCAGCTCTTCATTCTGAGGCAGTGCAGCTGGATGAGGTTTAATGACCTGGTGGCTTGAGGAAGAACTCAAACTTTGGTGCTCTGACTGCCCCTCGCACGAAGTCTTCCTGTCCGGCTGGCCTGCTCCTCAGAGGACAACTGATTTTGGGGAGCAGCAGGGCTTTTGTCCTGTGTTGTACCCACATTTTTTCGGCTGTGTTTCTCTTTGGTTTGCTGCTTGGAAGCAAGTGCATCGTCCCTTTGGATGGGGCTCTCTCTGCTCTGATGGGCACCTGTATGGGCTGGTGTCTCTCTGACAGGCTGCTGGGCAAGGGTTCCGCCCTCCTGCTTGGAGGGTTCCGACACAGTTGCTCTCTTCTGAAGCTTTCCCTTTTTATGAACCTGCACCCTTCTCTCTGGGTCCTGGATTGGCTCTGCGGGGCCCTTTTCATTCCAGGGCGGTCTCCTGTGTGGGGGATGAACTTCCTGAGTTGGCTGGTCACTGCTGAGGGCAGTATCATTTTCTTGAGATAATCCTTTGGGAATCAGTGCCTTCAAAGTTGGTCTCTTTTTGGATACACCTACATCCTGAACCAGGTCATGTGGGGGAAGGTTGGTCTGGGCCTTCTTTCTGGAGTGATGTACATTTCCTCTTTTCTCTTCCTGTGATGCGGGATCTCTAGGTGCTGGTTCAGTGTGGGACAGATCAGAAATTTCTGGAGTGTGGACTAGTTCTCTCCGGTTCCCCTGGGGGCTCGGGGGAGGGATGGGGTTAGGATGGTCAGCCACCTCTTTGAGTCCTGGTTTACTCTGGGGTTCTAGCTGCAAGGCTATCTGAGGGCTTCCGGACAGGGCCTTTTTCAGAGGTACTGGTCCTTTAGCTGTCTTTCTTTGGACAGGGAGTTTTTTTTTCCTAACTCCCTTCTGCAGCAGGGAATCTTGGCTGTGGGGTGAGGCCTGCACTTCTGGAATCTTCTTGCTGGAGGAAGGGCCTGCTTTGGGAGCTCTCCTTTCCTTTGCTGGCTTTGTGTTAGGAAGAGCCCCTGTGCTCTCAGGCAGCTGCGGTTCTGTGAATGGGGTCGGAATATGAGGGAGCCTAACTGGGGGAGCCTCCTCCTCCGGGGAGGCCTTGGGGATGTGCTGTGGGGCTTGCTCCTGGATGGGGGGACTGATAGGAGGGAGTTTCACCTCACTGGCTTTCTCTTCCTGACCTTGCTGAGCACTGTGGGTTTCCAGGGGGCTCAGATTTGGGGGTGGCTTGGAATTGGGAGGGCTGATGGGAGGAAGCTTACTGGTGCCTCCTTCCTGAGTGAGTACAGGCCTGGGAGAGGGAGTCACGTTTTGATCTGAGCTTGTGCTTAAAGCCTCTTCCCTGCTGGGTGGGAGGAGCTTGGGTGTGGGCCTCCTGCTCTGGAGGGGAGCAAGGGTCCGAGGCTGGGGTAGCCTAGTGGGGGCCAGCCGACTTCTAGGGAGCAACACCACAGGGTGCTCCGTGTCCTGTTTTGTGTTTGTGGTTGAGTCTTGGGTAGGTGGCAGCTCTGGGTAAGGAGTACTGACCCGGAGAACTTCTGATTTGGGGGTTTCCTCCTTTAGGGTTGGTTGCTTCACCGAGTCAGGGTGGGAGGGCTCTTCTGGAAGATCATGGTGGGAACCTTGGGGCAGAGGTTTGGCTGACTCAGTTTCTTCATCCTGGATTTTGTGAGGGCTGAGAGAAGTTGGGTCAGGTCCCTGAGATGGTTCAGATGGAGGAGGGCTGCTGGGGGCCACCCTGGCCTCCCCTGATTCCTCGTCCTGCTCTGGTTGAGGGCCAAGGGGTGGAGAAGGGTCAGGGTGCTGAGGTGGTGCTTGGGAAGCAGTGGTGTGGGACGGCTCCACTTCATCAGCTTTTACCTCAGAGGGCCCGGCGCCATTTTCAGGGACATCTGACTTTGTGGTTGTTATTTTTGGAGAAAGATCTGATTGTTGAACATCCCCTTCCACTGGGTTTGGAGATTTGTCTTGGGCCTGCTGAGGAGCACCAGGGATTGATGAGTCAAGCTGCTGAGGAGGCTCTGGAGCGAGGAGGTTATGGGGAGAAAGCTCCTCCTTACGGGTTTCTCCCTCTGGAGTCAGCTCTTGATTCTGGGAGGAAACTGGGTTCTGATCGTCAGGGACCTTCCCATGCATCTGCAGCCCGGAGAGATGCTCTGGTATCTGGCCATCTGCTTGCAATCTCGCCAAGCGCCTGGGGGAGGGAACCAGGTGTGCTGGTACTCCAGAGACTGTCTTCCTGCTAGAGGGAGCTCCTGCTTCAATATAAAAACAAGTTAGCCCAAAATGCTCTTGACTGTCTAGAAACTAATGAAAAAAAACTTCTTCCTCTTTTGTGATGCACACAGATCCTTGAAAAGAATCACATAGAGGAGAACTGAATCTTCCTTCTCCTCGCAGATACTGTTTCTACAATTCTCTTATCTAGTAGAACTCAGGACAATTTTAATCGACTGAAAACATGAACTCAAATGAATAAAGAGGCTATCTCAGGAACCAAGTTTGGGTCTGTGGGTGGTGAGGAAATTTTCCACATGAATGAGATCTGAAACTTTTACCTTAGTGATCATGCTATTTTCCACTAGAGAAACTAGAGGAGGGACATCAAACCAGGTGATGTCCCACTTGTTCGTTTCCTTGTTTAATGGAGGCCCCCTTAAATAAACTGTGAGCTCTGTGAAGAGTCATGTCTGTTTACCAATATCTAACAAGGGGCATGATGGTCAGCAGAAACTCAATAAATAAGTGATAAATGAAAAAAGGAAGTAAAGAAGGTGCCCAAAGAAATCACAAGGCACCATGACTCGGAGAAGCTGCTCTTGAGAATCTGCTCTCTGAGATGCTATTGCAGTCCCTCCCTTATCCCCAGATCTCCTTGTTTCCCACCAAGTCTACCCTGGCTTCACAAAGAGCTCTCAGAGGACACTAATGATGTTGACATTGCAGAGAGGAATTTCTCCATCACCATGGACACAAGTTCTCAGAGTGGCTCTAGACTCACACACACTCACCTAAATATCACCTTAACCTAGCCCTGAAATGTGTAGTGGGCAGAAGTGATGTATCAGTCTGGAACTAGAAGAAACTAGTCTCTGTTCACTTTGGGAAGATCTGATGCTCAGACATTCCAAATCAAGAAAGACCTATAAGTGATCCCAGAGCAGTCTATTCCCAGCAGCAAAACACACTCCCAGGCACCATCGCCCCTTTCTGAGCAGAGGGCTTGAGCTACTCTGGGTTCACACTGAACCGCCTAGCCTGGACCTCCTTTGCATCTGATCAAACCAGAGGTCTCTTGGGAGGGAGAGAGAACAAGTAGAAACAAGGAAAAGCTTCCCTCTTGGTAGGGTTCCTGGGATTCTGCCCTGGCCATCATTGTTACAGCCCTAGTATATAACACGTATAAACTAAAATATTACTTTAGACAAGAAACAAGGTTAAATTAAAATATAAAACAGTGAAATATCTATCATAGGCAAATTGACGGAGAACAGAAAGTAGATTAGAGATTACCAGGTGTTAGGAGGAGCTATTGTTTAATAGGACTAGAGTTTCTGAATTGGGTAATGAAAAATTTAGAAATATTTAGAAATAGGAAGTGGTGATGGTCATACAACATTGGGAATGTAATAAATGACAAGGAATTTAATAGTTAAGGTAAGTATGCATATATACATATACATGTACACATAAATTATATGTGTGTTTATGCACATATAATATGTATATATGAAACACATATATAAAACATATATATGGTATATATACCATACACACACACACACACAGACATGTATATATGTGAGTGTGTTTGCCACAATTAAAAAGGTAATTTAAAGAGATAGAAGAATATAAGAACAGTTAAAACCTGGTGCTGAATTTTTTTTCTTCCTTAATCCTCCTGGTTTCCTATAATCAGATATACAGAATTTCTTTTCCTACTTTCACAACTTAACAATTCACATAATTTGGCAAATGATTCCATGCCCTTCATTAATGATAAGGGCACCACTTTGCAGGCTAGTAAATTGCTCAGTTTTCCTGTTTGACTCATCATTACCATCATCATTTTCCTTTACCATTAGTCAGAATTCTGCATAATGATTTGCAAATATCATTTCATTTCATGATCTTTTTAGCAAGAACTCAGGGTGATAGTTGGTTCAGCTTCCTAAAAGCTTTATTGGAAGCACCAACTATCCAGAAATAGGCTGCCTAGAGACAAATGAAGGGCAAGACATCTCTCACCCTGGGTTGTGAATATAATATTTCTTGATTTTATAGAGACAATAGTGTTTACTCAGCTTTGTTAGGTCTTTGTGCTTTAGAAACAGATATTATTTGTATTATTATAAAGGATAAGAATAAGATAATTCCATACATAAATTGGAAAATTTTATATTAATGGAACACCTAAATATTTCAAGAGTTCATCATCACTCTGTACCTAAAGCTACTATTTGATACATGCATTAAATAAAAATCCAACTAGTCTGTCCACTGGTGAAGGTTCACATTTCTAGGTCTGGGCTGACCAATGCTGTACTCAGAACTGATAGACCTTGACTTACTTTCATCTCTTTGTTTCATTCCCATTGTTAAGAGTAGATATTATAATTTCATTCTCAGTTACAAATTAGCAACATGAAATCACTAAAGATAAAGTTATGAAACTTCAAATATTTGGGAATTATCTTTAGTTTGCATTGACACAGGATTACCTCTTTTAGAAAGACAATGTTGTTTGACCATAAGATTTCTGTTTGTACTGAAGCCTAAATACATAGATGGTCTAATCCAACAGGGAAAATCCTCTCTCTGCTTTGGAAGGCCAGATTGTAATAATGGTAATAAAATTATATACAGTTTTCTTAAGAAAATAATGATTTTTCAAAACTATTTCTTAAATCAAATTTATGATTACTGACTAAATTTAGAATAAAAATATAAATCTTATTTCCAATAGAGTTTTCTAATTGCTCAGACCAGTATTTCACAGAATCTTAAATTTTTTAAATTTCACTTTCTTTCCTTTGACAATTCAATTATTTAAAAAATAATTCCATTATATTAATATTATTATTTTTTATTTCTAGGAGTCTCAGTTAGATAAGTGATATATTTATATAAATGTACCTAAACTATAGAACTTAAACTTAAGAGTACCCGGTTCAGTGCAGAGGCAAAGAGATGAGCACCAACCAGGCCCAGGACAGGGGCTTGCTGGCGTCAGGGCCCTTCCTTGGGCAGTTTTGACCATTTTTTAGAGAATTATGGTTGGACACCATTCTCTTGAATGGAGCCTGTAAACATTTGGCCCTCGTTCCTTGGTACAGAATTCACAGTCCTGAAACTGACATAAGCCACTGGCTCTAATTCTTGAGCTATTGGAGACACCATGAAAGCTTATTAATAAGGACTGTGGCCATTAGAACTTTTTAAATACCCAGCTGAATAATGTCTGGCCTCTATAATTTCACTTTATGCACAAGTTTTTCCTTACACTTAATGTCAACTAAAAAAATGTAACTCCCTCCACAAATTAACTATGTAAATAAGATAAAGTGTTTGGCTTAAGAAAATACAGTCTTTTCCAAAATATTAAACCTGCCAGAAAAGCAAAGGTCTGTTGAGGCTAGTGATCTGATACACTAATTGCAATCTCTACTTTTTCAAGCTAGAATTCTGTTAGTCAATAACTGGATGGCTAGGTTTCGGTTATTAAATGTATCTGAGAGTGATAATATTTTTACGAATTCTATAATTCATACCTTTCATTAAATCAGACAGGCTTAACCTAATTAGTCCAAACAAATACAGTTTTATTATACTCTTTTAAAAGGGAGTCAATTTTCCTATGGACTGGTCTATTAATTTGCCAAATGGCAAATGCACCCAATAATCAGTGTTCCTTGTCTTTGTAGAATAAGGAAGATACAAAATATAGAGATGGAGTCCTGCCAGATGTTGAAGCTGCTTGGCTCATGTACCTCTGTTCAGAGGCACCAATACAGAAATGCTCACTTCTCAGCTATGCAGAACTGGACAGCTTCAGGGGGCTGACTTGTCTTTACTCCAAACCACAAGAGGCTGACAGCGAAGCAGCATACCAATTTATTAATTCACAGTGGGAGATGGGTCCAGCTCAGGGATCAGGACAGGGTACTCTAACGTAAGGGATAGCCCCCACAGGGACAGTCCACCCTGGGGACCAAATTAAAGATCACTGGTTGCTGGGATAACCAAGAACCAAAGCAAAAGGAGCCAGATTTCCTCAAGAGAAAGTTCTGTGGCACTGTAGAAACCTCCTTAGGTACCCTGCACCACTGTACTCAATGGTCATGGCTTTGTAAATGACTGGTGCTTGATGTAGAATCAGAACGGGATTGGCTAGATATGCTGACAAGCTCCTAATTTAATTTCCCCACCCCCTACTTTGTAGATGGAACCCAGTCCTCCGATCCTCCATTATTGCTTCCATTGATTTTTAGACGGGTCAAACTTTCTTCATGTATTTCTCAGGGGGCAGGTCATGCTTTGGTCACTTTATCTCCTATACATATGAAGAAGGAAATTCTCATCTGTTTTCTGTTGATTTTTACCAGTTTCACACTGACCTCATTCCAAAATTTCAGGGGCACTTGACCTGGGAAAAGCATGCAAAATTGCAAAATGGCACAACTGGCTTGACTCCGGCAAAATCATCACTAGGCCTCCCCGCCAGAATGCAATCAAACAAAATCATATTTGGGCAAGAGTCACAGAGGCGAAACCACAAAGCTGCACAGGATCTACAAAGTGGCAGGAGCCTCAGCTGAACGTTCCGCAAACCATGACCCGTGAATAGAGTTCAGCCCACTGAGGGGGGTTTGTATTTATTCATCTTATTTGTTGGTACCAGGGACTTAACCTCTGAGCCACATTCCCAGCCCTTTTCATATTTTATTTTGAGACAGAGTCTCACCCAAGTTGCTTAGGGCCCTGCTAAGTTGCCACGGCTGGCTTTGAACTTGCGATCCTCCTGCCTCAGCCCCCCAAACCACTAGGATTACAGGCGTGCTCCAACGAGGGAACCTTTTAAAAACGATACTTATTGTAGTAAAATACACATAAAAATTAGCATTTTAACCAGTTTCGGGCACATAGTTCAGTGGCACTAAGTACATTCACATTGTTAAACCATCACCATTATCTTCATCTCCCCAAATGGAAACTCTGGACACATTAAATAACACTCCCTTTTCCCCTTCCCTCAGTCCCTGGCAACCAACCTTCTTTCTGTCCCTATGAATTTGACTACCCGAAGTACCTGATATTAATGGAATCATACAGTGTTTGTTTTCATCTGACTGGTTTGTTTCACTTAACTTGTCTTCAGGTTCACCCATGTTGTAGCATGTGTTAGAATTTCTTCCTTTTTACGACTGAACAATACTCCACTGTATGTATATGCCACATTTTGTTTATCCATTCATCTGTCCATAGACAGTTTAGTTGTTTCCATCTTTTGGCTAATTAAATGCCTCGATAAACAAGGGGGTATAACCATCTCTTCAGGATCTTGCTTTCAACTTTTTAGGTATATGTCTGGACATGGAATTACTGGATCAAACGGTAGTTCTACTTTTAATTTTTTTGAGGAACTACGAAGCTGTTTCCAGAACAGCTGCACCACTTTACGTTCCCACCAAGAGTGCACATCCTCACCAAGCCTTGCTGTTTTCTATTTTGTTTTTGTTTTGTTCTGTTCTGTGTTTCTAGATTAGCCATCCTACTGGGCATGAGGTGAATTTGGGGAAATCTTTTAAACACATCTCAAAACACTTATGCACCAAAATTCTAAGATAGGGTTTTTAAATTCCTAAATTTCAGGGAGATTCCCTCTTATATATTTTACCTCCTTTACTGCTGATTGAGAGAGCAGGCGTGAGAATAAGAAGTCCATTTAGCAGAACAATAGACCTAAACTCAGAACAGCTAAGAAGCTTGCCCAGGGGAGCAGCAGAGCCAGGATGAGGGCCACCTGGCTAGTGCTGTGCCTCTGTGTTCCTCAGTGCAACACTTGGAGGGCTGGGGCAAAACTGAAGGGGAAAGAAAACTCTTGGACTGAAACTCTGGGGCTAAATATAAACCTGGTGAGTAGAACAACCTCAGCTCCAGAAGGGAATAAAATTCAGGAAGGTTGAGCTCTCAACAATGAGGCTAACCCTTATCTGTGGTCCACTTCCAAGACACGATCTCGTATGTCCCTGAAGGTCGGTCCCTGAGTTCTGTTGTGGTCATGGAGACAAGTAGAGTTATGGTCTAGAGTGCTAATCCATGAAGTTTGTTTGTGGGAACAATTACCCCAGAAAAACTACAGGCATTAAGGAGTTAGAACCAGCTCCAGGCTGGCTGATGAGTACCCAGATAATAACTCACAGATTTGCTTTCTTTTCCATTTAAAAAAAAAAAAACTGGGCACAAAAGAGATAGGATAGTACCTGTAGTTGGCGCCAAGCTTGTGGCAGGTTCCTCAGTCAATCCCAGGTATTCTCTGATGAGCTGACTTAGCTTTTGGTAAGCAGCATCCAGATCATCTATGGTAAGTGAGATATATACTTTGAAGCAACAGGATCATGTTAAAATACAGTCAATTCAACAGCTGATGGTACTGATTTGGGTACTATGTTTAGTTTTACATATTGTGGTATCAGAATTCTAAGACGACTCTACTGCTAATTCACCCTTGTATAATCTCCTTCCCTTAAGTGTGGTCAGAACCTATGAGGTAAGGAGATTCCCAGGATTAAATTATGTTACATGGCAAAAAGGATTTTTTTTTCAGATATAATTAAGGATACCCATGAGTCTGAGCTAATCAAAAGGGAAGTTATCCACATGGTTCCATGCTAATCACAGGAGCCCTACAAAAGGAGAGCGAGTTCTCTAGCACGTGGCAGAATAGAAAACCAGAGACTGGAAGCACACAGAGGATTCAATGTGCTTTTGCTGGCTAGTAGGCGGTGGGCACCCTGTGCATTGGACCTGGGAGCAACCTCTAGGGACTGAGGACAACCTCTGGCAGACAGCCAACAAGGAAACAGGGTCCTTAACCCCAAGAAACTGCATTGTGCCAACAAGTAAGCACTTTGGGCCAGATTTTCCCCAAAGTCTTTAGATGAGACTTCAGCCCAGATAACGCCTTCATCTCAGCCTCCTGATGCCCCAAGCAGAGAACCCAGTGATGCTGTACCTGACTCCTATGGAACTGCGAGCTAATAAACAGGCATTGTTTTAAGTTGTTAAGTGTGATTATTTTTATTCAACAGTAGGAAACCAATATAAATATGAAATACATTAACATGTTTCAGAGATCTAAACTATTAGGTTAAACCATATCAAATTATTGTTTTCATAGGTTTGAATAGTCAAATTGGCAATTTCATATGGTTCAATTTAATGTCCCCATCATCCAGTTTCCCTCTAAAAAGATAATCAATTTTATTAATTTCTTGAGGATTCTTCCAGATATTTTTATGTAGTAAAAGAAAATACAACTATATAATGCTTTTTTTTTTTCTTTTTCTTAAACATAAATGCTGGCATACTATATGTAAGGTTGTGAAACTGGCTTTTTAAAAATAATAGTATGGCTTAAAGATATTTATTTAACTATATACGTGTTTTCTCATGCCCTTTCATAGCTATAGAATATAGTGTGGTTTTAAAATATGTAGAAATATCCATATTTGATGAATTCTCTGACTACTACTATAAATAAATGGCCATGTCTAAAAAAAGTCTTTGAAAATGTTTCACACGGATACTTTAATGGTTATATTTATAGTAGTTGGGTTTTTAACTATAGGTAGATTATGATAAAATTGCCTGGGTTTCATTTGCCTTCCTAAAAATATAAATGTGTGTTTCAAATTACATATTATCTAACTTTCTTTTCACAATGTCCCCTGAGGGGACAGAGTTCATTTTACACCAAATCTTATTAGTTAAGCTCTTAGGATTAGTAAAAATAATAAATATGCTGGTTTAAACAGTGGAAGGTTAGAGCTCATGAATTCTTACACCTTTCAGCAGTTCTTTCCAATTTACTATTAGAACAAAAATATCTTTTCCCTATGTATTTTATTTCCATAAAACAGACTTTAATCCAGTCACCTCATATATCAAAAGTAAAACTTTGCTAGAGTTACTGACCTGCATTGATTACTGCATCAAAATATCCTGGAAATTTCTGATTAATTTTAATATAAAGGTCCACTCTGGAGACAGCAAATTCAATTTCTGCACGACTGAATAATCCTTTTCTCCGCAAATGTCCCTCATATTTTTCCTTGTTCATGGGCACCACCAAGATATATCGAGGCTCAAAATAGGAGTATTTCAAACTTCTCACACCCTAGGCGTTTAAAGAAAAGATAATAAGGTGGAAACATACGCATGATTTAGAAATCATTTTGGAGACATCTGACAATATAGTGTATAATAAGTAGTATTATATTGAAGAATTTATCTTTGGAATTAGCCACTATTTTCCCACAAATATTTCAAGATTCAATTACTTTTCTCTCTTCATCAAATATTAAATTGTCATTACAAATATTAGATAGAATTCATTCCACCTGGTTTTCCTCTAATTAATCATTCTAATGAATATGACTGTTAAAAAGGAAAATTGCTCCATAAAAAATAGGTAATTCGCACAGCACTGCCACTTTATTACTGTAAAGTAATTTCAATTCTATGTTTCAAAACGCATCTGTTCAGAACCAGAGGAGAGCCCTTACAGGGAGAAAGCTTCTTTATTACCCTCTGGTGGGACCTTTCCTGCCAGCAACCTGCATGGGCCAGTTCCAGTGACATCCTACAGGTTCTATCCAGAGCCCAGAAGGCCAAGTTCATGGTAAACTGCTAATCAGGAGATCACAGTGTGAGGCAGCCTCAGGTACAGACTGCGAACCCAGAACCCAGAGAGCTGGGCTCTCCAGCTCCCACAGACTCTGCACAAAGCCCCCAACTCCCTGCACATCAGTTTCTTCATGGGTGCAGTGAAGAGTTATTCCAAATGGACTCTAAAGTCCCTTCCATCTCAATTCTATCAATATCAGTTGAACTGAAGTTCAAAACCTTTGTTTTAAAACTGTGGTAGGAAGAAATACAAACTCTCTTAAAATAATTTCTGGAAGAGTCAACAACAACAGTAGTTTGGAAAAATACTCCAGCTGGGGAGAACCAAGGGAATCAAACATGGTATAGACTCAAGCTCCTGGAAATGAGTAGAAGTAAGCTCTCAAGGAGGGAAAAAGTAAAACAGGAGCCATCACTCAGATAACTGTTCAAGTGGAAAAAGGTAGACAGAAAAGGGATGGAGGATTTCTGCACTCAAAAATGCATTCATTTTTGTTTCTGCCTTGTCCAAAGAAGACATTTTTTTAGAACTGTCTTTTTTTTTAATAATTACCATAGGAACAAAGAGAACCCTTCTTTAAAATGCGAAACCAATCAACTGCAGAAAGATAAGAAAGAGGATTGTGCAGAAAGTTAAGAACTGGAAGAAACGTGAATGATTTTGTTGAAGCTAGGGAACTCTTAAACCAATACAAGGAGCTGAAAGGGAATTGCAGTCTCCTGTCTGTGAAGTTAGAGGGAAATGTAGGAAAGCTTCAGAGTCCTCAGAAAAGAAATACCAGACTTGCCTAGGTTTTGTTTTCTGGAAGTTTAGTCTACTTGAACCATTTTTTCCCCCTGATTACAAAAGTATTAGACTGCTCAATTAAAGTAACCTGAAAAAAATCAATCAACTATCTTGGAAGAAGTATTTAATAAAGTTATATATTTTTAAAACTCTGGATCTTAAATTTGTAAAAAATTCTGTATACTCTAATTTCAGAAGATAGTTGGGAAAGATGGCATATGGAGGCAGAGAGAAAAGTCAAACTTGCAAAGTCTAAATTGCTGGAAGTATAAAAATATTGCACCCAGTGAACAAGTGTAGTCACATGACGCACAACCCAAGTGTCTTTGTGGAGACTCAAGGAACAAGGAAGACCACTCAGGACTGCCCTTGTCCTGAGGGGACGAGGAATCAGGACCACACTCAGCAGTAAGTGGACTGTATCTAATATCCCTTTGTATAAACAGAATAAGTTGTAAAAAAAAAAAAAAAAAGGATGGAGGGAGGAAATAAAAGAAAATAAATCTTGGGTGGCAGTTTTACTCATACAATACATACAATTTCTTGTATTTTAATCAAAACGCTGTCTCTTTGCTCCTGTCTTGTCTCCTCTATACTAATTCAAAATGGAACACCTCACACTTGGGTATGCATTTCTCTTGGGCCTGGCAGCGTGCTAGGCCCGACCTCAAACACACACACACACACACAAACACACACACACACACACACACACACACACACACAACTGATTGAATAAACAACACTTACTTCTATTTCCATATGAATACAGCTTGCTAATCCATCTCTTGCGATACCTTCTACGGTGTCCCTATTTAGTCCATAATTGTGATTACCATAATTAAATGTTAGAATGAATTTCCCCTGGAATTTGAAAAGCACAAAGATGTTTGTGTATAAGTGGCCATAATAGAATTTAACATATGTAAATAATTTGCTGTCTTATTTTTATATAATTCTCTAAAACTTCTGAATATGAGCAAATATGTTAAGAATGACAAACTGATGGTGTGTTTATGAGGCTTAATATCAAACTGTGGTGGGGAAATTTATTCAGAATTCTCATTTGACCAAAAAATAGGTTTTTGGAAATAACCTATTGAGAGAAGGATTAAGGACTGAAGCTTATGGTAGGACAGACCATTTTGCCTACTTACCCATTTCCTGCCAAGTCCGCACCACTAACCTTCACTATTGAGAGGACAAAACTAATAGCTTGTCCTTTCCTGCCGCCATTTCAGCTATGCCAGCATCCAAGAGAGTCCAAAATACGCTCCCATTCCCCAAAACCCTGCGTTCCAAGATAAGCCATGAGTTATGGAGAATTCCTAAAGGCCATGAATTACAATGACATCCTAAAAGCTTTGAAAAATAGGCCCATCCTGGTTTTCCTCATAAAGATAGCTTTTTATTGAAACTGCCCCAAATTGCTGCCTGCCCTAAAGTCATTTGAACTATAAATACTGCCCTCTGTCTGCATTCTGGAAAATCAGTTCCTCTGACAGCTGTACTCCTTTCCAAACAATGCAAGTGCAATAAAAAACACAATTTTGAAACCAAAATTGTGACTCTTTTTGGACAATATTAATCTAAACTGGGAGGCTGATAACAACAGAAGGAATAAAAATGTGGATAATCTTGGGAGGTGTGACTTCTCATATACATGACTTTAAAATAAATAATTAAGCAAGAACTTCCAGGGCTGCACTGAATCCCATAGAATGGTAGCATCATTAAGAACAGCAAGCAGGGAAGAGTCCATGGCTACCTTCCTGATCCCAGACGTTCTGGAGATGTGGGTGGATGGGGAATGGACTCTCTCAGGGGACAGGGACTAGGCAGGAGACACAGGGTGCCTCTAGGGCTTGGGTGAGTCTCTGGAAGATGTGTCTGCTACAGGTGATGAGGAAAAGAAGGTTCTGTGATGGATTCTAAAAGTTAAAAAGTAAACAATAAATATCCTTAAAATTTTACTCCTTCAATATCACACTGTCTATTCTTTGAAAAAAATTTCTTCATACATGGACAGACAGGTAGGTAGCTCTCTGGCTCTCCTTTCAGGTTTGTACTTTATCCTGTTACTGTGTGTGGTGGTTAATTTTGTGTGTCAACTTGGAGGATGCTGGGGACGAGATTAACATTTAAATTGTTGCATTCAGAGGAAGCAGATTGCCCTCCACAATGTGAGTGGGCCTCGCTGAATTAGCTGAAGGCCTGCACAGAAAATAAAGGTCAGTCTTTGCACTTCGCCTGCACCATTGACTCTCCTGGGGCTCCAAGCCACTGACCCACATTACAGCTTTGGTCTTGCCAATCTCAATAACCATGTGAGCCCATTTCTTACACTAAATCTCTTTCTATATACATACACACAACCTATTGGTTCTTGTTCTCTGAAGAACCCTGACTAATACTCTGTCATCCCATTTTCAAAATGTGTATCTAATTGAATTATTTCAGATATATAAGTTCATTTATTTGCGTATACAAGGACCTTCCTCTGAAGATCCTAGAAGCGTTTTCTGGAAGGATGTGGGATTGGCAGAAATCTTACATTGTAGATACATATAAAAGAGATCCCATTTAAGTGATTTGTTAAGAATTGAGTTGTAGTTCCCCCCAGTTTTGGTTGGTGATACTCCTCTCATTTCTTTCTGCATGTGTATTTCCTAATAAATAGCAATCATTTGATTTCCAAAGCCTCCAGGTCTGTGATTTTGATCCCACAAGAGAGGGACATTTTCTGTGGGTAGGAGACTGCATGCGTGCCTGTTAAAGGGTTCACGTGTCTACGGGCACGTGCAGGAATGATGTGTGGCAGTGTAGGTGTTTGCTGGAGTGGGTACAGGCCCTTGTGTTGTACCTGTCACAGCAAGTCCATGGGACTGCCCACGTCTGTGCACGGGGATGGGGATGCCAGGGTGTCAGTTAAGGGGGCCAGGCCGGCTGGGTGGGTGGAAGGGGGGTCTAGGTACAGAAGACTGAGTATGTGGGCGTGACTGGCAAAGCTGACAGTGTGTCACGGATTTATTATCTCTAGGCTTATCTCTCTTCATTAGACAGTCTCACATGTTAAAAAAAGGAAAACAGAGGCAAAATTCAAGTTGAAGAAAATTACATTATATTGAAGTAATGCATATAGCAAAAAGAATAAAAATGAGTGATTCTCAAACACATGGGGATTTTTGTAGAGGCAGTAAAAATAGAAGGCTAAATACAGCATAGTGGTTCCTTAGGCTAGGAGTGCAATGTGACCTGATAAGGAGTCTTGAGAACAGGTGAGCAAAACCAAGGCAAAAATGCCTCCTACTCCAACTGGAGAAATCAGCATGAATTTTGGGCACTAGTTGTCTTTCACCCTAGAGTCCTAGGAGAATACTTCTTAGCAATACTCCTCAAATCTTTATTAGGGCTTTCAGAAATGTGAAATTCCAGAGTACTCTTAATAAATCAAATGATACTGCCAAAATATAGGCTAGGAGAGAAAATTATAATGTCCAAGGTATTCCTTTGACAAGGCTGGAGGGAAAACTGCCTGTGAAGTATAGACAGGACTTTCTCGCGTGCTTCTCTGAGTGCAAGAGAAGTTCTGAAAACACGCACCATTCAAATTAAACTAGTGGAAATGCAGTCCATGCTTCAGGGTTGTGTGATTGATTACATACAATGCAGGTGTGAGCCAGGTCTATTTGGGGGAGAAGTCAGAGAAAGGAGGGAGGAAAGAGAAGGGGAAAGAGGAGATGGGGGAGCTGTAGCTATAACATTAGTGCTGGCTGGAGGTGATTTTTTAAAATTTTCATTTTTTAATTGGTGCATTATAATTTACATACTGGTAGAATTCACTGTGCCATATTTGTAGATGTGCCATATTTGTAGATGTGTATAACATGATCAATCTCATTCCCCTTTTCTTCCCCTCTTGCTCTGCTGCTCTAGTCTACGGATCTCCCTTCTATGACTATAATTATTACTTTAATTAATGCATTATAATTATATACACAAGCAGGATTCAATGTGGCATATCTGTACACGGACACAGCAGCATCTGGTAGATTTCATTCCCAGTAGTACCCCCCTGCCCTCCCCTCCTCCCTCCCTTTCATCCCCTTCCTTTGCCCTACTGGTCTCCTGGAAGGTGATCTTTCAAAGCCAGAAACAGATTGGTTCCTCATTCAGTTTTTCAGTAGACTCCAGAAGGAAAAAGAAGAAGAAGAAAAATAAAAAAGGTGGCATAGGAGTCATTGGCCAAAAAGAAAGAATGATAGTATAAACAAAAATAAGAAAAAAATAGGTTTACAGATTCATTAGTTGTAATGAAGATACAACACACTGTCCGTTTAACTGAAGCCCTGGGTGGCTGTGGAGTATGAAAGTATTTACTCTCAAAGAGAAAACATAGTAGGGTTGTGAGGATTCCCTTTGCTTGTGAAGGCCACATACTTGAATCTTTTCTTTCCCTATTATGTGTTTCATTTTCTGTTGAAGACCAAAGGGAAGGAGTAAATTCTTTTTAAGGCAATTAATTCAAACACAAGAATGGTGTTCACTACTACTAGTAACTAGATCATCAGGTTTTTGGTAAAAACAAAAACAAAAAGATTAACATTGAACCAGATTTAAAACAAGCACAAAATTAAATTTTTCTTTTTTAAATACTTTTTTAGTTATAATGGACACAATATGTTTATTTATTTTCTTTATGTGGTGCTGAGGATCAAAACCAGTGTCTCACACGTGAGGCAAGCACTCTACCACTGAGCTTCAGACCTAGCCCATAAATTTTTCTACTCTTTTCAATCTCTATTTCCTAATATTTTAGACAGAGAACATGTCTTGCTTATGCAATAAAAATAAAGGGAAACAGTCTTACCATGTTCAGCATTTCATCAAAAACTTCCTGAGAAATAAAATGATAATCAACTCGATCCCCTTCTCCAAAGTAAGGTGGTCTTGTTGTGTGGCAGGCCCTGAAATCATAAAATAAGCAACCTAGTCCATTTCTGTTAACTTGGAATTCAAAATGGATAAGATTTCAGTATAAAGAATGTTTTCAAGAATGAAATTGATCCATAAATCAGAAATCAGAAAGCAACATGATTGTGAAAACACCGTGGTTCGGACGTGGTCTTTAAGGATCATACAAATTTTGGATTATCCGGATCGAGTTTTCACTCACTGCTCTTGATCACTTTCTGAATCATCCCCTCTGAAGAAGCATAACCATATTTTTACTCGCCCAAGTGCCTTCACATTCTCTCTGCTCTAGAAGCCTTTTCTGCAGCTCTCTCCTCTCCCACCACCTGGCTGGCCCATTGTTTTCAGGACTTGGTTTAAGGGCCACCCCTCCCAGGGCTCTTCCTGACCTCCTCGGGCTGCACTATGCATCTCTATTCTCCCACAGCCTCAGCCTGTGCCAGCTGCATTCCGGTGTTTGTTGGGGCTAGACAATAGCGGCAAAGAGCTCCATGGTATGGACGGTTATAAAAGTGACTTGTCCCAGGTCACACCGCAGGCTAGTGTCGGTCCAGAATATGATGCCTACTACCCAGGTCTCTTGATTTCCATCACCCCACCTTCCCAATGTTAGGCCTGGGGATGTGAATGGATTTTTAGATTAGCCCATCGTTTTAAAATATAAGATGAGAATAGCTAGATGCTTGACATTTATTCCTCATAAAAACTTTGAGGCAGGCATTCTTTTTATTTTACAGATGGTGAAACTGAGGCACAGCAATTATGTATGTTGCTAAGCAGCAACACCAGGATGCCTCCAAATCAATTCTTTTTAAGATCATGCTGGGGTAAAGTCGAAACCTCAGAAGTCTCTCCATTAGTAAGCTAAAGACAAATAAATTCATGTGACTGCTCCCCTTCTATTTTAATGAAGAATGAACCATACGAGGAAGTTTTAGGGTCCTAATAATACATTCACATCGAATGCTCAGGAAAGACAGCACGCTCTTTGAAGAGACTGTCAAAACACCGTGGCATTTGTTTTGTTGTTTGAATGCACTGGCATTTCTTCCCAGGCTTGGCAGAGGCCCGAGACCCTCTGTCTATTGGTGTCCTTGACAGAGAAGATAAATCTGTGGCCCTGCACCCTGTGCCACAAACCCTCAGCACAGTCTTCAAACACTACGCTGGAATTTGTGTTTCCCAACAAAGAAACTGAGTGGCACGGCTTGTTTTCAGAATTTCTAAAAGGAAGACAAAACAAAGAAGTGTTTGAAGCATCCAGGCAGGTAGAGAGCCAGCTCCAGTGATGTGGAGAAAGCCAACCACAGGACAGGCTGCGGTGGCACTTTCTATCCAGGGGGACTTGAGGACCTGTGGTGTTTTGCGTCTGTCATCCAATTTTCACACAGAAACATTCACTGTGGAGCACGCAGCCCAAATCTGAACATCTTAAAAGGGAAACACTTCACAGTGAAAGCAATGTTTCCCCAAACTTACTCAGAAGAAATGATGCCAGATTTTAGACAAACAAATCTGCTTGGGCTGCCGCTTTCAATATCCTTCTCTCCTCCACCTAAACATGTCCAGGAGCTTGTTATTTACTGATTAATCTACTAGCTAAATCATGATCTGTAACAGGAACCACACTCTTGTTGGTGTCACTTAACAGAGGAAAAGACTGAGGGGGATAACCCCAGACTGTGTCTCTGCGGTAGAAGCTCAAGGTTGAGCTTAGTCATTCTACAGAGGACAGTCATCGAGGCCACGGAAAGCAGGTGACCAGGAAGGAAAGGAATCTGGATGGCCAAGCCAAATAATGAATATGAAAGTATCCAGGGAAATTTCATAGAAGAGCAGATGTCTGAGAAGAGCTGGCAGGTGGGTGAGGAAGTAGACTTCTTTTTCAGTGTGATTCAGAAGCATGCAGATTTAGAATCTAATTCTGGACCAGATTGCCTCAGGAAATAATGAACTTCTTGCTGCTCCCAATGTTTAGGCAGAGGCTTGGCTGGGAGCCCATCTGAATTCAAGCACATTAGAACACACTGTACAAGCAAGTGCTTCCAATGTGCACCTCCAAATGCCCAGGTATCCATCAAAGCCATCCAGTAAGTAAGATACATTGGTCTCAACACCCAGTGCAAATATACATCAATGAATTGTGGAACACACTCAGGGATCATGAACACAGGAATCAGATTCCACAAGGATCAGATTCCATGAAAGCCTCTACTCGACCATGTTCCAGGAGCTGCTCGCCACCTTAGAACTCTCCTGACGTCAACCCTTGTCACATATTCTAGTTGGTCTTCTTGTCTCCAGCCTTCTTTCCCGAGCCCTGTCCCCAACTGCCCACAGGGTATGCTTTCTAAAACACAACTGGAAACATTCCATTCCCGTTTGGAAACCCTTTGTGATCAGACCTCCGTCTGTCTGTCCAGTCTTGTCTTCTGCCAGTGCCCCTTGCAGCTCAGGCTTAGCCATGGTTCAACCTCCACTTCCAGTTAACACATCATGCCTGCTGTCCTCTCGGCCTCAGCGCAAGCCCAGCACCCCCTTTCCCTTTCACTTCTACCAGAGGCTTTTCACTCCCTCACAATAGCACCCATCAAACTACCCTGTAAGACAGAATTTCCCATTTAAAGCCCATTCTAGGCTGAACATAAACTGCCAGGAGGACAAGACTCATGTCTGTTCATTTCAGCTTTATCACCGACACATGGCACATGGATGGCGCTCAACAAATACTGAGTGAATGAATAAATGAGCCATTTTACAAGTCTGCTACATTTGTATAAATGGACACATTAGATCAGACTGCATCTGGGTTGCTATACCTCAGACCATCTCAAGCAGCTAAAGAGCTGCGGTCTTTTACTTTATTATAATGGTAAAAATAAAATAGATTTAGTAGTCAACGCCACAAGAAGGTTATAATGGTTATGAAAATAGAGATTGGTATAAAATAGAGATATAAAGGAGTTTAAAGATTTTCTTTCAGGACTATTCAGATCACTAAAATGGCCTTAAATTTGGAAGATAAACAGGCATGCTGGTATTGTTCTGTGGTATCCTCATTATCCAGGGCTCTTCCAGGAGTTGTTGATTTGTGTAGCAATATGGAGTCAGAAATAAAGAGACAGACTTTGAAGGCAATAAATGAATATCTCCAGGCTACCCATAACTAATACAGGTAAAGAAAGAGCAGCCAACTTATTTCTATAAACACGAAAAAATAGTAAAATCAAGAATCAAAACCTAAGACCAGAGCAGAATCTCTTCAGCCACGCCAGTTGTTTTAAGATCGAATTGTTTTTTATTTGTTTATCTGGATATGCAACTTAGCCTGTGAAAACATCACTGAACCTTGATCTCGAGTGAGTGTAATTTTAAAAAGAAGTAAAATACAACAGAAAATGAAACACATAATAGGGAAAGAAAAGATTCAAGTACGTGGCAGGGCAGGTGCCTTTGCAAATGCTTTCATGTTTCGCAGAGAGGCCGTATTCATGCCTGCTTTCATTTAATTAAAAACCAATAAAACTTATGTTGGATAAAGAATAAAAGAAAAGAAAATCTAAACAAGAAAAATGACTTGCCCCTGAAGATGTGCTTTGGTTTTATCTCCTTTTAATTAGAAAGTTGCTGCATATAATGGTAGAGCTATCTTATTTTCTCCATGGAGGAAATGGCTAGCTATATAATATCCTCTTTTATCCAATAATATGGTCTTTGATCTGGGCATTGATGAAATTCTCAGGACGATTTGCCACTGAAGAAGCCCTGATCTCTGCCTCTGTGAGGATGACCATGAGTGGCTTGTCAATGCTCCTGTGCCTGCGAGGGAGGTGAGTGAGTGGGTTGGTGGGCAGTCAACAGTCTTTCTGCCCACTGCTAATTCCACAGCGAGGAGAACAATCACTGTGGCAGCAACACAGGACACAAAATTCATTTTAGGATTTTGTTTGCCATCTTGTGCTGTCACACAAATTTTATATCACACTAATTATCTAAGGTCTGATTTCCCCACTAGACTACAAATTTCCTGGAGGCAAGGACCTCATGGGTCTGGTTACCCCTATATCCTCAGGGCACATGGGAGAAACTCAAAATATACCTACTGATTGAGTGAACCCATCTGTTTCTCCATATCTATAGGAAATCATCTATGCTTCTTATCACAAGTCATTTCCACTAAACATTGTACATGTTACTGTGAAGTCAGCCATCCATTCACTCACCCAGTCAGTCATTGAACACACAGAGCCTGGCCATATGCTGAGCACTCAGAACGTAACGGTGAACAAGGCTGACATGGCCCTACTCTTACTGGGCTTGCAGAGGAGCAGAGAAAACAGACATTAAAAAAATCAATTGAAACATGGAGGATAAGCATTCTAACAAGGGAAAAGCAAGTGTCAGGGAAAATGAGTAATTGGGGATGCCAAGTCAGCTAAGAATGTAGGGGCGACTGGACCAGAATCTTGATGGTAGTCAACAAATACCTCCAGGAACACAGGACCCAGCATGCTTCAGCAATAGCATATCACAAATGCCAAGGACTGGGCAACATAATTGGCATGGAGATGTGAAAGGAACCAGAGAAAGCCTGGCTCCCTAGGTCACTTTGGTTCGCTAAAAGATTCCAAATTTACACATTAGCACAACAGCCCAGCATATACCTTTTGCCTCAGTATGACCTTGCAGTCACTGCATTCAACTTATCTCTTAAAACAGGTTCATACCTTCATAATGGCACTTTATACTTTTTCATTCTAATATTAACTTTTAATTTATTTTTATTACTTCAGAATATTTAAAATATGTTAACCAAATCATTCCATGGTATATGTGTCTTAAAGTTGTTGAGATGTGGGTTGCAATTTAAAATATTTAAATAAATGGACCTGTTTAAAATAGTGTTTACATTATTTGAACTTGTGTAGCTTAAGGGAAGGAATTGTGTGTAATAGCATAAGTTTGCACTTATTTTTCTTGCTGTCCTGTGTATCTTTGTAGTCACATCCTAAACTCATCAACACACACCACTAATCTAAAAGTAATTTCTTTCCCGTACATAAAAAATAAATAGGAAAACTGTTGAAGAGATTGCAGTAGCAATTCTAATTCGGATTCACAGGAACCACTAAAACATCCGTACACCCAGCTGGATGCTTTCCTTGGATGGTTCTAGTTTTTTAAGATATATTCTCTATTTTAACTGCACCTTTAGGGAATCAGTCACCAAATAATGCTCCAGAAAACTTTTGAGCTTATCAAGTGCTAACCTAAAGGGAAGGACAGGAGACATTTTTGCTGTCTGTTTTCTGTCCTTCTTGCTTCTGAAAGGTGCCCCAGAAGAGGAAAACCAAGCTCAAGTGCCGCCAGCATGGGTCCCAAGCACAGCAAGCTGGGGAAGCTGAACCCTGGAGCGCAGTCCACCCAACACTGTGATTCATGGCTGTACCTCGTGGCAACAGGAGGATTTTGCCTTCAAACACCATTCTGATCAGTTAAAAAGAAGACTGCTTTCAAATCCTGGAGAGTGATTTGCTCTGGCACTGAATCAAGTTAAACTTTAAAAGTACATGTATACTACAGCATAAGAAATGGAAAAGAAGCCAATGAACTTTCTATGGAAGAGGCATCTAATGGTATGAATGTACTACTGATGAATTGCTTCAGGGGCTGGTCACTGCTATGCGTTTACTGCCTATTTCACAAAAGACCAGATCTTTTTGTTACTTGCTAAATTCCATAACTAGGAAGTATGTTTTAATAATCATCTCCACCATATTTACTGCAATGACACAAGAATCAAGATTCCTAGTCCTTCCGAGACCAGCTAATAACACTGATTCAATTTAATCAAAAATTTACTTTCAAGAACTGACACTCTCAGGGTACTCTGTCCTTCTCAAGAGTTCATGTCTGTTGCACATTCAGTTTACTTACTACTTCCGGCTTTGCTGTAAAATATAACATGAAAAAGTTGTTTATGTACATTTACGAACTGGCTTAAAATTAACAGCCAAAATTAGCAATATCTGAGATTTGAGTAGAAAGGAACTATTGATACTTGCAACCACTTGGAAGAATTTCCAAGTCTCATAAGCCAATAAATGCACTTACCCATATCTGAAGTAAGTACTAAACTGTCTGCAGAGGCGGTGAGCAAGTTCTCGTTTCCCACAAGCCTGAGGACCAGCTAGTATCAACATGGGATAAGGAGCATCCAGACTTGGAAGAGTGCTACAACACAGGACCAGAGCGAATTATTGTCCTACTCCCATCAGAGATGCAGTATATGAACTACACCCATTAGGTAAAGTCACAATTATAATAATGAGCACTTGTATATATAGACACTAAAAATAGAGGGATGGTCCTGCTTTCCAGAAACAAGTTGATTATAATATGTCAAAAATTATACTCAAAGCATAGATAACAAAGTAAGTACAATACAAATTTATGTAAATTTACTTTACTAAGCTTTGTAAAGGAAAAATATGGTAAGATACAGTAGTTCTTCCCCCTCCCCCAGTGGAAAATATCTTTATTAATCAGGAAATACATTCTGTTTGACCATGAAAAATTCTAAGCTTGAAATTTTCTATACTAGATTCTGGTCAAAAAAAAAATAAAGAGAAAGAAAAAAGTCTCACTGGTTTTGCTGCTATTCAGGGTGCTTATACTTGTGTTTTAAAAAATAATCATAGCCAGGCATGGTAACATATGCCTATAATCCCAGTTACTCAGGAGCTGAGGCAGGAGAATACCAAGTTTGAGGCCAGTCAAGATACAGTAGTTCTTAATTATTCAATATTCCCTCCCTTGTCAATTCATTCCATGTCAATGAAAGAAATGACTGCCCTCTGAGTTATTGTTTAACATTCATACCTATTGATTAGAACACAGATATGCAAAGCAAAGTTTATAGTAATGACTAAAATTTCCCTGAGCAATGAACTATATGCTTGGCACTATTCTAGGAGTTTCTAGAAGGTGATTCCAGTAAATCACCTTATTCCATCATCACAAGAAGCTAAGGAAGATGTTACTGTCATTATCCCCATCTAAAACATGACGAAACTGAAGTGCAGAAAGATTAATAAACTCGCTCAAAGGAAAGGAAGAGTTGATAATGACTCTAGGTTTGGCTTGTGGGCATGAAGACTGAACTAAAGCATGAATTTATCAATAAAATCTCCTGTAACCGGCATAGCTGATGTTTGGACTCTACTCATGAAACAAATTGTAGAAGTACAGAATAAAATAAAATGTTTTAAATACATGACTAAAGTATGGGTTCAGGGAAAACTCTGTGATTAATATGAAGTAGCATAGAGTTTCAATCTCTGAATGGCCACATAAAAACAAAAAACTTGAGAGCAAAGGTCCATTGAAAACACGTGGAACAAGAACACATGAAAGGGCATCTCCACAAACACAATCCCACCAAAGCTGAAGCATGCTGGAGACTGTGCAGGAGGAAGAAGGAAGTAATAGGGTAGCAGCTGGTAGATGTGAGGACAGGGAACCCTGGGTACCTAGAAGCAGACAGGCTGAAGCTGCTGCACACGTGCAAAAGCCTGATCATTAAGGTTCATGGCAACTTTATTAGCAGTGGCCAGAAACTGGAATCAGTTCAGATCTCCTTCATCAGGTAAACTGTGATACATCTGTACCATCTGTACACTACTCAGCACCAAAAAAGGAATTACTGATACATACAACAACTTGGATGAGTTTATAGGACATTGTACTGTGTAGGAAGCCATCCCTGTTTAGCAGACTCAGACTTGGCTGAGCCATGGGATACAGGTCTGACTCCCAGGAACTGGCAGTCATGAGAGGCTGTTTCAGACAGTCGGGGAGTAGATGGCCCTGTAAAGGGGTGGCTCACCCCTGAAGGAATGCTAATTCACTAAGCAAATGGTTTCCCTAACTCCACCCCATCCTGTTCCTCACAGAAGTCCCTCTTGATCTGGGCCCCTTTACCTATGTGACTATAAAAAAAGGTGGAGGTGGGGTCCTCCATCTTGTTGAAGGCCAAATCTGGTATGACCTGATCCGTCACACCCCCTTCCATTTGCAAAGATTATTGGCTCTTGTGTTTATTGATTAGTTTATTAGTAACTAATTCATAGCCAGCACTGTCCTCTGACAGAAATCCCTTTCCTCATCCACACTGGATGTGGCTGACCCCCATACAGTATTGGTGTGGGGGGAATCCCTGGAAGTGACGTGTGTGATTCCACTGGCATAACATTCTTGAAGTGGCATTACAGGGACGGGGAAATACTAGTGGTTGCTAAGGGTAAAGGGAGATGGGAGGGAGGGAGGTACTGTGGCTGCCGAAGGGCATCATGGGGGGTCCTTGTGATGAAACTGCTCTGTCCCTTGACTGCAGTGGTACTCCAATGAATCTACAGGTCATAAAATTGCATCAAACTATACAGTCAAGACACACATGCACTCATGCCAAACTGGTGAAATCCAATGAAGTTGGTGGATTTCCTGGCCAATTTCCTGGGTTTGATGCTCTACTAAAGTTATGTAAGACATCACAACTGGGAGAAAGGTATACAGAGTTTCTTGCTGTCATTTCTTACAATTACATGTGAACCTACAATGATCTCAAAATAAATTTCTTTTAGAAAAGTGTCTAAAGAGAGATACAGTGTATTTGAGAGGGATTGACAAATACTGAAAATAGACAAAGGAGATCTTCCTGAAGAAGCAAATCAAAGCAAAGGAATAAGAAAAATATTAAAGACTTAGAATTCAAGAAAACTTTCCTGACATTACAAAAAGACAAAACAAACATAACTAACAAATAACAAACAAATAACATTGAAAGGGCACACTTTATACCTAGAAATAGCCAGAATGACCAGTACCAAGATACAATATAGTAAAATTACTAAGAAAATTAAAGAAAAGGGGGGGGGGGAAATGGGTAAACTAGAAAAAGAAAGCACATTACTTATAAAGGAAAATAATTATTAGATTTAGACAGCGATGTTTTATGCCAAAATGAATTGGAGTAACATCTTCAATGTACTCAAGGAAAAAAAACTACAAGCAACAAATTTTATATTTAGCAGAAATGACTTTCAAGCGTGAAGGGCGCAACTGTTACCAACATGCCAGAATTCAAAGGATCATGATCCCATAGCCCTTCCTAAGGGATCTACTAGAAAACAAGCTTCGTACAACCCAAATGACTCAGGAGACACCAGTACAAGGACCGGTCGTAAGCGATAAATATGTAGGTGCTCAAGACTAATGAGAACTAAGACTAGAAGAGAATAAATGAGAACAAAGGAGGAGAAATGCAGGATGTGGCAACTGTATGTTCTGACCAGAAAAATGCAGTATGCCGTTTACAAATGGGTGGTTGATGATCACATGAAATAGATGGAGTAGGCAAGTTCACGGAGGCAGATAGAAGGTGAGCGGTTACTAGGAACTGGAGAAGGGAGGATGGGGAGTTGCTCATGGTAGCAAAGTTTCTGTTGGGGTGATGAAATGTTCTGATGGGCTGATGGGGCACGACACCGCGAGTGTACTTACGTCACTGACCTGTCCGCTTAAAAACACTTAAAGTGGGAATTTAATGCTGCGGATATGTTACTGCAAGAAAAAATGGGAAGCAGTTGAAATGGGTACAGCATAGGCCAAAAAATGCTTTTCATGTTTTTCAGGACTCACTGGCCACAGCATTAGTATCAGTATCCTGATGCCACTGTGGTGCAATATAGGATTTAAACACTGAGTGATTATGGGATTTTGTATTCTATGTTCCTCTCAGTGCTTGACAATCAAGATTATGGGTGTGGGAGAAGAGTAAGATAATGAAGAAGAGATTAAACAAAAGCTTATCTGTGGTCTTGAAATTTAAGTTTCACTATGAATTCAGGAGTTACTTAGCCCATTTATCTATCAGTAGAGACACACAGATCTACCTAGATATAGAGATATACAGTTGGATTGAATGGATGTAGATGGACATGTACAGATAAGATGGATGGATGGATAGAAAGAAAGCTGTTACTCGCTCTTTTCACTCTCCAGTCTAGAGATAATGACCAACCCAGAAGCTATGAGTATCTCTAGCACCATTTTAAGACAGGGAAGCACCATTTCTCACCAAAACTGGGCTTCATGGAGAAATGGCTAATTCCAGATTTGGGACCAGACATGCACAAGACTGGGAAAGCTTGTCATTCCAGATAAGGAAGCTATCAATGACTACCAGGCCAGAGTCAAGTTTGGCCATGTCATTTTAATACAGTATCCTCTCCCTAATCATGCCAGGAGAGGGTGACAAGGATTCTCCAATAACACAACCTACATTCCACAGGGTCAAGAGTCGGGGCTCCCCTCCTGGCCTGACTTCTGATGCTGGCCCAGAGCAGGAAGGGCAAAGGTAGGCCTGTCCACCAGCTGCTGAACTAGAACCAGGAACAACACCGCTCCATCCTGGAATACCAGGCCTGCTTGGCCTTTGCTCTTATTTTCCTGGCAGTCAGAAATGATCAAGAAATACATGTTTATCAGACACCACTGCAAATTTTTGATACATGTTTTTATATAAATGTCCCCTAAAGCATGAAATAAGTAGCAATATTATAAACTGGAAAAGAAATACAATAAGGACATAAATGCCCTTCTTTTAAATCAAATGTGCTTTTTTCCAAATGTGTGCAAATAACGATAAATCATTTCACCTAGACAGCTCCCATACACATATAAACTGTCAACGTCCACATTATTAAATTCCATGTAAAAATCATGTCCTGGGTTGCAAAATAAAACATTTTGCTCTCTGTGGGAAACCAACCATGTGAAATACAGAAGCAAATACCACAAGAAAGGCCATTTATACCCAAGAGTTTTACAAGTATTTTTAAAATGCCTTTGGGTATTGATAGAATTTCTGCATTATACTTACAGCATAAATGGCCATCTGCTCCAACAGATTGTTTAAAAAGAAATGGAGAAACCATGGTAAATCTGTCTTGGAATTTAGAGGTGAGAGACTCTATTCATGTGCTTAACCAAGCTGGGCTACTCCTCCCTGATGGGTTGATTGCAACTCAGTAAAGATATTTCAGGTTTCCCTTAGGCTAGCTGTGCTTCCTTCTAGGGACTCCCTAATAATCTGAATTCACAGAATGCGCTTTGGCAGGGGTATTTAGCATTAAGTTACAGCTAAGGAAAGATTCACAATGGATATAAATGATCACAATTTTCCATTAATGAGACTTAAGGACTGTTCTGATCCTAAGGCAGAAAAGTTGACAAACCTTTTTTATTTTTTTATTTCACTGTCGTATGGCTCAGGCTAGCCAACATACAGTGTGTCCCCCTGCTTGAGAGCAGCACACTGAAGTACCAGCTGATAGGCCAGAACTGAGACAATGCAGTCTATCAAAAAAGACCGGCCCCTTCCCTCAGAGAAAGTCACATTTCTAAGAAATGAACAGGTCACAAAATAGAGGGCTGAGGAAAATGATGAGGTTGTCCTCTGCTTGCCCATCCTGAGTTCTGCCCTGGAGGGTCCTAATAAATACCTGTCAAAGATCCTCTGTGGCTGCAGGACGCTGTTGACAACATGAGTCAGGTGATCTTGGGCTGCGACCACTTCAGGAGGAGGGTCATATTTATTCACTGCTGAAACCTTTTCCAGAGTTAGAAAAGTAAAAGGGAAAATGTTTGGTTTCTAAAATGAAGATGAGGCTTAGAGTTTCTTTAATGAATTATTCTAGACAGGCAACTGCTCTAACACCTGCCCAGGAACCTTTGTATTCAGTTTGCAAGTCAACTTTTACTTTCCTAAAACCTAAATAATGATAATTATTTTTAAGTGTTGAGTGGAATCCTTCGATCCCTTACTTCTTTATATTCCTGGGTTTGGATGAGGCAGATTAAAAAAGCAAACAAGGGGCTGGGGTTGTGGTTCAGTGGTGGAGTGCTTGCCTAGCACATGTGAGGCTCTGGGTTCGATCCTCAGCACCACATAAAGATAAATGAATAAAGGTATCGTGTCCATCTACGACTAAAAAATATTTAAAAGAAAAAACAAGACCTTTGAAGTCTACGATTACGTTTAATATAGTAAAGATTGCAATTTTTCGTACAAGAAGAAGAATAAAATTTGTAGTTCTAGATTATAGGCAGTTGATCCTGGAAATTTTTTTTTTAATGCCATCTCACTCAGAATTATTTCATACTCTCATGTTCTACTCAAACTTTCTCCTTCAGCACAACTTTCTCCATTGGAAGATATGGTCCTTTCCTCCTAACAAACAGCTCTCTATCTCGTCTTTGCCATCCCTCCAAACACCGTCTCCTCTGTCATGCTCTTATTTAATATGTGGTTTTAAATTTTATTCCCTTTGCAAAATGTTAAAGGAAAAGAGAAATCTCCTATGTGCCTTTGAGCACGAGAATGATGATGGGGAGCATCTGTAACGATTTTTAGCCAAGATTGCAGAAAGGCACGTCTGAGATGGAATAGTGCCTCTCCACCGCTTACACCTGTCTTCAGTCCTATTCAAATTCACATCCAATGCAGGAAATCCCTCACCAGCGGAGATCTCTACCCTGGCTATGGCAGGGAGGGCGGCAGGTGTTAGCATTGAAGTCTGGCTGCTCTGGAATTGTGTGACCAGATGAATCATTCTTTTAAAGAGCAGAATTAAAGGATTAAAAATATCAGAGAAGCTATTTATTTGAACACCTTTTGATTCTATAGTAGGATGACATTATAGTACATTTTATTATTAAATTAATTTTTAAAGTAACCCAGATAGGATCTTATCCTCTTCGAATAGGTTAGTTCTCAAGCTGCTAATCTGCTACACTGTGGCCTAGATAAGAGGAGTGTCACCTCTGCTCCTCAGAGCCCAGCTTTCTGCTGGGCCAATGGCAGGCCTGCGTTTGTTGATCCCAGTTCTACAGAGGGTTCCACTGACAGATCCTAGGACAAGGAAACAGTCCCTAAGCAAAGAATTGATTGACATACTGCTCTGCCTCTCAAATATTGATTATATTGGTCCTGAAGCAGACAATGAGAGCTTTTGAACACATAAACCCATAAACACATGAAATGATGATTTACATACCTTTTCTTCTACTTTAATCTTCTTCTGATCTAATTCTGTGAGTCGCAGTAGCATAAATATTACAAATAACCAGTATTCGGGTTTTTCCTAAGTAAAATATCAAGGGGACCATTCAATTGCCTTCCTTTTCCCAAGTCACCAAGCACCGCAGTCTATTCTCATGAGCTCAGGCCTTTGGCCTGCCACCCCTGCCATCCCCACGCCCCCTGCTAGGTCTCCCCCAGGCCCCACATATTAACAACTCAGATGCAGGCTGTGCCTTGTCATTTTTAAAGCTCTTCAAATGTGCAGATCTTATTAATCTCCCTGTGAGATAAGCAGGGTAGGTAGGATTATCCTCATTTCTAAAGAGAAAAATAACTAAGCCTCAGAGAGGTGGTAAAGCATCTCATCTAAGATTCCAAGGCCAGTAGCTCAAACCTTGTTTTCTATTGCCAATGAATTTCATTACTACAAAGAGTGAAATTTTGCTATTTATTATTATTTTATTGTCTTTGCATTTTTGTATTGATTTGTAACATTCCTTATTTCTCTTACAATAATAATTTATAAAACAAGTTCTTTATTACCCCCTACTATCTGCTCTATTAGGATTATCTACCATTTAAAAAAATGTCATTATGTCTTTTGTACAAAGAAGCTACATCTCTTTGAATGGCAAGATAATAGTGGATGGTGCCTTTTATAGATGAGAATTCAAATGAATAAATATACAAAGGTATCTTTGACTTAGCTTCCCAGCACAGAGGAATGAGGAGATGAAAATGCTAATTAACCTGTTTTAACCATTACATGTTATAGACATGAACTGAATCATCATTCCTTATCCCATAACCAAGTACATTATGTCAACTACAAGTGTTTAGGTGTCTTTGATGTGCTTCACACGTGAACGCTGTGGGAGGGTGTGCATACACCATTCCTGAAAGGGTGTGTGCTGTTTATTTACACACATTCTCAAGTGCAGTTCAAGGATCAGCAGCTGGGATGTGCTGACACTTTAAGTCCCACACCTCACTTTTTCAGAGATGCTTTTAAATTATCTCCAACTACTCCTACAACAAGGGCTGCTTTTGTTTTTAAATCTTCCCTATTTTTTATTTTGCCTATTCACTGGTCCAGGCATATCATCTACTACATACAAGAAAGGCACCCAGGGATGCATGGAGTCAAGAGTCTGGAAGCTCAAGTGAAGGAGAAGTTATAACACTGGATGAAGGACAGCTGGACAAGGAGGGGACGGAGGCCAGGAGAAAGGATCTATCAATGGAGAAAAAAGAGGAACCCAGCATCTCAGAGATTAAGAACTCCTAGGAGATATATATATTTTTTATTCTATAATTATTTTTACAACCCACACCAATTTCAAGGCGATAGCCAAGCAAATCACCAACCCCTTTATAAAATAGGAACCATGTTCTGTCTATACTTCCAGCGTCTTGTGTTCTCTGAAGTGAAAGGACACTGTTCTCCAGTCTCACTTGTTCTCTCCCACAATTCTAATGCCACCCAGGATGGGCCACAAGTGACCATGCAAAGCAAGTAAAGGACATTCAGTTCTGGTCTTGGCTTTTACTGACAGTGAAGCATTACAGACAGTTTTTAGTCACGATATTATTTCTAGAAAAACAAGTCAATTTAGGTGCCACTTTACTTAATCTTACTAAGTGTTTTCTAAAAGACAGAGAAGGAAGATAAACTGTATTCACATTCCTGATGTTCTTTATCAAAAGTACTTCCTGAAGAAGACAAATGTTAATGTCCTCCTCCTTCCCCTCCCCTCATATAAATGAGCTCTCACCTGAATTGGATTTCTTAGAAGATTGAGAATTCGAAGAATAGGAAGATTTTCAATGTATTCTATTTCATTCAGTTCAGCAATCTGTTTAATCAAAGAAAAATATTAATAGACAATGCACAAAGGCAATAGGAAAAACAACACAATAGGGTCCAGTTTGGATTCTTTAATTCAATTTATTTTAAAAAATTGTCCTGTTGAATATTCAGACTTTTAACAAGAATTCCACAAAACTACACAGACGTGGGAGTTACTATGTGCCTCCTCAATAAATGTGAACACACAGCCACATTTTCTTCTTTCTGTCAAGTTAGAGAACAGTTGGCTTCCTTCTCGCATCCATGTTTATTTTAAATGGAAATAAAATAGTACATACCTGATTACTCACTTGTCCCCCCCCCATTGATCCTTCCAGCCCCCCAACCTCCCTCCCCACCCTACTCCTTTGTGATTGGCTAAGCCCTCTTACTTCATATGCCTGTAGCTCTATCATTTCCACAAAAGAGAATTATTTTAAGAAAGGTAAGAATTGAATATGGCATGACATATTTCTTGATGGGCGTCCACTATTTGCCTTAATTTTTTTTGGCTAACCTGTACATTTATTTTTTACACACATTTCTGTACGTAAAGTGGTTTCACAATTTTAAAAAAGTAAGGGGAAAAAAGATTGCCTGGCAGATCCTTAATTTAACCAACTTAGGTTGCAACAGGCTTGAATCCTCCACTAAAGACAAATACCTTAAATTTTCTATAATTAGCAAAATTACAATTTTGTTGGTATAGATATTGGAGTTTTCAGTAAGTTAATAGTCACTTTTTCATTTCTATTTTTTCCCAGATAATTTCTGCACACACTGTAAAAGCATTCCAATAGCAGAGTCTCCAATAACTTCTGAGTTCTGCAAATGCAAAATGCACTAAAATGTAAATTAGTCCCAATGTTAAGTTAGGAGATGAACATATGCATCATTCTCAAAGGGTGCCATTTTCAAAAATATAATATGAAAGACAAACTCCAAAGTTGCAATATACAACCTGCACACATCAATCTGGCTAGAGCAATGTTATACGTGTGTTTTTCCATAGGATGACTAGGCAATCCATGATTAGACTGCCATTTGGATCACCTACAAGAAAAAGAAGTGAATCGTTTTACATTGTGTTATTCAGGAAAATAGAAAATAAACTTGATTCACATTGCTCCACTGGAACTTTTGAGTGGTGGATGATTTCCCTCTAGCATGGATCTCTTGTTCCTGAACCTAAAACAAACATTAAGAGGAAATGTGTTCCTGCAATCACCATGTCTCACCAACAAGTCCTAGCCACGTGCACCTATAGACATTGCTGGTAAGCGTGGAAATGGGTCCATTCTTTCAAAAGGGGAATCTGATGTATTGCCTATGTAGAAGCTGTGAACCAGCTATCCTGTTTCAAGGGTTTTACCTGGAGATCATCAGACAGGCAAAATTAGATAAAAGAACACTCAGTCTAATGTTATTAGTAAAAGTAAAAAGTTTCTAATTTCCCAAGAACTCCATTATTATATCACTGATTCATAACACAGTTCCAGAGTAGGAACACCATGTATTCATTTCAGACAATTGTGACATCTATAGTGATTGACACAGAAAGATCTTGATATGTTACAAACACCATGAATAGAATGATCATAGACTATATGAAATTATATTACCACTAAGATGTCAGCTGGGATCAGTGGGATTTCGCAAGTCAAAGGGAGTCAACTTTCCTCCCAGTCCTTCTAAGGGTCTGATGAAGTTGGGAAGAAGGGAGCAACATCGGGTAGCCTGACTTCAAGTCTCCACTTCTGCTGAATTAGCAAAGTACAACAGACACCGGTTACCCTGCATGTGTCCCTGCTGCCTGCACAGCCTCATCCGGCAGCCCACACCTCCACCAGTCCACACCTCCACCTCGTGTCTTTTCTCCAAGAGGCCACAGACCCAAGGCTATGTATGTACCAGGCTTTTACAGAAGGTGTAGAAGGGACTATGGCACCCCAAATGACTTTAAGGGAAAATTTTCAGATAGGTTAGACTCTTACAGAAACTTGAACCATCTGCTGGCAAGAACGTCCTACCAGTACCTTCTCTAAACTCCTTGATTGACCTCTGGTGGCCATTGTCCAACCCCAGAAGTATACCAACTTCTTTTTTATGCCATTTCTTTTGTGGTCATGCTCTCCAAGCACCACTATTCTGAACTAAAGGAATCTGTTAAAGCCTTTTCCTTTAAAATATCTCAATATACACGTTATATGCTATCACACACACGTACTTAGGAGACATTAGGTGCAATAATCATATTTTTCCCACTGCTATGTACACATCAATCTGTGCAGAAAAGCAGTATTTTTCAAACTGTAGGACTCTATCAACTTGATGATGGTGGTGTTGGTGGATAAATGCATTGCTGCATTAAGAGTCAACAGATGGACCAATCGGAACAGTGAACCATAATCAGTGAGAAAAGTATTCAATAAAGGTATTGGTTAAATGAGTTAATGAGTGGGAACTATTTAGCATAATGTTGGGCATATACTCAATAAATGCAGCTGTTATCATTATATTACTGTTAGATCTTGGGAAAAAAAGAAAATTTAAATTTTTGTTTCAATCATACCATAAAATAAACCATGGATTAAAAGTTGAAGAAATACAGATGGAAAAGCTTAGGTGAACATCTATCAGATTTAGAATAAAGAAAGACTTCATAAAAATTATAAAAAGAAAAAAGGAGATAAGGGAAAATATCATTGTACTTCATAAATTATTTTAATATATATATCAAAGGTACCTTATGCACAATGAAAAGCAAAAGATAAACTGTCATAAAGTAATTAGTAATTAAGGGCATGAAAAGACAATTTCTAAAAAGGAAATCAAAAGATTAACAAACAAACAAAAAAATAACCTCAAAGAAATTCCTAACAAACAGAATACAAAATACCATTTTCCTCTACCTATTGACATAATTTTAAAATGACATTTGTTGACAAAGATGTAGTAATATACTATAGCAGAGGTCTTAATTAGTATGAACCTTCAGGAAATATATCAATAGTATTTTAAATACCCAGGGCCAGGAATGGTTATTTTCAAGAATCTATCCTCATAATGAAATATACACATAAAGAATACACACTACAACATTATTTTTAATAGCAAGTTGTAAACATAACAAATTTCAGTAAGTAAATGACTCAGTAAATCCTCATGTATGATATTCATTCGACAGAATATCTTTACTATTAAAGAGATTTTTGAAATGCCTCCTTTTCATCCACAATCACTCTAGACTCTTCCCACATGCACCTTAAACACCAACCAAGCACTTGAGAGGCGAGAGGCAAATCTGAGCCCTCTTGAGCGCTCCCGAGAGCCCTGCATTCAGTCAACAAATACTCTTCCGTGCCAACGACGAACTAGGTGTCGCACAAAGTGAATGAGATAAAGTCCCCGAGCTCGTGAAGCTAACGCTACAGTGGGAAAGACAAAAACTCTCCAAGTGGTACCCGCAGAACACAGGATATGTTGTCCTCCCAGGCAGTAGTACTAGTGAGAAATAAAGCAGTGTGGAGAGAGAGCAAACAGGCGGGGAGCTGAGAGGCCTGAGGGCTCAGAGGATGTTTTCTGAGGGTGTGACGAGCCAAATGAAGCAGACAAGAGGCCTGTTTTAAAACCTTGGGGGGAACCCCTGTGGAGATGCCGGATGAGATGCGCAGCCCCTGGAGTGGAAGTGAGCTCCGTCTGTGTGAAGATCGGACTGGGCACCCTCCCCTTCTTCTGCGAGGGAACCTTCAGTCCACACACTGCCCCTGGGATGCTCTCTCCTGCCCAGCGATGTGAAAAGGCCATTACAGGCCCTAGTCCCGCACTGCTGGCCACAGCCAGCGGAGTGTAACTCCAGGGAGCCAAACTCGTCACCATGAGGTAGGCAATGAGGATAGGGCATGGGCAGAGAGTGAAGTGGCTGGCCTTGATCTGAAACTCCAAAGTATTTGCAAAGTGATGAAGCAGATCAGGACCGGGTTCCAATGTGGCCCTCCCAGGGCTCTATGCCAAGGTTACCAGGAGAGAGAGGCACTGGGCCAGTTTGTGCTATCTTTGCAAGTATATGGCGGCTCAGGTTACCCAGACTTGGCCAGTCCTTCTGGATAGAAAGAGGCCACAGGCCTCCAAAGTGGGCCTCCTTCCTGTTTGCATCCCATGGCAGGGGTACCTTGGCCTGGTAAAATGGGGACTGAATTTAGCAGCAGATCTGATCATGCCAGCATCTCCTATACCCAGCTCAGGTGACTGCACCAATGTTGTCAGTCCCTGGAGGGCCCACGGACCCCAAGGAATCATCTAGTTCAACCTCTCTCTTCTTAGGCCTAACAAATGTAAATCAAGGGAGAGACCAAGTTCACTTAGATTGTGTTTGATTTCCCCCAAACTCCTTTTGTCCACAGACATAAACAGAAACACGAGCCAGGAGCCAATGAAGATGGGAGCAATGTTTGCCTGAGACAAACGGCATGTATCTTTGAACAACAAGGAGCAAGAAATCCTCCGTGAAGAACTTCCAACCTATACGAGGTGTCACAAAAACAAAAAGTAAAATCATGGTCTTCAGCTGCCACTGTCTCCCTCAGTACTCTGGGAGCTGGATAGAACACTCAAATGACAAAGACTAAGAGCTTGGGGGGTATTGTCGTTACTTGGTATCAAAGTTCTTTCCTCACTTGTGTTGCTTTATGAGTATTATCTTGCTAATTCTTACAAAAACTTAGAAGAAAATGTTTGGGACTAAATCATGTGAAATGACGACTCTAGACTCAGGGAAGTGCCCCAGCATTCTCTAAGTCACTCCAGACCAATGTCCCACTGCTAGAAGAAAGGTCGGGAGTCACACAACAGAGCTAACAGTCTGGCTCAGTTCAAAAAGTTGGACATTATTTAAAATGAACCGACTGTAACCATGTGACAAGGACAGACATTCAGGATGCTGGGTAGGTGCCACCATGTTTCAACCGTCCAGACAAGTAAACAGTGCCAATGCTAGGTACCACCCACAGGCTGTGCTCCCAACACCAAGTTCATCCGACGACAAGCAGAAGTTACGCTGTGTTTCTTTCACATGATAGATTTTCCATCCCCGAAACTTAGAATTCTCAGTTGTCCTGGAGAAATCTCTGAGGAACTCTTCAGATGGCTCAACAAATGTTTCAAAGTAGAGTCGGTTGCTCCCCAACCTGCCCAGTAGGGAGCCAGGGAATTCTGTTATTGTCAAGGACCCACTGTTAACAAAGGAGCTCCTTTTGGGACACTTTACTTTTTAATAGAGTCTCTTTAACATTCAAAAATTATACAATGCTTCCTTCACTTGAGGACAACTCTTTTTTTTCTTCTTTTCTTTAAACTGTTCCAAAGGTAATTTGAAATATCTCTTGAAATGGAAGAGAATGATCTACTATTTGAGAGGTGTTTGCAGATCTGCTTCTCCAAGGAGGTCCACTGGCCTCGTGGAGTTACTAAGCACTTGCAGTACAGCGAGGGTGAGCTGAGATGCCACCAAAGCGTGTCATACACACCCAGTGTCAAAACTCAGTATGGGACAACAGAAGGCAAAATAGCTCGTGGGTAATTTTATATGTAGAGTATGTGCTGAAATGATCATATTCTGGATATATTAAGTAAAAGATATTATTAAAGTTAATTCCACCTGCTTCTTTTTTCCTTTTATTGTGGCTACTAGAGAATTTAAAATGAAACCTGTGACTCTCCTGTGGCTCCTGTATTTCTAGGAGAGAGCCCTGTTCTGCAGCATCACACCACGCCCAATTCTGAAGGTGGAGGGACTGGCATTTCATTTACTGTGCTGCAGAGAGCAAAGCATTCTCTACTTGAGTTCTCGCTCTGCTGTTTTCTATATATAACTTTGGGCAAATTACTTAACTTCTCTGTGCCCTAGTGTCTTCATCAACAAAACAGCAATAATAGCAGGGTTATAACAAGGATTAAATGAGATATGTAAAGTGCTTAGACTAGTGCCTGGTGCGTAAGTAGTCAGCAGATATGTCTAGATAATTTTATGACTGTAATTGTTGCTATCATTACCACTGCTCCTTTTCTAAATCATGAGATGCCCTAAGTTGAGATATAATGAGCTTATTCCAACTTTTCAACAGCCCCCATATATATGTGAGAACCATTTTAAGCAAGAATTAAAAAAAAAATCGGTCTTCCATGGCGATTACATAAAAAGGGGAAAAAAATATGAAATAATCATGCTGACTTCCTAAGAAACACAGCACAATGAACAAAGTTCATCCACTAGAATTAATTAAGAAGGGACCAAAACAACTTGATATACAAATCAAGTGAGATGAAGAGAAACAGGTTTTCTCTGATTAAAAATGCACTTATTCCCAGACCTTTATGACTAACTTTGACTTCTAGCAACCTGACAGATGATGTAAATTTGTCAGAGAAAGGGTCACACTTAACTGATGAGCCGCATCGCAGCAAGATGGAGCAAGTCTCCAGAGCGTCACACCTTGCTCCACTGAGCACAGACCTCTCTCTCAGGCTCTGCCCAAATTTTCTTTCTCAAGAAGAAATAAACAAGCTGGGTGTGGTGCTCATGCCTGTCATCCCAGTGGCTTGGGAGACTGAGGCAGGAGGATTGAGAGTTCAAAGCCAGCCTCAGCAATTTAGTGAGGCCCTAGGCAACTCATCGAGACCCTGTCTCTAAATAAAATATAAAAAAGGGCTGGGGATGTAGCTCAGTGGTTAAGTGCCCCGGGTTCAGTCCCTAGTACCAAAAAGAAGAAGAAGAAGAAATAAACATGCAACTTCCTTCTGAAATCTTTCCCCTCAAAAATGTAATGAAGTATTCAATATGAACAAAATCACTTTATAGATCTCATTGCTTATGAAGTCAGCTACAGGTGCCAATTTAATAGATGACTAGGAGTACAAATGCTTTATTAAAACTAAAATGCAAGCTGGGCGTGCTGGTGCATGCCTATAATCCCAGTAGCTCAGGAGGCTGAGAAAGAAGGATCATGAGTTCAAAGCCAGCCTCAGCAAAAGCCAGGCACTAAGCAACTCAGTGAGACCCTGTTGCCAAATAAAATATAAAAAAGGGCTGGGGATGTGGCTCATTAATCGAGTGCCCCTGAGTTTAATCCCCCACTTCCCACCCCCCCCAAAAAAATACAATTAAGAGTGAAAATCAACTTATACAATTTTTACAATATATATTAAACCAGATGTCAAAATCTGAATAAGCCCAATTCCCAACTCATTATACAGATTAGGATCATATGCTATTGTTACCAACAGGACCTTGTTTTCATGGTTAAGTCTTTCCTGGAGTATTCACATTTTTAAAGTTTTTTATAAAATTGTATGTATTTGTCATGTACATGATGTTTTGAAATATATATAAATTGTGGAATGGCTAAATCTAGCTGATTAACATATGTATTACCTCACCAAGTTATCATTTTGTGGTAAAAACACTTAAAATCTACCATCTTGGCATTTTTCAAGAATACAATGTTATTATTAACTTTAGTCACTATGCTGTGCAATAGATCTTATGAACATATTCTTCTATCAAACCAACATATTATATGCTTTGTCCAATGTTTTGGTCAGCTTTCTTATTGCCTGCGAGTGAACAATCGTAGAGGAGGAAAGGTTTATTTAAGGATTCACAATTTCAGAGATCCCTGTCCACAGACAGCTGGCTGCATTCCTCAGAGCTTGAGGTGAGGCAGGGCATCATGGGGGAAGTGCATGGTGGAGGGTAGCAGCTCACATGATGATCAGGAAGCAGAGAGAGAGACTCCACTCACCAGATACAAAATGTATCCCCCAAAGCCACGCCTGCAGTTCCCACCTCCTCCAGCCACACCCCACCACTTCAGCTCCCACTCAGTTAATCCCATCCAGGGATTAATTCACTGATTGGGTTAAGACTCTCACAACCCAATCACTTCTCCTCTAAACCTTCTTGCACTGTCTCACACGTGAGCTTGTGGGGGACACCTCACATCCAACCTTAACAGCCGACATCTCCCAAGCCCCTCCTCTGACACTCAACACTGGCACGGTCTTCTCTTTGAACCTAGGCAAGAGTGACACCGGTCTGAGGCTAGTCCTATCTCCACTCTCCTTGCTCCGACGTTTCAGAGGTTACCAATGCCATCTTTCTACACAAAATTTCGCATGAGCACCTTTACTTCAGAAAACTGTACACACATGACTGCAGTTTAAACCTTTAAAACAATGTAATTAGCATCAAATTTTCAAAAATTATGAACTATAAATATTTATTTTTTAAAAAGTTCTCTGGAACTACTGCTCTAAGAAATGTGCTAGAATAACATTTTTAAGCTGGCATTTCATGTGACAGCCCTTGAAAAGCCAATAAAGGGTGTCTGTGTTAACTCTCTAATATGCCCTCTTAGGTAGATGTGGACACCAAGACCTAGGAGCACCGTACCTTGTTATCCTCCAGGTTGATCACTTCCAGGAGGTCATGATTCTCCAGGCCCTGGAGGCTGGTTATCTGATTATGGGACAGATCCAGGTTCTGCAGGGCTTTCAGATCCTCTAAACCTGTGATGTTCTCAATGTAGTTATTGCTCTAAAATGAACAAAATATATGTAATATTTTTAAAGCCTCTCATAAGAAAAGTTGCAATAGCAAATTTTCATTTTGGATACTTTCTCAAATCTCCTTTCAAAAACAGAACAAAACAATAAGGCATTCTCCCCACCTCACATACACATTTCCATCAATCACCCTTTGAAACACCCCAGAGAGAAATCCTAGTTTTTCAGCTGGAAGACTGGAATATTTTATCTTTGTTTTAAAGATGAGTATTCAATCAATAGGAAAGATGCTGGGTAGTTTGAGCTTTTAACATTGCACACCTTAAGCCTAATGGCAGTATAACTCCATATGGATCTCTAGAAATAAGGACTTAATACAATTCTTTCAACGCTATCACAACAAACCACTTGAATATTATAAGTATGTCCCACAAATACTTTGTTTTCAGAAATACTCTAAATATAATCACATCATACCACAAAGGCAGTGGTAGTCTGCTGGTTTGGTGGCCTCCAGTGAATCTTGTCTTTAGTAATTCATGCTCTGTGCAATTCCCTTCTCTTAAATCTAATCTGGCCTATAACTTCCTATAACCAAAAGAATATAACAGAAGTATAACAGTTTCAAGTCTAAGACTTAAGAAGGCTGGAAAGCTTTGCTTTGGGGTTTAGGAAGCCCTGAGATATCATGTAAAAACTCCAGCTACTCTACTGCAGAGAACTTGTAGAGAGGTCACCTAGAGAAATAGAAATCACATGGAAGAGTCCCTGGGACTAAAGAAAGAAAACTTAGCCATCCCACCATCCCAGCTGAGTCAAGTCCCAACCAATATGCCAGGTGAATGCAGCAAGTCCAGCAGAAGAACCACCCTGCGGAACCCAGCTCAGACTGTGGAACTGTTAACTCATCAAAGTTATTTCTCTAAGTCATTACAATTGAGGTGGCCTGTTATGCAATGACAGATAACCAAAGTAAGTTCAATAATTCACACATGAGCATCTTCTCAGTGGGAATATAGCAAAGATTTTGTACTCAAATGTCTTCTTTCTCAACCTCCATGTACTCATAATAATGAGGGATAACAATAATTTGTATTTTCTTATATATGTTTTCCATCATACTCTTTGTTTCTTGGCTTCCTTAGCCTCTAGGTATCGGAAATGCTATAGTAAAGTAAAATTAAACCTTTAGTTTGAGTTGAGAATTATAATAAAGAGTACTTTTGAGGTTTCAATGAATGACCTATTGTACCTATCCTTAAACTTTCAAAACTTTTAATAAGCATTTAAAAACTGAAAAATAAAATTCTAATATTTTTTCCATCTACAATATTTTCACTAGTACAGGTTTCCTGGCACATTTAATAGCAAAAGCTCATTTTCATCCTATTTTTCATAAAATTTCACTTCAATAATGAGTCAGATTTGTGTTCATTAGTATAATTCTATGACTCCTTAAAACATGTTAATAGGATGTTAATAATTTATAAAGCTGGGTTATAGTGCATGAGGGCTTATTATACTATTCTTTTTATTTTTTATGTTTGAAAAATACAATAATGGAAAGGAAAAAATATTCATAACCCCATTTACCAAAATGAAATCAAATTTCTTCCTGTTCACACTTCAAAAAAGTTATACAAAGCATAATTGAAAAAGGAAAGAAAAAACTAAGCTTAGTATCACATCCATATAAATTTAATGTATTGAAATAAGACCTCAATATCCTATTCAAAAAGTGCCCACACATCAAATTTATATACAATGCATTTTTCCCCAAAGAACTTTGAAGAGCTTTAGATATATTAGATAGACCATAATTCTTCTTCCCTGTGTCTCTGATGGCTTTCAAAGTGGTAGATGATACGAGCAGAGTGTTGCATAGGAAAGTTTAATTAGATAGCCTGTGGTCATAAAAGAAACCAGAACTGAGAAAATTTCTGAATTGCAAAATTTCTGAAGTGAGCATCAGCTAGTCAGAGCCTTTGCCCATTGCTGAAAAACTGACCTTTCCTCTAGAAGGGGACAGCCAGCTTCTGCATGGACGGTTCTTCCTGCTTGTTTTATGATGGTTAGCAAACATAACACTTTTAGACAGAAGCTATCTTCTTAAATAAATGAAAGACATTCTTAATCGACCGATTTGGGAGGGAAAAACCAAGTGACTCTTAAGTTTGGAATGCACGGTCATTACTTGCTAAGAAGCCAGGTGACAGAACAGCCCATCAGTGAACCACATTTCCCACTTTTCAACTTTTACATTTATCATAAAAGCCAAAGGTCGAGAATTAGCTCTAAACTGTAAAATAAATTCTTTTAAATCATAACAAAATCAACTGCTTTTCTGATTCCATGAATTAAAAACAAAAGCATTAAAAACTGTAGAAGTAAATATGTATCATTTTATGGTATAAATCTTTTTTAAAACTGAAAAAGTAAACCTTATTCTCACAAATTTTAAGGACAAGGAAATATAGCATTCTAAGTATTTTATAGTTCATTTTGGGTGATGGGAGCTCGGATTGGGATAATCTATTTGCAGAAAAAATAAATATTTTATGCTTTTTCTAAAAACTGCTTTGAGACAGACCTGTCAACATGGATTATGTAGTTAATGAAATAAACTCTGAGGATGAAAGTACTATGTGTCATTCTCAATAATGGGTTCAATTCTCATTTCCTTCAGCACCTCCATATCTCTTTCCACTTAAACTTCACTTAAATTAGTGGGAATGTCAATGCAGACAAGATATATGTAGAAAGAAAATGATTTTAAAAACTAGGAAATGAACGGTACAATATTGCTAATAATCCTTCAGATGATCATAATTTTAAAATATGATGTTCTTTTTGAATTTAAAATTTTCAATCCCATTTAACAGATTCATTTTCATTTATGCTTTGCAAACATGCCTTAATAGGCAGAAAACTTGAAGTTCCAGGTAAATTATTAAAACTTTCTGTCCAGTAACAGAATGCTAGTACTTTACCCTCACCTAACTCACTGCAGAGATGCTCTAAGCTCAGGGCAAGGAAAGTTATCACATAGGCAGCCTTAAGTGATCTATGGTTAATAAGACAGGAATAGTATATCGTATATGTCAAAAATCTGCAGATAGCCCAAGATGTCATTTCAGACAACAGTTCAACGTCCTCCTGTGGGACAGTTCACATAAAAAATTGATAAGCTACAAGCCTCACTGCTGGAAACGTTTCCTGCCCACCCTGTGATGGACGTAACAGCAAAATCATCTGCGGGTAGGAGGGAGGAGGAAAGGAAGCAGAAAGACATCTGGATATGCCACGAACAGATTATCGGCACCCCACATTAGAGAGTCATACTGTTATTTTTAAAATATCATGTGTATCTCTGAGACTACTATCAGCCTGCTTGATGTTTTTGATAAATGATCTCTATTTTCACTGAGTCATAGTCACATTGCATGTCATGTGGCTTAAAAAGAATGCTCTCCAAGGGAAAAACCAATCAAATTAAACATTCTGGTTGGAATTGTTCAGTTGCTCTCAGCATGATTTCTGATTTACTAAAATGGGAGACTAGAATGTATTAATATAAATGGACTCGCAAAGTTCAGTGCCTAGAAAACATCGTGAGGTTCATTTGAAAGCAATAAAGTGTGAAGTGAAATAAATACTATGCTTAAATAAGATCTGATATTATTTTCCCAAATAAAATATTGTTAAATATTTTTTCATAATTGATAAAAGATAGCTTTCTTTCCCAGTTTTAAAAAGAATCAATCTTCTAAAAAAATTGAATTTGCCACCAAGTTAGAAAATCATGTTACGTTTTCATGGAATATTGATCATGTGTGCACACACACACTCACCAGACATAGAAAGAAGCAGGCAAATGGAAGACAACAACATTTCACAAAGGAAATGGCTCTTTGTCTACTTGATAAGTAGTCATAATTCATACACTTATAAATATTAATTGCTCCTTCTATAAAGAATAACACTTACCAGACAAAGTATTTTGATGGGTAATGAGTTTAAGCCATTAATTATTGTGATCTTGTTGTTGGACAAACTAAGGTGGGTTAGGCTACTGCACATCTCTAGTCCTCTAATTTCTTCTATCTCATTGTCTATATATGACAACTGTTTAAGGAAAATGTTATTGAAAGCATTTTGAAGAAAAAAGAATTGGTGTTAAATCATCACTAGAAAAAGCAGACAACAGCTGACATAAAGATTACATGCCCAATATAGGATGAACACTAAATCCTGAGATATACTTTTAATATAGACTATATGGCATTCTACATGAAATTAAATGTTTAAAAAATCCTCAGTAGTATTTGCATTCATATGAGACTCACTCAGTTGGCATGGAAGAACTCCCACAGAGCTCCAGAGCTGCCTCCTGGGCAGTGTTTCCCCTTGGTTAGTTAATGATCTCCAGGAGAAAGTCATGTGCTTTCCCCCAGCTAGAACTTCTGAACATGGGGTACACACACACATGCACTCACATGCACACACACACACACACATACACACACACAAGCACAAGCACAGAGGTTTCTCATCTCTATAACTAGAGTAGCAGCCTGGGAGGTGCCCTCTGAAGCAAATGGGTGGCCCAAAGACCAACACCTGTGACAGAGAGGGACAGCCCTTTCTGTCTGTCTGTATTGGTTTTTCTTCTCCCTTTAAAATAAAAGAGGCTTAAACTTGGCCTTCTCCCGTCAATTAAATTTCTTTACTCATTGCTAAAATGTTGACATTTTATCTTGTGTCCCTTCCTGTAGTCTCCCAAAGCTGCAATCTCAAAGTCACCAGTTCCACTCAGCTCTTTGTCCTCAGTCTCTCTGGACTGGAACTGCCCAGATTCAATGCCATTGTCTCATCCAAGCTCAGTGTTCCCTCTCAGGTAGCCTGTGACATCACCAGTTCTCAGCTATTCATAATCTGTATGACATCCCATTATTCACGAAGACCTGGCATTTTTGCTTTAAAATATCTCTTTCATCATTCCCTCCCTTTTTCTTCACTCTCTGCCAACTTAACTCACCTCCAGCACTCACCTCTAATATCTATCATTCCTGTCTTCAAGTTCCCCACACCTGCAGTCAGAGGTTGATTTTTACAAAATGTTGATTGGCTATCTTGTTTCAATTTAAGAAGTCTCATAGGATGAATTCCAATGTCCTCACTGACATTTAAGACCCTTTACAAAACCTACTTATCCAATTTCATCCCCATTATAACCCATTGAGAGTTCTCCATTTCTCCCATGCCAGTTCTCTCAATTGTTCTGGAATGTACCAAGAGTTTCTTACTGGCAGTGCATCTCTCTCTCTCTCTATCTCTCAATAAGAAAATGGGTGTTAATGAGCTATACCTCATTTTTATAAGGCACTGATCTCATTACTCACTACTAAATTACAATCACATGAAGCCAAGGAATCATGTCCTGTACCCCCTGGACAACAGCATGAAAATGGAAGATTCAAGGATGGGATTAAATAAAAAAAAAAGCTAGGCCAGAGAAAGAGGTCAATAAGGAAACTAGATAAGAACATGCGGCTAAATATACAGAAATTCCTCATTGGTTTCCATTTCAATCTTTGGGCTGAAGCACAGCTCTGTTGTGGTCAATATGCATTTTCAATTTGACTTCCATAAAGCTCCCTGCTAGAACAGTCCCACAAATAGATATTTGTGTTCACAAACATTATCCTTTCTGCTTCTGATTTCTTTGTACTGTTCAAATAATTACTCTAAAACTAGAACAAAGACCAGATCTTTGTAGATATGAATTATAACAAAAGATGGGTATAAAATATAGGAAAGATGAAATTAAACTACCTCACACAGCTATGGATGAAATAAAATACCCTTGAAACAGGCAATGTTTGATGACAAAAACTAGGCCATGAAAACTTCAACTGACCACCTTCCTCAGCTATTTCAGGAGCATTTGTGTCCTTGTAACTCTTTTACAACCAAGATGAAGATGCTCTGAATCATGGCAGCGTAACTCAGATACTTGTGGGTAGCTAGGTGGGAAACTGGTCCCATGGGAAACAGGCAAAGGTCAGAAAACTAGAAGTCACAAATCCTGATACTAGGAATTGGAAGCTTGTTTATTGGGTCCACAGTAATTTTCCCAGACATTCGAGGATACCACAGCTCCTTTGCTATACCCAGCTCCCTCGCGAGATTTGCTGCAGCCAGTCATGTGTCCTGAAGTAAGTATCGCGAGGATAGCAAGAGGAATGCGGATGTCTTACTTCAGCATGGTTCCTGCAGGCCTCACCACCACCATTGGCAGGCCTGGGAGAAAGAGTAAGGAACTGAACACCCCTGCTCTGAAATATGCTCCTCTCAGAAAAACTCTCCTCCAGTTTCCCAATTCTTCACTGCAGGCACTGGGAATTAGCCAGGTTGTTGAGTAAAGAGCACAGCTGGCCCACCAAGTACATGGGTTCCACATCCTCCCATTCAGCCAACCAAGGACTAAAACTATTTTACAAAAACAAAATTACATCTGTACTGAACAGTATAGACTTTCTTTTTTGTTTTCTTCTCAACAATACAGAACAACTATTGAGTACTAAAAGTATTCTGGAGATGATTTAACATTATGGGTGCATGTGCCTAGATTATATGCAAACACTAGGCCACTGTATATAAGGGATTCGAGCATCTATAAATTTTGGCATCTGAGGGGGGTCCTGAAACCAATCCCCCAGAGATACAGAACTATGGCTGCACTTGTTACAGTAGACTAGTTTGCCCCCTAATTGCGCTAACATTCACATCACACATGGCTGCCAGTGACGATAATCGTCAACACACCAGACTGGGCCATAGAGAACTCTTAGTTGGCAGTTTGCTTTCAGGAACACCTTTATCTCTCCAATCTCCTGCTTTCTTATTTTAAGAACCTTCACAGAATGTAACTTGCCCTTCTTCCTAACATTATTCTTTCATGTTCTTTCTTAGGTCTTGGGAGTTTCTGATAAGCAAAAGTATAATCTGATAAATCACTTAACTATTACAATGAATTAGCTTACTGGGTTAATCCTCTTAGGTATATTATAATTTTAAAAGATGGCTATCAGGAAAGACTCCAGGAACTGAAAATCATCATATTGCAGTCCAATGCTAAAGTTTTGCCATTCTGTGAATAAATCTCTTGTGGTGGAATTTTAGATCCTTGTGGAAACTTGAGGGGAGAACCCTGTGGCACTTTAGCATAACTTTACAAGTAGGGAAAAATCCTAACAATATATTTTTACATTTTGCCAATGCTGTCAGTACTTCTCAAATGCTTGACATGAATTATTCACTAGTTCAGTATTTGCTCTTATTCATTTGTCTACAATCATAAAATATGGTTCAGGTGTATAGAAAACAGTTACTGGGAAATACATAGGAAATCCATCACAGTTCTCTTAGTGGGGAGAACCACAATGATGGCTTTAATCCTGAAGATCTATATCACCTTACCAGTGAAAAATGGGCTTTTCTACAGGAGTGAATCTAAGAAATGGAACGTGCATATAGTTTAAATGGCTATGCAATAAAAGTAGTAATTATTCAATGAATCGCAATATGGGAAAACCAACTTAATTCCAAAGACTAATCTCAGTTCAACCATTTACCAGGTGATTCTGGGCAAGTTCTTGACCCTCCCTGAGTCTCAGGCTCCTTTTCCATTAAATATATAAAATAATGGTGAGCCCTAGATGATCTCTAAAATCCTATCTAGATTTAAATCTCTATGAATCATTTTTTAAATTCCATGATCTATAATCCTAAAATACATTCTAATCGATAACCAGCCAACGCTTACAGGTAAAGAATAAACTGTATCTTTGCTTAATAAGCACATCTACTTTATCTTAGCAAAATTTCTTATCTTGCAGCTTAGGATGAGTACAAATTAATCATCAGTTATCTATCAGTTATCAGGACAAAATAGCCTAATAAGGGCTGAGGATACAGCTCAGTTGGTAGAGTGCTTCCTCGCATGCACAAGGCCCTGGGTTCAATCCCCAGTGCCATAAAAAAATAAAATAAAATAAAGAAAGAAAGAAAAATAGCCTAATAAGATAAATTTAAAAATTGAATCCTCAGGGTTTAAAATTCACTCCGAGGTATTGCTATAATTTACTATAATCACATTGTCAGTATCACTAGCTTGATTAACTGATTGACTTAGATAATAATTCTCAAAGAAATTAATTCAGACATTTGGGGTTCTTAAATTCTTATATGGAATTGAGTTAAGCTTAATGCTTGATTTATCATTGGCCATAGACAGCCTTTTATAATCTTCTAAAAACATAATAGGAGATGAGATGTAGCTTAGTTGCAGAGCACCTGCCTAGCAAGTTAGAGGCCCTAGGTCACCTCCAACCCCACACACACACACACTGCACACACACACACACACACACACACACACACACACACACATAAAATGAACATTCATGAAACTACTCTCTCACCCCAGCACAAGAGCAGAACACTGGCAACAACTTAAACCTGCCTCTGCACTCTACTCCTATTGAATCCTCATGTCTGAGATCTGGTAGAGATCATCACTATGCTGGATTGTCTGTTTCTTCTTCCCTTCTCCCTTTAGTTTCACACCTAAATTGTGTTTATTTCAACCAAGAGTGATTTTTATTGCTTCATGGAGGTATATTTTATTCATTGTAACTACCGTATGATGTGTTATTGTGTGACCATAGTATAATTTGTGCTTTCTCTTATCAGTGAGCATTTGGGTTGTTCCAATTTTTGCTATGACAAGCAACACCACTATGGACGTTTATATACAAGTCTCCAGGTGTATGCACGCTAAACTCTGCATATGCAGGAATGAAAGTGATAGGTCCTAGTGAATTTGGATGTTCAACTTTATAAGATAATAAAAATTATTTTCCACCTACTAACAAGGTAAAAAGAAATCTTCTTGCTCCCCATGTTCTCAACACTTGCTTAGTATTTTTAGATTTCTTAAATTTTGCCAATGAAATGGACATAATCAATGTCTTGTAGTTTTCAGTTTCATTTCTTTGAAAGCAAATGAGGTTTATCTGATTTGTTTCCTGTAAGGTTCTTTTTACATCTTTGCACATCTTCTCATTCAGGGTCATGGGATATATTTCTCTAAAGTCTTCATTATCCTTCAAGAAAGTTTTATTATGTCTCCCCCCATGTCCTATTCATCCTTAATAAGATTCATGTTTGTTGCTCTCGTAAATGGTGTCTCTTGCGTTTTCCAATTCCTTGCTTCTGGTATAGAGAAATGCAATTGTTTTCTGTTTATTGAAGTCATATCCAGCCACCTTGCTGAACTCTCAAAAACTCTATTATTTCAAGTGCAAGTTCTTTTTTATATTCTCTGTTGCTACACGTGTCATTTGCAAAGAATGACTCTTATTTTTTTCCTTCCAAATTTTATTCATCTAATTTCTTTCCCTTGGTTTAGGGTGTTGGCTAAGACCTCCAAAACAACAAGGGGTAAAAGTTGCAATAGTGGGCATCTTTGCCTTGTTCCTGATTTTAAACGAGAATGCACAGAATCCATTCCCCAATTAGGATAAAGTTTGTTTAAAATATTTTTGTAGACATTCCTTAATAAGTAAAGAAAATCCCCTGTTACTAGTTTACCGAGAGTTTTATTGTGAATGAGTGCTGGGTTTTCTTAAATTTATTTATCTATTCAACTTCTTTAAGGATCATAGAAGCTTATTTTCCCTAATCTGTTAGTATAGTTAATAACATTTACAGATTTTCTAATAATACTACCCTTACAGTCCTGAGATGAATGCATGTTCACAGCATCTCACCAAAATTTTTTAATACATTATCAAATTCAGGTGCCACTAACTTGTTTAGGATTCCTACATTTATATCGTGAGTGACAGGCTGTACTTTTCCTTTCTCTTGGAGTTCCTTGTCTGGCCTGGCCATCGATGTAACCTCATTAGAATGAACTGTGGATACGTCTTTTATTTGTAGTGTTTGAAAGAAATTATCCATTGTTGGAAGGTCTATTCTTAAAATTATGGGTATGGTGGAACTTTTTGTAGGAAGATTTTTAATCTAGTTAATTTTAATTTGGAAGAACTACTTTTTTATGAATTACTTTTGTAGTTACAGGACTACTCAGGGTTTCTAATTTCAAATGAATGTTTAGATTTAAAATAATTTCTGGGCATTTGTCCATTTCATCTAAGTTTTTAAATGTACTAGCATAAAACAGAATCTCTTTTTAATCTCCAAGTAGTTTAATCATTTTTTTAAAAAAAATTTAATCTGGTACATTTTCCCTCCAAATAGATTAATCTATAATCTTGCCAGATGTATATTTTGGTTTCAACTGTCCAAACTTATAAGCCTCACCATCTGCACCATGTGCAATATGATTTACTGGAAGAACAAAAGACTGGAAGAACAGTACTGAGTACTGTTTAGAAACTAGCCTACTATCTTTTCAAAACTACAGATATTTAAGTTTATTTTATTAGTAGCCCATGAAGAGTAGATTGTTCTGGCTACTTGTCTTTGCAGTCCTTTTTCAAACACAGTGAGACATGGTGCCATGCTATACTTTAATTAGATGCCCATATTCTGGATTTTGATTGGTTCTGATGTAATAATTACAGCTGACTTGTTTCAGTGATAAAACTCGATTGCTACTTCTGATGTAAAGTTAAAAAATATAAACTTCTTTCTTCATGATATTTGACATTTATAAAATCGTAACACTTGAACTTTTTTAACAGGGAAATCTAAATCTATATGCTAATTAAGATCCTCATGGTGGAAATGTTTTAACCTGTATTCCCCATTTTGAGTTCAGAATAATAGGGAGTTGTTTTCTTTGACAATTCCAAGATGCACACAGATGAATACTTTTCTGGGGAACAGAACTCTCCATATCAAACTCCACACTGTCATGTCTGGGTACCCTGAAGGCTGAGAAGGGGCTCTGGATGCTGAGGCCCTTCTGGAAGGCAGGAGTTTAAGAAGGCAGCTGATTCTAGACCAGGGCTTCCCAGGCTCAATGTACACTCAAATTGTCTGGGCATCTTGTTGAAATGCAGGCTGTTTGTAGCATTCTGGGGTGGAGCCCAAGAACCTACTTTTCTAAGACATTTCAGGTGATACTGACACTGGTTTCCCTGGGAAGCACTCTTCCATATGGTCTAAGGTGACTGAATTTTTTTAGCCACGTGGCTTCTGAGCTATCAGACTCATTCTCTTTGAAAATTCAATATATATGATACTCAAGCTTTAAGTGAAGTTTAATGGAGACATGCTGCTAATGTGTATTTCTAGTTTGTCACTGGAACATTCCATTTGGAACATTATTTGATTTCTCTATTAGGCTACAATCAGAATGTGCCCATGTCAAGAGCACCATTTAAATGTTCCTTAATTGCTTGTTGTCACATATATGTTCTGCAGAAATGGGGCTATGCTCTAGCATTCCATTATATATGAATAAAAGATTTCTCTACAAAATACGTTTTCAAGAAAATGTACCTTCTGTAATCTCAGCATTAATACAAACAAGCTACTGCCACCTCCCTGGAATGAAGTACCCAGGGGCAATCAACTCATGCCCCATTCTACTCTGAAGAATCCTCAGGTGGTGGAAAGATGCCTAGAGAGAAGTCACTGCTCCCTTATTACCCAGAGAAATCAGTCTCTGGTGTAAGGAGACTCAAACTCATTAAACTCACAGATCTCCAAGTAACTAGCCTGTTAGGCCCCAGAAGTTGCAGCTAACTTTAGGAGTTCTGTCTGCATGGGATTCATGCAAGAGGTATGTTCCCAAAGTTGGTTGCTATTCGAAAGTTGTTTGTTTTTGAGCAAAAGCATATGTTAAATATACTAGAGAGGTGGAGGGTAGAGCCTAAAGGTAGAGCCCTAGCCTAGCATACTCAAGGCCTAGTTGATCCCCAGCCCTGCACACAAACAGACAAACTAGAGGGGTTTGCTTTATTTAAAGGAAATTTAGTATGAATTCTCTTGTAAAGTAAACACCACTAATTTTCCCTATGAAAATATCTGGATTTTCAAATGCTGAATTTAAGTACTTTTGAAGAAATTCATTCATTCTGGTTGTAGAATTAAGAATAAGCCTACATTCATCAGGACTATCTTACTTCTCAGGAGAAAGATGCTCTTGGCAAGCTCTGACTTGCAGTTTTATTCCTTAGTAAATAAAATATCTTTACTCACTTTGTGAATATCAATTTTTAATCGTTTAAATGAATCACATTTCTAGTAAATTACACATCTGCTATTATTCCATGTCATCTACTACACATTCTTTGATGGAGCTAGTAGTTATTAACCAAATTTCCCCTTTACTCATTCAAAGGATACTATCCAAAATCAGTTTAGTGAGAGCATGATATGCCGACAAATCGCACATTTCAGAAATTTGATTGTTGGAAAAAATCCACCGTCTGGAGAGAAAAAGAGAACATGTTACCCATTATTTTTCATTCGTATTCACCACAGTAATTATTTGCGTGAGAAGGTACTTCTGTAATTTCTGCACAGCTCTAGTTAGAATCCGCTACTGAAAGAACACCAAGGCTAAACCATTCATGTGTCTCCAAGTTTTCTAATAGTGTCCTTTTCCCTTGACTTTGAGGGACAGGAAGTGGGAGAGCCCTTCCTCGTGGCCCACAAGGACGTCCCCATGACCCAAAGGTCTCACTTTTGTAGTTGCTGTCTTCTGTCCACATTAACTTCAAACTGCCTTGTTCTTCCTTCACGCTTACCTCAGTCCCACCCTGACCACTATCATGCCTTTCATCTTCTCCAGCACCCACTGAACCTCTCTCCCTTCACTTACATGTTGTTCTTGTTTCCCTTTCCTTCGCCTTTTCTTTTCCTATCTCAGTATATTCTCCCACGTCACGCCCTAATTGCTGGAGTAGTCCTTTTTATTCATCCCTCAGGTCACCCCCTTCAACTCTACATCCTTTCTGAAAACTGACAATTTAAGGTAGGCATTTTCAACCACATCTGTTGTTCCTAGTCAAAAATATGAGACTAGGGGCTGGAAGTACAGCTCAGTGACAGACACCTGCCTTGCACAAGAGGTCCTGGGTTCCATTCCCAGAAACAAACAAAAATATGAAACTAAAAAAATAACGTTTTTAATTATTCACCTACTATCAAAGATAACATATATTAAAATAAACCCCACATTCTTTTAGACATTGCTTTAATAACTTGCTGGGCACATTGAAATCACTTTCTGGAAAACTATCAAGCAATTTATACAATAAGCACTGTTCTTAAGTTCTCTTTAAAGCCATGATGCCAACCCCCAAGTTCACCAAGATTATTTTAGCAATGCACTCAATACTAAATATTTTCAATACTAAAACCTTTTTATACTAAACACTAGGAAAATTTGAACTCAAGCACCAAGAGTAGAAAACTGGTTAAGTCAATTATAATATCATGGTAGGACTACAGTCAATAAAACAAGTTTGTAAACCACGTGAAGAAATGAAAATGGGCAAATAAAACATTAAGTTAAAATTCTGACCACAAATTTATACATAGATGAATGGCAGGTAAGTAAGTCGGCTGCACATAATGTAAATGGAGTTCAAGGTTCACTTTTTTCTTCTATATAATAATACTGGGTTATAAATAAACGTCATTGTATGGGCTTACTTGTACTTGCCACTTTCATTCTTGTGCTGTGGCATGCCATCTAACCACACCTCTGTCAGGGCTGTATGCCAACACTATGCCCTCTATGCACCTGTGACGTTAGGTTTGTTGAGAGATTTTAAAGGGGTCATGCGAGTGCTCTGACTCTCATTGGAAACTGGAGCTTACAGGAAGTACCCATCAAATCAAATTAATGTTTTTTTACCTACTAAAAGCAAAATCAGTCTAATAAATACAAAAAGAGTACATGTGTAGGCCCCTGCTCTTTAGAAAGGAAATGCATGCTCTCTGCTTGGCAGCACAAGGCTCACAGAAATGAAATGAAAGAGAAGTAATTCTCTCAAGAGGTGGAACATAGTTCTACCCAAGCCTGACTTACAGGAAAGAAATGGGCTTTGGGGTCTCAGACACCGAGCTCAACCTCAGTTCCCTACCTCCCAGCAAAGGCTGATAAACTTAACCTTTCTGTGCTTCAGGATCCATACCTATAAAATGGGACAGAACCAGCTGGCTCACAGCTTTATTGGGAGGGTTAAACAAGAAGATTCATTGAAAACACGGACCGTCCTCAACCATTCCTTCCCAGGTCTGCACTGAGCTCATACAAGGTTGATAAGCTCAGTTAGGGCATTCGGGCACTTGGCAAACCCTTCTCTAAAGTTTAATTTTTTTTGGGGGGGGGGTTGCTGGGGATCGAACCCAGGGCCTTATGCTTACAAGGCAAGCACTCTATCGACTGAGCTATCTCCCCAGCCCCTCTCTAAAGTTACCAATATGTTTGCTCTTAATGCTCAAGGCAGCTGGAACCTTAAAGATGGGGCATATGATTCATTTTACTGGTTTGTGGGGTCTCTGGGGGAGGGGGCAAGAGAGGGTGTAAATGGAAGAACAGCCCGTGATGCCATGACTGATTTCCCCGGGGCTCACGCAAGGTGAGTGGGGCAGCAGAGAAGAACCACAGTCATTCTGCAAATGCAGCCTCAACACTAAGTACAAAGAAGCACTTCGTGTGGCTTATCTGGACAAAGCAATGGCACCCTGAGAATAACTGCAATTTCAAAGGAGGAAAATATACTACTGACAAAGGCTGAGTGATGTGAAGCAATAGAAGAAAATTAAGGAGTCTCGCTGGCAAAATGGACAATGTCAGATTCTTGATTTCAAACATTTTCGTATTTGTGCAAGCCTTAGTTAGATCTAAGTTAATTGATTTGTAAATAAAAGAGCATGAATAAATTTAAAAAGGCAATAGCTGATGTCCATTTCTTAAAATAATTTTTTATTAAATACTTAAGTTCAATAGAAGAAAATTAATCACAAGCTCTGTGGCGATGGCACCCAAATTTGTCAACACAGTCTCTGGCAGGAGATACAGGCACTGGTAATTCTTAAAATTCCCCCAGGTGATTCCAATGGGCAGAAAAGTTTGGGAACACACCCTGTGACCTCTCTACTTAAGTAGGGCCCATTGGACCAGCAGCCACACAACGCCCAGAAGGCTACGGGGAACCACAGTCCCAGGTTCCCCTCCCCAACTGCCAGGTCAGAATCCCATTTTCACAAGAACCTTGGGTGACTTGGGTGCACACGGAAGCAGAAGACACACCTCCCTACAGCAGAGCGAACTGTCCCCAAACCAGAGTTCACTTCTGCTTCAGAAGTACAAGAGCAAGTCCAGAGAACAAGAAGGAAGGTCTGAAACATTCTTTTCTTAAAAGTAAAGCTTGAATAAATAATAGGGAGAAGTTGGAGCCCCCCAGAAAAATTTGCACAGATTTTCCAGATACAGAATTTTTCAAATACAAAATTATTTGCTATAATGAAATGCAATAATGACTATTATCTAAAAAAGGGCAAGAGGAAAACGGAAGGAAGTTAGTTCTTTGAATGCTAGATTTTCACAACGCTTCCTTTAAAAACTCTTTTTGATAGGCTATCTCCCTTTTGCAAAATCAATGATATACAAATATTTCATTTTTATTTCAATTCGGACATACTACCCCTCCTCCTTACTATTTCTGAATGCTCTATTTTAGTGCTATTTTGCTTATTTAATGTACTTTGCAAATCACTTAACATATGTAATTAGTGTATTGATAAAGTGTACCTTGAGATTTTTGGGTGGCTTGAAATTGAAGAATGAAGTCAGTTTATTTTGAGAAGCATTAAGTTCTAGAAGATAAGGCATGCAACTCACACAAGACAAATCTGGGGGGGAATAGATACAGAATAGGTAAGCAACAAAATAACTAGAAAAAGTCATTAAAAACAGTGAGGTTACATCAGAATATTTTTAAAATTATGCTAGTTGTAAGCACATCTTAAATATTCCAAATGAATGAAATGAGTAAAGCCAGGAGTGTGTGAAATTAAAAAGAAAAAAAAAGGTTTGGAAAACTATGCACCAACAATTTAACTCCCCCCCCAGAGCTTGCCTACCTCTTCCATCTCCCTATTTCCAGGACCACCAATGGCTGGGGCCTCCAGCATATTCCTATTCATTCTCCCACAATCTGTTTCAAAAATTTCCAGCCTTAGAGGAAAGGATGAGAAACTAAAGCCTTAGATAATCCTCTTGATAATTAGCCCCTAAATAACTGAATTAGGTCTTTTCAGAAGATTGGAAATGCCACAATTAGGAAACTCTCTTTGTTGTAAATTCAATTTTGTTTTAGTTGGACTTAATCCTAAATCTCATTAATTATTTGAAGTGATTTAAAGCATTGCTATTATTTTATTTTGACTCTGGATTGGTTCAAAATTACCTCTGAATTTTGCATTTTTTCCCAAGCAAATATCCTGAAATACAAAGTATCTACTTGTATATAAATTCACATAACATGCAAATGTATATAAATTCATACGCTGTATCTCTATATGTTAAAGAGACTCCAAATGGAATTATATATAAAACACAGGGGTTGTTTTGCCTTTCTCTGCCATTTTATGACAGATATGCTCAGGGTAGCAGAATGAATTAGGGAAGGAAGAGATCCAGAAGAATCACAATAAGGATTACTGCCTTATTGCCACCAGTAATTCATTTCTCCACCTGAAAATAGTAACAATAACAGCGACTCCCTGTTTCTCTCAGAAGCACAGAAAGAGCTGTTACAACCCCTCAGAGGATGGCCCCCAGTGAGAGAATGGAACCCCTACACCAGGGCCACATTCAATGCTTCTACCCTTTACCAGGTGGCACAGACACATACAGAGACAGGGACAGGGTATCATAATGGGGCAGCAGGCCCTGCCCTGAAGCATGCAGGCAGCGGTGTGAGAGGGCCTCCCTGGCATCTTTCCTTCTCAAGGGGCACTGAAGCCAGAAAATCCTGAATTGCTGAATAAATTGCTACTTCATTTCTTTGGACTAAACCATCCCATAACTGTAAATGGTTCTAGGAGAAAGTACATTGGGACAGAAACACTTTGTTAGAAATTCATCAACCAACCAGGGATGGCTACCTATGAGAGGAAAGCTAAGGAGAAACTAAATGCTCTGTGATGTGCATCTACCCGTCCACTCTGAGCCCAGCAACATGTCAGGAATGGGCTCACCTCTATTAACTCCTACTGGGCCCCAGACTCCTACTGGAGCAGATCTTTTAGTGGGCAGGTAAATGCTGGTGGTACTGTGAGATATGTCTTAAAACAGGATCATCATCTAGTACTTAATTAGATACAAAGAGATGATGTGGACATTTCATATTCTATAGAGAGTCCATGTTTCAAAATCATCATGGCAGAAATAATCCCTGGTCTGGAGCAGGCTGAGATCCCTACTCAGTGCAGTGACTTCCTGGTCCACCAGATGGCAGGAGCACCTCGTGTCTACATCAGTGATTCTCAAAGTGTGATCCAGGACCAGCATTACTACAGGGGAACTTATTCCAAATGCAAATTCTCAGATCCCATCCCAAATCTATGTCTGAGGATGGGGCCCAGTAATCTATATTTTAACAGACCACCCACCCCGATGATTCTGATACAAGTTGAAATTTAATACACATCAGAACATCATCAGTAAGATTGTCATCATAGAAAAATATACTGGAGTTGACACATAGTGGGATCTCATACATTGGATGGATGTCAAATGGTCACATAGGAATAATGAAAGGGCTGTATAAGATCAATGAAGACAGGTGTGGACGAAGAGAAAGGTCCCAACTGTGGACTCCTGCTCAAGTGGCAAGGATATGAAGCCAAGTCTCTTCCCTTGCTGAGAAGCCAAATCTTTTCCCATGGCTAAAGTCTCCCCCAACTCTAGAATTTCTTATCTGGAAAATGAAATCAATCTTGGAGGTAAGGGGTAGGTGGAGCACTCCTGTGGTAACACAGAAAGTCCTTCTGATGATATGATTATCATCATTTGAGATTTGCTTTAATATAACCCTGGGGAAGGGGGACAGGGAGGTATAGAGGAAACAAGATTGGCCATGGGCTGATGACTGTTGAACCTCAATATTCATCCCAGTGTTCTATTTATGCACCTGCTTGCAATTTTCCAAAATAGTTTCATAAAGATTGAAAAAGATTATTGAAAAATCTTTTTAAAACAACAGCATTTTAAAAATTAAGAGGCTAGAATATTTCTTAGCCCTGAAAGAGGTGGATTTTAATTATTAGAATCACACATGGGGTTAAAAAAAATTAAGAAAATGAAACAGAGAAGACCACATCAGGAACATTTTAATTGTCATTTTTAAAAAGGGAGGCAAGAGAAGTGAGTACAAAGAAAATCAGTGGAGAAAGCAGGTCAGAAATAATGATTTGCTTACTTCTCCAGGAGTTTAAAGGAAAAAAACGCATACTGTTAACATCAAATAAGATCAGAAAATCAGAAAGGAGGATCAAGCTTTGAAAAAATGTGACAACTGTAGTACTAATTTCATTAAATGTGAACAAGGTATCATAACAAATATAAAGAACTACAAATGATGGAGTTGAAAGAATCAATAAACACAGAGAGACAGCCAAAAGAGAGAGAAAATACATTTGTGAATCCCCAGGGCTCAAATAATAACAGAAGTAGCTAGCCAGGATTAAAATGTAAATGCAAAAGCAAAATAAAGAAAATAATGTATTAGAGGGAAGAAAAGATGAATTCATGTGCACTAAGTTACTAATACAAGTAAACAACAGGGAATCATCAAACATTCAGGAAATATTGAAAAGGTAATGATCAACCTCTTATGAGGAAAAAACTAAGCGAACATTCCACTTTGTACTCTAAAGCATCACTGAGTGCATCTCAATTCCACCATAATATTGCAGATGTGGGCCTTTTTCTTCATTTCCAGTCATTGATGCCTGGGGTAGGGGGCATGGAAAGCAAAGGATCATCATGTCAACTGAGCTACAAGTCACTGTATCAAGCTTGGTGTTGTTAAACCATATTACACATTGCAATATTTACATTTTCAAATAATTTGGTGATCAATCTACCAAAATGATAATTACATACCTTCAATTTTATTCGCTGAAAGATCCAACTTCTGTAGGTGAACGTATCCACACAGAATGCTAACGTCGATTAAATCACAGCCCTGAGGAGATCAAGGTAAAAGACTTTAACAGGTTAGTTCTTGGCCTTCCTGCAACACCTGGAAATAAGAGTTGATGGAAAGGAATCCAGAATTTCTTTGAAAAGTATGGAAGAAATGAGCTAACAAAATCTGAAGCCTACTATTAATAGGGTCTCAAAGCAGACACCAGACCCCATTTTTTAAAAAATAAGACTGCATTCCTCTGAAGAAAATAATAGCTTAGGACTAGAGTGGTGTTAGCAAGGATGAATACAACATGAAAAGGCAAATTAAAGCAGTGTTCATGCAGACCTTTAGCATGGAGTGTTACATAAAAAAAATAGCAATACAGGCAAAGCTTTTATCTAGTAGAAGAAAAAGCAAATGCCTAGAATTTAAATTAAGTTTTAAAGAGAGTTCATGCCTAATCAGAAGATCATTAATAACAATACTACCTACACTTTCACAGGGCTCATTTTCAAAACTCCTTCCCAATAACCTCAAGGATGAAACCCATCTCTGAGATTTAAAGGGCAGATTATTCCCAACTTACAGGTGAGGAAGATAAGGTACATAGAGGTATGTAAGGAGCCTGAAATCACAAAGCAAGGTAGAAAGTAGCAGCATTCAAGACTTCTGAAGCCTTGGACAAAATTGGATCCGGGAAATTGTGTTTCTAGGGAACTCCAAGTGGGATTAGGGAATTTGATCTTGTGGAACAATGATTTACACAATATATACATTGGTTTATGTCATAGAGTCAGAGTCAGAAAAAAACCAAGCAATGAAGTCATTATAAGCAAATTCTCATGTAGAATAATAATGATTGTTTAATAAAGGCTGTTAGAAAAGTAATAAATAAATACCTAATGTCTACGATGTCTAAGACATCCTTGTGGAGACCTGGCCTGATGAGAAAAACAATCTTGGAATAGAGCTATATTGCGCTCTTAAGAAATGTATGACTTTGACAGGAGAGAAGATATGTACACAAGTAATAGGAGAAAGTGAAAAATAATGTGCAACCTAAGTAAGATATAGAGGGGGAAATCACTGAACCAGAAAGTGTATTCAGCAAGACAGGTTATTAAGGCCAAGTAATTCAACATGCAATATCTCAAATGTAAGGAGGTCAGTGGTAAAATAAGTTAAGCTTCAGCCCCTCTAGTTGAAATCAGATTTAAAAGATTGCTTTTTTTATTTTGAGGGGAGGGGGTAGATCAATTTAAGGCATAGCACTACATACATAAGGAGAATATTGATTGAAAGGGACTTGCGGGGGAGGTTTCGGCAGCTGGGATTACGCCATCCAGGGCCTAACAGTGCAAGAAGCATAGGGTGCTCCCCGTATGTTATTGCCTGGCTGGCCGAGTCATACGTAAAATGTTATTAAGTGACAAGAGTCAAAGACTACGGCCTTCATAGGCTGACCTCGAAGGACACGCCATGAAATGGGCACAGTTGAAAACAGCTTAACATTCTTTAGCTTGCTCATACAAATCCGAGACAGACCAGCCTTGCCGTGGTGAGCCGGCCATGGCGCTGCAGTAAACCATCAAGGTGCTCTCTTCACCCATGCCTCTGTATTTACTCTGTGATCCCCAAGAACAGCCAGGGCTTCATAATATAAGGAAGCAAAAAGAGTGAGATTACTTTCCTAGGACTGTGGCAAAACAGTGAGAACAGAAGCTGAACTCTGAGCAGTCTGCTCTTACAGACCCTGTGAGGATAAATTTGGAGCCAAGATTCTGTGCTCTGACTAGGGTTGAAATCTTGAAAATTGATGAATAAGAATAGATTTTTTTCTTCAATGATAGGTATTTTGGGGGAAGTAAAATATAGCTCAAAGCTACTTATTTCTTGACATGCTTAGGGGAGAAAGTCAATATCAAAATCCTTCATTCCCTTGGTTTCAGATATAAATTTTAGTGCTTCTTTCACTGATCAGAGAGAAAATTCTTAAAGATTCTGGTTTTACAGAATCAAAATTCGACTTCCTGGAAAGAAATCATTGATTACTATAACACAGGCAACTTAAGATGAAAGAAATAGAGTGTGAAGAGAATGGAAATGAAGGAAGTAGGGGGCTGATTCCTGGACTGGTCAGAACTCTTTGAAGTCTAATATTTACATAAATCTCTCATCATCAGTTTCCATCAAATGCTAAGCCCTGAGATTTTCTGTCACCACAAAAACTATGAGGACCAAAGAAAATGGACATGGTCTGGCCAGTGTCAAGCCAGTGGCCATCCCGTCACACTCACTGATAAAGTCAGGTTGAGGTAGACCTGCTCCGTCCCGGGGCCTGAGCGCCCCAATTCATGGAGGGCCTTGGCCACAGCCTCCTCTCTCAGGACCCCATCAAATTCATCCTGCAAAATGACAGAGAGGCAGAAAAGAAAGGACTCTTATGAGAAAAGAAACAATCTGTCTTGTCATATCTAAAGTTTATTTAGCATATTACATATCCAGGGTTGTGCCCTCCATAATTTACCACTCCCAAAGAAAATTCTGTGTTGAGGACACACACATACTATATATAATTAAATACATACCTACCAAATTAATATTTTTATTGCCACTGATTTTTCAGGTAACCTCTTGTAGCAGGCATTCACAGTTGAGTGAACACAGGGGCCATGGAAGCATCAGTATCGGTAGTGATGGCTGTCACTCTCCCGTTCCAGGCACTGCGTGCGAGTTCAGTCACCCTTCCGTCAACCCTCAGGCAGGTATTCTTACCTCCATGTAACAGATGAAGAAACTAAGGTTCAGAGGTTACCTTGCCTGAGATTCCAGACAGTGTGTGACGGAGCTGAAATGACCTGAATCCATCTGACCCCGAGCAATTCTACACTTAACTGCTTGCCCACACCCCAAAGAATGGTTACGTCAAATGAAAGTCTTTCTCTAAATTTGGTATTCTCATTGTAGAAAACAGGTCCTCAGTTCACTTTCTACTGGCCAATTTTGCCAGATTCATATAATTTGCAAGATTTATTAGAAGAGTGATGAACCTTTCCATAAGGAGGTTGGCCCTGGATCCATACACATCTCATGGACCAAATGGTAGTGGGACATGCCTTTGCCTCAATAATGACAGACAGAAGAGCTAACATGTCGGCCAGTGTTTGTGCTGACTTCAATTCCATAATGACCAACATGTAAACACTGACGCTAACACAACAGAAAATATAACAATCACGTAAGTCACACTGATGTACCTATGACTACCATATGAAACACAATGGCAAAATATCCTCATTCTGGGTCTTCTATATGAATTCAGGAGCCCACAGTGTGTGTGGCTCAGCTGTGAACACTGAGGATATGAACGTGCAGGCTCATGCACACGAGCTTTGCAGCTGGGCAGGTGTGGCCAAACCACATTTCTGCCATTTTGGATATGTGACTTTGGGGAGGTCAGGTTTTCTCTGAGTTTTATATCTTCATCTGTAAGTAGGAAGTGTTATTGTCTCTGAAGGAGCTCTGGACATGCCAGCCCAACGTATGCTGCTTTGGTGTATTGATTGTTTGGAGCTAAAGGCACTTGAAAAAAGAGCAAAGGCAAGGAGAGGCTTTCTCCAAATTCCTTTTATCTACAAGACAGATCCTCCAAAAGGAACTCAATTGTCATAAATTCCCTTCCTGGGAGTTGCACCAACCAGAGAAGAGTGACCCTTATCACAGGAGAGGAGAACCGAGGTTGACATCACACTTGGGCAAACTTTGTCACAACTATCTTACCTCCTCTGTTCTGCTAGAGCTGGTGCAGCTTTCCTAAAAAGCATTTACTCTCCTCCAAGTGGCCTACATGCTCCTCCCCTTCCCCTATAAACATGGTATTTAAACTCTTAAACCTCACTGTTTGGGGAGGGTATTCACTTTTTGTTTGTTCCTGTGAGTCCCCCATACATATTAAAATTGATAAATCTGTATGCTTATCTCCATGTTGATCTGCCTGTTGTCAGTGTATTTCAGAGACTCAGCTATCAAAGCTAGAAGGAGCAGGGAAAGCCTTTCCTCCCCTATGGCTATCTTTAGTGTTTGGGGGAGAATAAAAAAGAACATATATAAAATTCTTAGCATAGTGCCTGGAACCTAGCAAGTGTCCCCATTAAATGACAGCTGCTCTATTTGGTCAGTGTCAGAAATTCCACATCTTAATAGTTCACTCATCCATACCAACCAACCTGTTCACAAAAGGGAAAACATTTATCTTTCTAAATAAAGTTTCAATGTCTCCTGTAAGGCCCAGGAAGGAATTGGAGGAAGGAGAGTATTACCTTCTCTCCCAAACTTTCCACCTAGATGTTGAAGTTCACCTGCCCCAATACACCCCCATTCCCTGAAAATGTGACAGCATTCCATCCTTCCTGCAGTAGGAGGATACCTGTCTTTGGGGGTCACTGTTGACAGGGAGACCTGTCATGCTGTAGGAATTTTCCCAGATTCCCCAGGCAAGACTGCCCAGCAACCTCCTTGCATGTCCTCTGAGGTTCCCACGACTAGGCCATACCATGCCTCCCTCAAATAGGCAAAGAGAACGAGAACTCTACTGGCCTCCCACACACAAAGCCTTTTGGTGGTATAACCTATCCCCGTGTTCCTGAGATTGTCCTCGCCTTGGCTTCCCCGTCAGCTTCCCTGTCACACAGTTCTTATTTTTCCTCCTACTTCTCTGACCAGCTTTTTCTAGTTTCCCTCCTTGATTCTTCTTCAATTGCCTGTCACTAAAAATGCCTATAGCCCTATGATTCCATTCTTGGTCATTCCCTTCCCTTGCCTTCTCTTCCCTGATGACCTCATGGGCTCCTTGCTAATGTCTCCAGGTGTTCTACTCTGAGACCCCACCCCTGATTTCCAGTCATATGGCTCCTAGATCTGCCTCCTTAATGCACAGCTCTGCCTGTCCCTGATTCCTGTTGTGATAATGGCCTTAGTCCTCCAGACCACTGACATTCAATTAGTAACCATCCCATCTTAAATATCTTGCAAGCTCTCATCTTTACCTTCCTTTGCATTCCCTCTGCCTCTGCCCTAATCCAGATTCTTCTCACTCCACCCTAGACACTGCTAGAATCTTCTCACTGTCTTACTAGCCTCCTGTCTAATGTCAATGGGCCATCAGAGCAGTTCCCCACTGCTTCGTCTTATATCTGTGTCTGCTACAGCAGAGAACCCCCCACCCCCGGCCCTGCTGTGGGTGCTGCTTCTGTTCTCACCTATAACTCCTCGGTAGGAAAAGCTGCCACTAGCTGGACCTGATGCACACCTCTTGTGAGACAGGAGATGTGAAGTATCTACAGAGGCTCAGAGCTATCCTTTGCTCACATGCTAACTCACTTCCAGAGCAGACCATATATATCCTCCATCATCTCACCTTCTCCTGTCATGACTGTTGCTATTATTCACCACATCTATAATTTCTCAAGAGCCTTTGCTGTATACTCTATTGTGCTTATATTTATTATGTTCTATTTAACTATGTTGCATTATATTTAGTTGAGTTTCTCATTAAATTTGATGTTCATAACTAGCCTATGAGTAGGCACTGTTCCCTACATTGTTACAAAGAATTATTTCCATGCATCAAATTTGGGGACCAGACATTTCTGCTTTATGTACTCAGAGGGCTTCCTATATAGCAAGCATCTCATAAATCTTTGTTCAATGGAGGTTAAACTAATTAATATATCTTAATAGACTCTACTTAGCAGATAAAACATGTAAACTATTATTTTTTTATTTATAAAGTATAAGTAATATATTAGGCTAAGCTTTTTGCATATAGCATCTCATTTAGTTCTACAATTCCCCTATGAGGTAGGTATTGTTATAATCCTCATATTACAGAAAAGAGAGAAAGAGGTTAAGAAACTTGGTCAAGATCTCACACTAACAAAAAGGCTAAACCAAGCCTCAAACACAAATCTTTCATTCCAAAAGCAGTGTTTTGAACAGCTGGTCTGCACTGCCTCCCTTAAATTCATAAGGGCTTCTGAAATTTGAGGCTAATTGCATGATAGGCACTCAATAGTCATTGTGACCATGTTAGCATTACAACTCAATCAGGCTAAGACATGGAACATAAATCACTGAAAATGAATGTCCAAATGTTTCTTTTTAAAACTTTTCAGTTCATTCAGCACATTAAAATTTAAGCAATACTATCAAAAGTCAAATAGAATGTGAGAACCCAAAATAAATATTAATATTTCAAACAAATGGAAGAAATAATGAACTTTTTCTAAACACATTCTACAAGCCTAAAAGGAATAACTAGTTCAAGTCAACTCCTTCTATGGCTTGTTAATGGCATACTGAAGACAGATTAACATTGGTACTAATGAACCCCATAGCTGAAGAGCATGTGCTAATTAGAATAATAAAGTATACTGGTGGTTCATTTGTGAATTCCTCTGGGGTGGAAGCTGGTGGAAACCACGCAAACATTTCAAAGTTGCAAAAACACTACTACAGTTCTGCAACAGTAATTGTTAAAGGAGGCAAAGTAAATCAACAAAATGTTAATAAATAACTTTCTACAATCAAGTTTAAGTAAGACTAAAATATAACTAGCGGCAAGTAGAAGAAGGAAAAAATGGGGGATAAAGGAGGAAAACGTGTGAACTGTTCAAAGTGAACAAAAAGGACATTAGTAAAGAAGAGGAACTCAAGTCAGGGAAGAATGTGAACAGTTAATAGTAGAATCAGTAACACACAGGCTAGAGAGGGGAGCATAAGAAGAAATAAGACAAACAAGGAAAGGAGTTTGTGAAAGAGAACAGGCACTCACAGAAACCTGTCCGGCTTCAAGGAAGAACAGAGACTAGGAAAAGATACGAAGATGCTAAGAGGGAAAGCAAGAAGAATACACAGAATGGGAATATTGAAAACATTGTATTTCTAATTATTATACGTACTTCTAAAAAGAACTTGAAGCACTTTATATTATGAAGGAAGAGGAAAGGGGAAGAAAACTCTAATATAAAGAAAACTATTGAAATGAGGAAAAATATTGATTCTGAGTCTCCTGGTAGCCAAAACAAAAAGGGGAAACCTAACCGCCTATTGAAAGGAAACAAATCCATTATGTTTTTGAAAGAAAGTAAAGAACTTATTAGAAGTCAAGAGAAGGAAATGATCTGATGAGAACTGAAAAGGAACAAGAAGGCTAAGAAAGGAACAGGAAGAAAGAAGTGGAACTGGGAGGTGGACAGAAGACGTATTGTAGAAAAGGAAATTTGTATTAATGTGAAAGGCGAAGCCACCACTTCAAGTAATACAGGTGAAAACTTTGGGAACACTCTACACATCCTAAAATACATCCACAGTGAGCTGGCTGTTTGAACATTCTACAGCTCCTCTCTCTCTCTCTCTCTCTCTCTCTCTCTCTCTCTCTCTCTCTCTCTCTCTCTCTCTCTCTCCCCCCCTTCCTCTTTCTTCTTTCCCTCTCTCTTCTCACCTCTCTCCTCTCTCTCTCACTTACATAAGGCATATGCCCCTGGCAGTAATATATAAAAGTTTTAAGTCACTTAGTGTTTGAGGAAGCACTGAATTACTTCAAGAGGGCAACCCCACAACCCGCGGGGAGTGCGGCGTACTTCACAGTCGTGGGGAGCAGGGCAGCGGCTGGGGATGCCGAAGATGCACTCTGCCTATTCGCAACAAGGCAATCATTTCGTCAAGGTGTGATTTTGAAAACGTTAAAGCTGTAACTTTCAGACAGATGCATACTTTTCCCGTAACGATGCTATGTAACTGGACTCATAAGAAATCAAACACGTCAACGAAAAAGAAAGGAGATGTTTGGTGACAGTTCACGCAGCGGAGAAGAAACGGGTAACAGAAATGAGAAGCGAGGAGCGGGGCTCCGAGCCGTCAGGCAGGGGCGCCGAGGCGCGGGAGCAGCGGGCCGAGCCGGGGCTGGAGAGGTGGGCGGGAGCCGCCGAGGAAGCAGCAGGGCCTGAGGGCTGCAGAAGGGAGCCAGGGAGAGCGGGGCAGGGGACAAGGCACACCTCCAAATTCAGCATCTCGGACTCTGAGGACTCCTCGGATTCCACTTCTCCCTCGGACTCGCCCTGGTCCTCTTCTCCTTCCGCCTCCGATTCCTGATAGCGGTGAATGAGCTGCTGGAGCAGGTAGGAGGAGTCCTTGCTGAAAGTGCCTTTCGGCTTAGGCCCCATGGGGAACGAAGGCCAACAAGCATGGCGCTCTTTTTCTGAGTGCAGCAGCACTGACTGGGCTCCAGTTCGTAGGCTGCTCAAGGCTCTCTGGAGAGCCGGCACTCTCGGTCCCTCGGGACTTTTCTCGGAGGCCTCCATCTTGTTTGGCGGAGTTGCCTAGGAGACGGACGCCGGGAGCGGCGCCGCAAGGCATCCTGGGGGCTGTAGTCCCCGCCCCACCGCGCGTTCTCGCCTCCTTCCCGCGCCGCCGCTCGCCTCGGTTTGCGTTCTTTTTATCTGCATTTTCTTTTACTTTTCTCTTTTTAGTCTATCCAGTTCAGTCGCTGGCTTTGTTTCTTTCTACGTGTCTCCTCTTTTCTCCACCCTCCTTCCTTTGTCCCCACTTGTCTCTCTTCCCGCCTAAAGGCCCCTCTCTGAGCTGCTTTTTACATCTCACATTTGGTCACACGTGGGCCTGTGGTCCCTCGTGGTTCACAAAGGACCCTTTCCTCAGAATCGTACTTTGGAAGGCTTTGATGTCCCTAGCGTTGTCGGAAAGCTGATACCACAGAAATGTAACCGTGTGCACAGTGCGGGACAAGGAGATCAGGATGTGCATCAGTGAAATCGAAGGCATGACTCCTGTTCTGATGGTTTAATTGTGGATAATGAAGAGACACTACCAGCAGACTTGTGAGAACTAACGTGCAACTAATTTACATCTCCCCAACCCCAAATGATAAACCCTGTCTGTCCTTGGGGAGAAAAACTGGCTGTGGTCTTAGCAACCCAAACAGAAAGGAAAAAGAATGGCTGTCAAATTGACACTATCTGAGAGCCTCTGAAAAGCTATGAGCGTCCCATAAATAATTGTATTAGTCAAGTGACCTGCATTGGTAATTATTTGAGTCTTGTTGCATAGTATCCCTTTGCAGTTTTATATGATACTCTTGCAAAATTACAAAGCATGATTTTATGCTAGTGTGATTTTATGTGACCCAAATCCCATAGCCTTAAGCTCCACAAAGTAGACACTCCATAGAAAAGCAGGATGAAAATTATAGTAACCATTATTGCCATAGTGATGACAATAGAGATTCTTGCAGGGAGGTTGCCCTCATCCTTCTGGCCTTACAGGGCCTTTTCTCCACGCTTCAGTGACAGCAGTTGCAAATACAAAATGATCCTGTCAATGGCTGTCAGGGGAGAAGGAGAAAAAATCCTTATGGACACTATCCATTGACTATTATCTTTCTCAGTGCTTGAGGGACCGTTAAAACTGACATAAAGTTTTCAGAATTACCTTCCTTCATTATCTTGCTAGTCATAAATGTAAAGGCCACAATGAAAGTATCTCTATAGGCTCATCTTGCTTCTTGCTTATTTTTTTCTTTCAGGTAGGTAGATTCCTCCAAGGGACTGCTCCCTACCCTCACCCCCAAAGGCCTGTGTTCAGCTAACTGACACATGGAAAAGGGGGACAAGTATAAAAATGCAAACCTGGTGTTTTGTTTTTTTTCTACAACAATCAGCATTTCTAGCAAAGTGAGCTGTGCTGGTTTCCATCTATCAAGAAAGGTGTCTCAAGGTAGAATTAGTTAGGACGTGTCAAAGAATAATTTCAAATAGTGAAAAAAAAAACATGATTCTCATACAAAAGGTAGAATGAAACACTTGTGAAAGATTCTATGCAACTCATTAAATAATGAGGGAATAAGATGGTAACAATATTCAGAATCCACCAGGAAAGACATTCTGAAATGATCTTGCTGAGTTGAAGACAAAATTTGTTAATGCCCTACGGGACCAGAAAACAGCCTTTGCGTTTATACATTTGATTTCTTTTCAACTTTACATCTATCTCATTTTTTCCCATTTGATAGATGAAGTCACTGAGGCTCAAGGAAGTTAAAATTACTGACCCAAAACCACATGGTGGTGCTGAAATTCAGAGCTAGAGTGACCAACCCCATAAGCGATTGTCAACTACCACCTTTGCAGGTGGGAAAAAAAAAAATGTGAGACAAGATAAAGCTAGAGTTCTCAGAAGAAGAAAAAAACATACCAGTCAAGGTTCTTAAGAACAAATAAAATGATTTACTCGGAATCACTTTTTCGTGTAGAATCAGAGCATGTCAGAATCAGAAGGAATCTATAAGACCATCTTAAAACCAACTCTGCCTTTTACAGAAGAAATTGATGGCACTCACAGAACAATGATGTGCTCAAAATTGCCTGATTTGTTAGCCACAGAGTAGTATTAGAGTCTAGGCTGTTTGTCGCTCAGTCTTTCCTCCTGGTTATTCATCAAGATGTTCCCGAGGTTGGAATTTTTCTAAAAGAATTTTTACTTTGGAATTCTGGACATGAAAATAGAAAGGCTTTGTCTCTGTAAAGCAAGTTATTTTATCAGGTAGAGAAGAAAAAGTAGGCAGAAGAAAAGAAAGTGAGGAGAGAGAGTATTTTTGTCTCAATTCTTCTCATTAGTATAAGATATCAATAATCTCTTTCATTTATTCATTGCTTACTGCAAACCAAGCCTGTGCTAAGTGCTGTGTACATGTCTCATTTAATTATTCCCAATTATTCTCTGAAATAAGAATTGATATACTCTCCTTTACAGAGGAGAAGAATAAGGCTCAAAGATGTTATGTGAGTTACCCAGTCACACAATATGTGTCTAAATTGAAATTCCAACTTAGGTCTTTCTGGATGCAAAACCCCTGACATGAACCATAATGCTTTGCTTTCCCCAAGAACATTAATTAGTTTCTCAGGAAGTTACTGTGAAAGACAGGACACCTGGCCCTGGTGAGATTCTATAAATGGCTGTGTGTGTGTTTGTGTGTGTGTGTGTGTGTGTGTGTGTGTGTGTGTGTGTGTGTGTTGGGCTAGCCAGGAAGGTCCCAGGATTCTGGGGCCAGGGAAGTGCAGTAGGTTCGGCAGTCAGTGAGCTCTGATCACCCAGCAGAGCAGGGTCTTCTGTGATAGCTCAGGGTCCTTGCCACCTTGGGTGGAAGAAAGAAGAAAATGAAGGAATGGCACCACGTGACACTCAGGAGTGGTTCTTTAGAGGGCGTCCAGAACAGGTGGCTGGGTGGGGAGGACCAAGGGGTGTTATGTTTTGGTTGTAAGGTATCTCCCAGAAGGTCAGTGAGTTAATCTCTGATGGGATTAACTGAGTGGGAACTGAAGGCGGGCGGGGTGTGGCTGGAAGAGGTGGGTCATTGGAGGCAAGGCTTTGGGGTATATATGTGTGTCTGGAGAGTGGGGTCCCATCCCTGCTTTCTGATCATCATCTGGGCTGCTTCCCTCCACCCACTCTTCTGCCCTAATGTTCAGTCTCACCTTGAGCCCCAATGAATGGAGCAGGCTGTCTATAGACTGAGACCTCTGAAACCGTTAGCTCCCAAATAAAATCCCCCCTTTGAAATAGTTCTTCAGATCTCTTGGTCACAGTGGCACAGAAGCTGACTGAAGCCAGGAGCCGGAGCGTAGGTTGGGCAGGGTGAGAATGATCGCCAGCCTCAGGTGCTTCCCTCAGTGCTGTCGTTGACTCTTCGTCCCAACTTCTTTGGGTACAACTGAAGTCCTCCGCGAGTCTGGCGTCTACACCTGATGTCAAGACCTCACCTCACAGAATGGGAGAAAAAGACTGAATGAACCCTCCGTTCTTGAATTTGGAAGAGTACCTGCCCAGCAGCCTGAACCTTGTGTCCCCTTCCCCTCCACATACTTGTTCCTCCTCCCCGGCTTCGTGTAAGAACAAACAGTGCTTCTCAGGCGTGATGAGATGCCAGCACTTTGAACTCGCAGTGTATTTTAATGCAACATGATCGTTTTACAGAACAGTGTAAGATGGGGAGGGAAGATAGGCGTATAAGGCATCCTGCCAATCTTCTACTTTGGTATAAGAATAACAATTAAAACACAGCCACGACTAATGTTTATAAGTGACTACTATGTGCCAGGCAGCTTTCTGAGTGCTGTACATGTATTGACTCACTTAATCGTATAGGAACCCTACAAGGTACAGATTCATATTATTCTACTCAGGAACCTGAGGCAGGAGGATTCTAAGTTTGAGATCAGTGTGGGCAACTTAATGAGACCCTGTCTCAAAATAAAAAATAATAAGTAAAAAAAAGGACTGGGGGTGAAACTCAATGGTAGAGCACTTGCCTGGCTCTTCCCTGAGGCCTGAGTTTAATTCCCCAGTAGTGAAAAAAAAAAACCACATTACTATTTCCATGTATTAACAATGTAACCCACTGAGCCCACTTTGTCAGAGAGTGACGAGGCCAAGACTCATCCTACATTCTTGATCAAAATACTACTTAACTGCTTTAGTAAAATTTTGTGGAAGAGAACCCTAAATTTGAGATAAATCAACTATTATCCTTTTGTGTTTTCTTATACCTTTATAAGAAGAAGGGATGATTCTTCATAAGAAAGAAACCTTATCTAATAGAAGCCTGGTGGGTCCATAGACATTAAACAAATAATTACACAAATAATCATTTTGTTTTAATTGTTGTAAAGGCTAAAAAGGAAGCATATAGGATCTGTAAAAATATCATCTGGGACCTTGATCCAATGTGGCAGGGGAGGGGTCCTTCAAAATGTCACACAGACACTTGGGGCCTCATACTGCTTATAAAGGAAGCTGGGAAAGGCATCACAACAAATAAGGAATATTTTTATTGTCCTTTCAGAAGTCAGCTGCATTCAGATTATCACTTTTCTAATTAATTGGGCTAATAGGACTTAATAAAGTCCAGGCAGGACTTTGAGTCACATGATACCTGTTCTAGAAGATATCGAAGGCACGAGGGGAGGCCACCCCACCCAGAGAGAACCTGGATCAGACACGGGTGTTGAGATCAAAGATGAAAATTGAAGTCTAGGAAAAGTTCATCTTGAGAGCTCAGAGATTAAGAAGGAAAGTCGAGCAGTGAAGAATTCTGGCAAAGGACTGGCAAGGGTCAAGTTGGGAATGAAACCTCAGCAGAGGACACAAGAGGGGATTCCTAGAAACTTCTAGCTCAGATACTTTAGCCCACAGAAAAATGCATTTCATCAGGAAAGTCACCAAGACTTAGGATCAAAATGACTGGAATGATGAGAAGGGACTGCATGGCATATTTGGGATGAAGATACGAGGACTTTAGGGTGTGCTGGGACATTCAGAAGATCAAAGACCAGAGGAATTCAGGAAGGAATTATTATAGGAGGTGGTAGGAAACAGAGCTTGCGAGACACCAGGTTGCATAACCAAACAATCCAGTAACCTGGAGTATTAAAAACAGAGGAAGGGCAAATAAAAGACAGGATAAGGAAATGGGCAAGAAATTCCATCAGAGCCCATCCACTTTGAAAATAGCAATGTACTTCATCTGGTTAAGAGCAAGTGTGACGCCCCTCAGATGGAGCACTAATCTCCAGGATGTATGAGGAACTCAAAAAACTTAACACCAAAAAAAATTACCCAATGAATTGGTTAAGGAACTAAACAGGCACTTCACAGAAGAAGAAATACAATCCATCAATAAATATGTGAAAAAATATTCAACATCTCTAGCAATTAGAGAAATGCAAATTAAAATTACATTGAGATTCCATCTCACTCCAATCAGAATGGCAATTATCAAGAATATAAGAAACAGTAAATGTTGGTGAGGATGTGGGGAAAAGGTACACTCATACATTGCTGGTGGAACTGCAAATTGGTGCAACCATTATGGAAAGCAGTGTGGAGATTCCTCAGAAAACTTAGAATGGAACCACCATTTGACCCAACTATCCCACTCCTTGGTTTATATCCTGAGGACTTAAAATCAGCATACTACAGTGACCCAGTCACATCAATGTTTACAGTAGCTCAATTCCCAATAGCTAAACTATGGAACCAACCTAGATGCCCTTCAACAGATGAATGGATTAAAGAATATGTGGTATATATACACAATGGAATATTACTCAGAATGAAATGATGGCATTTGCAGGTAAATGGATGGAACTGGAGAATATCATGCTAAGCAAAATAAGCCAATCCCAAAAAACCAAAGGCCAAATGTTTTCTCTGATATGTGGATGCTAACTCACAATAAGGCAGTGTGGAGGAGGACGCTAGGGAAGAATAGAGGTACTGTGGATTAGGCAGAGGAGAGTGGAGGGAGGGGAGAGGGTGTGGGGGCAGGAAGGGTAGTAGAATGAATCAGAAATTATTACCCCACATGCTATATGACCAGTTTGATTATACATCAAGTACAACTGGAAGAATGAGAAGTCGTCCTCCATTTCTGTATACTGTGTCAGCGTGCACGCTACTGTCATGTGTAACTAATTAGAACTACAACAACAAAGAGCAAGTGTGAAACGGTGGTGCTTTGTGGAAGAGCAAGTCATGCAGCCCTAATATGAAGCACAGGGACACCCAAGTCACCATTATCACCAACTGGTTACACCTCGGAAAGTCCTACTATATAGAGCAGTGTGTTTCTGTCCCTGTGGATACAAAAGACATGAAATCCTGGGTCTCTTTTTTCACCATGGTTAGGCGACAGGATACCAAAACTTAAATGTAAAACATACTCAAGAGGAGATAAGTTCCCCTTGGTTGGTCTGCAGTTCTGCTAAGGCCCTCAGGGAGGGACTGAGTTGGTGGCAGCCTGTGAGTCACCCCTTCGTAAAGAAACTTGGGCCTCCTGGACGATAGAGGCCCGGGCCCAGATTCCCCCATAGTCTTAGCAACTGCCTCCCTTTGCCAGACCTGTGAATGAAGCAGGTCAGTATCATCCAGAACCGCTACCAGCTGACCAAAGATGCATGAGGGAGCACAGGAAAAATCAACTGAGGGATCCAGACCACAATCACCCAGTGCACTCAAAGAATTGCGGGCTAAGCACATGCTCATTTAAAGCCACGTGCTCATTTAACATCTGGCAGGGGTTGAAAGGCATCAACAGTCAACTTAAACACATGGTGTCTGAAAGGCCTGCACGCTCCCCAGCTGTTTACTAACAGAGTCAGGTTAGAATCTTTATTTTCCAATTGGACTGAAGTAACTAGTTTCATATTAGCCTTTACTACCGCAGGCACTATGTTCCTTAACAAACAGATTTGTGCTGCTATTGAGACTTCATATCTTTCCAAAAATGTACGTGTATTAGTAGTCAGGGATCTCCAGAAAAATAGAAGCAGTAGAGAGAGAGAGAGAGAGTGTGTGTGTGTGTGTGTGTGTGTGCGCGCGCACGCGCACGTGCACAGGCACACACATGCGTGTGTGTGAACATGTGTGCGTATATGGGTGTGAGAGAGATAAACATATATATACAATAGATATTTAGATGCAGAGCTAGTTAGGAAGGCCAAGAAGTTCATAATCTGCAGTTGGCCAGCTGGAGACCCAGGAAAACAGGTGATGGTGCAGTTCAAGTACAAATCTGCAGGCCCAGGAACCAGGAGAGCGGATGATGTCCGTTCCTTTCCAAGGGCAGGGAAAAATCAAACTCCCGGTTCAGGCAGCCAGCAGCAGCAGTTCTCTTACTCAGCCTCTTTGCTCTATGCAGGTCTTCCACTGATTGGATGAAGCCCCACACTGAGGAGGGCAAGCTGCTTCCCTCCGCCCCCCCATTCACATGTTCGTCTCATCCTGAAACACCCTCGCAGACTCATCCAGAATAATATTGGATCATATACCTGGGCATCCCATGGCCCATCAAGTTGACATATAAAATTAACTGTCCTAGCAAGTAGCACTTATGAAAAGTCTGTAAGTAAATAAAGAAAGAAAGTCTGTGGAGCCTATGACATTCTTTGGAACTAATGACAGCAAAGAACCTCCCGTCCTTCCCATGCACCATTGTCTGGACAGAACTCCTACCGCCCTACGGTCTGTGATGTCGCAAACCACTCAGAATATTAAAAAGTCTAGGATGCACACACAAATAACGGTAAGAGCCACACTTGCATGAAAAAGTACAAATAGTAGCTTTGAAATTCTTCTCCCTTCAAATCAAACATTAGAATTTCAAAGTGGAAAGAGGACGGGAAGGAGAGATATCACACCCTGAGTCATGGCAAGGGCCTTCAGGTGAGTTGAGGACATTACATCAGCAACACATATTTCTGGAGAACAAAAATCCATAACCATCAGAAGAATCAGGTGGAACCTGGCCTTTGCCCCTCGCTGCCCTTCGATACCCAGGTATTTTCATTAAAATAAATTAAATTATCAATAAAATAAATTAAATTTCATATTTTCATTAAAGAGAGCTAGCAGCTTAGGACATTCGTCAAAGTTCATTAATTATTGAGGTCCCCCTAAGCAGCTCTCTTTGTCATGCTTTGATTTTTGTTCTTGACCAAATCGAGCTACTCAGGAGTCCATCTTGACTATGGGCCCATCTAGAAAGTGACTTATGGCTTTGACAAAATTCTTTTGAATACAAATCATTTGGGGGGAAATTGATTTTACCTTTTTAGATATTGAGTAGCTTTTAAAAAATTGTGGTAAAACACTCATAACATAATTTACCATTAAACAACGTTCAAGGGTGCAGTTCTGTGGCAGGAGGAGCCTTCACCCGACCGTACAGATGTCACCACCATCCAGCTCCTGAACCTTCTCATCTTGCAAAACTGAATTCTGTATCCATTAAGAAATACCCTTCCATTGCCCTCTTCTACTCTTTTCCTCTATCAGTCTGATTAATTTAGGTACCTCCTGTAAGTGGAATCATACAATATTTGTCTTTTTGTGGCTGGCTTATTTCATTTAGCATGATGTCTGGAAGGTTCAACCATGTTGCAGCATGCATCCCAATTCTCTTCCTTTCTAAGGCTGTATAGTATTCCATTTCATGTACATACCATTTTGCTTGTCCATTCACCTACCAGTGGACCCTGGAATTGCTTCCATCTTTGTGTTTGTGAATAACAGTGCTATGAACATGGGTGTGCAAATATCTCTTCAAGATCTCCCTTTTAACTTAGGCAGGGGGTATTATAGACCCAGAAGCAGAATTGCTAGATCATATGAAAAGTCTACATTTATTTCTTTGTTTATTTTTAGAAACCACCAATTCTTCCACGGTGGTTGCATCATTTTACATTCCCACCAACACTGCCCAGGGTTTCCATTTTCTCCATATCCTCACCAACCCTTGTTACTTTGCTTTTTGATAGTAACCATCCTAGTGGTATAAGGTTTTATCTCTTAGTGGTTTGGGTTTGCGTTTCTCTGTTGATTACTGATGCTGAGCATCTTTTCATATGCTTATTGGACATTTGTATACCTTCTTTGGAAAAATGTCTACTCAAGTCCTTTCCTATTTTTAAACTGGCCTACTTATATTTTTAAGTTGTAGGAGTTCTTTTTGTATTTTGTGCACTAACCTCTTACCAGATCTATAGTTCACAAGCACTTTCTTCCAGGTACTTCACCCAATCCTATCCCAGGGTTTTCAGTCTTTTGATTGTGACTGAGACTCAGAAGCTTTTAATTTTGATGTAATTCAATTTATTTCCTTTTAATTTCTTGCCTATACCTTTACTATCATATCCAACAAATCATTGCAAATCCAATGTCATGAAGTTTTCACCTTGTTTTTTGATTTCAGGTTTCCTCCAGTGTAATTGATATAAATGATGTATAGTTCAGGTACACAACTTCATGTTCGGTCTAAGTATACATTGTGAAATGATCGCCAGAATCAATCTGACTAACTTATCAGTCACTTCAATTTGTTACCAGTTTTCCTTCTTTCTTTTGTTGGTGTAGATGTGGGTATGTGTATGCTGAGAATACTTAAGATCTGCTCTCTTGGCAAATTTAAATATGCCAAACAAATTTGTTAACTATTATCACTATGCTGTATATTGAATATCCAGAATTTATTCATTTGGCCTAAAAATTTGTAACTTTTGACCAACATCTTGATTCCATTTACCCTCCCCAAAGCCTCTGAACATTAGCAATCTACTGTTACTATGAGTTTGATTTTTTTTTAATTTTTAATTTTTTAAAACTTTTAAATTTCATTTGTTCTAATAGTTGTATGTGACAGTAGAATGCATTTATGCATTTAGATAGATCATACATAAATAGAGTGTAATCTCTTTTTCTGATTATACGTATTGCAGGATCACATAGTTTGACTTTTTAAAAGATTACATATGAGATCTACATGAAATCATATTTGTCTTTCAGTGTTTGGTTTATTTCATTTAGCATAATGTTCAGTTTCATTCACTGTACTGCAAATAGCAGGATTTTTCTTCTCTTAAAAAAACTGAATAATAGTCATATAATGGTCATATATACTTATATAAATATGCATACTTATATTTGAATTATTTTTTAAATAGAAATGTTTATTTTATTTCAAAAAATAAAATACATTTAACACATTTTAAATGTTTAAAGAAATAGAAATTCATATATATGTATACACATATTCGTACACATGCATATATATCACTTTTTTTTCCATCTGTTCAACTCTTAATGTGTATTTAGGTTCTTTCTCTACCTTTGGTTATTGTGAATAATGCCACAATGAATACAGCACTACAAATATCTCTTTGAGATCATGATTTCATCTCCTTTGGATGTGTACTCCAAGTGGGATTGCTGAGCACATGGTGATTTTTAATTTCTTAAGTAAACTTCATTCAGTTGCCCATAATGTCGGCCATACCAGGGCGCCGCAAGGAATCCAACCTGTGCTCAGGAAGTAGCTCAGCAAGGCCCCTCACTTCCGCAGAAGGGTGTGCCATCAAAGTCTGGCCAGCAAGCACCCTAGGGCAGGCAGTCCACCTGTTTTTGTCCCTAATGCAGCACAACCCCTTGCTATGGTAGGAGGAGTTTGGGGTCATGATCCACATGACTGGCTAATTTTAAAAACTGGGGAGGGCTACAGGTAAAATGGCTATGATTGGATCTTACATCCCAATTAAGGGTAAATACTGTGTTCTGAAAAGACAACTGGACTTTCTACTTCTATTGCACCAATTTCCATTCCGACCCAAAACTGTGCAAGGATTCCTTTTCTCTACATCTTTGCCAACACTTATTTTCTTGATGACTGGTGACATCAAGCACCTGTCCATATGTCTGTTGGTCATTTGTATATCTTCTTTGGAAAAATACCTAATTCAGATTCTTGGCCCATTTTTTAATTAATTTGGTTTTCATTGTTGTTGTTTTGTTTTGTTTGTTTTTGTTATAGAGTTGCCTGAATTCTTTATCTATTTTGGATATTATCCCATTATCAGCTAAATGGTATGCAAATATTTTCTTCCATTTGCTCTGTTGATTGTTTCCCTTGCTGTGCAAAAGCATTTTAGTTTGATACAATGCCACCTATCTTTGCTTTGTTGTCTCTTCTTTTGTGTCAATCTGGATGGTTATGCCAAGACCCGTGCAAGAACAGTATCTCTCTGGGCAAGGTGGAGCATGCCTGTAATCCCAGTGGCTTGGGAGGCTGAGGCAGGAGGATCTCGAGTTCAAAGCCAGCCTCAGCAAAAGTGAGATGCTAAGCAACTCAGTGAGACCCTGTCTCTAAATAAAATACAAAACAGGGCTGGGGATGTGGTTCAGTGGTCCAGTGCCCCTGAGTTCAATCCCTGAGACCCACCCACCCGCAAAAAACAAACATTATCTCCCAGGTTTTCTTCTAGCAGTTATACAGTGTTGGGTCTTATGTTTAAGTCTCAATCCATTTTGTGTTGATTTTTATATATAGTGTGAGATTAGGGTTCGATTTCATTCTTCTTCATGTAGATATCCAGTGTTGCCAACATTATCTGCTGATAAGACACCCCTGCTTTTTAAAAAATATTGTCTGCTCCCCTGATCCTTCTTCTTCCCACAGTGTCTAGGCCCTGGATACCCCAATATCCTTTGTTAGTTCCCTTAACCCTGACCATACCTCTGTAAATTGTCCCTTACTGAAATTCTCTATAGAATTCCAAGTGGGCTCCCTGTTTCCTGCAGGGCCCCCTGATAGCAATGGTAAATGGATATAAACACAACCATTTGAAAGGAGCCCATGAAACTAATTAGTCCAGAGAGATACCTACCTTTGTACTTAACTTTCTGTGTGGCAGCTGAAAGTTGAGGGAGAGAGACTCAGGAGTCACCTGTGTTGCCTTTTTTTCTGGTAGATTTTTTTTTCTTGGTATGGGGGGGGGGAGGAGGATGGGGAGGGGATTCTGACTTCTTTTCTTTTTAAAGACTAAAATTTCAAAGGGAAAACTTGATGTGAAAGACCAATGTCCCTTGCTAAGCACTGAGATAGTTCTTATAAGTAGACTAGTAATAGGATTTTACATTTTCAGCACCTTTAAATTAACCAAAAGGGGTTTTAAAGTCTCCCAAAACCTAGTCAAGAAGTTAAGCGTTGGCTTGGGAGTGCAGCTCAGTGGTAGAGTGCTTTCCTAGCATCTGCCAGGCCCTGGGTTTAGACCCCAGGATGGCAAAAAAAAATAAAAATAAAAATAAATCAAGCATTGTTTACATACTACTCAGTCACAGAAATATGTTTATAATTTGGACATGAGAGACAAACCCAGGGCTGGATTACATTAAGCAAAAATTTATCTTTTGGAAGTTAATGGCATCAACTTGGGACTGCCAAAGCATTCTATTTCTTTTAATCTTGTTCCTTTAGTCCTCTGTCAAAGGGATTAAATCTTCCCCTGGTTAATTTCTCTTCTATGCATTTGAACTTATTCATTGAGAAAACCCCATTCACACCCAGGCCTGCCTCAGTTATCCACCAATCTGAGTCTAGAAGGGCCCTCTGCCATCTAACAAAACTTGCATTAAATAATTGCTAATAATGCTCAGAATCTTATGCCATAGAGGTGACTCCTGAGCACACATGAGGTCAGAATCGCAACCCCCAATGCTGATTCAATCATAAAATGCTGCTTCCACCCATCTAAACATGTCCACTACCACCCAACAGCAGCTATCAAGATCACAGGAATAGATTTAAACTTCAGATGGAAATAATGGATATACTGTGTGGGGGGGGGGAGTTTGTAAACCCAACTTGGTCCAAGGACAACAACCATCATGACTTGCAAGGTTACATGGGATTATGGTTTGGATCTAAAATAGTCCCCAAAGGAATCATGGGTTAATCCCTTGATGAATTCATGGATTAATGGGATATTGGTAGGTGGTGGGAACTTTAGGAGATGTGGCCTAGTTGCAGGAATTAGGTCACTGGGGGTGTGTCTTCAAAAGGTATATTTTATTCCCAGCCCCTTCCTCTCTCCCTCCCTGAGCCTTCTGATCATTATGAGGTGAGCAGCTTTGCTCCACCACACCCTCCCTGCCAGGCTTTTTGACCTCACCATAGACCCAAGCAATAGTACCAAGTGACCATGGACTGAAACTTCTGAATCTGTGAACCAAAATAAACCTTTTGTCCTTTTGTTTATCTCAGGTATTTTGTCATAGCAACAGAAAGCTGACTAATACACACTGGTAATTCCTAACCCTTTGACATCTCAAGAATTACTCATCATGCTAATTTTGTTTTAAATGGATACGAATTAGAGTTTAAAATATAGACAGTGGAGTTGAACACGGTAGCATTCCCTATAATCCCAGTGACCTGGAAGGCTGAGGCAGGAGGATGACAAGTTCAAAGCTAACCTCAGCAACTTGGCAAGGTCCTAAGCAACTTAGTGAGAACCTGTTCCAAAATAAAAAATAAAAGAGGCTGGGGATGTGGCTCAGTGGTTAAGCACCTGTACGTTCAATCCCTTCTACCAAAAAATACATAGATAGAGGGATCATCTCCCTGACCAATCCGCTCCTACTAATTTAAATAAGACTAAGAGAGGACTTCCAAATTCAATTCGTATCTCCCCTTCAACCATTTCTCAAAGAAGCTGCCACATCTTCTTAGATATAGCCTAAACAATATTTTATATTTTCATTATGCTTGTTTTTAAAAATGAAAGTAAAAAGAGAAAGTATTTCTCACCCTGGCAATAAACCTGCATGGGCAGAGAATTAGATGTCAGAATCTTTAGTAGCAGCCACGTTATTTAGCTGATGAATTAATAGGGATTCGTAGAAGAGGAGGTAGGATTTAAAGTTAAAGCTGAATAACAATTAGGTTTTAGTGTCATTAAAATTCCACTTTCAGCTGCTACTAATTTTCTTTTGACCACAAAAGACATTCGTTTTTCTGAGGAAAGAGGAAAGAGATCTATATTGTTTTACAACAGTACCCAGCAAGACAGGGCTGCCACTATAGTAGAGGTTATCATCTGAACTGGCTCGACAGGAATAGATGAATGGAAGGGGAAAGATAGGGAGAGACAAGAACACGCTGTGCTGCGGGTTAGAATCTGAAATGCATCAGCAAACTCAGCAGTGGTGTTTCCAGAGGTAGGGAAATAGATAAGGGAGATGAATAAGAAAGAGCAGAGGCCAGAGTCAGATCAGGGAGCATAGCACTGGGCCCAATGTGGGCCAAGGCCAGATACCATCAAGAAAAGGATAGTATGTTTTGAAAGGGAAGTTGCAGCATGCAAGGCCAAAGAAGTCTCCTCAACTCCAAATGACAGTGTGGCCATGGCTTTAAATCATCATTGAATTATTGGTTTGTAATGAAAACTTACTGGGGGATGATGGGTTTTAGGAAGTAATACCCCACAATATGACAACTTGGTGTACTGAATATTTTAAGTTGAAGAGATTTGAGAAAATAATTGAACCAGGAAGGTGATCAGATGAGCTCTCCCTACCTCTCCCCCACCTAGGAAGGATTCTCTGGCCTTCCCTGAAGCAGGTCATAAGACTCATTGGAGAGGTGCCCTCCCTAGCCTTGCAGGAAACGAACATCAGAGAAGATGCCAAGAGGGGACTGGACGGGCTTTGCTGCTCCCCAGGGCAGACCCTGTCCACCTATCACACTTTTCCATGACTTTCTGATCTCAATCAAGTATTATTAAAAAATTACTAAAATTGATCCACTTCTTTGGGTCTTCATTTCCTTATGAAGGTTCTTGTGTCACCTTGTTCAATCCATGTGCATGTTTTCTCTTCTTAATCTGTCTTTTGGGAGCTCTGGCCTATGAGCCTATAGGTAAAAGGAAAAGCTATCTTTCCTCTCTTATAAGGCACAGGACGTGGGTTTGCAATGCAATTATGCTTTACCACCTGGCCTTCGCTCCCCTCCCCTCCCCTGAATGAATGCTGGGCATCTGTTAGTGTCACCAGGGTTATCCTCCCACCTAATTTCTGACTACAGATAATACAGACAGCAACTGAAATCATTTCATTGCTAAACAGACCCATGGATGTATTAATGAGACCAAAAGAACATGAGCATTTTAATTGCATGACAAACTGTAGAATCTGAGCTGTAGACCATCAGAGCTACGATTCTGAGCTCAGCCATTCAAAAAGCAAAGCATCCAAAGTAAGGAAATATCACAGCATGAGGAAAGTGTGGAACGCCAAAATAAGGCCAGGCACTGGGGCTAAAACTCAAGGCCACTATGAGAAAACGCGTCCTTCTTAAAGCCAGTTTGGTAAACACAGGTCCTGGAGAGAAGCAGCAAATCGAAGAAAGCTGAGTCTATAAATTTTGAGCCACTCTACTAGAATAGAGGAGCAAGAACTCCCTCTCAAAGAACAAGAGAAAAAGAGATCTGCCTAGAGAGGCTGAGGTTAAAAAGCGATGACTCAGCAAGAAGATGGCGGTCCCCTTAAAATGAAATGTGGGTCAGAGCCTGAGCCCTCCCTAGACTTCCTAATGGCTCCTCCGAGGGTGGTTCTGTTAACTTTGTGGCCATCCCTTAAAGACATGAGGAAATGAGCACCTGTGACCTCATCACAGCACTAAAAGGGGTCACATTTAGTTGGAAAATGGAAGACCCTCTTTGTAATTTACATACTAAGCAGAAGCTTCTAGATTCCTGGCATTTCCCTTAGGAACACAAAATAAATAAGAATAGGTACTTAGGCCAACTTAGGATCTAGTAGGGGAAGCTGCACTAAGTCCAGATGATTCCTAAGGACTGATGGGTGCTGTAATGTGTGGTGGATGCCAAAAATTAACCTGTGGAATAATTTCAAAGGGAAAACAAGGGGGTGGGGCTGGCTAGCCAAGCTGTTCTGGACCCAACAACCCTGCCATTGGCCCAGTGAACAATCCAGGAGAAGATAGAAGGAGCAGGCCAATGTCGCATTGTTTAAATCCTCGGACTTGCTAGGCTGGTTCCACATGCCTCCCTTCTTCAGAATTTATGAGAAACATCTCGTTCTACACCAGTTTTCTCTGTGGACTCTACAGAACTGTAAATTATTTAATGTGTTCCCCTGAAAACAAATCTGAGATGTCAACCTGCTAGCAAATTAATAAGCAACGAGCCCATAGGGTACTGTCACCGTTTCAAATATAGATGGGATAAAGGGACTTCCTGGTAAGGGCACCCCCTGTATTCCAGGCACAGTGCTGTATTCTTTATATACTTTCTTCTTAATGCTCACAGGGTGGGAATTATGATCCCCGTTTTGCAGTCAAGAAGGTTAAAGAACTTAGGAGGTTAGACAGCTTTCCTATTAGTACATATGCTACTTGGTACACTATAAAATATGAATCCAGGTCTTTCCATTCCAAAGTCCATATTCTTCTTACCAGATTCAGGGCATCCCCAAAATTGCTGAAATACAATCAAGTACACTGAAATTTCTTAAAGTAACAAAAAAGTTGAGAGATCATTAGTTTAACAAATGGAATTAAATATTAAGTTATGAGAAACCCGAGCTGGAGCACACGCCCATATTCGACAACCTAACTTCTCTGTCCCCCACCTCTTCCCAGCAAACGCTCAGCTCCCTTCAGGAACCTGACTTCAGTGGCCCTACCCAGCCACAAGCCCTTGACTGATATCAGCCAATCAGAGTGTTGTTCCTTGCTAGTGATTGGTTTAGGATGGTCACAGGGAACTTGTCTGGCCACTGATAGAGAAGTCTATGCTGGTGAGGTTTCTGGAACAGTTTCCCTTCTCTTTTTAAAAGAAAGGTCCCCAGGAAGAGATTGAATAGATGGGTGACACTTCCGCATAGGGCTTTTGGGACTGTGTCAGCTTCTTTGAGGTTCCAAGTTAGGCTGGCATGTGAGGATGATGTGGCAGCCAAATACACCATCTCCAAACCCGTGTCTTCTCTGGGCTGTGGCTGCTGGACTTCTTGTAAACATGAATCCCTCCCTCCTTGGTAAAGCTGCTGGGCATTAAAGCCTGGCCTTCTGTTTGCTGTGGCCCCTACTTTGTTTTCTTTTCCTAAAAAGGGGGCTGTTCTCCAGCCTTTTGTGTTGTTGGGGTCAAAGTGTTTGAGATTACAAGGAAACTCAGGAGAAATTACTGTACGACTTCAGAATTGAAGGTTCCCCTCCTGGAGGGGGTTTTCAAAGGCAGGTTGGAGCCTGAACTTCTGTTTCAGAAGTGTAAATTCTCAGCTCCTGAAAATCACCAGCTTTCTTAGTCAGCAGGATGTCACCAGGGTCTGTGGGAGGGGACTGGTGTTCTGAAAATGGCTGCCTTCTGCCCAGCTCAAGAACCAGTTTGGCTCTTTCATTATTTGCATTGTTTTCCTTGATGTGTCCAATGGTTGAGTGGTTACTTGAGTTCTTTTGCTTTTTTTTTTTTTTCCATTTTTATAAAATCTGGGGCAGTTAATCCTTCATTCATTTCTCATTTGTCATTTAGAGAGTTCTCTCTGTGAAATGCAGAGCAATTTCACGGGAAGCCATAGGAAACTTCTCTCCCTGCGTTCCTTCCTAACATCAAACAGGTATCTGTCAACAAAGGGCAGTCCTCCTGTGCTCACACTCTTTAGTGTGATAATGAGATAATGTTGGTCTTGGATCTCCCCCTGCTCTTCAAGGGTCTGCAGCCTGCCCCCTGCCTACACCTCTTCTCCCAATTGTCCCTGTCAGCATTCTCCCCCACTCTTCTCTCTCTCAGATTCCAATGAATTTCTCAATAGTCTGTGTCCTTTGCACCCTCAACTCCTTTACTTTACAACCTTGAGTTCACGGGACGCATCGGATTTTTGTCCTTCCGTTCACCAAGCGGAGCGTCTTCCATGTGCAAAGCACAGTGATAAGTGTGTACAGGACTATACCAGGGGGCTGGGGCTGGGGCTCGGTGGTAGAGCGCTCGCCTAGCGCGTGGGAGGCAGAGCTCCATGCTCAGCACCGCATAAAAGTCAATAGATAAAATAAAGATGTTGCATCCATCTACAGATACAAATATATATTATAAAAAAGAATACAGCAGGAAACAAGGTCACATGCCCACCCTTGGTTAGCTGGTCCTCTAGTGAGGGAAACAAGGCAGAGTAAAGTAAGGGGAGCAGAAAGTACAGATCAGGGTTCCATTTATGACCATCAGAGGCAGAAAGGGCAGGTGAGACTGAGGGAGGAATGGGGCCAAAAAGGGTCAATCAGCTCCTGCCCCCGCTTGACTGGTCTGCAGATCAGCTGCTGGCCCAGGTCTCCTGCCCCCCACCATCTTTTCCACTGCATCCTCCTCTCTCCAAAAGGAGTCCTTTTCCACCACTTACATAAACGAATGGTTGTCCCTGCCATTGCCTGCTCCTCCCTTTCCTCCCTTCTGCTGGGTACTTCCGGGATCTTCCAAGGCTGGGCATGAGGAAGGGTGTTCTCCCTCCACTCCAAGAGGCTGATTAACTCCCATCTCATCCTTCAGCCCAGGAGACAAGAATGCTGTATTCGAGGACAGACTGGGATTTCTCAGGACAGGGGTTGGACAGCCAGCTTAGCCTCTGTCTCTGTAGAATATTCCCCATCTGTCCTTCTTGAACTTTAGGGCAGAGGTCCCAGATCCAAGGGTCCCACCAAATGCGGTTTGGTCACCCATTCCAATATGCCAGTGACAGAGATGAAGCAAAGAGAAGCGCAACGAAGTGGGGAAGGAGCTTCAGTAAGCGCGGTCACGCCAGGAAGAGCAGATTCCAGTCACCTAAGATCTGTCTTCAAGGGCCTGACAAGAACCTATGAGGTTCTATTGAAAAGGGGAACAAAACCAGGGGCTGGGCTTTGCATGGCTTGGGGGTGGGCCCTGCAGGACTGGCAGAGCAGGTAATCTTGATCAGGCCGCATTCTGGTTGACCATTATCTCAGGACTGGTTCTGTGCAGTTCTTGCAAACCCACACTGCTTGAGGGTGATGTGGTTGCCATGATGAAAGCTCTGCTCCTCCTTGGCCCCATGGTGCCATCGCGGGGTGCTAAGATTGCTCAGCAGGCAGTCTTATCACGGGGTGATTTGTCATATGAGGCTCACTATTGCTTGGGGAGAGTTTTGGCCTCTTGGCATAAAGATGCTCACCAATCAGACCTCTTGTTCCTGGAATCTAAGAGAAGAGGGTGGCTCAGAAGGGGGAAATTTGTAGAGGCAAATAAAGTCAGAGAGGGAGAAAAGGGTTAGGTCAATGACTGGGCCCTCCTTCAGTCTCCCCTTCATCCCCTCAGGAGATGTTGGTGGCTTCAGGGCTGTGCTGAGCAGGCTCTGCGTGCTGCTGTGTGGGCTGACATGGGGGCAGGTGGATGGGATTGGTCCAGTGTCCCACATGCCTTGATAAGAATGTGTGACAGCCTCAGAAGGCCACATGACCTGCATCCATGTGCTCACTCAGTGCCGGAGATAAGGAAAACTACCAGGTACCACTGTTGGTAGAGGTGGTCCTTTTGTTACTTAGAGCTAAATGGACCAATAATACTGAATATTAGGACCATTTAATGGCAACACTTACCAACTGTTATTGTAACGTGCAATTGAACAATATATTTAGCCAATTTTATCTTCAATTTTCTCATCTGAAAAATGGGGTTATAAATGTGTAGTCTAGGTTTAACAGGAGAATTAAATGAAAGAGTGGAAACGCCAGCTTAGTACGTGATACATAGGTAACAATTATAAAGGCTAGTGCTCTTTCTTCCTGGTGCCTTCCCATAAAAATTTGATTGAGATTCTAGTTTGTCTTTGCACTGTAGGGGAGGAAAAATGTCTTTCCCTCACCCATAGTTAGTCTCCCTATAACAAAAGACAGATTAAAGAGAAAACTATACAAATTTGTTTAATGTAAACTTTAGTGACATGGGAGCCTTTGTAAGGAAATGAAGACCCAAAGAAGAAAATAAATGACTGTATTTTGAATTCTAAGTTTGATGAAGAACAGAAAATCATACAGAAATATAAGAACAAAAGGGGGATGGAGGGGGGCTGGGGATATAGCTCAGTTGGTAGAGGGCTTGCCTCGATTGCACAAGGCCCTGGGTTCAATCCCCAGCACCACCAAAAAAAAAAAGGGGGGGATGGATGGTCTACTGACAATGAACTGGGGGAGGGGGATGGATCCTAGGGAGGCCTATTGGCTCAGGCTCCTCTCTATGTCCTTGTGTCTTCAAAGATGACAAGTGTAGGAAAGGCACCTCAATGAAGGTATTATGACCTTCTTCAAGGAAGGACAGAAAATCCTAAGTTTTATGACCTGCTTCAGGGGACAAGGGTAGGAGGCAGCCAGTGAGTAACCTTTCTGCTTCGTGGTTTTCTCAAATCCTTTAGTCTAAAATAGTCAATATGTCAATGTTCCATATTTTTTGGTGGGGTGGCAATTAGGCTAGAGTGTCTTGTACTACATAAGCAAACCAAAGCCCAATGTAAACAGTAAAACAAAATTAGAGATTCAACCAATCAGAAATGAACAACTAACCTCTAACTAGGACCTTCCCACTCCAACTGAGCAGATATTCTCTTGGACTACTTCTGCTTATAAAAGTTCACTACATGGTCATTACATGCTGCAGCAGTAATGGGGCTCTCTGAACCTCTCTGGTTCTGAGTGCTGCCTGATTCATGAACTGTTCCTTGCTCAAATAAACTCGGTTCAATTTATTTTGTTTAAAGCTTTTTTCTTATCAGAAGTGAAAAAAATAAATAAATAAGCAAGTCAGTTATAATCAGCGCACACCTATAATCTTAGTGGCTCTGGAGGCCAGGGTAGGAGGATCAAAAATTCAAAGCCAGCCTCAGCAACTTCAGGAGGCCCTAAGCAACTTAGGGAGACCCTGTCTCCAAATAAAAAGGGTTGGGGATGTGACTCAGGAGTTAAGCGCTTCTGGGCTCAATTCCCTGTTCAATAAATAAATAAAGATAACAACAAGAAGTAAAAAATGATCACCTATTTTGAAAATGAGGTAAAGCACCTAAGTAGAGAACTGATGTGTATGAATAACTTAGCAAGAGAGGAAATTGCTTGTTCAGAGGAAAGAATGCTATGCTTTCCAATAAGGTGACCACCAGCCACATGAGATATACTTTAGATATACTTTAGATATACTTTAGGTATAAAATACACTCTGAATTTTGAAGACTTTGTACTGTTACAGAGCTGGGGCCTTCCAAGAAACTGGGGCAGTGCTAAGACCCACCCTTCAGACCCTGATTCTTGTGATCAAGTCACAAAGATTTCAGACATGTCACTCAGAGTATTAGGCATGAGTTTATTGAAGGGTTAGGATAAGGGAAAGGGGACATTCTTAAGGGAGAGAGCGGGTCCTCTCAGAGAGGAGAGGGACAGCTGCCTCTCTTGCACTCCAGTTTTAATTGAGGATCCCAGAGAAGTTTCCAGAAAGTCCTGCCTAGGTCTACTTCTTAACTTTTGACTTATAGCAGGTGAAATCAGATTTTAAGTCTCCACTGCCATGACAACTCTATGTCACCTTGGCCTATGCCCAATTGGTGCTAACTGGATTCTTTTTTTTTTTTTTTCCTTTTAGCACTAAGGATTGAACTGAGCCACACCCCCAGCCTTATTTTGTATTTTATTTAGAGACAGGGTCTCAATGAGTTGCTTAGCACCTCACTTTTGCTGAGGCTGGCTTTGAACTTGTGATAGTCCTGCCTCACTGGGATTACACGTGTGCGCCACCGCACTTGGAGCTGATTGGAATCTTAACCAGGTATATTTAAAGGTTTTATGGTTTGGAGGAATTATTCTTATCTTTCAGAATCTGGTCTGTGGAAAGGGTCACAAAAGACTCTCCCTTCAATGTAACTTGGGTTCCTCTAATCAAGTTGTTTCCTGCCTGCATTTCCTAGATTACGGGAAGTTTGCTGAGGAATGTGACGTATCCTGTCCACCTAGGCTGGGCAGGACTGCAGGTAAATTGTGTTTTGGCAAAGAAAGCATGTGGGGGCCAGCACAGTGGGCCCACTTTATAGAATTATGAATTATTCCCTTGACCTTGTGTTCCTACCATCCTCATCTGTCTGTCCTCTAGCAATACCAAAAACAAAAATCAAAAACAAAGTGAAATATGATTGTGTATTGGACGTATTAGGTTAAATGAGATTATAGTTAAAATTAAATTAATTTTACCTGTTTTCTGTGCCTTTTTACCTTTTAATGTGCCTATTAGAAATTTTTAAGTTACGTGTGGCTCACATTCTAGCTTACTGGACAGCACTGAGGCAGTGAGTAGTTTTGGTGACAAGCCATTCTGTGATCTTATTCACGGTTATTTGGCTTAAGGGGCTTTGATGACAAGAGGCCACAGGAGCTATTATTCACTTGTACCTGGCTTAATAAATACTTAAGCACAGAAGGAGTTATGCTGGGTATTAGGTGTATTGTAGGCTCTTCGCTGTTTAACTTACCCAAGGTTCTTTTTACTCTAAGTAGAGAAAGGAATTTCTCTCATTGTGGTGCTAAAAGCATCCAAGGTCTGCTTGAGGCTGCTTCTTTTGTCCCTTTCTCCAGATGCATCAATTAAGGATGCTTTGATAACCTGAGCTTGTTCTGACCGAGAGCTCCAGGCTCACTTGCTAATTAACTCTCCAAAGAAAGGGGGTGGGTCCTCATCTCAGAGGTTCCACTTCCTGTCCCTCCAGACAGCAGAACTCCAAAGCTCCCAGATCAGCTTGCTCATGCTTTTGTTTTTCAGGCAAGACTTTCCTTGCCGAGCAAGAGCATTCTTCCCATGAGGTCATTCTTCCACAGGGGGACAACTTTGCTAAGAGCAGTGACTAGACCTTTTCTTTGCTTACAGTACTTAAGCAACAACAGCACACATTTTAAGAGACAGAACAACCTTTAAATGGATTCAGAGTGTGAGTCTTCCTGCCCATTTCATTTCATTTCCTATGGAGTAGAACAGGTTTTTCAGCTTCAAAATTTCACTTCTGGAGATGAATGATGCTCATCGACTTGGAGGTTCCAGGGACACCTCAGAGTCAGTCTGTTAAAACCAACTCACGGACACCACCCCAGGACCTGCTCTTCCCCCCTGAAACTGCTCATGGCACTACCATCTCCCAGGCACCAGGCTCGAAGTGTTGACAACGTGTGTTCAGTTTCCCTTTCTCGCATGCTCCCCACACCAAGTTTTGCCAGGTCAGTGCATAACCTGACCTCTAGTCCTTACCCCTTGGTCTCTCATCTACCGCCATTTTCCCAATTTTGATGTTCCTTGCTTTTCAGATGAATGCCACAGCTTCTTATCTTGATTGCTCGTCTGTCATTTCGCTAAGGAGGGTCATTGGAGTTCATCTTCCTGTGGAGGCTCTGATCAAGTCACTTCCTAGCACCCAACCTGGTTCCCTGTGGCTTACGTGCAAAGGCCAGCTACCTCAAAAGCATTCTTTTGGGCCAAACTGAACCACTCTGGATTTTGAAGACTTCATACCAAAAAAAAAAAAAAAAGAAGAAGAAGAAAGAAAGAAATATTGTGTATTGAAGTCTTAATATTTTTGGACTTATCAGGTTTAATGAGATTATAGGTAAAATTAATTTAACCTACTCCTTTTTATCTTTTAATGTGGCTATTAGAACATTTTATGTTTCACGTGGCTCACATTCTAGTTTATTGGACAGCATTGAGGCAGTGAGTGGTTTTGGTGACAAGCCATCCTGTGTGATCTTATTCACTGTTATTTGGTAAATAAGCAAACTCCCTAAGATAAAAAGTTAAATGTTTCCCCAGCATTTGAAACCATCTATGGCTTGGTTAAAACACCCCTTCCCATAATTCCTCTTCAACTTGTGATTCGAGTGGAACCCGCTGTCAATATGTAGGAACATTTTCTCAACCAGGTCACTTTGTGCTCATCCTTGCACCGGAGGCGCTCCTTGTAAATAAAGAGTGCTATAAATGTGTTTTCATTTGCTATGGAACCACAAACTGGTGGCTTAAAATAAGACAAATGTATTGCCTCCCAGGTCCAGAGACCAGAAGTCTGAAATCAAGATGGCAGCTGGCTGGGTTCCTCCAGAGGTGCCAGAAAAGGGCTGATGGTTTCTGCCAGCATCTGCTAGTTCTATGGCTTGTGGCAGCCATCACTCCAATCCCATATGGCGTCTCCCTGTGTGCGTCTGTCTCGAAATGTCCTCTTGTAGGGGAGAAAAAAGTAATGTTTTCCTCACCCATGGCGTAGCTCACAGCTGAGACGTCTATAACCAAAGAGATTAACAATAGAAAAGTATACATATTTATTTGAAATCCATTTTAAGTGACACAGGAACTTTCCATAAATAAAGAGACAAAGAAAGGGGACGTCTATGCATTTGTATGGATGGTTGTGCAGAGGTGTGATTGGAGGGCAAAGGGTATGATCTAATGGTAAAAAAGGGTGGGGGGATTTAGCAAGCTTGCTTGCTCAGATTCTTCTAGGTGTCCCTGTGTGATATTCCTTCCCTCCAGGTTAGGTCAGAACACCTGTCTCGAGGGTCTTCAAGGGAGAGAAGGCAGAGTGACCTTCCTAGGTTGTATGGCCTGCTTTAGGAATGAAGGATGAGGGGAACGTGAGCGTGACCTTCCTGCTTCCACCATTGTCTCCAGTGGCAGGGTGCCACACGTGGGGTAGTGTGTTCTGAAGTCCATCATCTTTTTTCTAAGGACAGCACTTTCATAGGATTAGAGACCCACCTAACTCCAGTATGGCATCATCTTACCTACTTATATCTGTAGGATTCTATTTCCATACAAGGTCACGTTCTGAGGTACCAGGGGTTATGACTTAAACATACACATTTTGGGAGGACACGATTCAACCCATACATAACACCATCCTTTAAGCCAAACCCCAATGCTATCTAGTTCTGGAAACATCTCTTTCCTCATTTCCCTATCCCAAGCTTGACATAATCTTTACCCCTGCCAACACCTTGGGCCTGAGTAACTCTTGCAACTTTGTCAAGCTTTGACACTGAACACTGACTGCATCTGATTCAGATCTTCGAGTTGGCTACCAGCTAAAGAAAAGGTTGACCCTGCCTGCAGGGTGTCTAAATCTCACACCAGTGTCTCATCTCCCTTGGGGACAGAGGACAGGAAGCATAGCTGCTTCAGTTGGAGTGTTCCTTGTCCCTGGAACCTCCTGTGTGCAATAAGGAAGGGTCCTGGGGGGAATTCTCTGCCTCACCAGTTGTCCCCAGAACCAGCACTGCAGTTCTGAAGGCATCCTAGGGACTCCCTCACCACACCCACTGGAGACAGCACCTCAGTGGCTATGGCTGAAGAGCAGGCTGTTCTGAACCATCCCCAACCCAGTCAGCAGCTTGCCCATCTAGAGCAGTTAATCTGCTGTTTAAGATGCAGATCTTGATTTCTTTCCGTAGCCTGCTCAGCCACGTTCTGTGGTTTTGATTAGGAGATCGCGTCCTGTGTGCAAGAACTGGGTCGGGTCACACCATTTAATAAAGCTATCATGACTGAGGTGAGCACCACACAGAAGGCAACAGGAGTCGCGCAGCTGTACTCCTTGTGGCACGAAACCGTGCAGCTTGCACTTGGGTAGAGGCCCTTTTGATGTCACAGGGTGAGGGATTAAGTCATAATTATGTAGATCTAAATTACCTTCCAGCAAACCCACTGGCGGTTCTTCATTAACATCACAGCAGGCTTTAATTCCAGCAGAAGACTGATCTTCCTTCAGCGCCTGACATCCAGCCTGTAGAATATGTTTGGAATTAAGCAGGGAACTTCCTTGAAAAGAACATCAGGTGCTGTTTCTCTCCTTTTGTCTCAGATTTTACGTTGGTGGCTACGTGGGAGCCCTCCTTTCCGGTATCGCCTGAGGTGTGTGCGCGCCACGTTCTGGAACAGTGGTCCACTTTATGCTTTGAAGATCGCCCTTGCTGCTTGCCACTGCAACTTATTTTTAAAATGGACGCGTTTCTTTCTCTTCCCCTCTCCCAGCTTCTCCCTGCTCTCCCCGTCCCTAATCGCAGGGGAAACAGGATTACCCTCCTTCCCCGTTTTAGGCAGATTTCTCTGTCCTTGAACAAGCCCACCACAGGACCAGACGTAATCCAGGCTGTGGGGATGGCACCAAAAGATCTTAGAAATGACTATCTCCCAAATTAACAAGTGAATTACAACTCTGGACAGAGAACATGCGGAATGTAGCCTTTGAATCACTTCTTTTTTAATTTTTTTTTTTTATTTTTACAGACTGCATTCAATTCATTGTACACAAATGGGGTACATCATTTCGTTTCTATGGTTGTGCACGATGTAGATTCACACCATTCGTGTAGTCATACATGTACACAGGGTAATGATGTGTCTCATGCCACCATCTTTCATACCCCCCTCCCTCTTATTTCCCTCTATGTAACCTAAAGTTCCCCCATTCTTCTCTCACTCTCCACCCCCACACCCCTCAATGCCCCATTCCCCTTGATGGGTGGAATCATAGCCTCTAGGACAAGAGTCCTCTGTGCTTCTTCTTTCCCAGCAAAGCAATGAACCTTTTTCCTTGCACTGGCATTGGGGACAAGAACTGAGCTTTCGGTTACAGTAACATCTTGTGGTCTCTCCCTAGGAAGGCTCAGAAGACTGGTTTATGAACTGTGGGAAGCCATCCCTGTTTAGCAGACAGGCTTGGCTGAGCCACGGGATACAGAGGTCTGACTCCCAGGAACTGGCAGTGATGAGAGACTGGTTCAGAGAGCCGGAGGTAAGTGGCCCTGTGCAGGTGGCTCACCCCTGAGGGAATGCCAATTCTCTAAACAAATGGCTTCCCTAACTCCACCCCATTCTGTTCCTCACAGAAGTCCCTCCAGGTCCCTCTTTACCTGTGTGAGTACAAATAAAGGTGAAGGTGGGCTTCTCCATCTTGTTGGATGCCAGAGCCGGCATGGCCCACTCTGCCACACCTCCTTCCATTTGAAAAGATTATTGGCTCTTGTGTTTATAGATAAGATAAGTTTCTTGGTGATTAATTGATGGCCAGCACTGTCCAGTCCTCTGACAGAAACTCTTTCCCTCATCCACTTGGGATGTGGCAGGAGAACTCCCCACAAAGAACAAAAAGGATCCTCTGGTGGCTTGGGTATTTCAATGACACATTAGGTAATGGAGGTAGATCCCTGGTCAAGGGGTCACCCAGATGCTTGCCTTAGTAAGGATAGTCTATGAGCCAAAATTACATCTTCTGTCTTCCATTAGGGTAAACAAAAGAGATTGCTACCTAAATTACACACAAAAAAATAGCCTTACTTTAGGGCACTGTTTTGTGGGATCCTCTGTCCATGGACTTATTTTCTATCCATAACAAGGAATATTCAACTTATTTTAACTTGAATAATGTTCAGAGCCTCACAAATGCACAGAGGAGATGATAGGTTTGAAGGGATAGTCTGAGCCAGCAGAAGTAGCTAGGGGGCTTAAAAGAAAATACATTACCTGCTTCCTCCTCAGACTTAACTGAATGAACATCTTCAGTGGTTAGGAGCTGGGCTTTCTTCCATATGTTTCCATGAACCTTAATTTTAATTGTTGAAACTCTCTAATTCTTCTATGTGATCTCTGACCTCTATTTTTCTTTTCTTTTTTCTTCTGAGACAGTGTCTCGCTCTGTTGCCCAGGCTGGTCTCAAACTTCTGGGCTCAGTGATCTTGCTTCTGCTTCCCCAAATGCTGGTACTACAGATTTGTGCCACTGTACCCAGCTGGTTTTTACATTTCTTTATGAATATAGTTACTAATTCCAGACTTCAAATTCTTTCTGGAAAAAGATGGTGGTGTGTCAAATTGCAAGTATATTTGAAAATAGAGCTCATCTCTACTGAAAAACTTCTCCAGAGAAGAAAACTTCATTCATCATCTGTGAGAGGTGACCATCTACCTTTGGTTGAGATCTTGAAGCCTCAAGTCACACACTACTTTAAAATGTGACCTATTCCAGTCCAGCATGGTGATGCAAGCCTGTAATCCCAGCAGCCCAGGAGGCTGAGGCAGGAGGATCCCAAGTTCAAGGCCTCAGAAACTTAGTGAGACCATGCCTCAAAATAAAAAGTAAAAAGGGCTGGGGGTGTGGCTTAGTAGCAGAGAGCCCCTGAGTTCGATCCCCAATACCAAAAATAAACAAATAAATAAATAAAATGTGACCTGTTCCTATAAAATGTGGGCTGCCCTATGTAAAGTTCTTCTTATATTAAAACAAAGTCGGCATGGTAACATTTCCCTGTTTGTTTTCATTCTTTCCTTGATTACTTTAGAGGATTTTTCTTTTTAGCATGCATAACAAATTATTCTAAAACTTAGCTACTTAACCAACAAACATGGTTTGTGTGGGAGTCATAAATTCTGAGGGTCAGGAATTAAGACTTGGGTGACTCCAGCTCACGTTCTCTCCTGAAATTAAGATGCTGGTTGGTGGGACTTGGCTGAGCTGAGGATTTGCTTCCCAGATAACCTGCTCACATGGTTGTTGGAAGAAGACCTCAGTTCTTTGCTGGCTTTTGGCAGGAGACTTCTGTTCCTTGCCATGTGGCTTTCTCCAAAGCAGCTGGCTTCCTCCAGAGGAGTGACCTGAGAGAGAGGAGAGGGCTGCATGCTTGTTATGACTCGTCTGGTCACACCATCACTCCTAACATAGTCCACTCAGGAGAACTCAGTGGCTGACTGCAGCCCAGCTCAAGTGGAAGGGAATTAAACTCCACTTCTTTTACTTATTTTTAAAATAATTTCTCTCATTATTGATATGCTTTATTTGGTGAGACATTATTCATATATTTCCTTTTAATTCTTTATACATGCTTCCTTTAGTTCTTTGAACATATTTATATTAACTGACCTGAAGTTTTGTATTATAAGCCCAACATCTGGTCTTCCTCAGAGATAATTTTCCCCCTTGTGTATGGGTCATACTCTTCTGTTTCTTTGTGCATCTCAATTTTATTTTATTTTATTTTTTGTATTAGGGATTGAACCCAGGGATGCTTAAACACTGAACTACATCCCTAGCCCTTTTTATTTTTTATTTTGAGATAGGATCTCACTAAGTGCTTAGGGCCTCATTAAGTTGCTGAGGCTGGCCTTGAACTTGTGATCCTCCTGCCTTAACTTCCCAAATCACTGGGATTACAGGTGGGTACCACTGTGCACGTGTGTCTCAATTTTTTTATTGTTGAAAACTGAACATTTATTTCTTAAACATTTTTGAAGTATGTCACATACTCTAATATTCACACTTTTGAAGTATACATATAATTCAATGAATTATATGTAGTATATTCACAGGGTATCACCACTCTTATTCCAGAATATTTTCCTTACTCTAGTAAGAAATCTTGGAGCCCAGTAGCACAATGGTTAGCATGTGGTACTTATAAAAGAAACCTCATACTTACTACTTGAAAAGTGGAAATTTAAAATAATGTATTGTTGTTACTCTGGAAATCAGACAGCTTCCTCTATCCAGGGTCTACTGTTGCTGTTTTGTTGATGTCATTGATCTTTGTTTAGTAACTTTTCTGGACAAATTTTGTAATTTCCCTGTTCTGACCAAAGTCTCTGCTCAGTTAACTTAGTGGTCAGCTAATGATGAAGCAGAGGATTTCCTTAAATGCCTTGAACCAGTAAGTCTCCAACCTTTGCTAGGGGACATTGTTTGTTGTATGGGGCACACTTTCAATGCTTCCACAATTTACAGCTTCCTGCTTATACAGAGCATCAAGTTCCACCCGCAGAGAAAGGCTACCATGTGGGTCTTCCCTGAGCAGGCGCACTGCCCTGCGTGGCGTGTACAATCCATGCACATATGTGATTGGCCTTCTAGGACCCCAGGGATGTGCTGGAGCCTTTCAAAGCCCCTAAATACATCTTGCTTCCGAGATATTTCTTTTAAATATTTGGCCAGACTCACATTTGCCCCAGCTGCTGTTGTAGCCTTAGGCAGCCACAATGTTGAAAATTTTCTATTGATTGTTTTTGACAAACACCCTGGGGAGGAGACCTGTCTTTTCCTTCCCTAACCCAGAAAGCTCTGAATGAGATCACATGACAACATCCTGAGAGTGGGACTTTTCCAGGGACAAGACATGTTACAGTAGTGACAATTATATGGGAGGTACAGTTTGAAAAGCTCTAGACCCAGCATGTCACTCCAGTGACCATAATGCAGCTCAGTTGTGGTTACCATGATTGAAAAGCTGTTGGCTTTGAGGCTACCACAGAGCTGGGGTAAGAATAATAGTGTAAGTTAAAGTACCACAAAGTTTGCTATTCTTCTGCAGTAGTTTTCTTGAATAAATGTTCTATATGTTGTTGCATGCTTGTGGTAAATTTTCCGAGTTTGGAAAAGTTGATTTTTCTTTTTTGGGTCAGTATTCTTATTGCTTTTATAAAGAAGCACATTTTCAAAAAGTCTTTTGCACCTCTCCCCCCTTCCTAGAAGTCTCCAAGCTCTACTTTTTAAGGGGTGGAGCGCCAAAGAATTTGTCAACATATTTTAGAGCCACTACACAGCACCTGCACTGAGAACTGAAATTCAAGGTCTCACCTCAACCTGGCCAAGAGCTTCCATTAACAGTTACAGGATGTAGCAGGGGAATTAAGGGGGTGGGAAGATTAGCCCTCCGGCGAATGTTTTCTCTAAAGCCACACTGGAAGCTTTGGCAGAAGAGCTCATCCCATCTTTGACCACTGGGCAATTCTGCCCTCTGTAACCATCTGCCAGTCTTGCAAAATGGGGAGGCATTTACATTCAGAGAAGCCTGCCGCAGATCCTCCTGATAGTAAGATAATCAAGGGGAGCCAGGTGTCAACCCAAGATAAGAGGACCTGCCAGCCTTCTGGGACCCTCCTTCTGCTCACCTTTCCTAGCCAGGTTACCCAGTGCTCCTGGCAGCTCTTCTTATCTGGATGGTGCCAGCAATTGGTAGCCACATTCTTACTGTTGGTCACTCCAACAAAAGTTCACGGTGCCCTAGAAGGAGATGTTATGCCATCTGTAAATCTGCAAGAGGCAAGTCTCTCTGCTCTTCGATAAATAAGGGAGTTTCCATGGCTTCTACAAGAGCAGTTGGAAACTATAACTGAGGCCTGCATATTTGGGTTAGAAGTATCTGCCTTCAAAATGGCTGGTTGTCCTTGGCCCAGTGTAATATCTGATTAGTAGAAATTCTACTCCCTTGGCTGAGACTTGTTTCCAGAAAATGGATGGTTGAGACTAGACTGATTATACATACCTCGTTTACAGTGAAGGGCCTTCTCAGGAGAGCCGGGGTAGCAGCTCAATGAAGCCAGTCAGCCTTGGTTTTTGTGCCACATACATAATAGTGATAGTACAAGGGATCCTTTATGCTTTCTGGAAAAAAGTCTCATTTTCTACAGAGAAAAGCAGAGATTTCACTTTGCAAGACACTTTGAGAGAGAAATTGGCTCACATGGTATAGAGGAGTAGAAAGGGAATAACTTGAATGTATATACCAGAGCTTTCCCTCCTGGAAATCTTGAACCAGGGAGTGTAGCAGATTAAAGATGGCTGCAAAGTCATTGACATTCCTCCTGTTGAGAGGTGGGATCTATCTTTGGATTATTACTTTTTGACCTTTAGAGTATGGCTGAAGTGATGCTATGTGATTTTATTCTCTTAGAATCCTGAGCCATAATATGAGAAGTTCATCCAGTCTGCTGGAGAGAAAGAGGCTCAGCTGAGCTCAGCCTGAGAACTGTTCCCACCAAGGTGTGGGGCTTGTGAGAAAAGCCATCCTGGATACTCCAGATGGGCCCAAGTGTCAACTCAGTATCACCAGTGACACCCCCCCACTCACTGGTTGGTGCTCCATGGAGCAGAAGAATCATCCTGCTGTGCCTTGTCCAAATTCCTGACCTACAGAATCATGGAATGGTTGTAAGCTACAAAGCCTTGAGTTACGCAGAGATAACTAATTGGAACAGAGAGTCAGTGCCCTTCTGTGAAAGTGTGCTTTAGTCAGGAGCAAGGGACCGGAGGTGGATGCTGACTTTTCTTCAGCTGCATCTAGATGGAGCCTATCTATACATATATCCCTCTAAGGGCCTGCTTGTGCCTCACTAGATGAGCCTCCCAGATGCAAGCTGGTCCCTCCCAATTAGGGACCTCCTTTGTCCTCTTGGTGGGTAGTAAATCTTATGCTTGTGACCAGCAAGTAAATATCTAGAAGGGAAAATGCTGAAGTCATGGAAATGTAAATTTCTAAGCTTATAAATACATACTGTCAAGTTGTATTCCAGAAAATTGCTACCATTTTCTACTTCCTTCCAAAGTCTATGAGAGTGGTGTCTCTCTGCCCCCTCCGGAATACTGACTGCTTCAGGTGTGGTAGTACCAGTGACCTGAGGAGTAATGCTCTATATTTGCATGATCTCAGTTCACTCATTTTTGTATCCACCATGCCTGACATAGTGTCTGGAACAAACTAGAATAAAATATTTTTTTGAATCACAATAAATATTTTTGAATGAATAAAGACTATGAATTTTGCAAAATCTGTTCCTCCAGCCCGCTGCCCTCTCCTGTCTCTATCTTATCCTAGAAATCCCACAGGTGCCTCAAGCTTGTCCCGCACCCCCTGCGTCAACTCCACCCTACCTCTCCCCTTCCTGTGTGGTGTTTCCCCATATCATGAATGGTAACCCCCACACCCAGTGGACCTAGCTAGAAACCTGGGAACCTTCCCTTGCTCCATAATTTAACACTTCCTCTTAACCTCCCCCATCCAACCTATGATCATATCCTGTCAACTCGATTCATCCTCCACCTACTAATCCTCCGTCATCCACTTTTTGGATGCTTTGAAGGTCAAAACCCGTTTCCTCTGTCTTGTTTAAAACCCTTGGTGGTTACTCCACACTCAAGGTGAAAAATGCAAACTCATTAATACTGTCTTCCACAAGCCCCTGAGTCCTTCTCCAACCTCATCTCCTCCAAGTCCCCACCTAGGGCCACAGCTGTAAGCACAGAGCTGAATTCGAAAAACCTTCCTAAGCTCCTTTCTTGTCATTCCATAAAGGAAACAAAGGAGTTTTGTTTTTGCTGTCCATTTGTGGTTTTGAGTTGTATTTTAGAGAAGCTGGCTCCTTTTAAAAGAGCCATCCATTCAGAAAGAGTAGGTTTTATGACAGGATGAAACTTTCTAATCAGGAAGGTAAGAGCTAATCATGCAGATGAGCGACGTTGGCAGCTTAACTAAGTCAGGAGCTGCTGCTATACATTATTAATAAGCAGAGAACTGGTGGCATGGCCCTGGCTATAAATAGCACGAGCTAGCTGGACTCCCAGTCTTGACGTGATAAGGGTACAAAGCTGTGTGCCCTCAAGGAAGGCGCCCGTGGATGGCAGTGTGGTTTAGGTTTGGTGGGGGCATTTGCAGAGGCACCTCTCTGACTCAGACTTCCTGATTGAAGGTGTGTGAGTCAGGGTTCTCTAGAGGAACAGAACCACCAGGAGGTATGATTATAAGAAGGGGATTTGTTGGATTGGCTTACTCGGCCAGAAGCTGGATAGTCCACAATGGCCGCCTGCAGGCTGGAGAGCTGGAGGAACCAGTAGCTGTGCAATCCAAGAGGCTGAAGCCTCAGAAGAGGGATCAACGGTGCTACCCCAGTCCTAGACTGAAGGCTTCTGGACTCCCTGGAGAATCACTGGCAGAGGCCACTTTGTAAAAGTGACATAGTGAGAGTCTGATGTCCTCAGGTGATGGCAGCAGCAATCAAGAACCTGTTCAAGAAGAGTGGAGCTTGCATCTGCTGCTGCTTCCTTGTTCTTCCAACTTTTATTCCATCTGAGCCTCCCATCTTTTGCATGGTGCTGTTCATGCTCGGGGAGGGTCTCCACTTCAGTAGGCTATCTCACATGTCAATCATTCCTAGACACACCCTTATGACACACCCAGAAGCCGCTTAATCATCGGCATCTCTTAATCCAATCAAGTTGACAATTCGAATGAACCCTTAGGGGAGGTGACTATAGAGCCCAGTGGGTCAGAGCACTGGGCCACTGGGACCAAGCACAACCTGTGTCTGGCAGAGCTTATCGGTGTCCTCGTGCTCTGAGGCAGACTGGGGCTACACCCTGCCTTGCCTTGCAAATCTGAGTTGTAATTCCTATGGCTGTGTGGACAGCTCAGCGCAAATCCGTGCCCACAACTAGGAAGGTGACAATTAGTAGATGTCCTATTGCAGATTAGAGCAACTAACTCTGCATCTGAAGGTTGGGATGCTAATGAGGGACAGGACAGCCCATGCTGGCAGCTCCCTGAGAACAGCTATCCTTAAATATCAGACTCAGGCGTATTCTTCCAGAAACTGCTCTCCAGAGGTGGCCATGGCAGATATCTCCAGGATTGCCATGTAATTGGAGCAGAACCAGAGGGCTGGTTAATTAGCATAAGAGGGGCTGGAAATTAATGATGAAAAGTGTTCAAGATGTGTGACTGACTGGTGAGACTTTCTGGGCTTTGTCACTTTTTGTGAATAAGTCAAGTCAGTACTTGACAGCTATCATGTCTCACTCCCGGACCCCGATCCTCTATAATGAACTCTCGGATCTGACTAGAAGGTGGTTCTGATCCTGTTGACAGAACATCTTTGCCTTGGAGTAAACATTCCAATGAAGTGCTGGCCAGAGAGTGGGGACTTCACCTGACTTACAGAGCATTTAAAAAAAATTTTTTTTAGTTGTCAATGGATCTTTTGTTCAATTTTATTTATTTACATGTATTGAACCCAGGGCCTCACACATGCCAGGCAAGTGCTCTACCACTGAGCTACAACTCCAGTCCCACTTTTTTGTTTAAATTTTTTTGTTAGTTGTCAATGGATCTTTTGTTCAATTTTATTTTTACGGAGCATTTTGGAAGGTGACCTCTGTACTTTCTTGCTAATAAATGTCATCTGAGGACTGCTTACTTTGTAGCTTACTACCTGCTAGCAAATTTTGGGGGAGGAGGCATCTTGCCCCCTCCCACCTCCTCTCATGGTAGAAGACTACTGATGTTTACCCAGGGATCCGCAACCCAGAGATGAAAGATTGCCATAGATCAGTCCTTCATGGAGGCATGAGAGGGGGGCAAATTACTTAGATACTCTTATGTCCTGTCTGAATTCTGAGTGGGTCTGGGGATGTGTGTAACCATCTCAGGAGCCGCTGGGCAATGACCTGCTCTGTAACTAACTCGTCCCAGGAAACATGGCAATGGAAATCCAAGAAAATGATGACAATTAATAAAACTGCAAAACATAAGAATTTCTAGAACCTGATGAAAACACTTGAATGTTTACTGTATTTTAGAAGAGTGACTTGCAGTTCTTTAAGTACCAAAAGGCCTCGTACCTTATACTTTATTAGTCTCTTACAGCCAGCTAAGTTAACAATTAAGTTTATGTTTCCTTATTTTAAAATGGCAACTGCAGATCTTGTTCAAAACCAATAACATTTACTTAGAATCAGACCTTAGAATTGTGTAACAGAGATGTGTGGCCTCTTGTTGGGGCTTTTAAGCTTTAACAACAGCTAATTATTATAGATAGCAGCTTTTTCTATTTTTATATTGGATTTCCATAGAAGGTTTCCTGTGAATAGTTAGAAACACTGAACCTATGTATATAGACTCACAAACACTATTTGAGTTAAAATAAAGGAAGAAGGCAGAGGAAGCAAAGGATGTAAATGAGTTGAGGGGATCCAGGGTCACTCCTTATGATGGTTAATTCTGTGTCCACTTGACTGGGCTAAAGGATGCCCAGATAGCTGGTAAAACATCATTTATGGGCTTGTCTGTGAAGGTGTTTCTGGTAGAGATCAGCATTTGAATTGGTGAACTAAGTAAGGAGGATCTGCTCTCACCAATATGGGAGGCCATCAGCCAAACTGTTGAGGGTCTCCATAGGAAAAAAATGTCTGAGGAAAGATGAATTCTCTCTCTTCTCCTGCCCTTTGAAATTGGAGTTCCTGTTTCTCGGGCCTTTGTACTTTAGGGCTCATACACACATAAACATATATACACACAGATATAGGCACATACATACATATATATATGATCCTTAATAAAATCTATATTCTCTCTCTGTTCTCTCTTGCCCTTCTTCCTTCCACCATGTGATGACACTGCATGAAGGCATTCATCTGATGGCATTCCTTTGATCTCGGACTTTCCAGCCTCCAGAACTGTGAGAAATAAGTTTCTGTTCTTTATAAATTTCCCAGCCTCAGGTATTCCATTATAGTGCTACAAAATAGATGAAGACACTGGTTTTCCCTCTTGACCAGTTTTCATGAGCGTACCTGCTGATCCTACTTATACTTTTGAATGTTTTTTGCTTCATTTTCATACTTTACTTTTTTTTCTTTTTAATTATGGAGGTTGTTAAAATGCATCCCTTCACCTCAAGTCCCCCCACCAATGCCCTAGCTCCACGTTCTTTTTAAGACCATGGTCTAATACCACCTCCTCAATTAAGTAAATAATAGTTTGTAATTATTATTTCCTTTCCTGAATTCCTCAAGTATTTAGGCTGATCCATGGAATGATCTTCCACTGGCTGCTGGCTTACAGTATTCCACACTTAACTCACGCGCATTGTCCTGTTCCTTCCTTAAGGTGGTCATGCTTTGGCACTCAGGGCCTTGCTTTCTACTCCTCTACTTGGCAGCCTAAAGCCTGAGACACAGGCCAGGGCTCTCAGATGGAGGGTCTCTGGAGTGTGCTAGTTTAGAGACCCGGATGCTAGTCCTGACTTGGTCGTTAACTAGATGTCTCTCCTGTCTTCTCTTGGACTTCTCCATTTTGCTGCTCTGAAAAGTTTGATGGTTAAGATCATACCTCTCTGCAGTTCCACCAGTTCTGTGTGTCCCCACGGGGTAATTTACTGCCACAGTTTGGATCTGCAACGTCCTCCAAAGACCCATGTATTAAAGTCGTGGTCCTCGGCTGGCACAATGGGAGAGTGTTGGAGCCTGTAAGAAGTGGGACTGAGTGGAAGGAAGTTAGGCCACGGGGGCATTCCCCTGACCCGGACATCAGGCCTCTGGTCTCTGGCTCTTTCTTTGCTTCCCAGATGTCACCAGGTGAACAGCCTCTCTGGCATGATTTACAGGCCTAAGGCAACAGGGCCAAGTCACCATAGACTGAAAACATGAGCCAAAATACACCTTTCCTTCATGTAAGCTGGTTTATCTTTGGTGTGTGTTACAGTAGCAGAAATATGACTAACAAAGTTACTGGAAAATTAATTTATGTAAAAACCTTACCCTAGATTAGAATAAAAGAATATCCCCACCTCCTGTCCCTTCATCGGGAAGGTTATCTGGGGATTGCTCTTGGTAAGCTCCCTTTACCTCCCGGGTGTGGTTAATAAACATCCTGTTTGCTGGGTGTGGTGGTTCATGCCTGTAATCCTAGCGGCTCAGGAGGCTGAGGCAAGAGGATGGAGAGTTCAAAGCCAACCTCAGCAAAAGTGAGGCCCTAAGCCACTCAGTGAGACCCTGTCTCTAAATAAAATACAAAAAAAGGGCTGGGGGTGTGGCTCGGTGGTCGAGTGCCCCTGAGTTCAATCCCTGGTACCAAAACCAACCAACCAAACAAACAGTCTGTTTCAGGGCAGAAAAAAAAAAAAAAAAGGAAGAGAAGGAGAGGGGAGGGGAGTGGAGGGGGGAGGGGGGAGAGACATACTTACCTTTATTTGAAGAAGCCCTGGAGAAGGCTTTTGTTCTGGAAGGCTTAGGTTAGCAGAAGGGAGTCTTGATCTCCTGGATGGCAGAAAGGAAAAGTGATGCATGCACTTGGCAGAAGGAAGGAAAAATAGTCCAACATGGAGTGTTGGCTCTCCCAAAGCCGAGAAGAGACAGGGGCAGTGGGACCCATGTTGGTCCCCCTGTGCCCGCTCACAGTGCTCACAGAGATGCCCGAGGAGGCTAGAAACTGAGGCTTGGGGGTCACAGGGTAAACCTGGGGACACTGAAGAGGACTTCCGTGTGAGGAGCAGCACAGCTTGGGGACAGCGGACATCTAGAGTCCTCGCTGTGCCACAGGAGGAGCAAGGGTGGCAACGTGATCAGGATGCCATGACAATATTGTCTTCACCCCGATCTTCCTGCCCTGCTTCAGCAGCGATTTTGGCACAACCAGAAGGAAGGGAAGCGTCCTCTTGGGAAGGAAGCCACAAAAAAAAATGACTGAAGGTGGCCCTCAGCTGAGAATGTTAAGTGGGAGCTCTGCTAGATTTGATTTAGGAAAATTAAAAAAACAAAAGAATGTGACATTTTCTCACCTCAATTTCATACAGCAATTTGAGAGAACCTATTAGAAATCCATGCTTTGCCCATCTTCAGCACAGGTGGGAAGAGAAACTGCAAACCCAAAGCCCGGGCAGAGGCCAGGAAAGCCCAAGGCCTGGCCCCTGGAGGGCGCTGACGCCCTCGGGTTCATGGGATGCGCATCGATACACTGGCAGGCCAGGAGGTGCACAAACCTCTCTAACAGACAGAAGGGAAGCCCCAGGAGGAGCCAGACACAGGGGGCAGTCCACGTGTGTCTTGGGTGGGGCACCTCGAGGGGTAGGGGCTGAAACAATCACCTAAGATCAGGACATCTGGTTCTGGTTCTGGTTCTGTTCCAGATCCCTGGGGCTTCAGGCATCCAAACTCAGCAGGCAGCTGCCCGGGACCCTCCTGCTATAACCCAGACTGGAGCAGGGTGGCTGCCCTCTCAAGCCACTTGCAAAGATCAAGCTGTCTCACAATTGGGTCAACATCTTCTCAAAAAATGGGCAAAACAATATGCTTCTTACTGATTATATACGTTTATTACATGGCAGGCAGGGAACACTTCGTCTGCTTGATAGAGCAATGCTGTAGGGAAGAAGTTATTATTATTATCCCATGTCACAGATGAGGAAACTGAGTCAGTGTATTTAATGACTTGTACTATATCAAGGCACCTGGAAACAGGGGTTGCGTTCAGTTCTCACAGTTCCTAAGTCCGGCACTGCCTACTGTGCCTACAGTGCTGCCTACTCGAAGCTGAAGGATTCAGGAGTATGTCTCTGACCTTCCCCATCTTGCTCCCCAGGTCATAGAGTCTCAGCAGGCATTTGTGACCTTCCCGGGAGCAGGTCTTGAGACCCCTGGGAGAGGTGCCCTCTCTAGACCTGGAGGAAAGGCCCTTCTTTATCTCTGAGGATGAAGGTACAAGACAGGAAGCCCACACAAGGCCTGTTTCCCCAGCTGATTTGTGCCCATTGCTCCCTCATTCTCCACCATTCTACTCTCATCAAATCTACTGCTACAAAACACTGTCGAATCGCTTCTGCAGGCCTCTGGGACCCAGCCCAGGAGCTTTGGCAGCCTGTTTCCAGGATTCACGTAGATGGGCCAAGGGTGGACTCGGGCAGTTGAGGCAAAGGAGCGTGGGGAAGGGCAGGTGGACGTTTGGTCCAGGAATGGCTCCTTCCAGGGGCCACGAGAGGGGACAGAGGAAATAGGGAGTCAACTTTCCAGAGCTCAGAGGGCTGCTTCCTTTGCTCCACAAGTTTGGCTTGTAACAGAGAACCCAGAGAGGGACTCTGACCTTGAACTCTGGTATTGGGCAGAACAAGGCTACTTAATGAATGGGGGGCCAAGTCCTTAACGTGAGCCTCGGTTTCCTCGGATCTCCATCACAGGATCATTGTGGGGAGGAAATGAAATGATGTGATAAACATTTAGCTCAGCATCTGACCCTCATTTAATTGTTCAAGAAATGGGGCCTAAAATGATATCATGGCAATTATAAAATAAATATCCAAATCTGGCTGCTAATGGTTTCCTGATCTCTCACAGTAAATAAATCCTTGTGAAAGGGAACTCAGCCTGGGGTTTGTTTGGAGTCAGGTTCTTCCTACTGTGTTGCAAAGTCAGCAGGAATCTGAGGCCACCTTTCTAAATGGGATCCTGTGTCACGGGAATTCCACTCACCTGAAAGCACCTTGAGGTATTATTTTTTTTTCAGTTGTGTGTACACACATAAACTGTATATTCATTTAAAAAAGCAGGGATGTGGCTTTTAAGGTCATGACATCCTTGGGATCCCAGGAGCCCCTGCTGCAGGTGTGTGAATGTCCTGGTGATAGTTTCAATCACAGACGCATCTTTGGCCCAGGGATGTTACGACCCCCGCCCCCACCCCGTGAATCTCACATTTCATCACGGTCACACCTCCCTCCCTCAGCAGAAAGTCTTTTTTGGTGTTTGCATCTTAGTTCACTTTTAAAGAAATTTCTAGCTCGGCTCCAGTGGCTTTTGTATCTCATTACCCTCTTGATAATTAGCTCTATCTCATTACACCCCAGCCCAGTTGGAATAGGATTAGCTGGTTCAGGTGTAAACCTGTGGAGTGCATCTTACTACACCTCTTCAAAAATCCCAGGCAGGCCTTCTGCCGCAGCCAAATTAGGACAACTGCTTCCAGCTGTGTACAGTTCATTACCACTTCTATTTCAGGAAAAAAAAATCCACTGTATTTCACATCTGGTCATACGCTTATTAATTATGGACTTCTTATAACAACTGTGCCTAATTAGGACAGAGTTGAGACCTTTGCCGAGCCTACTGATTCTTTATGTTTTCTTGTTCTTCGTACCTCATTACCCTCCCTCCAAATTATGCCCAATTTGTTTTACATCCCTGCCACATTAAGACAATTGCTCTCAGGTGTGCATATTTCAACACACTTTGCTTTCCAAGCAAGATTCGGTTGACCAGGACTCTCCTTGTTTTCATATCCTACTAGGATGGCTGCCTTTTGGGTCTTTTGATCACATTTACCCTGAATGGAGTAATTCAGCTTGGGCTTGCTAACCCTGGGCTGGACTCTGGTCTCCTTCATTGGCTCCTGGGAAATTTGTGAGTCCTGATCCTGGGGAGGCAGGAACCGTTACACCTCAGTACAAGAATCCTGGGTGCAGTGGCCTTGGTCCGTTCTTAGAGCGTGTGAGGTGGGGATCCGTTTGTTCTACCAAGAAATGGTCAAGGGTGAAATGCCAAATTGTCCTACCAGCAAGGGCACCTGAATAGTAACAGTCCCCAGCTTTCAGGAAAGCAGAGCTCAGAAGAGAGCAGCAGGGGTTAGGCGGAAAATTTCAGTCAATCCTATGAAATACCTTCCTAAATGAAAGGAATTCTTTGCGAATATGAACTCTGACAAGAGGAAGATCACAGTGGAAGTTTGAAGAAGCAAATGGAAGTATAAGCTCCATGTCACAAAGGCTGTCTCATTTGCTTGCCTCTGCATGAATCCCACATCACCCGAGCTGTAACAGGCAATTAAATCTTCCTGACTTACTGAATGAATGCATCGGTGCTGAGAAATCCAGGCACATGACTTGACAGTAGGAGCCATTAGGGTTTGGTTGCCAATTCAGTTTGACTGTTGTTCTTCCTCCCAAGCTGTCTCAAGCACAGAACGGTGACTGGGAGGCTCTGACAACACTGAGCACAAAGGCAGTCCTGAAGGGGGCTGGGGCTTCTGTGACTGAGGGCAGGGCCCCAGGGTGAGGGTCCCACCACACATTCTATGAATGCCTGTCTCCACAGTGTGGCCTGTAGGAGCTCAGGCCTGGCCCTGGCTCTTAATTTGAGCTGATTTGGATCCACCCAAAAATGACCTTGTCTTTCAGGGCCTGGAAGCAGGGCTTGTCCCCTTCAGGCAAGGGCAACATGAGAAAGGTAAACTTGCCCAATCGGCAGGGACATTAGCTGTGAAGGCGAGAAAGTTCTATTTGGGAAATAAGATTTAAGATTTTGATGTAGCTGTGAAAACACTGCACGGGATCAAAGCCCTGGAAGTAACTGTGTTCATAGGACAGGTGTTTTAAATGAGTGCTCATGGGGTGAAGGGCACAATCGCACCCAAAGCGCAATTTTATTAATAAATTAAAAGGGGTACTTACGGGTGATAATAAGACAGCTAAAAGTAACAGAAAACCTGCAGCAGAAACTACTACCAGCAGTTCTGAGAACGTAATTTGCCAATTCATGTTAACTGCATCCAATCTGTTAAATTGGTTTTTCTTTTTTAAGGAATTTATTCTAAAGGTAGCTAAGTTGGGAGAGATGCTTCTAGTAGTTTCCGATCCCTTGGGCATGGTAAAAGGGAAAGTATTATTTAGGACACATGTTCACTGTAGGGACAAAACGACACACTTGTGAAGCACCACGGAGTAGATAACAGTGACCAGAGAAGGGAACTCTCCCCTGAACTGCTTTGGCTTGCAGAGCTACTTTGTGACCACCAAGGGGTGGGGGTGATACAACCTCAAAGTCTTCCTTCTTCATGGTTCTGCCTGTTGGCCATCTCAGGACCCCTCCCAGTCTTGTGGGCCTTCTCCATGACCCGTGACAACATTCCAGCTGCAAGAATCCCCTTATATCTGCAGGGGACTGGTTTCAGGACTCCTCTCTGGATATCCAAACCTAAGAACATTCAAGTGACTTGGTACGAAGTGGCTTGTATTAGCCTATAACCTATGCACATCCTCCCATAAACTTTAAATCATCTCCAGATGACTTACAATACCTAATACAATGTAAACAACATATAGACACTTGTATGGTTTGTTTTAGAGAATAAAGACCTGTTTGGTACACATGTGGTTTTTCCCCCTGAATATTTTCAGTCCACAGTTGGCTGAATCCCTAGATTTAGAACCCGTGCATAGGTTGGGCCAGCTCTATGTCATCCCATGTGTCCCTTCTGTGCAGGAAGAAAATGGAGTTGGGTGTGGTGGTGACTGTCTGTAATTCCTGCACGGGGGAGGTTGAGGTGAGAGGATCACTTGAATCCAGGAGTTTGAGACCAGCCTGGGCAACAGTGAGACCCTTTCTCAATATATTCATACACACATATGTACATACATACACACTTACATAAAAAGAAAAATGGAAAAGAAAAAGAATCAGGAATGAGACTATATTTTGCTTTATTTTTGTTGTCCCTTTGGTGAGCCTTAATTTGTTGACCTTTTTACCTGCAACTGCCCATCTAGAGAGTGGTCGTCATGGATGATGTGCCTCTTGGGGTTATATGTCAGTGTGTGTGTATGTTGGGGCTTGTCCTTGGTGGCACTTTTCAGTCATGGCTGAACAGTGCAAAACCTGTCTCACAAACATCCCCCAGATAGGGCCATAACATGGAAGAATCTTCACGGTGCCCAGTGACGGCAGATTCTAAGACAGTCATGCCGCCTCCAGCTGCATCCCTTCCACCAGGCACGGAATGCATCGCTGGGTATTCTTGACCTTTTGAGGAATGAGGACTGATGTACCAACCTTCAAGAAAGACCACTGAACTCCCTCTTCTGGGCAGAAGGGACCCTTTCCAACGTGTCATCACTGTAAGCACAGCAAGGACCCCACTTTCCTAGATGCTGCTCTGGAGCAGCTCAGTGGCCATTTTTCTGTTGGCTCTCAGTGTTTCTGGAATTCTACTCAGTCAGTCCAAGCACAGGGTCTCTCCACACCAGGGAAGCTCTCCTGAGCGCTCCCCAGTCCTGCCCTGGCTCTTCTGCCACACTCGGGGTTCTCCCCCTAGAGAGGGCAGGAGAGAAAAGAAAGGCACAGAGTCTAAGCTGAGAGGCCATGGCCATCAGAAAGAAGCTTTCACACCAAAGTGGCCCATTCTAACCTCCCTGGCCGCCCTCTTTCCATCCCCGCTTCCTGGGGCGACTAATGCCAGTGGCCTTGTTGAGGACTGTGCTTTCCACAGTTTTCTCCTATACAGATTCAACTTCTTTCCACCAGGCCTCTGAACCATAGAGCTCTGAAACATTCCTCCCCGCAGAAGCCTGTGGAAGGTCACCGTGCAGTGTGCTGTGCAGAGCTGCCAAACGGGCCAACCTGGTTTCCCGCTCAACCCTGAGCGTACGCGTGAGGATTTGATCCAGCTCCTACGCTCTGACGTAATAAGGATGTCCTCTGTATGCATGTGCCTGGGGTCCAGCAGTCGACACATGCTGGCCTTCAGGGGATGTTTGCTGAGAGAAGAATACAAGAAAAGCAACATACTACATTTAAGCTTCTCAAAACATCTTTTAATTTTCAGTTTTTCCCATTAAGACCAAAGTTGTTGCAAACAGGCATAAAACTCCCCACCACCAGGGCACCAGGTGAGACCCTGGACATTCACGGTCCTCCTGGCTCTCCTTCCTGTATGTTTCAATAGGCACCCAGTCAGTGACTGTGGCCTCTGGTGACACATGAGGCAGGCAGAAGATTTGGGGGCCTTGGGGACAATGGTAAGGTCCAGTGGGCCAGGAACACAGGGATCACCCACACCACAGGACAGCAATTTGGAAACAGGCTCAGGTGGCCACCCAGAGGAGAGAGGTCCCAGCAGTCCCATCGTCCTCGCACTCAGCTGAGCAGACCTGGGCTGCTTCTGAGATGAGAAAGACTGAGGTGCTCGTGGGAGGACAAGTGAGGACCTCAGAATCATTATCCCCATATAAGGTTCTGAGTGAGATGGAACATTCTCTAACCCTTATCTTCTCTTGGAAAATAAAGGGAGAGGGTTGGATCACCTTTCATTGTTCCATTTTTGTCACTAATTTTATGGGTTTTTTTCTTTTGATAGAGTAGAAATAAAACAAAAAGGCAATAAACCAACCAATACCCTGTGTTCAAGCTACAGCATACAAGTTTGCTCAGGGATGTGGATAAAGGACATTTTTTTCTAACCCTGAGGAGTTCCTCTTTTGTTAGGGAAATCTGTCGAAAGTCACAGCCTGCTGAGAAGCCACTTATTTGATTTTGGCAATAGAAACAGAAAGCAATGAGCATACACTTATTTCACTAGGCTCTAAAGGGACAAGGTCAAGAGAATAAAAATCTTATTGTTCACGTAATAGAACCCTATTAAGTAGTCACAGAAAGGGACTACAGCTTAGGTGGTAGTCTACTTTCCAAGGTGGAAGTTTACATGTTGGGCAATAAAACATTGCTGAATGTCACAAATTGATTCATTTGTTTCTTGGAGTGTCATAACTTGACATGCCCTTCCACCCTGTCCCACGCCAGCTCCTTGGGAACAGACTCCATTAAAATTGCTGTTACATCACAACATTTGGTACTGCAAACTTTCTCAGAGTTCATAAAAAGCCAACACTAAAGAAAAAATCCTAACCCCACCTTTCTGCTAAGTATCAGTGCAGACAAAACTAAGTCAGCTCAGAACATACCAGAAAACACTGAAGAAGGGGTGGGTCCGGCTGAGGAAAGAGAAGGGGCCCCCACCCCCGCGGCACGCCCCTCACACGGTAGTTATTTTCTTGTCCTTGGTGGCCTGCTTGATGGCGGCCTGCTCGCAGATGATCTCCTTGAGCCGCTGCAGCCGTGTGTTCTGGGTGGTCTGGTCCCCCACCCCGGTCTGACTGCGGTGCAGCAGGGTGAGGGCGTGGATGTACTCCAGCTCCGTGTACTTCACGCCCTGGTCCACCACCAGGTTCAGGAGCTCGTCGGCCGTGTTGTAGAGCATCTCGTAGTACTGCCTGCGGAGACAGGCCTGCTCAGCAGTGGGACTGCCCGCTTATCCGCAGCCCTCCCCTGGCAGGCAGGTCGTCCGTTCAGTCCCCACTCATTCACTCGCTCATGCATCCGTTTCTGGAGCCAGCCTCTGTGAAATAGAAGTTTCTTTCCTCCCCAAAGGGGGCCAATAGCAGTACCTACCTTTCAGGGTTATTGGAAGAATTAATTTAATACACAGAATAGTGGTACTTGATAAAGAGGAGCTCTTACTAGGAAAGAAACAATAATTTGTTAAAGCTAGAAGTAATAGCAGTATATAACGATGAGCAAGACAAGGCCCCTTTCCTCAAGTAGCTCTGAAGAAAGGGAAAGAGAAGCAGAGAAATTATGACCTTACTGTTGACCAAGTTCCTTCCTGTTCAACCCTTGATGCACCCAGGAATCTGGAACTCCCATTTCTCAGATAAGGAAACTGAGTCCAAGAGAAGTTAGAGGACTTGCCCAATATTACAAAGACAGTGAGTTCCGGCAGCAGGATAGGAACCCAGGACTCTGACTCCAAACGCATTAGTATTTCTTTCCAGACATGGAAAGTTCAAAAGAATGTTCATGTGCCGTGAGTGACGTGTATGGAATTGACAGCAGAGGAAGAAAAAGTCACACTGTGTTGAGAGGAGGGTGTGGGACCAGGGGCAGGTCTCACGGGGGTTGGCTTTGGTCAGGCGGGGCTCCCAGGAGGGAAATTCTAGATGGAGGGGAGAGCGTGATCGAGGACAGGGAAGACTGACCTGGCGACTGGGGAGAGCAGTGGAGTAGTGGGGTGTCCTGGGAAAGGACAGGTGAAGCCAGAGGTAGAGTGCTGAACAGGGCTGTGACTTTAGGCTGAGGTAAGCCACCCAGGGGCCTCCCTCTGCCGGTGCCAAGGCTTTGTCCAGGCAGTCATGCTTCCGGAAGGTGATGGCAGGGTGTGGAATGGTCTGGGTGGGGCTGGGCTATAATTCTAGCAAAAGGAGGGAACTTGAGAGCCCCTGGCCTGCGGGGCCATTGGCTGGGTGGTGGAGAGAAGAGCAACCTGCGTAGGAAATGTGCGTTTGCGCGCCCCTCTTCTCCATGCAGAGAGAGGGTGAAGGCGGGAGTCTGAGAAGGTGAAGGGAGTCGCCATTCCTAAAATGGCCGTTACCACCACTATACCCCAACGCGTCTGCTGGACTCCGAGCCACTACTTGCATGGTCACCAAACTACCCAGGAAGGGTGATTTGGCACGGGCTCCGAGCCAGTTTTGCCACCACAGCTCATTAGCAAAGGACAGGAGAGCCTTCCCAGGCCTGGTTCACTTCTCTCTTCCTAACACAAAGGGCTGGAGTTTTGCCAAGGTCACAGGGACAGACCAGGGAGCAGGCCCAAGGAAACGCTAAGGTACAGGGACCTCACAAACCGTCATCAGGGTCACTGGCTTGGGAATCCTGTATTATTGGATTAAGGGCCTTTGATTTGTTTCTTTTTCATCAGGAACATTTTGAAAAAAAATATATGTATATATCCTAAGGAAAGATGAAGCCATCCTTGGGTGGGGAATATATTCAAGGAGGTCTGTGGTTTTGAAACTACTTCAAAAATTGCTGACACGATGGGACTGCTATCAAGAAGAGTTCTGGTAACTTTTTATATTATTTTTTTTTCCTGCTTGCTCACCCTACTTTTCTAATTAACATACTATTTAAAAAATTGGAGAAGAAGAGAAGTAACACTTTTTTTTTTTTTTCCTGAGACAGGGTCTTGCCCAGACTGGCCTTGAACTTGGGGTCCTCCAGTCTTCCGAGTCACTGGGATTATAGTGTGCACACTGCACCCTGCAGAGTAATACTCTTTTGTCAACATTCCCTAAACAGTGGCAGGGATAAACACGCTCATTTTACGAGCGACTCTATGAGCGTCTCTTGGGAGCAAACTGTTCGGCATGCCTTAGAGGGTCCTCTTCAGACTAATTTCCTGTAGTGGTTTCTAAGGAGTGTTCATTTTAACGCCAGGGAACCTGATATTCAGGAACCACTGGTCAGGGGTGACCTTGAATGTGACACAGCACTTCTGGCAGAAGAACAGAATGAACCATCTCCAGGCCAAGGGTCTGGGAGCCACATTAGCTACAGTCAGGACATTTTTGAAGCTGCATGTTTGGCATGGTACCTATGTGAGTTTTGCACCCTACTCCTCAATACACCTCTTGTAATTTAAAAATATTTGACAGTAGTGTTTACAAATAATATTTTAGAGAAAATCTTATGCTGTAGGAAGATGCGCCATATTTGTCCCATTTTCACATGCTCCCTGGCACACAAGGGCCTCTTCCCTGACACTGGCTCTTGTTTTAAGAAGTGAGGGCCTAAATAATTTAATTCTGTTTCCCTTAGCTATACCGATGAGGGGCAGAGCTGTTTGTTTAGGAAACTTGCTAAGAACAGACATGTAAAAATTGCTCGAGGAGAACTCACATGCAAATCGAGATTTACCAAATGGAACGAGAGCGTGGGGCTTGTGATGCTTTCAAAGTCAGAAGGGACTTCTAGACTGGTGGTTCTTGAACTTCAGAGGGCCTCACTAACAGTTCCCTGGGGAGTTTCTTAAAAGTGCAGAGTGCAGAGGCCCTGACATAGATACTGTGACTGCCAAAGGTTCTGAGCCAGCCAGGACTTCGAGCCAGAGTCTCCTTGGGGAATAAACACCCATCTCCTCCTGCCAGCTCCTAAAAGCCTCAGGGAAGACCACAGGAGTCTGGTGTAAAGGGTTGTGATGCTTTTCACTGAGACTGAACCAAAAGAATTGGAATTCTTCGCATTATAATGTTAATATTTTTCTCATTTATCTTAGGAAGTAACACTGAGCCCATCAGCCTAGTTGAAATTGGATTTCTTTTGAAAAGTCTGATGAATTGTTTCTAGGGATACTGGCTGGTTTTCCACAGAGACTGTTGTTTCCTGCTGGGAGCAAACAAGATGAAGGTGCCTGGATTGCTAGTCCCGGAGCTTCTGGTGTGACAGTTGACGGAGGGCATGCCACTTAAGTCCTTAATGTTTCAATATCCTGTGTGCAATGAAGACCTTTATAAATCCCAGATTGACACTTCGAAGTGGCCTGAGAGACTGCGAGAGTTCTCAACAGCTTCAGATGAACAGTGTGCCAGAATTGCAAAGCCGAGTTATTAAACAAAATTGACAGGTAACTGATGGTGTATTTTTCTATAGTTAGGGAAAAAATTCCCCTATAACCATGATGATATATTAGATCATAAAGGAACATAAATATTTAAAGACGAAATGAAATTCATTTCTCTTTCAGAAAGGCACCCAGCAGCAGAGACTGATGAATCGGCATAGCCACAGTGAGACGTGGAGGTGGGAAGGGTGCTGTGTGGTGCCCTCAAGAGAAACTAGGAAAACGCCCGAACCATGCAATTAGAGGGCCTCGTGATGAACCCTGACAGACCCAATGAAATCACGTCAGCCACCAGGGGAATCGTTGATCACACACATCGAGGCCCCAGGAAAAGGGAAGCTTGGTCTTTATCACCGAGCATCAAAGGAGCGGCTGTGGCTTCCAGGCGCCATGTTTGCACTAGATGGCACTTCACTTAGCTGCCTGCATGGGATCATGAGCCCACTGGACTTAGACACCTTCTAGCTCAGGACCTGCAGAGCAAGTCTCTTCAGAGCCTGTGATTCTCAGGGGTCACTTGCTAGATGTGGACCCGATACCCTAATCTGAAGACCAGAGTTTCACATCACCCTGGCGGACAGAGCAGTCTGCGAAGAAGTGTGGGCCTTCCGTGGCCTCTCTCATCCTTTGCTGTGTGCTCTGGGCAGCAGGTCCCAAAGTATCGTGAGCAGAGAGGGCAAAGGGGTGGCATGGTAGAGAAGTAGTGCGTGATGTCACACAGTCTGGCCCTCCTGGTCACAGTCTATAACAGACAACATTGACACTTCATTCTGCGGCAAACAAAACATTTTCTCTTATCTTCCTCATGTTTGCTTTAGTGATAGACTGTTCATCCTGCTTTTTCTTGTTTTTTTTTTCCTTTACTTGTATGTGTGTGTGTGTGTGTGTGTGTGTTGGGGATGGAACTCATGCATTCCAGGCAAGCCCTCTACCACTGAGCCACACCCCCAGGCCCCTTACTTTACCTATGGCAGGGGGCTGGGGTTGTGGCTCAGTGGTGGCACGCTTGCCTAGCATGTGTGAGGCACTGGGTTTGATCCTCAGCACCACATAAAAATAAATGAATAAAATAAAGGTACCCTGCAACACTTCCCCCCAGGGATTCTGTCCGAAAACATTCATACCATTTACAATGATATGAAGGTCATTTTTGTAGGGTGGGCATATCTTTTTAAAGTTTTATAATAAATTTGTATTTCTCTGATTGGAAAACTAACATACATTATATAGAATACCTGGAGCATGCAGAAAGATGATAAGGGAAAAAGATTACTCGTATAATTCCATCATAAAGACATACCACATTTTAGTGGGGAAAAAGGGATACTCATACACTGCTGGTGGGAATGCAAATTGGTGCAACCATTATGGAAAGCAGTATGGAGATTCCTCAGAAAACTTGGGATGGAACCACCATTTGACCCAGCTATCCCACTCCTTGGTTTATATCCTGAGGACTTAAAATCAGCATACTACAGTGACCCAGCCACATCAATGTTTATAGTAGCTCAATTCCCAATAGCTAAACTATGGAACCAACCTAGATGCCCTTCAACAGATGAATGGATAAAGAATATGTGGTATATATACACAATGAAATTTTACTCAGAATGAAATGATGGCATTTGCAGGTAAATGGACGAAGCTGGAGAATATCATGCTAAGTGAAATTAAGTCAATCCCTAAAAACCGGAGGCTAATTGTTTTCTCTGATAAGCAGATGCTGATCCATAAATGGGGAGTGGGTAGGGAAGAATGAAGGAACTTTGGATTGGGCAGAGGGGAGTGAGGGGAGGGGAGTGGGTGTGGGGAAGGGGAGGGTGTGTCGGGGTGGGAAGGCCAGTGGACTGAGACAGACATTATTACCTTCTATACTTATATGATTACACTACGGGTGTGACTCTGCACCAAATACAGCCAGAGGAATGAGAAGTTGGGCTCCGTTTGTATACAATGTGTCAAAATACACTCTACTGTCATGTATAACTAATTAGAACAAATTAAAAAAAAGACATGCCACATTTTAGCATATTTCTGAATAGCTCCCTCCACCTTCCACCATGTAGTATTCCAGTGCTGCTGGGTTGCTTTTTGATTTTCAGTGTATATAAACAAACTTTTACCTGGTTTACTTTATAGAGTATCAGTACTTTTCTGACCTTTAAGAGCTGCTCATGTTTTCATAGACAAGACATCAGGGGAGTTTCAGTCTCGCATCCCTGGCCCCTCCTCCCACTTTGGCAAACTCAGCATGGAAGTTAACACTGCCTTTCTGGAAGGACTGCAAATAGTTTCAGTTTCCTTTTTTGTAAACTTAGGGGAAAAAGCGCCACTAAAACATCTACTCCCACCCACGGGAGCTCTCCTTCCTGTACCTGTAGGCTTTGGGTGTAGCGGTGATAGGAAGGCCTTGACTACAGAACTATCCACAATCTCTGGATAAAGCTCTGCCATTTGTCTTCCTTTGCTTAGAGGAATTCGGAGTCCTAGATTCCTGAGTGAAAACTGCTTTTAAATACAAGTTGTCCTTCAGTATCTGGAGGGTCAAGGCCCTTATATAAAATGGCATATTATTTCCATATAACCCTCCCATATTTTAAATGATTTCTAATTATTTATACTATCTAATATGATGTAAATACAATGCAAATGGTTGTTATAGTGTATTATTTAAGGAATAATGACAAGAAAAAATCTGTATGTTTAATATTTTTCCTTAATATTTTTGATCCTTGGGTGTTTGAATCCATGATGTGGAATCCATGGATGGAGAGCCCATGAGTAAGGCTGGCTGATGACGCAGCTACGGTTCATGCTGGTTTTTAGAATCTGTCTTGATTATAGTAATGTCAATAATAATGTTTAGCTTTTAGATATATCAACAGAGTTGAAACTTTGAAATGGGTACAGCTATCCACATTTTATAGATGAGCAAACTGGGATAAAGTTTATGCGTGATTTGTCTAAGACCTCAAAGTGAATATTCATATTCCAAAGCCACAGAATATACATATCGGAAACTGTAAAAAGAAAAAGTACTAATTTCAAAGAATATTTGTATAGCTAATTCATTGTTAGTCCTGATTTTGGAAATATAAATGAAATAAAATTCCCATACTAACTCTTTGCCTTCTATCATAATGGAATGAGCCAGTAATGAGGAAAGCTAGAATTCATTTATATGAACTTTGTAGTTAAATTTAAAAACACTGGATTTGACCTGGGAATTAAATGATACAAACTTAAACAATATGTAATGAAGGAGTTACTAAAAGAGTTTTGACTATTTCATTTTATTACCTTTCTTTCTTCCTTTGCTACTCCAAGCTGGAAATTCATGGATGAGTACTTTTTTTCTTCCTTTTTTAAAGTTGACTGCCCTTCTGATTCATTACTTTTGAGTAATTAAGTGTTTTCATTGTAAAGACTGTTTCTGAAGAGGGAACTCTTTTTTATACTGTTGGTGGGAATGCATATTAGCATAGCCATTTGGAAAACAGCATGAAAAACCTAAAGAGAACTACTGTATGATCCAAAAATCTCACTCTGTATATCTTTAAAGGAAATAAAATCATTAAAAGAGAAATCTGTCTTGTTTATGGCAGCACTATTCACAATAGCCAAGATAAGGAATCAACCACAGCATCCACAGATGCATGCCAAAAGGAAATGTGACATATATACACAATGGAATATTATTTGGTCATAAAAATAGTGAAATAATGTTATTTGCAGCCACATAGATGGAGCTAGATGAAGGTCATTATGTTAAGTGAAATAAGTCACAGGCACAGAAAGACAAATGCCATGTGTTCTCACTCATTTATAGAAAGCAAAATGTTGATTTAGAGAAAAATAGAATGGAAAAGTGGTTACTAGACACTGGAAAGAGCCCTGGAAGGGCACAGAAAGAAGTCAGAGAAGGGCACCCAACACAGCTACACAGGAGGAATTAGTTCTGGTTTTCTAGAGCGCATGGGGTGACAACTGTTGGTAGAAGTAGACGGAAGTGCTTATTGCCCTCATTTCATCGTTACACACTATATACAGGTATTGAATTATCATACCATACCTCATAAATCCATGCAAATATTATGTCTCAGTAAAAAAGACTTTCTCATTTAATCCTTCCTGAGATAAAGCTGTATTGGTGACAACAAGAGAATTAAGCGCTGACTTGTGAAATACAAGTTTAAGAGGGACCGAATGTAACTTAGTAGTGACTGTAGCTCCCCAAATTACTTTTAGCCAATACCAGCTGAATATTCCTTATCTGAGATGCTTGGGAGTAGAACTACTTTGGATTTCAGACATTTAAAAAATTTTTTTTCAGAATATTTGTATGTATATGCTTTGGGGATAGAACCCAAATCTAAACCTGAAATGCATTTGCTTCTAACATACACTGTGGTTTGAATGTGTTTTGAGTGTCCCTCCAAAGGCACATGGGTTAGGAGACTTGGTCCCCAAGGTAGCAGTAGTAGGAGGGACCTCTGAAGAGGTTGTGGGGTCTGTTAGTAGGTTCGTGGGTCACTGGGGATGTTGCCCCTATCCTAGGAGGGGAATACTGGTCTCCTGGATTGAGTTCCCTTGAGAATCAGTTGTTAGAAAAGCCTGGAGCTGATCCCTGAGTTCTTCTCTGGCTTCCTGAATTAAGATGTGATCTGACACTCCTCCAAACTGCCTCCCATTGCCATCTACTATGATGTGATCCAGCTGAGGGACCCACTCTCATCAAAGCTGAGCAGGTTCAGCTACCATGTCCTTGAATTTCTACAACTGTGAGCTAAGTAAACCTCTTGCCTTTATAAGTAGCTTGCCTCAGGTACTTTGTTATGGCAATGAAAAGCTGACTAACAACATTTTATACACATAAACTGAAAGCAATGTTATATAATATTTTTAGTGAGCTTGTATTTTGACTGCAACTGGTCAGGTGTTGGTGCTCAAAAAGTTTTGGATTTTGGAGCATTTCAGATTTTAATTTTTCAGATTAGAGATGCTCGAATTGTAATTGGCATATTTCAAGCACTTCAATAAAACCTCAGGGGTAAAAGGGCCACTACATCATCAGGTGAAACATTCAACTTCTGTTTTCTCTGCCTACCCAGTGGTACATATGATAATAAGCATGGAAACGGAAAGAAAGGAACTGAATAATCCATAAACTAGATAATCATTCCATAAATAATTGAGAGGTGGTTACAACAGAAAGACTTTGAGAGGTAAATACTCAAGAGATCAACTAAACTCAGATCCTGGTTGTGCCGTTCATTCCCTCTGACTAGCTACATGACCTTGGGTAAATGATGTCAGCTCTTTGGACATCTGTTTTCCATGTGGAAACTGAAGAGGTTATAGGTGCAACTTAAATGCTGCTGGTCTTTTTGGATTTTGCAACCTTGATGGCATCCCCTACTGGGTTCTTTAACATCATGGGGCTTCCATTTTAATCAGTTGATGCTGATTTTCACCAAGCAATGGTAGGCAAGATGCATTAGCAACTGATTTGGAAATGCTTCCAAAGAAGTGTAGTCTTATATCAGGTATATGTTCCAGACCAATAATAAAATGGATGGTAATCCCACATGTCAGAAGAATAAATTAGTTTATTAAAAATATAATATAATTGCTCTTATTTATCTTCCCCTTCAAAGAGTTTAGAGTTTATTATAGACATGATTGAACATTCTAATTTGAAATGAGTTGGAACTTATTTCCATTTCAGGAATAAGAACACTAAGGTAGAGAAAAGCTGAGTAATTTGCAGACAGTGAGTGGGAGAGTTAGATGAACAGAGGTGAGGAGAACCTGAAGGTCTGTGGTTTTAATGTATGCTTGGGCACCTTTGGTCATCCACCTACATTGCCTTTATATAAAGTATGGCACTATACGTAAATGGCCATTGCTGGGCTGGGAGTGCAGCTCAGTGGCACAGCATGTGCTAGCTTGTGCGAGGCCCTGGGTTTGATTCCCGGCACCACCGAAGGAAAAAAAGTGACAGTTACCTTTTGGTCCAGTTCTGATAAACAGCATGCTCTAGGTAATGGGCATGTCCCTCCTGGGGACATTTTAAAAGTTAAAGTCAGTTGTGTTCACTCCTCTCAGGAACACGTCTTGACATTTTTGATAGTCAGCAACAGCCAGAGCCTGGGCTTAATTCTCTTCAGAAAATATAATTACTCAAAACAGAGAAATTCCCCCGAGATTTCCCTTAACCGTTGAGATGACGCGCTCCCAGGCTTGGTTACAGTCACCGGAATCGGAAGAAGACGTCTTTTTGTTCCCTTAGCTAGCAACTTTGCTCTTTCCACCTTTGGAATACATTCTAAACTTATAAATATCTGGTTAAATGTCCTCTTCGACAACTTAAGGATTCATATGTCACTCTCCGCTACATCAGATAATTTTTTAAATTAAGTTTTCTACAGCAGGGCTAAAGGAAGATCTGCATTTTAAATTCAGTACAATTAAAACTGTGTCTCTTTGGTCTGGCACTGCCTTTGGTCAAAGCCCATTTATATGAATAATTATTCAGTCCATTAAGAAGTCTGCTCAACTCCTTCTCCCATTTTGAAGGTTTTAATAAATATTGATCAGGCATACTTCTGTTTGCACTTGCCAAAGCAATTCTGATGGATTCATCTTCTGATGTTATCAAATAATGAAATATGAAAGAGTGAATAGAATTACCCTCTTGTTCTATGATTTTTTATTTAGGTCCTTCATTTTACTTTCATAATTGTGTTTGTCTCATACTTCTGTAAATGCTCTTTTGATTATCAAAAGGTGAACTCGGGTTAAGGAGAGCTACGCTGTGCTGAATATCACTTCAGAGTCTTTTCAATTAAAAAAAATTGTTTATCGAATATCACTTTGGAGAGTTTTTTCAATTTTTAAAAATAATTGATCTAATATCACAGATTGATAAAAAGGACCCAGAACATATTATGCACTTTGGTGACCACAAAGTGTGTGTGTATTCTCTTTCTCTCCATATATGTATATATATTATATTCCTATATAATATATATACATATATATTTATTTCTTTTAACCAATCTGCATGGGCCTTTTATATTGTGTATTATCTATATCTCCCTGCTTAGAAATCTGGGAAACAATTGCAGAGGTATGCTGACTAAAAACAATTTGGAGAGCCTAAGGCTTTTTCAGTTTTAAGTAATGAAATGGAATTATTAACTTTTCAATAAATAATGCATAGTACTTCTTCAAAGGGAAAGCTAATATTATTATTATTAATGCTTAGGAAGCTCCAATAACATTTTAAATGATAACATAACATAAAAATGTATACTCCTTAACTTTAAGAGGCTTCTTTAATTTACTCTTATAAAAAAAAAAAAAAAAAAAGAAAGAAATCCAGTCCAGGCCCAGATCAAAGGTACTCAAGGCACGATGCAAATGTTTTAATTTAAAGTAAAACAAGGCCAGGGCTTGCCAGTCTGCCTGCGGCCCATTCTGTGCCTTGTTTCTTGGTACATGAGAGAGAATAAAAAAGAGTTGGAGGGCCCTAGACAAGGGGAAGAAATCAAGACTTGGCTCCAAGTGAAAACTAGAGTTAGTGATGGGGCAGAGAAGTAAAAGGTAATGGCTTTAGGTTTCTGCAATTAGTCATTAATTTATTTATTCCCTGTGCTCTTGAACCCTGGGCCTCACACAAGCTAGGCAAGTGCTCTACTAAGCCATACACCCAGCCCAGTTTCTGCATTTAAAATATAAGGATCCTGCCTCCTAGAAGTGTCTGGGTAGAAAGATCAGTGCGAATAGGCATGGATCACCTGACTTTGCCGGGAAAATACTGCCACTAGAGCATCATGCCAAAGAGGTCAAGATCGTGGATTGATTCTAATAGGTGCCCATAGTTCTAGTCTGTGGCCACCGACTGTGCACCTGGCTAGCTGCCTCACAATTGTGTCCAGACAGGGGCCAAATAAGGTCAAATGGATTCTTTGCTGCAGCCCATCATGGCTGTTGGGCTGCGATTCAGCTGTCATTTGCCTGAGTCTCCTAAACACTGACTCTGGACCTCGTGGTTCTACGTAGTGACCCCGGTGCACTTCTCAAAATTGTTATGGTAGTTCTACATTATGCTGAGAGAAAAGGCCACATCTTTTAGGACTGAAAGCCAGAAGGGAAAAAAGGTTTGGCAGAGGGACCAAAAAAGTCAGTGGATTATTTGAAAAGCATGAGCATATGCAAATCAGCAGGTCCCAATAGTAGAGACTTGAGGGTGTATTAACTAAAGCCTTAGGTTATTTATGAAAGAGAGAAAAACTAAATAAACCAAAGCTACAAAATGGGCCACCTGAGATTCAAGGACATGTGACTCAGAATGGATGTCAATTAGAAAAAATAATGGACTAAATAGGAAGGAGCTAATGGAAATATGTACAGTATCCAGCAGGGTTTAATTAAAGTCCCAAAGACTCTGCCAAACATGATGGATAGTTGTGGAGCAATGTGAATTTGGGAATGAAAAGGCCATTTCAGCTGATACATATTCGGATGTCAGTGAACCATTTGATACAGTGCCTCTAAAAAAATATAACTAGCAAAATGAATTTATCCTGAATGGCTACCCCTGATAGGACACAGACTGAAAAACAAACAAAGGGAAATGATAAAAGCAAATCAGCAATTTCAAAGGAGAAAGCATCTAGTGAATGCGAAGGACACTGGCTTTATAACTGATCTCACTTAATACTTTAATTATCATGCAGGAAGACACAGAGAGGTGGAGAGGGCAAATGTCAGGAAGTGGGCAGGGCTGGGCACAGCCACAGGGAACAACAGAAAGGACCCCAGGGAGTTCACAACTGTGGGGAGCAAATGACAAAGAGTTTCATCTTAGAAAAACCCACATGAATTTGTCTGGAAGAAATTCTAACTTCCAATATTAAACAGCTGGGAGAAACCTTGGGTGAAAGGGGCCATGGTGTGTGTGTGATGGGGGAGCAGCGGAGGAACCCCGCATTTTCTTACTTCCTATCAACAAAAGGATGGGTGATGGGGCCAGGAAGTGACGCAATTCCTGCTCCTCGCAGTATTTTTCTTTATATCAGAAGACAATTGAAAGGATATCCCAGAAGAGCATCACATGGGATTGAAAGGAAAAAGGGTTGGGAGAAAATAGAAGATTAAAAAAGATTCAATCCCATTTTTGTTTAAACGGCAGGTTGTCAACAAGTGGGGTTTCCCCTACTGCCTTATCAAAAGGATGCCTGCCCCTTTCTCATCAAACTGTCCATTTATAGGACTTTATTTTTCATTTTAGCCTCACTTCCATCTGAAAAGCTATATACTTCCAAAATACATTTTAATATGCACATTTAAATATAGGTATATAGAGAGATGTGGCTTAGGACAACGTTCAAGTCTCGATTGCACTGCTTATTATTGTATGACTTTGGGCAATTTATTAATTTCTCTGTACCTTATTTTCTTTATCTCAGAAAGAGAAATAGTAATATGGGGTTGTTGCACATCATAAATGATAAGAGCAGAGACTGGACAGATTAAAGTTATAGAACATCAATAAATACCCGCCTCCGGCTCCTAGAACATAGGCCCTATGAGAACCTCGCTGGATTCTCTATCTTTCCTTGCTCCCCCAGGGGCCTGTGAGGAGGGTGCCTTGGGGGGCTATGAGTGAACAGGAATGAATGAATATGAGCCCACAGTCTGTACAATTCATTAAGTGATTGGGCGCAATGTAAAAAGCAGTCTATGATTCTTTGACTAAGATCTAAGAATAAAATAGTTGAACTATGTAAAATGCAAAGGGCCATTCTCCTGTAACTCAGAGACATGGTTGGAACAGCTGGTGGTAAATGGAAAGGGGAAAGATATGGTCAGAAGTGGTTTGTTTTTGGTTAAGATCTGTAATCCTCTCAATTCGTTAATTCTCTGGCAGACTTAGATGTGAATCCCTGTCTTTTACCTAAGGTGTATGACCTTGGAAATTTCTTAACCTGTCTGAACTTCAGTTTCTTCATTTATACATGCAATAAATAGTATTACATCACAGGTTAGGTTAGAAGATTAAGTCAAATGACATGTAAAAATTATGACTGACTTTTACTCAATACAGGTTGAGTGAATATCCATTACCTGAAATGCTGGGACCAGAAGTGTTTCTGATTTGGGGTTTTGGAATATTTTCATACATGAGATAACCTGGAGATAGAACCCAAGTTTAAACACAAAATTCATTTGTGCTTTGTACATTTATATTCAGAGCCTGCAAAGAATTTTATACAGTATTTCAAATAATCTAGTTTATGGAACAAGTGTGTATGCTGACCTGTCAGGATGTATATGTGGTGTCATTCTGGAACTCAGGAGCTTTGGATTTTGGAGCATTTTGGATTTTCAAACTAGGGATGCTCAACCTGAAGGATGTACTTTTCACTCGCACTGTTCATGTGTAGATTATTTCTTTGGACCTTCAGTTTACCACAGTGTACAAGGGATCGTGTCCTCCATACTGGAACGTCAGTGTGTGTGTGTGTGTGTGTGTGTGTGTGTGTGTGTGTGTGTGCAATCCCTCTCGCTTGACTCAGAAAAAGAGGAGCATCTACTCCTCTCCTTTGTGCAAGATCAGCCCTAGGTCTCTGATCCGAGTCCCTCCTGAGGCTTTCCAGACCTGCCAGGCATTGTTTTGTGTCAAACTCTTTTGTGTTTAATATTTTGCTGGTTCACTGGTTCTTTGATGTCTGCCTTCAAACATCCTGCATTTCTCTTGTTTTGGAAAAGCAACACAAACAACAAACCCTAGACCGGGCGTCCACTCCATCTCTAACCTGTGTCTTTTCTCCCTTTCGCTGTTGAATTTCTTGAACAAGCATCTGTATTCATGGTTTTTCCAAAGCCTCCATTGTGTGTTTGGAAAGGGTCACCAGTGACATCCTGGTGAACAGACACAATGGCCTTTGCTTAGTCCTCTTTTCCTCGATAGCTTTCCACCTTAAACACAACTCTTTTTGAGTCATGTTTTTCAGGTATTGCTCTCAACTCCCTCCCAGGTCCTTCTCCCACTCTGTTGGCCAACTGCAGGCGTTCCATCTGTGCTTGTGACACTTGGGTTTCTCTCTCTCAGGATCTGGCCCCTCATTATAATTATTATTATTAGTAGTAGTATTTGTATGGTATGGGGACTTGACCCAGGAGTGGCCTACCACTAAGCCATACCCCCAGTCCTCTTTATATTTGGAGACAGGGTCTCACTAAGTTGCTGAGGCTGACCTCGAACTTGTAATCCTCCTGACTCGGCCTTTGAGTTGCTGGGATTACAGGGTTCACCAGCGTGCCTGGCTTGGTCTCTCCACAGATCAAAGCTTAATTCTCACTGGCCTCCAGACATTTCTACCAGAAGCCCATATCAGGTAACATTCCTAACTTGTGAATTTTACTGCTTCTTCACTCTTGCATTTCTTCTGCCTAATTATCACCAGGTCTATCAATACAACATGTTTCATGTTCATTTCCTCTTTCCAATCTCATTATCACAGATCCTAGGCACTTCTCATTGGATTATTATATATTGTCTTCTAACTGGAATCTCTCTTATTCACCCCTACTTACACCAATCTCCAGTTCTAATTGGATAACATCACTACTCTGTTTAAAAAAACCCTGTGTGCTCACTAGTGGTAGGATAAAGTCCAATAACCAACCAAGATCTCTGAAAGATTTGGCTCCTATTTTTCCCTTTCTTCCATTTCTCCCTTGCTTCAATTTTCCCTTTAAGTCAAATGAAGCTACTGACTGACCCCTGAATAGGACTTAGTACATGCTGGCTGAAAGTATCCAAAGCTTAACTCCTCTTCAAGACTGTTCAAATCCTCTATGACGATATACTGAGGAAATTTATTCCTTCTCCATTACTTACTGTATGGGTTACTAATTTAACATGTATCACTCAGTCATATCTTTTTCAAAAAAGTTATCAAGATTCTTTTTGAATTGATGATACAATAAAAAAGATTACTAAGTTATTTACTTACTAGGTATATGAATTTGGAAAAGTTACTTAACCTCTCTGGACCTGTTTTCTCTTCTGTAAAATGAGAACATTGATAAGATCTAGATTATGGGGTTATTAAGTAGATTAAGTGAGTTAATGTTTATAAAGTGCTCAGAACAGGGTCTGGCACATATTATATATGTTATAAATTTTTGTTAAATAAGCAAAATAAAAGGTACCAAAAAGTACATAGTAAAAAGTCTCTTTTCTATCCCTGGTTTCTGGCCACCCACCTTTACAGAGAATCACTGTAACTAGTTTCCTGGGTATACTTGTAAATACACTGATACATAAACAGAATAGTTTGTGTGTGTACATGTTTATACACACACATATATCAAAAGGTAAACGGTGCTCACATGCTATTCTGCACCTTACTTTTTTTTACTTAACAGTGTATCTCGGAGATGGTTCCCTTTCTGTGTATATTGACCTGTCTCATCCTTCTTAATGGCTCTGGAGTAGTCAACTGTATGGATGTACCATGATATAGATCTATTATCTGCACCTAGATTGCAGGTTCCTTGGTGACAAAGACTACATGTCTGTATCATCTTCAGTGTTTAAACAGTGCCTTTCAAAATCATTTTTTAAAAATTTGTTTTCTTGCTCAACAAATATTTGAGCATCAATTATGCAGCAGGTGGTGTAGAGTAGGCACTGTAGATGCAGAGGTGAGTGAATCAAAGTCCTTGCTCGCTGGTGCTGTAGTGGGATGTGAGGTCACCACACACAACAATGTGGCAGTGGCTCTAATAAAGGCACAGAGGAGATTCTCTAAGACTGCAGACAGGAGGGGCTGCACGCACCTCAGAGCAGTTGGGGAGGCTTATTGGAGGAGACCTTAACGACAAGACAAACGTGAGAGGAGAAAGTCCTCCAGGACCACAGGAAATGGAATGTGTGAACAGGGTGGAAAATAAGAAGAGTGTGGTGTTTGTGGGGACTGTGAGCAGTTTATTCCTCACTGAGTACAATGGAGGTCAAGCAGGGAAAGTGCTAGCAAAGGTAAACTGGGCTAGGCCATGCCAGACATGGGTCATACCAAGGACTGTGGACTTCCAGGGACGGTAAAAGGGGACGAGGAGGCTGACTTAAGAATTGCTAATCTTTTATTTTGCCCATGTGATTAAAAATATGATCATCTATTATTACCATGATTTAATAAAAGAAGGTATTTAAACACTCCTCAAATAGAAAGAAAATAATGTCCGAATGAAAAGGTTCCATGTGGGGCTGGAGAGATAGCTCAGTTGGTAGAGTGCTTGCCTTGCATGCACAAGGCCCTGGGTTCGATCCCCAGCACCGCAAAACAAAAACAAACAAACAAATAAAAAAAACCCTATGAAAAGGTTCCATGTGTTATTTTCTGAGAAACTCACAAACGCATTACCTGTTTGTGATTCTTGTAATTCTCCTATGTGTGAGGACTGTCCTTTGGTTTACAAAGCTCTGGCATCTGGGAACCAATGCTCTAGTAGCTAGGGAGGAAGGAAACTAAAGACAGGCCATTTTAGGAAGAAGTCACACAGGAGGGCCACTGTGTTTCTCTTCAGCTGCAGCACAGAGTGGGTCTGAGAGTAAGAGAACTTCAGACTATTGGGCAATCCAGCTCTGCCCTGGGCTCTTTAACTTCTTTTTTCCAATCAGACCATTAGGTAGGAGTTCAGTGACACCAAGAGGGCGGAGGCAGAATATTAGAAAGAAGCCGCTGGAGGACAACAGGGAAACAAAACCTGTCCCTGTTTACAAAAAAAAAATCCCATTCCATGATACCCCCTGCCACTGGGGGCTTATCACCATGACAACTCCCACCAACCTGTTTGGTATTTTAAAATGACCAATGGGGATAAAATGGGAAGTATTCTTATTAGGTTTTCTAAAGAAACCAATGGAGGAAAATTGGATGATGATATTCTAATCAGGTATCATAAGATGACCAGTGGGGGTCAGTGGGGGAAGGTCTTCAATCAGGTCCATATTGGGAAGAGACGGCTTTACATCTCAGCATATAAGACACTAATTTCCAGAATCGGGGCCTTGAGCTCCTCTTGCTTGCTCCATCCACCCCGCTCTACCAAAAAGAGTGCTACTTCCACCTTCACCTACAGTAAATACGTACTTTGCCTGTCACTTGTATGTGTGTGTCTTGCTCAATTCTTTGTTTGGGACACCAAGGACCTACACCCCAAACCTGATGGTAACAAGATGATATCAATCTACTGGAAAGTTTCCTTTCAATTCTATATTCCCAAGCTGGGAAATAGACAAAATCAACCTCGAAGAGATAGAAGAGTGCTATCACCTGAGTAGAGAACAACAACAACCCAAAACTCCCCAGGTCTCTAGTCTTTTATCTTTAGTTCAGGTCAGCACTGGCCTGGGACCTTCACAATATACACACCTGGACTGGACTGAGAAGAGGCAGTGGGCTGGGAGGAAAGGGAGAGCTGGCAAAAAGAACACAAGTAACAGAAGGGATGCCTTTTACTCAAAAGTACCTCTTACCCCTGGTCTCCAATGGGTCAGGCTGAAGTGTATGGAGGGGCACCTAACATGCATTAGGAGTTAAATTGCTATCTCATTTAATCAATGAAAACCATAAAAGAAAGGTTTGATAACCATAATTTGGTAGATGAGTAAAGTGTCAGAGAGGTTCACAAAGTCGTCATGTGTGTGACTGAGATGGTCTGATCCCAAAGCTCAGACTCCAAGATGCTACGGGAGCTGATGGACGCACTGGTGACTCCAAGCGCCTTCATCACACACGAGAACATACACTAGATTCTTACTTTAGAATTGGGATTTGAGTCTAGGGAGGGTGTCTCAAGGGAAATGAGACATAGTTGGATAAAATTAACCATAGGAAATATGCTGAAAGTCAGCAGGAAAAAAATCAGGCATTAAGGAAGAGAACAGCAATTTCTAAAAAATGTCTCTTTCCATGAAAAACACTAAAACTGAGACTGCTCAACAATACCACTCTCCCAAGTCTACGTATAAAGAAAAGGGCTTTGATAGGGAAAATTTATATAGCATTTGCATTCTTCTTTTAGAAAGAAAAAAATATCTGATTTGAAGAAAGCTCTCAGAAAGGGCAAAGTTATGAGAGGAAGGTCTTTGAGTAAGTTTACTGCTCTATTTAAATGCTAATGCTAACCTATGGCTCTGAACCACAGAAAAACTAAAGTTTTTCGAAGACTGTAAAGTGAATTTAAAATGAAACCTTAATTTCTTTAAGAAATGCTTTTTTATTTGTGAAGATCAAGCTAGCCCATGGATTTTTCATAAGAGGAATACCATGCTGATTAGTCAAAACGAGCCTGTGACAAGGCCAGAGGCGATGGCAGAGACTGGCCCTGCCAGGTTTCCCCAGCACACCCAGCAGCTGATGGGGGTGGAGGTTGGGGTCCCTCCCATGCCCCCACTGTTTCCTGCGGTGCCCCATGCCCAAGGGTGCTAGCTAGCATCAGGAAAGCTGGGACAAAAGCGAGGAGGAAGAAACACAAAGGCCTGAGAGTCACTTGGTTCAGAACAGCAAGAGGGACGAGAGTGCACTTGGAGGGGATCTTGAATTAGCCCACAGGCTTGTTTCCCTAGGGAAGCAGCATCGACGAATGCAGGTGGCTGAGGCTGGAGTGTTGGAGAGGCTGCATCTACAGCCAGGGCTGGGGAGGGGGCATGCTGGATGTGGATGTGCAGGAAAGGGAACAAAAGAGGAAGAAATCACAACCAACCATCTGGGGGTGGGATGACCAGGTGGGAGCAAAAGAAGGTTTTGGGGTGATTTTAAGATTCAAAATTTTTATCTCAGTGATGGTTAACAAGAATGGACTCACTTTTTAAGAAGTTACCATTAAGATTAATGCTGTTTACTGTATGTGTATTTCAATAAAACACACTACTATTCTCCTCCTTGTCCCTCATCCAAAAAACAGAAAGAAGAAAGAGAGCAAGCGGCGGCCCAGGTGTTGGGATAGTACCCTGAATCTACCTTTTTAACTCAGTCTCATATCTTAACATTAATAAATGTTAATTTCATGAATCCTGAAATTTTTATACTAACCGAAAGAGTCTAGTTGCAAAAGACCACATACTGCATAATTCCATTTACGTGATCTATCCAGAAGAGAGAGAGTAATTAGTGGCTGCCAGGGGGACGGATTGTGGAGGAACAGGGAATGATTGCTAATGGACACCGGGTTTCTTTGGGGGGCAATGAAAATGTTCTAGAATTAGCTGGTTATGATGGCTGTACAACTCTGTGACTGCACTAAAACCCAATGAACCGCACACTGTAAAAGAGCTAGTGTGTATGGTATGCAAATTATAACTCCATAAAGCTATTATAAAAATGCAAATTTTATGAGCTAGAACCCCGGTTTAGGTATACAGAAGACATCCATTCACAGCCACACTGTTGTGAAGAGTCATCCGTTCATCAGGACAGTTGCTGCAGTTCAGCGTTCCCCTGTGATAGTTATGGACAAGATCCTCCAAGCTGACAGACAGGGGAACATTTTCACAAGGTGTCCCAAAAATGTACTAACGCCATTTTTCAGGGTTCCACACTTTTGCAGATTAGTTGAGCCCCAACATTTCACTATAAATGCTTTGTACTCACCCTATTCCTATAATAAAGAAAAATTTATGGCACCTAATAATGATTAACCCTTACTAGAAAAACAGGTTAGAATTGAGAATAATTCTATGCATACAATGACAGAGTAACTGAGCCAAAGATTCACTAATACTGCATTGATGTTTATTATTAAGAAGGACAATAATTAAGGGGAACAATTATCATTTAGCAGGTATACCTGAGTTAGTTCTTGTAAACTAAGGTTCACAAAGGCGAAATACCTGCCTAAGGTCACCTGCCATGATTGAATTCTTTTCCTTTTCAGAACTGAATTGTGACTACATAACAACATACTGTCCTACCTTATTTCCTCTAGACATTCCAGGAAAATGGCTGAGCTGGGCCATGAGAAAACAGACTGGAGCTTGGGTTTACTCTTTGGGAGGCCCACTGAGGTCATATTTGGGACGGCCTTAGGGACACTGTGAAGTGCTCTGCACGTATGTGTCAGGCAGGAGCAGAGCTGCAGGTACTGGGTGGGGAGATGAGAAGCGGTGGTGTAGCTGACTACTCCAAGTGTGAGTGTGGCCCCCGCTTGTTAAGTTAAAGGGGACAGGAGACGTCGTGCAATCGCTGGCTCTCCTGCAGTTAACCTTCAGACCTTTACTCATGATCGTGAATGACCATTCACAGTTGAGTAGAGAGACTCTATCTATTAGGGAGGAAGGTGCGGTTCACGTAGACTGGGATCTCAGCAGATACAGACTTTAAAGAAAATATATGGTGATTCCTAGTAGGAAAAGTAGAAGTTGTTCAAAAGGCAGTAAGAATATGTTGAAAGCCCAAACCTAATATATCTCAAATCCTGCAGAAGAGAGTGGCAGGCGGGGTGGAGCACAAAGGGCTTACTCTGTCCACTTCCTTCACTCTCGCTACCTCCAGAATCAGACTCCCATAATTTCCAGGGCCTTCGAAAGCCTACTGAATTTACACAGGTGCTTCACATGTTCCAGTGGGGACGTCCATGAGCAGGAGGTGACTTTCTGATCATTTCCCTGGGACCCAGAGGAATGCTGCCCTCATGACTTTGCGTCAGTGGAAAAAAGCAAAGTGGGATGAAAGTGGTGACAAGAACACCTCAACCAAACATTGGTCAGGTGCGTTTGGGCCTCTTTGCCACCGGGCCTCGTCCTGTGGCAGTTATTCATGACAAAGGTAAGGTCAGGATGCAACCTGAACTCCAAGTTGCTCCTCTCATCACTAGACCATGCTCGGCGCCATGCAGGCCCTGGTACTAACCAAGGTTTTCCTGAATCCCCTGCTTTAAATTAACGCTACTTATGACACGGGAGCTGCAGAGGCCATGTTGGGAAGTGAGGGATAAAGAAGGAAGCGAGTGGGCCTCAGTCTGCGCCACTCTATGGTAGACTCCTTGGCCTGCGTCCCGCCTCCTCTCTCTACATTGCTACTCCAAAACACTCTAAATTCACAGCCTGAGGGGAGGACACACCTGCCACCTGCAAAACTCACCTGAAGCCACAGCACCACTCAATATAGCTACTGTAGTTTAAAGTCAAAGAATGTCAAAGAAGTCTAAGGTTGATGCTGGGAGACCCCAGAGTTCCTTATGGATCAGAACCACTATGCCTGGAGGTCCCTGGACATCCCACCCCAGGTGGTTGGGGGTGCCTCTCCCATTCCATACTTACACTTCTGCTGGGAATCTGTTTTATTGGTGAACATTTCTAACGTTTTCAAAGGGAAACATTTCAAATATGGTAGTGAAACAAATACTGGTTTGTGACCCAAATGTTTCTGCAAATGTTTTCTCAGGCTGGGGGTGGAAATGTTTACAAACCATTTTGTAAGAACTGTAGTTATGTGTTTCAGTAATAGTTGTTTGGGGTGGGCAGGGAAATCCCAACGCTCCCTAATACAGCCAGAATGTCATTAAGAGGATGCCTTAATGCTTTTGAACTCACTCCATTCCTATGTAATACACTGTTACATAGCATGTGACTGCATAGGCATGATGCGACATTGCTGGTGCATCTACTCCTGTTCTTGCCCCATCACTAGCCAACTAGTGACGTGCTGATGCTTCTCCATTCTATGGTATCTCAGCTTCCATGCCTGGAAAACTAAATGGAATAGGGTAGAACAGATGACATCTAAAAGTCATCCCAACCCTCAAGGGAGACTGGAGTCAAGGGAAGGGGCAGTATTATTAATATTACTTCCATTTTCCAGAAAATGCAATTTAGACTTAGAGAGATGGAGAGATTAGGCCCCAGGTCACACAGCTAATCAGCAGCAGAGCTTTGACTTAAATCTGCATCTCCTGAGCCCAAAGCCTGTAACCTTTCTATTATACTACACAGGCTCTCGACAATTTATCTGGTTCCCTGGCTTCCTCCGGGCCTCTGTGCTAACCACAGTGTACCCATAGATGGTCCACATTTGTTATTTGTCCTTTCACTTTCATTATTTTTCTAGCGTGCATTGTATCCCTCCATCTGCACTGAAAAAAAAAACATGGTTTTCACAAGAGCATAGAGTGAGTGCACTGGGAAATGTGGTTGATGCAGCTTTATTTCAGTGTATATTCAATTGAATGTAATAGCAGCTTCATTGTAATAAAAAGCTTTATTGTGCTTTGTAATGAAGACACAAAGCACTTAGTTGAAATCACAGTCTTTTAAGCTAATCTGCTTTATACCCCATTGCAGAGATGTAGATACAGGGAATTCAAAAGTGGTTTCTACAAAGTGATTCACTCAAAGTAGGAGATCTCTGAGTGGGTGCCTCAGTTTTTCCTCGGGTTTCTTATCTTTGCTCAGGGTTGGGCCAGGGTTTCTTATCGTCTCTGTTTATGTCAGGTGCTCTCTGATCTTTCTCAAGGTTTATTCTTCCTGTGAGGACTAAGCAAACACCACTACATATTATGTGATCTCGATGGGGTGTGTTCTTCCTTCCTGTGCACTGCACGCTCAGGAGTGCACAGCACAAGAGAAGACAGCTAGCTCAAGGGAGGAGAGGAAAATGAGGAGTTTAAAGCCTTTAAATAAAGATTGTAACTGTTGTTGGACTCCACAAAGATACAGAGTAATTAAAAAGCTCTTCAAAGAATAGAATAAGATCATTAAATCTAGTTAAATAATTTTTCAGAAACACTGCAAGAGATACTTCTTGCTGTTTCGTTCTCTCACAATGAACCAAAGGAAGAATATCTCATTTTCCAAATGGAACTTTATGGAGTTTTCAATAAGACCCCTCAGCACTTATCTAAATCTTTAATTAGTTCTATAATATACTGATGATATCAAGCCTAATTAAATTTATATAGATAAGGCGCAATGAAATTCTAACCAAGTGAGCTGGAAAGCATATATTAAATAGTAAATTTAATGGTTCAAGCTGATAACTACAATTTTATATCAAAAAATTAAATTCAATTTACATGTTGTATTCAAATTGATTTTGAGTGTGCAAATTATTGGAAAAATCTCTTAAGTATATCAGTAAAATTGCTAATCCAGCCTGTTTAAATATCAGTTATTAATGTCTGCATTTGCAAATAAGCCACACACATTTGCATTTTTACTGCATATAGTAAAAAATTATCTAAACCTTATGCTATTTTATTAAGAATACTAAGTGATTTTTCTTTTGGCTTCATGCATAAATTAGGGAAGCAAAGAAATGACTACTGGGTCTAAAGAAGAGTCAGCAATTCAACACACAGCAAAACAAATATGATACATATATTTGCTGACTAAAGCAGTTTGTTCTTTGGGAATAGCAATTACAATGGAAAAATCTGCCCTATTTAGGACCAACTGGAACAGAACCACCTACAGACATCTGATGCCATAATCACAGGGATATCTAGACTTATGCAAATTCTGGTTTACCATCAGCTGGGGGAGGGAAGGGGAAATGCACAGTTATATTTTATCAGAAGTTAAAGGTAAACAGCTCACTCCATTTCATGAGTCAGCCATCAAGTAGGGTTGGGAGGCTACATTAAATAGTCGCCTGGGGCTGGGATTGTAGCTCAGTGGTAGAGCACTTGCCTCGAATGTATGAGGCACTGGGTTGGATACTCAGCACCACATAAAAAATAAATAAATAAAATAATAAAAGGTTTTGCATCCATCTACAACTAGAATATTTTTTTTAAAACAGTTACCAGATTAGTTTTAAAAAAGGCCCAACCACTGATACTATACTATTTAATCAATAATAGAACCATGCTGGGTTTCTCCAGGTGATTAGCTGCCCTTCAGAAGCATTAGCCTTAAACATTTTTCTATCTCTTTCTTTGCTGACATACGGAGATATTGAAGATATTATAAATGTTATTGAGTTTCAGTGACCTCAGAATTAGCTACATATTTGTAAAAATCTGGCAGTGATTATGCTGCCATTATTATCAAGTGCTTTCCCCTAGACAAACTTCTGTTACCCTTGCATTCCATTTATTGAAAATTATCTTTGAAATGATCAAATATTTATTAATATCTATTACACATCCTCTGCTTGCACTATGGGGATACAAATAGTATGTTAATGACTTTAGAAAACAGAAATACGAGGATCAACTGAAGTAGTCAATCATTCCAGAGAAGGGGTAGAAGTGCCATGTGATTCAGAGGGTGGGAAGTTTAAGAATCAGGCAGTAGAATGGCAGAGCAAAGGCATGGGGGTTTGGGGCCACAAGTGACGTGTCAGGAGGACTGTGAGATCATTGGGAACAGTTGATAGGTCAGGAGAACAAGCCAGCCAGTTAAAACGGGACAATCATTAGGTGAATTTTTATTCGAACATAAATAGTATGGGCTGGATGGAGTATTTATAAAGATGTCACTCTAAGCAAAAAAATCAGTCTAAGAGAAGCAGAATTTGGGAATGATTAGGCCAACTATATCACGAGGGAGGGCTGAAGGGACGAGAATGAAGAACTTCAGCTGACTGCTGACTTATTCCAGGTGTGATATGGTAGTGAAGATGAGAACAGTAACACAGGAATGGAACTGAGAACCTTCTAGAAAGAGAATCAGTGAAACTTTGTGTTTAACTGGATGTAAGAGGGTGACAAAACAGACAGGTGATCCACAGAGATGTGCTAGCAACTGTACTGTGAAATCTAAGGCACAGGGATGGGGCGTGGAGCTAAGTTCAGGTTGGCAGATCCTGAGACTGCTTTTACAGAGAAACAAAACCGAAGTGAATGAACCTGTTTGTCGGCTAGTAACGCGTGGACACTCGAAGGAAGCACTGCTAGGACCGAGTAAGTATGAAGAAAGAACATCAGGAGGCAGCAACTATCTGAGACTTCCCTCCAGAATGAGAATGCAGTCAAGGTTAGAAACGGGAACTTGTCTGGTGAGCGAAGTTGAGCTTTTTTTTAATGTAAACTCTTCTGCGAAGTGAAAACCATGTATTCTGCAGCTCTATTCCGTGGCGTTCACTCTCTTGGGGCAGCTGGGCAAAACTGGAGGGTGTGATCAGTTGTGAATGGAGGGCTATGGGGGACACTGACAGGGAAATGACAGTTGGGCCCAGCAGGGTTACCTCTTGCCCAAGTGGGAGTGCCTGTTCTGATCCCCAGCTTTGTGTTCAGAATGCCGAGAATGAAAGCAAATACAGAGGGCCAAAGAGAGGGAGCTAGACTCTCATAGCAGCTTTGAAAACCTGGTAAAATCATGAACTACCTTGACAGAAAAAAATTCATGTCTACGTGAACAAAACTTTTGAAAAAATTTTAAGGTGTTTGTGCGCCTCTGAAGCTCCATTATGTGCTCCAAGTTAGGATGACATAGTTTATACTCTACATTGCACATATACACGTGTACACACACATTCCTGTATCTAGAGACGCTTCTTTATGACATACACCACGTCTATGTGAGTGCATATATACTCATCACCCATCTTCCTACTGATCTACTTTTTAAAAAATATTAGTTGTAGTTGGACACAATACCTTTATTTTTATTTTTGTTTATTTTTATGTGGTGCTGAGGATGGAACCCAGTGCCTCACACATGCAAGGTAAGCACTCTACCACTGAGCTACAGCCCCAGCCCCAGATCTATCTACTTTTAAGGCCTCACACACCGCTCTCTCGCTCATTGTTTCTGATTAATCAGTATTTCTGTTCAAACAAAAAGGAAGCAGAAAACTGAAGCAATGTAAAGGTGGATGGGTCTTTTCACATCATAGTAAAGCAAATGAAGGCAGAAACCTCATGTCTCCAGAAGTAGGTCACAGGTTAAGGCATTTATTATGTAGATACACATATATCTTTACACATGTATTTTCAGTGCTCTAAGACTACTGGGTAAGCAAATGTGCAATCATCCTGTTTCACAGCACCCTCACCTAGACCCAGTCAAGCCCCAGGACAATCCTGTTTTAAGCAAATGGTCCAGAGATCATCCAAGAGCCCCTAGTCGCTGTGGATGGAAACAGATGCAGATCGGGAGCAGCCTGTGGGTTGCCTGCTCAGCTGGGCCTAGGCCTTACTCTGCTGTCTGGGAAGAAGAGGGCATGGGGGCCACTGGAGAGCAGAAGAAAGTAAGGTGAGCAATCAGGGAAGAAGTAGCGCAGAGATGAGAACGAGTTAGAAGGCAGAAGATGGGAAGGAGATGTGGATCAGAAGGAGGAATGGAGAATGACATTTATGCATTACAAGTGATTTCTCAAAAAAGATTAGTTTACCAACATAATTAAGCTCAGCACTCTAAGACAATTTAAAGCATATGTAAAACAAACGAGAGGCACCAACTCCAATGGAGTGGTTCCCAAAGAGCATATATGTAAATATAGACACCAGGAATATCAATATAACACTTTTGGAAAATATTTTTATTCTATAATGCTTTACATATCCCAAAACTAATAAAGGCTTTAAATCTTTTTATAGGTTCACCAGATCTGCATGGGAGGTGTCAGGCTGCTACATCTTGGGCTGCATGTTAAAATCCTGAATCCACCATCTGAAAGTTCAGCAGTGCTGATTTCCCTGATGTGGAGGCCCCTCATCCAATGAGTTCAGACAGCCCCCATCTGCCAGATATGCTAATCCTTCCCAAATCGATACTGCAACTCCGCGGTCGGTGCTTCTCAGTCCTGCAGCAGAAAATGTGACGTCTGTTCCATTGTGCGGGCCACAGGAGGCAAAGGAGGCCTAAATTGCCATGGATTTTGTTCCTGTCTTGACCTTCTAAAGTTAGATGGTGGAAAGAAATGCTACCTGTCTCTCCTTGTTATTTATTCATAGTTTAGGCATTCCGAAAAGAACTCCCTAGGTTTAGAAGCAGAGAAAACCCGAGCTGGTGTGTAGGGAGATGCCAAAGATTACTATTTTATAATTGGAATACTGGAAATAAAAATGTGCTTTGTGAAGAACTCCTGGGTTATCACTGGGGAATAGGAACTTACGAAAAGTCACATAAGTCTTCAGTTTGTTTTGTCGCTGCACTCCGTTCTATCAACTGTTTGATCCTAGACGAGGGCTCTGAGGGCATTCACAGAAGAAACTGAAGGATGATTCTCGGGACCAGGAAAGCCTCCGAGGAGGGACGGGGATAATTCACTTCTGAATCATGCCTGAAATGTTTGTGGCAAAGTTTATAAAGCCACAATGCAGAAGTGTTCCTGTCTCATGGCCTTGGTGGGAACAGAACAGAGGACCTAACACCAAGCCAGCATCTCTACTGATGTGCATGTTGTGATTAACTGACATGATACATCTGAACTTCTTTGTGCCTTCCCCCAGGGGCAAATACTAGAGAATTTCAGTGATTACTGAATTATAATCCTATAACATATTTTACTCATCAATCATGCTTTCTGATCATCTGATTTCTTTTTATGATTCAAAGTGTTTCAGGGAAGAAATAAAGTTGCCCGGGTCTCCTCTTGGGAGGAAACAGTTCCACTGAAGCACCTTCAATGGAGCTCCGCAGGAGCCAGCTCAGGGCTGTGTGACGGCAGCTTGGGGTCTTTGAGAAAAGGTAGTTGACAGCACAGGTGTCTTCTCCCTTTGGTCTTTATCCTTGCTGCTTTTCATCTCTTCTGTTGTTATATTCACATTTCAAATGAGAGTTAAATCCCTCTGCCTTGCCCCCTAATTTGACTCACTTTTCAATAATATCAACTTACTAGCAAAAACATGAAAACTGGCTCATGAAAAATTATGAGAACCATGCATCCAAGAGCTAGACATCCTCTTTTTTGGAGGGAAGAGGGGACAGGGATTGAACCCAGGGATGCCTAACCACTGAGCCCCAGCCCTTTTTATTTTTTGAGACAAGATCTCACTAAGTTGTTCGGGGCCTTGCTAAATTGCTGAGGCTGGCCTTGAACTTGCAATCCTCAGCCTCCAGAGCCACTGGGATTGCAGACAGATGTCACTGCATGCAGCTGGACAACCTCTTGCACATTTCAATCAAAGAAAAAGACTGAACTATTACTGACCTCCCCCTTGTATTTGTAGCTGGTACTTCCACTTGCAGTTTCAATTTAGTCCTTACAGTCCTCTAAAGTGTGAGTACACCATCTCCATTTTATAGAGAAGGTAACTAAAGTATTAAAAGCACGAGGAAGTTTTGAGGACAGAATTCTTCTGTCTCTATACAGTCTACATTTATGTAAAACTGAGAGATTACATAAAGACATGAAGGATCTATTAGCATCTATGAATTTTATAAAACCATTTAGTCGAAGAAAAAATTCACTAGGCAGCTTTGAGGATCCTAACCTTTCACATTAGCCAGAAAGAAGGAGTCCCCATTTCTACATCTCAAGAGAGAATTTATAAACAAGGGAAACAGTAACCATGGCTTTTCTGAATGATGTCTGGAACGGATCTGAATCCAGGGATAATGCAGATATCTTTTCTTTAATAGGTCTGTTGGTATGAGCACATACTAATTAAGGGATAAGATTAATAGAGGCCTTGTTTGTGTCTCAGGCTCATGCTGAGTTACAAATGACTGTTTCCAGGGACCTTCCTCCAAATCCAGTGTGCTGGGGAGCGACCACAAGGGAGCAGCTTTCCATTTTTGTGTCCAGTGACTGCTTTGGGGTGTGTGTGTTTGTGTGTCGTGTCATATAATTTTTACCAATAAGATATGGGAGGAAGTCTTCTGAGAGACTGCAATATGTTTCTTTGATGGCAAGAATGAAGCTCTGGGAAAGGAAATGCTCTTCCTCCATGGCATGTTTTTGTGACGCTTGGAAATCCAGCAGCCAGCCCAGGACCACAGAGGATGCTGTGGAGGATGAAGCCAATTCACCTTGAGGAAGCAAGAGCCAAGAGGGGGCAATGCCTGGGTTCTCAGTGACTTCCACAGGCCACAGAATCAGCCATTTTATTTTGAGACTTCAAATTATTTGAGAAAAAAAGTCTCTTAAAAAAATGTTTTAGTAGGGTGTACTGGTGTGTATCTGTAGTCTCAGCTGCTACTCGGGAGGCTGAGGCAGGAGGATCAGTTGTGTCTAGGAGTTCAAGGCCAGCTTGGGCCACATAGGGATTCTATCTCAAAAAAAAAGTCTCTCAAGTCAGAGTTTCTTTTCTTTCTTTCTTTCTTTCTTTCTTTTCTTTTTTTTTTTTTTTTGTGGTGCTGTGGATTGAACTTGGGACCTCATGCAAAGTCAGGGTTTTCTGTTATATGCAGTTGAAAGTATCTATTTCTTCCTAATAGAGGAAGAAATCTGATGCAAGAATGAAAGATATGGTTCGCCTCTAATATGCCTCTCCTCTTCTTCCTCCTCCTTCTCCCTCTTCCTCCTCCTGTTCTTCCTCTTTTTCCTCTTTCTCCTTCTTCTTCTTCCTCTTTCCTCCTCCCCCCTCCCTTCTTTCCCTAGTATTTTGTATGAAAATGCTGTTCTTTATGATTTAAAATAACTGCCCAAGCCACTACTTTTACCTCATTGCATCTCCTGCCCGCTCCTTTGAATGACTTTTAAAAATCTTTCTTTCTCCCTCAGGAGCCCATACCCCAACCCTCTACCTGCCCGACCTTGACCTTCTATTTCCTCTCAGCTACTCTTCATGTTTGCTGTGTGAAGGCAAACATTACACACTGTCCTGCAAACGCATGCAGTCTTTCATGCTTTGTCTGCATGATTCACCAGAACCAATGAAAAGGTTCCCTTGTCACTGTGCACACGTGTGTCCATAAACACTGGTCACCGCTCAGTCAGGCACTATGTAAGGATTACTTTTCTTTCCCTATTACACAGTCAGGATCTTCAAAAGGGCTGCTTCTAGAAGTTTGCTTTGTATGAATTTCTTACGTAGTTTTTTTTTGAACATTTTGAATTGACTTTCCTTTCTCCTGCCCTATTTGTATTTATTTTATCATAAGTTTTTTCCAACCTGTCAATCATACTGCCGATTTTCTTTTTTTCCCCTGCTGAGAGGTCTCTCCCCAAGGGAATTCTATCCTATTACTCCAGTTTGGATGGATTCTTCTCTAAGCCTGCTTCATATCTACCCTTGCCCCTTTCTTCCACATTGGATCAAGTTTTTTTTACACACTATGTTTTCTAATTTTTTGGTTATTTCCTTGCTTTGCTTGAATACATCTTCAATTATTTCTCTAGGAAGAAGACAGGTGAAGTAAGCCGTCTGAGTCCTTATACATCTAGAAAGGTCTATCTTGCCCTCAGAATTGGCTAATACACTGCTTATATAATTATAGGCTGAAATCATTCTTCAGAGCTGTGTAGACATGGCTTCATTACCTCCTGCCACTTAGCACCACTGATCACAAGTCTGATGCCAGCTGACCTTTTTATGCCCCTCTCTGGAGCTTTTAGTAACTTTACTTTTGGCGTTCTGAGAATTTGTGAAGATGGGTTAGGTGTTGCTATTTTTTCATTCACCGCCTTAGGCTCTTAATATAAAGACCTGTGTCCTTGCTCAGGTTTAGCAGAGAATTTCTACTGTTCTTCAGTAACTTCCCTCCCCTTAATTTTCTGTTCTCTTTTCCTGGGGCTCCTTGAATCTGAGGCTTCTAAGTACAGGCAGAATCATGCTCCTAAAAAGCCTCTTGGAGCAGGAGGGTGTTGTGCCTGGGTGACACGGGGTGGGGCAGGAGGCGCAACAGGTAGGTTTCTTCTGGGGGAGTAGATGGGATGCCAACTGTCAGACGGGGACCCTCTTCCTCCAATCTCAGAGTTAGGAGTGGTTCACTCCAACATTCCCACCAGAATCCCTGACAGTCCTTAAATATTTCCTAAGATAGCTCTTCTAAAAATAAATTCTCCAACATTTTAGAGGGAACAATAAAAGAGTGCTACACAATGTATTTCCATGAGTCCTTTTCTTCTTGGTTTCTCTTGTCACTCCCACATCTGTTCAGACTGTCGATTATGAGTCTGGAACTTGTCCGAGGCTGTCACTGCACATTCTAGACTAAGGTTTCTCTCCCGGTTTACCATCGACAGTGTCCCCTGTTCTTCCTGTCTCCCAGTAATCTGTTGACATCTTTTGTTCATTAGGATGAAAGCTCCAACTTGTTCTCGGCTGTGGATTCATTGGTTTAATTTCTCTGAGGAAGCTTGGTACTAGGGGCTGCCATATTGTGTCCTACATATTATTTAAGTCTCTTGGGCTATGTTAAAAATACTAAAGATGATTCATGACACTGTCAACTTTCAACATTATGGATCAACCTCTGCTGTGGTCATGGAGGAACAGAGCATTGCCTACTTCCAGAACCTAAGCAGATACAAGGTGAGGAGGAGGCTCTTCAAGCTGGCCCCTGAGTCACACAGAACAGTGCCCAATTGTTTTCCGCTCCAGAAACCAATACACAAGAGATCTGGTGAGGATTACTTTTCCAACCCCTGGTGGTACAGAGTTTTTTAAGTTCCCAGGTTCCATCTCACTAAGAGCCCACCTGCTTCCTTAAGTAGCAAGGCGACCACTGCAGTCACTTCACCAGAGAGTCTCCCTGCTCGGGCTCGGGTGGTCCCAGTTGGTGTATCACTGGGGGGGTGATAATGAGCAGTGGCAGTCAAGGGTGTCAGATGGCTCTGATGACAGCATCTGCACCTTGATGTGGCATGGAGAGGTGCCAGTCAGTCCCATTAGCAGCAAGAAGATGGTGGCGGGGCAACAGCTTGTATGTGACGGTGATGGCAGTGGCAACAGTGAGATCAGGCTGGCAGCTGCACAGACACCCGAGGAGCAGCCGCTGGACAGTGACAGCAGCTACAACAGCCGGAGAAGGTGCTGACAGACGCAGGCCACTCACGTCTGTGCTGTGATGTAACATCACTGCTTTCGGAACATTCTATGTTGCTTTCCAGTCTACGTGGTTAAAAGTCTTTAGTATGTTTAAAGATGCTGCGACAAGGGTCCTCTTTCTGATGCTGAAGTCAATGATTCCAAATTTCAGCTTTTAAGGAGTTAATTTGTTTCTGGAAAGGCTAGTATTTCCAGGGGGGCTGTACTCTTTGTTATCATCAGGTGCAATAAAGAGTCATAATTTATACTCCCAGATGGTTGGGGTTACTGTGGAGATCCAAAGTGTAGTGTTTTACATCATGACTTTCTAAACTTACTGTCTACTTATTAAAATAATCACAACTAAAAGATTCAGCAACAAAAACGTACAAAACAAAACTTTTCATTGCAAATACAAAACAATTCTGTCATATTTCTTTAGCTGTTCTGAACTTAATGGATCTATACTAGAGGCTTTGACTCATCTGCACAGAAGTTTCCTCTCTGCTTGAGATGTATCCATCCCGACTTTGGAACTGCTGTACTTTCAGTAGCTTGTTGCAACACAAGTCCTTTTCTAGGAAAGGAGAGTCTTCCAGCTGCGGGGAGCTGTGCATCAGATTTTGGACCAGAATATCTGTCTATTCCCACCCAAGTACAATCTGCCCTTTTTCTAGTTGGTTCCATAGTCCCAATTGGTTCCACAATCAACTCTTCATTACAAAATAATAAAATCACCAGGACTACTAGTAGCATTCCCTTACTTCCAGAGGCAAGTTACAAACTTTGTGTTTGTCTTTCATCAATCATAAAAAAATTTTTTTCCCTTTTGGAGGGGAACAGTGGGTGGGAGGAGCTTCCTACCACTCTCAATTTTTGTTCCTATCTATTATCATCCTGTCCTCTCTATTTCCCAACCAGCCTTAAGCAAAACATAATTTTCCTCCTTCCCTTCCTTTCTTGCTTCCTCTGGGGATTGAACCCAGGGGTGCTCTACCACCCAGCTACACCCTTTGACGTTTTGTTATTATTATTTTTTGAGACGCGGTTTTGCTAGCCTTGAATTTGGGATCCTCCTGCCTCAGCCTCCTGGGTACCTGATATTACAGTATGTACTATTGTGTTTGATTCTACTTTGTTTAGATTTTCCAACTCTAAGTTGATATGAATGGACTCAAATTCAGTCTTTCTGATTGGCTTCTTTCAGTTAGCATAATGTTTCCCTAGTTTCTCCGTATGTATCTAGCATGTTTCAGTATTCTGAACTTATTATAGTCAAATAATATTCCATTATATGGATATGCCAAGTTTTCTTCATGCATTCCTCACTGATAGGTGGCTTGTTTCTACCTTTAGACCATTATCAATAATGCTGCTATAAACAATTGTGTACAAATTTCTATGTTAGCATATGCTTGCATTTTTCTTGGGTATACAGTTAGGATGAATCTTGTGAGGTTTTAATACTGTTTCTTATCTCAATCCTTTCTCTTAATTCTCATCACTCATATTTCTGAGCCTCCTAAGCCACAGTGAATACATGCAGGGACCACATATTTGTGTCTATAGGTGCAGGAATTATGCTGATTATCTCTCACATACCTTCAACAGATAGTCGATATATGACTGACCCCTTGCTAATCTTTCATAACCACCTAATGCAAGTAACTTCTTTAAGAAATGATTCAGATATTGAAATAGTTTAAAATATATGCTTTACATTTATATATGGCTATACTTATTAAACACATCTGTGGTAAGAAGACTCCATTCACAGATAGTTCCAAAGATACTTCAAAAGGACCACTAACATCCTACAGTGAATATGAGGCTTAATGTACATTCAACGAGGGAGAATCAAACAACACATGTTGGAGAAAGAGGGCATGTCACCCCTCAACATAAGAAGGACAACCTACCGGGTGAACACCTTGGTCTAGACACAGAGAAAACCACTAGGTGCATGTCCCATGATCCCTCCTAACTCCCCAGAAAGTCCCCTGGGTCTTATTCACATCTATGCATTAGATACACCAACATAGCTGAAAAAATTCTTTCAAGGCAGCCAGTAGACATGTAGATGAGACCAGGAGGAAAATAAGAATTTGAAGATCACGTGTAAGTGGTCCCAACACTATACCTCTGCTCTTCTCCAAACTGGTCATGGGTACAGAGTCTCCATTTCATCTGGCATTTTAAGGGGACATTTCTACACTCTGATCATGGGCTCGGGAAAAGAACCTGTGCACCCTGGGGAAAAATCTTCGCTGGAAGCAAGAGACGAGCACCAGGTGAGCACTTGGCAAGGAAAGCGAAGATGCTCATCACCCAAGCTGGGGCGGCAGCACCGTGCCCACTGGTGGCAACAGACGAGCCCAGCTACCCTCCACAGTGGGATGACCTAAGAACTCTGTGCTCTATAAAGATTTGACTTTCTGCTCCTTAGTAGCAGGAAAAGTAGCCTATGATCGCTCATTCTCACATAATCACAGCTCTTATATTTTGTTTTGACTTACAGTTTAGCAGAATTTAGATAGTTGATTGTGTTACAGTTTCTACTTTAATTTCCATAAGAAAAAAAGATCCAAATTGATGTAGGTAGAGCAGATATTTATAGCTAAGAGAGAACATAGCAATATCAATATCAAAAGCTAATAAAACTAATAATCTGTCTGCATTTGCTTAGTAACAAGGACAAAAGTGCACACAGTGAGTGGAAGTCATAATTATTGTCGTGTAGGAGTTTTCATAAGGACGTATCTGCAGCTATACTCTGTAGTAGTAGCACGCAGTAGGCGGCGTGGTTGGTGAGGTCATCATGACACCCTCAGGGCTGCATTGAGGATAGGGAGTGCAGGTCCAGCCACACGACGACCCCATCCCAGAGGATGGCAGCAACTCCTCCTGCTCAGGTTGCCTCTCACTGCTCCGGGGTGTCACCGTTTTTGAGGAGAATGTGAACAAGGTGAGAGCTTCCGACATCAGTCTGCAGGAAGCATTGGGAACTTCAGGAGGCAGCCCCGGACGAGGAGGCAGGAAAGCCGGGTTCCAGATCTGTCGGGTCATTACTGACAGCTATTCCACCTCTCAGAGCCAGCTTCCTGCCTGTGCAAAGACGGGGCCAGATGGCACCACCTCAAAGGCAATCTCTAATGAAGTCCTTGTAGGTTTTGGACAATATGATGTAAGTAATCCGAGGCACCAGGAACTTTGCTTACCAAATTCTACACTTACCTCAGCCTTCCACTGCGTTCTTACCAACCCCATACAAGCTGTTAAGTTGCCTCAGTCAGTTCCGCTTTTGTTCTTTTTTTCTTCATATTCTCAGTCCCCTTTTGCAACTTTTCTCAGAGAGACTGGGGTGGGGGCTGAGAGAGAGATATGGGCAGGGGTACCAGTTCACTTTTTTTCTTAACTTGTGAGAAAGGTGCTACATTAATTCACATTCACGACTACCTTCAGCATCCCAGGAGGACTAGAAATACAGGTTACTATTATTTCTGGTAATTTCAGCATGTGTTGGTAAATAAAGTGGCAGAGGACAAGAAATTAACATACATTTTAAAAAAGGTTTTCTTTCCTTTGATAGCAATCACCTTGAAAACTTTATTTTTGTACAAGCCCATAAACGCTAAGACACTTACTAATCACGTATAGGGTTAAAAATTTGTCTTAGCACCAATCAAATTTGAAACTATGGAGTACAACATACCTACAGTCAATAAAGTCTTTTTTTTTTTTTTTTTTTTTTTTTTTTTTTTTTTTTTTTGCGGTACTGGGGATCGAACTCAGGGCCTTAGTACTCTCGAGGCAAGCACTCTACCAGCTGAGCTATCTCCCCAGCCCCAATAAAGTCTTGCTTTTCTGAGAGGTCTAGTTTCAGGAGAGAAGAAGCATTCCAAATTATACTTTCTAACCTTTTAAAGGTATTTTAAACAGCATTTGGTTTTGAGAAGGTAACCTTTCCTCTTCACATGATGTCCTTCTTTCTTTATAAATTTTACCTCTTTCAAAGTACAGCTCAAAAACTGCTTCTTCAACATGTTCTCTAATTATGTCAACCCACTTTGAATAACGGCCCAGTTGCATCTCTAACTCTTCCCATAAAAATGTCTTTCCATAAAATAATTGTTGTAACACGTCTATCTTCTTCGACTCATCACAAACTCAGGACGTCACTGTCTGCACCACTCATATATAACTTAAATTGTATCCTGCAGCAAATTGCTGTCGGGAGTGGTGGTTATCTCTTGTTTCTGTCTACCTGTCTCTCTTCTTTAGGGAACCAAGCTTTCCTTATCTCTGGAAAGTGTTCTATGAGGTCCTAATCAACCCTTCATGATAGATGGGAACCGGTGATTTGGGTTTAGTCAGAATGCTCCGCTTCTCTTGACCACAGCAACTGGCTCAGAAATGGACAGAGTCCAACAGGAGTCTTGCCATGCAAGGCAAGTCTAGAGCCAGCTTTCTCTTGAAAGTCTGTCTCATGTTTTCAAAAAATTTCTTCTTTTGACTTAAACTAGTTTGGATTAGATTTCTGTTCCCCGAAACTGTAAGAGTCTTGAAAAATACACTGGCTGTCTACTTTATGAGGCCCTGAATTAAGTGCATCTAACCTGGGGTGTGTCCAAAGACGACATCCCCTAATAAGTCATGACTCCCATTATTCAGGTTTTCACATAGTCCCCTCCTATGTTAAATCTGATTAGTCTTGTGACTTGCTTAGAGGACATGACAGAGGTGATACTGCATCAGTCCTGAATCTAAGGCTTAGAAGGGTGTAATAGCTTCTACTTTCACACTTTTGGGAGTCCTCTGTCACCATGTAAGACGTGTGGCTACCCTGACAGAGAGGCCACAAGGAAAAGCTACACGGAGAAGGGAAAACTCACAGAGCTCATGGAGAGGTGGGGGCTCTAGCCACCTCTGCTTCCCAGCTGAGCCGGCCTTCCAGCTCTCTCCACAGGTCACCAGACAGGTGAGGCAAGCTGTGTGGGAGGTTCCTGTCCCAGCTGCCAGCAGCCTGCAGCTATGTGAAAGACCCCAAGCAGTCCTGAGAAGAGCCTTGCAGTTGAGTCCCAGTCATAGTGTTTTTTAAAATAAACTGGTTGAAATTTTTAGAAAAGGAGAAGAATGTAAGAAGTCATGTCTTTTTGTTCTATCAACAGAAATCAAGTCCTTTCGAAAGGAAAAAAAAAAAAAGCAGTGACATATGACATATTTTGGCTACCTAGCTTCTAAATGTATGTCGGGAGTCTCCACCACCTGGACTTGGAGAGACAGCTGACCTTCCATCACAAACACACAGAAGTCCAGGCCTGCTTACTGTGTGGAAGGCAGCCTGGACCGGTGAAACGCGCCCCTCTGAGCTCTCAGGTAGGGGCAGGGCCTTGGGGTACAGAGAATGAGAACCAGGGGAGGAAGTGGCACGGCAGCGACGCTTACACTGACCTAGGGCAGTAGCAGCAGCAGTGGCTACGCATGGCTACCGTCCGTACTGCTGGCAGCAGAGCACACACGGTGGTCTGTGTTTAGCGGTGCTATCTTCCTGAAAATACCACTGAAGAGTGATTCTGGAGTTCTTTTGGCTGTGATCCCAGCTACTGCCTAGCTTTGCTCATTCCTGCTCTTTTTCCAAATCTCCTTCTCCTGGAACTATGAGATACACAGTATCTTTTCAAAAATTCCTTCTCTGCAACTTAGAACCCAGACTGCTGTATACCTACATATACACAGGGATAGAAAATCTAGCCATGTGTTATTATGCATGACTTAAACTTTTGAGCTACATCCTATCTCTTTATCTTGGTTAATTACATAACATACTGAAATAACTATCAAGAATTGATTTTTCTATTGATAGAACAAAAAGACATAACTTCTTGCTTTCTTCTCCTTTTTGAGTACTTTCAACCAATTTATGAAAAAACACATTAGCTTTTAAAGACTACTTCACCAGTCATCAGATTACCACCATATGCAGAAGATCTACATGCTTTGGGAACTGCGGTTTCTCTTGGTGGACCCCACTCTGTTCCAGTTTTATTCACTGACTTGCACACCCTCTAACTCTGCTGCCATACCAACTCTCTGGGATGCCCCACACCCCTTCATGCCTGGTTTGGGTCTGTCAGGGATGGTGGTCACCTATGAACAGGTCTTGGCTGTTGTGCTAAACTCGTTTCTCATCATCTTTTGGCTTTCTTTTGTTTATCCCTGCTGGCATACTAAGAAACATGGCCTTTCAGTTTCTCTTAGAGATGATGAAAAACTGTCATACGTACCCCCCGCCCCTTTAAGCCCTTTCAACTAGGAACCTCCATCACCACCATTTAACAGAGTCAATAAAACGTTAAGGCCATGGTACATCATCTTGGAATATGAATGCATTATATTGTCATAAACTGCACAGCAGGATGGCTAAACTGCAGAGAGCCCTGACTTTGTCATTTACTACTTATGTAGAACTTGGGTTACTCGATCTTTCAGAGACTCCATTTTCCCATTCGTAAAATAAAAATGCAAATATCTACATGCACTGATTAGTGTGAGGATTAAGTCAAAGAATGTTTGTAAATCACATAAGGAGAGTTCTTTGTACAAAATATGTGCTTGATACACAGTGTCATTAATATTAACAATAAGAAAATATTAAATACTTATTTTAAGCAATTTCTTCTTACTACCTAGTCCTCTAGAAAAGATGAAAAGATTATATGAAAAATGACAGAATTATAGAGATAGAAAACCTCCATGATGCAGTATGAAAGGAAAATTAGGGGTCAGAGTTATTCAGACATTCTTGCTGATACCGAGATATCACACTGAATCACCTTTTTCAAAGACAGAACACAGTAAAATTTACATAATGCTACAACCATCCTAAAGTAGCAGTATTCCACACTCAGGGGCAAACATCATGAACCCCAACTATCCTTGCAATGAAAAAGTACAGAAGTAGTAGTCAGTATGATTTTCCGCGGAGAAGAATTATTGATAGAAAATTTCCCACTGTTTTTATACCTGGTTCTAAATATCAATAATAGTCCAAAGAAAAAGATTAGTATTGGGAAGGGAAAAACAACTTGTTCCTTTAAGAGAAGTACTGCTTGGTCTTAGAGATTAAGCAAACGTTTGAAGTTAGGATTTATAAATGCTTGCTGATCGGAAATGGACAAGACAGATTAGACAGAATAGGAAAACAATTTTAATATTAATTAGTGGAATTGGAAAGAAATATGAATATGTAAAGTTGATATTTTTGGGGGTGGGCAACTTCAGCACAAGTGGCATTACCTACGTGTGATAGCACGTCAAGCTGGCCACTGTGATGCCTCGCCACGTATCCATCTGGTGAGGCTGCATCCTGAGAGCTGCCCAAAGGAAACTTCCCCATCTTTGTTCAGGTAAGCAAACACAGAGGTGGGCATGACCCAAGCAAATCTGTGCAGGTCCCACTGGAAGGAAGGGACCCCAGGAAAGGAGCTGCAGCTGTTATGGGAAAATGGTACATTTCCTTTTGTTTTTGTTGTTTTAATTTTACAAAAGGGACAAGAGCTACTATAGACTGTGGCTTGAGGGCCCATGATTTAAACATATGCCATCGGTGAGAAGGAGCCTCAGAATGCCCAAGAGCCAATTCCCTCTCTGTACAACACACAGTAAATATTTAAGGCTCATTAGAGGAACTGGCAGATCACTGATAGCCAATAGCTACAAAACTTAACTAAGGCAATCAGCTCCCTGGCAGACATATGCTTCTCTTGTTCAAATGTTGGTTATGTGTCATCATCATTTCAATACTTATATCCCTGGAGAACTACCAAGCCAGGAAATGAAAAAAGCCAAATTTCTGAAAACTGAAAAACACAAATTCTCCTATGCTCTATAATTAAGGTTAACAAAAGACCAGACTGACGGCCACATACATGAAACACAGAGAAGCTGAAGCTTCGAATGACTCATCTATCACTGCAAGTAATTACTTTATGTTTTTCACAAACATTTGAAACCTATTATTACTTTCCCAGTAGCACACATCCACAGAAGACGTCACCTGGGGGAGAAATGGGGAACTGGGCTGTAATTAATTTCTGGTCAAATATATCATAAAGCCTTTAATGTTGTCAATAAAAGGCTCTAGCCTCTAAAAATTCCCGACCTCTCCCTCCCTCCTCTGTCCCCAGCACCACCAAAATGTTTAATCAGCGTCTCTGTGAAGCAGATTGCCTGAAGAAGAATGAGATGCAGGGCTAACGCCTGCTGGAAGGTTGGCGCCATTGATCCGCTCCTTCCCCACAGTGCATATCAAGAGAGAAGTCAATCCAGAGCCAGACTCTCCTACCCTCACTTGGTTTTTTTTCTTGTTTGACTCCATCTGCAATTGAGGAAAATAGAAGGTGCACAATTCTTTGGAAGAATTTAAACATGTAGATGCTGGGCAATGGAAATCATTACAGCAGCAACCCCAGCCTATATCTTTAAAGGTTAGAACATAAAGATTAAGAGTGCCTGTAGGAAAAAGTAAAACGGCTGATCTGAATACAACCTTTCCATCAACTGGAAAAGCACAGCACAGCAAAGGAGATGAAGAGCTACAGCAGATGTGACATTTATATTTTTGAGTACCGACATGTTTATTTTTTGAATTACCATTCAGAGCCTTAGACGACCTTTATAGGTCATGCACAAGCAGTAGCCAGCTTCTAGGTCTGTCTGTCTTACTCTCCTGCATGTGTGGTGAGCAAATGCTATAAGTATGATCTTGACTATGAAAAGAAATGAGCCCCTGTTACTTCCTTCCTCATTCATCCATTCACACACACACGTACATTAGCTGTGTGGCCAGTCAACAAATATTATAAAATTGTTTATGTACTGTGTATATCAGAAATCTTTAGAGTACAGATTGTAGCTGAGTTCCTTCCTTTTGAAAGCCTTTCCTGTGACATTGTCTTTTGAAAGCTGGAGGTAGGGCAGTGCACCAACCCTCTCCACCCTACCTCTGGTACTACATTATGGGACTCTGGGCAAGTCAAATTTACAAAAGACTTATGGCTGATGTTCTGTTCAAACTTATTCTATACATGTGGAAATGTCAGCCAAGAGAGCTAAAGTGACTTGCTCAAGTTCATGTAAAGACTGAGGGTGGAGTTTGTTGCTCAGCCACCTACTAGGTGAATGAAATACAGATGCTCCTTGTCTTATAATGTTATGTCCTGATAAACCCAAAGTAAACTGAAAATTATTGTAAGTTGAATATATAGAACATCATAGCTTATATTAACATGCTCAGAATGCTTATATTAAGCTACATTTGGGCACAATTATCTCACACAAAGCCTGTTATACCAAAGTGTCAAATATCTCATACACTTTATCGAATACTTAATTGAAAGTAAAAATCAGAATTGTTGAATGCATGAGGCCCTGGGTTCAATCCCTAGCACCAAAATGCCACACCATACCAACCAACCAAACATAGAATTTATTGCTTGGGTATACTTCCTCCACAGCATGAAGTTGAAATATATAAGTCAAACCATTATAAGTCAAGGACTCTTACAGTGTTTTGTTTGCAGTGCTGGGGTTCAAACCCAGCGCCTGTGTCTGCTAGGCAAGTGCTCCACCACTGAGCTGCATCCCCAGTCTGCTACTAGCTAGGGACTTGTAGTTTACTGCAGACTGCCAAGAATACAACTCAACTCTGCCAAAATTTCTACATATGTACACCAAAAATAATAATGATGACTGATTTGCCCACTAGTTTTAATGATGACTCAATTTAATACACAAAAGTTCTTTCGGGTTATTCTTACTTTCATTGTCTGCAGCAGGAGAAAAAGCAAGAGTAGGGTGTCTGAAGGGGAACAAGATGCTGGAAGCACAGTGGCCTGGATGTTGTGTAATCCCAAAGGACTCGAGTCAGGCCTGTGTGCCTCTGACAGTGTCCACTACCAAACAGCATCAAGATCCCCTGGGAATCTGTCAAACTGCAGATGACCAAGCTACACTTTTAAATCAGAACTTTTGGGGATGGAGTCAGACTTTCTATTTAAATCAAGTTCCCCAAGAAATTATTTCACCCTTTTGCCTTTGGGAACCATTTGGCTAAGCTGCTTATTGTCTTAAAAGCACAGGTATGTGAACTTGGAATTGATGCTAGAGTCTGCCAGTGATGGAGATGAGCAGGTGCTAGCTCTAGTTGGTTCCTTGTGGGGGGCTGGGGTGGGAGGTAAGTGCTACTACTCCACAGCAGGTGTGTGCAAGGTCAGCAAAGATCAACGAGCAGCACACAGCACCTGATGGCTGAGCAAAACTAACACCATAACACAGGCCCTGGTAGCAGGAATCTGCAGAGCCCTCTCTATACTGCTAGGTTAATCAAAACTGGCAGCCATCAGAGCTCAGCGGAAATCAAGGAGGTAGACACACGACAACAACAACAGCAAAACAACAACAAAAAATGAAAAGAAAAATATTTGAGAACTAAAAGTCTAATTGAAAAATGAAACCATATTTTAATTAAACAAAGCAAAATAGAGACAAGGTATTTTCCAAAATAACAGTCTTAATTCACATGGGTAAAAACATATGACTTTGGGCTTCTGGTGACCTAAGTTTGAATCTTGCCTCTGCTATGATGTAAATTGGTAATTTATTCAACCCGTTTCAACTGTTGCTTTTTCAACTATACAATGAGATAATTACAGCCACAGATGATAGACTTTCAAGGAGGACTGAAGTGAACCGATGTAGATTATGACTGAACTCAATTATATAACAGTAATAGTAATCACTTTTATATTATACTGGTAATATATCATCATCATCATCATTATCAATGAAAGTAACTAGTTTAGGCCTCTAGGCTGATGTACATTAAAGTTACTTGTCATCTAGGAATTGTCTTTAAAGAAAGCAGTTTAGAGTCCAAGTCTATAACAATAGGCACAAAAATGATTTCTCGGTGACCTATTTAACCTATTTGTATTGAGTTAAGGATATTCTCCAAAACACATGGGAATTCCTACATACCAACATACTTTAAAGCCCAAATTACACTCATAAGTACTTTAGATTGTCATAAGCCTATTAACGAGAAGGGAAAAAAAAAGTACAAAACACCCAGAAACCATAATACAAACATAGCTAGTCATAAGGATTATAATTAAGTGGGGAGGGAGGACATGCTAATAAAAGTGAGATCAATACAAAGATGGAAACAAAGAATGATTTGGCATATAATAAGGTATTAATTTCAGAATATAGTAGAGTAAGGAAAAAGTGCAATAAAGAGAGAAACTGATGTGGCTAGACACACTGGGGTGGGGACTTGGGCTGAGTGTTGCCCACCGTGTCCCAGGCCTGCCTTCAGCACTCTGGCCTTGTTCTCTGTAGAGTGGAAAGGCTGTAAGTGAAGCAGGAGGGAGGCCTGGAGGGAGGAGCTTTCTGTATTCTCTGAGCAAGACAAGGCAGGAGCCAGGTAGAAAGCCTGGTCTGTGAGGGTTGGCAGCTCTGCTTTACAACTGCCACAGCTGTGCCTATTTCCTACTTTTAAACACCCAAATTTCAACACTACATCTTTATTTGGAAAACTAGAAAGGGCAGATTCTAGCCTCAAGTTTTTCAGTCTAAATCTTAATAGAGTCAGTAAATGATCAGTCTTGGGCTTTAGTCACAGTATAAGTTTAATGTCTGTTCAGTATAATTCGATCCTTCCTTGGTAGAGAAATGGCCTCATTGGGTAGGTTAATTTAATTTCCTAACTATGATGACTACAGAGGTATTGCAGGATATATAAATAGCACAACTTGACGAGAGAGTTTGGACAAGTCACTTCTGATTTCTGTTCCTTGGACTCCTTATTGGATGATAATAGCACCTGCCATCTATGCTAATCTCTAAATCATTCCAATTCCAGCAAATGAGCTACAAAGGAAGACTGCCACTGTCGGCCAGTGATCTCGAGGAACCCTAAATTATACATTGGTGCTATGTATGTACAAGATATGGTGACATTAATTGAGCATAATCAAAAGAAATCTTACTTAATAAAATAAGTTTATGAGAAATCAAACATCAATTTCAGACATGCATTTTTCTGAGACACTTGTAAGTACTCATTGTTCTAAGGTGCTCAGTGGAGAATATGTGGACAGGCAAGGCGTACTCACCTGTATTCCAAGAGCCCTAATTAAACAATTAATTAGAAACCAATTAATTGTTACAATGTATAGGACTTATTTTAAGTATACTGAAAACAGAAAAGGGATATGGAAGGATATCAGGTGGAAATGCAGTAGCAAAGTCAAATGAGGGTTTCTTTACATGTAACATTATTGAAAGGGGTTTATAAAAGGTCTTTAAGAAAATTCTCTCAGAGATCTAGTCATACACATATTTATTACTAAATTTTATTAACTGGTATAGATGGCTACCAAGCAGCAAAAGCTATGTGACTCATCATATTTGCCAGTTTACTCTGGGCCCTAAAAAAATTAGGGCTAGCTTTTTATCACCATTTATCACAATTTTTAGGGGCATCATCATTAAAGGACTTTTTTTTTTTTTTGCATCAGATGAATCTGTTCTGTGAAATTAATCGCAAATCCACATGATTAACTAACTTGAGTCAGGAATCTGGCGTATTACAAGTCAGGCTTGGAAAAGGGACAGGTTAACCTAGAATGGAAAGGCAGATAAGACCAATGGCAGAATAAAGTCAGGAAAACAAACGGAGAAAAGGATGTAGAATATATTTTTGTTTCTTTCTCTGAAACAATACCACTCTTCTGGCAAGGCAGTCAAAGAAGATTACATCTGACGGTGGGGGCAGTTCATATTTTCTTCCAAGTCACCTTTGAAGTCTACTTCAGGGGCAGTACCCATCTTTGATTCAGAAGAGAGACGGGGATTCAGACCACAGATATCCATCTGTCTGGATGTCGGTGGGTGTTTCCAGTAGGTGGCAGCATGTCATTGCTAATCCCACTCTATCAAGTTATGCCCTGGTCACTCCAAATAGGAAAACTCATAACCTCTCCTGCAGATAACAAAAGTAATGCTCCTGTGCAATAGGTTTGTAGGAAATAGGTGAACACGAACAGCTCCCCTGGGAGGAGTCCAACACTCTCAGCCATGCCAGAGATCACCCCTGGCCTTCGAGAAGGCACAAGGTCAAGGATAAAGCAGGGTCCAAATGAGTTTGCTGAGTTTCTAGCCTGGCTTCACCACTCACTCTGTCACCCAGAAGAAGGCATTTGGACAACTGACCTCCAAAAGGAGTTAGAGAAGTTAAAATGAGAAAATGCTTTCATTTATTGGGAAGAAAGTTGCTACATCGATTTATGGGGTAAATAGCATTTGGGTACCGGCAGTAATGGGGTCACACACTCTGGTCTTCGGACCTCTCCCCTTCTGGCCCTTGTTCTATGGTGCCTTTCCTCTTTAAGACTCCTCTTCCTTCTCATGCCCTTCATGGTTGGGCCTTTCCTAGAGGACTGGCTCTATGTCACTGTGTTTATTTTCCTTAATGGGTTTAAACAAGACTATGCTGATGATTGACTGGATTTTGTATCCTGGCCTCTCCCTCAAGCTTCTGGTTTGTTTCCAGTTGCCTATTACACATCTCAGAAGTTCCCCAGGCATCTTGTAGTCATACAGCCATGATGAGCAAGCCTACTGCTCCTTCCTTCTGCAGACCTGCTTCTTTGACATACTGCGGCCCAGGTCAGACACTGGAGAGTCATTCATCCTGACTTCTTCCCTCACCCTCACTGTTCAGTCACTCTTCAAATCCTGTCAGATTTAGCTCCTTCACAATTCTCAGATCTGTGTCCTCCTCCTCTGCCAACACTGATTTGATTCAGTCCCTATGGATCATTCTCTTAAGAACTACTTTCCAGTTGGGTCTCAGATCCATGTCCTCAGTTAGCTACTGAAAATGACTCGGTTGGAATACAAACATGACCATTTCACTCCTCTGCTTAAAATCCTTTGGTCACCCACAGGATAAAGTCTGAATAACTATACCACCTCACAGGTATCCACTGAATTCTACTACATGTTGGGTGCTGGTCCAGGACCCAGGGTTCCCACACTGAACAAAAAAGAAGAGCCTATGCCTGGGCAGCTCCCACTGGGTTTAGACAGATAAAGGAACAAATATGTAAGTAAATATAAAATATATTAGATATGTGATAATAAAAAATAAATCAGAGTAAGGAGAACAGGGAGTGCTCATGGGGGAGGAAGGTGTGTTTTAAAATTGAGGAAGAGGTGGCATTTGTAGCTACCCTAAGCTGGCCCTCACCTCCCCTCAGGTCTCGTCTTTCACCAATATCTTACCTAAACATCTGTTCCAGTCCCTCTGCACTGTGGTTTCCCACCCTTGATAATGCCATTTAGTATTAGTATTGAGTCAGATATTTTCTTTACCCCCCCCCCCATTAATGTCAGTATAAAGCTTGGGCTACTCATTTGCCGACATATAATTTAGGATTTTTAAACTTAGTATTTTTAGAACAACTTACTGCAATACGAGTCATATCCCATTATAATTCACACATTTAAAGTATACAATTCAAGGTCGTAGTGTATTTATAGGGTCATACAACCATCGGCACAATCTTTTTCACAACATGTTCATCACCTCCAAAATAAATCCATTCGTGTTCCACTCTCCATTCCTGTTCAATCCCCACTATAAGAAACCACTAACCTACAGTCTTTCTCTATAAATTCACCTATTTTGAGTATTTCCTATAAATAGAAGCATGCAATATATAGTTTTTTGTGATTAGCTTCTTAAATGTAATCTAACATTTCAAGGTTCATCCACATTATATTGTGTGTTAGTACCTCATCTCTTTTTATGGACAAAAAATATGCATTGTATGGTATTCCACATTTTATTCACCCATCAGTTGATGGATATCTAGATTGTTTTATTTTTTGGTTATCGTCAATAATGCTGCTATAAGTATTTGCATGTACATTTCTTGCATATGTATGTTTTCATCCCTTGGGTCTAGGAGTGAGACTGCTGGATCATATGATAACTCTATGCTTAATGTTTTGAGAAACTGATGAACTGTTTTCCAAAGCAGCTGCACCATTTACTTTTCTACTAGTAACAAATGAAAATTCTAGGTTTTTTTTTTTTTTTTTTTAATCACTGCAATCCTGGAGGGTGTAGAATGACATCTATAGTGATTTTGATCTCCATTTCCCTAATAACAAATGATACTGAGCATCTTTTCAGGCTCAGTGTGAGTTACCAGCCTGTATATCTTCATTGGATAATGTCTATTCAAATCCCTTGCCTAATTTTTATTCATAGACTTTAATTTTTAGCATAGTTTAAGGTTCACAAAAAATTGAGAAGAAAGTATGGAGTTTCTATATGATTCACACCCACTTTCCCTGGTATTAACATTCTACATTAGTATGGTACATTGGTCACAACTAATGAACCAATATTAATACATAATTAATACCTAAAGTCCACGGTTTATTTGGTTTCATTAATTTTCACCTAATGCTCTTTTTCTGTTCCAGGACTCCAGTCTGGATACCACATTACATTTGCTTGTCATATCTCCTTGGCTTCTCTTGGCTGTGCTAGTTTCTAAACTTCCCTTGTTGAAGACTTTGGCAGTTTAGAAGAGTCCTGATCAGCTATTTTGTAGAATGCCTCTATTGGAATCTTTTTGAGGTCTTTCTCATGATTAAACTGGGTTTTGGGAAAGAGGGTCACAGAGGTAAAGTGCCATTTCATCACATATTAAGGGAACATACTATCAATATGGTTCATGCATGCTGATGCTGATCTTGAAAAAAGAGAAGCTGTCAATATGGTTTTTCAGATTTTACACTACAAACACGAATCCCATTTTTGTTTGCTCTAATCATATTAGACCCTACTATTTAATTAAGGAGTGAGAGTCCTGCTTCTAAATATACCATTTGAAGCTTATTCCCATTTTAGATAAGTTGCGTAGGGGAGATACAGGGATGCATTTCAAGTGCGTTTCAGGACTCTTCAAGCCCAATACCGGCCAGGTCTCTGTCTTGAGCTAATTTAACCCAGCAGCTGCATTTGACACAGAATACCCTGCCTCACTCCCTGCCTTCACTGCTTCAAACTCTCCAACGGGCTTCCAGGATGTGACCCTCCCTAGTAATCTTCCTACTTACTGGCTGTGTCCCCTTGAATCCTCTGATGGATCTTCCGCAGCACCCCAGCATCTCAACATTGGGGTAAGGCCCAGTTCTCACAGCTTCTCTCTTCTTCTACTTGTGCTCCCATCAGGAGCTCACCTTTCCTCCTTCCTCATGGCTTTAAATCCTGTCTACATGCTGATGCTTCCTGAGCTTATATCTTTAGCCAGACCTCTCTTCTGAACTCTATATTTTTATATCCAGTTCTCTCCCTTTTAAAAGTCTCTATTTAGATGTCTAAAAACCTTATCAAACTTAATGTAGACTGGAACTCTTTCATATCTCCTCCCTATCTGTCCCCCTGCCCTCTACACCCTTGGCTGACCTCACCCATGGTCTGGCTCATTTTCATTTCAGTACATTAAAACCCCAAGCTTTGGGCTGGGGTTGTGGCTCAGTGGTAGAGCGCTTGCCTAGCACATGTGAGGCACTGGGTTTGATCCTCAGCAACATTTATTTATTTAAAATTTCTTTTTATTTTTTTGCGGTGCTGGGGATTGAACCCAGGGCCTTGTGCTTGAGAGGCAAGCACTCTGCCAACTGAGCTATCTCCCCAGCCCCTCAGCACCATTTAGAAAATAAATAAAAAAGTTATTATGTCCATCTACAACTAAAAATATTAAAAACAGAAACAAAGCAAAACAAAAAAAACCTAAGCTTTGAACTGCTCAGATCAAAAAACCTTGGAGTCATTGGTTCACTTCTCAACCCTTAGCAAACCTGTCAGCTCTACTTCTAAAACATATCTATCCTGTGCTGACCTCTTCTCTTCTCCACTGCTGTCTTCTTGGTTTGATTACCACTCTTTCGCCTGGAAGATCACTGCCATAGTCTTCCAATGGATCCTTTGGTTTCTGTCCTTGCCTACAACCCCTCCTCCTCAGGGGTCTGTTTTTCCAATGCAGCAGCCAGAGTGATTCAGTTTATGACACTCTTCTGCCTCAAACCCTTGAGTAGCTTCCTACAGAGTAAAAGTCAACATCGTACAATGACCTTCAAGATCTCAGCTCCTTGGACTAAGCATCTGACCTTATCTATCATCCTTCTTTGCTCACTCTGTCTACACTGGCTTTCTACTGTTTTCAAAGGTCAAGTACACTCCTTCCTTAGGTCTTCACCCTTAGAGACCGTTTCCTGGTATGCTCTTCCTAGGTATCCTCACAACTCACTCCTACTCTTCCTTTTTTTTTTTTTTTTTTTTAAGTTTTTTCTTCAAATGTCACCATCTCATTAAGGACTTCCATGAACACTCCAAAATTTCAAATTACCTCCATTAGACCCCAGAACTCTCTAATCTTCTTCCCACGCCTAGCTTTTCATCATTGCATATATCATCATCTGACATATTTTACATTTTACTTATTTATCAGATTGTGTCTTATCCCACAACAGTGCAAGTTCCATGAGGGCAGGACCTAGAGAGAAACACCCCCAATAATTATTTGCTGAAGGAATGGAATAAAAGGATGAAGAAACTTTCCTGTGTGTTGGAACTTGTCTCCTTACCACTTTCTGAAACTCAGCTTTCATTCCTTTATCTCTGTCAGATTTAAGAATGAGAGACAACTGTCTAAAGAAGTACTAAATGAGGGGGGAAGTTCAAGGAGCAATGAAACCTTAATGGAGCAAAGCAGGAGGCAGAGATAAGGATAAAGGAAGAATGACTGGCAAATGAAATGGGAGAGAGAGATACACATGGGGGAGAGAAGGAAGATGAGAAGAAAATTTTGGGGATGTTCTATTTAAATAAGTAGTAGTTTCGCTTCAATTAAAAAGACTGGCAGATACTTCTTGGGCCTTCAATACCCATCTAGACTCTGGTTAGTCTATACTCATCATCGGGACTCTTTGGGGGTTTCAGTGTCTCACATTTTGAAACACCTATGGCAGTTCAAGTGAAGATGATCTGTCCGGGCACGGTGGCATATGCCTGTGTGGCTCAGGAGGCTGAAGCAAGAGGATCACAAGTTCAAAGTCAGCCTCAGCAACTTAGCAAGGCCCTAAGGAACTTAGAGAGACCCTGCCTCTAGATAAAACACAAAAACAGGCTGGGGACGGTGGTTAAGTGCCCTTGGATTCAATCCCCAGTTTAAAAAAAAAAAAAAATCTGTGATGGAAGGAACTGAAAAGGCATGATTACATATAAAGCCCTTTCTCTTTCTAGTTAATTTACAGTGATCTTCCTGGATAAAGGATCTTTGTGAATAGGAAAATTAACTACAGTCATACAGGTCAAAAATATAGCAGCGCTTAAGCAATCATTGCCATAAAGGATTGAAGTTCAGCAATTCTGGTAATGTTCCAGACTGTCTTGATCCTTTGCTCACCAAAGACTGATCCTCCTATTAGGATACAGTTATGTATGAAAGAGAGGCAACAATGCCACAATCAGAAGAATCAACACAAATGGAATCACTCCAGGACCCTCATTTCCCTCCCCCTCCTCCCCCTCCTCCTTCCCCTCCTCCCCCTCTTCCTCCTCCTCCTCCCCCTCCTCCCCCTCCTCCTCCCCCTCTTCCTCCTCCTCCTCCTCCTGTTTTTCAGGGCTGAGGATTGAGCCCAGGGCCTTGAGCATGCTAGGTAAGTGCTCTACCACTGAGCTGCACCCCCAGCTCCAGCCCCAGATCCCACAATTCTTGAGTACAGAAAGGTGTTGTATCTCCCATTGGCCAGAAAGGCTATGGAAATAAAAAACTATAAGCACTGTGCAACTTCTTGTTAAATAAGTTTTCTGACACATGGCAACCAGTGATTAATTATTGTGTTAGAAGATAACATTCCTGTAGAGATTTGCTGGAAATACAGATGCCGTCCATGCTTGATTAGACATTGCTTAAGGAATGCTGAGGCACACTGCTGCTGCAGTCTATTATTTCTGGTTATTTTGGTACTGCTGTTATATTTATTTTACATAGCTTCAAATTTGGTAGAATTGATGGGGCCCATTTCACAAAACCTGTCCCTACCAAAATCAAGAGGGGAAAAAAAATAAGGCTATAAAGTGTGTCTGTATGAGAGTAAGAGAAAATGAGAGAAAGAGACTATGAATTATTACATTATTACTTTTTGTAATGCTCTCTGTTCTAAAACAAAGAAGCGTAAGGGGGATGCTTTGTTTTTTATCAGTTTATAAGGAAACTGACCATGTCAGCTGGTTAAAACCTTCATGGCATTAAAGATAAACTAAGCTGTCATTATCCAAGCCCTTCATCAACACCAAAACATACCTCCAAGTGCTACCCAGTCATTCAATCAAGACACACAGTGATCATTACTCTGGTTCAGGCACTGAAGAAATAGTTTTGGCCTCTTGGAGCTTACCACCTGGTAAGGAGAGGTCTCCTGAAGCAGGATTGGAAGGACGTAATCCTCCCATGTGCTGTGTTCATGCTGGCCTACTTCCTTTCAAAATCCAGTTAAGAATAAGGAGTAAGAGTAGAAGCACCTCTCCCAGGTGGTCACTTCAGCTTTCACCTATGTCCTTGGACATAATTCACAAATCCAACTGCGAAAGACATGAGTTGGGTGCCCTCTGATTATGTCCTGAACAGACACTTGGTGGGAACACGGCCCACTAATGCCAACCTTACTACTGCCCAGTCAGCACTACATGATTCAGATGCCAGTTTTTTCAGCTGTGTTTGGGCCCCATACTGTCTGCCAAGAACTGTGTTAATTTACTTATTTCGGCTAAATAAAAAAAAAATCATTTAAAAAGGATGATTGAATTTAGGAATTATATTCCTCAGAGAATTAGTAATGGTTCTCTGTATCCCTCAGGCCTCCGTGTTCTTAACTTCCCCTTGTCAATGTTATTATGAATAGACTAATTCAATAATGAGATCATTTCCCATAAGAGCGGCCAAATAAATGCAGCATTCAGTCACACCTGGTTTCCCTAATCTGAGCAAGGAAGGCTTTCCACCAAATTTACCTAAAACAGGGAATTTAATAAACACACACACACGACACTTTCCTGCAAATAGGAGGAAAAGCACAGGGAAGGAAGAGGACCGAGAAGCACAGGAATGGAATAGCAATGCAATAAATGAAATAAATGGAGTAATAGGGGAAGAAAGGTTAAAAATGGACATGTGAGGTTCATTTTCAAAACGAAGACCCTAGAAAATATGTCTTCATCATTGTCAAATAACATAACATTTTATGATCCCCTAAATAACTCAAGAATTGTTTCAATTTATTCCGAACTTTTCAAGGAATCAAAAAAATCAAATGAAAAGAAACAGAAGTAATAGTCAGGAACATGCTGGACTATTAAAAATAAATGACTTCTAACCATAACAGCTTTTAGAAAACGAAGGAGTTGATGTAATGATCCACCTAGGTATAAATAGCAACAGAACGTGGGGGGACCAAAATTATCACCCATCCTCTTCAACACTGCTTACACTTCCATTACAGGACCAAAGGTTTGATTATTTAAAATACAGTGTTAGAACCAAATGAAAAGAAAATGAACTCTCAAGTTTTAAAAAGTATCTTATAAGAAAAACATCAAAAATTGAGACCAGCAAACCGGAAGTGAAAGGCCAATGGTGAATAACTATTATTCTTCTGGTGGAAACAAGAGGAGATGAGTTTCAGGTACACCAAGACAGAAGAGGTAATGAAATAGGTTCATGTAAGAATACATTCAATATTGTGATACCTCCCGTTTCACTCTTCCTGCTGAGGATTGCTTTGGCTATTTGAAGTCTCCTATTCTTCCAGATGAATTTCATGATTGCTTTCTCTATTTCTATGAGGAATGTCATTGGGATTTTAATTGGAATTGCATTGCATCTGTATAGTGCCTTTGGTAGTATGGCCATTTTGACAATATTAATTCTGCCTATCCAAGTACATGGTAGATCTTTCCATCTTCTAAGGGTTTCATTAATTTCTTTCTTTAGTGTTCTGTAGCTTTCACTGCAGAGGTTTTTCACCTCTTTTGTTAGATTAATTCCCAAGTATTTTATTTTTTGAGGCTACTATGAATGGAATGGTTTTCCTAATTTCTCTTTCAGAGGATTCATTACTTATGAATAGAAATGTATTAGATTTATGTGTATTGATTTTATATCCTGCTGAATTCATATATTAGTTCTAGAAGTTTTCTGCTGGTGTTTTTTGGATCCTCTAAATACAGAATCATGTCATTGACAAACAGTGATAGCTTGAGTTCTTCTTTTCCTATTTGTATCCCTTTAATTTCTTTGATCTGTCTGATTGTTCTGGCTAGTGTTTCAAGGACGATGTTGAATAGAAATGGTGAAAGAGGGCATTCTTGCCTTGTTCCAGAGGGAATGCTTTCAATTTTTCCCCATTTAGAATGATGTTGGCTATGGGCTTAGCATAGATAGTCTTTATAATGTTGAGGTATGTTCCTACTATCCCTATTTTTTCTAATGTTTTGAGCATGAAGAGGTGCTGTATTTTATCAAATGTTTTCTCAGTCATCTATTGAAATAATCATGATTCTTAACTTTAAGTCTACTGATGTGATAAATTATGTTTATTGATTTCCGGATGTTGAACCAACCTTGCATTCCTGGGATGAACCCCAATTGATCATGGTGTACTATCTTTTTAATACGCTTTTGCATGCAATCTGCCAGAATTTTCTTAAGGATTTTTGTATTTATGTTCATCAGGGATATTAGTCCACAGTTTTCTTTCCTTTATGCATCTTTGTCTGGTTTTGGTAACAGACTGATGCTAGCTTCATAGAATTAGTTTGGAAGGGTTCCCTCTTCTATTTCATGGAATACTTCAAGGAGTATTGGTATTAGTTCTTCTTTAAAGGTCTTGTAGAACTCAGCTGAGAATCTGTCTGGCCCTGGGCTTTCCTTGGTTGGTAGGCTTTTGATGGCTTCTTCTGTTTTGGTTAATCTGTTTAAATTGTGTATATCTTCCTGATTCAGTTTGGGAGGATCATAAGTCTCTAAAAATTTGTCAAAGTCTTTGATATTTTCTATTTTGTTGGAGGTATCTCAATACCAGACCTTAAACTATACTACAGAGCAATAGTAACAAAAGTGGCATGGTATTGGTTCCAAAACAGATAGACCAATGGTACAGAATAGAAGACACAGAGACAAATCCACATAAATACAGTTACCTCATACTAGACAAAGGAACCAAAACATACAATGGAGAAAAGACAGCCTGTTCAACAAATGGTGCTGGCAAAACTGGAAATCCATATGCAGTAAGATGAAATTGAACCTCTATCTCTCACCCTGCACAAAACTCAACTCAAAATGGATCAAGGACCTAGGAATTAGACCAGAGACCCTGCACCAAGTAGAAGAAAAAGGAGGCCCGAATCTTCATCATGTTGGCTTAGGACTAGACTTCCATAACAAGACTCCCAAAGCACAAGAAATCAAAGCAAGAATCAAAAAATGGGATAGATTCAAACTAAAAAGCTTTTTCTCAGCAAAGCAATAATGTAAAAAGAAAGCTTACAGAGTGGGAGAAAATCTTTTCCACATGCACTTCAGATAGAGCACTAATCTCCAAAATTTATAAAGAACTTATAAAACTTTACACCAAAAATACAAAGAACCCAATCAATAAATGGACCAAGGAACTGGACAGACACTTTACAGAAGAAGATAAATAGGCGATTAACAAATATAGTGGGTAGAGTGCTTGCCTCACATACACAAGGCCCTGGGTTCAATCCCCAGAACCACAAAAAAAAAAAAACAAAAAAAAACAAAAAACAAAAAACAAAAAACAAATATATGAGAAAGTGTTCAACATCTCTAGTAATTAGAGAAATGCAAATTAAAACAACTCTAAGATTTCATCTTACTCCAATTACAATGGCTATTATCAAGAACACAAGCAATAACCAATGTTGGTATGGATGTGGGGAAAAAAGGCATACTTATACATTGCTGGTGGAGTTGTAAATTGGTGCATTCACTCTGGAAAGCAGTATGGACATTCCTCAGAAAACCTGGAATGGACCCACCTTTTGACCAGTTATTCTACTCCTCAGTTTATACCCAAAGGACTTAAAATTAGCATACTACAGTAACACAGCCACATCAATGTTTATAGCAGCTCAATTCACAATAGCTAGACTGTGGAACCAACCTAAATGCCCTTCAAAAGATGAACAGATAAAGAAACTGTGGTATATATATACAAAGAAATATTATTCAACCATAAAGAAGAATAAAATTATGGCATTTGCAGGTAAATGGATGGAATTGGAGAATATCATGCTAAGAGAAATAAGTCAATCCCAAAAACCCAAAGGCTGAATGTTTTCCCTGATAAGTGGATGATGATTTATAATGGGGGAGCCAGGGGGTGGGAGTGAGAGAAGAATGGAGGAACTTTAGATTACATAGAGGGAAATGAGAGGGAGGGGGTATGAAAAATGGTGGAATGAGAGACATCATTACCCTATATACATGTATGATTACATGAATGGTGTGAATTTACGTCATGCACAACAATAGAAATGAAAAGTTGTACCCCATTTGTATACAATGAATCAAAATGCAGTCTGTAAAAATAAAAAAAATAACATTCAACAGTTGTTATTTACTATGAGAGAAAGAAGGGAAAAAAGTCAAATGACCAATTAATTGAACATTGATTAAAAAATAAATTATGATTTCTTTATACCATGGAATATTTGTTTAGGCACTACAAGTAACATTTTCAAGAAGTATAAATGAACATTGGAAAGATTATAGTTTCAAAGAACATTGTTGAATGGAAAAGTGCAATTAAATTAATGTAAAATTACATTGACATAGCTCTGATTTTGTAAAACGAGAAATAATGTGCACTTCTGTGTGTGAAAAATGTGCACCAAAAGCCAAGAGGGGGTGCACCAAGGGTTGTGGTCCCTGGATCAGTGGTTCATAAGCAATATTGATATTCTTTGCATATTAGCTTACATATTTTATGCAATGAACATGTATTACTTCTATTTAAAAAAATAAGTTGCTAAAGATTTCTAGCAAGAACTTAGGCTAGAGAGGAAAAACGACTTGCCCAAGGGATGTTAAATATTAAACAGAATTTTGTGGAATTGCCTTCTTGATCAGCTAAGAACATCTATCTTTTTTTTTTTTTTTGTCTTTTTAACAAAAGCATTTTAAGTATTAAGAATTCATTTTAAAAAGTTACTTTACAGGTAGTGAATCTTGGCTTTGATACGCCAGATGGAGCCCCATCTTCCCTCCTACCTTGCAAAGTCCAGGTCTGCCTCCCGAGACATGGTGATATTGGTCAGATTCTGCTGAAGAACAAAAATGTTCCTGCACATTTTCTTGATGCCAGACTCACTGATGCGCCTGAAGTACTGGGCACCATTAATGAGGATGCAGGAGATGAGGTGTCCCAGGCCTGAGGGGTCAGCAGGGCAGTGGGGAGAAAAGGGAAGACAGGTTAGGGCATCTCTTCTAATTCTCCACAAATTGAAATGACCAAAGAAAACACCCCGATGGCTGCCCTAGCTCTTCTTAGAATAATGTCAGCATATTTCTACAGTGTCCTAGTAGTCAGAAATGAGGGGACTTTATGTTGTCAACAAGACCTGGTATATCTACAGTTCCTGCACTGCCACATTCACTTACGGCCACCATGCCAAGGGCTTCAGGAATATGCCAGGTTGAGATAAGGTATTAAAGTGCATATGAACTCCTGCAGATACTGGGGAAGCAGAAAACTCAAGTGATCTATTTTGGTCTCTCCTTTCTCCCATAAAACACCTTTGCTTAAAATTGATTGGGAACCTACATAAGTAAAAATATATCAATACAAAATTGGGCATTGACAATATTGCTAATAAACCTCAACATCGACAAGTAAGAAAATCAATCAGTAAAAAAATGTGTTAGTGTTGAGGATGCAGCTCAGTGGTACAGCAATTGCCTAGCATGTACAAGGCCCTGGATTCAATCCCCAGTACCATAAAAAGGGTTGGGGGAGGTTTATAGGCAATAATGCTAATACACCTCCACATTGGCAATGGGGTGTACTTCTGAAGTGGTAATAGGAGTGAATGTGATGGGAAACTGTACAGAGGAAGCTAGCATGAGCTAGCTATTGAGTTTCCATGAGCGGCCTATGAACATTTCTGGGGGCCTATAAGTGGTTTGTATTGTCTTATAGCTTATGAAATTCAGTAGAGGGCAGCCCAGGACCTCAACAAACTAATGGGTCTCCTTCAGAGAGGCAGAAAGCCAAATCTTCATGTTCCCAAGTATTTAAGTTGAAGAATGCTAGTTCAGAACAATGTGAGGTACATATAGATTACCATATTTAAAAGTTAGATTTAATTCTAAATACTTGGAACTAAGTAAATGTTTCTTCCTTCATTTTTTTCTCATTTTTGCAAAGGTGGCCCCAAAGGCTTGGTTCCTAGCTTGGCACTATTGGGAGGTGTTGGAATCTTAAGGAGGTGGGGCTTTGTGGGAGGTCCTTGGGTCAGGGGGGAGGAGCCTGACACACCTCTCTCTCTCTCTCTCTCTTTCATTTCCTAGCCATGAGGTGAACAATTTGTTTTGCCACTTACTCCCCATCATTGCCACCTAGCAACCCTACCAGAGGCCCAAGAGCAATGGGTCTACCCAGTCATGGGTGGGAACCTGTAAAGCCATGAACCAAAATAAACCTTTTATCTTTATAAGTTAATTATCTCAGCTATTTTATTATAGTGGGTGGAATTGAGCCTGAAAAAGTTATTGGCTGGCACCATGTTTTAAAAATTTAAAAAAATTTTAAAGGTCAATGTCTTTAGATGGTACTGCTCTCACCCCTTCTTCTTCTGTCTGTTCCTTCAAATGCATGTATGGATGCAGCTTTCCTCAAAATTGCTAAATTATAATCACAGGCGTCCATTCTTTTCCCATGATGATGCATTCTGTGACAGAAAACTACTCCCTCCAGGGATAATTTTATCCAGTGAAAAATGTTTCAGGCTTCTCTCCTCACTGAGTATGTGTTTTCTTTTCTTTCTTCTTCTATTTTTTTAAAATGGGCTGCTCTCTAGTTAATTCACCATCCATCCAAATCTCATGAGTGGTATGTCAAGGTGGACAGCAGGCAGCCATCTGCATTACCTTGGATTAAACCTCCCTGTCAATCATGAGCAGATGGCAGCCGTACGATTTACCTACTGGTACATGGAGAGGCTGGGTTCTGCAGCTCTCATCCAAACAAACTAGCAAAAAACCTATTTCCACATTTTTGCATTTCAGTAATAAAGAACATCAGGAAAACCATCACCCTTCCTTCCTCCCTAACTCCCAGAGACAGAGACAGGGTCGACCTTCAAAGATATACTGGAACTTGTGCTGCTGAAGGCTGGCGCTCATAGCCTCTTCGATGGCACTGATGTCTTTGTTGAGCTTGACCACCAGAGGGTCATAATCCATACTTTCCACATTGGCAACAATGGCATAGTTCCCCTCCTTGGCTAGAGGGATGAGATAGTGGAAACAGTGAACTCTGAAAAAGAGAAAGAGGAGGAGAGCAGCTAATAATAAATCTTTGCAGTGAAAACAATGACTTTGTGACAGAGTACCAAAATATTTGAAGCAACAGAGGCTTCATATATTTTTATATTCTTCCCCTGCCAACCTTTTTTTTTTTTTTTTTAAACCAGAAAGCAATCTTAGTTTTTCTGTAGAATAGCTGAATGATCTGGAGCAAAGTGGGCTTCTCTGCTCTTTACTGATTCATATAGTGTTGATAAGGAATAGAGGAGTTATACAAGTCCTTTCAGTGCGAAACATGGAAAGCATTATATCTGTCAGTAAAGGTTGAAATGGAAATGTCAGAGGTCACAGATTCCTAAAGTATATAGGCTTTGGTGGAAAACTACTGGTTCTGATTCCCAGTTCCAAAAATTACTAGCTGTGTGACTTTAGGCAAATTACTTTATCTCCCTAAGCCTCAGATTCCTTATCTGCAAAATGGGGATGATAACCCCTAACTCATGGGGTACCACATATAAAGTATATAGCATAGTGCTGGGCACAAGGGAAGTGCACAGTTAAATCTTGGCTATTGTCACTAGCTGTACATTTATTACTGCTCATGCATTATTTAAATACACTGCTTACTGAGCATCTATGAAGTTTTTAGAGATTACAAAGGGAGTATAAAGCAGTTTTTGTCCTTAAACACACCACAGCCTACTGAGGCAGAAGAAGAAAAAGAATGATGTAAAGAGGCCAGCATGTCACCGAAAGCCCATCAACCCAGGGTGCCATGGAAATAGGTCACAGGGTACCAGGAAAGGTTCACAACGGGAGGAGATACTTGAGTCTCAGAACGTGTCTAAGTGAGCTTGGGGAAGAAGGGCATTCCTATGTTGAGTGGTCTGAGTCAGTTTGGACATGAATAATCCTTAGTGTCTTTTGGCTGATGTTGCTAACAGTTGAAGAAATCTAAGGTGGGTGAGGACTGGATCTGCCTCCTTAGCCTCCTTAAGTTGTAATGAAAGCAAGTTGCCATTGGATTGTGCCACACACACAGGTATTTCTTTTGCATGAACTAAAACCCCAAACCCCAAAACCCCCCAAATCAATGCCATGCATTGGCAGCAGAGTTCAGACAGTCCTAACTCTCCACAGCATTAGGTGCTTTTTCTGATCTTTCATGATCCTGTTGGATGTAATGGCATGAGGTTAATCCAGAGTTAGGGTGCCATGACCCAGGGATTTGGCATCAGATATAAGAAACATTCATAATAAAGTGACTGCAAAAGTTCAGGAAATCATTCCCAGTAAGACAACATAGGCTTTGCCTGTCATCTTTCTTTTTTAAAGGTCCCCTTTTACTGTACAGTTTGTATGAGTTTTGACAAATTCATCCAGTGGCATAACCACCACCTTATAAATTCCCTCGTGTCCCTTTGCATGTAATTCCTACTCAGACACCACTGATCTATGTTCTGTCCCAAGGTTTTGCCTTCCTCAGAATGGACTCATATAGTGTGAGCCTTTGAGATCGGCTTCTTTCACTATGCACAGAGCACTTGAGATTCACCTTGCTCTTGTTCAATCCTTACCATTGCTGAGCAGTCTTCTGCTGAATGGCAGGAGGTATATCATTCACTAAGTAATACCGAGATTATTTCCTGCTTGGGATGGTTATTAAAAAGCTACTTCACGCACAGGTTTTTATGTAAATATGCATTTTTATTTCTCTTGTCACACAGCCACCACCAAAATGCAGTTCTGGCTGCTCCGCATCCTCGCCAGCACTCAGCTGGTCAGTTTTTAAACATTTATTCCAGTCGTTCTACTAGATGTGCTGTGGTATCTCATTGTGGCATTTATTTGCATTATCCTAATTACTAATGATGCTGAGCACTTTTTATGTGCTTATTTTTCATCCATACATCTTTGATGAATTACATGTTCACATCCCTTGACTTTTTTTTTTTTTTTTTAATTTGGGTTGTTTTGTTACTAAGTTTTGAGGGTTCTTTATATATTCTGGAGACAAGTCCCTTATCAAATATGCATTTTGCAAATGTTTTCTCCCAGTCTTTGGCTTGTCTTTTCATCTTAAAAACATCTTTCAAGGAATGGTTTTTAAGTTTGATAAAGCTTACCTTCCCATTTTTTTCTTTTATAGATGGTTTTTTTTTGGTATCATATTTAAGAAATCTTTGCCTAAATATGGGTCACAAAACTTTTCTCCTATGTTTTCTTCTAGAAGTTTTAGGTTTTACGTTCAGTTCTTTGACTCCCCTCCCCACTATTTTTGGGGTGCTGGGGATCAAGCCCAGGGCATTGTGCATACTGGCACATGCTCCATCACTGAGCTCCACCCTCCACCCCTGGCATTCATTTTAAGATAAGTTTGGTGGAGGATGTGTGACATTCTTATATCCTGTTCACGTGAGGGAACCTAAATATCCTGACTACTGTTCATTTTCCCTGACAGGTGCTCATGGTAACAATTGCTAATTAAGTAATGACTAATTTCACCAATAAAAACTCATTCTGACATTCACGTGCTAATTGGCATAGTGTACAGTTCTGATCAAAATGCCAGTAATGGTCCTGGTCACAGCCCCCTCTCACATGTGACCTTTCTGACTTAATGAAAAGTGACCAACTCCAGAGTGGGATTCATGACTAGGGCAACGGATCACTATTGCGGTAGAAACTTAAAGGAAGTAGGACTTAGTTGAAATCAAAGCATCTCTGCTAAAGTATTTTTAAAGTAAATTACAGATGGCATAAACACAGTCAACAGGAAGACTGTGTAAAAAGGCATGAAGCTGTAGGCGGATGATGATTCTGAGCAGTGTTGAGTCTTTGGCTGCGCTGAGATCACGTGACAGAGGTTTGAGGTAAGCCCTGGGAAAAGGTCAGGAGCTGGGTCATCACAGAGTTTGGAGATCAGTTAGAGTCTGGACTCTGTTAGAAGCCACAGGGAACCTTAGGAGAATTTCAAGAAGTAAAATGATATCATCGGATATGAGCTCTGGCAAGACACTCAGGCATAGTGTAAGAGTGTGCTGGGGATGGAGAATGGAACCAACCAAAAGCAGAGACAGTGGTCAGGGAAGCCTTATAAATTGGAGGTGAGAATTTATGAGATTCTAAAGTAGTGACAGAGAGGAGAGGAAACCACTGTTCAAGATGTATTCCTTCCCAAACGATGGTAAGGAAATTAGTCATCAGGGAATGTCAAATTCAAATAAAGTTTTTTTTTTTTTTTTTCCTTTAAATTCTGGCATGTTGTTGATGACCTTAACATGACTTTGGCATTAAGATTTTCTGCAAACACTGCTGATTACACAGCGGGATGGTTGATTTTCAAAAAGTGCACACTTAGGATGCCAACAGTGACAGGCGGTTGCTGCTGAACCCACTCAGAGCCCTCCGGATAGTGAGGGAAATCAGCTGGGAAAGGTGACATTCCTGGCATCTTGGGCTCAAATGACAACTTAATTTTCTTCTTCTAAAGTTCAAATGGGAAACAAAATTTCAACAATTTGTAATGGTCTCACCACATCCTTCATCTCTGGGCGGGTGGAGGGAGCTTATTTCCCTTATGCCTCAAACTGTGGAAAGGGGCTGTTGGTGGTTAAATGGGACCCATGGTGACACAGACAAAATTTCAAACGCAGTTTGGATGGGTTCTTTCACACAGCACTTGCTAGATTTGAGAACATTTTTTGGTTTGAATTTTTAAAATGTTAAAGAAAAACATGGGCTATCAAAATAAAGATTTGGGGGGAATAAGACCAATTTGGGGCATCTGAAGTTGTTCTACACTTTTTGATGGCATAGCCCATTCCTATTTTTTACATGAATTTTTTTTCCCCTTTCTATTCTATCTGTGCTCTTTTATGACAGTGGCTTCTTGGCTAACAGTGCCAGAGAAAGAACCTAATGAGCCACTTCATCATGCTAGCTCCCAGACGCAGGGCCCCAGTTCCGATTCTCTTTCATGGAAGGAAGGAACAAAGCAAACAGCAGCTGTACTCTACCTCTTAGATTCGAGCAGAGGACTTGCCAGTAGGCTATTTTGTGAAAATATAATCTATAAGTCAATTCATTTCCTTCAAAGAGCAGCAAGTTTTGTTTGGGGAAATAGTACTTATTTTATCTAAGTGTGGTTTCAAAACAGCTAATTCTTAGCTGGGTATGGTGGCACATGCCTATATTCCCAGCAGCTCAGGAGGCTGAAGCAGGAGGATCGCCAGTTCAAAACCAGCCTCAGCAACAGTAAGGTGCTAAGCAACTCAGTGAGACCCTGACAATAGAAAAAATAGAAAATAGGGCAGGGGATGTGGCTCAGTGGTCAAGGGCCCCTGAGTTCAATCCCAGGGACCCAGAAACCAAAAAATAGCTAATTCTTAAGAATCAATCATGTTTCTACTGAGCACCTAATACGCAAGAAGACTGTTCAGATTCTGGGGCCATCCACAATGGTGAACAAAGCAAATGTGGATGAGCTGATGGCTTCTTCCACAGTCTTGCACTCTGAGTCCCAGAGCACTTAGCAGATGCCTGTGTTGTGGCATTATTACACAACAGTGGTGCTGTAGGATTTATCTTATTCATTTTGTATCACCATTGTATAACCCCACCCCATTGTTAACGTGCTAGGATAAAGTATGTTAACATTAACTGTCTGAGCCACACATGGAGTATTATGCTACTTTAACAAACCATAGTTTAAAAGGAACAAAGAAAAATGGAGCATTTTCATATAAAAGCAGTCTGAATGTTGAAATCATATTATAGGAAGTGTGCAAATTTAATTTAGAAATATAACCATGTAGTGTTTTCAAAGTCATGGAAAGATAATTCTGCATCCAGAACTCTAAAATTCAGTCTTTTTTGTTATTTGACCTAAAATTACTCTTTTCTGTTTTTAAACAAAAGTTGAAGGAGATATGGCAGTGTTACAGCACTGTATGGTTTTTTGTGAAGTTAATAAATAATGGCTAAAACATGTTCAACATTATAGGACAAGTATTGCCAAGATGTACAAAAACAAAAAGGACAGGATAGAGGTTAAGGATTTAAAAGATCTTACTCAAACGTGTTGAAAATATCCCACTTGGACTTAAGTACACTCCAAGTAAGTAACTTAGAATGGAGAACACGTTTCACCACCGCACAATCAATAGCATAAATTCCAGGAGTTGTGAGAGTAATTAATTTGGTGTTCCCTTGTTTTTCTTTGTAACTCAGGTAACAGAGGCATCAGAACATTACTGGTGCTTTTATCCCCCTCTGACGATTGCATTTATCTATTCATAGAAAATGCCTGATTTACTTCACTATCAGCATGAAAATAAATAGAAAACAAATCTAAAAATGATCATAAAACAAATCAGAAAACATATCTCAAGAACCTTTATTTCTCGACAGGTTAAAGTAAAAAATTAAATCAGAAATAATGCTGAGTCAAATAGATTCCAAATCTGCAATGCTACTTCTTTTTGTTCCACTCACAAGATGCTTACAAGCGATAAAGGAGTAAGTCATTGGCAAGATAATGAAGAATGAAGAAGCAAAGGCACAAAAAGGAAGTGAGAGCAACACATCTGAAAAGTATCCAAGTTAGAACTAGAGTCTAAGCATATTTCAAAAATGTAACTGTGAACAAAAGTCCTGTTTACATTTTTAAAACCTAAATCTAGTAAAGACTTCAAATGAAAAGAAAATATTCTATCAACTTTAACAATGCTCCAAAGTAATACAGAAGAAAAAGTATTGCCCCACAACGTACTTTCTGATCCTGAGGTTTCTGATCCTGAAGTTGCACAAGTGTGTACCTGTCTACTTGGCATGGCTACCTAGAGGTTTAATGAGCATCCCAAATGGAATATCTTGAGACTGGAATTCTTGGTATCATCCCTCCCCACAACCTTTCTCCTCCTTTGGTCTTTCTCACTTCAGTTAATGGCTTTAGCATCCTCCTACTGCCCAGGAGAGGCCCCACGCTGGTGGTTTTCCTTGACACCTTTCTTTCTTCCACTGCTACCAGCTCCTATACTCAACCCCATCTGTCAACAAGTCTTCAGTGTGTGTTCCAAATCCAGCACCTCTTATGACTCCACCTCTTCCGCTTTGGAGCTCTTAATGGGTGCCCACTGGTCACCCTACTTGATCTCATATTTCTCCCTCTAATGCCTTTTCCCTACGATGGCCAGAATGATTGTCTGTCGGTTTGTTTTGGTGCTGGGCATGGAACCCAGGGTCTTGTACGTGCTAGGCAAGCATTCTACCACTGAGCTCACCCCCAGCCCCAGAGATTTTTGAAACATGTTAATTAATGAACATCTCTCCCCTGCTTGAAACTCTCCCATGGCTTCTTGGTACCCTCAGAATAAAATCTGAACAACTCACTTAGCCTGTTAAATGAGGGTCAGGTTCCATGATCCCACATTGTCATGTTCCAGCCTGTCACTTGTGCCTCAATCTTCCAGTCTTCCCCAGGGTCTCGTTCATCATTCTGCAAACATATTGGGCTCCTCTATTTTTCAAAATGGCCAACCTTGATTTTCTCAGGACCTTTGTAAATGTTACTCTGTACTCTCTGAAATTTTCTTCCCCTAGGTCTTTGTTCAGATAGCTTTCTCTTGTCACTGCGTCCCATTTCCTCTGACTGCTTAATCTAAAGAAAAAACTCCCTTCCTAGTCAACCCTGTACATTCTGCAATATCTAGTCTGCTCTGGTCACAGGTGACTACTGAGCACCTGAAATGTGACTAGTTAAAATTGTAATGTGCTACAAATGCAAAATATGCAGATTCCAAAGGCTTAGTACAAAAACTGCAAAATACCTCATTAATCATTTTATGTTAATTACACACTGAAATGATAACACATTGGATATAGTAAGCTAAATAAAAAACATGATTATAATTCATTTTACCTGTTTCCCTCAATTATTTAAAATGTGACTATAGGTTGAGTATTTCTTATCTGGAATGCTAGGACCAGAAATTTTTTGGATTTTGGAATATTTGTCTAAACCTTACCAGTTGAACACTGCTAATTTGAAAATCCATGATTTGAAACATTCCAAAGTGGAGGAGAATTTTGGGTTTTGTATTTTTGGATTAAGGATGCTCAACTTCATTAGAAAATTTAAAACTATTCATGTAGCTCACATCTCAGTTCATATCATCTCTCTGTTGAATAGCACTGATTGATCCCATTATGTTATTTTATAACTTTAGTTGTACTTATTTGAAACTGTCTTTTTAATCTAGTCCTGACTGTTGTCCCATTAGAATGTAGTTCCATGAGAAGGGACCTTGAGTTTATCCATTGCTTTAACCAATTTTTAGAACGTTACTTGGAACAAAGAAGGCACTCAATAAATATCTATTGCATACATGAAGGAACAACTGAAGGCTTCCTTACTTCTCCTTCCTCCCATTTCCAGCTGCATAATCATAGAGGCTACCAAAGCAATCAGAGTATTCCTCACTGCAGGGAAAGGAACAAGGCCCAGAATATGGCATCTTTGAAACAATTTTCTTGAATTATTATTTAATCTAATCTCTTCATTTGGGTTTTAAATTTCTTGAAGGAGTGGATCCGGGTTCCTGCATTTGTAACTTCCTTTTCCCTTTGGTAAAAATATCAGTGACAATAGTCACCCTAAATGCAAAGCTACCACATTTGGAGCACTTCCTATGTGGCAGACATGTGCTGAGTATTTATTATTTTGTTCAGAAGGTCTCTCTTAGATTAGGAATTACCATTTCCAGTTTTAAGAAGAGAAAACTGAGGGTCTATAAAGTTAACTAGCTGACCTCAGATCACTTAGCCAGTTGGCACTGACATTCAAATCCAGTCTTTCTGGTTACAAGGGCCATGCCAACTCTGGAGCATCACACTCATAATACAACCCATGCATAATACCTTCACAGTGACTCAATAACACTAAAAATCATATTCACTGTAAAAAAGGGACAACATCAACAATAAGAAGCACACATTATGATGATACCTCATCAGAAATACACAGGTGATTTATGAATCATAATGTACTGACACAGCAAAGTCCTGTGTTTGGCTGGTCATACCTCACTTCCAGATGCAAGACCAGCAAGCAGCGGTCGGCCATATCCTGGAAGGACTTGGCGAGTTCACTCAGAGTCTGCATGATCTGCTCTGACACCGGGGGAAGGTCCATGTTCACGTGGCTCTCTTGAGCAGGAGAAAGCACTGTAAGAAGGGGTGAAAAAAAGACATCAATCACCTCATTACATGTCTACAGACGTTTTTGGAATACATATTATTTTGTTGTTCATCTTATTTTTATCCATTTGGCTAACACTAGTGTTGACAGCAATAGTAGCCCAAGACACGCTAGACGATTTCTGTACTTGGTTAAACATGGAAACTCAGCTATTGCCTCCTGTCAACTCACAGAATGATAGAAACCGGATCTCAGAGTTGGAAGTGGCTTTACCGGTTGTGTGGACGGACCACATGGTCTGTGTTGTGTCTTCTGTACAGCTTCAAGTGGTTGACCAGCTTCTGGCTGATTGCAGGCTCACAAAGGTTTGCAAAAGAAAACTCAATACCTTCTGAGGCAGACTGTTCCACCTCTGAAATATCTGATTACCTAATAACAAACCAAAATCTGTCCTCGTTAACTTTTCATCTTTGGCTCTGATTCCATCCACCTCTACAATCCATGTCAGTGCTTCAGATACTGAAGATCTTTTTTGACTTCTAGAAGTCTTCCCCACTCTAGGCAAAATGTCCCCTGTTCTTCATTCACTCTTCAAATGACTGAATAATGTTATAATTCTCAAAATTTATTGACCAAAACAATCCGATAGATCTATATCTCCCTTGAAACTATGGGACTCAGGACCAAGCATGATAAATTCCACAGAGGGTCATGACCTGCCTAGAGAGAATTGTCAGTTCCCTTTTCTGAGATGCCTTGCTACTTGCACTGAAGAATAAAATCTGGGGGAGGTGGTAGTGTGCTGCATGGCACTTTAACTCGTATACATGTCCTCAAAAGATCTTTTTGGAAACATTGGTAGAGCTACCTTCTAGATCTTTCCACAATAATTTATGAAAATATTTAACCACATTAGAACACTTTATTCAAGAACATCCTGAATCCAAAAATGGGAACTATATTTGTTTATCTCCGAAGTTCAGTTGTATTTCTAGCGCTTCACAATTTCTCAAAGATCACAAATAATAATTTGGTAATAATTCAAATTATCCTTTCAAAATTTCTCTTAGTTCTCTGAAGTCTCAAAGGTTAGTTTTGAATCCTGTCTCTATGACTTTCGTTCTATAAGCAAAACATAATCACTTAAGTTCTCTCTGTCTTAGATCTTTTGTAAGATGGGGATAATAGAACCTATATTATGGGGTTAAATGGATTAATATAGGTAAAATACACAATAGCATATAAAAAACTTAATATTAATATAAATCGGAAAAATAAGCAATTATCATTCTCTAGCCTGTTATTTCTCCAGATTAAGTCTTAAGATGAATTACAGTTACAAATTCCTTACAAAAGAATTCCATGTGCCTTGAAGTTCAATTCCCATTTATTAGTACTTTTTGATTTTTTCTCTGAAAATCTTCTCTATCAGAGGATACAGAGTCCTTTGGAAGAAGGGCTCCCTGGACTGAGGACACATGGAATCTGGTGAGCCATTGCCAGTAGCTTCACCTTACAGAGCAGGGAGTTACTATCTGGCTGTTGAGGTGTCTACTGTTGTGGTCCTTCAGTGCTGTCCCTATTCTTAGACTGGGCCAAGTCCAGATAAGGCCTGGATAGATAATCCAAAGGTACAACTTATAAAGCTAAATTATCTTCCATGGAACCAGACTCTAAATAAATCAAAATAATATGGTAAACACAAAAAAGCAAATGTTGTTCAAGGGAACTGATGTGTAGGGAGAAAGGAATGTAGATTTTTAAATTATAACCAGGCTTGGTTTCATACTAGATATTCACTAACTCGATCTGCTGGAGACTGGATAGGACAAGACCTGCATCCCCTCTCTTATGTTAACATCATTCATGTTTGATTATAAGGCAGGATCACTGCCTTCCCAAAGCTTCATGTGGCAGGCAAGACAAAAGCAACTGTAAATAACATTGTTGTAATATTTCAAGGCATGTTAGAGTTTTTAGCCCCTGGATTCCTCTGTCAAGGGACACTAACATGTGACATTAACTGGGGCAGGTAGAGTTAGTTATCTATGAATCAGTGAGAACAGGCAGAAATCAGATCCTATGGTCTCACTCATGGCCTCAGGTCCAGAGTTATGCTAATTGACCAGACTCTATCAAAGATCCTGAACAAAACACAAGCAAAAACTAAAACATTTCCCTTTCCTACGACAGAAAGATGTAATTCCATCATGTGGCAACTGGCTAGTGCCAAACTACAAATATAAGAAAAATCCAAGTAAAGTTAGTCAACAGTATGTTAAGCTGCCAAGGTAATTAACCAACTTGCAAAGGGCAAGGTAAGAGTGGTTTTGAATAGAGGCACGCTGCATTCCATTCACTGTAATCTGCAGCAAAAGTAAAACATTTTATTAAAGCAACACAGAAATTATGCCCAGAGCTCTACTGAAAAGCTGGTTTATGAATTCCTGAGGGTTTACTGAAATTTACGAAGTGTTCTTAATAAGAAGGAATATGTTGAGCAAAGAAATGCTGAGCGTGGCAAATACAGACAACACAAAACAATTAACTAGTTCTTAAATGTCAGATGGAATGCTACGAAAAGGCAATGTTGACAGAATCTGTAAGATTATAATAAAAAAATTAGATTACCAGATACACACACACACACATTCACACAATATTGCACATTTCCTTTTTTTTTTTAAGGGAACTGAACTCAGGGGCATTTGACCATTGAGCTACATCCCCAGCCCTATTTGTATTTTATTTAGAGACAGGGTCTCACTGAGTTGCTCAGTGCCTTATTTTTGCTGAGACTGGCTTTGAACTTGAGATCCTCCTGCCTCAGCCTCCCGAGTCGCTGGGATTACAGGCCGGTGCCACTGAGCTGGGCTGCACATATCATTTTAGCAGCTACATGACTGCATATTTATCTAAGGCACTGGTCTTCACATCAGCACAGTCCACATGTATTAAGTTTTAAGAGTATTATACTTTATTTCTTAAAAGACAGGCACATGGAGTAACTTTTCTAATATTGGGGATGGATGACATCTGACCACTCATAGCATCATTAGTCTTCTTATGACCACTGCATGCAAGCACAGACCTTTCAGACTCCTGGCTGGTTGGTCATGGCAAGGTACTGTAGCTTCCTGTACTAAACTGATTGGTTTACATGAGGAGGTTGAACCTTGGTCTCTGAGCAGACATTTCTTTTTGGGGGAAACAATAGGGAATTTCCAATTCCCTTCCCCTTTCTCACTCTACTCCAGTTTTCGGTCAGTGCACTGTTCGCACTGCCATCCCCATTTGTAGCTAGAGGTGACCACGTGTCACAGTCTAGCCAGTGACCTGAGTAGAGTCTTCTGTAGCTTCTATAAAGAGGCTCCTCATCCTTGGTGCTCTACCACTGAGTTACATTTCCAGCCTTTTTAAAATAATTTTTTAAATTTTGAGACAGGGTCTCACTAAGTTGCCCAGACTGGCCTTGAACTTGTGATTCTACTCCTTTGCCTCCTGAGTACTGGGATTACAAGCCTATACCATGGCACCTCTAGGAAAGTTTTTTTTTTCTTGACAAAGGAGAGAACTGAGGCTGGTGCCACGCCTTTCTCCCCTGCTTTCCATTTCCTGACTGAGAAGGAAAGACTAAGAAGCAGAGAGGTGCAGGTCTTATTGTTGAACCATTGGCCAAGACCAGTCAACTGCTTGCCTTCAGACTTCTTGCTTTATTAGGAAAACGAACACATCTTAAAACTACTGGAAGTTAAAAACAAAACAAAAACACAACAGAACTTGTGGCAAAGTGAAATCTTGTTTTTAGCCTCTGAAATTTTAAGTTCTAGGATTGTATTCTGAGATCAAAACCTCCTTTACCAGCTCTCTCACACCCTTGTTCCCATTACCTCTGCTGTTCAACTTGAACTCTGTAATCCCTCCATGTTCTCTGATGGACACAGTCCCTCTGTGGGCCCGCAGCTTTGCTGATCCTCTGTGCTGCTCTTTCATCAGAACCTCAACTCACCCGAACCCCCTCCTTTCACATAATGATCTAAAACTCCATCTAACTGCGAGTCAGTTCTACAACTCACTTTTGAAAACAAAAGAACAGGGCGTTGCCTATAAACTGGGTTTCAATGGTGAACCAGGCTCTCCACAGCCCTTCCCAATCCTTCCTCCACTGCTTGGCTACTCCTCCCTTTCTCATCAATCTTTCCACATTCAGGCTGTTCTCCTCGGGCCCTTGGTCAGGTCGACTCCCTTATTTCTTCTTTCCTGAGGACCTCAGATGCTTATTAAGACTTCAAGAGAATTGTCAGCACTTGCTTTCTCCAATGTCCTGTTTTCTATTAACTGCTCAGTGTGCCATAATATCTGATTTTTGATCTCCACCTCCTTATTAAAAATAAGAAAAAAAACTACTGATAGTGATTGCTATGGTTTGGTTCTGACTTAGGTGACTTGGTTTCCAAATGCACCAGTGTCTAGAGGAAGGGTTTGGGGGAATGATTAGATCATAGGGGCTGTGATTTCATCAGTGGATTAATCCATTGATATCTTAATGGGGGGTGGTGGAAACTGTATGCAGGTGGGGCACAGTTGGAGGAAGTAGGTCACTGGCTAGACTGTGACACGTGGTCAGGTCGAATTACAAACAGGGATGGCAGTGTGAACAGTGCACTGGTCAAAGGCTGGATAGAGTGAGCAAGGGGAAGGGAATTGGAAATGCCCTATTGTTTCCCCCCAAAAGAAATGTCTGCTTCGGAGACCTAGGTTCAGCCTCCTCATGTAGACCAATCAGTTTAGCACAGGCAGTAGGGGCATGTCTTCAGGGACTATATCTTGTTCCTGGCCCTTTTCTCTCTCTCTGTCTCTGCTTCCTGGGTGCCATAAGCTGAGCAGTTTTCCTCCGCTGCTTCCGTCCTTCATAATGTCTGGTCTCATTTTAAGCACAAAGAAACGGAGCTGGCTGACCATGAACTGAATCCTCTGAGAGAGTGAGCTAAAATAAAATGTTCCAGGATGGGGTTTTGGATCAGTGGTAGAGTGCTTTCCTGACACATGTAAGGCCCTGGGTTTGATCCTTGGTACCACAAAATAAATAAAATAAAGTTCAAAAAAAAGAGAGCGAGCACCAGGTGCAGTGGTGTACACCTGTAATCCCAGCAGCTCGGGAGGCTGAGGCAGGAGGATCATGAGTTCAGAGTCTACCTCAGCAACTTATTGAGACCCTAAGCAACTCAGTGAGATCCTGTTTCTAAATGAAAACCAAATGGACTGTGGCTCAGTGGTTCAGCACCCCTGGGTTCGATCCCTGGTTAAAAAAAAAAAAAGAGAGAGGGGGGGGGGGAAAGATTTTCTTTAATTTACAAAAAATAAAAAATAGAAAAAAAAATAAAATGTTTCCACCTTGTTTATGTCAGGTATTTTGGTCATGTTAATGAAAAGTTGACTAACACAATGATCAAAGATATACTAATTGCCAAATCCACTGGATGTTTTCCAGTCTTAGTCTCCTAAAAGCTCTCTGCTACATGTGACATCACTGGCACTTACTTCTTGAAACTACATTTTATATGACATCATATTCTTCTGGCTATTCTTTGACCTCTGGCATTTCTTTCATAGTCTCCTTCACTGAATGTCCTTCCTTTAGTTTGCCCATAAATACTGATGTCCCCGGGGAATATTCCCCTCCATGGGTCCTCCTTACTCCATTATGCTCTGGGTGAGCTCATCAATTCTCATCACTTGCACTGTTATCTATGACAGGATGACTCCTAAACCTCTGTTTGCAAAATATCTCTACCTGTGCATCCCTGAGGCATCTCAAATGCAACGTGTTCAAAGCTAAGCTCATTATCTTTGGCATCTGTTCTTTATCCTGAATTCCCCTTCTAACAGTGATACATTCCTTTAGGAATTCAAATTGCAAATGTGAGTAGGATCTTTGACTCATTTCCAGCAAAGGCTAATTTTATTTGCTAAACATTATCTAAACATTTTCTTAATATTTGTTATCTCTTTCCTATACTTCTGCCACTTTGTTGGTTTAGACCTTATCTCTTCCATGGACAACTGGAATAGTCTCTCAAGTGGTGTCTTTGCCTCTTGCCTGACCCCTTTGCATGTAATTAAATATGAGTTAGATACAGTTATTGATCCAAAACACAAACTTGACTATGTTAATTTCTTGTGTAAACTGTATCAGTGTCTCCCATTGCTCACAGGATCAAGTCCAAGCTCCTCAGCAAGGCTTTCCAGGCTTTTCTATTTCTGCCCAACATTACAGTATCACATCCATCCCTGTCTCCTTTCTAACTCATCCCTTCCCCAACACTGGCTCTCTTGATCTACCACCCTTTAAAACAAAATTTCCAATTATTTCATGCTGTTTCATAATTTTATACTTTGTTGGTTCTTAAACCTCTTTTAGAACTACTCATTCTTTCCAGGATGAGGTCAGTGGCGCTTCCAGATGTTTTTGGCTGACACGATTCTAGCACAGAAGTTGTCACATTCCATTAACATCATCTGCTTATCAGCACGTCTCCCTTCCTGATCACTAACTTCTTCAGGCAAGGAACATATACATTCCATTTTCAAAGCCAGCAGAATACCTCCAAGGCACTATAGGGACTAAATCCATTCCTTTTTAATTAAACTGAACTAATGATTTTAATTGACCAATGTGCCATGATGAAGAATTCACAACACATTGATAAAGATCAGAAAAAAGGAGGAACAGTTTGCCATTTACAAGTGTAACTTTCTTCTTAGTTTCCTGGAATCAATCTAGGGACAGAGTGAGGATGATTTTCTACAGCTGATTTCCTGGGCTATTTAGGATGCTTATTAATGCAATTCTGCTTAAACCCTACAGCCTGAGCACTTTTCCTATCGATTTTGTTGCCTTTTGAAGCCTTTTTAATTTCAGAGGAGTCAGTCCACCTTTCTGCATCAAGAATTGGAGTCTCTTCTCTACTGACAAAATCCTTGGCATGTCAAAGACCCAGCATCTCTCAAGGAAAACCAAGATATTAACTGTCATGGAGAAGCAATCAGCTGAGGACATTAGGATGTCTCAAGTGGTTCCATATCCTAATATTAACCAGACTGAAATCTGTTTAGGCCTTAAAATTAGTCAAAATTGGACTCATTCAGACCCAGAAGAGCATCTGTTTTCAAGGATGCAGCTGCTACACTTTCAATGGCAACTTACTGTGACTTCTTTAATTGATTCATGAGGATGTCCTTGTGCATCTGCAATATTCTCTAAAACTGTTACAATATTAGCTTAGGCTGCTATCAGCTGTCATGAAAGTGATAAATTGAAAAGGGAAAGATAGTTTTTATGGCAGGAAAAGAAAGGTTAACCCTGTGAATTCAAACTTTTTAGAAGATAGAAAAAGACACTGAAGAATGATCTCATGAGACTTTGTTGCTGGAAACATTTTAGGAGATCAAATTTTGATGCAATAATTATTTCTGAATCCTCTATTTGGTTGTACAGAGGCAACAGACACCATCATAAAGATCTTTGCTCTAACCTGGAATGAAATTAGCTAATTTCCAATCTTCCATATTCCTGTTTGGAAAACTGGCAATAGCATCTTCCTAGCTCGCTCCTATGGAAATGTGGTATTAGGTCTTGTAAATGGTTTTGAGATCCTTTGCTGTTGTTACCGGGCTGCGCACCTTGGTTCAAAAAAGTAAAATAGGAATACTGATGAGGTCTGTGACATTAAGAAACCACAGGACTCACAGTCACTGGGGACACGGACAGCAGTCCCTCCACCTAACTTCTTTCCTCTCCCTGAATGCCTAAGGGACATGCGGTTAGCAAGCTGAGCACTGAGGTCGGGTGTGAAAGTGTCAGACATTATAACACCACAGCGCCAACGTGCACCTTTAGTCCACTTAGCTCTATCCTTAGACTTCCTCGTTTCTTTGAGGGACTAGTTTTGCTTTTTATTCATTCTCTTGAATTATCTGCAAAGGTACACAAGGCAATCTTCCCCCACTCTGGTACTTTGTACACTGTAGGAACTTAATAAATCCTTTTTAAATAAACTGTTTCCCTATTTATGAAGCCTACTGGCTTCTGGAAAGGGCAGGTGGTGTTCACTGAAGAATCTTCTGTCTTATTAACATGTAATTTGAATTAGGATAGCGATGTCCTTTCCTCTTTAATTACTCTAAGCTAAATTTTCTTCCTCTTTCTGACTACTCTTTCCCCAGACATATTTTCCAACACTCCCGACAGATCTCAGCTTCTGTTACTATTATCAATGCATTTGTTTAATTGCTCTTTCCTACCTTCCAAACCATCTGGAATCTAGTTTTGAGGGGTTTTGTTGTTGTTGTTTCTACATAAGGATGGGATCTAAGAAATACGTTTGAGAAGTTCTCTTCATTTTACTTCCTATTTCAAAAGCAATGGTTCTTCTGTCCCCAAAGATAAACTACTGAACTAGCAATGTTAACCGATTTTTGAAAGCCCACAAGCAGATTCTTGACAAGAATTCTGATTTCAAAGAATGGGGACACATTACCTATTGTTCAGAATACATTCCATGCACACATACACGAGTACATAACTATTTCTACAAAGACAGCCTACTCTGTGAGACACTCCCATCCAGTGAACTCTTCTGTATTGAAAGAACCATGCAGCAAGAACTCCTAGTCTGAGCACTGGTGGGGTGGGTTCTCTCCTTTATCCTCTCTGATAGGAAAGAGGGGCAAATGGAAGGTACTTTTTAAAAAGGAGGGTGGGGAAAAGTAGGAAAATTCATTACCAGGAAGGAAAAAAAGAGAGTTTTGTGAACTGGAAGACCAAGGGAAAGTGTATTATTTGTATTTGCTTTTGTACAGTGTACTTGCTTAAGTGATATTATATTTATGTTAAAAATAGGTGCTACCTGAGTATGAAGGGAACACTTCCTATGTGGGTATAGGAGGTACAACCAACTTTCTTTTCTGTGGTCGTGTTTGTTATTTAAATGATCATGTAGTACATTTCCTGTCACTATTGGTCATAAGACTATGGGCAATATGGCTTTCAAGCGTTCCACAGCACGCCTCCTCTGAAGTGCCACATATTACCCTTTGGGGAAGAAAGGATATGCCTGTCCCACTCACTGCCCAGCTTAATGTCTCAGATAGTAAATAATATTTATTTGAGCATGTATTACTATGATTTCCGTCTCCCCTCCACAAAGACCAAAGACCAGACTCTTATAAAGAACTTGCATTTGATTTTAAGGATCCCACTTGGGAGTAATTTCCATCTCTAGGAAGTCATACTCATTTCCTACTGCCTCCCAGAGGAATATAATGTATTCTTTCACTGTTTATTACCTCTGGAACAAAGTCCTTAACAATTCTAAGCCTCGTTTTCCTTGTACAAAGGGGAGTGTGGTACTTAGCGCTGTGTCTGCTGCAGGGCGCCGGGCTGCCTTAGGCCTAGGGAATGCTCTGCTTCTCTCCTGTAGACCTGGTGTGTTCCACCGGGTACTATTTTTCACCTACAGCATCTCTCGCAGGCTGAGATTCGTGGCAACAAACATGTTAATTTGTGCTTTCTGGCATCTCTCGTGGTATACAGCTCCTGCTTATACTCAGCAGACTGCCGATAATGCTCACTGAATTCCACGTTTAAGGACAAATCAGAGTTTTTCTATCCACTTTAAAAATTACATCTTACAATACTTTTAACCTAAGGTCTTCCAAATAGTTCATTAGCCTAGAACAGGATTCCATTTCAGGGTAAGAAAATGAAGCTCCAAAAAGGGTATAAGCATCTGAAACTGAAAAATTATTCCAAATATGAGCTATATAGAAAGAACAAAGGCAACTCATGTAAGGCCCATTCAAGGCAAAACAGAAATAAGAGCCATGTTAAAAACGGATGGCTGTTCCCTTAGGCTACCATGGGATAAGAGGCCAATTCTGAGCCAACAGAACACTCTGCACTCTGCACAGCTCTGTGGAGAGACAATCTCATCCAGTCACTCATGAAATAGTGCTTGATGGTAACAGGTCTGAGCAAGCCCCAGGTCCTCCAAGCGTTTAGCTTCAGGGTCCTGTCTACATACAGCGCAAACCAGCCCCGACATGCGCTTTATGCACCTTGTGATTGATAGTGCAGACCTCAGTCTCTTTCAGTCCCAGTGAGAAATATTAAGATTGATTTTTTTTCCCTTTATTCCAAATAATCCTCCCGGAGGCTTGGTAAAAACCTCATCATCTACTAAAAAGGCATGTGGTGTGGCCAGTGCAGCTCTGACAGATGTGGAGAAGGAGTGTGGGGAGGTGATGAACGGCTCCTGTCCTGCTGAGGAGCGCTGCCATGGGCCTGTGGTCCACGTCCATGGCTCTGGGAGCCTGCATCAGAGGGTCTTAAACTGTTAACAGATACAGAGTCAGGGTGGCTTATTCAGAGGGCAAACTAGAAAATTAGGTCCATTTATAAATGGTAAAGTTGGACACTAATAAAGTCAAATACCAATAAAGCACGTTTCCAGTATGGCTGGGAAGAAAATGTCACAAATGGGGAAGTGGAGATAGAGTTAGGAGTGAATTTCATGAATTTTCTTTTCAGGCAGCTGCATCACTCATGAATTTGGGTCTGAATTGGGAAATAACATTACCTTCTTGACTGACAGCAGATACAACCTAATTTTTGTCTTTGATCTGCAGCATATAATGTGGTTTCTGGACCCAGACAGCACCAAGTATAGTAAATGGAGGTAGACAGACCCAAGTTCAAATTCTGACATTCTCATATACTATTTTTATGAGCTTCATCATAACAGATTCTTCATTTATTATATCTACCTCATAGGATTCTGAAGATTAAATACAAAAATACATAAAGAATTGAAAAAGTGTCTCACACATAAGGTCTTACTACATGACACAGAATCCTAGATGCTTGGATGCTTTGATCCTATTGCTGCATAGACAATACACAGACAACTGGTTTATCTGGAAGATTGAGCTGCTTTCACCAAGCATATGGACCATCACTGTGTCTATGCAGTAGGAAGAGGCTCCTCTGAAACACGTTGAAAGAAAGAAAACACAGAGAGAATCAACTTACTGACACTGTACAGAATTGACAGGTATAAATCATGTTAAAACAATTTCTTCTCAGTGAGGAAAAATGTGGCCGCTTCTCCCACGTCTCCTTTATCAGATGCTCCCTGTGTAGGATAAACTGATGTGCTGGTACCATACACATATTGACTAATGCCTTGTGAAGGTTAATAATATTTGGCTATATCTCGTTGACACATTCATTCCAGTTTTGACATATAATCTCTAGAACAATTAACAGCTCATATAGATGCTTCCCAAATCAACTTGAGTATTTTAAACTTTAATATTTTAACTTCAGTATTTTCTAAAAAGAAAAATATTCCTAATCTGGGTTTATATCCTTCATAGAGAAGTAATCACTGTATCTATCAGCTGATTACATAATTTCAGGATACTGCCTCAAAATCTAAATAACTTTTTCTAAGTAAAAGAATATGAGTGTTCTCCTATTAACTATGAACAAATTCTCTCGTCTACAACAAAAACATTTTCTTTTTTGATTGACTACCCTTATTTTCGGAATGGCCCAGAAGGTAGGTGTTATGTTCCACTTCAACCACTTACTAATTGAGTAACCTTGGGCAAATTGTTCAACTTGGGAATCAGAGTAACAATATTTTAAGCCTCGGGGTTGAATGTAAGGATTCAGTGATATTAAAAATATATGATAAGCACATAGTAAGTGCTCAATGAATCTAAGCTATTAAGTGAACGTCCTGATGGCAACTTGGAAGAGTGAGGTTCCTGGACCTACCCCTTACTTACCAAAAAGCCTGTGAAAATCTTTTTAAGAGTTGTGGGGTTAGGTGTTCACATGGTTGACAGTCAGAAATGAAATGATATATAGACATAATTAAGACATTTACACTGATGTTTTGAACTTAAAATAAGGAATTACAGAAATATGAGAACCAGACAGAATTCCAGCAAGGTTGAAACCAGCAGACATACAGGAGAAAATAGGAATTGAGGGAAACTGGCCTAAATTTTATCTTTTCATCCAAGAAAGGGAAGACTTTTTTTAAGAGTTGCCAACTCAGGAGTAGAGATGGCATTTCACTTAGGCATGAGGTAAGTGGCAATTTGGGGACAGCAAGGAATGACACTTAGAAGCAGCTCTGGAGGAGATTAAAAGGGTGTTTCTTACATTATTTTGAGGGTCATTCCTTGAAAAGGGACCAAGCTTGCCAAGGACAGGATGTGTACAGATTTCCCTTGTTGAGTAAACTGAACTTAGGTGACCTTTTAGGAATTCAAAAGAATACTCAACAAAGTTTTAAAACTGTTTATATACTTGAGAGATTAGGTTCACCTCACTCACATAGGACCTGAAAGGTCAAGCTTATATTTATATTTTGAATTAGACTTCATATCATGACCACATTTTACTTCCCTTCTGCCAAAGGTGTGATGAGGAAAGAAGAAAAAGAATACACACGGGATTCCTTGTGGTAGTAAGGGGGGGGGGGAGGGTGATGATTATTAACCTAAATAGCCATTATGGTCACCTACACACTTTTGATATGAAATGACAGAAATTGTTTTTTTTTTCACCTGAAGAGACTAAAATTGGGTTATAAATTAGTTTAATATGCAGATCAAGACACTGACAAAACAAGCCTTCTATTAAGGCTTAAGACAGATGAATCAGGACTATTTGGGAAATGTTCTTATTTATTTACTACATAGGTATCTTGCTATTTTAGTTGCTTTCTTGGAAATATGTTCCCCTTCATATTACCCTAGACGGAATTTACTGTAGGAAGTGAAGTGGGAAATCCCTTGGTGTCCTTACCTGTTACCAACACAGCACCCTCCCCAGCTGCTTTGTCGGAAGCATGAGAACATTTTCCAACCTCTGTCCAGCAGGGTTTAGGGTTTAGATCCTGCCACGGGGCAACGCTCCACAAAGATGTGTAAGGCAAAAAGAAAGGGAAAGCATCTCCACTTGGAGTGGCAGAAAGATGCGCAGGCAGCTGGCAAATGAGAGGCTTGCCGCAGCTTCCACGGGAGTGCCTGCAATAGCTGCTGCCTCACTGCAGGTGGGCCAAACCTGGGGTTGCACTTCCTGATTCTCCTGAAAGCCAGCAGCAACGCTCCTTGCCTTTTGCTTCCTTCCAACTGTTTTCTAAGCCCTTTCAGCAATTTTTAAAGATCTAATTCCCTCTATTCAGTTTCCTCTTACTTGAAACATTTTAACTGGTTTCTATGGTCTTGACTGAGCCTCCATGAGTGAGAGAGATCTGAACTATGGCACCTCCAGTCTCCTCATTAGGAGAGGAGGGGGTAGCATGAAGGGTCACCAACAACCCCTGTGCCACTCTTTAAAGGAAGGTGGTAAACCCGAAGGCAAGGGTCTGCAGAAGGTGCTCTCAGTCCCTAACCCCCATTGTCTCAGTCTTGCTCTTCCTCACCTTAACCAGGGATGCTCCATGTTTATTTGTTACATAATTAAAACTTGGCCATAGAATTCTGCTGTGAGAATGGGTTTTGCTGCTGTTTTTTTTCTTTTCCTAAAGGTATTTACAAACGATTGATTTTGAAAAGGAAGGATCTGGTTACAAACAAGTTTCCACTCTTCAGCAGGCTGCCAAACTAGGATTAAAAATTGAAAATTTAAATTAGGGCACAACTCCTATAGGCTGAGGATGAGTGCCAGGAAAATCTATTTAAATATTTATTAGGAATAAGTGATCGGTTTTCTCCTTTTTCTTTGTTATTTGGTTATATAATCTCCAGTTATATTTACTACAGAACAGTTTACAAATTGCTCTTACTATTGATAACACATTCCAAGATTCCCTTTCAAAGTAGATTCAGTTTTTCCTTTAGAAAATATTGTACAGAACAATTTTTCTTTCTAATTTTTTTAATAAAATTGTGCCATGGTTATCTTTGATATTTTCTACATAAATCCCAGGTTAAAGACATAGACCTTACTGGCACCTAGGTCAATTCCATATCTTGGTGTTATGAATAGTGCTGTAATAAACATGGGCATATAAATGCTGATTTCATTTCCTGTGAATATATACCCCAAAGTGGGATATGGACCACGTGGAAGATCTATCTCTAGTTTTGTGAGGAACCTCCATACTGGTTGAATAGATTTTTTTTTTTTAAATGTGATACACACACACACACACACACACACACACACACAATGGAATATTATTCAGCCACAGGGATGGAAATTTTGTCATTTGGTGCAAAATGGATAGACCTGGAGGACATTATATTAAGTGAAATAAGCCAGACATAGAAAGACAAGTACCACATGTTCTCTCATAGTGGAAGCTAAAAAAGTCCATCTGACAGTAGAATAGTGATTACTAGAGACTGAGAAGTGGGGATAGGAGGAGGTTGGATAACTGTACCAAAAATGAAGTTAGAAGGAATAAATTCTAGTGTTCTACAGCACAGTGGGGGCAACTATAATTCTCAATAACCCATTATATATTTTATGAAGAGCTGAAAGAGAGGAGCTTGAAGGCTCCAAATATAAATAAATGACAAGGAAATAGAAATGCCAGTTATCTGGATTTGATCAGTACATACTTAGTATACATTTGCTGAAATGTCGCATCTTACCCTATATGATTATTGCATGTTAATACAAAGAGACATATAGACCTTACAAAACAGATTTCTTAGCAAGGTCACTCAATTTTGAGTTGCTTTCAATGATTCCATAAAAGCTCAGATTAACAGTGACTTTACCTTCCAAACAGATACTTTGCTCATAAGTGCACTGTCACAGTTTCTGGGCTCCACAGTTTAGACCACCTGCCCCTTTGCAGCTAGGTTAAAGGCATGAAATTAATCAAGAAGCAATTATCAAGGAAGAAGAGACTAGTTCTTGTACTCAGGCTCACTCAGCAGAATGTTCACTTTTTTAAAGCGAACACTGAATGAACACTGGTTGCATAGCCTTCATCCAAAAGGTTTGGGGTCCGAAGCATTTCAGATTTCAGATCTTTAATGGATTCTAGAATATTTGCATAGACTTTACTGGTTGAGCATCCCTATTTTGAAAAGCCCAAATCCAGAATATTCCAAAATCTGAAACCACTTGAAATGTTATCTGTCATCTGAGATTTTGGATTGTTGGTTTAGCCTGTACTCTTAAATTTTTCCATCTTCTTCTGCTAGATCGACTAAGCAGAATTTGGTTTGATAGGATGCAAATGCTAATTTAAAAACAGATTCAAATCTATTTGGATATTAAATATAAATATTGAGAATGTGGTTAAGACTTGATCACCAATGATAAAGATATAAAATCTATATTCACTAATTATAAGGATATACATTGTCAGTTTCAGCTAGTCTCTTTCTGTGGTCCTTGGCCTCCTGTGATACTTTCCCTCTAGTGAACCCATATTGGCTCTTGACACGCATTCCATTCTTTTTTTTTTTTTTTCCGTACCAGGGATTGAACTCAGGGGCCTTTGACCACTGAGCCATGTCCCCAGGACCACCCTCCCCCCCTTTTTTAAAAATTTTATTTTGCAACTGAGTCTTGCTAAATTGCTTAGGGCCTTGCTAAGTTGCTGAGGCTGGCTTCGACTTTGCAATCCTCCTGCCTCAGCCCCCGAGTCACTAGGATTATAGGCCTGTACCATCACACCAGGTTCCCTTCTTTTCTGTGTGCTAAGAATCACGATGGTTCTAGGTCTCATGGTCTAACTTAAGCTGCACAGTCTACAGTTTCTACAATTTCTTCTTTTACTGTTTTGAGAATGGAAATATTTGCTATAATCTGGTGTTTGGTCATCTTTTACATAATCCACAATTTTTCAATTCAGCAACTTTCCTTAACACCTTCAGATTTGATCTGTTTGAGCTCTGCTTTAAAGAAGCCAGGAGCCATCTGGTACTTTCCTCACAACAGTCACATGCCATGGCTTGTCCTGTCCTTTTATGTGAGGTACAGTTTTTTCCCTAAATAAGACAGAAACAGAGGGAGGCATATGCTTCTGCTTTCTGTTTACGCTACACTCACCGCATCACTGATCGGCAGGTCTGTTTCACGTTCTTTCTGTGCCCAGCACAGTCACACCCCATAGCGGCTGGGGATGACAAAATGCCCACCAAGTCATTCTGTGCTTTAGTTTGCCTGACAGTGCACCAAAGGCTCGCCTTCCTGTCATGTCAGCTATGCGCTCATCTGTGATGAGCCGAGTCCCCAATGCAGACTTTTAGAGAAAAGTAACTTGCTCTGAACTACTGATAAAGGACTGGTAAAAGTACGGTCACCTCAGAAGGTGGAAATCATAAGAACAGAGGATGGACTAATCATCTACTGTGAGGGATGCTGACAGAACGGAAAGTACAGATATGAGGAGGAGAAAGGGAAGCAGGGTAAACTCTCTAAAATGAGAATGTAACGAAAACTAATGGCTTTTCAATCAATGTCCCAACTCTATCACTGGCTAAGCATAGATACCTTTCAGGTCTCAGTTTTCTCATGTGGACAATGGGAATAAGAAGGCCAGCCTTCTCATGAGCTCAGAAAGTGTCTGTGGGGATGAGCTAAGGGACGGCTACAGGGTGAGGTACAAATGGAAGGCTAGGAAGGGTCCTGCGCCCAGCCTTTGGCACCTCAGGAATTCAGAGAGAAAGGGAACACCATTTAAAAATGGACTCAGTAACCTCAGATTTTCCTTGGGATCCTTGGACTGGTGGTTTCAAGGAGGAGAGCAGGAGCCCAGTGAGGCTCTGAAGGTGATGCAGACACATTGGAGATGAGGCTGTGATAAGCAGACCTGCGCCCAGTCCCATCAGCTCAGCAAACACTCAGGACAGACGGTGCAGACTGCCACTGGTGATAAAGAGCTGGCTGAACACTCGATTAGTTTTTCATTTTGTGAATTAATGTCCTTCATGGAGTGTGTACACTAACCACTAATGAATTGTCTCTTTCCAACTGCCTGGGGTACTCGTCACTGACTGCAAGAAGGCATAAATTTCACATGGAAATTAGCACTTTTAAGGAAGCAATCAGTCCTTTAAAAGAGGTTTGTTTTCCAATAGTTTTTGCAAACATCCTGCCTTAAGAAAATCTGCCTCTTTATAAATTATCTAATTTATTTGATAAAAATCACAGACAGCAGGCAAAACAAACCTTCATAAAAATCCATCCATCCATCCATCCATCCATCTGATATAAGGATTCAGATACGAGCTAAGAACATTTTTAAAAACACAACCACTCTGAAGCCCTATTAGTTTTCCATAACAATATAGATAAATCAATCTCTTCCTAGTTGAGCCTTACACATTAACACTGACAATTAGGTTTTTCTCCAAGGTCCTCAGCCCTTCTTTACTCCTGCAGAATTAAGACAGTCCTCCCTGGGCCTCCGATACTTCATTTCTCTGGGGTTAGGACTTCTGTGTCTTACAAAGGACTGCACAATTAAGAGGGAGGTTTTCTTCTCCGTCTCTTCTCAGCTCCTCCATGGGTTCTTCATCTGGAAGACATTTCTTAAAGATGCAGAAGTAATTTGGGAATCATTGTAAGGTCTAAGGAGAAGTCAGTAGAGGAAGAAAAGGAAGGTGGGTCTGGAGAAGGTGGTTCAGAAATTGGAGTCTTGTGGTGGTAGCTGTTGGCTCTATGTCTGACCTTGAACCATGGAGGCCCAGACAGATAAGACTATGTTTAAAAGCTTGAGAGAAAAATATGAGTGGTTCTTCAACCTAACTGACTTTCTTTTTTAGTGTAAAAAGGTACGATACAAAGAACTAGATGAGGAGCCAGGAGGTCCGAATTCTATGATTGGTTCTTTTCCCGATTTTTCCTAAGAGGGTGTGGGATTTATTTTTCTCCCCGAAGATTTATATACTGCCTATTTTCCTAAGAACTTGAAGTTCTTTCTCATATATTACCTCTTATTAGTCTTTCAGATTTTAATTAAAAAGATTTCACAGGGGCATACATACATAATAAAAACATTCTCATAAAATATATAAGACAAGTTCCCATTTCTATACTTAATATTCTTAATATTCATCCTCTCAAGATAAACTACCCCTTCCTTCTTCTCGCCACCATCTTCAATATTTCCTAGGTAACTGTGTTAAAAATAACACAAAAATTTCTATGTCGATTTAACTCCTGTCTTATGTAGATAATGGCCCCTTGGGCTACAAGTCCCAAAGCGGCCAGGGCCACATATCTGTGGTTCACCCTGGAGTCCCCGTGCCTAACACTGTCCTGGGCACAGAGCAGGCTGAACAGGGTGAATGAAGGAAGGATAGCCTTTCTTGCTCAGTGCCAATTTAATTTTCCTCTCCTGTCAGGGGACCTCTCATCTCTCCTTTTTGACACTTTAATATCATGGATTACAATGAACTGATTTACATATAAAATCAGTCTTTCCCCAAATGTTTGGCACCGCAGCTGTCCCATGGGCCCTGGGACCTCCATATGTAGGGCTGTGTCACGTTCCTCTCAGTCCAGGCCTCACTTGTCAGGAAGACTCCTGTGTGCGGGCACTTCGTTGGCCCTTGTGCTGTCTCCAGTCTATGGAGAAGGTCCCAAGAGTTCAGAATTCCTGTGTTCCACCAGGGAACGCATTTTCTAGCAAGGTTACTGGTTTTGTTGCTGGTCAACTGGCATTTATTAAACACATGTGTACTCTAAAATGCACAAAAGCATACTTTAAGAAAAAAAAAGTCTGAGTGGTTCAAAGTTTTGAGCACTTTATATGGGCACCTCCCTTCTCCCAAACCAAAACAAAAACAGGAGCCCCGCAACAACCTTCCTGTGGTACCTGATCTGGGGAGTTAGAGGTGGCACCACTACAGGGTTTAGCTGAGGTCACTTGGCCCAGTGAAGAGCCACCAAAGGGAGTCCCAGGTTGCAGGGCACCCTCTTTGGGATGAATTCCCTGTTTTCACAATGCCTGCCACCCTCATATCTCAAAGGCACTTCCACATGTACAGCATGTGAAAACATATTGAAACCCTTTTCAGATCACAATACATCTGTTCTAAAAGGCTGAATGAGAGATGCCAGGGGAACATTAACTCTGAATTTCCTAACTTGAGTGCAATTAAAATCTCAGCCACAGTGTGGAATTAATGTAGCCCTTTGCATGTTAAATACATATTATAATTAAATGACACCCATCTGTAGAATATGAGACTGCATTTTTATTGAGGATTTCAAATGATATAATCTGCTCCTATGAAGCGTAAATGGCTTGGTTCATGTTTCCAAAAACCTCAAAAGAATTATACAGACCTGGCATATGCACACGTGGTGACACTCAATTTTGCTTAAATTTAAATCTGTTGAACTTGCATGATATGTGTTGTTTGTATGGTAAGAGTGACAGAAAACAGGGCACAGCCTTTTAAACGTCTTGGGTTGTGTCTCCACGGAGGCCATCGGAGGGAACCGGAGGGTCAAGGGAACACCTTTCTGCCATGACTAGAGCCAAGTAGTGACAGTAATTCTTTGAACAAATTTAATCTAATGAGACTGTCATTTGAGGTAAAGGTATGTTAATGAGTCCGGTTAACAAAATACAGACAGGACAGTCACTTGGGAGTTGCATGATTCCTTTTTACAGGAAGGTTTTGGGTATGTACAGAATTCCTCAGGAAACAGAACCACACTAACAAGGAGAGAGCAAATGGATCATTTGGTATTTAGGGCTGTTACTTAGAATCTTTGCTCAATGTGGCATTTTCATGTTCACTGTGCTCTTCAGGCTTAAAGCCTCTGAGGAGCAGGATATAAGCTGGGCTGGCGTGGCACCACCTTGACCTGTGACCTCAGCAGAGACAGGCATTCCGGCCCTCAATGTTCTCACTCATGAACTGCAAGATCACAAGAGAGCGCTGATATCGAGAGAATGGGCACTGGAGTTAAACGGCAGTTTTAAATCCTGCCTTTGCCACTTTCAGACTCAATTTCCTCCTCTAACAAATGAGGGCACCTACCTCCGGCCTCAGGTTGCTGTAAGGACTGCCCAAGATGTCACACTAGAGTGCACAGACCAGAGCCTGCCTTCAGCCTTGCTGGTGTTCAACAAACGCACCAACTCAAATGTCGCAGCTTCAGGAGTCGTGGCTAGGAGGAACACCGTTCTAGCTTTCAGTCATGGGGATGAGAGTGAGGGCATCTTGGGGTAGCCATCATTCTGCCTGACATGCTTACCCTTACAGGGCTGTGAAAATTAGAGACGATATTCTAAAACCCTCTGTATCGTGTCTTCAGTATAATAAACTCCCAATAAATGGCAGTGCTCATCACTGGAGCTGACTAGTGGCTAAGACCTATCAAACTTGGAAGTTTTGTCGAACTTGGAAGATGTTATCATCATATGACAAAATGATTTGCTCATAATTTTATGTTTTGGTCAAAAGGAAGTCCTGACCATGTAACTCTAATATTTGTCAATGAATAGGCAAAATATTACAACAAAATTATATTTGGCTCTCTGTTTGATCTGATAGCAATTTGAGGCAAATTAAATCTCCTAACGGGATTATTATATCTCTGGGGAGACTGCCTAAAAAACTCTATCACTCTATCAATAATTTATATAAAACAGCCACACAATAGCAAATTATTTATAACTTATGCAGAGTATAATGTCATGTCTTCAAATATTAAACATACATGCATTGTTTTTATCAAGTTTTTTCACATGTGTATTTATTAATTTGTACATGTACACAGACAGGTTTTTAAAGTCAAAATCTTAGGGTCCTCCCATGCCTCTTGGAAGTACTTGCTGCTCATAAGCAGAAGCAGGTCCATCTGCTCTGGTAGGCATCCTACAGTGTGGAGGCATGCCCTGGGGTTTTAGTTGTCTAACGGTCTTTATGAAACCAGAGAACACCTGGCCCAGAGTGTGTGTTCATGACAAAGAGATACAGAAGAAGCCATCAGGAGTTTTACTAACTACCAGAGAGTAGGGCTTTCATCCTCTCACCGAAATCCAAGGAAATAAGTTATTCTGGTCAGATTTGAGTTTGGTGGTCAGTACTAGGAATGGGGTCTGATTGTATAGTTACTCCTGTTAAATTTCACAGGAGAAACTATGAAAGTCCAGATTCCAGCAGTTATTTGAAAGGTCTGGTTTTCGCTAGTGTTTGATCTCAGGAGGACTGACTGGAACTCTGTGGACAACAAGCTCTTCCTTGACTGGGTCTATCAGCATATTTTCACATAGCAGCGTAAATTATTAAAAAATTGATTAAAAACTTAAAATGTGAAGATTCAGAGAGGACGGTTACACTGAAGTCACTTTTAAAAAATAGTTTTAGTTGTACATGGACATAATACCTTTCTTTTATTTATTTTTATGTGGTGCCAAGGATCAAACCCAGTGCCTCACACGTGCTAGGCAAGTGCTCTACCACTGAGCCACAACCCCAGCCCCTGAAGTCACTTTTTAGTTCACTCTTTATTCAAATCTAGATACTCATATAAATTAGAATCAAGTAGATTTCATAAGTGTTTCTGTTTTTTACTAGAAAACCACTTTCCAGTTGAAGAAGTGTGGAAGACTATATAATACAGAGAGCAAAATTTTTGAGACCTTCCATATCTGAAAATGTCTGTATTCTTCTCTCACACTGAGTTAGTAGTATGTTTAGATATAACCCAGGTTTGGAAGCAATTATTTCTACAATCCTAAAGGTATTTTTCTATTGTTGTCTAGGTTTCTAGACAACTTTTTCTTTGCTTTTTGGTCTTTTCTAGAAAAACTTAATTTTTTTTTTAAAACAGTTGTAGGATTTTCTCTTTATCCTAAGGGTTATGTAATTTTGTGATACCTACACTGGTGAGAATATCCACTCAATTTGAAATATTTTAAATATTCTTTCAATTTGAAAATTCATGTTTCCCATTTAGGAAGTTTTCTCACATTTTGTTGTTTTTAGATATATATGACAGTAGGGTGTGTTTTAACATATTACAAATACATAGAGTGCCACCCATTCCAATTATTTTTTTTTCTTGTATACCATGATTCATTATTTCCAGATTCTTTGCTATTTGGTCAGTTCTTTTTTTTTTTTTTCTTTTTCTTTTAAACAAATGGGGTACAACTTGTTTCTCTGTTTGTACATGAAGTAAAGGCATACCATTTGTTAATCATATATTTACATAGGGTAATGGTGTTTGATTCATTCTGTTATTTTTTTCCTTTCCCCCACCCCTCCCACCCCTTTTTTCCCTCTATACAGTCCCTCCTTCCTCCATTCTTGCCTCCCTCCCACCCCCGACTATGTATCATCATCCACTTATCATCGAGATCATTCGTACTTTGGTTTTTTGAGATTGGCTTATCTCACTTAGCATGATATTCTCCAATTTCATCCATTTGCCTGCAAATGCCATAATTTTATTATTCCTTATGGTTGAGTAATATTCCATTGTGTATATATATATATATATATATATATATATATATACACCATTGTATATATATATATATACACCATTGTATATATATATATACCACAGTTTCTTTATACATTCATCACCCATTCCAATTTTAATCCCATTCTTGTGGTTGTACATGATGTGGCATTACACTGGTTATGTACTCATATATGAGCAGAGAAAAGTTATGTCCAATTCATTCTACTGTCTTTCCTATTCCCCTCCTCCCTCTCTTCCCTTCATCCCCCTTTGTCTAATACAGTGAACTTCTATTTTTCCCCTCGCTAGTCTCCCTTGTTATGGGTTAGTATCCACATATCAGAGAGAACATATGGCCTTTGGTTTTTTGGGACAGGCTTATTTCACTTACCAACATTTATTGTTACTTGTATTCTTGATAACTGTGTTCTGACTGGAATGAGATGGAATCTTAGTGTAGTTTTAAGTTGCATTTCTCTAATTGCTAAAGATGTTGAACATTTTTTTTCGCATTTTCCTGACCATTTGTCTTTCTTTTCTGTGAAGTACCTTTTCAGTTCCTTTGCCCATTTATTGGTTGGGTTATTTGTTTTTTTGGGTGTTAAATTTTTTGTATATCCTGGAGATTAATGCTCTATATGAGGTGCAGGTGGTAAAGATTTTCTCCCATTCTGTAGGCTCTTGGTTCATGTTCTTAACTATTTCCTTTGCCATGAAGATGCTTTTTGTTTGAATCCATCCCATTTTTGATTCTTGATTTTACTTCTTGTGCTTTAGGAGTCTTATTGAGGAAGTCTGTCCCTGAGCCAACATGATAAAGAGTTGGGCCTACTTTTTCTTCTATCAGGCACAGGGTCTCTGATCTAATAGACCAATTTTAGATGCTAAACATCTAGTACTCTTTATGATTTTGATAGGAGGAGCAGGTAAACTGGGGGAGATTCTGAGGTTACATATCTCTAAACAGACTTTCAACAAGTCTTCCTGTTTTTAGTCTCATTAGCATTCCCTCTTTCAGTGGTAATTAGCTATACCAATTCCCTATGAGTTGATATTTGTGCCAAAGTAGTTACTGAAGGACAGATAGTGTAAAAAAAGGAAAGACAAGTCAAAGAAAGTCAGAACATTTTCAGTAAGTAAAATGCACAATTAGGAATGGATAAAATAAACATATAATTGAATACATTGCTTCAAATAAGGAAGTTCAATTACTAAAATATTATGGAAGGTAATCATACTATTTAAACCTAGGAGAAATTCATATCAGAGAAAAATGGATGACTGGAAAAGAACCTTCCTGTGCTATAATTGTTACTATTAGTCTTGAAATATGAGGATGAAGAAAAGAAAGAGGAGTGTTTACAAAATAAGAAAAAGGGTTGGTTCATTTAATTTAGCAATCAATTCTGCAAATGTGAGCAAGGTAGAAGAAAACAGGCTCTCACTGGAAGCATTTTTTGTTAAGTTAGTTCAATTTAATAAAACATTTACTGAGTACCTGCTATGTTCAAGAAATTACACCAGGAACAGGTTTTATTATTGATACTGACAAGCATACTGCTCTGTTAACGTCGAGATCAACAGGAAGTATCACTGGCCCCCTGCAGCACGCTCAGGTTGCGGGTGCTGTCAGTTTACAACCTAAGTCAAGATGAAGTACTGGGGAGGAAAAGGAATCCTGGTGCTAACTGATCTGACAGCAGCAGTGGGGTTGTCAAGGAATTCACATGTCTACTTCTAGGAGGAGAGCAGAAAATTAAGTAAATTGCAACATGGGTAATTGACCCCTAATGAATTCAAGCTAAACAGCTATTTCACTATTCTTGTTTCCTAGGCCTTCCAAGTGTGTTAGTAGAATGTACTTCCAGCTATTCAGATGTTTCAAATAGTTCTGCTGAAGCTAATAAAAACCTCTGATAGTATTGTCTCATGATGTATGTAAAATCTTTAGGAATGATCCCTAGTAAAGGGCTGGTGTACACAGGAAATCATGGAAGTATCTATTATCTAAATAGAGGACCCAGAAAATGCCTCATTAACATTTAGAGTCTTGCTTTCCTAAAGACTATAGTGGCTTGAACTCCTTGGACCCTTATAAGAAAAGTCCCAATTTTGTCTAATTTAAGTTTTTCCATCAGGAATTTATTAAAGACTAAAGAGACTTTACTTATTCAAATTAAGTACTTGAAAGTTACTGTAGATTTTTAAAATTATGCATATTTATTCCCTTATTTTTATATATAAAATCAGTGCATATTTATTTTAAAAATTCCAATATATATGGTATTATCAGCCTGAATACCTTCCTAGGTCTATTTATGGTCACTGATACACTGAACAATATATAATTATTCTGACTTTCTAAAATCAAACTATTTATGAGAAGCCTAAACAAAAAAATCTCTATGAGCAAGCCTTCTGATGAGATATGTTAAAAACTACTTTCTAATGAAGAAGGGAAGAAAAGATTTGACTTTAGGGAAATACACTTGCATTGAAAACTTAATTTAGTTCATTCTAAGCCATAAATATAAAGACCATTTTGAGTATGCCATTGAGGAATACTAAAAAGAGGTATCATTTTAATTGGGCATTTGAGGCTCTCTCTATAGTCTTTACACTGAGAAAATAAAATCAAGTGTATTAAGAGTTCAAAAATCTAATGTTTTTTTAAATGTAAGGAAATGCATAGAAAACATGTTTTCTGTATAGACCCAAGTGATTCATTATAAAAAGTAATATCTTCTTCTGGTATTACTCACTCATAATTTACCAGTGTGATAGAATAAATATGGTCACACTTCTTTGCAGTTTTTCCTGTTAGGAAGTAGAGCCTTTTCTTTACCTCTTGAATCTCCTCTGGTCACAGGATGTGACTGGGGTTATGTTGGACAGGTTCCAGAACCTAGGCTTGGGATTCCGGCTCCCCACTTTGCCTTCTTGGACCTTCCGAGGCCTCTGTGCATGGGAAAGGCCCAGGATGAGAGACCTCATGAGGGGAAGGGCCCCGCTTCCGCAGGGGAGGTGGCCCTCAGCTGAGGTACCAGCCCAGCACAGCTGCTCAGGGAGCTCTGGCAAGTCAAGGTGCCCAGTCACATCACTGAATTGTGAGAAATGTTTGGGTGGCTTGTTTCATAGTGACAGATAACTGAAAGACCAAGTTTCTGTACACTGCAGCAACACCTTTTTTTTTTTTTTTTTAAATCGTGGCAGTTTCACTTTGCAATGACTGAAATAGACCTAAGAGCTTCCATAAGGGAGAACTGTTGTTAATCTCTGCTTTTCCATCAAAACACCCTTTCCTATTTGAGTCACTTCTATCCTTTACCACTTACTTTATGTGGAAAAAAATTCTAATTTTATGTCATATTTTCAGAGACAATTCACGGGGCTCATCTAATAAAAACAAAAACCAAAAGAACACAAGTCAACAACGGTAATGCTGTCCCTGTGACTCCTCACAGCTCCATATGGAGACAATACTGTCTAGGGTGATGATCTCCAAATTCCTTTGATTATAAGAGCAAAACATTTTTGAGCCCAGACCATCAGTATACGTACATTTAGTTATTTATAAATTCCACAATTTATTATGTTGCTAATATATATTTAACATAGAAGTAAAGAAATCAGTAACAGATAAGCTAAGATGGAACAAATAATGTTCTTAAATGTCTTCCTTATCATGGTAGCTTCAAAATGATTAGTGAATATCTTGAAGCCCAAACACACTTAGGGCAAGGTTCATGATTTTAGATATAAATCCCTATTCCAAATGTTATTATTGACATTTTCAACCTCTTTTTGCCAATTTCCAGTTATCTGATTAGACCGCTATTACTCCTCAGATATATCACAATGCAACTGATGAAGACTCTTCCAGCACCAAGAGCGACGTCAGTTCTGCCATTTTCTTATTGCTCATTCTTGCTTATATTTTTAAGGCTTGTTTTTGTTTTTGTTTTTTGCAGTTCAATTTTGGAGACTGAACACAGGGCTGGGTGCACTGGTGCATGTTAGCAAGCACTCTGCCACTGAGCTAATCCCTAGCCCCCTTGCTTATATCTTTAATCCTTGGTTTCCCTTTTAAGCCATTAATCCATTTTGTGAAGGTGAGTTTAGTAAAAACTAGAAAGTGTAATCCATAAATCCATTTCACCAGTCACTTTGTACAAAATGTTGAAAATGAAAAAATGGCAGAGGATGTCAAAGTTGGCCCTCTTTGTTGTGTGATCTTTAGAGTCCCTTCCCAGACACCGTCTACACAGTATTCGACATGGAGCCCAAAAGAGTGATTTCATGTCGTCTCTTACGGTAAATGTCAGCACATTGTTTTACTGTTGTTTTTGATATTTTTAGATTTAAAAATATAAATAGATGTTCTAATGATTTCTTATGCTCCAATGTATTGTTCTACAGACTCCCTAGGGAGGGCATATAGTCCACATTGAAAACAACCTCTCTAAAGAATGGAGCAGTAAGCTTAACTTTCAGTGGTAAATTTCAAATTCCCCAGAAATGAAAAGAGGCAATATCGAGGGATTTAATTTTTTTTTTTTATTTTGTACTTTGAGAGTGGTAAGGAATAATGATTCCTTTGAAGGTAACGGGGTGTGAATGTTAAGACATGAGGCCTGATGTTACTCAAATATGAGTGTGCATGACCTCTACCACTTACCACCAGAACCATGAATTCATGGGTCACAGGCATGAAGTCTAGATGGAATAAGATATGCAGCTTGGCACATGTTATTATAATTATCATTATTATCATATCTAAAAATATGCTGAACTTTTCATCAGAAGACATATGTAAACAATCGGAGGCTTAGGAAGTAGTGAATAGAAAAACAAATGAAGTATATCTTGTCTCAAAATACTAATATTCACAATTCTACTCCAGGGCACATGCTCAAAAGAACTCAAACAGATACTTTTACATGCATGTTCATAGCAACGTTATTCACAATAGGCAAAAAATGGAAGCATTCATTGATAGATGAATAAAAAATAAACTATGGTATATCCATACAATAGAATATTATGGAGCCTTGAAAAAAAGAAAGATTTTGACATGCTATGACATGGATGAAACCTGAAGACATCATATAATGAAATAAGGGCATACCAAGTGACAAATACTGTATAATACCACTTTATATGGAGTACCAAAAATAGTCAAATTCATAGAGACAGAAAGTAGAGTGGTGGCTGCCAGAGGTTGGAGGGAAGGAGGAATGAGACATTATTGTTAATGATTATAGAATTTCAGTTTGGAAAGATGAAAAGCATTCTGCAGATTGATAATGATGATATAATAATGTGAATGTACTTAATGTCACTGAACTATCTATTTGAAGATGGTTAAAATGGTTAAAAAAAAAAAAAAAAGCTAATTTCCATTCTAGGTAACACTCCTGAAGTCTGAACAAAATTGGGACCCTCAGAACTCCCTTGAGTATTTTATTATGCCAGGGGCGGCAGAGAAGGGGCAAGGGGCAAGCAGCTAACCAGATCATTCGCCACGTTTGTGGAGGAGGCCCCACTGACGCTTGGGAATGCTTTAACAGGCACTATTCCATAAGCCCGGCTCAACGCACACAGAATCCCTTGACATTCAAAGGCCCAAGAGCTCCAGAGTTTCTATTGCTTCTAAAATTAGATGTCCGCCATTTTGTGACAGTCTTTACTGAAGCCACAACACAGCAGCTCCCTCAGTTCTGAACCTCCTAATACAATCAAGGACACTCTTACAGAGAAAGTCATGTCATGAGAGGTGGAAGTTTACCTTAAGTTTCACTCATTCTGGTCCTGAATAAACACAATCTTACCCTGCATCTAAGTTCCAAGGCCACGTGGATTATGGAAGACTGTTAAATTTACGAGTTCAAAGTCTAATTTCAAATGCAATACATCAAAGATCCCTAGACAGTGAAATTAAATACTAAATAAAATGGCCCAGCTATCAACAGAAAGGATGGGGGACAGGAAAATAAACAGGAGGCATGCCTAGGCATTTCACACCGTGTGCCACTGTGGTCAACTAATGGCAGCAAATGGGACAGTCAAAAATAAAACAGTCCCAGGATGGCTACAAATGAGGCAAAGAACTTTGACAAGAAGCAGCAGAAGAAACTACCATGTACCAAGTCCACGGCCAGGCACCGTATCAGGTGTTGTGTGTACATTAGAGGATTAGATCCGCCAAGCAATCCTACGAGGGATTTAAAACACACAGGACACCTCCGGAGATGTCAAGCATGTTTGTCCTGCTCCTCTGCCAAGTTATGTTGGTGCTGAGGGATAGCAGGAAGGCAGGAGTGAGGTGGGGCATGAGATGGTGAATTGGCCTCAGTGCTCTAAGGGCAGGGCTGGGTCAAGGGAGTGGAAACCTGGGCATGGTGTTGAAGGAGAGCACCTCTCCCTGCCTGTTTTGTGGGACTGGGAGCTGGTGGGTGGAGTTTCTGGCCACTGGTGGTGCTAATGGCAGCCATCTGTCTGTCAGTGACCCATGCGCTGCCTCTCAGAGAGAGGCAGATCCTGCAGCATATGCAAACTCTTGTGGGGGTGTTTCTCTAGCACACTTCCAAGATTCCTGTGAAAAGCTAAAAGGCTGTTGGCTTGAACAAATGCGTTAATTGGGCTTGTGGTACCTTTAAACAAATAATATGATGGCAGATTTTTAGTCATACTCCCTCTTTTAGAAGCAGAAGTTCTAATCATCTCTCTCTGGGAAAAGTTTGAGCAAATATTTTTCTTCATAAAGCCAATCCTAAAGGGCAGCCCTTATTATTCGTGTATGAAGAAAGATTCCAGTGTTGCTTCTATAGATACACAAAAATCTTAAAATTGATATTTTGGTGGGATTTTCTCTCCAGTGCAATCTTTTTTCAGTATTCTGACATCACTACTGAAAAACTGTACCCGAAGAGACCAAGACGGTGTCATCAAACTTCTTGAATGAAGTTGTATTATTTCCCTAAAAAATGTGAGAGACTGTTTTAGACAGAACGGACAGGTCCTCAGAAGGCCAAAGAAGCGAATTCAGATATGTGGCCATTATATTCTGTCCTCTGTTCAGGCTCTCTCACCCAAATCTCCCAGGGATTCTCATTTTAAAGAGACTGGGTCTTAACTAGAAAAGAGTCTTGTTCTATGAGAGTGCCCAATAAAAACCCAGAATAAAAGGTAAACACCTAAATGTATGTGTTCGAGGTCAGGTCCAAAGCTTAGGTAAGGTTTATAGAACTTTTAAAAGAATCCTTCCAGAACCACAGGTGGAACTTTTCAAAACAGTTCAAATTCTCAATAATGAGCTATAGATAGAAAGAGATGTTGTTTGCATTGGGGCTTCTTTCTCCCAGGTGTCAGGCTAATGACTTTATCATTTTCCTCTCAGGAAGTCTCCCATATAAAGACAGTCTGTGTTTATAGAGAGATCCACTTACATCACTTATCATTACCTACTGGGGTCCTATAATATAATCATGCTGATAATACCCTCCTTGCCTTCTAACCACATCAGGCTTCCTGATATCTTCTCTTTGCCATATACTGTGTTTTAGCAGAATGGTGAGGGGCGGAGGAGTTCCAAAGACTCCTAGAATATGCATAAATTGGAAAATAAGAAGAATGAAAAAAGAAGAGGGAAAAACCCCAACTGCAATTAAAATGCAATGGTCCTCCATTGCGAGTCCCAGGGCTAGTTAACACAGACATTTCCAATAACTTTAATCTTTAAGTGGTGATTGCTGAAAAAAGAAATCAAGTTTGCGTTTCTTAAAAGACAAGAGGAAAGAAAATGACTTGTCATATCTGACTGGTTTGGAAATATAAAATCCAATTCTGAAGGAGTAGAGATAAGAAAAGTGTGTTGGAAGTGCCATCAGCTTAGCAAACACTAAATAATGAACAATGCAGAGACTGTCCGGCCTGATAAAGCACTCTATTAGAGGGACTGGTTTTAAATGAGTGATAATTGTGGCACATCCACAGTGAAAGGTTATTGAATTTTTATCTGTGGAAGAAGCTTTTGACAGACTTGCTAAAAAAGTCACCTATAAATAGTACTTTCTTTAGATGAATTTGACCAAAGGGGTTTTCCAGCATGTGACATCTTTTTGACATTTACAGGGTTTTTGCTTCCTTAAGAATCAGATCAGATATTCTTGGTTTCTATAAAGACACTTAAGTTTTTCATCAGTCTTACAGAAAAGTCTCCATTATTCTTCTTTTCATAAAAATTGGATTAAGTTGTTAGTTAAGAGCCTAGTCAAAACCACCTAGGATTCAACACCAGAGCCCAAAGATGTTAGTACACAGAATTAACTGCTGTTAATAAGCAACCCAGTACCTTGGAGACTGACATCTAATATACCTGTTCTTTATATGAAGAGGTGGTCTTTGACATTTTTACTGTATAATTTGTGATATTTAAAATAAATTACAGTATAGGATTTAAGATGATAAAATAAAGAAACTTTCCCTGATCCATGACTACCAAAGTTGGCTTCAAAATAGGTCCTTTGGGGGCAGAGAGTAGAGCTTCTCAAAGTGGGGAAATAATGTCAAGATCATCTCTCTCCACTCTGCTTTCAGTTTACCCAATGCCATTCACGCCACTGACATGGCGTGGCATTCCTCTTGACACTGTGTATTGGGGCGACAATGCAGAACAGCCATGGCTGTTTCTGTGGGGACACAGGCATGTAGGTTTGGTGTTCTGAGGCTGACTTGTAACAGGTAAGTACGTTTTCTTCCAGATGCTGTGGTCTGCACTCTGAGAACAGTTATATTTCATCTAGATTTTGTCACTGACTCATTTTGACCTTGGACAAATGGTCAATCTTCTGTTTCATGATCATGCTTTGTAAATCTAGGAGAATAAAGGCAGGCAACTGCAGTTCGAGGCAGGGAGAAGTGATTAAGAATTAATGAGTAGAAAGGTCCCTGAAAGTATGAAATGTAATCTGTTGAGTGCCATTACCATCATTGTGGTATCCTCTGGGACTGTTGCATGCACACACACAATCACACACACACCCCTCTGCTACACTCTTAGGGTTGGCAGTCTGCCAAAAGTCTTTGTGCACTATCGACGAATAAGCACTGAAAAAGCATATTCAGTTTACATGTAGAACATTTTTCTAAATTCAATCCCACCAGGTTAGAGATTTCTTCCATGGAACCTCAGCCAACCCTTCAGCCTCGTTCTGGTTTCTCTGTTAGGATCTGTCTCCCTTTACCCACTGCCTTTTGCAACACACCTAAACTTAGTTTCAAGGGTGATGAAATTAAAAGACACTCTCTTTCTCTAGTGAGGAGTTCATTAAGTCATGATTTCATGTGGATACATGGGCTTATCTCAAGTTTGAAAGGACCTTACTGACTCCTGGCTCTCCAGATAGGAGCTCAGCTTTAGGGGCATAGCTGGTGCCTTCGGGTACGAACGTTCACTGCTCCTCATCGTAACGTGCCTCTATTTCACAGCCGAATCAGTTCCCTCAGATTTCTTGTCCAAGTCACGCTGCCACAGTGGCCATCCCTCCTCAATGCTACGCAGGGACCAGCTCAGGCCAGGCAATTCTGCATTTCCACCAGAGTCTCGGTCTGGCTCTGCGATTTCAGCATGTCACTGGAAAGCTCTTTTGCTTTTGAGATTTTTACTTACATTTATTCTTCCTGTTTCCATTTTATAGTTTTGTTTGCAAATACAGTCATTCAGTAGAAGTTCCCAGCCACCACACTTCAACACGCATGATATTATCATATATTAATAAAATACTTCCCTTATGGATACAGATGTTGGCACTTGCAAAGAAACAGTCACATGATTCTTTATGGGCAGATACTCAGAACGCCCTAATTACACTGGAACGTTCACAGTACTAAATTCAATCCCACCAAGTAAGAGATTTCGTCCACGAAATTTCAGCCAACGCTTCAGCCTCTGCAACTGATAATTACCTTGCTATAACTACAGTTCATAGTGTGCAGCACATCAGTGTGGAGGAGATGGGGGGTCCGGGTGGAATTTCTTATGAAAAGAAAAATGGAGAGACTCCATTCCTTGTAACAACATAAGTTTCAGCAGAGTCCTAAGAACAACCAGGTGAACACCCTGAGCACAGCAGCTTCCACACAATTCTTCATTATGTTAAATGTCACTGGGCTTATAAATACCAACAGAGTACAGGTAACACTGAAAATGAACAAAAATGAAGCCATCATCAAATTATAGTTGGCATTTCTACTCCTACAAAACATGATTAACTGTGAAATTGGGTGTAACATGGAAATACATTTGGACATTATTTTAACAAGAGAGAAAGGCTCACACAGAAGTATGAGTAGTCTCAATTAGATAACACCAAAACAAATTCTGAGTGGGACAGCGGGTGGGAAGCTCATGAGCAAAATATAATACCAGTGGTAATTTAATTTCCTTAGTGAACAGCATGACTGTGAAATTAACCAATGACGATGAATTTGAAAAGTGTCACCAGTAAAAGAATGATACGAATGACACCACAGAATGAGTCAGCTTAAGAAAAAGACGGCTACTAGGACCAAAAGATGATGACAGGTGTTTCAGTCAGCTTTTTCTCTGCTGTGATCAAAAGACCTGAGAAGAACAATTTTAGCTTAGGAAAAGTTCATTTTGGCGCTCATGGTTTCAGGTACCTCAGTGCATAGAAGGACAGCTCCATCCCTCAGGGTTCAAGGTGAGGCAGAATATCTGGTGCAAGGGCATGTAGGAGGAAAGCTCCCCTCAGTAAGGATAAAACCAACACCAAAGGCATGTCCCCAGGGTCCTACCTCCTCCAGCCACACCCTACCTGCCTATGGTTACCACCCAGTTGACCCTATCAGGGGATTAATGCGCTGATTAGGTTAAGGCTCTCATAACACAATCCTTTCCTTTCTAAGCTTTCTTGCCTTGTGTCACAGGTGAGCTTTAGGGGGACACCTAACATCTACACCACAACAGTGGGTGAAGAAGAGACTAGAAAGCCTAAGTGCAGAAAGATGATTAGAGAAACGAAATATGCAGGGAAAGCTAAGCAATGCTGAGGAGGAGCTCTCTGATAACAGTCTACAAATATTTGAAACTTGTAAATGCTGCAGCGGAAGAGGAATTACCACATAGAGAGTTCTAATTAAAAAGAATCAGATGAAATTATGACAAGGAAAACTCCGGTTTAATAGTTTCACCAAAGTAAAGCTGAAACAGGACAGTATCCCATGAGATCTTGGCTAGAGGAATTTTTATTCTCATTTTTGCCAAGGTATAGATTTGCATTTCAGTTTTCTTTTACCATCAAGGCCCAAGATAGTGAATTCTAGCATAAAAGAATTCAAATTCCTCTTCAGAAAATGTAAAATCATAGAGGGTAATGCATGAAAACATCCTGGCATGCCACACAGCCAGGTACTTGAGAGGTGGGGTGGCCAGCCACCCGGACCTTTCCCATTAGCTCTAATTTCAATGACATAATCAACTGATAGGCACTTCCATATTCATCACTTGGTGTGGTGACTGTGGTCTTCTGAGTTAAGAGAAGCACTGATTCCTTGTGTCCTTCTCATTTAGCCAGTTTGAAAGGATAAGAGGAATGTTCTTATTTTTGGTCGGATTTGGGTGACGGATGGGTTATATATCTACTGGTAAGCAGAGTGGGTTATTGTGCTGACTCTGGCATAGACACAAGATCCAATATCTCCGTGCCTGTTGTTCTTGTCCATAAAATGGAGAATCATATCAATCCCACGCATCTGAGAATAGAACTGGTAAAAAAAACTGCAAAGGATTTCCAAAATAAAAAGAAATACAGATTAAAAACTCATAGGTGAGAATGGTAAGAGCGAAGTTGAGAACTACTACTCATTTGGAACTGTGGTTCTCAGCCTGATATGGCTGGTTTGGGGCACAAAGCTTGGAATAATGAAATTAACATCCCTGGGAGTAGGACCCAGTTCCTCAACTGATCACAATGGATGTGCTGCCGAGTTTGAGAAAGGCTACTGTGAAGCGATGCATCTCAGGAAGCAAGTTTCTTCAACTCAACACCGCACATTAGAATTTAATGAAAATGAGTTAAGAATGAGACTATTTTTAGTGAAGAAGTCTCAATATGGTTTAGTTTTAAAATGACATGGCTGTGTATATTTATAAGGGTTGTTTATCACATGTGGCAACTAAGAAGTAGCTGCAGGCCCTAAAAGAGTGGCCCTGGGTAAGAAAAAACTGTTTCTCCCACATGGAGCCTTTCAGACCCATTAGATTATAAGCTTATAAAATTATAAGCTAATAGTTATGATCAATAGCATAACTATTTAAGGTGGATAACCATGTTTTGCAAGTGTTCAACTTGTCCAAACATTGGGCTTATAGTAGAGGTATTCATTATGTTAATAAACAGCCACCCGAAAGATAAATAGACAAAGCAATTTATGGTGGGAAAGTGGAGTTGATCTAGAATTCAGAAGGCACTGTCTAAAAAGGACTAAGTGAATTGGAGGCACAAAAATCATCCTTAGAACCTCACCAATGGCAAGCTTCATTGCTAACAGGTACCCTTGATGCAACAAGAATGGCACCTCATCTTGAGGTTTTCCTTTCCAAAATTCATAAGCTCAATCTAATCATGAAAAGATATCAGACAACCCATACCAGCGACATTCCTCTAAACTGTCAAGGTCATCAAAAACAAGGGTCCTCTAAGACACTGTCACAGCCTTGATGAGCCCAAAGGCGCACAATAGCTGAATGTATTATGATATCGCAGATGAGCTCCTAGGACTGAAAGGGGACACTAGACAAAAACAAGAAAATTTAAATAAAGTGTATGCTTTGGTTAATAATAATGTACAAATATTGGTTCACTAGTTGTGACAGATGTACTGGACTAAAGTAAGATGTTAACAATAGAGGAAACTGGAATTCTCTGTACTGTCTTTGCAACTTTATTCTAAAGCTAAATGTACTGCAAAATCAATTTGAATTCAAAAAAGTCAATCCTGTGAGACTCTCGATGAATACACTAGCATTCTTCTGTGAACAGAGGCATGGTATTGGGAGACTGCAGCTAGAATTTTGAGAACTGTGAGAAAAATGCAGTCTGAAAAAGGGTCAGTACGGCAGCCAAGCTGGAAAAAAAAGGGACACCAAGGTCATTTTGAATTGGGTGACTTGAACATTCCTAAAAATAATTAAACAAATCAAATCATCAAATAACCAGATTTCAAGAGAAGTTATCTGATGTTGTGCAAATTTGTCAGTAATAGACATTAAGTTTTGGTAACAGTGGAACATCTGTGCCTGACAGTGTTGAGAGAAATAAAAGATGCTGAACAAATTATATAAATATAGCACTGGACTATATGACTCAGAAGTTGTTTTATGGGGAAGAAAGTCCTGTGAGATGCTCTGGAACAAAAGAATTCCACTGGAAAAAAAAAGCTGAAGAAACGCTGCACTGGATATTTTCCTGGTTATTATATTAAAAACCATAGGTCTAGGGTATAGTCTTATCCTAAATATTCTTTTCCTTACTGTTCCTCAAGTCTATTTGATCACTCCATCTTTTCCCTTTAGCATCTATCAACATTTATAGAAATAAAATTGGCTAATGCTGGGCTTAGAACATATATCTATGTACAAGGATACACATGATTTGGAGGATGGACAGTTAAGATCGTTAGCCATGTTTTGACATAACTAGGTGGATGCTTGCAGTATGTTTCAAAGACTAAGTACATGGACTGGGTTATTTTAAACCTTTACAGATGACCTAGGTGATAATCTATAGCAATATAAAACAGAACCTTCTGTGATAATGAAAGTCTCTATATGTGTGCTAATACAATAGCCACTGAACATTTAAAAAGTGGTTAGTATAATAGAGAAACCAAAATTTTAACTTAAATAGACACAGGGCTAGTGGCTACTTTGTAGGACCATACAATACCTAGAATATATTGCATAGTAAAATAAGTCATAGTTAATAACTTACAAAATATTTTCATATTTTATTTATTCATTCATTCATTCATTCATTCATTCATTCATTCATTTTTTAGGTATTGAGGATTGAAGTCAGGGCGCTTAACCACTGAGCCACATCCCAGCTCTTTTGATTTTTTAAAATTGTGATACAGGGTCTCACTAAGTTGCTTAGGGCTCACTAACTTCCTGAGGCTGACACTGAAGTTGTGATCCTCCTGCCTCTGTCTCTTGAGCTGCTGGGATTGCAGGCATGTGCCACTGCACCCAGCCAGCATAAAATACTTTTAACACAAAAATAGAGGGGGGGCAATTAGAGAAATGTTTTATTGCAAGTCAGATGAAATTTAAAAGAGATTTATGCAATACTTCCATCTACTTAGGGCATAGAAATTCTGACAAGGCACAAGGAAATGATGATTGGAAGTGGTCATGAGTAAACTGCAGGTATTGGAGTGCTTCGATCAAAATAAAATATGACCACCCTACTGGAATGGTTTAATAGGAATATGGTGTGAAATACCAGCTAGTGGTGCTAATGCTGGTATTTGTTAAGACAATGAAGTGGCAGAGAGGAAATTAAACTGAGAATCTGCAGACTTGTTTTTGTCTCAGATCAGCATAGTCATGCACTGTGACCAACCTGAAGCCTTAATTTCCTCGAGTTTAAAACAACTGAATTGTATCAGACAATTTTTAAAATCCTTAGCAATAATTCTATTTTAAGAAAGAAGTATATAAACAATTCTATCACTAGTATTGCAATTCCCAAAATAATCCCAGGAATCAATATTATGAGATTATCTGCCCTGGAGGTTAGAGGGGATTATGATCGCCGAGACCAAAAGAGATTAGAATATGACTTATTATTATTTTTTATTATCCACATGTAAGGGCTCAGCAAGATCTTCAGCAATGGGAACTGAGTGAGTGGATAGTGGATAAGTCTGGTGTCAACGGAATCTAAACAGCCCACATTCATAAAACCCAACAGCAAAATCACAGAGCAAGAGAGTGTAAGTGAACTTGGGCCTGATATGGGCTTCAAATTCCACCAGATTTGGGCACCCTTGACTCACACTGGGACCTCCAGGCTCAAAGTCTTAAGATGGGCAGGTATGGGTAAGGAAAATGTTTTCACATACATTAAAGCAATTAAAGATGCTGGGTGCAGTGGCCCATTCCTGTAAACCCAGTGGCTCCAGAGGCTGAGGCAGGAGGATCAAGAGTTCAAAGTCAGCCTCAGCAAAAGTGAGATGCTAAGAAACTCAGTGAGACCCTGTCTCTAAATAAAACACAAAATAGGGCTGTGACTCAGTGGCCAAGTGTCCCTGAGTTCAAGTGTCCCCAGTTCGCAACCCCCACCCAAAATAAAACATTTAAAGAAAAAAAAATCATCAACATTTAATTTCTGAAAATGCCGTAACATATGAAAAATGTTTAGAGTGAGGCAAAGGGGCTTTAATTACAAAAAATAAAGAACATGACCTCTTAAACAGTAAGGTTTCTTTAAAAGCAAAATACAGTATAGACTCTAGAAAGTTGCGGACTGTAATCCTAGAGATTTTAACAAACTCCAAGATAGAAAGGGGGGCCTCTCTGAGAAAGCAATGCAGGCAAAACGAGCCCGAGAACTTCCTCTCAGTTTTATGTAGCATAATCCTAAAAGCAATACATCCTGCGGAGAGTCCAGAAAGAAGCCCATGCATTTACAGTCAACTGATTTTCAACAAAGGTGCTAACACACGTTGCAGAAAGGACAGCATTTTCAATAATAGTGCTGGGAAAATTGGATACCCACATGCAGAAGAATGAAAGGAGACCCTTATCTCTCACCAGCTGCAAAAATCAACTTTAAATGGACAGAAGACTTAAATGTAAGCTCTAAAACTGTTTGGAAAAAATAGAGGGAATGCTTCAGGACATTAGAATGGGCAAGGATTTATTGGACAAGACCCCAAAGCACAAATAACAAATGGGGTTACATTAAAGTGAAAAGCTTCTGACTAGCAAAGGAGACAATGAACAGAGTGAAAAGACAATCTACAAATGGGAGAAAGTATTTGCAAACTATACATCTAATACAGAATTAATATCTAGATATATAAAGAACTCAAAAACTCAACAGCAAAAAAGCCAAATAACCCAATTAAAAATGGGCAATAGGCCTAAATACGTATTTCTCAAATAAAGAATACAAATGACCAACAGATATATGGAAAAATGTTCAATATCATTTATCATCAGGGAAATGCAAATCAAAACAAGATATCACCTCATCTTAGAAAGAATGACTATTATCACAAAGACAAAAGATAACAACTACTGGCTAGGAGTCAGAGAAAAGAAAATCCTTCCACACTATTGGTGGGCATGTAAATTAATACAGCCATTATGGAAAACAGTGTGTACATTACTTGAAAAATCAAAAATAGAACTACCATGTGATCTAGCAGTCACTACCACTCCTGGGTGTACATCCAAAGGAAATGGAACCTGTAGGTTGAAGAGACATCTGCATGCCCATGTTCACTGCAGTACTATTCATGATTGCCAAGAAAAGAAAAAAACTGATCACCCGATAAGTGGATGAAGAAAATGTGCTACATATATACAATGGAATACTATTCAGCCATAATAAAATTCTGTCATTTGTAACAACATGGATGGAGCTATAGATCATTATGTTAAGTGAAATTAGCCAGGTACAGAAAGATAAATACCACTGAATCTCACTCTGTATGTAATCTAAAATGGTTGATCCCACAGAAGTTGAGAGTTGAATGGTGGTTATCGGAGGCTGGGGAGAAAAGGGAGGAGGAAGAGATGGGGAAAGATTGATCAGTGGGTACTAAGTTATAGTAAGAAGAAAGTTCTGGTATGCTATTGCATGGTAGGGTGACTACAGAAAATAACAATATACTATGCATTTCAAAAAGCTAGAAGGAAGGATTTTGAATGTTTTCACCAATGATAAATGTTTGAGGAGATAGGCATGTGTAACATGACAAATGACATATGTGCATGTATTGAAACATCACATGGTACCCCAAAAATATGTTTTTTGTTTGATGTATTAGTTTAAAAAAAATAAATAAAAGCAACACATTAAAACAAAAGGATAAAATATAAAATAAATTAATAGTAAATTGAAATATAATCTAGGAATTTTTAAGTAGGTTGACATTTCCTCTAGAATTTCCTTAATCAGAGCAATTTCAGAGTCCTTATTCAGAGAAAAGAATTTTTACAAGAGCAGATACTATTTTGTGCCTTTACTACAGGGCTGAAATTGTGATCAATAGGGGAAAATATGTATAAATCTAGATCATGAATACTCAATGATGAATGTGGTCCTGCTCAACTTCCTTGCACCTGCTCAACTTCCTTGCACCCAAATCACGGCTGTTAAAAACAGATCCTGAACATAAAGGTATTGTAATGATAATAGTGGCAGACAGACATTTAGTTGAGGTTGGGAAGAAGGAGTCAGAAAACAAGACAAATATACCCATAAAGACAACCTGCCAGTAACATGCAATACTTTCTTCAGGATGACATGCAATCTTTTAGATGGGTGAGAATCCTGCTGTACTATCTGTAGAGATGTTCTCCCATGAAAATGACATTCTTTAAACTTTCTCTAGCCCATTGCATTTATAGCTTCTTAAGTTTAATAAAATATGACATTTAATATGTCAAATAGTTAACTGAATGTAAAACAAGAAATAAATCTAAAACCTTTTTGACTTGATTTTCCCCCCCATCCTCCTGAGCATCCATGAGTGCAGGATAAAAGGCCAGCATTTTCTTCAAGCAGTCTCCTCTCCAGACTTGGAAATGCTTTAGCTGGAGTAATCACTGGGTTCACTTTTCAAAAGAATAATAAAGAGCTGCCCCTTATTCCCTCTGTAGAGTCACACTGACATGGAGCAATCAAAGTAACCCATTATCAGAGAGTCCCCTGCTTTGTTCAAATTATAAACATCAATGGGCATCTTCCCTGGGACCTCACAGAGCAGGCAAGTGTGGGTGAGCCAGGCTGGGTGTTAGCAGGATAAACCACGTTCGCTTGATGCTTTGTTTTAGCAAAGACACCAGAAAGTAGTGATTACAGTTCACTTGGGTTTTGCACTGATCATCAAAATGCTGACAGTCACTTAAATCACTCACTGGGTGGAATAATCACCCTGAAAGGAACTGAGAGGGTACAGCTTATATTATAAAATGGAACTGAGCACATGAGACGGAGTGTTAACGGGTGTGGCAGAAGAGATCTTTGTCAGAGTAACAGAGATGATTAAAGACATGAATCAGACATCATCTTCACCGGGTACTCTTAGTGACAGGAACACAACAGCTAAATTGCAGAATTACAAAGTTAAGCATAACTCAGAGAGCATCTTTCTCTTTTTGAAACAGTTGATGCCAAGTTAGCTTGTTTGAATCACTCAGTGTTTTGCTTTAGAGATGATGAGGAATCTTGCCTGGTGCAGTTGAGATTGGACAGACTAGAAATCTGGAACACTGTGCCAACTGAAATAAGATTGTATTACTATTAGACATTGCTGGTCACCAAATAAGAAGGCCCCTTATGAACATCCCTAAGAAACCTCCCCAAGCAGTCCTGCATTTTCAGGAGCCACAGGAAATCAAGAAAAGAGGCATGTGAACCCTTTTATAGAGCTGTTCATTTTGATATTAGTAAAGAAAAAATCAGCCTTCCTGTTTTGGGGGGTGGGGTGGGGAGGGTGAGTGGGTTGGGTCTGGGAGATAAAATGGACAATTTCAACTACTGCTTATGATAGAACTGCCTGCTATCATGGGATTCTAAAGTTGGAGGGGCCTTTTAAGTATATCTCCTTACACCGAGTCTGCTCAAATGCAGTACTATGCTTATTAGGCATCCACATTCTCTATTTTTACAGATTTCTGAAAATAAATGTATAATTTTATCATTGGATACAAGTAATATTTAAATAAAAGTATAAAAATTATGTTATGAAAATAAAAGTATAAGCAAAAAACCAAAATTTTAAGAGGATATCTAAAGTTGATGACAAAATTTCCCTCCAAAGCCCACTCCTTCTGTCCCTTCTATCTGCCCTGTGCTGACCCTCAGAATAGGGACATACTCAGCATGAGACTGCACACGGTGAGTTCACAGCATGTCTTAGACTCTGGCTATGGGTCCGGTATTTCAGGGCATAATTTACCCTTGTGAAATTCATGATTCTAGGTTGGAATCATGGTTAATCAAGTAATAACTTCTCAAAGGAGAGTGATGATAACTCACTAAAAAGTTCACAGTTCAGACAACATCAGCATTTTCTTTCTAATAATCACCCGACAGTTAACCTTACAGTGAAATGCAGAGCTGATTTTGCTGCTTTCTTCCTCCTGCTATTTGTTTTTTGCTATCCTGTTTCTGCCTCTCCATTCATACATCTGCACCTGCCTTTTCCTTTATTCCTTCTTCACATCAGTGTGTCTATTTCAACTATATCTCACATACATACACTGAAAGCAATGCTTTAGAAAAAGGATTTATTTTATTGCCATTAAAAGTTTATGTGCCCTAAAGTTTTCAAATTTTTTTTTCTGAGTCATTGGTCCTTGGTAGAAAAAGTGCTCCCATTCTTATTTCACACCCTATTCTTTAATTTCCTTGAAATCTGTAATTGTTATCTCTCAGCTATCTCTTTTCCAGAATAATTGCTGTCCTCATTACCTCTATTTTCTAGCACCTTAATTGCTTCTATTATTCTCTTTTTAGACACTTTTTATTAGCTTTATTTCATGTTAAAGGAGAACGTAGCCATGCACTCAACCCTGAGCTCCGAGATAATTTCTGCCCTTGAGAAGCTATTGCAAGAAGGACCACAGGTGTTGCTTTCTGTTCCTGAGACACAGTGGTTCTGTCCTACATGATTTTATATTTCTAGGGCTTCACATAAAGTTCTGTTAACCTGAGCCTTTCCTGGATCTCCACACCCAACACAGGGAAATTGAGATTAGTTCCTTTCCAGAATCACAAAGTAGCGCAGGTGCAGCACAAATGGAATTCAGAATTCTAACATGAATCTTTTGATAACTTCTCTTTGTTTGCCTGTTTGTCTTATTTTTTGAAGTGCTAGGGAATCGAACCCAGGGCCTTGTGCATGCCAGGAAGTGCTCTCTACCGTCCCCAGGAAACGTGACACATGCCCTGCCCTCATATTGCGACACTATAGACACATCTCAAACGGCAGCCCACAGCCTAGTTCCTCAACTGTCCCCACAATCCCTGTCCTACTAGAGACTCACTCTGGGATGTAGAGAGATTGGAGAAAGCTGACTTTGTTCGGCCTGCCAACCATTCCAGGCTTTCGTGCATGTTTGCCAAGGCCTTGAGGTCACTGACGTCACGGAGAATGTCTTGTGGAGGGATTAATTTATCCCCCAGGTTCCCAATGAGAACTTCGGACTCCTTGCCAAAGGCGGCCCTGAAAAACAAATGAGGAACACGTTTCACCTGCAGCACAGCCAAGGTAGAGAGTGCAACGCTTCTGAAGGCACACCGTTACAGTCACTGTTTCACCTTCGCTGTTTCCTAGGCTTAACTTTGTGACAAAATGGTCACGTGCTGGCTTAAAATTATTCTGGTGGGGGAAAAGAGTTCTTGGAAGAAGGAAGAAGTGACCCCACGGGTTGCACCTTTAGCAGGAACCAGAGTAGGCCCTGTGATAGCGACAGCCCCAAGGATGCTTCTGTGCTGCTCTCTTGTGGGTTCTTTCCTTGCTGCTTCTCCAGCTGTGGAGGCTGATGAAAAGCCTACGGTGCCAAATACAGTTTGTAATTTATTGTAAAAAAATAAATCGACCAAGTTCATCGGGTGGCTAGAAACACTTTCAAGTGTTCAAAAGCAAAGGGTAGGTTATAGCTGAGATGGAAGACTGGATTCATTCATTTACTTATTCTAAAAAGTAGCTGATGCAAATAAACTATAAGCATGAAGGCAGTCATCCCTTGGAAAGAGAAACCTTACTGGTTTCAATGCCAGGGTCCTTTACTAACTGAAACAATACAATCAGGTGGGCTTCACACAGAACCCAATGTCTTCAAAATGTTTTCAGGGGTGGAAAAATCAAGTTACATGGGGTTACAAAGAATAGAGCTGGAAGGGATTCCGGAGACCATATGTCACAACCACTGCACAGAGGGAGAAATGGAGACCAAGAAAGTGAACTGCTTTGCCTATGTGCCATATGCATGGCAAAGCTGGGCTTGGGTTGCCTAATTTCAAAAGCTCTCTTTCTTTCAGAGGACTGAAATGATAAAAGATGACTTAGCACAGTGGAAAGAAAAACCATGTCTTTTCAGGAAAGTTACACACGGCAGGTAAGCAGAGCTGAAGCTCGAGGTTGGAATAGGCACCTGGAGTTTCCTGCAAGTCCCAAGGCTTTTAAAACTCAGAACACCTTAAGCGAGAAGAGGCCAGGGCTTTATTTAAGTAGAACCAGGAGAGTTAAGTTTCAAGCAAGCAGTGAGTAACAACAGGTGAACTACAGTCAGAAAGATGTTTAACTGATAAATAGATCCTTAGTTTTTTCCAGCACTACAGTGGTACACTCCTGAAACTACTCTGTGAATTAGGTGTCTATTAAAAATGCTTATGCTACCGAGCAGGGACTCATTATCAACCTTATTTCAACAGAGGATTGCCTTTTTAAAAGGAAAAGTCACAGATGATTGACTGACTTGGGTAAGTCATGGTTATGGGGACAATAAAGTAAAATGGACTGAGCACATGAAATTTGAGTGTGCCAACAAATTTTACCTGAGGCCTTATAAAAGGTCTTGGGGTGGGGCCCCAATTGCTGCGTTTCTAACTAGTTTCCAGGTGATTCCCAGGCTACTTAATCTGAGTAGAAAGGGTTAAAGTGAAGGCTTCAGAATCAGGAAAATTTAGTTTGAATCCCGAATCTGTCACTAGCTTGCTGTATGCTGCGGCTTAATGTCCCTGAGCATTGCTATCTTGGGGGTAGTAGTACAGACCTTTTATGAAATAATGCAAGGATCAGATAAGGTGTTTTTAAGCTTTCATTTTCTTTTTTTAATGGGGGGATTGAACCCAGGGATGCTCTTCCACTGAGCTATGTTCCCAGTCCTTTTTATTTTTTATTTTGAGACAGGGTCTTGGTAAGTTGCTGAGGCTGACTTCAAATTTACAATCTTCCTGCCTCAGCCTCCTGAGAGTTGGGATTCCAGGCATGTACCACCACTGTGCCCAGCAATTTTTAAAACTTTCTATTGGGAAAATTTCAATAGTCACATAATTAGAAGAGTATAACAAACCCCATGCACCCATACTCCAGTTTAACTGTTAACAACTCAATGCAGAATCTAGTTTCTCCTGTCCTCATCTTCTCCCCTCCCTCTTGGAATACTTCAACACAGATCATTCAGGTGATGCTTTTAAGAGTGTATCACAGGCTGGGCATGGTGGTGCAGTCTGAAATCCCAGTGACTTGGGAGGCTGAGACAGGAGGAGCATGAGTTCAAAGCCAGCCTCAGCAACAGTGAGGCGCTAAGCAACTCACTGAGACCCTGTCTCTAAATAAAATATAAACAAGGGCTGGGGATGTGGCTCAGTGGTTGAGTGCCCCCAAGTTCAATCCTCAGTACCTCCCCCACCCCCCTGAAAAGAGTGTATCACAGTGCTTGGAACTTGGTAAAGCTCATAAGTTGTAGCTGTTAATATTCTTATGTCTGTTGAGATGGCTAGTTATTTAGAGTCAGCCCATGGTGTGTGATGATGAATAAATTAGTCAGGTAAGAGTGAGTAGCAGGAAATAAGTTAGATCTCAAGGGCTAGTTTAAAAATGGAACTTCATGACACAATAGCATGTGTCCCTGTATCTCACAGAATCTTTAAGAGGCCAATTATGGACAGAAATCACTAGCCTACCCACTACTCATTATCTCACGCTCCTTTGGTAGGAAAAGCCTGATATGTTGGGGTTAGCAATGAGCCCAACTTAAAAAGAAAATGAACCAAAACAAAAACTCCACTAAGCTTCCCTGCTCCTCTTGTGGATGTGATGATCAGTGACATGTAAACTGAAATCAGATGGGCTTCCAGAAAGCTCTCTCTCTGTTACTCTTAGTTGGCAAGGACATCTTTTGCCTTCCTACTTTCTGGAATGCAGCCATAACAACTGAGCTGCCAGAACTCTTCTCAAACATCAGGTGACCTTGAATGTGAAAGTCAGTGCTGAGAATAATGGAGCAGAAAGATAAGAGGGTGCAGGCACTCTGATGACATCATGGAACTGCAAATATCCCAGACAATAAGCTTCTGGGCTTCATATCATCGAACAGAAAATGAAACCTTCGTTTAACTCACTGATATTTCAAGTTTCTGTTACTAGTTGCTATATGTAATTTCTAACTGATACAATCATCTGATTAGCTTAAGCGATGTCATCCTCAGAAAACTTACTTTGTATTTGCATACCCCTAAAATCAGTTATTGGGAAAGCAAAACCATGTCCCTTCTATGACTGAGTCCAGAAGACATTTCTAATATCTTCCCCTTGGCTGTCACCCAGTCAAGTTGTAAATATTTAGTTTTCTTAATCTGCCTTTATATATCAACTCTTCTAGCCCTTAATCATCTTTGATAGATATAACAGAAAAAATGCCTGCGAGCTGGGTGGTTAAAAAGCAACAGGGGAGGCAAACAGCTTTGAAAGCCAAGCTTGAAGGCAGTTTTATGCATGTAGGTGTAACCCTGGGTGGAATGTGACAATCAAGACAAATGTTAAATTCATGTAGGAGGCTAATCCGTGAGCAAGGCTCTCTGGGCCCCGGGCATGTCTGCTGTGCTTCCCTTTCTCGATGCCTGTTCCATTTCCCTTTGGCTCACCCAGATTTGCTTAACCTCTTCAGATGGGAGAGCAATAGACTGAGAAAAATACAAACTGCCTCATGTTGAATACATAGTAGACATCTCATTTGACAGGAATCCATAATCACCCCCTAAGAACCTGGAGAGAGCACAGAAACCATGACATGGAGGGTAACTGATTGACAGCTATAACCATCTCACACAAAAAATCATTCCTTCGAGGATTTGTGTGTATGAAAGAGCTTGGTGGAAGGTTTTTATGTGTTACAAAAACCTTAGAGGGCTGACTTTAGCTGCTTGACTACATATTTTTCCCTAACCCTCTGATTTATTAAATTATAGCATACCGACGCTATAAAAACCTACAGAGTCATTAGAAATTATATATTACATAATACTTGATATCAGAGAAAAATGTTTGGTATAGCTTATTTTTAGCCATGAAATAGAGTTGAGTAAATAAACTATTATTAAACTTCATATACTGTATAATAATAAAAAATAATTATATAAATGAATTGGCAAAAGGATGGGATATCTAGATACATACCCAAAGTATTAACTATGTGACTAGATCATGTTTTTGCTCTTCTGTACTTTTCACCATTTCCTCAAAAGACATGTTTATTTTTTAATTAAAATAAATATTGAAATTCCTCATCAAAAATGAAAGGAGAAAACAAATGGGCATCACGGTAAACAGGAGGACATGGGTATAACATGTATAGAGTCAAACTAGGAGCCAGGGGTGGCTGGCCTGGGGCTGCTCTGTCCTTGTGGCTCCAGGCTTGCTAAAGATGCAGTCACTGTCCGCAGCAGAGTATCTCACTGCCACAGTTATACCCAGCATCTGGACCAGAACCATTTCCTCTTTCGGGATCTGAATTGTTGTAGTCTTCATCTTCTGCTTATTTTGAAAATAGGTTACTTAATGAGGACATTACATAGTTTTGAGTGTTGTGGGCAACAGAATAATCATTATGCTGAGAAGGTGAAGTGACAGAAACTCAGAAGAAAGAGGCACTCATCACCATCCAGAGATCATCTGACATAGCCAGGAACAGAAAGCAGAACTCAGAATGTGCAGGTTTTAGCTGGTGAACTGCACAGAAGTTCCCAGCGTAACCAGCTGGCCAGTGAGCTCACAGAGAAGCTTATGAAATGAAGAAGGGCATTAAACCTGTTAAGCTTAATTTTCACCTCACAATATTTTTTAATCTTTAAAGAGTCTGATCTGACAAGAATCCATTTAAAAGAATTTTGCCAAGAGTGTTAAACCTGTTTAACTTAATTTTACCACACAATTATAATCTTTAAAGAAGACTATCTGACAAGAATTCATTTAAGAGAATGTTACCAAAGATGCACAAAATTGTCTCCATTTAGTCTTTAAATAATTCTGTTATTCACTGAAAAGAAGGCCAAAAAAATCTGCATTTTCAGCAGACTAAATGAAATTATAAAAGAAACATCATAAATGGTTTCAAAGTGATTGATTTGCACATATGTTGTTCTTTCTGATCACAAGACAAATACAATCAAACCCAACCCTCTCTCCCCGAGTCCCCATCCCAGATCTTGTACCCCTGCTTCCTATTGCTGAGCCCAGCCCTGACATCATGGCCACAAGAACCTCATACACAGGACAGTTGGGAAGGGTGAGAATTGGTTGAAGTAGCCAAGCAGATGGATAGATTTCTTGTGTCTTGAAGGGACGGTGTGGAATTGCCTTCCTTGCCTGAAATAATTCTACCAACACCATTGCTGAGAGATCTACTCAGTCATGTTCACAATCATGGTATCCCATTCAACAAGGCTGACCAAAAACTTATAACAAAAGAAGTGAGGTGGGGCCCCCCCGAACGGAACTTCCCTCTCTTGTTGTATACCCAATCACCCAGATGGAGCTGGCCTGACAGAGGGGTCGAGGTGGCTTGGGCAGAATTTAGTCATGGCAGAATTTAGTCCTTAAAAGGCAGGGGTGCTGGAATACTGTGATTGAGACCAAAGCATAGAAGTCCTCCCTCTATCGACCCAATAATAAGAAAATTTAACTTAAGTCTAGGAATGACCCTCCATTCATCAGTACTTAATTTGGGCTAAGCTAATATAATGGTGTACAGGAAGGGACGCTTCCACTGGAAAATACAATGCCTGCATTGAATTGGAGGGAGAAGCTGTCATGTGATTGTTTGGCACTTCTCACATTACTGAACCAGGCAAAGAGTGTGTTGGACTTGCTGGGTTCCCTCTTAGTACCTCCTTGTCCATAGTAGAAATCAGGGAAAAATCATAGTAGCCCAATAAGGGCGAGCCTATTAGGAAGCCAGGTCTTCAGGGAACAAAGGCAAGGTTCAGCACAAACAGGTACAGAACTCTAACCAGCTGCAGTGTCAGCCAAGAGCAAGGGCAATATGGAATGATAAAGTAAGTGATCAATAAACCTCACTGCCTTGTGACCAGTATTAAAAGCACTGCAGTAGCCTTGCATTGATTGTAATAATTGACACTGTTTTCACTTCTCCATCAATTTTTCATTATATATGATGTGTATAAATGCATATTACATCATTATATATTAAGGTGTTTTAAATGTACAATTCATTGTCATCAAGTACATCTGCAATATTGAGCAACCAACCTTTTCCAGAATATTTCTATCATGTCCCAATAGAAACTGTGTCCACTGAAGAGGAATTTTCCATTCCCTCCTCCCTCATCCCAATCTGTGAATTTGTCTATGCTAGGTACCTCATATAAGTGGAATCATACAATATATGTTCTTTTGTCTCTGACTTATTTCACTTAGCATATAATGCTTTGAGGTTCATCTCTGCTATGTGTCAGAATTTCCTTCCTTTTTCAAGGCTGAATATTCCATCATAGTCCACACCACATTTTGTCTATCCATTTACCTTTGATGGACAACTGGGTTGTTTATACCTTTTGGTTTTGGTAAATAATGCTGCTATGAACTTTGGTGTACAAATACCTATACTGTCCCTGCTTTAAATTATTTTGAGTATATACCTGGGAGTGGAATTGCTGGATCATATGGTAACTGTCATTTGAGGAATAACCAAATTGTTCTCTACAGTGACTACACCTTTTATATTCCTGCCAATAGTGTACAAGGGCTAATTTATTCATGTCTTTGACAACATTTGCTATTTTCTGTTCTTCATTTGTTTGTTTTTAAATAAGAGCCATGGGTATGGGTATCAAGTGGTATTTCCTTTATTATTTCACATGAGCAGCACTGGCATTGATAAACTTTCCAGTTAATTTAGAGGTCACCCAATGTGAGAAATCAGATCTGACTTCATATGGAGGCCTGTCCAGGTGTGGACTTGAAATGAATGCAATAACTGATGGGATTTGGGTCACCCTTGTTGGGGGAAGGGAGAGAATACCTTTCTGTGTGAAGAAGAGGAACTGTGTATTAAGCAGAAACATGAACCTATAAGACAGGTATAGGGTGGGCATGGATAGACAGAAGTCCCAGGCTGCTTTGCTCTAAAAGTCATCATTTCTCACCTTTCCCCTGCTCTGATGTGTACTGAGGGGAGAGGGATCTGACCCTTGCTGGTTGGTTTCCAAGTTCTCAGCTGGGCCTCAACAATGGGAATCCTGGTGGGAAACTGATGGGCAAATGGAAAAGAGAAACCAGGGCATTAACCTCCTTGCTCTCCAACTGGGTCATGTCTCTAGTAATGGCAGCATCTCCTCTCTGGCTCTGGTTCCTACCATGCCCCAGCCTCCCTCTGTTGCTTTTGTGCTCTGCTGACTTGCCTGTCTGGTTGGTACTGCAGCTGGAAGGCAGTGGAGTCATGGTGGTCATGGAAGGGTAATGGCTTCTTGCTGTTGCTAACAGGGTTATCTTAATATCTTCAGCTTGAGGTTCAGACCCTCTTTAACCTATGTGATCCATTTCCTGTGTTAAATACCCTCTGAGGTAAATACCTCAAGTGGCTTTTGGTTTTCATGTTAGACCTTGACTTAAATAAGGCCTAATCATGATATTTTACTATATTTAACACTACTTGGAATTGATTAAAGTTCTTGGCAAGGGGATCAGTAATTCTGTTATTTAGGTAGAGAACCTGAAAAATGTTAATGGTGACCTATTAAAAATCACTTGGGCAGGGCTGGGTGAGTGCTTGCCTGGCATGCATGAGGCCCTGGGCTCCATCCCAGCACTGTGAAGAAAGAGAAATCACTTAGGCTTTACCTAGTAGAGCTCAGACTGATGACAGTGATAAAAAGATTGAGTCATCTACCTAGATTCCTAATAATGCTGACCGATTCTTACGAGATGTGACAATGACACTTCCATTTAGCACTTCTACTTTTCACAACTACTCAATCTTCAGCCCTTTCAAAACCTAATTTGTCCATGTCAAAAATAACGGGGGTAGTACTATTCTGAGGGGTTATTTAATCAGTTTTCTAAAAATTGTTTTTCTAAAATGATCTTTGCTAAATCCTCATAAATAGAAAGTAATAAAACTGTCTAGCTATCTTGATTACAATTTACTTTTTCCTCCTAGAGACACTCCATCTCATCACTAAGCCGACCCTTCAGGGCTTCACGCACGTGCATTTCATGACAGACGGTGTCATCTGAGGAGCTCCTTTTCGTATTTAATAAGTAATTGCTCCTCCTTCAGCGATCACATTTAAGGATTTCGCATTTACCAACTTTTCTTCTACCATATAAAAAAACTTGCAATGCTTTTGATGAGATGAGGCTGCACAGTCCCACGATGTGCAGGGACACATTGGGAAGGAGTGTGTTCTTTGTAATCAAGTTGCATATGGGGAAATATCAGCAACTGCTCCTCCCCTGCCTTCTATTCAATATTTCAACAATGTTCATTTAATTTTTTTCTAGGTGAAATTGAGGCTTCTGAATTTCTGCTCATTCACAGACAATAGCCACAGAAATTCACCATGACTGTAATTAAGGTGTGATTAGGTGGGTAGGGGTATCAGCTTTTCCCCTGTGTCTTTAAACCAGCTTTCTCCCTGGGACAGGCACAGAACATTAGACTTAGGGATTTAACTAGGTTCTATCCTAGGTCCTGTGGTGAATTCAAAGGCACATGATAGTAACAAGCATATTTAATGCTAAGATCTTAGTTTCTAAATAACATTTCCTAGTGAAAGAAACCAGGATTCCCAGGAGAAATGGCTGGCTCCAGGTTTGGGAAGTAAAAATACAAGATAAGCTTAGATCATCTTGTTGTACTAGAAGTGATCAAAGATTAATGGGGTCATTCCAACGGAAAAAAGGATTCTCCCTGGCTATACCTGGGACAATCTGAATCTCCCAAAAGTAAAAGTAATAATGACTTCCTCCTTCAGTCATGATAGAGGAACTGGTATTGAATTAGCTCTCCTACTATGGGTCAGCCATAAAACTGGATAAAATAATTAGATGTTCAGATGTTGAGCAACAGGCAGCATGAAACACTAACCTCCTGGGAGAAGGAAAACAACAACGTAAATACCATCCCAGTTTGCCATCGGATGGCATTATTTTGACTACAATGCAGACCATATCAATGTGTGTATATGTCAATACATATATGCAAAATACATATCTGCATTCTATACATATGCACTGTGTATATATATGTATGTATATATATATATATATTTTAACTGTAGAATTCAGCCCTGAACTAGTAACAAGCATTTATTACTTATATTACTAAAATAGAGTAGAATATACATTCGTTACAATTACACCTGGAAGAGTAATCGAGATAGGGTATCTTCTGGGCCATTAGATCATATTTTGGGTCCCATTATTATAATAAATGCAGAAAATTTTATAATGAATTATTATGTAATATTTATAATAAATTATTATAAAATAGGTTTATGATAAATTTTACTTCTGTAACTTAAATGAACAAATTCCTTGAAATTTAAATTTGAAAAATATAAAAAGTAATAGAAAATTTAAATAGCTAAATATAAATATTAAATAAATTGAAATAATAAAAAAAGTTTCTAAAAAATTTCTAAAAAAGAAAAATACAGATCCAGATGGTTTCACTGTTGAATTCTATCAATTTTATCAAGAACTTAAGAAAGAAATAATACCAGTCTTATATAAACTTTTAGAGCAAATAAGAAACAGAACAAAATGCTGTTAAAGATGTGAAGCAAGGACTCATAGTACTTTCATACCAGGTTAAATATATGCCTATGACCCAGCAATTCTAAGTCATTGTCAAAAGAATAAAAGCATATGAAGACAAACATTTAATAGGAATTAATGAACAACACACCATCATTAATAGCAGTTTCATTTATCTGGGAATGAAACTGGACAGAACCCCAATGCCCATTAACAGGGGAACTGAAAAAGGAATCGTAGCACATCCACACAGTGGAAAACAGTTTGAGAATGAACAGAAAGTACTAATAAAGACAATAACAGGGATGAAGCTCAAACCATTACTCTGAGTAAAGGAAGTCAGACACAAAAGGGTTTTACTGCATGATTCTGTCAATGTGGAATTCTAGAACAGGAAACATGACAGCAGAGATATCTGAGCAGTGGGGGCCTCCAGTGCAGAGGAGCAAAAGGAATCTTTCTGGGGGCAGTGAGTGTGCTCTATATACTGACTGGGGTGCAGGCTACACGTGTGTATGAATCTTTCAAACTCACCCAACTGAACACTAAGATCTGCTAATGTTTCAGACAAGGTTTATCAAAGGATGTTGGAACTATGAAAAGTTGTTAGAAAAGAGAAAAATCACATTGTGCCACCCTAGAGATGATATTAATTAACCTCTTTTATTAATTAATAGCAAAGGAAATAAACCTTGACCAAGGGGAGATCTGGCAGTACTACATGTCCAAATGGTCAGGTTTGGCTTTCCTCACTGCAGCACAGTCAGACCTCATGAGAGCGGACACAGGTACAAAATGTCACCTATCTGGTGTTTCTGATAGAAACGGTCAGGTTGGATATAATCACAAGGAAATGGTTAGATGAATTCAGACCTCGACATTGTCCTAGACTCTCACCCAAAGATTCCACGTCACAAAAGATAGAGGGAGTTGGTAAATTGTTGTATACTAGTGAAAACTAAGGAGATAAAACATAATATGCAAACCTTGACTGGATCCTGGATTTAAAAAAAAATCTAAGTGACATTTTTGAGGGGCAATTGGGAACATATGACAGTAGACTACATGCTGCATAAAGTTTTGAATGAAAGTTGATTTCATTAGGAGTAGTATGGCAAGAACCATGGCTCTGCAAAGAAGCTCTAATTGCAGGGACTGTGATTATGTTACTTAGTGAGAAAGAACTTTACTGATAAGATTAAGGTTGAACATATTGAGATGGGGAGATTATCCTGGATTGTCTGGGTATATTAAATCTAATTATACGGTCCATAAAAACTGTTATGGTTTGAATTGTGAGGTGTCCCCCAAAAGCTCACATGTGAGACAGTGCAAGAAGGTTCAGAGGAGAAATGATTGGGTTGTCAGAGTCTTAACCTAATCAGTGATTTAATCCCAATAGGGATTAACTGGGTGGCACTGAAGTGACAGGGAGTGGTTGAAGGAGGTGGGACTTGGGGGGTGGCTTTGGGGTATATACACTCTATCTTGAGAGTGGAGACTCTCTCTGCTTCCTGATGAACATGTGAGCAGCTTCCCTCCACAACACTCTTCCACCATGATTTTCAGCCTCACCTGGAGCCCCGAGGCATAGAGCCAGCTGCCTATGGACTAAGCCCTCTGAAACCATGAGCCCCCAAATAAACTTTTCCTCCTCTACAAAACTGTTCTGGTTGAGTCATTTAGTCACAGCAGTGAAAAAGCTGACTAAAGCAGAAATAGACTACTTAAAGTGACTGTGGTCAGTGAGGGAGATGTGATCATGGAGGAAAGGTCAGAGAAATGTTGTGCTGCTCACTTTGAAGATGGAGGGAGACCACAGACCCAAGTGTGAAGTTGATTTCTAGAAGGTAGAGAGGCAAAGAAATGGAATCTCCCCAGAACCTTCAGAAAGAAAAACAGCCCCCTGCAGATACCTTGATTTTATCTCAATGAGAGTTATGTTGGAATTCTGACTTACAGAACTGTAAGGTCAAATTTGTGTTTTAAATTACTATTTTTTGAGTAATTTGATAGGGTAGTACCATCAAACTAATACATGTGGTAAGGAGGTGGGTATCTAAGAGGGTGTCTTTGTTCTTGGGAGATGCATGCTGAGTGAATGGTCACTGTGTTTGTAGCCTAGTTTTGAAAGTCTTGGCAGGAGGGAAGTGTATGTATATTTGGAAAGAAAGAAAAGTATACATGACAAAATGGTAACACCAAATCCAAGTCAGTGTACAGTATATATATATTCACTGGATTGTTATTTAAAATTTTCTGAGGGTTTAAAATTTTTTCAAATTTTAGAAAACAAAAAGTTTAAGCTCAGGAGCAAAATAAGAAGTGAGAAATAGGGCAATTGTTGGGCTTCTCAAAATTAGTTTCTCCCTTATCTCTACCCCAAATAGTTCCTAGGACAGCAGGCTCCTGGGAATCACCACTTGAGGGATCCCTGGACAGTTCTAAGTTTTCTAACCAGTGTGTGGAGTTTCTGGAAATGAAGGTTTTATATAAGGTGTAATATAACATGTGATAAGAAGGCAGTGTACCAAATTGAAAACTTGAACAAAACTACTAAAGCAATCAGAACTCTTGCACACTCTTTGTTGTTCTCATTTCAGGCCTAGAGAAATAAAATTTCGAATGACAGTCAGTTTTGGTTTCACACTTTTAATCCATGAATGCATAAATGCACATTGTCTTTTTTTTTTTTTTGTGGCACTGGGGATTGAACCTAGGGTCCTGTGGCTGCCAAGCAGATACTCTACCACTGAGCTACATCTCCAATCCTGTCAGTCTTTTTTCCTCTTCTTCTTCTTCTTCTTTCTGTCTTTATGCAAGTATTTTGGAGCAGTTTATATGTTGCGTTCTTAGTAGTGAGCACAGAAAAAATTATTATGCATGACCAAGTCTTTTCTAGAAGAAAAAAGGTGAGAGCTACCAAGGCTGTGGGCAGGGCAAAGGTCTAGAGACTAAATTGCACGCACTGTTCTGCTAGAGGCAGTTTTGCCACCACGTGGGCTCCTTATGGAAAAGAAAGACACAAAAGCATCATCCTTACAGAGCTTAGCTGGTAGCAAAAGATGGGGGTTCAAACAGCTGGTCTCCAATTAGAGGCTAAGATTTTAATCACAGGTCAGTGTAGGTAACTGTGATAAGTTCAAATGTATTATTATGGGAGATTCATTATGTTAAAAAAAAACTTTTCCTACTTGACTCAGACCTGCATAATTTATATGAGAAGAAATTCTTTAAAATTTTTCTATAATTATATTTCTAATTTAAGCTGCCATTATTTCCCTAGCAGCATCACTTTGTCCTTTGCCTGTATTATTAATGTATTCTATATGTTAAGCAGTTAGTTTCTTTATATTTCTGACAAATTTCCAATTGCTAATGGAAAATTAGAGCTCAGATTTTAGGTAAAGAGTTAAGTATCTGTACTCAAAGATTCTAACATTATCCTTTTTCTTATTCAACATCACTATTTGTATAACAAGGAGTACATGAAAGCAGACCTGTGTGCACTCAACAAGCATATATTGAGCAACTACTGTGTGACTCATTCTGTCATTCAACACCAAATTTTTGAGAGCCATGATATTGATATCTGTGTTGAATCCTGAACTGATCTAGGAACTTGATGGTTTCAAAACCTATTACAGGCAGCCTCTGTGTTTGTGACTGTTTTGCCGAAAACTTCATTGGCCAATAATCATCAAAGAATTAACCAAATTTTCTTATAAAACAGTTTTATAATTGAAATTTATATTATCTTTCTGAGATGTCAAAGAAATGATGACTGTTTGCAAAACTATGCCATGAATGTAAACATACTAAAACTAGAACTCTAATTAATAACTGAACATGATAAAATTATTTATTCGAAGTTTGACAAAATGGGCAGAATGAACTAGGTGTACTCATTATACAGGGACTTCCAATCTATTGCAGATTATAAATCCAAAACATAAAAACACAAATAAGACCTAATATGCTAGTTACAACAAATACACATATGAGTATACACACACGCACACACACACACACACACACACACACACACACACTCATGCTCATTTTTGAAAAACAGCTGACAGATGAAGAGATGGAGGTACAGAGGAACGAGGGGACACAGAGAATTAGAGGCAGAGTGGGATAGGAACCTAAGACTCAGTATCAGGGATTTCTCCACATTTGCTAATATCCCATTTTTTAAATAGAGTTCACTGATATATCTGTGAGTAAGAAAGTGAAAAATTCCATGGAAATCGATACTGGTTAACAATAAGCAAAAAGCTGATTGCAAAGCAGCATATTAGAGACAGATGGCACCAGCCCGGGGTTATGGTGAGGAGACTAAACTAGGAATAAAACTGCACTGACTTGTTCTGCTAGCTTGGAATGAGAACACGACTTTTTTTTTTTTTTTTTTTTTTTTTTTTTAGCAAAGCCACTCAAAGGAGCCTGATCACTAGGTTTCCTTCAGAGACGTTGTCGAGCAACACTAGACAAACAATTAAGTACAAGCTGTTTCTTTAGCTGCTGGAACTTCCAGGGGGTGCAGGTTTTCTACTGCACAGTAAATTATGCATTCACATAAATAGTAACAGTTTCCCATCAAGAGCATGTCTTCAGTTGCAAGACATTATTAGTGTATGATTAAAATAATCAATTATCACTTACAATTTGCACATAGTATAATTTGGCTTTTCAACTACATAGAATAATGATGTTTAAAATTTGAAATTTATACAGCATTGAACATCTTCCTCTGAGTATTCCTCTAACTCTATTCAGAGCAGAGATAGTAAACAAGGAATCTTAAGCAAGGGCAAACAAGTATCAGATCTTCAAGCTAGTCTCAGGGTGTGGTCTTAGGAGAAAGACTCGCACACACAGATGGGAACTTTAGTGGCAATATATTCACAATACAGAAGAGTGAATGTTTTGTATAAAAATTGGTGAAAAGTAAAGATAAATTAAGACGAAGATCTTTTTCAGGGATAAAATTGTTAGAAAGACAGTGTATTTTGGAGAATTAGTAAACTGGAAGTAAATAGTAACAAGGTTTAGGGATGTATGGAATTTTTTTAAGCAAGTAAAAATTTTAAACTAAAGTAAATGATGAGCACCTACCCCCATCCTGCTTTTCCCCAGCCTCTGTCCTGTGCCCCAAGAAGAAATGCATAGGTTTTGAAAAACAGTTTCTTTCTCAAAGTTCTTATAGAGATTATATTCATCCAGCTACATAATCTGTTGAAACTGCTTCCTCTTGATATGTTAATTTTAGATATTTTATTCTGATTTTCTGCTTGATGAGTGGTAAAGACTTAGCTTAGTTGTGTGCGCTCCTCTTGGCTGCAATGACATCCCCATAACGAGTTTTAGCTTTTACTGATCTCTTCTTCATATATTTACACATAGCTTTACTAAGGGGCAACACGTGTAGCCCCCTAAGTGTCTGCTCATTTGTGTGATTCGCCCCAGGCTGGGAGCTCCTAGCCCAGGTGGGAAGCTGGGCGGCTTGCAGGAGGGGAGAGGGTTGCTGGAAGAGACACTGGAGGAGTTGATGTCTGAGCTGAATCTTGAAAGCTGAGCTGCGCAGGTACAGGAAGAAAGGTGGGGTGATTGGAGGGCATTCCAGGAAGGAGGAATGGGCATGGGATACCAGGGGTAAAAAAGCAGGGCAGACCCTGAGCTCCTGGGGAAACAAAGAAATAAAGTGAATCAAAAGATCAAAAAAAAGTTCAATAGGAAAAGAAAGACAGATACACGGAGGTGAGTGGTCCTTCCTCATCTGACAGGGACTTTCAGCCTTCCACAGAGACACACCGGAAAGCTGGCAGTAGGCACAGGCCTTTGCAGCAAAGGTTCTGCAAGTCCCCTGCCTGTCCTGCCCTGCTCACCTCCAAGGCTCCATCCTGCACATCCTGCCCACCCCCGTGATGGCAAGACCGTCACTATCAGCCTCAAGGGCGAAGCTGGACTGAATTAGAAGGACGACAGTTTTTTCCTTCTACTAAGACTCCAAATGAAATGGAAATGGGATAAGTGCATACCTAACGAAAAAATTAAATAATTCCATGACTTGAAATTAAATAAAAAATGGAGAGAACATCAAATTAGTAACTTTTTAATAATGCTAACAGGATAATAATTGTCAAATAATTGTCTAGAGACCATCATTTATGCAACTCGTAGGGGAGATTTTAAGTTTGTCTTCTCCTCCCCCCAGTGCATTTACTACAAATCTTTTGCCAACAAGAATCAGATCACTTTGTTATTATGTCTAATTCAAACATCTTTTTTAAATGTTTTATTAGTTGTTTTTTTTTTATATTTTTTTAGTTGTTGATGGATCTTTTTTAAAATTTATTTATTTATGTGCAGTGTTGATGATCAAACCCAGGGTGTCACACATGCCAGGCAAGTGCTCTACCACTGAGGCACAACCCCAGCCTCTAATTCAATCATCTTGAACATTAATTGATACGTTTCTTGCTGGGTCCCTAGTTAACAGCTTGTCTTTTTTGTTTAATTTTGAGATTTAAGTCTGCTGCTCATCCTGACTTACATCTGTCCATGACCTTTGTCTGGTTTAATGAAGGGAAGAAAAAGAAACACTTTAGCAAAACATTTCCCACCCTTGCACTTATTTGATATATTCATTTTTCAGATTCATTTTTCTTTCTATAAATATATTTTTAAAGTCATATTAAGCACCCAGAGGTGGTGAAATCAATGTCTTCATCCCAATGAACATTTTATTCAAGGTAGTTGAAATCTTTTTTCTTGCATCTCCCCTTTCACTTGCCTCCTCAAATTTATCTAAAGATTCTCAGTAGCAGCAGTTAGCTGGCACCTGTTAAGAGCCATTGATTATATTATGCTGGGAACCTTTTAAATTTCCAAGTGCAACTTTTTAGAAAATTATTAATGCTCTACTTTATCTAGGCAATTTCTGTATTGAAATATATTCCTAGCTATGCTAGATTTCGGTTTCTCTTATAATTCTCTAGTCTGAACTGTATTAAAAAAAAAAAAAAACCTGAACAGATATAAAGACCCACAAAAGGGGTTTTCAAGATGGTGGACTAGAGGGCGGCTGCATTTCATGTTGCTCCAGGACGCAGGATTCAAAAGAGGAGATAGTGAGAGACTTGGGACTAACTCAAAGCCGCCGGGAGCGGTAAACACGGACAACTGGGATCATCGTAGAGGAGGCGGCTCAGCACAGCGCTTGGACTCGGAGCAACCACTGGGGCTCCGGGCGGCTGCCTGAGGAGGAGCTGCGTGGCGAGCTGTTTGGACTCAGAGCGAGCACTTCTGAACACCGGGGGGTTGCCCGGAGGAAGAGGAGAAGTGCGGCGGGTCGCTTGACCTAGGAGTGACTGCATCAGAGCTACAGGCAGTTGCCAGAGGAGGAGCGGCGTGGCGAGCTGTTTGGATTCAGAACGACCGCTTCCGAACACCGGGGGGTTGCCCGGAGGAAGAGGAGAAGCGCGGCGGGTCGCTTGGTCTAGGAGTGACTGCATCAGAGCCACAGGCGGTTGCCAGAGGAGTAGCTGCGTGGCGAGCTGTTTGGACTCAGAACGACGGCTTCTGAACACCGGGGGTTCCCGGAGGAAGAGGAGAAGCGCAGCGGGTCACTTGGTCTAGGAGTGACTGCATCAGAGCCACAGGCGGTTGCCAGAGGAGGAGGCGAGTGGTGAGTTGTTTGGACTCAAAGCGACCGCTCCTGAACACCCGGGTGGCTACCCCGAGGAGGAGGAGGAGGAACAGGGCGGGTCACTTGGACTTAGAGTGACTGCCTAGGGCTACGGGTGGTTGGCAGGAGGAGGAGACACGAAGTGAGTTGCTTGGGCTCCTAGTGACTGCGTCGGAAACTGGGCCGCTGTCCGGAGGAGGAGGTGTGTGGCGGGTCTCTGGGTCTCGGAGCTATTGTACGGGGCTCCAGGTGGCGGCTCAGAGGAGGGGCCGCATAGCCAGGCGATTAGGTGCAGAGCAGGATCCCAGGAGCTAGGTGGCTTCTTGCTGGAAGAGCCGCACAGAGACACGCCTAGGGGCGGAGCGAAGTTTCCAGGACTGTGGGCAGATTCTCTGAAGAGGGGCAACCTAAGGAGACTCGTCTGCGAAGGGTGAGGCTCCCAGGCCCAGGAGGTAGGTCCAGGCCCCTGGGAACGTTGCAGAGGAAGACAGCCCAGCCCAGGCGGTAATTGTAGATTGAGGGGAACCTCTATGAGGGGAACTGACCAGCGAGACCTCCCCACTGGGTGAGACTTCCCTGCTGGGTGAGGTTTTCCCACAAGGACGGTAAAACCAGAGACACAGGCACAAACAGGCCTTGCCTCAGCCTGCAGCCTAGTTCCCCTTTGGATGACCATTGGTCAACAAGTGGAGGCACCTCTGCCCACTATCAGGGAATATACCCCACCTGAGGGTCACCATCCCTAGAGAGGCAGCTTCCTTGTGGAGCACCGCATTATCAACTTCCTCCAAGACTGCAGGCTACTGAAGGATAAGAGGGGATACACTAGCAATCTTCAGGGACATTATAAGTCAATAGAGGAAATCTGCAATATCTTAAGGACCCACTGATTCCTGAACAATATGAGAAAACAAAGGAAGAAAATGCCCCAAACAAATCTAGATGTTACATCAATAAAATCCAACGACAGCATGGCAGAAGAAATGACAGAAAGGGAGTTCAGAATGTACATAATTAAAATGATCAGGGAAGCAAACGATGAGATGAAAGAGCAAATGCAGGCATTGAATGATGAGATGAAAGAGCAAATGCAGGCATTGAATGAGAGCACCAATCGACAGTTAAAAGAGCAAATACAGGAAGCAAAAGATCATTTCAATAAAGAGTTAGAGATATTGAAAAAAAAACAAACAGAAATCCTTGAAATGAAGGAAACAATAAACCAAATTAAGAACTCCATAGAAAGCACAACCAATAGGATAGAACACCTGGAAGACAGAACCTCAGATATTGAAGAAAAAATATTTAACCTTGAAAACAAAGTTGAACAAACAGAGAAGATGGGAAGAAATCATGAACAGAATTTCCAAGAACTATGGGATATCATGAAAAGGCCAAATTTGAGAATTATTGGGATTGAGGAAGGCTTAGAGAAACAAACCAAAGGAATGAACAATCTATTCAATGGAATAATATCAGAAAATTTCCCAAATCTGAAGAATGAAATGGAAAATCAAGTCCAAGAGGCTTATAGGACTCCAAATACACAAAATTACAACAGACCCACACCAAGGCACATTATAATGAAAATACCGAACATACAAAATAAAGACAGAATTTTAAAGGCTGTGAGAGAAAAGAACCAAATTACATTCAGGGGGAAACCAATACGGATATCAGCAGATTTTTCAATCCAGACCCTAAAAGCTAGAAGGGCCTGGAACAACATTTTTCAAGCTCTGAAAGAAAATGGATGCCAACCAAGAATCTTATACCCAGCAAAACTTACCTTCAAATTTGATGATGAAATAAAATCATTCCATGATAAACAAAAGCTAAAAGAATTTACAAAAAGAAAGCCAGCATTACAGAACATTCTCAGCAAAATATTCCATGAGGAAGAGATAAAACACAAAGAAGCAAATCAGCAAAGGGAGGAATTATCCTAAAGGAACTGTCAAATAAAGGAGGAACCAAGTTGTGTCAAAAAATAAATAAATAAATAAATTTTAAAAATGAACCAAATGACTGGGAATACAAATCATATCTCAATAATTACCCTGAATGTTAATGGCCTGAATTCATCAATCAAAAGACATAGACTGGCAGATTGGATTAAAAAGAAAGATCCAACAATATGTTGCCTGCAAGAGACTCACCTCATAGAAAGAGATACCCATAGACTAAAGGTGAAAGGATGGGGAAAAACATACCATGCACATGGACTCAGCAAAAAAGCTGGAGTATCCATCCTCATTTCAGATAATGTGGACTTCAAGCCAAAGTTAGTCAGAAGGGATAAAGAGGGACATTTCATACTGCTTAAGGGAAGCATAAATCAGCAAGATATAACAATCATAAACATCTATGCCCCAAACAGTGGCTCATCCATGTATGTCAAACAAATCCTTCTCAATTTTAGAAACCAAATAGACCATAACACAATAATACTAGGTGATTTTAACATGCCTCTCTCACCACTGGACAGATCTTCCAAACAAAAATTGAATAAAGAAACCATAGATCTCAATAACACAATCAAGAATTTAGACTTAACAGACATTTATAGAATATACCATCCAACCAAGAGCGAATACACTTTCTTCTCAGCAGCACATGGATCCTTCTCTAAAATAGACCATATATTATGCCACAAAGCTAATGTTAGCAAATACAAGAAGACAGAGACACTACCTTGTATTCTATCAGATCATAATGGATTGAAGTTAGAAATAAATGAAAGAGTAAAAAACAGAAACTACTCCAACACCTGGAGATTAAACAATATGCTATTATATGATGAATGGATAACAGAAGATATTAGGAAGGAAATTAAAAAATTCTTAGAGGTAAATGAGAACAAAGAAACATCATATCAAAATCTCTGGGACACTATGAAAGCAGTACTTAGAGGAAAATTTATTTCATGGAGCGCATTTAATAAAAGAAGTAAAACTCAACAAATAAACAACCCAACACTATAGCTCAAAGCCCTAGAAAAAGAAGAACAGACCAAGACCAAAAGTAGTAGAAGACAGGAAATAGTTAAACTCAGAGCTGAAATCACGAAAATCTATACTCCAACAAAATAGAAAATTTCGAAGACATCAACAGGTTTCTAGAGATATATGAATTGCCTAAACTGAACGAGGAGGACATACACAATTTAAATAGACCAATTTCAAGTAATGAAATAGATGAAGTCATCAAAAGCCTACCAACAAAGAAAAGTCCAGGACCAGATGGGTTTTCAGCCGAGTTCTACAAAACCTTTAAAGAAGAGCTCATTCCAATACTTCTCAAAGTATTCCATAAAATAGAAGCGGAGGGAACTCTCCCAAACTCGTTCTATGAAGCCAATATCACCCTGATACCTAAACCTGACAGAGACACATTGAGGAAAGAAAATTTCAGACCAATATCCTTAATGAACATCGACGCAAAAATTCTCAACAAAATTTTAGCAAATCGCATACAAAAACATATTAAAAAGATAGTGCACCATGATCAAGTGGGTTTCATCCCAGGGATGCAAGGTTGGTTCAACATCAGGAAATCAATAAATGTAATTCACCATATCAATAGACTTAAAGTCAAGAATCACATGATTATTTCAATAGATGCAGAAAAAGCAATTGATAAAATACAGCACCCCTTCATGCTCAAAACACTAGAAAAAATAGGGATAGTGGGAACATTCCTTAACATTGTAAAGGCCATCTATGCTAAGCCCATGGCTAATATCATTCTAAATGGGTGAAAAACTGAAAGCGTTCCCCCTAAAAACTGGAACAAGGCAGGGATGCCCTCTTTCACCACTTCTATTCGACATCATCCTTGAAACTCTAGCCAGAGCAATCAGACAAACCAAAGAAATTAAAGGGATACGAATAGGAAAAGAAGAACTCAAACTATCCCTATTTGCTGATGATATGATTATATACTTAGAGGAACCAGGAAATTCCACCAGAAAACTTTTAGATCTCATAAGTGAATTCAGTAAAGTAGCAGGATATAAGATCAATGCACAAAAATCTAAGGCATTTTTATACATAAGTGATGAATCATCAGAAAGAGAAATTAGGAAAACTACCCCATTCACAATAGCATTGAAAAAAATAAAATACTTGGGAATCAATCTCACAAAAGAGGTGAAAGACCTCTACAGTGGGAACTACAGAACACTAAAGAAAGAAATTAAAGAACACCTCAGAAGATGGAAAGATCTCCCATGTTCTTGGATAGGAAGAATTAATATTGTGAAAATGACCATACTACCAAAAGTGCTATACAGATTCAATGCAATTCCAATTAAAATCCCAATGATGTACCTTACAGAAATAGAGCAAGAAATTATGAAATTCATCTGTTAGAATAAAAAACCCAGAATAGCTAAAGCAATCCTCAGTAGAAAGAGTGAAGCAGGGGGTATCGCAATACCAGATCTTCAACTCTACTACAAAGCAATAGTAACAAAAACGGCATGGTATTGGTACCAAAATAGAAAGATGGATCAATGGTACAGAATAGAGGACACGGACACAAACCCAAATAAATACAATTTTCTCATACTAGACAAAGGGGCCAAAAATATGCAATGGAGAAAAGATAGCCTCTTCAACAAATGGTGCTGGGAGAATTGGAAATCCATATGCAACAGAATGAAACTAAACCCATATCTCTCACCATGCACGAAACTAAACTCAAAGTGGATTAAGGACCTCGGAATCAGACCAGAGACAGTGCATCTTATAGAAGAAAAAGTAGGTCCAGAGCTTCAACATGTCCGCTTAGGACCAGACTTCCTCAACAGGACTCCCATAGCACAAGAAATAAAAGCAAGAATCAATAACTGGGATAGATTCAAACTAAAAAGCTTTCTCTCAGCAAAGGAAACTATCAGCAATGCAAAGAAAGAGCCTACAGAGTGGGAGAAAATCTTTGCCAATCATACTTCCGATAGAGCACTAATCTCCAGAATCTATAAAGAACTCAAAAAACTCTACACCAAGAATGCAAATAATCCAATCGACAAATGGGCTAAGGAAATGAATAGACACTTCACAGAAGAAGATGTACAAGCAATCAACAAACATATGGAAAAATGTTCAACATCTCTAGTAATAAGAGAAATGCAAATCAAAACCACCCTAAGATTCCATCTCACCCCAATTAGAATGGCAATTATCAAGAATACAAGCAACAACAGGTGTTGGCGAGGATGTGGGGAGAAAGGTACACTCATACATTGCTGTTGGGTCTGCAAATTAGTGCAGCCACTCTGGAAAGCAGTGTGGAGTTTCCTTAGAAAACTTGGAATGGAACCACCATTTGACCCAGCTATCCCACTCCTTGGCCTATACCCAAAGGACTTAAAATCAGCATATTACAGAGATACAGCCACATCAATGTTCATAACTGCTCAATTCACAATAGCCAGATTGTGGAACCAACCTAGATGTCCTTCAATTGACGAATGGATAAAGAAACTGTGGTATATATATACAATGGAATATTACTGAGCCATAAAGAATGATAAAATTATGACATTTGCAGGCAAATGGATGAAATTGGAGAATATCATGCTAAGTGAGATAAGCCAATCTCAAAAAACAAAGGACGAATGATATCGCTAATAAGTGGATGATGACACATAATGGGGGGTGGGAGGGGTTAGTGTTAGGGTTAGAGTTAGGGTTAGGGAGGGGGGCAAGAATGGAGGAAGGAAGGACTGTATAGAGGGGAAAGAGAGGTGGGAGGGGTGGGGGGAAGGGAAAAAAATAACAAAATGAATCAAACAGCATTACTCTATGTAAATTTATGATTACACAAATGGTATACCTTTACGCCATGTAGAAACAGAGAAACAACATGTATCCCATTTGTTTACAATAAAAAAAAAAGACCCACAAAAGAAAAAAAAACAAAACAAAACAAACAAAACAAATTAGTTAGAGGCAATGATGTAGACCAGAATTCAAGCCTGTGAAGCTTCCATGTACGTTAACTTGCAGGGAGTCCACTGAAAGCATCCCCTTACAGTTTGAAGCATCCACATTACTTATTTTTTATGATTTTTAATTCAAGAGTGGCTGTTTTTTCCAGTTTTAAAAATCATTTTCATCCTTTCAACATCTTAGGACCTATTGTGTGCTATAGGGATTCCATAGAAGGCAGGTAAAGATGCAAACCTGCTTTCTGTCTTTATTCAGACTCTTTTTTCATTACTCATATAATACAGAACTCATGCCAAATACAAACTTAGAAATTATCACAATCAATCAGTTGATCACTGAAAACAATATTTTGCAATTATTTAATCATCTTGACTAATAATTTCACAAAACAACAAAAACGAGTCTTAATGAGCATCCATCCACGCATTTGATTCCCCAAATTGCAAAAGATACACCTTCTAAATAACTAAATAGCTAAAAAATGGTATCTCTTCAGGACTGCATCATCCTCTATCCAAAAACCACACACTTTAGTTTATATGATTTTTATATTTCATCCCCTTTGTGTCCTCCTTCCCTTTTCAACAATGATTATTTCTATTTTCTTTGCTTTGATATGACTTAGAGGAAAATAAAAGACACATTTTTAATGCACATATAGACTCGGTTTCAATACATTATTCTCTCAAGACATAGCTGGATACGTGCTGTTTTAAGCCTGTTATTGGAAGGAAGAGAACCCATACAAACTCATTCTATGAGGCTAGTATCACCCTCATATCCAAACCAAACAAAGACACATCAAGGAAGAAAAACTTCAGACCAATATTTGATGATGAACATAGATGCACAAATTCTCAATAAAATTCTGACAAATCACATACAAAAACATATTAAAAAGATAGTGCACCCTGATCAAGTGGGGTTCATCCCAGGGATGCAAGGTTGGTGCAACATACAGAAATCAATAAACGTAATTCATCAATCAATAGATTTAAGGCAAGAACCTTATGACCATCTCAACAGATGTATAAAAAGCATTGGACAAAATACAGCACTCCTTCATGTTCAAAACACTAGAAGAACTAGAGACAGTAGGAACATACCGCAACATTGTAAAAGCTATGCTAAGCCCAAAGTCAACATCATTCTAACTGGACAAAAAGTGAAAGCATTCCCTCTAAAAACTGGAATAAGACAAAGATGCCCTCTTTCACCACTTCTATTCAACAAAGTCCTGGAAACTCTAGCAAGAGAATCAGATAGATAAAAGAAATTAAAGATATAATGGAAATTAAAGATACAATGGAATATTATTCAGCCTTAAGGAAGAATGAAATTATGGCATTTGCAGGTAAATGGATGCAGTTGGAGAATATTGTGTTAAGCTAGACAAGGCAATCCCAAAAAAACCAATGGTCAAATGTTTTCTCTGATAAGTGGATGCTGATCCATAATGGGGGGATGGAGCAAGGGAAGAATAGAGGAACTTTGGATAGGACAGAGGGAAGGAACTGGAGGGGAGTAGGTATGGGGGTGGGAAAGATGGTAGAAGGAGACAGACATTATTATCCTATATATGTGTATGACTGCATGAATGGTGTGACTGCATTGAGTACAAACAGAAATGAAAAGGTGTGCTCCATTCGTGTAAAATGAGTCAAAACCATTCTGCTGTCATGTATGACTAATTAGAACAAAAAAAGCTGAAAAAACTACTATTAAAAAATACATACATCAAATGTAACAGGGAATACCAAAATATCAAACAAAACTAGTCAAAGTGCGTAAGTGATAAAGGTTTTGACCTTATCAGAAAATGATCTGATTATCAGTCAAGATTATGATGGTGAAAGAAAATGAAGAAATGATTCAAAAGTTCAAAAATGGAAATTCCTGATCTATTTGCAGGCCGGCTGACTTTAGGGTGGTGGCTCAGGGAGCCAGGCTCCCTGGGTTCACATTTGAGCTCTGTGATTTCATAGCTCTGTAAACTTGGGTGAGCGCCTTACTTTCTCCCACCGGTCTCCTCGTTTGTTGAATGGGAGCAACAGTACTTCAAACTCACAATGTCACCATGCAGTGCCAGGCACTGTCAACTCTGACTGTTCTGATTTTGAAATTGATTGTACAAACTGTCCTGAAACTTAATTCTTTATCATTTATCTCCCTTCCTGCAACAGTTCAAACTGGTTTTTAGGTTTTATGTATTGTTTGACCTATTATCACTTGAAAATTCTAGTCTTGGTCCCACCAATCCCACTGAAGAATTTTCAAACCTGGCTCACTTATTTTTTGAAATTTAGGGACCCTGAGTGGGTAGCTGGTTTGAGGGAACTCTTTCTAATACACCTGGCTTCCCCAGCCCCTAGACAGCCCTTACCTATCTCCTTTACTCCCCCACTACCTTTCTCCTTATGTTAAACTACACCTCCAGAAGGCAGGGCTGCCTTTTATCAGTAGATACTCCCTGATCTCAAAGGCATAAATATATACATACACATGACAGGCGCAAAGACAATGGGGCTCGAGAGCCTGCTTGCAGCTTCTGTGGGAACAGAAGGGTATTTGCCGTTTTTCTTTTTTCTATTAAAGCCCTGGCTTGACCTAATTTTTTCCCCCCTCTATTCAAAGTTAAACCTGGGAATCATACATTTTATTTTTTAGTTAAAAAACAAGAATAGAAAAAGGCTTTGTTTAGTAATGAAGGGAACATAACCTTTATTCGATGCAAAGGGCACTGGATTCTATATTCATCTGTGTGCCAAATAGCCTTCTGAGCTTTCAAAACTAATTATGGGAGGAGAGTGTGACTCTCAGTCCTCTTGGCCGGCGCCATGTTCTCTGGTGCTCTCACGTGCTCAATCAAGGCTCGACCACAATGGAGTATCAGTGAAGAGCAGCCTGTCCCCCTGCCTTGCTTTCAACTTCTAACCCAGAAGAGAATGTGACAGGTTAGGAGGAAAGAATCAATCGCATACAAAACAAAACAGACCTAAAAATGTAGTTCTCTTCTGTTAAAGGGAATATAATTTGTTTTTCAAATCATGTCTATTGGCAAAAACGTGGGTAAATCTTTCAGGCTTAATGTTCAGGAAAAACAAAAATAAAACAACAACCAGACACTATGATGAGCACTATGGAAAATCTGAAGACAGAAGTAAGCTATGATGATAGAAATCAGAATAGTGAGTGCTTTGAGGGAAGGCCTTTTGAGAACAAGAGAAAAATTCCATATTTTGATCTGGGAGGGGGTTAAACAGGTATAATCATACATGGATTTCAGTGAGTTACACAATTAAGACTACACTTTACTTCATGCAGATCATACCAAGAAAGCTAAGAAATGTTAACATAATTTGTTTTTCCTTCAAGTTTAAGATGAAAAGTAATAAAAGTCATTCAGAAATTCAAGAGGAAAAAAAGTCAATTATTTCCAGCTTTACTATATCAAAAGAGTGAGGCAAACACCGACGTTCATCTCTGGATCAGCATTATCTTTTCTGAATTAGAGCTAGACACTGTTTCTCTTAACTCTAAGCTTTGAAGATAACTAACACACTGATTAAAAACCATTTGCAACTGCAAAACCCAATTTAAGAACCATAAAGTAATAAGTTGAGGAACAAGAAAAAGGCACATATTCACTTAAAGTAACCTGCAAAGTTGGGGAGAGATTGCTCCAGAAATTGCTTCTAAAACAGCTCTTAATGCTAACAGGTACGGTTATCTGAGTACACTTAAAGAAAAGGGTGAGACGATGCTTGCCCTAGACCTTCTAAAAATATGGCAGAATGCTAATATGATGGCAATTCTGGGAAGGAGTGGAGCCCCGTGGCCTGACTTCCGCCTTAAGGTCAGTTTACGTCTTTATCCTTGGGGCTCAAATTGATCAATCTCTTAATCACACACACTTCACCTCTCCTGACAGAAAAGAATCATGAGGGTAGACTCTCCTACTAAAAGCCATGATGATGTGATCTCAATTAAGGGAAGTATAGAGTACAAGAAGGCAAAATTAAAAATTTTAGAATTTATAATTGATTACAAATGCTGAGATTTGGATAAATATTCGACACAATTAAAGTTCCAGACGAAAACATCTCTGTGATTTTTGTACAAGCAAAGGTTTCTCTAATAGGACACAAAATGGCCTGTCCATACAAGGAATAATAAACTAGACTTACTGAAACTTTTAAAAGTCTGTTTAGTAAAAGACACTGTCAGGAGAGTAACAAGTTCAAGTGGGAGAAGTGGGAGAGTGGTTTTTAATCCTGGGTATTAGTTACCGTCAGTAGCTTAGAGGTAAGGGAAACAGTTTCTACCTGAGTTTCACCTGATGTGTAAAGAACTCCCCAGAGTCTCTAGGGAGAAAACACACAACCTAATTAGAAATTATTAGGCAATTATCTGAAACAATTTATTATGAAAGAAATACCAAATGGCCAACAAATACATAAAAATAAACTGAAAATTCCTTAAATTCATCATCTGTGAGAGAGATGAATATTAAATAACAATGAGATATGAGATACTGCTACATACCTACCAAAATAGCTACAATTTAAATGATGGAAAAGAGCCAAGTGTTAATAAAATATGGAACAACCAATACCACACTGAGAGAACGTTAATTCTTATGACCAGTTTTCTTTGCAAAACTGTTTGCCAGTATGAACTAAAACTCAACATTTGCAACTATTAATCAGCAATTCTACTACTAGCATATGACCATGGTCACCAAAAGACACAGCAGAATATTCATAGCTACACTACTTAAAATTGCTCCCAAATGAAAGCTAAACAACGCTCATGAGCTGTATAATGAATAAATATACATACACACATGTCTGTACACATACATATACACACACCACCGCACACACATATAGGCATACAGACACATAATAAAATATTTTCTAAAAAACCTGTAGTGCTTACACAAAGTAGACTATTCAGAGTAAAGAGAACTATGTACAATATGGATAAATCTTGCCAACAAAAGGTGGAACATAAGAAGTCTGTCCTAAAAGAGCATGTAACTGCATGATCCATTTATATAAGGCCAAAACCAGATAAACTAGTTTATGTAGTTAGAAGTCAGATAAGAATAACTGTTGGAGTAGCGGGTAGTAACTAAAAGGTCTCAAGTTGCTATGTTTCATTTCTTATTGGTAATGTTGTGTTTCTACTTCTCCTCCTTCTTTTTTTTTTTTTTTTTTGGTACCAGGGATTGAACCCAGGGGTGTTCCAACACTGAGCAATATCCCCAGCCCTTTAAAATTTTTTTTTTTTTAAATGTTGAGACAGACTCTTGCTAAGTTGCTTAGAGCCTTGCTAAGTTGCTGATGTTAGTTTTGAGCTTGGGATTCTCTTGCCTCAGCCTCCTCAGCTGATGGTATTACAGGTATGTGCCACTGTGTCTGGCTTAATGTTCTGTTTCTTGATTTGGATATTAGTTACCAAGTTGAAAAGTATGCACATTGACCAAACTGCCTTTGATATGTGTACATCTGTATACATTTATTTTGCCTCATACTATTGTGTGTACATGTATATGTGTGTGGCATACACACACACATATATGTATATATAGAGATATACATATATGTGAACATTTACATTTCTCTATACTGTATTAAATAAAAAGTAAACCATAGGTATTATAAGAAGAGATGAACATCCTAAGAAAGGATCAAGAGGAAATACCAGAAATCAAAGACACCCTAACCAGACTGCACATAGCTGAGGAAAGAATCAAGACCTTGAGGAGCTAAACCGGTGTACTTTCCTCCCTATGTTTATATCACTTATAAAATCAATCTTTACCTTATGAAATCTTCTTCCTCTTCCCTCTTTGGCCTCAGCTGTTTGGGCTGAGCCATATTAATCCAGTTTGGTAGTGATTTCAACAGTCTGCTGATATCATCATCTTTTGCCCAAGATGCACTGATGACAAGTTTTTCTTCTGACTGGACAATGCCCCTAAAAAAAGCCCATAAGAAAGAGATGCTTTAGCACAATGCCTTGTATTCAGTGAGCTTTTTCCACCTACCTTAGCTGCAGAAAAAGATATCACATTCATCTCTCTTATTAACATAATCCATTATCTGGGTAGGAAGCAGAAGCATCCATTAATAGGTCACATTATTGGGAAACATCATTTCTAGATTTCATTCTTAGTTTCTGAATTGTTGAGTAATCATGAAAGCTGATAATACTAATTAGTACTTCTTATCATAGTTAATCCCTTAGGATAAATAAATTGTGTGGTAGGTTGGGGGATCTTTCAAGAATATGTTCAGTAAATAAAAGTGGATGATTATATTTTTTAAAATGCTGCTAAATGACAACATGAATGTACCTGAAAGGTGACAAAGAGTTATAAAACATTGTTCTCTGACTTCTTAGCTTAAACTATCAATTAGTTCTACTTCTAGTTTTTTTTTGTTTTTTTTTGTTTTTTTTTTTGTACTATGGACACCCCTCTATTCAAAGCAAATCTACCAACATAAAGAGATCTTTCTGATGTCAGACAGAAAGAGCCTTTGATTATTGTTATCTCCAGCAGGCTTTGGCTAGTGACCCAGAGTTGACAGGCTTTTAATAAGCCCTTTAATAAGGCCCATGGGTTCACTACTAACACTGCTCTTACCAGAGTGTACCTGTAAATTCACCTTAAATATTCAATTCAACTTAATTAAAAAGCTTCTTTATCTGTCACTAAAACTGATTTCAATGGTCTAAAAACCCTTATCAGTAATATTAGTGTTAGAAATGACATTTATTTATGAAGGGAGTGCTAATTAGCTGGATGCCCCCTGAAGATGACCAAAGTTCCAGGAGGTTCCCCCCAACCCAGGCAGAGATATCCTTTGTTGTAAGGGTCATACTGTGAACATTATGCTTTTTCAAGTAAATATATATGGCATGTGTGATATGATAAAACCTCCTTGACCCAATAAACAATTTCATGTTTGTAGACAAGAGAAGATGAAGCCTACAAACCTTGACTTAATTACAGCCTGACTTAAGGTAATGCGGTTTCATTTTGTAGGGAGCAATACTACCCTGGTTCTCTTAAAATAAGCTAGAATAAATAAGAGAACTGTGTGATTTCTAAAGGTTTTCTAACTCACTATAGCCAAACAGTTTCTATTAGTTACTGTGGCCAGAGATAAAAATTTGAGTATAGAACTGTCTTCTCTCCGTCCTCTCAAATTACTTTCTTGGTGGCACCTTCTATTCCCTCTTTTCTCTTATTATTTTCTGGCATCTTTCTGCAGTATTAAGGGATTAATCCAAAAACCTAACTTAAATAAATTTAATAATCATACTTGCATTGCTGGGTAAAGAATGGTACCACCTCAGATTTCTGACATCGCATTGCTGGGGGACCCTCTCTGTTCAGCTTCCCCTCCCCATTTCCATAGTGACTTTTAAACAGACAACCATCTTGTCCTTTCTGAATCTCCTCATTGCTTATTCCCCTTATCCTTTGTATCTGACAGAGAAAAGGGGACCTATTACACATTGTTAAATATTCTGCCTCCCATCTCCAACAGATTACAAGTTCAAATTTGTTCCCTCCTCATTTATTTCAAGTAATCTCTCTACTTAGATCTATCATATCCCTTTTCCCTCTCGTATTTTTAGTATTTCTGCAATATTTTCTCAAAAAAAAATGAATGATTTTTTTCCCTTGATCCAACCTTCTGCTCTACCAAAGCTCTTCTCTCTCCTTCAAAGATACTCATTGAATGAGTGGTCTGAGAACCCAGAGTTTTCCTGGATTCCTCTGCATAACTCTGCACAGATGAAGCTCCCCCATCCCTGCCTTGCAGGTGTTTAAATGCCAGTCCCTATTTGACCTCTATATATGGTCTAATACCTTTGTGGCATCTCAACTCTAATACTTGTTTCTATGGCCTCTAATTCCTCTTTTGTTCATTACATCTGGAGAATTCTCTTTCTTACCTTTGAATTTGGTTAGGGTTGGCTACCTATTTAAAACACTTTAAAAATTATCCATTTTTATCCAATCTGCATACTTTAGGAGCAGGAAAAGGGGTTCCTACAACTCTTCACTCCATATTTTTGACAAGAAGTTAAAATTCAGTCTTAAACCAACTGCAAAAAGGGCTTTAGAACCCAAATTCCAGTGATGTTGCCCTACCAACCCACAGGCTCATTTTAATCTTCAAACTCTTTGACCATTCTGAAGCATCCAATATTTTTGATCACTCTTTTCCTGAAACATTATTCCTTTGCTTTCTATAATATTTCCTCCTGGTTCTCTTCCTGCCACCCTAACCCCTTTTTTAGCTACACTACGGCTCTTTTTTCCTTTAAATGTTGTGTTCTACAGGATTCTGCATTTCCCACTTGGGCAATCTCATCTTCCTGCCAGATGGGACCAACCTGTATTCTGATAAATAAATCACTATCTCCAGGGCAGCCCTCTCTTCTAAGTCTGCATGTCCAAAGGTTTACTGGAGAACTCGACATGGTGGTCCTACCAGCATTTCAAATGAAAATGAGTCAGAAGGAACTCATTTTCTTTGACCCCTTTCTCTCCCACTAAACACCTGGTACCCCCTATTCAAGCCATGCTGTTATTCAAGTCAGAAACACAGAGTCATCCTAATCACCCACAGTGATTACATCCTGCCAATTCCACCTCCTTAGTATCTCATAAATCTGTCATTTCCTGTCCAGGTTCAGTGCCATTAACCTATATTTAAACCCTCATCATTTCTCTCTTGGACTTGGCAATAACCTTGTAATTGGGCTTTCTGCCTGGAGTACAAGACCATCAGTCCAACACACCACACAGGTTGGAAGAATCTTATTTCTAAATTACAAATGTAATCACTTTATTCCCTTCTTAGAACTCTCCAGTGACTCCTAATTCCATGTGAGACCAAGACCACACTTGGCAAGCATGAACATCTATCTTTCCAGAGGTACTGCTGCTACTGCTCTCCTCCTTTGTCTGTTTACTACTCCAAGCTTCTGTGCAAGTCAGGTGAACAGGTTATATATCATTTCCTGCTTCTCTGAGTTCCACTGCCAGGGAGGCTTTTTCTCATCCTCCTTCTTTGCCTCTATTTATCAAGCATTACCTTGACTCTGAGATAGGGATTTAGGATAAAGATATACAGAGCTTGAAAGAAAATATCTGTAAGCCATCACGATGCAAATAAGGGCCCAGGGACGAGGCAACTTTTGAGCTACATGTCTTTGGCCTGCAGCCATGGTCCATGCCCTTGTAACATGAGAAAAACATGGAAGCACAGAAAAAACTGGAGCGAAAATGTGTAGCTCCACCCTGCCTCCACCTCCAGTCTAGCCCATAGGACCAGCCCTCTGTAAGTATAAACCCCCGACACCAGTGGGGTGCTATTTCTTCTGAAGATAACCTGCGATCTCCCTTGAGTATTTCTTGCTTCATCCCAAAGGCCTCTCCCTTGAGATCACCCCCACTGTCCCTTGAATGTGCATCTACTTTCCTAAATAAACCCCTGTTCATGCTTTAGACTGGAGAGTGCTAAAATTCTTCTCCCTCACATATGCCAAGAAACCCTGCAGGTCCTGAGTCAAGATCAGGGCTCTATGGACCCTTCTTTGGACACTCCTCTCTGTGACAGTCCCTCCCTTGCTATAGCGGAGTCCTCCCTTCTAGGTATGCGCCCCCACTCTAACACCAGAGATTTTCTGCCTCGACTGCCTATCAGAACCACTCTCAAAAACTAGGCACCCAGGCCATACCAGACCAAGCAGATTACAATCTCTGGGGTTGGGAGCAACACAAGATTTTCATTTCCCAGTAGATTCAAATGTGCACCCAAGGGTGACAATCACCACCCTGCACGTCTCTCACTGGTCCCGCTACACATTTTTACAAGTTGGGAGAGTAGAGTTCATTTCTTATTAGTTTTTGTGTCCTCAGTGCCCAAAACAATACCTGGTGTTTGGAAGGTGTATAAGAACTGAGCTGGAGACAAAAATAAGCTGTCTATAATCACAGGAGTCTAGGTAACTTATTAAACTAAAACCGGGTTAGTGGGTTCCCTTTTTTTTCTTTGCATTAAATGACTCAGATGAACTACTAAGTCACGTGGCATTCTACCAAACCACAGATCACTCTTTGCCTTTCTGAATTTAATAAAAAATCAGAATAATAAATATAGGTGTGTCCCCCTCTGAAAAAAATTCAACAGAGTAAGTCTTGACTTACAAAAGAAATGAACCAAGGACGGATTGTTGACAAGTCTTCCCCCTGTACTATTATTCTACTAGTGGAAAACGTCCTCAAAAACTCACTTTCTCTGAAGAATCCGTTGACTATGACAGCCTACAATGATCTCTCCTTTGGAAAAGAAAGAAAACTCTGCACTTCACAACTGGTACCGTGTTCTACACAGTGGGCGGGCAGATTGCCACCTGTGGATCTCATCTATCCGCCAGCTGTATTTATGTCCTATAAGCTAAAAAGGGTGTTGACATCTGAAAATGGTTCGTAAAAAAAATTCAAAGAATAATAATATATTGTGACATAGGGAAAGTACATAAAACCTAAATTTCAGTGTCTGTGTCTCCAAAGAACTTTTAGTTAGATGCCTCAGTTCCTTTCAAAGTTACATTACAGACTGAATTCTGCTCCACAGAGTTAGAAGCCCAAACCCAACTCATTTTTCCAGCATCTAAGTCTCTGAGCCAGATGATCTGCCCTAGGGCTTGGGAAACAGTATCAGTAGTGTGAGATGGTATTGTACATATTGGGGGCTATAATTTCCTATTTTAGCCTTGGATGAGATAAAACATTATCTTAGTGGTACTGTGTTAAAGGTATCCATATTATTTACTTAGGTATTTTTAAAACACTGAATTAATTCAAAAATTCAATATTATGTTATTACCTAACATTCATGGATCCCATTTTACTAAAGAATAGTAATCTGAATGAATTAAAATATTACAACATCCTTCTCTTAACAATAAATATGTTAATTCATATTGGAATGAATACCAATCCCCAAAGCAATTCCAAATACTCTAATTTGAAATACTGGCATCAGTTAGCATATAATTACCATGGAGAAATTTTTTTCATTCAAGTGGCAAAGTTTCTACCCTGACCAATTGCCTTGATTAGTTTTTGATTTCATGACAAACAGGATCGTGTGGGTTACAAAATTCCAGGACATATCCAAATAGCCTCAACAAAGGAGGACTGCATTCCTAACAGTTATTCAATAAGAGGAGTAGGGTTAATCACCTCTACCAGAACCATCATCTACTAATTAATTCACAGCTCAATGGGCCACAGACAGAGCCATCTGTGAAACTATTTGTACCCGTTCCCAGGAGGAAGAGAAGATAGGTGTACCTCTGGAAACAGGTGATAAGGCTGCCACGAGAAGGGTCCACCCTCTGGACATGGTTGAGTGGATTTCGTTCAGAGAACATCTGCTGGTGTCAACTGGCTCTGATGTGCATTGCCTCTGCATTGGAGCAGTTGGGATGTGGAAGTGTGCATGGTCCCTGGACACAGCCGGGTGCTGCGTCTTTCATTAGGTAAACAACCAGGGGCAGGTGGGGCTAATTGGATTGAACTGCTTGGTGACAACCAGGGCATGATGCTTACTTTACCAGACTGAATCTTTCAGACACTTCAAAAACTAGGAGCCAATCTAGACAAATGAACCCTGGACAAAGCTGCTCCAAATTAAACGGCTGCAGTCCAATTTAGACTGTGAATGACTGGGCCTCTGGCAGGCCAAACTGCAGAGCAGTGCCCAGAAACACAAGTGATAATGACAATTAGGGATGTGAAATAAGAGTTAGTATTATGCTGCTGAAGAAAATGAAACAAAACCAATACACAACCCAAACTCCAAATCCCTGAAGATACGAAGGAACAGAATACATAGGAAAAGAGCAGAGAAACATCAGATTATCTTTATGCTGGTCAGAGAGCTCTCCGGTGGTGTGTGTTTCTACCCAGAAGTTAAGAAACATCTGATAATTCTGGAGATGGTCCATGGGAAACAATTCAAGAGGACCCTAGGGAAGGAGGATTTGAAATCTGAGAGTTTACACAAGGTAGCTTTTGGTGCTGGGGATCGAACCCAAGGCCTTGTGCTTGCAAGGCAAGCACTCTACCGACTGAGCTATCTCCCCAGCCCTCTTGGAAATAATTTAATAGCAATCTTTAAATAGACAAGTTCTCATGTGAAGAGTCATAATTGTTGGACATTTAAAAGTTCAAGAAAAAGGGGCTGGAGTTGTGGCTCAGTGGTAGAGCACTTGCCTGCCATGTGTGAGGCCCTGGATTCACAATAGTCAGCACCACATGTAAATAAAATAAAATATCCATTGACAATTAAAATAAATAAATAAAAGTCCAAGAAAATAAAGAATTATATTGTAGCATAGTCAGTGGATGAAGAATTAATATAATCTGTGTCAGCTGTCATTGATCAGACTTTTCTTGTGCTAAGCAAATTTAAATACATTCTGTGTTTGAATATCCTTAAGATCTTTATAAACAGATGTTAAACCAGGTAGCTCCCTGTTTAAACCTTGCATGTCTTCCCATTGCACTTAGAATGAAATTCATAACTTCAGGTCTCAAGATCCTTCATCAGTGATTCTTAATCCTCACTGCACATTAAAATACTGGAGAAGTATTTTTAAAATATATCATTTTCACATTCTGAAGTGGGGCTCAGAGCTGGTATTTTTAAAGCTCCCACATAATTCTCTTATAGCCAGAAAAGACCCAAATGATCTGACCTCTGCATCTGTCTAACCTCATTCTGCATTCAATCTCTGCTCAGTCTATTCTGCTCAATTTGCCTGCTTTCACATAAGCTGTAAGTTAGCTCCTATCTTCTGCCTGCTCCTTCCTCTTCCTCTCCATGTGGCTCCTTCTCATCCTTCAGAATTTAAGGATGAGCTCAAACATTAAATCCTCGGTGAGGTCTTTCCTGATGCTGCCCCTCACTCAGAAACTTTTCATTGTTGTTGTTTAAATCACATCATCTTCAATCCTGACAAATCTATTTTGTTCTTTCATTTGTCACTTATATCTTCTCTCCCTCCATTAGAATGTAAAATCCATGAAGGCAAGACCTCACCTAGCTGACTCATTTCTCTACCCCAACCCTCAATAAATAATTATGTATTTATTCAAAAATTTTATTTTTAAATTGTGAATCAACAAATTATATCCATATATACATTTACAGGATACAAAGTAATGTTATGATTGATGACTATAATGTGAAAAATTAAATCAATCTAACAAATCACTACAGATACTTGTTTTGTGGTGAGAATGTTAGAAATTTATTCTCTTAATTATTCTGAACATACATTATTATTTACAATTTTCATCACATTATAAAATACTAAAACAAAAAAGTCTCATTCCCTGGTCTAATAGAAGCTTTGCACCTGTGCCTACATCTCTTCATCCCCTTCTCCCAAACATCTGGTAACCACTGCTCTACCCTCTGCTTCTTTGAATCTATTGCAGATTCCACACATAGGTGAGGACATAAGGTTTTTGTCTTCCTATGTCTGGTTTATTTCACTTATCATATTGTTTGCAAATTTCATGCATGTTTTCACAAAAGATGAACTTTCATTTTGAAAGCTGAATAGTATTCCATCGTGCATATATAACCACATTTTCCATTTTTTACTGGTGCATTGTAATTACACATAATAATGGAATTCATTGTTATATACTCATACATGTACCTGACAAAATAGTATAATGTGGTAATTTCCTTTCCCTTGTATAACCACATTTTCTTTATTCGTTCATCTGTTGATGGAGGTTTATGGTTGACTCAATAACATGGCTATTGTGAGCAGTGTGCTACAGTGATCATGACACTTTTTCACGTACTAATTTCGAATGCTTTGGGTAAACATCCCAAACTGGGATTGTTGGGTCATATGGTAATTCTATTTGTAATTTTTTGGAGAAACTCCCATTTAGAGTTTCCCATAATGGCTGTACTAATTTACATTCTCATAACAGTGTAAAGGAATCCCTTTTCTCTACATCCTTGCCAACACTTAACTTCCATCTTTTTGGTAATAGCCACTGTGAAAGGTGTGAAGTAATATCTCTTTGTGATTTTAATTTGCAATTCCTTATGATTAGTGATGTTGAATTTTTTTCCCCCACAATCTGTTGGTCCTTTATATGTCCTTGTTATGGTTTGGATGTGAGGTGTCTCACAAAAGCTCAAATGTGAGACCATGCAGGGAAGGTTCAGAGGAGATTGAGTTGTAAGAGATTTAACCCAATCAGTAAATTAATCCCTGATGGAATTAATTGAAGTGGTAGGGTGTGGCTGGAGGAGACTGGAATTGGGGCGTGGCTATGGGGTATAGATTTTCTATGTGAAAAGTGGAGTCTCTTTCTGCTTCCTGATCACCCTGATGTGAGCCGCTTCCCTCCAGCACCCTCTCCCACCATGATGTTCAGCCTCACCTCGAGTCCCGAGGTATGGAGCTGGCCTTCTGTGGACTGAGACCTCTGAAACCATGAGCCCTCAAATAAACCTGTCCTCATCTGTAATTGCGCTGGTCAGATCATTAAGTTAGAGCAGCAAAAAATAGCTGACTAAAATAGTCCTCTTTTGAGAAATGTCTATTTAGGTCCCTTGCCCATTTCTTTTTCTTTTTTCATTTTGGTGCTGCTGGGGATTGAACCCAGGGCCTCATGCATGCTAGGCATCGCTCCACCTCCAAGTTACATCCCAAGCTCCCAAAGCCTGTTTTTTAAATTTGATTAATTGTTTTCTTTGCAGAGTTGTTTGAGTCCTTATATCTTTTGGATGTTAGCTACTTATCAGATGTATGGGTTGTAAATATTTTCTCCCAATCTGTAGGTTGTCTCTTCACTTTTGTTTCCTTTTTGTGAAAAACCCTTTTATTTTGATGTAATTTAATTTGTCTATTTTTGCTTTTGTTGTCTCCATTTTGGTCAAATATATATAAAATAATTGCCTACACTAATACCAAATTTTCTTCTTCTAGTTTTAAAGTTTCAGATCTCACTTAAGTCTTTAATCCATTTTGGGTTGATTTTTGTACATGGTATGAGATAAGAATCCAAATTCCTTTGTCGCATATGAATATCCAGTTTTCTAAACAACATTGTCAAATAATCTATCCTTTCCTCAATGTGTATTCTTAGAACCTTTGTCAAAAATAGATTACTGGTGCAAGCCTGCATTCATTTCTGGGCTCTCTATTGCATTCCATCAGCTTTATGCCAGCACTATACTGTTTTAGTTACTGTAGTTTGTAGTATGGTAATGTGATGCCTTCACCTTTGTTCTTTAATCAACGATTGCCTTGGCTATTCAGGGTTTTCTGTGGTTCCCTAAGAATTTTAGAATTGTTTTCTATTTCTATGAAAAACAAGAATTTTGGTAGGGATTGCACTGAATCTGTCTGTAGATCACTTTGGGAAGTATGAACATATTTGCAGTATTCATTTCTTCCATCCATGAACAGAGGTTATCTTTCTACTTACTTGTGTCTTCAACCTCATTCACAAAGGTTTTACAGTCTTCAGTGTGTAGGTCTTTTCCTGCCTTGGTTAAATTTCTTCCTAAGTATTTTTTAAAGTAGCTACTGTAAATGAGATTGTATTCTTGTTTGCTTTTTCAGAATATTCATTATTTGTGTATAGAAATACTACTAGTTTTTGTTTGTAGATTTTATACCCTGCAATTCTACTGTATTCTTTTATTAGTTTGAATGGTTTTTTGGTGGAATCTAAAGGGTTTTCTGTCTATATGATCATGTCATCAGCAAACAGCAACAGTTTTGCTTCTTTCTTTCCTATTTGTATACCTTTTCTTTCTTTTGCCTAATTGCCCAGGAAGGTCTTCCACTATTACATTGAATGGAAGTGATGAGAGTGGGCATCCTCACCTTGATCTTCCAGATCTTTGGGGAAAGGGTTTCAGTTGTTCACTATTGAGTATATTAGCTGTGAATGTATCATGAATGGCCCATATGGCATTAAGGTATATTCCTTTTATACCTCATTTGTTTACTATTTTACTGTGAAAGGGCACTGAATTTGTCAAATGTTTTTTCTGTACCTAATGAGATGATGATAAGGTTTCTGTCCTTTACTCTGTGAATGTGATGAACCACATTCATTGATTTGTGTATGTTGAAGCATTTCCTCCAAGGAATAAATTCTACTTGATCCTTTTAACATGTTGCAGAATTTGATTTGCTAGTTATTTTGCTGAGAATTTCTGTATCTATGTTTCTTTTCTTGTGATTTCCTTGTCTTAATTTAGAATCAATAGTTGTTAAATAAAGTAACAGATGGAATGATGGAATGACACAATTAAAGCACAAAGCACCAGCAAAATAACAGAAGTCACAAGAATATTTTTCTTGTGACATCTTATTGGCAAATATCAACAATATTACCAATGAATTACTTTAAAAGTAAGTAACAACAAAATACCCCAAAAAGCAACAAAAACAATACTTGCCAACACTTATTATTTACCATAAACTAGGACTTTGTCTAAGTACTTTACATATATAAACTCTTACTATCCTCATAACAATATCTGGTGGTAGATACTATCATTATTCCTATTTGGAAGATGAAATACACAGGCACAGAGGTCAGGAACTTTCTTATGGTCAACTGGCTGGTGAGGATGAGCTTGAAGTGGGTCCATGTCTATTATAATGGAGTCTGTGCTTCTCACTATTATACTGTCTCTCTAAACCATTTGAAACATTTTTCAGGTTTCCTTTTTCTTCTAGAATTCCATTGCCTCTTCTTTGGACTTAGCTTCTAATGCACACTTTCATACTCGTGACCTTTGCCACATTATTAACCTTTTTGAACCTCTGCTTCCTCATCTCTAAGGTAAAAAAAATCCAATTTAACAGAATGGTTGTGACTGACTAGATAAAGCTAATGACTAAAAAGTCCCTTGCACACAGTGTTATTGAGTATTTATTTCCATTCTAGTCCAGGTCCTCATTACTGCACATCAAGGTTACTGCAAGAGACTCCTATTAGATCTTGCTAGACAGAGTTGGGCAGGGGAAGTGAGGACCGGCTACTTGCTATGGAATTTCTAGGGCATGTGGTTAGGGAGACACATTTATATTGGGCCAGGACAGAAGCCAATGTGCACTGCAGAAGTCAAGTGAAGGTCACTCGATCAATAAACATGAGTGGAAGCCCATGTAGAAACACCATGCTAGATAATGGAGAAAACTGTGTAAAACCTCATAATAACCTCCTTCTTATAACTGAGGTACACCACAGTGATTTCTAACCAGAAACAGACATGAGAGTCACTTTGGGGACATTTTAAAACCACACTACTCCAGGCCTGTAAGAAGGCCTAATGTGGGAAAGCCTGTAAGTGTATCTGAAATTTCCTCAAATAATTCTGATGTGAACCCATGGTTGAAAAATAATGTTCTAGAGAGAGGAACACATAACTGATCAAATAATACATAAAAATTTAAATTTTAATACAATAGAATAAATATCAGAATGGAGTTATACAAATTAAATTATAGCAGTACATAATAAAAGCTCACTTGCTGATGCCCTCTATGGAAGAGATACTGTCCATATTTTATAATGCTCATTTGTATCTAATCAATATTTAATAAAAGTGAATATCTCTATCAGTGGGAATTGAGCCAATAAGGTAGGGGAGAGAGTTATAACAGGCAGATCGGAATCCAAGTCTGTGTGGCGCTTGCAGAAAGGTCCCCTGGCATTTGACGTCAGCCCTTCTGAAGTTCAGAGTGGGCGAGGTGAGCGAAGCTGGGCCCTCATTCCTGCAGGACAGCAGCTTCTGGTCACACAGGAAACCTGAACTAGTAGCATAGAGTTCCAGCTCATTAGCACAATGGGGCCACAGAGATCTTAAAACAGTGTAGGGATCATTTTATCCTCCTGGCCCAAACCTGTGACGGTATCCTTTTACCCTATATGGGAAACTTTCAAAACTCCCCTTTCCTACTCATTGCCACCCAAACACACTATTCATTCTAGTCACCTTGATTCCTCGACCTTTCCCCCATGCATGGTGTCCCTGGATGCTGCTCTGCTGCTTGCTCATCCTGTTCATTATGGAGGCAATTTCCTATTCGTTCAACAAGCAAACTAAAGGCCAATGAGGTGTCCAGTCCTGGCCCAGACCTGGTTTCCACCATCAGAGATCACAAGTGTACCCTTATCTCATTCTTCATAAGTTCTAGCTCCTCTCTGAAGAAGTGGCAAAAGGTGAGTCATGAAGACGGTGATATCATCCCTCCCAAACAGCATGCTTGTGTCTTTTATCAATCGAACTTCTAAGAGTACAGTTTTTATTTGTATTCTTTACCAGGCTGAATTATTGGGTGGTAGTGGTGGGGATTCCCTGTCAGACCCTGAAAAAAATTAATGAACTGATGCTAAATTAGAACAGATAGAAACTTCAGAAGACTGTGATTCTAATCATTCAATTACTACTTTGGGACACATAAGCTGCTGCTTGTATCTCAGGGCAAAGAGGACAAGCAAAGGGAGAGCAGCATTCAACTTAGAAGCAGCAGAGTAATGGACCAACTGCCTGATTGATAATGCAGTGCAGAATTCACAGCTGAGTTTTCTTTTAAGCTCCAAGGGGTGTGACTGATTAAGAAAAAGACACCTAGTCCTCATTTCCCTCTTAGGAAACTTTACCCAAAGCTTGTAACATGACATCATTATTTACCACAGTCCATCTCTCTGCGGTGTGGTCCTCTCAGGAAGGTGAGATTTTTCTGACCTTCCTCAGATCTCTAAACTCCCAGTGGCTGCCAGGTTCTTGTGGTAAATGGAAAAGAAACCAGTTCTCAGCAGAGGGCATTGTGAGCTTATGGATTTGATCACTTCTGTGAAAGATATCTGCTGAGAATCACGGGGGAGAAAATCAGATTGCAATGTTTCCTGCTCCCTTCCTCCTTCCCCAATGTTATATCATTTTGGATCATTTGAATTGTATATGGCTTTCTATTTAAATCAGTCATTTGCTGGCAGCAAAACTAGAACATTTCCTGTTTTTCCTCTCACTGTAATCAGAATTTGGCTGTCCAAATTAGGACTGCCCTAATTACTCCTCAGCAGGTGCCAATCCGGGGGAGAGCAATAAATGAAAAGAGAGGAAGTGAGGACACCTCGAATCTTCAGACTCATACAACAAGGAAACACTTTCTCCCTAGACCTGGAAAACCTGATTAAGAAACAGGCAGCGTGCACCACGGGGCTATGTGCCGTGTGTGTGTGTGTGTGTGTGCGCGCGCGCATGCCTGTGCACTGCTGTCTGACAAGCACAGAGACGGGTTTCTATTTATTCCCTTCAAGCCTTCACAGATGACTTTTCCAGACCCTGAGACAAATTCCACCTAGGCCTGTCATTCGGCAGCCATGGTATATCAATCCCAGATACTCCCTGTTTGTGTAGTACTCTGGTACTACTCTGGTAGTACTAAAAAGTGTACACCATTCCAGAAACTGGTCAGGAGGGATGTTAAGGGGTCTAGTCTCTTGGAAAAGAATCAGGATAGTCATGAGGACCATGAAATGCCAACAACCAAAAGAAACAACCCGTGTTCCAGCAGATAGTACAAGAGGCAAAAGCTTCCTGCTTAGACAAAACGGTAAATAGAAATGAAAGAGAAATAACTCAATTCCTACAGGTAGAATAGACTACAGTGAAAAAACTATTCTTGTTTCTGCCTAAAACCAAACACTCCACTTGTGCTTGAGATCCTACGCTTACTTACCCAGTCAAAAGCACAGTTTCAGTAATTCTCCTTATTCTTTTCTACACCAACAACTTTCTCCCAAATCATTTTCTTCACATACATATATGCATTTACTTCTCCTATTTAAAATAACATTTCATATAATAACAACAAAAAAAAAACCTTCATGTGACCTCACTTCTCCAGCTACCATCCCATTTCTGTGTTTTCTTTGCAGCAAAACTCACTATAAAAGTTTTGCTTATCTTTACAATTTCTCTACCTCCCCTTCCTTCCTTCTCTCCCTCTCCACAGAAATAGCTCTCATGATGGTCACTAAGATCTCCACTCAGTCCATTCTGTTCTAATGACAACCTAATAGGAGTACTGACCCAGCTGATTACCTCTCTCTATTCCTTCGCCTGGTTTCTCTTGACTTCCCTTCTCTTCCCTGGTTGTTGCTTCTTAGTGTCCTTTGTTCTTTCTTCATTCTGCAAACATCTGAAAGTCCACAGTTCTCTTTTGTGCTGTATGTATACTTGTGGTGATATCATCTAGTAACATGGTTTTAAATTCCACTTACATAATAGGTATATGTCAATGGCTGGTGTCTATCTTCAGGCCACAGCTCCCTCTTTCTGATCCAACTGCCTACTCCATATCTCCAAGTGGATATGTAACAGATACTCCAAATTTGACTCTTGGCCTACTTGATCCCAAACATGCAGTGTTCTCCATCTCCATAGCTGGCCACTTACCTTTTCATGACCGAAGTAAAAAGTCCTGAGAGTCATTTTGACACCTTTCTTCCTCTCATACCCTATGTCCAATCTGCAGGAAACTTTGCTCACTGTTGCTTGATTTCTTATCTCAACTAGCACAATAGCCCTTAATTGGTCTCCTTGCTTCCGCCTTTGTCTCCCTACAGCCCATCCTCAGTCTTAGATTTTAAAGTGTAACTAACAGCATGCTGCTTCCAGGCACAAGTCCTACATGGCCCCTTTCACTGAGTAAAATTCCACATCCCAACTGTGGTCTGGCCCCGTTCCCCATGGCCATCCTCTAATCCCCACTTCCTTGCTGCCTCTGTGATGCTGACTACCCTGCTGCTCCTGAAGAGCGTCATGCAGAGTCCTGCCTGAGCGCCTGGTTCTCTGCCAGGGTACTGTTTTTCCAGATACTTTGCCTCATTCATCCTCAACTCCTTCCAGCCTTTCCTCAAATCTCAACTCTACAGGGCCTCCTTGGAATACCCGACTAAAATTCTAACTACGTTCTCCCACACTTCTGAGTTATCTACCTTATTCCATTTCTTTTCTCCACAGTACTTATTATCTTCTAAAATTCTTTATGTTTATGTATTATATTTACTTATTATCTCCCCTCTCCCATCCCACTAGATGTAAGCCACATAAAGGCAGATGTTTAATCTGCTTCTTTCATCAATGTATCTACAAACTCTCATATGAGTACTCCATAAACATTTGTTGAATGAATGAAATCCTAGAAATGAAGTAAATCATTGTTTTAAGGATGAAATAATAAACTGTGTTAACAATCACTGAGAGGAAAGAATATCTTAACAGATTTAATACATTCAGGCAATTTATCTTGGGATACTGAAATAATTAAACATGGAATCACAGAACTACTGTTGATAATCTTGGAGGTATCTTAACAGACAAGGAAAAACACCTGAGAGCAAATCCCTGAGGTTCAAAAAAGAAAAGGAAAGTAAATTAAATAAATGGGGTGAATTGGAATCATGGACAAAATACTGAAGAGATTATTAAAGACAGTCTGGGAACAGTGAGAAAGTGGTCTTATCCAAGAGCTAGGAAGATCTTTCAAAGAACAAGACACATGACTTTGTTCCTTTCCTGATTTAAAAGAAAAAATGATAAATTTGGCTTTTGGTTGTCTCGACTTTGTTCTCAAGAGCTGCCTGTGTTAGCCTGCCTTTCATCACTGCAACGAAAATAGTTGACAAGGATTACTTAGAGGAGGAAAAGTTTATTTGGGGCTCACAGTTTTGCTGATCTCAGTTCATAGATGGTCAACTCCATTGTTCTTGGTCCAAGGTAAGGCAGCACATCACAGGGGAAGGGCACAGCAGACGAATGCTACTCAGTTCATGGTGAGACAAGGAGGCAGAGAGAGAGAAGGGGAGGGGAAAGGGCCACAGGAAAGACACATCCTTCCAGGGTATGCCCCCAGGAACCCATTTCCTCTAGTCATGCCCCACCTCCCTATAATTACCACCCAGTCGTTCAGACTAGGATGGACTGATAGAACTCTCAGAATCCAATCACCTTACCTCTGAACATTCCTGCACTAACACAGTAGCTTTTTTGGAGGGGTGGGATGCGGGCAGGAGGAGCAACTCATATCCAAACCATAACACTAATGATTTCACCTCTGTACATTCTTGCATTGTCTAACATGAGCTTTTGGGGGGACACCTCCTATCCAAACCATAACACTGTCTAAAATGAGAATTCCTAAGGCTGGGTCACTAGAGCAGGGAGAAGTAGGTCCTAAAAGTGAAAGGATGGGAAAGCTCCTGAACAAACACCTGGAATATGGTCCACAGCTGGCTTTTACATGCCCATCTCTGAGGCACACAGCAGGGTGTGTTTGCCTTAAAAGGGTTAGGATTGGGAAGACACCAGAAGATAACCTGATACAACCTCTTATAGGGCAGATGAAAAATATGGGTGCCACAGGTGGTGGTCAAGGCAGTCACCACCACCAGCCCATGGCTATCAACACAACAGGAGCTCAGCTTTGCGTGTGCATGGAACATACTATTTTGCTAAAAAACAATTCTAAAAAGGTTGGCATTTTAAAAACACCCCTTTGAGAAAAGAACTGTCATTGTCCCTTTTTGCAGATGAGGAAGTTAAGACAGAGAGACTGAGTAGTTGTTCATATAACTAGTAGATAGAAAGCAGGTATTCACACTTGGGCTGCAGGGTCTGCTCTTGAACTAAAGTCCAGGTTTTTAGAAAAACAAAGAGGCTCCTGAAATACTGAGTAATACATAGATGTCCATCTGAAAGGAAGTCTCAAAAAGTAGACCCCCAAATTTCTCAACTTTGTCTTGCTAGGTTGAACTTCTTCCACCCCCCAGGACATGCATAAAGAAACTAAAAGATTGCTTCTAAAATCAAGAATGACATAAAATTTGGAGGAATAGCTAAGATTTTTTTGACAACACAAAGAGGATTTAAAAATACCTTAATAGACTGCAATGAGGAGTTAAAAATAACATTACATTTAATGGGTAAATGTGAGATCTTGAATTTATGTTTAAAAAAAGAAACAGCAAATAGAAAAGATAATGCTAATTTCAACCAGTGTTTCTTCTTAACTTTTCCTTACTCTCTGCAGCCAACTAATGGTCAAATCTAAAAATTTCATCTCTTTAATGTCTCTTGAGCTCTTTGTCCCCCCTCCATTTTCCCTCCCTTCCCCCGATTCAGAGATCACTTTCTCTCCCCTCTACTTCCTCACTCTTGTTTTTCTAGTCCGCCTTACGAAATTCTCAGAAAATCTCCCTGGAGCACAGGTCTGCACCTGGTACTCTACTTACACAGTCAGTGACTCTCCACTACATAATTTTACAAGGTCACAATCCTGGAGTTTGATACTCAAGATCCTGCAGTTTGACTCCAGTGTTCCTTTCAGCTGAACATTCATTCACTTGTTCTTCCTTTCCCCACACCCCACTTGCTTGACATTGCTCTGGTTCCTTTCCTCCCTTCCCAATACTCTCTGAATCCTCCTCTTTTCCCACAAGCCTGGTTCACTTCCTTCCCCTAGTAATTTCTTCCTCTTGATACATGGCATCTTTACCTACCTTACCATATTTTCTGAATAAATTAGTGCTATGGAGATTATATATAAAATTATGATCTATTTCTTTGTCCCATATTCCGCTTTCTATCCTTCATCTGTAATATAAGTTCATTAAAGGTAGAATCAGTAACTGGTTAAGTTCTTTCCACACACTTACACAGTGTCTTGGTGGATGCTGTAAATAGCTAACAAATGCTGGAACACACTCCTGCCAAGATGTGTTACTATGGCCGAGGTCCAAAGCCACGGGCTCATCCGATCTTGGACTGGACCCTCCAGAATGGTGAATCAAAGTAACCTTTTATGTTGAGCTAGTTGTCTCAAGTATTTTGTTATAGCAACATAAAGCAGACTAATACACATAGCTTCCAGTCACATCACACATTGAGAGGCAGGATCAAAAACTGAGGAAAAGAGCACCTGTGATGAATAAGATGCAAAGCTGCAAGAATTTAAAAATTTTCTGTCAAGGTATTATGAATAACCACACTATAAAAATGACTACGAGTGGGATTTAGATTCTAAAGTCACTTTACCTTATTGTAGTCAGGTTATATAACATGTTTTCCTTTTAATTAAAATTCATCAACATTATTATTTCTGAGAAAATACTGGGTACTCATAATTGGATATAAGAAAAAGTGGGCTTTTAACAAAGTTTTAAATTTAATAGACATTCAACATAAACATAAAAGCAAAATTGAAATGCAATGCTTTTAAAATGTCATTATTTAAAGACATTTTTAGTATTTAAGTTTTAATATTTACAGTATGCTATTAAATTCTCATTTAGTACGTGAGACATTGGAACAACTGTATAACTGCTTTGGAATTAGGTTTTGTGAAACTGAAAATACAAAATGTATGTCCCAGAAATTCCAGTCTCAGACAGATATCCAAGGTCAGTGTCTCTCACAATTTTTATTTTATACCCTCCATTATATATTTAAAATACTGATGAAAAAGTTCTTTTTTAACAGTTATATATATTTTCTTCTTCCTTTTCCTCTTTGAGTATTATTTATATTTCACTTTCTCAATGATTTTTATCCTAATGGGATATACTTAATTTAATTAATTAATTTATTTGGGTGGGTACCAGGGGTGGAACTCAGGGGCACTTGATTATTGAGCCAAATCCCCAGTCCTATTTTGTATTTTATTTAGAGACAGGGTCTCACTGAGCTACTTTTTCTTGAAAGTACTTTATTATCACTTAGGAATTTTCTACAAAAAAAAATTTATGCAAATTTGAAACTAAAAAACATAAATTTAAGTTTTCTGCTAACATATGAATATACTTTATTCCATACTAATTATTTTGTAAATAATCTATTATAATAGTTGTTAATTATATGTATAATTTTAACAAGAACATAATTTTTGATGAATTAATCACTGAATACAAAAAGTAATATATTATTGAGAGTGCATTTCAATGAGGTGGTTGGGTTTCTTTAACTGGTTCACGTTAAGTGTGGACAAATACCACTTACTGCTGGAATGTGGGAGGTTAAGCATTCATTTATATTCTATTACTCTGTCTGATTAATCTTCCCTAAACACTGCTTTCTGGCTCACTTATAATGAATGACTCATTCTCTACTGTGCAATGTTGTATTTCCAAGTCTCATTGTCAGAAAAGACTCTGTTGGTTGGTCTGACTCTTTCTAGTCAACATCATCTCCTACTCCCTTCCACGTAGACTCGGCACCAGGCAAACTTCCTCCTCATTGTTCCCTCCAAACACAAGGCGACTATGTCACTGCTCCCTATGTTGGCTGCACCTCCCAAGTGTCACCTCTCCAGCACACAGCCCTCCGTCTACAGTCACGCCTGGCTGCCACGGTCTTTCCCAGTCTTGCTCGTGCTTTGTTCTCTCTGCCTTTACAGTCTGTAGTGTACAGTTCTCACCTGGTTAGCACCTCTCTATCCTTAATTATGTATCACATACTTGTTAGAATTTTTCTGTACGTTCCTTTCTTTGATAATTGTCCCATGTCTTGTCAACCAGACCATCATTTATTCCTATGTTAGTTTTCTATGAGAAGTGCTATGATCTTTTCCACAAGCCCAGAAAGGATTTGCAACCCAAAGAAAATATATCAGAGGTATAGCTGACCATTTTCAAGTTTGTAACATCAGTTTTTCATTTCTAGTGATCCTGAAAGCATCAGCACAAAACTGTCCTTTTGTGATGGCAGGAAGCCTATAGATCAAACATCAGGAAGAATACATTTGGAAGAATGAAAGAGAAATACTTCATAGATTATTAGGAGTTTCAAACTGCTCTACTTATAGGATTTTTTCATCCACTAGATCTGAAATTTCCTTGAGGATGGCAAATCTTATAATTCTAGAATCTCTCTCACAAAGATGAAGGCTGACACCTCAGCTGGGCTACTCCAGGGTAGTCTTAAGTGTCTCTGACCCTTGGTCCTTTCCCTTCCCTCAGTCAGTGTGACTAAGTAAGAATCTAAGAGCCTATTTTTGTGAAACACGTTCTCGTCAGGCCCCCTGACAAATTCAGGAGTGATCCTTTTCCTTAACAGTGGAAGTTAGGCTAATCGCTAAGCAGCCATGGCAGGTTCTAAGGTGACTTTGCTCAGCCCCTAGCAGAAGCTCTACCTGTAGGCTGCAGCACAGGTGTCCTTGTACTCCTGGAGCTTCACGCACACCATGTTGAGGAACTGATCCGAATATGCGCTCAAGTCATGCATGAGGTTCATGAGGTCTTGCACCGTCTTCTCCACAATGATAGTGCTCTGGAAATGAAGAAAAAGAGGACCCAGAAACTCATGAGATTTCTGTGCTCAGGTAATGTGTAGGACAAGGAAGGACAAGTGAAAGGATGTAACAATTTAAGACACTTGAACTTTCCTGAAAGATGTGACATTTAAAATATGGACTTGAATCAACAACAAAATAAGTATCTTATATACTGCTGGTCTTCCAAAGACCTGAGAAGGAATTTTCTCTAGAATGACAACAGGATAAGGATTTGCAAACTGATTTCAAGGAATTCTTCTTCTTCTTCTTCTTCTTCTCTTTTTTTGTAAAGTCGTTTTTAGTTGTAGATGGACAACTATAAACAAAATATTATTTTGTTTATTTTTATGTGGTGGTGAGGATCAAACCCAGGGCCTCATGTGTGCTAATCAAGTGCTCCACCACTGAGCCACAACTGAAGCCCCTCAAGGAATTCTTGACATCCACAAGATATCTCTTTGGTTTTTAAGAAAGAAAATGCATATTCAGTGGGAGCTGATTTACTGCCTGCAAGTGCCGTACTTGGAGAGGAGGGCCCTATGACAGGCAGCACAAAGAAAAAGCCTTCCGTGATTTATTTCTAAAGTCTCAAAACTATCAATCTATTAACAACAGTATTTGTGCTGTCTTAAAGCTTGTAGCCTGTGTTCACAGACATAGCATATGTCACCCCACCCGAGACTCACAGTCACCATAACTATCATGAACATTCATGGGGTTCTCACAAGTGCAGGGTACGATGCTAAGCACTTGGCATCATTAGCTCATTCACTCCTCTCAACACCCCTACTCATCACCTCAAGGCAACCCAGTCAAAAGCAGTGTAAAGGAACTTAGAAAGAGGAAGCAAAGGAAGCAAGGGCTCCAAGTTCTGCCTCAGTGCGAGTCCTGACTTCTGCCCACGACTCAATCGTTTCCTTATGATTATAGTATAGTATTGTGTTAGTCAACTTTCCATTATTGTAACCAATAACTGAGATAATCAACTTGTAAAGAGAAAAGTTTATTTTGTTCTTTCTAAATATATATTTTAGTTGTAGATGGACAAAATACTTTGATTTGATTTGTTTATCTTTATGTGGTACTGAGGATCGAACCCAGGGCCTCACATGTGCTAGGCCAGCGCTCTACCACTGAGCCACAACCCAGCCCGAGAAAAGTTGATTTTGGCTCAGAGTTTGAAAGTTTCAGTCCATGACTGACTGGCCTCGTTGTTTTGGAACTACAGCGAGGGCAAAATGGCAGAAGCGTAGAGCAGAGCAGAAGTGCTCACCTAATAGCCAGAAGCCAAAGAGGAGGAGCAGGAAGGGGCTGGGGTCCACATCCTCCTTCAGGGCATGACCCCAGTGGTCTGAAGACCTCCCAGGAGACCCCACTCTGCTGGGGGTTCTCTCCAACCTCCCAATAGCACCATAACACATGGGCCTCAGGGACATTTCAAATCCAAACTATAACAATATCATTGTCACTGCTGTAGGAACAGGAGCCAAACAGACTCAGACATATTTTAAAACTGAATTAAAGAACTATCCAAAGGGAAGAAATACTAAGCCCATCTTAAAGCCAGACAGATAGTACTGTGCAACAAATCAGTGTTATATCTGAAAAGAGGCATATTCAATAAGCTGTAAATCTTTGATTAAGAAAAAGACTGAGTCGTTAAAACCATTAGTTCATGTCTCTTTCAAAAGGAGCAGAATTACGTGGGAGTAAATATTAATCACATGCTTAGCAGCCTGGAATCCTTTGGTCAATAACGAGTGTGTGGAATATTTATTTATATAAAATCACATAGGCAACAGTAGACTTAAGCATAAAAGTAAACATTAAAAACATTTTTCTAGTCTGACAGTGACCTATGAAAGAATCAAAGGCATTTTATTATGCTTAAATACAGACTATAGGGTACAGGGTTTTGACTATTTTTTTTTTTTGAAAATAAAGAATGGATAAAAGTGTACAGCTTTTCTCAACACAAAGAGGATTAGCTTGAATTATGACTTACATTTGCATGCTTATTCAAGATGATTTGGTTGTGGAGGTTTCTGTCTTCTTTCCCTTCCCCTCCCCTTTCCATTCTCAGTAAAATAATTAGAAGGAAAGAAGAAAGGAGCAGTTATATTCTGTAAAGCAAACCTCATAGGAAACCAAATTACCGTCTCTATAGAATCCCCACAAGTTCAACTTCCTTTCCTGTATTGATTTTAAGATTAAAGCACTGCAGCTTCACCCTGATCCATAATCCCATTCCTCTGTATTTGTGTGTGAGTGACAGGAATTGATTCTGCCTGGCTACATGTTCCCATGTGTAGAAGAATCTAAAATCCTCATCCTGATTCAGAACACAGGATATCCTACAACAAGTGGACAGCAATTAATAAAGGAGAGAGGAGTCAGCCAACCTAGCAGAGCCTGCTTAATATCTAAAACATCACGGTGAAGATGAGCACAGGGAGATTACTCCGATTATTAGGAGAAAGCGCCTGGTCCTATTCGCAATCACACAGTTGACAATCGTGTCTGGGGTGGCTTGGCTAGCCCCTTCCTTTTTTATGATTCGACTTAGTACTCTAATAACCAAGGATAATCTGATCACTCATGACTCATGTATTCAATTTGCCCATCATTACATTATTCTGACACTGGCTGAATCACAGTGCAACAGTTCTCAAGTCACCACAGGTGTGCGTGTGTGTGTGCATGTGTGCGTGTGTGCGCACGTGTGAGCATGTGTGTGTGTGCGTGTGTGTGTGTGCGTGGTCTTCCTGCCTCCATTACCAATTTCTCGGGAGGGTTCGGCATTCTCCTTTCCTTTTTGTCCAGCCCCCATCATTCCCTTTTTCCACCTGTTTATAACTTCTCAGGACCTTCGGGATTATACTACTAATAAAAGAATGTCAATGAACGTCTCTGTGAATGTCATATAGATGAGGGATACTTGATACAGATGTCTTTGCATTTTGAAATCTCTTGGGGTGAAGTGGGTTTGCCCTGGATGTGCCGCAGTGCATCTGGGTGACACCTGCAGGGGAAGGGGTGACTGCAAACACCTCTGCCCATTCCCTGGAGGCCTGGGATTGGGGGTGGGAAGGATGTGCCAGCAGGGAATGATCAGAACGGCATGACTTAACTCTAATGGTGTGCTCCGCACAGCACCTAGGCGATGCTGTATGATTACATGCAATTTTCCAGCTATTTGGTTGGTTTACCTTGTCATGGTAGCACTCTGGATAATCAATCACTACATTCTCTTCAAGGAAAATGACACTGCAGTTTGCAAAATGATGGGGATTTTTTACAGAAAAAAAAGTTTCCATTTTTCAAGAATTTGTAACAATTTCCAAATCAGTGACTCTGACAGATAAATGTTAAAAATATTGAATTTCTAATAAGGTTAATCTTGTTTTTATTTATTTGATCTCTTTAGTATTATAAATGACTCATTATTAATTTTGAGATTTGGCGACACAGAATATAAGGGCTTTATAATAAGTAAAATCCTAACTTTTTTCATTATTTCTATTAAACACATTACAAATGATTGATATTTGTTCAGTGACAACTCACTTCACATTTCTTCCAACTTATAGCAGTTCATATAGTCTGGGCATGACATCAAAAAGGCAGGGAGAGGTAATCCCAGGACAGCTGATGTAAAAAAAATAAAAGTTGCTCTGAAAAATAACCAAAGTTTGTGACAGGGATACACAGCAATCTGAAGGAAGAGGTGAATATATAAGAACCAGCTCTTTGGTCCTGTACGTTTAAGAGGTATCACAAAGGGCTGGGGAGCAGCTCAGTGGTGGAGCACTTGCCGGGCAGGTACCATCCCTGGTGCCACCAACACAAACAGAATAGTGAATGAAGATGTTTGGACCGTTGAGATAAGATATAGCCCATTGTTTGTCAAAGTAGGCCAAATTTTGAAATTTGACTTAAAAATTGATTCCATGCTCAAATTATTTGAAAAAATAGTGAGTTAAAGAAAACTAAAGTGGTTCCTTTACTGGAAGACTCTGAAACCTTTAATATGCTGTCATTGTGAATCTTAAAGAGGTGAATATAGTATTTAATCTTCTCCTAAGCATTGAAATAATTGTTTTTTTTCCTCATAGTCCCTCTTTCTACATCTACTGGAACAATGTTGTAGAACACCATTTGGAAATGTCTCTTTTCTGGTTGCGCTGCTGAGGACACTAAAGATCCCTGACACGCTCGTTGCAGTGGAGAAGTCGGGTCTGGGACCTCTGGGTCCACGCCCTGTCCTACACCCAGGACTCTGGAGCTCTGGCCTGCTTACCTGCCTAGTCGTCTTTCCAGATCCGCGGAGCCCTGCTCTTCATTACTAGCAACAGCTTGCCTGCACCAGGGTAACCCCTGCCTTTGTCCCTTTGTGCCTCCTGATCTCTGTGCCTGGAATGGTCTTCCTACCTCATGGTTTTCATCCTTGAAGAGTCACCGGAGGGGTTACTTGCTCTAAGGTAAATGGCTGTCATCTGTGCTACCAGAACTCCCTGGCTAAATGATTTTAGCCTGAGCTCTAACTGGGATCTGGTAACCACTGGTTCACTTCGCTGTCTCCTCCATTATACTGTGAATTCTTTTTGACCAGTGACTCTACCTAGTTAGGTATCTGACACACTGCCGGTGCTCAATAAGTGTTTATTAAATGAGTTAATGCACTGCACATTCAGAAGAGGGTGAAAAGATGGACGAAGAATACAATTACAATGCTCAGTAGAGGATCAAAAACCTGAGTGGGTAAGGTGGACCACAGCCTTCTTACTACCGTATTACCACTTCTCAATTCCCAGGTGCTAAGAACTTAAAGTACATTGTGGCTGAAGGTCTTAGATATTTCTGCAAAAAACACTTTTAATTTCATAACTGATTATCTTGTTTCTATAACATAACACATTTATACATAAATAAAATATGCTAATTAAAGATTTAAAGATATCTAAATAAATGCACCACTTAGGAAAAAACCCAAACAAGACAACTTTGGTTTGAAGAATGCTGTCTCTATGTATCCTGTGCAGGGATGGTTCAGAGGTGTGAAAGAACCTAGGATTCTGGAAAACTGCTTTAGGAAGAACTGGAAAGAAAACACGGTCATAGAAATCCATCCACTACCTCAGGTACACAGGAAGTGGTGGAATAAAGGGGTTTCACAAATGCTTGATGATGACAGTAACAGTTGTTTATTGGGGTGTTAGCAAAACACATCAAACCATACTGTCCTGCCAGTTACTGTCAGCAAGAAGTAGTAGTCGGCTACTAAACAATAACACCTGCAAAAACAACAGTGACAGAGGTCAAAGGAAATTGGCTTTCTGCTGTTTGGTCCATGTTGTGATCTGTGTGATGTTTCCAGGGTTCTGAATGGGTCTGCTCCTTTACTAAGCCGGCTGGTAAAAGGCCGTGCATCCAGAAATTGATGTCTGAGGAACTGCCCCTGCTACTCCACCAAATCATCTTTTAAAAAATTATATCTCCCACTGAAATGTGTGCTCCTGTTCATCAAAAGGCAAGAACACAGACATTCATAACAATCTTATTTATAATGGCCAAAAAGAAGAGTAAGTCTCAGGTCTATCAGTAGGTGTGGGCAAATAAATTGTGGTACATTCATCCAGTGGGACACGGCAGAGCAATGAAAAAGGACAAATGTACACAATGACATGGATGAGTCACACAGACCTTACGCTTAGTTAAAAGTGATCAGACATAAGTAGTTCAAATGTAGGATTTTGTTATTATTGTAGTTTAAAAGCAGGCTAAAGAAATCTCTGGTAAAGTCAGAACAGTGGCTCCCCTTTAAAGGGGCAGGTCCTGATGGGGAAGGAAAGAACCTTCTAGGTGATGGAAATAAACTGACTGGGCAGCTGTTCCTTTAACTTCTTTGTTATAATATTTTGTATAATTTTAATCACCTCCCCACTGTTCCATAAGATTCCATAAGAGAGGGAAAAATCATATAGGACCAGGCACATAAAAGGCACTCCACAGATGTTTCTTAATTAAATGAATAAGGTTGAGTACATTCTATGTAAAGATCAATGCGTCACCTGTCAGCGGAAGGAGGAGAAAGGATAAAAAGCAAGTCACTAAAGCTATGCTCTGTGGTCTGGTTCCCAAAGAAAACCACAGGTCCAAGTCAAAAACCGGAAAAACTCAAATGTTCATTGACAGTAGACTGAAAAGTAAAATTCTGAAATATTCATACAGTTAGAGACTACAGAACAATGCAAAATAACACACTAGTGGTGCACACAAGAATTCTCATGGATAAACATCACAGACATAATGTTGAAACAGCCAGTGATCACCGAAGAGTATGTACACTGCTGGATTCCATTTATGTGAAGCTCATAAGGCAAAGGGAGTTTATGGTGACAGAGGTCAGAACAGAGCTACTGTTCTGGAGCCAGGGGAGACTGACTAGGAAGGGCATCTGGCTGGTGACTGCAGGAGGGGCACGTTAAACCTCGATTTAAAACAATTCATCTCTAACTACTGTACAAACAAACAGGTATTCCTTCAGAAACTTTTAAGAACTCCATCTGCATGTATTCTATCATAATGGTTTTTACTTATGGAATATTTTTAAAATGTGACTATGCTGCAATATTGTTGGCCATGCTCCTATTGACCACCAGCTGAGAACTGTCTAAAGAGGATCAGAAGGAAAACTAACTAATTGATTAAGAAAAAAACTATTTATTAAATAAATATGGTCTCTGTGCCAAATATCAGGCAAACTTCAGGAGACACAAAGCCAAACAACACAAAGCCTTCCAACAATCTTAGATGAAATGGGTTCACAAATAAGCAATGAGATATCAATATGCTATGATGGGAAATGTGTGTTATACAGGAGAGGCACAGATGAAAGAGTTCATGGGGCTGTTGTGGAAGGCTAGAGAAAGTGGTGAGAAGGAAAAATTCACAACTGAACTGAGGTCTAAACTATAAATAGCAATTTGCAGGCTGAACAGGACGAAAGAAAAGTACTTCAGGCTGACGCAACAGCTGAACATGAGATAGCAGGGGACCCAGAGAATGGCAAGTTGTTCTCTGTGGCTGAGTTGAAGGCTGGGTGTGTGTGTCTGTGTCTGTGTGTGTAGAAAGAGAAAGAAATATCGATTTGGAGGTCAGGCTGAGAGGTCATCAGAAGCCAAATAATGGAAGTCCTTTTATCATACATGCATTTATGTATATTGAACTGAACATTTTGAATATTCCTCTTTTCCGGCAAGAAAATATGACAAATTAATCTGATGACCCTAGTCACTAGGTGACCCACTTCAAAAGCTGCAAGGTAAACTAAAGTTCCACTGCTCAAAAAAGATGAACATACTTAAATAGTAGTCAAGGAAAAATATTCCAAAGCTCTTTTGTCAGGTTCAAAAGTAGGCAGAATTTACAAATAGGCTTAAATAAAGAATATATGAAGTTGAATTTTGGATAATCAGAAAAAAATATATCCCTTTAGAATCCATGTTTTTTTTTTTCTCTTTTGGTGGTACTGGGGATTGAGCCCAGGGTCTCATTCATACCAGCAAATACTCTACCACTGAGCTATATCCCCAGTCCTAGAATTCATAAAAGTGATTATAAAGTTTATTTGTCAGCTAAAACTTGGAAATATATATGATTATGGATAACGTATTTTTAAGCATTTTGGGTAGATAATCACGGTTGAATAAAATCTGTGTCTAACATATCTTACAAGCAAAGCTGGCTCTGAGTTTATTTGGGATTTGTGATTTCATATTCAAAACAAAGCAAAACAAAATAGCAGGAAAGGGGAAGGAAGTCAACGACAGTATGCTCAATTAGACTGTGAGTTCCCGGGGCAACTTCCTTTCTCTGGATAATATTAGGTAATAAGAAATATCTGTTGACTTATATTCATATCAGTGTAGTGCTATGGCCAAGTTACCAATTCCTCTCAATATATAATGGAATCCAGAGAGTGGAAAGAGGTCAATGAGCATAGGCACTAGTAGGATATATCCTAAACCCCACCCCCCTCTTGCACGAGCATCTTAAAGTTGCTATTCAGCAAAGCAGAAAGCACTACATGCTAGGAAAGGTATAGATTATATAACGTTAGTAGCTACAGCACTTCTTTTGTGTCAATAATCTTGGTAAAAAATATGGTCTCTTCTTTCTGGGGGTGATGCTAGTCTAGTTACACTAACATCATTCAGAATAGAAAAAAAATGATATTCCAATAGAAGATGAAAATATGTGTAAAAAGACAACTTCGGGAAAGGAAGCAAAAAGGTAGGGGAGGTGGTCTGGGATTTGGAGGATGGGTGAGGTTTGGATGCTGGGAGAGCCGAGGCAAGGTATTTTAAGCAAGAGAAAGGGGCAGGAAAAGGCGGGGACAAGGGATGAGCTGGTCTTGTGTAGCAAACAGGAGAGAAATGAGACTGGAGGAAGGGATTCCTACTGAGAAATCAGGAGAGGGAGGGCTGGCTGGAGAAGAGGAACCAGCTTGCGAAGGCAAGAATGATAGGCAAGCAGAGGGTCTCCGGCATCTGGAGAGCAGCAGAGCACTGCATGAGATAGTGAAGCTTGAAATCCTAATTCTAGAGCTGAAAGCAACCCCTGTTACCCAGTCAGATTCCCTAGTTGAAAAAAGAGTCATAACAAATACAAATCTTAAAGGGCCTGGCAACATGCGTAGATAGTTTATGATACTTCAAAAGATAAAGTCCGGGTCTCTAAATTCCCTCCAGCCAAAGCAGATAGTAAAAGCATCAAAAAGAAACAAATAATTGAATTAGTTATGTTTACTGAAAAACACATGGAAAACCAAAGAAGAAAGAAAATCAGAAAAAGACATTTGTCACAATTTGGGATGACAATTAAATCAAATTCTCCCTTTGAAAACTGGTAAAGAGAAAGCATTGTGTATTTGCTCTGTCTTTTCAGTAGGAATTGTATTTTTGTATTACCAAATAGGGAAAAGTCTATTTTCTTTAAGAATGCCAGTTAATAAATGGAGAAGTAACTGAATTAGAAAATAATTTTGTAACCCCTAATAAAACAATTGATTTAGGCAAAAGCTAGCCATTGGTACTAAAACAAAACAAGAAACTTGAGAGGGAAATGAACATTCCTTGTACCACAGTTACACCATGTGCATTGCTTTAAGGTTAAAGAAAATCACACAATGGAGTAGAGGTCAGAGGGTCATAACTCTCATCCAGGCATCAGTCTCAGCATTGCTCTTACAGAGGGACCAAAACAGAATCTGGAAGACTTGGTAAGGCAAGGAGACAGAATTTGAGGTTTTAGAAGAATAGGCAGCTAGAGTTTTGTAAGGAAAAACACTGGAGAAGAGGTATCTGCATAAATATAGGGAGAGGTGATGTGGAGAAGTGGAAGGGAGGAGAGAAAGAGGGAGAGAGAATGAGAGAGAGAGACATGGGAGCACGCACCAAGAGGGCAGGTGATCCTTACAGATCTTCAGAAGGGTCCTCTAAACCTTCAGCTGAGTGTTGGTCTGTGTAGAGGAAACCACTAAGGTTAGAGAAGCATTTGAAAGCAGCAGGGAGAAGAGTCCCCAGAGTTCACCCAGATTTGGAGTGGTTCAAGTTCCCACCAGCCAGGGTTGAAGAAACTCCTAACAGATAAGGTGTGGGCAAAATCCTCAGAAAGGTAATGTGTCAGTAGTGGGGTCAAATTGGTCTCAGACTGAAGACTGCCCTGGAATAATCTGACAAAGCCTAGAAGCATGACATTATCAAAATAATTCCAAATAATTTACACGTATCCCCAGAGTTCAACAATATTCAAAGGACTATAATAAAATTTAGCATTTAACAATGTAAAAAAAAAAGATGTTCTGCATCAATCAAAATTTACCTGGCATTGAAGAATATGGGAAAATACCCAAGGAGAAAGAAAATTAATCAAGAGAAAGAGATCCAGAAGTGATACAAATAATAAATTAGTGGACAGAAGGTTGAAATGGCTGTGATAAATGAGATCCTATGCTTCAAAATGTAAAATATATATATATATATATAAACATGATAAGAAGAGAAATGAAAAACTTAGCAATAGAAACTATTAAAAAATAAAACAGAGAGAAAAAAGGATGAAAAAATAGAATAGTCAGTGAACTGTGGGACAATGTCAAGCAACCTAAGTCACATGCAACTTTAGTTCCCAAAGGAGGCAGGGAACAAAGAGAAGGAAAGGAGACAGAATGGCTGCAAACTTTCCAAAACTGATGAAAAATATAAGCTCACAGATCCCCGAAGTTCAATGAACCTCAAGCAGAAGATAACCAAAACACTAGCAAGGCATATTACAACCGAATTGCTAAAAACCACTGATGAACAGAAAACTCAAAAACAGAGACGGGGTGCGGGGAGGGAGAGGGGAAATTAGATTGGAAAAGAAAAAATAAGAACTCAGGCCTTTTGATTTCCAGGTCAATGTCATCTTTACTAGCCTCTACTGTGCCCTTTCGTGGAGAAAAGTAGATCAACTTGGCAGGTACATTGGGCAAGGAGGTGACTAAGGCCCTGGAGGGAGACTAGAACAGCTTGGACAATGGTGACATGAGGTAAAGAGGCTTTAACAGAGAATAAAGAACAAAGCCACAGACAAAAAGAAGGAGGAGGAAGAAAAGGAAGAGGAGGAGGGGAAGGGGAGGTGAGAATAACCTTGGTGAAGGCTAAGGAAGAAGGCTTAGGCTTCCTGTCTCACCATGTGGTCTCTCTACCTTGGTCTCATGCTCCCACCATGACACCATGCAATGCAGCTAAGGGGATCTTCATTGGAGCTCAGCTGATGCCGGCACTGTGCCCTGGAGCCTCTGGTACTAATTCTTAAAAAAATGGTTCTGCTACAAATGATGGGAATAATTTTTTCTTTATAGAGTAGAAAACATTCTGAGAAGATGGCTATATTGACTTCAGAACCAGCAAACACACCAAGAAATAGTGCTCAATTCAGTTTGAAGAATGATCCTGAAATTATGATAAACATTCCTCAAAGTAGCAAAGGACATTCTGCTTCAAAGTTCAGCTGAAGAACAATGACAAAAGTGAATTTCTGTCAACACCACCTGTAGTCTAAGAAAAAGATTAATAGTTCCAAGGTCTCATTCTGACAGTGAAAGTGAATATTCTGCTTTCAATTTAGAGGATGATGAAGGGCTTGCTCAGAATACGAAGAGGAGACTAATGCAGTCAGAGCCAAAAGATTCAAGCCCAGAATAGAGTTCCAGCTTTTGTCTGAAAAGAAACACCTTTAAAAAAAACGAAAAGGGATAAAACAATCAACTTAGCAGAATATTTTGAAACTCACAGCAGTTCAACAGTTTTCCCCCTGATAGAACACTGCAGAATGAGAGAGAGCTAAACTGGATCTGCAAACTTCACATCATCTATTCAGTAAGGTTTCTCCCTCCTTTTCTGAGAACTTAAATAACTCCATGAGGAACTCAGTCAAAGATATGAACAATAGTGTCATGAATGGATGCCGCAGTTACACATTGGGTTGTTCTTGATGGTTTCGGTTTTAAGAGAGATTTACCAGAAAGGTTTCGAAGCACTATGCTGCAGGACTTCATTCATATTGCCATCTATGGCTTCTTTCCTGAAATCCATGTGAAATCAGTCCTAAATCTATAACTGAAGAGGTCCTTGAACATATTGGCACTTTATGACATTGGCTTGATCAACTAGATTGGATAATAAACCAATCTAAAGAAGATTCTTCTTTGGCTATCCACAATTGGAGAGCTAAATGTTGAGAGGAGACAACAGCCAGTAAATTATTGGACAGGAGTCATATTTGTGTAACAGATACATTATAGCATCTACTGACCACCTCATTGCTCTTCTCAGTGGGATCTCGTAAAAGAGAATTATAACAGGTTCTGGTCTAAAGTGACTACATCTAGTTCTTATACTGAAGAAACCTCCTATGGAAATTCTCTTTTGGATCAACAATGTGTGTACCTCTTAGTTCCCTGACTCATATCTCACACACCCTTATTCCTAACACAAGGGGGATGTTCAGGCTACTAATGAAGTATCACTGGATAACTAGATAACCTTTCCTAACCTGGACTTTCTTTTCCAGATGTTCACCAGCAGTGTTGGGGTGGGGGGCATTCCTTGTCAGTAGTAATCTGACACTCCAAGCCCAGTTAACTAAATTTGGGGATGATAAATTTATAAAAACACAGGAGGGAATTGATGGAGTATTTATTGATTTCTGTTGACAATGGGACATTGATTTCTTGGAAAAGGAAGACGAAGAGACTTAATGCTGTCTTTTACTCTTGAACCTTCTGTGAAGGGTTGTTAAACCCTACCTGCCTTTCTTCCAGTCAAAAGTGTTATGTTTACATCTAACATCAGATTATTTTCCCAGCATATGACATTTAATATTGGGCAGAGGAGATGGCATCAATTAGAACCTCTGATTGGCCTGGCTGGCATATGATCTCTAGCGCTACGCAGAGGTCCTCAACTTGGGGAAGTGTGCCTTTCTTTCTACCTCTCTGCACGCTTCTTGCTGGAATTAACAGTAGGCGCAGGGGCTATTTGGAACTGGTTGTTTTAAAATTCTTTCATACTGAAAATACTATTCCTAATTTCTGAGGGCCTTTTAGCAGTTCTGGAGTTGATTGTTTGCAAGTGTAGAAATACAGATACAGCCATCACGTAAATCTGCTTTATTTGCTGTCTTATATGTTGGAACCAATGTCTGTGATGGAGAAGACAGAGCATCTCTTGCTGTTTCTGAGACAACATAACAAAAGGTGTAGATTGAGAAGGCAGTGCTCCCACTTTCTTCTTTAGGGGAGTGGGTAGAGGTATTATACTACTCAGCGGAGATAGTAGGAAAAACACAGGAAGTGCACAGGGTATAGGCCCAACACAGCACAGGTCATATTTGAAACTATGACTATCTGAGCCTTGACTTTGACCTTCATGATACAAGTGAGAAGTCAGTTTACAGAAGGAAAATGAATGGCATTTTTAAGTGTTTTCAAGATAATAAAAAATAACATTTCATTATTCTTATAAATTGACATATTTTTCTTTTCCTGAATAACTACACGCAAGGAGTGTATTATTGGCTGCCTATGAATTAATCTTGAGTCTTCTGTCAAGTAGACAAAACTCACTAAAAGACATTTCAATTTTTTTTCTTAAAGCGACAATTTCAAGGTTCCTAAGTATGTATGTAAGCCTTCATAAGTGGGAAAAAATAGATAACCTTGGCTACTGTTATCAGCTTATAGTCTTTACATACTCCCTGAAATATTTCATACTTGGAAATGAAATTCTTCATTAAAATATCAGTGTAATAAAATACGTACTGCATCAGCAGTTTTACCTTAAAAAAAAAAAAAAAAAAAAAAAAAGGAAGCAGTTTCAAGGAAAAGGGATAGTGTGTAAGGGCATCTGACGTTTAAATAACAAAACCAACCACTCACGAAATCCCGGGGAAGAAAGAAGAAACTGGGAGGACTTACTCCATCTAACAGTGTTCCTGGGAATTTTACTTCCCTGTTGTATATTTCTAAACATTTTCTTTCTGCTCAAAGAGCCCAAAATTATTCCATGTGTTAAAGGCTAGGTATACACATTTTAAAAAATTCCCTTCATTCTTTTCCTTAACAAAACCAATACAAGTTTTCTTAAAAAGGCAATTTATTTAAAAGAAGAAACTTAATAACAAGAAGCAGTATAAAAGTAAAAAGGAATTAAAAGGATCAAATGTAAATGAGGTTAGAAAGAATAGATAGATATTTTAAAATAACCATATTCCAACTCCTACTGGCCTTGATTGAACAAAGTAAGATTTCCAAGAACCAAGGTTTCCTTTCTCATGTTTTGGATATAAATACAAATAATGTTTACATTATAATAGAAATATGTATGTTAAAAAGAGCTGCATACCTACTATTCATCCATCAATCCATTCAATGTTTTAATGGGATGTCATCCATTATGTGCCAGCCACGCTATACTTTGCTCTGAGTATATAGCAATACGACAGTTTACACACACACACACACACACACACACACACACACACACAACTTCCTGCCTCCTGGTGTTTTTAGTTTGGATAAATAAACAAAACAGGAGATTGTAATGAAATGGGCCATAATAGGTCCAAGTACCTTATATGCATTATCTTATTCAACTCACTATAAATCTTATTTAAACTTCTATAAAGTAGATACTATTGTTAGCTCTGTTTTACAGTTGAGAAAACCAAAGTACCAAGAGGTAAAGGAATTGTCCAAGGTCACACAACTAGAAAGTAGTAGTTACAGACAGAATCTGAACTTAAGCAGCCTGATCCCAGAGTCCATTTCCTAGTCAGTATTTTTGTTGCTTCTAGAAAATACACAAACACAGTAAGTGAGGAGTTCTATCTATCCAGGTAGTTCCTGGTGTCTGGTGTAGCAAGGTCAAGATGAAAGGGGACTGATGGAGGAAGGTTATTGCAACCACAAGACAACAGTTACAGTGGTGGGTTTGGTTAGACCAAAATCAGGTTTGTGGACAGTTACGAAGGGAGTGTATGCAAAGGAAAAGAGATGGTCACCTGAGATGGTCAGTGAAAGGAAGATGTGAAGGAACTCAGCAAGTGGAGAGGACAGAGTCAGAACAGGAAACAGGCCTTCTGGTGGACCAGCAGGCTGTTCTGTTCCACCAGGCTTCTGGAGGCGGAGGCCACTCCAGTGTCAGCAGCCCTTGGTCTACCCCTGGGCAGCATGGGCAACTCTTTCTTTTTGCTTTCCTGAAACCCTGGCCTCATTTCAGGATACCGAAGACCACAGGACAGACCAGAAGACGTAGGACAGCTGTGCAGGCTCAGACTAGTAATCCGACCTGACTTAAAACTTGTTTCTGAGATTGTGCCTTCGACCGGCTAACGACACTGCCATAGCATTTTGTAATGCTCTCCTTCCTGTTCCCAGGAACTCAGAGTACTTTGCAAAAATCTCACTTAGTATCCTAACAGCTTGTGAGAAAGTAGAGCAGTCATTATCTTCCTATTTTATAGCAAGTCTAACACTTAAAGCAGCTTCCAGGAACAAGCATAACACTTAGAAAGAGGTTTTCAAAGAACATCAGAACATCAAGCTGCCACCAAAGGTGATTGGAAATGCTGTTACTTCTTTACATTCTAAAATTATCATGCTCCTCGACAAATTTCTGTCATGTCACAAAGCACCTGTAGTACAGAAGCGCCTTTCTTGATGTGGCAATATTATTCAAGCCTTTTATGTGATTATTTTGTCCTTTCAGAGATTACAAGTCCTCAGCCACTCCCTTTAGAGCCAACAAACAAATGCAAAAATTCACAGAGCAGAACCTTTGCTATTCTTTTTGCTCATGGAAGCAGGTTATTCACCAGGAGGCTCCCATGACCCACAGTGGGGCAGGATTCATTAGGGAAGAGTTACAAATAGTATAAATCAACATGTCAGAGGAGGAAGTCCAGTTGGACCCAGTGGGAGATACACACTACATACGCATTTGTTCCGCTCTGTGCTGGCTCCCCTGTCTTTGGTGGCTCACACCATATAATAATCAATTATGCTGACAAGTTTCCCTACAAATTGTTTCAGCCTCAGTTACTCATGCACCTCAGAGGTGAGATCTGGAGTCCTCTGAGGAGGAGAATGAGCAGGGAGCTTGGCTTCTAGTAAAACAGAACATATGGAAGTGTTTGGGGGAGAGAGTGCGTGCGCAAGCGTGCAAGAACGCACATGCAAGGGAGAATTTGTTCAAGGGTAGAGATACGATTCAGATATGCCTCATACTGGGAGTGAGGACAACATTGGAGAACTAATGACTTTTAAAAAGCAGTTCTTGTTTTTTAAAAAACTGGCAGTTGTAAACCCAGCATTCTAGCTCATTCCAGGAATAAAGTTAACTGCTCTATATGTTCTTTCCATGCTGAGCAAAACAGAATGCACTGCAGGCACAAGATCAAATAACTAGCCAACAGGAGAACTGGGCTCTGAACATCATTTCAACACTTAACGTAGAAGGTAGTCTCCCTCAATGTTGGCAAGGGGCGAGATAATCTTCCTGAACCATGGTGACATCTCTAGCCTGCCCACCATAAAGTGAATTTGGGTTTTAGCTCATCTTTCCAAGATATGAGTCATCCATAGTTTAGTTTTCTTTCCTTGATTTTACTTATTGAGGCACATTATTTATGAGGAGATAGGCCAAGATGAGATTGGAAATCCTTATAATGCATTCTGATGAACTAAACTCCAAGGCATCCTGCCAAAGTTAGTGTGAAAGACCAGTAATAGAACCACCCACATGCTGCCCAGGGAGGCAGCTTTTCTCCCAAGTACAAGAATAGATAGTAGTTAAAAATCGGAATATTGAAGCTTTGATGTATTTCCTTCTAAGACAATCTCTTCACGCAGGAAACACCTACGCCCTTGGTTAGGATACAGCCAATACTTTGAATCGATAATTACTTTCAGACTTTAGGATTTCACCAACCAGAAGGAAAAGGAGACCAGCACAGATCTGACCTTTTATTTTACTAAGATGCTTGAAACAAAACAAGACAGATCACTATAGTATCACTGTTTTCATAAAATTGTGAATGTTTTAACATAAAAAAGGAGACATGTAATATCAGAAAAACAAAGGCAGTCCCCCGAAGAAAGTAAATGTGAAATCTTCACACAGCACACACCTCACATGCACATGCATATGCTACCAGCTATTTGGGGATCACATGCTGGGCTGGTGGCCTAGATTGGCAGACTAGCCTTTGGAGGCCGTTGCTGTAGGAGGGAGGTGTTAGTAACAAAGTTCATGTTTTGCAGATCACTGTGCCTACTGAGACACAGGCCCAAGGACAAAGTTCACATATTGTGATTGTTTTCAACTTTGAATAGCATGGGAGAGTGCTTGGTTTTAAGTGGGAAGCCATCATTATACCAAACTAGGGCTTCATATAGTCACTATAGATGAGAATGGAGACAAGCTCCTATGATTTACAGAGTAGGAGAAATAAAATATACAAAGACTCAGCTGTCAAGATTTTATCTCTGGGTTGTTAAGTATAAATTTTTTAAAATACAAAATTAGCACAAAATTCAAAAGCATTAAATGAAATTGTTCAACAGCCTCTTACTGTGGGTAACTTAGGAGGCACTTTAAGAACATGCAGATATAATTTGGAAAGAAAACTCTAATGATTCATAAAATTACCACAGTTCCCATGTAACAGAAAACAATAGAGCCCACTACAAAATATAGACAGAGCATTCAAATCATTTTAATGGTTTTTCATTTTTTTCTTTTAAACTCTCTGCTCCTTTTATCACTAAGATCTTTTTTAAAATGAAAAGTAGAATGTCCCTGCTGCCCATTTTCTTCTTTTATTGTTTCCCTTTTGTTCTAAAAATGAGGGTAAAATTAAGTGCCTAGATCACTAGAGATTTCCAGATGGTCAGACAAACGAATACTCTGGCTCCTGGGCCTGCGTTTTTTATAGATGTGGACACTCTTCCCTCTCTCTCTGTCTCCATGGCTCTTGTTCAATACGTGTTTGATTTAGCTTAAGTACCTTAAATATGTGACAACCAAATTTCTGTCTTGAATGAAGACTGAAATTGATTTAATTGCTAAAATCAAAATGGAAATTTTCTATGCAGTTAGAAAAATGTTCCTTTATTTTCCTGGTATTCTTGTTTGAAAGAAAATATTAAAAGTCTGTATTGTATATTTTGTAATTTTTGCAGGTTGTTCTGAAATATAACTATGTTTATTTCTTATCTCCCTTCCTGATGGGCACCCTTCCTCTGATTTATTTCACTCATCTTTTTCCTAGTTTCCTAGAGCTATTATTTTATCATCCCCAGGCCGGTTGGCCTCTCGTTTTCATGTGTTCCTCTACTACTATACTCTTGATCTTGAACCCTAGCACGTAATAAGCCTACAGGAAAGTACTAGGTAACTGTTTTTTGTAAGCTTTTTTTGTAGCAGTGACCAAAACACCCAACAAGAACAACCGAGAGGAGGAAAAATTTATTTGGGGCTTATGGTTTCTGAGGTGTTAGTCCACAGATGGTTAACTCCATTGCTCTGGGCCAAGGTGAGGCAACACATTACAGAGGCACAGCAGAGGGAAGCAGCTCCCTGATGACAGCAAGGAAGAGGAACTGGGTGGTGGGGGTAGGGTGTGAGGAAGGGGCCCCAGGGAAGATGCATTCCTCCAGGGAAAGTGTCCCCCCATGACCAACCTCCCCTAGCCACGCTCCACCTCCCTACGGTTACCACTCCACCCAGTTCATTCAAACCAGATGGACTGATGAGGTTACAGCTCTCACACTTCAGTCGCTTCCCACATTCCTACATTAACACAGGAATGTGTTTTGGGGGACATCTCATACGCAAACCATAACAGTAACAAAATGCAAATGTTTATTTTAATAAATAAACATGTACATGTTGCTTACTATATGCCAGGCATTGTTCTAGGTGGTCATGAAATCATCAACTCATTTAAGCCCCATAAAAACTGTGAGGTAAATACTATTATTATCTCCAATTCACACATAATCAACCCAAGGCAGAAAAAGTGACACAACTAGTTAATGATGGATTCAGATTCAGAGTCATTCAGTCAGATCAGTTTTAGAGCCCCTGCTCTTAATCACTGGTAGAGAAAGAATATGAAGGAGCAGAAAGGAAAAAACCACACAGAATATGAAGGAGGAGGAAGGTGAAGGGAATTGCAGGTAGAAATGGAGGAAAAGAGAAATGAATGGCTGGTTCATTAGGGATGAACAGGGAGGAGGAGGAGCAATGGAGGAGCGGTCATGAATTCAGAGCAGAGACCTGGGCCTGAAGTTCACAAGGGCTGTGGGGCAAAGAAATGTAAGGCAGGTGTGACCACCCTGGTGGGAAGTTTGGCCATCCTGAAGATAAATGGAAACTGTGATGGCTCAAGGTCATTGGCAACTGGTAGTGGCAGGAGAAGGAGCCATGACTGGTTCTCCAGGAGGATGGAGGAGTCCTAATTTTCTGGGTTTAGTAATGTAAATAGTTCCACCATGGCCAATTTTAAACAGTAAATGTGGTTTCCCCGAACTCAGAGCTGGGAAGAGATGCACAGCAACATACATAGTGATACAGTGTTGCCATGCTGGATGGAAAAGAACTCAAGGGCAAGAATAATAGTAAAATAATCAAGAACTGATGAATTTGAGTATTTATTAAATTTGCTTTTAATATTATGAAATATACTTTAATGGTTTATTTTTTTATTAATTTAATTTTTATTAATGGTGTTTATTAATCAGCTCACTAAATTCCTAAAAATACCAGACCATCTCTCAGGAGCCTCAGGGATGTGGTTACCCAAATACACCCATTTTCAGATATGTGGATGGATAACAATCTGGATGTTTGATCTAATAATTCACCATAGCGTGAAGTAAATTCAGGAAGAGAGTGACAAAAAAGAATGATAAAGCTTACAAAAAAACAATATGCACTCTAATTGGATGAATAGAAAAAGAGGTCAAGTGTGAAACAGAGAGTTTGAGAAGGTAAGTCCATGCAGGACTGAGTCTTCTGCTGTACCATGCTACATGCTACTATGCTCTCAACAACCTAAGCAAAGTCTTACATCTTCTTTCTTTGTTTTGCAGAAACTTTTTACTCATTGGAAATAATCACAGCTCAAGGAGTAGAGGAAATGTCATAAAATGACATGCTTTTGGTAAGCCATAATGATAAACTACAAAAAGAGAATGCAACTGAGGAATTTAATGAAGACAATCTATGCATAAAGCTGGATGTGGCACTGAGAAAAACATGCATGGAAAGTTCTGATATAGTCAAATATCACAGGCAACTAGCATCCTTTGGAAAAAGAGGTCTGTTTCACAGACCAAGGTTTCCCCAGAGTCAAGCAGAGTCCACTACAATAATTTTTCAGGAACAACTTTCCACTAAATGGATATCTGTTCCACCAGGTCTTTGAAATTCCTATCACTTGAATACAAAGGGTATGTATGAAATAAAAAAAAACTTTCTTAAATGGAAAATATTCTACATTTTTCTTTATCGCTTAAGATTCTATGTGAAAATTCATGAGTTCACAAAGGAATGCATATTTAAATTTCTGACCTCCAGCTCTTCCTGTAATTTTTACTAGGTGTGCACAATATAGAGTTTAATGTATAAAGCACTTATCAAATGCTTGTCGAATTGAAAGATTAGGGCAAGATCCATCTCATTACTTCAAACTGCCAAATAATGGGCTGTTTTGCTAATTGACACCTGAACATATAATTATAACTGGCAACTCTACATAGCAGAGTGCCTTAGGTCAAAGAATCAGCTAGCTTCCAGATCCCAAGTGGCAAGCTGGGGATTGAACTGGAAGTTAGTTAACACAGTTCTCACTTTTATAATTGCAAACAGGAAACACAGCTGTAAGCCTCAGGTTGACTCTGGTAAAGCCAATACTGAGACTGAGGCCTTTTCAGTTTTATTGAACTCTGTTCTGCTCCCCTGGTGCCCTTTTGCTCAAGTGGTAAGAATTTCCTGCCATGACATTCTATTGAAGTTAGAAGGGACTGTATCTTCCTGCTATAATTGACATGACACAGCTTGGACAAAGTATAGTAACTATGTCTACTAAGCTCTTTTTCCAGAAAAATCATTTACTGAATCTTTCTTGAGCATCTACTATTAAGGAAGCACTGTGCCAAGGAGATAGAAGGAGTAGTAGACTAACTTTTATAGACTAACCCCCTCTATGCCAAGGGATTATGCTAAGTAGGGCCACAGGCTTCATGTCATTCTGTCCTCACACAGTTCATTTACAGATGAAGACAGAGAGCTGCAGAAAGGTTAAGTTCAATGTCCGAAATAACATAGCCTGAAAGTGGTGGGTGGGGCCCAGAGCTGCCTCTGGGCTGTCCTACTCAGGGCTGTTCTTTTCAATGTATCATGTTGCCACTTACATCACAAATTATCAGGCCCTAGCACGAAGCGAATGCAATCAAGTTTTAGTGTTCTGGAAGATGAAGGAAAAGATGCATATGCAAAAACTCAGTTACACACAGGAGATATGCATGAATGCTCTTCATCATGGCCTGGGAGGCTGAGAATGGTTTTACAGACAGATTAAGATAAAAGTTGGGCCTTTATGGAGCCTAAGTGGAAAAACTGGACCTTTATAGCATGGGTAGGAAGAAAAGAAGGGGACATATTCTTCCTCAGATGACTGCAGGGAAAGGCAGGGCACAGATCTGAGTAAAGGCACAGGTGGGAGGAATAGAGACACATTGAGGGAAGAATTTACTTCCAGGTAAAGAAAGCAGACTGAACATGCAGAGAGAGCTTTCTCACAGAAAATCCTGCCGAAATGACAATAAAAGAGATTTTTTTCTTTTCCCAGATATAAACCTACAAGAGTAAGGAGAACAGGAGGGAAAAAACAAAAACAAGCCAATTTTGGAAGCTGGAAAGTGGATTACAGTGGCAAATGTCTCTAACAGACTCTAGAAAACAGAATCCTATGACAGTAGTGGGGAAAGTTGCAAAGCAACCCATCTCTCCTTCAAATTCCTATCAGCTCCAGGATATCTGGATGCAGGAGTAAAAGGGAAGGAGTGGTTAATGAAAGAATTGCTTGCAGGTCTATTTCAGTAGTTGGACCTCCAGATCTCCTCCCCAGCTGGGCAACTGTCTGTCCTCCACCCTGACAAAAACCTGAAGTTTTATTCTTTGGGAAGAATGAAATAGAAGGTTTATGGACTAAGAGATGGTATGAACAATTGGGAGTGAGAGAAAATGTGGACATTAGGTGAATTGACAAGTACTGGATGACAAGAAGCCCCAGCCAACTGCCACCTTCTTTGCATTTGGTTTCCTAGATGTTGGTAGCCAAGCTTCAGTCTCCAGAAAGCAGTTCAGAGAATCTTCCTCTGGAGCCTGGTTCGAAAGGAATGATCTAAAGATGTGAACACTGGAGGCTTCCCAATTAAGTGACCCAGTCAAATCTTTACAATTCTATGACCCAGCCCAAGCCATGAAGTGTGATCAGAAGGATAAACAAAAGTTAGAGAACCCTTGCTCCTAAAATAAAATTTAAAAAAGGAAGGATCTCTCTGAATCATATTCCACACAGAACTCGTAATAAAGATTGTTTATAGTATTTCAATCTACTTATAAAAGAAAATTCTTATTTTTCACCTTTTGTGTCCTTGGCAATTATTTGATTACAAAATTGGTGAAATAACCTCAAATGCATGCAGGGCTAAAAGAGAAGGCTATTAGCACACATGCTTTAAACAGCCCTTGGAAGCACAGAGTATTCGGAGGACACACAGAGTGCAGTGCACAAGTTATCATCTTCCTTTAATTAAGTGAATCAATACACATTTGCTCAGGGTTCTGCTGAAAGGACCTGGTCTTTTTAAATATGCATGTCCACCTCTGAGGCATCAAAAAATTGGTCTTTGCAGGTTTAAAGAAATGACGAGGGTATTCCACTGTTATTCTACAGGTCATCCTAAATGTCACTTTTAAGTGCATGTAGCAGGATAATCTGAGAGACTAATTCTGTTCTAGCTGATAAAGAAATGGGTGGGGAAACCCCCAAAAGATATTTTTCTCCTTCCCTGCCTCCATGTGAAAGAATGATCATCTTTTGCTCCCCAGGAAGTTTAATAACTCTCTTTGCTGTACCGGCCAGGCCTCTGAAAGAGGAGGCTGGGGCACTGCCCTCAGTGGGAAGGGGTGGAAGGTTCTGTATGATCTGAAAGGGTTGATGTCAATGATGACATCGATAACATGGCATGTTATCTGAGTGCTGATCACTATTTTAGAAAGTGTTCATAGAACATATGTTAGAAATTTACATATAGTTTACTTGATCCTTGCAATAATCTTGTGAAGAAGGTATTATTATTGTCATTTTGCAAAGCAAACAACTGAGGCAGAGTGGGTACGAAATTTGCCCAAGGCTACCCAGGTAGTAAGTGGCAGAGCCAGAACTTGAACCCAGGTAATTTGGCTCCAGAGCCTACTGACTTAATCACTTCTGGGGGATGCTTGGAGCCTGGGAATGCCTGAACTGAGTAGTGGCAGCTTCCAGAAGTGGCAGAATCCTCTGTCATAAACAGTGCCCAAGATCACTGATAGGTGGTGTGTGCAGTCTGAGATCCCAGTACTACACTACAACCTGGCAAGTTTCAGGGGTCGAGTTTTATTGGCTTGGATAGAGAGATTGCAGGGCACAGCAGAGCCAAATGTTTTCAAATCAACCAAAGGGACTTGCAAATGAGCCTCTCTGCAAAAACTAGGATGGACAGAATCCATTTCAGCAAAGGGAGTGTGCACACTTCTGTCTTCATTAGAAGATGTACAAGTCTTGCAAAGCTCTAAAACTCAAAGCTTCAAACAGTAAGTATGTGAGGCAATGGATGGACTAATTAGCTTGATTGTGGTAATTGTTTCACTATATATATATGTATATATACACATACACACACACATATATAAATACATATATCAAATCATCACATTCTACACCTTAACTATATACAATTTTTATTTGTAAATGATACTTCAATAAAGCTGGGGGTGGGGGGAACCACCTCCAAGCTTCAGAGCATGCAGGCTCTCAGATCCAGAGATGAATCAAAATGAGTTCTGCTTCGGAACATAGATAAATAATTAAATAGGAGGGCAGTTGCTAGTGCTGAAGTTTAGTAGAAGGAGGAATTTGCAATGCCTTGGATTAACTAAATCCCCACTGCCCAGCCTGTGTGACCGAGTACCCTCGCCAGTAGCAGGGTAGTAGTCTCGCCAGCATGGCCTCTGCAGTTAACATTGTCTCTTGCCTATTTCCTATGGCACTGAAGTGCACACCCACACCCCTATTCTTTAGTCCCTGCCCCAAACCATCTCACCCCAACTAAACCTTAAGACACAAGGGTCTCTGTACACCTTGAGCAGCCATTCAGTGTCCAAATCCCAGTAAGCCAGATGTCTGAGGGAAGACATGTGTAGCAGGGAGAGAAAAGTCTGGGATTCACTGCTAACTCTGTGGTGACTTGCTCTGTGACCCTGAGGAGTCACTTAATTTCCCTTGATCTCTTATTTAAAGTATTCATGTCATAGGATTATCGCAAATGTTAAATGAGATTATATTATGAAAGGCATTTAGCTCAATAAATGGTAGTTTTATAGTGCCCAGTCAAAAACTTTGGTCAAATTAAATTTAATTCACCTGCAAAACTGAATGTAAAGAAAAATATGCACAGCAAAATAGAGCTCACAATTAGTGATCAAGATGTATCTTGAGAAAGCAACCTAATTAAAAAAGTATTCCTAGAGGAATGAAAAAAAATAAACAAAAATGTAGCTGATGGGACTATAATATAGGTCAAGTAAATATTCAGAATTTTAGTAATTTTAAAAGAACTTTTGGCATACACTGAATTTATATGTAATTTCTAAGTAGAGGACATTAGAGAACCTTAGAGGTTTTCATCACGAACTACTTGTTTTCATCTGTTTTGATGCATTGCCTGTGAATTTCTTAATTTTCATTTCTATTGACCCGAGGTTTCCATTTTTCTAAGGAATGAAAATAAGAAATTCAGTAAAAATAAAAATATTAGAAATCATCTTGAATTTGATTGGGAAAATGACATTAGTCAAGATAATAAACAGTTCTGTCACATGAAATTTGCTTAAGCAAATTAAAAGTATTAGATAACTGAAATATCAATAAAATTACATGCATAATAATGCTTCACTACTCACTTTTATTTTCAGCCAAAGATTTCCCAAATAAAAATCCTAACTCCTACAGGGTAGTTTACCTGTTTTAAAATAATATTTAATAAACCAAAATTTCAGTATAAACACTTTAATGATTTATATAATTTCTTACACTCCTGTCTTTGATGATTTTTCTAAAATATACTCATGCTGTCCTGCCTTTTGCAGTGAAATCCATAGATCTCAATATAACCACATAATGACTCATTATGAATTAATGGTTTGTTATCATTACAATTAACCTTTCTGTTCAGCAACAAAGCCATGCCCTCAAAAGGTACTGTGGCAGAGAGCAGTTTGTGTCCCATTTAAATAGCTGCAAACCAGCATGCAGTTTAATGATTTCATAGTTTTTCTTATACAGACTGGCAGCTATTAAATCTTAATGCTTTGAATAAAGAATAGCAGTAGACTCTTACTGTTTTCAGTTCCTGAAATATTAGTATGCTCTATTTTAAAATAATGTGAACCCAAGGCTGGGATGTAGTTCAGAAGTACATTTGCTTAGCATGTGAGAGGTCCTGGGTTCAATCCCCAACACCAAAAATAATTAATAATAATGTAAATCAGAAAATCAAATAGCCAAAATTTTCAAGAATAACTAGATTTGACCAAGGATCTGTGGGTAAAGTACGTGGACTTTGGTACCTAGGTTATCAACACTAGTTATGAACTCGGAAGCTTCCATTTTACTTATATTAATCTACTTTTGGTTCTTAATTTCTTAAGGAATCAAGTACTTTAAGGATGTAAAGTGAGAGAGCATCAATATCATTTCCCAAGTCAGGTGTGCAAAAAATACCATGACTACTTTGATTAATATGACAGAATTCGTGATACAAATGTATTTTTCATATAACTGAGTTAAAATTTAATTTTCTTCAAACAAACTCTGTTCCCGTTCATTTTTGAATACCTCAGAGCACCTGAGTGAGGCCGTACCTGTGCGTAGCTAGCAATCAATTATTTCCTGAAATCATCACAGGAATATGAGGAAATACAGTTTTGGTATTTCATGAAATGCAGCAACCCTCCAGTAAGGGTGAAAACAACACATATGGACACATGGCCCCTTTGGAACACAGAATGGGGGAGGGCGCAGAACAGCAACAGGAAAGAAAGCGAGCAGGAACCCAGGGCTGAGCACCCAGGACTGGAGTAGATGAATGCTCAAAAGGACCTCTCCTTCCTCTTGTCCCCGGGGCCATCAAAGGTTATCAAGGCTTCGGTTTCTGTTCTTGGGACTCCTGATCTAGGAAATTTGGGTCTTCTGGTCTCCTGTATTCTCACTTCTTACCATGTGAGACTACTAGGTTCAGATATACCATGGCAGGACAAGGTTCAGGACAAGGTTCAGTTCCTGTATCTGATACACAAAATTAACTTAGGAGATCTCTTATTCCATAATCATCCAGCATCATTAAATCCCTCTTCCTTTAGTAATGCAGTTAAAGTTTTAAAAACCAGAAGGAAATGATTTGACAATTTACTCTTAAGCAATGTACTAAGGACTGGTATTTGGCAAATGATTAAATACCAGTAGTAAAGGAAAGGGTGGGGGCTAGCAAGATCACCTAATAATTCCTACCACCCTTGTAAGTTGAGAGCCCGTGTGCCTTCCTATTCAGAAAAGGAAGCAGAGTAAGAAGAACACAGATTAATTAGAAGAACGGAAGAGTGGATCCTGATCTAGTAAACGCTAATTGTGCTATAGTAACCCAGTCAGACAGTTTTCTTCTACGCAAAACAGAAGAAATAACCTCTTTCAAGATGGCTGTGCACATGATGTACACAAAATGTCACCCAAATATTCACTGACAGCACCCATTTCCACAAATAGATCAGTGGGTCTAGCAAATCAAGCTTCAGAACTTGTGAACACATATCCACCATGGCCACACGATGCTTTGTGCTATCTCAACACAGTTGTTTAGGTGAAGTATTCATTAGGGATAGCAGCAGAGACACGACCGGCCACCATCAAAATATTAACTGATAATGGTGATGGGAATAAGTCTTAGGTGTGGAAAGAACACCTTCCAGAACCAACATGAGAAGATATACTTATTATTGCTTCTAATACTATCCTAAACAGATGCAAGAAAATAACTCAAGGGTCACTTATTGCCTTTTATGAAATCTGTTTACTTATATAACTGTTTGGTCAGTAGATTCCAGTAGAAATGCTGAATGTCACAACTGTCAGTAACTAGTGCAGAGCTATAAAGTTGGGACTTTTTCCAAACGAGAAAGCTGTTCCAAACTAGATGGCATCCTCTAACACAATCTTTATTTTCTTGGCAAAATGTTTCAGTGAAATAAATATGTAGGCTACAAAACAATTACCCATGTTGACAAATTATTCAGTTTCATGGATTTTTGCAATAACACAGAGACCCTTGGCCTGGTAACTGCTGCTTCATATGTTAATATTTAAATGCTTTTAATCATACATCTTTGTCCATTAGTATAATTTCTCACTATTAACATAAATTTATCACATCACCAAATGTAAGCATATGGGGAAAATGTTTCCCCTACAGAACGTCCACTTCCGTTTTTTTGTGTTGGGCAGTGCTAGGGTTTGAATCCAGCGCCTCGTTCATGCTAGAAAAGTGCTCTATCACCAAGTCATGTCCCCAGCCCCTCAGTTTTTTAATAAGAAATGTATCTGGGTTGGGGGATGCAGCTCAATGGTGGACTGTTTGTCTGGAATGTGTGAGGTCTTGGGCTCACCCTTGAACTGTTAAAAAGAAATATGAATGTATCTCTCTGTCTTTGACTGAAAGAGCCTCCTTGCCTTCCTGGAGATGTCCCTGGAAATCTCAGAAACAGCCATGCATGAGTTTCACAGCTGGAAGCAATGATTTACTTTAACTAAAGGCGATCCCTTCTATCCCTTCTGCTGTAATTAGTACTTCTGTCAATCAATCAATCCATCAACCAAAGAAATAAAATGCCCTGAAAATAAAGCTCTTTTTAATGAACCAAATAGAGTTAAAAAAAGAAAGATAAAGAAAACTAAAGATCTGAAGCACAGGAGCCAGGGCTGGTGTACACCTTACCACTTAATTGGACTGTTTCTAAAGTACAAGTGTAACCACCTGCTGACCAAGCACCTTGTCTCGTGGCCAGACCTAAATAAAAACTGTGAAAGAATCCCTCTGGCACGTCTAACCTTGCCTTATTCACCCTTTACACGCAAGGCCTGCCCTCCAAATACACATGCCCCTCTCAAACTCCAGAAATCCCTTTCATCAAAATCATCAAGTACTTGTTGAAATGGTTGATTCTTTTTAAAAAATTTAATTTGTTCTTTTAAACTATATATGAAAGTAGAATGCAGTTTGACATATCATACATACATGAAGTATAACTTCCCATTCTTGTGGTTGTACTTGATGTGGTATTACACTGGTCATGTATTCATATATGAACATAGGAAAGTAATGTCCAATTCATTTTATTGTTTTTCCCATTCCCATCTCTCCTCCCTTTCCCCGATTTCCCCCCTTACCAATTAGTGGAACCTTTTCTCCCCTCCCCAATGTGAGTCAGCATTCACCTATCAGAGAGAACATTCAGCCTTTGGTTTTTTGGGATTAGCTTATTTCACTTAGCATGATAGTCTTCAGTTGCATCCTTTTACTGGCAAATGCCATAATTTCATTCTTCTTTATGGCTGAGTAATATTCCATTGTATATATATACCACATCTTCTTTATCCATTCATCTATTGAAGGGCACCTACTATGTTGGTCCCACAGCTTAGCTGTTGTGAATTGAGTTGCTATTAACATTGATGTGGCCTTGTCACTAGAGTATGCTGATTTTAAGCCCTTTGGGTACAAGCCGAGGAGTGGGATAAATGGGTCAAATGGTGGTTCCATTCCAAGTTTTCTGAGGGATCTCCATACTGCTTTCCAGAGTGATTGCACCAATCTGCAGTCCTACCAGCAATAATAAGAGTACTTTTTCCCACATATCCTCACCAACATTTATTGTTACTTGTTTTATTTTCTTTTGTTTTTGGTACCAGGGATTGAACCCAGGGGCACTTAACCACTGAGCCACATCCCCAGCCCTTTCAAAAATTTTATATTTTGAGACAGGGTCTTGCTGAGTTGCTTAGGGTCTCACTAAGTTGCTGAGGCTGAGTTTGAACTCATGATCCTCCTGCCTTAGCCTCCAGAGTAGAAGGGATTGCAGGCGTGTGCCACTGCCCCGGCTCTACTTGTGTTCTTGATAACCGCCCTTCCGACAGGAGTGAGATGGAATCTCGGTGTAGTTTTAATTTGCACTTCTCTAATTGCTAGTGATGTTGAACATTTTTTCATATCTATGTTGACCATTCATATTTCTTCTGTGAAGGGTCTATTCAGTTCCTTTGCCCATTTATTGATTGGGTTATTTGTTTTTTTTTTTTTTTTGGTGTTTTTTTAATTCTTTATATATACTGGAGATTAATGCTGTATCTGAAGCAGAGTTGGCAAAGATTTTTTTCCCCATTCTGTATGCTCTCTGCATGTTCTTGATTGTTTCTTTGCTGTGAAGAAGGCTTTTAGTTTGATACAATCCAAAAATGATTGATTCTTGATCACCAGTCCAGACCCAGAGAATTGGAATCTCTGGGGTGAGGCTCCAGAATTTCCATTTTTAAACAAGGTCTGAAAGCAATTCTTATGCACCCAAATTAGAGAATCACTATTTCTGGTTCTCCTATTGCTTCTCACTTTCTGAAAACCTTTGGGATTTCTTCTACCCTGTCTGAATACAGAGAGGTTTTAAGGGATTCTCTGGTCACATTCACATGTCTCACTTCCACTTTTGACCAGAGGATAGCTGAATTACTTTCAGCTGAGGAGCCTGCTTTGTGAAAGAGGTGACAGTTGAGTCTGTAAAATTTGGATATTGGGTGGAAGGGCACCCTCAGCAGAGAAAAGTGAAAGGAAAAGCAGGAATGCTCTCAGGGGAACAGGGAGCAGTTGAGTTTGGCCGAGGTGCCTGAATAATTTCTACTCATATCTAGAGAAACAAACCTGTGCCTGCTGAGCTCATGCATATAAGTGGTATGCATATTAGGTAGATCAAGGAACCATGAATGTGGATCTGCTTTTGAAAGTTCAAAATATTTTGCATATGGTGTTATTATTTCATGACCCTAAATTAAAGAATTTAAATTCTGGGTCTACAACAGGAAGCAGAGAGAGAAAGAAGTAGCACCTTTTAAACACTTAATGTGTATTGGCTCTCTACTAGATATTTAACTATTTGATCTTTATCAATTCACCAGTATCTCTCTGAAATAATATTTTCCTTAGTATGAAACCCAAACCAGTAGACATTAAGATATTTGCTCAAAGTTGCACTGCAGATACAAGGCTGGGGGTCATCTCCTTTTATATCGTGGTTTCTTCTTCCCTCTCATATACTGCCAGATAAACACATTTCTGGCATCACCAGAATTTAAAAAACAAACATACTTTATCAATGGCACTTTTTAGGAATGAGGAATTGCTGGCTGTTGTACTTGCTTCCTCAGAACTTCTAGTTTGGTGATGGTGCGCTCATGCTCCGTTAGCTTGACTGGAATACGCAGGAATGCTGTGGAAGACAAGGCTCACAGCGGGGAAGGGAGCGGTCCAACACGGGCCCTTGGTGTCACCAGGTGTGCCCCAACATAGCAACTCTCAGGCACTTTTCTGACACAGTTGACACCTTAGAGTTGGGCTCCTCTCCAGGACAAAGGCACTGGCCTCCAGGCTTTGGGTATTTTCCGAGGGGGAAACACATACCTACAGTGCTCTGCTGGCCTTCAGAACTCCATCTAAAAAGCCAAAACAGCCTAGTTTGAACCTGCAAGAAACTGCCAAGATTTGACCTTATTGACCAATGAAAGTGGTAATTTCATAATCTCACCCAGAACATTCCAGATGTGTCCTACAGAGTTCTGTAGTCTGCATCCTGGCTCTGCTTTTTGGAAGATAACACTACCATTTGTCCCCAAATTCCCTGCATTTTAAAGAGCTTCAGGACACAAAATGTTAGCAACATGGACTGTTGTACTTAAAAATGCCGGAGCATCTTCCATCCAGCATCTTATTTTATCTTCGCAATTGTGGACATTGAAGAAACACAAAAAATGCCATCCATTCTTTTCCAACTCTTAAAATTCAGAGATGAACTGCATATGTTAGGCCATTTGTTTTATTTCTAGAAGGATTTTGTGAATTCATTCTCTCAAAAAATCAACCAACCAACCAAGCAACCAAATTGTCCCAGCTGAACAAGGATGGTATAAAAGCAGCTCTCTAGTCCTTGTCTTCAGTATCATTTCCTTCCCATGCTAATGGCTGTAAGCCACTACCCTGTGAATAAACCCATTTAGGTCTCCTACCTCCAGCTGCAAGTAGGAAATTAAAGCAAATGGAAAGCCAGGCGCTACAGCAGTTCCAATGCGGGTACCAGGCTCCAAGAGACACTCATCCATTAACCAAACAGCAGCACTTTCAAACCCAGCGGGAACCAGTGGCTCCCTGCTGAGAAACAGAAATTAACTTTGCGAGGAGATAATTCGTCTTTAGGTGGTTGTCATATTCAGAAAAGCTCTGGGTGAGACGGTAGGAATAGAGGGAGCAAAGCTCCTGACAACATAGCCACACATAAAACAAAGCTTATCAGGGAGCCAGGTGGCGCTGAAGATTGATGCTCTGTCTCGCTACCTCTGGGACACTGTGCTTGAAATGGAGCAGGAACTCTGGTGCCATTTGCCTCTAATGGCTGCTCGGAAAAACTAAGACTGCACAAGCAATGGCTGTAGACTGAACTCAACGGAAGGAGGAACAGTGAGAAAAGTGGAATCAGTTCTTTTTTGAAAATCAAATGGGTGCCTCTGGGTGTGGTTTTGCAAAGTGTGGAGGGCGAGGTATCAGAGGGTGCCAACAAAGAGACCTGTCGAGTGCAAGGTTGTCACAAAACAAGGGACCGGAAGTTGGAGGTTGAAATTCATCCTGGGATTAGGGAGCAAGCTGCAACAAGGCGCCACTTACTATTCAAAACAGATGAAGTGCAAGAGGTGCCTAAGACTGTGACACTATTTTGACTTACTCGAAATAACTTAATATGGGTTTGGACTAAGTGCCATGGAGTTAAAGTGTAAGAAAACTGTGATGTCTGCAACCTGAACAGAACACCAGTTTTAGAACCCAACATTTTCTGAGTGTCTGCACAAAGCCAGGTCCCCGCACCCAAGGAGTTTCCAATATATGTGATTCCCAAAGGCACACACAGTGTCTTTCTTAGAACCATTTGGCAAATAAGAGTATGTCTGTTTAGTCCCAGGGTACTAAGGCTATCATCCAGGTAGAGCAGGTAGAGGTATCATTTTTAAAAGTGTTTTAAGCCAGGTACGGTGGCACATGCCTATGATCTTAGCTACAAGGGAGGTTAAGGCAGGAGGATCACAAATTCAAGGCCAGCCTGAGTAACTTGGTGAGAACTTGTCTCAAAACATAACAAACAATGATGATAATGTCAATGATAATAATAATGACAGCTGCTGCAGCAGCAGCAGCAGTAGCAGCAACAACGAAGAGCTAGTGATGTCGAGCACCCACCGGGTTCAATCCCCAGTACCACAGAGAAAGTTCTATTTCTCCTCGGCGTTAAGTGAGATCCTATCAAGCAAGAAACGTGAATTGAAAGCCATTAAAAAGCCTGAAGACGGACAGGAGCAACTCTGTGGATTGCACACCAACCATATTAATTGGCCATTGCCCTACTAATTCTAATTTATACTTCCTTTTCTAACTGTGAATGAAATCTATGAGGCACCACAGCATAAAAAGCATGGTAGATGATAAAAGCCACACATTTCCTCATTCAACAGACTTTTCCTGAGATATACTGAGATATACTGGGAGCTGCACATGCAGTCTCCCTGCACTCAAAAATATCAAACATGGGGCAACCAAGACATAAACAAGCAGTTACAGAAGAGGTGTTGCCCTATGTCAGTAAACACCAGGGCATGGAATGAGGCCGAGGCAGACCGCTGCATGTGCTTAACTTTACAAAGCTCTCTCACAACTCGGTAAAGAAAGCATTACACATATTTTTTTTGTTTACAATTGCACCAGAAACTTAATCTGAACAGGTCTTACTTTCTTCTACATGCATTACTTATTTAACCCACATACTAGAGTTGTAAGGGTTGGGTTAGTATTATTTCTACCTTATAGGAGACTAGGGCTCAAGGAAGCTAGGCTTCCTATGAAAGGTCATACAGTCAGTGACAGCAGGTCTGGGATCTGATCCCATTTCTAATACCAAAGCCCATGCTTGTCTACTTACATGGAAAGTTTTTTAAAAAGTTAATATTCCTGTAGGGTTTCACTTTATAGAGTTCTTTTACATGTTCCAGATCACTAAATCTCCTGATAATGCTGTGAGGTAAATATCTCAGATCACAGGCAAGAAAATTGAGGCTCCAAGTGTTGAGGGATGAGACCTGTTTAGAAGGCTAAAAGGGATAAGATTAAAGACTTACTACCAGGTGCCAGATCTACTAAACCAATTCTTTCTCCCCTTACAGTCTACAGATGTAGATATAATCATTGTAGATAAACATCACAGTTATGTAATAATTGTTCACTAACTTTCCTGACTGTAAAGGGGAATGCAGGGTTAACTACTTTGACTGGTAGACAGAACACAGGGAGTGGACTTAATACCCACTTTCCCATATGTAGTTGCTTCTATTCTTTCCCCAAAGAAAAGGGGACATGCTGTGCTTCTCAGAACAATTTATTACTCTATATTAACACGTAATAGTACTGCTAATATACATCCCAACTTGGGCACAGGGTAAGAAAATGGATTTGAAGATTTGAGGGTTACAGGGTCAGCTATGGATCCCAGGGTCCTAGAATGAAAACCACATATCTCCAAACACACTTGTGTTGGTATCTTGAGAACTGAGATTAAAGAATCTGTCCTAAAAAAAATCTGTCCTGACTGCCCAATAATGGAAGAAATATGAACATGGTTGTTTATATATATTTTATTTTCATATCTTAAGAAATCTTGTAGGCACCTGCTATAGGGTAGAGCCGTTCAAATTCACAGGTGGAACTAAGTTGGTTTTCTGGTTTAGATCATTGGATTCCAGGAAGGATGATAGGGTTGAGAGAACTGTGTAAGGCAGAAGAGGTTCTCTTTACTAAATGTCTGAGATAAGCCATACAGGAGGACTATGTCCACTTCTCTTAGCTGGTAAAAGCAGCTGACTTGGCGGTGCCACATGTGGTAGCCTAATCAGCTAGAGGGCAGCACTGTGCTATCTACTTACCAAATGGCGATATTTAGAGAATCACAGAAGTAGGGATATTATACTGCACAAATCTCTAGCTGATGTTCTGGATCACAAGGCATCTTCCTTCTTTAATTAATGCCAACAGGCAGGTTCTTTCTTTCTTTCTTTCTTTTTTTTTAATTGGCTTCTAGGGAGCAAGGGAAAGAGGTGGTGAGGAGGATACACCTAAGCAGAAGAAATGGCTTAGAGGGACCATTTGAAGGTAGGGACGGGGTGGGGAGTTAAGAGGGCTCAAAAGTTTAAAGTGCCTCAGGGTCCCATACAGCCTTTCAATTTTGCTGATGGCTGTGCTTATGTTTTAAAAATAAAATATCTGCTGAGTGGATTAAAGCAGTGAATTGAATTCCCGAGGCTCCGATTACCTTTCCCTTTGCCAGTTTTTATCAGCAACAATCAGTAAGACTGTCAGGTCTGATGTAAACTTCTTTCCTCTTGCACTGCTTTTAGCTTCACAGCATGTGAAATATAGGATTAAAACTGTGTGTATGTGTGTGTGTGTGTGTGTGTGTGTGTGTGTGTGTGCACCTTCTAACAGTTGAGCCCAGTTGAGACGAGTGCTAAGGACAAACACCCAGGAACCAGGAGATCATCAGAAGGGTCAAGCCCAGGAACACCGTCTTTAGTCTTGGAGGCTGCATGCGCAGTTCTACCTTAGTCTGGTGCTGAGAAATAGGAAGCTGGGTGGCCAGTGGAGAGGTAAATGTGAAATGACACCACTGATGTGCCATCATGAGCACTCTTCCCACAGCCAAATGGGTGGACCATTTGACACAGCCCCTCTCCTGTGAGCACTGATTCTCTGATGAAGCAGTTGCCCCCAGCTACTGGCGAAGGCTGCTTCCTCTGTGCACCACAGCTCCTTGAAGGTTAAATGCTCTAACTCTGGAAGATGAATGGAAACACAGTCAACATCTTTGAATCAAGCAGGGCCTGTGAACTGCCAGAACTCTGTTCATGAGGAGCTCTGTATATATAAGACACACCAGCAGAAGAATGCACCTGGAAAGAGGGTACAGCACAAACCTGATGCTCAGCTAACATGAACCAGCAGGTTCTTTTTAGGTTCAACCTGGGCAGAAGAGGTGGGAAAAGTCTCTAGAACAGGATCTCTGTGCCCCCACAGATAAATACAAATGCAAGCACATGCTAAGGGTTCAATAAACATCTGCTGAACTGTACCAAATGGAATCAAGATGACTGGAGACTATCAACACCTGTGAATGGTTCCTGGTTCCTTAGGGGTGCCTAAGCTTCACACTGAGTTACTCAGATATCAGAGCAAAGAAAGATTTTCTTTTCCTATGAAACAGAGGTGATGATGGTCAAAACAATGGAGGAAATCTTGACAATAAGACTATTAAGAGAGAAGCAAATGGCAATAGGACCCAGCTAGCTACATGAAGCAGGTGTTCCTACTGGTGAATAAGCACATAGTTACCCTTAGTGTCAAACTAAAGAATGGCATTATTCCAAAGAAACCTGAGATGACCTTGATTGCCTACACACCACCAAATTGCACTTTAACAGTATTTTTCTACTGTAGGCTAGAACCACTTACTGGATTCTGAACATTAGGAACAAAACAACAGGTAATTGACTAAATCTAGCTTCCAGGAACTTAACCCATTTCAGATTTTGCCAGGCCTTCAAGGAATACTTAAGAGCAAAGATACTTGTCTATTTGTTTATTATTTTGGTTTTTGTTTTTCACAAATCTTTGGTCCCTTTGTCACTGCTGGGGTACTCAACAAATTTGCTATGTGTGCACTCAAATGGGCAAGGATTTTGAGAGACAGCAGATGTTGCTAGTAATCCTTTTCCTTAGAAAGAATGCTTTTTTTTTTTTTAAAATTCCATAAGAGTTTTGTTTGCATTCACTCTCCATCCCAATTTGGAGTAAGGGAGATACTGTGCATATTTTTAAAAAGAGGAAAGAATGTAATTTAGAAACTATTGATTAAATTTCCATCATCTCTTGGGTTATGAAAATTTAGACAAGGAAATTTTACCACATACGTACGAACATTAATTTTTCTTACAGAATTTGTAGACCAAATGGTCTGTAAGCCTTGAAATATCTTGAGATAAAGATGTAGGATAGATGACAATTCAGAGAATCAAGTGTTAGCAGGTAGCTGAGACGCTACATGGAAGGGAGTTTGCTCAGTGGAGTCGCTTCCACTTCAAGGCGTACCCCTCTCAGACTACAGTTCTCAGAATTGTCCTGCACAGAAATTTTTTTGATAACTTTGAATAAAGACATATATTATTAACTTAATAAAACCAGAAAGCTGAGGATGCTCTAATACCACGACTTAAGAATTCAACATGATTCTGATAAGCATGAGACCAAATTTATGAAATTTAAGAGTAAAAAATGTTTTTTTTAACCTGGATTCCAAATTGCTGGCTTTGTTAACATTGTCAGAAGAACAACAATGACAAAAATACTTAGACATTTAAATTTGTCGAAAATCAATATGAATAAGAAATTTAAACAGGTTCTTAGGAAGTCAATGATAACAACCGAAAATTTTGGGCTGCATTCATAGCAATATAATGTAGCACGCTGGCTCATGGTCAGATCAAATCGAAGGTAATTACCTTTTAGAAGTCTGTGTCATCCTCTTTGAGGGAAGAGAGCTTCCCTCAAAACAGACTAAAATAAACCACCTCTCTGCAAACTCCTTCTATTGTATTATCCTCTTATTTTCTTCATAACTCTTTTGACTCCCTGAGACCATCTTTCTTATTTATGCACTACTTGGTTTATTTGCCTTTCCCACCCTAGAGTAAACTCCACGAAAGCTATGACCTCGCAGGAAACCAGAACATGCCATTCCCAAAGATGCCCATTTGGTATATGGAGAAAGTTGAGCTGAAGGCACTTGAGAAACAGCAGCTGTAGAAAGCACTATCTGATCTGCCCTTTTCTTCTGTAGCAAGCCATAAAAATTCTTATGGGAAAGTTGCCTTCCCTGCACCAAGACAAAGAAGATAACTCTCATAAGTTCAGAGACAGCATCAGAGGAAACTACAAACAAACCCTACTTTATTGATTTCTTCTCATATATTTACCTCCCCATAGTTTGCCACCTCTGGAAGCCTAAAACTACTTTCCTTTGTCTTGTCACTTCTCTAAAATTTATTATTCTTTTTTGAAGATGCTATGTAAGCCAGAGTTCTAAGTCACTGCTCTGAGTTACCTTTCATTGAGGTTTCCCCTGTGTGATGTGCACACACATATTAATAGACATGTGTTTTTTTCTTGTTAATCTGTCTTTTGTTATAGAGGTAGGTACCAGCTATGAATTTAAAAGGTTTGTGGAGAAATTATATTTCCTGCTCAACACCTGTCCTATTGCCTGCTGTATTCCCTGCATCTAGAATAGTGCCCAAGATAGAATGGAGGCTCCAGAAGTATTTGTTGAATAAAATGTTAAACATTTGTGCTTGGCAGATTGTAGCAGATTGTGTGTAATTCTAGGTATCTCACTTTGAGAAACTGGACATTATCCAGAGGAAAGTAACCAGGATGGTGAAATTCTAGAAACTTCCACATTAGAGAAAGAGTTGAATAAGCTAGGAAAATTTAGTTCAAAGAAGAGAAGGATAACAGAAAACATGATAGTCATAATGTAGAAAAAAAAGCAGTCTTTTGCCCATAGTCTAAATGGCAAAACTAAACAGAATGGTCAATTACCTTACAGAGAAACAGATTTGGGATTCATTTATAAAAAAGAACTACGTTTACAAGAGGAACAGAGGTCAGTAATAGAGCCGATTGCTTTTCTGGAGTGATAAGTTTCCTTCTAAGGTGTGTATTCAGCAGAGGTCAGATGGCCACCTGTAGGGTGTGATGTCAAGTAGATTCTGAACTGAGTGATTGTGAGGAGGTGGGGAAATAACCAAGATAATCTTTGAGCTTTTTAAATTCTAAACGTTATATGATTTCATAGGTTTGTTTGTACACAAAGGAAATATTTCCCAGAGTATTCCTTGGAACACTGGTTTTTGGTTGTACCCCCATGTGTGTGTGTGTCGGGGGGATTATTTGGGAATCAGTATATACTATACCCCTTTTGTGACATGCTACTGAAAGAAACCTATTTTGATCTTGCAACCAGTTCTAACACAGTATCTATTAAAAACCTACACAGTCAGATCTTATAAAACAAATTATGCAAAGGTAGCCTACTCTATGGAAAGAGGATTCTTTTCACCTTAGAATGATCTTAAGTGCAAAAATGTTAGAATTTCTATTTCTACATTTTGGTCAGCACCAAAGCTTTAGGTTGAAAACATGGAAGATGTACAGTACCCAGAAAAAATTTTTTAAATCCTCTGCAATTTCATAAAGACAAATTAAACATTATAGGAATTGGCAGTGTCGTATTGATTTAGAAGAACACAAGCAACTCAAAAGACATCGGCATTCTGCTGAAAAATAGTTCCTGAACATATTTACTTTAAGAGTTATTTCTTTGAACACTGTGCCTATGAATAACTCACATATGCTTAGTTGCAAGATATTGAAAACATTAATATTTCATATGCTGAAGTGCTTAGAGATGAACATTTGTAGTATATTGTTGAAGTCAAACAGAAGGAAAAAAATGTGATTTTCCCAAGAAAAGACCCTTTTACTTTATTTTAGGTTTATTAATTTGATAAGAATGTACAAGATTAGACTGATTCATTCAGTCAACAAATACTTGGATATCCAGGTGTGTTTGTCATTAGAGATGCAATAAAGACACTATCCCTTTTTTCAGGAAGCTCATTACTTGGGAAAGAAGGCAGCCAGTTAAATAAGCTATTGTGATAAACTGATAAGAACAGTGGTGTGCTAGACCTGCTTCCTATTAGTTCCCAATATTAAATTTTTAGGACTTTTGCAAGCCAGTTATTAAACATAAACATCATTAATATGTAAGTGTATTATTAAATACACTCTATTAGAAACAAGGGTAATAAATACTCAAAACTTAACACCTCCCAGGTATTTTGCATTTTCCCCCTTTGTGCTCTTGAGACTGTTTATGGCTACTGAACCTGTGAGATGGGGGTTCTATATAATGGTGTGATACTTTCGTGTCTTCCCAACACTGCATTCAGTGTCTTGTTGACTGCTTAGAATTGGCAACAGTATTTATACCAAGGAAATCCAAATACTACAAATCAGGGCTTGATTTATTAATTTTCACTCTACATTTTTTCTCCTCCCAGAAAGTGGGTTGCTGAAAGTTAACCAGAACACTATTGGATAAGAACTACTTTTAATTTCCAAGACTTCAGATTAAAATAGGTGAGACCTCCATTAAAAGATAGAAGCTATCAAACACAGTTTTTGTTTTGATATTCTTGGCTTCAGGAATATTTTTAAAATTTTTTATACTAGGGATTGAACCTAGGCATGCTTTACCACTGAGATACATCCCCAGCCCCTTTCATTTTTTATTTTGAGACAGGGTAACACTAAGTTGCTGAGTCTGGCCTTGAACTTGTGATCCTCCTGCCTTAGCCTCCCCAGTCACTGGGATAACAGGTGTACTTCTGTACTAAAAAACATCGATACTTTGGCTTAAATGTATTTTTACCCAATCATTAGTTATTGAATAACCTATCATATGCAACACTCTGAGATGGATGCAGAATTATATTAGAAATAGTCCCAGATTTCAGACAATTTATAGTCTCATTGAGGAGAATGAAAAGATAAGAAGTAATAAAACGAGCAATCTATAACTTTTCAATGATGGTCTGGACAGCCAGCATTATTAGAATACAGAGAACAGGAATACTTCACATTCCAGAGAAGAAGTAAGAAGTATTCATAGATAGGATCTGACAGTTGAAGGAGAGTATAAAGACTATTTAGGTAGAAGAAAAAGTTGTGGAAGCGTAAGGGGTCAAGAAAATGCCATGCAAGCTTTTGGGGACAGTAACCAGACCCATTAGAAGATCTTAGTTACACAAAATACACAGTTCTATATAAGATAGAATTGTTTTCCATAGTTGCTCTTTATGGGACATGTTTGCAGGTTAGCAGGTTAAAAACACACAAACTGGAAAATTTTAGTAGCAAAATATGAGTGTAGTAAATCCATGCCAAGTCTGAAATCTTCACATGGGAACACTTAGGTGGAAGGGGGACAAGCTACCATACTTACCACCTGCTGACTGCCAGGGTTGATGGAAAAAACACCTTGGCCCTTGGACATTCCCCGCTCCTGTGTACTTCCTGAAACTGTGTCCCTGGGCAAAGGGGGCCATTTCTAATTTCTTCCCTAGCAAAGGGACACAGTAGGGAATACGCTGGGTGGTCCGCTGCTGCGTTTCAAATCAGAATCACATTCATATGAACATTTCCAGGTGCAGTTGTGCCTCCCGGAGTTCTGGTTCTACCCTGAAGCCATAAGCTCCAACATACTCTGTTACAATTGTGGGGAATTAAAAGTGAGTCTTAATCCTTCACTCCTCTCAAAAAACTTCCCTTATTGCTACTAATAATACTTAATAGGAAAAAAGGCTATGTTTACACAGTACTTCACAGCAAATAAATCTTACTCACCTGAATGATGCCATTCAACTACCGGAGTTGCAAGAAATGATATTACCACAAACTCTACAATAAATATAAAATAATGAGACTCACTTAAGACCAAATTTTGATGTTATAGGCCTCAAACCCCAGTTCATAATCCAGCATTCTTGCCGCTGTAGCAGGGGTCAGCGAGCTATTGCCTGTGAGCCAAATCTAATGGAACACAGTCACATGGGTTCATTTATGTATTGTCTAAGCTATTTTCCTGCTACAAAGGTACAGTTGAGCATAGACACTCCTCAGTTTATGATGGGATTACATCTTGATGGACCATCATAAGTTGAAAATACTGCAGGCGGAAAATGTATTTTATGCATCTAACCTACTGACCATCAGAGCTTAGCAACACAGCACACTACAGAATATCAGCTGCTCACCTTCATGATCATGTGGCTGGCTGGAGCTTAGGTTCACGCTCCTGCCCAGTGTCATAGACAGGACAGGACCACACACTGGTAGGCTAGGAAAGGATAACAATTCAGAATTCAAAGTAAGCTTCTCAGTTTGGAGATTCCTCAGAAAACTTGGAATGCAGCCATCATTTGACCCAGTATATATCCATTCCTTCAGATACAGACCCAAAGGACTTAAAATCAGCATACTACAGTGACACAGCCACATCAATGTTAACAGCAGTTCATTGCAGAATAGCTAAGCTATGGAAACAACCTAGGTGCCCTTCAATCGATTGGAAAAAGAAAATGTGGTAAATATACACAATGAAATATTACTCAGCAATAAAGAACAATGACATTATAGCATGTGCCAGTAAAAGGATGGAACTGAAGACTACCATGCTAAGTGAAAATAGGCAATTTCAAAAACCCAAAGGTCAAATGTTCTCTCTGATATGCAGATGCTAACACACAATAAGGGGAGGAGGGAGGGAGGAAGAGAAGGTCATAGGATTAGAAAACTGGAATGAAGGGAAGGGAGGGGAGACAGGAAATAGGAAAGACAACAGAATGAATCAGATATCACTTTCCTATGTTCATATATGAATCCACGACCAGTGAATAACCACAAGAATGGGATCCTAATTAGAATAAGCTATGCTTATGTATGTGTAATATTTCAAACTACACTCTACTGTATATCTAAAGGAACAAATAAAACACAAAGTACAGCTTCTACTGAATGTGTACCAATTTTGCACCATCATAAAGTAAAATGATGGTACATCAAATCACCAAAGTTGGGAAGCACCTGTAGTCACGACACTAGCTATACTGGTCACTCAGCTGTAAATGTTTACATCTAGCCCTTTACACAAGTTTGCTGAGTGCTCCAGTACTATACCATCTTGCCTTAGTTGAGAGGTCCCCCATTTCCAGGAACAATAGTGTGGACTCTTTCAGTTTGGCCTACAGCAGAGCTATCTAAACCTGTTGGGTCCTGGAAAGGGAACCTCTAAGCCAGAACAGCAACACATGAGAAATGTCATCTACAAATCAATCACAGACTCATCACACCAGAGTGCCACCATGGGATGCCTGGCACCAACATACAACTCAAGGGTGTGAAAAGCCCGTGGGAAAAGTTAAGGGTGGGAAAAGCCCATGGTTACAAGGTACTTGTCTAACTTCAGATTGGTCTATGATTTTTAAGTTACTATTTTTTTTAGGTTTGCAAGAAACTGAAGAAAAAGAACGGAGTAGAAAGATGGAACCAAAGATTTAAGAGATTAAATGAAAGCCTAAGGTAATGAAGCAAGCAGCTGACAGGTTAGAAATGGATTTTATGAAATTCCAGTCTCAGCTTGCTTCTTGCATTGCCTTTTCTCAAATTTCCTTTCACTTTATCCCCTATTTCTTTGCTTGACTGGAGACCAACTTCATAGATATAAAACAAATGTGACTTTCACTTTTGGGGGCTATAAATTAAAAATTTGCGTGTGTGTGTGTGTGTGTGTGTGTGTGTGTATGTGTGTACATGTATGAGCATAGTAGAATGAAAAGATGGCAGTGATCAAAGAATTCATTGTAAAGTCTGTTGGTTTATTATAGTGACCAAATGCTTGCCTTTTATATTCCTTCATATCTTGCAAGACTGAAGAGTTTAGCCAGTCAACCAGAGACACTTCATTTCCCCCACAAAAGGGGAGTACATTATCAGCACTGCAATGCCACCGAAGCCAAGGACCAGAATATTGTGTCTTGTGTTCGTGACATGATTGTAAAATAAACCTGCAACCCATTAGAGTAAGCAAAGCTCCCTTTAACTCACTGCCTGCAATTGACGTGTGGAGTTTGGTTTAAATCAAGCTCTAAAATGATATCAAGAAAGATGCAATTTGCTAGGTGAGAGGGAGTTCCCAGGGCTGGAATGCATGGTAGGAGCTACAAGCTGGAGAGTGACGTATGTAAATTGCTTGTGTCAGGAAGGAAGCCCACCACATCCCACATGGATGTTTTTTGACTTTCCTAGAGAACCAGATAGCAGATGGGTTGGGAAGAGTCTAACCCACAGGCATTTTCAGTAAGGACAAAGGGAAGAGGCTGTTCCTAAACTGGTCTCCATCTTTGCTAGTTGGCCCAGGCTGGGTGCTCAGTATATTTCAATTGAACGAAATGTTCCCAGGGGCCATTTCTTGAAAGAGGGGCTAGGAACAGGTTTTGCATGGAACATGCAACTCCAGGTACTGTGCTAGGAAAATGACATAAAGCACACAACTACCTCGTTCGAGTAGGACCCCATATCATCTTTTTAAGTAGATAACAGGATTTATTCATTCTATTTCAAACAAAGAGAAAAGAAATAAAAACCTAGCATAGAGGCCACTTATTCACACACATTTCAATTTTAAGATATAGGGTTAGATTTTAAGCTTGAGTTAATGAAAGGCCTTTCTAAATTAAAACAATCCATATTTGATAGAATGAAATCTATTATAAAGTAGAAAATTTAGTGTGGCTTTCAAATAGATACCAACTTCTTGGATAGTATTTCAGGGAGGGTCTAAATGATCTCTGTTTTGGGCAGGAATGGGCTTTTGAAGGGGATTTCAAGTTTGGTTATAAAAACTGAGTTTAATCTCAGGAAAAGGACGTAGTAATGTTGTTCTGCCTACAGAAGCATAGCAGGGAGATCTAAGGGTGTGGAAAAGAGAGTAAGCAGTAAGGACCGTACATGTTGAACTGATAAGAACAGAATGTTTGCTTATAGTCAAGACTCACAGGAATTAAATGCGTTAGGTAAAAATGTATGAGAGAGTATAACTGATTTGAAGTGATCATGGGATTTATGCCTGCATAAATGTCTGAAGATGGACAACTGAGCAGCTTTCTTGGAAGGATTGAGGTGGAATTGATAAGTGACTTATACCTATCTGAAGAAGTAGGTATAAATAATAAGCTTTCCATGGGGGAAAAATAGGTTTAAAAGGAAAGAAAAACTACATCAGAAAAGTCCTTCCCCCTTATACAAACTTCATTTCCTATGTCAGCAAAGACCACATTTTAGTCAGCAAGTTAGAAACCTGGGCATCACGACAGATCCTGGTGTTTCATCCCCAGGGAATAGTGGCCATGGGGTTCTACCACCAGACGCCCCTTACAGCTGCAATGCACTGAAGGTTTAAGACCTTCCCCATTCACGTTGAAATTCTAACCCCCAGGGTCCTCGTGACTCGGTTGGTACAAGAATAGATGATCTATGACCTCTCAATTCCCAATACTGTGAGAAATAAATTTCTGATTGTGATATTTTGCTATAGCAGCCTGAAAAAACAGATAATTCCTCTTCTTCCGTTTTCTACTTCAGACGTTTATCTCCTTACTTCTTTATCTCCTTAAAGAATTCTATTTAAAACTTAACACACACACATGCACACTGCTATGGTTTGGATATGCTTTGAGTGTGTCTCCCAAGGTTTTGTGTGCTGCAAGCTGAGTCCCCAGTATGGCAATGTGGACAAGTGATGGGACCTTTAAGAGGTGGGTCCTACTGGTAGCATCAATCACTCCTGGAAGGGATTAATAGAGTTCTTGTGGGACTCCGGTAATTCTTCCAAGAACAGCTGCATAAAAACTGCAAGTCTGACCCCCAGGTCTCTCATTTCCTGTTTCATCCTGTGATCTCTTCCATAAACATTATTGCCATCTGCTATGAGACCATCACCAGAGCCTGAACAGATAGGGCCTCCCAATCTTTGATCTTCAGTCCCTGAAACTATAAGCCAAATAAGCCTCTTTACTTTATACACAGTCTCAGGTATTTTGTTACAGCAGCAAAAAACTAACATACATGTATATAAAACCAGCTTATAGTATGGATTTACATCTCAACAATCATATAAGAAACACCCAATGGGACCACAAATCTGGTAAAGGAACAAAACTTGTCAGTATCTTAAAGGCTTCCCTGTTCTAGTCAATTCCTTCTCCCTCCTACATGAGGTAAACTCTGTAGCAATCCTTGGCTAGTCTTTATAATTTTACCACTTAAGTATTCCTAAACTATATATATATATATATATATATATAAAACACATATATAGTTAAGTTATATATATATATGTATATAATTTGACCTGTTACAAATGGAATCATATTTTACATATTCTTTTGTATGTTACTTCTTTCAACAATAAGTATGTTAGATTCACCCAGGCTATGTGTAATATGTAATTCATTCATTCATTTTCACTGCTATGTAGAATTCCCTTATATTAATTGTGCTAGTCAGTTTTCCGAGTATGACAAAGAAACTGAGATAAAAAATTCTAAAGGAGGAAATATTTATTTTAACTAATATTTTCACTCCATGATAATGTGGCTCTGTTGTTTTTGGACCTGTGGTGAGGCAGAACATCATGGCAGATAGTGTATGGTGAGGCAAAGCTGCTCACTTCATGGAAGCCAGGACAGGGATAAAACATAGGCTTGTAGGACACATCCACTGCAAGGACCCACTCCCTCCAACTAGGTCTCCTCTCCTAATTTCTACCATTTCCCAATAGTCCATTAATTTATGAATCTACCAATGGGTTAATCCACTGATGTGGACTAATGATTGATAGGATTCTCCATGATCCAGTAGTTTCAAAGGCCCCACCTATGAACACTGCTGCCTTGGGGATAAAGCCTTTAACACATGAGCTTTTGGGGGTCATTTCAGATTCAAACTATTACAGGTATCTATGACAATGTGTCTTTTAACCCTGCTGCTATGCCTTTCTAATGCTTTTTCCTCTACAAAGAACATTCCACTACCTTTCTAGATTCAGCTTTACATATCACCTCTTATAAAAGTCTTTCTTGAACAATTTTAATGTAGAAATGACCGCTATCGCCTGAGGTCCCAATGCACCATGTACAAATATGGATCATGGCAGATAAAACCCTGATTTGTCAGTATGCATGCCCTTCTCTAATAAAGAGTAAACTTGAGGGCAGGACTTTGGTTTCTTCATCTCTGTTGTTCCAGTGTCTTACACCGAGCTGTGTATTGAATATGCACACAAGACAATGTGTTGGTTGACATGCAAAGAGTTAGTTAGACAGTCTTCAAGTATAGCACTTAAAATATCAAAGAAACAAAAGTATATGTGATTTACAGTAACAGATAGATTAAAAAGGTGCACCTGGTATATAAGCCTGAGGTTCATAAATCTGGATTTAAACATCCCATAAAGCACTTGCCACAATAGCATTTGGGTATTAGCACAAGTCCTCCATGGCTGATATCCTAAAGCTCAATAACCCTCTCAAATGAGTACCAGCTTTGGTCTTCTTTATTGACCGACGACTCATATGACCACTTTCCTATTACTAGTAGACAGACAAATGCTAAATAAGCTTGCCAAGGAAAATACAGTGAAAATGAATTTATTAAGAGCTTACATTTTTCACCAGAGCACAATCTTCAAAGCAATATGCTGCACTGTCATTATCTCATTACAGTAATTTCAACACTTGCTCCTGTTAACTTATTAAAAAACATTTTAAATCATTTTCTTCATTGCAGGCACAACAAACTATCTCATTACCCAAATATGGATCACTGCCAAATGATATGGCAAGGGATGTGATAAAAGAAATGCACACACACAGGAAAAAGTCAGAGTTCGGAGAAAGGCATGCAAAGAACAATATGTAACTGTAACCCAAACTTGCCAGAGAGGAAGTGATTTCTCAAAATGTTGGTACTATTATTCCACAAGAGGGCTAAGAGATCTTAAAAAGCTTAAAATTTTTCTTGTATCATACCTAGGTAGAGCATAAATTAACCTCTACTATATTCTATATATGTGCATACCACCATAAAACAACCCTATGAAAACATATGGATGGAAACCTTTAAGTCAAAACAATAATAATGAATCATTCCGAACACACTGTCTAAAGCAGAGGTTTGGCAAACTACAACCTACAAGTGAAATTCAGCTGTGTTATACGTTTGTAAGTAAAGTGGTTTTTTTTGTAAATAAAGTTTTATTAGAACACAACCATGCTCAGTCATTTACATATTGACTATCCTTGCTTTTAAACTATGAAGGCACAGTTATCCAAAGAGAGATGAGTCACATGGCTAAAAATATTTACCATCCAGCTCTTTATAGAAGAAGGTCCACAGCCTTGCTCCTGGGCTCCTGGGCCAGCTGCATCAGCATTACCTGAGTATTGTTCAAAATGCAGAACAGCAGGACTCACCCAGACTGACTGGATCAGAATGCGCATATTAAAAAGTCATGATGAACATAAATATTAAAATTAGAAGTACAAAGCTCAAGAACATAGTCCTAAAGAGAAATAAAACTCCTCAAAAGGAATGGGCTTATTTCTAAATTCACAGTATTATATTACTAGAAAAATAGGCAAAGGCTACTTGTAAAGATTTTTATAATGATGAAGAAGAACAAAAAAAAGGAGGTAGAGTGCAAATTATGGAAAACATTAATATTGTATATGAAGGGGAGAGATTTCTAGCATCAATTTATACTCATAAAGAGAATATGGGACATGTGCAAATTATGTTAGCTCAGATGGCTACTTTTGTTTTGTTGTTGTTTTTCCATAAAAGAACTATTAGTATTGAAGCTGATATAGGCCTCAGTATCACTCTCCCTAGTACAAAAACAAAAAGTAAATAAGAAACAAATTTGCTGATTTCAACCAAGTCCATTTAGTTGTCATATTCATTTCCTTTTTAAATACTCCATTTTCTCTGTGTAATAGGAAAATTATTTTTTCAATAAGGCGAATGGGTTATGATTTGCTCCCTGAAAATAAACATGATATAAAATCCATTCTAAATCTCTATTTTATCATGCGTTATTTGTGTTCCATTTGTAACAGGTTATCTACTGTCATTTTGAGTTTACTATATCCAACACCATAAGGATCTGACAGAGATGAATACCATGACTTCTTTTTTTTTTTTATACCATGACTTCTTGAAGTTACAAAACTACTCTGTCATTTTTTATATTTAGTATCTTTAAGTTTTCAAGCTGGCAAGTTTTACCACATCCAAATTCAATACCTCTAAAGAGAAAAGAACCATTTTATGATCTTTCCTTCTAACCAATGGACAGAGAAATTTCGATTTGTGAAAATCACATGTTAAAATCACATGTGGGAATTGCTGGGAAAATAGCTTTGTGAGCCAGCAAAAAAGATGTCATGTAAGAATTTGATAGAGAAAGTCATCGTTCCTTTAATACAACTTTCAGTTGCTTGGACAATGCTTCCTTCTGCTCCCAAATAGAATCCTAAACGTAGCAGGTAGAAAATATATTTAAAAAAGAAATCCTTTGTCTAACTGCTTTCAAATTGGACCGTGATTGATTTCAAGATGACAAACTGACTTCTGTCATAGAAAATGTAGACATTTCTACCATTCTCACTCTTCCAGACAAAGAAGGAATGTGTTTACTATGTTATGGTCTTTTTTCTGGAATGTTACCAAATGTTACAAGTAGGAGGAAATTCTGAAGAGGCCCAGTTGCCTCTGCATAGAGATGAGGGATGAGGCCCAGAAGTTAAGCACACTGCCCAAAGTCATGTCACGAGTAGATGGAGGACCCTGGAGGACAGTTTTTTGGTGTTTTTCCTTTATTCTTTTTAAATCTCTGTACTTCCTGATCCTTAGTCTTGTGCCTGGCACACAGTAGGCATTCAGAAATAGTTTGTTCAATGGACTACAGATCCCTGAATTCCAGCCTTCAGTTTTTCCCATTGTACCCTGTCTGTTCATATTTAACAATGGATTAATCTCTCTTTTATCTTCCAAAAGATTCAGAAGTCACATTTCAAATTATGCTTTTACATAGGTATAATTAAATCTTTAAAAGGTGGGATGGCAAAGAAATTAGAGGCTAGAGTATAACAGGCATTTTACAACCTGCAGATGCCAACAGCAGGCAGCTCCCACCCTACTCCGCCCCCTCTCCCCCCACAGTATAACGGCAATTATATTCCAGGGTGAATAATATAATTATCTAAATGAAACCAGAAAGAAAAAAAAAAGGATACAACATAAAAGGATTAGCTGCTCAAGGACTTATGGTCGGGGGAGGCAGGAGGATGGATCCAGGCTGACAATTTCATAAAGTAGCCATCAATTATTTAAATGATTGTGACTTTTCAGACAGCATTCTGGACAGCAAGGGAAAAAAAAAAACACTATAAAATTTTGAAAACCATAAATTAGGAGAGAGATGCTTGTTATTTGGTTTTGGAGTGAAACGTGCTCTGCCTAGAGAAAGAAGCAAAAAGAAAGGCAAAGTCACCCTAAATGGGAGGTGATTTAAAATGTTACTTTTCCAAAAGTTCAGCAGAACAAAATATTTATCTTAGAGTACAAGTGTCTTGCTGTTAAAATCCAATACAAATGAAGCACTCAGCACATGAAAGGTAACAGGTTTTAAGCAGTACTACACGTAGAACAGAAAGAGTATTGGGCCAGGAGAGGGACCCGGATTCTACTAGTGGAGTTGCCATTTAGCAGACATGTCACCTTAGACAGGCTTTTAATGTGCTGAGCCTGACCCGAGTGATGGACATGGACTACCTTCTAAAGCATATTTTAGCTTTGAGAATTCTACTGAAGTCAAGTTTTTGTATGATAGACTATCAATACCAGCTGGGAAAAATTCATAATTCAGGTTTATGCAAAAATCAGGCTTTTATTAAAAAGAGCTATAACCTAGAAATGATATTTGCCCCATATATATGAGTTTGGATACAACATTACTTATTGCTTCATTATAGTGCCACCATATAAGTAAATCAGTCTGTGAAAAAAATAAGGAAATAGAATTAAATAAACCTAAACGTTTGCTATTACTTGAAGTATCTGTATCTGCTAAGTTATACCTAAAGCAATTGATTATTTCTACCCAGGCACAAGATCTGCAATTGGGTTAAGTAAGACACATGAGGTATCTGGTCAATAGTTTCATAAGCCAATTAGGCTTGGTTTCTCTAGATTTAACCAGTTAAGAGTAAAAATAGCTTTCGACTCAGTAGCTTATGATAATTTCTGTAAAACTATTATATTTTCCATAAAAAGCAGACATTATAAATATGTAACTAATCATATAAATATTTAACTCACACATTTTAAACAAACATAGGAACTTTATATTCAGATGTCCAAGATTTAAAAAAATACAGTACCCAGGGACTAATTAAAAACAATCACCAACTAAATAATAGAATTATGAATTACAACTATGTTTCTTTTCACTTTAAGATAATCTTTAATTTTTTTCTTATTTATGTTTTATGCATCAAAAAGCTTCTGATCATCTCTGCTTACAAATTTCTTGTCATGCTGACTGTTGAGGAAGTTCTTTCTACACTTAAACTTTGGCCCCTCTGACTACATTCCCACATTATTAACTCCTCTGGAAATGATAGATACATGAGACTATGCATTTGTCAAAACCCACTTTATAACACAAAGTGAATACTAATGCATGCAAATTTAAAAAGATCACTTAGGATGTCATGGTATCTCAGGATAGAATGTAGAATATAACAAAATCAACCACATTACAAATGTATAAAATAACTTCAGTGAAGGGAATGGGGGAAAAAGGTGCTGCCCAAATCATTTTAGAGATGAGTTTTAGACTCTGTAAGACTGAGTAGAAGCAAAAGAAAGTGTACATAAGAATGGTATACTAATTGCTAAGGTGGCTTTCCCAGGGGGTTAGGTTAGCAATTCTGATACTGCTATTCACATATACTAGAATCTAATAGTTAAGAAAATGAGTGGATAGATGCAGGGAGTCAGGTTTCCCACTGTTGAAGAGGCAGATGACAGTTAAGCAAAAGCAGGAGGCTAGAATGATTCATGTGGTAATGAATGAGAGTTGGATACATCAGCGGTTAAATACAGAAAGATTTTTTGATATAGCTATGAATATACACAAGGGTTAGAAAACACACATATACTTCTTCCTTCTTTCAGCTGAGTGGAACTAGAAATAATGACATCCAAGTGGGACTAGAAATAATGATAAATTCAAGTAGCAAGAAGCCTACCAAGTTCCCAGATTTTGGATTCTAATACCATTCTCCAGTTAAAAAAAAAAAAAAAAAAAATCAAAACCGAAAACTGGGATCCTTAGAAAAACAGCTGATTCTAAGACTGGGAAAGGAACTATGGAAGCCTGGAGCATTTTTCAAGGCTAATAAGTAAGAAAATGCTTCAAAAATCAACAACAACAACAAAACAATTATGTGGAAATAGGTGATATGAAAGTCAACTGAAAGAACCACTGATGGAACAATTAGAGCAACAAACTGAAGTAATACTGAGTTATAGCACAATATGTGATTCATGAGTCCATGTTGCTATAAATAAATGATTGAATGAATACAAACATGGAGTAGAGTAGAAGTATTCCAACTAATTTATGCAGATACTCCATCTTCAAGAAATGGGAGCATATCTCCCTGCTCTGGTGAGCACATGGGATGTGCAAACTGGCTTCCCTCCAGAATATGTATGGGGGAGGGGAAAAAAGTTACCTTATAGTGGAAAAACCTGATAAGCATGACCACAGGTAAGTAACCAAGGTTGACATCAATGGTGTGCAGTCATATCTATAGTCTATACCCCTGAGATGGTGTCAAAAAGCACATAATCCCAGTGAGAACATGAGAAAAAGTCGAACAAACCCATACTGCAGGACATACTACAAGATACCTAACCAGTATGCCTCAAAACTGTCAGGTCATCAAAAAAGAAAAAGCAGGAAACTGGTACATCCAAGAGAGTCTAAGGAGACATAAAAATTAAATGTTATGTAGTATTCTGGATAAGATCCTGATACTGGAAAAGAATATTAGGCTAAAAATCAAAACAAAAAACCCAATAAGGCAATATAAATAAAACATGGGTTTCAGTTAATAGTAATGTACCAATATTGATTCATTAACTGTAATAAATTTAACCATAAGATGTTAATCATAGGGAAAGTGTGTGTTGGGTGTATGGGAACTCTGTATTATCTTTGCAACTTTTCTGTAAATCAAAACTTTTCCAAACTGGAAAGTTTATTTTTTAAATGTAATGGTACTTTTCTGGCAAACAAAACAGGTTAGCTTTTATATACTCTATCCCTAACCATGTAAGCCAAATAATACCCTTTGACATAGCTGTTGGCAATTTCTATTTTATTCGTTCAACAAATAAGTGCCTACTATGAGCCAAAAAATTTCTGTTGACTCTAAAGCAAAACTTTGAAAGGACTGAAGGTTCTCCGGATTGGGAGGTATGAGATTAACTGCCAGTCCAGTACTGTCTGCTCAGGCTGGTTCCTCAGTCTGGTAAAGCTCTGGAAGCCATGGGCAAACACAGCCAGCAAGGTCACCAAAGCATGTCTGCAAGCGCCTGATAGGCAGCCTTGACCTTGGCATGCCCAAGGGGACAACAAATTCAGAAATGCTTTGTGGAATAAAAAGAGAGAAAGCAATTAAGCTCTCGTGGTTGAAATGGGGCAAAGAGAAGCAGTTTGTGCCCAATGAAGGGAGGTAGAGAAAGGCTCTCATTTCAGCACAGTTATCTGAATTTGACTTTGTAGCTATTTGCAAGTGAATACTCAGGGTATTCTGGCCTCCACAGATATGACCATCCATCATGGGAATAGCTGTAACTATGGAGGGGAAAAAAGTAGATAAAAATGAGGAAGAAAAGGAAAGGGAAACCAGAAGCCTACGTGAATTTTTTTCTCCTCAAAAGACTATTTCTAATATGCACAATCCAAAAAGGACATAATGACATAGATAACCTGCTAATGAGCTAGCTGCATGTTGCCTTTTCCCCACGGCAGGACTTTAACTGACAGAGCTTGTGTGTGTCTAGAAAGGTAATAATGAGAAATGTACAGCTTAATCTTTAAACAAATATGAATGTGTTACAGCTAAATGGCTGTTCCAGCAGACACAGAGGTGGTGATGAAATTCATCCAGGGATGGCCTTTGAGGCACAGGAAGAAAAACCTGAGGGAGGTTTATGAGTACAATATTTATTCCAGAAAGTCACTCTCTTGGGTTTGGTTGGTCGATTATGACAATCAATCAAAAGAATGACTTCAAATACTGAGCTCAGCAAAATGCTGGGGCTCGCCATACCTCAGGCAGCCTGAGGTCATTACCAGAAGCTTCGGTCTAGAGAGAAACAAAATATTCGTAGGAAACTCTGTCTCCCCTTCAGCCCTGGCTTACTACATCCCTGTCTGGGCTGCCTCTGTGGCCCAGTTCTCTGCCCTCCATTGTGTCCGTCCATGGTAAGCTCACTCTTCCTTCAAAGCACATCCATGTGCGCACACCCATTCTCTAACACCTTTTTGACTGTGTATGTCTTCCTGTTAGTTGGTCTGCTAAGACCCCTGCTGCAGTTTTGTGCCCCTGCTAACCTTACTTCTCATTCTCCATACACTCCTTCACTCAGCTGTCACTCTCCCTTTCCCATGACTACACAATGGTCAATTTTACCTTCTGTGTCCCTGGTATCTTGTACCCCATGTTTGGGACCCTTTTCCTCTGCCTTCTCCATCTCTGCACATCCTACAATGCCCCAGGATCCACTTCTTGCCTAAGATCTGGTCCCTCTTGAATCCTCCAGCACTCAGTGTGCCTCTCCTCAACTTTGACAGTGATAAACTTCTGAATCATCATATTACGTGATCAATTATAAACTGTCCTCTACTGTTTTTGGATTTATAGGTGTGAGGAATTCTGATTTCCTTCTAAATTGCTGAGAAGTGACAGTCTTGCTTTAAATTCATCTTGTATCTCTATATCACATTGTCTAGTGACAGCAAAAAGCAGGTGTTCAATAAACAAATATTAATTATTTAGTTTTACTAGAATTTTAGCAGTTGAAATTACTCAACTGGGCCATGTCACTCTTGCTATAGGGTTTTTACCAAGCTATCTAAGATGTCTGTACCAAGATTAGATGCACCCAAGTTCTGAGTAGGACAGGATCCTTGAAAAGCATGAAGAAAAACAGCTGTTTTCCTTGAATAGTTCAACTTAAAGGGCCATTTAACGTTCAAGCTGAGAAAGTCTTCTTTTTCTCTCTTCATTTTCTCACTAGAACATACCTAAGCCAGAGCAGCAATATCCAGTGAGGGCAAAAATTACTTAGGATAAGAACCTCAGAAATTCCCTAAGTACAGCAGTTCTCTGTCTACACTCATCTGGCTCCGACCAGTAATCTTGCCAGATCAGCAACTCTGCTATTCCCAAGAATGATAACTATCATTTGCTTGGGCTGTCGAGCCAGCCTTTTCTCTCTTCCGAGTATCTTCTGATGGGACGCTCTTCCTCTTCTCTAACATTTAAGGAAAAGAAATAAATCTGAAGATGCCTTTGTTAGCAAGTAAAGTCAAATATATTTCAGGCACAGGCAGCTCTCTAAAGATCTGAGTGACAGTGTTAATGTAGTTCGGTCCCTGTCAGCAGATCTGTCATAAGTCATTACCTTCTCTCCTGCTTATCCACCAAGGAGTGGGCTGAGGCAAGATCAAAACAGACAGCAGCCAATCAACGTCTCAAAATATTTATCTCAAATGAGTCCAGTTTCATAGAGCAGTCCAGGTGACAACTAAGCTGGCCATCAGTAGCCCTACCTTTACTCATGATAGAAAGTAAATTCAGAGTCCTAGTTTAAAGTCAGGGCTTATCCTTATACTGATGTCATTCTCAAACAGGTTTGCACTCAAACTAGTTTCTTACGACCAAGCAAAGCTGGTAAACAAGTGTCACCAGCTGTAATTACTTTTCCATTGGACTGTCCCTCGTGACTAAAGCCTTCCAGCTTGTTCTTTTGAAACTGACCCCATAACCCAGATGTAGTAGATGGATTTCTGAAAAGATGCATCTAAATTAAAATCTGTTCCAAATATAGTGTTTGAGATGATGGATCGTTGAAGAAAACATTTGGAACAATGATTGACCCCAAAAAACAAAAATTTTGAGATCATAAGGATCTTTACAAAATATATTGAGCTGGCAGCAGATGATATTCTGCAGACAAAAGAAAAAAACAATGCTTATTTCTAGCCCCTTTGGTATTACTCCAAATGCCTTGCTAGCTCTCCTCTATAGAAGTTAGTTTAAATATAGTTAATTTTTTTCTCTCTTGGCTTTGCATAAAGCTACTTATAAAAGTCTTGTTATCCAGGAACTTCTCTAAGAAAACCAGACAGATGAGATCCTATTTCTTTTTCTTTCAGAGATAAGACTAAAAGTTAAAGACATTTATAAAAATTGAAGTCAATTATATAATGTGCCTGGTCTGGCTGCATATAAAATAATTTCTCACCAGTCTAGTTCACAACCTTCTTCATCAACTGTTACAGGGACAAGTTTCTTTATGATATTTTATCAATAAATACCTTATTTGTATATTAATCACAAGCATCAGTGGTCAGTATGGAAAAGAGACAACTAGATGAGTACTTTTGAACATCCTTAACAAAGCAACTACTCTCTCATTTATTATAGCTTTCTGTACATTCAAATTTTCTGTGTAAGACATTAAAATTCTGTGAGTAGCATCATGATAAAGTGCTTAGGGAGTGGTTGGGGATTCATTTCTGGACTAGAGGAATTAAAATGACCAGGTTCTGTTGTGCTATACGTATGATAAATATAGAAAAGTACCAATCTGTAGAATCTGGGTGGCGAGTATGTGGGTGTTCACTGGACATTTTTTCTAGCTTTTATGTATGTCTAAAATGTTTTCAAGATAAACTGTTTTTAAAATAATTTCATAATTGCCAGGTTCTTATGATGGTTTTCTAGCCATATATGAAACAAACTGTTGGTAAAGACTAGTTGAAGCTTTTCATTTAAGAGAGAAATATTTTATTTCAGCAAATGTTTTAGCACATTCTCTTTAATGTTAGTGGATTTTTTCTGAAAGCAGCAATCATGTGGGCATGTGGACCAATATCAGTAAATGTCACTGAACACCTCAATATCTAGAGCACTTCCTCAAGTCTTGCTGAATACCTGATCCCACTGTACTTCTTGCCCTAGACTGATGAGGCAGTTTGGGTCACTATTCTCATTTTATGAGGTATGGGAGCTCGGGGAAGGTAGCTGCCTGGCTTGTCCTCAGCTGCTACAGAGACCAGATTTGTGCTTTAGTTGTTCTTCTTTTCAACCCACCATGATGAAACTTAGCAGTCATTACTCTAAAAAATGTCTCTGAAGAATCACAACAAAAATTCTACAAACTTAAAATGTATTAAATCAGCAAAAGAGTTAACCAAAGTAGCAACCTTGATGAAATGATCTGAAAACAGATGAACTGTAAGATCCTGAAAGTCCCACTGGGTAATCAAAGATTGAATTTGCTGAGCTGTCATGGAAGTGAACAGGTGAGTGCTAAAAGCTATGGTGACGATAGAAACAAAGGGCATCTTCTAGTACTCCATCTTCCTGGATAGAGTCTGAAGTAGCACAAGTGGCTGCTCATGTGAGGCCCCTACACAATACAGCCAGTGAATAAATAAAATAATGAGTAAAATTCAAAGAAAAATAAAACCGAGAGGTAAGTTGTGTTTCTTTAGGTATAGATCCCAAGACACCCTGGTTCTCTGGCCTATTTTAGTACAATGAGACCATCAGCACCATCCCTCTGAGCTTACAAGGGGGAGAAATCAATTGATCAGTTCTCTTTTCGACTTAATGATCTTCTTGATGACTTCTAGGAGACCTTAAATGGGACTAATCTAGTTACACTAATAAAAGCTGAATCTATTCTGGAGCAGAGAGTGGAACGGCAACAACTGGCTGTGGTGTGGATGCCACTCAAATGCAACATTCTTCATATTAACATAATCTGATATGATGAAAACAATATGCCGCTGCTGTGGCCACACTTCCTTGGGAAAACAGAAGAGGTTACTGGCAGTGCGTTGGCTTAGCTGGGGAGATAATAGGTTTGGGAATTGGTGTAATTATCTCTAGCAAATTATTATACTGTAAGCAGCTGTGTCCACCAACCTTCAATATGGCTCAACTAGAGCGTCAGCAATCACTCGGCCTACCAAGAATATTCATTCTGAACCCTGTCAGCATCTAGATTTTAGACCATCCTGGGCGTGTTATTTAAAACCAATACTTCTACACCATTTCCTGAGAGAGGGTCTTAAAGAAAAATATTGCAAATTGAATACACGTATTCTGAGTAACTTGCTTCTAGTTACTTACTGCTGTGGACTGGACAGTGTTGCCCCACAATATTCTCCACTGAATCTCAGAATATGGGCTAATATGGAAACAGAGTCTTCACAGATGTAACTAAGGTAAAGATTGGGATGAGAGCATCAGGGTTAGGATGGATCCTAAATTCAGAGAAAATGCCTTATTTATATATAGATGAGAGAAGGACAAATGGAGACACAGGGGAAGAGGCCATGTTGAGACTGAGGCAGGGACTGGGGTTATTCTGCCAGTGCCAAGAAATACCAGAAACCACCAGAAGCTGGATAAAGAAAGGAACAGTCCTCCTCTAGAACTCTGGAAGAACTGTGGCTTCAGAACTGTGACAGAATGAATTTCTGTTGTTTTAAGCCATCAAGTTTGTGATAATTTGCTGTGGCAGCCCCAGGAAACTAATCCACTAGCTATAATGGTCATAAACACTGTGTGCTGCTTCTGCTGCTAATAAATGATCAAACTCCAGCAACGGGGAAAGGAGGTGATCAAATATGATTTCTTGTGTCAGGCCAGCATAGTGGGGTACTGGAAAGAGAAGTGAGTAGGTGGGTGCTAGAGTACAGGGAGCAAGAAGTAGGTAAACAGCAAGTTAGGATAAGGAGATGCAAAATGAAACTCCAGAGAGATGGCAGGGGTTGGGGAGACATCATAGAGGTCAGAGGTCAGAAAGCCATAAAAGTGAGAAAAGGAATAGGCAGGTAACCTAGGAGAGCAGTCAATGCTAAAGTCCATGCCCATGTGACAAGGGGTAGGAAGAAGAGGGCATGTTTTACAATTGCTCCAGTTCACGACTGGAGTGTTCCTATGATGTTATATTATTCCCATTTACAGGGAAAGAAAAATGTACAGAGAGGTTAAGTAATTTGATCATGGACAAAGTCTGGAATTTAAATCCATTTATTCCTGAATCCAAAACTTCTATACAAAGTTTGGTTCAACACATCAAACAGAGTCCTGTTATATATCTGACTGAAGTAAAGAATGCCTCAACTATAATTTTCAATGTTCTCCTTCTCTGGGCAATAACTGATTCCATGGAGTAGAAACTTTAGGCCAGTGGCTGTAATTCCAGCTGCATGTTGGAGTCTTTGAGCATTCTGCAAAACACAGGTCCCAAGGCAGGTCCCACCAGGCCAACTGATTGGAAGTGGGCAGTGGTATTTATAGGAAGCTCCAGGGTGATTCTAATGGAGCTGAGACTCTGCCATGAGCCCACAGGTGTAAGTGGGAAGTGTCGCTGGCTGAGGAGGAGGTGAGAGTGTGGTGTTTGCAGGCAGACTAGCTATTTCACTTCTCAGAAGAGACGCTGACAAATACTGGGGCAGTGAGGAAAATGAAAATATGCTTTAAATGTTTCAAGACTGCTTAAAATTTTACTTGCACAGCTTATGTTTGTTCCTCCAGTGATGTGGGAATTTGAGCCCGAGCATTAGGAAAGCTGCCTCTGTCTCGCGTTGCCTAACAGGAGCCAGAAAATGTGGGTTCTTCCTGCCTTTGAAAAGAACTTAGCAAAATTCAGAAATGTGCTAGACTAGGAAGCAGCTTCTGCTGCCACGACAAATATTGTTTTTACAATGTCTGGGCCTGCGTGAAACAAAGCGGAAAACTTATTTTTAGTGGCTACTGTTGTTCACGAGGTCAAAAGCTCAGAACATCAGATCCTATTTCTTAACCTCAAGCTAGGTCTGATGCTGCTGTATTAAGGACATGAACCTACAAGTACATCAAAACCTCAGAGTATATCAAAATCCCCTGGAAAGCAGGTTAGCACAAAGATTCCCAGAATGGGGTGAGGTTCGACAATCTGTAGTTCTCAGAGATACTGACACTACAGCCCATGGGTTGTGCTGTGTGTTGCCCTGGTCTAAGGCAATGCTTTTCAAACCTTAATGGGCAGATAAATCAGCTGGTGAACCAGACACATGCAGACTGATTTAGAGGTCTGGTGCTCTTGTCCACAGATTGCCCTCCAAGTGCCCCGGAGGTAGGAGAGGTAACTTGTCCAGGGTCATTGTTCACAGAGAGTTGCCCATTCAGCAGTTTGATAGGTAAAGAATAAAAAATTAAGCATTAGTCCTCTGACTCTTTAAAACAACAACAACATGGAGGACCAAAGAAGAAAATCCCCAAGCCAATGATAAGCTAAAGAACAAAAGTGAATCACTCCACTCGTTCCTCATTCTAATGAACAATCTTTAAACTATGAGAGGCATATAAGGTCTCCCTCAGATGACTGTTCCCAAAAGCCATGTCTAAAATGCCAGACATAAGAGTTCCCAAATCCCATGGCCAGAATATGACTTAGGAGTAATGAATTTCTCTTGAGAGATTTCCTTAATTTAGTTGGAATCCATAAGCTTTGCTTTACAAGGGTGGAAGTCATTTTGCAGAAAAAGTGACGGAGGGCTCTCACATGGTCAGCCCATGGGCTGGATCCCATCCTGCCTTCATACTGGCAGCATCAGAAACTAAGAACTATGCCATTTTAACTTAAGCACTGTTAAGAATCTTAAATTCAAGATCACAAATTTTATACCATGGAGGAATATGTCCTTGTACTAAGGAAGCAGTAATTCATTCATCCATCTGCATTCATTCATTCACTCCCTTATTAAATACTGAGTGCTTCCTCAATATTCAAGTTATTTTAAGAGTATTCCAGGAACTGGAAAGAATCAACTATGGCAAATACCCAAGCCTTCTATGTGTTGGACAGTGCTTCAGATGTTGAGGTAAGAGGTGGTTCAATGCTTTACTTCTCTGGGAGGCAGCACAAGGAAATGAATGATTTAGAGCTGTGCTTCTCAACAATGGTGAGAGTCTAGTTTGTTCCTTCAATATGTTTCAGATAGGTACCTTTATGAAATGCAATAAAAATAAATTACTAGAAAAGAAAAAAATAAACTCACAAAAATATCTAAAACATTAAGTCCCTCCCAGTTTTTTTATTAGTCTTGACAATGTTAAATTGCTAAAAAAATTATAAAAGCGTCTAAGTACTCACCTTCAAATTCTGTGTCTGAGATACTAGTAACACATACCTTGTGGACAAGCACGATCCTGACTATAATTTGAGTAGAACAGACTTGAGCACAGATTCCTAGGTTATATTGCCTAGGTATGAGTTACAGTTTCACTTTGCTTCCTATACAATGGTGGATGAGTTATTTAATTCCATTGTTTCTCAGTTTTCTCACTATAATAAGACCCTCACAGAAGTTCCTACCATACAATCAGAGCACTTGTAAGTCAACACACATAAAGCACTCAGAACAATTCCAGCTCACAGTTAAATGCTACTGAAGTGTTAGCTGCTATCATTACCACTTACCTACTATTATGATTGCTGTCTATTATTTTACCAGTACAACTTTACTGTATTATTTTGGGTCAACACTTGCATAGCTGGTTCACCTATAAAATGATACTTGTGTTCTCTTCTTTCCTCTTGACTTCTTTCCTTCCTTCCCTCCTGTGGGATCTGCGATGGCAAGTGAAATCACTGGAGGGAAAGCATATGGCACACACAGAGGTGCTCACTTATAACACAAATGTCTGTACTGCCCAGAAGCCATCTCAGAGGTGTAGGGACACTGGCGCTCTCTTCACAGGGCGCCCACGCACGGCATCTGCCCATCATTAACAGATGAAAGCAGCACTGAGACATTTGTCCTTCCTCTTCCCTGGGGAATCTGTCTGGGCAGATGCCAGACGACACTGGGTGCTGCCTCAAGGAAAAGGCATGTCCTCCCTTCTATTCTGTGACCAAACAACCATCTAGCAGAGGGAATAACTGCAAAGGACATCTTTATGCTTCATGTAATCGAATACTTAACCCACCTGCATCTTTCACACATGCATGTATTTTTACAATTCCCTTCTTAACTTTTGTTTTGAACTCTCAGCTCAAATTTTTGAGAATTATTCCTTACTTTTTTTTTTTTTTCACATAAGTTACCTATGATTACTTAGGACTAAAAACATAAAGGAGACACAGAAACAGTGAAACATGAGTATGAGAAATCATGATAGAAGACAATTTATAAGACAAGAGAATTTCTCAGCATGGGAAAGGAAAGATAACCATCTTCTCATTTGCTTTTTAAAATCTCATAACTCTGAGAATATTAAATAAATGTATTATCTGCCCCTCCAATACCTTGCAATTTCATAAAATAAAATTTTGATTGAAAAAAAAAGGGAGGGCAACAAAATAACTAAATAACAAAGCAGGTGTTTTTATCTCTGAAAACAAATTTAGAGGCTAATAGCCTGAATGGCCTTAGTCTCAAGATTTACTTACTTACATATAATTATATCCTGACAAGGTCAAAGACAGAACAGGTAAAATGGAGTTCTTACCGAGCCTCAGAACAGAGTAATTGATTTAAAGGACAAGAGGTGCAGTTACACATACAAAATGGCTGGAGACGAGGTTGGGAGTGATCTGACAGGCACGCGAGAGCACTGCCCAGAGATGACACTCAGGCAGCACACGGCCTGACGCAGCCCAGACGGCAGTCAGCTAGAGCTGGGTTTTAATGTGTCCTTGCCACTCAGGCTGAAAACAATCACGTGTAATAAGCCAGGATCTCCAGTTCCCAGACCCCCGGCAGTGCCCTGCTGCCTGTTTCTCCTTTCAATTTCAGAACACTAAACATGTTACACTTGCTCTATATGGCGCACAGCTCAGCACTTCAGGGAAATAACTACTGGATGGGTTTCTCATGAAAATGAGACTAATGTGGCCATACAAAGCATGACAGTAAACGTTTTTGTCATTATTTCTCATTTTTCCATTCTGACTCTGGAGGTATTTATGACTCTCAAAACTTACTGATTGTGTCCATCCACCTACCCAGCCCCATGCAGGCATGCATGCATTCAATGTGTTACTTATGGAGCATTTTCCTGCTGCCTGGTGCTATACTATGCTTTTGTAACTTATCTTTTAGAGGGGAAAAAAAAAGAAAATAAACAAATTTGCAAAATTAATAAATACACTCGTGATAAATGTTAAGGAGGACAAAAACATAAACAACTTAGTGTCAGGGTTGGGGATTTAGGTCAGGCATAGATCCCTTGCCTAGCATGTGCCAGGACTTGGGTTCAATCCCCAGCGCTGCAAAAATAAATAAATAAATAAATAAATAACCAAATACAATTTTCTTTTAAAAAGTATTAAAATAGTGATTTAGGAGATTCCTTTGGGGTTCTGACACAAAGAGTATTATTTGGTTCAGATGAAGAAAAATTAATGAAGAAAAATTCCAGAGGCATGGGCAGGATGGGAGAGGCATTTGGAGATTAGTAATAACAGAAAGCTGCCATCAAGGGACAAGGAGAAGAAATGGTGTCACCAGAGACCAGTGAGAGTCAAGCTATGAAGGAAATGTCACCTGGTGGGACCTCTGGTTACAGAGGGAGGCACCCACAGTCAGGACCATGATCCAAAGTGGGAAGGAAAGGCAGAAGAAAGTTCTCCACCTCGTTCTCCTCACCCTTCACCTCAGCTCATGCTTCTTATTGAAAGAACCAGATCAGAGCCATGTGGCAAGTGACATAGTCCACAGGGTTGAGCCACAGTCTTGAAAACGTTGGGAGGGGAAGGGGAAGTGAAGAATGGATACGAATCAGGAAAGGAGGGCTACTTAGGTGGGGCAGTGGAGGTGGCATGTCAAATAAGACCCAGAGAGAAGGTCCCCACTATGCAAAGGGCCACTGGAAGAGTACTCAGCAGAAGGAGGAGTGAACACACTCCTTTGCCACTTTCTTTTCTCTGCACCCCAGACTTAATATAGATCCTTTCTCAGGACCATATCAAACACAGGCCCAGGCAATCCAAACAAGCATCTTCCTAAGTGTGAGGCCTCTGTTCATTATTCTTTGTATCACAGATAAATTTGCTTATTAAAAAAAAATGCCCATTCTTTTTTAGGGACAATTCCGTAAAAAAGATCCTACAGGTAACCAAAGCAAGTAAAACTCCCTTCCATTAAAGAACTCAAGCCTTCTGCACCTTGAATATCACCATACTGTGCAACTTCTGCAAACATGAGTTTTACGCCCATCGTTCCCTTACATGAAGAAACACTAAAAGTTATGAGGTAATAAAGTCAATGTTCACCCATAATTTAAAACTGTACTAATTTTCTTTTAGTTTTATATTCATCTCCAAGTCAATAGCCAAAATATATATAAAATATACATTTCAAATCTATTAATCAAAAATATCTATTTATAGATTGTTTTGTTTCTACTGCCCCCAAACCATTTCTTTATGAAGTCAAAGTAGAACGTCCAATGTTAATGAGATCATTACTTGAATTAAATGATTTGACTTTTAAAAGTCAGTTTACTGGTTCAAATTCACCATGAACTAGTCAAGTTATTTATAGCAAGTCTGCCGTCAAATGGTGCAGAGGGTTTCTAGCTGGTAACTGAAGTTAGGTTGAGTAACTGAACTCCTTCCTGTTAATCCTTCATACTCTGGGATGCATGTACAAAAAGAAAGAATGCCTTTCAAGGACATTTTCCAGGCAAATAAGGAAGAGTTGACTGAGTGTTAATGAGACTCACCAATTCCCACATTCAAAGTTAACCAGTTTTTTCTCAAAGATCTTAAGGAAATTCCAACTATGTTAGACCTAAATTTCCCTAGTGCCTGTTTAATTTATTTCCTATTGTTTTGTCCCTGCTGAATATGGAAACAGATGGTAATCCTTCTTCTTTAATTCATGACTCTTGCTAAGTCAATAAAAACTGTTGATAAAAGCAGTAAGTTGTGGTGGATTCTTACCTGCAGGAGAGGTCGCTGCACCCCCAACACCTTCATGGTGTCTGCGTTAGCGAGGATCTTCAAGGGGTCAGATGTTTTAGTGACTCCTTCAATCTCCTTGTTGATCTCAGCCAAGACCTGATTGAGGAAGATGGTTTTGATGTACACGGTGAGAAACTCTCGAAGAGGACACTGTTTGGCTGGGCCAAGCCCCAGGGCATGCTCAATCTCCTGAATAAATCTGGAAGACAGAGAGAGTAAAAAGTTTGTTAAATATCCAGAGAAACGTTCATATAAACATGACACCATAACACAGGCCCATGGAGAGAGCAGGTCAGCACTCTAGCATTCATCCATACGTGATTTTCACTTTAAAAAATAAATTATTTCACTTAATAAATGGAAACAGGATAAAATAGAAAAACACAGAAAAGTATGATAAACAGAAAACAAAATTACAAGGCAAATTAAAGAGCACACCCACAAACAGCACATATTTCTCACTGAAGCCTTCACAGGTGTACACATGAAGGTTAAGAGAGAAGGGGGCAGGGGAGAGGGTCAAGGATACTCAAGTTTATTTTTAATGCTTTATTTTATTTATTAAAAACACTTGAGGCATACATAACAGAGTGTTAATAATGGTCAGGTCTCAGAGATGAGCATGCAGAGTTGTTTACATTATTCTTGTACTTTTTAGAAAGAGGCAGCCCTTGCATTGTGTGGTTTGTTATGTACAAATTTAAATTACTATGGTTTAGTTAGATAATATCAGTCCCCTGACAACATGATTCAAAGTCCACAGTATCTCAGTATAGTCACTACAGTATATGAATTCTGAGTAATTGCGTAAAGTAAAAATGATGCTGCTAGCTCTTCCAAATTCTCTATGTAAATAACAGCCATGCATCGTCATCAGTGACCAATCACACGCCTTTTTCCAAGACTACTGGTAACTGGTCACTGCAGAGAGCCTCATGATACAGTCCATAGGGCTCAAGTTCAGCACGGAAAAGGTATTAGCTATTCCGTTCATGTGCAGGCAGCCAAGTGTGTAGTTGTGTTGTCTCCTCGTCTCCCAGTGATAAGCCCATGTGACATTTTATAAAAATGGATAATTGAAAGAGGGAATTGGAGAACAAAGATAAAAGCACAGCAACAAAACTAAAAGTGATGGCATGGGAAGTGAACTCTGAACTGAATACAAATAGAGTTACAGAAGGAACAGATGGCTGTGGGGGTTTTGACACTGCTGCCATTTGAGAGACACGTGTTGCCAGAGCAAAGGTGAGTTTCTCAACATAAGTAGGAAAGGAAGGAAGAAGATGAGAGGGATGGGATGCCAGAGGAAGTGATGCTGGCACACGCTTTGCATCAGAACCCTTGCTATTTCACAACAATGAAAAAATAGAGGATCAAATGCTGGCCGCTGACCCAAACGCAGAAGGGATATGAGAGCTTCCCAAGGCACGGAAAAGACTCTTGCCCTGTATAGTTAAGTTCAGAGACGACGGTGGGAAATACTCTTGGTAAGATTCTTAGGAATAGATAAAACATTTTAATTCTTGCTATGGTTGGATCTGGAACTCCCCCCAAAGGCTCAGGTGGTAAAGGCTTGGTCCTCAGCAAAATTCAGATGTGGGGAATTGGGGAAGTGACTGGATCAGGAGGACTCTGACTTCATCAATGAATTAATCCATTGAGGAATTCATAATCTGACATTACTGGGAAGTAAAGGAAACTGTAGGAGACAGGGCCTGGTTGGAAGAAGTGGGTGACTAGGGGTGTGTACTGGAAGGATTTATTCCTCCCCAGTCCCATCCTTTCTCTTTTTCTGCTTTGTGACCCCTATGAGGTAATCAGTCTGCTCCTCCATGTTTCTGCAATGGAGTCAACTGATCATGGACTGAAGCGTCTGAACCCATGAGCCAAAATAAGTCTTTCCTACTCGAAAGCAGATTTTCTCAAGTATTTGTCACAGTGACAAAAAGCTAACATAATTCTTGATGTTCCTAAAGTTATAACATATTAAATATATCTTATTTTTCATTCCCCTAATCACTTATAAATAACAGTCTAAGAGTTCTTAATTTTTAGACCAAATTTTTTGAAGTCATGAAACGTCTGTGATTTTTCTCATTGCTTCATATGGTGTTCATTGGAGTGGTCAGTTTTAAAGTTCTACAATGCTATGTAAGCAAGGGCTGCCTTTGGACTTTTCTCACAAAAAAGGAGGAAGAAAACAAAATAGAGACAGGTGAAAAAAATAAAATAAAATAAAAAGCAAGTGCAGATCAATAGATATTTGGTGATATTTACTACAATAATCTCTATATAAGAATTATATATTCTTATTGTTTACTTTAGCATAAAGACACCCAGGGTAGTTTTACAAAAAACTACAGTACATGTAGGAGGAAGGGGCAGGGGTGAAATCTGGAGGAGGAGTGAGAATGAGTCTTTCAATTATAACTTTTTATAATCATTTGTTAAAAATTGTGAATGTATTAGCTGCTTTATTAAAAATTAAATTAGAAAGTTAAAAAAATACCTATACATATAAAAGATGATATTTCATAAATTACTATGTAATTAGATCACATTTAAAAGTTTGGTGTACAAATGATTCTTTAAGGTTAGCTTTCAACCTAATAGTTTCTTTTACTTAATAAATCAAACATTACAGATAATCTTGCATATCACCAGTTAAATATTCATTAACCCTGGTGTATGTGCGTGCATGCATGTGTGTGCGCATGCATGTGTGCTGGGAAGGGGGTGGCATACGACATTTGCTGGATTACCATGATAAAAAAAAAAATCAACCCAAAAATTCAAAAAAGAAAGTAGAAATTGAGATGGCAAGAGAAACAACAATAAGACTTCTTACTTGAAAAAGTAAGTAAAACATGAAAAATGAAGTAAAAGCTTAACCTTGAACAAGAGCTCACAATCTTTAAGGAAAGGGTAAGTTGAAAAAGGCAGAGGAAAATGGAGAAATAAAAGTAGTTAACCACAGCCATAATTTTAAGTTCTCCCAATCCCACATCCAGACGGGCTGACCTCTTCTGATCTCCTCCAACCCCCAGAGAAATCCCCCACCCAGGTGCATCCTGGTCTCCTTGGTCTGCTTCCAAAAGATAACCGCTGTGATTAATTTGCTAATGAGTAAATACAACAAAATTCCCTTTATCATTTTTTTATATTATGAGAAATCAATCATAGAATTCCCATTTACTTTCTTCAAAGAACTCTGAACAAGAGTTTTCTGAGTAGAAAGTACTCCTTATATTTCCAAAATCTTAAACATTAGAACACATTTTTCCTAGTCAACCTGTTCCTAAACAGACTAAGGACGTCCCTAAATTATCCACATTTTCTTTTTTCCCAGTCCCATATTTGTCTCTGGTGTCCCTACAGTATGTAGCTGCTCCAAGCAGCACAGGCAGACGGGGCCCAGCACTTCCTACTGACTGATTTCTTTCAAATACAAATCATTCATTTCCTGAAGCACACTCATCAGTCTCCAGTGACACTTCCAGGTTGATGTTGTCATCTCTAACTGGAGGGCACCTATTCAACATGTTTCCAAATCTGCTTTTAGAACTGTGAGAGATCTCACTGTGCAGAAAGCATGAAACGTGGGAGGGAGAAGGAAAGAAAAAATTAGGGCTGTCTCACCAGCCTCTTTAGTCAAAAGTGGGTAGAAGGGCTGGGGTCAGGCAGGGTGGTGGGGGATGTTGGTCAAAGGAGACAAATTTCAGTTAAGGAATAAATTCAAGAACTCTATTGTATAAAATAGTTCATATTTGAAAATCACAGAGAATGTAAATTTTAAGTATTCTTGCTACAGAAAATGGTAAATATATGAATGATAACCATGTGTTAATTAGCTCAGTTTAGCCATTTACAAATGTACATTTCAAAACATTGTTATATTCCATAAATATATATAACCTTGTCAATTTCATCATAATAAAAATTTTAAAATAATAAATTTTAAAAATGAGAATGTATTACAGTAAATGGGCAAATTGCCCTTTCTTGGGCAGGAAAGACATGGAAAAAGAGCTTTACTAGCCATCTGGGGGGTGAACCTCACGCACCGCACCCAGTGTCACTGTGTGGCCAGGAACAACCTAGGGAAGCAGAGTGGCCAAGAGCAGAGCACTCAGAGTAAGTATTCCAGAGTCTGGATCTGGAATGTACCATCTTCAGTGGATAACTTAGCACCTATTAGCCTTATTTTTTCTATTCTGTAAAATGGATGTAATAGTACCTACCCCACAAGACTGCTCTTATGATTCAATGAAGAAATAAAAATTAATCATTAGAATTAATAACTGCTAAGTAAATGATGGCTGCTAGTATTTTTATAATTTCTACTATTCCAATCACGTAAACCCAATGAGGCTGGAGATTAATGTGTGACACTTTATGATTGTTTTCACCTTGATTCTTTATTTTTCCATATGAACATCCATAACCAGCAATTGACATCATTAGACTGATACTCTGAACATTTCAATAATAGATGCAGGAATGACCCAATCCCCAAGTGCAGAGAGGGCAAGTGTAAACTGTTCCCTGCTATATCCTTAGTACACAGTACTAGTCTAAAACCAGCACATAGTTAAAGTCTCAGGAAATATTTGTTGAAAAAAATATTGAATAAAATAAAGAATATACCTTGTGATTTATACCCATAGTTCCTGAAATTAGGACATGACCTACCTGACAACTAATGCCCTACTCCCCAAAATTTGGAGAAGTTCAAATAGAAGATTTAAAAAGAAAAAAAAAATTATCCTATATCTCTACCACTCCAATGTTAACTGGTATCTGTTTCTGAAAGAGTATTATCTGGTTCCTCTCTGCATTCCCACATTATCTTTTTATTATTTTGTGCAATATGGTTGTCCATCCTTCTTTTTCCCTTGCTCTTTCGGAGTATTATAATAAACTTATTCCATCATGCTAATGAACATGACACTATTAAACCAAGCATGTATTAGGCAACATCAGTGTTCCTCCATGTTTTTAAAAATAGATAACCCCACACTGAATGTTCATTTTGCTGCTGTTGAATTATTTCCATAAGTTAAAATATTGTGGGCAGCTCCTCAACTTTTTTCATGACAAATCTATATTTTACTACCCCCAAATTCCCACAATAAACTACTTGGGTTCTTTCACCTGGTAAGTACTTTTAAAATGACCTGTTAAGTGTGAGATAGGAGAGAGAGTTAAGGGTATAGAGGAGAATCATGAAAAGAGTCCAATTTTCAAACAGGGATTCTATTCTGTGGAAGTAGGAAAGCACTAAATTTTTAACAGTGAAAATAATCTCATTAGGAAAAAACGTACTTCACTTTAAAGTTACCCTAGAACACAGATGGAACCCTATCAGAAGGGTAAGAGCTAATCTCCAGAAGTGTTTTCACACTGGGGACTTATAGTCCTGCAAGTGCCGAATGGGCAGACATCGAGTAAAGGTACATCTGTGCATGCAGGAAAGAGACCATGGGACTCAAAGAACAGGATCTGCATAAGGCTGTATGCAGAGCATCTGATTACAGGATTAGGAAGAACATTATCCAAATCAGCTTCCTAAACCTAAGGTTGTAAAGTAGGATAAATCACAAATAAATAATGAACGTATGCAGCCAATTCATCACATTTCAATGTGCAAAGCATGGATCTTATTTCCTAAATTCTAATATTGCTAGCTGTAAAGATTTAACCAGAGGTTTTCATTTCAGATTATCAAGTAGGGGACCTCGAAAAGCATATACCTATGTAATACCTGCATTTTAAAATTGACTCTTTCTTGGACTAAGTTATGCACTTTTAGAATGCACAAATGAGCTCACGCTACCAACATTTCACCCAATATTTTCAAAATTTTTATCTTGATATGATTTCTATCCAGGGAAATTATAAATTAAATAAAATTTCACTTGAGTTTCCCAAGTCTCTTGCTTAGCTCAGCCTCCTTATCACAAATTATATTTTAAAATAAAACCCCATTTTTCCATTTCATGGCAGCCAAGAACTGTGACGGCTGCCAGCTGTAAGTATCATTGAACACAAGGGGTCTGCACTGTGTTGTAGAAGTTGTGATGGAAGCAGGTTTATTTATTCATCTGAATAAAAAGAGCTCTCCTTAGCAGACTGAGAACACAGTATATTCAAAATCCCTTCCATGCTTGATTTGTATGAGGGGGAAAAAAACCCTAGAATTTATAATAGAGTCCATGATAGAATGTACTCCCAGACATGGACCCATTCTTACACAAAGGATGACCAGATGGTTGCACTAAAGTTAAGTGTGGTTTCGGAATCAAACCCAAGTAAGGTCAGGCAAAAGACCAGAAAGGGCTCAGCTGCAGAGAGAGGCAGCCTGGCTTTTTTTTAAAGACATGTTTCTTGCTTCCTTGACTGCTCTCAGATATGACATTTAAGGCACAGAGCAAACTGGAAAACAACTTGAGCAAAGAGGAAAAGGAGCTCAGAGGAATTGATTTGCAATATATTCAACTTACTTGTATTATCTGAGTCGAAAAAGATCGTTTAGGAATGATTTACAAGGGACTCATTCAGAAACAGCAGCAACAGGCATATTTAAGACCATAAATCAGTGGAACATGAAAACCGAAGAAAAATCCATAAAGGTTAATGCACTTTGGAGCACATTTGCCTCTTAATTCATGGGAGTAAGCCATTGGCACATCAGGAAGAGCCTCTCCCTACAGTCTGTAATTGTTCATGCTGAGTCTAACTACTGTCTGTGCCTTTGTATAGAAAGATTTTCTGGGTAAAAGTGCAAAATAAGCTCATCATTGCTAAGCCCAATCTTGTCCTCAGCCCACAGCCCTAGGAGGCAATTTGCTGAACTAATGAAATAAAAAGGAATTTGGGTACTCTTATTTATAATGAGTGAAATTCATGTGTAAGACTAGAGAAGAAAAGAACTAAAAATCATTAGGTAAAGGGAGAAAAGAATATAATCTACAAAATTTGGACTCTGCAGGCTTACAAACAAATTCAACTTTTAAAACTCTAACCATGAGTATATTGCAAGTGATTCGCAACTGCATTTAAGTGTTCCCTCCAGACTGAAAAGCACTTTAGGTAAAACGAAGTAAGGCTCTTTCAAATGACAGCTGTTAAGATTTTTAAGCATATAATTTGGAAATTGAAGTGACTTAAACTATAACCCTTAACATCAAGAAATCTATTTTAAACACCTCAAAATGCACATGAATAAATAAATAAATAAGGACTATGGCTATAAAACTCAAAGGCAAAATAATCCTGCTTTTCTGGTAGGTTTGGAATTCTATTTTTATCTTCTCAGTTCACTTTACTTACAGTAAAATAACCTCCCCTTTATATATTTTTTAATAAAAGATAAAGCTGTCAAAATTTTTTTCCAAGAAAAAAATGCAACTTATTACAAAATAACTAAAATAACTATCATCACCTGGAAACTTCTGTGTAAAATTATACTCTATTTTAGGTGTCCTGGATCAGGTTGGGCTTCAGATATTCTAATGCAAGACACAGGGGAATCTGGCAAGTCTTACCTGTTGCTGTGTCAGTAGGCGCTGTGTTAATAATTGCTCACACCTATGGAGTTCTAACCATGTCCTGATCTAAGAGCTTTATGTGGAGTATTTCGTTTAACTCTGACAATTACCCTAGAGGACTGCAAATTCCTATCTCCATTTTACCTAGGATGAAACTGAGCAACTGAAAAAATAACAGTAGCATTAACAGCTGACAGTTATATTGTTCTTATATGCCAGAACTGTTTTAAGGCAATCATGCTCTGCTTCCTATATTCCTTTTAACACGATGAAATAAAGTACTTTGAAAACTGCGATTTGGAATAGGAAAGGAAGGCCCAGAAAGGTTAAGTCACCTTGCCAAGGTCACAGAACTAGTAAGCCTGGGACCAAAATTTGATCTTGGACAGTTTGGCCCAAGAGACCACGTTGGAGGTGAGCCTACCCTACCTAACATACTCCTCCAACATCACTGTCTCTCAAATATTCACTCCTATGCTTAGGACTCATAAGGTGGGCAGGCAAGTGGGGAACAGTCAACAGACCCAAGTCCATGCTGAAAACGCTAGAGGGGTCCCTGGTGGGATCTCCAGTAGGTGAAGAAGACCACAGTATTGCTGAATACAAATACTGTAACATATCGAAGACAGCAATCCAGTAAAGCATAATCCCACACCTTTTGCTCGTAATTTGCAGTTTCAATCACCTGTTGGAGACTTTCATTCAAATGTCCTCTTGATAACTCAAATTTATATCTAACACGGAACTCTTCACCGCTGCCCTCCCATTGTTATTTCAGTTCTTTCTGTGCTCTCTAGTTTTGTACCATCATCACCTTAGTTACTCAGGATCAAGCTTAAAAATCACCTTTTACTTTTTCCTCAGCTTTCTATTCATGTAAGAAGCTTCCAGACTTAGAGACATTAGGTTTACATACTCTCTTGTTTTAATACATGTATTCAGTGTTATGTCTTCATTTATTCAGGCAACATTTATGGTGTGTCCACACTGCTGTAGGTGCTCAAGCATCCATAGTCAAAGAACAGGAAATGGCCCACAGGCTGTCACTCACACAGCAAATAATATATATGAATGGCATCAACTCAACTAGTTCAATGCTGGAGCCAGGCAGACACTCCTGCACCTCCATTTCTAACAGTCACTCCCTAATGCAGGTTCTTATTAAATGAGATATGTAGATGAATGGATGGCACTTATAAGCTTTCTCAGGCTTTCCTAAAACAATTTCCTAAATGGTTTTCCTGTCCTCAACCCCTGCTTCCTGCCAAGTATCCCAGAGACAGCTATCATATTAATCTCACAAGAGCACAGAATATATAACTACTGGCAATTTTGTCAATGTGCCCTCCTTCTCTCACCTACAGGTCTTGCACATGCTGGACCATTTACCTAGAACACTCCCGAATGGCGTGTGTCTCACAGCCACTAACTCAGGGGTCACTTACTCCTGTATGTGTGTGTTAAATGACCTTTTACTATGCTGCCACATCACTCTACATACAAAGATTACTCCTCTGAGGAATCTGTAGCCTAGCAGGTTTTAAGTTGCTTGTAGGCACATAAAAAATAAATCGGACATTATTTCCACTTTTATGCATCAGCAAACTTCACTTTCTGTGTACTCTGTGCATTGAAAGAATAAGAATTCCATGCCTTTTCTCGTGGTGTCCATGGGGTCTACTTCTGGTACACCCATCATTTTCTAAATTGTGGCATATCAGAATGGAGGTTTGAAAAATTATTATTTTCACTGAAGTTTTCCTTCAAGGACTAATTCAAAGCTCTTTAAACTGCTCTACATATTTATTTGAAATTCTTTATTTCATTATAACATTAGTATTTTTCTACCTATGTTTCTCTCTCTCATAACAGAATTAAGCTCCTTCAGAGCAGCAGTTATATCTTTGAATCATAACCAAAGCCCCTAACAGTATGTCAAGTATAATGGATACAGTTAATAAACATTTTAATAAATAATATTAAATTACTATTACAACTTATTTCGACTTGATGTTAAAGGCCAGGACTTTTTTAAGGTTAGAATAAAATGCACAGATTATTTTAAGGCTATTTTTAGGGAATAACTAGGGCTGGATAAAAATATGATAAAATAATTGAGATGGTGAAAGAAAATATAAAAAAGGTTACAAAATGAGATGAGGCAGGCATTAAGTTAAACATGTCAAAATGAAACATTTTAAAGACAAATTATCAGTAAATTCAAACTTAGTCCTTTTCTCGAATGTGAACTTCAGTGAATCTTTTCTAAGTCAAACACTACTCAGGCTTCCGAAACAGAAATTCAAGACTGGAAGTACTTCATGTGTCAAAACATGACTTATGCATCTGGTGGGATAATATTACAATATACTCTTGCAGAAGAGACAGGTAGGCTACTTGGTTCTCTCCTTCACTGTTGCTCAACAGGATGGATTTCATTAAGTTTAATAAATGGGTGCTCTGGAAACTCATCTTGAATGATCTCTAATGAGTCTATTTGGCAGCTAACCTTGCTCCTGAACTTAGCTTATGATTATTTTTACTCAGCCCTTCTGTTTCTTGTCACTTGATCACCCGCCAACCTGAATGCAAAGTGTTCTGAGAAAAAAGTATCTGTAAGTAGTAAGTGATCCCCTAGTGAGCAAATAGGACATGAGGCACAGAAAGACAATAACAATTAGGATATGATTCTTGACCCTTACACTTTTCTACTTACATATTCATTTATTGCACATTTGATTATCTCATATCATTGTCGGTTACTTTTTCTGCTCCTATTAACACTTTCCTAAGCCAATATATAACATATATTATATATAATTATCTTGCAACAGTATTCACAAAGTTATTATTATATTATTATATAGTGGTTTGAAGTACTTCTCAAATTTATTTCCTACAGAGTCCATTCCTACTTGAAAAGAGTATCACTTTCTAGATTCATTTTTGACCATGTACTGACAAACTACAGGGTTTTACCATGACAAATTGGGCTACTGTAAAACCAGTGTAATAATCAAGGTGCGGTGTTGCATGCCTGTAATCCCAGCAGTTTGGGAGGCTGAGGCAGGAGGATTGTGAGTTCAAAGTCAGCCTCAGCAAAAGTGAGGGACTAAGCAACTTAGTGAGACCCTGTCTCTAAATAAAATACAAAAGAGGGCTGCGGATGTGGCTCAGTGGTCAAGTGCTCCTGAGTTCAATCCCTGGTACCTCCCCGCCAAAAAAAACCAGTATAATATCAAAAGTGAACTAAGCTAAATATCCCATGTTTCTTTCCTCATTTATAGACAGTTTCATATCATCTACTTACTAGACAGGAATTAAAGAATGATTATTCCTCCTGGGTGAAGGATACATGAGATCTCTCTGTATTATTTCTTATAACTACACTTAAATCTATATCTAAATATTAAAAAGTTTAAGAAAACATTCTATTCTGATGATCATTATGATATAAACATGCATTAAAAGAGCATACTCCATCCCATAAATATGTACAGCCATTATGTGTCAACTCAAAACAAAACATAAGCAATTCTTAAAAAAAGAATTATTATTTCTAAAGTTCCATCTTATTCAAGTTTTCATAATCTCTGTAAAGCTAAACAAGAGTTAAAATTCTGCTCACAAACCTGAGGTGTATAGATTATTACATTTGTATATTGAATAAGACAGAAAAAGAATAGTCTCCTGTATGGCTGGGAACTTTCAGGTGAATATGTTTTCAACTGTGAAGGCATTAAAATGATGGAACACACAGCATTTCCAAAGAAAAACTAGTCCCCATAAAAGAATTACAATATTATCAGTTTCTGCAGAACTGATGTTCTTTTGGATTATGCTGATGACAAATACCTAAAGAACACAGCAGATAAAAGAGCTGTCCAGGAGTCAACCTCTGCATTAGGTGACTCTTTTCAGCGTGTGACATTCTTGGGCTGATTGTTGCTCTTAACTACAGAAGAACATGCAAGAGACAGAAATGGCCTATAGAAATAGTTTGTATATGGAAATTCATGAAAAAATTTCCAGCCATCATATTGGCAGTCAGGTCCCTTTAACACAGTTTGTTTTCAGTATGATAGTAAACATAAAATTGTTCATTTTCATGAGCTCGACAATGAAAAATTATGGCCACAGGCATGATAGCTACAAGCTCAAGACTTAGTTCTGCATTTACTATTTATGTATTCAGGTTGTTACTACATTGCATTCATACTTGTTAATACCTTTAAGTGTTTTTCTGTTATTTCCCATAAGCATACTTTGTTTTGGAAGTGACATAAGCTCTTCTTGGACAGTAGGTATTCAATGTATTTTCTCTCTCTCTCTTTTTTGTACCAGGGATTGAACTCAGGGGCACTCGACCACTGAGCCACATCCCCAGCCCTATTTTGTATTTTATTTAGAGACAGGGTCTCACTGAGTTGAAAACATTTGCTTTTGCTGAGGCTGGCTTGGAACTCTAGATCCTCCTGCCTCAGCCTCCCGAGCTGGTGGGATTATACGTGTGTGCCACTGCACCTGACTATTTTCTCTCTTGTTGAAAAGGATGCAGCAGCCTCCATTTTGCTACTTATTTTTGACAAACTCTAGGCAATAATCATTCACGTAAGATCCCAGTAGCACCTGGGCATGGTGGCACAGGACTATCATCCCAGCTACTTGGGTGGGGCTGAGGCAGGACTGCAATTTTGAGACCAGCCTGGGCAAGCCAGCAAGACCCTGTCTCAAAAAAAAAAAAAAGTGCTGGTGATATAGCTCAGTGCAAGAGGTACCCCTAGGTTCAAACCCCAGTGCCACGAAAAACAAACAAAACAAAACAAAACAAAACAAATGAAACATGACAAAACAAAACAAAAATACAAAAATCCCAGCAACAATCTAAAACACGATGCTAAACTTCCCTAACATATAACTAATATCTGCCGATTATGAACAAGCTGTGCCCTAGGAGCTGGGGATGCCACATAATACAGTTCAAACGGACGCGTGATGACCTCTCATACCTGCAGTGTGTGTCAATGCTTACAAAGGACTTTTACTTATTTGAACTTCATTCTGCTTTGGGGGCTATTTTGATATTGATAATTATTTCCACTTTACTTATGACAAAACTGCAGTTCAGATAAGATTAGTAATTTGCTGAAGGTCACACTGCTATCAAGCTTTAAGACTGTCTAGAGCCCTGATCTGGCTGTTAATCAGCCCATCATTCTTTCTTCCAAACCACATCCTAAAAATGGCAAGCCCATATGCATGTAAATTTATAAGAATGCAAATTATATGGTTACAGATTCAATGATTCTAGAAAATTCCCCAATGAGTAGAAATATGGTAAGTCAAGATTTTCATAACTAAATTTTGGACATTTTGGTGGTTTCAGAATGTTTTGTTGCACTACTATCTTATGAAAAAAACCATGGTGAGGTCTGATGTGCATACGTTTATTGGAAAAGTGAGGGGGCAAAATGGATAAATAAAAAGGAGCAAGGTGACAGGATCTAATATTACTGCTGTGTTTATAGGAAAGGATCCCAGTATGTATGACATGACACAAATGTAATTCACAGGCCCTAGGAAGTGTGAGAGCTGGAATTTTCCAACACTCGAGACTTGAGCGCAAGCACAGAATCGTGCATCTTCTGCCTCTTGCTTCAGCGTTCTATCCTCCAATGGCAAAAGTGGAAGAGTAATTAGACTATGTGGGTTCTCTTTAACCTGGTTGGCCATTTCCCTTAACAGCACAATTACCCTGCTAATGAGATTAAATTTGGTTTAACTGAAGGATTATTTCACTGCAGAGCCCCTGCTGACTCTGGCTCCCACAGGACCCATGGCTCTGTTGATGCACCCATCTAACGTTCATTTGCCTTAATGAAAGCCAGACCTAGGAATCAGCCTGCACAGTACTGGAAAACACAAGGGCTTTTGTTTATGTTGAAAAAGAGCCTCATTTAGTCAATCTGAATCTTCCTAATACCCAGTGAAATATTTATTAATGAGTATCAGCACAGCAAGCCAGGAAATCTTATTTGCATTAATTTAAACCATAAATAATTGAAGGTAGATTTCATTCCTTAAGTCATGGTTTCAGAAAATCCTCCACTGCATGCTGAATGAAAGAGACCATTAGAGAGATGAAATGTATTAGAAGTTGAGGGTGGTAGATGCTTTTTCCTACCCTTAGACTATATGGATGGTTTCCCAATAATATGTAATTCATTATCCTTTTACCTTCACCTCAGTAGAGGTGATGCAATGAGACAATGGCTAGTTTTTCTTATTTCTCTAGGTTAGGATCACAAGGAACATATTTGTGTCATTCATCAGGTTTGACCAAAAATTGGTTGTAAGGATATTTGGGTATCTATGCACTTACTGAACATTTACTGTGCTTACCCCATGTCAAGCATGACTAGATGATGAAAATGAGAATACGAACGCAGTATAGAACCTGCCTTAGTGTAGCTCGGGCTGAACCATGCTGAGTGCAAACCACACCTCATCCCTTATTAATGGTCATGAAATAAAGGGTTGCAAATAGCATGAGGGTGAGGGAGGAGGAGGATAGAGGAAGACGAACAGGATAGGAAATAGCAGAGTGTATTATATTTATTAATAATAAATTGTGTGATTTTTCTAGATATATATTTATTTTCCACTCAAATAGGATGTACTACTACAGGATGTTCTTACTGTAGGTTGGAAAAAAAAAATTAAAAAAAAAAAAAAAACACTGATTCACAGAAAAAAAGAGTTTCAGAATTATACTCTAGACAGGCCAGGAGCACTAACTGTTAGGACCCACTCTCTATTTGTTTACAGACCTTACCGTGCTCTCGACTTTAGTTCCTTTGAGGGTAGGGCATGGGTTAGATTACCATTATGTTCCCCACAGTGCCAAGCATAGCAATCTGGCAGATGCTCAGTGCAAAGATCTTGCTTCAAGCGAGAAGTTAAGCCAGCTGTGAGGATGGCCATGGTGCAAATCAGCTACTCAGGGTTATGTTTAGCTGAACATATGTAAAAAAATATACATTCATTTGCTGTTGGTCAGTTTTTATGATCATTTTTATGCTGTATCCCTCCACCCATGACAATTAGACCCAACTTCATTTGTGCAAGCTCTAATTAATTGATATTTCTGAGACTCTACCTTTAGGAAGTATTCAGGAATTACAAACAATATTGCTGCTAGGACAAATTTGTGTCAGTTATTAGCTGGGTTTGTAGTGGTCTAGGAGGAGGGGAGTAGGTCTATTGATTATTCATAAAGAGCAAATATAACATATTTGCCCACCAACAGAATCTAAACTGGGGGAGCCAGTAAATAGTTGAGCTCACAGCCGACAAGAAGAAAATTCTTTTCCAATGCAACTTGCCATGCTCCTTGTCCTTCATGCCCCTTGGGAATGAGCAGGGGGACAGACTGCATTGTGAGGAGCGCAGTCAGCACTGGAAGGGAGCTGCCTTCATGCTCTCTCATCACACCGGGTCCCTGTGCCTTGCCTTCATCATCTCCTCGCACCAGGTTCTGGTATCTGGTGGGCGTCTATCCTGCAGGTTGCAGCTCTTGGCCAGCTGCCATGTAGCGATGCTTTTACTCAGTTAGAAAAAAAAGGAGAGCTTAATCAACTTCAACTGTAACACTGAGCCATTCTATTCCCCAAGATAATTTATGTAAGTTAAAATGCTGGAAGGGAACAAAAGCACGAGATGATCTTAAAAATTTTATATCTTGCTCTCAGACTTGAGAAGTTATGCATGCTTGACACTTTATAGTATTGTTATTAGAGAAGAGAAGACGCTTGCCTGCTAGGTTTCCCAGTAGGAAAAAAAATTATAATTAGATGTCAACACTGTCAGTTACTTCAGTCATCTGAACTCTGAAAGCCATGGCCAGGGGATCGCCACGCAATGTTTCCTTGAATGAACTTTTTTTGGCTACTCTTCCTAAGGAATTATTTGACTTTTGGAAACCAAAGAAAGAAAACCTTATTACCAGAAAACTGAAAATTCAGTGTAGGAATAGTAGTTAACATGACTGTACTTAATATTGCCTAATGAGAACAAAAAAGGGATCTTATTAAAACAAAACAGGAAATTGTTATTCTTTGAGTTCCAAATGTTTAATTAAGAACATCATAGAAAAACATCATAGAAAAAACCAAAGTGATAATTTTAGGTCTTGATAAAGGAAAGGAAAAGTCTCTTTCTCATTGGTCAATTAGTTCTCTAGAAGATGCTGTCATAAAAATACAAAAGGAATCATAATCTAATCATAATCTAATCATAGTTAGAAACTAGATCACTGAAGGATATATATAGTCTGTGTTTTGAAATATATGAGCAATAGTCTGTCTACATAGTTTAAATATGATTTTAACAGAATCCAAGAGGAATGACAACTAGATAGTAAAAATAATCTTAACAATTCAAATTTGTTTTCAGAATTTTTGAGTCACTTTCACACTCATTATCTAATTAAATGCCATCCACATCTGATGATGGTATCCTGGGACTTTTTTTTTTTTTTTTTAATTGTAAACAAATGGGATACATGTTGTTTCTCTGTTTGTACATGGCGTAAAGGCATACCATTTGTGTAATCATAAATTTGCATAGGGTAATGTTGTTTGATTCATTCTGTTATTTTTTCCCTTCCACCCCACCCCCCACCCCTCTTTTCCCTCTATACAGTCCTTCCTTCCTCCATTCTTGCTGCCCTCCCTAACCCTAACTCTAACCCTAACACTAACCCCTCCCACCCCCCATTATGTGTCATCATCCACTTATTAGCGATATCATTCGTCCTTTGGTTTTTTGAGATTGGCTTATCTCACTTAGCATGATATTCTCCAGTTTCATCCATTTGCCTGCAAATGCCATAATTTTATCATTCTTTATGGCTGAGTAATATTCCATTGCATATATATATACCACAGTTTCTTTATCCATTCATCAATTGAAGGACATCTAGGTTGGTTCCACAATCTGGCTATTGTGAACTGAGCAGCTATGAACATTGATGTGGCTGTATCTCTGTAATATGCTGATTTTAAGTCCTTTGGGTATAGGCCAAGGAGTGGGATAGCGGGTCAAATGGTGGTTCCATTCCAAGTTTTCTAAGGAATCTCCACACTGCTTTCCAGAGTGGCTGCACTAATTTGCAGCCCCACCAGGAATGTATGAGTGTACCTTTCTCCCCACATCCTCGCCAACACCTGTTGTTGCTTGTATTCTTGATAATCGCCATTCTAATTGGGGTGAGATGGAATCTTAGGGTGGTTTTGATTTGCATTTCTCTTATTACTAGAGATGTTGAACATTTTTCCATATGTTTGTTGATTGCTTGTACATCTTCTTCTGTGAAGTGTCTATTCATTTCCTTAGCCCATTTGTCGATTGGATTATTTGCATTCTTGGTGTAGAGTTTTTTGAGTTCTTTATAGATTCTGGAGATTAGTGCTCTATCGGAAGTATGATTGGCAAAGATTTTCTCCCACTCTGTAGGCTCTTTCTTTGCATTGCTGATAGTTTCCTTTGCTGAGAGAAAGCTTTTTAGTTTGAATCTATTCCAGTTATTGATTCTTGCTTTTATTTCTTGTGCTATGGGAGTCCTGTTGAGGAAGTCTGGTCCTAAGCGGACATGTTGAAGCTCTGGACCTACTTTTTCTTCTATAAGATGCATGGTCTCTGGTCTGATTTCGAGGTCCTTAATCCATTTTGAGTTTAGTTTCATGCATGGTGAGAGATATGGGTTTAGTTTCATTCTGTTGCATATGGATTTCCAATTCTCCCAGCACCATTTGTTGAAGAGGCTATCTTTTCTCCATTGCATATTTTTGGCACCTTTGTCTAGTATGAGAAAATTGTATTTATTTGGGTTTGTGTCCGTGTCCTCTATTCTGTACCATTGATCCACCTTTCTATTTTGGTACCAATACCATGCCGTTTTTGTTACTATTGCTTTGTAGTAGAGTTGAAGATCTGGTATTGCGATACCCCCTGCTTCACTCTTTCTGCCAAGGATTGCTTTAGCTATTCTGGGTTTTTTATTCTTCCAGATGAATTTCATAATTGCTTGCTCTATTTCTGTAAGGTACATCATTGGGATTTTAATTGGAATTGCACTGAATCTGTATAGCACTTTAGGTAGTATGGCCATTTTGACAATATTAATTCTTCCTATCCAAGAACATGGGAGATCTTTTCATCTTCTAAGGTTTTCTTTAATTTCTTTCTTTAGTGTTCTGTAGTTCTCATTGTAGAGGTCTTTCACCTCTTTTGTGAGATTGATTCTCAAGTATTTTATTTTTTTCAATGCTATCCTGGGACTTTTATCTGGGGAAGGAATGTGTTTGTAACCCAACATTTAGAGAGGAAAGAAAGAAGACTGGATGAATGGGTGGATAAATGGAGGGATGGATGAAAAGTACCCTGTAAAAACCTACACCCAGCTGATTCACCAAATTCTTGGGATTGAACCCATTCCTTTGAATGTGCATTATTATTTCCTTTAATCTGCTTTAATGAGATCAAGTAAGGTGAAAAGAAAATAAAGTTATCTCCAAACAAGTTCCATAGCTATGACTGGTCTATAATTCCTTTATACCACCTCTCTTCCCAGATTATTACACATGCCTTTGGGTTGGTCTTTTCTGTTTCTACTTTACTACATGGCCTACATTTTATCAGCAGATTAATCTGCTTTAAAGATCTATTCCACAGTGATATTCCATTTCTCAAAAACCTACAATGATTTCTACTTCCAACATGTGAATCCTGAGTTGTCTTTGTAATCCTGAGTTGTCTCTGGTTTTCAAGGCCTTCCCATGATCTGGCCCACTGCTTTCCCATATCTCTGTAGAATGCTCATTTGATTATTATCTCATCAGAATCCAAAATTATTTCCACCCTGGACTTTTTGCTAGTGTTTTTTTTTTTTTCTCATGCAGAACAAACCTCATTTCAGTAAGGTTTCAGAACATTCATATTTGATATATAAAATCAGTGATTCATGGGCTGAGAGAACTGCCATCACACTCAATGGAAATATGTTCCAGGGTGAGTAGGACAGGGAAACACAAATCCAGGTCCTATCAGGTGTAGCTCCTGGCTGCCTTTCATGTTAGTGTCCAGTCACTCTGAATATGACTATGTTATCTAGAATTTTAAGATATGTATTTCTATGCAATATAAGGCATATTATTCACAAGGTGAATATTCCTTTTGAGCTTAACCAAAGGGGGGGAAACTAGAAAAAAAACAGTTGCATTGTATTTACTATGTTGAGAGACAGTAGGTCATCTCTAGCTTGCCAAGTAATTTTCATGGGTAATCATCATGATATCCGATTTTCACCCTATGTACAGAAGTAGATTCCAACACCCATATCTGATTGGAACTCTATGATACAGCCTACCTAATTTCTACCTGTCTTTCAAAAGCTCAGTTTCAGGCTTATTGTCTATAGTCTACATTAATCTCCCTCTTTCATAGTCCTAGGAATGCAATTACGTGTTTATACCTCATCTTTCACTGTCCTCTGTTATTTCTCTGGTAATTATCTCTCCCCAACTGTATTTTTGTTTCTCTGAATACAGGACTTGTGCTTTTCTTTTTCCCCACATTTCCCAGGGTCCCAAACCTGTCTGCCACCCACACACTAAGAAATTAGAGGTAAAATCTTTTGGGCAACATCGTACACAGAAGAGAGCACAGGGTTTAGCATCAGACAGGCCAAGGATGGAATCTGAGCTCTCCTAGATATTTAACAAGGGACCTTCTCTGACCACCCAGGCACCTAATATATGAAATGGAGAAATAATACCTTTCTGGAGGAAAGGTTTATTATAGGTTGGTAGTGATGTATGTTTTCCAATAATGCCTTGTATCCCCTCAATGTATATAATAAGCACAGTGTCTGAAAAACAGTAGCATTCATTATTTGGTAGATAATATTTCTAACAATTAATTTGTTTATTCACTTTTGTAAATGTTCCAATCAAATTAATAATAGAATAGTTGTATCATAAATTTCTGCCACCATAGAGTCAGTGTATTTAGGAAGAAATTCCTTCAAAAATTTGTAATGGCTCAATTTACAATAGTGGAGTTCTCTAGAGATTACTAATACTATCATATTAAACTATCACATATTTACATAGTGTTGACAGTTTAGAATACCAGAATTCCCTAACTTGCAGACTAACACATTTGGGGACTATTAAAGGCAAAAGAAGCTGGCTAGAACATGGAGAAAAAATGACTTGGGCCCCTGAACGTGCTGCCTCTCTGTCTGGTGCTGCTCCTTCTCCAGACAGTCACAGGACTCACTTTGTCAATGTGGTCTGCATACATGTCCCCTTCTTTTTTCTTAATTTTTAAAAATTTATTTTTATTGTAAACAAATGGGATACATGTTGTTTCTGTTTGTACATGGAGTAACAGCATACCATTTGCGTAATCATACATTTACATAGGGTAATGTTGTTTGATTCATTCTGTCATTTTTTCCTTTTCCCACACCCCTCCCACCCCTCTTTTCCCTCTATACAGTCCCTCCTTCCTCCATTCTTGCCCCCTCCCACCCCCAATATGTGTCATCATCCGCTTATCAGCGAGATCATTCGTCCTTTGGTTTTTGGAGATTGGCTTATCTCACTTAGCATGATATTCTCCAGTTTCATCCATTTGCCTGCAAATGCCATAATTTTATCATTCTTTATGGCTGAGTAATATTCCATTGTATATATATATATACCACAGTTTCTTTATCCATTCATCAATTGATGGGCATCTAGGTTGGTTCCACAATCTGGCTATTGTGAATTGAGCAGCTATGAACATTGATGTGGCTGTATCTCTGTAGTATGCTGATTTTAAGTCCTTTGGGTATAGGCCAAAGAGTGGGATAGCTGGGTCAAATGGTGGTTCCATTCCAAGTTTTCTAAGGAGTCTCCACACTGCTTTCCAGAGTGGCCGCACTAAATTTGCAGCCCCACCAGCAATGTATGAGTGTACCTTTTTCCCCACATCCTCGCCAACACCTATTGTTGCTTGTATTCTTGATAATCACCATTCTAATTGGGGTGAGATGGAATCTTAGCGTAGTTTTGATTTGCATTTCTCTTATTACTAGAGATAGTGAACATTTTTTCATATATCTATTGATTGCTTGTAGAGGACACAGACACAAACCCAAACAAATACAATTCTTTCATACTAGACAAAGGTGCCAAAAATACGCAATGGAGAAAAGATAGCCTCTTCAACAAATGGTGCTGGGAAAACTGGAAATCCATATGCAGCAGAATGAAACTAAACCTCTATCTCTCACCCTGCACAAAACTCAACTCAAAATGGATCAAGGACCTTGGAATCAGACCAAAGACCCTGCATCTTATAGAAGAAAAAGTAGGTCCAAATCTTCACCTTGTTGACTTAGGATCAGACTTCCTTAACAGGACTTCCTTAGCACAAGAAATAAAGCAATAATCAATAACAAGGATAGATTCAAATTAAAAAGCTTTCTCTCAGCAAAGGAAACTATCAGCAATGTGAAGAGAGAGGCTACAGAGTGGGAGAAAATCTTTACCTCTCATACTTCAGATAGAGTACTAATCTCCAGAATATATAAAGAACTCAAAAAACTCTACACCAAGAATACAAATAACCCAATCAACAAATGGGCTAAGGATATGAACAGACACTTCACAGAAGAAGATCTACATACATGTCCCCTTCTGAAGTTGTTCAGGGAAAGCCTGACATCTAAAATACCTCATTTTTTTCTTTCAGTAGTAAAGACTGAACCCAGGACCCAATGACATTCCACCACTGGCTAGAACCCTTTTTTAAAAACATTTTTTGAGATAAGGTCCCACTAAGTTGTTGAGCCCGATGCAAGCTTGTGATCCTCCTGCCTCAGCCTCCCGAGTCACTGTGATGACAGATGTGTGCCTCTGCTCCCAGGGTCTTATTTTGCTTTATAGAACTTGTCATAATCCAATGGCACATGTGTGGATTTGCTTGCTTATTATGTTCCATCTGCCTCACTGGAGAGTGTAAGTCCCACCCCACCACCTCATCCCTGCTGCATAGCCATTGAAAGCTGTATACCTAAAACTTAGGAAAGTGCCTTGCACACTGCAGGTACTTTTTAGATATGGTTGAATAAATATAAGCTTGCTGGGCTCCTGTCTACTTCTCTCCATGAGCTCCGCTAAGCATAAGAACCTCCAGGAATTCTAATGAGCAGGGCTTTGGCTCTCACTGAACTGATTAGTGAATGAAGGAAGACAATGTCTTTACTACCTCCTCCCCATCGGATCCAGCCAGTCACAGCTGGCCAGTGAACAGAGCACCGAATCAGTGCTACTTCCAAACCCTCATTATATTTTGCCTAGCCCATGCTCCTGATCTCTAGGGGCACCCAGGAGTAAAACTGAAACCTGGGGAAGCAAAGAAAGCGGGTAAATAACACTGCTCGAGACCTTGTCACCCTTTTCTAGTGCCTAATTCACATTGTTGTTTGATGATTACACACGAAAAGGAAAAAGTATGAGTCTGATGACATCACTTGGGCAGAACAGCTTCATTTAAAAAAAAATAAATTATCACCAGTAGCACATTCTTGCATGTTCAAATCCTGCAGCTCTCAATCTGGACCCCTGTAAAAAGTAACATATGCTCACAATAAATCTTTAAAATGGCTCTATTAATAGAGTGGCTGTGGTGACAGTTTTATAAATGGGCCCCATCTTTATGCAAACTGTGTTTTATTAGATTGCATTATAATGATTTGTAATAAGAATACAGAGATGAATTCTGAGAAAAGGAACTCCAAACGCTCCTAAGCTGGCCAGGGATTTCAAAGCCCATATATTCTGTGTGGAGAACTATGCATTCTGGGAACAACAGACATCATCAGATTAGTTTTGCTACAGTTGTATGCTTCTCTGCTTTTTTCCAATCAGATAATAACAGTCTAATAACTGGCTTTGTGTCTGTCAATCCAATTACTTCCTATTTGGGATATGCTGACACTCTATTAAATCGGCAGACAGATGGCGGGGTCTTTCATTACCCTCCGACTGAATAATTAGCTTCCTAGGCACATAACTGGGGAAGGAGCCCATCTATGAAGTCAGGTGTCTTCCAAATAAAACCAAAGACACAGATCACTAAAAATAATCTTGTTAACCCAATGTTATGTCAATGTCATGCCTGTAACAGGCAAAGCCATTTACTTCATCCTCGGCTACCTTGATTGGGAGCAGTGGCTCTCTGGCCATCTTTTGATGAAAGTTCTTTCCCCCATATGTCTAACTGGTACCCAGTCCAGGAAAAATACAGACTCAGTCTTGGATCCAAACAATGTCACCTTGGGCAACTAAACAGTTCCTTCATTTGACCTAATCTCATTTAGAAATTTAGAGAGTAAAATACTAACTAAAATAAACTGTGTATGGAGAAAGTTAAGTGAAATTTAACTGAAAAATTTTAAGACTAGATGAAAACAATTAGGAAAAAATAATTCAAAAGGGAGGAGTATATGTCTTCCATATTCCCCATCCTATTTAAAGGTAATGATCAGCATGTAACAGGTATTCTATAAACTGTTGATAAACTTAAGAATGTTTTATAAAGAAATGATTAATAATAGGGATAATTTTAAGAGGAAAATATATGATATAGGTTGGTAAAATTATTCCTCAAAATATCACTAGGGTTTACTTCTAAGAACCAACATGGTTAAAAGGAACACTTTTCCACTCCATAATCCTTGATAGTGGTCACAGATGTCTCACTATCATGGCTAAATATTAGCTAGATATTTAGAATTTCCTGTCTTCCCTGGTTTAGAAACTCAGGAATGAAAAGGACAAATTAATATGGAGATAGCATGATGTCATGAAAAGGATAAGGCCGGAGGATCAAAAGACCAAAATTCTGACATGGCTGCACTATTTATAACTGTGTAACTCTGGGTCTCAGTTTAATCATTAGAACTTCTGAACACAGCCTCATTCATTGCATAGTTCAACATGGGATGCTGACACGATTTGGCCTTTTTCATGGCTTTCCTAGTTGCTAAGAGTAATTCCCTCAGGACCCTAAAAGGGATCTGAGTCATCATCACTATCTCATTATGAATATTCATTCCCAAAGGCCACAAAGACTAATAAACTCCCAGCTGCAGGGAACAGAGGGTCAACATACTAAAACAGCACTAAAAGCAAGGAGACATTAGTGTGCTGAACTGCTAGGCAGACAACTTACAGCCCTTTAATGAGGATTATATTTCCTTGGTTTGAGGGAAAAGCAGACCCATTAACCATTGTTCTGTCCTTTCTAAGTATCTTCATTCCTTATTTATTAAGGATAATAGTTTACTCAACAATGGTTATATATGAAGTTGCTTGGGTAATACTTTTTTTTTTAAATGAATACACTATCTCTTCAATTTGGCATTTTAAGAAAATGTGCACAGCAAGTAACATTTAAGAAAATATGCACAGAGTGATTAGACTGGGAGATGCTCAGTGGGGCCAAAGAATGCTGCTCCTGAAGAGAAAAGTGATCAGGAGACATCATTTGTGATACATTCCGGCCATTAGCAGCAGCCAGGATAGCTTGCAAGGAACTAATATAACTTGGAAGAACATCTGGGCTGAAGAGTTGAAGGTAATATCTTTCAGGTGCTAAGTGAAGAGATGGAATAGCCAAGGAAGTTCAACATCGAGAAAAAGGTGATTTAATTTTGAGATTTCACAAATACTGGTAAGTGAGAACACCAAAGTAGAAGACCCAGGCTCTGCTCCTGGGCTCAGGAGGTAGGCCTGGTAGCATTGATGTCACTGGTAAAGTGGATAAGGAGCTAGGCTGTCAGAGGCCTTCTGAAGTAATTCACCATTGAAACTGGGAGAGGCACTTAGGCTAGGACTTGATTTTGATAGCAAAGATGGAAAGATCACCCTGTTTACTCAAGTCCCCTGAGGAAGTACAATTATTTCTTCAACTAGGAGACCAGAACTTTAAAAACCTCATAAAGGATTCAAAGTTGATACAGAATTTGGAAAAAACCCACAAACCACTCAGTAGCAAAATAACAGCAAGAATAGATGAGGAGAAAATGGCTTAAATGTCTTCCTTATGCTCAAGGTCCGCACATCTAACTCTTCCATCAGTGTCTCACTATAGCAGGGGAACTTATGGAGGAAAAGATCTTCCAAATGCAAGGGAGACCTTCTCATTGTTGGGAGAAGAGCAACATGAGGTTGAAGGTCCTCTTGTTGCTGTACATTTGGAAGCCACAGTTCAAAAGCTATGTGAGGCTCCTGATGAGCAAAGTTGAATACAGTCACCTCCGTGAGAGCCTCTTCAAGTCACTAGAATTAAAATTATTAATGAAGACGATAAAATGAAGTGAAAAGGCTCCCTGCTAAGGTGCTCTTTGTATGTTTTGAGACTCCATTTTTAATGAACTGTTTTCATTTGCTAATTTAAAACATTGGGCTTACTTTCCCAACAAAATTGGCTCATTTTCACAGGTAAAGAAAAAGATGGAAGGTAAGGGAGAAAAATGTCTCAGAAAAGCCAAAGTGAATGTCTACATTCACCCTCCTGTCTCACAATGGTCCTGCTGATGTTCCAAAGGTAAGGAGAACACCTGGAAAGATAACTCACCACGTGGCTGTATGTACTAATGAGCCTCCAAATCCACTCAGTCTGCAGTTGACTACTCTGTGATCTGACACTTTCTCTTGAAGAACTATAAATGCATATTATTCTATATACTTTCCCCAGAATATTAGTCTGTTTTTATAGGTCCATTTTCATTTTGCGATAAAAATGCATATTTTATAATAGCTCCTCTACAGCTTCATCGTGGTGTAATAACTTAATTTTTGCTCTTTGTGAACAATTTTCTTCTACCGCAGTTTTATTTTTGATATTTCTAAACAGTGAAAATGCCTGAGTTGTAAAGGAAATTGTTGGCTTCTAGGAGTAATGTGGAAAGTACCTTCTGGGCATTTTAAATGATGAAACAGAATATTTAGCTGGTCAGAGTAGAGGGAAACAAGAAAGCTCATCAATAGTTTTAATTTTTTTAAAAAAAATTTTACATGACAGTATATTTTGAAATATTATACATACACAGAATAAGTATAACTTGTTCCAATTAGGATTCCATTATTGTGGTTGTACATGATGTGGAGTTACACTGGTCATGTATTCATATATGCATATAGGAAACATATGTCCAGTTCATTAAACTGTCTTTCCTATTCCTATCCCTCCTCCCTTCCCTTCATTCCCCTTTGTCTAGTCCAGTGAACTTCTAATCTCCCTTGTTGTGGCTTAGTATCCACATATCAGAGAAACATTCAGCCTTTAGTTTCTTGGGAATGGCTTATTTCACTTAGCATGAGAGTCTCCAGTTCCATTTATTATGGCAAATTATGGCAAATGCCATAATTTCATTCTTCTTTATGGCTGAGTAATATTCCATTGTGTATATATACCACAGTTTCTTTATCCATTCATCTATTGTAGGACACCTAGGTTGGTTTCCTAGCTTGGCTATTGTGAATTGAGCTGCTATAAACATCGAAGTGGCTGTGTCACTGTAGTATGCTGATTTTAAGCACTTTGGGTATAAACCAAGGAGTGGGATAACAGGGTCAAATGGTGGGCCCATTCTGTTTTCTAAGAAATCTTCATAATGGAAAGCTCATCAATTCTGAAAGGAACATCCAAAACCACAGGAGGGACATAGGAATGGTGGCAGATCCTCTAAACCAGGATCCTTAACCTGGGGTCTATGAACTGCTTGATGCTATGAGTAACATTGCCTGTGTCTGACACACAGGTGCTTCTCCAGAGTCTACAGCTGTCATCAGCTATTATCTCCAAAATGTCTCTAAACCACAAAGTCCCTTTTAAATAGAGCCTGATCTTCATATGAAAAATAATATTAATTTTACACACTCACAAAATCTAAGACCAAAAGTGAGAAGAAATGGGAGGGGTAAACTGTACTTAGAGCCAAGGATTTTTGCATTTCTAAATCTTAGGAAATGTGTATTACATACAAATTAAACAACTAAAGGAACCCGGTGTAGTTCAGCTCTTGGCAGGAAGACTAGGGACCCAACAGCTCTGAATTCAAATCTTGGTTGTGCTACACATGTCTTGCTTGAAGTAACTTCTCTGTCGATGAGTTTGCAGCCATTCTGAGTACATTCATACAGAAAAATATACTGAAAAAAAAATCTGTAAACCTTATTATCAACTTCACTGACTTCTACGAACTGGGACCCCTGAGCAGGCAGCTCTGAGACCAGCTGCCAGATTCCTTCTAGTTTGGCCATGTTAAGATTCCACCATTCCCAGTGGAGAAGATCCACAATTCAATACCAGTCCCCGCTCTCCAGCCCTTATAAAAAGGATACTTCAATGATTAAAACATTCCACATCCCCCCAATCTACATAAATGTCTTCTTTTACTAAAACCTAATTATGTCTACAACTAAAGTAGATATTTAAACTGATAATTCAATCGATGTAATGTACATCTCCCTCATGCTTCAGAGAGTTGAGTTTAAATGCCTTTTTTGATTACTAATTATTTTCTAAGTGAGTTTAATGCTTGTGAAAGCTATTGAGACCACATGCCTGAGAATGAATGTTCTCTGTTTATTTGACAAGCAGGCTCCTATGAGACCCCACCGCATGCAGCATTAAACTACCTGCAAATCCTTCTGGACCATCTTGTTTTTCAGCCCAGATATTTTCTCTTCAGTTACTGACTAGTTGTAAATCTTAAATAGGGGGACAATCTAGCTCTAGTAATGGGGGATGAATTATACAAAGAATTTGCCTAATCATTTATTTTTCAAAAAGAATGCATATAGCCACCCATGTGAAATAGGACTAATGTGAAATACAAGCCATGTGAAATAGGACTAATTAAACTTGTGATGGAAGTGAATAACTTCCATGATTTTCTATCAGTTGTCTAAGTTCCATCACTTTGGTGGGATTTGAGGTGTTCCGTAATCACTGCGCAGTTCCAGAACATCGAATCACGCTTCTGCATCATTTGTTTCAGCCTACTCAGTGCTCCGCAACATGTAAGTGCGCCCGACGGGATGGGTAGAGGCTCATTAGCAGAGTAAAGCTTTAGGACTATTAAGCAATCTCAGGTGAAGACATCTCTCAGACTTTTCCAGTAGAAATCAATTCATCAAATTCCTTTCCTGTCTACATTCTAGTGCATGCTCTATTGCTCCTAGAAGAGCCCGCTTTCTCCTCCAGCTGGGGGAAGTGCAGCTCACTCGGCAACCACTGACTCATTGACCATACTGAGCGCTGGGAAGGGGGCTGGCTCTGATGTCTGCTGGGAAGATCCGGTTGTGTTAGTTATGTGCTCATTATTTACAAGGCTGGAGGCAGCTTCTGATTCCCTCAGGAGCTGACTAACACTAATGGTGTCAGGTTTGTTACATGAGAATATATTTCATTTAATTATGTGGTCAACGGGCTGAAGATCTCACAATCCAGACAAAGTGGCAAGCCCTGGACACTTTAAACAGGATAATCAATATGTTGACTACATCTAAGATGGAGAGTAAGAAACTAAGTACAAGATGTTCATGATGGTTAAAATGCACAACTGACACATAAAGTCTATCGCTACTTGTAACAGTGGTGTGTCCTTGAAACTAGAATGGAAAGGAGAAAGTCTCTTTCCATCATGCCCATCCATTCCCTCATGGATAGACTTAAACTCATTAGTAAATGTACAAATATTATAATGGTTACACAGTCTTATAACCAAAAACAGTAACTGAAGTATAGCTACTCATAATTTGACCAAGGATATACCTAGCAGCAGCAATGAGCCTAGAACTCAATTGTAGTATTTTGAATACATACACATTTTATTCAATTTCTCTTCCCTCTAGAAAAGTACCTAAACTATGATATCTCATAATGGTTAGGAACACATGTGTAGGGAAGAAGTGTCTAGGTCATGCGGCTGCTATATTGACCTTGAACAAGTTATTTATCTCCTATCAGTGCTACGGATTGAATTGTGTCCCTCTGTCCCCAAATTCTGATGCTGAAGCCCTAATTCCCATTGTGATGGTATTAGCAGGAGGGGCATTTGGGAGGCAACTAGGTTTAAATGGGGTCAAGAAGATGTAGCCCTCAAATGGAATTCAGTTTGCGCCCTCATAAGAACAGACACCAGGGGCTAGCTAGCTTTCCTCCACGATCCCATGTGAAGACATGCCAAGAAAGCAGCTGTCTGTCTAGCCAGGTGCAGTGGCGCATGCCTGTAATCCCAGGGGCTCAGAAGGCTGAGGCAGAAGGATTGTAAGGTAAGGTCAATCTGGGCAACTCAGTGAGACTTTGTCACAAAAGTTAAAAAAAGGTGGGGATGCAGCTCAATGGTAAAGCACTCCTGGGTTTAATTCCCAATACCACAATAAAACAAAAACAAAGCAAGGAGGAAAAAAAAGAAAGCTAGTGGGCAGTAAGCCAGGAAGAATGCTGACCAGAAGAGTCAAACTGACACCCTGATTTCAGACTTTAGCCCCAGACTATGAGAAATAAATGTTTGTAATTTAAGACACCAGTCTATGGTATTTTGATTTAGCAATTCAAGATGACTAAGACAATGACCCTGTCTCTTTGGAGGATTAAAGGACTTAACCCACAAAAAGTGTTCAGTATAGTACCTGACAGAAAATACTCAATAAATGTTACAACATTATTGTTGTTATTCATGAATCCTTCCTCTTTCATGCCTAAAGCACTTACCATCTATAAACTGATCATTTGGAATTTATTTATAACCTCAAAGCATAATTTTAACTACTTCTGTGTTTATGTCTTACATTGCCAACTAAAGTGTAAGGATTCAGAAATGGTTTCAATTTCCTTATATTTTTCACAATTCTGGTTCAATACTGTAAGCATAGTAGGTGCTGAACATGTATTAATGGATTAATGGGATAATATATTATGAGAGCAGAAAATAGAATCATGGTCTTTCATCTTTTGGACTTTATTCTCTGATTGCTTAGATGTTTAGGAGGGAAAATTAATATTAGATACATAAACCATAAATTTTCTGATAGCCAGGATGATAAAGTCATCACCATTGAATCTTACATGGCCTCTTCTTAGATGGGCAAATAATTGAATAAAAGTCATAAAAATGTAAGCTGATGCATGGAGGGTGCATACTTCTAAGTGGCCTTGAGCCTAAGGGAAAATCCTTTTCTAGACCTATTGCTCCAAACTTCTTAGGTACTGAAAGAGCTATAAGAATTTATACTGGTCTAGAAACTCCTTGAACTACTTTTTGATGTTCTAAATTCTCCTCTGGGACCTTCTTTAACTCTGGTTCCAACAACATGAATGCTTTTTGGATGATATTCTCTGGTGCCTTCTTAGAGAAGGAGCCATAACCCCAGAAAGACAGATCCTTTGAAGACATTTTTGTTTGTTTGTTTTCTTGTACTGTATGGCTCTAATGATTTTTTAAAAATTTTTTGTTCTAATTTGTTGTACATGACAGAGAATACATTTATACATTTTGATAGATCATACATGTGGAATGTAATCTCTCATTTTTCTGATTATACATATTATAGGAACACATCAGTCATACAGTCATTTATGTACACGAGGTAATAATGTCTGTTTCACTCTACTATCCTTCCTTCCCCTATGCCTCTTTCCCTCCCTTCATTCCCTTCTACCTAAACTAAAGTAATTCTATTCTTCCCTTCCTGCCCCCACCCCCATTATGAATTAGTATCCACATATCAGAGAAAACATTCAGCCTTTGGTTTTTTGGGTTTAGCTTATTTCACTTAGCATGATATTCTCTAACTCCATCCATTTACCAGCAAATGCCAGAATTTCATTCTTCTTTAAAGTTGAGTAATAACATATGAAAAAATGTTCCACATCTCTAGCAATTAAGGAAATGCAAATCAAAACTAAGATTTCATCTCAGTCCAATAAGAATGGCAATTAGCAAGAATACAAGCAACAATAAGTGTTGTACAGGATGTGGGGGAAAAGGTGCACCCAGATATTGCTGGTGGGGCTGCAAATTGGTGCAGTCCCTATTGTTGATCGAGGTGCATTCTACAGTTATCAGGAGGTAACTGGTCAAAGTGAGAGACCCGGGATGTAGGAGTTGATGACAAAAGGGCTTTTGATGGGAGCCCCAAAGAGAGAAGAGCCCTAGATCCTCTCCTTGAGGTCCTCTAGGCTGCTTGGTTTCTGTTCTTCCAAAGGGTTGGACCCAATGAAATAGGGTAGTGTCCTTCTAATAAAGTACCTTTTTTGCTTGAAAGTTACTTGTTTAAAAAATGGTTTCTTTTATACACAATTAAAAAAAAAAAAAACTCTTTGTTGGTGTATCTGGTATATAAAAAGGTGTTGGGATGTGAAGTAAGAAGACTCCTTAGTGTTTTAAAGGGAAACGTTAACACATGTGCTCATTTCTGTCTTTTATTTCTTCCTTTAAACTCATTTTGGTGACTGGAAATAATGGTATTCTCAAGTGGTGAGGAAGGAAGGAGCCAGGTAGTTTTTAAAAAGTGCTTAGGGAAGAAAGAGTATGGGCAGGTTTTGTCTAAGCCTTTCCTTTAGTAAACAGTAATTAAAAGATAAAATTCTCAATTATGACAGTATACTAAAAGTTCTTAATTATGATATAGTATAATAAACCAGATACACATAGAAAAAAATCAACTGAAAAAATTTCTCAGTTGTACGGAACAGTCAAAGAAAAAGGTTCCTGAAAAGTTAAGACCTGATGTAACATTATGGTTATTTTTATATTTAAAAAGAAGCATAACTGATAACTGAAAAGAAACATATAAGCAATACCACTGATTATAGAAATTACCCACCTAGCTAAATAGGCCTAGGAGACATAATTCTACCCTCTAAAAGAGGTTCTTTTCCCCAGATCCCCTTTTGCTATGAGGCAGGAATCTGGGAAATGCCTAAGTAGGGTTGGGGATATGACTTAGTGAAGTTAGCTGACCCTATGAGAACTGAACTCATGGCCATATTCTCACCCAAACTGTCCTCTAATTAACTACAGTATACTATTCTGCTGTCATGTAGCTATGGGTATCTTCTGGAGGGCCTGGAATAGTATAGCTGTTAGTAATAAAAGCCAGCAGTTAAGTAGTTAACCACATTAGGGAAAAGACATTTTTTTAATGGTTTCTTTTTTTAAAAGTTAGCCTGAGTGCAGCTGTGATTCTTGAACAGCTTGTTCTGAGCCACATGGCCTTCCAGTCCCCCAATCTTTCTACTATGTTCCATGCTCAACTGGCTTTCAACAGCTTTCCTGAAGCAACTCTTCAGCATATTAAACTTGGGATTCTTTAACATGGAGTAACACTTTTCTCTCTTTAATGGGATAATTTAGCCTTCTGACTTTCACAGCAGATGCATTTAAGACTCAGTGATGTCATTTAATTACAGACTCTGAAGAAATCTGAAAGCATCATTATAACTACCCTCTGCTGTCAGCTCCCTGATGGAGCCCACCAGCAATGCCACAGATGAGAAGAATGGACTCCAGGGAGGAAGAATGAAGAGAAAAAGACAGAGGTCAAGGCCTGTGCTCCATCCCATGAATATTGATGTCCAGGGCTCTTCATATATCACCTAGTTAAGTGGAGATAAAATTCAGAAAGGCAAAGACTGAGGGTCCAAATTAGAAGGCAAATGAATGATCAGGTCAATATACCTACTGAATAATTATTAAGGTGTTTTTTCTCAATTAGAGTGATCAAATTAAGATATCAAAGGTGCATTTTTCTATCCTCTTAAATGGTCTCTTGAAGTCTTAACCACAAGAGTTCAATAGCTGTTATGCACCATTATAAGCACTTCCACTTGACCCTTGGCTAGCGAGAGAGAGAGAGAGAGATGATGATGAAGAATGAAAAAATAGGAGCAAAGAGAAGACTATGTGTTAATCACATGAGAAAGTGCTTCAAGAAAAAATTAAGTGGCATAATTGTAATTTTTATTGATTTAAAATTAACATAATTATTAATATTATGATTGAAAATGAAAGGATAGAAAAAATGGATATTTTGTTGTTGTTTTGCAGCGCTGGGGATCAAGTCCAGGACCTAATGCATGCTAGGTGAGTGCTGTACCACTGACTACACCCCCAGCCCCAACACGGATGTTTTTAAACTAATGGTTCCTATTCGTTAAGAGCATAAGGATGGGGGTGTGAATAACTTATCACATTTCTAAGTTGTCCAAAGAGAACAAAACAAACTGCATCAAAATAAACATTCACTTCATTTACTGGATATAATTTCTCTTTGTGCTGGCAACTAAGTGTCTGAACAATTAAACTGTGTAAAAGAATATAGCAAAATTTGAAAGTCTCACATCCCCAAGTCTGTGCCAACTCCTGTTTTTTGAGAACATGTACTTCTGCTATATTTAAGTGAATGAAAAAAGAACTAAGCCTGCCAGTTGTGGTACTGCACACCTGTAAACCCAATGACTCAGGAAGCAGAGGCAGGAAGATAGCAAGTTCAAGGCCACCCTCAGCAATTTAAGCGAGGTCTTTTTACAGAAAAGCAACTTAGTGAGACCCTGTCTCAAAATGAAAAAATAAAACGGGCTGGGAATATAGTTCAGTGGTTAAGCATCCCTTGGTCCAATCCCTGGTACCAAAAAAATGAAACAAAACAACAATAAAAACAACAAAAAAAGTTATCCTTGTAAATTGTCAAGGTCTGAAAATATGAACTTTCCTCCTTTCCACATCATTTACAGTTTTTGAAACTACCTACAAGCAATGATCCCATACACTAAATGCTTGATCCCATCACTGCATGAGTGCTTTATTATACGTCAATGTAACAGAGTTCAAGAGCATAAAGATGGATGAGCAATTTGGCATGGTGAATGAGATGAACATTCTGGCCCTCTGCCACTAGAGATCATATAAAATTCATTGCTCATGAAAGCAGTATGTCCTAAGGGAACCACAAATAGGAGGATGGCCCAGACCATGCCTTGACATGATGATGTCACATTACGGTGCTTCATACGTCAGCATCAACACCCACAGGAGTACATGACTGTGATGCGGTCTTCCCACAATCAAGCACAGCCAATCCTTGGTCTCTGAGTATGTCCAGTTGGAGCTGGTCCTGGCAGCCTGAGCAGCAGTGAGACTTAAGGATGCTATGAAGACGTGGTTCCTCTTAAGTTTCTTGGCTTAAGAAGTAAACTTTTCAAGGAATGCAAAGGCTCACATTCATAGTGAAGATATGAATTACAGAAGGTTCTTTAAAAAATCATTTATTGAATGCAACTTTATCAAGTACTGTCTGAATGGGTATATGTGTTTTATTATTAATCTTCCTAAAACTCCCCAAACATAAACATTATCCCCATTTTAAAGAGAAGGCACAGTGAAGGAACTTGTGCAAAGTTCTTAGGCAAATAAATGGAACAGCGGGGATTCAAACTCTAGTCTATATTGACATTTGGGTCTCTCTACTCTGTTATCCCGCTTTCCCAAGGCTCACGCTAGTGACCAGGGCAGAATTCATCAGTGGGTGGCCTTGCTAGAGGGAAGGTCTGCAGAGACTTATTTTGTGTTCCTGTGTATTTCACACAGTACAATCAGTCTTTGGCATTGCATTCCTCTCCCCACATGCATATTGTAATTGTAGATATGTACCAAGGTCCTGGGAACATTTAATCTAAGGTGACAGTCATTCTGGTATTAATTTAACCAGACTTTTCCTACAAAAGAAGGTATTTCAGGGGCATGTTACAGTATGATTAGCCCCAGGCTCCACTTCTACCATGGGTGATGCTGTGAAGAAGTCTCCCACGTGGGGATCATTTTTCTGCCTTTATTTGAAACTTATCCTTTGACAGTTTTCAGCCTGCATGATCTGAGTCTCATCTGCTCAAGCAGATTATTGCAAAAGAGACTCCTTGCCTAGTGAAATCAACATGCAGGGAGCATCAGATAATTTCTAATTGAATTTTGCATCACTTTGACTAATGTTAATGCCCTCAAGACCCCAAAGATGGGTGCATTTGCGTGATTTGAAATAATTCAACAATTTTATAAACCCAAGGAAGAATATTTGCTTATTTGTAAGCCTAGAGGCCCAAGTATCTAAGTAGTATGGATTCCAAAATGATTGCATGCCCTCAGAGGTTATATTTATTTTAGTAAAGCTAGATGTGTATAAACATAACATTTCCTTCTGTAGCATTTTGACAAATAACTGGCAATGTCTGGATTGATGACTTCCTCTGAGCTAAGGAAGCTAACATGGTCGTAACAAAAGTTCCCAAGATACTGGTTGCAGACAACACTGCAACCCAAGACATCATGTCACTTGGCAGCCTTTTGATACTGACCCAACCTGTTTGTCAAAATCCCCCAAAATATATTAGGTATAAAAACTTATATAAGCTAGGATTGAAAAGGATTTTTTTTTTAATTAGAAGGCACAAAGTAATGATTAAAATGGAAAGAAGTCAGTTTTGACAGAACAAAAGCTTTTCTGTCTTATTCCTCATTGATAACACACTCAATGGAAGAAAGCATTATTTGTATTTTGCAGCTGGTGAAACTAAAGATAAGTTAGACAAGTTGCCCACATGCACAAGAGCTATGAGTAAGCCAAGAACACAACTGGGAGTTGAGGTTCTGAGTTCCACTCTCCATTGACTGTGAAGAATCAATCCTGTGCCCTATATAGTAAACTCACAGAGACAAAGAAGGCCCAATGTCAGGCAGGGTCTCTGGAGACATATCAATCTCTGCTACAAGCTTCAGAGTGTGGGTGGCTATGTGTCCAGGGCCTCAGTTTCCTAGATTTACCCCAGACTCTGACTGGATCAATGGTTTTTAGAAATGGAAGGGACATTCACATCTATTTCCTAACGCTCCAACACTTGACACGGTTCTGGTGGAGTACTCAACACGTGACACGGTTCTGATCATCCTCCCTCTTGGGGGCCAGAGGTGTGGCATGTCTCCATGTGTAGTTGTTTTTTAATATTAATAATCAATATATCATTAGAAACATTGGAAAAACATTGTGAAGGTTTTACTGTACTGGGACACAAAATAGTACACAATAAAAATTTAGTAGTAATACATAGATAAAATATATAAAAAAAACAATTGTAGCTATGCTCCAGTTAAAAGGAGCCTGTAATTGCTTTAGTATAATAATTTCTAAATATAGATGGATAAAGAGGTATTCCTCTGAACTTGAATGCGGTGTTTAGCCTTTGTTGCTTTCCTAGTTTTAATAATCGATTCTAGAGATACTTTATATAATAAAAATATTTAGGTTAGTCATAAATATAATTTGTGCTTTTCCTATGTTTAGTCTAATTCTTTGAGAATCAAAATAAGATTGTAGTCTTCCATTAAATGAAATAGAATAGACTAAATATTAACTATAAGTTGATTTCTTTGCCCTTTGTTAATAACAGTAAAAGCTTTTCACTGTTAAACACGGGGTGGGGAGGCGTTTCTCAGAAAATCTAGTGACATGTTTGTTCTGGAGGTTGAAGGTTGGCAGATCATGGTGCCCTAACCCTTGGTTTGGCGGAGGATGGGGTTGTTTTGGTCTGGCTGGGAAATAAGGTTGTTTTGGTCTGGGCTGTCATACAGAGGGGATGTGTACTTTGAGAAGAAGCACAGTTTATACTTTTGAAGGTTTTTCTTATTTTACACTAACCATAAAATGATATAATCATGACTAAAGAAAAAATAGAGATTCAGAAAAATAGAGATTCAGCCTCAGAACACTTGGTGTCTCCGTCTGCTGTTTCTCCACTGTGCTGATGCCTCCCATCCACCTAGGACCCCCAACCGCTGCTAGGGCTGGACCCCGGAAGGACATCTGCATTCACTGCTGTTCCAGGGGTTGCCTTCCATAGACAAAGATATAACCCAGGAAGAATAAGTGATAAGTCCTCAAGGGAATGTATCCAGTTGGTGGCAGAACCAGATTCCAAACTCAGGTTTACCAGTTGCTGACTCACTGTTTCTTTAACATCTCCACAGTGTAGACAAGCCATCCTTAGGATTTAGAATCTACAGAAAACCAGTTTATTTATAGATAAGTGAATAGGTCTGGTCTGATCTTGAGTTTACTGGCTACCCTAGGGCAACAACGAAAGAACCAGACAACCTAGAAAAGTCCTTAACAGTTTTCAGCTTTCAACCGCCTTCTTCACAGACTGTTTTGAATACTATACAAGTTACTTGCTTCTTGATCCTGCATAGTTCTCTTATAGAAAGACATTCTATCCACAGGTTAGCTTTTTTTCCTTCCCCAAGAATCAAAGTATTGGAGGGAAACTAGGCCACACAAGGCCTAGGGTTGTGAGGGCTGCTGACTCACTGATCAGTGCCTCATGCTCCCAAAGAGTAATTAAAGGTCATCTGTCCACTTTTGTGATGAGTCACCATGAAGCACAACATATAATAAGAGCTATCTTTAGTAGAACCAATACTCACTACATTTCAGGTGGCACAAATTCACAATTCTTCATTTTAAAGCTACCACCATGCTAACAGGAGTTGTGGTAGCCATGGAGGTGTCCCTCTTGGATCTCTGGTCAGGAGCATCTGCTGCGGGGAGCAAGCTGGTTGCCTATTAGTGCACATCTTTGGGGTCCCACAGTCTTGTTCCAGGTCACACTTGTCTCAGTTTTGTCCCTAGGCCATGACTACATGTGGTAAGCATACTTGAGGGCCACTCTGGTCCAAGGTGAGAGTCTCTGATTCGTGTTTTAACTGCAGTACCTGGGGATAGAACTCAGGGTCTCAGGCATGCTGGGCAAGTGCTCTAACGCTGAGCTATATCCCTAGTTCTTTTTATTTTATTTTCAGGCAGGACCTCACTAAGTTCCCTAGGTCTCAAACTTGCTCAGGCTGGCCTCAAACTTGGGATCCTCCTGCCTCAGCCTCTCAAGTCACTGAGATGTCAGGTGTGTCCTACCACATCCAGCTCCAACATGGGACTCTTTATGAAGCTACCATACTTCAACACAAAAAGAAACATTGCTCCCAGGAATTATCTGTATAAAAAATAATTTCAGTAGACATATGGTGAGTCTGGGCCCTGGGTTCAATCCCCAGCACTGCAAAAAAAAAAAAAAAAAAAAAAAAGGCAATAAGAAACATATATATGTGTGTATGCAAGAAAAAGCCTAGTTAATGACAAGTTCTTAACAATAGGCTTTGAGTTCCTGGTCTAACACATTGCCAAGGCTGCTAACAGCATTAGTGCTTCCTGTTCCAGATTTAGAAAAACAAAACAAAATGCTCTCATTGAGTTGGCAATACCGTTAAATAAAATGCTAAAAGTGTGATTATTTTTTTAGATTCTTAGAAAGCAATTTTAGGAAGAAAAAGTATTTCAAATATGAAGAAAAGAGGAGGGGTTTTTTTTAGAAAGCATATTAACTATGAATATAAAGCATTTAGGACACTGCTTGATGAATATAAATGAAAATATAGCTACTTGTCAAAAACTGTTAGTGGCCATTAGTTTTATGACAATATCACTTGCAAAGCAAACTCCATTTCTCCAGCCTCTAACTCCTGCTCTTCTAACCTCCCAGAACACACAGCTCTGCTCTTCAGCAAATCATCAGGATAAGTCCTCTGACCTAAACATCAAGAAATCAATAACTGGAATTTCCCAAATGATCCAAAGGCCTAGCTGAGTTCTGAAAAGTTTCAAGGAGCATAGTTTCTAAGACAGTTGAATTGTTCCTTCTCTCCTTCTCTTTTCTACTCTTTGCATTTTATAGTATCATAAATTCACACTTTTCACCTAGCACTGCAGCAAAAATAAGAGTTAGTAGTATTGAGAAAGCCATTAAAAAGAAAAAACCCTCACTTTTATAGACAAGGGCATTAAATGCATAGTATTTAAACCTCTTACTTATACAATGCAGATGGCAAGTAGATATAAATTTTACGGTATCTAAAAGCAAAACCCTGTGGCCTACCCAAACAAAATTACCTTTCCAATATGACTCTACAAGGGAAATTTAAATTCTAAAGGCAATTTTGCATCTAAGGTGCTCACTGATGGATGAATTATGCTCACAGAGATGAATCAATAGAATCTGTTTGATTGCTTTATCATCCCTCCATTATATCGAATCTTCTTTAGGCAGCAGGAGAGATCAGAGGATGTTTGAGGATTGCTTATTTGAAGATACAGAGGAGGCCAAATCCTATCATATCTATTAAGGAACGGAGCCTGACCATGAAATTTTAATTAACACTGTAATAATTTACTTAAAATCTCTGATGCAGCCCATGTGAGTCTAAATCAGAGGGGAAATGCTGTTAGCATTTTGGTAGAATTAAATTAAAAGACAAAACAACATGACAGAGGCCATATTATAGACTAATAAGGGATTGGATAAAGTAATTATTGCCTGGGTATTGTTTCTGCTCTGTGATAGAATGAAGGGAAAAACGTTCTGAAAGTTTGGTTAGATTCTTATAACTTCTGAATGAATAACAGTAGGAAGACAATGGCCACTGCCTGATGATTCTCCCTGCACCCTGAAAACAGTGGAGTCTAAAATGAGTGTCTCAGAACAAGTTCCACTTACAGTTCACAAGAGATTCAGAAGAACTTGGTTTACATTTTGTCCTCATTAATCACCCACCCTGAGATCAGAATTGAGAGATGCAGAATAGATGGCAACTTGGGTCAAAATCCTTACTTTTAAAACTTTGGATGTTTCCTTTGTCTTAATTATGGCGGTGTCCTGGTTAACATGAAAATATTCTTGGGAGAATGCCTGCAATTCTCATTAACTGAGTGTACTTTCATTCGCCTTTAAGAGACAGTCTTCTTTTTAAAAAAGAGAAGATAGAGAGTGAATGCTAGTAGACACTTACGCTGAAAATAGCACAGAAACACAGAGAGAACAGAGTATTAGCTGGTAAGGTATGGTGCCAAGACAAACTTCATAATGACTCATAAGAAGAGTCAGACATTATATACATGTTGCATTTGTTAGCTATAGGCCAGAGACTCTTAAGGATTAACAAGCTTAATCCTTATAAAAAGATCATTATTTTTACCTCTGTGTATTAGACCACAGAACTGAAGCACAGGTGGGTTTAGCAACTTTCTGAAGTTCAAACATTTAATAAGCGATTGGGCCACAATTTGAATCTAGAAAGTCTGACTTTAAAGCCTGCATTCCCATGCATATACTATTATTTCTCATCTATTTTATTTAACCATTCCCTGCTACAATTACAAACCAGGACATTTCTGATTTCACAAATAATCATAATATGCCTTTTTCTTCAGAAATGCATTAAGAAAGTGATACCACTTCTTAGCTCTAGAAGAGAAGATTCTTACGTGACCTCCGCAGGAAGTATTTCTACCATGAATTGGGGTTCAAAATGTGACTGTAAGACTGTCTTAATCAGACCTGGGTATAGAACAAGGTTTTATGATAATTCCTTCTGCAAATATAGCTAATGAAATTGAATTTAATTGATACACAAACATTCTCTCTCTCTCTCTCTCTCTCTCTCTCTCTCTCTCTCACACACACACACACACACACACAGAGGCTGAGAAGAAAGAATAAAGTGTATACTGTTTTCAATCTCAACAGAAATTCTGATAAACAATATGGTCAAAGAATTCACCTTTATAGTTATACCAATCATTAAAGATCATGATAAAGCTCACCACTTTAAACCTGCAATCTTAGCAGTCTAATTAAATATCTACAACAAAAGATATTTACAAAATAATGTCTGAAGATATAAATTAAATAATTTGTTGGCCCTCAGACTACCCTATATTTAGAACAAAATGAAAGCTCTCACTCTCTTCTGCTGTCGCTTTAGTTAATTCCAGAAGGCTAAAAGGGTCTTCTCATTCCAGGGTAGCTTTGTTTCATATTTTAAAAGCATGGTAGTAAACTATAGATAAGTATTCTTAGATACAAAGAGTTAGAAGGATATCAGTAAAACAGGTGACAAATTCAAGGCCCACAACCTGCAATAAAGAAACACAGAATATCATATTTTGTTAAGAACACCCACTTGAAGACCCAAATCAATAGGTTTCTGAACTTAATCCAAATTATTTGGCATATGAATAGGCTTACTCTGAGCCAAATGTTAGCTCTTGAACATTTGATAACTCTTAAAAAATAATGTTGATGATTTAAGAGAACACAAATCAAACACGAATTGAATTTTTCATAAATTACACATGAACTTAAAAATTAGAGAAGAATAAATGAATCATGTCCACATTCACAAAGGACCCCAAATTCATCATTCACATTCTGAAGTCCTTCATTCACAAAAAGGTCAATTAGCCTTCATTGGCAGTCCCTTTTGCCATATAAAGGAATTGGGCTTGGGGCAACACCTGCCAAATGTCTGAAACAAGAGACAAGATGTTCAATTAGCTCTTAAAAGATGACTGAATAGTAAATTAAGATAGAACTGAAGTTAAGGTACAAATCATTGTCATTTCCTTTAACAGCATCAGAATGGGAGAGGAAAAGTAGCCTTTGAGGAAGATGCTGTATTGTAGTTTTATTGAGCAACAATATAGAGACATCATTTGTATTTTTATAACCAAAGGGTGGAGTTACAAAATAGATTCATGACAATCAGTAAAAAGACAGTGTAAAAGGCAACTAGAAAACTCAGTTTCCTCCAGGAGCTAACCTAGACTTTAAAATCAAATACTTGTAGCTTGAAGTTCCCCTCTCCTTTAAGCATTCTAGTCTAACTAGAAATATATAATAAATGCCTTTTTATCTACAGAATAGATAGGAATTTAATGGATTTATGTCCAGTAAGACTGTAGGCAAAAAGAAGGTAGACGCAATTCCTTCTAGAGAACTGATGATGTGTGTGTGTGTGTGTTTTTTTCTAGCACCAAGTCTAATTCTTCATTTCCCAGAAATCCTTTTCTGAAGCCTCAAGAACATTCCATTTCAATTCTTATTTGCAGATACCAGAACATCACAAATGGTCATAGCCATGATTTATCTGCATTAAATCTTCCAGTGATTTATCTGCCAGTCACATCAGTCCTACTGGCTCCCATGTTTCTGTGCAATTAGGACACACAACGAAGAGTGAATGGAAAGGTTTATGAGATTTATGGATACCCTGAAGAAGATATGGACAGGGAGAAAGATTTCATATGCATTCTTAGTCATTTTGATGTCTTATCCACGTACAGTGGTTTGGATGACACTTCCCCAAAAGTCTATGCAGTAGAGGCTTGGTCCTCAGGGTGGTGCTACTGGGAGATGCTGTGGACCTTTAGGAAGTGGGATCTTGTGGGAGGCCTCGAGTTCAGTGGAGTCATGCCCTAGGGGACTGTGAGACCGCTGTCTCTTCCTCTTTCTCTGGTTTATGATGTAAGTCTGGTTCTACCACACATTCCCACCATAAGACCCAGGATAGAACTAGAACTTCCAAAACCGTGAGTCAAAAGAAACCACTTTATAAGCTAATTGCTTTAGGTATTTCCTTGTAATGACAGCTGACCAGCATGCTGTGTTAGAGTTCTCTCTATTATGCTGAATCCCCAGAAAAACCACAGGGAGATTATATCCCAGGTAGCACTAGTGTAGCTATATACACTCTGCTGGACGCCCCTGCTGAGTTTGGAAGATACCATTAATTTAACCTCCTGTCTCCCTTATTAAAGACAACAAACTATAAAACAAGAGTATAAGGACAATGCTACATTGTGCACCCAGATTAGAACACTAGGTGTCTGCACATCACCCTGTGGGACTGTCAAATTGATGACTTTACTGAATGGCCTAACAGGTGGCTTGGAGTCATTTTTCCATGACACAAGCTGCGAATGATCAATGTGCACTTCTTTAATTGATATGAAAGCCCAACACACAGAGGCTGTGCATTTCATCCATGTTGAGTTCTGCTCTTTTTCCCTGAAGGACAGGCATAATTCAGATTAAAGACATTCAGAAACTTTGACACAGTAAAGAATTTAAAAGGATAAATACAATTCTTCACTGCTGACAAGACAAACTAAGAAAAAAATCATGTAACATATTGTCTACCTTTTTTAAAAAATTGCCACAATTATGGCTCCATAGGGAGTTAAATCCATTTAAAAGCCCTAGACTGGGAGCCCCAGGGGTAAAGGCAGTGCTCCATTCCACTGCCATGTATCTGGGTCACTGCTAGAGGCAACAGACTTCAGTCAGGTTAAGCATGTTTTCACCCTTATTTATTCAGCTAATAAAGTGGTGGTGGGGGCAAGTTGAGTGGAAGATTAGAGTCCTTAGGGAAAGATAATCATAAACTTTGAATTGACATTGTGAATTATCCATAAGCCAGGGATGAGTTTCATACAGCCCATTTAATTCACCTCAAAACATCTAATTCACTAAACCCAATGGAAATATAAAGTCAGAGTTAATGTCCATAAGTTAAGGACCATATACTATAATATACACAAAAAGAGTGAGAACATAGGCTTGAACAAAGTAGATATATATATATTTTAAATCAAGTTCAATGCCTTCAACTTTCTAAGCTTAATATCTATGGTAAATATGCCGCTGAGTATCAGTAAAAACTTGAGTTAAAAAGCAATGGTATAAGAGTACTAGTAATGACCTCAACTGGAGCTACATGTATTAAAAGCTTACTATGTGCCAGGTTCTGCTAAACTTTAACATACATTATCTCATCTTAGACTGACTTTTTTTTTTCAGCATCTTTATTCAATGTCACCCTTCTTCCTACTGGAGCATCTTTACACCTTTATAAATAGTAAGGGTCTGCACTGTTAAGGAGGCTGCATTCAATTAGGAAGCAAGTGAACTATGATAGCTACACATACAGAATTGGCTGTGAATACACAGCTCATGCTCAAACGTTATTCAAGATATCAGCCTGGATCTTCAGAGACGTTAAAGGCCTACAATCTTACACCTTCCCAACTCTGCCCTGGCTGGTTAGTTTGTTGGGTAGAGAATCACACAATGTAGTCAGGGCTAGGACTTAATCTGATACCAGTTTCTTTTGCACAGGGAATAATTACTCAAGGCCATATACCATATCCTTAATCCCAGCTACATGTTTTGGAAATATGTGTCTTTGATCATGAGGGAATCACATGTAAGAGAAAGTGGCTTAATACAAGCCTAGCCCACTTATTAGGATGGTGGGTTTGAGATTAAAAGCACCACCATAAAACAGAACAAATCTCTGATGTGTTTTGTACTGGTTGTGGGTAGCAGGCTTATCTTCAGAGACACCAGTTCTCTACTATGTAATCCATGTAGGTCAGAAGTGTTGTGGACGGTGTTGGTAGGAGGTGGGAGCTTTGTGTATACCTGAGTATGTAAGGGCAAAGAAAAGAGCATGAGTTTTTATGGGAATTTATATTATCAGTCCACTGTTGTGGATTTAAACTCTAAGGGGAGGGGGTGAGAGAAGAATGGGGGAACTTAGATTATATAGAGGGAAATGAGAGAGAGGGGGTATGGAAAATGGTGGAATATGAGACAGACATCATTACTCTATGTACATGTATGATTACACAAATGATATGAATCTACATCATGCACAACCACAGAAACGAAATGATGTACCTCATTTGTGTACAATGAATCAAAATGCAGTCTGTAAAAAATTAAAAAAATAATTAAAAAAATAAAATGGAAAAGTTAATTAGAATCCACAAAAATGTATCCAGATCCAGAGGTTTGAGCAGCTGTGGTAGGTGCTATATTATGGGATATGATTTGCTATGGTAAGCAGCAGCTCCCAGGCAGTTACTCTAAAATCCGACTGCACTCTAGAATTATCCAGGGAGCTAAAAAAATAAAAACAAATAGAACAAAGCCTAGCAAATACACAGGTTAACAGGCCCTCCTTCAAATCTGCTGTATTAGAGCTGTTTTTGCAAGAGGAATTGACAGGAATGCAGATTGAATGGGGAGCTTGGAATGTGCACTAAACACTCTCCAGGACTGGGGGTATAGCTCAGTGGTAGAGCACTTTCTAGTATGTGCAGGGCTCTGTGATTCATCCCCAGTCTGGCAAAAATAAATAAATAACAAGATAAAAAAATACAATACAAAACAAAACAAAACACTCCCAGGTAATTCTCACTCTGTCACGCTTAGGAACCACTGCCCTAGAGATGTCAGTTATGGTAACTTGGTTGGAAATGCTTGTATTTCTGTACACAACTTGAGTGGACATGTTGCTGAACTAGAAAGCAGAATTATAGTGGACAACCTGTCAAAGAAGATGTTTTCAACCAGAAAGGGACTAAGAGGCTTTGTATGGCCCTTTGAGCTCCAGGCATGCACTGGGAAATGATGACAAACTGGTAAAAGCAACCAGAGGACAACAGAATTGCTTGGAGTCCTGCAGAAGACTGAAGAGTGGCTTCGCTGCAACTCTGTGAAACACATATTATTTCTATACCCATTTTACTGATCAGGACATTTGAGCTTAAGGAGAAAGAATGATGGTTGAAAGTCCAGCACAATGGAGTTCCAACTCAGGCTTGCCAAGAAATTAACATCACAATCTTAGTAAATTATTTTAGCACTCTGCGAATGAAATGTCTTTGTGAAGTAACAGAAGTAGGCTTGATAATTTCTAAGAACCCTTAAAATTTTGACAATCTATGATTTTACACTGACATAGGCAGGGTTTCTACCTCATGGCTGTTTCTTTAAAATTATTCTTTATTGCAGTGTTATAATGATGTTTGGCAAAGGGGGCCATGAAAAATCTAGGTTAAGTGCTACCATAGGAGTTATCTGAGTGTAAGGTTTTTATAAACATAAGCAGAAATAACTTTAATTAATGCATTGCAAGTTCTGTTTTAGTAAAGAGGGGGGCCGAGTGGATTGAATTTGACAGTGTGAAAGATGCTTTGTGTTCTAATGCACAAGTTGCAATGACAAGTGGCATCTTCCATGAGACCAGGTGTTAGAGGCTGCTGTGCGAGATGTTCCTAAATATTACCACGGCTGCAGGAACATCTCTGTCTGCAAAATGCATGCCCAGCATATCCTGGAATGCAGAGCACATACTAAATAGAAGACGTAAATGTGCAGAACGACTGTATAATTGTTGAACTTGTGCCTCATATATTCATAGTTAATTTTGGCAACCGATTTTAGTTACGGGAAGGGGGAAGATGGGGAGGGGGTGACTTCTCCTGTCCTTCAACTTCCCAGAAATGTATTAGAAATGACAGCCTATGATTGCTGCAGACAGTATCTAATTAACTGTCATTATGAAACACATGTCAGAGCCTGGGGCCTACGAGGGATCTGATGTCTAATTTCTTTCCAGAATAATAAGAGTCTCCTTTGAAACAAGCTGGTGAATGAATTTTGTTGTCTTATTAATCAAGTGATTTCAAGCTGACCCCTTATTTCCCTCATGTCCCTCTTTCTTTCCTGCTGCATCCTCCTCCCCTAACTATTTGGAACTCATATTTTAGACAAGTGATGGATTTAAAACAACTTCTTGTCATCTTCTGCCTAGGCAATCTCAATAAAGAGTGACTGCAGAAATATGATATGGAAATGGAAGCTGTTTGTAAAAACTATTAACTCAATAATGAAACAATTATTCCTAAACAACCATGAAAATTACTTACAAGCCTTATTTTCTCTCATTTTGCCATACCATGGATTGCAATTCTATTTTCATTCCTATTAATTAGAACAAAGACTTTAATCCTTTTCTCCGTCTATTATGCAAAAACAAGCATGGTTATTAGGGAGCTATCTAGTTTCCAATTAATTTTATTTAGGAATGAGTTGCAGAGACAGAATCATTACTGATGTCCTCTAACTAGGGGGTTAAGATGAAATGGGGCCTGTATCAACATAGAAAGTAAGTAATTTCCCTCAGTTCATTTTTCCATTCACAAGATTACTCATCAGCTTCTCCAAATGGATTCGTGACATTCTGCAACTAAGCAAGGAACATTAGCAAATGAGGCTGATGAAATATGACAAAAGACTGGCAGTGGATAGAAGTTGTGTAAGATCCTGAAAATAACACATGTACGGAACTCCTTCCTACCCAGCCCACTCTAAGATTGAAGCAATACACATCTGCAATCCTTTATGCATTTCTGGGAGTGGAGGAAAACTCCTATATCTGCTTAATTTTGTGTTATTAATAATAACCAAACCAGTGTTTTCCAAACTGTGGGTTACAACCAGCATGGAATGCAATGCAACAGAATAGAAAAATCGGAATCTACTATAGGTAGTTAAATGTATATATATTGTTGGTTATGGTCTCAAGTTTTGAAATTCCTGGGACTAAAGCAATTGGTCAAGAAATATTCATTAAATAAATAAATGGCCCCACAGCAAATTGAACAAGTAGAACCCTGCCAGGTACTTAATTTCCATCTTCTCATTAGATATGTCTGTTCCCATTTTCCATCTACAGGGATAAATAGATAGGATGAAACAATTCTAGTGCCAAAGGTCTATTTTTAAAACCTTAATTATTTAGTTTTTTTGGAGGTACTGGTTATTGAACCCAGGGTGCTCTACCATGGAGCAGCATCCCCCATACTATTTTTTTTAAGATAGGATCATGCTAAGTTGCTGAGGCTAGCCTCAAACTTGAGATTCTCCTGCCACAGCCTCCCAAGTTGCTGGGATGACAGGCATGTGCCACCATTTCAGACCTTGTTGAGTAGCACAGCCTCATCGCTGCAGCAAGAGAAAATTCTCAGAATAGAACCACCATCTGACCCAGTTACCCCACTCCTTGGTATATACTTGAAGGACTTAAAATCAGTATACTACAGTGATGCAGCCACATCAATGTTTATAGCAGCTCAATTCACAATAGCTAAGCCATGGAGCCAATCTAGGTGCTCTTCAATGGATGAATGGATAAAGAAAAAGTGATATTTACACACGATGAAATATTACTCAGTCATAAAAAAGAATGACTTAATGACATTTTCTAGAAAACAGATGGATCTTAAAACTATTATGCTAAGTGAAATAAGCCAATCCCCAAAACCCAAAGGCTGAATGTTCTCTTTGATATGCAGATGCTAACAGGCAACAAGATAGGGGGAAGGGAAGAATAGAAGTTCAATAGGTTAGACAAAGGGGAATGAAGGGGAATGGGGTGGGCAGGAAATAGGAAAGACATTGGAATGAATCTGACATAACTTTCCTATGTACATATATTAATACACCACACTGAATGTCCACATCACATACAACCACAAGACTGGGATCCTAATAAGAATAAGATGTACTCCATGTTTATATAATATGTCAAAATATACTGTCATGAATAACTAAAAAGAACAAAAAACAGTTATTTTGTATTTCATCTTAGGATATACATACACATAAATTATTCCAAATTAATTTATGTTCAAAGTTAATATAATTATTTTCCCTTAAAAAAATGCAGAAATTGGATGATGTGACTCTGCCTTCTATAGGCCTTCCCACTGTCCCTGGTACCTGATCAGAGAAAAACGGAGCATGGTCCTGTGGCACACGACACCCTACCTCTAACTTGGTGCCACGTGGCCTTTCCAGGCCCGTCTCCCACATAGACCCTTGCCATATTTTTTAATGGTTCTACTTCCTTGCTTGGGACTTCAGGTCTACCTAGATGGCCATGTTCCTTCCACAAATTCTATTTACACGGCCTGAGTCTCTCTGCTGTGAATCTTAAACTCATCAGGGGAAGCACAGCATTCTTTTCATTGGCCCACCAAACCTCTGCTCGTTGCAGGGGCCCACATTCCCTTTTGCTAAAGCCTGAGGATCAGATGTACTTCAGAATTCGTAAGTTCAGATCTTCGGTTATGCAGAGCTTCTACTACACGTTATGTAACAACTCCAGCAGAACTTGGGGTAGCACCTCACAATCAAATACATGTATGAAAATTATACCATGAGGAAGAAATATAGGTCATAGGGAGTCTTCTACCAGTTCAGGGCAGGTATAGCACTAGAGTTTCACACATAAAAAACTCATTTCTTAAGAGTATTTCGGAATTGGGAATAGTGGATAAAGGAGTACATATGAATTTTTTTGGTAAGATTTCCTAATGAGATGTGACCTCCTCAAGATCAAGAGATTTTTTTTTGTTTGTTTTAACCTTGATACCTGGTATGACTGGTTTATTATTAGTGACAAAACACTTGCAGAATAAATAGCTTCATCTGCACTGGTTATAGCTTACTTTCAATGTTGATAAACAAAATTATCAGTAAGTCAATAAGCACTATCACAAGAGATCAAATTATGGCTTAGTGTAGGATCTGTCATATGGAAAGTCTACTCTGGAACATCACAGAAGGATTACAGAGCAGCACAGCCTGGTGTTCAAGAGCCCAGGCCTGTCAGCTCCACGGTAATCAGCAACTTCTTAATTTCCTGAGCCTTGCTTTCTGCATAGATAAAATGATGTCAAGGACCACCATAAAGATAAATAGAATAACATATGCTAAGTGGTTAACATGTATTAAATGAAGAAAAAAGTTAACTAATATTACGATTATAAAATGAAGATGATGTGACTGAGATAGCTACAGGAAGAACTGAGGTGGCATTTTATAAGTACAGTAGGCTGAACATGTTGATTTCACCAAGATTATTAAAGAACTACTCTTTCCCATAATATAATTTGGTTACTTTCCTGACATCTCCTGGGGGCAAGGGTGAAGATACTTAAAACACAGGTGATGAGGCTGGCGAAACAAAGACACTCGCTATAACTACATGGAAAATGATTCTGTTCTGGAAGAAAAGATGGCAAATATAATCGAAGTGGGAGACTCCCTGCGGTGATTGCTAATAGTCCTTCAAACCTGGAAGCTAATTCTGAACAAAATCGGCTCCTTAGGATATTAAACATTCATGATAAAGGGAATAAGGGAAAAGTTCAAAACTGTCTCAGGTTTGCTTTGTTATCTAGGAAACGAGATTGATGTATTGTATTTAGAGATTTTTTTCCTCATTAGAAAATAACTAAAAGTTCTCTCAAGTAAGTCTTTTCCTTCTTAAATAAATGTGAACTACTCCCAGTAGTTGTTAATAAAGGGATTCATAAGAAGAAATCATTTGTCCTTCTCCGTGCTACATGGCTCAAGGCACAATGTGTGCAGACAGACCTTAAAATTGGAATAAAAACCAGACACAACCCCAGGACAGAAAGATTTGATGGATCAAAAACATGTCTGTTCAAAGTCTCTGCAAAAAATGCTGCACTAACTGGGAGTGAAACTTTCTATCTTAGAAGCCTAACCAATGGGTGGGTACTTGGCAAGTTCAGCTGCTATCAAACAACAAAATTTGGCTGCCTTGACAATGACAGCCCAACTATGAACATTTTAAAAGAAACCAACATATTATTGAACAACCAATAAACCAGACCTCAATTAGCCTCTTCACATCTATTCTCACTTTTAACTCTCACAGGATTTTGTGGCAAACACTAAATGAAGATGTGGAAAGCAATGCTGAGAGAGGTTCAATAACTGGCCAATATATGGTTACACAGCCCTGTGTGTGGTCAACCTAGTCTCCGGTGTGTCAGGTGTCCATTCCAATAGAAAGCACATAGGACATCTGTTTTATTCAGCTTTCTTACCACTGTGACCAAAAGACCTGATAAGAACAATGCAGAGGAGAAAAAGTGTATTTGGTGCTTGTGGTTTCAGAGGTCTCAGTCCATAGACAGCCAAATCTGTTGCTCTGGGCCCAACGTGAGGCAGACCAACATGGTGGAAGGGCATGACAAAGGAAATCAGCTCAGGACATGGCACCAGGAAGCAGAGAGAGAGCTTCAGTCACCAGGGACAAAATATAAATCCCCAAAGGTACACCCCCAGTGATCAGTCAGCCTCCCCCAGCCACATTCTACCCACCTACAGGTACCACCCAGTTAATCCATTCACGTGGATTGACACACTGATTAGGTTAAAGCTTTCGTAGTCCAATCATTCCACCTCTAAACTTTCTCGCATTATACAACATGAGCATTTGGGGGCCATCTCATATCTAAACCATAACAGTGTCCTTCCCTGCATCATCTTCTGCCTAATTCATTCTCAATCAGCTTAAATGTCATGGCCTCTGATGAGACATCCTCTTTTCTATGTTCAAATAAACTTCTCTTCATATTTCTTCTACATTATGTACCACAATATCTTGAAATTACCTACTGACTTTTCTGACCCTAGTACTGAATTATGGGCTCCCTGAGAATAGGAGCCATGCCACTTTCATCTTGTACCCAAAACAGTACCTAATATATGGCAATCGATCAAACAGCATCTGTCGACTTGAACTGAACAACTGTTCTAAATTCAGCATCAAATTTTAGAGAATCCATTGAAGTGTTAAAATGTAGCTAATAGAGAATATCTTCCTATAGGCCAGGTAGAAAATTCTTAATATGGGGAATTTCTCTCAGGAAACACTGTAGCATTTGCATTTTGCTAATTAAAGTTTATTCTCTAACCTTGGGGAGCGTCTGAACTTGAAAAGCAGTTTTGACTATTTTCGGGTTCCTAGAGGACACAGTTGCTGTCACAGGTAGCGCAGATACACAGTGTTTTATATACCCCAGGGCTGCTCTCCTAAACCACGTTGCATGCCTGTTTTCAATGGATGCGGAGTGGGGTGCCAGGGGGAGAGGAGTAGATGACAAACAAACAAACAAACAAAAACAACCCAACTCCAGATGGACAATAATATTCTTTTTGAATAGCATATTTTTCTTGATTAAAAAGAACCTACAGTGCTGCACACTGACCCTTAACAGGCGTTTTCAGATCCTCTGACAAGGGGCGCCCCCTTTTGCATTCTATCTCATTTCTAACTTCTTAGTTCTGCCTTTTCCCCTTGAAAAGATGAATGCACTCAGCAATTTACTTGTTTTCTAGCCAGGAGTTGTAAGTCTTCTTCCTTGGTCTTCGATAGGCCCAGAGGTTTTCATTTATGTGAGGATCCCTTTGTACTCCTGGCAATCAAGCCTCAACTTTTTTAAACCACCACTGGAGGAAATCTCCTGAGATGAGTTTATGGATAAACACAACTTTATTTCCCTTAGCTAATTATAGATCCTATTTAGCCATGTTGACATCTTTATTTGAATCTAGAATTACTGACCCTCAGAGTTGGAAAAGACTATCTACCAGACTGAATTCTTTTAGGTGAAGGGTATGTCTTAATTTATCTTCATCTCTAGTACCATGCCTAGCATACAGTGGGCACTCATTAATGTGAGTGAATTCAAAATCATGGCTCAGTAGCTTTTTAAATTATGGAAAGCAGACTACATGATTTTACAGGGTGTGACTTGGAAAAGCACAAAAGAACCTTGTATTGCATGGAGAATGGATATGCCTTTCTCTGGTTCACAAAAAGTCTCATGTGGTTTCTTACAAGATTTCAGCTGAAAAGATTTTCCACTGCTCAAAGGAAAATCACTGATTTTAGTAGATCTTGTGTCATTTGTAATCGTATTTATCTCTTGAAACAGACTGGGAGAATATGAGAACAGGAATTCAGCTGTGTGTACAGTCAGTTTAAAATATCATATACACATCATGTATAATAAGCACATAACATGCCACTGTTTAACTGAAGTGTTATGAACTAGGTACTTTACGTATGTTATGTCACAGACCTCTTCTCCAGTTGCACAAGGCAATCATCACTGATAACCCATCTTACAAATAAGAATTCAGGCTCAGAAAATTAGCCATCTGCCTGAAGAGGCATATTCGAAACTCATTTCTGTCTGGACCAAAGATCAAGCTCTTGAAACAGGAAAAACAAAACAAACAAACTAGTTTTTGATCTGAATTAGGGGGAATGATTAGGCAGAATAGGTTGTGAGATTTTAAAACTGGGAGTTTAGAAAGAAAAAGTAGCTTTAAGCCAAATGTAGAAAGAGAAGAGGTAAGAGGCAAGCCTGCTAAATAGATATAAGTTTGCGTGCAACAATTGGGCAGTTATGTGGATAAGAGTTTCCGGCTCCACAATAAGAGGAAAGGGGACATTGTTTAAACTGTATAGTATCTGACAATGGGTAGAGGGAAGGAGACACTTACAGGTAGAAGAATTTGGAAACAGAGAAGATGCAGAGAATAAAACAGAAAAGACCCATCTCCACTGGGAATCTTACTGATTTATTTTTATTTTTATTTTTGCAGTACTGGAGATTGAATTCAGTACCTAACACATACTAGACAAGCACTCTACCATTAAGCAGCATCCCCAGTCCCTTCATTTTATTTTGAGAGAGAGCCTTATTATGTTGCCAAGGCTAGGCTTGAACTTGCCATCTTCAGCCTCCTGAGTAGCTGAATTATAGGTATGAGCCCTTGTGCCTGGCCAGACCTCTGATTTTAACTTTAATGAAAGATTTGAAACCTTGAGAAAGTGTACAAATACACTAAGCATCTGGGTGAGTGACCTTAACCAAGTTATCTGGGCAATCTGACCTCAAACAAATGCTTCAGAGAGTGGATCAGAAGGAGAACTGCACTTTGTTGGGTCTCTGAGAATCACTGCCAACCTGCTTCCCTCCCTCTCTCTTCTGAAGTATGTGATGAGGTTTGTAGGGCAGGAAGGTTTCTCATTAAAGGGCAGAAATTCTTCGGTAGATGAAGCATGTGCAGCATCAGCTGAGGGTTTGGTGATGTTAACCATTTAGCTCTAAAACTTTAAGATCCCCAATTACAACTTGATATTAAAACAACTCTGTTAAATTTTAGACAGTCCAGATTCCATTGACATAGATAAATATTTTTTAACTGCTATTTTAATGAAATGTCACTACTACTATTTTAGGAAGCATATAAAATTGGAATTTAATTTAAATAAAAAGCGAGTTGCTTTCCTTTAAAGAATTACGCTATTGCCTGTGTTAAGCAAATAATAATTAACACAAGTACATACAGTTATAATTAGCAGGGAATTTAATTAAACAAATATGCCAACATAACCAGATGCATGACAAAGTAATTGTAATATGCCTTGCCAATGTATTCTTTCCCACTTCATAGTTCTTACATAGTAATTATAAAGCTCTCTCTCCTTTTATAAGCATAGAAGTTCTAAATACAAGCCTCCTAAGTCATATTCAAGGAAAAGAAAGCAAAGCAAAGAAAGTCTCCGGAAGGGAGAGCACTGGAGAATGCAATCGATTATGACACTGCTAAAAGTTGAGTTGATTTTGATCTTTAAGCCCCACCAAACACTACCAGATTTCATCCCACTTCAGTTTTATGGGGCCAAATCACAAAGCTGGAGAGACAAAGCCACAGTTTTAAAAGACTGATTTTACATAATTCCTTAGTAGAAAGAACTTTGTCCTTACAAAAGAAAACCAGTCACCTAGAAGTTGCATGCCATGCTGATCCAGGTAAATTAATGAGGTCATTTCTAAAATAAGCCCGAGTACACATTTTAGCCTGGCAATGCATGCTATACAAAGATGTTAAAATATATTTCCTATACCTATAAAACATATTTTATTTTAGTGATCAAGAAACAAAGTAACCAAGTAAAACTGGAGACAAACAGGTAACTTCTGCCTCCAAAGTCTACCATCCTTATAAATATCCCATTAACCTCTGGTTTTCAAAATGAGAACAGGTTATTTGAAAATCTGATCTAGTCTACACTAAAAAAACTATTTACATGATGATGATGATGATGATGATGATGATGATGATGATGATGGAACCCAGGATGCTATGCACACAAGGCAAAAACTCTATACCACTGAGCTACATCCCCAGTCATCAGCTTTTAAAACTTTTGCATAACATAAGTTACATCTAAACCAGTATAAACCAATCAAAAGGCAGATGGGTCATGACCATGTGTTAGGGGTCACTTCCATTTAAATGGAAGTTCCAAAATCAAGGAGAACACTCATTTAAATCAAAGTGTAAACTCTCCCAAAGCAACAAGATAGTCTTGTTTTACATAAAACTTTAACAAGTAATATAACAAAAAGAGTAGCAGTAACCTACTTCCACATTGGAGTGGAGGCCCCACATACCTTCATAGGTTATAAAAAATGCCTCCCATTTTACTTGGCTGACAGTCACAACTGTGGTTACCTAGTGAGTTATATCTATTTTATGACACAGTAATTGTAATTTTAAAAGGTTAACTTTCCTGTTTAAGACCATCTAGCTAGTAAGTGGCACAACGGGAAATTCAAACAAGGTCTTTGGATTTTAAATGTTGACTTCCCCACTATCTTCCAGACGTCACACAACAAACAAAAGTTTGTATAAATGTGGACTAGATATCATCACTCTTCAGATTAGCAAAAGCTTCATCAGTATTAAGCAATTCCAAGATGGGTTAGCAAATGGCAAAACAACTTATCTGGAATAGTTACTCAGTGCACCTGAAACCAACAACTTTCTCATATTTTCAAATATTACCTAAAAAGAAAATTAAATGGCAACTGTACGTACACAAAGTATACAGGTCTGTTTCTTAACTCTTCCATAGGAAGTCAGCTTTTCTGGATGAAGAACTTTTTAAACTGATGTGCTCAAATTAAACAATGTCCAATGGCACATCTGCTTCTGAAAAATACCTAGTTCTCTAGCTACAGCTGTTGGAGGCTCCCAAGCAAGGGCCATTGGTATCTTCCCTAATTCCCTAATGAAGCGGACACAGAAACTTCTTCTACTATAAGAGAGAGGAGCGTTTCATAAATTGAGAGATGGATTAACTTCTAGTTATTTTCCTGTTTTTCCTTTGGTACTGGGGATTGAACTTAGGATGTCCCACATCTAGGCAAGTGCTCTATCACTGAGCCACTCACATCCCTAGTCCATGGATGGATTCCCTTCTCAGAGTCCATCTTCTCTTTTTTAATGGCAAGGGTATCAGACAGATTATTATTTTACCTTGTGAAATATTAGGGTAGTTTATGAAAATGTTTACCAATCCTAGTAGAAATACTATCTTGATTTCTGTCCAATATTTGAAAACTATCTAGGAATGTGGGATGCAGAAGGACGAGCAGAAGGTAAAATGAGGAGGGAAAATAAAATGATTTAACATTTATTAGGTTGTATTGGCTGTGTGCCGCGGACATTGCTAATTCATTTCCATATACTTCCTCATACAGTCTTTACAACTAACCCAAAAGGGAGTCACTATTGTCACCATTCACATCAGAGACAAGGCCAAAAGTGACAAGGTAAAGAAATTCTTCAGGAGGCTGAGGCAGGAGATGGTAAGTTTGAGGCCAGCTTGGGCAACTGTGCCAGATCCTATGCCGAAACAAAAATTAAGAAAAGAAAGAAAGACATTCTATTCAGGCACAAAGATTTTTATTCTTTATGGCTACAAAAAGAGCAAGACTACAAAACTTTCAAGTAATTTTGAGAGGTACCCTAGTTGGAACTGTGGAGGTTACTAAAAGCAGAAATGTACAACAGAAACCTGTTGTATTGCTTTTAAATAACTCTATTTGTTCTACAGTCCTTTCTTTAAGTTTCCCTAGTTAATAAAATAATCATGATTTCCCTCTCTTGAAAGATTTGCTGTTGTATTTTGTTGGCCAGGTACTCAAATAACTTTTCTGTTTAAAAAAAAAAAAACACTGAAATGCGGGTAATCCTGTATGAAAGTAACAACAGTTGTGAACACTTATTAAATTCTATTTTAAAACTAGTATCTTAACTATTTAATTATCCAACAATCCTTTGAAATCATTTTACAGATAGCAGCTGGAAGGCTAAGTCATCTATCCAACATCATATCATAGGCAGTTAATGGGACAGAATTTTAATTCATTTTTTATGATATCAAAACTACATTCTTCATCACTTCATTCATCTAATAAACACACCAACACAGCTGAACATTTTTCCTCTGTCAGGTACTGTGTTAGGTGGAGGGGAGACAGAAAGGAAAGGCACAATTCTGGAACCTCAGGGTAGGCACACAAAGGATAGTGAATAAACTGTAGCCCAAACTTTCATTCTTGGAGTCTAATGACTTAAGAGAGACAGCCTTGGCGCTCAGCCTTGTTTTAACTAAACTCAAGCATCGTTCATAAGTGTTTCTGTCCCAGTAAGCAGAAGTTTCACTGGGCTGTTGAGCTTGTGGCGAGGAGAGTAGCCATGGATACATGAGGACACCACAACATGTCTGTCCCACAGGGACATCCCTACAAGTGAGTGTCTACGTTAGCGATTCTCAGCATGGACCCAGACTCAACCGCATCAACACTCCTTGGGAACTAGAGACACAAGTGTCCACGTTTCTGTGGGAACATGATCACTTTTGGCCAGGGATTGATATACTTGATTTTGGGTAAATTGGTGTCCAATCAATAATTATTTTAAATGTCGTCCCACATTATAAACATTCATTCTTATTAATATATACTAACAATATAAACCAATATACTTATGGATGCTAATTGCATAATAAATGAAAAGTGCTAATAATTTTTTGTTGTTGTTGTTAAAAGTCAAGACACTCTCAAGGTTATTTTGGTGTATTTTCTTATCTTCTTTTTTTCTTTTGACTATAAACTATATTTTTACTAATTAGGATTGTTGTTCTGAAACAATTCATTTTTTATTCTAGGCATTTTTCAGTGTCATTAAAAACATTTGGTAAATATCATTTTAATTACTACATAACACTACATAATATGGATGTATCATGATTAACTTACCATTCTCCTATTATTAGATATTTAGTTTGTTTCCAATTTTCTGCTGTTATAAACAAACTGTGATGAACATATTTGCAAAGAAATATTTATTCACATATCAGAGAACTACCTTGTATAAATATCTATAAGTGAAAAACACTGAGTTTAAATATTTCCTTTTCCATTACTGACTGGTTGCATTAATAAATGTTCCTACCAGCAGAGCGTAAGACTACCTGTTGGTTTACAGTTTGACAAAAGTAAGAAAATGTTTTTTTATTTACACTTTGGTTTCTAGCAATGTTGAACTTCTTGAATTGTATTTATCAGCTATTATGACATTTTAACACATACATGATCTTCTTATTTGATTTTTACTTTTTAGGTTAGCTTTTTTTTGTAATTTTAGGCACTGGGAAGTGAGCCCTGGGCCTCATGCATGCTAGGCAAGTACTCTACCACTGAGCTACATCCCCTGCCCTTTTTATCTTATTTTGTGACAGGGTCTCTCTTTTGATACAGGGTTTCAAACTTGCAATCCTTGTGCCTGAGCCTCCTGAGCAGCTGAGATTATAGGCTGGCTAGTAATATTTTTGTAGATAAAATATGTTAAAACCCAGCAGTTTCCTATTGTTCAAACCTAACAGCTTATCCTTCAGAACTCTGAAATTATATCACTTATGCAGTGAAATTCTGAAGTTGTATCACTTACGCAGTGGTGGGATTCTCAGTTTATCTGGCATGACACAAGTGCATACGTGAAAAGAGGGAAAAATACACCCCCACTCAGGTACTACAACTCCCACGTAACCAAGAGGATCGTAACATTTAAAATATGTGATGGATAAGATCGCGTACCAGAGAGCTGAGCTCAGGGAGGTAGTGAAGTTTGACTGTACATCTCTTCATGGGCCCTTTTCTACTTCTTTCTTGGCAAGTCACTTCAGTGAAATCTCACACAAGAAGGAGATAAACTCTTTACTAAGGAAAAGTCAGCCCAAATTGTTTATCTAGTAGGCCCAAATCCCTGGGTTCAAGTGAAAGTGATGCTTAGAATCAGTATTGCTAGTGAACTGCTGGGGGACATGGTTAGAAATGAACATCATCATAGAGAGAAGTCACTTGTGCGCTACTAGCTCAATCAACAAAGTTGACTGCACACTGAAAAGCAAATCAAACACAAGCCAGGCAGTATGGTGGGATGAAAGAGCTGTGAACTTCCCTTTATCTTGCAGGCAGTCTGGATTCTAGCCCTAGACCTGTCGCCTAAGCTAGCTGTGGGACCTTCACTGAGTGAATAGTCAACCTATGAATTGCTTCACTCCTTTATGAAAAGAGAGCAGATTAGAAGAGCTCTGGGGTATCTTTCCAGTTCTCGATTCTATGAAGACACTGACAGCCGTATAATACTATAAATGGCCTCTTTTCCTTATAACTCTGGCAACAGTACATTTTCACCGAGGGACACTCAGCAAATCTTTCAGAGTAGGCTCTTAAGCACCCTTATACTTCACATGTGCTAGAAAATACAAGGCTTTTTATGAGTTTCATGAGTCGGTTTCAGATGCTTTAGAAGGATAGTATTATCCAAGCTAATTGAATCATTTCATCTGTGTGACTCAGTGCAATTGTGGGATTTTCCAAAAATGTTCCTTAGGGTATCTTCTGCTTACACTGTTTTGTTCAAAGTTTCAGAGGTAAACATCAACAGAGAATGCTAATCTCCCTTTAAGACTTCTTAATTAGGGAAGGTTGAAGCCCCAGTAGATGTATTGTTAATACTAAATTCTTAATTTACTGCTTTGTTTGTTGTCTCATTTATCATTGGCAGGCTGAATACAGGCTAGTTTTGGTTGTGAATTTGCCATCCCGTTTTTTTGCCATCAGATTGTAGAGCTGAGTATTTTAGGTCAAATAAAGATGAAAGGAAACCCAGAAGATGATATGTATCTGTTTATTCTGTTGGAATTCTGTTGTAGCAGATATTCCTTATTGTAAATATTTTTGAACATTTTGTTCTTGAGATAAAAAAGCACCTTTTAAATCAGCCTGATGAGACATTAAACAGGTCATGCTATATTGAAACACTATTATTATTATTTTTTATTTTTAGAAAAGAAGGTATTATAATACAGTGGACACAATAAGAAAAGCCAGGGGACCTTGGTCCTGGCTTTGCTGCTGACGCCTTTCATGAGGTGCAGAACAGTGAAAGGTCAAACAAGATGGGCAGAAGGAAGCAGCCACCAGGCAGGAGAGCAAAGGCACAGTGCCAGGCACTTGAGTACACAGAGATGAACAGTGGAGGCAAGCCCTGGGTACCTAATTCTGAGATCTGGAGGGGACAGTTTTCCCACCTTTTCTGCCCCCTTCTTATTCTAGGAATGAACTGTCTATTAGGGGAAAATATTAAGATGGGGCATATCCTTCCATATCCCACCCCGTGAACAATATTTTGAAAAGGGTAGGTGTGAAAACCAGTGCACAAAAGTACTACAAGAAAATCCTATTTTCTTCATCAAAAGGACTAAGTAAAAATGCCAGGGTCTTTGAAGTACATCTGGTTTACAAATTTGCTTTGACCTCACCCAATTTGTAGTGTCCACGTCAGGAGGGGAGTTTTGCCATGGGCCCTCTGAAGATGGTGGCCTCATTACATGGAAGTGGGTATTACAATAGTGCCCCTAAGTACAGACGTCACCACCTGTTGGCTTTACTTGTAAGAGATTTTGACTTGTTCTGACATGTCGGCATTGTTCAGTCTGATGCTGGCTGGAGAAGCAAAATTCCAACCTGCATCCTCCTCTTATTTTGTTATTTTTTAAACATCCCTCGTGCTAGAGATAGAGACTACTGCGAGGCCACAGTGGAAAGCAGGCGAATCCCCGCGCCCCTCCCCTCCCATGACTTTACTTGTCTTCTGCTGCATTCTTTCTCCAATCGGACCACACTCATATGGCTCCCCAACATCTGAGGACTGCGGTCTTTCTCCTTCCCCTCAACTTTCATCAGAACTTCACCTCATCAGGCCCTTTCTCTTAGTTTGCTGTCCTAGAGAGAAGTCAGTAACTTAAGTGATTATAGGCTGTGTCTCTGTCATTCGCTAGTTTTTTAATCATGAAAAAGTTATGTAATTCAGTTAAGACTAAATCTCTTCTTCTGTAAAACAAGGAAGCTCATAGGTATAGCATTTAAATGAGATAATATATGCACAGCCACTCTAGCTCTGTACCTAAGATACAGAAGATACCCAGTTATGGATGCATGCTATTTTACTATATATCATTGATATGTTATCATTACCACCACTATCATCAAATATTAACCTCTCTTAGATTTACTTGAGTTTTAAAAGAAGATTGCTTAGAGAAATAATACCTTAATCCTATACTCCATGAAAAAATAAGAATTCTATGAGCATATAAATTCCTGAAGTGCTGGGTGTGGTGGTGCATGCCTGTAATTCCAGTGAAATGGGAGGCTGAGGCAAGAGGATTATAAATTCAAGGCCAGCCTCCATAATGTAGCAAGACCCTGTCTCAAAATACAAAATTTAAAAGGGCTAGGTTTGTAGCTTAGTGGTAAGGCACTCCTGGGTTCATCCCCCACTATCACCAATGAATTAATTAATTAAATTAGTTAAATTAATTAATTAAATTAATTAATTAGTTGTAAAGTGCTGGGCTAATTAGAACTGAATGGATTTCCCCCCCTCTTACAAGGGAACATCTTAGCAGGAGTAATGAATTGCTAAGAATGGGATTAATTGTATTTTCTAACCTTATCCTTTTCTTTGCTTATGAAACTCTTTCCATTGCCTAGAACATGTTTTAACACCTTGCAAAATAATAGAATTCTATAGAACATAATTTGGGGCAAAATGCCTTGATTTGTAAGATATTAATGGTGGAATTTTAGGGACTAATGCAGGGAAAAGATTTTTGGCATGGGAAGCAGTCCCTTTAATCCAAAAAATTTCATCATATTTCAAACTGCCTACTCTAGCAATATCCACTGGCCTCTCTTCCTATTTCCCTATCCTCCAGAAACGCCTCAAAAGTTCAACATTTATTCCTTAAGCACTTGAAACTGCCAAAGACCTTTAATTCTTGATTTTCCCTTATGAATCACATAATCTTTATCCTCTTCATGATCTACAGACTGAAAGGGAAAAATATATCCCAGGAGGGGGAAAAGAGAGATATATTTTAGTGAGGTTATTAAACTTCAAAGATTAATAAAGAATCAAGTGGGCATCAGGCAAGAAAAATTAATTAAGCTTTACACACACACACTTTCAGTATATAAATGTGTAACACTGCCTACTATTAGAATTACATACCACGTGTCTGTTTTAACAGTAACAAAATTAAATACATTCATGAAATATGAATGAGTCGAAAAAACCCACATTTGTTAGTCAGCTTTCCATCATTGACAAAACACCTGAGATAACTCATAAGGCTCAAAGTTTCAGAGGTTTCAGCCTATGCTCTCTCTTTTTTTTTTTTAATTTATTTTTATTGTAAACAACTGGGATACATGTTGTTTCTGTTTGTACATGGAGTAACAGCATACCATTTGTGTAATCATACATTTACATAGGGTAATGATGTTTGATTCATTCTGTTATTTTTTCCTTCCCCCCGACCCCTCTTTTCCCTCTATACAGTCCCTCCTTCCTCCATTCTTGCCCCCCTCCCACTCCCCATTATGTGTCATTATCCGCTTATCAGCGAGATCATTTGTCTTTTGGATTTTTGAGATTGGCTTATCTCACTTAGCATGATATTCTCTAGTTTCATCCATTTGCCTGCAAATGCCATAATTTTATTATTCTTTATAGCTGAGTAATATTCCATTGTATATATATACCACAGTTTCTTTATCCATTCATCAATTGATGGGCATCTAGGTTGGTTCCACAACCTGGCTATGGTGAATTGAGCAGCAATGAACATTGACGTGGCTGTATCTCTGTAGTATGCTGATATTAAGTCCTTTGGGTATAGGCCGAGGAGTGGGATAGCTGGGTCAAATGGTGGTTCCATTGCAAGTTTTCTAAGGAATCTCCACACTGCTTTCCAGAGTGGCTGCACTAATTTGCAGCCCCACCAGCAATGTATGAGTGTACCTTTTTCCCCACATCCTCACCAACACCTATTGTCAGCCTATGCTCTCTTGATCCTGTTATTTTGGTTCAGTGGCAAAGCTGAACATCATGGCGGTGGCTGTGTCTCAGAAGAGGCTGCTCGCCTCATGGCAGCCAAGAAGCAAACAAACAAGAGAGGGAGAGGGAGAGGGAGAGGGAGAGGGAGAGGGAGAGGGAGAGGGAGAGAGAGAGAGAGAGAGAGAGAGAGAGAGAGAGAGAGAGAGAGAGAGAGAGAGAGAAGAAGGGGCTGAGGGCTAGGGTCCCAACATCCTCTTCAAGGGCATACCCTTGATGATCTAATTTCCCTGCAGTAGGTCCCACCTCCTCACAGGTTCCAGCACCTCCCAATAACGCCATCAACTGGGGACCAAGTCTTTAAAACACTTAAGATCCAAACCATAATGACACACTCGCCCCCCAGTGCCCTCCCTGCATTTGTACATATTACACTAAGTGTACCTGTTGGTTTCTATGTCTGCTTCTCCAAGAGAGCTCCTCAGAGGCCAAGGCCTGGCCTTTCAGACATCTTTGTATCCCTAGGGCTTGGAGTATCATAGGCATTCAAAAAATATCTGCTCAATTCAGTGAATAAACTAGGCACTGATTTAATTATTTGAGGCTAGTGTCGTAATATTCTACCTGGGTCACTGTTAACTAGTGGAACTACTAAAGATGTTTCCTGAACAGTGCAGCAATTCAGAATTCTTTTGACTGAACACAAAAGTAAAAGTAGCCGTTAAGGTGATCTTTTTTCAACCTCTCTGGATAAGAAAGAAGGCTCTTAAGCTACATGGCCTGAGTTTAATTCCCTGTCTCATCATTTACTTGCTGTGTCAACTAAGGCATGTTAAATAAATATATTTTTTTTAAGATTAGTTTCCTTATTTGTTTCAAAATGTGGGCATAATAATAGTACCTACCCTCATAGGGTTACCTGGAGGATAACATGAGTCAATTAATCTAGTCAAGACTCAGGACGAGGGGCACACTGAGCAGACACATATTTAGCTAGAATCCAGATCCATGAATATCTTGTTTTGGTCCAGATCTGAGCATTTCAAGAAAGTCAGTATAAAAAAAAATTTCCACAGATAATGAAAAATATCCAATTGTGGTATTATTGCTCATTTTTAACCATAATTTAATCCAAGTTAAGATTTCACGGCATTTAAAATCCTCCCTTAGAAGAATCCACCAAAGAGTTTTTAACACATAAAGCCCTCTGGAAAAGAGCCGACAGTCTTCTCTTATCTCAGTCTGGTCATTTCCAGAGCTAAAGCATCCTCATGACACTCCTTTAAACATCTAAATTGCAATGCAAACACAGTCTACAGCTTAAAAAAATGAGATGCTGCTTAATTCCCCCCCCCAAATACCCTCTTTTCTTAACTCAACAGAAAAAATCCGAACCATTCAACTAGAAGTGTAAGATGCAACTCATATGTAATGGCTTACATTCCACATCACATTTCTCCACTGTAATTGCATTTTAAAGCCAGGATCTACTATCTTCAAGGATAAAAAGAGGGTCCTAGGAAAAAGGGTGTTATCATCAGTCTTAAGGCAAATGCTAGCATCTGCCTGCTTACACAGTGGAAACAAAATCCTGAACAGCAATTCCATGAAGAGATTTTTAAATAATGCCCAGGAAATCCAGGGAGCATATTTAGTCTTCTAATACATATCTTAAAGAAGCAGCCAGTCAGGGGTGATCATGCCCATTTTCCCCTTCCCATGCATAACCCAAAGCGTCACCAACTTTGACTACAGTGATTCTCTTAAATGAAATAACCAGATCAGACTCAAACATTTTAAACTCAATTGAGTCAATACTTTATGTAACTTTCCAGTATGTTTTATGCATACTTTTCAGAATTTCTGCCCATTTTCTACTTTCTTGGTTGTGCAATATCAGAGTAAAAGGAGCCACATCGTTCCCACCACCTCTCAGATATGAAATGCTTTGTGACTTCTATTTCATTTCCATAATTTTTCTTTCCTGCACTTAGGGCAAGATTCTTAGTCCCCAGATGGTACTGCATGAGACATTTCATGTATTTATGCATAGGGGCATTTTTAAATGGAGAGGCTCAAAGCTTTCACTACATTCTTAATGGGGTGTATGGCATAAAAAGGTGAAAAACTATCAATACTTTAGAGGTTTATTACATTCAGAGTGTCAAAGTCACAGCCTGGTTAGAGCTTAAAAGGACTTTAGAGATAATCTCAGAGATAATCATTCTACCGGTCACATAATAGAAGTTCAGGAGGCTAAATGAATTTGAAAGAACTTTTAGGAAAAAGTGACTTTATCAAAATAAAAAGTGGTCTAGTTTTCCTTAGGTATTTAAACATTTCTACTCTCTAACTTAAATTGTAACAAAACTATTCAGGAGAAAACAAGCAGTCATGTCATCAGGATAGTAAGTGTGGTTTATTTTCTGTAGTACAGCAGTATTTTTTGATGAAAATGATTACGATGAAAATTATACAGAAATGTGAAAATATGTGTAAGAAAAAGTAGAACACAAAACAGTACATTTAGGAATAGAAGCATACATATGCATGAGGAAAAGAAGTGGAAGGTGTGGAACTAAACAGAGCTGCCCTCTTAGGATAGAATGATGAGTTTCTTCACCCAAATATTTTGCTGATATCACAGTATTTTTCCAATGATTTAATTGTGAAGGGAGCCGCCACGCAGCCTGTGGTGATACAAGCTAAGTCATGAAAGATTAAGAGGCATCACAGAGAAGGCAGGGCAAGCAGTACAGAGCAAATATTCCACCTGGAGTCGAGACATGAAAAATTAAAACAAGAACATCCAGGAAATGGTATAAAAGTAGCTCAGAGTAGTTAAATACACAGTTGTGAGGATAAGAGAAGAGGCATGTCCTGCGCCTATTTGCACAGAGCCTGGAGAATAGGCATTCAGCAAATGGAATTAGGTGCTGCCATTATTTTTTTCCATTGTGCCTTTAAACATTCTCAACAAATGGCTTACGGATTACTTCAGATGGCTTTCCATAGCATAAAATTCCTATAGTATCAAGTAGGTCTTATGGAGATAAAACTGGTGAATGGAGGCTTTGTTAGCACTTATTTTCTGGTGGTTTTTATTTAGTCTGATTCTAAGCATTTATATCATATTTTAAAGAAACTATGCTGATAGAAAAAGATATGCAGGAGAAACACAGGGTCAAACTTTATGCCAGGCTCTTCTTTCTCAAAAGGAAAAAGACCACCCTCAATAGACATTTACGACCAGCAACTATAATATTGTGTTTACAAACCTATGAAAAAATGGAATCTATCCATCTTTGTTAAGATAGAGGGTATGTATGTGAAAGCAAAACTTTAATTCAGTGACTCTGAATAACTGTAGACATGGATCTCAGAAATAATATTTAGTAGCCCTTCTAAATTGAAGTTATTAATTAACTATGTGGTGATAATCCTATTTATTAGCATTAAATTTAAAGTCAAGATGGATTTTTAAATGGTACACATCATACTTCATAACATATCAGAATGCCTCATATAATCAACCAATTTGGAACATTTATGATGGTTAATCATTTTATCACAGTTCAATTTTAACATTTATAATAGAATTATCTCTGATTTAAGCCCCATTCCTCTGACCACTCCACAACCATGTATGCTCAGTCAATTCTTTTCTTACCTCACTCCCTACTTCACTTCAACTACTCTTCTGGTTTTAACGAGAACTCAAATACCTATAATTCCTTTACACACATCTCCTATTGTTACCCTCATGAGCTGGAGACAGATACTTCTAACTAAGGCACTCTTTCTGGATATTTCTTCAGAATCTCAAATGCCACAAGTTCAAACCTAAACTTAACATATTTCTCCAGGAATCTGCTCCTGCACTCACATCTCTATTTCAGAGAAAGGCTCTGTCAAACTCCCAGGGTAGAACTGGGCCTCCTCCCTCTCCGTCACCGCCAACAACCTGTATAAGAACTGTCAGTTCCATTGACAGGACTCCTCACTCCAGACTTACTGAAAAATCTTATTTCAAGACCTCGCCATTTATCAACCAGACTATTCTCATTGCCTTTGGTTTTGCCCCCTTCAAAATCTCCTCTACACTACTGATACATTACTGTGAGCAAAGAAGACATAACGATTAAGTGAGTGAGTGACACAGAAGATTTTCTTCTGGCATATCTTATGAATTATTTTCTCTCTTCCTCTCTTTCACCTACCTTCTTCAAGTTCAAGTCAGATCAAATCATTCTGACCTAAGCCCCTTCAACGCTGCACAACACATGAAGTCCAGCTTATGGACCCTCTATAAAACAGGCCCTGAGGCTCTAGTTTTATCGGCCTTTCTCCAGACTTGCTTTCAAGTTGTAGTAAGCAACTTGTTCTTATGCAAAGGTGTGAGATTCTTTCCTACTTTCTACATATTGCATCCTCAGGTCAGAATGAGCTTCTTTCCTCATTCACCTAAAGAAATCCTTATCATTCTTTAGAATTTAACACCCATGGTGTTAATGTTTACTAGGCCTTTCCGGACCTCCTAGGTAGAGACCATTTAATCCTTGCCAGGTATCTATATAGCATTCATTGTATATTGTTGCACTTAATATTACTTATCTTATTTCTAGGGCATTTGTTTGCTGTTTATGTATAACCTAAGCTCAATCCTGATTATTTTTAGCATATTCTTTTAGTTAAATACAATCTTATCAAATATCTACCCTGTATCTTTCCTGGGATTCTTGGGTGTGCTAGTGATACAAAGGTGAATAAATTCACATCTCTACATGAGGGAGACTACAGTAAGGTAGCAGATTAAAAAATAAATTGACAGTTAAAATGAGAACTACATTCTCTTAGAAAAGAATGGTTACTTCAGCTTCTTGGTGCTCATATTCCCAATAGATGAAAGTGTTTTGTATGTATACTGAAGTGGTAATTATTTATTTTGTAAAAAAGCCCATTCTAAAGAGATTGAGTTCTTTGATTTTTGACAGAGGTGGTCAATATGGCAGAGAAAAGAGCATTTCACAGCACAGGGATAAAAAGAAAAGTGTCAGAGAAGCAGGAGTGGCAAGATCCCAGAGAAGAGAAAACAAACTTACTGGCTTTAGCTGAGTAGGATGCAGGTGGGATCGCATGAGCGATAATGTCTGACAGAGCCAGAGGAGCCAACAAAAGCTGAGAAGAATGGGAAACTGAAGCACTGGTGGAATCCTTGCAGGATTCGTGAATGGCAGCAAAGCATGGCCTCCCCTCCCTCTCCCACTCATCCTTTAGGAAAACATCCATGAAATCACTGCTATTTGCTGGGCACAGCTGCTCATGACCAGTCTCAGTACCCCACTCTGCTAAAATAGAAATAACTTTGATAGTTTTTGCTTACTGCTCCCCTGAACTGTTCCTAGGGCATCCTGGTTTTGGCTTGGATGTTAACCAGTGGTCATGCTTGAAACTACTTGGTTAAAGCTCATATCCCCTCATAGATGGCAGATTTTGTGAGAGCACAGACTGTCTTGGCACCCTAGCCTTTTAAGAGGGCTCGACACAGGGTAGGTGTCCAGTACATGTCCTAAATGAATGAATGAAAGATGAGCAAATGAAGAAAACCAGCAACATCCCAGAAAGACAGGTATGATTAGTCCCATTTCATGATGAGAACAGTGTCTGTCTGAAATTAGAAGCAAAGGCAGTAATGAACCAAACTGTTAAGGTTACCATCCATGTTCTTTCCTTTTGATCACACAGCTTCCCTTATGAAGCAACTGAAAAAACTGAATTCATAAGTGCCAAAGAAACCTAAATGAGTCTCCAGGAAAGGGAAGACTTATGAGAGAAATATTTTAGATGTTGGTTTTTAAATAAATTGGAAAATCCAGAGGATGTAATGGAGAAGCCATTCCAAGTGAAAGGAGCAGCATCTGAAAGGACAGTTACAAGGGCTCTTGAAACAAGCTAAAATGGAAAGTTGGACATAAGAATTCTGCAGTTTTGTTTTAAGACTACATGTAAAAGTCCATGGGACAAAAAGTAGATGTGTCTGTACACTTCCTTTTAGAAGGAAACTGTGGTTTTAATGGAAACAAAAAGCAAAGAACTAACAAACACCCAAATCAAGATGCTCTCCTCTATGGAATCATTTGCTCACTTACATCATCAATCTAACTTTTGCATTCCTGATTTAATTCAGTCCATGAAAACCAATTAAACACAAATGAAAAGGAAACCAAGCAGTTTCTTAGAAGATGCAACACCCTCTTATATGCTTACGAATCAAATTCGGGTGGAGGCAACGTAGCAAGGAAATTTCAAACTATTTTGGGCTATGTGTTTTCGCAGGTCTTTCCCTTGCTAACCCATCCCACCCCAGATATTTCACTAATTGGAACTCTAGATTTCCAGCAGAAGTCTCAAGCTGTAATTTGGTACAGCTGCTTAGAAATGTGACTAGAATCTCAAATGATTTAATTGTAACATTTTGGATGGTGAACATTAGTGCAATTACAAATAACTAGCAGAGAAATACTAATAAATGTCACTGTTGGGAAAGGAGGACAGGCCCAAACTTCACGTAAGCAATTTGAGGTGTGTTTGTGATAATAAAATCAGTTAGCTTTCCAAATATTTTAATAGTTTTTGATGAAAAAGGTAAATTTCTGCCAAGTTAGTCCTCTCTTACATGCTAATACATAAATGCGGGTGTGAAATACAAACAACTTCTATCCAAGTGTTCTGACCCTTGTGTTTTAGGAAAACTGTTGTTCTCCAGGGTCTCCTTAAGTTTGGCCAGTGAAAAAGTTTAAATCACATCCATGATCCCTCACACATCAGCTACTCATCTTTCAAGTACCATGCTGTCTTGACCACAGTTTAAAGCTGGGTTCCCCACAGCATTAAGCACCATAAATATTTGTTTTACATATGTAGGTAGATGATCCCTAATCCAATCTAGGATTAGAAATCTCCAAAATCCAAACCCTTTTGAATGCCAATATGATGCCACAAGTAAAAAATTTCATATCACGTGCTAAGTTTAGACTTTGGGTGCCTATCCAAAGGTTCATGTGTTGGTCCTCAGGTAGCAGTGTTAAGAAAGTGTGAACCTTTAAGAGATTGATAGGGATTAGTAGGAGGTCCTTACGACATTGGGCACATGTCCTTGAAAGGAATTAAGATGGTTCTTGTGTGACTTTTCTGGAGGGTGGTTATAAAAGGAAGCAAGCTTGGACCCATCCCTCCCTGACTTTCTGTTTGTGATGTCAAACCCCATTCCCAAAGGCACTGCCATTATTGAAATCTGTCAAAGTATAATGCAACCAAGAGGGTCCTTACCACATCTGAGCAGATGCAGGTATCATGTCCTTGAACCTCCAGAACTATGAACAAAGTAAATCGCTTTAACAAATTTATCTAAGATACTTCATTATAGTGACAAAAAGCTGACTAATACATCATGAAACTTTGCTTCATAAACAAAATTATTTAAAATATTGAATAAGTTTACCTTCAGGTTATATACAAAAGGCATATATGCAACATACACAAATTTTGTGTAGGCTCAGATGCCATCTCTAAGATATCTCAGTATGAGTATGCAAATGTGCCAAAAAAAGAGTCTAAAACCAAAGCCACTTCTGATCCCAAACATTTTAGATAAGGGATGCTAAACCTGTATGTTCATTTCAGAAGAAATCAAATGAGCTACCAGTAGTGTTGGGTCTCCATCCAAGAAAGATCAAATGAAACCAAAATATCTAAGATTTCTTTAGACACTGAAGTTCAATAGAAACTCTGGAAAATATGTTTTAGGCCAATGATTCTTAAATATATTGGGGTCTAAAGATGTTTGAAATATAAAATATTAATAATAATGGATTGCTATTAAGGGCAAATGGAATCCAAAATCTTGGAGGTAGGGGACAATTGGAATCAAAGATCATGGAGAAATAGAGAAAATGTAACTTGTATACCAGGTAATTCTAACATATGCCACCATCCCACTTCTCTGCTGATGACTAGAAAGTCACAACATTAGGCCATGTAGCATTGCTTTACTTTAGATAAATTTCCAGGAGTCAACTTTGTCTCAGGGGTTATCTGCTTAGTATTCATGACATAAAGAAAAAGTCAACCACTTCTCAGAAAGTCAATAAGGAAGGGTGAAAATAAGTTTAAAAAGCAGGTTCTTAGTCATCTACTGAAACTCAAGGTAATTGTAAAAGGAGAAACAATTTAACTTGGAAAAAGAATTGAACATTGGTTTGATGTCAAAATACTAGTGCATACCTGATTCTGCTCAGTGCTTGAACTAGGGAATTTAGACATAATATTATTCTTTTGAAGTTTGAAAAGATTAGGTTTACCAAAGACACAGGTCAAACAAGATTCAAAACAAGTGTCACAAATTTAGAGTTCTTCAGTCTAATAATGCATACGACTTTTAAATATAGCCACAATCCATCAGGACCTGAAACCATGGATAAAACCCTAAAGGAGCCCCTGGGAGGAATATCTCTCCTTTCTATCACCACTCTGGGCGCCACTGAAGAGTCTATTCATGAGAGGACTGATTCTCAAAGAAACGAGAAGTAGGACACCAGAATCCCTTAAACTTAATTTCCAAGTTAATGGAGCTTCCTTAAGTTACCGCCATAGTGAGTCATCTTTACTGATGCAAGGATGGGAGTGTTTGAGGACAGAAGCCTGATGTACAGCCAGCTCTCTGGCTCCTCAGCCTATTCTGTCACATTGCCTTTCAGCTGTCCAGTAAGTTCATAGAGGCCAGGTATGCTTATAGGATACAAGATAGGGTTAGTATAGCAAGCCTGCCATTGCAATCTTCAAAAAGACCCATTTGCAAGGTTGACCACTGACTGGGATTTGCAAACCTGGATTTTGTAAGTGACCCCACCTTCTCCTAAATGGTAAGGGTGGTTCACTGTGCCTTCTAAGCAACGTGGTTTACACCGAACACTTGCTTTCCTCATGGGAATCTAAAGTTTTGGCAAATGATAGTCAGACATCATCTCCATGACCCAGTTACCAGTCCCTCACCTCTGTACTGAATCTCTCCAACACATTATTGTCTTTTTGTCACTGGGGGAAGAGCATGCTCTGTGTGAGCCTCTCATGGAGGGGGAGCACAAGGAGGCTGCACATGGATTTCCTCTAGGTCTTCCTTGCCTGTGCCTTATCCTCTTATCATCCAGCATACGACCTTGTTGCATCACCATAACGAATCCTAACCACAGATACTGCCACAGGCTGAGTTCCATAAGTCCTTCTAGTGAATCTCCAAACATGGGAGTGATTCTGGGCACCCCCAAGACAACTCTCAAATACCTCCCCAATTTGGGGCATCATGTGGTTCCTGTCATCACTGGGGCTCACTCACTGATAGGCTTCACTTGTCCCCTCCTCAGCTTGTCTTAGTCCTTTGTACCTTTGCCAACTGATAGAGTGTGTTAGTGGAAACAGTCATTATATATTTCTAGGATCTGAGATCTTCCATAAAAACTATACCATTTTTAATGAGTAGAGGTTTGAAAACAAATCATTTCAGGTTCATTCAGTAATATGAAGTATAAACTTGATAGTGGAAACCCGAGTCCAGGTAGAAAGACTGAATAACTGGTCAGTGAAAGAAGTAACTGGGGGCAATACAGGCTTTGCAGGGTCTCAGGTCATACTGTTACCTGCTGGTACTACATCTTTAAACAGGGCTGGTCTAACACAAAGGGAAGGCTGAAGGAACATTCCCAGAGGAAGAGAAAAATCTACCAGTCTCCTACTCTCTGACTATACAGATTTTTCTTTTTCAGTGTGAGAACAAGAAGCAAAAAGTTAATGAGACATTCTAAATCTGAAATTTTCAATCACGATGTAGATATTGCAATTATATAGTGGTGGCTGATAGGCAAGAAAATAATTAATATCCTCCTTAACTGTTGATTTTTCTTGCTGAATCATACAGATTTTAAACTCTGCCTCAGAATAGGAACAGTTACGTTGGGGCTAGAAATAGGGAAGTAGGGAGTGACAGAGAAGCTAACAAGTCAGGCTATGTGCTCAGTGTGATCCCATGAGGGGCAAAGCAGCTCAAATCACCCTTATTTTTGACTGGAGTAATTCCGTACTTGAGGATCCAATAGGCAAAGAATCATCATCTTACCAACATTACAATGTATGTAAATTTCAAAGTCAATTCACAAACGATTTCATTTGACTTTCATAGCATACCAATTTCTGTGACTATTTCTGGTGTGATTTTAAATGAATGATGTTACTCCTTGGAGTATTTTTTTTTCTCTGAACATTGAACATGCTGAACGTATTTCCCATAAGAAAAATAAACAACAGTGATATCGGTCACTGTGACTATCACCACTGCCATAACAGTATGGCACGTACCACTTATTAAGTGTATTTTTGTCTTTACTCTAGAGTGCATTACTTTCAATGGTAACTGCTTTTAGGTGTGCTCACTGCAATGTATTCCAACATAAATAAGTAATCATTGTTAATACAGAGTGATCCCAGTATTTCAGAAAACAATCACTAGCAAATTGGAGTTAACCCAACTTAAGGACTCAAAGAGAAATCTCAAGCTGGGTGTGATGGTGCACGCTGTAATTCCAGCGGCTTAGGAGGCTGAGGCAGGAGGACAGCAAGTTTGAAGCCAGTCTCAGCAACTTAGTGAGACTCTGTCTTCAAATAAATAATTTTTAAAAAGGGCTGGGTGTAACTCAGTGATTAAGCACCCTCAGGTTCAATCCCTGGCGTCAAAAAAAAAAAAAAAAAAAAAAAAAAGGGACATCTCAGACCTTCAGACCTTCAACAAAGGAAGACTTATCACCCATAGGTAATCACACCCCCTCTACCACAGCACTTTTCTAAGTGCTGCCTGGACCGACCACCTTTTGTCTTGACGTGCCTGAATCCTAGCACTCTCAGCATGAACTTGTACTTGGCACTCCCCTTCTTCTGAGTCAGATACTTTCACACCTTATTTTCTTATTTCTCTCATTTCCTTTGCTTTTGCTTTTTCCAAAGTAGTTCACTGAGACCCTCTGCAGAAAAGAGAAAACTTCGTCTTGATTTATAAGGAACGATAATAAAATTTCTTGCTGTCAGTCTGGCAACCGAATGAAGAATCATGGGAAAGATGAGTTGCATCTCTGGGACTTTGAAATTTTCTAGCAACAGATGAAAAGCCTTCTGCATTCTGTTTGAATTCACTGTGTGAACCTGTGTGTTTCGTTACAATCCCGTTTCACTGAGGCATCCTTTTAAAAAATGAGCACGGAATTACAGAGCTACCAGAGAGCCTTTGTACCTGTACTGAATGCCAAGGCCAAATTTCACTGGAAAGTAAGTGTCTGTCAGAGAGGCAAGTGTGTCCCCTCACTGGTATAACTGCAGGTAGACAGAGTTATACCAGGGCTCAGTGAGTCCAAAACATAGTAGGGAGGGACTTTGGCCTGGGAATGTTTATTAGCCAGGTTACATGTTTTGGAATTAAAAAACAGATAATATGGGGCTGGGGTTGTGGCTCAGTGGTAGAGTGTTTGCCAAGCACATGTGAGGCAATGGGTTCATTCCCTAGCACCATATAAAACTAAATAAACCAAATAATAAAGATTCTTCTAAAAAAGATAATATTTCTTCATCTACGAAAATACTTTAAGGTAGAATTTAACCAGAAAACAACTATGTTTAAACAAAAATAGGGGAAATTAATCTAACTAGGATTTTCATAGATTGACTAACAGCTAAAGACAAAAGTATCAAAAACTTAAAAATAAAGGCTATGAGTTAGAATGGCCAATTCTAAAATCAACCAACCAACCAACCAACCACATAAATATGTAACATAAGAAACCACTTCCTTATTCACTTACCATGAACTACACAGCAATAATTTACCTTTAGGAAGGTTAGGATAATACTTTTAAAATAGTTCCCCCTCAATATAACATATTTGTCTTTTAACATCATTGGAAAACACAGAAAAGTAAGAAATAAACACATTCACTCAAGAAATATTTACTGTGAGATATCCTGTGCCAGACACTAGGCACTAGATGCAGGATATATGATGCTGAAAAAGACTGACTTGGTCCTTTCTGACAAGAATTTATATGCTGAAGGAAGAGATAACTGAAAACCAAGTTAACAGACCAATAAAATACTATGTGCTGTGAAAAGTACCTCAATTTTTTTTTTTTTGTAGAAGACAGAGTAACAAGAGGAAATGTTTCTAAAATGAACCACAATATTTTTTTCTACTTTATTCAAATGCTTTTAAAAAGGTTTAAGTGCTTCCTTTATATGGATGCGATTGTGTCACTTCACATTCCATGTCTTTCATGTGAAGTTCTCCCACGAACATTTTCTATATCAGTATACATGCTGTATGGATGTAATTTTAATAACAGTTTTTGTTATTAAGCAGGCTAACATTTATACAGTTCTGGTTACAGGGTATTGCCTATATCTCACCTAATTTAATCTCTGTATCAAGCCCATAAAATAGGTACTTCTAGTGTCTTCATTTTATACATTAAAAAATTAGTAAGTTTAAGTAATTTACTGAGGACTATATAGTTAATGAAATCATAGTTTTTGAAAAAAGTTTAACAGTGATGAAAGAAAGAGAAAGAATAAAGTATAGCTGAGATTGAAACTAGGCAGTTAGATTCAAGTCTAGCTCTAGTCTCTGCCATAATGGTTACATAATATTCCATCATTCTTATTTGGTTAACAAATATTTCATAGTGTGAAAGTAGAGACGATATGGAGAAAAAATATGGAAAAAAAAAAGAGGGAAGCAACATATACAGGGGTAGGGAGGTACAGTAGTAGGAAGAAGCTTCCTTTGGAATCACTAAAAACTAGTTAAGAGAGAAGAAGAAAAATAAGCTTTCAAAAACCATTCCCTTGGCAAATTTCTAAACGATACCAATCCAGAAGTGGTTATATATTAAAAATAACTTTTTTTTTTTAAAGTAAAAGAACCAATGCTTATTATGCACTATTTTCACTGTGGAAGTGTCAGCTAGAAGCTTCTAAACTTTTGGGATCATACGTAAAACCCAGCAAAGTATTCAGCTATCAGGTATGTCTAGGTTTAGTTGATTTGTGATTCCCAGGCCTCATGTAAACGGTGCACAGAATCAGGAATCTTCTGAGACCTTTGGCACAATCTTATAAAAGTGATAGACTCAAATCACCAATCAGGACTTGCAGGAAGATCTACATCCAGCAGGGACTCACACATGTAAGCTCAACTAGTGGTGGAATAATATAAGACCAGGTGCAATATTAAGAATAATTAACAAAAATTTTTACCAAAACCCTAGTTCCATCTGGGCCTCCTCATCTGACTTTTCAATGTCTTTGGGCATGTATGTTTTATTCGATAATCCTCCACCTCACTTTCCAAACCCATACCCTGGCATATCTACCATAGATTTTGGATTCAATGAGTAAAGACCATGCTTCACACATTCCATCTTCCCCTAAAAAACAAAACGAAACAAAACAGTAACGAAAACAAATACTTCAAGTAAAAATTATAATGTAACAAGAGCCTGAACTTTGAAATCAGACTGTCCTGCATTCAAATACTGATTCCATCACTTACTTCTGGTTAACAAACATAGAAGGGAGGTGGGGGAGGTTTGATGGTGGTGGTGAGAGTTGCCTGCATTATTTTCTTTAACAGGGGAGTCTCCTATAATGCTTTAGACATAACTGCTGCTCATATAAATATGAGCATAAATACCTGCATATAAGAGACCTCATATCTAAATTTGCTCTGGACATTTAACAAGATTGAATTTTCTTCTATTTTTTTTTCTCCAGGAAATATGTACCTGGCAGATGTTTAACAGCTACACATCAACAGAGAATGAAATGATGTCAGTATATAATTTGGTTGTAAAGTTTATAAAGTGCTTTGAGCTGACAGAAATAGTGCAAACGAACACTGTAAATGGACATAAAACATGAAATATCTCCCTCACTAAACTATCCTCTCTCCTTAGATTTATCTCTTGCAAACTAGGAATTCCTCTATTTTGTTTTGTTTTTTTCTTTCCTAAAGAGGCAGACACACCAACCTAACATGCAGCAGTATAAACAGGGTGGCTCTTATTTATTTAGACAATTTACAGTACCAGGGCACAAAACACCCAAATAGTTCAAAACCAAGGATTAGACTTAGTCCCCTAATGTGGATGGCTTGTTCATTAAGGCCTAAGAAGTGAACAGGGATCTCTTCACTTATGTCCACAAAGAACAATAGCTGAAGTATGGTGCATAGTGGCAGTCAAGAGAGATTTATTTATTTCATTGTTTATAAAGGATATTATCTAGTTTCCAGAAAGATCCTGATGTTTCTGGGAGAAATTCATCCGCTATCTTCCTCTGGAGCTTTAGTATATGACATGTCACAGAGCTCTTGAGTGGGCTTCTGCCAATGGTACAGAAACTGATGACACGAAACAGGTACCAACAATGGCACAGCTGCTAACGGGCACACTGAAATCAACGTCTATTCTTCCCACGCCATCATGCAAAGCCCCCTTTACTGCTCTAAAACAAATACAGCTTAATTTTATTTCCTGCCTGGCTTTGTATAATTTTGACATGTCCTCAGTCAAACATGACCCAGTCCTTCAATCAAGCCCTATTTTTCTGGAGATGGGAAAACAAGAGGAAGCTAAAGTAATTATTGAAAACTCATAAGCAGTAGCTTTAGCCTAATTACCTTGACTTTCCTTTTTAATTTTTCTATTGATTGTCTCTTGTTAATATACAAGTATTGACTGGGCTGATAGAACCTGGTGCTACTATGATAAGAACAGATGCCACTGGGAAGCACAATGTAATTAGGAGACCCAATATTCTGCCCTTCCTTCCCATAGGCTCAAATGTACGGCAAAGACTCTGGTTAGAGACCCCTGTAAGAATCACCAGCAGCACCTACACCACAAGAATCTTTGTTCAGTGTCTTCACTGTGCATTGTCCCTTTGCCACCAGAGGGCAGCTGGGAAAAGGAAAAAAAAACTCCTTTTTCTTTGTTCCTCTTTTGATGTTAAAATGATGTTTCCCCTATTTTTAGCATATAATCTATTAGAACTTTCAGGTCACCAACTCCAGGAGGATAAACAATCCAGGAATGAGGGACATCCTTTTAAATGCTGTTGTATTTAAATTCTCAACTTAAAAAAAAAAATGGGTGAGCTTCCCTGAATATTAATGTGTCATTGACAATTGCTTTTAACAGATCGGGATTTCTTTGTCTGAGCAAAATGTAAAGTTTTCTTGCTGTAGGGGAAGAAACTTGCCTAAAAGACACTTATTTCTAAAGTACATTTAGATTTTTCAATTTTTCATGAATCTAAGTTTTCTGGAACATTATTAATACCTGTTGGTTGAGTGTCTTAAATTGCTACCCAGTACAGTTCTCTAGGAGCAAATAAAATTTAGTAGAGTTGGGTAAAAATCTAGAAGTCAAGATGACCCTGGTAAACAAAGGTATCATGAGGTATTCTGTTTTACTTTATAGTTTTAGGTAATTCTGAGAAGAAATACACAAAGTATGAGCAGTTAGTAATGGTTAAAATGATCAGAAACATCTAAAAGGGAGACTTGTCAAGAGCTAACAATAACTGTGAAACCTGTAAGCCTTGAAAACGCAGAAGCATGGGGGAAGTGGTAGAAAGAATACAAAGGAAAAGATGAATGCAAGAACCTTCAAAGAACAACAACAACAACAAGAGGGTTAAGGCCTGGGGCACAGTATAGATGATGCACTGAGCAGTAGGAGCAGTAGAAGTTCAGCCCTATAAAGCGTGTAATCATAGCAAGAAAGGCACATAGACTACGAAGCGACAACTCTATGGACTTCCAGGGTGGTTAGAGAATGGGCAAATGGATTTCTATTAAAATAGCTTCATCAGTCCCTGAGGAAATCATTGTAATCAGCTGGTCACAGGCATAAGATATCACAAATCCAGATCAGCAAATGACAAACAATTCATTGGAAGGTACTGAGAAAGTCACACAATCTGTACCACAAGATAGAAAGGTCATGGAGAATGCCATAGGTAATCATCTATAATATAGATTCGAACTTACTTTAGTTGAATATTGCTTCAGGGGCATTATATAATACTTAAGGTTTAGAAATGAAAGCTGAAAAGCATCCTTAAGATGTTGAATTACTAATTCTGGAGATTAATACTATGCTATGCACGTAGTTTAATTTGAGTCCTTAGATAGTAGTTGAGGAAACACTTTTGAGTGTTCACTCTGTCCCAGAAAATGGAGTACAAAGCCTTCCTTTCCAAAAAGGTCACTGTCTAGTTGAGATAAACACTCAAAGTCAGGCATGATGGCACATGACTACAATCCCAGTTACTGGGAAAGCTGGGGCAGGAGGATCACAAATTTAAGGTCAACCTGGACAACCTTAGTGAGATCCTGTCTCAAAATAAAACTTTTTAAAAAAAGAGATTAGGGGATATAGATCAGTGGTAGAGCACTTGCCTAGAATACTTGAAGCCCTGTACTACAAAAAAAGAAAGAGGGGCACTCAAATTATTATGATGTGATGTGATGTGATAGGAACGATAATTGATAGGACCAAGTTGTTCATTCAAAGAAAGGGGGAGGTTTTATTTATTTATTTACTTATTTATTTTTAAGCTACATTGATGGTAGACCTTAAAAAAATAATTACTCAGCAGAGCAACAGGGTTGGAGCAGTGAGTAGACAGAGGCCGGTCGTGTGTAGGATGACCCAGGCCTCAGCTGGGGAGACACAGTACTGGTAAGTGTTTCAGTCAGCTTTTGCATGACAAGAACAACTTAAAGGAAGAAAAGTTTATTCTGGCTCACAGTTTCAGAGGTTCAGTTCATACAGGGCTAACTCCATAGCTCTGGGCCTCAGGTGAGGCAGAACAAACATCATAGCAGAACGGCATAGGGGAGTAAAGCAGCTCAAGACACAGCAAGCAGGAAGCAGAGATAGCTGCCCTCACCAGGCACATCTGCAGTAACCTATTTCCTCCAACCACACCCTGCCTAGGCCGTTAGTTACCACCCAGTCCAAATCAGTGGATTAAACTATGGATTATGTTCAACCTCTTATAATCTAAACATTTCACCTCTGAAAATTCTTGCATCATCTCACATATAAGCTTTTGGGGCATACCTCTTGTATAACCATTACAGTAAGAGCAGATTTTTGTTTAGAAAGACAAGGAGGTGTATAAGAGACAGAGAAGCCTGTTAGGATGGTACTTTAGGAGACAGGGATGGGTAAAGAAAAAAGAAAAACTAAAGTGAATGTCATCTTACTGACTTCCTAGGCATAAAGTCATGGTGTCAAGTTTGAATTTGTGGTCAGGTAACTTGGATTTAAGTCTTCACTCCATTCTTTAGTATATGTGCAACTGTTTTAGCCAGCAGTTTTAGCTATGAATGCCATAAAAATGACTAGAAGTAGTTAATAGGGTTTCACTGTAAGCAACAGAAAACACTCGTCATTTCAAGCATGAGAAAATTAATACAGGAAATTTGTGCTTGCAGTATCATAAAAAGACCTGGTGGAGCTGGGTCCAAACTTGGTTTCCAGGAATTATTCTAAAATAATACTAAAGAAGTGACCCACCTGTCACTATTAGGAAACTGAGGAGTTACCAGACTGCCAAGGCTGCAACTATCTCTTGAGAGCAAACAAGCTAGTGACTGTTAACACTGTTGGAAAAACAGCGACATCTCCATACTTGCCCAAGAAAACAACCACGTCACAAAAAATTATCTTCACCCCAGTTTCCCCTTCCACATCTCACACATGAGTGCATCTACCTGGAGGAATCTAATTTATCCCCTAGATTCTGCTGTAAGGAAGATCAGGAAACATCACCACAAAGACACACTAGGGGGAGCTTGGAATGTTTCCTTAGTGCCAAATCACCATACCCACCCACAGGGAGATTAAACACTAAGGATAACTCGAGCATTCATGGTAAGAATTCTAAAGTAGAACAGTTGCAGAATTAATTAATCAAGTGACACTACATATCGTTAAGGCCTTGGTCTTTCCATCTCTATTCTCTATCATCAGAGGTTTGTCCCTTCTTGATTGAAAAATGGCTGCCACTGTTCTATTTAATACATGTACAAATGACACTGCTGACAGGAACAAATGAGACTACTTCTTTGTATTATCTTCTAAGCAGAGAAAATCTTTCCCCAAAGGCCTCAGTAGATGTTTTCTCACATTCACTGACCAGAACCACATTATTTATCTCTGTCCCAGAACACCATGGACTGAGACATGGTATTAGCATGACCAGTCTTCCTTTAGCACATCACCTTGCAGACAGTGCGACCTGTACAAAGTTAGGAATGACATGTAGGAGAAGGGGCACGATCATGGATGTAGGCAGGCAACCAACAGGTTCAGCTAGGTTGCTCACCTCCAATTCTGTGTCTAAGTTCCCTCCATTCTAAGTGACAGTGTAGTATCTGCCTGATCCTCTAACAAGGGCATCGTTCCTATGGCAAATATTGCCTCTGGTCTAACAGGTCCATTGGTCTTGGACTGGCACATGAAGTGACACAAGTAAAACCTCTGTAGACAATGTGACATATTATGGGGAGTGAGAGAGGAGACTTTTGTTCTCAGAAATTACACCCTCTCTGAAGAGTTTTAATTAGAAGGGGAAATAACTGCCAGGGGAAAAGCAACTTGCTGAGATATGTGTTTCTGAAGTATTTTATAAGGTCATTGTGGGAAAAGGAAGTTAGATTGTATCTGATGAAAGACAAGCAAACCATGAAACTCCCCAACAGTGTGGAGAGTATTGCCAGAGATTGTCTGGGTTTTGTTTTGTTTTGTTTTTAATACTCTTGTGAGTAGTGTCACTATGTTAGATGAAGGCAGATTATATTTGGGAAGTATATTAATGGCTCTCCCAGTAGGTAAGAATGGATCAAGATATGTAAAGTTTAAGGGACAGGGCTTGGTATTAATGTACATGCTAATATCCAAGCAGGCTCTTCTATGTAAAATGTGTAGATAATGGAAATTTCACAGGTGTAGAGTTTACAAAGGTCATATGTTTACTTGGTGGCTACAGTATACAAGCTAATGCATGTCAATTCCTCCTGTCAAATTCTAACATTGTTTTTTTTTTATTGTAAACAAATGGGATACATGTTGTTTCTCTGTTTGTACATAGAGTAAACGCATACCATTTGTGTAATCATAAATTTACATAGGGTAATGTTGGTTGATTCATCTGTTATTTTCTAACATTGTTTTACACTTAGTAGTATTTCATTTCATAAAATCATGAGGATATCAAGGATTATTGCCTAATAATATGCCTGTAGTATTTGGTAATTCTACTTACCAAAGTTAATTCACTAAATCAAACTATATTATAATATGAACTACTATCATAGAATTGTTCTCATCAATTTATGATGAAACTCTTAAGAAGGATTCCCCTAATGCCTTTGTTTATTTACTCTTAATTTTGCTATATTATAATAGTTTGCCTTTAAATACAATGAGCCAAGCTCTAGGACTTTCAGCTGCACAGCAGCATTAATGATGTGATTACACATACAGGTTATGCCTGGAATTGTGTCATTCAGATATTATGAGAAGGTTGGAGACGCTATGACCTGTAGAATATTAGCCTTTTGAAAAAGCAGTTATACAGAAGGCTAATTTATTACTATGTAAATTATAACATGGAGCTGGCAGGCTGAACTGCTTTTCCCAGAATACCCTTCCTCATGTGTTTAGGGTTAGGTGGGCTACCAGACATTTTGTGTTGCGATATGGAGGATGGCAGTGAAGCAGAAGCCATGTGTTTTATACACCGGCAGCTGTGTACTCAGTGTTGTTGCTTAATTGCTGGCTCAACTCCTTGGTTTTGGGCAGTTGCCCAGTCTGCACTTGCTCCAACTTCCCAGCTTTGCTGACTCCTGAGCCAGTTGTGCTTCTAGCTCCATGATGGGGTTCCTGCTCCTGGGGATCACTTACACCATCAGAGTTAGAGATTGTAAGAACAAAAGTTCTACAACATTCTGGTGGGTTCCAGCTTGTCCTTGCTCTCCCCAACTTTATATCCCTCTCTCTTTCCTGATGATCCGTTCTGCAGATTTCAAGCTCCAGCATAAACAGAGACTGTTTACCCTGATCCCACAATTGCCTGAGTTCAGTGAAGTTCCTGTAACAAATCCCTTATTATACATGCTTCTGTAGGGCAGAAAGATTTCCTCAAGTTTAGTGCTGTCCTTTCACAAAACATGTTTGTTGCCCTGTAAGAAAAAGTACAGTCTTAAGTAAGGGCAGGAGAAGTAAGAGTTTCTCATCTTAGACCACCTCAAATAATTTGCATTTATATTACACTATATAGTTCAAGTTGCACTTTTGGATCTCAGGTTTGTTTCGATCTCCACTGGACCAGTTAGTTTTGCTCTCTTCTACAGCTATAAGCCATCAAAACAAACCATCTATTTTATAAATGTCTTCTCTATATAAAAAGGAAGAATCATCTAGGGCATATTCATTCCAGTTACTGGAAAATCATTCAAGTGGAATGGAAGTAACAACACAACTGGGCATGTGAAGGGAACTTACCAGGCACACTGTCTCACAGGGTACCCACGTTCCTGTCTGCAGCATCCCTGATATGTCAGTAACATCGGTTTCAAATTAGAAGAAGCTAATAGTTTAGAGAATTTCTAATAACTGCTACTTCAAACATTTTAAATCATGTTCCCTGAGAGTCATAATCTCAAAACTCCAAAAATACATGCCCAAAATTATCTATGCAAAATAGATCACCATGACTGGAACAACTGAGCTTCTGTATGTTTGTAGAGTCTGATAGTTAATCCCAAAGAATGCCTCCTGGAAGGCAGTGAAAAGAGCAAGAAGTGATCAGTTTGTCATTCCATTATCCACACCTTCAACTGTAAAGCTCATTCTCCTGGAGGAATTCTTCTCATCTTTAAAATGTTGCACTAAGCACAGTGCCATTTCCAGCAATGCTGACCACAAAGGTAATGATGCTGTGCATTTAATTTTCCAGCCTTCATGTGTCTGCTGGCATTATAAATGAGTCATTAACAGTCTCAAATAGATTGACACTATTGTTTGCTACTGCTGAGAAATTTCATTTCTTTTAAGATAGCAGGAAGATAATTTGGATTTAATAATCAAGGGACACAGAAAGCGTGCAAAGTTAAAAGAATAGAAAATTAAGTGGACACAACTTTCTACAGTATTTATTTTGTCAATAAACTGAACCGTTGAATAGCAAAAGGTCCAGGCTGGAAAGATAGACTGACTTACAAAACCATGGGATCAGCCTCTAAAACAAACAAACAAACAATAACCCCCAATGTAAGAAACATCATTTTGTCCTTGAATAGTTTTTCTATTTTTCTTTTTTCCATGATTTTATTGGTGCATTATAGTTATAAATAATAGTGAGATTTATTGTTACATATACACACATGCACACAATATAATAGTATGATTTGGTCTATATTGTTTCCCAATAGTTCTCCTTTTCCTCCTTTCCTCCTACTCCCTGATCTCTTTCCTCAACTCTACTGGTCTCCCTAACCTTTAAAAGTTTCAAGGAAAGATCAAATTGCTAAATAAAGTTCCAGGATATCACATGCTTCACAATCAGTCCCAGAGTATTTTCAAATATATAAAGGCATCCTGGTTAAATGAGATCCAAGCAACCAGAAATCTCAAGCTACTAGCTCTGTGTTGCATTTAGAAATCAAGCAACAGGAGAAGGAACTACATAGTCTGGGACATTTATGGCAAAAATTCGTCTGCCTAAGAGACACAGAAATAATAATAATAATCTTCGTAAAACAGAAAAGTTTTGAGGCTTGGGAACAACAGCAAGCAGCAGCCCGATTTAGCTGGAACATGGAGTCTGTGTGGAAGAGTGATGGGAATGGATGAAAAATGCAGGCAGGGGGCTGTAATCCAGTGCCCAAAATTTCATGTTAATTGTTTGTATTCAATTATAGTCAGTAACAAGCCTTAGAAGATTTTAAAAGACAGTGAAAAGACGGGAGCTGAGCCTGAAAAGTAGTGACAGCACTGTGTAGTACACAGTAAAGGCCAACACGAGGGTACTGAAGTTGTCCATGCACAGACAGAGTAAGATTAATGACCGGAGAAATATTAAAAGAAGAGCAAATTAAGGAGTAATTTATAGGGTAAAATCTATAATATTTAGATAATAACTGGTAGCAACAAAAAGGAAGATAAAATTGAAGACAAGTATGATTTTTATGACATAAGTGACTGAAAACACAGAAGCTAGAAGGAATAAAATAATTCTGGCAGTAAGATAAGCTCTTGCTTGGACATGAATGCCAATGGTATATGCATATAAAGATGTCTAGAAGGCAGTTTACAATGAGGACTCTGGGTTTGGGGACAGAAAGTAGGATACTATTAAACAAACATAAGGTAAAGCAAGGAAATAATATCATTAATCCAGATTATATAGACTAGAAGGCTCAGCTAAGTTAATAATTATGGCATGGACTGGCCATGTAGCTCTGTGGTAGAGCTCTTGCCTAAAAAGCCCTGGGTTCAGTCCCCAGTACAGTAACAACAGCAACACTAGCAATAAGAAGGAGGAGGAGAAGGAGAAGGAGAAGAAGCAGTAATTTGGGGCTAGAAAGGGAGAATACAGTCAAAAGAGGAAAGAGAAAATGAGCAATCAGAAAGGTGGGAGAACAAATATAGTACCCTATTTCAGTCATGAACATTTATGCACGAGTATGTTTTCACCTATTTCACAAGAACTGAGAAGCCAAGGTGGATAAATCCTGGACAGAAAAACCATTGGATTTAAACCATTGGTTTCAGTGATCAGTTATATCAGTAGCTCTTGACCCAGGCTGTCCACCAGAATTTTCTGGTAAGATTTCTAAAATGATTAATGGAGATGCTTATCAGTCATCAGTTTAAATTGGAAATTGTCAATGTGGTACCCAAGCATTAGTTCCTGTTAAAAGTTCAGATTCTGATGCAGCCATGGTTGAAAACTGCTGTTCAACACAGAATGATGAAGTGAGGACATTCCAAAGAGAAAGATGAAGACTCTGGGTGGTAAAACTGAGAAAAGCGAAACAATTTTACTCTCTGGTACAGAAAGAAGGCGGTATCTCAAGAGGATCTCAGGTTCAGGGAAGGTGTGTTTGGGATAAGGAGAGAATATGCATACCCATTACATACACTGTAATGAGTAAGTTAGCATCTTTTGGGAAAGGAAAGAGGGTTGGATTGGAGTAGGTGGAGGACAATGGAACAAGGGCAAAAATGGGGAATTTAATTTAGCTTGATATGGCAGAGAGGATTTATTCCTCAGAAAAAGGAATCAAGGGAGAGGAGAGGAAGATAAAGGGAGATTGAGTAGGGTGGGACTCTTGAGATGGTAAATTGGTAAGTTGATACAAAGTGGAGAAAGGTTATAATAAAGAACCAAAGATCCCATTTAACAGAAGCACATAAACAATCTTCCAATGTGACTAATTGTATTTCTTTAGGCAAAATGATCAGGAAGTAGTTTGGAAAGCATGCAGAGGACTCAGGTAAACTTGTGAGTCATCTGATAAAGGTTTGTCAATAATATGGCTCAAAGTCAGATTACAACTGCTTTACGAAAAGGAAATGAACTGAAGTTTCAAGTACCACATACATTATGTCTGAGGAAAGTTAAAGATCTGATCAAATTTTGAGTTAGGAATGGTTTTAAAGCAGTTGACAAACAGTAAACTATACAGTAAACTTGTAAGAAATACTGTCTATTAAGTGTGAATCATGGTTTGGTAAATCCCTAAAATTTCAAAGGACTGCATGAAATCAATGCAGGAAAATTAGAATATCAAGGAATCTCTAGATTTCTAGAAGATACGCAAAAATGAAAAGAAACTGGGGGAAAATCCTCTAAATACAATTTTTCTAATAAATGGAGACAGAAATAATCAGATCATCTAAAGTTTCAACCTCATAACCATGTTGAAAAAAAATGAAGAATTATCATGAAATAAGTGAACTTAAACAATTCCATTTATATTCTGCCAGGTCCTATTTAAATAAAATGGAAAACCAATTTATGACCCATCATCATTTCCCTGCTTAATGTGATAATGACTGCAGAGGCTTAAAACGTTTAATTTTAAATTCTTTATAGTACTTGGGATGTTCTCATCAATAATTTGAGTTTTTAAGTGCCACCAACTCTCAGACTGGCCTGTTAACGGAAGCTGTCCCAGTAATACAATGAGGCTCTCTGGTGGATAACAAACAACTTACCTGTACAAATTTGATCTGCCAAAGGCACTATTGTCTACTGCTTGGTAAATGGTTTGTATAAAAATCCATATATTGAGTTGAGCAGAAATGAAATAAAGTCTTAGCAGTGACAGAATGTCAATTATGGAGTTGGTAAAAGAGCCCATTTAAAAAGTTGTTAACTTTGGCACTTTTTTTGATTCAAAGAATTTTATTTAAATATCACTACAAGGAAAGGCAATAAAAACACCCAGGTACATGAAATAAATAACATGACACTAACATTTGCAATGCTACTTCTGATCTTCACAATATTTTCACACAATTAGCTCCTGCGTTTCATACATCATCCATTTGAGGTAGGAAAACAACCTTTTAATATACCCATTCTAAAGCTGAAGCTGTGGAGGCTTACAGAGGCTAAGAAACTTGCCAAGAAGCAGTTACCGAGGGTAAATGTTGAAGGCAGGATTCAAACTGAGATTTATTCCAAAATCCCATGCCAGTCTACAATACCGGTGAGTTATGTGACTAGACACCTTGCCCTTTTTTTTTTTTTTTTTAATCTCTTTATCTTCTTTCTCTGCTGTTTGGAAGTTATATAGTTGTCAAAGTCAGTATGATATCTTTTTCTAGTTTCTGTTTTTTTTTTAAATTTTTGGTGTTGTTTGTTTGTTTTGTATTTTTGATAGTGCCTGGGTTTAAACCCAGAGCCTCACACATGCGGGCAAGCTCCTTACCATGAGCTATAGCCCCAGCCCTAAGTATGATATTTTTTCATTGTATCCCAGTAATAAATAGTCTTCAGTTAGTACCATTAGTTTACAAAGAGACAAGGATACCAGACATTCTTTTACTTAGATCCCAAATACATGAAATAAAAGTCATAAAGAGGGGTGGGGAGTTAATGTTTAATGAATACATGAAAAAATGTCATAAAGAGGGGTGGGGTGTTATTGCTTAATGGGTTCAAAATTTGCATTTAGGGAGATGAGAAAGTTCTGGAGACAGATAGTGGGGATGTTTGCCTAATAATGTGAACGTATTTAGTATCACTCAACTATACAATCAAATGGTTAAAACAGTATATTTGATGTTATGTACATTTTATCACAATAATAAAAAGTAATAAAACTTTTCTAAACCACATTATGCTTTGATTGACATATTTCTGTGCATTACAAATTATTACCAGGTGAAATCTACTAATGTCTTTGATGATCTATGTTAAATATGCTGTTCTTCACTTCAAATGTGACACATATTTAAAGTAAAATATAAAGGAAAAAATTCTATTTTCCTTTAGAATCACTAGATTCTTTTTGTAATGATTATAAAGCCTTAATTGAGTCTCATGCAGTCAAATGAAATCTAATTGAGGAAGGTAGGATATTTATATCTTCCATAGGATTCACATGAAATTAGTAAAACTCAACATAGTAGTTGTTATGATTTGGATGTGAGGTGTCCTCCCAAAGCTCACATGTGAGACAATGCAGGAAGGTTCAGAGGAGAAATGATTTGGTTGTTAAGAGTCTTAACCCAATCAGTGAATTAATCCCTGATGGGATTAATTGAAGTGGGAGGGTGTGGCTGGAGGAGATTGGAATTGGGGCGTGGCTTTGGGGTATAGATTTTGTATCTGGAGACTGGAGACTCTCTCTCTGCTTCCTGATCATGGTTATATGAGATGCTTCCCTCCAACACCCTCTCCCACCATGATGTCCTGCCTCACTTCCAGCCCTGAGGAATAGAGCCAGCCTTCTATGGACTAAGGACTCTGAAACCGTGAGCCCTCAAATAAACCTTTCCTCTTCTATAATTGCACTGGTCACATTATTTAGTCACAGCAGCAAAAAACCTGACTAAAACACTAGCATTTATCTACCAATGAGGTAATTTATACAAAACAAGGGGGAAAACCAACAAAACAATAATTCTAAAAAGCTTATTACTCAGTATTGGTACTTTTGGATAGTTCTTTTAAAATGCTTTGGACTGTAAGCTCCATGAGGACAGAACCTTGCCTTTTTCTTTGCTGTATACCCAGACTTGAGCAAATAACAGAGGAAGGATACCAGGGAAGAGAAGAAAGAGATGGAAGACTACAGACTTTATAAACACATCCAAACAGGCATTCAGAAAAAAAACAATTGGGATTTGCCAAATCTGAAACAGCTGGTTACTCACCAAGTTGACTTTGATTATATCAAAAAGCTTTAGAGCCTTGCTCAGCAGATATGTCAGCACCATTAATATCACCCTACCCATCTATCATCTGTTTGAAAGGAATAAGGGCAAGTTAAAACATCGCAGCAAAGTGTCAATACAGACAATTAATTCCAAGACTCCATACTTGGGGATTCTGCTTGTTTGCTTGCATGATTCTTTCTAAAAGGTCGCTGTCCAAGTTGAGAATATGATTTTCCATCCATTCATCAAGATCCCCACTATCAACTGTTACTCTCTTTCCCATCGTCCCTTTTGTACTTTGTAGGGCAGAAAGGAGGTCACCAAGACACTGCTTTGATTGCCTCTGGGCGCTAGAAGGTGTTTTTGTTTGTTTCATATTTCATGGTTATTAGAAACAGTACCAATATTAGAATAACAGAAAATAGAAGCTATGCTATTACTTGGTCAAAAGCCTACATCTTTCATTTCCTTCACCCCGGTCTAAGTAGTCACAGTAGCCAATGATTATTCATCTGAACGCTATAACATTTAATTTCTAAAGGTCAGTTACTTTATATCTTGCTCTGGGAGGTTTCCAGATTAAGATTTAATTAATCTTATTCCTTTGACCAAGAGGTGAGGCTATTTTAGACCCAGAAAAGGATGTTTCCTTAGTCTTCTGTAGTAAGGGAGGCCTCTATCTCCTACACTCAAGGGAGCATTTATGAAAGGAGAATCGCCACATTGATTGTGACTACCCCAATTCTTTAAAAAATATTATCATCAAATATATGGGCATAAGATTAGAAAAAGAAGACACATTTAAAAAAATGTCGAACAAAATTCTATAGCTCACTAAAAGGAACAAAAGCGTGAGGACCCCAGAAGCTATTCTTTAAGTTAGCACTCCCTTCTGCCAGGTCTAGGAAGCACAAGGAGGCCTCTACATTGCTCCCTAAGATACAGGGAACTTACTGGCCTGCCTCTTCCTGGCTAAGTACTTTCCTGGAAGTATCTTTCATGTATTTCTCCCTTCCTCAGTCCCTCAAATAGTAGTTTGCAACATTTGCATTTTAGGCCAATATGATGCATCCAAACCCATTGATTAGTGACAAATAAGTAAATAGCATTGCTTTAACCATTATTCAATACACTAATGCAATTACTGTCTTCTCAAAATGTCAGATTTTTAAATGAAATGGCATAATTACATATTTACTCAATAGAAAGTAACCAAGTCAGCTGTCACTCATTGCACATTTCTTCTTAGAGCCTGTCCCAAGTTTTAAGTTTGCAATTGAGTTTTTTGTATTTGTTGTTTTTAGCTCTGAAATTAATTCCAAGGGAAAAATAAAGAAGTAAAAATTCAATGAAAACGAGCACTATCTAAGAACCAAAAGAATGTATACAATAGAACGATTTTCTTGTCATTCAAATATCTGAAAGACTCTTGGGTGGAAGATAGATTAGACTATTTCCATAAGAACACAAAGGCTAGACCCGAAGAAGACAGGTAAGACTCGGAAGAGACAAAGTGTTTTGCAATAAAAGACCTTTCTTATGGCAATTTTACTGGAAGATGAAATGGGTTTCCTCAGACAGTGGAGAGTTTTATAAAACTAGAAGTCTACTTAATATTAGAATGGACAGAATTCAAAATAAAGGGAGAGTAGAAAGAAGATTATATTTTGGAGGGTGGTCGGACTTGGAGACTTTAAGGGTCTTAGAACAATGACTTGTACATAGAAATGATTCTTTCTAACTAATAAAGAAATGGGAGAAGAGCCCCCAAAGGAGTTTATAGAATATAATTTAATATTATGTTACAGTAGAACATAATATAAGTTACAAATATCTGGAAGGCAATGAAGTAAGGAAAGTTTGCACTAAATATCAAGACAAATTACCAACAAATGCAATCATTTTCCAAGTCCAGGACAGAAAATCCAACAAAAACCTCAGGAAGGAAGGTACCTTTTGATTGATTCAATATGTTCAAAAAGGTTTGAGACAGTTTATAACCCTCAATGTTATCTATGGTTCTGAAATAAAAAGCTGTCTCCAGTAAAAACTATGTGACAACATCAATGGAAAGTCTCAATAAAAATTTTCCCAGTACATCCAGTCTCAGAAATAATCCTTTCAAGACAACTTCCTAGCAGTTACTTTATGGAAAGAGAAATGAGGCTTCTTGCTGCCCATGGTTCGCAAGCCATTAACCAGAGGTTTAGCTCCCCGCCTAACTTTCCCTTTCTCCACCTGATGCACTGCCATAAATTTTTCACATAACATTTTAAGGTCTAATGAAAAAGTTATAAATATTGACTTTGGCTGCTACTCCTTCTTACTCACTGATGCTCTGTTGATCTACAAAAAAGTGGCAAGTGGGGGTAAAGGAAGAAACAGATGTTCAATGTGCTGTTATCAAGTTAATAAACTGCCAAGTGGCAATGATTTAAAAGAACTTCAACAACGAATATAAAATGAAAAAAGAGGAATTCAACTGTAATTAACTTAAGGCATAAAACTCAATGCTTAATCCCTTCAATGCAAATGACTTAAGAATAAGTATGTGTAAAGTAAAGAGGTGAACACTGGAAGAGATTAGACAACATGGATAACAAGAATCTTAACGACTCCCTCGCACACACTTTGTTAAATCATTTACGTTGAAAAATATTTTAGCTTTATGCAATAAATGAATAAGAACTATGACTATCTCATCTAATTCCCACCAAATCTTATTTATCTTAATTCACAGGTAAAGAAATGAAACTTTTAATAATTTAAGTCACTTTTGCAAAGTCACAAGCTGGTAAATGGAAGAACTAGTATTTAAAAACCAGTCTGTTTTACACCTTTCCACATGTTCATAACACTCTAGTGTCACTCACCTGGCTCCTACAGGGTCCAGATCATAGTGAAGTAAAACAAACAACTGGAATCAAGTGTAGAGTGAAATGCACACCCATGGAGCCATGGCAGAGGTTTAAGGATGAGTTAGAAGAGACAAAAGGAAGGAGGTAAAAGTATTCTTAAAGGAAAGACATTTGAATTGGCCCTCAATAGATGGCTACAATTTCAACAGGTAATGGAATACAAAATGGTATTCCAAATATAAAGGAATCTACACAGACTGAAGAATCTACACAGGGAAATACAAAATACCTGGACCTGTTGGAAACATAAAAAGAAATGCCTCAATTTGGCTTACAGTCATATTAAAACATAAATTGCTGGTCAAGAAATGCACAGTAGGCACCCATCAAAGATTTTTGAATAGGAGGGGACTACATATTACAACTCAACAGAAGTGCAGAGAAGCGTGTGGCCAAGGCCGCACTGACTCCACACATATACAGGTGCTTACTCTGCCCCAGGCAGACTCTGATAATTATAGATGAATGCCTCCTTGACATACTTTAACTTGGCTTTTAGGATATCATTTATGGTTTCTTTCACCATTACTCACAGTCCTCTGTACTACTTTCTCCCCATCAGTTTTATTTTGGAGGTTCAATCCTAAGTCCCCTTCTCCTCTTTATCAAACTCTCAATCTACATCCTATTCAGACCCATGGTTATAATACTATTACTTTTTATAACTGTCAAATACATATATGTACTCCAGAAAATTCTGCCAAACTCCAATCTCCTTGTGAATGCCTAGTACACATCTTAAACTCAACAAAGCCAAATTCAACTCAATTTCTCCTCCCAAATCTGCTCCTGTCTGATTTGCATTTTAGTATATGGCAACTCCGCTTTACCCAACGTGGGAATCAAATATCTTCAAGGTATTTTAGTCCTCTCTGTCACACTCATGTGAAATCTATACCAATAAATCCTGTCAATTCTCTTTGAAGAATAGCCTGATCATCATCACCTTTCAATCATGTTAGGGGTCAGAAAACCATAGCCCAGGGGGCAAATCTTACCCAATAATGTTTTAAATAATAGAAAATGTTTTACTGAAACATAATCATGCTAGTTCATTTACATATTGTTAAAGCACAATTGAATAGAAATCATGTTAAGAGACCATATGATGTCCATGTGTTAGTCAGGTTTTCATGGCTATGACTGAAATACCTGATACAACTTGGAAAAGGACAGGTTTACTTGGGCTTACAATTTCAGAGGTTTCGGTCCATGGTTGGGTGGCTGTATTGCTTTGGGCCTGAGGTAAGAAAAAACATCATGGTGGAAAGACATGGCAGAGGAAAGCTGTTCAGCTCATGGCAGCCAGAAGGCAGAGAGAGGAAGGAACCACAGAGAAGATAAACCCTTTCAGGACACACTCTTAGTGACTTACTTTCTCCATCTAGGTCTACATCCAATAGTCCGTTAGTCCACTGATAGGGTCAGAGCCTTCACGATCCAAACACTTCCCAAAAGTCCAACCTCTGAACGCAAAAGACTTTGGAAGATATTCCAAATCCAATTAAAAAATGCAAATGCCACAATACACTCTTCTCCACTATGCAGCCCATGAAAATGTAAAAACTGCACCGTCCAAGATGCAAGTCACTGCTACATGTTGCCACTGATACATGCTGCTGTTTAAATGAAAATGATATTACATTTTAAAATGCAGTTCCTTAGGTAAATTCCCCATGCTTTAACTGCTAGTAGTCACAAGTGGTTAGTGGATGCCTTTTTAGACACTGTGGATTTGAGATCATTTCTATCATACAGAAAGTTCTTTCACTTAGCATTGCTTTAAAACCTATGTCAGATCATTTCCCTCTACTTTTTTAACCTGCCCCAAAGCTCCTCTTTTTAGAAGTCTTTGCTATGACCAATTGCATGACCGTCCTTCATCCCCAGTTACCCACTGCTTCTCTGACCTTTTACTTCTCTTCCCTCACTGTTCGATCACTCCAGATCCCCCACAGTTCCTCAAAATGCCAAGCATGTGCTTCTTGAAAACACTTGGCATTTGTTCCATGCTTCTAGAGCATCTGTCTCCAAATATCTACTTGAATCATTCCCACATTTCCGTTGGCCTCGGGCCAAAATTTACCTTTAAAGATCCCTTCTTGGGGCTGGAGAGATAGCTCAGTTGGTACAGTGTTTGCCTTGCATGCACAAGACCCTGGGTTCGATCACCAGCACCGCAAAAAAAAAAAAAAAAAAAAAAAAAAGATCCCTTCTTCATAAGATCTTTAGTCCACTTTATCTTAATGGTACTCTGTAGCAACTGACCATTATCTATATTTTATGATTCATTAATAAAATAATAGATGTTATTAATATCTGCATTTCCCCATAGAGTTTAAGTCTCCCCAAAGTAGAAACTATGTCTGTCTTATTATTGATATATCTCTGAGCCCAGAACAATCCACGTACATAGGAGGTTCTCCATAAAAGTTGGTTGAATGACTGAATAAGTGAGTGAATGGACACCCTGAAAAGGAGGCTCCAGAATAATTAGGATGTGAGAGGTTCTGCTGCCTTGCTCACCTATCTTCTAGACATGGATTTCAAATTTTGTCTTTTACTTACACCAAAGCTTGGTTTAACTGACGTCTTTCAGTTGACTTTGGAGTAAATGAAAAAGTGAAGAATTCTCAACTGCTCCAATTGAATTCTACCTCAAGCTATTCTACAAGAAAGAGTATAAGATTTTTGAAATAGCAGGCTGAGAAAACAAGATGTGACCAAGCAACCCAAGGCCTTGTACTAAATTTACCAGCCCCAAAACAAATTTAGCATTGCTAAACCTACTAGCCTACATTCAATTATTGACCTATCACTAATAATCTTTAACCAATAATTAAAATTATGATGATTATATTTGAGTTATTTGATTCACATAAGTTAGACTAGCATGACTAGAAATTATATGTAAGTTTGGGATTTTTTTTGTTTGTTTATACAACTCAGGGCTTCACTTCCAATTTTGAGAAAGTCGTTATGGAAAGAAACTACTTGTTTAATAAAGCAAGATAATACTTCCTTGTATGTATAAGAGGTATTATCATACCTTTACTGTCTCTCTTGTTTCAAAAACTGTTGTCCTATTTGCCCAGTGTAACCAATTCTAGCTAAGACTGAATGAAAGAAACAGCGTAGACCGTAGAAAGGTGAAAATAACTATTCAAGGTCTAGCTGAGATTGACCCGGGGCCACTTGATGCCAGCTGTAGCACCACAGACTTGGATATGGACTCCTGACCTTTCTCTCTTTTCTGCTCTTCACAACACTTTATTTTGCCAGAACCCCAAACCATCTACTTAAATGAGGAACAGACAAGTAGCACAAATATATTCACTCCTCTGACAGCTTTCATCTGGCAAATTTGTAACATGCATTCCAAAGCAGGTAAATCATTTAAGATTACTAACATGAATGAAGAAATAACATTTGACTTATAAATAATACCCATAAACAAAGAAATTTTTATTTTCTGGAGCATATGAATAAAAACAAATCTGCAAGATGATCACTGACCTAGGAAAAGGTAAAGAGCGCTTTAAATAATAAATGCAATTCAGATTGATACAAACTTACTGCTCCTTCTACTGCATTCATATGGCAGTAATCCAACCTGAGAAGCATAACTCAAACACTGCTTATTTGAAAATGCAATAACTTAGGGCAGTTTGGAGTTATGATATTATATACTACTTTGCATTTTGAATGGTAGTGAAATTTTGCATTGATTTTTACATGAGGCACTTAAATGAATGCGCGCTAATAACAGTTAATGGATTATTTTTCCTTTTCCAATGACCTTCAAAATGCCTAAAAATTCTAGCTGGGTGTGATGGCACACACCTGTAATCCCAGTAGCTCAGGAGGCTGAGGCAGGAGAACTACAAGTTCAAAGCCAGCCTTTATTTAGCAAGACCCTATCTCAAAATAAAATTGAAAAATGGGCTGGGATGTGGCTCAGTAGTTAAGTGCCCCTGGGTTTTATGCCTGGTACCAAAAAATAAAATAAAAAATGCCTAGAATTCGAGCTATTGTCCATAACTGTTATCAACTTCGCTGACTGCACCCGTTAGTTATATTATACCAAAGATGGAAGGTTTTGATATTGTTTCCAACCTGACTACTGATAGAGGCACATGACTGTCCAAATCAACATTTAATAACAGCCAGTTTCTCTTTTATTGTGGAAAGAAAACATTACTTCTTTAACATTTCTCAGTCTGCTGAATCTTGATTTCTTGTAAAGGAGATAGAAATGAATTCTTTTCTCCATTTAAAGAGCCTCTGATTTCCCTCCTGAAATCTAGATAAGTGCAAAGGCAACGAGAATTTAATAAACTCGGATAAAGTAGTTGAATATATGTGGCCAAAGAAACTAGTTTACTAATTTTAGGTCTTAAACTCTCAAAATCAAAGTTCACTATTAACAGATTTCCAATATTTCATTGCAATGAAAGAATGGTTTTAAGGCATTCAAGTCCCAAATGAGATAAGGGCAAGACCTATTTAGCAAGAAATCACATAGCCACATTTTATATCTTTAGTTCTGACCTCCTCTCTGTGTGCCAGACATATATGTGGTTGCAAATTGCATCAGGTGCAGAACTTCATCTCTGTGCCTTATTTTATTTAAAATGAGTGTGTTCAAATTCAACTCTATTGGGAATTGTGAAGAATCTGAGTTCTTACCCTACCTGCAAGCTAAGAAGCTAACGCGCTACAGTTTCATGGATGCTGGCAGAATTGAGACAAAAAACAACCTTCTGGATCAGGGACAAAGAACATTTTATTATTCTCATCAACAGTAGCAGCCAGAGTTTCATCATTTTCTTACACTGGTTCTCTGAGCCTCAGTTCCCACAGAACCACATGATGAGGTCAGGGTGTGCACATTCTCAATTGCATTATAAGAGAAGAAGCTGGGGTTAGGCAAGTCCAAGACTTTATAATGGGTTTCAAAACTTGTCCAACCTTTGCCCTGGGGGAAGATTTATTTTTTTTCCCAAGGCTACTCATTATGCTCCCGTCATTAAGAAAATAATCCAGAAGAAAAAAATATTCTTTTTTTTTCAAAAAAATGTAGTTTTTTTGTGGTTTTAGATGGACAACATGAATTTATTTGCTTTTAATTTTTTATGTGGTGCCAAGGATTGAATCCAGTGCCTCACGGGGCTAGGCAAGCATTCTGCCACTGAGCTACAGCCCCAGCCCCGAAGAGAATATTCTTGAGACATGAAGAAACACAAGAAAACTGTGGAAAATTTCTCCCAACAAATTTCTCACCCTGGAAACCTGCCCAATGGTTACATATAAAAGAGATACAAGGCATAATAGGAGGTCATGGAAATTTCTGGTACTTTTGGTTGACTACAAAGGTTCCAAAACTTATTCCATCTTGCAAGTATCATATTACATCTACATACTTCTTTCACTAAATCTTACAATGGCCTGTGTCAAATGTGATAAAATCTGGCCTGTGTCATAGTTAATAACAATACTAGGAACGGGAATAAGACCTCTTGACCTCCAAACATACTACTTTATACTGCCATACCACACCATGTGTGTATTAAAAGAGGTTTTCTATCTTATTAATGGTTCTAATTATCTGTTTTGATTTCTGGTTCCTTTCCTAAGGATGTTATATGAATTCTAAATAGGTAACACTCCAAAAGCATGTTTGAAGACATTTCAAGGTATTTTTCTTTATAATAAGCTCCTATGAGTATGGAAAATAGTAAATTGCAATATGATGCTGTTACTGATAAATGTGAAAAATACTGATATTTTTCTTAATCTTAATGAAAAAATGGAAATGAAACTCCATATTTTCCCATCTTCACTGAAAACCGAGGCCAGTACGTTAATGTAGTGAAAGGAAGAAGGAGCTCTATGAATTTCAAGTTCTCCATTTTCCCCTTAATTAGATACAGAGAGTAAATGTAAGAGCAAGTCCACCAAACACAGAAAAAATAGAGCCAAACTAACATTTTAACACGAAATACCACCTACCTACACATTTACTCAAGGAAAACTAAAGTCTCCTATTTAATGCTAGGAAGTTCCTATTCTAGCCCAAAAGATTTTCTTCTTAAAATTATCAAATTAAATTTGAGCCCTGAATAACAATCTATTTTTCTTGGGGGCATGCTGAGAATGGCAGTCATGACCATCTCAAGCTATCCATTCTTTTTCTAGAATGTTCATTTTCTTCTCCAAGTGGTCTGCATGCTGTTCATCTGGGATGGAAACATTATTGTTTGCAAAACAAAAACAGTTGGCTGCCATAAATACTATCAACGAAGTAAGCAAAATACTGTCCTGACTCTTAAAAGTTATTTCCCCCACTCCCCCTGATATTTTAACAGAAAACAGCTGGGGCAGGAGTACAAGATCCAGTCATTGTCAGAAATTTCCAGTTATGTAAATTGATAAATCCCAAAGCAACTATATTTCCTTTTCTTTAAACTGATTAAGAAGACAAAATACCTTCAAAATAAGACAATGAGATCGACTGTATTGTAAACCATGTTTTCCTTGTGTAAAGTTCTGTCTCTTATCTGTAGTTGTGCCTTGAGATCTCATATCTTAAAGGCAACACTCTTGAAGCAAGTCCCCCATTAGTTGCATAAATAGATTTGATTCTTATAACTCTGTATCTTTATCATTATTATTATTACTATTATTATATTATTATTACTGTACTGGGGATTGAACTTAGGGGGTGATCTACCACTCACTTACATCCTCCACCTTTTTTGTTTTTTATTTTAAGACAAAGTCTTACCAAGTGACCTTGAATTTACAATCGTCCTGCCTTAACCTCCTCAATAGCTGGGATTTACAGGCATGTACCTTTGCACCTGGAGTATACATTATATTTTAAACTATTACTTATTGGCAAAATAGAGGCTATCTACATTTTTACAGATAAGGAAACTAAAATTTACAGATCTTGAGTGACCCAAGGTCCAAGTCTAGAACACATCCCCTTAGTGGTGATGTACTGTTTTAAAAGGTCATAGTTAACCTTATTATGGGGGTAAATTCACTCGCTCACTTAGGAGAGATTATTCTAGGCACTGAGGTAGGAATTGGGGATACAATGAGAAAAAGAGACCCAGTCCTTCCCCAGGAAGTCCACAGTCCACTGCAGTGACAGTGAGAGACGTATCAGACAATCACACAAGGTCATTACCATCCAGGGGGATGCAACTCCTCAGCAGACTATCCATGCACCCATCCATCCTTCCATCATTTATTGAGAAGGAGTCAATTTCTAGAAAGTGCTATGTTAGGCAGGGTTGGAAAACAGGATGTTAAACAAACATTGCCAATTTTCTGGAACTCGCTTGCTACATTAAAAACAATTATTATTTCTTAATAGGGATGCGTTGTTTCTGAGCTTCTTCCAGTTCAACTTAATGAGAATTCTCCAAATGCACTTCAGAGAAATGCTGTTAATGTTATTTATATTTGTCACTATACCTTATTTAAAATAATATGTAGTAACTTTTTAACTCTTGGATTTTACAATGCTAAACCTCAAACCATGCCCACAATAAAGAACAATGGTAGATGGAGCAAGGTCTAACACACATTGTAACTAAGGCTATAACTTAAGGGATGAAGGCTGACGGCAGACTGAGTGGAGTCAAAGTTCAAACAGCTCAAATCCACAGCTTCCTGGAAAATAAATTGCTTCCAGCCTAAAAGGTCTTTGTGCTTTTTAGTTTCTTTACCTTTTAATCAACGTGGAATGCCTAACACTACATTATTCTTCCTAAAAATTCAAGTCCATGTCATGGTTTGATGTGAAAATCTTCAGTGGCTCCAAATGGCCTGGAAGATGACTCTACAGTCTTTCCTTAAGGGCCCATCCACAAATCCTGTCCTCTGCTCCCTAGAATGAGCACTTTCCCCTACAAGACTGGTCTACCACTGTCCCTGGACATACAGGTGCCCACACAAACTTTCTCACTATTCCCTTTCTTAGCGGATATTTCCTTTTCAGTTAAAAATCACTGAACATTAACCCTCTGCTAAATGCTTATTTAAATCTTACTACCATCTTATGAAAAATGAACTATTATTTCAATTTCACATTTCAGAATATTGAGACTCAGATAAGTTAAGGGTCCCAGATTACACAGCCAAGAAGTGGGAAGCTGGAATTCAAATTGAGGTCTCTACTTTGGGGGTCCAAACTCAGCCGACATAGAGCAAGAGATAGAATTATCTGATGGGAACCCCAGAGCTCAGTCAATGTAGCCTGAACAACAAGCTGACAGGGGCAGGTGAGCACCTTCCTTCCACATCAATTATCCCAGCACTGGTGACTTCCTCTTCTCAGAAGAAAAAACTGTGACATCCATTGTCTGAAGGTATCAAGGTACCAAGCAGCTGATGTTCTCAGACAGCTTCTGTGGGCAGAAGGGACCCCAAATAGAATTGCTTGGGCCTAAGCAGGCTAGGTACCTTCCCAATGACAAGGAGGCATCCTCATTCCTGCTCTAAGGGAAGGCAGAGTAACAGGGGAACTTACAACCACCTAGCAGGTTCAGCACAGTCCGCCTCCCTGTGAGATGAAGGAGAATCGGGGAAACCATGCCTTCTTTCCTCCTGCCCAGTTACTAGCCTTGTAAGTTTTACCTTTCACCATTCAAAACTTATTCATCACCTCCTGCTATGAGAACTCGTAAGGTTGGTTTTGACTCTGGTGCATAATGGAGAATTGGACAGAATCTGATGAACACAGTAACCCCCATCTATACCACTGTGCCTTTTGGCATGTATCTTACCTACTTACTCTTAAAAAGTCCTATTCTTTCTGGAAAGAAGGCCCTGGTTCTCCTTAGTAAAGGGAATCCTTGGACCTCTACACAAAGTAAACCTTCCATGTGAAAATCTTCAGTGGCTCCAAATGGCCTGGAAGATGACTCTACAGTCTTTCCTTAAGGGCCCATCCACAAATCCTGTCTTCTGCTCCCCAGAACGAGCACTTTCCCCTACAAGACTGGTCCACCACTGCCCCTGAACATACATGAACAGGGTGTGTAATGACACACCAACACGAGCAGAGGCACTTTTTCCACAAACATGCACTCTGATTTCAATGAAATTGTATGCTTCTCAAGGGTAGGGCAAGGTAGGATGGAGGCCCTTTATTTAGAAACTTTAAGAGGCTCAGATGGAATCATGTACAAAACAGGCACTTAATATATGTTTTCTGGTTGTGCATGTGTGTGGCATATAAGTGTATTTGTTCTTCACAAGGCCACCCCTCTACCTGCTCATTAGAAACATACAGACATCTAACACAACAGGAACTGTGTTTAGGCACTGGACTCACAAGACACTACTGCTTTGGCAAAAGAAGCTTCCAAGCTATCAGGAAGACGAATAAACTACGTACTACAATAAAATTAATCAGAAACACAGGATAGTATGGGCAGAACATATAGGACCTCACAGGTGGGTGGGGGCAGACACACAGATGGAGTAGCCACATGTGTATGATAGGATGAACCAGACAAAAAAGGAGCAAAGCTTACAACGGAACAAGAGAAACACACCAGTTAGTTATTTAGTGATTAATACTAACTTAAAGGGAGGTAATTTCTATCATTTATAAAACTACAAAGTTCACTGAATGATCTAAAAGTATCCTACCAGTTATTAATCTTGAATTACACAGGAAGGGTAATTTTATTGATTTCATTCTTTGGCAATAGCCACCAAAAAGGATAAGAAAGAGCAATGAACTTTTGAAAGTTCAAACAATTCATCCTTGTCTGAGATTTGTGTGTGTGTGTGTGTGTGTGTGTGTGTGTGTGTGTGTGTGTTTTGGTTTCATTTATTTATTTTGGTATTGGGGATTGAACCCAGGGTTCCTTTACCACTGAACTACACCCCCAACCTTTTATTTTTTTGAGACAGGGTATCACTAAGTTGTTCAGGCTGGCCTTGAACTTGTTATCCTCCAGTTCAGCCTCCCCACTACTGACATTACAGTAGTGACACCATGTCACCATGCCAAGCTTGTTTTATTTTTATTTTAAGAGCCAAATCCGAATCTATGGGAATTATCAAATGGAATTACATTGCAATAAATAGTTTTTAATTAACAGTGAAAGAAAATAGAGTTCTTGTTTCTTTGTTTATATTTGAGTTCAAGGAACATAGAGTTGGTATGAGTTATGGTCAACTGATGAGGCATATTTTTTAAGAATACTGTCTAAAACTAGTGTGAAACAAATACATCCTATAAGTACAAGAACACTCTAGATGAAAGCACTTCTTTTTTGGATATTTTCATTTCTGCATTTCAAGATAGAAGACTGGGTCTATAATAAAATCCTTTTAAGTCTTTAAGTCCAGTAAGATGAGACAGACTATGAAAAGCATATACTTATTCTATGTACAAAGAGAACTTCCTTTCCTAGATCCTTCTAAAGCAGTGCTCTTCACTCTCAAATTTTTCTAAATATGTGTATATGGGTTGTTTTTGCCCAAGACTATCTCCCACTCAGCTCTTTAACAAGTCCTTGAATTTAATTACTCAATTTGTTTTCTCTACCATATTGAAAGCCCCTTGAATGCAACAGTTCCTTGTCTACACTTTCACTTGGAAGTGCTTTGCATATAAGAACTAAGTAAAACATTTCCTGAATGAATCACTAAATCATGGAATGCATCTAGAAAAAGAATATTTAATAATTATCATGCTAGAATAAGTCTCTTTGTATGCAGGCATGGTGGCCCAGGCCTGTACTCCTAGTTACTCTAGATGCTGAGGCAAGGAAGATTACAAGTTCAAGACCAGCCTGGGTAACTTAGTGAGATACTGTTTTAAAATTAAAAATAAAAAGGGTTGGGGGTGTAGCTCAATGGTAGAACAACCCTGGGTTTAATGCCCAGTATGACAGACAGAGAGATATACATACATACATACATCTCTTTGAAGGTAATATTCTAACATATATTCTGTGAGAATTTGACTTTAAAGTTTTTTTTAGTATTAGGGATTATGCTTTGCCACTGAGCTACACCCCAAGCCTTTTTATTTATTTCAAGACAGGGTCTCTATTGCCCAGGTTGATCTTGAACATAAGATTCTCCTACTTCAGTCTCCCGGGTTGCAGGATTAAAGGTGGGGAGGATGCACCACCACAGTCAGTTGACTTAAATATTTTTAAGAAATAAGAAAACAATTTCTTAACTGGGATGCAATGTGCTACCTATATCCTCAAGGCAAAGCTAATTGCTTTAATGATGTTGCATCACCTTTAAATGGTTCTCACTTGAGGAATAATAACTTGATATTTCACAGCAACATTCTGATGAAGAAATATGCTTTGTGGAGTCAGAGTTAATATGAGAAGTAAATGCCTGGTCCCATGAATCTATACTACACATTCCAATACCCCTCTCCCACATAAAAGAAGTAAAGTCACTGACCCCCAGCACCCTCTCTCTCCCCTTCCTCTTTCTGAATGCCTCTAATAGTGTAAATAAAACAAATAAATAAGCAACATCTAGTGAAACAACAGAAAATGTATAAGTGGTACAAAGTAGTAAGCTTTGATGTTAACCAAATTTTTCAGAGACAAAGTCTCTAATAGGGACCTTGGCATTAAGAGAAAAATACAAGAGCTGAGCAGAGCTAAGGCAAAGGAAACAATAACAGAAACAAAAAACCTTCCCTACATTCAGTCAAAATATAGGGGCCTTTATGTTGTACTACTGAATTACCATAACTGTGTGTGTGCGTGTATTTGTGTGTTTTACGTGGGATTGAACTCAGGGCCTTGTACATGCTAAGTAAGCAAGCTCAAGTCCCCTGAGCTCCATCCCAGCCCTTGTAATTTATTTTGAGACATGGTCTTGCTAAGTTGTGCAGTCTGGTCTTGAGTAGCTTCCCCAGTAGCTGTGATTACAGACATTTCACACCATGCCCAGCTAAATTACTATTACTCTTATGACCTTTAACTTGGATCTCTCTCATTGGTTGTATTCCCAGTATCTCCCCCTTCTTAAAAAACCATTAGAAGAGGGAAATTGAATGGCTCCTTCAAGGACAGCAGACAAGGAGGCTAGAGACCTAATTCACTTTTATAGTCTACAGTCAGGTTAAGAAACACCTGTTCCTAGCAGGATTGTTTAGTGGTGGCAGCAAGAAAAGAGGGCACAATTAGAGCACTAGAAGTTTCCATGTAGTTCGGCTGTGATTCCAGCACCACTCAGTACCAGACTGTTCCCAGGTTCCACTCCCTACCTTGCAGCCACCTCTGTCTGTACAACCCAGGAAGGCACTGCCACTCTTTCGTGATTAGGATGATGATTTAGGGGAAAAGAATAAAAAGACAAAGAAAAGAAACATTAAAGGTCTCAGGAGGTTTAAGAACTATCAGGAAACTTAGAGATGATATGTGTACCCAATCCATGGGATTTATGAGGCCCAGAGATGTCATGTCTTTCTCATGGTCATACAGTGACAGCATAGAGGCTAAAGTCCAAATTTATTCACTCCTTTGTAGTTCAGTATTATTTTTATTCTATTATGACAGTGATTATGATCTGAATGGAAAAGAGAGCTAGATTGGAGTTTAAAGATCAGAACTTGACTCCTGGCTGAGCCCTGGGCAAGTCACCACTAGAGCCCTTCAATCCCACCCTGGTAAAGTGGGGCAACTTGGCAGCTTGCACAACTGTTTCCTGAAATAAGACCGAACATTTGAATGTACAATACAGACTACAGAATAAACACCCAAGGCGATCTATTCATCAGAGCGCTTCCAGCAGCCAGGGAATGCGACAGTAAGACAATCTATTTTCTTACTTAATAGCTGCTGGAAAGGAGGGGAGGGCTTCAGGATGGTAAAATCAGGCTGTTGCTCCAGTTGTCTGCAATTCATTTCCTCCTCCAGAGTCTGTCCTCAGGTTTTCCTGCCTTTAAACTGCACTAGAGAGAAAACTTCTCTCTCCCAACTATGGGATATGAATCTTTCCTTTCAGTCTGATTGGGCCAATTTAAGTTTTGAGTCTACCCTGTACTGTCAGCGTTCCTTAGGGGAATCCCACTTGTAGTGATAATCCCTGCAAAGGGATTGTTTCAAAACTGGATTTGAGGAACTCTGCATAACCTCTAGAGCTTGGAAAGCTCCCCTAAGTCCCATGGGTTGCTTTAGGGAGGCACGGATACTATTAGGAAGGAGGGAGAGGAGGAGGATCCTGGGTAGGTAAACACCACCATCCAGTATAGGTAATGGTGTTCCTATGATGAAAATAAGGAGGACCACACTAATCATATTTAATGAAAGGGCCTAGTCCCAGTGGAAAATACAAGGCTAGGAATTCTAGACCAGTAACAAAAATGTAGTTATTCCTTAGGCTCCATACCTGTGAATACAACTTTTACTTCAATTCCAGACAATCCTGTTGCATGAAGTCCTTGCTTGTCCCCAGAATCCTGAGTTATGTTTTGACCCTATCACCTCCTGTTATTTCTGACACCTGCCTAATTGCTTTCATTGCAGCCATGGGTTGATATTGTGAGTAAACAAAACCAATGTTTCAGGAAAGAGCCACCTTTAAAACTGATGTACACACAGACTATATGAATGCCTTCCTTCCTGCTCATGTAGCTAGTGAGGAAAAGGAACAGTGGTATATTTTCTGACTTTGCTTTCATTATAAACAGGGCAAAGAGGGAAGAAAGTAGTTGAGGACAGATGAGAATCAAGAGTTAGGTCAAGGATAAGGTATAAGAGAATGACAGGACAGAAACCAGAAGAAGGGTATCATGATGGAAGTAGAAGTTGGCTATCAGTCAATGAGTCTAATTTGGGAACACTGGAGTCAAAAGCTAGAGGAAAGGTCAAACCAGAAAATGCTTCAGTAATCCTGGTATCACACTAGCAGCAAGTAGCAAAGCGAGGCAGCATGCAAAATAGCACAAAAGGTGCTCATACCAGTGATTAGAACAAGGTGTCTGGTTAAAGATAGCATAAGCAGAAGGGAACAACCTGGGGATATGTAAAAATGACATTGGAAAAAAAGCCTTGGGAAATGGAGGCAGCACATACAGATGCTGGCAGCAATATTAAGGAACCCATCTACTTCAACCCAAAAGGCATTTTTTGGGGGTGCTGAGGATAGAACTCAGGGACTTGTGCATGACAAGCACATGATCAGCCACTGAGCTCCTCCCTCGGCCCCTAGAAAGCATTTGATTAGAAAGTTTCTAACTAGTACTGGCAATTATTATAGGTGTGAAGGTGGTCATCCCCATGTCCAAGACTCTGTGTATCCTGTATTCTATCAAGTGGAGTAGAACAAGTGTCTATCCTTTATCATGTTCTATGATCCTCTTAAATGTGTCACTGTGCCTGGCTATATTTAACTTTTTAAGGAACTGTCCAAACTTTCCACTGCTAAATGATTCTGCATTCTTACTAGCAATGTATAAGTTTTCCAATTTTCAACATCCTTGCCAACACTTGTTATTTTCTGTTCTTTGATACAGCCATCCTAGCAGGTGTAAAGGGATACCTCACTGTGGTACTTTTTTACTGCTCTAATTTCTTACTTTCATTTTCTGCTGGGTACTTCTGAATACTCTTGAGGTCTATCATATCCATTTTACATTACGAAGCTCAAATTTAGACTACAAGGGGAATCTTTTAGAGCGTATTGATATTAAGCATGAAGAACAACAAATCTCAAATAAGGATAAATTAATAAAATAACATGGTGGTAGGGTAAGACAGTGAACACTCCAGTCAAAAAAGTCAGATAGAAGGAATCCTCTCTTCCTAGCCAGAAAATCTCCCAAATGATTGATACTAGGAAAAGACTAATGCTAGGATATGGCTAGAAAATAATTTTGACTTTCTCCTGCTCTTGGCTTGCTCAGTTCACTAAGGAACATCCAAATAAATATAGTTTTGCACACATTCAAGGCTCGTACCATGGCACTGACTATAGGCAGGTACATCTAGGCTGTCACAACCTGAGTTTCTCCAAATGTAGGGGGTCTTATCAGCACCCAGCCGAGTCTATTTTCCCTATAAACATCCATGAATTGCTTAATACCATGTACTTTTATGAGACACTCAAAAGTGATTGTGTGTATCTTATCAGTGGGTTTCAGTTTGTGCTTCCTTCTACGAAAATCCATGAAACTCTTTCTATTTTGAGTTTCACTAAATCCATTTCTCTCTCATTTCAGTCTGAGCATTGCAATCCAGCTCTACAGGTAGCAAATTGAAATGTTTAGTGGCCCATTGCAGACAGATTGAATCTGAAAAGAATACGGCAATAAGAAAGAAGCAAGGCATCAATATCATACAGTAAAGCTCTCACCAATGACAGCGCTGATGTAGGGTGAATGATTGAGCATTTGTTAAACTTCTACCATTGTGCAAGTAACCTATTATTTTCCTGGTTGTGTGCTGAAATACCTCAATCACCGACAGAACAAGTCAGTAAAAAATGATATAGTTCATTTTCTATTACTGTTGTTCCATGGGGATAGTGTGGCATACAGTCCCCCTCACCCCTTGAACTCCACTTGACCAATAGTGTGCTTAATTTATCCCTCCCTTCATTCATTTTGGAAAATGTTTGATACTGGTGATGGGTGATGAGAGCCTTTCCTCTCCTCTTCTTCTTTTTTTTTTTTTTCCTCATTGTTAAAATTCAGCCTGATAATATGACATGATTTTCTGATTCAGGATTACTCTATAACAAAGAAAAAATTTTTTAAATGGCAATTGTGTGAAAGCAAAACAAAGGAAAGAGAAATTAGAAGCTGCCCCAGAATATGCTTCTTTATCTCTGACAGCTCAATAGAAATGGTTCAGGCTGTTGGGTAGGTCTTATACAGCAGCATTTCATCTTTACAGCTACCAGTTTTTATTTCAACTTGCATTCATGTCCAAGTCATCCTACCACTGAGTGAAATCCCCATGTATAACATCAGCCACCAAAGCTGAACCAACTCAGGGCTGTGAGCAAAAGGGAAGACACAGGAAGGTGACTGAGGATCAGCTGCAGAGGAGATAGGAATCCCCAGGGGCTGTCCCACCCTGCCATGGAAGCCCACATTTGATCTGTGCCATTGTGCTCCACTTCTATCCTAAAGGCCCAGCTACTACTGCATGCAATATTTTATTAAACCCACAAGTTCTTTTATGGCTGATAAAAATCTGAAAATAATTCTTGGGAAAAGTACTAAGACTCTAAAAGTGAATTTGCCATTTGATGCTAAGAGGATAATGGTGACCAATTTAAGCATGACATGATAACACTTCTATAATAACAATAATAGCAATAACGACAACAATCATAATAATAGCAGCTTAGCTAATGCATATTACATTTATCATGTGCCAGGAACTCCTCCAAGTACTTTGCACACAAAAATCCTATCAGGTGCCCAGGGCTGGAGATGTAGTTCTGTGGTATGGGCTTGTCTGGAGTGCCAGAGACCATAGGTGTGATTCCTCAGCACCATCAAAAAAGAAAAAGATGCCAGGCACGATGGAACAAGTCTGCAATCCCAGCAACTCAGGAGGCTGAGGCAGGAGGATTGCTAGTTCCAGACCAGCCTCAGAAATTTGCTAAGGCCCTAAGTAACCTGTCTCAAAAATAAAAATAAAAGGGGGGAGGTGGCTGGAGATGTAGCACCCTTGAGTTAAATTCCAAATATGACAGAGAGAGAAAGAGAGAGAGAGAGAGAGAGAGAGAAAGAGAGAGAGAACAACAAAAATAATTCCCACAGACTGATTTCTACTGCTGTTCTCATTTTACAGAGGAGGAAACTGAGACAATGAGATATGGAGTTACTGGTCTGAGGTTTCACAGATAGAGGTGGGTGACAGGGCAATCAACCCACAGAGCCACAGGTTTCTCACTACTACACTGAAACCCCTCACCATTCTAAAGGGAAATAGAAAACAGATTATGATAGTGATGAGTCTATCAAAGGAAATCTTAAAACAATGCTAAACTCACTACTGGCAATGAACAGGCGTGTCCCCCAGTTAAGTGTGAGGCTGCCACGCCCACATTACATATGGTCCCTTTTCTGTTGAAGCAGATGTAATCAAAACTTTAACCTGATACTCAATAACAGCTCAGGATGCTGAGACAGTAGTGAGTTCAAAGGCAGCCTCAGCAATTTAGCAAGACCTTGTCTCTAAATAAAATATAAAAAGAGCTGAGGATGTGGCTCAGTGGTTAAGTGCCCTTGGGTTCAATCCCTGGTACCAAAAAAAGAGATATCTAAACAATTTGGCATGTAACAACACTAACCTGCTGGGGCAGAGTCTGTTAATAGGTCACTGTTGATAGTTCGTAGTATGTTTTACTATAGCTGATCTGTATGTAACAATGGAACTTTCTTGCTTCCTTTTATCTTTTTTCCCCCGTTGATGCATCTCCTGCATTCTATATTTCTTTCTCTCTCTCCCCCTCTTTCCTTCCTTTCTTTTGTATAGAGTGAATTTTATATATTTATATTGCAGTTTGGGGACCAAACCCAGAGTCCTGAGCATACTAGGCGCACACTCTACCACTGAGCCACACCCCAGCCCCACAATCTATATATTTCTATAGCACCTCTGTCAATGTCAATTTTGATAGAAAATATCTGATTATAATTGGCTGTTCTTTGCTATTTCACAGACTACACTATTAAAGAGGCAATTGCTTATCAGAGTCAACTTTTAAAGATGGCACCCAAGAGGAATCTTCCTGTTGCCACAGTTTTGTGGGAGAAAACGAAGTAATAATCTGCCTGCCATTATTGAGGGGAAGGAGTTTTTCCTATCAGATCAGATTGAACATATTAGATCTGCTTTCTTGTGAAGACATAACCAAGCTCAATACTATAAAAAAGCAAAAGAATGATAAGCACACTTACATTTTCTAATATTATTAAATACTGACTTTCAGTTTATAAAGTGTGTGCCCATAGGAGACAGTAGTACAGCTACAGGACTATGTATGGGGACAGACCAACTAAGACTTTTTATTTTGTATTTTATTTATTTATTTGCAACACTGAGGATTGAATACAGGGATCTTTTACAACAACTACATCTTTGCCCCTTTTTATTTTTTATTTTGAGACAGGGTCTCAACAAGTTGCAGAAGCTGGCCTTGAACTTGCAATCCTCCTGCCTTAGCCTCCCAAGTAGCTGGGATTATTTTGTATTTTTTTAAAACCACTTAATTGACATACAATTAATACATATTTATTGAATGAATAAATGAATAAATATGCTGTGTGCTCTTTTCCAGTCCATTGTCCATTAATGGTGATTCCTTTTTCAGTGATGTGAAAATTCTTTTATTAGGACTAAGTGACTTATGAAATTCTTGTAAATCTATACACCACTGTCTTAGTCCATTTCATGTTGCTATAACAGAATACATAGACTGGGAGATTCATAAGAATAGAAATTCATTTCTCATAGTTCTGGAAGCTGGGAAATCCAAGATAAGGTGCACCATCTGGTGAGGGTCTCCTTGCTGCATCATAACATGGCAGAAGTAAAATTTAGGACTCAGAAGACAATGAAGGGGGCATTTGTCCTTTTGTGAAGAGCCCACTCCTGCAACAGGTAACCTACTCCCTTCATAAAGACACGAATCCATTCGTGAAATGGGTGTTCCCACGACTTTCCTTTTGTGCTGGAATCAAATTCAAGGTCTCCACTGCACTATACCCCCGGGCTGAAGTTCAATATGAAGTATAGAGAGGACATTCCAACCACAGAAGTCCCCATCTGGCCAACTAAAGCGTTGAATTTTTCCTGAACTGAGTACTTCAAACTCAAAAAGAGTTTATGATGATGAAAAGCCTGACACTTTTCATTTATCTCAGTTTACCAAATCATGTATGAAGAATTCCTGTTTTTTTTTTTTTTTTTAGTTTTTTTGTTTTGTGGTGCTGGGGATTGAACCCAGGGTCTTTTGTATGCCGGCAGGTGCTTTATCACTGAGCAACACCCCCAATCCTTTTTCAGCTTTTTCAGTATTGACCATATCTCCTCCTTCTCCATTTTGTTTTTAAGTTTTTTTAATCAAATTCTTGCTTGAGGGTTTCCAAAAATCTCATTATAAATAACATAAACCATAAAGCACCATAAAGTTTTCAGGTGTTTTAATTATTTCATTATCAAGTTAATGGTTCATTGTCACATATGATAACCAGAATTTCAGAATTTTAAAATTCCAGGGCCTCAAATCTAACAGAAGCAAAAAGGATAGCAAATATATTTCAGAAATAAGCATTTGGAGGTATCACCTCAGAGAGTGCACCTGCCTAACATCAAGTGCAAGGCCTGGATGCCAGCACCACAAGCAAAAAGGAGAGAGAAGCATTTGGGATATCAGATAAGCCTGGGAATAGTCCTCAAATCCACTTTAAAGTGGAAAAGTATTCATCTAAATGGTCTCACAGGTCACTTTAGTTTTCTTTGTTTCCCTTTAACACTGGCTTTTCTGTCATTTTCTTAACTAATTACAGGTACGAACTAAATTCTATACTTTTGTCAGTGAAAGCTTCAATGCAAAACCTCCAAAGCACCTGACAATTAATAATGTACTAAATTAATCTCTAGGCTTCCATTCTGTATTGATTATTAAAGAAGAGAATAGGAAGAAAATGGCTGTTTTATTAGGTAAACACACAAAAGTATTCTAAGAACTCTGGTTTACTAGAATTCAGTGAAAGCCAGGGGTATCAAAGTAGCCCCCTGTGTTATGGTAAAATGTTTGTATACCCCACCCCATTCCTATGTTGAAGTCCTAATCCTGAATGCAATGATGTTAGGAGGTGGGGCCTTCTGGAGGTGATTGGGTTCAGATGTGGTCCTAAAGGTGGAGACCCCTGGATGGGATCAATATCCTTATAATGAAAGCTAGACAAGAATTAGTGGGTGCTCCCCTCTCTTCCTCTTCTCCCTTCTCCCTTCTTCTTTCTTCTTCTTCTTCTTCTTCTTCTTCTTCTTCTTCTCTCTCTCTCTCTCTCTCTCCCTCTCTCTCTCTCTCTCTCTCTCTCTCTCTCTCTCTCTCCCTCCCTCCCTCTCTCTCTCTCTCTCTCTCTCCCTCTCTCCCTCTCTCTCTCTCTCTCTCTCTCTCTCTCTCTTTTTTTTTTTTTTCCCTACCTCTGTCTGTGAGTACACAAGAAGGCTCTGGAAGGTCTTGAAGCCAGCACCACAAAGAAAAAAGGGAAAAGAAGCATTTGGGATATAAGATAAACCCAGGAATATTCCTAGGTCTGCAAGTCAGGAATCTGACCATGCAGGCACGCACTGATCTTGCACTTCCAGATTCCATAACTTTGAGAAATAAATACTTGCTGTTCAAGCTACCGGTCTCTGAAGTTTTGGAAGGGCAGCCTAAGCTGACTAAGCCACCCCTTCATGCTGGGTCTTCATATTCGTATTTATTGGGAAGGTTACTCAAAGGATTCTAAAACTTCCTTCAGAACAGCTTCAGTTCCAAGATTCCCCCTTCCGGACGTTAATGGAAGAGTTTGCTGGATAAGCAGGCTTCCACCCTGCATGCCTCCTGCAACCCTGAGAAAGGCAGCCTTTCCTTTCCAGGCCTAAGGAGGAATCAGTAAGGACTGGAAATTTCTGTGACTCTTACACCTATTTTGAATTTGAAAAATGTTGCTTTTGTCAGCAAGCTAAGAAAAATAACTGAGTATTGGTAAATACTCTTTGTGTCCACATATTTAGAAAGCTATCTTATTTTCAAACTTTGTGTTTCATTTTTACCTACTACAGCAAAGAAGCAGTGATTAGTGGATAAGCTGTCAAATGATCTATGATTTAACACTAAGTTTATTATTCTCACAATTCCTATCTTCCTCACAGCTCCAGATCGATAATCATCTACCCTATGATGTCCAATAATGGTAACCACAAGCCATGCATACTATTAAGTATTTCGAAGGTGGCTGGTCCAAATTCAAAAGTATTCTAAAATGTATATTTAATTTCTATGACTTAGTATGAAACAAAAAGGTAAAATATATTAATGATTTTTTATTAATTAGAGGTAAATGATAATATTTTGGATGTGCTAAGTCAAATTAAAACGTTATTTATTTAACTTGTTTAATGTTGGCTTATATTACATTTCTATTGATAAAATTGCATTTGTGGCTCAGGTTACAATTATATTGGAAATAAAGTTACACTTGTAGCTCATACTATATTTTCTATTGCAGAGTGCTAATCTGTACATTTGTCAACCCAAAGCCATGTCTACTGTTGACTTAGGGGTTCATGTGTCTATAAAAGATATACAAGTACAGTACCAACATATTTCTTTTGCAATTGCTAAGTCTAGTTTGTAAATTCCTATAAAGTAGAAGAAAGGTAGAAGGCTGAAAACGGTTAACCAATTGTACCCAGTAAAATAATTTAATTGTACTGAGGCTACTAGAGCTAATAATAACACATATAGACATGTATATTTTTATACACATAGACACAGACCTGCATACATACATACACACAGGGTAGTTATAATGACATGAGTTCACATAACTTGAAAGGAAAGTTTAATCACAAAACCTAGAAAGGCCAGGTAAATACTAGTTTCTATTAAACATATGTTTGATTATTCCTAAAGATATAAATACACTGGAATTGCTAACTAAATGCTAATACAAACTATGAATTCATAAACAAATAAAAATAATGTAAAACTGGCAGAGCAAAGTCCCAATGGGAGCAAGCTCTTTAAAAAGGGCCCAAAAACATTACAATTAAACAAATATTTCCCTTTTGATCTTGTTGATCTTGCCTAATCACATTAATTTCTCCTTCATTAAAATTTTCAACTCAGTTCCAATTCAGATTATCCTACCACAAATGTGGAATTATCTAATTTATTGCTCTGCACAGATCTTTTGGGATATGGAACAGCTATTTAGATAATGGAAAATTTCTAAAGTCTAGGATTACAGTTTACTTTTCATTTCTCAGGGAGAAATGCTACTTTGAAATTAAGACTTTCTAGGTGTGTTTAGCCTTTTGGTAGAACACCACTTACAAGTTTGAGTAATGTTTATTTTCATTGATGTACAGCTTTGCAGTTTGATTCTCAAAGATCCTATTTGATCTTTTCAATTTATTTTATCAAGAAAGAAGATATTAAAATGTAATTTTTATTTTTTAAAACATACACATAGATACGAAATAACTAAATAATAGTCTCCCCAAATAATGGCCTATAGATGCTAAATGTTTATCTCAGAGTTGCTGCCTCAGTTAAAATATTCTATAATTCTAATTTAGTAAAAAAATCAGCAGGGACATACTGTTGTCTGCTAAAGAATTATTTTTTTAAGTATTGCGGAGCTTGTACATGCTGCACAAGTGTTCTACCACTGAGTTATATCCTCACATCTTCTTCCTTTGATTTTGATAAAGGGTCTCACTAAGTTGCCCAGGCTGGCTTTGAACTTGGAATTTTCCTGCCTCAGCCCTCCCAAAAGCTGGGATTATAGGTGTGTGCCACAGTGCCCAGCTAAGAATTTCTTTGACTATTTAAAATCATTCAAACCTCAGTAAGATGAAGAAGGAAATTGGATACTATGATTTTATGTTAAATATATATATATTTTTACATATACATATACAAGAATATTACAAAGTAAATATAAATATATACAAAAGGTATAAGGCAACTGTACTTGATTGCTGGAATCTTAATTTTGCTCTAAGGAAATTGCAAAGGAAGATTTTTTTTTTTAAATGTTTGGCAAAGGAGCAGAATATTTATTGAAAAATACATACATTCTTAAATAAATATTTTTATGGGTAAAATTCAATTAGCTGATTAAATCTACATTATTTACTAAAAAATAAAATCCACTAATAATCATGTCTTTAACATGTCAACTCAAACATCAATGTCAAAGATGTTTCCTCTACTTCCTCTTCCATTCCTCTCTCTGGATTGTGGTCTTATGAGGTGTGCCCTTCCATTTTCTCTAAGTACATGAAGAAGAGAGGAGTTGTCCGATGTCACAAACCCTGTGGGTCTGAGTCTCAGTCCAGTAATACTTTCGCACTGATTCATATCTACAATACTCCTCAAATTCAGATAGACCCAGAGCTTTATCTTAAATCATCAATATTTGTTTTGTGTGGATGATTTCTCCTGGACTACATTTAGGCAAATATTGAAACGTCTTCCCTTGGGCCAGCTAAAAACTCAATGTCTCTCCTATCATTACTGATTCCACACAATGATGACATGAATACCACTTTGCACTGATGATCCTGGACACTGATGGGTTCCTTCCTCTTACACGTAATGCTGTTGATTCCCTTCCAAAGTCTACAATCTCTATTAGTTTTCTGAGGTTTGCATCTCAAATTACAATATAACTATATCTAAATGCCCTCTTGTAATTAAACTTTAATTCACAATAATCCTAAGATTTGAATATGATTGAATTAATTTTTCTCACAACAGATACTAAGTTAATATTTAACAGCAGAGAAGGGTTTTTTTTTTTAACTAGACAAAGACTAAGTGGTCATCGAGAGAGATGTCTGCAATATTTCTTGGACCACATTTAATGCCTAAGTCTCCATATAAAAAACAATTACCAAATCAACTGCTTCAGGCAATAAAAACATAAATTCAACAAAATAAATGAATGTCAATTGTCAATTGTTGCTCATATAATATGATCTGACATATACATCTTGCCCAGACCTATTAGCAAAACAATGGCTGTAGGCTCAAAGTCACAAATCCAAAGCCTGGGTATTTGACCCCTTCTTTCCCCAGATATTCCCCTTACTAATGAATAAATGGAAACAATTTCCTGCAATGTTGGAATTTGTCAAAACTCATAGAGTAAATCAGAGAAAAACCCAGGAAAAGAGCCCACAACCAATATCCTTTCATTTGTTGTTGCTGTTAACATACAGAGTCAAGATGACTTTGACATTAAAGAACTTGCATCAACAAAACACATTAGTCCACCTTCTCCAAATTTTATGTTTAAAAAAAAAAATCCAGGTTTTTCAGGCAGACAAGAGTATTTTTTTAAAAAGGGTTCTATTAGCAAAATAACTTTGGAAAATACTGCCTGCTATATCAATCTCTCTGGCACTATGTACTTTAGCATATTATAGCTGAGAAAAGTCCCGGGGTTTATTAATTTTTATTTATAGTTAACCAAGTTTCTACCCCTCACACTCCGCCACATTCATCTTCCCCTTTAGAGGCCATGAGTTCATTTACATTTCTTATGGCAATGGTGGAAAATAGCTTTACCAATGTTGTTTATTGAAAAGCATACAGATTAGAGACAAATGAACACAGTGTCAGACTAAATCTAAGAAAAATCTGTATGACTTTAGCAAACTATACCTCCTCCATACCTCAGCTTTCCTAAAAATAAGAATTGCAATATATCACAAAACCATATCCTGTGAAATCAATTGGTCTGGTATATTTTCCATTTTAAGAGCAAACAAAATACATTTTATTCATTGAATCATAATCAAATATGTAGTGAATATGTAATGTTTCGGAGATGGTCTCCACTGTCTCTGGGAGCAAGTACACACACTTAAATTAACCAATTACAGGCAGATTCCAGAGGGACAAACTCAGCAACCCCCCCCCCCCCCATATTGGAGGTTTTACTTTTTAAGTTGTTACAGGAGGTTAAGTGTGGTCCAAAAATATCAAATGCAAATTCCAGAAACAAACAATTGGTAAGTTTTTAAACTGTGCATTACACTAAGCAGTGTGAGGAAATCTTGTAGTCATGTTCCATCTACCTGGGACATGATGTATCCTGCACTCAGCAGAGCCTTGCTATATAAGCTGTCCACCCGCTGGCCCCTAGTCGCTATATTGGTTACATGGACCATCTTGGGTAACACACTGCTTGTAAGTACCCCTATTTTACTTAACAATAGCACTAAAGCACAGGAGTATTGACCTTGACAACTCCTATGCCAAAGAGAAGCCATGAAGTCACTAGTGTAAGTGAAAAGGTGAAAAGGGGTTGAACACAGAAGCATTCTACCTCTGACCTACATCCCCAGCCCTTTTTATTTTGAGGCAGGGTCTCTCCAAGTTGTGCAGGCTGGCCTTGAACTTGTGATCCTGACTCAGCCTTCTGAGTTGCTGGAATTACATGTGTGCACCACCACGCCTGGCTAATTTTTTTCTCAAAACTGGTTGTATCAAGGGAAAAGAACATGTTACACAGCTCTGGGTTCCACTAACCAGTTGTATGACATTATGTAAGTTTTTTTACAGTTTTTTTCAATGCTTCATGAAAAAAAAGAGGGAGAGATAATACTTACTTCACAGAAATATTGAAAGATAATATTTTGTAATATTATTTTTCTAAAATAATAAGAAAATTTATGTTAAAGTTCTGGTTCTTTCTTTAAGCTTTTATTTCTATGAATGTGAATAAAGATAAAAACAAATAGAAACAAAGATAAAAGGTAAGGAAGAAGAAGATATACCCCATCTAGGGAAAGGACCATCTTTTTCTCTCTCAACCCTGAGGGAACATTAGCATTATCATGGGAACTTTTTGAAAAGGTCCCAAGACTTACCCTCTAGCATCAAAATTACTAGGACAGAGTCCAGGACTGGGAATTGTTTTTGAAGTTCAATAGGTAATTCTCATTCAGTCAATTCCAGACCTGTGCTTAGATGAAATTTCCTAAAGCAGATATCAACTGCAATATAAAGTTTGTGCTTAGTAAATATTTATACACTACAATTACACTAATAATGTCCCAGGAGAAACACTAAGAAATAAGATATTGTGCCCTCACAGTTTAATAATGGAGACTGACAAATAAGTGACATAAAACAAAATAAAATTTTTGATAAGTGCAAGAAAAGAAACATAGCAAAAAGTTTCTCTTTTGAAGTGCTGGGAATTAAACCCAGGGCCTTAAACAGCTAGACAAGTGTTCTACCAGTTTGTTTTTTATTTTTTATTTTTTAATGGCTCCAGAAACAGTAAGAATAATCTCTGAAATAGAACTCCAGACCCATATTTATATGTTAATGTTCATAATAAAACCATAGTTTTTATGTAATGCTTCATGTAAACCATGTTTCAGCATAACCAATGCATTTAGATGGTCCCTTGTTTTTTACTGTTATAGGATTTGAACCAGGCAACATAATTGTTAGGATAAGCATAATACCGATGTCTCTACAATTCCATTTCAAACTTATAAAATGCTGAGACAACTTAATGGACGTCATTGGTAGTAATGACTAGAAAAGTTGCTATAATTATCACTATAACAATTGCCAACACAGACTTATTTAAACTATTAATGGCTTGCTTTTGCCAACTTATTGGCAAATAATACATTAATTGAATTATGATAACTTATCATTAAACAATATCAAATTTATCAAGACTGAGAGGCAAATTGGAAAGGATTCAGCTTTTAAGCAAAGGACTGAAGAGTGACAGTAAAATGTTGAATCACTAGTCACAAAGTCTACTATCTTATTTAAAATAAATGGTGTGACTCTGCACCATGTACAATCAGAGCAATGAGAAATTGTGTTCCATTTGTGTACAATGGGTCAAAATGCATTCTACTGTCATGTGTAACCAATTAGAACAAATTAAAAAATAAAAATATAAACAAATGAATGGCTGGTGATGTAGCTCAGTGGTAGAGTGCTTATCTATCACATGCAAAGCACTGGGTTCCATCCTCAGCATTTTCAATAAATAAATAAAATGAGTACATCTCTTCACCTGTTTCCTTTATTGTTAGGCCAGAGGGAATAATCTAGGTGGGGTAAACACAGAACTCTGAGTTGCCAGGGAAAGGAAAGAAAAGTATATTCAAATTCTTGAAATGTAAGGTTTTTTTTTTTTGTTTGTTTTTGTTTTTATTTTTGGAGCATTTGTACACAATTTGAACACACCTAGGATCACTCAAAAAGGCTTGAAAAATAATGCCATTTTGGGGTGCCCCACCACCAGTATTTCTGATTCCACAGGTCTAAATGAGGCTGATTTGCATTTATAATAAAGTGCCAGAGAAGGCTGGTCCAGGGGTCACCCTGTGAAGCTCCTGGCAAGAATTTCTTCCACCTTGACCAACTACGCAAACTGGCTGTATCCACTGAAGCTTAGCTGAAGCATAATCCCTTCTCCAGCCTTCCTCAAGACTTTAGGAGTGGCCTCCTAAATCATTACCCTTCCTCTTATATAAAAAAATGTCTTTAGAGTCGTTCCAAGTCAGGGGAAAAGACTGAGCCCTGGCCTGTACAACTACTTTTCTTTTATGTGGTACTGGGGATTGAACCAAGGGCTTGAGCATGCCAGGCAAGCTCGATGCCACTGAGCCACACTCCTAGCCTGCATGGCTACTTTCCTATCTTTAGGGCTTAGAACACAGACAGTGTTTTACAAATTTTTATTGATTTAAGTGCATATTATGATTAAGGGAACAGGGGGCTCTGGAATCAGACTGCCTGGGTTTGATTTGGCTACATGACTTGCTGTATAGTTAGAGGAGTATGCTATCTAAATTCTCTGGGCTTTAGTTTCTTATCCAAAATACCTAGGTCATCAACAGGGCTGATAGCCAGGGGCTGTGGTGCAACCTGAACAAAATAAGGCATGTTAAGTACCTAGCACAGTATCTGACATTGGGCAGAGGCTCAATTAATCACTAGTATTTCTTTGACTACATTATTAAAAAATACCACTGATTCTAAGAAGGAAAGGAATGCTAAGATGCTGCTGGAAAATTCCTGAAAAGTGTACATGGGCATACACTGATTTTCACAGATTAATAGTCAAGGCTTTCGAACAGGGATTGATTACTACATTTAGAATTGAATAAACTCTGTTAACTTCTTTTTTTTTAACCCAGGGGTGCTCTATCACTGAGCTACATCACCAGTCCTTTTTAATTTTTATTTTGGGACAGGGTCTAGCTAAGTTGTCCAGTCTGTCTTCAAATTTGAAATTCTCCTTCCTCCTTCCTGATCCTGAGTCACTGGGAATGCAGGTATGAGCCACAATTTCTGGTTTGACTTTTCAAGTTATTTTCTTCTCTCTCTATTTCTCACGATCGTCCAACACAGGACTGCAATGACAGCCATGAGATTATAAGGCACATGGAGAAGGTGGTCAAAGGTAGCTTTTCTTCCATATGAATACTTCCTATGATTTCAAGCACAGCCCTCTTGAAACCACACAGGTTGCTTTCTAATTTCTCAAATGTGCCAAGTTCTTCCCCATTTTAAAACTTTCAATTCTCTGCTTGTGCACACCTATATGTAATCACAGCTACCTGGTAAGTTGAGGCAGAAGGATCTCAAGTTTGAAGGTAGTCTTGGCAATTTAACAAGACCCTGTGTCAGAATAAAATAATAAGAACTGGGGATGTAGCTCAGTGGTAGAGTGCTCGCTGAGCAAAGGTGATGCCATAGTTTGAATTCCCAGTACTGCAAAAACAAACAAGAACAGTAACAACAACAACAAAACCCTTTTGATCTTCAACTTCAATGCCATCTCTCCAGGGAGTCAGCCAGTCACACTCTTGAAGGGGCTACACATTTTTACACCCCTTTTTGATGGCCTTCATGTCATTTACTGCATTTTCTAATTCTCTGATCTTTTTGCTTGTATATATTTGTTTATTATCTCTCTCCCCATTATATATATAAACCTGTGAAGACAGAAGTTGTGTCAGTTTGGTTCACTGCTACATATCCAGGACACCTAACATGTTTCTACTACCATACAGAAGATAAATCAGTAAATACTTACTAATTGATATTCTATTTATTCTGTTGCTTTCCATTTATGGATTGTTTAAGATGCTGCTCTTCACATTACAAAGTGTTATCTCCAAGAGATCTCTAGAAGCTACTCTGCTTTCAGCATCAGTTGTTCTTTTGAGCAAATGGTTTATTTCATATTACAGATAAAAGAATTAAATGGGATATGCACACACACACACACACAAACACGTAGTCATACACCTACATACATATTGATACTGCAAAGCTCAAAGACACACCTATGGCCAGAACACTAATATTACAGTGATCTGACTTTTCTATTAGCGTCCTGGGGATTGAACTCAGGAACCTTTGCATCTAAGCATGTGTGCTACCACTGAGCTACACGACCAGCCCCCCAATGTGACTTTTTGAGCTATAATTTCCTTTAATTTTATATTTATCAAAAAAATTTAGCTTATTTAGTTGCATCTTTACAAGTCACTTTAAATCTTTTGAGAATGAAAAGGATATGGATGTGCTATCCCCAAACATGCCATTTTAGTATAAAGATTATTTTGCACTAAAGGAAACAGAATCAACACAAGTAGGCAGAACTTTTTGTTTCCTTAGGCACTTAAAAGAGGGCCTAAATTTCCCTCTGTGAAAGGGGGATAACTTTCCTTTGAAAAACTGTCTTCTTTTCATTTATCAGAGAGAGAAAAGCACCCCTGAGCAGCGGTTAGAAAGGCTGCAAGGAGATGAGTGTGCATAAACTGACCTTACTAAAACAATCTGTACCTCCCATTAGTTTCCCTCGTTTTCCTAGTTATTCCTTCCAAACCAAATGACCCTAGAAGCTCAACCCCTTTTGCTTTGTTAACTGGTATATAAGACCCTGAGTCTAATCACTTTTTTGAATTTGTTATTTTTTTTTTTAACTCCCATGCATGTAAATACAATAGACATTGACTCTTAGTAGAGGAAAAGTTTTTCCTCCTCCTACATGGGAAAAAGGAGGATATAAACAAATAAACAAACATATCTGTTTGTTGACATGAAATACTATACTACAGAATTAAAGGGGAGTCATCTGTCAGGAAAAGGCCCAGAGAAGGGCAGAGAACACCAGTAGGGGAGGAAGGAGGCAAAGGCTAAGGAGACAGACCCATGATAATCTGGGGCCTATGAACACATTAGTAGTAGCTCCTGTGACTATTAACTTTGGGTTGAGGAAAAGATATTAAAAAATGCTTTGCAGTGAGATAAATTTTATTTTAATAATTCATTGATTAATTTTGGCATTGTTGGGGTTCAAACCCAGGGACTCATACAAGTCAGGCAAGTACTATATATATACAGGTACACCCCCAGCCCAGAATGAATCACTAAAAATGATGTTTTCCTTCTTCAAGAAACTAGGAAGTAAAGATCTCCTTTATTCTGACAAAGACTCTCTACTTTGACAAAACTTGAGTCAGCCTCCTTTGAGTCCTCTTTCTACCTAGGCTGCTAACTTTGGGCTCTGTCCTTGGCCCCTTTTATCCAGTTTTAGCAAGAAATGCTGCTGAATCAGTTTAGGAAAAGTCTCTCACCCTTCATATCTGATCAAATATATCTCCTAGTGCCCCACCCTTAACATATGACCATCCTTAGTATCTGATATCACCTTTGATTGTCCCTGAGCCTCAATATTTTATTTCCTTGGCCTGTCTTCAGCAATAATCCTATTAAGATGGTATATCCGGATTCTTCTTATTCCTAGTGTTCTCTCTTAGCAGTTTTCCATTCACCAAACCCTACACAGACCTTTGGTTTACAATACATCTGGTGTTGATACAATCTTTTCCTCTGCTACAAAACATTACCAGAGTAGCCCCACTTCAAGTCTTCATACTGTCTTTTTTTTTTTCCTTTCCACAGTACCCGGGATGGAGTCTTGCACATCCTGGGCAAGCAATCTACCACTGAGCTACCGCAGTCTTTTTAAGAGAGAATGTGAAACACTGAATTGCATACGAAATAAACCAAACGGAAAAATAGTAATATAACAAAACACATCTAAGGCAAGAAGACATTAGCACAGTTTTAGTGTGCACACAGAATGGTGTGAATGCTTGACTGGCAGATGAGAAACCATTGGTTAATTCCAAAGGAACTGGAATCCTTTGGTTTTTCAAATATTCAGAGTGTAATATAAATGTCAAAACTTTCAAACACTAACAAATGAAGCATCTCGACAAAGAAAAATGGGCCTAGACCATGGGGTTATGTTTTCTGAAACATTTTAAATGATAGACAAGATAAATTACATATGAGGGTTTTATTTTTCTAAAGTCAGAAAGCTACATTTTCACCAATACTGAGAGATAATTTACTTGCTTAAAAATATATATATTCAGGTCAGATTCTACTTCCAGAGCTTTCCATACTACTTATAACACAGAATACTAATAACTAATATAATAGGGCACCATTTCTTTTCTTATCAGTCCCCAGGGAGCAATAATCATCACTATACTGTCATTTCTAATGTAAAGTAAAATTGCTAATCCACTGGGACCCGGAGTAAAGAGCTGCCAGGTATTGTTTTACTGCTGCCACTTTCTTCAATGCATATTTTCATTTTGTAGAGATTTCATTCTATTTAATTAAACATACACATTGATCAAAGGAAAAATGCAGGTAGAATGCACATAACGGCATGTCTGTTTCATATATACGGTGTGCCTACCGAGTTCCATTTTCAACCCACTTCATAAAGGCCAGCTGTCTCAGAGTTAATCACGTTATAAAACTTACTGCCTTCTCTTTCCTGGCTCTGGTGACGTTCCCCATAAAATTACACAATGACCTCAAGACATTTCTATTTGCATTATAGGGTGTCTCAATCATGATTTTAACCCTGAGTTCAATGGCATTTAAACTGATGCTAAATAGTTCCACTCTAGACCAACTATTTTAAGAGTTTCAAGGCAAACATAAATGTCCTGTAATCCTATTTTTAAAAATAAATTTTATATATCCCTGCAAAAACACAGTTGCTAAACTCATATACTAGTATTTTAAGATTTAATGTAAATATTTACCTTAAATACCTTTAGCCAACAGAGTTATTTTTTTAAGTCACATTTCATGCATCTGATGGTTACTAGCTAAAATAATGATCAATTGCTTGAATTAATTTTTTAGGACAGACTGAATAATTTAGTTTGGACAAAGGTTGTATTAATAGTCAAGTCATGGAAGTATGGAGAACATCGATGTTAAGAGGCAACATGGACAGGAGCCAATGTAAAAATTTCAAATCCAAAATAATATGGGAAAATAAGGATATTAGAGCAAGCCAATCTTTACTAAAGTTAGTAACATTCCAAAGCACATCTATTCTTCTCCTGTAGATTTATCAAAATTGTAGAAGTGATAGTGTAGCAGTACAGGCCTATAATTCCAGCTACTCAGGAGGCTAAGGGAGGAGGATCCCTTGATACCAGGAGTTTAAGGCCAGCCTGGGCAACTTAGCAAGACCCATCTCAAACAAAATAAATAAAACTATAGGAGCTCAGTCAAGTATCAGCTGGTGTTAGTTGAAGTAATGGAAAACATACTCTGTTGACTCTAGGTATATTAGACCAAGTTTACCACAATCACTGAGTATACTGCTCCATACTGTCTCTGCTAATGGATCCAGCCAGGAGGCTGTTCTACAGTAGGATTCTATAGCACCAAACTGTAGCTAATTGGACCAAGTGTAGTCATTCAATGGCAACCAAGTAAAAGGGTGGCTAGAAGTCAAAATCTTATTCTTCCTATTACTAAGCTAAAATTGAAATGAAGTAGTAAACATTAAAAACAACAACAAAAACAAATCAAACTCTAAAGGATCATGGTGTAGAGTAAGGCTGGAAATGACATATATGTTGAATTTTTACAGGAAAACTCAATTAAGAAAAAATGAAAAGCTAACAGAAAAGCAAGCATGACAGCCAAATTATTATGGAAAATGAATCTTATGGGCCAGCTGTCATTTAAATCCTGCTGTCTCTTTCCATCCAGCTTTATAATCTTTCCTACCATCATTATGTTTCCCCTGCATTTTTTAACAGCTCCTAACTATGTCACACATTTGCCCCAAAGCTTGCAATATTTTGAATGAATTGCTATTCTTTGCAAAGAAAAAAATCCAAAAATGGTGCACACCTGTAATACCAGTAACTTGGAGGTTAAAACAAGAGGATCTGAAGTATGAGGTCAGTTTGGGCAACTTAGCAAGACACTGCCTCAAAATAAAAATGTTAAGAGGGGGTTGAAGGTAGAGTTCAGTGGTAGAACACTCCTGGGTTAAATCTCCAGTACCATAAGGTGTTGGGAGAGAAAAAGAAAAAAGAAAAAAAAAAAAAAAAAAGGAAAAAGGTTCCAGTGAAAGATTGAGTGGAAGATTTACCAATGGAATTTATTTATTTTGTTTGGATATTGTTTGTTTTGAGTACTGGGGACTGAACATAGGGTTCACTGAGTACCACTGAGTTACACCCACAGTCCTTTCATTTATTTATTTATTTATTTATTTTTAAGGCAGGGTCTCTCTAAATAGCTGAGGCTGGCCTCAAACTTGTGGTTTTTCTGCCTTGGTCACCCCAGTCTTGGGGATTACAACTGTGTACCACTGTGCCTGACTAGATTTTTAAAACTTAGTAAAATTTTCAAGTAAGGTGTTATCTACATAACTCATTCTTCTTCAACCTAATTCTCACTGGAGAGAAAAATACAGATGGTGGTAATGGCCTTGCAATCTCCATTCTTAGCAGTTTTATGATCAGTATTCCTTCACTTCCCACCTGTCTTAACCTAGTCTCTATGCCTCACACAACTCTTTCTATTCCATTCTCAATCACGTAACAAGGACTTCATTCATTAATGCAAATTAGTAATTTATAGGCATTTGAGAAAAAAATACTCTTTACCAAAATATAACTAATTATTCATGATTATAAATATTAAGACAATCAACAGACTTTAAGAACATAAAGATTTTTCAATAGTATCTTATTATGAAGCAACATATACATTCATAATAATTCTAAGATTTTAATCATTAAGTCTCATATTAGGTTAGAGATATAGCTCAAGCACTAAAGTGCTTGCTTAGCATGTGTGAGAACCTGGATTTAGTCCCCAGCACTGAAAAAACAATAATGAAAGAAAATTGTTTCCATATTTCCTAGTTCATGTCCTCTCCTACCCTATTCCATGTACTCCCAACTGCCACAATTCAAAATCTCCCAAATAGAACTGATTCCACAACTGACTTTATTTTTGTCCTATGCATTATATTACTTACCTAAACCAAACTGTAAATAAGATTCACTTAATCTCTCACTTTCAAATCCTTTCAAGTTAGGTAATTATTTCCCCAAAGGAATAAGTTTTGTCCTGTTGGACTGCATTCCTTTTCTTTTTCCACTACCTTAGTAACCAAGGGTGACTGATTTCAGGATCCTCTGCAGATATTTAAATCTGTGAGTGTTCAAGTTCCTTATATAAAATGACATAGTATTTGTATATGATCCAGGCACATCATTCTATAAATTAAATCATCTCTAGATTACTCACAAAACCTAGTATAATGTAAATGCTACATAAATAGTTGTTACTCTGTACTGTTTAGTGAATAATGACAGGAAAAAATGTTTGTATATCTACAATACAGATGTGATTGCCTTCTGATGATTGGAGATCTGAAGTTGCTGAGTTCATGCATGCAGAAAGAATAGACCTGGCGACTACATCTCCTGCAAGGATTATAGTCCTGAATTATACTCCTTTTCTTTCCCTACTCTTCTGACTTTAATGTTTATCACTCATAATTATGTTTTTATATGTATGGATTGCTAAAGCATGAATGAAGAAATACACACAGTATAGCTTCTCAACTTTTTAACCTTTATATAAATGCTTTCAGACTATGTGATGTTCACCAAGCACTACATTTGGAAGCTGATTGTTGTTTACATAGTCTACTATCTAATCACTTTTACTGCTGAATAGTATGGATATCCTTTTATTATAACATTATATGTTTCTTAAATGTTTATATGTGATAAACACATTAATATTTTATTACAGCATATTTATTAATCCTTCCATTGATTAACAGGATATTTCCAGTTTTTGACTTATACCAGTTTTTTTACTTATAAGATAGCATGTTACTGTATTGGTAAGGAATCTGTCTTTTCTGTCTGCCTTTATTTATTTATTAGCAGTACAGAGGATCAAACCTGGGGGTGGGTACTCTAACAATGAGCTATATCCCCAGTCCATTTTTATTAGAATCTTGCTAAATTGCCCAGACTGGCCTTGAACGTGTGATCCTCCTCCCTCTGCCTTCTGACTATATAGAATTTCGGATCTGTGCCACCACGCCCAGTTCCCTCTGTCTGCTTTTAATGTCTGTTTCATCTTTGACTTTGCTGTTCTACAGTTTTATATTGATGCATTAAAGTATGTGTTTACAAATGGTATGCCTTTACTCCATGTACAAACAGAGAAACAACATGTATCCCATTTGTTTACAATAAAAAAATAAATAAAGTCATTCCACAAATTAAAAAAAAAAAAAGTATGTGTTTATTCTGTTTTCCCTGCTTGGGATTCATCATGCTGCTAAGAGTCAAGGGTTCAAGTTATTTAACAGCTCTGGAAATTTCTCAGTTTTTATCTTTTAAATTTCTCATTTTTTATCTTTTTGAGTCTTTCTGATTTTTTTTAAATTGTCTTCCTTTATAACTTCATTTATGTGTGGTTTTGTATTTGTTCATTCCAGGAATGGAACACAGAGGTGCTTTTACCACTGAGCTACATCCTCAGACCTTTTCTTTGTTTCTTATTTATTTATTTATTTTCAATTTCAAGACAGGGTCTCACTAAATTGCCCAGGCTGGTCTCAAACTGGTAATCCTCCAGCCTCAGCTCCTTATTAGCTGGGATTGTAGGCTTGTGCCACCACACCCTGCTCCATGGATTCTATCTCAAAAATGGGAATAGTGTTAAAGGAATGTGCAGTCCTTTTTAAAACTGCCACAGAATTCTACTGCTTTGTTTTGGTGTTTTGTGGTGACAACTGAAACCAGAGCCTCTCACATTCTATGTCCACACTCTGTCACTAAGCTATACCTGCTGCAGAATCTTACAGATTTTAATATCTATCTCTTTTGCATTTGTTAAATCTTTCATCTTTATATATGTTACATTCCAGGTACCTTTGTCAGATGTTTGTAATAGCTTACTAATTATCTCCTGAATGTGTATAACCTGTTGTTTAACCCCAAGCACGTATGTGGGGGAGGTACTTGGAATGGAACCCAAGGGTGCTCTACCACTGAGCTACATCTTCGTTGTTTAATTTTGTTGTTGTTAAGACAGTGGCTCACGAAGGTGCCATGGCCGGTCTTGAACTTGTGATCAATCCTGCTGCCTCAGACTCTGAAGTAACTGGGATTATAGGCATGTACCACCATATCCGGCTCTCAGCCTATAATTTTTTAAAATTTGTTCTAATTAGTTGTACATGACACTAGAATGTATTTATTACTTACATTTTGATAAATCATATATAAATGGAGTGTAATTTCTTATTTTTCGATTGTACAAATTTTAAAAGCAAAGATTAGAATTCTCATTCCTAGAAGTCTATTTGGTTCTTTTTCAAGTCTGTCTAGTCTTTTGTGACAGAATCTTCTCCTTTTCTCATGTTTTCATCAAAATTTTGGTTTTTAACCTTATTATTATTAATATTCTATTTTTATGGTACTGGGGATTGAACCCAGTGGTACTCCACTACTGAGCTATATTCCTTGCCCTTTTTATTCTTATTTTTGAGAGGGCATCTTACTAAATTGCCAAGTCTGGCCTCAAACTTGTGAACTTCCTGCCTCCCACCCTCCTGAAAAGATGGGCTTTCAGACATGTGTCTTTATTCCCAGCAAAATTTTATTTTAAAGTGTTTGAAACATATACACATGCACTGTTATTCCCAGCAAAATTCTATTTTGAAGTGTTTGAAACATACCTATTTTATATTCTTCAATCAGTAATTCCATTCCTAAAGTTATTGGGAACTAATTGCACTGCTTACCATTTTGAATGGCTCTAGCTACTTATAGCTGCATATCTTGTGATTTCTCTGATTTTGGGTTGTGAACTCATGTTTTAGGTGATTTTTATTCATGGAAAGAAACAAGGCCTGAATCCAAGGCAAAGTACTTTAAGAAGAATGGTTCTCTGGCCAAGGCAAATTCCCTCCTCATCTTTCTTTACTGATGAGTTTTTTCTTTCCAATTTTTGTGGAGGAGGGGCAGTGATGGAGATCTGGAATTCTTTTATTCTACCTTTTTACTGAAGGTGCAACATTCAGAAATTTCTATGCTTCTTATGGAGGTTTCAATTTTAATCCCCTCTTGACCAGGCCCAGGCCCTATCTCTGGTAGTGAAGCAGCTGCTAAAACTCAAACCTCTAGGTAACTAAGACTGACAAATGCCCCCAAGGCAGCTGCAATATCCATGTCAGCTAACTGCCCTGGTTTTTAGTTTTCTCTTTATTTTCATCCCAGGAGACCTCTTATTCTCTAACAAGGTCAGCAATACATTTAAAAGGAAGTTTATTACATTTTAACCAGCATTTCTAACTGCTTTGTATCAGAAACATTTCCAGACTTTTTAGTTTTGAACCTTGCCAGAAACCAAAGCCCTTTCATCTTCTTTTTATATGGTCATTTCTAATATTTTCTCTTTCCCCATTTTCTTTGACCTAGAACCCACAAATTTGTCACATATCACAGAAAAGGCTTTTATTTCATCAAACCACATTATTAAAAAGCCAAAGCACTTTGGTTTCTATAAATTACTAATCTTTAAAATTGTAATTTAAATAGAAAGATGGTGACTTTTTGGATATTATTCTCTTAGTTCTTAGAAGCATATGTATTTTATGTACAATGTATCATTGAACTATCATTTTCTCATCTTTTGCAAAGTTACAAGAGTATTTTAAAACTGAAACAATAAAGTTTTTTAGCATTTTTAAATGCATTTTTTCTAATCTTAAAGGATGAATGTTTTATCTTTCATTTACAGAATAGCAACGGTATAACATCCAGACATATATCTTCTGAGCTGTGTCAAAACCTCACCCAAGTTCTATGTGCTAAGAAGTATCCTCCAAAGTTTGTTAAAGTACAGGTGCCTCAATTCATTGGATAAACAGTGCATGATACATTGGCAGAAAAAATAAATCTTTAAAATAGCTAATGTGATTCTGTAGCTTTGCTAAACATGTATAAACTAACTTATATGCTCAATACTCTGATTAGCTTCAAAAAGGGGACATTTTCTAAGTATTTTATTTCCTCATAATCTTGAATATTTAAGGAAACATATCAGGAAAATATTTTCCAGTTTCTCATATTCTGGTGTGTGTGTGTGTATGTGTGTGTGTATCTTGATACTTTCCCATATATTAGAAAAGTGACAACTATTTTGACAGAATTAGCAAAGTTAGTTTTCTTGGTTCAAGAATGTATAAAATCTCATGTGAGATTGGAGTAAAAAAGACAATGTGCTATTCAGGGACCATAAAACTATACCAGGGGTAAGGATTCTAAATGAAGACTTTACTAGAAAATATTTTCACAGATTTAAACCTTAAATAAATATATAATTACTGGTGAAAGAATAATCACCTGAATACCATTTCATCTGATTCAACAGCTACAGTATTAGCTCAGATAATCAAATAATATACCATTTATTCTTTTGTTGCCAGTCTCTTGACAGTTTAGCATATATGTTAGATCCCAGCTCCAAGATATGAACTAACACTGCATATGAAATCAGTACACAGTGAGTTAAATTAAGAAGCCAGATGCAGAATAAACTGCAAACTTGATATTGATCAATTATGCCCCAAGCAGAGCAATCAAGGAGTGCTATCTTTGAAAGTAAGCTTGTTGACCTGGAAGAATGAGAAATAACACTGGCAGTGATTTCGCTCCTTCTAATCTGTCTGATAACACTAACAAAACGTGTCAGCTGGAATGAGCCTTGTAATATAAACATAGAGGGAAGGAGAAGCCAGGTCCTAGGAAGAAAAAAAGGAAAAGAAGATGACATTCAAAAGAGTCACAGTGCTCAGAAAATCAAGATGGAAAGGGAGGTCGTTGGAATGGGAGTTCTCTCCTTCTCACAGGATGACAAAGTACTGCAAGATCAGAACACTAGCTTGTTTAGAGGAAGGCACTTCATGGTGTTCAGCATAAGAGGGAAATCCATGATCCCCTTGCCACATCTGGACTAACTTCTTTCCTTCAGAAGCATGCACTTGTGCTTGAAAAAAATAGCCATGTGCTCATGGACCCAGCAGGGGCAGCTTTTGAATCATTTTGACTGAGAGCCTCAAACCCTACGTGGTGGAAAAGGGTCTGATCTTACACCTGGTACACAAGAGGTGGGCAATAAGATTATAATGTGTGCACCAGAAAGGTGGCTCATGAAAATTGATCAAGGGAAGTCGCTCTGCCACACATACCACATAATCATGAGTGCTACTTCAGTGAATGCAATGGTATCAGCTTGCTAAAGGGAATTCTCAGAAACAGGGCAGAACTGGTGACTCATATATTGTAAGAATTTGGGCTTTTTCCCCTGTGTCTCAAATACCTCATCGGTAAAACAAGTATTACAATAATGCCTACCTGATAGGCTGTAAATAGTTTTTAAGGATTAAATAAACCCACATATGCAAAATGCTTAAAACAGTGCTAGAATGATACCGCTCCATAATTGTAAACTATCCTAATAGCATTATCTTGATCATGCTTAAGGTACTTACTTGATTTTCTGACTTCTATATTATCATTTAGCAAACTTCTGAATTTTTATAGTTGTTATAAGGTCCCATCTCAACCATTTTAATAGAATATCCATCCTCCATAATAAATGGAAGAGTATGTGTTAAATGTGCATATTTAAAAAGTAACATCAAGCTAAAGTCAACATATAATAGATCTGTCAGAAGAAAAAAAAATCCAAGAAAATATGTAATAGAACAATTGCTCTAAACTGGTAAAGGAAATTGAAATTGAACCAAAATTTGAAAGTGTAGTAAATTTCAACAGATTAACCAGATTTTCTTTTCTTGTTCCTTTTTTTGTGTGTGGAACTGAACATAGATCCACCTGCATACTAAGCCTGTGCTTTATCATGGGGCTATCCTCCCATACTTCAGAATTTAATTATGATATACAATTTAATATAATACATAACATGGCACTTCTTTTGAAAAAAAAAAAACAGTTAAATACCTATATGATCATTCCCATGCACTAGAAATCTTTTTTAATGTTATTTTGAAAGTTGTTAATGCCCTTGACCTGAGGCCCCTGGAAGGACATGTGAGACAGGAAAAAGTTTCCTCTATCTTCTTCAATGCTAGCTTGAGTAAATGTTTTCCTACATCAAAAAACAAAAGTGCTATACAGATTCAATGCAATTCCAATTAAAATCCCAATTATGTACCTTACAGAAATAGAGCAAGAAATTATGAAATTCATCTGGAAGAATAAAAAACCCAGAATAGCTAAAGCAATCCTTGGCAGAAAGAGTGAAGCAGTGGGTATCGCAATACCAGATCTTCAACTCTACTACAAAGCAATAGTAACAAAAACAGCATGGTATTGGTACCAAAATAGAAAGGTGGATCAATGGTACAGAATAGAGGACATGGACACAAACCCAAATAAATACAATTTTCTCATACTAGACAAAGGGGCCAAAAATATGCAATGGAGAAAAGATAGCCTCTTCAACAAATGGTGCTGGGAGAATTGGAAATCCATATGCAACAGAATGAAACTAAACCCATATCTCTCACCATGCACGAAACTAAACTCAAAATGGATTAAGGATCTTGGAATCAGATCAGAGACCTTGCATCTTATAGAAGAAAAAGTCGGTCCAGAGCTTCAACATTTTGGCTTACGACCAGACTTCCTCAACAGGACTCCCATAGCACAAGAAATAAAAGCAAGAATCAATAACTGGGATAGATTCAAACTAAAAAGCTTTCTCTCAGCAAAGGAAACTATCAGCAACGCGAAAAAAGAGCCTACAGAGTGGGAGAAAATCTTTGCCAATCATACTTCAGATAGAGCACTAATCTCCAGAATCTATAAAGAACTCAAAAAACTCTACATCAAGAATGCAAATAGTCCAATCGACAAATGGGCTAAGGAAATGAATAGACACTTCACAGAAGAAGATCTACAAGCAATCAACAAACATGGAAAAATGTTCAACATCTCTAGTAATAAGAGAAACGCAAATCAAAACCACCCTAAGATTCCATCTCACCCCAATTAAAATGGCAATTATCAAGAATACAAGCAACAACAGGTGTTGGCGAGGATGTAGGGAGAAAGGTACACTCATACATTGCTGGTGGGGCTGCAAATTAGTGCAGCCACTCTGGAAAGCAGTGTGGAGACTCCTTAGAAAACTTGGAATGGAACCACCATTTGACCCAGCTATCCCACTCCTTGGCCTATACCCAAAGGATTTAAAATCAGCATATTACAGAGATACAGCCACATCAATGTTCATAGCTGCTCAGTTCACAATAGCCAGATTGTGGAACCAACCTAGATGTCCTTCAATTGATGAATGGATAAAGAAACTGTGGTATATATATACAATGGAATATTACTCAGCCAGAAAGAATGATAAAATTATGGCATTTGCAGGCAAATGGATGAAATTGGAGAATATCATGCTAAGTGAGATAAGCCAATCTCAAAAATCCAAAAGACGAATGATCTCACTGATAAGCGGATGATGACATGTAATGGGGGTTGGGAGTGGGGCCAAGAAGGGAGGAAGGAGGGACTGTATAGAAGGAAAAGAGAGGTGGGAGGGGTGGGGGGAAGGAAAAAAATAACAGAATGAATCAAACAACATTACTCTATGTAAATTTATGATTACACAAATGGTATGCCTTTACGCCATGTACAAAGAGAGAAACAACATGTATCCCATTTGTTTACAATAAAAAAATAAAAAATAAAAAATAAACAAATAAGCAAATATGTTGTTTTGGGATAACTGTACACATACAGAAGGGTTGCAAAGACAGCATAGAAAGCTCTTGTATAACCCAAGGTTTCCTTCCCCTTATTTAGTCATGGCACAACTATCAAAACCGAAGAGTTAACATAGGTACATTATTATTATTAATATTATTTTATTACTTTTTATTCATTGTACACAAATGGGGTACAGCTTTCATTTCTCTGTTTGCACATGAAGTAGAGACACACTGTGTAATCATACGTGTACACAGGGTAATGATGTTTGTCTCATTCCATTATCTTTCCTTCCCCCCGCCCCCTCCCCACCCCTCATTTTCCTCTGCACAATACATCCTTCTTCCATTCTTGCCTTACCCTTTATCCCCCTGCATTATGTATCATCATCCACTTATCAGAGAAATCATTTCAACCTTTGGTTTTTTGGGACTAGCTTATTTCACTTAGCATGATATTCTCCAACTTCATCCATTTTAGGTACATACATTATTATTAACTGAACTACAGCCTTCCTTCTGATTTCTCTGGCATTTCCACTAATGCTTTCTTTTTGTTTCAGTGTTCAATCCTTGAGGCCACACTGAATTCAGCTATCATGTCTCCTTAGACTCCTAGTCCCATAGTTCCTTCTTTAATGGTTTGAAAACTTTTGAAGAGTATCAGTCAATTATTTTGATTCTCTGATATTTTCCTAGTATTAGATGGTGGTTATGGATTTTTGGAAATAATGTGACATGGGTAAGGGCTCTTCTCATTTTCAGGTAGGGAAATACACAATATCCCTATGTCTTACTACTGGTGATATAAACCTGGGCACCCTGCAAGGAGGTACCTATCATGTTTCTTCCTTGTAAGATTATCTTTTTACTTTTTCATGCATGGCACTTGGATAGAGGTAAGCCACTATGTACTGGTGGAGAAAAGATTTATTTTCTCATCCATCACTAAGTTCATGGCTAAGACCTCTATAACAGAAGATAGATTAATAACACATAAATACACAAATGCATATAATGTTTGATGTGACATGAACTCTTCAGAAAAGAAGACACAAAAAACGGGGACACTGATGTACTTTTATGTTGTTTGATTAAGAAGTGGATCGGTGTGAAGAAGTTAAACTTGACAAAGGAGTATGATCTAATAGTAACAACCTGGGAGAAGTTGCAAGAATTGCTTGTTCAGGTTCTTCTTGGTGTTGCTGTGTTTTGGGAGATATGGATGCCCTTTCCCTCTCACCTGAAAATCTTATAATTTTTCAGGTTAGGTCAGAAAAGTCTCTCTAGGTTTTATGGCCTGCTTCAGAGAAGGGTGGAAGAAGTGAGAACGTGACCCTCCTTCCTCTGCTATTGGCTCAAAGGCCAAGGTGCTATACTGGTATAGCATGTCTGGAACTCCTATCATTGTTCAGTAGTTCTGCATAGACTCCAGGGTAGGAGGATTAGGTTTTGCCTCCTGGAAAGAAAAGTGTCAAAGAACTTATTGACTTATGTGAAAACCACCACAGTAATTATTAACTATATTGGGAGAGCTACTTCAAGAACATACAAATATCCTGTTTTACCAAATTAGATTTCCCCCCTCTCTATATTATGGTTTAGATATGAGGCATCCCTCAAAAGTTCATGTGTGAGACAATGCAAGAATTTTCAGGAGTGAAATGATTGTACTGTGAGAGCTGTAACAATCACTGGATTAACCCACTGATATGAATTAAGTGCACAGTAACTATGGGCAGGTGGGGTGTGGCTAGAGGAGGTGGGGCACTGGGGGTGTGACTTTGAGGTTTATATTTTGTCCCTGCTGAGTGGAGTTCTCTACATTCTGATTGCCATGTTCTCAGCTGCTTTCTCCTCCATACATTTTTGCCATGATGCTCTGCCTCACCCCAGGCCCACAGCAATGGATTCGGTCATCTATGAACTGAGACCTCTGAAATAAACTGTTCATCCTTTATGTTGTTCTTGTCATGTCTTTTGGTCACAGTGATGAAAAAGCTGACTAAAGCTCTCTCTCTTTTTTTCTTTGTGGTACTAGGGATTGAATCCAGGGCCTTGCACAAGTCAGGCAAGGAATCTACCCTGAGTTACATATCTAGCCTTCAAATTTGTATTTTTCGAAAGCTATTTTTACATATACCATTTCATCTGACAGTCACAAGAATTCTACACTTCATATCTACAGAAACTAAACCTGAAGGAGGTAGATTTGACTTATTATAAGTAAACGATGCACTTGGTTCATACTATGTAAAATAGAAAGTATATGTCCAATGTCATGGCAAAACCCTAAATATACGTGGCAGAGGAAGATGGTTGCGTTAGGAGACAAACGTGTGATGCTTGAGTTATGAACAAAATCACGCACAAAGTTCCCCTTCTAAAAAAAGTAGTATTTATAGACCTAAGAAATGTCTAAAGCCTAAGATACAGTTTTCAATGAACATATTTTCAAAATTATTGAATCATACTTTATTCATTTTTAAAAGTTTAGTGCACATCTTTAGTTAATACTATTCATATTTGAAAGTTCACAATATTTAAAAATTTAAAAACACAAAAAGCCAAGAATATTTTATAAATTGTAAAAATGTCAAAATATTTATAAAACTATTTCACATATTTTTTATTCAGTTTTTTCAACCACATTATGAGATAAACAGCACAAACAGGTTAGTTACATTTGTCAGACAAGATACCTAGTTCAACTACCTAGAAACCAACTACCTAGTAAATAGTAGAGTGAGGAGTTGAAACTAGATAGAACTAGATTTAGGCTGTACATATGCATTTGCCTAAGCAATATGTATTCACTCTTTTTATTTATATCTGAATTTGACCACACTAAGCTGTATCAGATTACTTCTTTCAGACGAAATGCCTTCTTAAATAGTTTGGCAACTACTGACACTTGTTTTCAGATAATAAAATAAATGGTCCTTGGATGGAAAAAAATACAAAAATAAAAAGGAGAAAATAATAAGAAATGCCCACATTATTTGTTATATTATCTTCTTGTTACATTTCATATAGCTGCTATCACAGTGTGTGCATAGTCTTATATTCACTAGAAACATGCTATTCTATGTGATAATAAAGGCTTTTCAGGGACAGAATCTTAAGATACCACTAATAAAGGTGAGGCACTGGGGAATGAAACTGACCAAATTATGCTCTAGGCATGTACAATTATGTAATAATGAATCCCACTGTTAGGTGTAACTTTAATGAACCAATTTAAAACTTTAAAAACAGCAATCAGGAAAAAAAGAGGTACTAATATGAATATTAGATATTTATGTGAAGTTTACATGAAGTATTGAAGTATTTCATATATATAGACAATCTTTCCTTTCTTTCTCATTCTTTTTTTTTAAAGACGGTCTTGCTATGCTACCTAGGCTGGCCTTGAATTGCTGGGCTTGTGACCCTCCTGCTTACCCTCTTGAGTAGCTGGGATGAGAGGGGTGTACTATTATGCCAGCCTCCACTATTTCTTGATGTTTCGATTATTTGTAATTTATAAAACTGCAATGCACAAGGTTAATGTTAAAGTCGGACTCTGCATGTATTATTAACATAAATGTATGCTGATTTGGCTGGAACTGTGGATTAAGTAAGTGAACTGAGAAGTGAAACATAGTATTTATTAGACACAGCTGAGTAAGTGGTACCAAAATAAAAGGTAATAAAAAAGCAAGGCTGCCTTTATATTTTCAATTATCTTGGACTGCCTATGTCATTAACTGGAAGTCTTATGGCCAGAGCAGAAAGCCACCTAATCAAATTTTTGCCTCAAGAATAGTCATTTTAGGTTGATGTCACCTTCACTTCAAGATCGTAATATTTGGTGGTATGGTTTAGGTAATGGAAATGGTGACATGGAAAAGCAAAATTACTAAAGTATGATCAGTCAAAACACAGCCAGCTGGCACTCAGCAAAGTGTTCAGGTCTGGCAGATCCCACTGCCTTTCAACTTTAACACTATCAAGAGTTTTCAAGTCCTTCCACAGTTTCTCTCCTGGACAGTAGGAAAACCAAAGTGCACATCTAACAATAATGAATAGAAGCAAGACTCAGGGAATGTGGAAACTTACTTTGCTACTGCCAGTATGCAAATAAGTCTCTGTGTTGTCATAAATACAGACCTTTTTCACTACAGCTACAGAGAGAAAGAACATTTATTTTTAAATAAAAAAAAAATTCCCCTTGAAGCAAGTTTCCATCATTCAAAAAGCTCTCTGGTGCTGCATTGCCCTTTACCTGCTTTATTTACATGAGAAACACGACAGAAAGAGACTTAAGGCTCTCCACCACCTAATTTCTCTAAGCTACAGCCATTGATTCTTTGTAAGTTTATTTATTCAAAACAACAGCACAAACAATTCTTTTTTCTTGGGTCAGCAGCTTACTGAATTAACATCAATCATCAAAGGAGACGGGGCTGAAAGGAAGATGGAAGCCCATTTTCTCAGAGATTGATTTTTTTTTTTTTAAAGCCAAAACACACAAGCATAAGCAGGAGACTATTTACCATCAAAAAGGTTCAACTTGAAAGTCAGAGCCAAAAACTGGGCCCTCACAGTATTGCCTAGTTTCCTTTAAATCTGAAATAAAGTATTGTTGTTGTTTTTAATCACTTACATTTCTTTTTTAATAGCCTCTGAGAGTTTGATTACTTTGCTATATAAAACCCACCTAAATAGCTTAAGACAAGGAAAGGGGAGGTTCCAAAGGAAAGGGAAGAGAATCAATGTTGCTGTTTATTATAATGATTTTCTAATGGCTTTTTCTACTCTTTTTACTTCCTTTGATGTATTTAAAGTGGGAAAAGTTCATCAAAGACCTCTGTGATTAGGGGCTTAAATGTATTTAAATAACTACCTTTGGCATGTTCGAAAGGTGATTTACTCCATAGGTCCTAGCAAAATTATTCTTTGAACACGTTGATTTACTTCTTGCTAGGAATTCAGCTCAATTATTTTTCCTTGCAAGATGGGGGTAGAGAGTTCTTGCTTGGAAATGAAGTCAGAGGGTCAGTATTCCTGAGATTGCTCTAAGAACTGCAAAAAGTAATTGGTTTACATCCATTTTACATCCTGTCCTGTCAGGGGAATGTGTTTCCTTCCTATAGCTTTTCTTGAGATTTATGTAAGGTTGGGAATGCATTAGACCAAACATGTAAGTCCTGACTGCTTATTTTTGTAGAATGTGCTATATTTTTTATTTTAGGTATTTTTAAATGATAACCATATTGTTAAATCAACTTAGAAGAAAATGTGAGATTTTTCAATTTGGGGTAGAAATAAATAAATAAAGACCAAAAAATAAAAGGCACTATTCCTGAGTTACTTGGCAGAGAGGACCTGTGTTATCACTGTTTTTTTAAATTGAGACAAAATTTATTTCAGTTCAGAATTTGATATCAAAGTCATCAATCACTCTCTTGTCTAGAATGATACAGGAACATCCATTTGTTCTCCAGATGTAAAACAAAGAGTTTTAGCCTCTAATTCACAGGGATTATGTTGAGGAATAAAGGTTTCTCCTTGGAAGGAAGAATATATATAAATTTATCAAATGATATAAAAAAGTATAAAGGACTTTAAAGTAATTTAAAGAACAGAAAAACCATTTTATATTGTGATAGTATAATTTGTAACCAGTCTAAATTTTCATTTCTACTTATCCTTAGATCATAGACAAACTACTAAACTTTGCACTTCATATATTATCATCTACTGCCATTTCTGAGTAATCTTTTATCTTTAGATAGTCGTGCAGTGAGAAAAAGCAAAATCTAGGAGAACAAAGGTTTGCCTCAAATAATGCCTGGCAATATCACCTGAAGATGGAGTGTTGTAGTGAATGTGATGTCTGTACCAGGCCCTAGAGGAAGCTGGGACTCAGTGAAGCTGAAGACACTGCCCAGGCCAGCACTGGGCACAATGAGGCAGCTCAGCAGGTGCTCCTGGAAGATCAGGACAGGGGACCTGCTTCTGCGTCCTGTGGTGGACATCCATAATCAGCAGAAATCTCTGAGGTTTCCAGAGCACTCACAACATGGAGGAGGAAGTAACTGGCTACAATCAGTTATGAGAGGAGAATGTCAAGACGCCATTATTAAAAAAAGTGCTCTGGGAGAAAGTCTTAAAAAAACATGTTTTGAATAAAGACAGCAAGAGGAATAAAAAGGCTTTACAAAAGTCTGAAAATAAAATTTCCTGAAGTTTTCAAAGAACTCATTTATTTTCGACATGATGATTCTTCCCTGAAAGAACAACTTATGGTAGAGAAGCATCAGACTTACAGGTACAGGAGGTAAAAACTAGTTCTGCTTTCCCCATGCTAGGCCAGGAGCATGAAGACAACTCCAAGGCCAGGGCCTGAGTTACTAATATGTAACAGACCTTCAGAACCTTAATAAAAGTCCTGCACTGGATTGAACATGTAAAGAATAGCAGAAAATATAAAAATAACTGTCCAAGTGAAATCAGTCAGGTAGGAAGAAAACTTATGAGATCAGCCAGGTAGGAAGAAAACAGTAGGAGTTATCAAGAAGTGTGACACTGTGACACAATGTGTATAAACTAGGAAGGAAGGGGTGGGGAGGGGAGGGGAGGGGAGGGGAAGGGAAGGGAAGGGAAGGGAAGGGAAGGGAAGGGAAGGGAAGGGAAGGGGAGATGCCAGGTATGACTAAATTTATGACCTTCAAGAAAATAATTTCAAAATAAACATAACCTTGAGAAATGAGTTACTTTAATAATGGGGTCAGCATGAGGGAAACAGTTGGGAGTAAATTGCATTAAATTATTTCCCTGTGAGTGAACACACAGTGTAATAAGCTGTGAAGAGGGTAATTCCAATACTCACATTGTGTTTTGCAAGCAAAGTGGGAAATTGAGAATTACTGAACCTTGCTTAAGTTCTTATCCAAATGAGTGTTTCAATTAGTTAAGATTTTTCCATGTTTTAGAACTGAAGCTAGTATGTGGAATAAAGCAGGTGATCTGTGGTACAGCAAAATGGTCCAATAAATTTGTTACACATGGGATTAAAACTAATGAAAGCTATTTGTGTTTCTAACATATAGCAATATTATTTAAGATCTTTCAGATTTTATTTCATATTTATAGATATAATCTATGTAGCTATGCTGAGATACAATTTATATATCATAAAGTTCAACTGTTTTTTAAAGCTATAATTAACTTTAACAAATACAGGAGGGAAAGTAGACTTATTAAAGATAATGAAATAAAGCTGCCAGGCATGGTGGGCATGTCTGAAATCCCAGCTACTTGGGAGGCTGAGGCAGGAGGATTTCGGGTTCAGGACCAGCCTGGGCAACTTAGCAAGACCCTAACTCAACATGAAAGCAAAAATGGGGAAGGGGATGTAATTGAGTGACAGAGCACTTGCTTAGCAAGCATTAAGCCCTGGGTTCAATCCCCAATAATCCCCGCACTCCCCACCAAAACACACACACACACACACACACACACACACACACACCACCTAAGAGTATAATTATAACACTTTTTAATTCCAGTACCCTGCTGAACACATTATAGGACATTCAATAAACATCCTAAATCACTAAATTTCTGAAATATATCTGTCTACCAATGAAAGGAACTTATAAGAGATCTTTCCATTAAAACCAATTTTAAAAAGTATTCTCTCCTGATGCTATTTATAGAAAGGGACGGACTTAAGATTAATTGCTGGCTCGGTGGCCTTGGGGTGAAAGAAGGAAGAAATGAACATTTGCCTATTTTTGTAACTATCAATGAGCTCAAAATAGTTTTTGTATGTAGTGGGCCTATAAGAAGTATTTAGAATGATTTGTGCATGTAGTGGGTATTTTAGAACAGTTGCTAAACTAAAGAATGAAAGAAGATGGGATTTATGAAGAAAGAAAAAAAACCAAAGTAACACCAAACCAGAGCAGAGCAAGCACTGAAACCACAAGCCTATAATTCCAAACTGAGTCTATGCAATTTTATTTTGGGGGCTGATAACTTGGATGGCAATCTTTTTTTTTCTTCTTGCTGTATGCAATATGTTGACATATGAGAAATTCTACTACACATCTCCTGTGGTAAGGTCAGTATGGCCTTGACAAAGATGGAAGTGTGTAAAGATGAAATCATGGAACAAATCAAGCTCAGTAAATCACCTGGATAAGGCACTTTGACCCATGGATTTGGTAGATGCCTTGTGGAATGGAAAAGACAGGGATTTGTCAGTTGTTCCTTGGCATGGCAATACATCTTAAACACAACAAAGACATTAATAGGAATCCTCTAATGCTTTTTCTGAAACTTAAAAATGAGAGACAAGAGAGATACTAAAAGTTCACAAAACAGTTCTTTTATTTCACATATAGGAAATGAGTTCATAAAAAAGTTCATAAAAATAATTTTATAAGGAAAAGACATATTATCAGTATAAATAAGAATGACTGTCAGAGTAAGGAAGCAAGACATCCTCAGTTTTGGTGATGATTACTTTGATCTCCTTAGTGTGTACACACGCACATGCGTGCGTGTGCACACACAACCACACACACACACTGCATTTTTGGAGCCCAAATAATAATTTTATATGCGTTTTTGAAGAGCTTTCTCTAATATATACATGATAAGAACCTCCTACTGCAAATAAGAGGTCTTAATCACATTCTTATTACAAATTAAAATAACCAGAAAAATAAGAAAAATAGCTCAAAAGAAGACATACTTACCACTTACATAAGTCTGTTAATTGTAATGAAAAAATAGAAAAATAAGAATGCCTTGGGAAAAATGAAGGAGTATTAGTTAATAAAATGCCTGTGCAAAACTAATAAATCTCCATAAAGTTCACCACTGTCCCCACACTCACAAACATCCTGTTCTGTCCTGGTACTGACATCTAAAGGCAGATAATAATCAACTAGAGATCAGATCTACAAAGAATCTATAAAGAAGGGCAACCAAATTATTTAGAAGAAGAACTAGTGTTATTTAGCCTAGACCTAAAGTCAATGGAATTCAAAATCTTAATGGCTGTCACAAAGTGATTAGACCTACTCTATGCTTTTTTCCAAAATAGGCATTACCTCCCAACCCCCACCCAGTCCTGGGGATTGAAATCAGTGATTGTGCATGCTGGGCAAACACAATGCCACTGAGCTACATCCAGCCCTCTCTTATTTTTCTGAAATGGGGTCGTTTGGTTGCCCAGGGCTGCTTTGAACTTGCAAACCTCTTTCTTCAGCCTCCTGAGTTGCCTGGATTACGGGCATGCATGACTATACTCTGTTTAAATATTTTTTGAATGACTACAACTCTGACCCATCAATTTTGTGACCATTTGCCTGACTGAGCTCTATCAGGTGCTTAGCCTGAACACAGTACTCTTTCAGGTTGCAGGCTCATGGCGTAGGCAACCTTGCAAATAGAGATGACACATCCCTTGCTCATGGTATAAGCATAAATAATACACAATTAACAGAGAAGAGGACAAAGAATTACTGTGGGGGACAGAGGTTGAATAAATTAGAAGTAGAAATTATAAGAAGGCAGATTTTATTTCAACTTAGTAATTGAAGTTGTCTAATACAGGAATAAGTATTGAGTTCCCAGCTACACAAGTCAAAATATGCCTCTTGAAGCTACTCTTCACAGGGACTCTTCATACTGTCCTCAGCCTGTCAACCCTGCTATCTGGAGATGCAGGTTGGACCTAATTCAACTGGTTAGGGCCTTTGAGACTGCAGTCTGCTCTAAATCAAACACAGTCTACAAAGCAGAATGATTTGCCCACACTGGAGGTAGACAACTAGTAAATCAGGCCTCAGAATCTTCCAGAATAAAGTCAACTCTTCCCTGATTCAGAATACAGATTTCTAGAGTTTTCTAAGATGATTAATACATCCTTAAATAAAACGACAAAGAACATTTTCATAAACTGATGATACCACTGGTTATCGGTGATGAATTCTGCTTCCTCAAATGTTGAAGTTTCAACATTAGAGAAGCATGCTGAGGCAAGCTTAGAAAGCAGGTTTTATTTAAAAGGTAGAAACACAGCCCTCTCCTGAGAGGAAGAAGAGGGTCATAGCTGGTATTCTGGTATCCAAGAAGTGAGAGCAGCACCCTGCCCCTTTTACAGACTTTTACTTCTTTGTTCTCCTGCCCTCTCTCCCCTCTCTCTCTCCTTCCTGAGTAGTGTCCAGGCCCTGAAGGTGCCAGTGGGGTGCCCAAAAGGTGAGGATAAGAAGGGCAGGGGAAGGGCCACATGGAGTGATCCAGGCAGGAAGCAGCCCAGGAGGCACTGATTAACAACTCCTTGGGACATTTTGGGAGGGGTAGTATAGGCAGGTAATCTTGGTCATCCAAGCACTCTGGAGACACTGAAACTCCAGTCTCCCAAGGGTGGGCTTCAACTTCCCTGTTCCAAACTGGCCTCCATTTTCTCAATCTGACTCGATGATGTACTACACTAACTGCCTGTCTTTAATACTGTAGTTTCAGTAATTATCAAATGGTCAATGATGAACCAGAGTGCTGACATGGCTGATATGAAATCACATATTTAGTTTTAAAAAAATGAGTTGATGATTGAACATGAGGATTTCACATCGAAATTACAGGTATCTAACTTTTTTATTATTATTATTTTTTTTTAATTTGGAAGATTTGTGACAACAGAGACTATATTCTTGATGACAGTTAGCTGGACCTGAGCAGGGGCTAGATCTTTTGGATGGATGGAACATGGATTATATCCAATTGGTTTTAAGTCTCAATTCATGCTTAAGTCACTCACTTGGGTCATGAATCAGGCTCCTACAGGTATTTAAATTTGTAACCCTTTATTTCAAGGAACAAATAATCTAACAAAGCAAATAATATCAAAGAAAAGCAAAGAAAACACAAGAGTCACCTGAATAACCTAGGGGTATAATCAGGCACACATTCATGCATTCAGAGTTTTGAACCCTTATAAACTGACTCTGTGCTTTTACTATGAGAGAGGATGACCCCATTGACCAGTAACCATGTTCAAGTTATGGTTTGTAAGTCTTTCATGTATGGATGGCTGACAGGGTCATCTTAAAAACTCCAAATATAAATAATAATGGAAGGGATTTTGAAGCAATGTTCCCCCCCGGAATGAACAAAGATAGGCCAAAAATTTTCCTGTTGCTGAAGAAGGTGGAAAGACACTACCATTTAGTTCACATAAGAAATTAAGTTTTATATATTTTAAGAACACTTTCTATTTGAATTGCCAATTTCAAGTTGATAGTAATCTTCTAAGATGTGGCTAATATGACTGAGTCTTTTCCCTCTCTGAGCCTCATTACATTCAGACACCAGTGCTAAGCATAATGTTAAGCATTGTAATTCTGCCTTTATTAGATCCAGGTATATAAATGGCATCCCAGTGAGCGTGGTGAATTTTGATCATTATTTCTCCACTCAAGTTGTGTTCATCTTCCTGCTGAGAGGATGATCACCAAGTTTTGCCATAAGCCCAAGGGACCTATTATTTATTATATTACATTTTATGGTGTGGAGTAAATAAATAGCATTAAAGTGCTAAATTCATTCACAGGGATGAACTGTATTCATAAACTGAAGAACTTTAAATCAAGCCTATGCTGCTAATAGGCTCTTCATAAAAATGCAGAAATATTCTTTGTAATAAGGCAGTAATAAAGGGAGGCAGCTGGGTTACCACAAACATTAAAAAGGCAAACATTCTAGGCAAGAAACACAAATGGCATAGAAGTAAATGATGAGGTTAAACACATAAAACTCATTTAGTAATCTGGTCATTTTCATGTAACTGGGTTGCAAAAATTCACACCTTAAGAATAATATAATTATCCTTATAAGAGAATTCAAAATAACCAAGTGTATGAATGCATGAAGAATTCAGCAACCCTGACCCTTTCTAAGATGTGCCTTAATTACTGTGCATTTTGGCTTAATCGGCTTGTCCTCATATTGAAAGCCCTTTGGGCAGGGAATGTGTGTGCATTTGTCTTTCGTATTATATATAATCCATTCTCATTCCCATGGTTGGTTTCTAGAGTTCAAGCAATTGAATTTGGTACAGCTTTTGACTATAAAAGATTTTCTAGCCACCAATCTTTGGGATTTTCTTTCTCCATTCCTCATGTGACTTTTAATCATTCAAGGCAAGTTACAGGCTCTGCATTTTTTTCCTTGGCAGATTTAAACTCTGGAGAGCTTGAGAGTGACACCAATTCCTTCCCTTCCTTGCACTTCACTACACAAAGTTCACTGTGGGTCTTAAGGGTCAGGCCTCATACTATCCTCCATCTGCTTCTCCTCCCCAGTGCTATACCAACACTACCCACATGACTGTGAGCACTTCTAACCAATAGGAATGAGACTACATTCTCTGTGTCAACTATACTGTTTGCTTTGCACCATGGAATAGGATGATCTAGATACAAAGAACAAAGAAAATGAGCATCAACAAAATGTAGTAATTATTGAAAATCATTTTATAAAGAATTACCATAGAACTACAATTGACATTTTTTTCATAATGACAAGGAAAAAAAAGCATGCCTGTTTTTTCCTTGGTTTTGAGATTTTTCTCCAAGCTTCTGTAATAACTCAGAGTTCAATCAATGGAAACAACAGCATATCACATATGGATGGAAACTAGGTGGAGTCAGGTGTATAGAACAAAGTCTGAAGCCTGGACAAATGGGCAAAATTCCAAATGAAGGCATTTCAGGACATTGCAGGGCAAAGCAAGGATGTGTGTGGTTAGATAAAGAAAGAATCTGAGTCAAGGCATACACAGGAAAAATGAGAAGGATTTTTCAAAAACAGATGAATAAAGGGAGAAGGAACAAGAGAAGAATATATGCAAAAGAAAGGCAGAAGACACATAATTGGGTGTTAAAACTCAAAGTCCAAAAGGCTAATTAAAAGGGAAATAGGGAAAAATCAAATTTAGGTATCAGAGATTTGGTGGAAAATTAGCTTCTTAGTCATACAAAATAACTTTATTTAACCCTAAACGTTGACAGACACCAAGTGTGCATACAGCTTCCAGCTTCCATGTCTTAGAGCTCCCTTTAACAGGACTCTTTTAAGGAATCAATAGCAGAAAAGCAAAGTATGGGAGAAAGGAAAAGCCTAGGGCAAGGCAGATGTTTGGTTCTTTTATCTCAGCTGCTAAGAGGTCTGGATGGTACTGGCAGGACTGGGGCGGGGTGGGGCAGTGGTGAGGACTGATGGGTAAGAGGTAAGGAACACAGTTGGGGATTTCAGTAGGTAGCAGTTCTAAGATGTCAGTGTATCAACCCTATGTTAGGAAGCACATTTCCTGAACATAAGTTTTAAAGACTCAGTAAACTATTCCTTTCTTCTAAATCTTCATTTGAGAAATGATTATACAGCAACAATTATTTGCTAGGAGCTGGGATAAGTGGAGGTGATAATGAGACAAAGTCTTTAGTGACTCACTGTAAGATGAGGTCCATCAGGACAGCTCAGCAGCATTTACACAGCTGATCACTCTCTGTAAATCATGGCTCCTTGGAAACCACCTGCTTTCAGTCTTTACTGCCTCATCGTCTCTCCTTTTTAAAATCCTTTGCTTGTACCCCTGTATCTTGGAGGGCCTCAGTCCTCACATGCCTCCTCTTCTATACCTATGCTTCCTCCCAAATGTATTTATCCAGTCTCACAGCCTTAGCACAGGAATGTTGATGGTTTAAAATTAATATCAACAGTATTCCATATTTAGCAAGACAGTAATCACTAAACATAAATGATTACTTAAATATTATTTAAATAAATTAAAATTAAATAAGCTCAGTTCCTAAGTTGTACTAGGTACATCTTAAGTGCTCAAATAGCCACACACATGGATAGTGGGTGGCCCAATGGACAGTAAAGGTTAAAAACATTTCTATCATGGCAGAAAGTTCTATTGGATGGTGCTAGTCCATTTCGCACTTCCAAATCTTAAAGAGTTATATCTTCACCCTAATTATTCAACATATACCCTTCACTATCCAATAGTCATCTCAAATGTAGATGTCCCCAAACTGAACTCATGATCTTATTACCCAATTAGCTTCCTCATCACTTGAAATTATGACCTCACCCTTCTTTCTTTTTAGGTGAAAATCTATTGAGATCTTCTCTTTTTCTCACATTTAAATTCAACTCATTGGCAAATCTTTATAATATTTCTTACCTTCACTATTACCAACCTAGTTCAGAAGGGTAGCTCTTACTATTAATTATTGGAATGGCTTTCTACTCTGTTACTACTTGTGTTAGTAATCTTTACATGGCTATGAACAAAATACCCAACAGAACCAACCTAGAGGAGGAAACGTTTATTTGGGGCTCAAAGTTTCAGAAAGTCAGTCCATGGTTGGCTAACTCCACTGCATAGATGTAAGGCAGAATATCAGTATCATGGTGGAAGGACAAGGTGGAGGAAAGCTACTATGCTCATGACAGTAGGAACATAGATGGAGAAGCCAGAGGAACAAGAAATAATCCCCAAGTGCATACCCCTAGTCATGTGGTATCACCTGCCTACAATTACCACCTAGTACAGCAGGCCCTTCAAATTATCAATCCACCAAATGGATTAATACACTAATCAGGTTATAGCTCACATATAATCTAATCATTTAACCTCTGAACATGCCTGCATTGCCTATCACATGAACTTATTAGGGGACGACTCATATCCAAATCATAACACTACTTGGCTTCTCTATAGCATATTTTTAAAATGGCAACCAAGGCACTCCTTTCAAAAAATGAAACCCAACTATGATATTCTGCAAGTCAAAACTTTAATAAGCCAGGTATGATGGCACACCCCTAAAATCCCACCTACTTGGGAGGCTAAGGGAGGAGGATCACAATTCAAGGCCCGAGCAACTTAGCAAGATCCAGTCATAAAATTAAATAAAAGGGCTGGGGGATAAAGCTCAGTGGTAACCTCTAGGTTCAATTCCCAGTACCATGCAAAATAAACAAACAAACAAACAAACAAAAACTTCTTTAATAGCTTTTCTACTCAGGATAAAATCCAAAGTCCTCATCTCTATCTAAAAGATGTTAAATTATCTTGTCCCTAGCATCTCTCTGATACCATCTTTGATACCATCTCTTGCTTATTTGTGATTTCAGATCTATTTCTATTTCCTCTTTCAAGAATGCTCACTACCACATATGTTCTCTAATTTCATTTAAGTCTTTGCTTGAACATGCCCTGTGTCCCTAGGACAACGTCCTCCCCAACTCCTCCTTCCCTTACTTTATTTCTCTTCATCATACATAACAAAAAGCTGAGGCATCTGACATTTGTTTATTGTCTGCTTCTCTCATCGAAAATACTCATCATAACAGAAGAAATTTTATTTATTTATTTATTCATTCATTCATTCATTCATTCATTGGCACATAATAGAAGTTATATAATATTTGTTGAACATAAATGAAGATTATACCATTGTGATGAATATTTAACAGAGGAATAAATAAGACTGTTTCTTAGATCTGTTAGCCAGTCTACCAGATGTAATTATCTTGATGAGGGCAAAATCCTACCCACAAACCATAGAGATAAAGGGCACCAAAGAAATACTCAGGAGAGTTATACCAAGGCACACAGTGAGAAAGAAGAGATAGAATTCAGGAATCTAGGATGGAAATTCTGGAGGCTTGCACCCTGACACAGAGGCAAAGCGGTTTTGCACGCTGTCCTTCATGGTTCTGCAGTGTCACAACACCTTCCAGTCAGACTGTGCCGCTGTGGTTTCTGCTTGCTTTTCAGAAACAGGCCAAGAGCACAGTCTCAAAGGGAATTAACTAACACAAACCAGACACTGGCTGGGCAGCTAGTAAATGCCAGGACTTGTGCACATGTATTGTAAGATTTAACACTTAGAACAACACTGCCAGCTGGGTAACATTTGCCCCATTAGACAGGCAAGGAAAGAAGTTCAGATTATGAAAGATCTGCCCCAGCGTCAAAAGCTGGCAAGGCTAGAATTTCAACCTAACCAAGACTCTGCAAGCTGAGAAAAGTCAACACAACTACTGACACTAGTAAGTACTTCAGCAATGCAGACACCATTCTCTGAGCCACTGTTATTCACAAACACCCACCTTAGCAGGTATTGGCATATCATGCTCATTGACTAAATCAACTGAGAATTTGTACTACCAAAAACTGAAATAACTAATTTCTAGAAAACTCACCAAAATTTCACCAGAAACCAGTTTTAAGAAAATGAGCTTCCTACTTACCCCTCAAAACAAATAGCTACAATGACAAATTAGATAGAGAAATAACTATGAATATCTATGTATGTTTAGGTTTAAGAAAAAAAGAGAGAGTAAGAGGATCAATGTTTTTTTAGGGTCCTTTAAGAATTCCTTAGAAATGAGAATATTCTCTGCCATGCCCTTCAAGAGCTCTTGGTGAGTCGAAGGGGACAAGAGGCATTTTTCCCAGAGGGCTCTGAAGGATTTTACTTCATACTTCATGTCATCCATTCTTCTTTTTCAACCAGCCTCTCTCACCCCAGCAAACACTGCTAACAATTATAGCTGATTTCTATCTTTTAAACTATAAATATCTAGAAGATTCAGGGTAAATAAAGTACATTCTTGGCGTGTAAAGCACAGTCAGTCATTAAATGAACATGGTTCATTCGCTGTGGTGTTTGAATGTTGTCTGTTCTCTAAAGTCTAATTTCCCATTTAATTGTCCAGGATTTGTCACTAAATCATACCTTCTGATTCTTCAGGAGAGAAGAGGTTCCTTTCTGCCCTCCCCCAGCTTGGCCATGGACTTGGTCCCGCTCTCTCCTGACCTCCACAGTGGCTGCACAGGGCACTGTAATGCGCAGGTCCAGCCCTGCATTCAGAGATCCTCACGGCCCCACATCCCCGCGGGATTCCAGAGGGGCTTTTCTTCTTACCCACTGACAGAACCCCTGTCCCTCCTGCTGTCACCACTGTAGACCCTGCAGCCACTGAAGACCACTGGGTTCTGCTCCTCTAGGGGTTTCTGTTTTGGTGTGCCCGTGGGCGCAATGGAGGAAACCAAGATGAATTCCATTTGCCACAAGAAAGCGGAACTCGGCACAAGGCTCAGGCGATAGAGGGGAAGCAGGTGGAGTAGGGCACAAAGTGAGCGGTGAGGAAGGAAGAGCAACTTGCCATGCCTGGGAAGGAGGGCCCTGCAACATCCACTCCTGTCATCAGGCACCCTCAGCGCCTCTCCTCCCCACCCCTCACCACAGAGCCCCCCACCAACCTAGGCCAATCCTGCTTCTGTCAGTGATCCCTGAAGACTCTGCCCCTCGCTGTCTGGCCCCCATCTAGAAAGGAACCCCTGTCCCAGGCACTGGTGACCATACTAGTGATATTCTTATTTTCAAAATAAGAAGGTTGGACTGGATGATCTCTAAGATCCCCTCTGTTAACATAGTCTAACACTGTATGAGCTTCTCACCCGCACCTTCAGTCATCAGTAGGAAGAAATGTGCTCCTAGGAACTCAACTCAAACTCTAAATCCAGAACACATTTGTTAATTAAGGAAGTCACAGGGGAGAAGACATTAGAGATACACTTTGGATAAAACTGTTTTGTGGAAGTTTATGACAACAAAATATCCGATTATTTCTATGATAAAATGCTTTTGGAGTTCCAAACAACTGACTTATAATGATCCAGATACATGGACTATAATCTTTTCATAAGTATAAAATTATATTTTATGCTAGGACAGGTTATCGTATTTTGGAAAAGCTTCAGAAAAGAGGCTATTTGGCAAATGACCATGAACGTGACCTAAAGATACCCACAGAATATTCTACAATATAAGGAAAGACTTTTATTTGACTTACATGCTTTCCTGGAACACATTTGTGGGGGATAAAAGGCCTTCTTATAACATTTTCCATCCATACCCTTAAACGGCATAAATCCATCCCTATGCCTATATTTATTGCACTTCCCCTGACATAAAAAAAAAAAAAAAATTCAAAATATAGCCTACACAGAGCTTCTGCAGTGCATCAGATTTTAACCCTGAGTCACTTTATACTTGTCAGGGAACATGCAGGAGGCAGGCCCACCAAGGCACTGAGCAGCTAAGAAAGCTACAAAGAAGGAAAAAGAACCGTTGATGGATTCAGGTATTGTTGTGGGAAAATAGCAAAAAGCATTTGACTAGAGAGGTAATTTTTGGTCTATCTGACTGTAAAGGCTATTTATATGAGTTTGAACCAAATGCACTAGTTATTTTGAAATAGCAAACTTGTGATCAGGCATCATCTGAGATACTGGTAGAATGGAAGGGACAAAAGACTTGGTTGTTTTTGTTTGTTTGCTTTGTTTTGTTTGAGGTTCTGCTTCTAAACTAGCTCTGTTATCATAAGTACATTATAAAGCCTCTCCTCCTGGCCTCTACATTCAAGTTGAACATAAGGGATACAAAGGATGACTGCTGATGGTTTGAGAGTTTCACACACAAAACATCTTTGTAGATGAAGCATCAATATGAACAGTGGTAAAGCAGCCTGTTTCTCTTTCAGAGGCTGCTAGTGGATTTGAAGGGACAAACCAGTTCAAAGACTGACTAGATTAAATTGGCAACAGCTGTTCTGGGCAAGTTGGATTGTGTGCCCACCATCTTTTCTAGTGCTTCTGGCAAGGGGATGGTGAAAAATGGCTAGGCTGTCAGTTCTTTGAAGTGCGTTTTGAAGAAGAGCAACCCCCAGATACACCTTGAATAAAGTGTTTATTATCACATAAGCTCAGAAAATGTGGCACATGCTACTTGCCTCTACACATTCACAATGCACCTTGGGTATTAATGGTTTTGAAAAATTCTGCAATAAAGCAAGTTGCTTGTTTTACAGATGAGCAAACAAAAATAACACAACGTTTTTTTTTCATAGGTAGTTGTTACTAAAAAGGATCTCCTAGAAGAGTTTCTAGGGTATAAGAACCATTTCCTACTTCACCATTCTGGCCGTGGCATGGTATTTGACATATTGCCTTTTTTTTTTTTAACTGAGTAACTAGAACTGGAAATATAGCCAATGTTCTTATTCTTATGTCTTATACAGCAAAGTAAAAAGTAAAATTGTATGAGGAAAATGCAAATGTAACATGAAATGTACAACAATAATGCAATGACTTTCAATGAGAACAAAAGAGTAATTCAAGTCATTAAGTCACAGAATACTCTCCTCAAACATAAGGTGGAAAGCTAGAAACAAAACATATTGCACAGGGCTTCTGAAAGTATCATGCTCCACACAGGCTCAATAAACCTTAGCTGACATTTCCCAGCATTGTCCATAACTTATTTATCCACTTATTATCTCAATGCATCAATTTCCCTGTCTATAAAATAAACAAATATTTACCGTAAAATAAAACAGCAATCTATGCCCACTGAGGAGTTGGGAAGCTTAATTTAAGTTTCAAAAGCATTTGGAAAAAGGCAGATGATGGATGGGAGTGTCAATCATCATCACTGTTCAGGCCTGTTGCTGCAGGAAGCAGGTTAGAAAAGCAGTGTGCCAGCTCTCCTGGCTCTGTGTTCTCTGTCATGGGCGAGGTGGCCCTTTCTAAAGAACCACACACTTTTCTATTCTTAGGATAGGGAGAGAAAGATGAGAACTGCTAAGGCAATAAACTGGACATAGCTAAGTTGCAATGATTTGAATTAATATAGATTTCCTGTATTAATCTACAGCTTTACCTACAAAGATTATATAGATTCTTTCCTACGAAGTACAAAGGCAGAATGGTTAAAAATATAAGGAGAAAGAAAATAAGAAGGAAAACAAGCAAGTAAATACATGGACTTTGAAAGCAGAACTGAGGAAGAAAAAAAATCTTTGATTAGGATCTTGACTGTATACCGCCGGTTCCCAATCCATCAGTTTGTAAGTTACTTGAGAACAGGGATTGTGGCAATCACTCTTATATCCCTAGTGAGACTGGCATAGCCTTTGGAATGCATTAGGCACTGAGGGAAAACCAAGTGAATAAATACCAATGTCTCAATGTTTATCAAGTAATAATCAAAACTTAACTGAAGGCTGACAAAACATTGATGGTTCCAGTTGTTTGTAAATACTTTAAAGAAAAATTTTAAATGCTTCCATCCCTATTAGTCTAACCCTTAAAGACAAGAGAGGAGGTGGAAGGTCAGCAGGGGAGACGCCAGCATCTGTAACACCACAAAACGTCCACCAGCTTAATATACAGCACAGCTATCAATCTGTACACTAGTCACCCCAATCCATTCTGGGGAAAAATCATTGCTTCCAACATAATACACTAAAGCAAATTTATAAATGTTAATAAATTTTTAAAAGGTCAGGTCACTACTTCCTGTAACATATGTCAGGGGACCTAATACATCTCAGTATCAGGTCATTGGCAGGACAGCTATGACATTAAAAGATGGAGAAAATGGGATTTTTTTTTCTCTTTTAAAATTAGTTAACCAGTACATCCGTCTGTTTCCCCTTTGGCTGCCTGGTATGGAGCAAGCACTGTAACAGGGGAAATTTATTGAAACATACCATTAAATCAATATGGCAGAGCACTCTACTTTATACTGGGCTATAAAGTCATGCATGTGGGAAAGCTGAAGGAAACAAATTGGTACTGAAAATAAGAACAAAAATGTTTTAAAAAAATAAATGGATTCCTAGAATTTATAAATTTAGTAGACGAGGCAACAAAATGAGGGTCTTAAAATTGTCCTGTAACCCTTTATTCTTAGGCTAAACTAAGAGCCTTCTTACTCAAGAACCTAGCTTGAAAATGACAAAAACAAAACCAAAAAACCTGAGGGTTCCAGCTGGATTATCAGAAATTACTTTGGGCTCAGGTAATAAAACTAGATTTATAGGAAAGCACCATACTAGGGCTTTATATAGTCACAAATGGAGAGACTATATTTTTGTAGATCATCCAGGAAGATTCAGAGGGCAGGAAGGAAATGTGTTGTCAATAATTCTGCTGTAGAGTAGAATGTGTCCTGAATATCTGAGAAGCAAACACTAAAAATCTATCATGTACAGGTCATACTGGAATTCTGAACAGATTAAAAAAATCCCAAGTCACTTCAGATTATTTAATGTTTCATGGTCAAGTCTTAGAAATCCCAGGTTTTACACAGACACACACTAGACAGACATTAATTACCTAAATTTATAATATCTACTAGGAAGATTACTTTTTGATGTCTTAGAATAATTCAGGTCTATAAGAGAAAGGAGTCAGAGATCAACTGGTCTAATATTTACATTAGCATTGTTAATTTGAATGTTAACAGTAGTTCATGAAGTGCAATTGTAAGTATTTATTTGATTCTCTTAACAAAAACATGCAACAGAAAAAAGTTAACTAATTACCACAAGATGACCCAGCTAACCGTGTGACCATCAGAGAGGGAGAGGGACATCCAAATAAATAAGGTCTCACTTAAGAAAACTGCATGGAAAATGACATGTATCAGTATGGATCACTATAGTAGTGGTCTGTCTATAAGTAAAAACAAGCAACTAGAAAACTCAATTTAACAATCTGCGTAACAAGGCACATGCCATGGAGAAAAGAACAAATGAACTTTCTATTAGGAATAGAGTGTTGCACTGCTATCTAATGGTCCCACCATGTACAATGGTATGTGTACCTTTTATAGCCAAGATGCACACACTTTCAAAAGTGAAAAAGGAAAAAAGAGAGATTCCATGAAAAATCATATTTAACTTGGACTGCAGGTTGTTTCTTTGCACCTTTGAAAGTGGTTTGTTTTGACTTTTTTTCATTACCATTATGAAAAAGAGGAAAAATCTCCACCTTGCATGGCAGCTCAGTCTACAGAGGCCCATTATGTCACAGGCTATTAGTGTTCATCATTACACAGCTTAATGCAGTTGTCTGTTCCCTTTAGTGAACTCTGCATAGATTTATCTTCAGCTAATGCAACAGAGGCAAAGGGAACTACAAAGGTCCCTGGATTTCTTTGTCTTTATGGGACAGCATTTTGAAGTCATTCTGGGTCAAAGGGACTCTATGGAATTGAAGATGGTGATATGTGCTTCTCTTATCTGGCTCTAAGAGGCAATGATTATTCACAGTGCTAAAGATCTGGGTATACAGAGGCACCTTTGTTCAGAGGTAGACAAGTGCTACCTTAGGACTATAGCTTAGCAGGAGAAGCAAAAATTTTTTTTCACACACATGTACAGTACTTGCATACCCTGACTTAATAACTCTAGGCTTGGAAATTTCATTCACTCATTTATCAAAGGGTAACACAGGGCCTACTTGACAGACACCACTCTAAGTAGCAGGGAAACAACAATGAACAAAATACATAAAGACCCTGCATTTGTGGAACTTATGCAGGGAGGAACTTATGTAGAGGGAGGAGACAGAAAATAAGATAAATGAGACTAAAGTATGCAGAGGATAATAAGGGTGATGCGGATAAAACAGCAGAACATCTGGAAGGGTGATGTTACAATTTTCAATAGGATAAGTGACAGAGGTTGGCTTCATGAGGAAGGTAATGTTTGAGAAAAGCCATAAAAACGTTAAGGGGTAAGACACATGGATGTCTGGTGAAAAGAGGAACAACAACAACAAAAAAGGCAGCGCAAATGCTGGGAAATTTCAAGGAACAGCTAGAGGACCAGTGTGGCTGGTGGGGGGTGAGCTATAGAGAGGGCTGTAAAAAACGCACCTAGCACCAACTGGCAGGGTCACATTATTTAGACCTTGTACATGAAAAAAAAAAAAAAAAAGAAAAAGAAAAAGAAACTATTTGATTTTCACCCTGTATGATTTGCTACTGAAGAGTTTCACCAAAAATTCACTTAATGTGGCCAGGATTTCAGCAGCAGCATTATGGCTAAAAGGGAGGAGAGCGAGATAAAGCATGAGACCAGTTAGGAGCCTAATTTCATTATCCAGGTAAGCAAAGATGGTATGGCTTACACATGTGTAGTAGTTATAAAATGGTAAACAATGCTTAGATTCTGTTTTTTTTTTGCTTTTTACTTTTGATTTGTGGTACTGGGGACCAATCTCAGAGCCTAGAACATAACAGACAAGAACTATGTCTCTGAGCCACATCCCTGGGCCTTTTTATTTTTTATTTCGATACAAGATCTCACTAAGTTCCCCAGGCTGGCCTTGAACTTGTGATCCTCCTGCCCCCAGCTCCCTGAGTAGTAGGGATTACAGGTGTGTGCCACCATACCGAGCTCGAGATTTCAGGTATTTTTTTTGAAAAGACAATAGGGCATGTTGATGGATTACCTCTGGGGTATGTGCATATGGGATGACTTCTAGGTTTGGGTCCGAACAATTGGAAGGACAGCACTGCCAAATATTGAAATGGGGAAGACAGAAATTGTTCAACATATGGTACAAATCTCAATTTGGGATTTTTTTTTTTTTTTTAATTGTAAACAAATGGGATACATGTTGTTTCGCTTCTGAACACCGGGGGGTTGCCTGGAGGAAGAGGAGAAGTGCGGCGAGTCACTTGGTCTAGGAGTGACTGCATCAGAGCCACAGGTGGTTGCCAGAGGAGGAGGCGAGTGGTGAGTTGATTGGACTCAAAGCGACTACTCCTGAACACCGGTGGCCTGCCTGGAGGAGGAGTGTGGTGGGTCACTTGGTCTCGGAGCCACCGCTCCTGAACACCCGGGGGGCTACCCCGAGAAGGAGGAGGAGGAACAGGGTGGGTCACTTGGACTCGGAGTGACTGCCTAGGGCTACGGGCGGTTGGCGGGAGGAGGAGACGCGAAGTGAGTTGCTTGGACTCCTAGTGACTGCGTTGGAAACCGGGCGGCTGTCCGGAGGAGGAGGTGTGTGGCGGGTCTCTGGGTCTCGGAGCTATTGTACGGGGCTCCAGGTGGCGGCTCAGAGGAGCGACCGCATAGCCAGGCGATTAGGTGCAGAGCAGGGTCCCAGGAGCTAGGTGGCTTCTTGCTGGAAGAGCCGCACAGAGACACGCCTAGGGGTGAGCGAAGTTTCCAAGACTGCGGGCAGAGTCTCTGAGGAGAGGCAGCCTAAGGAGACTCGCCTGCGAAGGGTGAGGCTCCCAGACCCAGGAGGTAGGTCCGGGCCCCTGGGAACATTGCAGAGGAAGACAGCCCAGCCCAGGCGGTAGTTGTAGATTGAGGGGAACCTCTAGGAGGGGAACTGACCAGCGAGACCTCACCACGGGTGAGTCTTCCCTGCCGGGTGAGGTTTTCCCACAGGGACGGTAAAACCAGAGACACAGGCACAAACAGGCCTTGCCTCAGCCCGTAGCCTAGATCCCCGTTGGATGACCATTGGTCAACAAGTGGAGGCACCTCTGCCCACTAGCAGGGAATATACCCCACCTGAGGGTCACCATCCCTAGAGAGGCAGCTTCTTTGTGGAGCTCCGCATTATCAACTTCCTCCAAGACTTCAGGCTACTGAAGGATAAAAGGGGATATACTAGCAATCTTCAGGGACATTATAAGTCGATAGAGGAATCTGCAATATCTTAATGACCCACTGATTCCTGAACAATATGAGAAAACAAGGGAAGAAAATGCACCAAACAAATCTAGATGTTACATCAATAAAATCCAACGACAGCATGGCAGAAGAAATGACAGAAAGGGAGTTCAGAATGTACATAATTAAAATGATTAGGGAAGCAAACGATGAGATGAAAGAGCAAATGCAGGCATTGAATGATCACACCAATCGACAGTTAACAGAGCAAATACAGGAAGCAAAAGATCATTTCAATAAAGAGTTAGAGATATTGAAAAAAAACCAAACAGAAATCCTTGAAATGAAGGAAACAATAAACCAAATTAAGAACTCCATAGAAAGCATAACCAATAGGATAGAACACCTGGAAGACAGAACTTCAGATATTGAAGACAAAATATTTAACCTCGAAAACAAAGTTGAACAAACAGAGAAGATGGTAAGAAATCAATTTGGGATATTTTAAGCCTGAGACTCCTATATGAAAAAGAAGTGGAAATGTCAAATATGTTGAAAGATACATAAGGTTGGAGTTCAGTGAAGCTGACCAGTTTGGGAAAGTAAATTTGGGAGTTATCAGCTTGAGATGATAATTTTAAAGTCCTATAAAATAGGATGAGATGTAAATTGAGAAGGTGACCTGGGTACAACAGGCTAAGAGGTCAGGTAGATGAGGGCAGAACTCAGGATGAGCCAATGTGGTCAGAGGAAAACTAGAAGAATGTATGACCCTGGGAAGCAGGTGAAGAATCTTTCAAAGAGGAGGCAGAAACAAGCCTCAGGAAACACTATAGATGGGTTTTGTAACATGTCAAAGTGGTTGGTCACAATGATGGTCACTTTGTTTTGACCAGCAGGAAAAGTACAGAAGAGGGGAGAATGCACAGAAAAGTAAAACTGGCGGTCGTATTTTCTCCATTCCATACCACTCCTTTCTTTATGTTTGTGCATTAGAAGAAACAAAGTAAAGTAATAGTCATTGATCCTTCACATGTCATATTTCATTTATGAAGCTGAACAACTATGAAATGTCTGAGTACTTTATGAGAAGCATAGTGTTTTAGCCAGCTTTTCTGCTGTTGTGATTAAAAGTCCTGACCAGCACCACTATAGAGGAGGAAAGGTTTATTTGGGGGCTCACAGTTTCAGAGATCTAAGTTCATGAACAGCCAGCTCCATTCTTCAGGGCTCGAGGTGAGGTAGGATATCATGGGAGAAGGGTATGGCAGAGAGAAGCAGCTCACATGGTGATCAGAAAGCAGAGAGAGGTCTCCCGATTGCCAGATGCAAATATCAACCCCAAAGCCATGCCCCAATTCCCACCTCCTCCAGCCATGCCCTACCACTTCAGTTACCACTCAGTTAATCCCTATCACGGGATTAATTCATTGATTGGATTAAGGCTCTTGTAACCCAGTCATTTCCTCTCTGAACCTTCCTGCATTGTCTCATACGTGAACTTTTGGGGGACATCACATCTTAACCATAACACATAGGAAATCCTGCTTTCAACAGAGTGCTTTAATACATTTACCACATCACTTATTGCCATCTCCTATCTACATTCTCTTGGCAATTTTTTCCCTAGGCAAAATTTACAAAAAAATCTCTGGTAGCACACAGCTATCTTCAATAAGGCAGAAACGTGACACTTTTTTTTCTTCTTTTTATACATGTTCTTTATTTATTTTTGGTAGGGGTGAAATAAAGACATAAAGGAAGTACCACATAGGTTTCAATTTGCTAAGAAAATGTTCAGATACGTCATCCTAGCAAAATTATGATCTTGAATTAGCCTTAAGTGATATCCAAGGATAATCATTGAGTTAACTAATCCAAATGTTCAAAATGAATGGCATATTGAGCTATGATTAAATGCTCTATTTACAATTGCTCTTGTCAAAGTCTCTAAAGACACAATCTTGTAATCCAACCATTCCTTTCTCATTCCCTTGACTTCTCTCCAGCTTTCAATACCTCTCTTCTCTACGAACTCCTGGATGGTTTTCATAATTGGCTTTCTTTAGATGCCCTTTGCTGTCTCATCACTTGCTGTCTCCATACTTCTCTCACCCACTTCATATGGGCATGTTCCAAGATTGAATTGGGTCTAGTTTCCAATTATGTATATTCAAGGTTAAAAATAACCTGTAGCAGACAAACTCACACAGATATAGTCATCTGATCCTTGACAAAGGCACCAAAAACATATGTTGGAAAAAAGACAGCATTGCTAACAACTGGTGCTAGAAAAACTGGATAACCATATGTAGAAGAATGAAATTAGATCCTATCTCTCACCCTGCACAAAAGTCAACTCAAAATAGATCAAAGACCTAGGAATTAGACCAGAAACTATGCAGCTGCTAGAACAAAACAGGGTCAATGCTCCTAAAGGTCAGGAAATAATACCAAGAATTAATAAATGTGATGGCATCAAATTAAAGAGCTTCTGCACAGGAAAGGAAATAATTAGGAATGTGAAGATTGAAAATATAGAATGGTAGAAAATCTTCGCCAACTACTCTTCTGCCATAGGACTAATATCTAGAATATATAAAGAACTAAAAGAACTTAACATAAAAATATAAAAAAAGATCAATAAATGGGCAAATGAATTGAACAGACCACTTCTCAAAAGAATAAATATAAATGGCCAACAAAGGAATGAAAAAATTTTCAACATCTTTAGCAATTTGGAAAATGCAAATCAAAAACTACAGTGAGTGCTGGGGCTCAGTGGTAGAGCACTTGCCTGGCATGTGTGAGGCACTGGGTTCAATACTCAGCACCACATATAAATAAATGAATAAAATAAAGGTCTATCAGCATCTAAAAACATATTTAGAAAAAAAAAACCTAAAATGAGATTTCATCTCACTCTAATTATAATGGCAACCAACGAGAACAAAGAATAATACATGATGGAGAGAATGCTGGGGGAAAGGAACACTTTTATACTGTTGGGAGAATTATAAATTAGTACAACCACTATGGAAATCAGTATGAAGGTTCCTCAAAGACTAGGAATGGAAACACCATATAACCCAGCTATACCACCACTCAGTATTTGTCTTAAAGAATTAAAATAAGCATACTATAGCAATACAAGCATACTATAGCAATACACGTATACCTATGTGTATAGCAGCACAATGCACAAAAGCCAAATTATAGAACCAGACTAGGTGTCTATCAGTGGATAAATTATTAAACAAAATGTGGTGTGTGTGTGTGTGTATACATACATACATACATACAATGGAGTTTTATTCAATAACAAATAAGAATAAAATTATGTCATTTGCAGAAAAATGAATGGAACTTGAAAGCAATATATTAATAAGCCAAATTGTATAGAGGAAAATGAGGGAGCTGGTTTGTTGGGGTTTCATGAAAGTAGAAGGGAGACTAGTAGAATAGAGGAAAGGAACCAGAGGAAGAGAGGAGGGGAGGGAAAGAGGAAGTACTAGGGAAAAATATTGTCCAAATTTATTCTTATATCATGTACATGAATATATAAAAATGAATACCACTATTATGTAACTATAATACATCAGTAAAAGATACATGAAAAATTACCTCTAGCAGAATACCATAGGAATTAAGAGCTTATATTTAAACATCACAAAGATTTACACTCCGTTACTCATTATGTGACAGGACAAATTACAAAAACCTTTTCAGTGCCAGTTTCCTCATCTGTAAATGTGGATATTAATGCCACCAAGTTCATGGGGTGTTTGTGAAGGTAAAATGAGCAAATGCCTGAAAAAGGCTCAATGACGAGATTGGCACATGTTAGGCATACACAAAATGTTGACTATTATTGTGATTCTCAAACATAAATTTCCAGTTCCAGAATTTATTTCAATTTTTGGTATCAGGGATTGATGCTTTCCCACAGAGCCACATCGCCAGGCCTTTTTGATTGTTTTTTGTTTTGAGATAGGGCCTCCCTAAGTTGCTTAGGGCCTCACTAAATTTCTGAGGTTGGCTTTGAACTTGTGATCCTCCTGCCTTAGTTTCCTGAGTTGCTGGGATTACACCTGTGCACCACTGTGCCTGGGCACTCCAAGTAATTTCTAAGTATTAAGGAGAGTAGTCTGATAATATACTTTCTAAAGTGCGTTGGACGCACTGGACACGTTGAACACCAAACTCGTGCTGCACAGAGCTCACTACTTACTTTTAAGTGGATATTGTATATTGTTGCAAAATCTAAGTTAGCCAATAATCTATTTTGAAATATAGATTCTTACTGCCATCAAAATTATTTTATTTCACAAATATACAGCTTCTATATAAAGAAGTTGCTGAAATATATCCCAGAGCCAGTTAAATGTGTATTTTACCTTTCTTTTCCTTTATCCTTATTTTTTCCTAATTTAAGAAATTTTGAAGTGCTGGGGATGGAACCTAGGACCTTGCACATGCTAGGCAAATGTTCTACCACTCAGCAACATCTCCAGCTCCAATAATGTAACCTTTTGTTTTGTTTGGTTGGATTTTTAAACAGACTCTTATGTTGCCCAGGCTACATTCACACTTCTGGTCCTCTTGCCTCAGTCTCCCAAGTAGTTGGCACTAATACAGTTGCTATTAGTGGCATGTACCACCACAACTGCAATTTTACCATTTGTGAGCTTTTCATATTCTTTGTGTCTATAAAGTTCAGATACTTCTGTCCAGAGGAAGAGGGCAGAATATTACAATAGCTCAAGTGCTAGAGATGGTTATTAAAATGTGTAAAGTTCCTCCTGGATTGCTCAAAGACTGCTATCGTTTGGATCTGAAATTTCCCCCCAAAGCCTCCATATCAAAGGGCTGGTCCCTAGTTTGGTGCTCTTGGGAGTAGGGGAGCCTTTAAGAGGTGGAGCGTTGTGGAAGAAAATTAGGTCATTGAGGGATGTGTTCTTGAAGGGGGCCCCAGTCCCTCCTCTTCCCTCTCCTTATTTTCTGGCTTATCATGAAGCAAACATTTTCCTTCACCTCATGGTCCCAACAGGATGTGCTGCTGCCTTGACACAGACCAAAAAGCAAGCAACCACAGACTGAAACCTCTCAAACTGTGAGCCAAATAACCTTCCCTATTTGTAAGATGGTCATCTCAGGTATTTTGTGCTATAGTGACAGAAAGCTAACAGAATGATCCAGCACAGCGAGATGAGTATAGGTCTCATTGTGATTTTGTACTTCTCTCAAGGACAGCACTTAAAGTTGAAATTCCTAGAACCTCACTTTTCAGAATCACAGTTAGCATCTGTCAGCATAAGGCTATGACCAGCACACAGGTAAAGTGGGTTTACTTCTCCTAACCCTCTATGGAACATTGCTGTGCCTTACTGTTATTTCAGATATCTTAAGTGTCTCAGGCTGGTTTGAGTCTTGTGCTGCCAAGCAATTGAAACTTAAAGACAAATGTGAATTCGAATCCGTCACAAGATTCTGACTTCTATGCCTTTGAGAAAAATCACTTTATCTCTTTCTTGAATTCTTGTTTTTCTAAAAATGTTTTAAATAGTGCTTTATAGTTACACATAATAATGGGGTTGATTTTGGCATAATCATACATGTATGGAATTTCATTTGCTTCATTTCAGTTCCTACTACTACTTCTTTCTCTCTCCTCCTCTCTCCCTCTGTTTACCTTCCTCTACTTTAGGATTCTTCTTCTTTCTGTTCATTTCTTTTTTTAACCTGGTGCTTTACAGACACAAAGGTGAAATTCACTATGATATATTCATACATGTACACAGCATAATTTGGTCAATTTAATTTGACAGTTGCTCCCTTTTCCTGACCCTCTTCCCTACCCCCAGCCCTTTCTTCTACTTTACTGATCTCCATCCCATTTTCATGGGGTTCTCCCTCCCCCATTCTGTTTCCTTACTTCCACATATCGGGAAAAAATTTGATGCTTGGCTTTCTGAGTCTGTATTCCTGTTTTTAAAAATCAAGTGATTATCACAAAAATTAAAATAAGAGAAGACATGAAAAGTAACTAGTACACAGCAAGCACTTAATAAATGAATAAAAAGCAGTTCTCTAACTCTGGTGTGTAGACTTGTGCATCTGGCAGCACATGCCCACAATCCACCCTTCCCATCATATTCTGCACTTGACTTTATTGGAGCATTTATTATTTATCACCACAAAAATAAAACTGACATTGGGTTTCTCCATTAAGTAATCTAGGGGGAGAAAAAAGAATTAAAGAAGAAAAGAGAGAAACCCTAAACTGCACTCAAAGGTTAGTATTAGATGATTTTAGAATTTGCACAGTTGCTCTGGGCCCATTCAGTGGTAAATACATTGTTTTTCATGGCTTACAGAGATTACCACAAAACCAAAGATACATTAAAGAGCTACACCCCTATTATCAAGAAATCTTTCATGTAACATGGCAGCAATAATGTCATAGCAGGGTGGGCGTTTTCAGCACTTTGCTCCCCTCTCCTCTTTATTTTTTTACAAACTCACGGCAGTCAACACAGGCAGACAGCTGCCTATCTATGCTTAACATCTCCCTTCACCCTGCTCACCTTTGCTAGCAAAATACTCAGTAAATGAATGAGTGGAAACAAATGAGTCACTCTGCAGTCTACTGATTAAGGCACACTAAATCAGGGTGGCTCTAGGGGAAAGAAAACAATCAATTTAAGGGTGTAAAAATTTTTTTGAAGACATGCAGAAGTTATAGCCCTTTTTTTTTTTTTTTTTCCTTTGGGTGCTGGGGATTGAACCCAGGGCCTTGCGGTTGCGAGGCAAGTACTCTACCAACTGAGCTCTCTCCCCAGCCCAGTTACAGCCCTTTTTTTACCTTGTTATTAAAATCCAGGTTATGGATGCTGAGCATTTACCCCAAGTTAAGAAGCCCTATTGTGGGTAAAGGAAAAGTACATTATTAACTACATTATACCAAAGCTTGGTGACAAACAGAAATTGGCCTCTCCTTGAGTTATAGATAAATGGATGCTAGGATATCAGTACTACTGATGCATGCTTGCTACCACCACTACTACTGGTACTAATATTACTAAGACTATCAACATGACCCTTACTGAGAAGATGAAGAAATTGGTATTAAACAACCTACCCAATGTCACAGTCAAGAATTGTGGAGATAAGGCTCATCACATTTCATGCCCCTATTCACTGGGACTAGTCAGTGGCTAATGAGTTGAGGGCATTTCTGCTAAGTGGGGACACCAAAGAGCAGTCCTGGAGAACTAACCCTAAAAATGGCCCTTTTCCCATTTATTTTTTTTGATAACTTTATTCATTTATTTATTTTTTGTGGTGCTGAGGTGCCTCACATGTGCTAGGCAAGCGCTCTATCACTGAGCCACAACCTTAGCCCTCTCCCATGTTTCTTAACCATAAAAATGTTTCTCTGAATTTTTGCCCAGTCGGTTGTCAAATTAAAGAGTATTTGCTTTGTTTCAACTGAAACTAAACTAAAAGGTCATTTCTTTCCCAAAATCAATTTGCAAAAATTGCAACATATAGTCACTCTTCTAAGGTCCCTGAAAACCCGTATCTTCAGTAGGATGGCATTCCTCCTCTCCCCAACCCTTAGTCACTATCTAGTTTGATTCCCATCTTCCTCAGGAAGCCTGTATCCAAATGATCATGTATTCAACTCTCATTCATACACTTTTCTCATCTGAAATTTCTATTCTGCTTAAAACATACTTCATTGTCTTAATAAATCTGTAGAAAAGGATGAGTATAAATTGCACAGTTAGCCCAAGAAATAATCAGTCCCATGACTGTGATTAGAACAGGATGCAGACAGACAGCACCCCAGGGGCTAAGGACCATCATGTACTTTTGGAGCCTGAGCAACATGAGCTCCACAGCAGCATGATAGAGAGGACATTCCATAAGGAGAGTCACAACAGGAGATCCGAACCTCCTTACCTTGGCTGGCAGAGGGAAGATGTACACTTTAATCTGATGGGCTTCTGAAAAGTCCTAGAAATACACTGGCAAAGAGGTCACGTGGCATTTCCTCTTTAGGCAAAGTTTGTCCTCAAAGTCAGAATAAGATTACCCTACTATACTCTCCCATTCTTCATGGCACTAAAATGCTCTCTTGATTGTTCATCTCCCGATCGCGTTGCGGTGTTACTCCCGTCTACTTTATTCCTATTGGCTAGCTTAGGGTCTAGTTCACCACAAGTGCTCAGTAAACAGTTGCTGTGTGAACCGATGAATAAAGAAATACACAAGCAAACTAAACCCTACTAAAGTCCAAGGTCCAACAGTAGATTCAAGGTAGAGTCAATTCTGCATAATTGATTTTATGTCAGTCTCCCTGCGGCAGTAGAAACTAAGAGTAAAAACTATGACTTGATTTCTCTAACCCACCCAGAGTACTGAAATATGCACAAAGAGAACCCCCACCTCTTGGTTCCAATTTTTTCCAGGAAGCCTCAGTAACCAACTTGATGACCTCCCTATTACTGATTTCATTTTCAACTAAGCCAGGATTCACAATAATTCCTAAAGTAATAGTGCAACTCTTGTTAGAAAAGAAAAATCTCAAAACGCCTGCCCAAAATGCTGTCCCTGGAAAATCAAATATCATTTCTGTTCATAATTATGACTTATACTGAAAGTATAATGATCTCCTTTAGTAAAATGTCAATATCATTAAAATTCAATTGTAACTGTCAATAGTTGGGATAAATGAACTATTATAGAACATGCAATGGTATTTAATGTCCATGATAAAAAAAAAATGATCAGAAATAAAATTGTGTTACTCAAGATTTTATTTTCCTAAGTTCAGTAACAAAATTCTAAGACCTTCTTAATAGTAGCTGTGAAGGGCAATTTATTTTTGGGTTGAATATTAATTACAAGTGGAAAGAATTGATGCTCAGGACTCTCATTTGCTGGGCTTAATTCATTATCATTAAGTTAATAAGGAAGCAAAAGGGATCAGTAACTATCGTCAGGCACTTAGTATAACTTTCTTTTTTCTTAATCATGCCTCAGTTCCTAGAAGAAATGTCATTTTACTTTACAAGACTAAGAATAAAAAGACAGGTAATAATATCTGCTACTTCTGATGCTCTGCCTGGTTGTATCTCTTCACAGCAGGTATTAAATTAGATGAATGAATCCCCACCCAAATGCCTTTTGTTATCTGAAAAGTTCTTCTGAATTCTTATTTCTAATCATGCCTTAATTCCCAATTTGGCTATTAAAAGTATATAAAACTTCAAAGAAATCACAACAAAACTATACTCTGTTATTTTCAATATTCTAATTGGTGTTCACTTATTTGAATAAATCATATATACTAGTTCAACAAATATTTTTAGAAATATTTTCTGCATAAAACCAAAATTTTTTAAAACAGGTGGCTGTCTACTTTTTTTTTATTCTGTAAGGGTGCACTATGGTGCTCACATAAAATTAATTTGTTTATTGTAAATGCATCTTTAATGGGTAATTTCATCAGTATTCTGTTGTCACATCGTTTGCACTATTATTTTAATTAATGAGGGTCATTCATCATTTTACTAGAGTTTATTCTGTATTTGAGGTGCTACTATTACCTTATTAGCATTTCCAAAACTCAAAAATAATAATTCTTGCTACTCTGATTATATACTCTGGATATTTTACAAGATGAAATTCATTTTCGATTTATCCCAATATCCAATTTTTGCTAATTTCTTTTCAAAGGAAGAAAAAAGTAGCACATTCTATGTATTATTTTGAAAACCCCCGAAAATCAGATCTTTGCCACTAATAATACCTTAATTAATAATTTACATGCAAGCAATTTTTCCTTCACATCCTATATTACAAATACTGTGTTACAGCAACATATCCCATTACTTTACTATGAATGAGAACTGATCAATAGGAAAAGGAAAGAAAAATTGCTGGGCTCGCTCATACTGGGATTAGAAGAAAAGGCCAAATATTTTCTCCCTTCCCTCAGTTTGCTCTATACACATTCAAACAGTCCCTAAATGCTAAGGCCTGCAAATCATCTAAGAATGCTAATCCATTTAACCATCCATTTTCAGTTCCTATAACAACCACTTCTACTAATATTCCTTCTGGAAACCTTACTGTGTTTCAAGTATAATTCTAATTAACTTAGGTATATTGGCTCATCTTCTCTGAATAATCCCATAAAGCTAATGTATTATTCCTCCTCACCTCCCTTAGGGCTGGGGATTGACCCTGGGGCGCCCTACCACTGAGCTCCATCCCCAGCCCTTTTTATTTTGAGACAGGGTCTTGCTAAGTTGCTGAGGTTGGCCTCCAACCTTGCAATACTCCTGCCTTAGCCTCCTGAGTCACTGGGACTGCAGGCATGACCCAAAGTACCCTCCTGTGGTATTATTCCTATTTTATAGAGGAAGAAACTGAGGCTTAATGAAGTTGGGTGACCAACATGGAAAGGGAAATTAGATTGGTTTGACTCCAAAACCTGAATCTCCACAGTATTTCTGCCTTCAGGGCTAAACAGCTTTACTCACAGCTTGCAGAATACTAATGAATTTAAGGCCCTCCTTTAAATTCCAACTAACACTTATTCTTTCATGCAATATCGACTTTTATAAACCCTTATTCACAAATGTCTAGAACGAGTGCTTTAATGACAAAGATCATCCGGTGCACTACTTGATTTCTTATTAAGAAAAACTCATATATATTAGAAACCCTATTTCATGACACCCAAAGGACAGGGAAAAACACATGACATCTAGGAGGAAACTCGTTTCTTCCATGACTGCCCCCGTGTTTCCCAACTACGTTTCTTAACTACAGTTACTTTAAGACTTCTCATTGTATTCTAACCGAACTTGGATTCCTCCAGCCCTGAATTCTTGCTGTCCTAGGCTCTCCTTCTCATGCCATGCAAGCATAAAGACAAATAGCTATGGACAGATTCTCACACAATTCTCAAATATTTCTATTTTGTTCACTTTAGATTCTGCTGCATAGTTCAGAAACAGGAAGTTGTTTGAGAAGTGACAGGAAGAGAAAGGTTTAAAAAGTCCAGCTTACTTTTTTTAATCTGTCAAAAAGGAGGAAAATTCAGCTATACAGAGAAGAACATTCAGTTACACAGGGGAAGGTATTTGCTGAGATTTGGAGAGTTTACAAGGAGTGAGGGGTGTTTGCAGAGCTGAAGATCCAAAGAAGAAAAGATTAGAGAATGTATTTACCCACTTTAACCTGCTGTAGAGAACTGGAAGTTCTAAAAGAAAAAAAAAATTATTGCTGTTTGTGTGCAAATGCAAAATATTGCAAAAATGGTACCAAGAGGTCTTGTATACCCTTCAAAAATTATTTTTGAGCATAATTTTCCAAATAAAGAGGTGTCTCAGTATAGTTGGTATTTTTATCTGTGACGGGCACATTATGTAGAGAAGTATTTTATCATAGTAATTGGCCTTTAGGGGAAAAAGGCACTGACAGCTAAGTTATGGTTTTAGATTCCAGAAGAATTCAAAGTAACAGAATCTTAAAACATAATATCTGCTTTAAAATATAAATATTGCTATTAACAATGACCTCTTTCTTCTCTAATGTTTCATTAGTAGACACCCTTAGGCCCACCATGTATAAAGTACATAGAAGAATACCATATAAAGCATTAAAGCTGTTTTCATTTTTATATTTCTAAGTAAAAATGAATATTATGATGGGAGTTCTGTAGAACCAGAACAAACAGTCAAAATTCCAAAAAAACACATGTCAATTGCTCTGAGGCTGACAGAGCAGGGAGGGAACTGAAGGCCCTGTGTCCTGGGGTTGGCCGCCTCTCCCCAGCTGCCACGTCTTCCAAGGTCTCCTCTGGGAACCATGACCCACTCTCCCCACATGGTTCCTCCTACTCTTTGGGCCTTTTCCTCTCTTTTCACTCTTCTTCATATGGTTTCCTTTCAACACTCCCATTCTCTCCTTTCCATCCCTTTTCTTCATTCCCTTGGCTAAGGGCTTACAAGGAATTGAGGTTTTGTTTCTAAACAATTGCTATGTTTAGTAAATAGAGCACTTTATCTCTATATTATGTTAAAGGCAAATTAAATAGCTTCTATTTCTCTAAGAATGACAATAACAACAAAAGAAAATGCCACTTTATCAGTATTTAGTGTGTAACTTATTTTGGGGCAATTCAAAGGAAAAAGAATCCTTCATCCCTCACTTGTCTGTAAAAAGAGACTGTACTTCTGGCTATGTGTCAAAGTAATCACAATTCATTGGTTTTTGCATGTAAATTTTTCAAAAAACACATCTTTATACCAGAAGTAGTTACACTGGTAGCTTTTCATCTACAGTGAGAATATTTACTGTGGATGCCGTAGGAAGAAAGATAGGTTTTAAACCATCAACATCATGGCTAAATATCTGGGAAAGGAAATTAACCAGCTTTGGTGTTTATCTTTAAGCTTATAAAGATAATCAATCTACCAAGTAGTATCTGGCTTCTAGAGTTTCTGTATAACAAGGTGTGGTACCTGTGGGTAATTCTATTATCAGATAAATGTCTTCAGTGTAATTTTTAAAATCATTCTATGCAGTGAACACTCTGTATCTTTAAATCACAGATTAATTCTACAAACTTTACTTCAAGCTATAAGTGATCTAACCATAATTCCATTAAACAATTTTTTTCTTGATAATGCAATAATTTTTTAGACTAAAGAACCAGGATGTTTTTCCAAAAGTGTTCAATTCAAAACCAGTAGAGAATCTGTGGTGCTAAGAAACTATAGGTGTTGATTTTTTTTACCTCATTTTATTTTGGTGTTTAATTTTCTGAAGATACCTCATCCTTTTCCTCTAGATTTATTCAAGCTTGAATAAAAAGTTTTGCTTCAGTTCTGAGTTTTGATTTTAGCTTCTTTCTTGCCTTTGCCCTAATGAGACTAAGTCAGTACACATGCTGTCAATCATCTACACCAAATGCTGAGAATTCACGGAAAGTGACATTTTATTACACAATACTGATGTCCACTTTGGACAGTACATTGAACATATTCAAAGAAACTTTCATGGTCATAATAATTAAATTGGCAAAGATATGGCCCCCTTCTCGCTTCCTTCTTTCTTTGAGAAAATATAATAAATGCCCATTCTAGAAATGAAATGGACCAAACTCAATACTAAGAAAGCTTTACTTATAAGCTCAAATGAATAGCTTCTCTCTATTGCAAGATAAAATAGCTTAGAAAATAAGAATATCTCCTAGTTTTTCTTCCTCTTAAATTTTCATCCACTGAAGTTATTTCATCCATTATATTTAACCTCTAAAACAGTGAATTACCAGTAGGTAGGTTACTGATTACATCTTATAATAGGAATACTACTCCCTATTTGGGTTTCAATACTGTATGAGAAGTCAGCTTGCATTATTAGTGTAAAGTCTTCATATGAATTTCAATTTCCAATCCTAAGGGCTCACTAAGATAGCTAGGGACCTTGAAACAGCCACAGCATTAGTCTTAAGTGGTACTAAATAGGATTTGGAATTTAAATCCTAGGTTATACATAGACAAAAACACATACCATGTAAACTTTGGCTCTTTTTGTAAGAAAACACCAACTTAAAGATTAAAAAATAAGATAAGTTTTCTTAAAAGGGTACAATTTTTCATTCTAGGAAGGAAAAAAGCAGCATTGAGTTGTTGCTACCAGTGGGAGGAACAACTGAGTTGAAAGCTTAATTTCACAAATAAATTTCTGGCTATATTTTACATCAAGACTTTTCTTTTTCTTTGCAGTGCCAGAAATACATTCCAGAGCTGATGTTCTCAAGTAAAAACACACAGTATTTAGACAAGCTGGAACTGGCAGTTATGTTTCCACGTAATCAGTTCACACATCAGTACTAATCATGCCACGTGAAGGAAGTCTCTAGACATATATATGGTTATAGGATTATCAAACTGAGAGATGAAGGAAAGGGACAAAGAGTACCTTCAGCTGATTTAGAGGTTTAATAAAATCTGCTTTGAATAAATTTGGATGCTTACAAAAGGGTAGAAATCTGGAAAATAACCCAAATCCTAGGAATATAAATTCTTTCTCTTACTTTTGAAATTCTTGCCATAAATTAATTTTTTCTCAAAGTAGTGACATAACATGAAACAGATTTCTATTCACATTTCATCACAATTTCTAAGGACTGAGCTCTTACTTATTGAGACCCATTGTAATAATAAAAAAAAGGTGAATTGAAGTACACCCCCACCAAACCATACTCTCCCTCTTGTATCCTCTCAAGCCACTAATGGGAAGCCACGGAGATAACTGAGGGGAACTAACCAGAACTCCTCTGCACATTCTCTTGCTGAAAAGAGATGTAACGTTCGGTTCGACTCCAATGTTTTTTCTCCTTTTATTCAGAAAGAGTGACAGGTGGTGGTGACTGAAAGAATAAGCGAGGTGTACAGGAGGAACCAAGAGAACCACTCTGAACAGGCACACCACGCCTTCCCATCTTCAGAAACAAAAATGAGAAGGGAAGAAGTCCGAGCTGTAAATGATCCTTCATGGTAAGAAGCAGTCATGCTTCCCCCAGGCAGGGGCTGGCCGCCGATGCTACAGAGCCAGGTGTGAAATGCTTCCTGATCAAATTTATTCCAGTTGGCTGGGCTGTGAACCCTGCCACAGATATTGAGAACTAGGTGAAACAACACTAAATGTAGAGATAAAAAGCAAGGAAAGTGGCGCTGGAAAAGTAATCACGAGACTGGGCTTGTTTAATGATTTTGTCAATACCCAGAGAAGAGGAATTCCAGAGAACCAGCAGAAACCTCAAGGGATTTGATAAACATTAGGAAAAGATTACACAGAGCTTGCAGTACTGTACCTTGAAAAAGGAGGGCACATTAGTTCATAATAATAAGGTCCAGAAAACATCCAACTACATTTAAAAGCTTAAAATGATTTTTACTTAATGAACGAAGACTTTGCCTCTACAAAAAAAGCCTATTTCAGTCTCATCACAATCCACCAAAGGGAGTAATCATTTCTTTTATTTCTCTCTCCCCTGATATTTAGGGAGAGAACTAAAGGGGAACACATAGGCAGATAAGAGAAATGAATAAGAAAAATTAAACAGATTCACTGCTTTTCCTTTAAAAAATCATTTCTGGAATTGTTTTACCAAAACTTCAGCTTTTAACAGCTCTTCAAACAAAATATTTAATCAGTTGTCTCACAGTCATTTAGAAAAGCATAAATGTGAACAAGTAAATGAATTATAAAAAAATTAATCAAATTTCAGAGTCAAAAGTGCAAAACATTTATTCAAACATTTCCAAATAAATACATGGATGTGTCCATTCTTCACAGTTTGACGTTTGGCAAGATGGCATCAACGAATAGCCCAGGTAAGGAAGAACTATCTTCCTTTCCTTTTACGGTTCCCACTGTATGATCCTACTATTAAATAAGGAATAAGGAATATGTTCTACATTGGCAGATATATGTGCTTAAAGTCAATTCATAAAAATTCATATTTTGGTCATAAAGACTAAAATATTTACAATAACATACTTCTCATATTTCACAGCAAAAATAAAGGACCTACAAAGTCAGACACCATTTGAGAAATCATATAATGTCACATAGAAAGTGCACTCTCCAGAAGATAATGACAATGAAAATGTTCATATAAAGGAAATAGTCCTGCAGTCACTGCGGGGCATGCTTGAAAGTTTTCATTTCACTTCCTACTCTAAGAACCAAACCTAATAGGAAAATTGCCATGTTCTATTCTAAAAATATTCAGGTGCACCTTTCCTGTAATAGAGATATTCCTAATCTGTGTAGACAATTTTCTTTTAAATAATTTTTATTTTAAATAGGTTTAAAGATTTACCTTGCATAAATTTATATAATAAACATCCTTAAATTATGCAAATATTTATACCCAAATTAACTAGTGAAGTCCATGGTATTTTCTTCTAAATTGGCTCAACTATTTTTAAGAGGATATAGCGATTGACTAGACCTGGTCTATAATGTCTTTGAGAATCAGAGCTGGTCATATTATGTCTTTTCACCTTAATTTTTTAACAGAAAAATAATTTATTGTGACTTATAAGAAGAATTATATTTAAGAAGTGTTCCCAAGTTTCCTGTTGAGATGATATTCCAAAGTTAAACAGTCCAATCAAAGTCATCATGGAAGAATCCTAGAACCTGGGAAAACTGGGATTTTAAGGGTTTTGAAGGAAGAAGCACACCTGCAATATGGAGGAGAAGTAAGAGCTACAATTCTGAGTTCATTCTGGGCATGCTTACTCCTAGCCCCTTCATTTACAATAGTGTAATCTCAGTCAAGCTACTTTCTCTCTCTAAACCTCAGGTTCCTTAGCTTTAAAATGGGGAGGATGTGGTAGGTATCACACAGAGTTGCTGGAGAGACAAAATTAGACAATAATGCAAAGCACTAGCACTTGTACACAACATTTTTGCTACTCATTATTTATTTGAGTTGGTTGAGACCTGAATAAAACAAAAGCAGATTAACGAAAGTGACATTCATGAAGCGTTGGATTTGATCCCCCATATCATAAAAAAAAAGGAAAAAAACCTAGAATGTACATTTGGATCATTAATTCCCTGTCATATTGCATTAACATTCCTAGAAACTATAATGTTTGAAAACTATTATTTATTTTTGTATATGTAATACAAAATTCAAACTACTTTTTTTCTTATATATAATTCAACAAGCACTAAATATATATGCTTATTAGCATTTCTAGGTGCAAGTAGGAAATAATATTAATGTTCAAGAAATTCCATGTTTGCATGGTGTCAAACATTTGGTGGCAAATTAGATGTGAGCAATGCAAGCAAAATCACTAGGATTGCATCAATAATCTGATTCCTTACGGCTCTGGTGATGCTCTTCCTGGAGTCAGCTGTGATAATGAGTAGAGACAGTGTTGATCCATTAAGGACCATGCCTGCTGTCTTAATGTGTTCCCTCAAGTAATTCAGTCATGTTTGTTGGGGAGAGCCTTTGAACTATCTGAGGGACATTCAAATACCAGGGTTTCTTAGAATATGCTAATATATTTAAATTATAGAGGGGTTTCCTGATTGCATTAGAAATGCATCCATCCTCCCCTTCTCTCTGCAGAGGGCACACCACTCAACTGGCTTTGTCACAACCAAATGCAAACTTCTTCAGGGCTGGGGTAGCTAATTATATTTTGAAGTGCAACTGGTTTCTCTTCTGGTGGTTATTCATTATCTACCAAATACTATTATATCTGAAAGATGAATAGTACACATACATACATTTCATCCAATCCTCAAGTGAGTATATATATGAATAATTCCTAAGAGTGGGGTTAGGAGAAAAAGGCCAGAAGACTGAGAAGAAATTAAAAAAAAAAAAAAAAAGATATTTTATAAATACCAAGACTATTTGGAAAAGCTTACACTTTGCAGGGTGAAAAAAATCTAGAGTATCAGATATAACTAATATTTTTGAAGAAAAATATCTAGTCTCTGGTAGTGCAATAAACTATAAAATTCTCATATTCAAATACAATTCTATGGCTGGGAAGATTTCAGAAGTGTCAGCCAAGCTTCCTTCCTCTGTCCAGTCCAAACTGCGTAAAACTTCCCACAGAAGCTCCAAAGTCTGTTAACAAAATTCCTCTAACATTTACATCGATAATGGTTTTTCTTCTAAAAAGAAGAGAAAATATAGGGAAATGAAATTTTTGACAGTCTCTGTGATGTTCAGTAAGGTGGAAGTGTGTTTGCAAACTCCAAACCTGACTGACTTGCTGTAGTACCTTCTCTGACAGGCAACGTTAAACAAATGTCTCACTCAGGAGGTTCCTGTGATGCGTGCGCTGGGCGTGGGGAGGGAGGGGAGGAGCAGCTTCACGTGCTGTCATGGATAATTAACAGTCTACCTTAAGGAGTTTACAGACTATCATCTCAAATCAAACACAGGGCCTGTCAGCAAACATAAAGCACTGAAGACAGAACCAGAAGCGATCCAGAAGCCATCTTCTCTGCTTCTACCTCATCTTTCCAATGACCTAAATAAGAATTAGTTCTCACTATATAATGACCACAAAACACTGGAAGATTTATGTTTATAATTTACCTATTTGGGTCTCAAAAGCAACTAAGAAGGAGAACTAGATGCAAATCCATTTTAGCAGTCAGTGATCCTAAGGCAAAACACTGGGAGCATGAAAGCTGAACCATGGACTGTGAGTGGTCACTTGACACCCAGCTGCCTGGTCTCGTCCAGCTTCTGACAGCGAGAAGCATACAACATTGGTCCTTGTGGGAAAATTCACATGACTGATTCACTCACGAAATATTCACTGAAAACGTAGAGCATGCTCAACATGCTAAAGCCGATTAAAAAAATGGTCCCAGCATCTTCTTCATGAGGGAAGGATGGATGAGAACACATATCCAGATAATTCCACGCCAGGTCTTACCAGGGCACGGAAGCAAGGGAAAGGGACCCATGAGAAGAAGGGAGAGTAAAAGAAATGTCAGAAAGTTTTCCCAACAAGATGCTGTTGACAGGTAGAAATTCACCCCGTAAAGGAGGAGGAAAAATAGAAAACATGTACACAAAGGAATAAGTGTCACAGAGCACCATGGTTCGCAGAACTTCAGGTTGTTTATAATGGCTATGTAGGCTCTAGGAAGAAGATAGAAAGGTGAAGAAATGAGCCTGTCTTCTTGTTCTCTTAGAAAAGACTCAGAGCCTAGATGTGAGAGGAACCACAAAATGGTGACCTGACCCCTGAATCACTTTGTAGTACATACATGGAGTCCCTAAGCTAGGCCAACTTCATACCAGGTTCCAAATTCAGTCCACTGCAGAAAACACTGCATCTAGGATCAGATCTTCAGATCTAAACCCTGCTTCCAACACTGTATCCTTCAAACAGGGAACTGAACATTCATGCCTATCCGTGAAATTAGGGACATCAGTATGACTTCTTCAAACTACTTGTTAGGGTTGTTATGAGGACCAAATGAGACTATGTAGTTGGAAGTATTTTGCAAATTGCTATTTAAGTGTTAGTTAATTCTTTGTTATCACACATTTAATACAGTTAAGAAAATACCATGATCTTATTAATACAGTTATTATTTTTTATATTCTGGTAGATCCTACTCTTAGAGGTCGGCCCCTCCCTTTTTATTTATTTTTTTTTTTGCCGTACTAGGGATTTGAACCCAGGGCCTTGTGCTTGCGAGGCAAGCACTCAACCAACTGAGCTATATCCCCAGCCCCCTTTTGATTTTTTTTTAATCATAAAATAAATATGCACTTCTTATAATGAATCCAGAAAATACATCTAGTACAACAAATAATGTTGTACTGATGTAACAATTTGTATAATCAATCTCCTTTAGACAGATAGCCCTATATAAATATAGATCTCAGTTAAACAATCCCTGTGATTCATCCATTTCAGAATCCTTTAATTTCTTCTTAATCCATCCTCTTACCAACTCATCCTTTTGCTTTGTTTCTTTGCCAGAATCCCTGTGTCCAAGCATAAGGGTTTTCTCTAAAGGTCCCCCATTCCACCATCATCGAATGTAATATTTTATTGTTTCATTTAATTGTGCAATGACTTAACTTATAAACTCAGTTACGAGTATCATTAGCTCATCTGGCTTACATTATTCATCTAGAAGTTCTCCTTTCTTTCACAGCCACTCCTTTTCCATCTCTCAATTCCACTTTCCAAGCAAAAACATTGATTTTGGATGCAGTCCATTCTTTTCTCATCCCTGTTCTTCTAACTTCTTCCCAAGTATCACTAGTAATTACAGAGGCTACCATTTTCTCCTAATTAGGATGTTACTTTTCTAATTTTTTCCCTGGGGGTAGATATATTCCTTTCAAAATAAGACCTGTGTTCTATCTTGAATCATCTCAAGATAATGTGTTAAGTGTTATAATGAAAATATGTCTAAAGCACAATAATTTTAAAAAGGAAACAGTAAGCAACCCACATCATAATCCCACATTAATTTCTAAATATAGATCATGAGGCTGTGTGGGAGTCACTCACAAAGTAGTAGAAGGGGTGATGTATGAGCTGATTCTTGAAGGATAAAATGTGAAATAATAAAAGAGGGCAGAAGACTAATGTTGGTGGGTGGATTTTTGGCAAAAAGAAAAAAATATGGGTAAGAACATGACTGATGTAGGAAAAAGGGTTCCTGGGTCAAGGGTGTATAAAAGGAACACAAGAGCATTGTGTATAAGGTCAGATTTTGGCCTTCTATTTCACAACAAGGAATTCAGACTCCATGAATAGGGAATATGAAATCACAATGAAGCAGGGGGGTAGCATGATCCTCTGGCAGAGGTGTAGAAGACAGAGTAGATAAGTTTAGGTTTAGCATAATGCAAAGCAATCAGGAAGATGAGAAACTGCAGCAATGCCAACAGGTATGGAAAGAAGAGTATGAATTTGAAACATTTATGAAGAAAAACTGGAAGAAATCAGTGACTCTGGATGTGAGGGGTATTAGGAACAAGAATAATCTAGTTGAACTCCAAGCTGTTTTGGCCAGGATCCCATTTGGGAATGGGAGAAAGGAAAGTAGAATTAAGACGAGAGATGGAACTGCATCTGAAAAAGGAAAAGAGAGGTATCTCTACAATCAATAACTTTCCAAAGGTAAAAACAGAAAATGGAGAAAATGCAGCACTCAGAATAATGGACTTCCTAGTCATGACTTGTATTTTTATAATTGAATTACCATAATATCCTAATTAGAAACATAAGCTTCACAAAGACAAGGAAAGGATCTGATAGGTATGAAGTTCTTGATGAACATTTACTTGGGGAAAAGGGAATGAAAGAATTAAAAACAAAACAGCAGAAAAATAGGACCAAATTAAAGGATTCCCCTCCCCCGATTCCATTTACTTAAAGTACAGTCAACTTCCATTGGATGTCAGTGTTGCATCTCAAAAAATCAACATGTCAATCAAGAACATGCTGAAAGAGAATGTAAAGAGTTAAGGCTAAAAAAAAAAAGAGTTAAGGTTTATATAGCAGATGGACCTCCACCTTCTAGAGGATGATATTGGTTCCTTTTTATTCTTTACTGAAATCCTCATTTCAATTTTCTTAAAAGCTTCAAAATAAGAAAGAAGTATAGATTCACTTGGAGACATTTCTGAGTATCAATGCATACCTATAAGCATTTCTAATTTCATTCTAAAGAATAGATTTAGGGGCTGCTTTTTCTTTCTTTCTTTCTTTCTTTTGACAAATTTCTTTGCTATTCTTATATCCACTCTTTTTAAACATGTTCCCACCATACCTCACACAGATGCAAAAAGCAAAGGTAAAATATGCAAATCAAATATGTAATACAGAGTGAGAAGGCTTCATGTGGCTGACTTGTAATCCTACTGGCCTCCAAGAGAGCCCACAGATGTACTAAAACTCAAAAAATAAAGTGGTTGTTGAAGGATATGAAAAACGACCCCCAAGGAAAAGGGGAATAACAACCCCCAGGGAGAAAGGAGGACAAGTCGACCCAGGGAAGAGGGCAAACAATGGGTTCTGAGCTCTGGACTTTCACCCTTTCCCAGCAACAATGGGTTTTGAACATTTGCAACTGCTTCCTCTGATCTGACCTTTGAACTTGCACAACTACTCCCCCTGACCACCCAACTGATGCATTTTTGCCATGACTCAAATCTCACTTGTTATGATTCCAATCTCACTTAAACCCTATAAAAATCAGATGCCAGTTGTAAATAATCGCCATTTTCTCTCCCGAAAATGGGCCATTCCGCTGCTTAAAAGAAAGCTTGCTGATCCATTGAGGTCTGTTCCCCGTCTAGGGTATTTTTGTTTTCACTGTGACATATATGACTACAGGACATATTCGCTGTAATAACCAGACATATTTTTAATATGCAAGAATTAAAATGCAAGATTTCAAAGACACATTGAAAGAGTATCCAATATCCATCAAGTTCACCTTGTACTTTTAAAATTGATCCAATACTTACCTATGAATTGTTTGTTCATTTACATAAAATATTTTTGTGTGCATGCTTTTTTTTTTTTTTTTAACTGGATTGCCATGAGGTACCAAACCATTTTATCGACTAAAACATAGTCAATAAAAGTGAATTTTCTGTTCATTGTGTACTGTCAACTGGGTCCATGCCTTTTCATTCTTCCTGTAATGTTCTCCCTCTAACAGGCTCTTGGCTAATCCCTCTTCTCAAGCTCCTCACCTCCCACTTGGGACTGAATTTTTCTGTCCCAAAAGTAGCCTATGTATTGATGTTTGCTTAAGCACATTGATTTAATGTTGACAACCATCTCTCTTTGAAAAGTTATTTAATTCTGAAATAATATCACTTTTCTTAGTGTTGAAATTCTTTTACTTTAAATAAACTGGCAAGTTATGTTACTTATTAATTTTTTTCATTGATTGATTATGAAATTCAAAGTCTAGGAAATAAAGAATCATTTAATTTTGGCTTCCCCGACTTTTACTACCAGGTTTATGACACTGTCTACGTTCATCGTGCAGAGAATCTGACTTCTGGGTCGCTGGCCCATCGCCCACTAGACACTGTCCCAGCACCCAAGTTTTTCCTTACTAGCCTGAGAGAATCTTTGGCCCTGTACAGGAAGTGAAAAATAACTTTGAGAAGTTATTTTGAAGAATTTTAAATTGTATGCAGTTTTTAGGACCATAAAATGCTAAAAGTTCTCATATATTTCAAAATAATGATTGAGAATTTTATTTTTATAACTGTAAATTTTTTCAGCAATACATTCACACAATGACAAACCAATGACTGCAATACTTCCAATAATGTAGATAACACAGACATCATGTTGCACAATGAAGACACATTATACACATGTAAGAATTCATAAAATATATTAATGTATATGTAAAAACATTTGATGTATGTCGTATCTTAATAAAAATGGAAAAATTGTTAGCTTTAAAAAATTACAGATACTATTGTGTATTATAACAATAATGCACTAATAAAAACATAAAAGAAAAATGTATAGATGCTGCACTGAGTCTAATTAAGTATATTTCCATATTCCTTCTTTAAAAAGTGATATCCTAGAAAATTACTGGCACTGTATATTTTTCTTTCCTGCCATTATCAAATACTTGCTTACCTATTTACAATGTGGTGGCTTACAGGAACAGGCTTTAAAGACTGCTCATTGAATTTAAAAAATAGTAATTGTCAAATAATTACTGTTCTTCTATAACTAATGAAAACTACTTGGGAACATCAAAAACTTCAGTATTTATTTCAAGTGCAAAACAAAAGAGAGAACACTCAAAGTTTCCAAGTTCAAACCCACTTGGAACCACAGTTACTGGAAAATGAGATGAAGGCAATTAAAAACTAAATCTTTTTTATGATATTTCTACATCTATCCTTCTATATAACTAGCTGCTTTCACTTCTCTTGCTTAAATCAAAGACTTTTTCATCCTTTCTTGTTTAAATAATATCTGAATGTCTCTTTTCTTCATATATTACCCATTCTCAGGTATTTTGTTACGGTAATGGAGAACACCCTAATGTACACATTAAAAAATAGGGGGCAATATTAATGATTAAATGTTTGAACAATTAATCAAGGTCAAAAAGTTTAAAACATTCAAGGAAGAGCCTTGATAGTATACAGAAGCCATAGTAATAAAATCTAAGACATAGTAATAAAGTCTACAAAGCAAAAATAAGAGAACAAAATAAATAGGAATGTGTGTGTATATGAGATCTGAGAATCAAGGGAAATGGTAAAATAATTTTACAAACTGTACACAGAAATAATGCATAGCCAATATCCAAGGATATTAAAGGGAGAAACTATGTTTTCCTCTGGGTATGCCTATATTATTTTTGATACCAAATTACATTATCAATTTAGATTTCAAAATCAGATGTAAATGGGCCTGTGGCTGGACATAAATATATTTCACTGAATGCTGCATAAGCATATTTTGGCTACTGCAGTCCAAAAGATAAATACATGTTCAGAATACATAAAGAGCAGTACACAAACCAGGTAAGCATTTTGTACTGAAAAGAATATTTTCTACTGTCTCTTATGTGTAAGCCTCTAATGATGTTAATTGATAATGATTAAATTTAATTGAACAAGTTAAGAAAACCTGTATCTAAAATATCAGCTTAAATCTAGGTCAAAGAGCAGTAACATCATGATGATTTGGGGTTTATTTAAAGTAAAGTTTGGGCCCATTTTCAGCTTTCATAGCAAAAGAAAGGCAGATTTATTTTTGCCTTTAAAGGTCACTGAAAGAGTTATACTCATATGTACTAGTTACTGGCACAGGAGAAAAATATAGTACAGGGGCAGGGAAGGCAAAAAAAAAAAAAAAAGAAAAGAAAAGAAAAGAAAAAAAAAGAATAAAACTACATGGTGGTAGAGGTGAAGTCCCTCTAATACTCTAATAACTGCTCCAGGTAGAACTACGGCATGAGTTTCCCTCTTGCTACATATCAGGAACAAGAACAGTGGAAACAGTCAACGATAACTTCTTGTCACTGCCAAGGATAATCACCAGTATTACATGAAGCAAATAAGACTTATTTACATGAGTAAATAAGACTGAAAGAAACAGATCTATCTACAGCTCTGGAGTTGCACAGTGTATTTCACAGCGTGAAAGAATGTACACCTGACAGTTCAGCACCCAGCTAACTGCAACCTGAACTCAGATCCTGGTTAATTAAGCTTCTCCACCAAAGATACTGCCTTCCAAGGAAAGCTGTCCTATTTCTGCTGCCCTATTCATTAGAAAATTCTCGATATTTAGCATCTGGTCTCATTATGTAGAATCACATTTCTTTGATATTCAATTAGTTCTAATTCAGGCTTATGAAGCAAGAAAGAAAAAAAACCTGTTTTCTCTCTTCTAAATGATAGATCATATATATTTGGAAATAGATTCCAAATCTATGCTTCACTAAAATTTCCAGTTTCCTTATAATTTATCATAAGAAATGACCTATACTTTTCTGCTAACTAGGCAGGCATGTCTGAACTTCCTTTGAGATTGTTGAAATGTGCATATGTAAGTGGGTTGGAGCCTTGACTGTCTTTCCAGTTTTCTCAGGAATATGTTAATCACAATCAATGTTTAGTCATATATCATAAAATACATTTTGAAAATCCAAAGGAAAAAAAAAGAACTAGAATAAAACACTTATTTAACCTCCAAAAGTAGTTTGAAGATTAAAAGCATCTAACATTGGTAATATAAATTTGAAAGCAGTTACACAAATGTGGACTTTGGAATCTAAATATACCACCAATCAAAGCTTCATAGGTCTTGTAGGTCAGACAGTCTGAAAACATAGCAATATTTCTCATAATTCTGAGAACAAGAATAAAAATAAAGGTTGTGTTTCATAAAAATTCAACGAGGTGGCCACACTGCCTCCCATGCATGAATAATGTATGATCCACAATGTTATTTGCTAGACTATCTAATCACCAACATCTTTCAAAATGTCTATATAAGTTTTAGCTCATTAAGAACAAACATGTACCTGTATAAAAATATCACATACCTGTGAATACTAAGAAAAACATACCAAAATATCAATGCACATATCAAACTGATGACGGCAGGACAACTCCTCTGTATTTCTCAAAGAAAAAAATACTGAGAAAAGAAACAAGGTGGACTTATTTCAAATTTTTATATTTAAGCCTAATGTAAATATTCAAATTAAATCTGCCTTTCAAAGATACACATACACATACACACAATCAAGAGAGGAACCAAGGGCTACTGCATACTTTCTAAATATATAAATAAAAGTGAAAAAACTCAACAGAAATGAAGTAAAAGGCAAAGAACTATTTCAAAGCAGGGTTTCTTCTATCTCAAAGGTTTTTTAATGTTGGAAGAAGTTTCCATGATTCATGAAAGAACAAGGCAAAAGATACTTCACTCAACCACAGGCTTTCAATGCGGTAGTAATAAGAGAAAAATGTAAAAGGAGAAAGTATCTCAGTTTCTAACAAATCATTACAAAAGACATTATTCTAAGTTACAAAGAGTAGTAGTTTAGGATCAAAGCTGTAAAAACAGTAAATTCCTAAAATCATACTTATATTTTATCCTATGACAAATACTTCTTATTTACTTACAACAAAGAAACAAAGATATAAAATGACTCCAGAGTAGTTCCTCTTATCTGTGGTTTCCATTTCAATGGTTTCAGTTACCCACAGTCAAAAGCAATCCAAAAATAAATGGTAAATTCCAGAAACAAATAATTCATAGGTTTTAAATGACTTTATTACATTACATTGCAATGGTTATTCTATTTTATTTTCAGTTGTTGTTAATCTCTTGCTGCACATAGTTTCTAAATTACACTTTATATTGGTGTGTATCACAGGGAAAATAGTATGTTTAGAGTTGGGTACTACATGTGGTTTCAGGCATCCACTGAGGATCTTAGAATGTGTCCCTTGTGGATAAAGGGGAATTACTGTACTATCTTTAGGTCTGAAAGACAGACTGATCTATTTAATATCATTACTAAAATATTTTTCTTCATATTTTATGCATATCAAAATATTTAGTAAACATTCCTACAACTTACTATATATCTCATGCATATAGAACTTACACCTGAACCTCTATTCTATCCCTTCACTATACAGTGACAGGAAAGGATTTGAAAAAGGAAACATCCAGAAGGGCAGAAACCCAAAATGCTACAGGAATATAGATTCTGAGTTTTGAAGACCTAAAACAATCTTTCCAAATTCCTTCAAGACTGCTAAAAAATTTTGAGAACACTTTTTGTGCTAGACCAGGTTTAGAATAACACAATTGATAGATTTGTTGCAAAGCTTATTACAAAAACCAAAAACAAACCAGTTCTGCAATGCAGCCTGCCAGACCATACCTTTCTTAGGATGGAAACAATAACTTATACTGCAGCTACAACTACTCTTTAAAAACTCATATATTTGAAATACCATACAGGATTACTACTTAATAACACTCTGCTAGCTCAATTCACAATAGCTAACCTATGGAACCAACCAAGGTGCCCTTTAACAGATGAATGGATAAAGAAAATGTGGTAGATATACACAATGGGAGATAGTATTCAGTCATAAAGAAGAATGAAACTATGGCATTTGCCAGTATATGGGTAAATGGATGGAATTAGAGACTATCATGCTAAATGAAATATGCCAATCCCAAAGAGCCAAAGGCTGAATGTTCTCTCTGATATGTGGATGCTGATTCACAATAGATGGGGGATGGGGGAGGGAAGAGTGGAGGTTCACTAGACTGGACAGGGGCGAGTGGGGGGAAGGGAAGAGGTATGGGAATGGAAAAGACAGTTGAATGAATCAGACATGAGATGTTCATAACTATGTTCATATATGAATGCACAACCAGTGTAACTCCACATCATACACAATCAAGAGAAAGGGAAGTTATACTCCATGTATGTATGATATGTCAAAATACATTATACTGTATCATGTATAACTAAAAAGAACAAAATAAATTTAGAAAAACACTCTGCTAGTCTGATCTTTTGTTTGCCCAATATCAATGACAAATAATACCAAAATGGGCTCTATCAAATTATATATTCTATTTCTGGATATAGAATTCTTAATAGGGTGGAGTATTTTCACTATAATAAAAAGAGTAGTGATAATGACTTCACCATTAAAAACAGGAATTTCTGCATATCTCAAATCCAGCAAGATGAAGTCTTATGAAATAATTTTCCTGACAGTATTATCAGCCTTTCTCTATACCATCAGAATTTTTGGAAATTTCACATGCAGTCCCAAATTTTCTTGTAAATCTAAATATAATATTCTCCTTATTTAAGCAAATAGAAGAACATTTTTATCTTGACAACCCTGAGTACATTTCCTATACATGTCCTATAACATGAGCCCTTCTAGAACACACCCCTATTCACATCCGTCTTTTCACTATTCTTTTTACTTTTAATTTTTTAAAATTTGTTTTAATTAGTTATACATGACAGTAGAATGAATTTTGATACATCATATATAATGGAGTATAATTTCTCATTCTTCTGTTATACATGATATAGAATCCCACCAGTCATATAGTTATATATATGTACATGGGTAATAATGTCTGATTAATTCTACTACCCTTCCTACCCCCAAACTCCTTCCCCCGCTTCATTCACCTCTACCTAATGTTTTTTTGAATCAATATGCAGACATTTTAATTTTTTCCCAAAATGATGAATTGTGCAATGATTTTTAAATGCATCAATAAATATAGTTTCCAAGTCATTCTAGATCCATTGGAACAGGGAAAATGGATTGCCTTCAAATGATAATTTGTATGGAAATTTAAAAAATAAATTTTTAAAATTTATTTTAAAATGCAGTACACTGTACTGCATTTTGATTCATTTTTGTCTCTATGGTTGTGCACAATGTAGATCCACATAATTTGTGTTATCATACATGTATATAGGGTAATGATATCTGTCTCATTCCACCATTTCTTTGAACATGTTTGTCTTCTTCCTTTGTACTTAACTTTTCCTATGACCAAGTCATTTTGCCCCATTTATTCATATGGCTTCCTCTCTTACTTCATTTTCAGGTCTAGCCAAATGCTATATTTTAAGACCATCCCAGTTCATCCTAAAATAGTGTCCTTACCCCCCACCACCAGTCACCATAGTCACTATCAAATTCCTCTTCTCTACTTTTCTTCATAAAACTATCACTATTCCATACTGTTCACCACATGTATTAGTTTATTTATTCATTGTCTGATTTTTCCCCTAGACTAAGTTCTATGATGCAGAAACTTGGTAATCACTAGATAAAGACTAGGTACAAAATGCTCAATAGGTTCTGTTAGCTGAATGAGTGAATACATTTTTCTTTTACTTAATTATAACTGAATTTTATGCGCCTTTGACCTGGCAGCATTAGTAATGTGATGTTGTAAGTACTTTAGTAAAAGAAACAATAAGAAATAAAGTTAATCATAATTGTCATGTACTTTAGAATGTCACTTCTGAGAAACATGAATTACTATGTAAATGACATTATCATTCTTGAAGTCTTTCCTCCTTTTACGTCTGCTTTTGGTTACTTCCTGTCACCCCAATTTCTACTACCTCCTAACTATCACAGCTATTTCTTTCTTTCTACAAATGACTTTTTAAAATTGTTTTCATAAGTACTTTATAAATTGGCATTATAAATACACATGTTCATTGTGACATGCTCATATGTGCATATCACATAATCTGTTCCATTTCATTCCCCAGCCCCTCTTTTTTCCCTCCCCTTATCCTCCCTCTTCCTTTACTCCATTGGTTTCCCTTCTATTTATTTTTTAATTTCAAAGCTATTTCACAAAAAGTCATGTTTTTCTTTTTTTTTTTTAGTTTAAATTTTTATCGTTACAGACTGCATTTTGATTCATTTTACACAAGTGAGGTGTAACTTTTCATTTCTATGGTTATACACAATGCAGATTCACACCATTCATGTAATCATACATATACTAGGGTAATACTGTCTGTCTCATTCTACTATCTTTCCTTTCCCCACCCTTTCCCATCCTATTTGCCTCTACATCATCCAAAGTTCCTTCATTCTTCTCTCCCCACCCCATCCCCACCACCATCCTCATTATGTTTTGTCATCCACATACCAGCAAATGCCATAATTTTATTCTTCTTTATGGCTGAGTAATATTCCATTGTAAATATATACCACAGTTTCTTTATCCATTCATCAATTGAAGAGCATCTCGGTTGGTTCCACAACCTAGCTATTGTGAATTGAAACGGTTCCCTGTACCACTGCTAACTGGCAGTTTCTATACCTGATAAGAAGTTCCTCTTCTCTATACATCAGACAGTACAGTAACAACTACTTGTTGCCTTTACTGTTGCTTGATTAAGAAAGCACACAGCCACCCAGAAGATACACTATCCATCAATAAAAACCCAAGTGAAGAAAATTTCATCTCTTTACTGACCTAGATACCAGTGCACTCTTTGCTGACCAATAAATACTTCACATTTGTTCTCCCTAGGAAGACATTAATCGTTACTTGATGTTAATGAAGTGTGGCTGATAATAGTGAAAATACTCATGGTGGAGGTATTCAGTAGTCAAGCTGTGTTTAGGAGTGTGCATCAGTAACATTTTCACAATTTTGAATGCCCTCATCATTTCCTTGTCCCCAGATTCTACTATCTGCAAAGTCACCCAAGAAAGACTGCTAACAACTGTTCCTCAATTGTCTCATAAGAAGCCTATTTCATATAAGAAGCTACCATTACCGGAAGAGTCAAAAGCTTAAAGCAAAGAAGTTTAAAAGCTTAAAGCAAAGAAGCAAAAAAAGACACATAGTTGAACCCATTTGTCACTTGATCTTTTGAAATATAAGGGTTTTTGGATTCCCTAAATATTATAAAAGCATTCTCCAGTCATAGAATCATAGAAATTAAAAGGTAGAAACAACATTTAGGCCAATCAACTCCTTGCTTTATATATAAGGAAAATGAAGACTCATAAGTGATTTGGCCAACATCAAATATTAGAATGTGTTTACTTGGATTCATCCCCTGAGACGCTTTCATTGACTACATTAATTTTCTGAATTGGTTCTAATGGTGAAAGTTAACATGTGAAGAAAGTAATATACGTGCAGAAAGTAATTAAGGTCAACTGAGATCGTGGGGGCTGATTCTGATCCAACAGGGCTGATGTGATCATAGGAAGAGGAAAAGACATCAAAGAGCCATTTCCTTTCTGTCCATAGATAAGAGACCACATGAGGACTCAGCAAGAGGGCCTCCTTGAACTCAGTGTCCTCCTTCTTGACTTGTGTACAAGTTAACTAGGACTTGGAATTTTTTTCTAAAGCACTGATGGATTGCCCTAAATGCCTGCACCTTTTTTTGATGATTCTACTTGTATATCAGGGACCCTAGGAGTTATGAGGTAGTAGGTATCACAAAGTAAAGGATAGGGTGTTTTGTTTTTGTTTTCTGGTACTGGGAATTGAACCCAAGGTCACTTAGCCACTTAAGTACAGCGCCAGCCCTTTATATTTTCTCAGACAGCACCTTGTTGAGTTGCTAACGCTGCCCTTGAACTTGAGATTCTCCTGTCTCAGCCTAGCAGTCACTGGGATTACAGGCGTGCACTACTGCTCTCATATGCAACTGTACCCAGCTAGAACTTTGTTTCCATTTAGAAACGCTGTCACCAGTATACTTTATTGGCTCATTAAGGAGTGGGGGGGAAGCATTATTTTCCGAATATTTTAGTTCAATGAGGCAAGAGTTTGATATTTAAAGAAAAGATTTTTGTTCTCATCATGTTTTACTGTATGAAGGAACTGTACTGAGAAATCTAAGGCACAATATGTTTGATCTGATTTGAGTTCTCAGAGAATAATGAGAAATGAGCGAAAAAAAAAATGAAGGAAAAATTAGATTCTCACTCCTTACCTCCAAATTCCACAAGGAGTAGCCACAAAATCATTTCCAAATATCCTGAAATAACTACTACTAGTACTACTTTTAAAAGTATCATTATGATAACTGTATCGACTGTAGTTGATACATCAATAAAACAGACTTCATTGCCAAATGTTCATTTATATCTAGATCGTGGTGAATAATTACCATGATGCTATTATTCAGAAATAGTAGTTTTCCAAAAGCACCTAAATGCCCATTGGACCTACGGAAAATAAGGGAAATAGGCTTTCAAATTTCAACATTAACTTATCTTCCTTCTGTTTCCCAAATGGAAGGCTCATAAAATAAATTCCATTTATCAAAATCAATCTACCCATGTCTCTTGAAAGTTTCCATAAAAAGTTGGTGAAAAACATATTGGTGGGCAAAAAAGGCATTAGTCAACTTATCTATGTCTAAGTATTTTAGAATCTACAGCATGGCTAGAAACTTATGTTTCTATATAGTTTTGTTCATTTGCATCTACAGGAAGAAAAACTGATTAGATGACCTCTATCATCAAAGCATTCATTTAGGGTTTAATTGCACACAATGTCTTAGTAGGTGAAGAGTAAACTAGCAAGAAAATACTCCATCTTTCTGAGAGCCAGGACTGGCAAGAAAGAAAACAGCAAGGAAAAACATAAAATAAATGAGTAAAGGCACCAGCAGTCTTAAATGAGAATGAACAAGTTGAAAGTGAGTCTATTTGCCTCTGACATCCTATGAAATTGTGTAATGATGAGGCTGCAGGGGCTTATGAGGGCAAAACAAAAATAAGTTACAAAATTACCAGGATTGAGGACATTGTAGGATAATGTTAAGAGAAGGTAGTACACACGACTGCTGAGAATCTATAAAACAGTGTAACTGGAATCTGCTGGGTTGTGTTCCCAGAAGGGTGGTTCCAAGGGTCCAATATAGAAGACGCTCTGCTTCAAAGACTGCACTGTCAGCTAAATGAAAATTCAGAAAAGAGCTTTCTTAATAAATGAAATGCAGAAAGCCATATGCAAAAATTTTGGAAGACAGAGTACCAAGGACGCTAGACAAAGGGGGAGACTAGCAAAGGAAACATTTTTCTCTTCTAGTGAAAACTAGTTGCTTTCACTCAAACATTTCAAGGAAGCAATGACATAAGTTTAAATAAATAGGTGTGATCCTGTGATAAAAGCCACTTCATGATCAGTTCCTTCTGCACTACCAATTTATGATGTAAACTATAAATAAAGAATAATTTGTAAAGATCAATTAGAAAAAGAGTTTGGTCAGTCGGGATGGAAAAATAACAAGAATCACTTGATACAAGTGGAAACACATTCAAGAACAGCATTAGGAGCAACACTGGTACTAGGGGTAACAGGATACATGATTTCACATATGTCAAAATTCTTTAGAGAAAGGCTATAGTGATTCATAATCTCCCACAGGCATAAGATTTCCCATTAATTCATGTCTTTCCAATATCTGGTGTTTTCAGGCTTCTTAATATCTGCCACTTATGCAAGCTACCAAGTGAGTACCTCATAGAGAAGAAAAGCATCTCACTCCTTAGGAATCAGACTTCAGTAAAAAACTGTTGAGTAAAACTGCAGTGAAGTTGCCTCCACTTGAACCAAGATACCCTGTCGTGGTTTTCATTTTTAATTTCAGATCTTCTACTCCCCCATCCACCTTTCCATTTTTCTACACTGCCTTTTCTACTATGCCATATTGTCTTTTAAACAACAGAATGCTAGATCACATTTACTTTCAACTAGCATGGAAAAAAAGCAATGAGAATTCCAAAGGGTGGAAAACATAACAACACAATTTTGATTAAATAATTACATAAAAATAAGAATAACTGTTCTCAAGAGTCCACAACTAACTTGGAGAAAGGAAAATACACATTGTAAGTATTCAATAAACATTTGTATTTATGAGCAAATGATTGACTAAAGGAAAAATGGGAAAATTTTAAAATCATAAAATAGTGAAATACATTATAATAATGCACACTGATACTTCTAATTACAAAAATTAACGTTCTAAACTTAAGTGATAAATCCAAATAAAGCTAAAGCTGAGGTATAAAAACCAAAGAAAAGAGTAGAAAAATACTAAAAGCCTTAGTGGTTTGAGGTTCCACAAGTCCAGTATTCTATAATGAAATTCTATAATTGGTTTGAGAAGTAAGTTGCAATTTGTGTCAAGGGCTAATTTAAAGTCTATAATCGTCATTTACTTATCAAAGAATTAACTTACCTGTGGGTCATATAATATACCTGCCAATTCGATTAAGAGATATATAGAGAATGAATGAATGATATACTATTTATATCATGTAATAAATCTTCTCTAGTTGCTATCAATAAAAAATTAAAATTCTGAATGAAAGTAGAAACCAAATAAGTAGACAAGTAGGAGTACGATCAAGCCTTGAAACAACTCTAACAAAGCAACATAAATATTATACTAAAAAAACTGTCAACAACTATAATACATTAAACTCTACCAGTCTTCTATAAGAAATGTATTTTAAATGTGAAATAAACAGTATAATACATTTTTCCCTTAGTTTATGTTAAAATTTTTCTATAAGAAAAATCTCTTGAAAAACAGTTATTGACAATACCACTAAATAGCCTTCATAGGGTCTCTTCTATACTTGAAACAAATGTAAACATAAGGATTCCACTTATTCAAACTGTAGTCTAACTTAGCAGTAAATGATGGCATTAAATCTAGATTAGAAAATGCCTATAATGATTAAAGTATTTTCTCATTTTCCTAACAATTAAAAACACTAAGAAGAAATCAATTGTAATTGTAGAAGAGTGTGAACACTAATTACCAAAGCTGGCTGATATATATGAACAGCACCATGTAATACAGCAATTCTGTATGTTCTAATTCATGTATTTTAAATATCTGTGTGCACATATGTATATAACCTATATTAAGTAAACAAATGGAGAAAATCTTAATTCTCTTAATCCTGGAATTCTAAAATAAATTTACTTGTTACAAATTTTGTTACATCAGATTTCTTAAATATTAATACCACTTCTTTAATTTTTTATTGTATGATGGTTATTTCTTATTTTAATTTATATATTTATGTTTTTACATTCAAAACCAACTAGGGAAGGTAATCTAGTGGAAAACAATGGTTACTTAAATAAGAGATTGGAATTTAACTTCTCATAATGGTATCAATTTAGTGTCTTGTTTAATGAGGAAGTAGAAAGCTCCAGTTCTGAACTGAATGTGTTTTGGAAAAGCACAGACATTATTACCTGCCCAATTCAGTAGCTTTTGTTTAACTGTTATTCCAAATGCCTCAAATGTTACAGGAGTTATCTTAGAAGGTTAAAGTGTTATTCTAAGATATCCTTAACTTTCAGTGAACCCACAAGCTCCTGTTCTTTTATATGAAAATAGAGCAAAGTATACATACAATGGTTCTTTACAGAGAAAACATACAAATAAAATTATATTAGTTATCTACATCCCAAAATTCCATTTCTAAATTGTGATCACAAATATGTAACAGTAAAGTTACCACCTTAATATTTTTAAGTGAACAGTACAGTAGTGTTAACTATTATATTCATATTGTTGGGAAAATCAATTAGTACTCTTATTGAGAACAGTACTGAGAATCGTCAAAAAATTAAAATTAGAACTCTCATATGGTCCTGGAATCCCACTACTTGAATTTTCAAAGAAGCTAAATCAGTATGTTACAGAGACATCTGCACTCGCAAATTCATTGCAGCATTATACACAATATCAAGAAATGGATACAATCCAAGTGTCCTTCAACTGATGAAGGGATAAAGAAAGTATGGCACATATACACAATGGAACACTTATTTGGCAACGGAACAAATGAAATCCTGTCATTTGTGAGAATATGGATGGAACTGGAGGTCACTGTATTAACTGAAACAAGCTATGTCCAGAAAGACAAATATTGCAAAATGTCATCATGTGGAATCTAAAAAGGGTGATCTCACAAAAGCCGAGAGTAGGATGAATGATGGTTACCGGAGGCTGGGGAGAAGACAGTAGAGCAAAGAATGGGGAGAGGTTGATCAATAGTGGAAAGTTAGTTTGGGAGGAGAATCAAGTAATGGTGTGCGATTGATAGCAGCATGACTATAGATTACAACTACACATTTTACGTTTCAAAAACCTAGAAGAATTTTAAACATTTTTACCATAAAGAAATGATAACTATTTGAGGAGACTGACATGTTTAACCTGATTTTGACATTGTACAATGTGTACATGTATCAAAACATCACTTGTTACCCCATTAATATGTACGATTTTTATATTTTCATGTAGTAGTTAAAGGTTTAGTTTAAAAAAAAAACATATTAAATTTACCACCTTAACCTTCTTCAAGTGCAGTACTATTAACTACTAGTTACGCACCATTATCTAACACATCAATGAAAACTTTTCATAGCAAAACAAAGTTTGTATCCATTGAACAACTGTCCCCCACCCCATCACACTGAAAAGTACCTTTTAAAAGGTGTTGAGGGCTTAGAATTTTTTTTAATGGAAGCATCACACATTGTTGTTTTCCTACAATCATAGCATCATACTTAACTAGGATTTATAATAGATTTCACATAAGTCACCATAATATTATCTCTTTTTTTCTTTCTTTTTCATCCTTGCATTCTGGGGATTAAAACCAGAGATGCTCTACTACTGAGCTATAAAGTCAATCCTCTGTTTCTTTGGTTCTTTTGGTTTTTTGAGATAGGGTGCCATGAGATTGCTGAGGCTGGCCTTGAACTTATGATCCTACTGCCCCAAACTATAGGACTGGGGGTATGATTCAAGCAGCTGGAATTACAGGTATGAACCACCATACCCAGCTCAAAACCATATATTTGAATGTGATCAAATCTTTCAGTTTTTGAAATCATATTCGTTCAGGGACCTGCCAATTCTCAAAAGACAAGAAGTCATTAGTGTAAATGAGAAAGACAGATTATGTGTCAGCAATTTTTTCTTGTAAAAAACCAGAGTGAATATTTCAGGCTTTGTGGGCCACATGGGTTATGTTGCAATTATTCAGCTCTGCAATTGTAGAGCAAAAACAGCAAGGAGCACTACATAAGCAGATGAGCATGACTGTGTCAGTAAAAATGCTGTCACAAAAACAGGTGGCAGGAGGGATGTCTGCAGGGGGCCAAGGTATGACTACCCCTGAGACGGATCAAACAGAGAAAAAGCTGGGAAGAGGTTTAGAGAGGGACAGGACTAGGGAGCAAGAAAGAAAATCAAAAGAAGTATTTAGGAATGACTATTACCGAGAATAAGTCGCTACTTATGAGGCTGACATTGTCTGTTCCATTGATTAACTTTGATTGTGACAGACTGAAAAATCGATTTTTTTTTAATGACTGGTTTCAACACTGACTGAACTCTTGGCATTCAGTACATCAGCATAAATAATGGAAATATTGATCTTCAGCAAGTACCTCACAGGACTTGACTTACCTCAGTAATGGATGGAATATGACGGTAATGTTTCTGGCTCCAGGTTTGCAGACAAATTTTGTTCCTCCACCTTCAATTAAGTTGTCATCAGGACCCCCTTTCAGAAAAAAGAAAAAGAAGATAGTTAGCTCACTGGAAGTTTTATAAATAAATAAACTGGGCCTATATACCTGGGTGGTATAATGTCATAAGGACCATCTTTGAAAATTGTTTTCTTCAATATCTACAGAATTGTCTTAAGTGATTTAATCCAGCCTTCTCATTTGAATAAATATGGATTAGGATGTCTACTTGGGAATAAGAAAACGGAATCTAGTAAGAATTAATGCAATATTTAAAGCGACACCACAAGGTTATAACTCAGTTGAGGTTAAAATATATATCCCTTATCAACAATGTCTCTCTCCTCCTTCCTTGGGGAAGAAAAAAGTTCCACTCAAAATTTTTTCATGTTGTAAGGATTGGAGCAGAGGTTTGTATAAACCTACCTGATCATATTTCATCAGATCTAAGACCCCAATGGTTATAAAATATACTATTATTTTATGTACCACTAGAAAAAAAAGTCCTAAGAAAACTATACACTGTTTTCTTAAAAATCTTTATTATTTTCTTATTGAAAAGCTTCTTTGGCTTTTAAACTAAATGGATGTTTTCCATTAATCTCTCTTGCACATTCAATATGTAAATGTAAGAAAAACAAATTCCTGAGGCAGTCTTTTGGAGATTGAACCCAGGGACACATTACCATTGAGCTACATTCCCAGACATTTTTTTTTTTAACTTTTTATTTTGAGACAGGGTCTTGCTAAGTTGCCCTGGCTGGTATCAAAGTTATGAAATTCCTTCCTTAGCTTCTTGAGTAGACAGGATTATAGGTACACACCCCCACTTGGCAGGTTAAACCATTCTTAAAGCTTTATGATGTTCAAAGGCTTGGGCCTGGTTGCAGCTGAGTGGTAGAGCACTTGCCTACTTGCCTACCATGTGTGAGGCACTGTTCATCCTCAGCACCACATAAAAATAAATAAATAGAATAAAGGTATTGTGTCCATCCACAACTTAAAAAAAAAGGTTTGTTCTTCCAAATGAATATGACTCAGAGTTGTCAATGTCCTTGGGTTCTAAACAGTGTCATTCTTCGTCACCAAGAGTGTAGATTTTTAAAGGAAATACTCCACGTTGCATCTTCCAGTACTTAGTTCCAAGCAGGTGATGGCCATTCTGAAAAGTTTAAAGTTGATTCTTTCCTGATGCTATTAGAAGGTCTAAGGAGAAGCTTTTCCTTTACCAGCCAGAATTCATATTCCTTCCTCAAATCATCCTTAATTGGCTAATTAACTGAAACACTGAAGGGACAGGGTGCCTCACATTCTGTGGCATCATGATTATTTTCTGAAGGAAGATGGCCAGTTAGATGCCACTGATTTAAGATATTTCCTAATTTCAGAGAGTTCAGAATATAAAAAGATGTACATAACGTGGGATGTTGGGAGAAATGCTTCCAACCCTCCTCCTGTTTCTTTCCACTTAAAAATGAAATTCAATTAATATAATCCCTGACTTTTCTCTCCTGTTATCTACACTAGGGGCAGTGAAGTAATTCCTCTGATTGGTAAATACTGAGAAGGAATATATATGAATTCAAATAGATGATTTCCAATGGTTTCTAAATAATCTGAAGTGCTATGATTTTTGGTACTCGGTAATTAAATTCAGACCTGATTAACCTAACTCCAGTCAAGCAAATCCCTTCTTACAATATAACGAAGGCATGGTGTGACTGACCACCTGCATGCCTTGGCCACACTGAGCTGCCAACTGGAGGGCTTTCTCTCCTCCTACCATTCCTTTAGGTCCCTGTCTGGCACCAAACTGCCAAATACCCTCCCAAAGTTCACAATTACATTAACAGGAACTGTAGAAAAAACGCTGATGAACCTTAACACAGGACACTTCCAATACTCTTACATGTTAAAAGTTTATGTAACTTATTTCCACATGGAATGTAACCTGTTAGAAAGTCTTTATAGAAGCACACATTTTCTGAATGAATGGAGAAAGAGAGACCCATATGAGCATAACGTTATTAGAATTAGATGATAAAATATATATGAAACTACTTTTCAAACTTAAAAAGCCTAACAAACATAAGGAATACTCTCTAATGACAGTAATTAAGGAATAAAGATAATAAAACAAAAGACACAAAATAAAATGTAAAGCAGAGGAGTCACAAGAAACATGAGTGACACGAAGATTTGACTGTGAAATTAAAGGCACAATGACAGTCCGTGAAGCTAGAGACTAATAATCGTTTGATTTGGTGTAAATCTCCGCTAGCTACAGAATGACAAAAGCTGATTCACAAAGTGGGATAAAGCTAAATAGGATGTCAAGTTTGGGCAGCAATAGGAAAAGAGAGACTCTTCTCCCAGGATCCTAAAATTCCATCTATAGGATCCTGGTATACTCTCGCAGTTCTCCATCAAGTGCCAGCAACACTACATTTCATGTGATTTCCTCTTTATACCAGAAGTCCAAATCTTATAAATGTGTTCCCCAAAAGTATATTTTGGAAACTTAGTCTCCAATTCAACAGTGTTGGGAGGTAGCACCTTTACCATGAGAGCAATCATGAATGGATTAAAGCAATTATCCCAGGAGTAAACTGGTTATCAAGTGCTGCTGGAACCTGTTTCTGTCATTCTCTCTTTGGTTTTCTACCAAGGGATGATGTAGCAAAAAGTTCCCCTGCCCCTTGATCTTGTGCTTCCCAGCCTCCAGAACCATAATTCAAAAGGGTTCTGCTCATTATAGACTACTCAGACTTCAGGGAGAAATGGATTAAGACACTCAAGTACCAATGAACAGAACCCACCCAGTGAAAATATTCTTGACAAAAAAGCTGTCAGACTGAAAGTAAAGGCCAAGACCAGAGATTATGAGGTATGCGAGCCTCTGCCCACTGAGATCTACTCTAGCATTTAGGTGTTCTGGTTGAGAAACAAAACTCATCTCTCCTCACATGCTTTGCCCATAATCAAATCTGGGAGCTGCTCTCACGATTTAAGAAGCATGCTGCTCAATGCTGAGCAGAGTGTCCAATGGGCCAGCGTATTTCTCTCTTGCATTCATTGTGCTTACAGTCTAATCTCAACAGTGGAGGCCAGGTGATCAGCACCAGAGAAAAACACTCACTGAAGAAGGACGGTTGGAATAGAAGGGAATCTGAAAACAGCGTTGCAGGTAGAACACACAGAGAAAAGGAGGGAAGCAAGGTCCAGATGGACTTCCTGCTTTCGGTGAGGAGGAGAAGGGTTTGACAGACTCTCCCAGGTGACTGCAACCAGCACCAAGGCCATCTGACAGCATCTTAGTGCTCCCAGGCTAGTCCCTTCCTTCAGAATTCATTTGCTTCTCAGAAATTAGCTTCAAAATTAATTTATTCTTTGATTCTCCCTAACTAGGATTTGCTGTCATTGATAATGAATACAGTCATCTTAATCAAGCAGAAATAGAAAACCAAAGCCTCAGATAGAAATGGTAACAAATATTCTCCTTGAAGGAACCACAGTATAGTGGGAAGAATCAATAAGAACGTGTGAGATACCAGATCTGCTATTTAATTAGAAGTATAAGTGTGGGGAAAAAATTAAATTCTCTGAGCCTCAGCTTTCTCATTTATAAAGTGAGGGCTACAATAAAATCAAAGGTATGTGGTGGTGTTTAAATGAGATAATACCCACAAGGGCATGTACTACAACATGCAATATCCACTATATCTCAAGTAAATGGTGTCTACTTTTCTTTAAAGAATTTTCAAACTGTTAAGGATCTAAGTGACCTCTCTCTCTCTCTCTCTTCCTCTCTCTCCCTCTCTCATTCTCATTATTGGATATAAACTAGAAAAAAATGGTTAAAATTAACAGAAGTGGTGTTCTTGTTACTTTAGGCAACAAAGTACTATTCAATATCATTAATGAGACCAACTTTACCACAAATGCATAAAACCTGCCTGTTATTTTGGGACAATAATACTGCAGTGATAGGTTAAGAAAATTGATGGAAACATTTGCTGCATGACTGAATGAAAAATGTCTTTTTCTATTCTTAATTTTTCAATTAAAAGTAATCAATATCAAACATATAGATGCTGACATTACGAATACCTTGTACCAAGTGCTTAAATAAATAGTACAGAAATTGATAGTGACATTTATTAAGCTACAGAAAGCAGCAAGCCCCATCTGATATTTTTAATGTGTCCTGGATTTAAAGAACCACAGTGAAGGTGAATTCTTTCACAGTAAATCTTCTGCTCCAGAAATACAAAAAACACATACAGAACCATAAATATGGAATTCCTGATTGCATCAATAAAGAGGGTCTTTAATTGAAGAGTTGGGTATCTAAGAGTTCCCTGAATTCACAGCTGTCACCTTGCCAGATGGGTTCTTTACGTTTTTTAGCAGGTGCCTATTATTAAGGCATAACTTATCATTATGACTTTCTACAGTTGCCACTATACTTGTAATGGGTCTGTGGATGTAAGACTCTGGGGTTTGGTGTTAACAAGAAAATAAATGTAAAAGCCTTAGCCTTTCCTTCAAATGTGCTAAAGTTTAACAAATCAGGATTGGTTATGGTATTACGTTTTGCTCCAGGGTGACTTGTTTTGAGGCCCAGGAAGAAAAGTCAGGCAGAAGTCCTCCAAGGACAGAATCATCAACTCATACCTAGGGTATAACTGACAACTGCAAAACCGTTTTCTTCATGGATGGATCTCTTGTTTCTAGAAAAATTTCTAGCACATGATAACCACTCAATAAATATTTGTTGAATGAATACATGAATAAACAAGTGAACAAACAATAAAGCAATAAAGGTATATTTTATGGATCAAGTGATTTTACCACAAACAATCTTTAATACTAGTAGCTGTTCTTACATGAAATATGTTCGGTGAGAAATCCCAAGTTTCAACAAAGGGCTCAAAAGGTATATTGAGAAAACTGTATTTATTTGGGTTTGTGTCTGTGTCCTCTGTTCTGTACCACTGATCTACCTATTTTGGTGTCAATACCATGCCGTTTTTGTTACTACTGCTTTGTAGTATAGTTGAAGTTCTGGTATTGCGATACCCCCTTTTTCATTCTTCCTGCTAAGGATTGCTTTAGCTATTCTGGGTTTCTTATTCATCCAGATGAATTTCATGCTCTATTTCTGTAAGGTACGTCATTGGGATATTAATTGGAATTGCATTGATTCTGTATAGCACTTTTGGTAGTATGGCCATTTTGACAATATTAATTCTGCCTATCCAAGAACATGGGAGATCTTTCCATCTTCTAAGGTTTTCTTTAATTTCTTTCTTTAGTGTTCCATAGTTCTCATTGTAGAGGTCTTCCAACTCTTTTGTTAGATTGACTCCCAAGTATTCTATTTTTTTCCAGGCTACTGTGAAGGGGGTAGTTTTCCTAACTTCTCTTTCTGAGGATTCATCACTTACATATAAAAATGCAATAGACTTATGAGCATTGATCTTATATCCTGCTACTTTACTGAATTTACTTATGAATTCTAAAAGTTTTCTGGCAGAATTTCCCAGTTCCTTTAAACATATAATCATGTCATCGGCAAATAGGGATAGTTTGAGTTCTTCTTTTCCTATTCGTAGCCCTTTAATTTCTTTGGTCTGTCTAATTGCTCTGGCTAGAGTTTCAAGGACAATGTTGAATAGAAGTGATGAAAGAGGGGATCCCTACCTTGTTCCAGTTTTTAGGGGGCAGACAAAAGAGCCAAAAACGTACAATGGAGAAAAGATAGCCTCTCCAACAAATTGTGCTGGGAAAACTGGAAATACATATGCAACAGAATGAAACTAAACCCCTATCTCTCACCCTGCACAAAACTGAACTCAAAATGGATCAAGGATCTTGAAATCCCAGACCAGAGACCCTGCATCTTATAGAAGAAAAAATAGGTCCAAATCTTCAACATGTCGGCTTAGGATCAGACTTCCTTAATAGGACTCGCTTAGCCCAAGAAAAAAAAGCAAGAGTCAATAACTGGGATAGATTCAAACTAAAAAGCTTTCTTTCAGCAAAGGAAACTATCAGCAATGTGAAGAGAGAAACTACAGAGTGGGAGAAAATCTTTGCCACTCATACTTCAGATAGAGCACTAATTTCCAGAATATATAAAGAACTCAAAAATCTCTACACCAAGAATACAAACAACCCAGTCAACAAATGGGCTAAGGAAATGAACAGACACGTCACAAAGGAAGATCTACAAGCAATCAACAGATACATGAAAAAATGTTCAACATCTCCAATAATAATAGAAGTGCAAATCAAAACTACCCTAAGATTCCATCGCACCCCAATTAGAATGGCGATTATCAAGAATACAAGCAACAACAGGTGTTGGCGAGGATGTGGGGAGAAAGGTACACTCATACATTGCTGGTGGGGTTACAAATTAGTGCAGCCACTCTGGAAAGCAGTGTGGAGATTCCTCAGAAAGCTTGGAATGGAAACACCATTTGACCCAGCTACCCCACTCCTTGGCCTATACCCAAAGGACTTAAAATCAGTATATACAGAGATATAGCCACATCAATGTTCATAGCTGCTCAATTCACAATAGCCAGATTGTGGAACCAACCTAGATGCCCCTCAATTGATGAATGGATAAAGAAACTGTGGCATATATATATAATGGAATATTACTCAGTCATAAAGAATAATAAAATTATGGCATTTGCAGGCAAATGGATGAAACTGGAGAATATCATGCTAAGTGAAATAAGCCAATCTCAATAAACCAAAGGATGAATGGTCTTGCTGATAAGCAGATGAAGATACATAATAGGGGGTAGGAGGGAGGCAAAAATGGAGGAAGGAGGGACTGTATAGAGGGAAAAGAGGGGTGGCAGGGAGGAAAAAAATAACAGAATGAATCAAACACCATTACCCTGTATAAATGTATGATTACACAAATGGTATGCCTCTACTTCATGTACAAACAGAGAAACAAGTTGTACCCCATTTGTTTATAATAAAAAAAAATTTAAAAAGGTATATTGATTATTTATAGAAGAAAATCTTCCAAATAGTAATAAACTGATTATCCTACCATAGAGAATTACTTCTCAAAGAAATGCCTTGCTAAGATTTCATTACTCAATTATATTTTGTTCTTGGTTAGCATTAACTTTGTACCATATAATTAACATAGGTGCTAAGTGTTACCCCTGGATATGTAGAAAGAGGTAAGAGGGGAGAAAGGGATTCATATTTATCAAACAAATAACTAGGAAAGTGGCACTTGCTGACTCCTTTATATAAAATATTTAATTTGGTCCTAACGATATCCCTGCAATATTAGTATCTAACAGAGATGAAGAAACGGAGGCTTGTAGTGGGGAAGGGAGGTAAACGTCTTGCTCAAGGTCACACCCATAGGAGACTCAGTATTCAAACTTCAGGCTGTCTTCCCCGAGAAATTTTTTTCAGCCATGTTAGTATCCTATTATTTGTTTAGTATATGTTATGTTTCTGAAGTACTCAGAGGGTGAACAAGGGGATACAGAGGCGGGTGACACAAGGAAAGTTCAAAACAGAGCACTAACCCTGTTTTGTGATATTATCACACACAAAGTGCACTCCTCCACAGAGACAACGCCGACAGCAGCGTGCTATTCTAGCCAATACAAAAAACATACGGTGGACTAGAAGTGTGACCAAGAGCAACCATACTTCTTTATACAAAACTAATGAAGGGGCAGTGATTCTGAATCCCTCCCCTCTCATGCAGTCGGAGCAGCAAGACCATGTCTCCTGATCCCCAGCAGCAGATAAGCCTCACACTGTGGCGAAGCACTCCTTGCAGGGCCAGGGACCTGAAGGGAGGAAGAGAGGAAAGGGCGGGACCTCCAGGGAGGGAATTTTGGAGAGTTTATCTGTCAATCCCAAAACACTAAGAGAAACTCAATTTTTTTCTGTTATTCCTTACAAAAAAAATCTTCTCTGGCTGGCTTTTTATGGTCACCACATGTCATTCCCACCTCCCTAATCCTAAGGCCTATACAATGTCTTACTATTTCCTCTTGTCACACAAGAAGAGTGGAGTCCTACAGAAATCATCTCGGGAGTTTTGAATTTTAACAACAAAAGAAAAAGGGAAATACAAAGTTCAACGAGTGTCAAAAGTTTCATAATAGAAGGAGCAGTCCTAGTCTGTAAATGGAATAGACTTTCATTCCACCCTTCCCTTCCCTTCCTTCTTAAAACTTGTCTCTATTTCTCTTGTGCATGTAACACTTTGGAATCCGAAGCATGAATCTTGGGCTAGTACTCAGGAAACACCCCACCCCACCCCCAAACACCACAATTTAATATGCAGGTAGGAGCCCTGGGAGAAAAACAAGTGAGGGAGTAGGTTCTTGTGGCATTCAAAAGCATAATAAAGTAAGGTGACAAACATCACGCAGGATGTCACTCTTGCCTCTCACAGGCACCGGTGGTCCTCACTAAGTGAAGCAGAGTCCTTTTCGGGCTTTATGTAGCTATAATGGTTGCAGGAAACAGAAAACATCTTTCTTGCTCCATGTTCTTCCTTTATTAGGATTTGTTCAATAAAAAACAAACAAAATCAACAATGCTTTCTTGAACATTTTATCAGGGTAATTTCATCATACAAAACAGGGGTGGGGTGAAGCAGCAAAGAATTAGGAGCTCAGGAAAGTTCAGCAAATTCATGCTTAATTTCCTTAGTGGTTAGAATCGTAAGGGAAGTAAAATGAACTGAACTTTGAAAAAGAATGAAAGAAAAAATATTGATTAAGGATTCCTTGATAATTTTTTATGCTACCAATAGCCCAGCTGTGATAAACTATCTGGAATTTATAGTATCACTATAATTATATGACATTTTAGAGCAGTAAAGTAAGAGTGGAAATGACTCAGAGTCAGAGTCAGGGATCTATGGCAGAAGAAGTAGAGGGAAAATACTGAAGGTTCTGATGAGACGGAAATTCATGTGATTAACTACAGAGAGTGAAGCCTTGTAAGAAAAGAAATGAGGCTGGAAAGGAGTTGGCCCAAAAAAATGGAGGAAGCTGATACTTGGGGATCTCTACAAGGTCACAGTATTTAAGGCTGATGTCAGAATGAGAGAGGTTTGAAACTTGGCATGGTAGAGTATGCCTGCAATCCCAGCAACCTAGGAGGCTGATGGAGGAGAGCAAGTTTGAGGTCACATTGGGCAAATCAGTGAGACCCTGTTTCAAAATAAAATGGTTGGGGATGTAGCTCAGTGATACACCTATCATGACAGAAGCATAGGACTCAAGTCCTATTAACTCCCTTCCTCCCCCCGGAAAAAGGACAAAAGGAATGGGAGGTTGAAGGTAGATGGTTGGAATTATATCCCTCCTCACCTCCCCTGTAAGGAGCCACAAGAGCCCCTCTTCCAAATTAGAAATGTAGACGGGGAGGAGTAATTCTGATGTTTCATGTTTTGCGTAAGCAAATTTGGGGATAAGGGTAAGACACAGGAATGAAGGAAATTCCAAGGGTCTCAACATAGAGGAAAAAAGGGAAGAACCTTTTGATCTTCCTGGAATCACACGCAAGTCTAGGAAATAATGAAGATAAAAGGAGTCTAAATTGGGGACTACATACTAATGGGTTATTATGAGAAGGATATATACTATATGTTTTGAATAAAAAGAATAGTACATTATATATGTGTGGCATCTTGTATCTGCTGGAAATTTCCATGTGAGCAGACTGCTAGACACTGGATGACTCATCTTAATTCTGCTTTGAGTAAAACCATCACTCCTATATTTTTGGTTAGAGGCCATGAAATAATTCTTATAAAGAGGACTGGGATATAGGTCATGGGTAAAGTGCCTGCCCAGGCATGAGGCCCTGGCTCAATCCTCCCTCTTTCTCTCTCTCCGTCTCCCACCCCCACCCACCTCTCTCTCTCTCTCTCTCTCTCTGTCACACACACACACACACACACACACACACACACAAAATGACATCTTTTTGAAGCTCAAGAACTGAATACATTCTAATAAGTGAATTTTATAATAATCTGTTATTTATTTGGGGACAGTCTCTTGATGAAAAAAAAAAAAAAAATAGAACCAAAAGGAAAAAACACGCTTCCTATTTTCTTCTCAACAAACAAGTTTGGGAGGACAGGATGATGTGGAAAACAAGAAAATGAAGCCACAGATTTTCAGGTCAGTAAGAGCTCTTCCTGAGCCATCAGTGAACTGTGTTCATCAGGTTCTCCTCCATAAGCCCAAGTCAAAGAGGGATCCATTAGCAGCATGTCTGGAGTCTAAAATGGCATTCTTCACAAAGAGCAAAAATGTAAGACATGAGTCGATTACAAAAGGACCTGCAGTCTTGCATGCATATTTTTAAACTGTTGATCAATAAGGCACAAGGGAACTTTGATTGACCATCTTTGAGGGGCATTCCTATCTTAGTGACATTATCCTCCAATGAGCTTTATTTTAAGGCTACAGCAGGAGATTGTATTGATCTTTTCTTCTCCTTTCACTTTTTTAACTAGTTTTAATTACCTTGAATCTATTAAATACATTTTAGTTGGCTAATGGGGTATAGCTCAGAATCCTCATTGTGCAAAATGGGGTCTCTACCTTATTTATCCCATGTTTGATTTCTTTCACGTACAATATTTTTAACGTTGTAGAAATATCAGTATTTCATTTCTTTTTATGACTGAATAATATTCTAATGTGTGTATATAACATTTAATTTATCCTAATTTATTTAATTTATCCTAATTTTCATGAGCTAATAAGTTCATAGCATGAATAATCCTGCTATGAACGTCCATGTACATACAAGTTTTTGTATGAAAGTATGTTTTCAATTTCTTGAGTATATGAATCTGTTTAGCTTTTTAAGGAACTGCTAAATCATTTTCCAAAGAGGATATATCCCAATACTAGGGTATTTTAAAAAAATTTTTTTATTAGAGCTTAATGGTTGTACATAGTAGTTAGGGTCATCCCTGACAAACTCATACATGCATGGAAATAGATTTCAATTCATTAATTACTAGCTGTTCAACAGAAAATTGAGGGGCGTGGGATCAGTGGTCAAAAAGCAGGCACTATTAGTATTTTGTTTTTCAGAAGAAATTTTCCCAGCAGCACCAGCTCTCTGGCCTATCTCCTGCCAGGGTGGCTCAAAAGATCATTGAGAAAGATATAACGGATGACGGACACAACAGGAGCATATGGGATTGGTGCAACTGGGAACCTCGCCACTACCTACACTGCTTCCACCTGATCAAAACACACTCTGAGTTTTCTCTCTTTAATCAATTTCAAATTGCAGAAGTCTGAACTGTTCACTCAGGAGTGCCTGTTAAAATAAGCCAGAGTAATACAGAAGACAACAGACATAATGAAACTCCCTAATCAGATGAGACTACTTTAGTGCTCATACATACCTGACCTGCAGGTATGTTCGCTTAGTTGGAAACTTCCAATGGTGGCTTGCCAGTTGGGTGGTAGATTTATGATGCAAAGAAGCCTCAAAATGAGAACAGATTGAGCCCATTGGATTTATTTTGCCTATGAAATTGTCTACAAGGGAGTTCACTAGGAATGTTTAATGTATAAATATGTGAATCCATATTAAAGAAATGGTGTTGTTAAATGCTTTTATTATCTTTGCACACAGAGATGTGCTTAAATCTAAGTACTCCCAAAGTTGGGAAATAATTATTTTGAAGGAATCAATGTGACAAATATGAAGTATAATAATACAAAATGACTAAGAGAAGCAGAAGAGATGCAGGGCTCCTTAAATACAAATTTAGAGTCAAAATACAAGTTGCAAAACATAGTGGCATTTAGCTTACTGACAAAGATAATCAGTGCTGGCATCCAAACAGAACTAGCATTATTTCATGGCTCATTGAAAGCATCTGGATACTGAGGCACAGGTGGCGTTAAATAACGTTACCAGCAAACTCACAGTCACTGTTTAGGTTTAATTAGCAACAGTCAACTTTCCACAGCAAGTCTTATGACATTTTCATGAAATTCAAGTCAGTCTTCCAAGTCAGCTAAATATGATCCATGACATGGTCAGTAAAATTATAGGTAGTAGAGGCATTTGTTTTACTGTCTATGTGTAGAGAATAACATAGGATTGTACTTACCTAATGTCTAGCAAATAACTAATGAAAATAATCAGTATTTTACCATCTATCCAGAATGCCCACCCCGAAACTCTCTAATGACCAATGTTCTTTTATCCTCAGTGAAGTTTTATATATGTAACAACAGGAAACACAATCCTCTCCTACTTTTCTACAATTGAAATAGTGATAATAATCACAGGGAAAAAGGTAAGTTTTCTATGTCTGAAGTCTTTATCTCTATCCTTCACTGATTATAAGAAGATCAAAGTCAGATCCAATTTTATTTGCTCATATATCTAGTATACTTTTACTTTAGACTTATCTTCAAATTTTTTATTTTCATTTGAATAGGCATGACTGTTGTAAATCACATACCTAAAACTTTAATATTTTACATTTTGTTTGGCCCTAAAATTGCAATCCTGGTAATTTACTCTTAACCTCCATAAAAAATAATATGGAAGAACTAAAGAATTAATTGGCAAAACAGACATTCATCACAGAATAGTACATTAACGTAAAAAAAGAAAACACTTAAAATGAAAAAAATTGGCAAGATAAATCTAAGTATACAAATAAATGTACAAATACATATGCATATGTACATATACATAACTGGAATATTTTATGCCCATTAAAAGTACACAAATTGCAATAAGGCAAGAAAAAATATGAAACTATTACCACAAAAGTTTGATAATTAAAATCATAACACGAGATGAGCCTGTGTGATGAGTCTGATAATTGCACTCTTGGAAATGTTTGCTGATCTGGTAATTTTGCATTTCAATTCTGCTAAATCATGACTTCTTTTTCCTGTTTTGTACATTGTGTGTGTGGTGTTATAAGTTCATATTCCATAGAAATTTATCTGTAGCAATTCTTTAAGGACACATTTGAAGAGAGGTTCCACCAGAAAGCATCTGTGGCAGCTTCTGCTACTCCTCCGAAGGGAACTATCAACTTAAAACCCACTCTGAATTCAAGTAGCACTTCGAAATTTTCTCACACCAGAGGATATGTGTTTAGATAACAAATCTAGTTTTCAGTTCTCTAGGGAGTTTTCCTCCCTTCAGCCTACCATAAGATGGCTGATTTTCTTACCATCTCCTACAAGGGGCAGGAAGATGATAGGACAGGGCTGGTGTGTTCAGAAGATCTATATACTTTATGTGAACTATGGGGTGCTTTCTTCTAGTTTCCCCAGGTGGGGGTCCTGCCCTTTGCTTCTGTTCACCTAGGCTTCACAAGTTGAAAACTGGCTTTGGTGGCACTTGCTCTGTTATCTTTTCCTAGGCCTTATTTGGTTGGTTTCTCCAGAGTGCTGCCTTGCCAGCTCATCAAAGACACTTAATGGATTTTAAAGATCTTATCCAGCATTTTTAGTTTTTTTCAAAGAAAAAGTAATGGTGGTACCAGTCCTTTTGCAACCTATTCTTTTCACAAAGGTCTAGAAATAACTTTCCCCTCAGAATTCATTTTTCTGGTGAAAGTATCTTCAGATTATACCATATATAACTATGACTTTTTTGGTTTTTGTCAATTCTCATAGTCAAACTAAATAAGGATTCCAATGAATTCAAGAAAAATGATAGATTATAAGCAGAATATAGCACCTGCTCTAAATATTATCAGTTAACATGATACAGAGAAATATAACAATATATAATGAAAGTTAACATAGATATAAAATCAGATATTAGGGAAATAAATTTCTCTTTCTTACTTGATATCAAGTGATTTTGGGGCATCAAGTAAGCTGCTTAGTCTCTCTGAGTCTTCTATTTCTCATCAATAAAGGAAGGCAAATGAACCGTAGTGTGCTCTCAAGAAATCTTTTCATCTATGAATTTTGATTTCCTAGATTATAAAATTTCCTTTATAATGTATTTTACCCATTAGTCTTATTTACATTCTTTCTCATACTGCATAATCTGATAGAGTAATACTGTTGTCATCAAAATTTATTCCAATTATAACCACTGAAATAGCATATGCAGTAATTTTATTGAGATTTCTAAAAGAGAATGAACTGTATTTTTTGCTTTGGTATATTAGTTATGCTTCAGGAAAAAATAATTGGTATTATTTTGGGCTGACACTTTTATAGACCTATATGACTATTTTATGCTCTCATTCTTTGTTGGGAAATATTTCAGATTCTGCCCTGACTACCAAAAGAATTTCCCAATAGACCTACTATGACAATTTTATACTCTCATTCTTTCATGGGAAACATTTCAGATTCTGCCAAGACTACCACAAGAATTTCCCAACACAGAGAAATAAAATAGGCAAAAGTCATAGTGAATCTCTGAAATTTGTCTAAGATATTTCTGAATTATTTACTCCAAAACTAGCATCTGAATCCTAAACAAGTCACTATAATTGGTGGTTTCAAAAAAGCAATTCTGAAGGAAACATAGGCAGTGGGAAAAACATAGTGTCATTGTATTCAATAATCTATAATGAGTAACTCAGCATCTCTGTGCCTAGGAACAGGCTGGTGGTAAAATAAGCAAAATTGATAGACATAATTAATGACCACAGGAAGCTCAGGTTATGATTAGGATTTTAAGAAGACATACCAAAAATCATAAAGCCCTTATAAAATATAGCAAAAGAAAAAAAAGGCCTTCAAAAAGAGAACAGCTGCTCTTGAGTTAAGGAACCAACTTATGTAAGCATGATAAAAATCCAAGGGAGAAATCTGAAGTTACATTTGTTTGGTAGAGAAAATGTGGCATTGTTCCTGTACAAAGTAGCCTGATATTAATAATACAAGAAAACAGATTGGCAATGATAGCACATAATACAGAACTCTTAATATTGGTATTCAATAAATACTCCATTTGGCTGATCAAAACTAGTGACTCAATCACAGAACAAAGAAGCTACTTACTAACATTTTCTAAATACATCATGTAAAATTACTGGTACGACCTCTTCCTGGAAGAGTACTTTTCCTTTGTATTTTCTTTAAAGATTGGTTATTCTGCTTTTTAAATGTTGTTTTTCAAAAGTTTAAAATACAGACAAGGAAAAAATAAATAAAATACAGGCAAAGTTTTATTAGAAGAGAATGCACAGAAGAATCACTCGTCAATTTAGCTTAGGAGGGAGCAGAGACATGCAGAGGTCACCAACAAAAAGGCCCTGAAGATGGCGGAGTGACCTGCCTTCAGACCAGTGGCCTCGGATCACAGCTACAGGGAGGCTTTCTTCATCTCAACAACCAGTGCCACCGCAGCGACAGAGAACCAGGGGAGCAGGAGAGCAAAGACGGGAGGCAGAGTGAGTTCAAAAACAAGTGACAAGTGCTCCTTAAGAGCCATCCTGGCAGGGAGGAGGACAGCAGCCTTGGTCCCTCATCCAAGGCCCCATGTCCCCATCAGACTTTCACTCCCACCTCTCCTCCAGCCCTCCCACCTCTCCTCTAGCCCTCCCACCTCTCCTCCAGCCCTCTGCAGTCCCGTATTTCAAAACAAAAAGAATCCCAGTCCTTCTCCCCTCCCACTACTTCCAAGACCTTCCAGGCTACTGCCTTCTCTCTCCTGGATCATGGGTCCCCTGATTGGTCTACCCTTGCCCTTTCTCTTTCAGTGGGATCTTTGACAGGAACGTCAGAGTGAGACTGTTGCTACCAGAGAGTCTGATCCAACTCACGCCTCTCTAGGAGGCTGCAGAGCTCTCCCTTCTCCTTCAGAGTGGCAATACAATGGCCTCTAAGACTCTACCACCTGAGCTGTGGCTGTTCTCAATTCCTCTCCTGCTGATCCTTTCCTGCCCCTGCTCAACACAGGAGGCCTTCCTGCTCTTTGCAAAGGTACTCTGAACGCCTGTGTCTCAGGATCTCTGCTCATCCTCTTCCCTCTACCTGCCAACAGTCTCTCCCATCTGTAGGGTTCACTCTCTCACATCTCTCAATAATCTCATTCTCAGTCAACCCTTCCCTGGCACATGTTATAAAAGGAAAAAAAAATAGAAATAAATTCATTGGAATATTCAATTTAATCAGTAGAAAGCATGTATTTCTATATATCGACAACTAAATTTCCCAGAACTAAGTTCCAGAATTCTGATCATGATATAATTCTGTGAAAGAGGTAACGTACGGGAGGCCCACCAAAATGAAACATTTGCTGAAGCTCACAGCTCAAGCAGACCCATAAAAAACTGAAATCGCATACATCTAAGTGTCTGCATAAGCTTTTTTCCGCTAACAATACAGTTTTCTTAAGTTATTAAATATTTTTTATGAAAATGAGTATGATTATCAACATGGTAGGAAACTGGGGCACATTTACCATTCAATAACTATTTATTAGAAAGCCTGCTATATCCAGGCATTATGTTAGGTGTTGGGAAATAGGATGGATCAGTAAAGACATAGCCCTTGCCCTCATAGGGTAGGCCATGTTGTAAATGAGATTAGCCACCTCGGCTAACTGACATTAAGAATCAGGTAAATAAATATGTAATTATAAACTATCTTCCATGATATGAAAGATTAGACCAAAGTGGCAGGAGTGACATGGATGGGTGATCTCTATAATATTTATCAAGGGCTAATTTACCTCAAGATCAGGGAAAACCTCCCCTTTCAGGAATTTCTATTTACACAGAGACCTAAAAGATGAGTGCTGGTTGATCTCTAGAGTTGGGGAAGGTGTGTTGGAGGCAGCAGTGTGAAGGCACAGGCTCATTCAGGACTTAGAAAACAGCTGGGTGTGGAAGATTAGTGAAGAAACAGTCTGAACAGAGAGGGAAAGCAGGCAGAGTCAGATCACACAGGACCTGAGGGTCACATGAAGTAAAATATAGCTATATTTTTATCATAATGCAGTGAGAAGCTATTAAAGGTTAACAGTAGGGGAGTGATATGACTTAATGGAACTATAAGAAAATCAAGTGTCAAAAACAAAAGTAATCTCTGACACAAAGCCCTCCTTAATTCATATCCCGACATTTGCTACAAAATGTCCTCTCTGCTCCAGAGCAAAGTCTCTGGAATGTCTCTATCAATTCTCTCCACCAAATAGCATGTGGAGTCTTCAGCTTCTGGGACAAGCAACCATCATAAGAAAACAAAACCTCTGACCACTGTAATAAAAGCCAGCACACCTCTTGTTCCTATTTCACTGGCTAATTTCCTTGGGTGGTAATTATCAAACCATTCCTCCAGTATCCCCTCATGCCAACCTCCCAGCTGCTCCTCATTCAGACGTCCTTTTCTGCAGTCTCCAAAACTCCTCACAATTATTCCCTTTTTTTCCCATCAGCACTATTTCTCCACGGGCTTCTGAATGCCTGCTATTTACTCTCACAGGCAGGAGAACTGGCTGTCTAGACTGAGTGGTTTCCCAAGACATGATTCAACCACTGCATCTCCAACATTTGGATAATAACTGTTTAACAACCCTGACTCTTTAGGGGTCTGTCCCTCTGAGCTGTACCATCACACCTTCTTTTGCTACCATTTACTAACTTTTGTTCTGATTCACTATTTTCTTCCCCTAAATTCTTCCAATATTGAGGTGGATGACATCAGTATTAAAGCTCATGGCCCTCCAAACACATAGGCATCTAAGGGCTTTGACATTCTCCTCTCCAACGACCTGCTTCATTCCACTTTAGCCACTGTAGGAGACACAGGAATGCACCCCTCAGAATCTCCTTCAAGGAAGGGGTTGCTTTTGCTGCAGCGAGTGCTGTCAGCCTCAGTCTCCAGTTGTCAGTAACTTCATAGCCAGTCTCTGCAGATTATGCAGAACCTTCCTTGTGGAGGCCATGCCCTTCCTGGGCAGACCACGTCTAGTGACTACATAAACAAGAGGATAAAGTCCCACCCATTTCAGTCAAGTGGCAGGAAAGTTCTCATGGGCAAGATCCACTCCACTGATCCCTGCTCTGTTAGCATAGGCTGTAAAGGGCCTGCCTATCTGGCATTTCTCTGCCAAACTAACTTTCATAGTTGGTGACTCCTAGGAGGTATCTTTCACCTTCATCTCTTTCAGAGTCTGTGTCTAGAGAATCCAACCTGCATCAGTCCCTAATGTCCCCTCTGTCTCAACTGACCTCATATTACCATCGATTATTGCTCCAACTACAAATTTTCCACCCTCCTCCTGCAATCTTCTTTGACACCATCACTTCCAATCTACCGGGTCTTTTCTTGCCTTTCCCCATTTTGTCACCTTCTCTATTTTTCACTTTCTTCTTTGTTCAACCAAATTTCAAGCACTCTTGTCAATGCCACTTTCCTTTCATCAGACCAATCTGGGGAAGGCCAACCCTGGAGAAGCCCAATTACCTGCCTTCATTCTGTTTATACACTGCATGCTGGCCAGCTAAAACAGGGCCTTCAACTCTACCCTGATTATCCACCACATTTCTGCAGATAATTCCCTCGACAACAACTATATCCGCCCTTCTCCATTCTCAAACTCCAGTCTTCACTACGAGCTCCCTCACTCTTTTTTCTTTATACAGATGTCAACAAGTTGGACATCCTTTACTTTCCCATTTGCAGAAAAATCAATATTTCCACATCTACGCCCACTCTAGCCGTCTTCTCAGAACTTTGAACAGAGCTCACCCAACCTAACACTAATACCTAAGAGTCTTAGAACAATTTTAAACTTACTATAAAAATGAAAATTCAGTCTCTCTCAAAATAACTAGAGAAATAAGTTGATAACACCCATGAAACTCTGACAGAAATGTGATATTATTTAATGAGGTGTGACTATAAAGTATAAGACAAGTTCCATAAGTCAGATTTACTTTGGCTAAATTTATTCTTATTACTTATAAAACCAACAATAAATTATTTGGAAATTATAATATGAGAAGAATAAAAAACATAATAAAATATGTAACACACTAAATTCTCTCTCTCTCTCTCTCTCTCTCTCTCTCTCCCCTCTTGTTGGACCTAAGCAATGGAGAATGCTCATTACATATTCAATTCATATGCTACAGTCAAGTGGTTCAACCTAGAGAAAGGCAAACCTGTATGTCTGTAAGTAGGAAAGTATCAAAGTCAAATCTTTATTTATTAAAAATTCTGCCTCTAAATAAGTCTCTGGTGGATAATTCTTCAGAGAGTCAGGCAACATGTCCAGGGCTCTTAACCTTTGTGGGGTCACCAAAGTTTTTCAGAATCTTATCTAAACTATGGATTCCCTACTTAGAAAAATATGCATACAAAAGAAGACAACATTTTATAAACAGTTCCAGGAAGTACATAGACAGTCTTAAGAGCAGAATCCCCAGGTGTAACTAGTAGAGTTTCTGGAATCACAAATTCAAATATTGGAGTCAAACTCTAACTCCACTATTTCCTCTGTCCTTGTTTGATGTATGTGTCCTTGGTCCAGATATTTAAACTTTTCCAACCTTATTTACTTGTCTATAAACAGATAATAATACCTTCCTTACCCTCATGGATTTTTTTATAGGGAACAATTAAATGTGTGGGGAACTTGCTATAATTTTTTTGGTAAAATTATAATTACAAATGCTAGTTATTATAACATAGAAACACGGATATAAGAATTTTGCTAATTTCCCCTATGAAGAAGTTGTAAGAGTCAAATCCTTACGGGAAAGCAGGTTAAATTTTTATACTTTTATTCTAGTATTAAAAAAATAGTAGAATAAATGGGAACAACTGAATTAGAAGAATGGAGGTGTGGGAAGGAATATGATGACAAACTTCAGATATGTCAAGTGCTATGTATGAAAAAGGAGTGAAGATCATTTTCTGTGGTCTTAGAAGAGAAAATGAAGACAAATAGGTGTGAACCTTCAGTTAGGAGGAATTAGTAGGCTACAACAATTTGAAATATATTATGAAAGAACTAGAAGAGTTCAAAGGTTCCCAACACATAGAAATAATAAATGTTTAAGCATATGGAAATGCTAGTTACCCTGATTTGATCATCACTCATTAAACATTGAACACATGTATCAATATCATACTGCAACCCAAAATGCTGTACAAATATTATCTGTTAATCAAAAAAATTTTAAAGTGTAGATCTGTTTTTATTAAAGTAAAAACCTGCTAAACATTAAAAAGGTATAGAAAAGTAATGACTTGGAAGGTAGTTTCTTCCTTATAACTTAAGTCATTGTTTGTTTTTCCAAAGTGGAGCAAGAGATCATTGTCATGATATCATAAATAAGATTTAAAGCACAGATTGGAAAATAAGAAACAATTACAATAGTGAGATTCTGGAATTTCATAAAATGTCTTGGAATTAAACACATAAATAGTAAGTCACAGACCATCACCAAGGATTTTACAGGAGTCAACTACTCTAAAGAATTACCATTATATTCTGTCCTAGTCACATAGGATCATAAAAAAGGAAAGAAATTTATAACATGTCTAATCATATCTAATTATATTAAGAACGAAAAGGAATATTGCACACATAAAAGAGCAAATGATCATAAAAAAATGGAACAGTTTTTTAAAAAAGAAAAGTCTAAGAGTACAGAAAAAAATAGTGTTCAGGTCTCTCATTACATAGGTAAAAAGTTTTCATGGATTATAACCACTGGAATATTGGTTAATATTTGATAATCAGCTTTCTAAGAAGAGCAGGAACCTTGATTCATAGTATTTGCTGATTTCTATGGTGCAAATACTCCCCATTAAGGCCAATTTCAAGCAACCAAGATGGTGTCACTGAATGGAAAGATGTGACATTCGCTCCCGTGAGCCACTTTGAGTCTGCTCTATGACACTAATGATTTTATAGCTATTCTCTTGATTCTTATTACATAAACTTTATCATCGCTTCCCCCAAAACTTCGCATGTAGGGTAGTGATTCCATTTCTATAAATATAGGCTTTCCTCATTTTGGTTATAACTGTTTTTTAAATTTGTATTTATATGTCAATGTAAGAGTTGAAGTCATGGGAAAATATTCCTTTATTAATGTTCCTCCTCAGCTACAGACCTTGTGATTATCACACGCAGAGGGACAGTCAGTGACTGCTGCAGAGCTATTGTGAATTAATAATATCAGAAAATTATTACTATGTTTCAACTTATTACAGGCACGATAAACATTTAATTGGAATATGCTAGATTTATAAAAGTCCAAAAAATAATTGGTATAAATATCCAAATCAAGACCTAAAAAGCTATAAGGTTAGTTTAAGTATGCAAAAATCTACATATAGAATAAAATGAAGGAGTTCTGTAATTTTCATATTGGATTTCACACAACAAAAAATATTTCTTTTCTACTGACTTCTTTTAATTAGTAAATCCTAAATGAAAGTAAAATGTATAATGAGAGTTCATTATACTTCCATGAGACTAAGGACAATATTAAACAGTTGTAGAAATTGATGCTACCTTAGAAAGTACATTTATATTTTAAAGATGCATATTAGGATGTAGGAGTAAATGTCATGACATCTGAGAATTGCATTAAGATGCTTCAACAAGAATAAAAATGAAAGTAGAAAATGAAGGAAATGTAGTAAAATGTAGAAAACTGCAATATTAAATGTGCATAATGTGGAAGTCATATGTATCTTGTTTACCAACATTTGTGCTTGTTTTGAAATTCTTCCAAAAATAAATAAATAAAACGTCTAGAAATACAGTAGTAACGGTTAACATAGATAATAATCACTTATTAATTTTCCCTGGACCCACTAGCATCTTTAGTAAGAAATTCCCCTAAACCCTGCTGCAGCATGTTTGAATAATGTATTTATTTTTATTATTATTTAACAAGTGAAGAATAGTTAATAAAATTTCACTACTCAGGTCCAACTTGCTGATGGCCCCCTCCAATGAAGAGCGCTTTGAAGAAGCCACTGGTCTTCCCAGGGCTCTGTTTTGACAGCAGAGTTGACTGTCACTATGTTTACAACATTAATTGCTCTCCTATTAAAGTAACTCCTTCAAGGTAAACACCTGTCTTCAGACATTTTGGATTCCTTTTGCTTAGCGCAAGCCTGGCAAGCAGCACATACCTAGGAAGCCAAACGCAAGGCAGAGCAGAAGACCTGCTAGCATGACATTCAGTGCACCTCGTCAGAAGCTCTCAGTGTGACAGGAGTGGCTTAGGGGTGGCAGGCAATGGTCTCCAAGGAACCTGTCTAAAGGATTCACCTGACATATGCTGATAGCACCTCTCCAAATTCACAGCAGGTTGAAGACAAAACCTCACAATTGGGTATAAGATGGTTACAAGTTTACAACTGAGGAAAACTTTAAATTCTGGGCCCAGAACAAATTACTGCTTTGCCTAACTAGGTTCATGCAGCTCATATGTTAATATTTTATTTCATCTTTATTTTCAGAGCTTTTCTGAGACAGTTAAAATGTGTTGCCCTCTCCTTGCCCAGGAACTGTGACCATCTTGAAGGTAAAGTCTTTTATCCCATCTTTCAGGAGAATGCCTAACCTGCCGATAGTCTTCACCATTCAATGAATGTAATAAATATAAAACCATACTGAGAAGGTAGAAAATTAACATAAATTCAATGGAGAAATTAACAAATTGTTAAACTGGTTCCAGTACCTTCAGGAATGGGAGGAAATACTCACTAGACTTGTTCTTGATTTTTCCAAAGAAAATGTATTTCCATAACTATTTTTCATTTGTCCGAGAAAAGTAGATCTCAAAATCAGAATAAAGCAAATTACATGAAACTAAAACCTCAGAATCTACCTTAAAACAAACTCCCAGGAAAATTCTACCATCAAATTCTGAACATCTTCAAGTTCAGACATATTCTACTAATGAAATTTTCAATGCTTATTTATAAATTTTCCTAACTCTATTTACAAGTTTTAAAAAGTATGACTTAAAATTACTTAATAATTTCAATTCTTGGTTGCTCTACTCCGCAATCTTTTGGCAAATATTAAATACAATCGTCAAGCCATGCTGTTTTATCTTTTTGGTTTGTTTGTTTGTTTGTTATTTTATTCCACAGATTGAACCCGGGGCACTTACCCACAGAGTCACATCCCCAGTTCTTTTTGTTTTTCCTATTTGAGACAGGGTCTCAGTGAGTGCTTAGGAACTCACTAAATGCTGTGGCTGGCTTTCAATGCTCCTGCCTCAGTCTCCCAAGCTGCTGGGATTACAGGCCTGCACTACCATGCTTGGCATCTGTTTGCTTTTATATAAACTGTTTTAAAACTTAAGTAGTATGCAGTGGTCCGCCACTTTATATCAGTCTACGAACAAAAGAGACAACCACGTAGCATGGAACAACCATTGATGCAAATTTGCCCATTACAATAATCTGAATTTGTATTGTTAATGCTTGCTATGAGAAGTTTATAAAATGATTACAGTCTCCTGATCTTCTTAAGCACAATAGAAAAGAACATATTCAAATAATAACAGAATGCTGGTGTTCGTACAATTTCACTCTGATCTCTTTGTACAACTCTAGAGAGACCTTCAAGACTCCTTATGGTGTTCTGCAATTACTGATTTATTAACTTCGGAGGCCCAATGCCACAAAATGAATCCAAATATTGTTATGCAGATGATGCTTAGGTACAATGTCCTCCTGATGCTGCCTAATCTATTTTACTCCCAATACTATCTTGTCTAAGATCCAACACCATATGCATTGAAGTAAGTGTTCTTCAATGTTTCAAAACCTGATTTATTAGTTGTTCACATTCCATCTGTCTCAGAAAACGGCAATGTGCCTTTACTTTCACGGGCTGCCCAAAAGGTTGAGGCCCAGTTTTCTTTCACTTTATCATTTGATCAGCTTGTCAGGCACATGTGTTGAGATCTCCTTTCAACTACACAAACCACTTAAAATTCATGCCTTGTTTAAGATTGAGCCTGTACAGCAGGAGCTTGATTAATGCATTTGTCATCTTCCATATTTACTAGTGTCTCAAAAAAAAAAAAAAAAAAAAAAAAAAACTGGTTTCAAAAAACTGTCCTTGCTTTTGTAAACTACACTGAAGCCAGGTTATAATAATGATGCTTGCCAAAAGTCAGAAAATAATTATTATTGGTGAATACACACTGTATGATCTGCAGCTAGATAAAGTTGGAACAATCCTAGGGTTTAAAAATAATTAGAACAAGGAATAATAACGGATGGAATAATCTGAAGGCATGGGATTTTTTTAGGAAAAAGAGAAAGAAAATGGTCTGTAAGAAGCTGGAGCAAGCAAGACACCGATGACATCTCTGTGTGGGTGAGAGATGACCCACCATTTAAGCAGGCAAGTTCTCAAGGATGAGAAGGGTTTTAGCTCTAAGAAGGTTAAAGCAACATTCAGTGAAGATGTTCGGAATATAAGGGATTTGTAATGATGAGGCAAGAAAGCTCAGCATTGAAAGAGGAGGGAAATGGAGATGTATACAGCAATGCCAGAGATAAGGGGCTTGAAAAGTTGTTTAACTGCTACTCTAACCTGGACATTTGTTTGTTTGCTTCTTTGTGCTTTAGAACAAACCCAGGCCTTCCACATGCTAAGCAAGTGCTCTACCACTGAGCTGTACCTCCAGCTCTAGAGTTTTGGATGCCGAACGTCCCTCAAGGGCCCATGTGGGCTTGGTCCCAGAGTGGCGCTGCTTGGAGATGGTGGAACCTTTACAAGGTGAGCCAAGCAGGAAGTGCTTAGGTTACTGAAGCCACACTCTTTAAAGGGATCTTGGGAACCTGGTTCCTTCTTTTTCTTTTGTTTCCTAGCTATGAGGTAAACAGTCTGCTACCACACACTCCCCACCATCACCATCAGCAACTCTACAGAGGCCTAAAAGCAATGGGTTTGTTCACACAATCATGGACTGGAATCTTTGAAAGAGTAAACCAATACAAAACCTTTGTCTTAGTAAGCTGAAGATCTCAGGTATTTTATATGATAGAAAGCTAACTCACATGAGTGGGGAGCTCTGGGTTTTGCATGGTAACTGACAAGTAAAATAAGAAAAGGGTTAGATGGCACAGACTATAGATGTGATGTTGTCAGGGTTATGAGAGATTAAGGACCATGGGAATTGCCAGATACATTAACAACACCAAAGCTATCAACTTTTTTCTTGAAGATGGGGATGGTGGAAGCTAACTCATAAAATAACTCTTGGACAATGAACTATTCTCAATTATTTTCTTTCATATTGGATTTAGCAGCATCACAAGACACAATTAGCCATTCCTTTTTGAAACACTTTCCTTACTTAACTTCCAGCATATGATGTCTTAGGAAGAGACCTCAGGTACTCAACAAAGCTTCTGGAATTTTCTTGTTAGTTTCTAACCTTTTTATGACCTTTTAATGAGTTAAATGTTCCAGGCTCAACTCCTGAACGCTTCTCTGCTGTATTATGTTCCAAAGAAGACTTCATTAAATCAAGTGGCTTGAAATATCATACAGATGATAATGACTTTTCAATTGGTGTCTCCAGCCCAGACTTCTCTCCTGAATTCCAGAGTTACATGTCCAAGTACTTACTCCATATCTCCACTAAAATTCTAGTAGACACAAATCTAATTTAGTATGTTCAAAACACCTTCCATCTTGTATTTACTCCTTAAATAGTTATCCTTACCTCAGAAAAATGGAGTAGAGTACTAATTCATGCTACAACATGAATGAACCTTAAAAACATTATGCTAAGTGAAGAAGTCAGACAAAAATGCTATATAGTATATGGTTACATTTATACTTAAAGTCCAGATTAGGCAAATTCAAACAGACAGAAAATAGACTGGTTGTAGAATTATTATTTAACATTTATTATTCTAAATGTTTTAGAATTAGATAGTGGTGATGATCAAAAAACTCTGTGTGATACTTGACACATGAATCTTATCTCAATGAAAAAATTCAAAGTAAAAGAAAATCAATAAGAGATTGCAGAAACTTCAGTTTGCTCTTATATCTCAAGTATCTGACATTCGTGGATACTCAAAGTATCTGCTGAATAATTGACAAATTAGCCTCTAAGTTCATATATATGTACACACCTACTATTTTACTGTTCTCTTTCTTCATATGGAAAATCTAATGCTACCTGAAACAAAAGCAGAAGGTATTTTATCTTAAACTTACCCCCAAACATTAAGTAAATACATAACCATAGCTGAATGGGAAATCCTGTGTCAAGCTTTTAAGTTCAGAACTTTCAAAAGTTAAGATAACTTAATTATTTAGGTATTTGCATGACATTCCAGTTGAGTCTAAAAATTATTGTTGTAGAGAACAAAGGAAAAGTCTAAGTCAAGGCAGACAGGCACTACAAAAATTCTCTATGTTTCACAGTAAGAGAAAACACACTCCAAGACATGGTATCCTATCCCAAGGACTTAATAACCTATATAAGTAGGAAAAAAAAAAGCCCTAAAATTCCAGAGATAAAAGGACGCAAATAAAATGAAATTATGGAGAAATTTAATTCGATAGTAATAAAAAAATTACACATTCAATATATACTTGACTTCTAAAATCCAACACTTTTTTTTTTCCACTGTGGAAAAGAACATGATTAACTGAGGTAGTACTGCATGTTCAATAATCTTTATTTTTTAAAAAGACATAACCCACAATACGTTTTAAAACCTATGAATGACGCCCCTACAACCCACACCTTCACTATACATACACACACGTATTTTTTGCACATGGAAAAAAATGGTTCTTGTTTTCTATTTCCCATCAGTCGCAAAGATCCTTCTTAACAGCAGGATGCTTAACACACATGTGCTGCTGCCTGGGCTGCTCAGACCAAGGCACAGAATACACGTGTCAGGAAGAAAGGCCTGGCTGAAGCCAAAGTATCTGATTCCCAAACCTCACCCTGCCATATTGAATTCTTCACCTGTTCATCCATAATCTCTTTAAGATAGGTTTCTCTCCCTTCTCATCATGGCAGCTTTTGTTAGTCTGAAATTCAATCACAGATAAATTAGGCTTTCGGAAACATCCCATTTGAGCTCTGTAGTCACATCGGAAACCCTAGACCCCGTGTTAATTTTGTTACGGCTTTTAGTTCTCGCATTTCAATGCAAAATCACTTCCCCCAGAGAATGCCACTGATATTGGCAAGAAAGCACAAGGGGCTGCCACACAACTCAATCGCCAATAACAGCCAGGGAAACTCAAGCCTCAGCAGACATTAGTAATCATGGGAAACAGCCAGAACGTTAATCACAATTCCTTCAAAAACAGCCAGGGATTTCAAACGCTGTTATTCTAGGATATGACCCTAACACAGTGCTTAATCAAAGCCATTGCCAGTACAAGAACAACCTGCAGACTTTAATGAAAACCAATTTCATGAGAGCCAGCATGTCAGCATCATGCTGGACCCAATTTAGCAAATCTCTAAAAACTGTACATATATACACTTTCTATAGATATAAATTTGTTTGAGTCCATATATGCCTCTCTATTTGTGTACTTATACAAGCACAAAGACACACATGCATGTCCACACACATTCACTCTGCCATTTAGGCGTGCATTCTTATAACCACAAGAACTAGAATTGTGAACCTATAAAACTGGTGACCAGTTGGATGGGCAGGTGCAGGATCCGGATTGAACTGTCCCCATGCCTCAGAGATGTATGGAGTTTTCTTCACTACAGAAATTAGAAACAGCATTTGCACTGCCAAGCCTCTGCTGGCAATGGACACATATCCCAGATGTTCAGGAAACCCTGCAGCTTGACTTAACTATGCCACCAGTTCTATTTTTAGGCAATGTCCTGGTGAAACAGCGAAGGCCATGATCACACTTTTACACAGCACCTGGCACATCTGCTTCTACAGCTGGAGAGTGCACAGTGGAGCTGTTCTCTGCCACCGTGGAGAAGGAGAGAGAAGAGCAGAAAACTGCTAGTCCATCTTGTTTATTCTTCATCTACTTCTAGAGCACTTCTCCCAACTAGGAGAGAATTAGGGAGTGGAAGTAGGTAGAGGTACAAGACAGAGACTAGGCCAAAATGTTTGTTCATTTTTATAAATTCCCACTAGGGAATATGAACAGAATGGTGGATTAGATGCAACAATTTAGAGTGATTTACTGAAGGAATGAGTTATTTCTTAATTTTTCAAGAATATGTATACCTGAAAATAATATTTTTATATATGCATATATATGTATGCATGCACCTGAATATATATTTGCATGTGTAAATGTGCATACATGTATACTCATGAAAAAATATAGATACATATATAATATGTATATAATATATAATGCAAATGTACATACACGTATGTATGGATGTATGTATATGTGTATGTATATGTGTGTGTGTGTATATATATAATTCTCATATATATACACACACACATATACATATTATATACATACATATATATAATTCTCATATATACACACACACACACACACACATACACAAAGATTTCCACAGAGTACTTCATTTCCCTAGAAATCTCCATCATCCCTATGAGATCTTTGCACAAAGGAAAGGGGAGAAATTCCTTCAAATAGAAATAGCAAGTCTATCAGTAAGTATCACAATGATATCAATGAACACCAAAATCAGCATTTGAATGAATTAAAAATGAACTGGAGATTTTTTGCCCCTGAAGATAACATGTCGATGACAAAGAGGTCTGTGGGAAAAAATTGAAAAGAATATGCCAAATTCTTTAAAAAAAAAAAAAAAGTAGCATGTAAACAAAGGAGAGGCTGGGTTTATGCATGTTGGATTTCCATGGACTGCAGCCAGGACAATCTTCAGGGGATTAGTCCCAGGAGTGATGATTCACAGCAAATCTGCTTTCAAATGTATTCTGATGATATTTAATTATGTATTTTGTCACAATTTGTATACAGTTGATGCTTCTATAGAAGCTTCTATAGAAGCTAAGAAAAGGCTTCCTCATAAAAACCTGTTCCTATCTCCCCATAGCATTGAAATGCTTGGAAAAACAACAACAATAACAACAACAGTGATTTAGGCTAGAAGTTCGCATTGGTTAGAGAGAAGCACACATTTCTAACAATAAGTTGTGGGAGTTAAAAAAAATAAAAAATGAAGGCAAAATCATAAAGTTTCTTATTTTACTCTCAATCAGACAAATTATTTTAGCTTTTGTTTCTTGAATTATTAATTCTTAGAACATAAGAGATCCATGTAAATTCTGACATACTAAATATATTTCTAAATTATTTGCTGTTTTGGAAAATTTGCAACACTGATTCTTCTCGTTGGTGAAAATAAGAGAAGATACTCTGCACCTAGGTGACTGGACAAGTGGGAACTACATCACTCTCATTTCAATGAGGACAAATATGGGCCTGCATAAATAGTACAGTAACATTGCTAGTAAGTATTCGAATTGCTTTTGCAATCAAACGATAATCTGGGCCTTGCAGTAGTGTGAGGTAAAGCAAGTGCTATTGAGGCAATTGAGAAAAACGATACCAAAAGATGAAGCACCTTAAAAAAAAACAAAAAACAAAAAGCAAACAAAAAAAAAAGGTGAAACATCTTGCCTAAGATCCCTATAATTGGTGATTTAAAACAACAACAAAAGAAAATGCTAGGCAATCCAAGGAAGACTTCAAAACTGACATATCTGGCTATTTCCAATATTACCCTATGACTTACTTGTAGTATGATACTTAGGGTCAATAATGTCAACCTTCACAAGAATTTTTCACTTTGTAAACTAAGAATTAGACTGTTTTTTTTTCCAACATTGCATTCCAGATACCAAAATAAATGAGGTAATAGGTAAAAGGTATGCCTTGAACAAAATACATTTCATATAATTTCAAGGAAAAGATAAGGACTCTGCTCAGTGCATTTTAGAAACAACCAATATCCAGAAATAGCATATGGTAGATGTGCAAGTAAATGTAAAAGGCTAATTTGGTATTTGCCATCAGAGATACAAGGATAAAGGGGCTGGAGAGATAGCTCAGTTGGTAGAGTGCTTGTCTTGTAAGCACAAGGCCCTGGGTTCAATCCCCAGCACCTCCCCCCCCACCCAAAAAAAAAAAGATACAAGGATACACCAAAGACATCAGTCCACTGATAATGGCATAGCTTTTGTTTTGTTTTGTTTTGGCAGTACTGGAAATTTAAGGCAGGGCTGCTCTATTACAGAGATACACCCCTAGCCCTTTTATTTTTGAGACAGGGTCTGACTAAGTTGCTGAGGCTGGCCTCAAACTTATAAGTTCTCTTGCTTCAGCCTCACAAATCACTACATTAAAGGTGTGGCTCCACCACAGCAAGCAATGGCACAGCTTTTGAAAGGACAAACAGGAGTAAACAAAGTTCAAATATTAAATAGTCGATCATCTGTTCACTAACAAAACTGTTCACGTGACGAGACAGAAGAGTAGGGCAGACACTGTTAGTTGCAGCAATACGCCCTCCTTGGATTTTTGTGGATAAGCGAACAGGAAATCAGAATAAATTAATTCTCATTTTAATATTTATAAAAATAAAACATTTTTTTTTTATTTTTACTTGCTGAATAAGCTATTTTGTGCATTAATTTTTAAACGGTTGTACTTTTTACAATATTTATTCAAAATATGCTTCCTTACCTAATTTAGAAACTCTTGAGAATTTTGGAAAAGAAAGGCATGAGTTGTGAAAAATGGAGAACATCGTCTTTTAAATTCTTTTGATTTGTGGGAAATACAGAATTGAAGAGGAATCTAGAATCAGGAAAGATTTCTATCCTTCCAGAGCTTTTGTCCATAAAGACCCAGTATGATTTTTTTTGCCACACAGATCTGACAACTGCACTTCCTCAGCTATTATTCTCCATTCAGTTCCCAAAGAAAACCCATTCCCACTTTGTAATTACATGCACAGTAGAGATTCAGGGAGCAAGAGGGTCTATGGCTTATAGATTCCCAGCTGGATTATCTCAGGCTCTGAAGGTAATGCCTGCTGGGTAAGGATTACCAGAGTTAATTTCAGATAGTGAACTGGAGATACTGAGAACTAATGAAGAAATGTCAGAGTCCACAACCAGAACAATAAAGCAACCTAGATGAATGTCTCCTTGCCTATATGTGAGTCCTCCTCCTGTTTCATGTGTAAAAATGAAACAAACAACCCCCGCAGAACTTCCTGCAGTACAGATGTGATGACTGTCCATAGCATTTTTCTCTCTTAGATTTAACAACAAATGAAGATTGAAAAGAAATAGTGAGACCAAAAGACATTCCAAATTTTTGGAAGGTTTAAGTCTTGATAACAATCTATCACTTAAGTGGTTAGATGGATCTTTCAAAGCCTTTCCTGATGATATGAAGTATAGACATTCTTGGGTATATTAGAGTTGACAAAAGGAAATACTTTACAAGTAGCCTGCAAAGAGTTCAAGTCCAGATCTTACCATACTTGTCTTTCACCCAGGAATAATCCCAGGATGGAAATTTCAGAGAACAGAATGGGAAAAAAAAAAAAACTACTTGTCCTCAAGCCTCAAATGGCCCTCTCGGGTTCCCAGTAGACATCACTGCCCCACACCTGCTTGTATCTGCCTTGTTACAGGGCCAGTAAAAGGGCACAGACCAACTCTCACCTACATCTGACTCTCACCTTTTCTAGTCTATTGGGCTGCCCATTAGTTCTTTCTGTGCAATTCTGAGAAAACTCACTTCTGCAAAGAGACTGCAAGACAGTATCCTTAAAAAATTCACATCAGCAATTTACTTCCAAAAGTGTTTTTTTTTTTTTTTTATACAAACATACAAGATGAAAAATGAAGAGAAAGAGGCAGTGTTACTAGGAAATATGACTCTGTGGTGTGCATTAATTTTAGTAAAAATGGAATCACATCAAAATAGTTGAAAAGGATATTTTAAAAAGGTGCTATTACAACAGGGGTCACTTTCATGGAACAACGTATACTTCACACTATAAATACAGACCTTCTGCTCAACCACTGGCAGCTTATTTTAAAACTGATATTTTTTTCCTCTTCTTCTTTTTCTTCCTCCTCTCCTCCCCAACCACAGGGGAAGCAAGATTAACATTCTTCCTGCCCTAGGCCAAGTTGTCTGCCCTTCCACTCACTGTGCACAAGAATAAAGAAACTCTGCACCTGGAAACTGGAACCACAGTTCTCTCAAGGATACAAACATTAATTAGATCTACTGATAATGATACTTGGAAAAAAGCCCTTGCAGCCCCCTTTCAAAGTCCTCCCTTCCCCCCAGGCAGTCAGAAGGGCAGCCTCTATGACATGAACCCACCGCCTTTCTCCTTTGTTAGTAAAGCAATAAAACTTCTTTTTCCTTTTTCTCAAAGTCTTGTCCTCATTATGGGATTGGCACAGGGGCAAGGCCCTAACTTTTGGTATCACTCAGTCATCATTTCCCTGAAATTTGGACATCTCATTTCATAGAGATAAATAAAAAATAATGGCAAAAAGTAATCTCCTGAAATTTTACCAATAGCTAGTAAATTATCATACCCCAAACAGAAAAGCATAAATAAACAAACTATAAACAGTGAAACAAACAGCATTTTATATTTTGAAGTTTGTTTTTAGGATGTCATTTAATATTTTTAAAGGGTGGAGTAGGGTAGACCAGGGAAGTAAAAGGGAAAAAAGTAACTCACTCATTTCATGCATTTAATTTTGTATTTGGAATGAACTGAGGATCTGGGTTTCATGATTCTAAATGCTGCCACATGGCCCAGTTCCTAATGATTGGTCTGTTACACTATAGCTGGATTTATTTGAACAATTAAATGGCTTGTCCAAAACAGAAGGCATTCCTGCCTTCCAGTAGATAAAATACACAATTTCCCTTAGGGGATGAATATAGGGCAAGAATACAAAGAAGTGTGTCTAACAATGGTAAAAATGTCAAGAAACAGAAAATGTCAAATCCTCAAGGGAAAAACAAACTCAAACTTCGGTTAGAGTTCAAGCACCACTTTTTTTGTGTGTGATGAAATTATACTCTGTAGTCTCCCCTAAGGAGGAAAAAACAAAAACAAAAACTGCTAGAACTAATCAAAGTGTACTATTTGGTGGGTTTTTTTTTTTTTTTCAAAGTTGAAAACAAAAGCAATAGCACCAGATTACGTGGCATTGTCGGTAGAAAATTTAACTCTTCAGGATAACTTTTCTTTGGAAAAAACTGAGCCACAAATGAGAGCTTCACATCCTGAGTTCCTTTTTCAGATTTCAATTTCCTGCCTGGGATGCTGGAAGCTAAAGAAATCTGGAGGACAAATTTAACTGTTAATTACATATTCAAAACCATCTGATTTTTTTTTGATGGGTTAAAACAATGATGTTAAAACATGAGCATTTTATTTGACGGCGTCTAACATGCAAACACCTTGTAAAACAGACAAAAGTGAATAAAATTGGCTGCTGACTCTGTCTTTCAAGGCCAGCCCAGTTCAGCTTCAGTCTGAATGCTGGAGCCTCCGTTAGTCCAGAGTTCAGGTCATTTCCCCACATAGATCAGTTTCCTCTGTGAGACTCAAAGACACTACCATTCTAATTTGAAATCTACAAAGAACAATACCTGCTACTGGCAACTAGTTTTATTCTTCTGGTTTTGAAATCCTGTGTCTAGATTAATAAAAATTAGATGGACAAATACTAAATATTTATCTTTCAACAGAACTCCATGAGCTTCCTAGCAGATATGCAAGCCTTGCCTTTTCCATTATCTCCACTTACATATTTTGATATTGTATCAATTTCTTGTCCTTATGACATATTTCCATTGTGGTAAAAATGAGGTGAGGAATACAAAGAGCCAATGAAAACTGTCCCTCAGCTCAAAGAACCCATAACGGAGTTGAGGCAAAGTCAATGAAATGTACAGTCCAGACGAACAACAGAAGGTCACAGATTGAGTACTAGCATCCCAGGTGTTTCTGGATTTCTGAAGAGAAAATGTCTCAGAGAGGCCTTCCCTATTCAACCAATCTAAAATCTCCACCCCCCCCTCTAGATAACTATGTCTCTTTCCTCTGTTAATTTCCACCCCCCAGTACTATTTTGAAAATAATATATATTCCTTACCTTGTTTATAATATTTCTCTTCTTCTAGAACCTAAGTTCCAAAGTGGCAGTGACTTTTCTCCATTTTGTTCTTTTCTCTGTTTTACTGCTCACAGTAGTGCCAAAGCAAGTATTTGTTGAATGAATAAATAAATGAATGAAGGAGAAGACATGCAGGAACAGCAATCAGAAAAAGTAAATGCTGTGTTACATACTCTATTTATTAATTTAACCCATATAATGGCCTATTTCAGAAAATACAGAAACTTAAGTATATGAAGGCAAGTTACCTAAAACTACATAGATGATAAGACCCTGTAATAAGGAATTGTACAATATGCATTTCCTCCTTTTCTTTTTATTTTTTTATTGGTAATTTATTTATTTATTCATTTTTATTTCCTCCTTTTCAAAGAGAAAATGAAATGTAAAGCATTGGGTTTGACCTTTGAATAAATGAGAAGAATGAACTAGGTAATGAAAATAGCCAAAAAAAAGGTAGACATGAAAAGATAGGAGGATTAAATATTATAGAATAGCAGGAACCTAAAATTCATGCAGAAATTTACATTCAAAAAGATAAATTAGCCAGGCACAGTTATCCATGCCTGTAATCCCACTGATTCAGGAGGCTGAGGCAGGAGGATCACAAAGTTCAAGGTCAGCTGCAGCAATTTAACAAGGTCTTTAGCAACTCAATGAGACCCTGCCTCTAAGTAAAATTTTAAAAAGGGCTGGGGATGTGGTTCAGTGGTTAAAGCACCCTTGGGTTCAATCTCCAGTACCAGAAAAGATAAAAGTCTGAGAAAAAATTCTGAAGACAAAAAGACTTCAATAGATTAAAAACAAAGGCTTGAAAAAGGTAATAAAACTGGGAAAAATAAGAAAGAGCACATCTGAAAGGTACAGTGAGGTAAAAAGCAAAAAACTTGGTGAAAGATAATGGTCAGAGAGAATTCCAATTTTTTATTCCAGCATGTTGGAATGCTGTCATCTTGAGAGAACAGGGAAATTTGGGAAGAAGGGTTTTGAGGAGATGATGAGGGATGTGACTAGGTGTATATGGTCTCTTCTACCTTCAATGTCTCTCTCTTGCTCAGGTCTCCAATGGTCTGTTCTCAAGTCCTTCTCTTATTCATTCCAGGAATCATCAATATGCCATCATGGCACCAACTGCCACATGAATACTAGTGACACACAGCCATACATGGCCTAGACTGCTCTCCCTAACTCCACATTTCATCTGTATAGCGCACACACTTCAAATTCAACAAGTCCAAGTCTGAGCTTGTCTTCTCTGTATCTAGCCCACTCCCTTCCCCACGGTTTGACCCTCTGCACCCAGGCAGGAGTCACTTCACTCCTGTCCTGTCCTCCACCCTGACCCTTTCCCACCAAACAGCCACTATCTTCCTAGTCTGTGAAACTGGAGTTGTAAGATGAAACTCGTTTCACTGCTTCCCGTGGCAGGTAGGGTCTGCATGAGCTGCAGGCTTCTGCAGCCAAAAGGGTTACCTCACTTAATGGTTGCCCTACCCACTAGTTTTGCAGCAAACCCCAGAAGTTCACCATCAATTTCTTCTTTCTTGTCTCATGAATTTGAAGAATGAAATTCAGAAACGAGAATGAGTAAGCTTAAGAGTAGAATTTACCCAAGTGTGCATAAAAACAGAACTCCATGAGGCAAGGGGGGACCTGACGAGGGTTGCCACCTTAGTGTGCTAGTCTAGGTGTTTACATAGCACTTAGGTCAATGCTGTTGGTCCAAACTTTTGCTAATCAGGGTTTGGAAAAGGACCAACATTATTGGTTAGCCCTGCTCTCCCTAACTCCACATTTCATCTGTATCCCATTCAGGTGCCTTACTTCCATTTCTCCTCAGTTCAGGAAGCCTGAGGTTGAAGAAACTGAATTGTGCGTGCTCAGTGTGGGGGCCTAGAGCTGAAGCCCTGCACAGAATGCACTTCTGTAGAGGGCACCCACACCCTGTGAAGGCCAGGCTGCCAAGGGGTATCAGACCAGCTCACTTCCCCACTGCCCCCCACACCTCAGGCATGCAGCCTCAGGCCTGTATCACTTCCAGCCCAAGCCAGCAAGGTGCACGCCACAGGCAACTGTGCTTGCTGCCTGTGCTTCAGCCTCCCTGCTGCCACTCTGCAGCTTCACTGCACACCTGGACCGGTGGGCTGGCTGCTCGGCTTGGTGGCTGGAGATCCACACCAAAAGGCACTGTGCAATTTGGCCACAGTTGGTCACCTCTAATAAGAGTTACTATAATAACCTCATTAATTAGACATCTATTCCATTCCATAGCTTAAACAGTTTACCCTCAAAACTTCTTCTGCTTAAAACCCTTTATCAGCTTCATCATTTTATGCTCTTCTTAAAACACTTCTAAATCTATCACTGCCTTCAGGATTAAGGTGACAGTCCTTAGCATGACATCATAGTCCTTTCCAAATTGGGCCTTTTTCCCAGTATCTTCCTCCAGCTATAGCTCTCACCTTTCCTCTCTGATCATCCTCTAAATGTAGCAGGTTCTCTCACATCTTTAAAACTCTATCTGGGAATCCCTTTGCTTGCCATTCTCTACCATGCACACCAAGCTAACTCCTACTTATTATTTGGGATTCAGTCCCAGACTCCCCTTTTCTGTAACATCTTCTCTGCCTTGCTCTCAAGTGGTCTTCCTCTGTCTTCCCATAGCATCCGGAACTTTATATCCATGCAAGGACTGCAGCTCCTGGATTGTTGCCATTACTAGATTACAAATCCTTCTTCCCAGCTAGGACAACAGTCTAGTGCGTGGCAGAGAACAAGATCCCAATAAACACTGAATAAAAGATTCAAACAACATGCTGCATAGGGATTATGTGAGTGAGGAAAGTGTCAGAAATATAAGACTAGTGTTTGAAAATTAGTGAAAACGGGCCTAACAGTAGAGTTAAAAGTTGAGGACAAAAGAGGTAGATAAGATCTCAAGGAAACCAAGAAAATATAGAACACTAGAGGATCTTGGTAAGAATATAAAAAACAGCACAAAAATAAACCAGCATAAAACAAAAAGTATATTTTAAAATTAGACTGCTGTGATGGCTATGCAATTCAGTGAATCAGAAAACAAACATTGAATTGTACACTTTAAATGAGTAACTTACATGGATGTTGAATTATGTCCCAATGAAGCTGATTTAAAACAACCCAAAAACTAAAGAATGGGAATTTATACTCCATGTATGTATAATACATCAAAATACATTCTACTGTTATTACTGTCATGTATAACTAAAAAGAACAATAAAATTTTTTTTAAAACACTAAAAAAAATAAGCAATTCTTATATCTCCTAATCAATATATACTGTTACTTCCTAAAGGATGCAACTCATCTACAAAGAATGGTGCTTTTAAAAACCCATGAACTCTTTGGTACTTTTTTTTTATTTAAACTCCATTGCTTTTTTCATTTAATGTACAATTACTGTTTGGAAATTTTTCTGATTACCCTGAGAAATAGGTCAATTCTGATCCTTGTGATTTGTTTTTACTGCCATTTAAAATGCACTTTCCTGAATTTTTAATCATGAGCCTTCTAATTATTATTCATATTCACATTAAAATGACAAGGGATCTAATCATTTTTGCACCTGTAAATAATATTAAGGAAAAACTTTCATTTATACATCCTTTATTTAGAATAAAAAGTACAGCAATTGTGATTGCACAAAGATATCAAAGATGTAATTAGATTAATTCTATTTGATTAAATATGTTTGACAAACCTGGCTTAAACATCATAATACAGTCTCTTTTATTTTGTCTTGCATGTAAAGGCTTCTGAAACATATATGATTCTATAACAGGACTCTTTAACACAGGGGTTATTAAAAACAAGGAGTATTGTTTAAATCTTCTGTCCTTCACAAATAAATAAAGAAGTCTTTGAATATGTCAGTCTCATGTGCAAAGTTTTCAGTTTACTATTTCCTATCTACAATTCAACTTAAAACTTCCATAACTGTAAGTCCCACTGGCAACTCAGGATAGTTGGTGGGTTTCAACACTTTCTCATCCTACATCAAAAGCAGCATTAAAGAGTCAGGCACTCTTCATGGGCTTTGAAGCAGACACAGGTGGGAAGGCACACCAGGGCACCACCAGATGAGACTGCTGACAGAGAACCCAGAGGGAAAGGGCCTCCGCCAGCACCCCGGCCTTCCTTCCATTACTGCAGGTGTGTACGTCTACGAGACTTGCTACGCACTATGATGCAGGTGCTGCTGGTGTGACAAGCATGAAAAACATGGCTAACACGTGCCTGCCACAAATCAACATCCCTTGACATTCTCCAAGTGGAAGTTACTTCACCAAGAATCTCCTTAAAGGAAGCTCAAAAGTGGGAAGGAGGGTGTTGTGAAAACGCTGACCTGGAAAAGGTAGTTAGAGGAATCTGAAACCTCATTTGGACCAGATCCAATCACCGTTAATCTATGTTTTAGGAGTCAAAAGAGGTGTTGATAGGTAACAGACTTGAGTGGTGGGAACACGAGGTTAAGGGGCTAATTCTATGAACTGGGTCTACTGTACTGATCCCCAAATGCTTCCTTTTCAAAATCAATTTGCCTGTAACCCTGTCTTAGACACATTACTCAGCAAACATCCTATCATCTCCAGGAAAAATGCAGGACCAAGAGGTCCTGTCACTAAGAATACAAATTACCTTAAGGGGGGACTTTTGTGAACTTCACATAGATAAGGTTCTAGGACACAGGGAGACAGGAAAATGAAAAGCAAAGACACCAACCATAACATTTGTAAAAACAAGTTCCAAGTAGAACAGATCAGCATGAGACAACGTGACTCAAGGTTATTTTGGATCTTGAGCATGTCATTATTATAGTGAAACCTTCCCTCTATGGCAAAGGCCATGCACAGTGGGGACTTGAAAATCTGATGCAATCCTGTGCCAGTTAAAAGTCATGAGGTAGACTAGGACAAGAAATGTTTTCCTGGGACCACCAATAAAACTGGAAGGCAGGAGGGGACCACCAGTCCCTTATGAGGACCTACTCCCTCTCTTTCTCCCTTGAGATTATTCCCTCTGTGCTTTCCTATCTTGTCTAACAAATTCATGCCTGCTACTATGTGTGATACATCTGAAATCCTTCTGGCATGGTTGCAAGAATTGGTGACCAAGGACATCTATGGTCACTTCAGCTCCAAGAATTACCTTGCTTTACAATAGTGTGAACAAGGATCTTCAATTTTACTTTATACATTTCCACATTACTTGAAACCCTACAATAAGTATATGCAAATTCTATAACTTAAAAATCTATCTAGCAATAGAGAATAAGTTCTGGAGAGTATATGGAGAAATTGGAACCCAAGTATGTCATTGGTGAGAAAGTAATATAGTGCAGAGGTGTGGAAAACAGTATGGAGATACCTCAAAAAATTAAAATTAAAATCATGATAGGACCCAGGAGTTATACTTCCTAGTACTTATTCAAATTAATTGAAAGCAATGTGTCAGGAAGCAAATTTTTATATGCTCATGTTCATACCAGCATTATTCACAATATCCCAAAGTTGGAAGCAACCCAAATATTAATCAACAAATGAATGAAGAAATTAAATGTGATATATACAAATGATAGAATATTATGCAGGCTTAAAAGGAAGGAATTCTGACACATGCTACATTATGGTTGAGTCCTGATAACATTATGTTAAGGGGAAATAAGTCAGCTGCAAAAAACAAATACTGTATGATTTTCCTTTTATGAGTAGTCATATTCATACAAACAGAAGAATGGTGATTGCCAGGGGCTAGAGGGAGGGGTGAAAAGGGAATTAATGCTAAATGGGTACAGAATTTGAGTTTTGCAAGACATAATAAGTTCTGGAAATGGATGGAGGTGATGGTTGCAAAATAATGCAAACTGAGTTAATAAAATGTCCTATGCACTTAAAAATGGGTAAGATGCTATAGTTTATGTTGCAGGTATTTTACCACAATTTAAAAAAATTAAGGCTGGGGGCATACATCAATGGTAGAGCCCTTGCCTGGCAGGAGGCCATGGGTTGGCCTCCCAGGACCATAAACATTCATGAATAAGTAAATAAATGGAAAAAACAAACAGTCTTGAAGTGACTAAATAATGAAAATCAAACTAAATAATAAAAGGTAAAGACTAGCATTTAAAAAAAACAAATACTTCAGTATGAAAAAGACATTTAGACTATGTCCATGCCTTACTGTATACTCAAAAAGAATAGTCTTTCCATATCCAAAGAAATGATGCATTGCCTGAATAAGAAAATTATTTACACGTCAGGTACAACATTTTCATTTCAGAGACAGAAAGCCAATATATTATACTCTATGCTAAAGTATCCCTTCACTGTTAATCAAGTTTAAATGAAACTCTTCATGGATGACTAGAGACCTAAAACTGAAGTATCAGTACACCATTAATATTTTAATTGAACCATGAATATTCATAGTCATTTATTTCTTTACAGAACAAGATAAGGAAATTATTCTAATATGCAAATTTCAGCCCTGACATGACATCTTCCCTTCATCTACATTACAAAACCAATGCATTTTTGGACCCATTCATTATTTATGTGATCTTAGAGTTTTTAGGTTAACAAGAACTACTGAACACAAGCAGCATTTTCTCAGATAGGAGCAAAGTAATTATGGTATTGCAAAGTGATTTTTTCTTCTCCATCTTAAAATTTTTCATGGTTCCAAACTAATTTCAACACCACCCTAACACCTGTTCTTCACTGCAAACCCAAGAGAACTAGCACAATTCAAGGCTATTAAAGATTTGTTTCTTCACTTTTTCTTTCAATGTCCTGGGAAATTTGAACTCTAATACCACAAAGAATGTTAAAAAGTTTGACAGCCTTTCCAACTGTTTTATAAAACTAACAATGCAGTACTTTAATTTTCAATCATAAGTACATTTATGCAAATTAGTTGATGGTTCCCAAAAGTGATTCAACTCTTTTTTATGCAATGGTTCAAATAACCTGTTAATTCCAAGAACTATCAAAAGTATATCAACATCTCAGAGTTACATATTTTAAAAATCACATTATTATTTCAAATTAGTCATGGGGATAAGAAGAAAAACGGTAAAGAAATTCTGTGAGAGTTTCTAATTTTTCCTTATTTTGAGGTACAAAAAATATTTTAAGATCAAAACCATTTGTGTGACCAGAGAACAGGAGGCTATATTTGAAGTTGCAAAATAATCAGCAATCTGGGAACTACATGCAAGGTTCTGTGGCATAACACAAAGTGAAAAAATTCCTCTATTTATATACTGAGAATAGCAAGGTAAACCATCAAAACCTCACCAAGTAATATATTAAAGGTTAAACTGATACAAAAGGAAGAGATATGGCCAAAAGGAGAATAATGAACCATTAACTTCCTTTCTTTGAATCCTATGTAATAATCACATTACAAAAGATAAGTATTAAAATTTCAATAAATTAAGCCAATAACATAAGAACAACAATATCAAATATATACTGATTTGGAAGAATAAATGCATTTACCTATTGGGGGGTTATGCAAAGAATACCCAGCCTATAATGAAAATCTATAATCTCACCCATGTTGACTTGTACCAATTATGAACATTGACTTACATAATGTGATTCTGTTGATATTTTATTATCCAAAAATGTCCTTCCAAATATGCCAGATGGATCCATCTTGGTTTCTTTTCTGATTTTTACTTGCTTTTGGAAGTTATAAAAGTTGCATATGCCAAACAAAACTACCAGTTTCATTCATTCAGTCAATAAATAGGTATTGAATATATATACATACATATATATATACACACACATACATATATATACATTCATATATATATATGTATATATATATAGCTTATGGAAAATAATAAATTTAAACTCTACAGTTCTATTAAAACATGGAAGAAAATATTGATAAGAATTGCTGAGTTAGACTTATAATTGCATACTCTTGGCCTTTTGTAGGCAAGGCATCCAGACTGAGAACGTGATCAGAAGCTTGATTAGAGCAAGACTATTGAGTAGGAATGTAAAAATCTAGATTCTCTCTAGATTCTGACCTAAGTGCACAATCTCAAATCCCTTAACTTCCTAGGGTTCCAGTCATTGCTTTTATCAAGTGAACAAAATTCAAAAAGTCATCCCAACATTATAATAATCATTGGAATAATTTGCAGGAATTTGCCTTATTAGGAGGAAGAGAATGATGATTTGAGAACTTAAAAAGTGGCATTTTTATAGTTTATACCATTTTCATAAAGAAAAATATTACTAAATTGAAGGAAAATACACACAGGCAATTTGTACCTTTACCATATATTTTCTAGCTTCTTAAAAGTCTGATGAATGTATTAAATGAGTGAATATTTAAAGACAAATAGGAAGCACATTTTCCTTTTCTGATCTACAATATTAACCAAACTTTAACACAGGTCTGTCCCACGTACACCATTTGTATGACTTGTTGTTTTCAATTAGTTCTACCATAAACCTTACTGTGAAAGAGACTGTCCAGGCAAGGCTTTGTACCTAAGTTTGGGAGCCTCTTCTTCCATGTATTAAGAAATGAAAATATGTATCTGTTTCTGGGAATATTATCTTAGACACACACACACAATGAATAACACACCTGTGAGCAAACAACTAAGCTCATTTACTCTTGGCATTCCTTTTTTTCATAGGCAGAAATAAATGTCCATTATCATCATAACAAGAAATAAATGTTACAGTCAGGTGTGGTGGTACATGACTATAAACCTCGTGACTTGGAGGCTGAGGCAGAAGGATCGCAAGTTCAAAGCCAGCCTTAGCAAGTTTAGTAAGGCCCTCAATAACTTAGCAAGATCCTGTCTCAAAATAATAAATAAATAAAATGGGGGTGTGGCTCAGTGGTAAAGCACCCTAGGTTCAATCCATAGTAAAGAAAGAAAGAAAGGGAGGGAGGGAGGAAGGAAGGAAGGAAGGAAGGAAGGAAGGAAGGAAGGAAGGAAGGAAGGAAGGAAGAAAGAAAAGAAGTCACAAAAAGAATGCTTCAAAATGTTGATATTTACACAAATGCTAAATTAATAATTATCAGAACTATGGAAATTTCACAGGTTATCCTCTTAACTGCTTTCATTAAAATTAAACAAATGAATTAACTTCCCCTAACTGTCAAGGAGTTTTATAAAGGCGTGCTGTGTGTGCAGCAGCTGCCTGGAAGCAAGTGTCACAGTTCCTTCCCCAATAGCACACGGAGGCCCGACATCCTCTTTCTCCGTGGGAGTAATGGGCCTTCAATGAAGTGGTTTCCAGGTCCCATTTCATACCTCCCATGGTTTAGTCTTCTACCAAGTGAGATTACCTTCAGCATTACCTGGGTGGTGATATCCCCTTGAGAAATCAGTTGTATAGATCTGTGATTATTGGGATGATCTTTGCTCATTTTGATTTTTCTGGCTGTTACTAACTTGGCCAATGTAAGAGAACACTTTAAGGAATTCAAACACATCTAACAGTTGACTCCCCCCAAAATAATGGGCTAAATGACTTTTTAAAAATTATAGTAATATGCTACATAATGGCAATGTGACTGTGATAGAGACAGCAAATTTAAATGAAATAGACAAGCCAACCAATCACTTTTCTTAAGGTGTGATCTGCCAATTATCTCAACCAACACAGATCCTAATATTATCATTCTAGGCCATATGTGTAATTCTCAGTCAAAAAATAAATCTTTTAACAAGTCTGTAAGAAATGTTGGCACCCATTCATGCCAGCCTGCACTAACATCTTGAGACTTTTCTTTATTCCAAAAAGTATTTAACAAGCAGGGAATATAAGAGGTGGAAGAAAACCTAGCCGTAAACGTGTGTTAGTTATAGGTCCAAAAAAGATGTTAAGATCCAAGTGGTTCTTTTTAAATTTGCTAATAGATAATAAGAAAAATGCTGGCAGGGCTCCCCACTCATGCTCTGACGGAAGATGCGGAGTCCAGGACACTTTCAGTATTCTCTGTGCCCATCTGTCAGCAACACAGTCGCCGAACAGAACGAGCAATTACCAGAGCCCCTTTCAGATATAATCTGTCAACCACATCTAGTCCTTCTGCCAAAGAAAATCAGAACTGAGGAATGCAAAAACAGACTGGCCTTATGGAACAAGGGGAGGTTTAAGATGAACCTGGAGGTACAGAAAGGAGAAAAAAAAAAAAAAAAAAAAAGGACTGTTATAAGCACTCACCAGAATGTTTCTTAATTGTATACCACTAAGGATCAAGAAAGCCTAGGAAGAGACAGGAAGCACAATGATTCATGTAGGCTTTGCTGTATTGGACTTACTATAATGTTAATTTCAAGAAGTGGTCTACTAATTCCTAGAACTGGTTATCTTTGAACAAGGAACACACTGGATTTACTCCTCTACTTCTCTTTAGTTATTCCTTTACCATATTCTACCACCAAAGCAAAATTTTTAAATCAAGAAAACTGTTAAATTTAGCAAATATGTATTAAATGCTTTCAACATCTAAATTAGTACTATATATATGTGATGAGTCCACAATTATTGTTAAGGATGAAAGGGAGCTTTTTTAAAATGAGTACTCTAAAGATTCCAAGCAAATACATCTCTGATCTACCTTGCAACTGACTAATCCTTGCAGTAGAGAACTAAGATCTTATGACCATGAGATGGACACTACTCAGATTGGGCCAGAACCAGGGGAGGCAAGAGTGGGTACCTATTAACTTGGGTCTGAGTTGATGAAGACTTGAATAAGGCAGTGGAAGTGAAATTAGGCACCTATAAAAGGCAAGTCTAATGAGGAAATAACAAGAAAAAAATGACTGATTTCCTTCAGGGAAAAAAAAGCACTTTAAAACTTCCATAGCTGAAACTGAGCCCATCTCTTTTCAATAATTATGGATATTCATAAATGCATAATTGTAATTATTTGATCCTGTAGAGCACTTCATTGATATAGATAATAGAAACACACATGAGACAATCAGGTCATGAATTTCATAAACAGCATCATCTTTATTACTACATCCCTTTTCCAACAACTTGGTTTAGACCTGTCATGACCACTAAAGATAAAAGATAAATTTTAACTCTTCCAACATTCCAAATCTTCACCAAATTGCATCTCTGTAAGTGATAATTTATAGATGCATTTAGGTATAAAGGGAAAAGACAAAATTATGAGAAAAAGGTGAAGAGAAGGAAGAAGAGCAGGCAGCATAAAGTGTAAGTATAATATTAACAAGAGAACATTTACTTTGCTGAAATGCAATGGTTATGCTGACCAGGACTTAAATCTTTCATGCATGCAAAGAGGTGACATTCCAAGCTAAAGGCAGATATCAGGGGTGGCAGGTCAGTAGCTCTCTAGACAAATGGACTGACTACTTACACACAAAGCACGCTGATTTTAATTATCTCTTAGAGAAAAATACCGATCTTCCCTAGGACCAAAATAAGAGCAATCAACAAATATTTTTATTTAGTGTCTATTGAATATGAAGAACAAGGGGTTATTAAAAATGCCTACTCTCAAGAAGCATACAGTCTGGCAAAGAAGCTTATAATCTAGATTCAGTTTAATTTTCGAAAAAATCCAAAACTACATATAAGTAGGTACATATTATTAAATGTGTGAACACAGAGTAAATACATGTATATAGATTTCACATATGTATAGAGGGCATAATATTATATACAACTAATTGATTATACATGTGTTTACTACAACAAATGTACAAATATTCACTTACGTGTGCATAAGTGCACACATGCATACTGCTTCTATTCAAGACCACAGTTACTTCTTATATATACACCCTATCTATTTGTTCACACCAGATACTAGTTTTACAAACAATAATTATCACACATCAGATGCTAGTTATAAGTAATAATGTATAATCACACAAACTGTAAATAATAACAACTTATCGAAATTCTTACCTAATAACTATAGACGTTAAGAAGAACTTTGGAAACATAAAATGTTTTAAATTGTTAAATAATAACTAGACAAATTATAACATGGAACTGAAAGTGTTTTAAGGTGTTAAGTTTGAAGAATATCTCTTCATAGTAAAGATATATGACATCCCCAACATCATTAATTTGTACTTACCACAGGAACATACAGCCTTAACAGTTCTGCATCAATCCCCAGGCTGACAGTTAAAGATCTGGCCCCAAGTCCACCAAGTTCTGTAGGACTATGTTGTTGGGGTACATTTCCACAGCCTCTTGATCCCTGATTTCCTGTTACTGGAGCTACCTCTGGTGAGGCTTCCTGGACGGGTACCATCAGAGGGCGAGAGCTACTAAATTACCAGAGAGGGCGATGAGGGGACTGAAGCAGAATCCTGTTACTATCTGGCACTAAAATTCTTCTGGGTAGTCCTACAGTTTAGCTGGACTTCTGCCCAAATAACTTGAGTTCCTGTTTCTCTATCAACAACTAGGAAATTCACCTCCACAAGTAAAAATTTTTCAACTGTGGAAAAATGGGGTTCCTTCCAGATATAAAATTGTAAGTCACATTTTGAGTATCACAAATATCATAGATCAGTATTTTTTGGTTTTAGTTATTGTATTCATCAGAAGACTTCAAAGTCAACATATTAACTACATTCAAGATTTGTTCATTTATTACACAACTGAACATGACCATGAGCTTTCATTTGTTTCAGAATGCTCTAGTTTCAAATTACCTATACAAGTAAGAGTTTTATCAAATGCTTATATTCTTAAATGTTATCTTAGAATCCAGCTAGTGTTTCCTGGTGAGTGGAAAGTATCTAATTAAAAAATTTAAAGAAAATAAATTTTCCGCCAACTAGTACCTACTTTCACGGTGAAAGCTTGAGGTTATTAAATTGGAAAGTGTCTAGTAGTTGTTAGTTGGAGGTAGAGTACCAAGTCTTCTTAAATCCTATAGATTAAGTTCAGATATCACTATTCTTGGATTGGTTATTAATCAGCAATCACAGTCATGCTGTTTTAGTGGAACGACATTTAAAGATGTTCCAAAAGCTTCCCCAGAATCCCCATAACTCTTTAAATCAATAATATACCTACCCTAAAGTTTACTCTATTACTAAAGTGATTTCTGTTATGCCAAAAGGAATTTATTTTACTTATTTTTGTTTGTACTTCCTGGTTTTTTGCCATAGCCTTTCAAATGCTAGCAATCTTTCATATGTGCTCACAGAAATGATCAATTTTTTGCTTCTCTTATTCAAAGTAAAATGATTATTTAAGCAACTTAAATGTTTATTATTCTTGATTTATTGATATTTTTATATTGAACAAACTTTTACAAGTTTTTCCCTAAGTTTATTGATTTTCAGTTCTATTCCTCTTTTCCAGGCAAGTTCATCTTCTGGCCTATTCAATTGTTCACTGCTATAATTCAGATGTATTGTTTGCATTGCTGCAAATTTGAAGAGAAATTGAAAGAGCATTCCCAATGGAAATTTGAGTTATTGAATTAGTTATAATGGTGGAGAGAAACACAAGAAAGCAGGATAGGGTCTTGTACTAAAGTACTCTAATCACAAATGTGATCATTCAGTCATCTGCTTTCCTTGATACTGGAGGACACTTAAAATCTTCATTCTCAAAGCTACTGCTTTTTTCTATCAGATGCTCTCAGTCATTCTTTATTTTCATCTAATGACTCATTCATCAAGAATATCTCCAAGTATCATTTTTCCAGTGAATTGATTATTCATTAATCCTCCTCTATCGTTTCAGTGCATTCCCTGGAAAGTTCAGGTATTGCCAATGTGATGGTGTTGATAGGTAATGCCCATAAAAGGTGATTAGGCAACCAAGCTTCCTCATTCATGAATGGCACCCTCCCACCTTGCACCATGTGCGGACACTGCATTCCTCCCCTCTAGAGAAGGCAGACCTCACCAGACATCCTCAACTGCTGACATCTTCAACTTCCTGGCCTCCAGAACTGTGAGAAAATGAATTTCTGTCTGGGGTATTTTGTTATAGCAGTACAAAAGGACTAGGAGACCTTCTTCTACAGGTATTCATTTTCACTAGTAATTTCCACACTCTCTGGTTTCCTTCTGTTCGATGATATTTTTTCTATATAAAGCATCAAAAGGGGCTTATTTGGTCACAACTCTGAGATTTGTCTCTTCTCCTCTGAACCATCACAAAACCTGGAACCACACAAGGGATCATTTAATAGTCATTTTTACAAACATCCTTTTATTAAAAAAATTAAATATATTTAAATTCTGTCTTTCACAAGACTGCAAGTTATTTAAAGGCAGAGTTCAAAACAATTCTAAATTCTACCATCTGGGAAGCAGAGGTCACCCAGGAGGCTCTACAGAAGGGAAGTATAAATCTATAAGTTAACATCTCTAATCAGTTGAAAGTTAAGTTGTTGTTAAAACTTTAGTTATCATAGTCTTCTTTTGAATGCTTATTTAAAGATGACTCATGCTGGGCAATTTTATTTTGGTTATTAACAAACATACATACCCCCACGTCACAAGGGACATCATGTTGATTTTAGATGCTGCTTAAACTTCTAGGTAGAGATGTTCACTAACATTTCAGAACACAAAAACCAGACATCAAAAATATATTGCGGAATGAATAAGAGATTGGTTTCCCTACTTCCTATATGTGTGACCATGGATACACACCTTCTATGTACTGAAATTTAATAAGTGACATATTCCATCACTCTCAAAGGGTGGCACAAGAATCATCTCCAGATGAGTGGGTACTTATATGAACATGTAGATTCTTGGGTCTTGTTTCCAAACCTGCAGAATCAAAATCACTGAGGCTGGATATCAGAAATCTGAATTTTGTCAAGAATCACATGTGATACATTGAAAACTGAAAACCACAAAGATGAAGGAGAAATGTGTGCTTGAAAAAAAAAGCAATAAAGCAAATTGGAAATTTTGATTTTTAATTTCTGCCACCAATTTGCCTTGGAAAATAACTGCTTTAGATTACACTTTCCTCAGATATAAAATAATGTGACCAAACTAGATGAGCCTTAACTGCTAAGGCATGCTCAATCTTCAGTCTAAAGAGACATGGTGACCCATACTTCCCTCAATCTTAAAAGTCTACAGAGGTTCTTCATGCAGGAGTCATCAACATTCATTCTGTGCCTTCTATTCCACATTAGGTATTGACACATATATAAGTGACTTATATATACCAGCTTGACTTATATTTACCAAGTTGAAGTGTCAAATATTCTAAGATAAACCATAGAGGCCCTTTCTGCCAGCTCACAATTCAATTCCAGAGGCACTGCCATCTTGGTACAGAAGCAGTAAGGTAACAATTTGATATTTTGTTGCATTTTGCCACTATCTTCCAAAAATAAGTGGCAAACAGAAAAACAAGAGTTCACACTAGTGATAAATATCCATCCCCAAAACATATTCTGGTTGAAACAAAGACATGAAGTATTAGGTGTGCAAATGCACGGAATTTCCAGCAACAGCCATTCATGCACTGGAAGAACACTAGAAACCCCAGGCAAATGCAAAGGAAAAGAATGTGAACCTTCATGCAAGAAATGCTGAAGACCATGTACAAAAATCTGAATATTAATTAAATATGTTATACCTCTTTTGGCTCTCTGGGAACAAAACCCAATGTCCCATCATTGTGTCTATGTGTGTGTGTGATAAACACATATACATACATATATGTGAAATAAAGTCTGCACATATTTTGTGGGATTTTTCTCAATATTCCCTCATCCTCATTCTTTATTTTCTTAAGAATATTAAGTTAATGCACATTTAACTACAGTACATAATATATATTCTCAGCTTTGAAAATAATTCGATATCTTTTTTAGTTGAAAATAACTGCCTGCAGGTACTTACTATTGGAATGTCATTCTATACTTTCCTGAAAGTTATGTCACTTATGAATTTCATTGCTTTCAAAACTGATGCTACTCTCTTGTGAGTTCTGTGTTCTGAGTACATGTAATATCTTTACTCTCCCCTACATTTAAGTCCTATCCAGTGACTAAAAATTCTGCTTACCTTCATTAAATGTACCAAGTGTTATACATTCACCCACATGATTAAGCTTCTTTATACCTTAATCATCTTAGAATTCCTTCTGTCACTTTTCTAGTTATTTGAGGTTTTCATTTTTGTTAGTACTTTACCTTTTAAAATAAATTTAAATTGTTTATTCTTGGTCCTTTCTGAAAAGGTGTTCCAAAATCATAAATTGGAAAGTAACTTGAATTGACACCTACATCCTGGAAACTGGCTCTTTCAATTAGTTTCCTCAAGCCTTCATTTATTTATATATTTTACCTAGCTGAAAATATCAGGAGGGAGTCACCAGTCACATAAATGTGAACTGTGCCATCAGTTAATCCATTCACTCCATACACTCAACATTCTTGTAACTCAGACTGTACCTGTTCTTCTAAATCAACCTTTTGATTAACATTCACAAAACTAAATTGTTTGAAGACACACCACTTCAAAAATGAATATGATCAGAATATTTCCTTATGCCCATCCTTTTACACAGAATTAGTCATTCCTCCTCTGTTTTCCCAGACATTCCCAGCATCCAGCATCAGACTTATGCTTCTTCACACATTGTTTGCTTTGGAAATCCACCCCTCCCACTAAGGTATGCAAGGTTCTTTGCACACAAATGATACTTAATAAAAATTAGTTGAATTAGTGGGGTCATAAATAAAGCAATGTCAAAGCAGAAATGAAATGATTTCCTCACGCTTAACACCTCGCTAATTTACAAATGGATTAAAACTTTAAATATAAAAAAATGAAACTATAAAATTGTGAAAGAAATCAAGATAAAATCCCTTCTAATTTCAGATGATGGAAATGTTTTATACCTGTTAAAAATGCAACTTTTAAAACTGTTAAAATAAAATTTTGTAGTAGTTAATAAAATAAAAATTAAACATTTCTACATAGCTAAAGTGATGATAAGGGAAGCCAAAGTTTAAATGAGAAAAAAATGGAAACTCATATCTCAAAGTGCAAAATTCCCCGATAAAGAATTTCTACAAATCAATAAGGGGAAAAAAGAAGCAATTAAAAATTATCCAAAAAAATAAGAACAGAGAAGTCACAAAAAAGAAAATGTAAAAAGTGCTTAGATAAAAGAAAAAAGTTCAATCTCATCATTAAGAGAACTTCAAGCTAATATGAAACAGGGTTTTACACATCAGAATTGGAATGACTCAAGAGTCTGATGACAGCATGTGTTGATATGAATGCAAAGAATGAAGAGCACTGCATGCTGAAGTCTAAACTAGTCCAGTCACTACATGGTCAGTACAGCAATGTCCACCAAAACTACAAATACACATGCCATTTGACCCACAAATACAACTTCCAGTAATTTATTTTACTGATATACTCACCCATGAGTGATAGGACATTTATATTGTAGACTTCTTGAGACAGCAAAAGATTGGGAACAGCATAAAAGTCATTAACAAGGGACTAGTTACATACACAATGGTACATCAACGCAAATATTCTGTAGCCATAAGGGAAATAAAAAACAAAATTCTATGATACATTTAATGAAGATAATTATGTTTAGAACAGTGTTTATAATGGATTACTATTATGTAAAATAAGAGAAAAATAATATATACATATTTGCTTATAAATGCAAAACATCTCTGGAATGATAAACAAGAAATTGGTGCTATCAACTGCCCATGCAAAAGATTAGGCTATCTGACAGGAGCTACAGAGAGATGTTTACTTTTATATTTTTGAATTCTGATGCATATGAACATATTATTATTTAAATTGACTTTTAAAAATAATGAAGTTTGAGTTGCAGGAATAGCTTAGAGGTAGAGTATTTGCCTAGCAGGGCATGAGGACCTGGGTTCAATACCCAGCACTGCAAAATTAACAATAACAATAAGATGTTTTTAAGGCAGAATTATTAGGTCAAAAGGCTAAAAAGAAAGAGAATGGAAAGAAGCAAGGAGATTTTGTTCCCATATAGGGAGAATTAATGAATGCATAAACATGTAAAACCCTTTTCATTTTTCTTGACCTTCTATGATTCTGCATAAATGCTTAAGTTTGTTATTTGAGAAATTCTAAATTTTAGTCAAACGTTTTATCAATAGGACCATAATCTTCCAACATAACAAGTTTGCCTACAGATAACTATAATCTTTAAACATAGGTTATTGCAAGTATTAACAAACCTTCATTCCACAAATATTTTGTGAGCATCTTGTATGTGAAAGGCACTATTTCACGCATTAAGGATAAAAAACAAAACAAGAATGGTTTCTGTTATCAAGGAGCTAATATTCTATTTGATAGTACACCAAGTAACCAAGCTTAATTATGCATCTTCATGACCACCAAGAATCAGTGCTGTATCTCCACCACAAACAACTTTGCTAACAGATTCGTTACCACTGGCTTAAGAACACACCCACTGAATGGAGGATCTGAGTTTCATTAACCCTAATCCTACAGGCTCTATGTGCACCCCGGGACATCAAGCTTGCAATGATCCTGAGATGAATTGTTACTATTATCACTTCCACTGACAAATGAGGAAACTGAAAACTGGGGTTTTGGCAAGTTAAATAACTGTCAAGCTGTGTGTGTGTGTGTGTGTGTGTGTGTGTGTGTGTGTGTGAGAGAGAGAGAGAGAGAGAGACAGAGACAGAGACAGAGACAGAGACAGAGACAGAGACAGAGAGGGAAGGAGGGAAGGAGGGAGAGAGAGACTGAAGATCAAATTTAGGGGCACTCTAACCCTGAACTACATTCCCACTGATATTATTTTCAGACAGGGTCTTGCTAAGTAGCTGAGGTTCACCTTGAACTTGTAATTCTCCTGCCTCAGCCTCCCAAATCACTGGGATTATATGCCTGTGCAACCGCGATTAGCAATAACTGTTTAAAGTCCTTGAAATAACCACTCACCATACTGCCTCTTGTATGACTAACTTCTGACCTTTGAATTAAAGGGCGACAAGGGATAAAACACAGATGTGTTTAAGGTTTGACCCTGGGTCCTCTCACATGACCCTAAAACATAGTTTCCTTTAAAACCTATATATCTGAGATTCATGGAGGGAGACGTGCCTAAACTGACATCATGCTAAAAAAGATGAAATTTAAATCTACTTCCTTTAGGCCAATGCATTTATTTACATACCTTATAAAGGATATTGAACTTACAGTCCTTATTTTTAAAAATCATATCACATATCTGTATTGCCCACTAAATTGTGGCTACTTAGATATTAATATTATTGCGCTGTATCGTAGTATATTTTAAACTCCCAAGGAACTCGGCAGTTGTGCTATCAGTTATTTTTTTAATGATTGTTAACATATTCCTCGGTTCTATCTACCTGGAGGTAGTTTCTGTACTTTGGGGATTGAGGCAGGGGCAGATTGCTCAAGTCCATGACTTCAGGTCCAGACTAGACAACATCATGAGACCCTCTCTTTAAAAAAGAAAGAAAGGAAGGAAGGAAGAAAGAAAAGAAAATATAAAGATTGATCCTGAACCTGTAGCATTACTCTTGAGGGAACATGTTTGACACACTAATTCACACATGCCTCACTGCAAGCTGTTTTCCAGATCTCACAAACATATGAAACAAACATATGAAAACCCAAAATGCCCAGTTAAATTCAAATATCAGTTACACAATGATCTTTTAAAACTTTTTTAGTGTAAGCACATTGCAAACATTGCATGGGGCAGTGTGGGAAAAAAATCAACAAAGTAAAAATTTGTAACTCACTGGCTTAGACTTCACTCCTTCCTGAGTCATCTGCCACCTAGCCTGGGTCTAAGTTAAATCCAGTTTCTTTGAGTGGTTACTATCTGTAATTGTCAACAAATTTACTGAATACTCACTACATCTTAGGCCCTGCTGTAAGGATTCTGCATAAGACTTTCTCTTTCAAGAATCATAAAGCGGGCTGGGGAAATAGCTCAGCTGGTAGAGTGCTTGCCTCGAAAGCACAAGGCCCAGAATTCGATCCCCAGTATGAGGTAACTACAGGTAGGACTACTGTCCTCTGCCAGAAGAGAAAACAAAGACTGAAGGAAGTTCGACCCTGAATCCAGAACAATTGAGATAGCTCAGCAAACTTTCAATTTTCACTATCAACTATAACAGGCATGTCCAACTTTTGGGAATAAGCTTCTCCCTCAGCTCCTAAAACTAGGTTATAGTTCCTTAGAACACCAACTCATTTTGATTATGGTTCTAAACATGAGAAAACTTTTTCTGGAGGCCACTAAATTTGAATTCTAATTCAAACTAAACCTGGCATCCCAACACTACTACTCACCAAATCGGAGATTTCCAGTGCAATCTGCAGTCATCACATTAGATTCCTAGGTATCCTACACCATGCTAGGTGAAGCTAAGTTGACACAACTGTGGGGTCACTTCAATTCAGACCAGTGGAACTGGTCTTAGCCACTTAGCTCACGACTGTCAAGTTGAAGTTTCAGAAAACTCTTAAGAGCCCCAAGTTAGGACATATTTTCATTCAATGAGAATGAACATTGTTTCTCAATTACACTTCCAAAACCTTACATGCTAAAAATCTTTAAAAAGTATTAATAGTGAAAAATCTAAGCCTGTCTCCTACAGATCAGTCACCAAAAATAAAACATTTGACTCGACTTGACCCTCAAAACTGATCACTGATTTAGTTAAGTTAAAGCTCTTGTTAAATCGGTATGGTTAAAAGTATGTCATCAAGTGATTAAAGTATCTTTATTATATCTAATTTAATTTCCTATTAAAAATAAGTGGAGAAAAAGAGCAAAAAGGAATAAGTTTGACATTGACCTGCAACTTGGTAGGCAAAATAAAAGAATTTCATTGAAGCAACTGCTCTTTCCATAATGTTCAATTTGAATCAGACTCTTAATGACAACAAGAATGAAATATTCTCAGCACTCACATTTTTCTCTGTAGTAACTCCACTCTACAGTATTTTGCCCAAAAGAATAACTCAGCAGTAAAATTTAGATGGACAAAGTGGTTGAGGTCAAAAGACAGTGTTCTCAGTGTGCAATTTAACTCCTGGTACTTTTGTAAAAGCAAATTTCTATCTACATGCAATTTTTAATTCATGTCACATGTATAAGCAAGTTTATCTGAATAATTCTTTCAAGGCACTATTTTACAAGGACTTCAGATAGTCTAAGATTCATCTAGATTTTTCCAACTAACAGGCCATCTAGTTTTACCAAATTCATTTCAATGAAAACATCCAAAAGTCAGATAATAGAGCAGACGTTTCCCAATGGAGCTACACATAACTAGGCTCAGGCTGGTACATGATTGATTCCACTCCTAACAGGTGCTTAGAGGGAGTCTTTGGTAGATAAGCACACTTGTCTTTAGGTTCCTAAAGGCAACTAGAACATCTTAATTTTTCTACAGGAGCATTCACATTTGACCTAGGCAACAGAAAGAAAGAGGAAATATGTGACATGAAAAGATAAGAGGAGAAACTAAGAAATAAAACCAGAAATCTCAGAGCCAATAGCAGTTGCAGGGCAATTAAATTCAATGCTTTACAGATGTTCATAAGAGAAAGCCCAAATTTTAGTCACCTTTTTTAAAAAACATACACTTAGAATTTTTTTTCCATTCTTAGATTTGTTTTTATTTGTTTTCTTTAGATATACACAACAGTAGAGTGTTTTTTCTTTTCAATTTGTCTTTAGCACAATACCTTTACCTTATTTTTCTTATGTGGTGCTGAGGATCAAATCCAGGGCCTCAAGGATGCTAGGCAAGGGCTCCACCACTGAGTCACAACCCCAGTCCTTGGAGTGTGTTTTGACATATATATACTTGGAGTATGAATTATTCTAATTAGGATCCCATTCTTGTGGTTATACATGATATGGAGTTTCACTGTTGGTAAACACACTTCTTGAGAATTAATTTTCTTCATTCAGAATACTTAATAATTAGAAAAAATTGTTTTCCTTCCTTCCAACCCATCAATCTTTTTCAATTTCATATGCCATTTAAAATGACCACTGATGCTGGAGTATGACAACATACTAGTACAAATCAAACACATAAAATAGAATGCCCCAAAGTACAATATTCAGCCTCCCAAATGCTGATCACAAACAGTCCTCCTTGGTCTGAAATGGCCATCAAAAAAAAAAAAAAAAAGTGACACTGAAATACTCAAAATTATTTCATCCTCCTCTCACAAGTTCATGCATCACCACAGTCTATCCCAGACTTATCCTAATAAGTCTTTCTATTATTAAAATTAATTAGGAAAGTATTTGGTTTGGCCACAGGAGGGCTAGCAACACAAAAATGTGATGACTCAGGGATTAAACATTAAATGCTCTTATTAAGAGACATGAGAATTACTAAGGGCACATTGAGATTCTTTTATTTTGGATGTCATAAGTAACAAGTTCCCAGAATGATACATGAACCCAATAATTCATCAGCTGTATCTTTGGAAACTACAGTGATTCAATGCTCTCAATCTTTCTTTCCTTAGTACAAAACAAGAATATTTCAGCTGTGCTTATCTGAAACTAATTGCAATTTTCCAGTTCTTCGCACACTTGTGAAAACAGCCACAGTTCAAATAACACTAATATTTTTCCTAAGTAAGAAGAGAACTCTGTCAGGGGTATGGCGTAACTGCTGAAGCAATGAGTCCTAATAAAAAAGACAAATCTGGAAGAGCCAGATGAATGAGATTTAAAGAATCACATTCACAAGAAGAATGGGCAGTAATGTCAGGGAAGTGGAAGAACCTAGCAATGCAGAATCCAGGGACCAGAGAAGCATTCAGAGAATCTGATTTCCAGGGCAGGCCATGGCCAAGACAGACATGTGGTGAGCAGAACCAAGCCTTGGGCATGGGTAGCCTGGAGCAGAACAGAAGTGACCGTGATAGTAAATGAATCCTTTATAGCACTTTAAGTATGTCTTCAATGTAAAAAGCAAATAAACATAAACAATCAGCATTCAACTCAGAGAGGAATGACCAAGACAACTCAGTCTTAACCAGTTAAGAAATGGCATTTTAAAATGATGGAGGACCAGGCACAGTGGTACACATCTATAATCACAGATACTTAGGAGGTTGGCGCAGGAGGAGTACAAGTTCAAGGCCAGCACAGGTAATTTCATAAGATCCTGTCAAAAAATATAAGGGAAAAAAAAGTAAATAATGACAAAAACAAAATATAAATGACTTTTAGTTTCCAGGACCATTTCTTGCACTTTACAAGTAGCAGGCAAATAGAGGTAATTGCTTCTTAGAAATTCTTTAGGGAAAAAAATGAAAAGTTAATTGAGTCACATAGAGGAACAACATTTGAAGAAGACATAGAAGAACTTATCTATGATACAAAACTCTGCTTGGACACTATAAAAGATTTTCAAGGGTGATTATGGCCTTATTTTCAAAGGCAGAAGCTGTTGACTAGATACTCAAAGGTCACTCCAAACACACTTCCCACAACTGACACTAAATAACCAGGATGCTTGCTCCTCAATCTTGCTTGTATGGAAAGGTGCTCATGTAACTAGATATAAACACGGGTGACCTAAAAATGCTTTCGTTTTAATGACAAGAAAGAGACAAACAGACACATGCCATCCGTACACTACTGCCTCAACCATGAACATGACTGTCCTAGCAATAGCTATCATGAGACCACCAGAGAAAGGCACAAAGAATTTCACAGAACCAGCTCTGATTTCATTTGGCCACCAAATCAATATCTTCAGATTTTCTCAGTTATAAATAAAAATAAGACCTTACTGTTACCAGGCTTCCTGTCACTTTCAAGTAAACACAATCCTGATAGAAATGCCAGTTTATAGCTGGGCATGGTGGTAGACACCTGTAATCCCAGTGGCTACGAAGGCTGAGGCAAGAAGATCACAAGTTCAAAGTCAGTCTCAGCAATTTAGTGAGGCCCTAAGTAACTCAGTGAGACCCGTCTCTAAATAAAATATAAAAAGAGGCTGGGGATGATGTGGCTCCATAGTTAAGTGCCCTGGTTTCAATCCCTGGTACCAAAAAATAAAGAAAAGAAAAGCCCCATCACATCCCTAAATGTATATGGTTAACCTTGAAAGGCAGGCAGGATTATGGGAAATCTTTTATCTTCTTCTTTTACTCACCTGTGTTTCCTAAATTATTCCATAAAGGTTTTTTTGATGTGGTAGAAATTTGTAATGAGAACTTAGCTGACACTAATATAGCTATGTCAGTTTACATTAGCATAAAAGAATGTTTTTTAAATGGAGAGGGATACCATGATTCTGGAAAATAAGTACCAAAAGATGAAAGCCCATTTCCAAAAACGCCATTGGTAGCTATAAATTCAATATGTACCCATCTAGTAAATGTGGACCGTGTAAAGGGACTTGACATACTGATTCTAAATTTATTCTAGAAGATCAAATACCCACCAATGGCATTTTTAAAAGAAAGAAATAGAAAACCATGAGAAAGTTTTGTAAGCACAGCAGAAAACAGAGCAATCGACATAGCAGTGAACTGGGTCAGGGATGGATAAATTATAACTTCTGGAGAGTCCAGAAGGAGACCCACATACTCAAGTACAGTGGGCACTGCAGGAAGCATTAGCTTTTTATCCTCGTGGTCTGGCCAGGGCTGGCTATGTTCTTTCATAACTTCATTTCTGGGAAATAATGAAGTGGGCAGCTGGTCCCACCCCAGGATTTTTGGACTGGAGAACAAAAGTTAGTCTCTAAATAGATGAATGGCTCAGGAATTGATCAGAAAAAGACAGTATATGTTGAGAAAGAAGAATAAAACAAGCATACAGGAAAGAAAGGAAATGAGAAAAGGAGAGAAAGAGAATGAAACCTGATGGTATTTGAGTTCCAGGTCATAGCTGTTCCAGAGACCTGGCTATATTCCTGTTTTGTGGCTCTAGGGAAAAAAAAAAAAAAAAAAAAAGAAGTCCACTCTTTATAATAACTGCCCCATTTTGCTGAGTAGGCTGGGTCACTGTCACCTGAAATAAAGAAATCCTGACTATGCTTTTGGAAATATTAATTAATAATTCAAATCACTGGAAAATGGCACAATTGTCTAAAATAAGGTGCTGGGATACTGATTTGACATTAGGAAAAAAAATAAGTTCAAGTTCTGTCTCACATATTACACCAAATTAAACTCCACATGGATTAAAAACTTCTATTTAATACAGAACAACTGAACTATGGAGTCTATGGTGGGAAAGAGTTTTGCTTCTAATATTGGGCTAGGGAAGGCTTAACTAAACAAAATTTAAAGACTAGGAAACTATTATAAAGAAAAAGGAAAATTTTAATGACACAAAACATTACACTATTGCATAATGACAGATACTATATAAAGTTTAAAAAATAAGCAAAAACTGTGAGGAAATATCTTGCCACATAGAAGAAAGTATATACATAACACAGATATATACAAATCAAAAAGAAGCATGGAAAATAATAAAGGAACACACAGGAAAAAAACGGAAGTATAAATAGGCATCAAGTGCAAACCAAAGTACAAGGCCAGAGTCTTGGGGTAATTGGTTCATATGCTCAAAATCACAGACCCAAAAAGAACAATTTATGTAACTACAGTCAATTATCATGTCTGTCTCCTCCTATGCCCTTTTTTGATCTTAAGACACAAAGGAAGGTAACATTGTTGGCCAAATGGAACCCTGGAGGACAGCTGGGCACAGAATCCTTCTCCTGGCCTTAAGGCTTTTCCTGGAGTCAGTCATAAGTAGCTTTCCCTCTCTGAGCAAACAAAAGTTTATTATATGGTTTGAAGCATTAACTCTTAGATATCTCAGATGATCAGCATTTCATTAAATTCAATTTATATCCTATACCCCTTCAGTGAGCAAACCCACCTATGAGGAGAAACGTTCAAGAAAAAACCAAAAATTTATATTAATGATTTGCAATGAAAAAAGAAAAGAATGAAAAAGAGATGAAAAGAATATATATGAAACTGTTTTATGATTTTTAAATTTATTTTTCTACTAAAAGGGAGGAAAGTTCAAACACATTTTGCCCTTAAATTAGTGAATATTTGACACATCCCTCTTCCGAGTGCCCCAGGAATTTCACAAACTCTAACCTACAATTTATGCATTTGATGACAAATTGATTGTGATAATTCTATGCCTAGAAATTAAGTGAAAAACATAATATGCGGTGGCTCTCTTAATTTCAAGTTAGAGTGGAACTCCTAAAAGCCTCAATTGTCACACTCTAATATTGGATTTCCCTTTACACATTTCCTAGGATTTACATTTATAACAGAATCCAAGGCCAAAATGTTTTTACTGAAAAAAGAAAGAATCAAAATGTGAAGTAACATTTCCTTGCAGGAAGCATTTCCCATGGGTGCTTTAACAGTCATGATTCAGCTTTGATCAAGGAATAAAGAACAGAAGAATTAACAAACTCAGGCCACAGGTCAAACACAACAGTGAGGAGCAATCACCAGAGTTCCCCATGCTGTATTGTTGTAGTGCAGTGGAGAATGGACTATGGTATTTGAGAAGCTGGTAACAGAAAGACTTTCTTCACTACTCAGAACCCCATAAAAAACACACATTTTACTCACCACACACCTGTATCTCAACATCCTGACAAGTCCTGAGAATATTAAGTCCAATAACTACTCAGAACAAAATTCTACTTTTTTAGTTCATGAAATACACAAAATTTTATTTCAAAATCTAATCACTAACCCTGGGTTCATAAATTCTGAGGCCATTAACAGAATGCATATGGCACAGACCACATAACTGGCAAGAGAGTCAATCTGCAACTTAAAGTTGCTCTGTCTGTTTGGGGTTAGAGTAAGAGGAGACTAGGTAGCCTTTAAAAGAGCATGATGACGACCCATTGTGAACAAGTCAAGTTGAATTAAAGCTAAGGTACCGGTGCCAGTGCCTGTCTCCTTGGTCAAACAATCTAAGCAAGCGCTCATTTCTGAGAAGCTCAGTGATCACCATGACACTGAGGTGAGGGGAACTGAGAAATTCAAAAGGAAGCCCATCCTCGATTCATCCAACAACATCCCCTCTTTCTCTCTGACTTTCACTCACTAAACTGAGAAGAGCATAAAGTGGTTCTCTTTTGATTTTCGTTGTACTGGGGATTGAACACAGGGGTGCTTTACTACTGATCTACATTTCCAGTCCTTCTGATTTTTAATTTTGAGACAGGGTCTCACTAAGTTGCTTAGGGCATCACTAAGTTTCTGAGGATGGCCTCAAACTTTCAATCCTCCTGCCTCAGTCTCCCAAGTTGCTGGGATCACAGGCATGTGCTACCAGGAACACAAAGCATAAAGGATTTAAGAAAGGGAGCATAGCCCAGTCCTTGGGTTAGAAGGTCTTGCTGGTGGAGAGCCTCCAGGGTGGCACAAGACTGCAATCCCAGCTACTCTGGGGACAGAGCACCCCTGAGTTCAGTCCCAGTACTGCAAAAACAAATTATAAACAAACAGGTCTTGCTGACTTGCAAAGTTCCTCCTGCTGTAAATCACACTATGCACTCCCCAAAAATCAAGTCCTTTGTCCTCTGCTCTTGACTTTTCATTCATCATTTCCACGAACACCCACAGACAAATACTCCATTACTGATTTCTATCCATCGTGTCCTTCCCCACAATTCTCCTCATGTGGTTAACTCCTTATCATAACACTCCCTCTGTAGGTCTCCAGCATCCAAGCAGAAAAGTTCTAGGTCACTCCCTGAAACTAGCTTGTATCCTTACTGTGGTACTTCGCTTTTGTTTCTTTAAAATTCTGACATGGTATATTCCATTACATGTAAAGTTGACACTTGACTTCTTCTTTCTGGACAGTGTTGGGGTTATTAATTTGGTGCAGGGATTGAAGATGCAGGTGAATAACGAGGAAGTGGACACTAAAATCAAACTCATCTTAACAAAATGGGATGGAAAAAGTAGGGCAACAAATCTCCTTTCAAAATAAGAATTAACGCTAGATGTATATGGAAATTCCATTTAGGATAAGAATCAGCGACAGGCAACAGCCAGAAGGGACTATTTGTACTGAAATACAAGCCATTAACTTGAACCAAGCTAACAGCAAATGACTGCAGTGGCAACTGCTGGCTGCAGATAATTAGTTTAGAACCTATTTTAACATGAATATTTTATCATGCAGCACAAAACTCGTTATGGAGAAGAATTAGAGAGCCAGGACATCCAAAGGCTCTGGAGAGGTGATCTGTCAGGTCCCAATAAAGAGCCTTCTAGGAGAAAGCAGGTTTAGTGATTCGGCAAGACTGGATTTCATTAAAGTTACAACAATCCATTAAGAACATATCTGGTGACAAGTTAAACAGTACAGGTACCAAACTGCACTGCAGCAACTTAACTAGGAGCAACAACTGGCAGGAAAAATGAAGTTAATGAAAAAGCACCTAAAGGGATGGTAATTTTCTAAGTGACACATACATCCTCTTTCTATAAGCAATAACCTAATACACCTGGCCATTTCCCTCTCAAAAAACATAACTATGTGCTTACTCACAAAAGCTGAGAAATTCAAAATTTTTAAAAATTAAAAATTGCATTTTGCATGCTATATATGAGGAAGTCAAACTGGAAATTTTATTTTAAAGATTCTTGTATATTGAGTGCATGTTATAAATATTAACAAGCATGGATAAAATCATATGTGTATTATCTCATTTAATCCTCAGAATTAACCTATGAGGTAGGTACTTCTATTATCTTCATTTTGTAAATTACAAATAGCATAAGTATGCTAAGGTAAACATGTCTGAAATCACAGAACAAGTAGCAAAGCTAAAATGTAAACCCATGCCATCTGATTCTAAAGTCCACGTTATTTCTCTGTGTTCCAAAGGACCCTATGGCTTCTGAGTAGAAGCCTAAATCCTCAGAGGAACCAGGACAGTGTCTTTCAGTTTTATTAAACAAATAAAAGAAAAAACAGGGGACTATAGGCAATACTCAAAAGATTACTAATCTAAGGAAAAAAATATAGCTAAAAAAGAATTAAATAATTAAGTATAGGTTATCTTTGAAGATGAGTCATGGAATGTCTTTCCTGGAAAAAGAGTTAACAAAAGACTAATGTACTACCATCTTTTTAACCACTAAACACTCAATGACCAGTTAAGAAAAAGGATATTTCAATTGTTGCTGGTTTTGAAATCTATAAGATGCCTCAATCTATAAAAGGCATAGTCAAGTCTAGCACAGTCCCTTAGGCTGATGGGTACTCAATAAATATCTGTTCTTTGTTATTTAGATAAATAACTTGCCCAGGGCATTCTGTACTACAAGAATTAATTCATATCCCGAGGGGAATTATAGGCTAGATTTAATTTTTCCAATAATTTTTAATTCATTTCTTTCCCATTTTCTATCCATCGCAGTCTTGGAAGTTTCTATAAACTTAATGACATTCTGCTACACCTAAGGGATGCTAGAAGATGAGAAGTTTCATGATTGTTAACCCATATTTTGATTTCACAAAATTTACTATGTGGAATGTCCAAAGCACAGGGTTAAACAGAATTAGTAAGACAGAGGACTTATGCCTATAAGGAGCTCAGAGTGTAACTGGGTAGAGAAATTTATCAATAAAAACTTTTAATACAAAGTGATGATTGTTCATATATAAGGAGCTACTGAAATAGGAAAGAAAAGACATTAAACTGTGGGAGTTCAGGTGGGATGCTCCTGATGAAAAGTGACAGAGGACGTCCTCAGGATGCCCATAGTAGCAGGCTGAGGAAAAGAACAGGGTCTAGAACAGTAATGAGAAGAAAATGACGATGGTCAAAACCCAGGAAACTCAAGTTAACCATGGTTGGTATTGAGATTCATAGTGATTTGGTTATAGAAAAATAGTCAGTTTAGGTGCACCTTAAATCACAGAATAGGGAAGTAGCTATTCATATTACCCTAGCACTGGACCTAAGCTGGAGAGTAGAAGCAATAAAAACTTTACTCCCAGAGATCAAGTTATTTCACAATTAACCAAAAAAAAAAAAAAATATATATATATATATACATACTCAGTTTTTAAACATATGTCTGCTCTGTTGACATTGACAAAAGGCTTATTACTTAAATCATATGAATAAGAAAAGATTTCCCTAATGACATTCCCACTAACAATGAATAAAGCATGATAAGGTTTTTTAAAAGCTGATATACAGAAAGCTAAATTTACATAATAAAGTATGAAATTTTTCAATATGAAAATTGAATTCTTCACTTTCACGATAGCTCACCTCTTCATTCCTCTAAACCGCATGTTTCCTAAGGAGTTTACATAAGATTTATTTTTAAAGTTTTTTATCTTAATTTTATGAAATAAGACTGTAGACCTATATAAAATCCACTTTTCTGGTGAAGTACAAGTTTAAGCACAATAGAATAGACATGAATGAAGATCCTGGTGACATGCTACGTGAGAGATAAAAACCTACTGGAATTTTAAATTACCCAACAGCAAAATAAAACCAAGGATCACCTCAAACTGTGTTGGGGAAAATCAAAAGTCCAATTAGATAATACTGTTTCTCCTCTGTCCACCAGTCCCCAATCCTCGCTCCCATTATTTATTAATGAAAGAAAAATTGGGTCTGGCAAAGTGGCCAGGGGCAGGGGAAGAAAAGAAAGAAAAGAAAAAAAGAAAAATTAATGGGCACAGGCATATTTGAGATGGGCCTTGAGAGACACAGAAGGTTTTATCGAGAAGAAACACAATGAGATTATAAGGAAGAAAGGATTCTAAATAAAAGTAACAGCACGTGCAAAGGCACTGATGTGGCAAGTGCAAAGAGAAGGAGAAATAGCAAGTGGTCCAGGGTATGAAATGAGAGAAAGCTGTGCAAAGAAAATGAGAGGGATGGAAGAGTAGACAGGAGACACAGCAAAGAAGTCTGGAGAAGGAATGAAACATTAGGACATTATTTCAAGATTATTTAACATGTTCTACATAAGCAAGTGACAGAGAATTTATTCAGTAAAAGAAGGCATCATTTAATAGTGAGAAAGGAAAAGGTCTGAATTAGTTGGGCAGTGAGAATAAAACCAAGTATATAAACTGCAGACACACTGTGACACAATACCTTTCACACGTATATCACATGCTACAAAACATTTTACACACATTGTCTTACCTGATGCTCATAACAATCCTGTCAAGTAAGCAGGACATATAATACGGCCCCTATCTTACTAATAAAGTATCAGTGCTGAGCTACTGTCACTTGTCCAATTTCACAGACCCAGTAGTACAAGCAGCTAATACTAGTGCTTGGCATGTGTTTAACCCAAGGACCATTCAACTCTTCAAAAACCAAATGGGTCAGAAAAGAAAGGCAGGTTTTGGTCTCTCCTTTACTTATTAATTTACCAGATCCATTGTGTTCAATACTCAGTAAAATATTTGAAGTGAATAGTAAATATCCACTACTTGTAAGATAGAACTAAATTGCTGACACATTTAAATGTGAAAAATATGATTTCTTCCTATCAAGAAAGTACAGTGTTCCGGACACAGACACCATACTGTTGCTAGGAACAGTGGCAGATCCAACCACATGGGCTGATTGTGCGGACTGTACTCATATGGCCGCTTCTACCACTGTTGGGGAATCACTCCCTCCTGCTACCCTCATTCTCTTTTCCTTAATTAATACACAAAAACTGCACCTATTTATGGGTCACAGTGTGCTGTTTCAATCATTACAGATACACATTGTGTGAAATTCAGAGAAAACATCTCCTTTCTTTTAGTTTTTTTTTTTAATATATTCAGTACATTATCATTGTGTCCTTAGTAACTCATCTGCACAATAGAATACCAGAGCTTCTTTCTCTTGTCAAACTACACAACTCAGTACCCATTAACCAACCTTTCCCATCCCTTTGCTACCTTTGTCCTAAAATCACTCTGAGTCTCACCAAAAAGGACCTGCAGTAAAGATCCAATGTGCCACACTTTCCTGAGATATCAACTTGAAATAAAGTTAATGTCCAAAATATTTGGCCTTCAAGTAATTTCAAACATCTGTAATTATGACTCAATTTCCTCAATATGTTAGTTATCAATAAAACACCTTCAGCTAAGTGCCTCCAATGTATGCTAGACTGTAAGCAAAGAGCACCTTTTTGTTTGTACATGACAATAATAACACAAAGATATCTTTGATGATTTCTGCCCTTTCTGTTAAAACAGCTGCTTTGAAGAGAGGCTAAAACATTTAAGATGCAATGTAAAACAATGCTAGCTGACATATATACCAATAACTCTGCCTCGAGCTTAGAGAAGAATTTTTATGAGGTCTGAAAACCATGGTTCAATAGAGCCATGTTTTTTTGTTTCTGAAACCAAAGGTTCTTAATGATATAAAACAACTTCAATATCATGCAGTCAGAATACAACCAGTTTTATTACTTTTTATATTCAATCAAAATGCCAAATGCCATTCACAATACCATTACTCCCGAACCATGAAAACATATTTAAATTCATTACTATTATTACTCTTAAAAATGTCCAAAATGATCTAACTCCATCTTCTCATGAAAACTCAATAAAATAAAAAATAATAATTTTCCTCTCCACTCCACAAGTCAGAAATGGATACGCTGCTCCCCGCTGTTAATGAGGTGATAGAAACACTGCTGCTATGTTACTAATGCACTCATTTAATGAATTATTTTTTTCTTGGTAATTACTGTAATAACAGTAACTCATCCCAAACTTTAGCATTTTACACAGGCATATTATTTTCATATCCAGGTTTAGTTTGCTTACCTCTTGGACAAATTCAAATGAATGAAAATCAGCTAGATTACAGGTGGTATAAACCCCAAAAGAAACACCATATGGCAATCCATATGCTTTGGCACTACATCAGCATGTGACAGAATCCTGGAATACAACTTCAGAGCAACTGGCATCCCCTTTGTATCAACTCTCTATGCTCTAGAACACATAAACCTGTGCTAAAATATCACATACCTAGCTCCCAAAATGCAGTAAATCAAAATGCACAGCAGCTAATTTTCTGCTTTCAAAAATAAACACAGCAATTTTAAAACAACTAAATTTACCAAAACATTATTTTCCTATACTTTAGATTGGAACGATAACATGAAGAAATTTCCTTAGAAAGAAACACCAGGAAGTTATAACAACAGCAGAATCAAATGACAAATCAGTGAGTATACCACAGGACAGTTTACAGCAGCACCTCAACAGAAAGACAGGTAAAGCATGGACACGTTCTATGAAGCAGGGGTCCCGTGTAACAGGTAACACAGGAATAGATGAATGAGGAATCAAGCTTTGCACCACACTATTCCTTATAAAATCATCAGGAAGCACCACTCTGATAGGGAAATAAATCAGTCAGGGTTCAGCCAGAGAAGCACAAGTGGGAGGTAAACATACATTAAGAAATGTAGTGCAAGGTGGCGCACCAAGTGTGGGAGGTATCTAGGCAAGCCTAAAATCCACAGGGCAGGCACAAGGAAGGAAGGCTCTGACTGAGAGCAGAAGCTGCTGTCCACAGGGAATTTCTTCTTCAGGCAGCTATCACTCTGCTTAGAAGGCCCTCCACCAACTGGATGGACCCCCCAGAGGAGTACCACCCCCCTGGCAGTCAACTGACTGTGGACTTTAATCACATATACAAAATACTTCCACGGCAACATATAAATCAGCATTTCATTGAATAACTGACAACTATAGCCTGGAAAAGTAGACACATCAAAATGTAGAGGCCGCACCATGCCCACAATTGTGGGGTTATGGCCCTGTAGACAGCACTTTGCGGTTGCATCCCGGTTAAGTTTGATTGCTTATGTTTGTCTTTCATTTATAAAAGTCAGTAATAAAGGAAAGTATAAAAAGCCCTATACTAATAGTACTATTGGTGGCAATAAAAAATACTCTTGAGCAAAAACTAGATGTTATTAAATGCTAGATTGGCTCAGAAAGATTTTATAGTCTCAGACTAGAGTCATATTTTCCCCCCAAAAAATAAACCTTTATTAAATTTCTGCAGTAATAATAACTTTGTTATCAAAAGTAATGGCCATAAATGTATAATAAAATAAGCCTAAAAAGGACCTGGTACTTAGTATGACTAAGTACAGTACATTCTGCTTTGAAAGGTTTATAGATTCTTATTTAGGGAGCAGCTACTATGTGCCTGGCATTCTGTTTGATCTTGAGGGCACAGCAGTACACAAGGGAGACATGGTGCTGCCCTCAGAGAGTGTATTTAGTAAATGATTTACCAGGAAACATCCTCTATCTGACAGTGTGGGGTAGACCTGATTCCTCATGGAAGTGTTGGGTAACAAATAGCATGGCTTCCATTCAAATACACAATGTGTTATATTTTGTAGAAATTTTAGTTCACAAGAAATAGTCAAATGAGAATCAGAATATATTGATTCTGAACTATTTATAGTTAACAAAAAGTACCAGACACATAAATTTCAAAATTTTAAATGTCAAAGAACAGAAATGACAAAGAAAAATGTGATTTCATCGTTGGTCATAAGGTAATTTCAATGTCATGTTAGTAGGCAGAAAAGATGCTAGACCAGTATAAAACAGAAATCAAGGTCTAAAATCGTGTTCTCGACTTCAACAAGGCATCTGCCAAGATTTCTCAGGCTGTCCTTGGTTAAAAATGCATGCCTAAGTATCAACAGAATGATAATACAGTTTGGTAAATTAAAGTACAATACCCAAAAGAATGATTTGTGAACAAATGTCACTGTAAGAAATGTTCTGTTGTGCCAAACAACAATAACACCCTTTGTTCATATCCTCAGTTAGTCCCCACCATAACATGGAAGAATATAACCAAAATCTTATTAGATTTATGCATTTCATGATGTCATGGGGGCCCATTTAAAATCAGAAGTCCCAGATTATTTTTTCTTCTCCATTTCCTGCTACTCTGTGTTAAGTCATTTTCTCCATTCCAGCTTCGTAAAAGCCATCATCTCATGCTGAAACTAGAAGCTGCAACTATCACCAAACCCCAGGTTACCAACGAAATTCTGAAAACCAGAACTGTAGGATATCCCTCAGCTAGCCTAGCTGACTTACATATGTATATTTCCTGGTTTTTGTTTTCCACACATTGCACACTTTCTGTAGGATGGTGAAAGCAGATTAGCTATCTTCCCTGTTGGAGTCAAACTGTGATTAAATTGACTTTTTCCTTTATGTATTGGTTTCTCTTATTTCTGATGCAGCAGGCAACCAAATCCACTTAGTCTGGATCCTAGCAGCCCCTGGCATGGGCCTCAGTAACAACAGACACACAAAATGTCAGACCACAATCAAAACCCAAAAACATCATGAGAGTCTAGAGCTCTGCATCCAAGCTAAGATGAAGAAGAAAACTTAAAAAAAATAAATAAATAATAAAGATCAAGCATGAACACCAGAACAGGGAAATCAGCCATGTACAAATCGAATGGTACCAACAGAATACAAAATTACAAGGACAGAAATCAGACTGCCCAGGGCTGGTGGTAGGAAAAGGGACAGACTGACTACAGAGGGGCACAAGGAAACTGAATTAATAAAGGAAACAGAGAAAACACTCTACATCTCAAGTTATGTGACAACATAAACTCATCAAATTGTCAACTTAAAAAGGGTATATTTTATAATATATAAATTCTCTCAATAATCCTGATCATAAAAAATCTATAAAAATGAACAGATAAAGCTTAAAAACAGCATCAGTAAAGAACCTTTAGAAGTTGTGATGAATCAACAGACTGGCTATAAAACACATCTATAGTAACATCAGACTACATTAATATAAAGCAAGCATCTAGACTAGAAGAAATAATCACCCAACTCTCCTGGTTAAATTACATCTGGAACAGAGAATCTATTTTTTTTTTTAAACAAACAAACTAAAACTGTCAAGAATATCAATCAGAATGTCAAGAGCACTGGAAACTTACAAATATAAACTGGGAACAGGGGGTTTTCATCTGGAAAGAGAGGCTCAGTGGGAACATGCTAGTCTCATTTATTAGAAGGCAGGCCACATGAGATTGATATTAGACATTCTCTGTGACTTTGACACAGGGTGAAAGTAGACCCAGGACATTTAAGCAATGCAGAGACTGAAAAACAACTTGAAGAAATAGTGTATTTAGCATTTAAGTCAAACTTTCAAGTCGTAAATATTGAAAATGTGTATGTGAATAAAGAAGAAAATTCAAAATTGGAAAACCTATAGTGAACACAGAAGAGTTCAAATATAAAAATATTTGAATGTAAAATCTCAATGGTTTTCTGAATGAGAATGTGAACAAAATATAAGAGAAAGTTCAATCAAGTTACAGTATTTAATAGGAAAAAGGAAAAATCTAAAACTTACTGAGATACTTCATTTCTTAATAATACCAACAACAAATGAGGCATTCCTATAATTTTTTTTCTCTATAATGCAAGTCTTGAACCTAAAGAGATAGAGGGAAATATCTCTCACTTGCAAATATATGATAGAGAAATAGCTAACCCAGACATCTCCTGCAAACTTTCAAACACTAAGATATAAATGTGTGTGCATGCGTGCATGTGTGTATCCCCTTGACTCAGTGAAATAAAACTGTAAAACAAAAGGTGAAGAGTTATCCTCCTAGTCATTCAAGCCTTCTCCCCATATTATTTTATGTAAAGACACAAAGAGCCCTGAAGCATTGCTGACCAGGAAACAGAAGGAAGGAAATCTACAAATAGATGACAAGGAGAGTTTTCCCACAATTAACCCAGAACATCAATGTCATATTGTTTTAGAAACAGAAAGTCACTGCCTTAAATGTCCTTGATTTGGTGCAACTTCACATTTCACAAAACAGCATCCAATGAAATATTTGTAAAAATTTACTAAGAATGTATATTGTTCAATTTACCTGGGGAATTTTTAAGTTTGTTGCAAGTATAGGTGATGAGGAACCTTTTGCACTGGTCAGGAAATATAAGCTGAGTTCTAAACACTTTGATTTTCCCAGAGCACCATTATTTGGTTTGATAAAACCCAGGCAAAAAATATCTATATATAATAATAATCAAAATGTAGCCCCTAGCCTTTGCTATTTAACTTCGTTCAGAAAGGTATAATTCAAAATTTTCTAAGTAATGTAATTTCTTGGAGAAATAAGATAAACTTAATTTCATTTACAGGCTAACTAAAGACTTAGGGTCCATTTATCATTTTTAAAATGCTAGCCAGAAGATAAGATTAGTTTCTGTCACTCATAGCCCTGTCAAGATGACTCAATATAATTGCAAAGTCGATTTTTATGGTCATATACTGAACAAATAATAAATGTTCCCATGGAGGCTTCTGTTTGAGAATCTCAAAGAATTTAATACAGAGGATAAATGACAAGCACATTTCTAGCAGTAGGTTCATCTTATAATCTTATGCTATTCTTTTCCAAAGATCTAGAAGTCATCAAAATCATTAAGGCCTAGATAAAGTCATGTAAGAATAAAGCCCCAAAATAAGGGGCAATAAGTTGGGGACTACTTTAAAAATGGAAAGAAGTTCAAATGGAACACAGAAGGGGAATTGAAGGAACCAGGAAAAGTATGAGAAAGGGAAGAACAGCAGAATGCAGCTGACCAAAGTATGTGGGGTGCATGTGCAATTGTACCATGGTGAATTCCACCTTTATGTGTGCCTATAAAGTACTGAATTGTAAAAATAAATAGATGGGGAAGCCAGCAGAGTAGAGCGGTGGGAACAGGGTAGAATGAGAAAGGGAGGGAAGGAGGGACTAGGGACTGAAAAGGAACAAATTACATTCAATGTATATGTGGTTACGTCAAAATCAACCTACTACTACTATGTATGGCTATAATTCACTAATGAAAACATTTTAAAAATAAAGCCTAAAGGAACTGGGATTACTGTGGCCAAAGTAAGGTAGCATAAGAATGAGCAAATAATAGTTCTTAAATACATACATGAAAGCTTATTGCATTAGGGATGAGAATAACTCTTCATGGAACAACTCAAGCAGAAATAAAATTAAAGAATCAGGTAAAAGGAGGAAAGGAATTTGCCCATAGTATAATAACCACTAGACATTGGAAGTATAAAAAATACCTCTCTGAAATTCAACACTAGCGAATACCAACTGATGACAACTTGTGAGAATCTGCAGAATTAAGTAATTTTACTTTGATACATGAGGGAATGAGATTAAAAAAACATAAAATGTTGCCTTAAGAGAAAATATTAAGCTATGGAGATTATGTCCAGACACTCAATTTACATACAAAATGAATTTTGGAAGAATTATTTTTTTAAAAAGCTCTGATCATTTTTTAAAATCCCTACCAGATATAAATCCCTTAACATGCCAATCAGAAAACAAATTGCAAAGCCAAACAAGAGTTCAAGGTCAAATCCAAAAGTCTCAAATTTCCCAATATTCTCAAATTGTTATGTTTGCAGTGTAAGTGAAAAAAAGCAAAACATTTCCAGAACTGTGGTCATCTTATGATTATAATTAGCATATTTCTAGTCTAAACATACTTAACATCATTAATATTTATAACATCTAAGTTTTAACTCTAAATCCATCAAGGATCTTGAAAGGAGCAATTCCAAGTTTTCTTAACTCATGGAAGATATATAAAACTGGTATCAAAAATTAAATATACTCTTTAATATCAGTCATTAAATCAATTTCAAACCATTTCAAGACTGTTATGGTTTGGATGTGAGGTGTCCCCCAAAAGCTCATGTGTGAGAAAATGCAAAAATAGAGGTGAAATGATTGGATTATGAGAGCTTTGACCAATTAAGTGGCCAAATCCCCTAGTAGGGATTAACTCAGTGGTAACAGAAGGCAGAAAAGGTATGGCTGAAGGAGGTGGGTTAATGGGGGTGTGCCTTGGTATCTAGCTAGTGAAGTCTCTCTTTGCTTTCTGATCATCATGTGAGCCACTTTGTTCTTCCACCATGATGTTCAGCCTCACCTGGAGTTCCACAGAATGGAACTAGATACCTGTGGACTGAGACCTCTGAAACAGTAAGCCCCAAATAAACTCTTCCTCCTCTGAAACTGTTCTTGCCAGGTCATTTAGTCACAGCAGCAAAAAAGTTGACTAAAACACAGATTATTTTGTGAAAACATTTAAATGGGTATTCTCCAAATGACATTTCAAAGTAATCTCTAAAAAGTTTTAAAAATACATTTATACTGTGTACTAATAAAGTTTAAGTTTTTAAAATACATTTGTACTGTGTACTACAAAACAGATTGATACTGAGAGGTCTGAAACCTTAGGTCTCCCAGGGAGGAAAAGTGCATGACCACCCGAAATATGCACTTGAGTCTCTGCCTTCCTTACAGATAACCCCTTCCTCACATGAGACAAAGGTAGTGTCTTCACAAAAGGTCTCTGCCAAGAATTACTCCCAACATGGCCTGGAATGTTTTCCTCTTTCATACTGCTTATTCGCTTACCAAACAGGGGGTCCAAAAAGGGAGAGCAAAAAAGGAGAAGAAAGTTGGGGATGGAGTGTCTTATGAAAATCAAAGGGAAATCAGTATAGTAGATGAAAAGGTCTGGGAAGGAAGGCAGAAGTATAAGCGAAGGACATTGGCTAAACTATATTGTCATATTGTGTGCATGTCATAACAAAGTCCACTATTATGTACAACTAAAATGCACCAATAAAAAATATGGAAAAAAAGAGTCCCCATATACACTGGTAAGAAATTTTCTTTACAATGCAAATACACTTTCACGGATGACACACTCCTAAAACAAAGAATGTGGAGCAACAGTTTAATGTGGCTCTACGCATCATTATTCCAAAGTGTTTATGGTCAAAAGTTTTCAAAGGTATCAGAAAGAGTCTAACCAGCAGTGCTACAGAATAGGCAGGTGAAGAACATCCAACCCGAAAAAATAAGCCAAGGGCCATTCGGGTTTAGGTTCTCAGAGATGGAAACCTAAACTGTGTAGTGTACAAATTCTCAAATTGTATGAAAAAATGGAAGAATAATTTCTAGTAAGAAAAAAGTAAATAATAGCTGCAATTAACTTAATTAAGCCAAAGTACATTCAATGAGGATGTCTCAAAAACATAAGCTGCCTCAATAATTATTTCATGTAGACACAAATATTCAGAAGATGGGCCATCATTTTTCTTATTACCTGTTTTAATGTGAAGCCTTTCATGTACTTAGAATTTAAAAATAAAATTGTTAACAAAGTCAGAAAAGCAGAATTACCCAGCAAGAAGAGGTTCTATTCGATGTGTAAAAATATCTCACACATCAAGTTCAAATTTCTAAACAAAATATTTTCTAAAAGTTTTTTTTGAGAGGTAAATAGAGAATTAATAAATCTGTGTGGGTAATCAAGTCTTTCTCCATAATGGAAAGCCATTAATTTTGCCAGTGGAATTGGCAAAGTCTATCAGGTCAATGTGTTCTTCTATAACATGCATACTGATAACTGCTGTCAGGAATCTTTCAGAATAAGAGACCAAAAGCTTTTGAATATGAAAGAAATGACAGCTCACCAGGAAAAATGCACATGCATATATTCAAAGAGTTGTGCATTAGTGAATGAAAGCACAAATTTGGAAATTATGTTTATAAATTTGAAAGTAAATAAAAAGGCAACTTAGCAATTGCTTATAAAAAATGAACTCATGCATGGAAAACTTATTAATGTTCTTTTAATGATTTTCTGAGGTAATAAGAACCAGGAGAGGATAACCAGTTGGAATTACACTGGTTTTTAATATTTTCTTTTCAGGGACGCCTAGTAGCATATGTACCGAAAAAATTTTCATTAGGGATTCATTGACAAATGGGACAGAAACAGTAATCTAGAGCTGGAGTTTCAAGGAAAAAGAAATCCAGTGGTGACACTTAGGTGTTATGTGGTTTGCCAGATTACATAATGACAAAAAAGTAGCCATCAGGAGTAAAATTGCAGCTCGGGTAAGCAACTGCATTAGTGAAACTGGTGCTATATCAATGATAACAAGCAATGGCAACAATAATAACAAAAATATGCCTTATGTTTATCTAATGCCTTCACTCTAAAGTGCTCAAAACTACCAACAGGAAATAGCTAACTGCTCCTCTCAGATTTTAGAGGTGGCTGGTGGTGATTTAATACATATCTGAATTACAGAATTGTCAAAGAATCACAAAGCAAGAAGGGATTCTGTTGGATCACCTAAAGTGAGATCACCCATTTCCTCCATAGCAGATCTTAAGGAGTGCTGCCTTAGAAACTTCTGGGAACAGGTTACAAATTCCCTTAGTAAGATGATGTTAGAAATTGCAAGAATTCATAAACATCACAGAGCAAAGAACTTCTTCCTAAAAGTCAACTAAAAATCCTAGCTAAATTTATGATGGGATGATGAGTCCTGGGGACAGTTTGCATGCAATAAAAGCATATTATAATTTCCTTTCCTACTTGAAAACTTGAAAAGGGAGCTCTAGACTAACGCTGTTAAGTTCATCTTGCCAAAGAAAGTTAGTTCCTGAGTTCATAATTTGAGGTCACTTTAAAGTTCAGTCATTGGCAGCATGCAAAATGGAAATATACAGCACAGGAGATAAGGTTAAGGGCAAAATGAGGTACAGAAGAGATGGCTATTTATGTCAGACACAAGCTAAAGACAGTAAAAAAGAAAAAAGGGGAGAAAAAACAAAACAAAACAACAACAACAAAAAACACCCAAGTCTCTTACTTAATGATAATGAAAGCATCAGAGTGCTAAAGTAGGACAGAATGAAGAATGATACTCTCCCAGTTCCATCCGGGGCAAAACACTCTGCCATTGGCATCTGTCCCACTCTTTATAATCACATAATAAAGTGAGTGTATGTGCAAATATAAAATTGTTCTTTCCATAAATGTAATGAAGTAGAACAGTCTTAAACATACCCCACGTACAAGGTACATGGGTAAAAGAAAAAGGAAAAACAAATAAGCATTTCCAGAATAGAATATGAGGGCAGTATTAGTTTACACTAAAAATATACTGGTTAAAGAATGCTTTGAAAAAATTACATATGCAGCAATTTGAAGGAACAAGTGCGACCCTTTTTTCCATACATACATCAAGTATCCCCAAAGAGATTTTAAGTTCCTTGAGAGCATGAACATAACTTTTTAATATTACAAATTTAATCACAGAAGAAAAGGGGACTAAAGGTAAAGGATTTTAAGGACAGAGAAAAACATGATTATTAAGGTATGAAGAAGAGAAACCCATACAATAAATATTACATAAAGAAAAACAATGGTGCACCAGCTGAATGAGTTTGTGGAAATGGATCTCCTGCCATGAAGGATAACCCATCAATTCTGAAAAAGCGGCAACAGGGAATTTTAAGAACTTAGATCCTTTGATTACTGAAACAAAGCTCATATATTTCAGCTGTTGTACTCTCATGGCAAAGAAACCGAGTTTGAATTCAAAAGACTTGGGCTGTGACTTGGATCTGCTGCTTACTAATTATATGATCTTTGACACATTACCTGACCTCTAAAATCCAGTTGCCATATCTGTTATAATAAAAATATTCTTAAAGCCTCACCTTTCTGTCAATCACAATAAATGAAAAAAGGAAAATTCTTGTAGTTATGCTAATAAAGAAAGAAAAAAATAATTTATAAAACAAAAAAAAATGAAACAAAATTATGGGCTGCTGCGATTGATTTATAAAAATCTTTTACAATTAGATCTTCAATAAAGTTCAATTAGATGTTCTCTCAGGATTTTACTTGAACACTGATACATTTGAAATATGGAATACATTTCCACAGACTCTTAGGTAACAATAAAATGAGGAGTGATACACCATCATTCCTCTGATTAAAAACAATATTAAAGTCCACATGTTGGACTACTTTCAGAGGAATGCAAAGAAAAATGTCCCAATACTTGGAATCTGCATGCTAAGGCCACAGTCACTGACCACAGTGGCTGAGTCATGCAGGAACAAAAACTCTGACTAGAAGAGACACTTATCTCTGGGTAAGAAAGTGAACAAAAGAGAGTGCAAGTAGCATTCTATTTCCATAAATAGTGCAGACTTACAAAGTGCAATACAAGAAGTAAAAGGTAGATACGTAAATGGTATTTTTTTAAAGAAGGAATTGGCTTCCTAGCACTTGAGTGAAGGATACAGTACATCTCACATGAACCATCAAGGCAGACAATGCTAGGTGACCTCAAATGTCTATTCTCTCCTTTCATTGCACATGAATGGATAAAATAGACCACATTTGAGTTTCTCTTACATCTAAGTATGCTCATGTAATAAAGTTCTAGCCAATAAAATGTAAGAGGAAATCAGTGTGTGCAGCTTCCAGAGAGAAGGGCACGTCCTACTTTGCCTCTATATCCTGCTGTCTAATATTTGGACATGATAACAAGAGTTCAAGTACCCACCTTGGATAAAGAGGAGACCTTAGAATGAAGCACACACTTATAAAATTTTAAGATAGAAAGTGTCTGGGTTCTTGAAGATATCATGGATCAAAGCCACCATGCCCGCATGTGACTGCCAGATTTTAAGCAGCATAAAATCCCATGTTGTTTACATGACTGTGACTGTTACCTTGAGCCTCTGTTACTCCTACAGCTGAGATCAAGATGTCTAGCAGAAAGCCAGTCAATTTGATATGGAGTGATTTAGAATGGATTGACAAAAAGTAACAGGCCTGGATAAAACAGGTAGCATGGGAGGCAGCAGGTAGGACTGGAATAGTATAATGAAAACTGTTAGCAGGGATGTCCTGTTGAGAAACAAGAGCAAATAATTCCGTTTGTCTAACACTAATGACCAAAGCATGGTCAAAACAAATTTCTAAGTGGAAAAGCAGATCTCATAAGATCACTAAGACTTTGGGGCTGAGAACAGAAAGAGAAGAAAGGGAAAGAGGGGGAGTGAGGAAAATATTTAATAAAGAAGCCTAAGAACCAGTACTGCCTAAAAAGAAAAATTACAATTTGCTCTGAGTAAGGAACTATGGTAGGCCTTTTTCTTAGATTGTCATATGTAATCCTGACATAACCTAAATAGCTCTTAGTATTATGGGCAGGATAATGTGGATGAAAATAGTTTAGAAAAAAAAAATAGAGGAGCAAGAATCCACATTCGGGTCTTTATCTCAAAAATTCACATTCTTTCCATTACCTGATGCTGCTGCCTCAAAGTTCTATTTCTGAAAAAACATACTAGACTCAGAATAGAAGTGAAGTAAAAAAATCCAGATTAGCATAAAAGGGAAAAAAAGCAAATGTGTTAATCTGAGCCACCAGAAAAGAGAAAGATGATGTGATAGCAATAGGAATCTTGGATGAAAACAAATATGTTTATTCGGAGTTCATGACATCAATAAAATGTCTGGTAGAAATACCTGAACACACACAGCTGGTTTTGGGAGAAAGAAACTAATAACATGTTTGGAGGATAGATAAACATGATTCCAGGGTTAAAGTTTACAAAAGAAAATAAAAATCTATAAGGTAAAGAGAATTCAAATCATATATAATATTTCCTATTACTTGCAAAAATGCCTCAATTTCCATAAAATGGTACTAGAGTCCTAATTCCCCATGCTGCCTTTGGTGTTACTGCAACTCCTACAACTCTCTTAGAGGATCCTGGTATAAACCTGTATCACCCTTGCTTTCTAGAACATTTCCAATATTAGTGCTTATCTTTAGTGGCATTAGGATTCACAGAGTTGTGGTCATACAGATAAGATGGCAAACATCCACGTGTAAGAATTTTCTAACAAATTCTTACCATAATTATTATTATGAATTGGATATGAGGTGTTTCCCCAAAGCTCCTATGTAATGCAGGAATATGAAGAGGTGAAATCATTGCATCATGAGAGTGTAAACCTAATCAGTCCAACTTAGTTTAAATCAACTAATTGGGTGGTAACTGTAGCAGGTGGGTTGTGGCTACACAAGGTGGGCCTCTGGGGGTGCACCCTATAAGGGTTCATCTGTTCTGTGGCCCCTTCCCGTCTCTCTTTGCTTCCAGGTCACCATGAGTTGAGAAGCACTCTTCTTTGCCACTGCCTTTCCCCCATGGTGTTCTGCCTCACCTTGGTCCCAGAGCTATGTAGTCAACCAACAATGGACTGAACATGGAAAACTGTGAGCCCAAATAAACTTTACCTCCTCTAAGTTAGTCTTGTCAGGTGCTACACAAAGCTAACACAATTACCTATTATGTTACCTGCATAAAGAAAGAAAAAACAGCTATGTGGAATCAGAAAGACTTGCATTCAAGGTCCAACTTCTAATTACAGGTGGTGTAACTTTGGACAAGTCACTTAACTACTTAGAACTTCATCAGAAAAATTAGAATGATGACACTTACTTCACACCATGAGGTACCACAAAACTGGTATGTCAAAAGTCAAATGCCACAGAGACATTAGCTTTTATAGTATACACTCAATATGTAGCATTTAGGTGTAACAGACAAAAAAATTGTTTTCAAAAAATAAAATACAGTTGTTTTTTGTGCTCAAGTGGAAACAGTGCATAATGTGTTCCCCTATCCCATCTCCAAATAATGACTCTTCTACCCTCCACAGATCTGTTGATATTTCTATACAAGTACCACTGAGAAGTAAGCGACTAACACTATTTGGGACACTGTCAATTCTAAATATAACATCTGTCCCATGTACCACATACTTTTTCAGTGCATATCCTCAAAGATAGCAGATGATTAATCAAGTAGTTCTTCAGCTGGAGAGACTCAACGATACCAAAGGCGAATATGCTGTTTATGTTTACTTAATTAAAATAACAAAAGAAGCCATCTTCAAAGTCTACTTATTTTCTCCTTTTGTTTGATTTGGCCTGATTGACTCTGAACGTGATGTAACGATGCTTCTGTGCGTATGTGCACGCAAGTGTATATACATGTTAATGTAATTCACTACTACTAGGTTAAACTGCAGAGAAAACATTTCTCAGTCCTTGATTAAGGTCTGCATTAAACCATCAGATCCCATCACAAGCCTTGCTGATGAGTAGCTATTTGGACACACACAGAGCTGTGATTTCCATCCACTTTACTAATCAGCAAGTTCAGATTTGCTGCTAATGTGACATTGATGAACAGGAATGATGCTAATGTGACAGTGATGAACAGGAATGACAGTTCAGGGTTGATTAAAATTAGCTGAGGTTTTTCAACCTCGGACAAAATGGTGGGGGCTCTGAAAACACTGCAGCCAGACATGGATGTCTAAAACAGAAAGGAACACCAAAACATATGTTTACTGATTAGTCATAAATTTGTGCAAATATACATTTCAATGTGACATCGTTTAAAATGTATGCAGTCATTAATCAAATCCTGCACTAAATCAAAAATGGCAATAAAAACATGAATACACAGAACCAAAGTGCTGAGCAAAACAAAATGTCAAAAGGTAAAGGTATGGTTTGATTATGAAAATACAAGGCACACTGGAAACAAACCAAGTACTGATCAGAGCTGAAATAAAATTCTCTTATCTAAACTGATTAGGAAAGGCAATGTCAAATGCCACATGCACTTCTCTCATTCTGTTATTTACTAAGACCAGGGGTTACATACTTTATCCACAGCTTTTAGGGCAATGACCTCCCATTCCTTACTTTCCCTTTCTCACCTCCTCCTCCCATGACATCAAGGCCCAGTCAGCAGATTAAAACATAGGGTGAAAGAGAAGAATCACTGAACTACGTCTATGAGAATCAAAATGTCTTCTTGTCAAGGGAGTAATAAATTTCTATTTTCCAACCTACCCAACAGAATCCATCCACAAATGTTTCTGGTAGCATAGCAGTTTCAATTAAAAACAAAAGAAAACAAAACAAAAACAATAAAAATAAATGGCAAGTCCACACAGAGATGACATAGCCAGTTGTGGATTCACCATAGCTATTAAAAGATACAACAGAAAACCTACAGCAAGAAATTCACCATAATAATCTACACTGCAATAGAGGACACTACCATACCAATGTTCTTTTTTTAAAAAATACAAGTCCATTCATTCATTCTGCCTCTGTTAAGATCTAAAGAAAGTGACCAGATTCTCAGGTTTGGCAGTACTGAATGTAGTTCTTAAAGAAAGAAGTACACAAAACATTAATCTGCACTGAAGAGTCACTGAAAAAGAAATGGCATCTACAAACTGTAATGTCCTGGCAAAAGATATCACTCAAGGTCAAGATGTTTGACTCAAACATTCACAGAGATGAAGGTCTACAAAGAATAAATAAGAAAGTATATTATATGCAAAAAAGAAATCAGTCTCAGGATTTTAGTGAATTTTAATTCAGTTTTTTTATCTTATATTGATATTGACTGAAATATTCTCCTAGCAAACACTAAATAGAAACAGATAAGTAGTCTTCTATAGATAAAGCAGACATATTTTACAAGCATTTCTGAAAAGAGGTAACAAAGGAGATAAAAGGACAAGAAACACTGCTCAATGCTTCTGTAATCAGATACTGGAAGTCAATCAACACAGGCAAATCTTCAATTATAGTATTCCCAGTGGCAATCATTGACAGGGCTGTTTCTGGGTCATGCTCTATCTATGTAATTTTTCACCCTGAAATCTCAAAGAAGAGACTATTTTCAGAAAAAATCTTTAGTTTAAATGCTAACCATCATTCGTAACCTTACTCTCTTTTGAGTAAATAGTCATTTCTCATGCATAATACAATTGTCTAATTACTCTTTATTGGAACTTCTTCTTGAAAGTAAATTTTGTAAAATTATTTGAATTACCTTATTACTAATAAGTAAGTCGACTACTGATGCCGACAACAAATTTATCCTGTAGTAAGTAATTCTCCCCATTCCTTTGTGCTAAAATTCAAACTCAGACATGGTTTCCAAACATAATACCATGTGTGGCCAATTTTTGACCTGAATACTCCAAAATTCCATTTAATTCTAGAAGAAAGGCTTTCACCCAGCTCCATGCTTTCATTTAGCTTTGCACACTGTTTAAGTTACTACAATAACACCATACATAAAAAGCACTTAGCACCCAAGAAGAGAAATTACCTACAAAACTAAACACCACCACTGCTCCTATCTACAGTGAAAGGAGCCATCAGCAGTCATTTCATAAAGAGGATTTTCACTGAAAAAAATTTGTCCCAAATTGTGTTATTCTAAATTCATCCCCTCTTTTAGTTTTCTAACTAAAATTAACATTCAAAGCTAATGAGTGATAGTGAAAGTCAAAATCAGGCTAATGATAAAATAAAATTTTATAATATTTTTAGAGCAAAGTGGGGTCCCCAACACTTAAAATAACAAGGGCTGGGTATTCGCATGTCTACCAGGCCTCTGTTCTCAAAGTCAATTTCAAAAATCAATCCAGGAACAAGTTTGTCAATTAAAAAATAAAAATAAAAATGAACTACCATATTACTAAAAGCCAGGTTCACTGCAAAGAAGCAGAACAATTAACTTTCAATAATTTCTCCAAGAAGTAATGTTCCTAAGGACTTTTCACATGAGACATTTTTTCATGTAACAAGGGCATTTTTTTCATGGTTTTTTTGTTCCCCCTTCTTAATTTTGGACCTCAACTTTGGTAGATCTGCCCCCAGCGCTTATTTACATGCGACAAGAAAAAAAAAAAAAAAATATGGTAGTGCTACAGGTCCTGCCTATAGTTGTATTTGTCTCGTTTTAGTATAATGTTCCTTTGTCTTCCCTATAGTTTTCACCTACTTGTCAGAATTTTAAAATAAACTACATATTCAGTCAATGTATCTATAGTTAGTCTGATATGTATCTTACATATCCAAAATGCTAAACAGGCAATAGTTTATTATACCAAAACTAATTACAAAGCATGGATACTCTTCAACACAAAAGGTTAGATTCCATAAAAATACCAATGATAGAAAGTGGTTCAGGAGTTGACCTAGGGAAGACCATATAAGTACATTTATAGTCAATTAAAAAAAAGATATAATCATATGAAGATAATATCAGCCATATTTATTGGAGATGAAAAATAATGGGTACTACACTGCTATTTTAATTAAAAAAATTTTCCTCATTAGAAACTTAATTTTGTACTTTCCCTACAGTTTGTTTTCTTACAGAAAATAAGTATACTCAGAAGTATCCTTATGTGTATGTACTGGAAGAAGTGCTTACTGCTCCAACCATATAGTCAATGATTTTGCTGTCTATTAAGTCCTACCTCATGAGTCTTCCATGATATCTGAAATGACAAATACCTTAGAGATGCTTTAACTACGAGAAAAGAGATAAGGGTAAAGCCCTCCACTGTGCTCAAGGTCATGCGGTTAATGTACCAAAGCACTGAAATCACTCCCTCTTTCCTCATAGATGCCTCAGCTTGCAAAGTGCTTCCGAATCCTTTGTCTGCCAAAGCTGGGTATGTGCAATCCTATAGCCTTTCTCTGCCACTGCTTTAACTTCCCTTTCTCATTCTTAAAATTCCCCATTCCTTTCCTTGGTACCTAACCCGAGAAACTCAGAAATCATGTTACTAACTTCCTTTGATAAAAAAGAATATAAAGTAAGTTTATATGAACTTTAATTTTTTAATTTCTCTTAAGGAGATTAACATTTGTGAGCAAATAAGAGAAGGCCAATTTTTTTAAATGCTTCTATTTGCTGATGGAAAAGAAAATGTTCAGCATTCAAATAATTTATCTCCTTTTCTAGATTACTATGTCATACCATGCCACCTCTAAAACTCTCCTAGACAGTAAAGTGCCATGACCGACACCATGACCACTAGAATCAGATAGCAGCTCTCATCGCAGCTGTATACTTACAAACTACATGACCTTGGACGTGTTACCTAACTGTTCTGGACAGCATTTTCCTCATCTATTCCAACATATTCTCAAGAATTAAATGAAAAAAAATACACATGAGTCTAGTAACATTGTACACTCCCAATATATGTTAGTATGGAGGCTGAAACTTTTTCCGTTCAATTACAAAGAAAGTTCCAGGTTATTATTCCTCACCATCCTTGTCTATTTCATTTGCAAAGACTGAATAATTCTCCAAATAGAAAAATGATGACTTATATAGAAATCTGAATCTCCAGATAATTGACATTGTTAACATGGTTCCTCTGATGTTTTTGTTTTTGTTCTGAATGTATAATCATGCCACATAAGCAATGAGGCCACATAAAAAATGATCACAGACATCCAAATTTATATAATTCCACAAAAAGTTGCATAAGTAGTATGGAGCAGTCAAAGAGCTGAAGGAACACAGGTTTACTAATTGGGTTCCACAATTTACTAATTGGGTTTTTGTATCTTTCTGACATTTAGTGACCAATCTACAAAATGGGATGGCACCACTTATCCTCCTTGGTTTATTGCTACAAACAAATGAAGTAATATGAATAAAGCACCTGACATAAAATAAAAACTCAAATTTAAGCTCTCTCCCCCCAAAAGCATGAGGAACTTAAATTGCAACCTTCTGTCCAACAAAGTTGCTCTTTGTTCCCAGTGGAGCAGGGATACTGGAGTAACAGGGATTTAGTGTGAAAAATAGACTCATAATATTCTTTTAGTTATGTAAACAAATTTGATACCTACTAATTACATTGTTTTTTTAAATAAAAGGCATAGCATATACCATAAACACAAGGGAGAAGGAGAGAGGGGGAAAAGGGGAACAGCTGGTATAAACTGCACACATCCTTCAAAGAAGCAATGGGGCCAACAGTTTTTTCAATAAAAGCAAGAGAACACTAGGTGGTAATGAAATGGATACTTTAGATCTGGGGAAGCAAAACATATTCACTACTCTTCTGGATGCCATGGGAATCTTAGAAAACATCTCCTGTCTTAATGAGCTATACTCCATTCCCAGCTGTTCAGAACAATGACAGAGTTCACTGCAGCAGAGAACCCATATACAAAAACTCCATGGTCCCCAGAGCCAGAGGTGCAGGGTAAATGTTAAATCATACATCTGTTGATGTTTGGATGTATAAATGAACAGGGATTTAAGGGGAAAAAATCTTGCACATCCAGGATAGTTCTCTTCCAGTAACTGTCAAACTTGCATACATTTTCTCATCTCTTCTCTTTCTGTTCTGATAAATAAACTGACTCTGAGAATGTGGATTTTTAAAAATTAATTGACTTTATTTTGTAGAGTAGGTTTAGGATTGCTGAAAATTAAGCCAATTCTACTATAGAGAGTTCACATACAGCCTTTTACTCTGAGTCCATTTATGTGTCCTAGTATTTCAATGAATCAATATATTCTCTGCCAATCAATTTGGTGTTTCTTTTTAGGACAGTGAATAACTGGTTTATTTCAAATCACTGATCCTATGTCACAAACAAATCTGTAGCTGGACATCACCTTGGATGAAGAAGGAGTGGTCAACATTTGTAAATGAGAATAACTTATTGGAGTAAACTGGAGACAAAAAACTTAAAATTGGGGATTTCTGACAAACTGATTTATGCTTTGGTCTACACAATCTCAGAAATAAAAATTTCCCAGTAGCCTGGGGAAGAATACTGTATTAGTCTCTTAAGGAAAGAAAAAGTCAAATATTGGCAGCAAGGAAAATAACCAGCAGAAGACACTTGAGTTACTGAGTCACTATAGGCCTCATCTGCTAATATTTAGCAAAATCAGCTAATAACAGTCTCTCTTACTCTAGAACAATGACTCCAAAAAAAATACTGATCAGACAAGCAAAAATCTTTGAAAGGGGGTTTCATAAAGTAGGATACATAGATAGAACAAGTATATGAACTTGGAGAGGGAAAAATACCCACATTTTTATTTGACTAATCATCACTGAAATTTAGCATTTCTTTCAATTATTATTATAGACAAAAACTACAATAGTATTAACATCTGTATCTGTGTTAAAACACAAATCAAATAATTTCATATCACACATACTACAATTGTTGCAGGTAGCCTCAAAATTACACTTTTACTCAAAACTATTTTGAAATTATAGTGTTATTAGACTCACCAGTAGATCTTATTACTTACTATAACTGTATTTCAACATAGTTGGTTCCTTTTTTAATCCTATGTGGTTTTTAATACATTTTACAACGTTATTCTGAGGAGTCAAAAGGGCACATTGATTTAAAAATGGGAAAAAACGCTGAAAAAAAAAATAGGATGGGAAAAGAAAACACTGAAATAGTCTCAGAAAATTCAACATAAACCCCATGATGAAAAGGAATTTTCCAAGAAACACATATACCTTTTGTTCTGAAATGAACAAACAAGTTAGGAAGAAATACTAGCATGTTATTCTCACTTGAAAACTAAAATAAAATCTAAAAAAGGTTGAGATGGTCTATATGGTCTCAATAGGAATAATTTTCAACAATCAGTTTGACCTTTGAAATATTAACCCACCAGTAGTGGCTATTCAGGGACAGGAAAAGACAGCTCAATGATAAATCAGCAAACACATTATCAGGTGCCACATTTACCTTGGCCCCAAATCCTACCTATAGGCCCCAATGAAGGAACATCATGAGGTACTCCATGAACCACATCCCTTAAAGCATGAAGACAGAAAGTAGAGCAAATGACCTGGGGCAGACCATTCAAGTCAGTTAATTTCACACTTACAAGATGAGATAGGTCAAAAGATCTTTGTTCATATAAAAAGAATTTAAAATTATCTGACAAGAGAATAATTTTTCAAAAGACCGACAATATTTAAGACAATCACATCCAGTATTTTCATAGTTATCAGATACATTTGGATAGTCCAATCTATACATTAAAGATATTCTTGAAATTGCTCTTTGTAAGTCTGATACTTTCAAAGTACTATGAAAGAGCACATTATTGACAGGAATCTTAGAGTAACACTTGAAAGGTGGTATGTACTCCAGTTTTAAGCTTAAATCATCCCTATACATACATGTGAACATGCTTTGGCTAATCCTGACAATAAATGATGATTTCAATGTTACATATATTCCCTCAAATTAACTCACAGGCAACTATTAAAACCTTACTGAATTTAAAATGTAGAGTCTGTTTTGACAGAGCAAGCTAACTAATCTTCTGTCATTTATTTTATGAGGTTCTGAACTTTAAACCTTTCTTTCTGGTCTGAGTTTTTCTTTTGAAATATCCTAGAAGCAGGTAACCTTGGCAACCAGTACATATAATGCCATGGCACATTATACCCATCAGCTGGAACTTTAACTGAGGGTAAATAATTATCCTTACATTGCAGTTTTAGGTATATTTCTTGCTGGCATCAGGTAACAGCAAACAGAAGGTTAAACATCAGTGATTCAGTTAAACATCAGTGGTCAACTTGACAGGGCTACAAAGTGAAACGATGCCAAATCCCTTCAAATGGGCTGGTATCTGAAAAGAGGTAAAAACAAACCCATTGGCCACAGACTCAACGTGGCCATTCTTGAGCACACAGGCTCCCACTGCATTCCAGTCACCCATTTAAAGAAAAAAATTTAAAATTATGCATATGCAAAGATCTTACAAAGGGGTATTGCCGAGACAGATTTTATGCATTTAAAATGTTCTGCAGCTGAAAAAAAAACACACCCTTTCCCTCTTTGAACAAAGAACTTTCTATCTTCCACGCTACTCTCTGCAATATACCATCCAAATTTTTAAAAAATCTGTGCATACAATTAAGATTCAGTTGAAAACAAAGATAGCACCACTATAATTGTGCCCAATGAGCTCAAAATATTAAACTTTTATTTTCAAGTATGGTTTTCATCATTCCTTCTTCCAATGCAGTGTATATGATAATATATTATTTGTTATTCAGAAGAGGAAGAGTTCCATACAAAATAAATGACTTCAATTGCCTTATAAATAAAACATGGATAAATGTCTTGGTAAAATAAATTAAAGAAGCATTTGTATTTGATCACTCCATCATATTACTGTCTTTATCTACAAGCAGAAGAAGCGGTTGTTGTGTACTTCCTGAAATTCATTATGTGTAAAGTCCATAATGGAGAAAAATCACTATGGCTGAAACTCAAACAAATAACACATATGCTCCTCAGAGAGACCCAAAACACATTAAAGACATACGAGAAAAGATAATGATGGCCCACACCTGGAGTTGGAGGTTTGTATGTTTGCTTTGCAAGAACGTTAACTAGCTTGATGATTTTTAAAAATTAAAGTATAATATATCTTATTTTGGGTTGGTAATAAAGTTTACTTTCACTTCTTAAAATTTACTAAAATGGCTAAAAAGGACAAGTACTATTCTTAATACCTTTGCTGACTTTGATTTAATCAACAGGAGTCATGAGATTAGTTACTTACATTCATTTGGAAGGAAACCTGAATTCACTCCATTATTTTTGTATTGCTGAAGTCACAAATACATTTGAAACAGAATTGGAATAAATAAAAAATAATAAGTACAGTATATTTTACTGCAGACATAATTCTAGTTTATTTTTCATTTTATCCACTGTTGTTAAAATGCACTTGGGTCAGGACAAAGTTCAAAAACTACAGAAATAAGTCATCTTAACAAGTAAATACTTCCAGATTCTATAATGTAACAGCCTTAGACAGGACCAGTTTCACTGTTTAAAAAATATTTTTTTAAAAAGGTGATAAAAATTATTTTCAGTGAGAAAATCACAAAATAAAAATCCTTTTAAGTTATTTATTTATTTGATATTGGGACTTGAACCCAGAGTCTTGCACATGCTAGGCAAGTGGTCATCCAGCCCCAGCCCTTTAATTTTATTTTGAGTCAGAGTCTTACTAAGTTGCCCAGGTTGGCCTCAACTTGTGATCCTCCTGCCTCAGCCTCCTGTGTGCACCATCAGGCCTACCTGAAAAATCTTTTTCTCATGTGCTATGGGGGAGAGAGACTTACAAACATGAAATCTTAATTATAGAACATGAAATGTCAGATTCTGTGAAAATCAAGCAATTTCTGAAGATTTCAAACTTTGAACTACTGTTTCCCACAGCAAAAGCAGCTCTGGAAGAACAGCATTAAAATGTGGTTAGCAAGTGTATTCAATACAATAAGTTGAAGACTGATTCATTCAAATGTCGTTCTGAAAATGCACGAACATCATTTCCAGTAGCCAATATCAAACTGGCTCAGTTTACCATCTGGACCATGAAATGTGCATTTACAAGCCCTGAAGGGTCAACATTCCCACATAACATCCTTTCATTTATTTTATACATCATCACCAACAATAATTACCCCGCATTGGAGGCTTATTTCCCATTATACTAGTGCTATCTGAAATAAACACTTGGTTGATTTTTATGGTTAAAAAGGGAAAGGCATAAATTAAACTCAAAAACTTTACACTCTTGCTGAGCTTGTTGGGAGGACTGAATGAGAGTAAGAGGCAGGGAAAGAGGAAGGGGAAATAGAGAAAAAAAGTAGACACAGAGAGAAAGGGGAGAGGAAGGAAAAAAGAAAAGGAAGAGGAAGAGAAAAAAAGAGGTGAAGTAAGAAAGGAGGAGTGAAAGGAGAATGTCAGCAACTGAAAGGGAAAATGAAAAATTGTACCAAAGTCAAACACGATGGTACAGGACTGTAATCCCAGTGACTCAGCAGGCTGGAGGCAGGAGGACCTAAAGCTCAACTCCAGCTTCAGCAACTTAGACCCTATAAACTAATAATTGTTGTTATTTCCATTTTATAATGTGTAGTCTAAACTCACTGAATTTTTAATGGAATATATATATATATTTCATCTTTTAAATGTTTTACATTTTTAAAAGTACTATGCTATATTAGCAGGATCATGTAGCAATTCTTGCACAATGATGATGAAGCACATCGCTCCACCATTCCCAAATCTGCTTCATCAACTGACAAACACATTTGTAGAATTTCAGACCTTGGGAAAACAAGGCCCCGCCTCAGATCCAACTTGCTCATATTCAGATATTTGCTTAAGTACCTTCTATAGGCTGAACTTTGCATTCGTTCTGGAAAATGCCAAAATTTAAAAAGTACACAGACTGGTAGGTGTGTGCATGCACACACACACACACACACACACACACCTACCACTGTAAGAGAAACAGACCAAAAACAGTTACCATAAAACAGTGCAGCAAGGACAAGGATCAGGTATTTGCGCAGGTCTTATGATCTGTGCCTCTGAAAGAACTTTACACCTTGTCAAATTTGTTGCAAAATTATTTCATTTAATTTTCTGGTACTAATTTTACATGTTTTGGATTATAAAAAGTCTTACATTTGTATGCAACAATATTAAGTTAGAGTTCTTTCATTACATTTAAGCACTAAGTATTTTTGCAGACAAACATTTGGTAAATACTTGTACTTTCTAATTTTATGGTTTTGGTATTTTTTACCTCTTTGAACTATCTGTAATTAATTTGTCAAATATTATGAGGTAAATTACACGGATTTTTTCCAAGTTGCTATAACAGCATTTATTCACTATTTCCACTCCACCATGAATTATATCATATAAATGCTTACAACAACTGAGATGTGAATCCATTTCCACTGACGGACTGGCCTGCTTTACGTAAGAACTTAACATGAATACTGCTGCTTATTAGCAATGACTAATAGAATTGACTTCCTATAAATGTTCAACTTCTCTAAACTATAATTCTGATTTGGAGGTCAATTAAGTTGCAAACTTCTATAAAACTATTTTGTTTTTTATGAAGAACTCTAATGGATTTCTCTCTGGTTTGACTCTTTGTCTTCTCTCTGCTTATTTTTAAATAACTTTTGTCTTAGTTTAAAAGGCAATACATACCTGTTTTATGTATTTTATTTATCTGTTTGAGGTTGTATTGATTAAACGCATGTCCCAATTTTTATTTAGGACACAAGTATTATATCTTATTAAATACTCTCATAAAACATTTAAATTAATACCGCTTTCTAAAACTTACATGAAATATTTAATTACTTGCAATTTCTCTACTGTTAAACAGTTGGGAAGTTGCCAATTTTTCATTGCTGCAATGAATATATTTTTTAAAATAGTAGTAAAATGTACAAAATATAAAATTTACATTTTAACCATTTTAAAATGTTTCAGACATGCATATTATTGTGTAATGGTTACCACCATTCACTTCTAGAACCTTTTTCATCTTCCCAAACTGAAACTCTACCCATTGAACACTAACTCCTTTTCATTCCCTGATAGCAACCATTCTACTTTCTGTAGAAAGTAGAACATGTATATGGGAATCACAAAATATGTGTCCTTCTGTGACGATTTTATTTCACTTACCCTAATGTCTCCAAGATTCATCCATGTTGTAGCATGTGTCAGAATCTCCTTTCTTTTTAAGGCTGAATAACAAATCCACTGTGCATTTTATTCCACATTTTGTTTATGAATTTAGCAACTGGGTTGCTTCCAGTTTTTGGCTAATATGAGTAATGCTGCTATGAAGATGGGTATATTAAAATCGGTTTAAGTTCCTCTTTTCAATTCTTTTGTGTTGCAATGAATATAAGTTAAGTTTTTTTTCACCTTCATTCCATATAATTTCATTCAGACAGGAACCTAAAACTGTTCTAGGAGAATAGAAAAAAAATTTAGGAAGACACAAATACTCTTAATCCTTTGGATAAAGGGTAGGTGATTGCTTTTTTTTGCTTTTGTATGCCAAAGGTCCTTAGCATCCTGCATGTGCACCAGTGTTCACTATGACTTTTAGTCCTCCCATCAAAAGAGAGTCCATTTCTCCACCCTTCAAATCTTGGTTAGATTATGGGATATCAGAAAACATGATGCAAGCTCAAACCTGAAGAGTACTAGAACACAGGGGACTTCATGCCATATGAACAAGCCCCAGCTCAATTCTTAAAGGATGACAAGTGATGGAGAAAGATGCAGCCATACCAACCAACTGCAGCAGGGCCAGTGCAAATCCTAAGAAATGCCTGGTCAAGTGGCATATTACTGAACAGTAGTAATAAATAGTGTGCATTTTAAGCCACTAAGTGGTTTGGGGTGGTTTGTTATACAGTAAAAGCTAACTGCAATATACATGTGCAAATTAAAGACTAATTTTTCATTTGAGTTCAAATAATTTTAAGACAAAATTCAAAACTCTTATGCAGGGGATGAAGATGGGGATCTCAAAATAGTTAATTAATTTTGCTAATAATCTCAAAACTTGTTTTTTTAGATTTTCTTTCCTACCTCAGAAGAAAACTGATAACAGGTACTACCTTTGCTTGGTCTTTCTCAGTTGAACCCTGAAAATTGCTTTAATTCTTCTTGTCTGAAACACTTTGAGCTGCCATAACTAATTCCACTTCCCAACACTATGCTTTCTGTTAATCTCATCCCCTCCCACATACCTAAAAATATGTTCCAACCTTCTTGATACCATTTTTACCCATAAGCTATTTGTCTATTCAATGGATAGAATTTATATTACTTTATGAAAATTTCATTTATTCTTATTGCACAAACCAATCTATTTAAGGTTATGGCAGATCTAATCCCTTGGTTCATGAGAATGATATTAAGCAGACTATGCATTTGGGGTAAAAAGAATGGACTTAGGTGGACATATATGTACTGGGTATATTTATATTTACCATTTTCAATGTGTTGACTGAATCTTATTCCAAGTGGACAAGTTTATGTGTTGGGAAAACAATTAACCTTGAAGACAATAACCCGGAGCAAAAATATCTTAAATGCACTACAGAGTTAAATCGCTTGGCCTTTCCGCTTTGAGGTGTGTACAAAGAAAATGAAAACACATGCTCACACAAAATCTGGTACATGAATGTTGGCATCAGTACCATTCATATTAGTCAAAAAAAAAAAAAAAAGAAAGCACAAATATTCTTCAACTGATGGATAAATCATGTGTATATGCTAGAATATTATTCAGCATTGAAAAGCAATCAAATATTGATATATGCTAAACATTGAAAACTCAGTGAAAGAAGGCAGTAATAAATCACATATTATATGATTCCATTATGTGGAATATCCAGAAAATGAAAGATAAAGAGAAATAAAATAGAATAGTAAGTACCTCAGATTAGAGAAGATGTAGTGAAATGGGGAGTGCCTGTAGATAAGTACAAGATTGCTTTGCAGGATGATGAAAGTGTTCTAAAATTGATTTTGGTTATGGTATACACCTCTATGAATATCCTGAAAACCACTAAATTGTACACAAATGAGTGAATAGTATGGTACATGAATTTTATCTCAGTATACTTGTTCTTTAAATTTTTTTTATTATTTACAGACTGCATTTTGATTCATTGTACACAAATGGGGTACATCATTTCATTTCTATGGTTGTACACAATGTAGATTCATACCATTCATGTAATCATACAAGTACATAGGGTAATGATGTCTGTCTCATTCCACCATTTTTCATACCCCGCCTCCCTCTCATTTCCTTCTAAGTGAAATAAGCCAATCCCAAAAACCACAGGCCACATGTTTTCCCTGATAAGTGGATGATGATATATAATGGGAGTGTGGGGGGGGGGAGTAAGAGAAGAATGGAGGAACTTTAGATTAGATTGTACTTGCTTTTTTAAAAAGAAAAATAAGAAAAGCCCCAAATCTTGTAATGTTTATGCAGTTGCTGACACTGACTATAATTAAAATAGGCATACATAAAAATCCTTCCCTTGTTTTAAGGCATTACTACTGAGAAATTATTCATTTTGAAGATCTATAAATGTCATGTCCATTGAAACCGAAGAACAGCTAACCAACCAATTTATTCAAACTGATTGAATATAGTTATGGCAATAAGGTTTTTCAATGGCATAAATGTACTATTTTGATAATGCTTATAAATTGTAAGAAGAGATGTTATTGCTGAGCTTTTTAGAATGAACATGTAATGGAGCAACTTATTTGTACTAGTGTAAAAACTTAATTTGATGAACAAGAGCCATTGAGAAATTCAGTGTCTTGTGCTCTTGATGGAGTAACTTCAAGGGTTTGAAAATAGAAAGGTTTTACAACTCATCTGATGAAAGTACATACTGAATTTGTTGCAATACACTGCTTTGTGCATTGGTGGCAAAAAGAATTTTGGTCCAGATTTCCTCCCCAATCTCAGTATAATAATTAAAACCAAAAATAAAATTTGTCCAAAAGAAACAATATGCTCTGAAGAACATATTCTTTTCAAATTAATATGTTAAGAACTACAACTACATTTAGTTTATCAATCTGAATTTCTCACTAATTGGGACATCAAATAAAAAGTTCCAAAGCTCCTTAGTTCAAACATCAGCAAAAATGCCCTACATGCAGAATGTATAATATACCATGGAACAAAGGACATAAGACTTTGGATCAGAGTATACATATTCTCCTGTAGGAAACTCCTTTTTTCTCACTGTCATGCCTAGTTCATAGTACCCCTAAGTCTAAGCCCTTAGGGTTCCACTGTAATTCAATCAACTTAAAAGTTGTGACCCTATTTTCCTATACTTATTTTTATATTTTTATTAGACTCCTTTTAAGAACTTTGATGGTTCTTGCTGTTCCTATGGAGTGTCTATAAATTGAGACTAGGGAACTTGTCATCAATAATTTAGATGCTGTGGGCTGAGAGCGTAGCTCTGTGGGAAAGCATGTGTGAAGGAGTCCCTTGGTTTGTTCCCCAGCACTGTGATGATGATGATGATGATAATGATGATGATGATAATAATGTAGCCAACAAAGAGGTATCTGTTGCTACTTAGAAGCATGTCTTTGTCAAATTTTCTGGAGCATTCATTCTAGAATTGGGTGTTTTCAGAAATTACATGGAGAAACAAAAAGTTATATTTTGATTTTAAACACAGTAATGTTCCTATGAGTTGAACATTAGGACTCCGTGAATTAATTTATTATACAACAGCAAAAATATATTTATACATGTGAAACACCTTGAACTATATATCTGGGTATGACAATTGCTTAATAAATGTTAGGTATATACTACATAACATAAATTTGTAAGCTTAAAAGAATCCTGAGCCAGCCGCCAACATACTAGAAAAACACACTCAATGGAACAACCAATTTTGTCCTCTGCACAATTACCGTATAGCAAATTGGAGAGCAGATACAGCTCACATATCCAGCAATTTCACAAATCCAGCCAGTAGTCGAGAATTGGAAGTAAACAAAAATGGCCTCTCAGGGGACGAGATAGATGTTATAAATTTCACATGCCTTATTACTCACCACAGGTCTATTTACTTTTACTTTACACAGAAAGATACATTCTTATATCCAATTTCTACATTTAAAAGAAAGAAGGGTACAAAGATTACTAGAAGTATGTAAGCCAAGAACAGAGAGAAAAAGGCTGACAATAAGGAAAGAAAGAAAGAAAAGAAAATTATATTAAGTAAAAATCAGACCCCAGACAGGATGCTGGATCATTTGAATCAAGGACAAGCAGACTGAAACCTTAGTATAGTATGCTGTTTGAAGTTCATAATGACTTCCTGAAGTTACCAATAAAAAGTTAGACAATGTATAAAATATTCTGTTCAAGAAGACAAACAAATGCATGTTATACTTTAATAAAGTTTTTCCTAGAAAATATATAAAACTTTTAATGAAAGAAATAACATCAGGCATATAGCAAAAAGTCTCATTTATTTTATCTTCTGTACTACCTACTTTTCTAAAAATGAGAATTATTAAGCTTCATATAACATTCTGAAAGATCAGAAAGAATAGCTTAGCAAAAGTCACGTGACCAACAAGACAATATGTAGCCATATCACTGAATGATGTTAGTTCAGCCTAACTCTTCAAGTTCCCCCTCATTATACTACCTTCTTAAGAAATTCTCATACACCCTCCTCTCCATCCTGATTCAATGCCTTCACCATTCCCTTCCCTGTGTTTGGAACAAACTACTTTGCCTCTGCCCATCTACCTTTTCCTTGCCCTTCTCCTCATATCATTCAGAGATCTTCCTCAGAGAAGAAATCTAGTTCTACTGGCTCTGCTGTGTCCTGTACTGTTCATTTTCTAAGCACTCTGCACTTTCCTTCCATACCATGTATCAAAGCTTCATAGGACTATTTGAGGCTAAGATGAGGATTTCCTATTAATGGACACGAAGGATAATATAAATGGGTTGATAAATATGCTTTAAACTGGACTGTGATAATCTTTATACAACTCAGTAAATTCACTAAAAATCACCAAATTATACACTTAAAATGGGTGAATTTTATGTCATACTAATAATACATCAATAAATTTATTAAACATAAAACCAGTGTATCAGACAACAACAACAACAAAAATACTATTCGCTAGGTGAAAAGTATAAAAAAGAAAAGGTGTAAAATGCCAGGTATCTAGTCATAAGCATGGAAAAATTTATGATGGATTCATAGGATCAGTAGTGAAAGCACCTCAAGTTTTTAAGGATGTATTCTTCTTTAAAACAAAAGAAAATGCCATCTTCAATATAAACAATAAGGACTGCATACAAATAATGGAAAATCCAAATAAATAGGTAAAAGAAGACAATTTGAATGTTCATAGTCAAGGGTTAGAAGGCTGACTCTGGTCATCAGAGTTCATGACTCCCCCTTGCTCTACCAACATTAGTGTGTGGCTTCTAATTTCAAGGTACCTCATAGTCCACAATGGCTAGTCTAACTTAAGCCATCACATTCAAATTCCAGGCAGAGAATAAGAAGGTTAGAAAGAGGGTACCTACCTCCCAGTGAATCAGTCCCCTTTTAAGGAGTTTTCTCAGAAGTCCTATACAACTACTTTTATCTTATTGGTCCCATCCAATTGCAAAGGACACAAAGAAATGTATTGCTGGTAATATTACCACCCAGAACAAAGTCAGAAGCAGGTGGAGGCAAAGCAGAGAAGAGGAAGATGCATAAATATACACTGGCAAAGCAACTAACAGTATCCACCAGATGACCTTTAAAATTATTCAGAATCAAAAATAAAGAATGGAATGAGAGCTCACACTAATGTACAACTAAACATTTAGTACAAAGGTAATATCTTCCACACAGTATTGTATTGTATTCAAGAATGTGGTATGCCTTGTAGGCATGTAAACTGACTATTCATTTTCAATTCAAAATTAGTCTGAAATCTCTATTAGAATAAGAGACCTTGGAAACAAGTCCTTCACATTCTTTTCCTAAATATTATCCTATCTCCAAGTTTGTAATTCGTGCATAAAACCCAAATGAAGAAGATTTGTATAAACATCCAATTACAGAGACTGGTAATTGTTAATTTGTTACTATAGCTACAGGTTTTATGTCACTCAATGGGAATGTCTCTTTTCAAATTACTCTAGGCCCAGGGGAAAAGGTGTAAGGCTGATGATCTCTTAATGCACATGCATAATTCTATTAGGTTTGATATTCTCCAGGGGAAATAAGATAATTCCTAAGTGCTAGAGTGTTAAAGAGGAAACAAATAGTTGGTCAGAGTCAACGGGTCTATCCTGCTCAGCACCATCTTTCTGTACTTTATTACAAGGTTTGGAATAGCAGTTCTACAAGAATATTTCCCTGGATCAGCAACAGCAGCATCCTAGAAGAACTTGTTAGAAATGCTAATTCTCAGTTGAAGTCAAGCATTCAAAAATATGGCCCAGAGGTCTGTGTTTTAAGCCTTCCAGATCTAACCTAATGTTGGAAGACACAGTCTCGGGATATACTTCATACTGTACTTCTTCACTGAAGAGATAAAAGTTCTCATGGACAAATGAAATAAGAAATGCCATTACATATTCAATGAGGAACCATTGTAGTCACTGATAAAAATAATCCTGATTTTTTATATTAAGAGGAGAAGGATTATAATGCTCCAATTTACACCTAACTACTGGAGATGGTGTGTGGGGGGATGGGAATCAACAAGTCCTGTTAGAATTCTGCCAGCCATAATCAGCCCTGGTCATCAGCCAGATGGGAACTCTTCATGGAAGCCCGGAGGAACGCAACACAGGACTGATTCTCATGTCTCCTACAAGAAACACATGCTGGGCCACATACTGAGCCATGTATTATTACCAGACATGACAGTTATGCCCCATTTGTATGACACAGTCATTCTTATCTTGAGAGAACATCTTAACAGACTGGGACCCTCATTTTAGTTCCACTGTAGTTTTACCATCAGCAAATTGTTGAACAGCTGTGCTTCCCTTCTGAAAAGAACAAGTGATGCCCACTTGCAATCTATCTAGAGGGGATATTGTAGACTATGCTCACAGTTCATAAAACTGACTAATTTTAAGAAGAAAAGCAGAATTAAGTTGCTACCTTGTAACTAAAGATTTGAGGTTAATTAAAAGTGACTAATAAAACCTTGAAATTTTACACTGGGAAAAAATCTTGACTACTGAGCTAGATAGGTATTCAAATTAATTATCACATTTAAATTTTGGTAAAGTTGAGAAACAGCTGGTAAGGACTGTAAGACACTAAAACAGATTATGCAAGGAAAACTAAACTTTGCAGTCTTTCAAAAATGTCTATTTATCTAAAAAAAACTCAAAATATCAAAAAACAACCATAGAAATGAAAAGATGTACTGCATTTGTGTACAATGAATCAAAATGCATTCCATAAAAATAAAAAAATAATTAAAAAAATGAACTCATACCATACAACTACAGTTGTAGCTTTAAGATTGTTAAAAAAAAAAATCACCTTTTCCTCCAAATTAAATCTTATCTAAGAATCAAATTGGGAATATTTATTACATATTTACACCTAGAAAATTTAAAAATCATTTAAAAAGAAGGTACCATCCACTAAAAGTATGAACGAGTTTAGTTTTAGACTCCTAATAATAATTTATGGAAAACACAACCAACATCTTCATGTGTGGTGGCACGTTCCTTTAATTCCATTGACTCAGGAGGCTGAGATAGGAGGAGCACAAGTTCCAGGCCAGCCTCAGCAACTTAGCAAGACCCTATCTTAAAATAAAATATAAAAAACAAAGGACTGGCCATATAGTTCAGTGGTAAAGTATCCAAATGCAATCCCCAGTATCAAGAGCAAATTCACAAACATCAACTAAATGTAGATAAAAAAGCTAAATATGGCTATCCATCAGGTATATACACTGAGTAAAATTTGAAGTCTTAAAAATTTTTACATTTTTTAAAATTGACAATATTAAATAATGTTAAGAATGAAAAGAAATGGACACTTTAATAGACTTTTGCAAGGAATGTAAACTGGTAAAAAAAACTATGGAAGGTAATTTGGGAATCTATCAGATTTTAAATAGGATTATTATTCTTTCTATGTTCCTCTTCCAGAAGATGTTTATGGATGTATAAACGAATGTTCATAAAGGGGTTTACAGCATCTTTTTTAAAATAGCAAAATTTGAAATATCTAAAAATTCAAACATTTAAAAGAAAAGAAATTTAGTCACTCTGGTTGAAGTTTTCAAAAGAGAACTGAGAGTGCTGATTAGTGAATTCTTGTACCTTTTCCCTATAAAGTAATACTTATGACTCTACCCAAGCAGTAATTATGCCTCTAAGTATTCTAGAGAACATATACAATTCATAGTCACTGGACTAGATAAACTCAGAAGATGCTTCCTAGTCCCACAGGAGAATATGTTTCCAAGGGGTTTGATATCATTAAAGACCACCTAAACTTCAATCATGTACATGAATAATTTCAGATTACTAGACCACTACCAGAGTTGTGCTTACAATTTAAATCTATCATACACCAATATCAAGAAATGTATTTCCTTAATATATTTAGATATTCTAAAACATAACTTGTCATCCAAATGCAAAATAACACAACTGCCATTAGCCATCTACTACCAAAGGAACACATTTGAAAATATTTCTTTGGGATGGGTCCCATTTCCAACAAACTCTAGTTGGAGAAGAACATTTGAAAATATTTACATATTCTACTGAACTTAGGAAGAAGTTATTGTTTATTCATCCTGTATGAAATGCTGTTGATGGACACTGGCTGCCCAGTGGGTAAGGAGAGGGCTTTAGCAATGGTTAAACCAATTAGGTTAACACAACCACAAAATCATAGTAATTAAAACTTCCATAAAGGAATGTGGGAAGCCATTCAAGCTACTAAACATTTGTAACATTTTTATATTATTTTATGGGACTCTAGTTACAGAACTTTTGTTATCATACTATCAAGCAATTAGAGAGAGGTCTGAAAGAAACTAACATAATCTGCAGTAGCTGCAAATTCTTGTAAGATTCAGAATAAGAACAGGCTCTTTCACTAACAGGAGGTCTTGCAATTAGTTGGGCCTCAGAGATGATTCATATAAGACACAGAGAGAAATTTGAGGGGCTACAGTGGAAAATTTGAATGGCTCCAGTTCATTTCATATTCTCAGAACAAAACATTTTCATTAAAGACATGATGCCACCATTAAACAAAGATTCTTTTTCATCAATAATTTTGATAAATGGCTACAGAAGTCATATGATTTTAACTCAGGAACTTGCAGTCTAAAGCGGCCAATTAAGCCATTATGATAAACCCTTGAGTTTGAATATATTGGGCTGAGAGAGAATGGTCTAGTAATCCATCTTGACAGAAGGGCAGTGGAAGCAAAAGCAAACATTTGATTATGGTTTCTGGAATCATTAGGACCGCATTTAGGTGATTTTTTTAAAAAGTTGATGATAGGACTTTCTCTCAAGAAACCCTAGATGTCCACTTGCCTGCCTACCCCTAACTTATTCTAGACATTCCTCCAGTCTCAGGAGCTATTCTTCAACCAAGTAGCAGCCTTCTCTTTCTGTGGATAGTCTTTGACTAGTCAGGAGTTTTTCCTTCCTTATAATCCTAATTCAAAAGCTGAACAACTCTAGGGTTTCCATCTACCACACAGATGATTCATAAATTTCAATCCCTGACCTGAATCTCTCCCAATTCATTGTTGCTTTGAACCTTGAGGTTCACTTGCCCACATTCACCTTCATGCTCACAAAGTAGTCTACTTCCATAAATTAGATTGATCATGATATTATGAAAATGGGTTTCTTTGCTCCTATACTTATTATCCTTATCAAATCAAGTATTTCAGTGGGAAATGGGACTAAAGAGGATTTCAAAGGTTCAATGGCAATGTAATTTCCCCCCCAAAAAATTTCAATAATCTCTCTATATATTTAATGGTCATGTACCTTTGTCTATACAAATAGATTATATGGAATCATAAAGAGACTCGAGCCTATCATTACTACCTATTAATTATATGATGCTAAAATGTTAAAGATTTTTTTCAATCATTGCCAGCACATGTTTTTAAATAGTCTATTTCCAAATCCATCATCTACCACTATATACACTGAGCACATAGCAAATCAAACAAAAGCAGAAATGCTGCCAGGAGAGCAGCTGACACCATCATTTCACCACTGGGAATCCCACACAATAATGTGGTTATTATCAATTGTGAGCCTCTTAAAGAAAATCAAGTTCCTTAATTAATTGATGGCGCTATATCAAGCTGCAGTTCTAAAAAACTTCGCATTATGAGAGGAAAAAAAGAAACTAGTTTAGTAAACCCTTGCTTTTCCACTCCACTAAATAAGAAATTTTTCTTTCTTTTAAATGATTTGTATTTAATTACTATACCTTTAAAATTTCCTCAATTCTCATAAGTTCAATTATTTCCACCTACCTTTTTCCACCTTAATGTTAATATCAAACATATTAAATTTAAAAACATTTAAAATATATGTATATATATTTAGTTCACATTTATTACAAAAGGCTCTAACTTTATGTGTTTTTACTGAGGTTATTTTATTGCTTTTTTTTTCTATAGGTAATAAGAATCTCAAAGTTAGAAACTGTATTGTATATGAACTCGTAAATGTGAGTATTTATATACAAACACATGGTAATAGCATTTTACAAACCTAATGAACGCCAGTCTTCTTCCCACTCCTTCCATAAATCCAGAAACACTGCTGGGTGCCACAGACTCCCCTAAGACTACATATATAAACCCTCCCCCAGCACAGCTCACAAAGGTTGAGAATCCCTAATTCTCTGTTCAGTCTCTCTATGTTATGGACCTAGAAACACAGAAACATTTCCCAACAACAACAACAAAAATCTATCAACATGATCCTATAAATTCTTTTAGTAAATATTTATTGGACACCAAAAAGCATATAATCATCAACATCCCAAAACATGAACATCAGCACTGAGACTGATAGCTACAAATCTAACAAGATCAACTCTCTGGCCTCAGATTGGCAGTTTTTCTTCCTCCTTTCCCCAAGATTAAACTGCAGCCAATTTTCATCCAGTAAGTGATAGATACTCTTCATCAACAAAGAAAGGCGGATTAAGCAAGATTGACATATAAAGCTGAGAATCCATAGTGGGATTGCAAGAATGATAGAGTAGATCAATGAATCATGTTCCTAAATCAGAGATGCTTTCAGGAGAAAAATGCAACTCCAGAAATCTCTGATTATATAGATACCCCATGATCTCTTCCATTCACAGTTTTGAAGCTATTTTTAAAATAACCTCCAAGATTCTAACAAAACTCTAACTTTTCATTTTAATAGAGAAACCAAGGCTGGAAGAACATCAGAGAAGTCATATTTACAGAGGCATACTAACCATGCTCAACCCCACACCCCCCAGGCCAAGGAAGGGTTCATCAAGAGTTCTATTCTATAACTGACTGCCAACAATGCCCCTGGTATCAATAAGTAGGTAATCCATAAAGAGCACATATTACCAGTGTACTATGTAAATTACAGTATTTATATACTATTTATAGATAAGCAAAGCATCATAAGTGCAACTGTGAAAACAAGGCAATGAAGAGATGATGGGGTAACTTGAAAATATCACTGATGAGGTCCATTTATTTAAGAATCTAGGAACCTAATGAATAAAGAAGAAAAATATATGAGTTTGAACAGCAGAGTTCACTAAGACAAAAGATACATGCTCCTCTATTTCTCAATGAAATTAGATGTCTAAATTAAGAGGCAAGAGGATGAAAAATATTTTCCAGAACAAATGAATTTTCATTATGGTGTATCTCCTTGGGGAACAACAATTACAATAATGACAAAATATACTTTGTTTTACAGCAGGTCTGAGGCTGCCTTACTTCTTATATCAGGTACCTACACTTTACAAAGGTCAATTATCAATAAGTGGTAATCTATGGCTTGACATAACTCACTATCTACACTATATCTGAAGTGATTTAAAATAATTAAAAACACCAAAAAAGATCCAAAACTATAAAGATCCATTTACAAAAGATGCTTCCTTTTCTAATGAAAGAAATTTTGGCCTCCTTCCAACACATAAACATTTTAAATATTTGTTCAGGCACTGACTCTCCAAAAGAAATTTATGAGAGAAAGCTTGAATAATAAGTAATAATGAAGGAACAAAAAATATTGCTGTGCTTCTAACATCCTCTGAGCAAACGTTTCCAACAGATATTTTTCATAGACCACTAAAGAATCAGATCTTTCAGTTTCTTGCATTTCAAATTTTTTGTTCTTTCCCTCCTCTGAATTTTCTATTGCTTGAATAGCAATCTCAGAATAAAAATCAAAAGACATTTTTTTAACATATAATTTCACACTCCCCCCACTCCTGCTTTGCTGTCAAGTGTCTGACCCTGGTTTGATAATCTCATTTCCTGAGAATCAAAAAGCTGGAAATTTAAGCTTCCTAGAGTGTTAATTGCGGCCCTGCTCCATTGCTAATCAAAAAATTGGATGTTTTGCATGAAAATGCTTCTCTAATTAATTCTCAGTCATAAATCGCCCTGGTTTTAATAACCCCTCCTTGATTGGATAGCCTTTGAAGAGACAGTGCAGCTAATCCGCTAAACTAGAAAAAACACACGCAGAGGAAATAATAAGTGGGCTTACAAGGTATGAACTAGATGACTGCATTAATACTGTCAAACCAAAAAAGTGGGTCTCCTTCCCAGGGCTTTCATGCCTTACTCTGTACCCAGGAAAACAAACCATGAAACTAGGAATCATGAACAAAGGCAACTGTCAAAGAGGTCATGCATCAAAAGTCAAATCTTTTTACCCTCCATCCATAAAACAGCTATTCCTATCATTTTTTCAGAAGAGATTTCCCTTGACATTTTTTTCTTAGAAACCAGAGATCCAACAATGTCCACTTGTCACATTGTCTATTTTAATAAGACAAGGTTTGTGCTTCTCCCTTCCCTCTGCTTCTGACTGACAATATATTATCATACATATCTCTAAGAGGTGCTGAACTGAATTTTCATTATCCAAAATGTCAAGATTCGTTTTTGTCATCAGAGAACACAGCTGGTCTACACCAGTAGCCCTTTGATTAATTCAAATGGAACAAGTCACCTATACATAACTTCATTTTCCCTAGACTGGGTCTTGCATTCTGCAAGTTTTAATTTACAGCTTGTCAGTTTAAGATACCATTTGCTGCCATGGTGGCACCCAAAACAAACAAACAAACAAAAAAAGAAAGTATTAATTAGTAGCACTTTGCATTAGCCCTGAGATTACCAATAAAGCAACAATTGGGAATTTTTAGTTTTAGAGCAGGACTTCCTCAGAACTCACCCACAAACTTTCAGAAAATATTGTAACTCTACAGATATACAAAATGAGCATTTTATTAAGTACTATTTTTAACATGTACATAAATAACATGTGACTTTACAGCTGACTCATCAAATAGCTCCATGTAGTTTCTCTGTATTTAAAAATTTCATCAAGGTAGATATAAGTTTTTCCAACATAAATGATACAGAAAAAGAGGTCTGAACAAGAGAAAAAGGATTTTAGGTTGATTATAATTTGGGTATAGCAGTCCCAAATCCACAGCTCTGTAGGATCCTACATCAATAAGATGACACATTAAAAACGGACAAACTACCACAATGAGATACCATTATACACCAGCTGAATGTCCAAAATTGAAAAAACTGACAATACCGAGTTTTGATATACATTGCTGAGGGGAATATAAAATGATACACTTGCTTTAGAAAACTGAGGATTTCTTATACTGACCATATGATCTAGCAAGTGCATTTCTATATATTCCCAAGGAATCGAAAATGCATGTTCCACCCCAAACTTGAACACAAATGATCACTGCATGTTATTCACAATTACTAAAACCTGGAAACTCTCCATATGTACATCAGCAACTATAGGGATAAATAGCCTGCGGTATATCTGTACAATACAGTAGTGTTCAGCTCTAAGAGGAAACAAACTACTGATTTGAAATAATGTGGATAAATGTCAAAATCATTAGGTGGAGAGAAAGAAGCCAGTCACAAAACTGTATGTTGGATAATTTCATTTATATAAAATTCTAGAAATTTCAGGCTAATCTATTGTGATGTAAAGCATTTCAGCACTTACCAAAGATTTGGAGCAGAGAGAGAAACAGACTATATAAGGGCACAAGGAAAGTCACAGGTGATGAAAGTGTTCCACACCTTGATAATGACATTATTTTCAGAGGTATATACATCTACTCAAAATCATCAAATTGTTCATTTTAAATAAAGGTGGTTTATCATATTTAAATTATCCCAATCAAGCAGCAAATACATAGCCATTTCAAATATAAGTTATTTTGCAAATTCTATATAACAAAACCATCAGAGAACAACATCATCATTTATTGGTTCTGTGACTTTAATAAAGTTACTTAACCTCTACAAGTCATGGTTTTCTTAGCCATATAAAATGAGATAATAAGGCTTACTTTGACAAAATGATTATGAGAATTAAATGATAATTATGTATGTACTCAAAAAAATGCCATCTTAGTAACTTCACCCGCTTGCATCAAGTAATATTAGTTTCCCTTATCTTCCTTCTTAGCAGAATTTAATCTGTGACTTATTCATATATTTCCCCAAGTATTACCAATATATTGGTAAAAGCTCTACATGGAGAGAAAATACTTATGTTTCTATCTACTTAGACCATTTAGTTAATGAACCTATTTTCATCTGTGAAAACTATGAATATTTATTGGATGCTTACTATTTACTAGGTTCTGATATGTACAGAAAATCCAACTGGCTTGGTTCCTGACTATGGAACTGAAAATGAAGGATAAGTGCACATCTCAAACAAACAAAAACAAATAATTTAATAACTATATGTGCTACAGAGACAGAAGATAACCTAAATTGGGTGAGTTTAAAAATTTTTTTTAAAAAGTCCCTAAAGAAACATTGTGGAAAAGGTTAGAAAAAGATGTGGTACAGTAAAATGGAAACTTTCGCGATTTAAGAGCTGAAAGGCTGTGGTTCTGCACCCTGACACAGAGCAGCTCTGCTTACTGACATTTAACCATAGAGGCTTGCAGTGGTAAAAGGCGGCTGTAACAAGATGGTCCTAGTAGCAGAAGCAGGAAACAATGCAGCAGGGACGGAACAATTTCCCTTTACACTTAGTACAGTGAAAGTCCCTAAGGTGTATGAACTAAGAGTCCCTAGGTTGTTGACAACATAAAACGAATGTAAAATGCACCCTCCAATAGAATTGCACCAACTCCCTTGCCTTGATGTACCCAAAACTTGCTTAAGTATAAAAGTAAAAGCCCTGCTATGTTCAGGGCTCAGATTTGGGGAATTATCCCTCTGGGCCTTGGCACCACTAACATAAAATGTTGCTACTAGATTTTGGTGTCCTGAACTTCATACCCTGCTACAAAGATACTGTGTGTAAAGTTTTCAGGGTTCTGAGGATACATGATAAATACTCAATAAGCACTATATAAAATTCTTATTATACAGCACAGCACTGCCAAGAGACGACAGTTGTTGTCAAGAAAACAGAAGCAAGCCAATACTAGGTACAGACAGAGACATGGAAGGAGCCCCCAAGGCCATGGTGAGAAAATGGGGCCAGGCAGACGCTACACATGCCGGTTATCAAATCATGCAGAACCTTGCCACACACGAATAACCAGGCTTAGCACAAAAGACACAAGAAATCTCTAAACCCCCTAGTTCTCATATAAAAACTGGATTTGAGGAATTCAGGAAAAAACAACCAGGAGATAATGGCAGTTAGAATCTGGGAGAAACCAAGGAACATTTTTAAATGAAACAGTAGGTGGGTTTGTGAGGCGCTAAGGAGGCAGCATCAGTAGGTTCTGATGATCAGTTACCTATGTAGGGCAAAGAAGGAAGAGTCAAGGATGACTTCCAGGTTTCACAACTGGTAATTCAATGATTTCATTTAATGAAACTGGGTGCACATAAAGAAGAGCAGATTTGAGGTGGTGGTGAAAACAGGAGGCAATGAGTTTAAACATGCTGGGTGTCAGGTGCCCATGAGACAACCCAGAGAACAATATCATCTGTCCTACCTTCCTCAAAAGGTTATGTTGATGATTTTTTATTATACGTTTAAATTACAATAAATATTTTTAAAGTGTTATCTCATACAATAAAGACCACAGAAAAACAGAATATCTATAAAACCTTCAAGTTTTTCCAAAGTCCCTCTTTAGCTTCCAAATAAATAAATTTGGAGTAGGTAGAGAAAACAAGGTTGTTTTCATAGAAAAAGTCCATCCATTAGTCTAAGGGAACATTTGGAAATTAAGGAATATCAAGGCTGGATGGTATAATCGTTTTGTACCACTGTATAACAATCACAAACTCAGCAGGTTAAAATAATGCAAATTGATTACTCATAATGTGTGGGTCAGAAATCTAAGCTATGTGGGTTAGTTGAGTCCTATAACAGAGTGTTACTAGCCAGAAATCAAGGTGTTGGGTCATCATCTTATCTGAGGTTGGGGTCCTCTTCCTAGTTCAATATTAGATATTGACAGAATTCTGTTCCTTGTGGTTATGGAACTGAGGTCCACGACTGTTGGACTGGGGCCACTGTAGGTCCTGACCACACAGTCATGCTTTTCTCAAAAATTACTTCTTCAATGCTATCAGAAGTACATTTGTAACTGCTTCTTGTCTCTTTTAAGGACTTGTCTGATAGGACCCTGCAAACCAGAATAATCTCCTTTTTGACTAACTTCAAGACAAATCACTAGGGACTAATCTTGGGAGAGACCCCTATCATAGTCACAGATCTTGCCTACAAAAAGGGAGGAATTATACAAGGGCATAGATCAGGACATTGAGGTCATTACAGAATTCTGTTTAGCACCAGTGAGGACATCAATTAAAAATATGCAAAAAAGATATAATTCAAATAGGAAGTCAATGAGTTTAAAAAAAAAAGAAAAAGAAAAAGCAAAGAGAGGAGGTACTTTTTAACTTCAACCTCCAGAACACTGAGAAATTAGGAGGTCTTTAGCAAGAATGTCCATTTAAGAATTCTTGGTAGAAATTGTATATACACAATCAGGATTTCCCCTGGGAGAACACAAGACAATTTAACTATGAAAAGATATACTGTAAGTCAGTGAATTTGTATGTGACCTATAAAATAAATTATTAAGTCCAGAAACTCCAGCCAAAATGGAGGAGAAGAAGAATGAGAGAAAAAGGGAGTATTTTAATGACTGTTTGGAAAGTACGTAATAAGATAGTCTACACACTCACCAAAATGGTGGAAACTTAGGCTGATAAAATCACGTTAGTGCCAATACAGAACAATTGGCGTTCTCGTTCAATTTCTCAATTTCTATAATTTTAAAATACTTTTTAGTATCTTTTAAAGTTAAACATATACCTAACTCAAGACTCAGTAATTTCAACTCCTACGTATATCCCCAAGAAAAATGAGTGCACATATATAAAACTGTTCATTGCAGAATTACTTACAATAGTCTAAAAGTGAAAAAAATAAAAATGTATTAAAAGGAGAATGAATAAATTGTCCTATGGTCCTGTGATGTGCCTCACACATGCTAGGCAAAAGCTCTCCCACTGAGCTACAACCCCAGCCCTATATCATTACTTCTAAAAGTACTTGCAGCAATTATAAATTACAAACTGTAAAATAAAACAATCATGACTTGAAACTAAACAGAAAATCATATAAAATAGACAGGGGAGTAGATATTACTTAAAATAAGATAATTAATACTCCGAGGGAATTATATTTAAATAAGCTAATTAATTAATCCCCTGAGGTATTATATTGGCCTAAAAATGTCCTAGAACCAAAAGGTCAAAAGAGAACTACACCAACTGATGTGTGGGGAGAAAGAATTTCAAATTCTCAGGATAAGTTACACCAAATCCATATCTACTCTAACAAACTACATCTACTGGGTAAGTCACTAAATTTAGAAATGACTAGAGTAAATCACTCAATTTAGGTGCTAAAAATTCCTACGGCCAAAGGTCTTTTTAAACTTTTAAAAAATAATTCATGAAAAATGGCTCCCAGTTAAGATTCCCAGAACTTAGGACAAGATATAATCATAAATGACTGAATGGTTTGTTCCGGTCACAGCCTTGTTTTCATCAGTCTTCTTTTAGCAACCATGCTGAGTGAGAATCATGTCCATAAACAACTGCTTGCCTTCTAGGTCAACTCAAAAATTTCCCTTTCAGATGACCTGTAATGTATATATGTATACCTCCAGAATGAGATTTATTATAGGAGATTAGCTCATTCAATTATGGAGACAGAGAAGTTCTGGGATCTATCTTCTGGAAACTGGAGACACAGGATGGTATAGTTCTAGTCTAAACCTGAGGCCCAAGAAATACGACCATTTGTGCAAATGTCACTCTGAGGCTTAAGGCCTCAGTCAGTTCTGGTCACTGGAAGGCTCATGAACTGGGAGAGCCAATATCTTAAGGGCAGAAGATGGAAGCCCCAGTTCAAGGACAGAGGGAGTTCACCTCTCTTCTTTTTGTTCTCTTCAGGCCCTCAAGTGGGTGGGATGATACACTGGGGAGGGAGCTGGATCTTCTTTATTCATTGTAGGGATTCAGATGCTAATCACTTCCAGAAACACTTTCACAGACACCTAGAAATAATGGTCCTCCAGCTATCTGGACATCTCTTAGCCCAGTTAGGTTGACACATTAAAATTAACCATCATAGACTGAGGCAAACTTTACATATAGACACACACAGACACACAAATAAGCATGCATATAATCATATACATGTATATGTACAAGTACACATATACATACAAACATATTCACATATGTGTATATATTTATAAAATGTGTATGTATGTGTACATATATGTGTATATTATATATAAAATGTATGTATGTGTGTACGTGTGTGTGTGTGTGTGTGTGTGTGTGTGTAGTGTTTCTCTGGAGAACTCTAACAAGCACACAGTTATATCTTTTGTTTGTTAGAAATAAAGGTGTTTTCAAAAAATAATTTCCATTTATTTCCTTATATGGTACTTGGTTGATATCTCTGTAGCTCTAAGACATTTAGGTTAGGAAATGTCAATTGATCATGAGTTGGAATAAAACTTCTCTTTTTATTTTGGTTTTCATAAGTGGTAAGGAAGTGATTTCAAACTGGAGGCAAGAGGAATGCAAAACAATAATGTACATAAAACACTGACAAATGTTCTGATGCAAAGTACTTAATTTATAAATAGAAAGGATGTCCTTTCCATTCTAACCTTTTTATTTGCCATATTCTAATTGTTCTAAGTTACTTGTGTAGTAAAATCAGGGTTAGGGACACTGAAGGTCAAAATCGTTTTGAGGAGAAATGTCCATGTTTGTCACAGCTGTGGATATTTACCTGAGGGGGGATACAATCCAGGAAAAGTAGAAATGTAAAAAAAAAAAAAAAAATCACAACATGCAGCCCTTTTCGTTAGAGATTTATGTGACTCCCACTCAGACTGCCTCAGTCAATGTCTCTTCACACTTCCAGGTTAGGGTGATCACTGAGAAGAACACATTTTCTCCATACTCTGAAAGGATTTTTGTCCAGGAATACAGAGGGGGGCGGAAATGTGTTTCTATGGAACATTCTGGAAGACAGGACTTAAATTTACTTGTCATTAACATGCCTATTCATTCATTCATTTAAAAAGAAACATTTATTGATGTTTCCCATGTGTGTTGAATGAGGATAGGTGCTGGGGTGGAGGGGTATCACATACCAAGTAATAGTTACTGACATTTACTCATTTATTAATATGTGCCAGGCACAGTTCTAAACATTTTACATGTGCTAACTCATTTCAACCTCATTAAGGCACTATGGTGTATTATATTCACAGTGCATATAAAATGAAGCAACACACAGAGGAGCTAATTTGCATAGTCACCTTGGTAGTAAGCCTGGCTCCAGAAACTACCTGAACCCCTAACTCTGAACCCCTAACTAGTCCTCAAACTCCAGTCTGAAGAACAGATAGAGAGCAACTGGCTAAGTATCCAATAATCTAAAGCTCTGGAGATCAATAAGCTTCATAGAAATAATTTAGCTTCTTCCTTTCACAACCCAGAAAACTAGTTAAGTGATTTGCACAAAGAAGAAAGACACATGGTAGCTTGATTTTAATACTGAAAATGCAGGATACATCCAGGAACAAAAATTAAAGAATCGTTATTCTTCAGAGATTAAAATGAGTGTTAAAATTAATAGAGTAACCAAAACGTAGAAGAAGCAATATTTATAATTTAAAAATAAAAGGAGGGGGACTGGGGAGATAGCTCATAGCTCAGTCGGTAGAGTGCTTGCCTTGCAAGCACAAGGCCTTGGGTTCGATCCCCAGCACCCAAAAATAAATAAATAAATAAATAAAAATAAAAGGAGGAAGAAAGAGGAAAAAAAACTATTACTCCAATATTATGGATTTAGAAAGGAAGTGGTTATGGGTAATCACAAACTGCTGAAAATCTCAAACCTGAGGAAAGAGATAAGATGATTAGATTAGAATAGCAAAAGTATATTAAATTAGATTAAATATATATATATATATATACACACACACACACACACACAAAACTGAGAGACAGAAAAATGTTACCTTCATCCTTTTCCTCCATAAGAGAAAAGTCATACCTTCTTGCTATGATATACCAAAACTGACATTTGCCTACATATCTACCTTGTCCAGGTCCAGTCTTCCCCACACACCTTATGTTTCAACCCCGACAAAATGCCTGTGATTCCATGAAACTCAGAGGTGTGCACAATTACATCATCTTCTCCCACCTCAGTGAGTTTTCTTTCCTTGGTTAGCTGGTTAACTCCCCTTCCAGTTTAGTTATAAGGATTCTTCCTTTGTAACACCTTCTGTGACTTCTGGCAATATTAAGTGTCTTCTCCTTCATGTTCCCAAAGCACTCCCTAGAACTTTAAGAGTTTGCAGGTCTTCTCTTCCACAGTACCTAGGACCTCTCCTTAAGCAGGAAATGTTCCTGCAGCAGGGCCCAGAATTGAGTTGACCTGGAAACTGATACAGCAACTCTGACAATTGGGCAGGGTAACTATTGTTGACTTTGTTATACAGATGAGTAATCTAGAATTCAGAAAAGTAAATTAACATGTCCAGTAAAAGTGGAATGAGAAATCATTGCTCCTTCCATTAAATCACAATACTCCCCAAGCTACTCAAAAGCACAAACAGAGTCACACCGATATTCCATATATGAACATCACTAACTGAACAGGGATATGTAAATTAGTTAACTGATGCAGAAATCAGACATTAATGTGCAAACAAACAGGGACTTATTTGAGCTAAGTGGGCATGAATATGCAAATGAACTGGCTGCAATTCAGGAGATGTCATCACAGTTCTAGGAATGAACACCCTATATTATGACTACTGCAATATTCATGCAGCATTCGTACATACTATCATATATTACTGTTGTATGGGCTTTTTGAGTTTAATTTGTGGGGAAGCCAAAAGTAACTTGATGCAAATTTTCATCCACATCACAATCACAAGCTGGAAACCAGACGTGAGTACACAGAATTCTGCTATCTCCATATAGAACCAACTGCCATCACCACTTGCAGTTCAAGTGGAACATTCTAGTTTTAACCCATGGTACTTTAGAAACAGGTCAGGCTGATCCTTCATGATCTGGCCCATGCTAATATGTCCAGCCTCATCTACCAAGAATAGGCTGATGAAATAACAACAATAGCACATAAAAACAAAGTTGTTTTCCTATAGAAATTTTAATAATGAAGTTGCATGGCTATAACATTTTAACATCATTCAGAAAATGTATATGATGACATGTAGTTTTTGCTCTAGTATGATAATGGCTTTTACTTTCCTACCCTCACCAGTACACATTGGTGCTTACTGGTTTTTAATCTCTTAATTGTTAGGATGAACAATGGCCAATGTCAATCACAATAGCTTTGGTGTCCTTTCTATCATCTTTGGTTCCTGGAAGTAATAAATTATAATCAGTAGTAGTCTACATATATAAACTCAGTTCATTAACTGCTAGAAAACATTAAAACCAATTCATTCTCTGAAGCTCAAATTATGAAAGAACAACCCATACTCCCAAACTTTCATACATTTATCCAGGCCCTTCAGCCTGCTACTTCTTTCTTTACCTAGAAAACTTCTCTTCATCCTTTATAACCGAGCTTAAGCCTTAAAAATGTACAGAAACCTCTCTGCCTTCGCAACCCTGTTATATATATATAAAACTCCATCACAGTGTATATCACAATGCTTGAACTACTTAGGTTATAAGAAGGGCTGAATATAACAGAAAATCAAAAGGCAGAGTATATTCTTTTTCAGAAGTCAAGAATGGTATGGTGACTCTGGTGCAGGAAGAAAATAGATGTACTAAATGATTGTGATCTCTGTTTTCCAAAAATCTGAACTCAGCATGAGTGCATTATGTAAACTATTGGGTTTGCCAAGAATATAATTTCTGTGGTCCTAAAGGATGTCTATGAAAATGAGAAAAGTTGTTATTTTTACCTTATTAAAAAAGTAATGGGCTGGGGTTTTTGCTCAGTGGTACAGTGCTTGCCTAGCATGTGTGGGACTGCATTCAATCCTCAGCATGACATAAAAAATAAATCAATAAAATAAAGGTATTTTAAAAACTAATGTGAGTAAAATGATGAAAAAATGTTATAACATTCAAATTTTTCTGTTGCAACATGTTAGAAGTTGTTACTTTTTCATACTTAATTTTAAAAATCTTTTAACTAAAGCATAGTGCAGGTATAGAGAAATGCAATGGTATCACTTTTAAAACTCAAATTATTATATTTTATTTTAAAGCATTTTCTTTTCTCATAACTGTGTAAATGAGTGAGTGAATGAATAGAATGAAATTTTTCTAAATGAGATTACATGTCACCAACTGGTTCTGCATGATAACCAAAGATCATATCTCAAGAGTAAGGTATATGGCCTTGCTAAGTAATGGGCTTTGTAATGGTTATTTTGTACCCACAAGATCTATTTTTTTCATGAATTCTAAACTCCTCCACATGGCAGAACTAGCAGTATTTTGTAGCATACCATAAGAACTAGAGTGTTTCAGAAAATAAATCCTTTTTATATAAATTAAATCTACAACTGAAAAACAATTTTAATTAAAATAAATTTCTACACCACAAAGATTGAGGTTAACAAGTAGTATACTTAATAATAAGCTTGGCATAAAAATATTTCATTTTCTAAAAGATTTCAAATAATGTATTAGTCTGTTCATGACCTGAGGAAAGAATATTTATTACTACTTCTTAGGAACAGATGAAGAAATTAGCATTGACAAAGGTTCTATTTAAGTTCATTAGAAGACAAATCTTACATGTAAGTGGGCTAAGATCATTATTTTAAAAAGCAAGGATATAAATATACAGAGAGAGGGACTGGATTTTCACCCACTATATAAGAGGCTAAAACAAAAGAGCTAACTATGAAAGATTATTTTGAAATAGTCATATGTAATTTTCAAAGGAAAAATGTATCTTTTCATGTTTTCTGCATATTGTTAAATAGTTATTAACCAAGTTCTTAAATAAAATTTAACAGCTTGTAAGGAATTTTCTAATCAAATTTCAGGATGGAAAGCTCATAAGTGTTTCTTATATTTCAGACTGTGGAACAAATGTGTGATATGGGCACAAAACTGCTATACTAACGAGCATCCCTTCTTTTAGTCAAAATGCCCCTGAAAATGTGTATATAAGTGAAGTCTTGCTTTAAATGCTCCATTATAGAAGAGCCTGCTATCAAAGAGATTCCTATTATAAATCCTTTTTTTAAGAAGGATAATCAACCCATGGTTAACTGATCTGAATCTTTTTTGTTTGTTTGTTTTCCTTAAGGCAAGGTATCTCCAAATAGATTAATTATATATCATTATGTATTCACAACTCCAGGAACCAATAATCCATGAGAGAGGGGAAACTTGGAAATTCAGATCAGGTCAGTAAAAGGGCCCAGTTTTCCCTGATGCCAGTACTTCCATATTTACCATGTAAAGCAAATCCTCTTAGCAAAGTCAGTTCTCAAGTGGCTATAGCTTTACAGAATATATTAATATCAGAGCTATAGAAATGTCACTCATTAAACTAATGGGAATAAAAATGGCACTCTAAGGGTAATATCACTGAGTACAAACAGGAGTACTATGTAGTCCCAAGATACAAAAGAAACTGTAATCAAAACTGAGTATATCTTACCATTTGAATCAATGACCATGAATGAACTCTACCCATTCATGAGTCTCATTATGCTTAAAAATTAAAGAAAACAAACAACAGCCTCCTACTCTTACTCTATTTATTAAAGCTTCCCCTAAAGTTTCTCAAATAAGTAGAATTGTGCCTACAAAGAAGGAAATAAAGAGTATCCTTCACCATATATATATGGTGTATGTACTTATGTGTGCGCTGGGGTTCAAATCCAGGGTCTTATACAAGCTAAGCCCATGCTCTATCACTGAACTACACCTTAAACCCCTATCATATATCATTTAAGAGTCTAATTCAAGCCAAGCATTCTAAACACTGGTGTGTACCAATGAGTAAGACTTTAATTCTGGATGGAGGGAAGTGTAGAAAATTAACACGTTAACAAGTAAGTGAGACATATACATATTAAGAAAAGCATTATGAAAAACTTAAAAAAATATTTTGATAAGCATAGAATGAAGGATTGAATAATGGAAGAAGTCAGGAAACAATAATGAGACTTAGGCAGGAGAAAAAGACTTAGAGGTCATCTGTACTTAGGCACTAGGTAAAGCTTAGCCTTAGCTGAGGTCATTGGGGGGGAGTTATAGAGTGAGCACAGAGGAAATCTCAGGGTCAAACCCCTAGACAAGAGGCTCATGAGAAGACTCAGAAGGAACGTGAGGAGGAAAAAGGGAAAAGTGCTGCTAAAAGATCAAGTGAGGGAATGCAGAAAAGCAAACACAGACTCTGTCATGATGGAAGTCACTGCTGAGGGACTTTCTTGAGGAGAGTCAACTCAGTGGACTGGAGTTAAGGAGAACATAAGAGGTAAAGAAGTAGATACAGTACTCCTACTTCCATAGTGATAATTCCTTTAATTTAAATCAACATAGCTGTTCTAATTTTTGCAGAGTTTAAACTTGTAACTGAATAGTCACAATATTCCCCTGAAGTAGTCAGGACTGATAATAACTCTATTTTTCATTTGAGAAAATGGAGGCACAATTGAATTGATTACCCTAAGAGCTTATTTTGTTTATGTGTGGCAATATTTGGATTTGTTTTAGCCTTCATGAGATACAGCATTCATCAATTATCTTATTCTCCTGAAGAATTAGACATTAAACCTGAGAAGCTTATGTTCAAGGTAAATGTATCTTTCTTCACCTAGTACACTTCTGTAGAGCGAAACAGTAAAATGAAGCCTTAGAGAGGCTCAAAACAACAGGAAGTCGATGATTAACGTAGACATACACACAAGCTAGATTTCCACCTGTCATTTCACACACTTGGAAGTCGCACCCCCACCTTCTCAGTCCAATTGCCAACAGCAGACTATATAATGAACCATCTGTACCATATCAGCTAGAGCCAATTGAGATGGGTTGATAATACCAAAGAAATCTCATTTTTACATTCTTTTACCCCATGTGTATTGTTAGACTGAGTAACATTTTAATTGCATGATAAATTGAAAGTGTTAGCAGGAACTTAACTTCTGTAAAATTTGAGCTTTGTAATTCTACTTTGACGGTCTTTATGGTGGATTTCTTTGCTGTTCTCCTGCAACAGAAGGAAAGGTTGACCCCACAAACCAAACCACTGGGAAGCGAACCAAACCACTGGGAAGCGAAGTTCATAGCTATATTGCGCTAAGAGAAGAGACAAAAATCTTCTGCCAATGTCTTATGATTTAACTGAACTATCCAATTATGTTTTTTCAAGGGGAAGCTGAAATGCAGATCTCACTGTGGTCCTTAGACCAAGTCAGATTAATGAAATAACTGAAAAGCCACAGTTGTTTTTAGTGGAAGATGGGTGTGATTTCCTCTTTTTATTCCTGCTAAAATGTTAAAAGCATTTGTCAGAATTAACGTTTGCTTCTATATGAAACAGCATCAAACTTTTACAAAACTAGTCAGTTGATCCATTCTCTCATCAAATGTATGATGTATCACCTCCACTAACATACTTTTTAATGATTATCATGAACATGAGTGTTTGCTAACTATTTTTCTCATCTAACCAGATACTCCTCCTGTCTTGCTAACACTGTAAGTGTAATAGACTTGTGCTTGAGACACCCATATTTCAATTAACTACCTGAAGGATGGGAAGGTTAGATTGGAGTGACTCTTTAACTACGTCAAAGAATAACATTTCTCTGCAGCTCAACTGGATTATAAAACGTTTTTCAATCCCATATAACAATTTCCTCCTGGACCAGACAGCTCAATGGCAACTTTTCTGCTTAATAAAACTTATGTACAATGAAACTGCAGAGAAAAAGAAAAATATGCACAGCCTCTAATTCTCCTTAATCCATTCAGTTTCAAGTTTTCAATTTTGTTAACATAATAAATATTCAAATAATATTCCAAAGCTACAATAAGTGGTATAGTTGTTGCTCAACTTAACTTTCCTAAGTGTTCCATGTCTGGGACAGTGGGACAAAATAACAAACTTGAAAATGAATGGGAACCCATCAGTCTGACAATGGCTGTCAATGTTCCACCTCCTTTTAGGGCCCTTCCTCCCTCTCAATGGTGATCTCTCTATCCCACTTACATTTCAACTGTCCTCTTCACTCTGTCACTAGCTCAACTAGTATTTATCACACATTTATTGAACCAGGCACTGTATGAACCACAGGAAATAAAATATTGTGTCACTTGCAGAGCTTCTGTTTTATGGCAAACTTAAGCAAGTGAGCTTTGACCCATGATATAGTATGGCAAATGCTCAGAACAGTCAAAATTTGGCTGGAACACATCTCAGGGCCACAACCCCACAGTAGGTGTATGTTTGCAGAAGACTGGGAAGAGATAGGACCTGCAAAGAAACTCCTGAGACTAAGTGATGACTAAATTTAACTTAGAGAGCTAAGAAAGATTTAGCCATAAAAGATAACACAAGGATAAACAAAATGTGTGTGAAAGCTCAGTAGTCACAGTACTAGAAATTAACCCTGGAGAAGACAAAAGAAAGGCATGATGTTCACACTATGGTGGATGATTTTTTAAAGACTGACTTTCACAAACACCTCATGGGGTAGGTCCATTACTTTATCCCCATTCAGAGAAAAGGAAAAGGACGTATAGGGGTCATATAACTTGTCCAAGGCCATGATACTAGTAGTAAAGAAGAGTTAGATTTTAAAATGTGGGCAGTCTATGACTCAGAACCCCCTATTCTGCATTGCCATGCCACACTGTCTCTGAGGAGATCATGGAATGCTGAGGGGACCTGAAAATTGTGCCATGTGGCTAGAGCACAAGGTGTTCACTATCCCTACTAACAAAAGGAAGAGTGGGTATCAGTCATTCATCCTGATGGCTATAATCCTTGATCTGAGCAAGTGACAGGTTCTACTGCTGACCCATTAATTACGTGGTCTACCTTTTCATCTCAAAGCGCCACATGAAAGGTTTCACTGTGGTGTGGAATGTGAATACAGGAGGAGGTTATGGAGGGTAGAGCAGGGGACACAGAGGAACTCTGTACTTTCTACTGAATTTTGGTATGAATTTAAAACTGCTATTAAAAATTTTTATTAATTTAAAAATAATGAAATCATCAGGATTCAAACTAAGGGGAGTGCGAGGCTTTGTCACCATTATAGGAATTTAATATAATAGAAGACAGGTGGAAAAAAACTATTCCTCAGCCATCACTGCAGAGAGAAAAAAACCAGGACATTGCTAGGAAGATATAATAGCCCTAGATAACCTGCTACACCCCTAAGTGACATTACAAGAACATGTGTTGTTACCATCATTTCCTTCCACACTTTGCAGCCCTCCCTACTCTCCTGGGAGGTGCTGCCTACTAGACCCTGGGTTGCCCTCTTCCTTCACTGCCTGTCCTACCATAGAGCTGGTCAATCCTTCATTTATTCACAATTTTAACTATTCTCTGTACTGCTCCAAGAAGCACCCTGCATGCTTTCCAAAATGTATGATAACATTTTTAAATTAAATATATATTGGCAGGCAAATCTCCTTTTCCCAGTACCCTAGAACATATTTCCAAATTTTCGCTTTTGGTTACCATTTATGTAAGCAGTGCAACAACTACTATGATATAAATATGAGTGAGCAAAGCTAGATGGAAAAAATTAGATGTTATTAGATTGATTAGTCTAATTCATAATTATGAAGCCACATGGAGGTGGGATGACAGTAGTCTTCAACCAGAAAAGCTGACTGGATGCTTCATGGTACTTTGATATGTAACTATGATGAGTCTTAAAAACCAAATATTTAATTGTGCAGTCTAGTCACTGAAAAAATGCTTCAAATACCCCCAAAGTATCAAAGACTAAAGTGGTTATACATGTCCCTCATGAACAAAACCCAGAATTCTAAAATAATTGAAATAATCACTCCCCTCTCTTAATTTCTCTAGCAATTCTATGCATAAAACCCACTTAGCTATTACTATGTACTTCTTCACATTGTTGGTGAGGTATCTGTGTCTCCATGTAGATGTGTGAACACAGTCATCTCCACGGGCAATAAAATCCGTGGTGCTCAAGTCTCTTTTATAAATACAGTACTTGTCTATAACCTTATCTATAACACTTACCCTTATTACTTGAAATCATCTTTAGATTACTTACAATATCAAATATGATGGAAAGGCTATACAAGTAGTTGTTATACTGCAGTGCTTAGGGAACAGTGTCAAAAAAACTATAAATATTCAGTACAAATGCAAATATATGAAGGACTCATGGACTGTGAAGAAGGACCGCAGACAGACAGACACACAGACACACACACAGACACACACACACACACACACACACACACACCCCTTACTTTCACAACTGGATCTTAAGGTAGTATCTTATATTTCTTTGTACCCAACTTCAATTCCTTCTAAAACCTATGATGTCTTACATTTAGCAGGCCTTCACAAATCTTTCTTAATTGATTAATTTATCATAATTAGCATATTTCTGTCATACAGGGAAATGTTATTATTTTGATTTTTTTTTATTTATATGATAATTCATTTCCTAACTATTTCTTCTGGAGATATACAGTACAATACTCTAGTAACAACACATGGGTATCAAGTATACTATGTATCCAAGGCATATTGATTAGACCAGGTTATTGATATTGATAATTTAGAGGTATCCTTCTTCCCTTTAAATAATGACAGAGATTGTATTTGCTCTTTTTCAAATTTCAGTTATACCTGCCATATTAATGAACATGTCAAAAACAATAATTCAAGGAACAGTAACAGTGGCTGCCACAGAAGACTGGCATTCTAGACAGTGACTGGACTTGTCTGCTAGCTAAGCAAGAAGAGCCTAGCCTCTTCTCTTTCACTTAGAATCCCTGTTTGAATGGTAGTTGGTCTAGTGGCTATACTAATAGTTTTATTTGTGTGACAGGAGATGCTTGGAAATGATAGAAGAAATAAGTCCTTGAATGTTTGTGATCTAGAAAAAAATCTTGTGAATGCAGACCACAAATTCACGCACTATAAACACTTCAGATCTCCCTCCAGATAATTAATTTTTCCAGAGAAGGCCAAGTACCTACCTTGAAGTTCTCCACTCCGACTATAGAGCTCCCTTCTCTGCTCTCGCAAGTAGGCGCTCATACTAATAGCATGAGAGGATGACTCAAACCTGCAATGAAACACAGGAAACAAATGCTTAGGTGTGTCCAGTTCTGTATTTCCAAAAGTACTCTACTCTGGTCTGTGTGATGTTTGATCATCACAACATTTTGGTTATGTCAAGACAAGGCCAGAGACAGCTGCCCAGACTTTGATTTATGAATGATATTCCAGGTTAATGCTCCTCTCTAACAGTATTTAGATTTTTTGCTTATCCCCCATTTCAATGGATACAACTCTGATCTGCCTCAGTTTACCTTTGCCTTCAGAACACTATCAAACTTTGCCTGGACTAATACATACCGAGCAACAAGAGCATCCTATAAAGTCATTCTAATTATGCTATTATACAGCTCAGAAACCATCAGTGATTGCCAATTGCCACCACAGACTTACTTGGTTCTCAGAGCAGAATGCATACCTCTCTCATTTCTTCAGGTGGAGGATTAGTACAATGGGCATTACTATAAAAGATGATGAGTAATGGTATCAAAGACGTGACCCATCTTTGGTCTCTCCCTAAATGCTCTAAAAAATAATGTCACCAAATGGCTAAATTTTTTTTAATTAAATTTTTTTTTTAATTTTTACAGACACATTTTGATTCATTGTGCACAAATGGGGTACAACTTTTCATTTCTATGGTTGTACACAATGTATATTCACACCATTCATGTAATCATACATATATACAGGGTAACACTGTCTGTTTCATTCTACTGTTTTCCATCCCCACCCCCTCCCACTCCTTTTTCCTCTACACCTTCCAGAGTTCCTTCATTCTTCTCTTCCCCTCACTACCCCCACCTCGTTATATACTGTCATACACTTATCAGAGAAAACATTCGGCCTTTGGTTTTTTGGGTTTGGCTTATTTCACTTAGCATGATATTTTCCAACTTCATCCATTTACCAGCAAATGCCATAATTTTATTTTTCTTTATGGCTGTGTAATATTCCATTGTGTATATATACCATAGTTTCTTTATCCACTCGTCAATTGAAGGGCATCTAGATTTGTTCCACAATCTAGCTATTGTGAACTGAGCTGCTATGAACATTGATGTGGCTACATCACCGTAGTATGCTGATTTTAAGTCCTTTGGGTATAAACTGAGGAGTGGGACAGCTGGGTCAAATGGTGGTTCCATTCCAAGTTTTCTGAGGAATCTCCATACTGCTTTCCAGTGTGGCTGTACCAATTTGCAACTCCACCAGCAATGTATGAGTGTGCCTTTTTCCCCACATCCATGCCAACACTTATTATTGCTTGTGTTCCTGATAATAGCCGTTCTAATTGGAGTTAGATGAAATCTTAGGGTGGTTTTAATTTGCATTTCTCTAATTATCAGGAAGGCTAAGCACTTTTTCATATATTGTTGATCACCTGTATATCTTCTTCTGTGAAGTGTCTGCCCATTTCCTTAGCTCATTTATTGATTGGGTTCTTTGTATTTTGGGTGTAAAGTTTTTTAAGTTCTTTATAAACTTTGGAGATGAGTGCTCTGTCTGAAGTGTGTGTGGAAAAGATTTTCTCCCACTCTGTAGGCTCTCTTTTCACATTATTGATTGTTTCCTATACTGAGAAAAAACTTTTTAGTTTGAATCTATCCCATTTATAGATTCTTGCTTTTGTTTCTTGCACTAGGAGGGTCTTGTTAAGGAAGTCTGGTCCTAAGCCAACATGATGGAGATTTGGGCCTCTTTTTCTTCTATTTGGTGAAGGGTCTCATGTCTAATTCCTAGATCCTTGATCCATTTTGAGTACTATAAATTTTTGACCTGACACCTAACACCACATAAAATACTCTCAAAACTACCATGCTACAAAGTGTTTCCAAAGGTTGAAAGTAGGGAGACAGATTTATGATAAAAGCTGAAATAATAATCAACACAACAAAAACAACAAAAACAAACCAGTCTCAAGGAGAAACTTACAAGTAAGGAAGAGAAAACAACCTGGTAAAATTATGGCTATATCAAGCACTAAATCCTTTAATAGGCGAAGAGATTCCATTTCAAACCTGAGAGTTTCAAAGGCAGGATACTAGTTCAACAAAGAAGGTATCCTTCTAAGAATTACTGAGGTGTAAACAACATGAAAGAGCAAGAGTGATAATGGGATAGGTCTCTGGCAACATGGAAGGAGCAGCATCATTTCCCTAATTAGGTCTCTATATCCATTCCTGACAAGGAAGATGAATACCAAGACTGTTGGTGTGTGAGGGAAACACTTGGGTTACTTGGTCCTCTCTCTGCACCCTACCAAGAACTAAGAGGCACTAACAGCCTGAAGGAAGGCAAAATGTACAGCACATCAAAAGTGCCACCTGCCAGTAAAGTGAAGAAGAGAAGCCACTGACCTCCAAAAAGCATGCTGACAGCTATTGATCAGAGATGGCAAGGGAAAAAAATAAACTCTTGAGCAAAGAATATAGAGGCACACTTTGAATAGTAAGACAGAACTTAAATACACTTAATTAACCTTGGCTAAGGGCAATTAAAGAGGGTAATAAAGTCCTTCACAGATGTGATGCAAACAGATTACAGCTCTCCAAAATCTTAATCCTTTGTGACTGGATGTATTTTTACTACTCAGGAATTCTTTTTTATGTTTGCAACAAGTCACAGATTGATATAATTTTATAGTAAAAGAGGCATTAGAGAATATTCAGTCTCACCTTCTTACTTTATAGCCAAAGGCACTGAGGCCTGCAAGGACAGGAGACTGCTCAGGCATGCATGGCTCATTAATGGTGAAACCAACACTAGAAGCAGGCAAATCTGTAATAACTGCCTGATTCTGTGTTGGCGCTGAGTTTTTATCACTGCCCAATAATAATAAATGTGTAACATTTAAGTTAATTGGTTCATTTCCAACCATTAGTATTTGGTTTTCCCCCTCAATGCCCCAACTACAGAATATTGGCTAAAAGTTTGAAAATGTACACATGGTCTGAGGTTGAAAGTTAGAGGTGATGGCTGAGAGCATGAAATCTGAAAACCCTGAAGCCTATTTTCTGCAATAAACCTATATCCAGAATGTAAGTAAAGGGAAAGAGGAGGGGAAGGGAGGAAAAACTCTGATCATGCAGCACCTCAGTCTTAGTTGCAGCAATCAACCGCCTCTTCCTTCCATTATATTTCTTGCTTTATGCCATATCCCCACTTTCAGCTGCTGTTTTGCTTTCTTACTCTCTTTTTACTTAACTGTGTACTCACAAAAAGAGGCTCCCTCTCCAGTCGGAAACCTAGCACCAGAAATGAACTTGCCTGGCTTAAGGCAACTTCGAGGTCTGCTTCCTCTTCCAAGGTACTGGCTTAGAACTGGGCCAAAGACCCAATTCTGAGGGGATATGCCACGGTCAGAAAAAGATTAACGAATAAATGGATAATCTGTTGTTACTAAAAACATTTGAAGATAATTTGTGTTTTATCAAGTTAGATATAGTCATAGCACATAATCTGGCAACTATATTCCTAGATATTAACTCAAATAAGTTCAAACTCCTGTACATGGGTATTAATAGCAGGTTTTATTCATAATTGCCAGAAATTGGAAGCAACCTAAGATGCCCTTCAATAGCTAAGTAGATATATCAGTGTTGGTACATCCACACATGGGAATATTACTCATCGATACAAAGAAAGATCTAACAAGTCATGAAAAGAAGCAGAAGACTCTTAATTCATACTGCTATGTAAAAAGAACCAGTCTGAAAAGTTATAGGACATGGTGGGGTGGGGACTATGGAGACAGTAGAGACCAGTAGTTCTCAGGGGTTAGGGAGGAGGGTATCAAAGAGTAGGTGGGGCACAGAAAATATTTAGAGCAGTGCAACCACTTTGTGTGACACTGCAGTGGTACATACATGATATTATACACTCATCGAAACTTCTTAGAATGATACCACACAAACAATGAACCCTAATACAAACTATAGACTTTAGTTAATAATGGCATATATCATACTAATGCAAGATACCAACAGGGAAAACTGGGGGGAGAGGAAAGGGAACTCTTTATATTTCTTGATTTGCTTTTCTCTAAAGCTAAATCTGCTCTAATATATTAAATAAATCAATTAAATAAATTAAATTTAATATATTAAAATAAATTTGAAAATCCGCACAGGAATGATCTCATCCTGTTTCTTTGGCATCATCCTCTTGATTGGAATGGAACTGATGCAAACAATTTGTGATCACAATAGATAACACTACTGACTTCTCTGGGATGTGATGGTAGAGAAATAGAAAAGGCTGGGTGCTTTATGATATTGTAGCATTGAATAAGGAAATCTCCATATTCCTCCACATTGTATGAAATAACAACTTTCCTATAATTCCATCTGTTCCATTTAACATTTTATGTTACTTGCAGCCCAGAGCATTTTAACTGATACTGCATCTACCCAGTGAGTAAAACTGTTTAAAAAGAATTACATCCAATAAACACAATGAGTTTAATTCCAGGCAGGGATGCACGAAATCTCTTCTCCATTAAACCACAATATAAACTAAGTGTTGAACTGAATTATTAAGAATATTGTCAATCTAAGATTTTTAAAAATCTCAAAAGTGAATCAATAAAAAGTACTAGACTTTCAGACATTGAAAAATAATTAGTGCGAAATATTGGGATGATAATTGGGCTTATATTTACAGATACAACTTCTTAATATCTATTAAGCCCTCAAAAGAACACAAAGGTCTGAATTTAGACAGAGTTTAAATCCTATTTCTATCACTTGTTAGCTATATGACATTACAAAATTTACTTAACCTCTTTGTGTTGCAAATTTTTGTTTTCAAGAATTAAACACAGAACCCTTGCCTATGAAGTTGTTGTAATGAGCAGATGAGATAATTCATGAAATTAGCTTAATGTCTCTGCTAGCACTAAGGACTCAGTAAATGTTAGGTACTACTGCTGCTGCTGAAACTTGTTATAACCCAAATTAATTTATGTTTAATTGAGATCATTTGAGAAACTCACCTGGTATAGTGTCCGGTAAATAGGAAACATTCAATTAACAGTAGCTATTGATATTATCAGTGTTAGCATTAATGTTATTAACTATTGGTTGTTACAAATAGATACTTTGGGCACATGCCCAGTGGGGTATATTAATATTGTAACAACAAACAAAAAGAAACCCACCTTTCAGATTGTTCTATCATTAAACATCTACCACATAAAGTACAATATTGCTTAGCTAGGAAGATTTACATAACTTGAAAAACAAAAGCTATTTCTTGGCAAACAAGGCTTTCTCAAGGCTGATACATTTCATTTCCTTTCATTTCCCTTAATTTTATATAAACTCTCCAGAAACAAGTTTAAGAAATTTTTATTAAGAGTTCTAGACAAATAGTCCAGTGACCATGATCTGAAACAGTCACTTTGACTTATAGAAAACAAAAGTAAACAAAACTGAATGTTTATTTGTTTCTTACAAAATACTTCAACTTCACTTAGAGAAAGTAATGGCTGTCAGTAGAAAGTCATCCTACTTGGATAGAACTCTTCTGGACACTTTGCTATTTTACTGACATCATACTTACTTAAAAAGGGAATTTTTTGGTCTTTGAGGTTTCTTCTTGGCAAAAAAGGCTGCAAACTCGCGTCCAGAACTGGCATAGCTTAGTTGAGCTGATGGTTCAGAGGCAGTGCGAGTATTCTTCATATCCAAGTACTCAGTCAATAACATCTGTATAACCAGATAAAACAGCTTAATTTACACACCTATAATGTGCTATCAAGCAAGCCTCATTCTAAAACCTCATCGTTGACATTCAGAAGTATATTAAGTTGGCTATTCATTTTTCTAGTTGGAGATCTGTGGAAAGATTCATTACCCAGAAAGTCATTTATTTGTTGCTTATTTATAGGTAAAAAGGAATGGTGGGGATTTGAACATGGGGGTAAAGAGGACATTTTTATTTAGTGTTTACTATTCTTCAGGAACTGTGCTGAGTGAGTAAACCTTCTTTACCTGTAATTTAATCCCCATTATTCTGAACTAGAGCAGTCTTAGCAGCAATGTCCTAATATTTACTGAGAGCTTACTATGCTGCAGGCAAGGTGCTAATTTGTTAAGATTTACTTATTTCACTTACAGTACAAAATTTTATCAGGGAAGTTCTCAGAGTATTGATGAAGAAAATGGGCTAAGAAAGGTTCAGGAGTTATAAAGTGGTCCCTGGTGTTTTGAGTCCATGTTCTCGTTCCTCACTCTGTCAGCACTGTACATAACATTCCAAAAACTTGCCAAGGAGAGGTATAGGAAGAGAAGCTGAAGGAAGCTAAGAGGTCCTAAACTCTTAGTAGTCCAGAACTACTGCTCACCTTGGGAAGAAAAGCAACTGTGCTTTGGATCAACCACTGCCAACAGTTCCTACTTATCAAATAAATCCATAGGGGTTGGGTATGGGCAAGAATCTGTGGTTATATAATATCCACAACCAGATTCTAAAGAGTTACACTGTTGTGAAAGAAAATAACAAATTCAAAGAGAAACCACCATTGTTCCTTAGAATGTAACTAGGGCCTAAATAAAGCACATAAACTCATATTTATAATCTCCCATCACAATTAAAACTTTAAGATACAGGGAGGCAAGCAAATCTACCCATGAGTCAAATAAAAGTTTGTTGGAGACATATGATGCCATCTAACTATTCATTCATTCACTAATGCAATAAAGGTTTAAGTTTTATTTGAAGTCTAGTCATCAAAGATTATGTAGCATCCTGTAAACATGATGATGTAAGTTTTAAAGCAAAGTTTTAAAGTTTTTTATGTCTCTATCATAAGCAAACATACATTCTTCATAACTTACCAAACATGAGAAATTTTTAAAACATTAGCTCTTATTGAATCTCAAATAAATGAATTCAGAGTTTTATCTACATTTTGGAAATGAAGAAACAAAATTAATAGTATTCAGAAATCAGTCTAAAGTCTTTTAATTGTAGAATAATAGGCCAGACTTTCAACCTGTTGAAATTGACTCCAAAGCTTGTATGGTTAACCATGACACTATTTGCACCAAGAGTATATGAACTATCCATAAGAACAGTTTTATATGTATTTCAGTCTCTGTACAATAAAAATTGCACTGGGAAAATATAAAACATGTTAACAGGTCAGTTTTTTTTAAATTATTTATGAAGCTACTGGAGTATTATTCAGCATGTTGATGAAATAATATAAAGACAAATACCATCTATGTTAATATGTCACCCAAACCACCCAACAGTCAGGGAAAAATTGAGTCTCTACTAACAAGTCAACTGAGGGAATCAATTATATTGTAATTCAGCACTATTGTGCCGAAGTTCAGATTTTCAGCAATCTGTGAACAAAGGAAGCATAAAAATATATATATATATATATATTTTATATATATATATATATTTATATATATATATATAAAAAACACTTCAGATTGCTACAGGATAGAAAGATGTCCACAAATGTACTGTTTCATTCCAGTGTTGGTTTTAACATTAACATGACAGAAAGATGTTTCTACTCATGCATGAAGATATAATACCAAGTAATTTTTCTAAGATACTTCATATCCTAGAACACAAAGAATGACCTTGTACAATAAAACAGTTACTGACAAGAGCATAACTAACCAGTATTCTCAGAACCCAGTCATTTTTTTTTGTATCAAATATTATATATTCATAATACATTTGTTTTGAGAAGAAAGAGATTTCTAATGATTTACATATTTTTAATAATTATTAGGTATCTGTTACCACTTTCCCATCTAACTTGAACCCATCTGTGGATATTCTCTTTGCAAGCATGCAGATTGTGGTCAATATTTATCTCAATCACAGACTATGGGATCCATTTTGAAGAATAATCAACGAGTACTATCAAATTTAATTAATTAGTAACATGGCATTTTCTTGGGTTACTATAACTTTTTTTCAATGGAGTGGTTTTTTCTGCTATTCTAATTGACTAAATTTCACATCTTATGAATAAATGCCATTGATTGTATTTCTAAACAAGTGAGCCTTTTTCACATTCTAGAAAATTTGGCCATGTGTATTTCAACCAATTTGTCCCTTATATCCTTCTTACTGATGTGCCAACAGCAAATCAATATTCAGTATGGTTTCATCCATCCCTTCTTTCAGATGTCCAAATGCTGATTTCAAAAATTGGAAAATAAAACAAAACATGCTACTATGAGCATTGCTTAGAATAACCAAACACTAGACAAATATCATTTAAGGAGTGATTAATTTTAGCAGAACCCAGTCATTTTAAGATCACTTTTCTTCTCAGTTATTTTAAGATCCTGTTTTAAGGATCTTGTTCTCCACATCAATAAAGTTCCGAGTGATTACCTTGTAGCACTGTTGGTCTATTTGTATCCACTGGCTTCTCTGTCTCATCTACAAACGCACAACTCCTACCTTCTCGGCAAGTTTTCCTTTCCGGCTGGGGATATAGCTCAGTTGGTAGAGTGCTTGCCTCGCATGCACAAGGCCCACCCCCCCCCCAAAGTTTTCCTTTCACCTTTATCTACTGTCAGCAGTTTTAACTCGCTGGTGAATTTTGGTCCCAAATTTTGAAGAGAAGTCTTCACATATATTACCTCCTTTACAATGATATGGTCCATTCCTAATTTGTCTCCTTCAATCCCACGTTTGTGACTGCATGCTTGATATATTCATATATTCCACTGACAAAATCAACTTCTCTGAGATGTAAATCATTTTCCAATACAACCAGGAATTCCTTCTGCCATCTTTTGTTTCTATGTAGTTTCATATTCTCACTCGTCTCTGGATTTAAAACTTTAGAAACACCTTTGATACATTCTCTGATCCTTTGTGCCCATTAAGGAGTTAGTTCCCAGTTCATTAATGACTCTTTCTCAACTATTCATTCCTGTCCATTCTGCCAACAGCTAATTCAGTTCAACTCTTGTAGTTTTCCTCACTTAAGTTTCCAACTCTCCTCTCTTACACTTCCAGTCCTTCCCCATCACCATCAACAGAGTGACAGTCCTGAAACATTGCTGCTGCATCACACAGGATATGCCTTGAATCACAGACAACAGCATCACTTAAAGACTTATTTCCAGTTGTATCTTATTCTCCCAAAAATGAAGCCAACACTCTAATCGAAATCACCTACATAACTATTTTCTGAATACATCTGGCATCTTCATTTCTGGTAAACCTGGTCTAGATTATGCTCTCTCCTAAATAAATCCCCTGCCTCCCTCCCAAAACGAAACAAAACCCCAAACTCTCCAAGAACATTTCTAACATTTTCTCTTCAACAAATCATTCATGGGCCATTCTAGGTCAGCTGTTCCCCTTTCTGAACACCTAAACCACCACTATTCCAGATTGTTCAAAAGGTATTCATCAAAAAGTGCCCAACACTTAAGTCTTAAACATTCCTTAAAGCATTCTTCATTTCCACTACAGAGCCATGTATCATACCAGTAAATCAAAAGAAAATAGTGAATTGTTGAATTTTAAAAAGGATAAGAAGCCTAATGCATATGTAGTGGTATTCAAGTTAGTCTCCAAAGTAGAAAGAACCCTACAAATTAGTTCTCAGTTACAAAAATCTATAATACGCATAAAAGTTATCATAGGCTAAAGGGTAGCAATATTTGTTTCATTGTGTTAGCCTCTTTTTCCTAATATCATTCACCACTAGCTGCTTTAAAACACTGCTTTAAAATGAGATGAAGTTTTCTTTGGATACCCATATTGGTAAAAGCATATTTTAAAATATCTAAAAGAACAAAAGAGCCCCTATTTGTAAGCTGTTTGAAATTTGCCTAAATTAGACTGTATCTTTCACTATGAAGTCTTGACACAAACATAAGATGACTCATATTAAAATAAAACTAGAAGCTGGGAGAGTAGCTCAGTGGTAGTGTATATGCTTAGCACACTCAAACCCTAGTACAAAAAACAAACAGAATAGAACTATATAATTTTGAGATGATTCTACAACATGGTAAATAATACACTACAACTTCTAATTTGGACAGAGTATTTTAAGAAAATACCCAAGTCCAAATTTCCATTTTTATAAAAGGAAATAAACTGTACAGATTGTCACTTGCCTGAAAAAAATTACTTAAGACTGGAACTCTGGGACAAAGAGTGTTACACATAACATAAAACTACATCCTGTCAACAAGAAGTCTGCAGAAGATAATCCCACATTCTTGCTGGCTCCAAACTGCTTCATAATGCAGGCGTTAATTTATTTTCTACTTGTAAGTACCTGAAATTATAACTTCTTGTTGATCAAGAGTTGAAAAACAAAAGTCAAAGTTTATGGATATTTTAAATTTAGCTTCCAAAGCTTTAATTTGTGGAACTGAAAACAGGAAACACAAAGACACAGGACGTATTTGAGAATCTATCTATTCTAATAATATCATCATTCACTGCATTTCTTGAGAACCTGATAGGTTGGATGGCTCTCTGGTCAAAGCAAAGGTATACAAAGCTTTAAAATATAAATTGGAGGCTTTGGGCACCTCTTCTATAATATCTGATTAGTAGTTGCCAAGATGCCAGTCAGAAATCTCATGATATAAAAGCAGGGTCAAAATTTTGAAATACATAACTTGGTATAATACTGGCAACACCATTCTGAAGGAATTCTCCATCACTTAATCTTTATTCGACATTGATTGTGACTGCTTGTGGTTATACATGCAGTTTCCTAAAACTGAATATGGGATATGTAGACTTAGAATTAACAAATCTCCTGTCCTTGGTTTCTCCATTTATCCAAACTACTCATTCAAACACGGGGACCTTCCTTGGAACTTGCTGTGATAGATAGTTTCCTTTGAGGAACAATCTAAGAACTACTTCCAACCACACGGCGGGCTCCAGGAACCACGTTTGTTCCCTGTGATGCTGTCCTCTCAGCCACAGTGAAGACAGCCACCAGGGAGACCGTGGACTTCAATGACTTAACCATATTCCCTTTCTCAGGGATGTGTTAGGGGAATACAGTCTCCGCTGTTTAATGTAAGTGAGAACATGTCAATTCTTTGGGACAACCAACTTTAGTTGTAAGGATAGAAAGGCAAAGAAAATCAATCTGAAGAGAGAATAGAGAATGAAGAAAAGAACAAATAATAGAAGGAAGACCAGCAGAGTTGAGGAAATAGAAAAGGGCTAGGGAAGAAAAGAGGAAGGGGAGACTGAAATGGAGCAAATTACATTCTATGCAAGAATGATTGGGTCAAAATGAAAACCACTGGAATGTATAACTAACATAACAAAATACATTTAAGCCAGTGCGGTGGCACACACCTGCAATCCCAGCGGTTACGGAGACTGAGGCAGAAGCATCACAACTTCAAACCAGCCTCAGCAACTTAACAAGACCCTGTCTCAAAAATATAAAAGGGTTAGGGATTCAGCTCAGTGGTTAAGCACCCCTGGGTTCAATCCCTGGTACAAAAAAAAAAAAAAAAAAAAAAAAAAAAAAAAATTTAAAAAACTTTAAAAAAAATAATGAAATATAAGTCCTGAGAGAAATAGGAAATCCACAAGAGAGATTAAAAGGTTACAACCTTCTGATGTCTTCTGATGTTTTCTAAGGTGTTACAGTTTGGATGTGAGGTGTCCCTGAAAAAGCTCCTGTGTTAATACAAGGATATTCAAAGGTGAAATGATTGGAGTGTGATAGCTGTAACCTAATTGGTCCATTCCAGTTTGAATTAAGTGGGTGGTAACTGCAGGCAGGTGGGGCATGGTTGGAGGAGGGGGACACTGAGGGTGTGGCTTGGAAGAGTTCATCTTTCCAGTTGCCCCTTCCTTCGTCCCCCCATCTCTCTCTCTCCCTGCTTCCCACCTGGCTGGCACAAGGAGATCAGGCCTCCTCTACCACATCCCACTGCCATGAGGTTCTGCCTCACCTCCAGCTCAGAGCAATGGAGTTACCCCACCATGGACTAAACCTCTGAAACTGTGAAGCAAAATAAACTTCTCCTTCTCTAAGTTGTCCTTCTAGGTATTTTGGTCACTGCAATGCAAATCTGACTAACTCATGGTTTTAGTATCAAATTCAATAGCCAGCAATGTCTCACATTTTCTACCCTTTGATTCCAAAGTACCTCTCCAGTACATTTTCCTCATGATAGTTTGAATAGGTTTTTGTTTCTTCACTAAGATATCTATGGCTAGATGAATAATATTTATATCACATTTTTCGTAGAATTCTGGTATTTCATGAAAGCAAAAATAGTGATTTACACATATTTCAATCTGTACAACAATGAACCCAAATCTTCTGACTAGTAACTTCACATATTCGGTAATTTATATCAGAACCATACTATAATTTTCCTCCTTGATAAAACTGAGAATTAGAATGTTTCAATGTTTATTATGAAGGGAGTTAATAAGATGAAAAAAACCAACATGAGCTCCCAATATGAACTAAACCTCAACTACTCTTCAGCAGTATCCTGAATGTACCCATATGAAATACTATAATATTAAATAATTTGCTATTTCAAAATGCCCACGAGTATGTGCTCCGGGCAAAGCAAAGCAAATTCCATAGGATTAATTTTCATGAAGACAGTTTTTCTATTTGTGGTTTTTTTTTTTTTTTTTTTTAAAGGAAGAAGTTGAAGGTCCTGGAGGAGGAACCAAATTGGGCAAAAACTTGAAGTCTATGATCTCTGGAAGAAGAAAAGAAACAGAGGTGGCTTCTCCCAAAAGGTACCTCCCACTTTTCAAGGAGCAAGGGAAGAGTTCAGACAAAAAATATAGTCTTACTGAGTGTACTGAAGGAAAGTTCAGAGAAGGGGGAAGGGCAAAATAAAGAGTAATATACCCCTCAATCATCCTGATTCATGAAAATATTACAAAATAAATAGTGAAATTATGTAATGAAATGAGGACCTTCGCTTACAATTGCTAAAAACTATCAGGTTTCCCCCCATGGGGTTGCTACAGAATGGAATGTTAAATAAAAAACAGAAAAAGTCATTTTTTCAGCATAGCAGTCATCATCTATTACATATGGACGAAAATATTCTGCAGCAAGGAAATCAAAAGAAAAATAGTCATTTTAAAAATGGAATGGTTTCCTGCTTAATTATACTAATTTCAATGGCAATTGTACTATTAAAACCACTATTAGTATGGCCTTGTGAATAGTTCATTACATCAATATTCAGAGTAAAAAATGAAAAAAATTCCAAAAGAACACATTATTTTCTGGTTCTATATCAAACATCTGATATGTGAAGTCTAGATCAAAAGTTTATGGTTTGCTTAGTTTTATTTTCCCCACTCTAGAAGAGCTATTAAAAAAGAAAACCCATTTTTAACAGCTTCCAAAAGAATGCTTTAATTTATCGTAAACTAAATATATATTCTTATTTAACCCAAAAAATGTCCAAGAAATTTTGCTGAATATAAAAACAGGCCTTAAAAATACATCCTTCCCTCAGTGTGCTTATCTAGTAATAAAGATACATATAGGAATAACTACAAGAAAACAGTGGTAAACCATCACAACAAAGACATGGATAAAAGCTTTTATAGGAGTGCAAGATTGCTCCCAAATAGGACAACAAAAAAGTCTAGTTTTTAAGATCGTGGCACTTTAGAAGAACAAAACCAGAATCTTAGGATGTCTAAAAAAAGAATCTAACAGAATAGAATAAGAAACACTGCCAGGAAAATATAGAGCATGTTCAGTAAACAGAAAATATTTTAGATGACATAAAAATAAACAACACAGGTGAGGACTTAATATTAAATTCATGTATCAAAGTCAAATACAAATTGAGAGAGATCTCAAGGTGGCACAGCACATCAAGGCACCAATCCTCCACTCCTCCACAGCCCCAAAAGGAGGCAGTGAATGAATAGCTGACCAGAGAGGTAGGTGACAGAATAAACATTCTAAAACCCAATCATGGACAGTTTGAGATTTGGAGGGATTTGGAATCTGATTACTGTAGTACAAAATAAGGAAAAAATCCCTTTACCCCTGACCAGGGTAAGGTCATGCAAAAGGGGTAACAAAGAGGCAAGAAAATCTTAAAAGTTTACTTCCTACATGACAGTTGGAGAGGAAGGCAGACCACATTAAAACTGGACAGGCACAGAAGACAGTGAAGGAGATCACAAAATTCAGCCCAAATTGTGGGCAGAAAGATGTGCCAGGCAGGTCGGCAATTGTATAGAGCCCACAGTTTATCAAGAATAAAAACAACAATAGGTGTTGGCGAAGATGTAGGGAAAAAGGTACACTCATACATTCCTGGTGGGGTTGCAAATTAGTGCAGCCACTCTGGAAAGCAGTGTGGATATTCCTTAGAAAACTTGGAACGGAACCACCATTTGACCCAGTTATCCCACTCCTTGGCCTATACCCAAAGGACTTAAAATCAGCATACAAACAGTGATGCAGCCACATCAATGTTCATAGCTGCTCAAATCACAATAGCCAGATTGTGGAACCAACCTAGATGCCCTTCAATTGATGAATGGATAAAGAAACTGTGGTATATATACACAACGGAATATCACTCAGCCATAAATAATAATAAAATTATGGCATTTGCAGGCAAATGGATGAAATTGGAGAATATCATGTTAAGTGAGATAAGCCAATCTCAAAAACCCAAAGGAAGAATGATCTCGCTGATAAGCAGATGGTGATTCATAATGGGGGGTGGGAGGGAGGAAAAAGTGGAGGAAGGAGGGACTGTATAGAGGGAAAAGAGGGGTGGGAGTGGTGGAGTGGAGGAAAAAAAAACAGAATGAATCAAACACCATTATCCTATGTAAATGTATGATTACACAGATGGTATGCCTTTACTCCATGTACAAACAGAGAAACAAGTTGTACCCCATGTGTTTACAATAAAAAAAAATATATATATATTGAAATTATTAAAAAAAAAGGAAGAAAGTGACTCTAGGCAGAACTTAACTAATTTTAATCATTCTAAAGCTCCAGGAAGATGTTACCCATCAGAGCCCACATGCTTGGAGAAGATGTACTCATGCGTGAGGAAACAGAGGTAGGTGTTACAGCTTTGAAGTTTGAGCTTCAGGTGGAGTTTTTTTTTTTTTTTCTTTTTTCTCCTTTTTTGGTCACTTTCCCTTGATCTTATAATGACAACTAGCTGCCTCTGTCTGCCCACTAAACATAGGGTATAACATGCTGGTGGATAGACCAGATCATTCTAACCCTCTTTTCTAACTAGGTGTCAATACCCCACCAGAAGGTTGGCACACAAATTGAGGCTACCAGGAACAAGTGAGTATATCTCCAAAAGATGCCAGCTGGCGTTTTCTTCTGTGTTTTGTGTATGGGGTCACAGTTAATCTGGTCCTTGAAGGAAGGCTAGTATTTAGGCATTTGGTTAGGGATAACATGCATACACTCAGAATAGAGCATCTTACTCAATTTAGTCAGACCCAGAGCAGCCTGATTCTGATGAATTCAGTTGGAATCCTTACCACAGTCACTTTAAATCAAATATCAGACAGCAGTAAGTCTTTATCTTGTGGAGAGAAGCACCCATGTGAAAATTATTTTTTAAAATGCTTCTGATTAATCTAGTCCAGAATTCCCATATATTTATATATATTTCTTCATTTTATTTGTATATGTACATACAAACACAAATGAGAATACTGTGTGAATAAGTCATTATTCCTAACTTCCAGGAGATTACTATCTCTTTTACATTGTCAACTACACAGTAGTTTGGTTTCCCAAGAATTTAATCTAGTAGCTAATTGCCTTGTCTGCTGCCTCTTAGTTCAGACCATACCTTTTCTTTGTATCTCTGTCAACATCTAACACAGTATCTTAAACAAAGCAGAAGGTCTCTAGTAAGTTACCTAAATTGAAAGTAAGATGGTCTAAAGGGCAGCTACTTACTAATGTTTCACATTCACAGATGAGCTCCTCAGAGTGTAACTACAATACCCATGGTTAAACTTCAGGTTTTTTGAGGTACATTAATTGACTCACATCACAGGAATATCGTTTTTAAATTTCTGCTCCAGTGAGGTAAGTGCTACCCTAATGACCTGAAAGAGTTAATACATCTTGGAAGAGACCCAAATTACTCTCTGGAGACAGTTTATTCAATTAAGTGGTTAAGACAGCATTTTCAATTAGCAGTTCTTCCTAAAGACACTTTTATATTGGTTATCTGTAATATGTGAATATTGGTACACATAAAAATATTTACTTATAATTCACTCAATATGGTATCTTTAGAAATAATGTTTGTGTGTACCTACTGAGTGTCAGGAACTGTTAAGTACATTTTTATTGGGATCTGAGGGAAATGTCGTGAAGACTGGGAGGTAATGCAGTTTGAAAGCACAAAGGATATAAGGCATCAGGATACAGAGATAAAGTGGTTCCTTTCACAAGGAGTCTATAAGAAAATCTCAACTGAATTCATTAGAACTAGGCTGCTCTGGGGTCTGACTAAACTGATGCTCTTTATTCTGAGTATATGCACCTTATCCCTAACTAGATGTCTCAATCCTAGCCTTCCTTCAAGGATCAGACTATGACCCATACACAAAACCTTCTCTGATAACCTGAACTAAAGTCATCCTTTAAATACTTACAGGACACGTAGATGATTACCTGTAGTTGGCAATTAATAGTATATGGATAGATATTTAATTTGCCCTGTATTTATCAACTAACTTCCCAAAATAATTTGACGAGAAGGTACTTTGTCTAATGCTACCCTGTCTTACCACCATTTCACATCAAAATGATTACCTTATTAAAATCCTTTATAAGTGAAAGAATATCACGATTTCTGTACTTTGTCAATTCTTGAGTCTACAAGAAAAATTCTGTCCCTAACATAAACAAATTTTGCTAGCTAAAAGTGATGATACATACATATCCTTAAGCAAGATACTAAACTGATGAAAAATACCAACAACAAAAGAAATTCTACTTTATCAGTTTTGGTGCCAGAAATGTCCATATCCACAATATGTTCTGTAATTATTGTACACTATTTTTGCCAAAGTGTTATGTGTTAAATCAAAACATGGAATTAAACTGTTTTACTATCTACTATCTACTACACTTGAGGTTATTACAAAAGTTTAATCAAATGAACTATATTGCCAGTATACTAAGTTCATAGTAAATACAGAAACTATAGTACCAAAATGGAAAACTACTCCATTGGTAGTTCTGGCATAAAACATAATTTTTCTAGAGCGGTTTTACTATTTAACTTTATATTTTCCAAATATTTATTTACTTTGACCTTTTATTTAAAAGCAATGTATGCTCATAAAAATTTCACAGTACAGAAAGACGTAAAGATTCAAGTATTCTTTAATAGTATAGTCACACACAATATATTTTATCCATTTGTCTCTGTCAATACTTGGTTGTTTTTCTCTTGTCATTCTCTAAATGATAATTAAGTAGGGTCCTACACACACATATTACCTAAGGAATGCATTATATACATCCATCAAATAGAGGGCTTGATTCTATCATTAAGTGGCATCTTATGATCCAATAAGATCCTTTCTGCTTTCCATTGTCTCCCATTTCCTCATACATCACCAAACACCTCAACCTGTAAATTATATTTTTACCAACTCTGTGGGTTCTTGTGCTCTCTATGCAAAGAAACGAACAAACAAAAAAAAAAAAAAAAAAACACTTTGGCAGAACAGGAGCAAGACTATGCTTATACTCAAGCCCAAGGGAAGCAGCACCTGGGGCCAGAAATCTCAGGCTGACTCAAATGATAAAGGTGTACAGCTTTTATGGCATCTATGGAGTAGACAGGGACCCAGTCTCTGATGTCATGGCATGGAGAGGTGATGCTTCAGTTGGCCTGTGCTCTTTTGTGTCATGCCTCTTCATGTAAGGTCTAATTATCACCTGAAGTCTCCACCTTGGGGTGTGATTTTTACTATACTAATAAGGTAATGATAGGTTACTCTGGAGACTATTCTATGCATGTATTTGTTCCTTACCTCTTAAAATTTGTCCCTTATCTTCTAAGAGAACCCCTAATATTATTTTCAGAGCAGGGCAGACTATCATCTTGTTTCATCGGATTTGATTTTAGTGACCTTGTCTGGCTTTGGCTTCTTGTAAGGCCTACTACTCAGAATACTCAACTGCCTTCTCAACCTCCCACCTCCAGGTGTGTTACCTCAATTCTATAACCTTGATCTACTCATTAGCTCCCAATTTTCTGGTATGTCAGTTAGCTCCAAAATACTGAAGCCTAGCTTACTTAACTTTCAAGAGTACACATGTCTGCTCCAAAATATTAACACCCCTCCTTCTGCCCCCATGAACCAAGGCTGAAGAGCTAAAATGCATACGAGTTTGGAAAATAGTTGTATATACCTAATTATTTCTCTTTGCAATAACTATATCTTTCAATTTTAATTCTCAAAAAGACTACCACACCCTGTAGAGAGAGAGAATAAATTTGATGAAGTAGGATGATTAACCTGACTCCACATGACATAGAGTGAATGTTTATAAACATGACTTGAGAACAGCAAGGGGGAGGGAAGAACCGTGCCGAACTCTTGTACTTATGAAAACTGCCAGAGCTTCACCTAATTATCCTTGGCACTATTCTACTGCTCAGTAACAAGCTCATACCATAAAGCAAGTCATAGAAGGGAAAAAGACAGCATGCTATTTAAATACCAACCATGTTAATGCAGAAGCAATACAGTACAACTCATGTACCTCATGTTCTCTGCTAATTGCTTAAGACATCCTGCTATAGAGGAGACAGCAACAGTAGCCAGGCCCTAGTCTTCTTTAAATGCCAGTTCTTAATAACAAACTCCAAAAAGGTCTTAATTGCATTTACCAGGAGCTCATGAACTTTAAAAGTTGTTAATCAGATTTCCATGTAAATGGAGTGACGATTAAAGGTTAAGTACAGGTTTCTGAAATTTCAGAAGTTGAGAATATATTGCCCTTCATGGGGGAAATAAAAAAAAAAAAAAAAAAAACTATCAGCCTTGACAGGAACTAAACATCTTAATTAAACATGCAGAAGTACCATGCTTATTTTTACGTGAAGTTCCATTTCCAAATGTCAAAGTTAATCATGCACTTGACTAAAAATGTGCAATATTTCCTCTGCTAGAGAAGAAATATCTCAGTGTTCTTTTCTGAGAAGACATCTGCAGGCCTCCCAAATTTTCTCTGGTGTCCCCTCACACCTGATCCCTGACTTTGCTACAAGAAAACCTGAGAATCACAGTGGAATGCCTTCTGCCAAAAGATCTTAATTACTCTCCATTTGAGGAGTAATCTGAAGCCACCCATTTTCAATCACTTCTGTTTCATATTTATGTGGCTCTGGAGGAACACGAGGTGCTTCCTCCATAAATTTGCTGCACCTGTGTCCCTGGAGTGACATGTTGACAAATGAACATGACATCTCCTCAAACTCCAATAAGAATTTATGATTCCTGGAAAGAATATATTTGATCAATTATAGTGTCATCAAGTTGAAAGCAAAACCATGTCTATGGAGTGCACTTCACAAAATTTGTGGGGGTTTGTATTCTGCAATAAGAGAAATAGTAATCCTAAATCCCTGAGTCAGGTTCTTGTTTCAGTTGTAACACTCAGTCTCAGATCCTCCAGCTTAAGAGGGGCTAGGTTCAACCACCACAGAGTGCAAAACTGAACAAGATAAATAGCTATGTAGTGCTCTAGACAAAATAACTATGGAACTCAAAATCAGAAATTACTTGTATCATCTAGCCAGTAAGAACAATTATTCTTAATACAAGTACACATTTATTTTTTTTAAAAAATCCTTCTGGAAGACTATTTTCTATCTCTGATTATATTTCTAATTCTCCCTTCTTTCTCAAAGTCTGAGAAAAATTCAGTGGTTACTCAGCACGCCATTCCTGCAACATGCTTTTCTAAAAAAAATATGGATTCTCAGCATTACTAGTGGAGCTACAGTCACTACTACTATTAGGATTATTATTATTATTATTTCCATTAAATTTGACCACAGAACAAACCAAAGCACTTGAGTTTTAAAGAAATCCATACATGCAAAAGTAATATAATAAGCTGGGTATGGTGGTACACACCTGTTATTCCTGCAACTCAGGAAGCTGAGGCAAGAGGACTGCAAGTTCAAGATCAGCTTCAGCAATTTAGTGAGGCCCTAAGAAACTTGGCAAGACATAGTTTCAAAATCAAAACTACAAAAAGGCCGGCACATAGTGCAGTGGTAAAGTGCCCCTAGGTTCAATCCCTGGTACCAAAAAAAAAAAAAGGAAGAATTCTTAAATAATTATTTATTGAAAATGTCTCTGCTAAATTATGAGGTCCTTTTAGCAGAAACAGTAAAGGTTTCTCAAGAACATGGAATATGCCAACTTTAAAGGACAGGATTTCCTCTTCCAGACAAGTGTTAGGGAGTTTTACATTTGATTCAATTCAACAATTATCAACAAGGCTTTGATAAGCAATCCAGATGAGAAAATGATCCCACTCAATATGCTAAGCTCTATACTGTAGGGAGATGGGTGTTCTGAGCTGCTACACTGCTACTTGCTGGGCCTTTTGGGGAACAATAGCAGAGTAAGGCTATTGATCAGGAGTTAAGATAGTAGTCTTAACTGCTACTAGAGGATTTCTAAGAGAAAAGTGTCACCTTCTCCTTTGTATTCCCCAAAGAAGCTTGCCCTGAGTGTCTCTGTATATGTGTGTTCTATTAATAATAACTGAATAAATGGTGTTTATCCACAAGCCTGATCTCATTTAGTACACTGTTCTCCAAAAGACAATTTATCCAATAAGATATACAATCAGGACAGGGTTTCAATAAAAACAGAACACAAAATTCCTAAGAAATGATCTTTAAAAACAACCTGTTATCAACTACCATGACAATATCTACCTCAGGACTCTAATCAGGCTGACTTCACCAGTGTCCCACAAAATCAAATAAGCTCATTCCACCATCTGTGCCTTTATTCATAGAAACCTAATTTGAAAAGTCTTTCATTTCCCTCTGCTAAATCAAATTCAGTCACCTTTAGTGGCCCAACACAAATATCAACCTTTCGCTAATGTTTCTGTTCATTCAGCAGGCATGCGCTGCCTGCGAGGCAGTGTGAGTGCTGTGCATACACAGATGAGCACCCAGCTCTCAGTGCTCTTCTAGTGCTGTGTAGCATCTGGCCTACACAAAGGGTCCTACAGAAAAAAAGAGAGTGATGTTAAAAGTGTAAGCACACAGCAAAAGTGTATGCTCAAAAGTATCACCCAGCCAGCAGATTCCACTCACTGACTTGGCTCTTATCTCTGTTCCCCATGTTCTCTGGCCCATTCCTGTTACTTCCTTTATTGATTTAAACAGTATTTGCGTATTTTCTAAGAGCTAGACACTACCAGAAACACTTCCATGTATCCCCTAGGTGCTAGGTAGAGCTGACTCAGTTCCCCAACACTAGCTATGGTGCCCCTCATCCTGGATGCTGTGATATCTGACTCCACACTCAGAGCAGTCACATCCTGATCCCAATCTCTGGAAAGTTGGGAAGGCACCCAGTAAGTTTAAGATGATTACCTGCACCATTCAGCAGAGCTTATGAGTTCAATTTATAAAGTGTTCTGAGTTTTCTCACACATCAGACAATAATTCAATAGTATACAATCCGTTTAATATTTTCTCTTATTATCCAACTTCAGTAGCTTCATCTGAAGTTCCTATCACTCCTAAGCATATTTGATTATATGATCATATGAATATTAATCATGATGGTGTACTCTATAAAGGCAATGGATTTTATCAGTCCTGACAGTAACACTATCACACTATGAAGATATAATAATTATTGCCTATTTTGTTGGCCTTGGTGCAGCTATTCTTTCTTCTGAACTTTAAAACCATAACCCAAACATTTTTAGCCACATGTTGGCCCCTGTATAAATTGGTGACCCATATAATTAGAGTGATCCCACAATTTAGTTATAATAACATACAAGCAGAAATTAGAATCGCCAATGACAATGTATAGGATGGGAAGGAGTGGATATATTTTCTTTCAACTGATAAAAAATGTACTTATCTTTAAACAATAAATTACATAGATAAAGGCAGACTGTGCCTAGATTGATTATAGAACATAAGGTATCACCCAAAGACATTCTGGTTTAGCCCAAGGTGGAAGGAAACACAGTGCTTAAATAATTTATTTCTGAGAATTTATATTTTCAAAGGTTAAATCTATTATAGTTAATAATTCTCAAGTTAATGAATAATATAGGTTTATGATTTGGGATATGATGGACAAGATAAGAGCTACATTGCTTGAGTTGCATAAAATTCTGCTACATTTAATGTTTAAAACATCACTGGGACCAAGATAGATCATTCAATTTTTAAGTCAAAATAAAAGTAACTTAAAACCATAAATCTATGGATTTCCAATTATGCATATTATACAGGCAGTTTTAAAGCTGCAGTCAGCATTTATCCATTCAAACAACTAGAGGCTCAGTCCTATCCACTGACAGCAGCTTATTCCTATACCTATTACTTGAATTTTCAGATTTATCAACCCTGGAACAGCTTTCAATGATGCCTTGAATTCACTATGATAAAGAGATTCTACAGGTAACAAATTTAAAAAATAAAATTCTTTTTTCTCATGTGTCAATCATGATACTTTTAACCAAAAATCATTCCTAGGAATCTGGATGGTAGTATTCTGGAGTTCTGTCATGTATGAGATAAAAATTGACATGGAAATCACACTTAGATAATAACCTCATATTCTAACTTAGAAATATATTATTCCCTTAGCAGAGAAGAAATTTTATGATTGTAACCTGCAGCTTAAAAACAAAGCAAAGCAACTCCTCAAAAAACAAACAAAAAAGATTATTTTGGAAATACAATTGAAAACATAATATAAAACAAAACATGCTTGAGTATGGAAGAAATTTCCTGTTAGAAATCAATTGAGGGAAACAGTTCCTAATCTATTGGGAACCGAATGTTTAGAATGTTCCCAGTTGGTATGTGTGAACAGGAGTAAAAATGTAATGGTAGCCTATCTCCAGTTTTCTTTAAGAATGACATTTAAAAGCGGGCCGAATCACAGAATTTATAACTTAATCATATATTGTCTTGAAATGCCAATGCTGTTCAAAACCGTATTAGTTTGGTGTCAGCCAGGAAACAATCTAACAATAAGCACTGTACCCTACACCTTTTCTTTATCACCTATATCAACTATAAAAGTTACTCAGCTCCAAAGCACTTTTTTATAAGAAAAGGAAGACCATCCTACTTTCAAAATAAAGCTATACATTTAACAGATAACATAACTCCTTAACTATGTAACAGTTATACACACAAAACTTCTTTAGTGAGGAATGGCCTATTGCTAAAACAGAAATCATTATTCAAGAGATAATAGATTTATAATAAAGAATATAAGAATATCTCTTCAATACATAATAAAAAGCCTACTCACTTCTGTTTTTAATTAATTTTTCTTGGAAAATATTGTTAAATTAGCTATAACAGAAAAAGATAAGTAAGGAAATTCTCCAGATATATTATAAGTTGCCAAAAAATTAATGATGAATATCAGAAAAGTGACCTTTTCTCAAGTACAAATATAATGTTTGAAACTTTTAATACAGATTTTCATTTTTAAAGGATGAAAAAATCTGTATGCTATTATCCAAACATGAATATAAACAGAAAAATATAAAGATTTCTTTTGTTGTGTTAATATGAATGTAAAGCAAATGCAATCTCTACTCTCAAGTATCAATTATGCATACCAAAAATCCTCTCCAAGAATTTTTACTACTAAAAACTCTATAGTATTCCACATGGAATCTGGTCAACCAATAATATTAAAATCACTGAGCCTTACTGTAGCAAGTAGAAATATATTTCTGCTTTCATACAAAATGATTTCTATAGCCTCGCTGTATTATTTATAATTCACAGTGATTTTTATATTCTCAGTATACTACAGATTTTTCTTAGTGATTTATGTTAGGCTCTTTTAAGCCTCGTTCATATTTATGGCTTATTCTCCTCCCAGGAAAGGTAACAATCCTTTCCATGTATATATGTCATGATAAACTTAGAGAGTGACAGAGGGTGGACACAGGCAGACTTTACATAATGGAAAGGAGATGGATGAACAACGGGTGATGCCATTATAAGGCACTTTTCTCAGGGGGAAAAAATATAAAATGGACGGGACGATAGCACTGAACAACTAACCTCACATGACAGAATTTTAAATAGACATTTATTTCAAATGTCCACATACTGCCCATTTGCTCACAGTAAACACAAAGGTTAGTAGTTCACATATGTAACATTTTGTTGGCTATTCTGTTATTATTACTAAGAACATGTTTCCACAGGGTACATTTGTTAGACTGTCGGTTGCTGTCAACAATCCATAATGGTAGAGAATCAAAACAACCTAGTTCAAAATAACTCATAGAAAAAAAGTTACTATCGAGAATCAATGAGCATTAGTGATTCTGGACACAAGAGATGGGCAGAGAGTTGAAGGCTGGGTGGAGTATGAAGGTGGCAGAGGGAACTGAGGGCAGATGATGCCACCTTTCTAGAGGCCTAGACTGTGGCGCTCACCGTTCAACTTCGGTGGCCAGTTTTCTCCTCAGGCACATTGACTGCTTCATCATCTTAATGGAGACAGTGCCTCATATTTCTTAAGTTCCTAAGTTACAAATTTTTTCATATTTTAACATATCTTAACAGTTATCTTAAAAGAGCTGTATACATTAAAGGTGGTATTTCTTTTTTTTTTTTCCCTCCTCACTACCACCAATCTTACACTTCTTAGTGTCCTGAAATCAAGAAAATGAGATATTTGCTAATACTGCTACTGCTGGAAGGGCCATTTCTAGCCTGAGCTTTCCTCCTCTCTGTTTCCATCCTTTCTTGGTTTGTCTTTGGTTGCTTCATTTACACTTCTTTTACAGAAAAGTCAGATTGTTCCAAAAATCAAATTTATCAGTTTGATAATGTAAAATCCATAACAAAAGGGCAACAGTAGTGTGAATATAGCTAAATTATTATACACTTCAAGATAGCTAGAACAGTAAATTTTATATGTCTTTTACAAAATTAAATTTTTTTCTTCAAAAAAGGCATTAGCAAAGCACACGGTCTCTGTACTTACCCTGACATACAGCTATTTTTTAACTCAAAATCAATGGCCTCTTTTTTTTTTTGTTTTGTTTTGTTTTTTTTGTTTTTTTTTTTATTGTAAACAAATGGGATACATGTTGTTTCTCTGTCTGTACATGGCATAAAGGCATACCATTTGTGTAATCATAAATTTACATAGGGTAATGTTGTTTGATTCATTCTGCCATTTTTTTCCCTTCCCCCCCACCTCCCCACCCCTCCCCTCCATCTATACAGTCCTTCCTTCCTCCATTCCTGCCCCCCTCCCTAAACCCAACTCCAACACCAACACTAACCCTTCCCACCCCCCATTATGTGTCATCATCCACTTATTAGCGATATCATTCTTCCTTTGGTTTTTTGAGATTGGCTTATCTCACTTAGCATGATATTCTCCAGTTTCATCCATTTGCTTGCAAATGCCATAATTTTATCATTCTTTATGGCTGAGTAATATTCCATTGTATATATATATACCACATTTTCTTTATCCATTCATCAACTGAAGGACATCTAGGTTGGTTCCACAATCTGGCTGTTGTGAACTGAGCAGCTATGAACATTGATATGGCTGTATCTCTGTAATATGCTGATTTTAAGTCCTTTGGGTATAGGCCAAGGAGTGGGATAGCTGGGTCAAATGGTGGTTCCATTCCAAGTTTTCTAAGGAATCTCCACACTGCTTTCCAGAGTGGCTGCACTAATTTGCAGCCCCACCAGCAATGTAAGAGTGTTCCTTTCTCCCCACATCCTCGCCAACACCTTCACTGGCCTCTTTCTATCCCACAGTTAGACTGGGGCTGAGAAGGTCTACTCTACCAGCACACTGACAACTAGCATTATGCCTTAGACCTTGCAGGAAAGAATGTCAGAATTGGGGTCCACTTTGTTGTATTCCTAGGAAAGAAGTACAGTTGATGGGCAACTACCAACTCAATTTCCTAGATAAATCCCTATAATTATTTTGGTTCAGGTGTTTAAATAAGTCATGCCTGGGGATGAAGGAGAAGAAAATATAAAAATAGAAGGAAAAGTGTAATTTTTCAATACTATAAGTATGTCAAATGCATGGAAGAAAAAAATTCATGTATATAAGAAAGAAAATATTCTTTTACTAATAAATAAAATATTATCAAATTATCTGAATTAATAAGTATTTCTATTAATCCATGTTAACCATATACATTTAAACTTAAAATTTCATTTAGAGTTAAGAAAACTAAGATTAAAAGAAGATATTACCCTATCTTACAGGTCAACAGACAATCTACAAGTAGAAAAAAAAGAGTTAAAATGTTAAGAAGATATTTGGAGGGTGGTACCCTACACAATTTCTCCCACATACCCATTAAAATATCTATGGATGAAAAAGACAGAAAAACAACTCACAATGCCAAAAATCTGGACTCACACACAACTACTGCCAGAATCTTTAATGAATCCCACCTAAATGCAAGTTTGATGGAATGGAGTTAAACCTATACTTTAGGTTTTAACTATGCTGTGTAAAGGGGGAAAAAATGACCTTCTCAATAGGAACAAAAAGGTCCAAAAAGTTTTTCCCACTGTCACAGGGTCTGTACTGTCCTGAGAAAAAAAACCAACCAACCATCCACATCACAGCTGGCCCTCCAGCTTACCACCTTAGCCAAACACTACTAGTCCTACATCCTTCAGAAACAGCACTTCAAATTAAACAGTTTATTAAAAAGTAGGAGAGGAATGACAATGGAGCTTTCACAAAATCAGCTTTCAAAATACTGTAGATAAAGATAAAAATAATCATGGGAAATTATTTAATATTTTATTTATTATTCTCTGTATATCAAGAAGTCAGGTAGTGATACAGGTTCAAGATTCCATCTCAAGCAAATAGATATGCATTATATGAAAACTAAGAACTGAGCCGGCAAATGAATACACATGAAGTTGATATCTAGCAGTAAAACTCAGGAAATGATTTCATTAACACCCACATGGTTAAGTTATAGGCTAAGAGTCAGTCCTCATATTCCAATAGTTAGTAAACAATAGGTCTAAATGGAGTTCCTTTCACTTAAGAATGTGCAAACATGAAGAAGGAGTGGGGAGGGCAGGTAAATTTCCAGAAACTAAAAACAAGAAATTTTCAATAAACACCAGCATCTCAATAGCACATGACCTCTTGGAACAGTAAGAAAGCTTTAAAGGGAAAACAGGCTGCAAGAAAAATATAGCAGGATAAGATTAAAAGTGGAAAAGGAAAAGATAAGAACTGCAAGGAAAACTAAAACGCTACAGAAGACAAGAAAGTCACAATAAAAGTAATATGTTAGGTAGAAAAAACAAATTCAAATAGTACTCCCAAAAGCAGAGAGGATGAAAAACATTAACAAAGTCTGCAAAGCCTGGGAACAGATGACAAGTAGGAAAATTTGAGAACTGTGATTAAATCCAAGAATTACAGAAACATTTTTTTAAGAATGTACAAAGAGAAAGAGAAAGAGGGAGACTTACTTGCTACGGTGGGGAAATAGCATAAATAAAACAAGAGTTTACATATTTGGGAGGACAAAGGAATAAAGCTTATCTAGACAGAAATTACAAGGCAACCCCAGTACCAGAAAGTGGGGGAAAGATAAAGAATTTATGAAAAAAAAATCAGGATAACCATATAGTTTTTTTATATAAAACTAAATGATAGAAAACTATGGAACTGTCTATAGATACTTAAAAGAGTGTAGACAAAAAAACATTATCCTCCTTTAAGAAATTTAGAAAGCATCACATGAGAGAGTTGAGGACAAGTAACCAGTGTTTGGGGAAGTGGATTAGATTTCTAGGAAACCTAATGGGTTTAAGCCAACCCACAGTTTGGCTTTGAAGTATTATGGAAAATAATATCCCTACAAGACAGCTTCCCCCAAAAAATGGGGGGACAGCGTGGCTCAGGAGGAGGGAAGGGAAATTAGCCAAACACTGAACTTTTTTTTTTTTTTTCAGATTGCAAATTTTATTAAAAGGTTTTATGTTTTGCCAAATAATAAATCCCACATCCCTCACTTAATATGATGTCTCAGTGTGTCAAAAACTTTGAAAAAGGGAATAAGAAAAAATCTCAGCAGAAATAAGTTGAGGACAATGTGCAGATGGTGGTTAATAAATTGCTCAAACACGCCTTTGATAGTGTTATACGAAAGAAAATTAATCAGAAATGACTTCAAATCAAATCAATTAGCTCATTGAAAAGGAAAACTGGACAAAAAATGAAGAAAGGAACATGAATTTATCACTTCAAACTCTCCAAACTATTTCCTCCTTCACTATCCCCTCAATCTATTATTCTAGGGAATTTTTCCTCTGTATCCACAACCTTAATGTGAATATTCTCAGTAACTTTGCTTGCAGCACTTTTTTCTTTCCCAATGCACTGTATATTTGACCTTTGCAATGTTATCCATGCTAACAGTTTCCTGTATTGTTGCCTCTGAAATAACTGTCAATTTTAAATTAACTTTGTTCAGATTGCTTATATCTAAAGATATTCCCTCATCATCCTATGCATGGACTGCTGCTTCCTGACTCCAAGGTCACTCTTCCTTCAAACACTGAACTTTTCCCAGTACATCCTTTCCCAATAACAATGGGCCCTGAGGGGAAAAAGCAAACTCTCATCCCTTCCTGTGTTCATCCCCAGCATCTCCACCAAAAGCAAACATTTACCACTTCCCAACCCCGGTGTGTCTTGAAGGAAGGAGACAAATACCAAAATGCTGGACTCTGGACTTTTTTACCCTTCCCCAGTGCAGATGAGTCCTGGAAGGAGAAAGCAAATAGTGAACAATGGGCCCCAGAGGAAGGAAGATAAGAAGTGAACACCTGAGTTGTCAGATTTTCCCAGTGACAATGAGTTTTGGACTGTTTACAACTACCTTCCTAAGTTAAAGTTTTAACCTGTACCACTAGCCCCTGACTGTCCAAATTGCACATGCACGTCTCCAATGAAACTCTGAAAACCCAGACTCCTTCTGAAACCCGGGAGCAGGCCAGCTCCATACCCAGAAAATGGGCCCTCTGGCGCCAGATGGATGGGCCTTGCTGCAGAATAAAGGAAAGCTTGCTGATTCGAGATTTGCTTCCCATCTCCTGCCTCCATCATTCGTGGGCCATGAACTTACGGGCTTAAAGCAGAAATGAGTCTCTCACAGTTCTAGAAGGTGTTGGCAGACCTTGGTCCCTGAAGATTCTAGGAGAGGATCCTTCTTAGACTCTTCCCAGCTTCTGGTAGCAGGCAGCATCCTTGGTGGTGCGTGGCTTATACAAGTACCTTACAGAAGTATTACTGTAATTTCTGCTTCCAGATCACATGACATTTTTCCTGCATGTCTTCTGTTTCTGCAACTAAATTTCTAGGCTACCAAGGATGAGTAGAAATTAAAATTTAAAGAATAGAGGCCATGACATGTAGGATCCATGAGTTGTCCCAGGGCCCATGTCAGTAATGCAACTGGATTAAGTATACTGAGGCACCCTGTGCAGCCCAAGGGCAAAGTGAAGCCCAGAATGCTTCCAGGTACTATGCCATTTCCTGGTCTGTCCCTTACCTAGAGCCACGTATATTGACCCATTGTGAAAATATTCTTGTTGGACACTTAAGACAATTAGCACTGTTACTCTTTCTATCACTTTACTAAGTGGTTCAACTATTTAAACACATCTGGGACACTATCCAGAACTGCCAGAGGTACATTTTCTCTCTAAACAGAAGAGTTCATAGAGCAACATAATATTTATTTATTTATTGTTTAAAAACTTGAGCAATAATTTTTCACATCTCCAAGCTCATACTGAATGACCTGAATCATAAGTTTTCTATTGAGTGTTCTTTCACCTAGGTTCTGAGATTATGCCTTTATAGATGTGCTTTAAAATAATTAAGATATGAATTCAATTTTTAAAAAATAAATGAATACACTAGTGAAAGTCAAACTTATCCCTGAGATACAGGATTCCAGATGATTCTTAAAAGTTCTACTTTATAAACTTTCTCTATTTTTTGAATATTTCTAAAATGGGCATATATATGTATATATGTATTTATATATATATGTATATATATATATATATATAAACAGAAAAATGACTTATAAATAAACACACAGAATTTCCCATTCCATTCCCAATATGACAAGTCTATGACTTTTAATGAAGGCAAAATCTAGAGAAGCACATGCACCAAAATGTGAACAATGGTTATCACTAGGTACAGGGGATGCGGAAAAATTAACTTTCCTTCTTATACTTCTCCAAATTTCCCACATTTCTATGATGGTATGCCTTATTCTTATAATACTGGGGAGGTCTGGCAACTGTGAGCAGACAGGTGTCACTCAGGGAACCATGTCCTGAGTGGCTCTGAGTACTCCAGTCCAGTTAGAAAATGCCTAACAGTATGCAGACCAGAAATATGGTCACCTACATTTTAGACACAACCCTGCATTAAAAGCTGGGAGTAACCCTTCAAAAATTCTATCAAATCACCCAAGATAACTTTGCAGGTCAGATTGGGGGAGAAAAGACAAAAAAAAATCTGTGAATCCTAAAACCTGGATGAACCCCCCTCTTAAATAAGACAGTTTCTTGACAGGTTTGGGTTGTAAGGGCACTGAGCTGTGAGAAGGGAGCCATTCCAGCTTCAGCGCTCTCGGGGATAGGCAGGAAGTGCTGGTACCAGGGAAGAAATGCACAATGCCCTCACACACTTCCAGAAAGGAAACCAACACAAGTAAGGGTTGAGGTTCTTTTTGAGACTTTTCCAAAAAAGAAAAGATAAACCCCTGCTTTCCAAGGCCATTAGAAAGGATCCCGAGGGCTCAGTAAGCTCTCAGGAGTAAGAGTAAGGCAGTATGGTTCAGGGTGGAGAGCTACAACTCCACTGGACATCAGAATAATCTGGAGAGGGTTTTAGGTTTTGTTTTGCTTTGATTTTCAAATATCATTTCCAGGACTCTGGTGTGTGGCCTGAGCACAGGTGTTTTGTTTTTTTGTTTTTCACCTGTCCTAAATTTTTCTTTTTAATTCTCATGTGTCCAAAACTGAGAACCACAGGTAATAGAAAGAGACCCAGTATATAAACTAATGCCTTGGGTTCTAAGACTGACTCTCATAATTTTTAGTTAAGTCATACTACTTGAGTTATTTTGTATTCCAGAGCCTTCCCCTACACAACTGTAAAGAGAGTACAACATCTTCCTACCTCACAGGGGTTTTGGAGCCTCAGGTGTGTGTTAACTGTAAAGCACTTTACACATGTTCCAGCAATCCTTTTCAAATACAATATTTACTAAGAGAGAGATTCCAGGGACTCTTAATAAATCTGAAGATCAGAACCTATGACTGCATATTCACACTTGAGTAGATTCTATAATGAGTTTAGAAAAATTTCAATTTGTCAGGATACAAGTCAAAAACTTTGAGAAATGCTGTCTTTTAACTATCAAGTACCTGGGAGAAGGACATTATCAATCTTTACACATATGGTCTGGAAACCTGAGAAAAATGCATACAAAAAATCTTATTCATGCCCCCAAAGTTCCACCTAATTAAAAAATAATGTTCTACTTAAAATAAGAATTTTAAGGATGTAACTCAGTGGTAGACCCCTTGCCTAACATGTATATGTGAGTTCCTGCACTTGATTCTCAATACCACAAAAAATAAAAAAACAGATGAATAAGCTTTTTTATATGCAGCTAATCTCTAGGCAAATACATGACTAAAAATCAGTCCCCAGAATATTCTTAGTGTTAAGATCTGATTCAGTCCTGTGACTTTTGAAATGCGATTTGATAGGACTTCTCAATTTATCAGCAGAGATTCTCCCTCAATTACCTAGGTCAGTATCTCTTGTCTCATAGGCATCCCAAACTTAATATGAATGAAAGACAAACCCCAGTTCTCTTCTTCCTGCTCCCAACTGTGATGGGGTTCCCACCTTGTCATCATTTAGGACTCAACTCAAATGACATCTCTTCAAAGAGGACTTGCTGACTACCCTAGCTTAAAAAGACCTCCCAAACAAATCAAACCCTATGATGTTCATTTCCCTAATTTTATGTTTCTCAGAGGAACTCATCAGTTAGGGAATTACCTTATTTATGTAGAGTTCCGTTGTCTCCAACTGTCTACGAGGACATAAACTCCTTTAAGAATGAAAGACTATCTTGTTCATTGCTATAGCACCAACACACAGACTTTATCTGATACAACTCAATCCTCAATAAATGTTATTCTCCAACCAGTCACGTATGTGTCCGAATGGAGACAAGAGTTAGGAGGGAGAGTCAGGAAAGTCTGGAAATCTCCCTTGTGCCCCACTGCTTTGATACTTTCTTTTCTGGTCTCCTTGTAGGCTCTCATCCAGGATCTCCCTCCTTTGACTGAAAACTCTATCAGCCAACCTGATTTCATAAACTGGCTTTTCCTGAAGAAACACCAGGACTGAGTCCATGGCCATCCACTGTCAGTGGGAGAGCTACAACCAGCTCTCCTGCAGACCTAGTTCTCGGCATACATTTTACCCAGGATACTGGCACACCCAGGCCTCCTAACCCAGGAGAAGACGAAGTGCTCATAATCACCAGAGCTGCACACTTTCTGGGCCCTATAATTGTCCCTGATCCTGAAATAATTGCCAAAATGAAAATAAGGATGCTGGGCATAGTGGTGTATACCTGTAATTTCAGCTGCTCCAAAGGCTGAGGCAGGAAGGTCACAAGTTCAAAGCCAGTCTCAGCAACTTAGCAAGGCACTAAGCAACTTGGTGAGACTCTGTCTCAAAATAAAAACATAAAAAAGGCTAGGGGATATGGCTCAGTGGTTAAGTACCCCTGGGTTCAATCTCTGGTCCAATAAATAAATGTATGTACGTACATATGTATGTATTTATGTGATAGTCTACCCCAAGCTTTCTTGTTTGACACCATTTTCTTGCTACAGAAGTGGGTTTTTTTGTTGTTGTTTGTTTTTATTTTAGTATTGGTGGGGGACATTGGGGCTGGGGTTATGGCTCAGTGGTAGAGCACTTGCCTGGCATGTGTGAGTCCCTGGGTTTGATTCTCGGCACCATATATAAATAAATGAAGAAAAGAAAGGTACATCAACAACTAAAAAAATACACATTTTTTAAAATATTTTTTTTTTTTTTAGGTGGTGATGGGCCTTAATTTTATTTATATATGATGCCAAGAATCGAACCCAGGGCCTCACACATGCCAGGCAAGCGCTCTACCACTGAGCCACAACCCCAGCCCCTTGACATGTGTTTTGTACAATTTGAGTTTTCTGTGCATTGAAAACACCTCACTTAACCAACCTCATTCCCCCACTGAGGGGGCATTTCCAGCTGACCTTGCTGGGAAAATAACTGAATGATAAGGATGAGGCCTGGGGTTCCTTCAGTAGAATGAGTGGTTCTGGTCCCTGGCCCTCTCAAAGCCAGAAAGATGGAGAAATCTTTGCTAATGCTCACCTCATACCAGTCACTGATCTCCCTAGAAGGGTACAAGGCATGCAACTGATTCTATAGATCGGCATAAACAAACCTTTATTCAGAGCACCAACTAGATTCTATATACTGTGCAGGACCATAGAAAGAGTCACAGAGAAGTTTTGGTATTTGAGTTTCCACCACCAAAATGAAGTGATAAAGACACAGGAGAAACTATTATGCACTTCCCAGATCAAGTTTTAACTACAGGCCTGATTTGACTCCATTCTTGACTATTTGTTTCTCGCTGGTGAAGAAAGCGGAGATGAGCCTCCCACACTCTGTGCCTTGCACAAGTTTCATCAAGAGGTTGGGTGTCGCTGTTCTTCTTCCTCTAGCTCAGGGCTTCTGCGGCCTAGGTGTCTGGATCCTCGACTGAGAAGAACACTTCTGCTTCTATAATTCCCTCACAACCACACCTATGCCCACGCCCGAGATCCTGGACAAACTCATGGCCTATGGAAGAGGATGGGAGGACAGGCAGTGGTGAAGCCATGCCCGCAGGGAAATGAAGTCTTAAATTAAACCTCAGTCCACATCTGTCCCAGTAGTGGGGGCTTCTCACTTCCCCCCTCGTGAGCCCCGGAGTCCTGCAGACTGGTACTCTGCATACAGATTACATGATCTTCTACTCCTCCCTGGTCAGCGGTGCCCATTCTCATCGTTCATGGGTTGACCTTATCAAAACACGAGCTTCATGTTGGAGCTCCGCCATCTCAAACTCAAGTGCATTTAAAACTAGTTCATCTTTTTGTTACAAATGGTTCCACCATTCTTTCAGTTTCACAAAATCAATTACTCAGTCATCTTTATTTTTCCTCTTCTTAATATCCAGCAAATATTCAAATCCCTCAAATGCCTCTTTCTTGTCAAAATCTATCTACTCCTGCCTTCTCCATAGTTATATACATCTTACTAATTATCCCCCCTCTCAGTTGGATCACAAATAAACTTTAAATAGGACCAAATACCACCCTTTTGAAGCTCTTCTCCATCCCAAACCTCTCCCCACCCTTCTGAGGAATCACTTCCAGTTTCCAGGGCACTTTGGTCCTGTTTCGTCATTAAATGCTGAGTGTCCTCACTATTTACATATCACACTGACCACTAATGGGGGCTCTCTGAGGCAAAAAGTCAAGTTTTTTGAACCTTGAATCCCCACAGTATAATAAATCTCAGTAAATATTTACTAAATGAATAAATTCTCCCCAAATGTCCTTTCTAATCATTCCCTTTCTTTCACTGTCCTTAGTCTGTCCCACTTATCTCATCCTAGACTTTCAAGAGAGTTCTTTTAATTGGACTTGCGGTTTTGTTTTTTACCTCCAACTCATCATGGAAACTATGCCTACTATATCCTTTCTAAAATAATAATTCCATAGTATCAATTCTTGGGATTAAAAAAACAGATATTAAATCAAATTTATAAAAAGGCAAAAACCCTCCAGTAGTTTTCCATTGCTGACAAGCCTTCTCAGTGGGTCAATCATTAGAAATCAATAGATCTGAAAGACCACGTGTTCAGAATTCCTTTCATTCCACAGCACTCTAGGGTTATTCGCTGGAGGGGAACTCGCCAGAGCTCAGCACTCCTCAAGGACCCTCATCTCAGTGGTATGCATCAGGAGGTGTGCTGTGCTGGTATACACACATGCTCACGGACACACAACGGCTCAGCAGTGTTGGTCAGAATTGGTCCCGCTGTCCTACTGGCAAGCCATATCCCTCAGAAGATGCTTGGAACCTTAGAAGAGGTGATACATGCCATACATTGAATTATAGGATGTCAGAAACCTTTGTTCCATAAGACGAAATTGAAAATTCTCAGGTGGGATTTCTAGGTCCTCCATAAACCAGCGCCAACCGGATCTTCTTTCACACGGGTCTGCAGAGAGACCTCCTATGCTAGTCCACTCAGCATTTGTCCTCCCCCCACATATTCCTTGCACTTTCCCACCTCTGTCTTCTTCTGACAGTTTCCCCAGATCTCACTGGCTTACTCATCTGTAAATACCACTACCACCTTCAAGCTTTTTCAACAGCACAGTGATCTCTCTTTTAACTCACTGGGTACTTGGAGTCCATATCATTTATTTGGCTTTTACCACGAGTTGCTGAAGTTACAACTTTTGAGATGGAAGATTTCAGCCAAAATCTCCCAATAGTACCTCTAGCCACATCATGAACACTGATGACCAAATGTAGCGTAAGAAGTTAATTCCAAGGCTAAAATTGCTTGAAAGGAAGAGGGAATTGAGTAGGAACAGGAGGGAAGAGTAGCAGAGAGAGAGCATTGTAAAAGTAAAGGGCTCTTTCTAGTGCTTTCCTCTTCACTCCCTTTATATGTTATCCTCCCTTTTAGGAATAGTCAGACCCATGAGAACATAAAGAGAAATAAGAAAGTCCTTAAAATTCAAAAGGTAGTGACATTACCTGTGCCAAGGAATGGTTAAAAGGGGGGGGGGGGGGGGGGGGGGGGCCTGCCAATAGTGATTATTCAATTTGATCACCAAGCATGTTTTCTAAAAGGCTTTTAAATGGATACATTTAATTAAAATGAAACACAAAAGGCTGGAATTCACAGGAAACACTAGGTTAACCTGAGTTTAGTTTCCTGAAATTGTCAGAAACAATGATAAATGAGAGAGTCACCCACTGAATTACAGTTTCCCAGGTGAGGCTGGAGTCTTCGCACACGCCACAATTCAACAGTGAGGCAGGTCGAGGAGGAACATGTAAAGGGCGTCTAGGTTGAGGGACTGATATGACACTGTCCTACAACTTGGCTTCTTTGATTGCTTAAAAAAAAAAAAAAATCACAGAAAATCATGATTCTTGCACGAGTGCCATTTTTGGTTCCAGGAAAACATGTGCCAATAGCCAAAAAGGGTCTTTGTATGGTACTGTTATCCTCATAAATATAACACTCTCACATGCAAATGCTCACACTTTACTTTGTGGATTCTATACTTTCACATCTCTGAAATTAGGAGGGGTCAAATAAGTGATGATGTATTAGAACAGGAAAAAAAAAATATGGTAGATTTCCTCTAAATCTGACGGGAAGACTTTGAAGTTAGAGATGCCAAAGGAGGTTCAAACAGTGACTCAAAGGAACATGAGTAATCTAACCTCATCACCCTTATTTTACAAGTCAAACATACACACAAGCAGGGGCAAAAGTAAAACCAATCTGAAATCAAATCTCTTGATTCCCAGCTCTATGTACTCTCAGGACCTCAGCAAAACACAAATGAACTGACTCACTGTCACTGTGCACACTAAGAAATCAAAGACATTTTTGAGTTGAGAATGACATGAAGAAAACCACTCAACATGCTTTCAAGTGTTGCAAGATCAGGAACTAAGTCCATTTCACTCATTGTGATTTTCTGCTGTGCAGAGAGCAAGCATTTTATAAATGATTTTATGAATCAATGCTGTAAGATGAAAACCCTGGCTGTTGGATTTAAGACAAAGGTAGGCAATCTGGGACCCTGTTAGCAGAAGGAAACTACATAGTGGCGTAGTCAGTAGACCATCTCATCAAAATCTCGTAGGATACTGTTAAAAACGGAGATATCAATACTCTTCAAAGACCAACTGAATTAGAATTTCTGGAAGCAGGGCTGAGAAAACTGGACTTTTAACAAGTATTTCAGGTGATTCTCTCAGTCATTAAAGTTTGAGAACCAGAGTATGTTAGCTAATAATGACCTGTACTGGAGACAATGGAAAAGAAGGAGGCAAAGGTCACAAATAAAAAACTTGAAATTAAGGAGCACAGGGTATTAGAGAAAGAAGAGACAAAACCCAACAGACCTGGCAAAAGAAAAAATAGGAGAAAGTTAGTTATAAAGAAATGTAAGAACCATTTAAATATAAATGTGCAAACATTAAAGAATCAGGGACTCTGAAGAGCTCTGGATGAAGGATTAATTCCATCAATGTGCAAGAGGCCAGGAGCACCATATGAGACATCATTAGGATAATTAAATAATTAACACACATAGGATTAAAATTCCTCTTGGGGGAAATGATAATGAACAAGAAACACCTAATGTAGTTTCACAAATGACTCTTCAAATATCTACAGACAAAGACAGATCTGAACTAAATATGGAGAAAAGCAAAAAAGTATCTTGTAATAGTCAGCTAAAACTTAAAGAGTCAGAGGTGGCAGATTAATTCATGCAACTCAAGTAAGTCAGACATGAGAAGATAAGCTTTTAAAATTATCAAGGGGAGGGGAAAAGTCTAGAAAAAGAAAAATGCTGCTAAAAATTGAGTAGGGTATGGAATTAATGAAGACTAAACTGGCTCAGAAAACTGAACTAATTCTTTTTAATTTGCCTTTGACAAGAAAAATGAAGAAGACATATTTGTATAATTAGAGAGAATGAAGACTTTGCAAAAATAGCGACTGACAAAAAGCAGATGTGAAACACTTGACAAAACTGAACTCATATGAATCAGTAGGCCTGGAAGATGGGAAGCTGAGCCTCTTAAGGGAATTCACTCACACACTGCAGAGTCATTTACAATCATTATGGAAATATCATAGTAAAATGGGGAAACATAAGATCTGAAGTGGAAGGGGGAAAATTAGATAATGAAATATCCTATCAATCTTAAAGTGGTTACAAAGAGAAATTATGGAAAATTTTAGCTTTGAAACCAGGGACATTTTTTCTCAACCCAGACTGTGAACTCCATGAGGCCAGGGGTATTCTCCCTCAATTTCCAACAGAGGTATGGAGTTCACAGCAAACAGAACACAATCCCCAGATGGAACACAGATAGAGGTGAGCTAGAAAGTGAAGGCTACAAAAATTTCCCTTTCTTTTGGGCAGAAAACTATACCACAAAGGAATTTATAGCCCTCTTGCTTTTTTCTCTGATAAATGACATAATGGCAAAAGGCATAAGCCTTCAACATCTGGTGGATAATTAAATCATAAACTATAATGAGAATAATAACCTAAAGACTGTAGTAACACAAATAGTAGATTTGAGAAACTTTAAAATAAAAGCAAAAAACAGTACAATATACACTAGAAATCTGGGCAAATATTTTAGTACTATCTTTAAAAAGAAAACCTTTTATGTATTGGAAGAACAGGCAAAGTTTAAAGCGAATTTAAAAAATAAACAAATTCTAAAAAGAACCTTTACTACAATCATTATATAGCTTAATGAATCCTTGCAGTTCCTCACACAGACACATTCCAACACAACCCAATACATGGTCAAACAACTCAAATGTATTTTCATCAATTAGTCCTCAATGTATCAACAGGGCAGGCAGGCAAATTCATGTAGAGACATATGCTTCCAAGAGGTTGACACTAAGGCAATGGGAAAAATCACAGGTAGAGCTCAAATAATAATTTTTAAAAAGTCAAAAGTTCTTAAAGAATAAATGCTGCAATTTTTACATACTAAATTAAAAAATGGGAGTTAGGGAAGACTTCAGGTTTTAATATCTTTTTGTGCAAAGTGTAGTCCACATATTAATAACCACATTGATTAAACCATACTGAAAGCTGCTGACTCACATACAGAAAGGGATATGACACACATAATATCATTTATATGAGTAATCATAACTCTGGCCTAAAAAACAACTAGATTCAAATTCAAAATCTTCTCATTCAGAAGTCAAAGCTCAGGAGGACAGATGCCAAGTTTAAACACACATGCTAAAACAGTATGAAAGGGGATATGGAAGACATAAGTCATTGTGGGTCTGACCCAGTTCACATGCAGTCAGTCTGTATACCAAGAAAGAAATAATCTTTCAAAAACAAGCAAGATGACACTAGAGCACCAATCTCTTGAATCAACTGACAAGAGTAAATCCTACCTCCTAAAATAATAGTAACCACTGAGATAATTCAAACTTCCTTGTGTTACACCTCCTTATACTACCATAAGGAATAAAAACATCAACAAGAACAAATTAAAAGGAAAAAATAACCAAACATTTAACTCAAAAGAAAAATAACCCCACTTGCTTCAGTGACAAAAGAAGCAAGATCGATCATTCAACACAAAACAAGTAGCATAGCAATGGGAGGAACTATATACCTAACCTAGACACTTCTGGAAATTAACAAGATAATGGAACATTTTCCACAGAAAAGTATGTTCATGGAGCGTCCATTTCTGGTACATCCATTGAGTGATACAAATACAGAGGATAGGACTAGGAAAAAGAACTTTACAATAAAGGTGTTTTATTTGAGTACCACTGTTAGCAGGATAATACGTAATTTATCTTGCAGCCTGGGCCACTCAAGAATAATAGAAACTAAAGAATAGGAAAGAAAGAAGACATGGACAACTCCACAGGCAAAATTTACTTATGCTAAAAAAAAAAACCCATAGTCAAGAAATTTATGCATTTGATCCAGAGAGCATTTCTCTGATTCCACACAAATTTCTAACCACCCTGGTTTTCTGCCTTTGAGCTTACGCCACAGCAGATGAGCAACTTAGAATGCATGAGGAGCTTGTTTTGGACAGACACAAAAAATAGCTAGATATGATAACCTACAATAAACAGCAAGGGGAAAAGACAGCATGAGAAGCAGACAAAGTGAAATAGAAAGAAATGCAAGTTGGGGATGGTATGGTAAAGGGAGGGGAACATGCTGCATGCCTTCATAAATAGAGGGCAACCGATGACACCTCACAGTACACTCAGTGAACGGTAGCTTGGAAAAGTTCAACCCGAGCATCAGTTACCCAGGGCTGAAATGATTACTATAATCATCAAGAAGAGTCCAGGGGCTGGGGAGACAGCTCAGACGGTAGAGTGCTTGCCTTGCAAGCACAAGGCCCTGGGTTCGATCCCCAGCACCGCAAAAAAAAAAAAAAAAAAAAAAAAAAGAGTCGAAATGTGCCTAATGTAATCTTATAAAATTTTCCATTGAAAATGTTAAAATACAACCATTAGTGCCTAAAGGGGTGAGATTTTTTTTTTCTGGAAAAAATAAGCTGCATTGAAAATCAGATTCTAAAACAATGCTAAATAAACTGGGCATTGCCAGTCTTCTTTTTAAAGAAAGTATGACACAACCGTCAGGAGTTTGCTTACAATAAAGCAGCCAGTCTCTATCAGAACAAAGATAGCCATTTAAGGAGAGAAAGAAAAAAAAAAAAACAGTAAGGCAAAGGCTTTAATTGCAAAAACAAAGAGCCATATGGATCTGTCTGTTATGACAGCACAATCCTGAGGTCTGTGGAAAAGCACTTCATTTTTAGTCCTGGCACACAAGCTTAAAAATGGTTAACAAGCTCAAAGTATCTTTGAAGCAACATCAATGGTGTATTGGGTTTCCGATTTTTTTTTTTCTTGAACTGAATTAAAAGTTAATAAATGTTTCAGGCAGTTCCTCTGCATTCTTCAATCCACCCCCCATCCTAGACGCACGGAAATAAAAGCAGCCCCTACCCTCACTTCGTAGTCTAGAGGGTTTGCAAAATGACTTGGTGGGGGAGCTTTGAAGTTAGTAATTACAGAAAGAGAAATATACCATGAATGCCAGAGGGGGGAGCTCAGAGCAAAGGGAAAGATCATGTGTGTAATGGGCAAGAAAGGGAAATGCTGAGAACCTTCTGAGCATTTACACAATATCTTTTTTTTTTTTAAGCATTCTCTTTTGAAGGATGGGTTACAATACCTTTTGAAATAAACACCTTTTTTTTCCTACCTTTTTCCTAGGTAGAGGGAAAAATAAATAAAAGTACTGCAGAGGATAGCCAGTTTAAACAATGGGCAGGTTTCTGAATGTCTGCTTTAGGGAGTCTCTGGCACACAGTCTACGCTCTCCAATCAGTTTTGTTTGCAAATGAACCTACACAGTAGGATTGGCAACTAATGATGCTGGAGGCACAGGGAAGGAATTAGTCCAAGACAATCATTATTTTAAAGAGGTGTTTGGCCTCCTCCAGATTCCTTTATATGTTTACTTCTAAAGACAAAATGGAATTTTAATAGGCTCTTTCCATAATTAAAGAGACTATCTGTGTGTATTCACTGCCCTTTTTACCACTGAGGATAGACAACTACTTTATCCAACAAGAAAGGAGCTGCTGGCCATTATCTTCTCCTAGAAACAAATTCCAAGTACAAGCAGATTTGCAGCGATAACCAGGGTCGATGAGAGCCTTTCTTCTTCCAGATCTCAACTGTTAGCTTTCCTTTAACTGAGCTTTCAATTCTGAACAGTTCTGTCAGTGACCAGTGACACAAAACTGGTATTAAACTACATGCCCTGAAATAAAGGTCTTGATTCTGCAAGGAAAACTAAAGCTCCCACATCAGTGCCTAAAGAAAATCTTTATAAGACGTCAGCATTCCTTTGTATTTGCCAGCTACTGACATGACACTACTGAGTAACAAAACACCCTAAAAATTAGCAGTATTCAACAATATTCCTTTCTTGTTCACATATATGTTCATTCTGAGATTCAGCTGTAGGTTGGATTCTGCTGTACCAACCTGCAGATCAGGTCCAGAACTAATGCTTCTCATCTTCCTTGAATTAACAGCTATTAGAAGCATGTTCTTCTCATGACAACAGAAAGGAGTACAAAAGGCCAAGTCCAACTGCACAAGCACATTTCAAGCCTTTGCTGCTGGTATGTCTGCTAATACTCCTGTGGTCATGACAAGTAACATATCCAAGACCAATACCAATGGGGCACAAGAGCATACTGCTCCCAAGGAGGTGGGAAAGAAGAAAAGGGGTGGGTTAGGGAGTGGATATTTGCTGAATAATAATCCAATCTACCATATTCATAGATGCAGGGGGGTTTTGTTTGTTTGCTTGTCTACCAACACCAGGTATCTTCCTGCTAATGAAATATTATTCTATCATCACTACATCATCTAGGCAAAAAGAACTAGTTCTATATAAGCTTCCCATTTAAGGACCAATAGAAAATACAAATTAAATAGGAAAAAAAGCAGTAAAATTGGATTATATTGGATTTCTAAGTATAAATGGATATGATTTAGAGCTTTACTAGTGTATCAGAAATCTACTGGCAAATAAAGGGTAACAAATTTGTTTGAGTTACAGAGTGATGCTTCAGTCCATGTACTTCCTGAATTGTATGCTTCACCTCAGCATCAACAATAGTTTTTGCAGTATTCCCTTGCATAGAAATAACCTGTTCAGCAAGAGAATGACACAGAGATGAGAAGAAGGAAAGACCATGCCAAGGTTTCCACTTTGGATAATGTAAGTAATACTGGTGGCATTAGCAGAAACTGGAACAGAGTTGACAAACAGATTTGTTGTAGTTATTAACAAATCTTTACAACAAACATAAGATAATTTTAAAAGGTTCTGACTAAACACAAACATTTAAGACTTAACTTCTCAAACATATAACCAGTTAAATATTATTAGAAACAAGATATGAAATGAAGATAGATTGGAGGATAAAGTTTACGTATACATAAATGAACCCCAGGCTCAGAGTTTATTAACAACTACTGAAGGCCCATTATATGTCCCATATATTATCTCAACGAATATAAATCTATGCCATGAGGTAAGAATCACTGTGACCCATATTTTACAAACAGGTAGGGTAAGCCTTGGTAAAGTGCTGTGACTTAAACAAGATAACACAATTAGACACAGAGTCAGAATTTGAACACAAACCTTCTAAATAAAAGCCTATATTTTGTTTTCCCTACTACTCCATACTAACTTCCTAACAAAGCCTTCATTTCTTACCTTCATGAAAAGGATTCTTTTATATTCTTCTACTCTCAACTCCCAAAACTACAGGGATGGAATATACGAGCAATACAATTATGATCTTAATAGACTCAAGGATCTACCCTAGGATATGTACCACAGATTTGGACAAATAAAACCAGAATTTAGAAATCTTTAAAAACTGTTATTTTAATTGATACCAGGTATCAATTAGCTTGTCAAAAGTTATTTTAAAATAAGGAATTCTCAATACCTTCAAGTAATGTCTATTTCCTGGAATGAGTTTTGACTAAAGTAATGGAAATGATGGTTTCCCATAAAACCTTATAAAATAAATCCTTTGTTAAAAGTGAAATATATGCTCTTTGCACTCAAAGGCTCTAAATTTCTACCTATAGCCTCCGGCTTTTGCATGGTGAATCTCCACTTCATTATGGGTCCAGTCTATAAACCTATCTATCCTTCATGGCACACAACTCCACTTAACATGCAAATGTGGCTCCAAGAACACTGTCCCAGACACAGGGCAATCTATGCTTGCTTATGGTATGCTACATTTAATCTATACATATATTACTCTGGAAGAGCTGTATAAGGAGGAGAGACTGATAAAACGGATTCCTCCATCCACAAGAGTGATTAGGAACGAAGAGAACACTAGTAGCAAGCAAACTTGCATTAACCTGTCTCAGTTTCAGATAATTAGTTGTGAATTTTTTAAGGAATGTGACTCACAAGGGAGGATACAAATTTATTGTCTTCCACAATCTAATAATCTTAGTAGCTATAAAAGTTATCCGTTTATTGATGGGCAACTGTAATTTATTTTCCTTAGGTAAAATGCAGTTATTTAAATGTTTTTCTCCTTTTATAAATGCTGAACTCAGCACTAAACTGTAAATAACTTCACAAGAATAAAGATACTTATTAAATATCAATAAACCCTCAAAGCACAGCTATAAAACTGTAAGAAAATCCTGTACCAGGTCAACAGACCACCAAGTTCAGGAAGATCATGAATTCAAGATGATAATGATAGTTAAGAGTTTGACAAGGAAATTAAGACTACACTATACCATTCTGCCATTAAGTCTCTGGATGGCCTTAGGAAGCTACCTGACTTCTCTGGACACTGATTTTCTCATTATAAAACACAGGGGTTTGATTAGATTCATTGATTCAGAAACATTTACTGAGCACCTACTATTTATAGTACTGATCTAGAGAGAATAGATCCAACAGTGAATGAAATGGACAAGGTACCTGTCTTCAGGGACATTCCCTTCCAGTAGAAAGAAGGGATCCATTGGAACTACTCCAACTCTAACACTGTATAACATTCCAAAGCTTCAGACAGTTATTCATTCCAGTAAGCATGATGTCCAAAAAGGCATGAAAGAAAGGCATACTTTTTTTCAACAGCATGTCAGTTACAATGCAAATAAAATGGCCAACAGAGTAGGAGTGTAAAAACTGTACAACAGATCTGAATACTTCTGGCAGTTCCTCAGAGAGTTACACACAAGCCAGGCACAGTCGTGCAATCCAGTAATTCCAACTACTAGGGAGGCTGAAGTAGGAGGATTACAAGTTTGGAACCAGTCTGGGCAACTTAGCAAGATCCTCTCTCAAAAGAAAATCTTTAGAAAGGACTATGGCCCACTGATGGATGTACCTCAGTGGCAGAGTGCTCACCTAGCACGTGTGAGACCCTGGGTTCAATCCCCATACCTCCAAAAAAAAAAAAAAAAAATTAAATAATAAAACAGTTTAAAAAGTTACTATATGGAACCAACAATTTAATTCCTATGTATATTTAAATTGTGAATATACAGTCACGGAAAACTTGCATATAAATTTTCAGAGAGCATTTATTTATACTAATCAAAAAGTGGAAACAATGCAGATGGCTACCAACTAATGAACAGATAAAATATCTACACAATGGAATATTATTAAAAATTAAGTACTGATACATGTTATAGGACAGATGAATCTCAAAAGCATTCCATTAAGTGAAAGAAGTCAGTCACAAAGGTCACATATTATGTGACCCCATTTACATGAAGTATCCAGAACAGACAAATCCATAGAGACACAAAGTAAATTGGTGGTTGCCAGAGGTTGAGAAGGGAATGAGAGTGACAGGTGATGAAGAATGATCACTAATGACCAGTTCCCTTCCTGGGGTGGTGAGGAAGTTGGTCTAGAATTAGTGGTGGTTGCACCTACTTGCGAATATACTAAAAACTACTAGTTGTATGCTTTAAAATGATGAACTTATTATATGTGAATTATATCTCTATTTTTAATTTAAAAAATTTAAAACTTACAGAAAAAAATATTGGACCTATATTTATATAATAAAATCAATTAAGTCAGCAAAAGTAAGAAAATAACATTGAAATGGCAAGCAGGTGATTTGATAGAGAAATATTTAAAATAATGTTCAGATTATGATTTCAAAGTAGTTTCACACTTGGTTCATTATTTTAGGTCAAAGAGAAACACCATTAAAATTGATTAAAACAGGATATGAAAAAATTATGTTTCTATCAACTTGGAATGGAACCATCATTTGACCCAGCTATCCCACTCCTTGGCCTATACCCAAAGGACTTAAAATCAGCATACTACAGTGACGCAGCTACATCAAGGTTTATATCAACTCAATTCACAATAGATAGATTGTGGAACCAAACTAGATGCCCTTCAATAGATGAATGGATAAAGAAACTGTGGTATATATACACGATGAAATATTATTCAGCCATAAAGAAGAGTAAAATTATGGCATTTGCAGGTAAATTGATTGGAGAGTTGGAGAATATCATGCTAAGTGAAATAAGACAATCCCAAAAAACCAAAGGCCAAATGATTTCTCTGATAAGTAGATGATGATACATAAATGGGCGGTGGGAGGGAGGCAAGAATGGAGGAAGGATGGATTGTATACAGGAAAATGAGGGGTGGGGGAAGGAAAGATAATAGAATGAGACAAATATCATTATCCTATGTACATGTATGATTACGCAAACGGTGTGACTCTACTTCATGTACAATCAGAGAAACAAAAGTTGTACCCCATTTGTGTGCAATGAATGAAAATAAAGTAAATAAAATAAAAATATAGAAAAAGTTATGTTTCTATAAATTCCTTCTCTAATATTCTCAGACGTCATCATTTCAGTACGCTTATATCCTCCCAACTTCTGCTTCATCACTGTCCTTCCAACCCAAACTGCTAACCACCTCAATCCTTATTCTCAAGTCAGGACTCTCTTGGTTCAAATCCTCCCCACACCTCCAGCCTTTCCAAGACATAGATAATTTTTCCAATTCCCCTGTAGTCAGCTTGTGACTAATTAAAAATTAGGATTTTAGATATGCACATCTGTATAACATTCATAAGTAAATTTCTGATCTGGAAAAAAAGGGAAAGAAAGATAAAACACAAACAATTAAGAAGAGTAATAATATTCACTGCAAGCAATTTTATCAAAAGTAATTTTAAGTCCTGGTGTAATCTAGGTGAGAACTAAATATATTCATTTGGTACCACTAAGCTTATAGAAAACAACAGCAAGTGGTAGTACAAGAAAACATACCGCTGTATAAAATAACTAAAGAAACCTAAAGATATGGTAAACAAGTCTGTAAGCCCCAATTGGTTTCTGATTTATACATTCTACAACAACAAATTTCTGAATATTACATTTGTACATAACCAAAGCTGTATAAGCCTGAGGGATCTTTTTAAGGCAATAAACATAGTAAAATGTTACATTACATAGTAATTGAATTCCAAGATTGCTTCTTCCTGATCAGTCTAAGGCACAGGTGACATGGTGGGACATATCTATGACTGCTGAAATAACAAGTGGTATTTAAATGTCAATAGAGAACAAGATGAAGAAAACCTTAGCAAACTCTCTGGTTGAGAAGTCCAAGGGGAAAAAAACTCCTTAGAAACCAATGTAGTTGGCCTTGACCAGAAACTAAACTATGGTTGAGAAATTTATGATCTACCACATAAGACCACAGAGAGGAAGGCTGCTCCTCACATCACACCAAGTGAATAAAATTGGAAACTTTTGAATCAGGACTCCTCCATGCTGCAGTTTAATAATCCACAGACATGCGAATCATGGTCAAGTGTGACCCAGCAGTGCCGAGAGCTACATTTTAAGCTTCCATTAGGCTGGGGCGCTCTTACTACGATCCTATCAGTAATAAGTCGAGAAGTTAAAGACCTATTTCTCAAACTCTTGAAAGCATCACAGATTGAAAGCAAATAATTTGCAAACACAAAAGTTGTGTCTCTGCGAAGAGAGAGCCTACAGAGTGGGAGAATACCTTTGCCACTCATACTTCAGATAGAGCACTAATTTCCAGAATATATAAACAACTCAAAAAACTCTACACCAAGAATACAAATAACCCAATCAACAAATGGGCTAAGGATATGAACAGACACTTCACAGAAGAAGATCTACAAGCAATCAACAAACATATGAAAAAGTGTTCACCATCTTTAGTAATAGGAGAAATGCAAATCAAAACTACACTAAGATTCCATCTTACCCCAATTAGAATGGCAATTATCAAGAATACAATCAACAATAGGTGCTGGAGAGGATGTGGGAATAAAGGTACACTCATATCTTTATGGTGGGGCTGCAAATTAGTGTTTATAATAAAAATTAATTTTTTAAAAAAAGTTTTAAAAAGTTATCTGTTTCTATAGTAAGAAAATTGATTCCTCAAAATCTGTCAGTGACTTTTTTCCTCCTTTCATCAGGATTATCAAAAGTAAGTATAATTTCTCTCCTTGGGAGGTGAAACTGAAAGGAGGAAAAATGAATAGAGGATTCCTAAGGTGAATATGTACTGCACCTTCAACCTTAAACCCCTGGAAACACATTTTAAAAATATTTGGCCACCAACCTCCCAAACTCTAACCTCTACCATGGCAATCAATGGAGAAGATGAGCAAAGAGGTTCCCCCCAAAGGCAAGACAATTACAGAGTTCAGTGGTTCAACCTTCCTATGCCACCACTGTTTTCCTGCACCCCAACACACATGTAACCACTAGATGGCAAAATGGGGTTGGAGAGTAGTTGAAACAATTTAATCCAAAATTTAAAATGCCCTATTTTCCTTTTTGACTGAATGTTAAAACTCTGGCTCTACCAAAAATTAGAACAAAAGTCCATTTCCAATCTACTTCCTGTTTTGTGAACAAGAAATGATCAATCAAGGTGTCTGGTATTGCATAAGATAATAGTTACCAAATTATCATGTCAAAATGTCAGCATCCCTGACATTTGAAAATACATAGAGCTGAGTAAGTGCCAGAGAATTAGCATATCCAGAGCAAATAAAGCAAGCAGTAACCTGGCAGAGGTGTGGATCACCTGATTCAGGGAGGTAGACAGTGGAGAAGTTCAGCCTATAAAGCTGAACACAGTTGCTTCTTCTGCCAACTAAAATGTTCCCTGGCCTTTGGGCATCTGACATACGATCCAAGTTAATGACCCACAAGAACTGATTGTCTTGGGGGAAAGAGAGAGAGAAAGAGAAAGAGAGAGAGAAAACTCATCTCTTCACCTCAATACACCTCCAGAAACACACATACACACAGCACCCAGAGTCATGCAGCAGGAAGCCAAGGCTCCTTCAGATTGTGTGGAGCCCCAGGCAGAGTTTAAAGGCATCCTTGCTAAGTGAACTCAATTACTCATTAGTGGAAATGCAGACCCACACCATGGATCACACTGTCAATATAAACTATTCAATTCTCTGCTTTGCTTTAAGAGAGGAGACATCTGAAGTTCAATAAGAAAATGACATCAAAAGATGTTTATGAAAAAGATCAACAGAAAGTCAATCTGGATGGAACTATTTAGTGCTAATATTCAATAAGAACCTCTCCATTACAGAGTGATGCTGATGATGGCCACATTTGCTTAAGGCAGAAAAAAGCCTACATACAAATAATAGTTCTTTCTTTGCCATGCATTCACAGATACAGTCTTTAAAACTGCCCTTGGCAAAGCAAAGATAGAAAGACAGGATAACAGTTTTCATAATTTCATTAAAGTATTTATGAAAGAAAGGAAAAGGAACCAACAGTTATCATTTTCCACAGGAAAATTAGCAGAAAATTGTGCCATGTAAATAAACTTGCCATAAACATCTAAACAGATACTATTATTATCCCACATTTTATGAGCAACAGTTATTTGCATGTAATTAATTTGCTTATTTCTGGTGCCTCAGACAATGTAATATGCTTATCAGCTTGGTTTCTAAACAATAAGTGTTTAACTCTTCCTTTTGTATTTATAAGAAAATATTTATCTTGCTCTTTCCTTGACAGATTCAGAGCCATCTGCAGGCATAGCACACAGAGCTGTCTCTGTGGCAATTACAGATATAACCCCCAACTGAGGCATGATGTCACCAACTCTAAAGTGAGCATGGGATTAGCTGAGGCTGAATTCAGTTAATACCTCTCCTATCTGAGCATGCATGTTTACCAGTGATCTACTCTGTACCATCGTTACCAGAGACAAAGAAAGTATCCAGGGAAAGGGGGTACCCATGCCAACTCACAACTTCTCGATTCTATCCTCTCTTGAAAGGGCAACTACCTACCAACTTCCCCTATCCCCTGCAGCTTTCATGGTTAATTTGCCATCTTTGAAGTTTCTCTCCCTACACGCCCATAACTGCTATCCATGGAGTACATGCCTTCCCCAAAGAGAACAATGCTGGTGTCTCCACATCTCTTGAACTCTGAAACTAAGAAAACACCATTGTTTCCCCCAAGGAACTTGCCATTATTGACTTGGTTTGAAGCTGTAGGGACTTACTAGAAACTGTCCCCAGAGAATGTTGGTACTCATTTGTCAAGTAATAAGTTAAGGCTTAGAAATGTCTAACACAGAGATTTTCCCTTCTCACTTCTTTTTCTTTTTTCAAGGTCCACTTCTCCCTGAGAGAATATAGGAAATAAGAGTCAAACTGATAACAGTTTTATGAATTATTTACTCACTACATTCATAGCACTAAACTGTACCTCAAACATAATACTCTAAGAATCTAAAACTACTAATTCCTAAAAATGCTTCTGGCATATCTTGTTAAAAGTAATGTTTGTAAGGGACAAGGTTATGTGAATAAATATGCATTTCATTCATTCATACATTCAATAATTACTGAGTACTATTTTTTAATTATTTTATTTGTTCTAATTAGTTGTACTTGACAGTAGAATGCATTTATAATTTCAATAGATCATACACAAATAGAGTGTAATCTCTCATTTTTCTGATTATACGTATTGCAGGATCACATCAATCATGCAGTCATACATGTACATGAGGTAATAATATCTGTTTCACTCTACTATCATTCCTTCCCCTATACCTCTTCCCATCCCTTCACTCCCCTCTACCTAATATAAAGTAACTCTATTCTGAGTATTCTTTAGGTCAAAGGATGGCATCAAGCACAGGGTACATAGTGATAAGGTAATCATATCAATGAGTTAAAAATCTAGAAGGAAAGAAACTAATGAATGTCTATACATACATGTTGCAAGCACTCACACCTACACCTTTACCAAATGAGCGAAGTGATGTGAAGGTAAGAGAGTGCCGAAGAAAACCACATGGCTTATCTAAGGTGAGGGGAAGAAAGGTAGGACAGAATATCTCGGACAGGATGACCTTTAAATAAAAGTTTTTAAAATTCTAGGATTAATCTCTGGTAGAATTCTCACAAAGAAAATTATTTAACTTATCCTTAGCTTATTGCATTAATTTTATTACCTTCTCTAATGATATTTTCCAAATGGGACTAAATGTTTCCTTTTCTCCTTTTATAAAATTTAAGCTGTTTCCACAATTTCTTTAGCAAGAGAAAATCTTTACATACTTTTCTAAAATTCTAAGCACAGGTTTTTTTCTATTATTAAAAAGAATGAGATTCCTGAGTTGTTTGTTGTTGTTGTTGTTTATTTTTTAATTGCTCCATAAATCCCCAAGGGATTTTCTTCCAGTGCCCATTTCAATCAGCTCTCTCCAAGTTGAATGTCATTCTGAACTGGGTCATTTGGAAGAGCTGCATGAGCCAATAAAACATGTAACCTACATAATCTCCATGTTAAGAAAATGTGGTTCTAAAAGCAGTGCCAGGCAGTTTAACCGCAATTTCACTGGTTTCTAATTGAAGCACCCATTTTATTATGTAATGCAAGCTACAGGGAATACAGAACCCTTATATGAGGGAACCCTTCATATTAGTGAAATGCAAGATATAGCAGTACCATATTTATTACATAACATAAGGCATGTAAGTACAGATTTTATACTTGATAAAAGCTGGGGAACACAGAAACTTAAGACCAAACTTAAACGCGGAAATCTTCAAATTGCCCATAGTGACTTAATCGTCTTAAGAGGCCTTGTGAGAAAGTATAAAATAATAAAAACTTAGATCTAAGCTTGTTTTGATTTGTTTTCAGCTTTGCTTATATCATTGCTTATATCATTGTTTTAATAAAGACAGGCTCACATAGACAAGCTGCGTTGCCTACCTGCAAAGTGCAGAGGCACACCAAAGTGATGGATCCAAAAGTGTCAGGACCTTAGCACAGGTCAGGGACAAAGGGACTGAATTCTCTGAAAATTAAAAAAAAAAAAAAAAATACACACACACACACACACACACACATAAATAATTTTAATGACCTTAAGTAAGGTTATTGAGCATAAGATAAAAATCACTTCACATGAGTTGTATAGTTATTGTTTTTTCCTTCTGCCTAATATAGCTAGTCATTTACATGTCCATCTCTCTCAGCAAATTAAAAGTAGCTTGGATACAGGATCATATTTCTTCACCTTACTATCTCTAAAATACCCTGAAAAAAATACTCAAGGACTGTTCAATAAATGAAGGAATATAACTGGCCCTTTAAAACAACTTAGTAGACATTAGGGGGAAATGAATGAATATGTAGGGTATTAAAAAAATTAAGTACCACGCTTACTCACAGGCTTTCATTTTACTCTCCAGTTAAAAGTAACAGAAAGCAAAACGGCTTAAACTAAAAAGAAGGGAATTTATTATACAGATTTAGAGTTATGCACTATACAACTCCAAAGAAAAAATGCAGCCAGATCCAGGAACAGCAGAACAGCATGCAAGATCCAGGAACTGGAAAGCAGACAGGCCCCCAAGAACAAGTCCTCGCTCTGTATTTTTCCTTTTCCCTCCACACCCAAGGTCCCCTGTGTCCTCTGCAGGAGCTTTCTGTTACTCAACCTACACGGCAGAAGACAGCTGCACTACAGCTTACTTGGTTTCTAATCTCCTTACATTAGATCAGCAAGGACTGAACTGTCATTGTTGGATATCAAATCGAGACTCTCAAGAAAGAGAATCTGTGAGGCTCAGTTTGGGTCAGGCATCCATCCCTTCTCTGAGGCACTGTGGCAACAGGATCAAGGTACAGTCACCCACTTCTACCGGAGGCAAAGAGGTAACACTGAACTAGGCAGCAACCTCAAAAGGTGTCCACTACAACATTATATAAGGCTTTACACTTTACCAAGAACTTTCTCTTCTTTAACTCATTCAGTTCACACAGCAACCCTATAAGAAAGGAAGGACATGAGAGAACTGATACAAAGGATAGCTCAATGTCTTTCTCAAGGTTGCTCTGCTATTAGGACAGAGGAAAAAACCTCAAGTCCTCTATTTCCCACCAATCTCCAACACCAAAATGGAATAGTGAAAAGAAACAGAACAACCTTTTTTTCTCAAAAAATTCAAATTAGAAACTCACAGACTCTCAGAGAGGTGTCCAGTAGTACCTCAGAAGTGAAAACACTATACTTAATGGGATAAGGGTGAGAGAATCATAAATTCCCTGGCGTAAATAAGCCTTTGAGGCACAAATTATTTTGTTTCTCATCAAACAATCCACCTGTCCAATCTAAGACCAAAGAACTTTTTATTTCCTCCAAATCAAATTCCTTTGACACCTACCATCTATGGTACACCACCTCTTACTGGGAAATACCACCTTAAAATGTAGATTCCCTTTAGTTCTGTTCTAGATTTGTTTTATCCCTTTAAATTTGCTTTGTAGCAAAACAACAGTCAGGTGGTAAATTCTTTTACTATTGGTTCTCCAAATTTACTTCTGAATTATTTCAATGATGAGTAACAACTTGAAGAACTAGAGAATTTCAAACTTGTTCCTTCAGTGTATTTGCAAATAATCCCTTAATCTGTTGCATGCCATGAGCCTTCTTTCTTTTTCTTCCTTGACCTTGTCCTAGTCCTATTAACCACACATCCAGTCATAATCACCAAAACCTCTCAAGTGGTCATTCATTGAAACCCCTCAAATTGCAACCACCTTGTTATTTTCTTGAAATTATTTAGCTACTTCTACCATCTTTAAATTTGCCTACATAGACAGCTATTTGAAGAAACACTGTTATTCTGGAGACACCTCCCATTTCCTCTGCTACACAACACCCCTTGAATTCATTTACACACATTGAACTACTTTTTGACTTCTAAACCCAAAGATGACCTTTTTCTCAAAACTGAAGTTGTCATCCTTACAATATATTTCCATAAATCTCCATTTATTTTTTCATTTTTAATTTAAATTCTAAAAGTTTACCATGTTTAATGTCTTTATCTAATCCCATATCATATATTAAGGGTCGTTTTAAAAACAGCTGACCAATTACAATGATTTCCTATCCCCAATAACGTTCACCAGAATTGTGGTTCTCAATTCATCTTTTATATTTAACAATATTCACAGTAATCCTAAAGGCCATCACAGGTAGTGACACAAAGCAAGATAAAGAATCCAGGGAATGGTGGCTCGAGAATCTTAGGAAGTAAGTCATGTACCTCTACAAATGTTGCAACCAGATTCTGTTACAGCCCTTGAAAAGTGTGCCCTACCAACCTAAGAGATTCAGTGCAGTGACACTTTTCTTCTCTCTCCAGCATTTTATCAACCTGTGTACATTTCAGACATTCTTCTTAGTTACCTGACATTATTTTCCATGAAGGCTATGCCTTTAATTCCATAATACCTTAGCACTACAAAGTGAAATTAATGCTGAGACTGATTATTCAGTGTTCTACAAAACCAATGCATAAGCTTAGTAAGCAAAAAGAGCTGAGTGGCCAACAAAATGAACCAAATTCTTTTTCCATTCATTTCATATTTAGATGAAGCAAGAGAAACTTCAGTAATCAGTACTAAATTTCTGGGAACTAATATACCACCCGCCCCCACGAAAAAGGTTGGGCTTGAGATCCAATACGACAAAATACGTTCAGCACTGTCCAGCAAAGAAACCAATGGTCGATGTTGGTGATGGAGGGAAACATGCAAAACCGGGGACTGTATAAAGAATTCTAAAGTTACACATGCTGGAACTACAAGTAAATTTAGAACCCATATTTATTTCAAGTAAGTCAAATATAGTGATTCACCCTAAATTAAATTATAAATGAGGGTGAAAACACAAGGAGCCCAAAGATACTGGTCAAGTAAAGTAGTTAAGGACACAGCAAGTAAAGGGAGATATTACTGAGGAGATCTGTCCTTGACATCTTGAGTAGAAAAAAGGGAGTTAGCTGCGGCATAAAGGTTTCCCAATTTTCTTAGCCCTTCATTTCATCTTCTTTCAGCTACAAATGCTGTGTAACCTCACCTACACTCTTGCAGTCACTTCATTTATTTTTCTCTTAACTGCAAACTACATTTTCTTACCCCATCAATGTTTTGATTATAACACCTTCTAATACCTTAAGCACTGAAAGGGTTAATAGCTAATAGCTAATGTACATCCTGGACCCTCTCAGACTCCTTTCACCTAAAAGAAGTTCCTTTCTCAAAAATGGGTATTCTAATATTAGAAAGTTCTAATTAGTGGGGAATTATTTTCACTGGACAGGAATCTACCTTATTTCAACTATTTGGCCTGAATTCTGTCCTCTGATAAAAACAGAATATTTTAAAAATGACTTATCCATATGAGAACTGTTCAAATCATTTAAGGAAAACTACCAAGTCTCAAACAAATTTTTCCTTTGCAGCCTTGTGAATCCCTTCCCTTATATGACAGACCCTGTAGATTCTTCCTCAGTTACCAGTTTCCAAACCACAAAACTCACATGATCACACAGAACTCATCAGTTATCCCATCTAAATTCAGTGAACTATCAATTTTGCTGGACAGTGCACTTAATCATCAGCCTTTTATTTATTTTTTCATCCAAAGAATTTCCCCAATCTTTCTTCCCCTAATTCCCTACATTGCTACCTCCATTCTCTCTATTCCCCACCTCTCCCTGCTCCTCACTGCACCAGGGCCCTGACCGTGCATTCATTCAGTTCCTCCTCCACACCAAAATCACCCTATCCTCCTTCCCAGCAAATGAAGAGTTATTCCTTCATCCTTAAAAAAATCTTCAGTCACCCTTTCTCTTCATTCCATTCTGCGTCTATGGGAACTGTTTTCAATTACCTTGTCTCAAATATCTGGTAGTGGAGGAAATATGAGGGAACACTCCATTTATTAATAAGTTAGGTGTTGTTGGGGGCACTTGGTAGACATTGTTGAATTTAATCTCATGTTTTTCATGGCTTTCCTACATACAAAGCCTTGATGTACTGAATAAAGTTCCCTTTTAAATTATTATTTGTGCATGTACTATGCAAAAAGTATTGCAACTGGCAGTGATACAAAGATGAATAAATAACCCATCCTGTCTTCACTCAAAGGACAGTAAGAACTACAAAGGGAAAGAGCCATGTATGCAAATTATATAATGTTTTTAACAAGGAGGGAAAAGAGAAATTATGAATAGAAAAAGTAATCACTCTAAGGTTCTAAATCAGAACTGTACTGGTGAGGTGCTACTTTGAAATTCCAAACTATTCATAAGGATAATGGTCAAATACTGTACCAAGTCTGATAACAGGAGGCAAGGTTCTTAGATTCATCTTTCATTCAAAGTTACTACCCTATTTCTCTCCCTCAATTCAATGACAACCTTAATGTGTTTTACACCATTCTCTATTTTTCTCACAGATCGTGTATTTACTGCATCCCTCCTACAATTTGAATTTGAACCTCACTTCTAAAATCAAAACCTAGATCTAATTATCAAATATAAAGTATTATTGTTTGTTGTCGCCGCCTGCGGCAACAATTCCACAAATATTTGTTACCGCCTGCAGCAACAATTGCGCGGGTATTTTATCGGAGGTGGACTGGAAACTGAGCTACTTCTATTATCTTTCTCTTTGGTGCGCTGCTTTCTTGCTTGTTCGTTAGTTTATAGAGGAAGAGAGGCCCACTTGCTTCCAGAGGAAGTTTCAGAGGAAGACAGGCTTTGCTTAGAGCTTAGAGGAAGAGAGACTTTGCTTATCAGGAAAAGAGACTTGCTACACTTTCAGTGAGGCTACTATTATCATAGGAGCTATTTCTTAAAGGTCTGCTGCTGCTTCTTAGAGGTGCGTCCTGCATCCTGCGATCTGCATTCTGCGAGCTGCAACCTGCATTCTACAATCTGCCATCATCAGAGGTGCTGCTCATCATCCGAGGTGTGTGTCTTATATACCTAAGGCAGTCAATCAGCTTAGGACTAACACAATTGAAACATTCCCCTTGGTACCAATCAAGAAAGAATGAGGAATATCTGTTGACCACTAGCACAGAGGAGACATTAACTAATCAGGCAAAAGTAGATCACGCCATGTTAACACCAACTATGCGCCACCTCTTGGCGCAACGCCAGCCGCCATCTTAGGGTTACCCAAACATGTCTTCTGCAGTTTGTATTTAACAAAACCACATTATTTCCCTTCCTGCAACATCTGACACTGTTAACAGCCCTTATTTGGTATCTGCATTAAAAAAAGGCTCTTCAACTTAAACTTTTTGACCAAACTTTATTTCCTATAGGTCCTATCTCAATAAAAGGGAAGCACATACAACAAAGCATTTCTGGGACTTCTATGTTTTATTCTTTCTCAAAAAAGTTTTCTACTCTCACCACAACAACTATTATTTTAGGGTAGTTCACTCCTTGTGCATGTATATATATATATGTATTTATTTTAATACACACAAACAGAAAAAACAGTAACATCTATGTATCTAACATAACTTTAACAAATGCTAATATTTTGTATTATTTGCTTTACATCTTTCTTTTTAAGAAAAGACACAGATACAGCTAAAGTCCCATTCTCCCATCTTGTCCCACTTTTATACTTTTATTATACATGTTAGTACCAATGTTTTATACACTTGAGAAACGTATATGCAGTCAATAACACGTGGGAAAGGTGATTAACATCATTAGTCCTCAGGAAAATGCAAATCAAAACCACAATTGAGATACTACTTACACCCACTAGAATGTTTGTTACAGGAAAAGATGGATAGTAACAAGGATCGACAAGGATATGGAGAAACTGGAACCCTCATATGCTGCTCAGGAGGGAAGAAGAGCATGCAGCCACTTTAGAAATCAGTTCAGCAATTCTAACATATGGTTACCAGTAATTCAGAAATTGCACTCCTAGGTGTATACCCAAGAGAAATGAAAACTTATAAGCACACAAAAACTTGTACATAAATATACAAAGCAGCTTTATTCATAATAGCTAAAAAGTGAAAACAATTCACATGTTCATCAACTGATGAGTGGATAAATGAAAGGCAGTGCACAAATTCAATGGAATATTACCTGCCAATAAGAAGAAATAAAGTGCTGGTACATGGCACAACATGAATGAACCTCGAAACACTATCTAACTGAAAGAAGCCCGTCGCAAAAAGACCACATGCTACATGATTTCATTCACATGAAATGTCTCCAAAAGAAAAACACAGAGAGACTGAAAAAATAATGGTGGCTATTGCTGGAGACAGAGATATGGGAAGATGACTAAGGGGGCTAAGAAGAGCAGGGTTCCTTTAAGGGGTAATTAAAATGTCCTAAAATTGATGATTGTGACAGATATAGCAAAAGCCAATGGAGTTTACACTTTAAATTGATAGATTGCCTGGTATAAGAATTATACATCAACTACATTTTATATGTAATATAAAATACATGATATCCTTATTATATTGCAGATATTTAATTATACACACACTCTTCTATAGCTTACTGTGTTCATTTGGCATCATGTTTCTGGGATTCATCCACATGGAAACATATACAACTAATTATTTTAAGTTTTCCCTTATATGGTGGAAAAACTATACCACATTTATCAATTCCTGCGTTTTTTTTTTCCATTTGAGATAGTGCTACAATGAACATCCTTGTACTTGTCTCCTTGTTTTAAAGTGTGACAATTTTTTAATGTAAAACATGAAAGCAGAATGGCTTAGTTGCAGAATATGCACATCTTCTACTTTATCAGATATTTTCAGATTGCCTGCTAAAAAGAATGTAGTAATTTATTCCCATCAGTGATATACAAGAGTTCCCATTCCTTCCTAATCTTGCCAGCACTCAGCTTTATCAAGCTTACTAGGTCTTACCATCAAAAGGTATAAAATGGAATCTCACCAGGATTTAACTTTTCATCTCCCTATTGTGAAGTTGAACATCTTTCATAATTGACATTCAATCTTCTTGTGTGAACTTCCTAATCATACCCCTTACCATTTTCTCTCTCTTTTTTTTTTAATTGGTCCTGTTTAGTTATACATGAAAGTAGAATCCATTTTGACATAATTAACCAAGCATGGAATGTATCTGGTTCTAATGTAGATCCCAGTACTTCTCCTTCCCCTTCCTTCTCCCCTCACCCTTCCCCATTCCCTATGTTGATCTAACATTTACTCATAGAATTTTTAAAATTAATTTCCTGTGGATGTGCACGATGATGAGATTCACTGGTATATTCATATATGTACATAGGAAAGTTTTGTCAGATTCTTTCTACCATCTTTCCTTTTCCCATCCCACCTCCCTGCCCTTCATTCTCCTTTATCTAATCCTTGGAATTTCTATTCTCTATGTCTCTCTTATTGTGGGTTAGTGTCCACATATTAGAGAAAACTCTTGGCCTTTGGTTTTTTGGGACAAGCTTATTTCACTTAGCGTGATAGTCTACAGAAACATCCATTTACCAGCAAATGTCATAAAGTCATTCTTATTTATGGCTTAATAATACTCCATTGTGTATATATACCACAATTCTTTATCCATTCATTTGTTGAAGGGCACATAGGTTGGCTCCATAGCTTAGCTATTGTGAATTGATGTAGCTGGGTTACTGTATCATGCTGATTTTAAATCCTTTAGAGATATACTAAGTAGTGGGATAACTGGGTCAAATTGTGGTTCCATAGTTTTTTGAGGAATCTCCATACTGCTGTCCAGAGTGGTTGCACCAATTTGCAATTCCATCAACAATGTATGAGTGTACCCTTTTCCCTACATCCTCACCAACATTTATTGTTTCTTGTATTTTTTTTAATTTTTATTTGTTCTAACTAGTTATACATGACAGAAGAATGCATTTTGATTCATTGTACACTAATGGAGCACAAATATTCATTTCTCTGGTTGTACATGATGTAGAGGCCATACCATTCATGTGCTCATACAAGTACTTAGGTTAAAGAAGTCAATCTCATTCCCCCATCTTTCCCACTCCCCGCCCTTTCCCTCCCCCATTCCCCTCTGCTGAATCCAAAGTTCATCCATTCATCACCCTCCATTATAGATCAGCATCCACATATCAGAGAAAACATTTGATTTTTGGGGACTGACTTATTTCCCTTAGCATGATATTCTCCAACTCCATCCACTTATCTGCAAATGTCCTAATTTTATTCTCCTTTAAGGCTGAGTAATATTCCATTGTACATATATACCACAATTTCTTGATCCATCCATCTACTGAAGGGTATCTAGGTTGGTATCATAGTTTAGCTATTGTGTGTTGAGCTGCTATAAATATTGATGTGGCTGCATCACTGTAGTATACAGATTTTAAGTCTTTTGGGTATAGACCAAGGCGTGCGATAGCTGGGTCAAATGGTGGTTTCATTCCAAGTTTTCTAAGAAATCTCCATACTACTTCCCACAGTGGTTGTACCAATTTGCAGTCCCACCAGCAATGTATGAGTGTACCTGTTTTCCCCACATCCTCACCAACACTTATTGTTGCTGTATTCTTGATAACTGCCATTCTGGCCAGAGTGAGATGAAATCTCAGTGTAGTTTTAATTTGCATTTCTCGAGATGTTGAACATTTTTTCATATATTTGTTGACTATATGTATTTCTTTTGAGAAGTATCTGTTTAGTTCCTTTGCCCATTTATTGATTATTTGCTTTTTGGTATTAAGTTTTTTGCATTCTTTGCATATCCTGAAAATTAATGCCCGAGGTACAGATGGCAAAGATCTTCTCCCATTCTATAGGCTCTCCCTTCATGTTCTTGATTATTTCATTTGCTGTAAAAACAACTTTTTAGTTTGATGCCATCCCATTTATTGTTTCTTGAGTTTACTTCTTGTGCTCTAGGTGTCTTAAGAAAGTCAATTCCTGAGCCAACAGAAGTTCTGGGCCTACATTTTCTTCTAGTAGGGGCAGGGTTTCTGGTCTCATTCCTAGGTCTTTAATCCACTTTGAGTTGAGTTTTGGGCAGAGTGAGAGATAGGGATTAAATTTCATTCTACTACATGGATTTCCAGTTTTCCCAGCACCATTTGTTAAAGAGGATATCTTTTTTTCAATGTATGTTTTTGGCACCTTTGTCTAGTATGAGATAACTGTCAACAATATGATCCTATATTTAGAAGACCCACAAAACTCCACCAGAAAACTTCTAGTATTCATAAATGAATTCAGAAAAGTAGGAAGATACAAAATCAATACCCATAAATCAAACACGTTCCTATACATCAGTGATGAATCTACTAAAAGAGAAATTAGAACCCTATTCACAATGGCCTCAAAAAAAAAAAATAATTGGGAATCAATCTAACAAAAGACGTTAAGGACCTCAACAATGAAAACTATAGAACACTGGAGAAAGAATTTGAAGAAGGTCTTAGAAGATGGAAAGACCTTCCTTGTTCTCAGATTGGCAGAATTAATATTGTCAAAATGGCTATACTACCAAAAGCACTGTACAAATTCAAGGCAATTCCCATCAAAATTCCAATGACATTCTTCATAGAAATAGAAAAGGCAGTTATGAAATTCATTTGGAAAAATAAGAGGCCCAGAATAGACAAAGCAATTCTTATCAAGAAAAGTGAAACAGGAGGCATCACATTAGCAGACCTTAAATTATACTACCGAGCTATAGTAGCAAAAACAGCATGAAGACCAGTAAAATAAAATAAAAGATACACAGAAACAAACCCATATAAATACAGTTATCCCTTATCATTTTCTATTGAGTAATTTCTCTTTCTTATTTTATGAGTTCTTTCAAGTTTCAGATTCTTACCTTTAGTCACTTAGAAGAGCTGCAAATATATATTCCCAGTTTTTGGTCTATGTTTTCATTTTGTTTTTAATGTCATTTATTGACATTATATTGAAGATATATCTTCCATATATTATATTGAAGATTTTATGTTTTAAAAAATATTAGTCTTTAGGAGCTTGTGATTTTTCCATTTTTCTTGTTTAAATCATCCTTCTCTATCACAAAGTCATGAAATACAGCCCTTCAGAGTTATACAGAGTTTCTCTCAGATGGCCTCCCTTATATACCCCCTCACTGAACAGTCAGTGTGGGCCAACCCTAGAAGGGACATGATCTTGGGAAACGTGGCTATCTGCACTCTGGCAGTCTCTGAAGGGACTGACAGCTTTAGTCTAGGTCAATAACATCTCTGATCTGATCTATATTACAAATATAAATGATTCCAAGTTTAAAACCCTTCAAAACCTTTACTGCCCTTCCAAATAAGTCCAAATTGTTTAAACATGGTCCATAGGTTCCCTTGGAGAAAATGAGGTTAATAAAAACTAAGTCACTTACACAATAATCAGAGTCAACCAAACTGGCAAAACTGAAAATCAAGCCTAAATTTGACAACAAAGTGACAATAAAATACCAATGCAATTTTATGGAAGGAGAGTCAAGCTATGGGTGACCAAAGAAAGACCATCTACAGCAACATTTTCCTAAGAGCAACTAACCATCTACATAGGTCCCAACAAAACATCATTATTAAATAAAGTGAATTAAGAATGCTCCCTGCTAACTCCTTTGGATTGAAGCACTATGCAAAATAACAAAAAATTTGGTTTTCAAACAATCAAATTACCACTTTCAACATAATCTTCACTGGAGCTTATAAATCAGAAGAAAATTCAATGAGCTGTGCAAAAGGAAAGTCAGTAAACTCAATAGAAGGAAGCAATCTGAAATGGGTCCTCAGTAGATGGAGCTCTCCCCTCTGAATTGGTGCTGAACCACTGAGCAGGGAAATCTGAAGAGCTGGAAATACAGTCATTCAGACAAAGCTTCTGAACACTGGCGCTGATTAAAATGCCAATCACCCTCCTCCTAAGAGCACCAGCATTAACCTTGGTGTACTTGACCACATTTCAACCCTGAGTAATGTTATTATTAAACATGAACAGACCACCAACAATCACTTCAGCACCTCTAAGAAACAGAGTCCTTGCCTAGCAGTTTGCCACCTAATCACGGTTTTGAGAAAGACAACCCTTTTTGATTTTGTTTTCAAGGTGAAAACAAAACTTAGAAGTTTATCATTTCCCTTAAATTTTAATATGATTCAAGAGCCTATTTTATGAAAAAATGTTCCTTATGACTGTTACTTTTTTCTGATACTTGCTGTTGTTATATGAATTAGGTCTATGACCAGACCTGATTTTAATTAATGCAGAGATCTGATTTTACATTGTTGGTTTGAGGGTAACGTATAATTGTGAGCTTGCAGAATTGAGCTACCCTTACACAAATGCTTAAAATAAAAAAAACTTTATGCCTAACTATGAAAAATTAACAGGACATCAATTCAAATAAATATGTAAATATTAAAAGATCAAATTATATGCAAGTAAAAGTGTATCTAATCCTCCAAAACATTCCAACACAACAGACCACTTATTAGCTAACACCAATCCACAAACTATTGATGGAAAAAAAGCTGAATTCTGAAGCATTCAGAAGTTACAAGTGAGAAATAGTAATATAATCTAGAAACTCTTTAAAGATTTAAGATTAGATTTCTCATTGTAAAGCAACACTGACTTTGGTTAGCAGTCAGGTAACAAACCATCAAAAGTAACACATGCTAAAAATAAGCTACCTGATAGATGATTATTATTTAATGATTCACTTTAAGGTTTAGGGTCCTATTACCTCCTTTCAAACACTACAATTAAAAATAAATTATGTTATTAGAGAGAAACAAAAACTTGCAATTCAAAATCAAGGGAAAAAAATTGCCTTGATATGATAACTTTCTCCATGATTTTTAAAAGGCAAAAAAGAAAGTACAGGAGCAGATCCATTCAAGGATTTCAGTATAACCAATACTGCATGAGTTTCCTATAATATAGCACATTCCACTTGACACTGTGACACAGCTTTTCCTAAAGCCAGCACACTTTTGTGACCTTGAAGATAAGTCTTGCTTGTCCCTGGAGGTGCCCTCACCAGGGTATTCAATGGTGGGATTCTAGTTCAAATGACTTTTTTGAGAATGTCAATACATGTTTATATGCAATGTGAAGACCAAGAATTGTTCTACTTTTGCTGATACTGAATCCCAAAAACATCACAGATACACAATCTGTGAGAAGATCTAGTTAGAATTCTGTGAGTGTATGTTAAAATGTACTGGCAGAGTTCAGGAAATACACAGGAAATAGGAAATGGCTGTATAATGATAAATGACTAATAGTATTTCTATTTAATAAGAATTCTCTATTTTGTTTCTGATGACATTACAAACCATTAAAGACAGCACTATAGTAGGTAAAATGAGTTCAATGGGTATCATCTACAGATTCTGCAAAGATGCTTCAATCTCTTTACATAGGGTAAATATTTTAGTGAACTAATTAAGGTCCTTTCCTTTACATACAAAAATGACTTTATAAAGGTAAGATATAAGGTTTAACTCTACTTTTTTAAAAATATAGATATGAATTTATACTCATTTCTTTTGCCAAATTCCTTTGACGGAAAAGATGAATATCTTTAAGATGGCAGGCCATAATTCTGGATATATTATATGGTCAAAAAGCAGACCAAAGTTAACTAACTGAAAAATAGTTGAACCTCTCTAACTTCAGCCTCTTAAAATCAGAGGCCTATCCAATATAATGTCTATCCTAAACTTTAGTAAATTAAGGTCAGAGAGGTTGGTCTAGTACAGTTAAAGTGGTCTGGACTTACTGATGCTAATAAAAATTTACATATAATGAATCTTACTACCATTTTTGGTCACCCTGAATGCATTATACAAACATACACAAAATAAGGGGGTAGATAGATTCCCATATGTACACAAGGAAAATATGTGTATAGCACATAGAGAAAAAAACTGCACACACCCAAACATACATTCATCAATCTTAAAGTTCATTTGTTAGCCCTATGTAAAACTCTAATTTCTCTACTATGATGCTTTTTCCCCACCCTCTGATATCCTATGAGATATAAGTCCTGATAGGAAGAATCTAAGCTACCTTGAAACACATACCCAACACATTATTATGATTCCTGCAGGCTAAACCATGTGGAGTTCACAGACATAAAACCATTTCAAAAGTGCACTGACTGTGTACGGACTCAGCAGGAAGGCTGTCTGAAGATGGAGAAAAAATAAAAAGGCGATAAGCAGGCAAGCCAGGTAGACCATAATTTCATTTCTTAGCTGGAAAAAAAAGACCCCCTGCAAATCTATATGTTCAGTCTTTATTTCTTTATTTGTAAAATAAGGCTAATACTTTTGAATACTGTCTAAAGAACATCACACAGATAGGCTAATTAACAATAAAGAACCAGGAAAATGCAAAACGTCTTTAAAATGCTAACCGATAACCAGGCTCCCTCTAAGTGAGATCTTGTAATTTCCAGTCCTTTAATTCAACTCTCCTTTCCAGCCTGAAAGTCTAACTCACTCAGAGGGAGTATTTCCAACACTTATCGAGCTGGCCAATAGGAACATTCTGCAGAATACCAGCTCCCTGGGGTAATTAAAATATATAGAAAAGAAAGAAGGAATTAATTGAACGACCACAGCCTGCCAAATGTCTGAGTAAGGCAGATTGTTAAATATGCTCCACAGTAAGAAAAGTTGGGCAAAGGTCAGGATGGGCATAGCAGAAAGTCGGACTCACTGTTCTGAGTTAGTGATCTCCAAAGGCGCTGATGAAAATATTCAGGGAAACAAAAGCAAATCAACTCCTCTGGTCATTTCTGGAGACATTCTGAAAATGCACTAACTCAACTTCTAGCACATTCTGCCTCTCACAGTGGGTGCTGCTCCTCAGGATCACTTTGAGGAGACTGGGGTGGGGGATCACCGTGCTTAGCTGCAGTATGCAGCACAGGCATTTATATATACATCTCTTGCTTGTGTGGCAGGAATGTTGTGTAAGGGGAATGAATTAAAGTGAAAGAATAAACCTAATACAGCTAAAATTCTCTTAATTTTAATAGATCATCAAAATGGTAGTTTTCTGGTAGGAAAACAAAGCTTCAGTAATGTAGCAATAAAACTTGATCACTTGGTTATTGTATTTTAGCTAAACATTTATAAATTTCTTAGTTTGTTGTTCAGTCCCTTATGAGCAATACAGACGCACAGCCTGTGAGTAAGAATGATCATTTATCTATACATACTAACCTACTGGGAGGTTTATCTTATTTTGATTACACTTCTCTTCTTATGTAGTCATCCCAGATAGCTTCCATAAGAGAAAAAACTGTTTATGTAAGACATTCCTAACACAGGCTACCCTAGGGCGGTTCAGAAAGATCTTTTGGTCTAATAAATAAAGTGCTGCATATTGACATATGCAAAGTTAAATGAAAAGAATCATGGATACCCATTCAGCCATCTTCTACTAGGCCCACAATGTCAGAGGCCATGACTAGTCTCATTGTATTATGAAAACAAAACTAACAAATGGTAAACTGAAGAAAATGTGGTGAGTAATTTAACACTTCAGTGGAATTTATGAACTTTGATGTTAGACTAATTTTGGTTCGAATTTAAGTTCTGCCACTTAACAGGCATGTAATACAATATGGACAAAGCCTGGTCACTATTTTCCATAGCTTAATTAAATACTACATATTTTTATCACATGGCTGATATCCCCTTCTTTTCACATTAAGCTGCAGCACCTTTAACCTGTATGTGCAATCATAAATGTACTTGAATTATTCTTCCTGCTATGAATGTTAAAGAAAAAAAGATCACGATGGTACTTATTAAAACAATAAGAAAGACTTTATTCCAAACTACTGCACTAAGGGAGAGTGACTGGGTTCAGCTCAATATACAGCAAAAACATTTGGAGCTATAGAGCCAACTGCAGAGTAAGAGAAGAATGTATAGAAAATTTCTGAGAGGAGGCACATAAAGGGTTGGGAGATTCTTGCTCAACTAACCTAACAAGATTCTTGCTGAAGGCAGGTCAAGGACTTACACATTAAAAGTGCGGGCCGAGGAAGTTGATTCCATGTCAAGTGTGATCAGATATCAAAGGTGAGGCTACTCTCACCACCCTGACATAGCAGGTCATTAGCTAAAACTGAACTCAACAAGGATGAACATGGAAACCCAAGGTCAAAGCCTGAGAAAGCTCAGAAGAGCCTAACTAAAGTTCGGTTGAGAACAGAGTCTTTGTCAGATCCAAGGGTAAACAAGTGCTGAGTGAGGGTTAGAAGAGTCTCCCTGCTAAACAGCCTGAGAGTCACTGCACACACTCTAGAACACTCACATTGCAGCAAGCTCTGTACACGCTAACAAAGAGGTAGGATAATAGTACCACCTTATATATATATATACAATGGAATATTACTCAGCCATAAAGAATGATAAAATTATGGCATTTGCAGGCAAATGGAAGAAATTGGAGAATATCATGCTAAGTGAGATAAGCCAATCTCAAAAAACCAAAGGACGAATGATATCGCTAATAAGTGGATGATGACACATAATGGGGGGTGGGAGGGGTTAGTGTTAGGGTTAGAGTTAGGGTTAGGGAGGGGGGCAAGAATGGAGGAAGGAAGGACTGTATAGAGGGAAAAGAGGGGTGGGAGGGGTGGGAGGGAAGGGAAAAAATAACAGAATGAATCAAACAACATTACCCTATGTAAATTTATGATTACACAAATGGTATGCCGTTACGCCATGTACAGAGAAGCAACATGTATCCCATTTGTTTACAATAAAAAAAAAAATGCTGTGGGGGGGGAATGATACTGAAAAAAAAAAATAGTACCACCTTACATTTTATAGCACAGTACTTTCATCAAGGAACAGTCATTCGTTTTTGTCAACTGGTATTGTCAGTATATAAATGATTACTGACCTAAATGAAGACTTTCTTTATAAGCAAACTAAAAAATAGTTTAAGCTAAAGTGAACCATGAGAACTGTATTTTATTTATTTGCTGGGTATATTCCAGTACATTTCTTTCTCTGATTTTCCTTCTAACGATAAGCACTTCACCCTTTATACTTATCAGGTAGCAAAGAAATAATAAACGAGCTAAATAATCAAAAAAATTTTTTAAATTTAAAATTTCTTCCTATAACTAAAAATGCAGTCCTGAGAAATATTACAGGTAAAATCATATTTCTAAGGTTTTAAAGCCCCACAGTTCAATATATGACATAATAGACACAAGTTAAGTTGTATTAGATACCTGTGTTCAAATACCATAAATTTTTCAAAAAAATATTTTTCTTTAACTTGATAGGGGTTCCATGAGATATTTCAAAGTAGCCTATGAAAGCAGTACAAAGTGATATAAGAAAATGGCACAGAATTTGGAATCAGAATCTACCCTGGGTTAAAGTTTATTTTCTCCACTGGGTAACCAAGTGATTGAATGCAAACTACTCCTAGCCTCAGCTTCTTCATTTTATAAAAGATTAAACTGTCTCTCCTTTTGTAGTTTCTCTTTTCAGATTATTAAAAAGTGATATAAATATTTGAAATATTATAATTTTTGTCTTTTTTAAAAGATATTCATTGGCTTTACTTTTTTTAATTTTTTTTTTAGTTGCAGATGGATACAATCTTTATTTATTTATTTTTATGTGGTGCTGAGGATCAAACCCAGTGCCTCACACATGCAAGGCAAGCACTCAACCACTGAGCTCACAATTTTTGTCTTTTGAATATGATTTTTATATGCCTTTTGAAGCAAATGCACCACCCTAAGGTGGTGTCTGGATTATAATTTAGAGGTAGGACTATCTACTTTTCTATCCACCTTACTTAAGTAAGACATATAAAAATCACATTCAAAAGACAAAAAATATAATATCAATATTTGTTTGAAATATTTATATCACTTTTTCATAATCTAAAAAGAGAAAAAACTTTAATTTTTTACAATTTCCACAAGCTATCTTAATTCAAATATTTATTATGGGTCTTATGATTACTATTCCAGATATTTTCCCTCCTTCACATTTAATATGGTTCACTGACTATATACCGACAACAAAATTACAAATTTTATTCTATTGACATTTACTGTATGCACATCATTAAAACTTGACTACTAAATCAATGTTATGTGATATTAATATAAAGTTTCCATGCCCTCAAAAATATTGCAAATTCTACCTGAAGTAAAATAAACAAAGGATCAAAGTCTTAACCTTCTTCTTTCCCATTCGGTCCCTCAGTCAGTCAGTGTTCCTGACACTAAGAATGCAGCTGAGCACCGAACTCAGTCATGGCCCCAGAAGGTCCTCAGTCAAGGAAAGAACAGGCAATGGGAACATAACATGAAAACTGCCAGGGCAGGGAAGGGCACAGACTTCAGGGAAGTCCACCACAGAGGTACCAAATCCTCCCCTGAATGTTCAGGATCTGCCTTCCAGAAAGTCTGGCATCAAAGCTGAGAAGAGCTACCCAGAGAAGAAGGGGTAAAAAAAAGGTATCCTAGGCAGAGGGTACAGAACGGGCAAAATCTTGGAGTCAAAATAGAATAGAAGCCCACCAAGGAACTAAAGTGAAATGAAAGCTGCCAAGGCCAAGCAGAGAAAGGTCTTGTATGCCATGCCAAGAGGTCAGGACTTAACCTTCAGAGTTTGAATGTTAGGGATTTGTCATTTAGAAAGACGATGTCAGCTGCAATGTGAAGAGTAATTCAAAGAAGAGCCTGAAGCTCAATAAACAGGATGATACAGTGACCTGAGGAGAGAATTGGTGCCCTGAATTAAAGTTGTGGCTATGGAGAGAGAAATAAGGGGATTTTGTTTTAGAGCTGCAAAGGTACAGAATTATCAGAGTTTCATGATTGATGTGAGATATTTTTGACAAGAGGCACCTAGAATGGCAATATTCAGGAGTTACTAAGAAGATGGCTGATTTGATCCTCGGCAATGAGTTAAGCAAACAGGCAGTACTCAATAAATAATGTCGGCATCGCTGGAATGACCAATCACTATAATCAGCTAAATTCACTTCTACTGGCATTGAAACCCATAGAAAAGTTCAGAACTTGAGTTCTGGATCAAATATGTTGTACAGCTGACAGCCATTCCTCAAACACTCTGGCATCACAGTAATTAATGAGAGGGATACCGAATGGAAAGGAGTCTTGACCACAGCCCTCCAAAGACCCCAAACAGCTCCCAAGACTTCAAGATGAGAAATGCTTTAAAAGGAGAGTGGGTAGGTGTGCAAGTGTGTTTCCTATGATTTCTAAATTCAAAAATTAAAGATAAAAAGACTTCTCTCCTTGTTCCAAGAAATATTAATTAGGGTCTTCCTACTGAAAGTGTGGGCTTACTGGAAATGCAGATCCTCTAGTCGCACCCAACAAATGCTGAATGGAAATCTGCATCTGAAGGAGATCCCGGGTGATTCATGTGTTTGTTAAATATGTTTGAAGCACTGAATTAGGGAATCTGTCCACAATTTACTCCCTATGGATAAGATTAAAAGCTTATTGCTGACTTCATACCTGATTGAAGAAGTATGTCAGCAACAACCTTCAAATCATACAATTTACAAAGCAGTATACAGAGCACTTAATGGCAATCAGCACTGATCAAAAAGCAATGCAGGATTTTCTGTATTCAGTAGGCCAGAATACTTAGGACTTAGGCAAATAGAAGTACGGTTTGTTCTTGTTTTAAGAACATTCCAGAGGGAAAATTCATTACCACCACACATTTAATTACTAAAGCTATAGATAACATTTAGATATAGATATGTGTGTTTGTATAATTTACATATTATATATACAAATTGCATATTACATATTTACAAATTACATGTATGTAATTTACATATATATATATATGTAATTTTAATTCATCCCCAGTTTTCTCATTTCCCCAGGGCTTTGCAAAGACCTTAATTGCATACTAGTCTGGAACAACGATTTCATTAGCTAATTTTCTGCCCACCCCCTTTTGTCAGGTGAAAATGTGTTACCACGGTTCTTAGACAAGGCACAGTTAATGTGTTTTGGATAGCGGAGTTGCCTTAAAAGGGCTAATTAATATTCTGGTTCCAAATTAATAGCACATTTATTAAAAATAATGCATGCCAGAGTAGATTTAAAGGTTGAAGAAATTAAACTCAAAATTTAGACAAAAACAAAGTCATATTAATATCTTTACATATCCTAATTAATATCTTCAGTTATTTTTTTAAATCCTAAATGAAAAATATTCACATTGGTGATTTATTTTCTAATTACTGAAGAACATAAATCACACTCTCAATGTTAAGAAAGACCAAATCTTAGGACAACTAAAATCACTCAGAAGTAAAACAACTGACTGAATAAGAGAGAGAAGACAGATACTTATCCAAATTTGGACCAATATTAGTACAAAAGTCACTATAAAAAGGCTCAATCTGTCCAGATTGTCAAACAAAGAAAACACACAGGCTCTGGCATCAATAAACAATATTGTATAGAATGGTGATGGTAACTGGAATTCTGAAGTACACCCAAGAATAGTATTAAAAATCATGGCAACTCTTACAATTGATTAAAATACAGAGATATTTCAATAGTTTTTTTTTTCAGGATTTCACATTTATTCTTTTTTAAATTTCTTTATTTGTTCTAATTAGGTACACGTGACAGTAGAATGCATTTATGCATTTTGATGATTATCATACATAAATGAAGTATAATTTCTCATTTTTCTGATTGTACATGTTGTAGGATCACATTGGTCATGTAGTCATACATGTACATGAAGTAATAATGTCTGTTTCACTTTAGTGCCCTTCTTACCTGCATACCCCTTCCCCTCCCTTCACTCCCCTCTACCTAATCTAAAGTAACTCTATTCTTTCCTAGTGACCCACTCCTTTATTGTGAATTAGCATCCGCATATCAGAGAAAACATTTGGCTTTTGGTATTTGGGGTTTGGCTTATTTTGCTTAGCAGGATATTCTCCAACTCCATCCATTTGCCAGCAAATGCCATAATTTCATTTTTCTTTAAAGCTGAGTAATATCCCATCTCACACACACACACACACACACACACACATCACACATTTTCTTTATCCATTCATCTGTTGAAGGATACCTATGTTGGTTCCGTAGTTTAGCCATTGTGAGTTGAGCTGCTATAAACACTGATGTAGCTATGTCACTGTAGTATGCTGATTCCAAGTCCTTTGAGTATAAATGAAGATAAAAAATAGTTTTGACTGTGTCCTAAAAAACTCAGTTAAGAGTTTAGAAACCTGACTTTGACTAGTAATACCTGGCTATAAACAACTTCTCACACTACAGCTCTTGAGATCTCATCATTTTGTCCTCTCAGTCCTATTTTCATCCTCTGTATGTTTTATTCCCTGCTTCTATTTCTTATACAATTCATTTTCCAATATACCCATTAAACTACTGGCCTATAAATACTGCTTATTTCTAAATCTATCATGTCATTATCTAGTTTATTAACAGACCAGCTAACACAAAACAGAACAATAAGACCTTTCAGGAGGTGATGAAAGGAAAGGGGGTCAGACACAAATCTTAGGTAGTTGTTATGGCCAAAAGGGGCTAAAACTGGAAGAAAGGGATCAAAAGCAATTTCTCAAAGAGCTCTGGTTTTTGCTTCCAAAATGATGAGTATGGGAGGGAAAAGAGAAAAAAAAGGCAAAAACCACAAACTAGATTCAATAATTTGACATGAGCATGCTGTTGTACAAAAGACAAGTAAAAATGCCTAAGGAAAAAATGTGGGAGAAAGTAATATCACAATCTTCCATCAGATGACTCCCGAACTAAGGGTCAACTGGAGACAGTAAGAAGTAACTTATTAAATGGTTGCCCACAAATTAACTAATGCAAAATGGGCAGAGCAGCAGAGTGAGCAGCCCATAAAGTCCAGACATATATACATATATAAAGAAGATCATTGTATCTGCCCTATAATTATTCATTTTATTATTGTGAACTCTTTACATATTAGATTACATATAGAATAACTATGAAAACCTGAAGTCTATTCTACGGCCAGAATTACAAATTTTAGAAACAACCCTAATCAAAGGTGCATCATTCTACATCTAAACAACCATAATGGTTTCTAACTGCTTTTCCTTATCTCTACTCTCTTCATTTTCCTCCAGGTTGCTCACGTCTTCGGTGTCACCAACTTGGACCCTCTGCCCTCAATGTCTTGAAATTAAAATACATTTTTTCCTTCCCCCCCACCCCTCCCTCCTCTCTTTTCCCTCTACACAATCCCTCCTTCCTCCATTCTTGCCCCCCTCCCATCCCCCATTATGTGTCATCATCCGCTTATCAGTGAGATCATTCACCTTTTGGATTTTTGAGATTGGTTTATTTCACTTAACATGATATTCTCCAATTTCATCAATTTGCCTGCAAATGCCATAATTTTATTCTTCTTTATAGCTGAGTAATATTCCATTGTATATATATACCACAGTTTCTTTATCCATTCATCAATTCAAGGGCATCTAGGTTGGTTCCACAGTCTGGCTTATTGTGAATTGAGCAGCTATGAACACTGATGTGGCTGTATCTCTGTAGTATGCTGATTTTAAGTCCTTTGGGTATAGGCCAAGGAGTGGGATAGCTGGGTCAAATGGTAGGTACATTCCAAGTTTTCTAAGGAATCTCCACACTGCTTTCCAGAGTGGCTGCACTAATTTGCAGCCCCACCAGCAATGTATGAGTGTACCTTTCTCCCCACATCCTCTCCAACACCTATTGTTGCTTGTATTCTTGATAATTACCATTCTAATTGGGGTAAGATGGAATCTTAGTGTAGTTTTGATTTGCATTTCTCTTATTAGTAAAGATGGTGAACATTTTTTCATATGTTTGTTGATTGCTTGTAGATCTTCTTCTGTGAAGTGTCTGTTCATATCCTTAGCCCATTTGTTGATTGGGTTATTTGTATTCTTGGTGTAGAGTTTTTTGAGTTGTTTATATATTCGGGAAATTAGTGCTCTATCTGAAGTATGATTGGCAAAGATATTCTCCCACTCTGTAGGCTCTCTCTTCACATTACTGATAGTTTCCTTTGCTGAGAGAAAGCTATTTAGTTTGAATCTATCCCAGTTGTTGATTCTTGCTTTTATTTCTTGTGCTATGGGAGTCCTGTTGAGGAAGTCTGATCCTAAGCCAACAAGGTGAAGATTTGGACCTACTTTTTCTTCTATAAGATGCAGGGTCTCTGGTCTGATTTCAAGGTCCTTGATCCATTGTGAGTTGAGTTTTGTGCATGGTGAGAGATAGGGGTTTAGTTTCATTCTGCTGCATATGGATTTCCAGTTTTCCCAGCACCATTTGTTGAAGAGGCTATCTTTTCTCCCTTGCATATGTTTGGCACCTTTGTCTAGTATGAGAAAATTGTATTTATTTGGGTTTGTGTCCATGTCCTCTATTCTGTACCATTGATCTACCTGTCTCTTTTGGTGCCAATACCGTGCCGTTTTTGTTACTATTGCTTTGTAGTGTAGTTGAAGTTCTGGTATTGCAATACTCCCTGTTTCATTCTTCCTGCTAAGGATTGTTTTAGCTATTCTGGGTTTCTTATTCTCCCAGATGAATGTCATGATTGCTTGTTCTATTTCTGTAAGGTACGTAATTGGATTTTAATTGGAATTGCATTGAATCTGTATAGCACTTTTGGTAGTATGGCCATTTTGACAATATTAATTCTGCCTATCCAAGAACATGGGAGATCTTTCCATCTTCTAAGGTCTTCCTTAATTTCTTTCTTCAATGTTTTGTAGTTTTCATTGTAGAGATCTTTTACCTCTTTGGTTAGACTGATTCCCAAGTATTTTTTTTTTTTTTTTGAGGCTATTGCAAATGGGGTTGTTTTTCTCATTTCCCTTTCAGCTGTTTCGTCGCTTGCGTATACGTATACTTTTTTTTATACGTTAAATACATTTTTAAAAGCTCTGAGCATTGTGACTAACACAGAGAGAGTATACAAGTAGGTGTTGCTTCACTGCCTCCTTAGCTGGCACTCAAAATCCTAAAAACTGTGGCCCCAACTTACCTTATAAATTGTGATTATGCCCTTACATGAACCCTCTACTCCAAACACACTGGGAGGATCCATGTCTCCAGAAGATGCCATGTGTACAACATCTCAACCTGCCTGGACTACATGCCACCCATCACATCTTTTTTCTTCTCGTAGCTCAAGCCCATCTTCCTCCAAAGCCCTCTATCCCCAGAAGGCAGCATAGCACTGATCCCACCCCCAGCTGAAGTGTTTAAAAGAGAACCCAACTTCTCTCCTGCGAAGTCCAATAGTATATTTTGTCTACACCACTCACAAGGGACATCTTGTGTGCATCTCTTTCTATGAATATTCAGTGCCAATAAAAACTAGCAGAACAACATTTCTGGAATGTATAGAAACGAGTTTCTTAACTGAAGCAACAGCTGAGCATAAACACTCATTATAGCCATAATTCCTAATATACTTTTCTTTGTATGTCTAATGTATAAGATAGAATCTTGCATTCACATAGACTTCAATGGACAAGTGGCAGGAGAGATCCTGAAGATGTGTTGTTTCCTGTCCTAAATGCTGATTGTGTAGCTATGATCAGTTTGTGAAAATACATGAAAAATAAACACATAAAAAATATAAACTAAACAGAAAAAAAGGTGAATAAGGGGAAGAAGAATGTAATATATATAATCTGTACAAGAGAAAATATCCATTTTCCAACATCAGTATTTCCAGCACCCAGTTATATCTGCAAGGGTATTTAAGAATGTTTACCTATGTGGTTTTAAAGCTATTAATTGCTTTCACCCTTTTAACAAGGTGTAATACAGCTGAAATAAAAATAATAACTACCAACTGAAAATGGTAACATTTCACAGATAATACTGACATAATTTGCAGGAATGCCAGGAGGACCAGCTAATTTACATGAATAAAGCACTTTGGAAATGTAAATGGTATACAAATTTGAAATGATGATGATAATGATGGTTGAGTTATCTATATTTTAACCTTTATAAATGTAATTTAAAAATAATAAGCACTTAAACTCCACTTTATATTCTCTAATCAGTTTCGAGATATGAATTAAACCATAGGGCATCCCCCCAAACATATATAAATATTTCCATTTAGAGAAAATGTAAGTCAAGTCAGGGTTACACTGAAAAGAACTAATAGTTCCTTTGGTCTTTAGAAATCCAGGTGAGAATGTGAAATGTACCAAAATAAGAAAAGAGGACCATAACAACTCAACTTTTAGTTCTGATTTTAGGTCCCTCACAAACCTGATTTGAAGAAAGAACAGATTAGAGTCTGGAAGTAGAATGCTATTCAAGTGAAGATCTGGCCCCACTGTGTGCTCTGGTTCATACTTATAAGTAAAAGTTCAACGAAACCAAATTAATCAAATACAAAGAGTGAACATAAAATAAAAAGATTTATGCACAAATGTACAAAGTCACCAGACCCTGGATTGAAGGACTGGGGACGTGGCACCATGGTGGAGCACTTGCCTAGCACGAGCAAAGGAGAAGAGAAAAGAGAGGAATAGAAAGAAAAAGATCTTGGATTGAAAGGAATTGTATGATATGCCAGAAGGAAGAGTAACTAAACTGGGAAAATACTGATTCAGTCCTATTTCATAGCAGGACCATATACGCATCCTTGTCCTTACCCTTATACAATTATTGAACATGACATTCAAGCTTAAGTATGAACATATACAGTAATTTTGTCATTGCTAGAGGAGGAGACTGTTTGGACCTTGTGAAATAAATGTTAGCCTGGGGGTTGTAGCCCATCATGGCCTCTCATAACATCAGATCCCTTTGGCAGAAGATCCCAGGATTCTAAGTGTGGAACTTCTAGCCTGAAGAGCCTGCCTTGCAGTCTCTACACATTACTTTTCCAGATTACAACAAGCAGATTAAGGTAATACAGGAGTAAGATGCCATAATAAAGCAAAAGAGATATAGTCAAAAATATTTATATGAAATTTTGAAAACCATGGAGGCAACACACCACAGTGGTTAAGTATCTAACTGAAATCAGACAACGCTGAGTTTGAATCTTGGCCTCATCACTTCAGAGCTGGGGTGAGCCACTTAACCTCTTTAAATTTCATTTCTGTCACCTACAAAGTAAGAATAATACTGGCATTATTAATTTGGGGACTAAATTAAATAATATGGATAAAGTACTAAGCATAATGGTAAATGATAAAAGCTCATTAAATGTTAGCTGTAATTTTTAATATTTGAATAAAATGGAGACAATAAGTTTAGAGAGAAGAGAATGGTGCATCTGTACTAGGAAAAGAGCAAATAAAAATGCTCAGAGAAAACAGGAAAACTCATCGACACTGAAAGATAAATGGAGTAATACACAGAGCAGGCTGTAAGATACTAGGAAAGACAGCAATGTAAGGAAGAGCTCAAATGTTCTTTATGAAATTAGTTAGCACCTGCTGTGAAATGACACCATATTAGTTTTATAAACAAAAAAGGAAGCCATGCTCAATGCCCAAAGGCCAGTAATCTGCCTAAGGAGACTGCAACTTTACATGACAGGTAAGAAAACAAAATGGTAAAACAAAAATATAAACAAGAGCATATCTTCATGCCTACATGGAAGGCTAGATCAGGTCTGTTTGGGATAGATCCAAGAGGTTCAAAGGCCATTCCAAATCAAGCCTTGACATGGATACAACCATGATTATTGTGAGCAAAGGAGCAAGTCAAAGAAATACTTCAGGTTTGTGACTAGTCTGCTAAATAAAATGCAGTGAAAATTGAATTTCAGAATCTTGGTTGCTTTGTATTTCTTTGTGCACTGAAATGGGATCGTAACAAAGGTGCAAACTTTTAACACTAAAACAAACAGAAGCAAACTAGAGTTCTTCCACTGAAAGAGGAAAATGACCTTGAAAAAGTCACTTAACTATACTGATTTTTCCAATTAGACGTGGACTCACCGTAAGATAGTTGGCATAGTTCACAGGAAGTTATAGTCTTGTAAGGAATGAAGACTCCCAAGAAGAAGCCTGTTCAGTAAGACATTAGGTGGACTACATGAATCGGAGAATAAAGGCAGAGCTGGGGCTGGAACTGAGTTCAAAATTTATGTTCTATGTGCTCTTGGCAAGTGACTTGCTGCTTACCCTCCTGGATACCTTCCTAATCCAGAGCAATCTTAGTTGTAAAGAGTCACAAGAACACTTACTCAGTTAAAAGCATTCTTCTTTAAATCTTCCTGTTCAAGAGTAGTAAAGAGAATAAACTTGGAAATCATACCAGAATTAGAAGCCTGACTACTTCTCAATCACATGTGCTTACACACAGTCATCATACAAAACAGGGAAGGCTGAAAAAAGCAATATATTTAAGTGAGGCCTAAGTCACAATCATCAGCATAAGTGAGTCTGAGTTTCAAGCTTTCTTGAAACAGTACCATTTCCTCCTTATGGTCTGGTGTACAATTCAGTGGTCCTCTTGCACATCAGAATAATGAGGAAGGCCCTTTAAACACAATTGCAGAGCCCTAAAGGAAACCCCTGAAGAGAAGATTTTGGTGGTCCCCCCAGTACTCTTTTCCATATCGTTAGCACAAGTTTATTCTGTACAAATCCCAAGTGACTCACTGTCAGTTTAGATCCCCACAGAAATGGTGGACAGGATGAAAGGACAGCCTTCTCTTTCTAAACGCTGTGTGTTTGCGTGTGCTCGTTTTATACATATAGTTGTCTCATTTTATTTTTAACATATGCAGTAAACCTGCCTTTGGAGTCACCTTGGGCCTGAAAGTGAATCATCTCAGGACACTCATCACCGCTGTTCTGTGGTCCAAGTTACTTGTCCCTTTGATATTGTGATCTGCTCATGCCCTATTTGCATTGTGCTGGCTGAGGATGAAGGAGATAACATAAAATGAAGGAGTCAACATAAAATCAAGAGCATAACAGATAGGAAAACGAGGATTTTCTCAAGCACCTCTGGCTGTCTCCAGGCTTTTACTTTAGAGGAAAGGGCATTGCTCTTCACCGCATATACTTCCCCGTCTCCTTCACCTCTGATTAATGATCCCAGAAGATAAACAAGTGCTTTTCCCCATCACATACTGCGACAGGGTTTACATATGGATTGGAGAAACTGTAAGGCTGTTTGCTATTAAAACCACAAACTTTTCTTGATGTGAGTGTTTCAAATGTCCCTATTTCACTTCATTTACCCTTATACTAGTAAAATGGATTTTTCATCATCTTCAATTGCAACTGGGTAAGAAAATAAGGTAAAAGTACTGCTATTGGCCATCAGCAGTAAAAGAAGGACTTGGTGACCACAGCAAGATTATACTAATTACCAGAGACTAGCTGGTCCTCTTTAAGTCAAAGCTCTCAGAAGTAATTTACTACCAAAAACTGACCCAATTATACAATTTTAATTTCATATTCCTGAGGTTTCTCTCTTCCTTTTTTTTTTTTTATTCATTTTCATTTTCCCCCTCTTAACATTGCTGGTCTTTAAAAAGCACACTGTAAGACACTTTCTGCAGGGCCTTTTCTTAATGCGAGATTATTTCTAACATTCACTTGAAGCTTGAAATTAAAATTTCTTTCTCCTACCAATTTAGTCCCTTCCCATTGGCAAACATCTTTTTTGATTCTTGCATCTCTAATGGAGCTGAAAATTAATATGACTTTTTGTTTAATTCTTTGACTATGCAAAAGAATTATCAATGATGTTAGCATGGTTCTATACAGTAGGCCATGAGTTCTAATAAAAGCCTTACATTGCTACAGCACCTCACCTCCCTGAGGACCACAGAACACTTCATGAACTATACATAGAGGAGACCCCTCCACAGCACTCTCTGGTTGCCTCTCTGGTAAAATGCAAGCACTGATTAGCATCTACTCCAAAGAATTACAGAACAGAATTTCCAATGATGCTAAACAAAGACTTAACAATTAAAGAAAGTAATGACGCACCAAAGATACCAAAAAAAGGATTTAGTTTGGATTTAGTTTACTGCAAGTGCACTTAACTTATAGCAAGATTTAGAGGAAATTGTTTCAATAAGAATAAAAAGAATTTTTAATAAAAATTTTAAATATTTTTTTTCCAAAGTATAAGAACAATCTTGGATAGTTTTATTTTACTTAACCTAATACCAAATTTTTAGCTTTCTTCCAAATCTATATTGTCATACCCAAGATGAAAATGATGGCTGCCAATGAGCAAACATCAGTGAAATAGTAACAATAAGTATGTAAGAGTCTCAATTATTTATGATTTCTCTTGTTGTCAGGAGCAGTGACTGAATTATGGGTTTTGAAACTGTCCTAAGACAGAGGTGATGCCCCTCTGGGAAAACTCTCAGTGCAAAGGTGCTGATCAAGATAACCCAGTTCCTATGGTGACACCCTGTTCAATAGGGAGTTCTGTGCTAGCCACAGAATCAGTGAGTTCTTAACCTCCAGTCAGGTACCAGCTCCCAGGGATAGAGGATTCTGAGCATAGCAAGATGAGTATAATGTTTCACCACTGCTGTAACCTTCAAGCCTTCCCACTTAATAGAAACTTTGGACAATGGGATTCCTGGGTGCCATAGGGTGCTCCTAGCATTACAACAGTGAAATAGCTACAAGAATGTTTCTAGCCCTGTAACTTTCTAGTGCACAAAGAACAATGCCTCTATAGTCCTTAAACTTCTTATTATGAGACCCTATATAATAAACTTGTTGGGCCAGCTCTGTGTCACTTCTTCTCCACCCAAGATCAGTGTCCCTCCTAATCCCACTTTTTTCTTTAAATGTTTGGATGTCTTTCTTAATCCCCCCTCCACTCTTGCCAGTTTTCTGAATTAAAGACTATGCAGGTCACAGCATCTTGTTTACATTATTTTTATTTACCTGGCCAATAGAATCACTTCATTAAGGGAGAACGTAACTATAAGACAGTGTAAGAGAAAGTAGGATGAATTGGTCTCTTATGAACATAGCAAACATTAACAGTTCTATGATTTCTTTGCCACAGAATTTTTAAATGTATGAAGTTTATCAGATTTCCAAGGGCTATCAATCTTGTCTCAATTGGGCTACTATAACAAAATACCATGGACTGGATAGTTGTAAACAACAGGAATCTGTTCTATCAGAATTCTGGTGACTGAGCAAACCAAGATCAAGGTACCAGCAAAACTGATACCTGGTGAGAGCCAATTTCCTGGTTCATGCAGGCCATATTTTCACTGTAATCTCAATGGCAAAAGTGACCACAAAAGTCTCTGAAGTCTCTTTTATGAGGGCAGTAATTCCATTCATGTGAACTCTGCTCTTACTACCTAATCTCCTTCCAAAAGCCCCACCTCCAAATACCAACACATTGGGGATTAGACCTCAACACATGAACTTAAGGATATATTCAGTCTGCAGCAAATCTTAAATCAACCAATCAATGATACATATAGTATCTACTGCTCATTCATTCAAGAAGTATTTATTAGGTATATATTGCATGTAAGAACCTGTGTCAAACTGTGTGTAGAGGGGAGAGGATTCACACAATAAATACACTATAATCTCTTCTCTCAAAAGGCTTACAGACTAGTTAAATAATGAATTGAAAGATGTAAGTGGAAAAACCCTGTGAGAAATTTGAAGATGTATAAGAAACAGTACTCAAGAGGACCTTTAATCTGATTAGAAAGGAAAGATGTGGATTCTGTAGAGGAAGAAAAATACAACCATTAAATATGTCACAAGAGTACAGTGGTGGAAACAAAAGGCACAATGAGGTCTTGAAAGGACATGATCAATGACTGCTTCACAGGTAACACAGAGCACATCTGAGCAGGTATTCAGGGATGAGGACAAAGACAGTGGGAAAATGTACAGTTCACACAGGGGCACTGAGGAAGAAAGGAGAGTCACACTGAGGGAGCAGGGAGAAAGACTGATTTAACTGGAACACAGCATTTCTTATATAAAGAGCAAAAGCGAGTCTGGAAAAGAAGGCTGTGCAAACCCTGGGGCAACTAGAATGCCAAACTAGGAACACGATCTTATCCAACAGCCTACTTTATTACAAAGGAACACAAATCATTTGTAATGGACCTAAAATTTAATTGGCAATTTCAGTTTACTTCTTTAATAGTGAAACTACTATAGACAGACTGGCACATGTTTCCACCATATCCTTAAGGAGCCAAGCTGGTCTTCAGTGGACCTTTCCCATCCAGGAACTTGGCATTATCACACTTCTACAGAAAAGCAAGTCTGTGGTCACCTGGTCTGCTGAATATACTTTTTCCTAACAGCAAAATCATGAGGAAAACAAGACTGCCATTCATTTTGCAGCTCTTCTGGTCTCAAAGCACTCCAGGGTGGCTAGCTGTGAGGTATCTTAGAGGAAGACACTGACCCCCACACACACCAGACCACTCTATCAAATTTATCCACCTTCAATAAGGGACCCTAACATTGTATCCCAAATAGAGGGAAGTCATCCTACAGTATCAGGAGAGATGGCAGCAGGTCAGTCCTGGGGTAATGAAGCTCCACTGTTAGCCTATGTCAATCAGCAAAGCTTCTCATCTTGTAGAAAAACAAGAGATGAAATTTCTTGCTGATCACAGCAGGTGAAGAGATCATCAACAAGGACCCAGAATCAGATGAAAGATAAATGAAAAATGCCTAGAGGGATATTCTATCTGTTTCCCTACTGATACACATTCAATTCTGTCAGGATCAGATGTCCAATGAAATCCAACCCCATTTTCCTAGGCTAATGTCCTGTGCTCCAGTAACTCTCACCATAGAAATATACCCTGAAATTCTGTTTTCATTCTGTTTCTTCATTTCTTTTTGGTGTATTTGCTTATACTATTGTAGAAGCAATAATTTATTTATTTCATTATTTAAATTTCTAAAGTCTCACCCTCATTGTTTCCAAGTTTAACATTTGCATTTGAATTTCCCATCCAAAGTACCCAACCTATAGCATCTATTACAATTGCCAATGATGATCCCTTGATAAAAACACAGTTGCCCATAGACAAATTTTTCTTACGAGACCTTTTTGACAACCTGCTGTTTGTTCAAGTGCTGGAGTGACCCCTCTGAAGTGCACTGTATTAAACCAATGCCCACTATGGAGGAGTCATAATTCTCTTCTTAGTGACCAACTTTACAATGACAATATTTCTCCACTACCTTCCCATCTCTGAAAAGGTTAACATCTTTTTGCACTCCCATGCTCATTCCTAAATGTGTCACTTCCTCTCAAAAGCAGCAGAACTTGCCCCATCTGAAGTCCTTCATCACTGCAGATGCTCTGCTTGGGACTCCCATCCATTTGTCTATCCTCCCAGCACACATGTGCCCAATATTCTGGACAGCCTCCCAGATGCTGCCTCCTGAGAACTGGATAGAAAGGGATGATCAGCCCAAATCGGTGATGAGATGCTGTTTTGTGCCACACAGCCAAAAATAGTGCTGGCCTTTTGCATTGCCATATCACGCTGCTAACACATATCTAATGTGCTGTCGTTTATCACCCCCACGAGGCTGGCTCCTTCGTGCTGAGCTTTCGTCATTTGCTGTAGTTCACTTGGCAGCGTCCCTGGTCTTCCTATGGAATCGTATCCAAAGCAGTGGATTTTGTTGTTGTTCACTTTCTATTTTCAAAGCCCTTCAAAGTTTTTAGGCAGCTAATTTTTAAAAGTTCATGCCACTCACTTATGTGAATAACTCTTTAGCAATGACAACAAGCACTTCTGGGAAGCTCAAAATGACTTAGAAAAACAAAAGAGCATCTATACCTTTAAGTATCACAAGATTTGCTATATGAGGATTTAAAAAAAAAACAAAAGTGATTTTGAACACAATCCCACTATAAAGAAGGATCCATCACTCTACTTCAACACTTCATTGCATTATAAGTATAGATTTGATAGCAAAAATTTATTTTGCCCTCCTACAACTAGGCAAAAGTATACATAAAACATAAAGAAGTAAATACCATTATGTTAAACAGTTTAAAAGATATTCTGGAATAACATATTTTCTTAAAATTCTTTTGGTTAGGAAGGGCTTTTTATGTTACACCCAATTTTTATAATCTCCCATTAACAACATACTCTGTTCTGATGGATATAAGAAAGAAGAAACAGGAAAGGACTCTTGGTGCCCATACCCACTAACCAGTGATCAGTCATGGTGCATAGGTCAGGCTGGCAAGTACAGTGATTAAAAGGAAAACAAAACCAATAAGGTTGGTACATCCAATCCTTTGACTCCAAGGTCTTTTCCTTATAGCTGACCTCATATACGTTGTCTTTCTTATTCTTCATTTTCTCCCAGACTCACTTATGAACCTAGCATTTACTATCTCTCTCAGCTGTCAGTCCATATCACCAAAGGAATCTCTAGCTTCTGAGAGCCACCACCCCTGACGTGAACAACATTTGGGTCTTGCTCAAAAATATGCTTCCATTATCATCGACATATGATGCAAACATGCAAAAGAAATGAAAGAGAAAACACAGGATCACCACAAGAAACACCAGCCTCGGGACAGTTTCTGCTGTGAAAACCAGGGCGAGCTGAGTTGATAAAGTCTTTAAGTAAACAACTCCTTGCTGTACTCCAATGTTTCTGAGATGTTCACTCATACAACTTCAGTTATTATCCCCAGACAGATCCCCTAAATGTCCACTCTAGCCTCTCAAGCTCAATATAATTGCCTAAGCAAAATTCCTTTTCTGCCAATACCTCAACTTTAACACACATGAAGCACTACCTTCCTGTTCCTAATTCCCAACCACCCACATTCAAGACTTCACCCTGCCTTAAGGCTCTTCATTTCTTAAAGTAAATGTTAAGTTTTGAAAATTCACTATTTTTTTCAAAATATGTTCTTTCGCCCCTTTTTCTCTATCCTGCCTCCCCATCCAACACTGATTGAACTTGCCTTCTAAATGGTATCTCTCCATCCTTTCTCTTCTCCATCAATTCATTCTGCACACTGTTCCCATATAAATCATTCTAAAAACATTACTTTTAGTATATTACCTCTCCATCAAAAAATAAAAAGGATAACATTTACCATTATCTCATCATCACCTGTGAAATACTCATGCCCCCACAAATCAATTTAAATCTCATCAAGTCTCTAGAACCAAGCTATGGGACAAAAGTAAATAGCAAATGACACTAAGCATTCAACAAATACCAGGCTGTGGGGAATTCTGCAAGATAAATGATCTGGCTTCTTAAAAAATAAATTTCAAGGGGTAAAAATCAAACGAGAGATGGAGAGGGAGCTTATAGATTAAAAGAGTCCTAAGAAACTTATCAAACTGTAATATTTAAACACTGTTTGGATCCTGGTTCAAACAAACTGTGAAAAACATAATTATCACATTTGAGACAACTGGAAACATGAACATTGACTGGATATTTGATGATAAATTTGTTTTTAGGTATGGTTTGGTTTTTTTCAAAGAAAGTTCTTGTCTTTCAGAAATACATATTGAAATATAAACAAAATAATGTGATTTCTAGGGTTGTTTCAAAATAGGGAGAAGGAAGTAAGTAGAGGGAGAGATAAAACAACATTAGCCAAAAATTGATACCTGATAAAACTGGATGATGAGTGCTGAGGGATCCATTACACTATTCTATGTCTGAACATATTTGAAATTTTCCATAATGGAAAACCAAACAAACAAAATATAAAGGCAACCTACTTTCTGAAAGCCCAAGTCCAACGTGCCCTTGCCCAATATATTCTTCAAAGATCTCTCTATCAACCAAAACTAGCCACAAATAAAGGGGTTCTTTCGGTAATAGTTTCCAAAAAAACAAACTGAAAACAAACAAACAGCAAAAAAGAAACCTCCCTGTTCCTAGCTCTCTACAATACTAGTCACATATATTTAGCCCTAACCATTTTTAAATGTGCCAAGTACCACTATTCCATTAACTCAACTACTTTACCCAACTCTGACCTCGTCCTTCCATGATCTTCTCTAACACTGTTTTCTTTTTTTAAATTTATTTATCTACTTATTTATTTTTATGTGGTGCTGAGGATGGAACCCAGTGCCTCACACATGCTAGGCAAGTGCTCTCCCGCTGAGCCCCAGCCCCAGCCCTCTGACACTGTTTTAACACTGACCATTTTTCCAAGGCACCATAATTTGTTATATACTGTTATGAGTTTTGTCTTAACTTCTTGCAAAATTAAAATAATTTCTTAAATTCCTTTTATAGGAGCATGTTAAAAAGGAAGAAATTTCTCTACCAATTACAAAAAATCCCATTAATACACAGAAAACTCAGAAGAAATAAATGGGTATAGAAGGGAAGAAGCCACCCAGAAAAAACCCCTTTCTTAATAACAACGTCATTTCTTCTAGTCAAAAAAAGTTATTGGAGGAAATTCTGTATTTTTCAACATTCTCAACTATTCAGGGCACAAACAGGAATTACCTACACTTGCTGTCTTTGGGCTGCTACTCTCAAGTTGACCAAAATCTGTAAATGGAGATCAACTCCAGCACGGTTGTTTAATTTTTCTTAACACTGTAGAATGTGCATATATTAATGCCCTTTCCCACATTCATGGAGTTTCTTCACACTGCCACCACTTGCCATGCATCATGGAACCATCCCAAATATGCAACACTGAACATAGCTTTCAAAATTAAACTAAATTCAACTTTTATAAGCTTCTCCCACTCCCTAATACTATCTTTCATGGTCTTAATTTTAAAACAACCAAACACTAGCTATCCTTAGCAGTGAAGCAGGTGTGTGCATTAGAATCAGTTAGAATCCTACCAAGCAGGCTTTTCTGGTGTGGGGGCCACAGGAATTCTGATTGTGTACCCTGTCTGAGAACCACTGTTTTAAGAGAGCAGAGAAGAAAACATTAAGACAGACAATGACTAGTATAATGGAATCCAGAAGACCTCACTGACCAAATTATATTTATTTTTAAAGAAACAAAATAATGATAGTCAGTAGGTCACAGGGCACTGCATCCCTGCTTCTTGCCGCCTCTTAAACACAGCAACTGGGTCCTGCCCACCATGGCAGAACTTCACAAAAAATCTCTTCTTTAGAACTCATGAAGGTCTTATAAGGCAAGACTAGTTGAACTAATACAAGAGCTGGTTCTACATCACCCTTCACCTCAGAAGGTTTAAGGCTAAAGGCATAAAATATTAATATCCTGCTATTTAACTTCTAGATTTTTAAATTAAGCTTTGCATAAACTCATATTATGATACATGTATCAGTAATATCCCTCCTACGTATATTCCAACTTTCATCCAAGAACAAGAATCTAAACAATGGAACTAACGAGGTCAAGGACTGCTCCCTCCCCAAGAACGCAGTCCTCACAGGAGAGATAAAGCAAAAAATGCAAAGCCAAATGATGTCTCAGAGGAAGGACAACCACCAAAGCCTCTTGGTTCTCCCTGTAACAATCACTGCACAAAAGATAAAACAAGAGAAAAGAGTTATCTCTAAAACAGTGGAAAAAAAGAAGGAAAAATAGTGAAGGAGGGAGGAAGGGACCTAGGGAGGGAAGAGATGAGGCAGGAAATTCCAGCTATTCTAGTGATCAGGAGGCAAGGAGGGAGGACAGACAACCATTGTGAATCCCAAAATAGTCAGAACATTCAGGTAATTTAATCCAAAGCTACTGCCAAAAACCTAACTAAAATAATCTGAATTTCCCTGACTATACAGGGCCAAGGCTCAATCCCATCTTAGTATATTTATCAAACCTCTGGCATTTTAGAACAGGAAAAGTCAAAATCTCTATGCAGTGACTACTGTTCTTTTTTTTTTTTTTTTTTTAATAGTGTTACTGTATTTCTTATGCCTTCATTTTATTTATTTATTTTTATGTGGTGCTGAGGGTCAAACCCAGTGCTTCATACATGGTAGGTAAGCTCTAAACCACAGAGCTACGACCGTAGCCCATACTACTATTCCTTTAAGCTCAAAATTCTGAATCTTTGCAATTTGAAAACAATCATACCTGTCTGCAAGTAGAGATATAAATACAATTCTGTACCTACAAACTTGGTAAGGCATATTTCTGAACTCAAAATCTTCATCTAAAGAATATATGCACTAAAATCTTCATCAATTGAATCAACTAAGAGTACCACAGATTCTCTTGAGTTATATGTCAAAATGTCAAAGTAGGCTTCTGAACATTTAAAATTTTTTAAAAGAAGGGGATAAAAACATGATTGAAAACTTATTATCTCAGTTTCTCCATCTCTAAAATGGGAGACAAAAGGACAAATGATAATAACAGAAAGACAAAAGGAATTAATAAGATGTAAGAAATCATTTCAATGCCTGAGTATAAAGTGACAATTAAGCAAAGTGTAATTACTATGAGAATTTTCATAAACTTGAACAATTTTGTGAAAGACTTGTATTTTTTTAAATGTATCTCGAATGGCCTTTAATATGATCAAACTGGTAAATGTGTTCACCCTGTTCTTCATTTAAATATTCTCTAACCAATTAAAAGCAGTTGGCAAAAAAAAATGTTAATCGTTATCTCGTGACAAAGACCCAACAACAGTAACCTCATGCCAAGGTCACACTCTGGAGGATCTATAAAAGCAAACTTACAAACCCCACAATATTGTCATAGAATAAAGCTAGCTGCAAATTCTTTATCACTCTTCCCACTGAATGGACTCTATCTTCCATCCACTTTAATCTGAACTGCTCTTTTGGACAGAAGAATGTGATACCAGGTAATGTCCAAGGCTGAGTCTAAGATCTCCAGCCTTCACCTTTTAGAAGTTGGCTCCAGGTATGGTGGCTCATGCCTATAATCCAAGAGACTTGGGAGACTGAGGAAGGAGGATCACAAATTAAAGCCAGCTTCAACAATTTAGGGAGACCCTGAACAACTTGGTGAGACTCTGTCATAAAATAAAAAAATTAAAAGAACTGAGGATATAGCTCCTTTGTCAATTCCCAGTACTGTATCAAAGGGGGGGGGGGGGGGGGCAGTGATTGCCAGTTCAAAAAAAATATAATTATGATTGCTCTAAAATCTTCTCTGGTAGACTTGAACAATGTCAGTGAAGGTCATAGTTGTAACCTCAATTTCATGCAAACATATAATGATACTTCCTATATCACACTATTCCATCTATTACTCTTAATCATCACCACTTATTATGACCTCTTGTTTAGTCCCAAGTACACCAAAATGTGATAAAGGACACTTAAAGCAGCAGTAGTAGCATGACTCTGCCAGGACACTTGGCTTTTGGCTTTTAACTGTTCATACTTTAAAATCTCAGGGAAAAAAAAAAAAAAACAACTAGACAAGGGCATAAGCTTTGGAGGTGATGGGTTGGAAAGAAGGCCTTCCATTTTTACCTGGGGTCCTTTAAATTAAGGTAATCAGGCCCAAGCAGAACCATTTTTGGTATCTAAGAATATAAGGAAAGCCAACTGACCACTAGATCTACCTCTTCTGGGGTACTCCCTGCCAAGATGCTATTTTCTGAAGTCTGGCTTCAGTGTATTAAGCTGTCTGCATTTACATCAAACTTCACTGAGCAGCAGACACCCTAGCACTTTGACATGGGCATCTGCCACATCTGCACCAAGAGCCAGTACAATCTCCGCAGCTCCCCATCAGTTCCTGCTTGAAGAATTAGTAGTGAATATGAAAGAACACAGGAAGAGTCTTGGTACTGTAGAAGCTGGTTCTAATTTAGAATAAGGGTTTTAATTGAAGTTTTAAATGTTAATTGAATTCTCCTCAATGTGGAATACACTATCCACCGGGAAGACAGAACATTCTAGGAGTAAGCACCTTTCTGGAGACTCAATGACATAGCTAACAGCATGGCTTTACTATGTCACCCAAAATGAGGTCATGGAGAAGTTTTAAAGACCAAAAATGAAGAAAAACTATCTCTTCAAAAATATTATCTAACCCAGAATCCTAAAAAGAAGCTAATTTTACTTTAAGGTAGGGAATCCTCAACTAACCAAGATACAGAATGCAACCAAACTAAGAATAACCCAGTTCCAGGCCTGGATTCAAAACAGAAATTACATGTCCTGCAGGTCAGAAATCAGTATCAATAATTTTTGTGCCTTTTCTTACCTGACAGCAAACTTCCAGTTCTCTCCGCGTGAGGTTAATTCTGTCACTATTTAAACATTTATGTGGCAGTTAACAAAAGTAACATGATTTTACATTCTGCAGTTACTCTCTGGAAAAAGAAATCAAGGCACTAAAACAGTGAAAGGATTTGTTCTAGGAGACACTGATAGTGGTAAACCAGATAATGAGAACCCACTACCTCCACCTGTAAATACTGCTGAGCACACCAAGGGAATGTACATTTTAACCAACAATGGCCAAGTAGACAGTTTTGTTTTGAAATGAGATATGAAAAAAAAAAATTAGATCTTTTTCACAACCATAATGCTGAGAGGATGAGTTGGTTCCAAGTGATCCTCTTATTTCCTCTTTTATGTAAAATTTCACAAAAAATGAATAGTTTGTTTCTGGTGTACCTCAGTCTTATATACACTTGAAAACGTGTAGCCAACACTATGACAGGCATGTCACCAAGTAGGTGACATTTTGGAAGGTGCTGCTGCTACTCAGAAGGGCAAAAACATGTATTTCTATTATCACAGTTTCAAAAGAGTGAAAACCGAAAAAGAAGTGCAATGGTGTGTGGTCACAGGGCTGACACCAGGAGAAAACTGTGACACCTTGTTACCATGATAGCTCTAGCCTTGTCTCCTCACTGTCTGTCTCCAGACGCAAACATGCAGAGACAAATGAACCTTCCAACTGAAGGACAGTGCTGCCTGCCAGGGAGAGCCCAGGTTCTGGGAGAGAAAAACTGCTCATCTCCAAAAGATTAAGAATTATTTTCTTTGCCAAAATTTAATATACAAAAGAACATTTCAATTATTTTTTTAGCAAGAAACATTTTTCATTTAAAGAAACACTGAAATTTGAACTCTAAACATGTCTAACTCCATTTATGATATTATCTTATTATTTTCATTCATTAACTGCAGGCATCTATTGTTCTTGATTATTTTGTTCTCCAGGAATAATATGCAACCTAAAGATCAATCCTCCAACAAGTATATAAACTGGCCCTATGCAGAAAATTCTATATGGAAACTTAAAGCAAAACTCTTCTGTCCTAATCCCTGCATGTAGGGAAACATTAAATATTTCCTAGTCAGGGATCTCCTGTGCTGTTACTTGAATAAAAGATCACTAATGCTGAATTGAATAGAAAAATTACACACTATTGCAGGCTCTCCCTACTTCATTGACATAAGCTCTTTTTTATTCATCCTTATTCCCTGATACTTAGCAGATAGTTGCTCCAAATAATTTAACATTAAACCATCATTAAAATATCTGTCCTATTAGAAACCAAACTGACAAGTCAACTATATCATTCTACAGATTTTCTAAACATTCTCAAAAGATTCTTATAAGATTCTTAAAAATCTTATACTTTTAATCTACCTGTATCTTTTTTTATATGCATCCTTTTAGCTGTGGATGAACATTTTTTTTATTTATTTATTTTTATCTGGTGCCGAGAATTGAACCCAGTGCCTCACACATGCTAGGGAAGTAATCTACCGCTGAGCCACAATGCCAGTCCTACCTGTAATGTTTAGAAGTGTCTTTTAAACCCCAAATAAGAAATCTGTGTTAAAAGGGAAAAGCATATTTTTCAAAAAGGTCACTGTCAGAAAAGAAAAAGAGTGGAAATATTCAAGTTGAAAGGAGAGTAAATGTAGCTGTTAGGCTGGTTTCTCTACTAGAGGAATAAAAAAATGTGCTCTATAGAACATCACTGGGTGATTTGACAAAACTAGAAAATAGTAGATTAGATAAAGAGCTGTCAATTTTTCAAAGAAAAATGTGTGTGTGTGTGTGTGTGTGTGTGTGCATGCATATAGAGAGAAAATAAGTAATCAAGTGATAAACTGCTAACAATAGCTAAATCTAAATAAGCGGATATATGGGCACTCTGTACTATTCTTACGACTTTCCTAAAAGTTTGAAAACATTTAAAAATTAAAAAGCAATAAAATGACATAAAATGCAACTCTTAAAACTGCATGGCTGGGTCTTGCTTTTTATTTTGTTTTTGATCCTGGATGATCTCTGTCTTTTATTTGTAGTGTTCAGTCATTTACATTTAATGCGATTATTTACATGGTTGATATGTCTAACATCTTGATATTTGTGTTCTATTCATTCTGTCTTTGCTGTTTTTATCTCTCCTTTCTTCTGTGTTCTCTTTTTCTTCCTTTCTTGCTTTCCTTTGAATTTATTCAAAACTGAATTTAATCCCCTCTACTGGCTTTTTAACAATACCTCCATTTTAATATTTTAGCACTCCAGGAATCAAATTGTGCATCCTTAACCTATCATAGTCCACCCTAATCATTATACCTCTTTATGTAAGACATTTACAGCAATACAATTTCATTTACCCTATACTCCTATTCTTTATGCAATTACTATAATGTCTTTAAGTTCCAAATATATTTTAAAACCAACATATATTATTGCTATTGTTATTTTTTAAATTTCATTAAGGAAAAAATAAATCATCTAAGAAATGAGAAAAAAGTATTTTTGCCCACATATTTATCATTATGGCTCTCTTTAATTTTTCCTCTAGATCTGAGATACCATCTGGTATAATTTTTCTTCAGTTTGAAAAACTTCCCTACATTTCTTCAAGTGCAGGTATAGAGGCAACAAATCTTTTTGGCATTAGTTCACTTGAAAATGTCTTTATTTTTATCTTCATTTCAAAGGATATTTTCAGTTAATACAAAATTCTAGATTGACAATTTTTGGTGTTTTAAGCACTTTCAAGATAACATTCATTGATTTCCGGCTTGCACTGTTTTTCATGAGAAGCCAGTGATAATTTCTATCACAGTTTCCTTATAGGCAATATGTCCTTTTTTCCTTTGGATATTTCTAAAGACTTATTTTCTTTGATTTTCAGCAACCTGATAATGATGTGTCTAGGTGTTTTTTTTGTGTGTGTGTTAATCTTTCTCGGGACCTGTTGAATTTCTTGGATCTGTGGGTTTATATTTTTCAACAAAATTAAAAATTTGGGGGCCATGATTTTTTCTGATATTTTTCTGCCCTAATCTATCTGTCCCTTCTTCTTCTATTCCTGTAATCACACAATAATGTCCTAGAGCCTACTACGGCTTTGTTTGCTTTTCTTTTTGGTCTATTTTCTCCTCATACTTTGGTCTGGAGTCTATACTGATCTATGCAATTTGCTACTCTAAAAGTAAATTTTTTATTTGAGATACTAATTTTCGTCAACTTTTTAAATTCTGCTCATGAGTCAAAATTTCTTGCTTTTTCACAAGTGTAATAACTATATGCTAGACATTGTGGATGCATCATTATTGAGAATCTGGATTATATAGTCTTACTTTAGAGAGAGTTTTGTTTTACCAGGCAGCTAATTTACAGGTAGATCAGGATGACTCTAGGGGAACATGCTTTGGGGATTTGTTATATGAATCTACAGTAAACTTCTTTCTATGGCTAGAACAGCCCTAGTTCTAAGGCATGATCTTTCTGAAGTCACAACTGAAAGCACAAGGGCATTCAGCAGGCTCTTCCCACACTGGATGGTCTGAATTCCAACATTTCTGAGCATTCTGCAACTTCTTTTAGAATCTCCATTCAGCTCAAAGTCCCACAGTAGCTGTTTTCTGCTAAGCCTTGTTGTGTCGCACATCTTCATAATAGGCCCAAGGGTGCACTGGCACTCTTTTATAAATTTGGGGGGGGGGGGGGTTTCCTCCATGCAATTCTCTCCTTCCAGGATCCCAATCCACAAATTCCAGGTGCCCCTACATCCTTTAACTCTGACCTCTGCTTCCTCTGCTAAGATAGTTTGCTGCTATCTGGACTTTACTTCTCTACACCATAATTTGGAAAAGTACCCCCAGGAAGAAGAAGTGATGAACATGAAACTCACCTCATGTGTTTTGTCTCTGCTCCCTGTGCTACCTGAGTCTAAACAGTTTTATCTTTGCTTCCAGCAAAAGGTAACATCATCATGGCCAGAACCAGAAGTTCCTAGAGCTAACTCTATTTGAAAAAGCTTTAAAATCTATTATTTTATCCTTAAAATAAACAGCATGAAAAGAACACATTAAATTCCATATGACAGATTAGCAAATTAAGAAATAGAATTTAAATAACCAGCCTCCAACCCAAAAAGATAATTAATTCAATAGTAAATATTCATCGAGCACCTACTACGGGCACACAGTAATTGACATATTGGTAGAAAGAACTCAGAAAATGTAATCTCAAACCATATTATTTCTACTGAACATCATCAATAAAGCAAATGCACTATACCAAAAAAAATCTAATGAATGAATAACCAAGAATCAATCATTTAATCCACCAAGAGTGTACCTATAGTCTCAAAAATGACTACAATTTACATTCATGATTTACTTTTTACAGCAAAGATTCCTATTTGCCATGAAAGTAATTTCATTCCTACACAGTTATGTTTTTCAATTCCCAACATATACTTAATTTTTTTCCTACTAGTAGGTACTACTTAACTGAGTCATTTCTATTTAGCTATGTCAAACTTGCTTCAGTTAACTCTTAATTGCATTTCTAATTTTTATCTGGCCAAATCAAGTATATTTTTCTGGAAAGAAAATATAATACAGTTTCTAAATGCCATCTCAGTGGTATCATACCAAAGAGCAATATAATTCCTCTGATCGTCAACAGATCAAAGTGATACATTTATATCTTACAGACTTATTCTCTTCTATCAGAATAAGCTCTTAACAGGTCATTTAGCCCAAAATATGCAAAAGGTGGCTGTAAGGAAATAGTCAATACAAATAAATGCACGTGTTTTTATGAAATAGTGCTTAAGGATGTTTTAATTTTTTTACCTTATATGTACCTAATTCCAGTGAAGAAAAAAATTATACAACAGAAAGCCGTACATTATACTTCTTTGATTGCTACACATTAACAATCTGTTCTTATTTTTAAAGTTGGGCCAAAAAATTTTGTTAAATGGTCTTCTGAAGATGGTAGATGTTAATTATATTAGCAGTTTCACTTTTAAATGCAAGCATTACTTTCTCACCCTGTTTATGATTCTTAATATAGTATTTTAGATGGCTGATTTATTACTGTTGTTCTAAACTGCTGCCCTAATTCAAGATCCTTTGCAGAAGTCCCATACCTGTAACACATCTTGGATCTTCACCCACACATCTGCCATATCATACAATTTGATTTCTTCCTGTTGAGTCAGTGGATTGCCAACAGAGTCCTGCAGGTATCCCAGGACCACAGAGTGTGCAGCAGCTACAGCATTAAATTTGTCAAACAGCAGCTCCAGCAGCTCTAGAAGTAATCTAGTTGTAAAACAAACAAACAGATAAATAAATAACACGTACACAAACACACACACATGCCAATGGATGGTTTACATTGGTCTATAAGAAAAACATCAGGTGTAGTAAAGTGAAATAACATACTTCAACATAAACAGCACAAATATCACACTTCAACAGATTTGATTTCAAACAGTGGCATATTCTATGCAACTTAAAAAAAAAAAAAAAAACTTTTCTAAGCCTCAGTTACCTTTGCTACAAAATGAAAATAATTTAAGAATTTAAAAATCAATTATAAAGTCCCTAAAGTAGCAATAGAAGCTCAGAGAATGTTTGTATCCTTTTTAATGTATTTCAGTGATTATGATTCTATCACTCTGTATTCACATAAGCAGCTTCTCCAAGGAATTCAGGCAATTTCTTCAGACAACAGCTCAGATGTTGCACGGAATATGCTATTCCCTAGCAATAAATTGGGTACTTTGGTAAGCATTCTAATCCTTTTAGTCATGGAAAGTCATGCTTACTACCATTCAAATGTATGGCCTAAGGTGCCTGAAAATAAAAATACACACCTGCCAAGCAATCTGACTTTCACTACAGGGAGCAGCTTAGGCATCCGCATTATCTCATTTATCATAGTGAGATATGCTGGACACATATTATTATATTGATTTTATATACTCAAGGACACAAAATGAGGTTGCAAGGCAGCTGGGTCTAGAACAAAAGTTGATTTCTGTGTCAGTGCATTTAGCCACCTACCTGTCGCTACCACCCTAGAATGCAGATTGTATATTTAGAGACATTATGGAGCTTTAGGCCAGGATTGCAAGGAAATTCTTCTGCCACTGGGCCAAACTGCTTCACTGATCACCCAAGTCTAGAATCGCCATTTCCTCCTCTGAACTTGTGTAGTATTTTATTCCATTTTTAAGGAACTTATCACATTTGGCTCACACATGTGGTTCAATAATTGTGGGTCGCATTTACTTACATACAAATATTTTACTGCCCTTCTCCATTATTAGTCTTTCAGGGTAGGCACTGCCTTACATGTCTCTGGTAATATTCAGGGGCACTTAGCAATGGTTAGCAATTATTTTCTTAATTAATTTACTGTGTATATCATGAAAAAGTATTAAAAACTCTTGGGTTTTGAGTTTTATTGTATATTATACAGCTCTCAGTTCAGAGCTCCTGAACAGACTGATAAACCTACCCGCAAAGTACAAAGAAATAACAAAAAAGCTTGACAGAATGCCAGTTAACAAGATGGTATTGCCATAAATAATAGAACGTACTATAATCTCGTCAAAATGTTTAGCATATTATTTATTATTATGGCTTCTTTACTGCCCAGTTATTGTAATTAGTATGTCAACATGACGGACCATAACTATCTTATGATAAAATCCTAACATATATTTGACATTATAATTTATGTGAGAAAGAATCAGCAGAAGTTATGTAGTACTGCCAGTCTAAGACACACATACTTAAACTAGAAATTACACATTGTGTTATAAGGAGGAGCCACTCTACCTTTTGACTGACAATTTTAAAAGTCATTTTTCATATTTATACTCATATTTCTAAAAAAGTTCCCCTTTCTCATCTCTCATATTTCTAAAAAAGTGTTATTGGAGAGCTGCCCAAATATCAGCAGAGAAATGAACAAAATACAGGAAGATATATCTAGCCAGGATAGCTGAAATAGTTAATTCATTGCTGGGAAATAACTGTAATAATAATAATAATAGTAACAAACTGGTACCTGGCATTACATATAATAAATATCCAGTTAAGAGAAGATTCTACTTTTCAAATAAAGATTATGGTAAACATATAAGACAGTGGTTCCCAAATATGAATCTGCAGATCATATCTATTTTGCAGTTATGGACAGCAAAATAAGAAAAATAAAAACAATATGTTGACTTTTTGTTAAGTTAAATTTATTTAATTTTGTATTTTTAGTACTCTCAGCAGAGAAATCTCAGTTATTTTGTCATAATGGTAGTTATATTGCCAGATAACCTAACTTGACAAAATTAAGATTAATGACCATATGTTATACTCAACATTTTTTGAAAGCACATTGATCCATGACATTCAGAAGCCTGAAGCACAGTGGTGTGCAACATCCCAGTGGCTTCAAGTTCTAGGTCCTGGACTGTGACCTAAGATTAAAGTAGAAAACAAGGGAAGAGAACTGGCTCCTCTAAATGAAGGGGTGCTGCTGTCTTGTTATTTTAGGGCCCCTAAACTCCGTGACTGCACACCTTATCTGTCAGTTAAGGAGAACAGCAGGTAGACAATGCTCTAACAGACCATGCTCCATTTAGAAAAGATACCAGTGGGCAAATGAAGTGTAAGATGAGATTCACAGTATCCAGCAACTTCATGGAAAGAGCAATCCTGCAAACATAGGGCCAGCTTCAGTTACTGCTGGAGGTCCAAGGTCAAGATAGGCCTGCCCTACAGAGTGGCAATCATAGCCTAGGACACACAGGTGGGACCTAGGAAGACACAGGCCAGACATGGTGACTGTCTATTGGCAGTTCTACCTATGTGAGCCACCTACCCACTTCAATGGGAGGGAAGCTGGCTGCTGCCTTACCACAATCATGCAATATTCATAAAACTGACATTAAAATTATGATATTAAAATTAAAAACATTTCTGTCCCAGATGATACCTTCAAGAAAGTGAAAAGGCAATCCATGATATCAAAGTAAAGATTTTCAAATCACACAGGTCCTGATAAAAGACTGGTAACTAGAATACCTAAAAACTCATAACTTGTAATAAAAACAACAAAATTTTAAACTGGACAAAGTTGAATATGCATTGCTGCAAAAATAACTGCAAATATATATATGTGTGTGTGTGTGTTTGTATATATATATACATATATATATATATATGAATCGCTAATAAGCAACAAAAAGATTCTCAACATTAGCCATCAGTGAAATGCTAATCAAATCAAAATGAGATAGCACTCTGATATACCAGATGGCTATAATCAAAAAGACAAAAAATGTTGGTGAGATTGTAGAAAAATTAGAACTTTCATACAAGGCTGGTAGGAATAGAAAATGGTACTGCCACTGTGGAAAACAGTTTGGCAGTTCCTCAAAACATTATAGCAGAGTTACCATATGGACAAAGTGATTTCATTCCTAGGTATACATTCAAGAAAAATGAAAACATATGTGCACACAAAAATTGTACACAAATGTTCATAGCAGCATCACTCATACTAGCCAAAAGGTAGAAGCGATCCTAAGGACCACCAACTAATGAATGAATAAACAAAATGTAGTGTATAAAGAATATTATTCAGTCACAAAAAGGAACAAAATACTGCTATATGACACAACTGGAGCAAACCTTGAAAATACTACGCTAAGTGGAAAAGGTCCAAAAGACCACATGTTGCATAATTTTATTTATATGAAATACCCAGTATCAAAAAAATTGTAGAAACAAATAATTCATTAGTAATTACTTGGAGTAGGAGGGATCTGACTGATGAAGTATAAGGGATTGGGGGGCACAACAACATACTAGAACTAAATAGTGCTGACAGTTGCAAAATCTTGTGAATATACTAAAAAAACACTGAGTTACATATTTTCAATGTGGTGATTGTATGGTAGGCAAAGTATACTCAACCCGTTTAAAAAGTTTTTTTTTTTAAACAGTAGCTGTGGCTGAGTGAGGACAGAGAGGGTCCAACATCTCTCCTGTGGTGAAGAGAAAACTCACAGAACAGCAGAAGTCTATGCCTTTGAATTCTTAGTACTGTCAGGACATTAACTTCTCCCTTTTGGTACATTTGGCTTTTGACTGTTTCTCCTCCTTACATAAAAAACGTATAAGAAATCAAAGACTTCCATTCTTTCCTGGCACTGATGCTTCTTAAACCTTTAATTATGGGGACCAGGGCGGGGGAGGGGGGCATTCTCTCAACTTCTCCACGTGTCTCCATCCATAAAACCAAAGAATTAGTCCCTGTTCTAGGCACCTCAAAATACTGCCAGAAAAATAAATTTAAAAAAGAACAGAACTAGTTGAGATAATGGTGTGATATTAGAGAAAAGCAGCAGGTTCAGAATTCCTTTGCCTGGGATTCTGGCTTGAGCAACCTTTCCTGGGAGGGAGTGAAGCAGGGAACAGTAAGGTCAAGATAGAAATTTGGAAGAGGAATGTTGGGTTTAATCCTGGGTATGTTAACTTTAAGCTGTGGTGCCCTTAGGTACTTGGGTATGCAAGTCAGGAGCTCAGGAGAGAGACTGATACTGGAAATGGTTAAAGTATAAATATTTGAGAGGATGAGATCACTCAGAGATAATATGCAGAGTAAGAAAAGCAAGCAAGGACAGAAGCAGCACTGCAGGAGAGAGCAGCTAGGGAGGAAGAAGGAAGCCAGAGGAAATCTGAAGACGAAGGAGAAGAGGGTATCAGCAGAGTCAAGGTCTACACAGAAGTCAGCTACGGGAGGAAGAAAGGTGCAACTCACAGGTCTCCAGGGACTCGGCAAGTAAAGGCTCCAGAGGAGCTTTGGAAGCTGAGGAGTGAACGGCTAGTTGAGAAAAAGAAACAAAGTCAATCACAGGCTTTGCAAAGGCGCACTGTTCCTCACCAGCACGGGCACCTTAAAAAAGGCCAAGTAAGAAGATGCTCCCCCAATGCATCAAAGAATAAAAGATATTAGGAATCACCCACATAAACAGGACACAAATCCACACTAGTCTGGTCCAAGTTAAAGCCACCAGAAATAAACTGAAATATGTCATTAACATTCATATACACTCTCCAACTGGCCACACGACACAAGATGGTGAAAACAAGAGTTTGCCTTTAGCTGCAGGGCACCCAGGATTAACTAAATACAAAAGCCCCACTAAAACTGTTCACCCCCACTCTACTGTGAAACATTAAATAAGAAATAAAACATTATATTGCAGTTAGCTCAGCTGCTTAAATCCAGTTTAGATCAAGGTTTTCACCACTGATCTAAAAGACAATACAGCAGGCAAGATTATTAAATTACCTGACAATTCCTTAAGCTGAATTGAATTAGGAAAGGCCTCTTGTCCAGAATAGGCCTAAGAACCTTAGCACTTTGGATTTCAATTAACTGAAATTTCTACCCTTCAGAAAAAAATAACACATACACAGTCCCCTCTCACAGGTTAATTCTAGAGACATGAAACAGTACACAATAACATGCAACAAAGCACCACAGAAGTAAATATTAGTCCTGGGATAGAAAAACGGTTATAAGGGTAGTATTATAAAGCACTGGCTTTAGAAACCTGGACTTGAATACCAGCTCTCTGCAAAACAGCCCTAGGACTTTCAATACATGTTGGGATTAAAATCTAAAGTTCCTCAGTCACAATTCCCTACTCACAAAGTGACTGTGAGTGTTATATGCAAAAGACATATGCAAACGTACACTTTTTAAAAGACCTAAAAGTAACAATAGATTTCAGAAAGTATTATTTTTAAAGACTGTATTTTAATTCATTGTACACAAATGGGGTACAACATTTCTTCGTTTCTATGGTTGTGCACGATGTAGATTCATATCATTTGTGTAATCATACATGTACATAGGGTAATGATGTCTGTCTCATTCCACCATTTTTCATACCCCCTACCTCTCATTTCCCTCTACGTAATCTAAAGTTCCCCCATTCTTCTCTCACCCCACCTCCATTATGTATCATCATCCACTTATCAGGGAAAACATTTGACCTTTGGTTTTTTGGGGATTGTCTTATTTCACTTAGCATGATATTCTCCAATTCCATCCATTTATCTGCAAATACCATAATATTCTTCTTCTTTATGGCTGAATAATATTCCATTGTGTGTATATACCATATTCATCTGTTGAAGGGCATTTAGGTTGTTTCCACAATCTAGCTATTGTGAATTGAGCTGCTATAAACATCGATACATCTGTGTTATTGTAGTATGCTAATTTCAGAAAGTTTAACAGCTACCATCTAGAGGGAAAAAGGGAAAATGAGCATTATCCAAGATGTTCCTAGGCCCAGCTGCATCTCTGTCCTTCCCACAGCTTGGTTAGTAAAATCCTGCTTATACCTCATAACACACAGTTATAAAAACCCTGCATGACTGATGTGATCCAACAATATGTACAATCACAAAATGAGAAATTATATTCCATTTATGTATGATCTATCAAAATGTAAAAATGCATTCTGTCATGTACAACTAATTAGAACAAATTAAAAATTTAATAAAAAACCATCTTGGATTAAAATAGTAGAATTTGGATCTCTGTGTTCCTATGAAGTCCTTTCAAACAAAAACAGATCATTACGATGATATCAGGGAAGGAACAAAACAGTGGTGTGCATAGTCCCCTAGACCAGAAGGTGAGGAGAGAGTCCCTAATTCATGCTGCTTTGTAGCCACAGCTTTCTGCCAACACATGGCCCAATGTATACAATGGAGAAAATACTTAAATTCCATGGGCACCTGAGTTCATGAGTAAAAGAGTGAGCAAGGTAGCATGGAAGTATTAGGAAAGATATGGGGGTCGAGATGCAACCTGGGGCCCTGCCTCTTATGGGACAGGCAGCTAAAGCTGTCACAATACAGGGGACCCTAAGGAAGTAAAGCCAAAACGAGGTGATGATAGAGACAACACTGAAGACTACGACCCTGACAAATGCGGACACCGGCAGTGATGAGTACAGTGACAACAGCCACTTTTTAATTGCTCTCAACATGCCAGGTGCTGCGTTATAAGTGCTTTATCTGAATTACCTCATTTAATCCTCATGACTTATGAGGAAGATAATACTTTCATCTCCATTTTATGGACAAAGAAACTAAAGCTCAGAGACAAGAAGAGAACCAGGACTCAATTTTACAGAATGTCCCTTTTTAAGGCTGTTAGAAAATAAAGAATTAAGAAAACTTAAAGACAAGAGATCAGAGGGCTATCGGTACGGTGTAGTATGCCTCGACCTTCTTACTACAAGCAGGTCATCACACCGGGTCTACTAATAAATCATCTCTTGCTAATAAATGTTTGGCTGAATCCAGTAGGTCCTCTTTAGTCCCTTTTTGGCCTCGTGCGTGCCGGCAAGCGCTCTGCCTCTGAGCTCCATCCCCAGCCCACTTTGGTCTTTAATCAGGAAGGTGTAAACTGTGTCCCCTGGCCACTCCCTGTTCATCAAGCCCTGTCTTCCACTGGCCTAACAACCCAGACACTTCTGTTTTCCTCCCAACTCTCCAGTTGCTCCTTCTCAAGAACTTCATTCTTCACCAGTTCCTTATGTGCTGGGAATTCTCCAGCCTTGTTTCCTCCAGGTGAGCTCATCCTTCAGGATGTCTTCATTTCCACCCACCAGTGCCTCCAAACATGTCTCCTGGGAAGATCACTCTCCCGGGCTGCAGCCCCCACACATAACATGACTTCAGTGGAACACTTCATATCCTTCCCTGCTTCTCCCTGTTCCCTGCAGCAGTGATTGGTACATGTACCCCAGCACACAATCCTCACCTTCCCTTCTCCCTCATACCCATCTGAGCCCCCTTTTTCTACCTCTTCACTGTCTCTCCAATGGGCCTGCTTCTTGCCATTGCCACTGTTATCCTGCTAGAGTTGGCCTTATCATCTCTTCCCAGAGTCATTAAAACAACCCTCAACCCAGTGTCTTTTCCTCCAGTCCTTGACTCCTCCCCACCAGACTGTCAACTGTTTCTGACTGACTTAGGTCTGTCCGCATTCCAGCATGTGACAGAATAGGCAGCATAGGACGGGCAATGAAAGAGTATTTATTGAATGAAGGGATAAAAAATGAACTCCAGCACAAGGGGAAAGACTCGATGTACAAGCTAAAGAAATAAGTGCTGATTATAATCTCTCATAATAAAAAAAAATTTTACACAAAACTATGTTCTCAAAAAGGTAACCTTATCAACCTAAACATGAGAACACACAGAAGTATAGCTACCAGCTGAAAGACACGCTTCACAGCTGACTTTGAAATACCACTGTAAAATGTATTTTATGTAAAAAAAAAAAAGTACAAAAGTGTTAAGATTTGAAAAAAGTACTTGCTCTTTAAACACACATCAATTACCTAGCAGGTTTTATAAACGGCCATGAATAAAACATTATTTACTCTCCCATATCTTCTACCAACTTCCTAACTGCAGCCATCCTACAAATCTCAAGTGCCACCATGAAGACAGAAGGCTAAGAAGGGAACGTTAAGAATGGTCACATGCACACAGCAAGATGTGTGTATGGTATAACTTACATCATCAAGCTGTGAAAAATGTTCAATATTTAAGGTGAGCTAAAGACTATCTGAATCTAAATTTAACATCCAGGGAACCTTGAATTAGTCATTTGGCTGGAAAACCCATGTCTGCAGCCAAGGAGCTACCTCCCTTGGTCATGAAGCAAAGACGTACACAAGTAGAAAAGCAGTTCTGTTCTATTTATCTGCTGAGACCTTAATGCCAGGGTGTTACATTTTCCCACTGACAGACAAAGGTATAACAGAATATGTATTTCCCTATTGCTATGCTCTAAAAGGTAAGAAAGTACAAAACTTAGACTTCATATGTTATATGACAAATTGAAAGAAATCAATGATATCAAAATGGTCTTCATTTTTCCTGCCTATGCTTACATACTGATTTTCATAACAAGTTCAGCTGATCTAGTATCTTTCTTTTCAAACAAGACATAAACTCCAATTAATCTTCAAGGTCATCTAAAACCTACTTTTTTTAAGAACAGAGATAAGCTTTAGCACTTATTAATAACAAACTTCATGTAAAAGAAGTTACTATTTGAAGAATGCTGACTAATTCTCCATCTGCAGTATGAAAAGAACAGGAAAAAAATTATTAGCAATACAGAATGAAACACAGTAAAAATAACATGAACACTGCACTGGGTCCTGGCTCCAGTCAATTCTTTCCTGAGTCACTTCTCTCCTTGCCAAGTCAGGCTTCTGAATTCTGGAGAGATGACCTGGAATAAACTTCTATTTTCTGATGTGTGGCAAATTAGTGATTAAAATTAGAAAATAAATCAAGGACTTCTTTCCTTGAGTTTAAGTACAGTGTTATCCTTTTAAAAGTCTTTTTCTCATTTTGAAAACAGTATTTCAACGGTGTGAAACATTTAAAAATTATCTATAAATCCACTTTCCAGAGATAACAAAAGATCTTAGATGCATATTCTTAGTACTTTGTTGCATATTACACTTAAAATGAACGTCAAAGCCACTAGAGGAATTGTTTAGGTAACTAAGTTTGAGTCTCAGGTGAGCTAATTAGGATCCATTTATTCTGTGGCTGTTGATCAAACTTGTTAACATGTCCAGTTATCTCTGAGACGCCTGCCATTGATCACAATGGGAGGTATGGGCAAAAGAATGGATATGTCAGTACAAACACTGCCTTTTCCTGAGGGAAAAACCAAGTCCAGGAAATGAGCTAGAAACAACATCTTCATACCAACCAAACAGCAAATTTCTATATGGTGAAAAGAGACTACTTTTAATCTTAATTCTCCACCAACAAGTTTTGTGAACTATCAAATTATTTTGGCTTTCATATTTCTTTGGATTAATATTAATGCCCCTGTATTGAGACCAGCAGTGAGATTCACTTAGGTGAGATACCAGAGGGCAGTCTGCTTTGCAAAGCATGAATGCTATAAAACTGACGGCAAAATTCTGTAATGTTCATGATATTATAAAGACTGTTCTAGAATTCGAGCATGCATAAGAAACATCTAACACAGAGTTCTGTGGTCCATGTACACAGAAATTCCAATTTAATACCCCCCCGCCCCATGGGGACAACTTGTATTTCTACCTCTTAAGTAACACTAGTGCTATGGATCCTTAGATGCCACTGTGAGTAGAACTAGACTTAAGGAAAATGATAATAATAATTCACTTTCTCTAATAAAAAAAAATACACACACACAATCTTCACATCTTAGAACTCATTTGTTAAAATACTTTTTTATATACACACACTTCACCTTTATTGAGATATAATTCACATGCACTATATTTCAACCATTTAAAGTGTACAATTCAATGTTTTTTGTATTCTGACACCATCACCATCAGTTTTAGGACATTTTCATCACTCCCCACAAAAGAAATCCTGAACCCAGCAGTAGTTCTTGAACATTTATTACGTACCCAGACCTAACTCTGGCTAAAAACATAAAGTTAATCCCCCTCTTACAAATTCATAGTCCAATCTGATTGGAGATTATACCCTAAGGGGATGGGCCAGGAGAAAGAGGAGCCCAGCTAATAAGATATACAACCTGAGACACCCGACAGGGCTTTAATCATGTCTGACACCACCCCTCTACGTCACCAAGTGAAGAATTTCAACTGACACAAGTTCCTTGGTTTTTGTAATGAAGAGATCCAGTGTCGGTTTAAACTTGGATTACCTTTTACATGATGGCACTAACAAGTGCACAGAAAATAGCAAGAAGGAAGGCAGCTCCTACTATCTGCCAAAAAGAGATGATGTGATGCAGCATGAAGGGTAACATCTACATAAAGTCACCACGACCCATGAAATAGACTTTATCTATTATTCCCTTAACTGGTCCCTTCTCTAGTTTGAACCTGCTGTAGTATGTAAAGTGAAATAAACTGAGAGCAGATTTTTAAACTTTTCAAGTATAAAACAAAGATTTAAGAAATGTCATAGTTCTGGACTATTCAACCAAGAGCCCTTTTTCTGTAGCCCATAAAAAGAACAATCTTCAGTGAGAAAGATAGCTATCTAACTTCATGTTTACCAAATCACTATGAACATTATTTACATTACTAATTCACCTCATATGTTACAGCACTATTATCAATTAGTTTAGGCAAGTCTTACAAGAAAGTATGTAGACTTGGACTTGCATGGTAATGAACTGTGTACCTTAGTTATTAACAATTAGGGTAATAAGTCCCATATGTGAAAGAATTCCTTTCATTTGTTTTAAAAATATTTCAGTGAAGCGGTGGGGGGATGTATTTGAATTAAGGAAGACTGGGATTTCTTCTATATGTCCCTGGTTCATCCTATTTGTACCCTTCAATATTTAATGGTTGGGTGTATTTAAAGCATGTTCTCACTGATACGTGTAATCAAAAGTAGAGATTTAATCAAATGGAATCATAATCACTGAAGTTAAATTTACTTGCTTCCCGCTTGCTTTGATTCGAATTAACTACTCATCTAAATTACATCGAGGCCCTTCCTGATTCCAAGCATGTCCAGGTGCTACTTGCAGCGCTTGGGAATGGCTACAAGAAACCACAAGGACAAATGCCTGACCTTGCTTCAAAGCTGCTCTTAAATGACTTTTCTGTAAAATAAAATGACCAATTTCTACCAAGTCCTGCATTTCAGATACTTGGGAGAAGAGTAACTAAATTAGAAAGAAGAGATGAAAGGAAATGCCACTTATTTGAAAAAAAAAAAAAACACATGTCTGACTCTGGCCACAGTCTAAAAGAGATCCTAAGAAATATTCCATTTACTTCTCTTACCATAAACACTACATATATAGTTGCGGACTGAGCCTTTAGACTTCCTCATAGATAAAAACCGTTTAATGAAAATGCTCTGTTACATCAGTATGCCCTTCTACTGAGTTATGGACTCCAAATTTTAAAAATATTTTAAAAGCATATTTTTTTCAAATTTTAGAGCAACAATTCTATGGATTTCTGAAAACCTATAACCTTCACAGGCTGAGAAACCAGAGGAAAAAGTTTTAGGAAATGAGGCAAATATCAACCTTGAAAAGAGCCATGACTATAAAGTAAATGATTCAGTGTTAGAATTATTCAGCAATCATGCAGCTAACCCTGACAAGCAATTACATGACAGATACACTGGCAGAGAAAGGAAAGGGATGTACAATCCATTATAATACAGTGTAATAACTGTCATATCTGATTAAAAACTGTGTGCCCCTCCTTCAGATTCCAGATGTTCCAAAGATACACAGTAGCACCCCCGCCCAAACCCACCACAGTTTTGCTTTATGTGGTTGTTACCCACTGTCAACTATGGTCCTAAAGTATTAAATGGAAAATTCCAGAAAAAAACAATTCAAATATTTAAATCATGTGCCATTAGGATTAGCATATCCACTCTGTATACATTAGCTGCCCAGCAGCTATCTCAGTTCTCAGACCACCTATCATGGATGCTCATCCAAGTAAGCTTAGCAAGTAGCCTAAGGCCCTGTCACCAGCCTGTCATCCACCTCACTTTACCTCATCCTATAGGCACTGTATCACCTCATGTGGTCACAAGAAGGTGAGCATAAAACAACAAGGTATTTTGAGAGAATGAGCACATTCAAAAGGAATGACCACATTCACATAACTTTTTGTGAATTTTGTGAATTTTGGGAGAAGTATATTGTTATATTTTTTTCTATTTTATTAGCTATTGTTTATCTCTTATTGTGCCTAATTTATAAATTAAACTTTATCATAAATATGCATGTGTAGGTTTCAGGCATCCAATAGGGGTCTCGGTATCCCCATAGATGACAGGATATTACTGTAAATACAGAAGTTCCCCAACTTATAATGGCTTACAACCTATAAACAATGGTGCAAAAACAACATGCATTCAGTGGAAACCATCCTTCAAATTTCAAATTTTGTTCTTTTCCTGTTCTACCTTTTAAAGGCAGGACAACAATCTGTTGTGATGCTGGGCAGTGGCAGTCAGCCACAACTCCCATTAGCCACACAACTATAAGCATAACAACTGATACTACACAGTGCACTATGTTACCTAGTTATGATGTTCAGTAGGTTAAATGCATTTTCGACATGACATTTTTCAATTTACAATGGATTTACTGACATACACCAACACCTTAAGTCAAGGAACATCTGCATTAAAAATGAGACTATTTACATATTAAAAGAAAGTCTGAAAATGTTTATTTATAATTTAAGAATGGAGAAGACCTAAGTTTGACATACAATCCACAAGTCATAATTATAAGAAAATCTTAATAAACAGTGCCTCATAAAAATAAAACTAATGTCTACATGGCCAGAAACATCACAAAGTCAAAGCAAAACAAACTATGGGAAAGTTGTGAAATAAATTCTAAAGAATTGATTTCCTAAATATATAAAGAGTTTCTGCAAATCAATAAAAGTCACAGTAGAGAACAGATAATTTATCAAAAAAGAAATAAACACTACTTGAAGTTTATATTTTTCAAAACATCAAACACCAAAAAATGAAGGTAATAGCATAGCAAATCACACTGTACCCAAAACCTTGCTTCATTATCATTTTCATGGCTTGTTTTATCTGTATCTTCACCTGCTCTCAATCCAGCTTACTTTCAAACAGTATTAACCCACACATTACAACAAAATTTTTTAGACAAATGAAAAGTTAACTTACTCAAAAAAATACAACTCTAAACTACATTGGAAATACCAGTTTTCACCTTGGAGATTGGCAAAGATAAAAATATTTGATGATATAATCTGTTGTTAAAGGAATACAGGAGCACTCAAACATTACCCATGACATGAAAAATCGCTATCATCTCGAAGAAAAGCATACTTGGCAGTATGCTTTTCATCAAAATTTAATCAACCACATAGGTCAGCAAAAACTGTGAAAATGGCATATTGAGATACTGGCCACTCTCCTCACATCTTGTGTGTCAATGCCATATTAATTGCACAACTAGAAGGAAAAATGGTAGGAGCTAACAAATGAATGGAACCTTCCAACTGTAACTATTATAAAATGCTGCCTTACTTTATTATCAAAGTAATAAAAGCAACTTCCTAACACCCACTACCCATATTAAATAGCATAGCCAGAGTCATATGCTTTTCCAGGGGCTTGCAAACACCCACCTACCCACACTAGACAGCATACCCAGAGTCATATACTGTTGTGGCACACTTTGTATTCTATAGCTTTGATCTGAGGGTTCTCTGAGTAATGCCTTTCTTCCCCTTTAAACCCCATGAAGACAAGAACCATGTTTGATTTGTTTGACACTTTAGTCCAGTGTCTGGTTCACGGTAGATACTTACTATGCAGAATTCATTTTTTCATTCAACAAAAATTTGTTATAGGTCAGGTGGACACTGTGTTAGATTGTGCAGGTATGGTACTGAAAGAGGTACACTAGTTCTCTCTAGGGGCAGCTGAAAAAACAACCACACACACAGAGATACATTTATCATTAAAAAACAAAAACTTAGATGTCCAGTTGGCCTACAAATAGGTATTACATTTTCCACACTAAAATTAAATTTTATAGTCATTCAAATCCCAAGGGCATTTTCATTTGTAATGATTTCTTCTGATTAAAATATCTTGAGTATTAATTTAATTTTAAGTAACAAATATATTTTTCAGTATAACTTAATATATATTATAAACTATGGGAAAGAATAAAACCTATAGCCTTGCTACCCAAACACAATTACTTTAAGAATTAAAGTATTTCTTTCCTGTGTTTTCCATGAACTTTCTTCCATGCCACAGTGAGCACAAAACATGTAATTTTCTCTGCTTTTCATAGCTGACATTTAATCTTCCTTCTTCATAATAGAGGTCAGTGGATATTACAAAATGATCTCCCTGGCAGCCATGGCTCCAACTCATTCAATTCTTTCTGCCACTTTTAAGACCAACAGGTTTACCAAAGTGGAGCGTGCCTTCAGCATCTCCCCATGCAATGATCTGTGTGTGTGTGTGTGTGTGTTACTGGGGATTGAACCCCGGACTGTGCACATGTTAGGTAAGCACTCTAGAACTGTGCTACATCCTCAGCCCTTTTTATTTTCAGACGGGTCTCATTAAATTGCCCAGACTAGCTTGAACTTGAAATTCTCCAAAGTAGCTGGGATTACAGGTGTGTACCACACCCAGCCTCTGCAATGAATTTGTGCCTTCACATGTTAAGCAGGAAAATAGATGGACTGGTTAGTAGCTTTAAACTAGATAGTCATTCTCTTTTCCCACATTCTTTTCTCTTCCTATTCTTAACAAGATTTCACACCTTTGAGAAAGATTTTCCTTCCATCTCTCCTCCTGATTCTTCTTACTTGCTAAATATTACAGAACTTTCAGCTTCTTTGCCACAGAAAAAAAAAGATATGAAAATACTCATGTAATACATTTTGGGAAAGAATCAACAATTTAAGAAACTGGTTCTGAACTCCAGATGCTGCTGGCCACATTTGCCATCTGAAGGTGAAGACACCACCTGCTCTTCTGGGAAAATAATGGGTGGCAGGTGGCTCTGGTAGGTTAGCAAAAGCACATATTACCCTAATGTTTATCAAGCCAGCGATAAGAGTAGTTGAATACATTCCTTTAATAGTAGGTGGAGGCATACAGTCACCAATAGATTACGAATGAACAAAAAAGATATTTCTCCTATAAAGAGACAACAGATAGCTTGGGAGATAAAAAATAAAATACAATACTAAATGGGTCACCAAAGTGATGTTTAAAACTGGCTGAGGAAGTATTCTGGCTCTGTAGGAATTAAAGCTCGACGGAACTCACTAGCCTGGTTCCTTCCACATTTCTAGCAAAATAGCACACAACATTAATTCTCTCTACATAAAGACAAATGAAAACAGGCCTGCAGTGCCTCACAACCAGAATATATTTAACAAGATGAGGAGGAACAATGAAATTTTTAGGGAAAGTTACAGTACCGGTGTCCTCCTTCAGAGAAGCATTTACATATTAATGTTCTGGAACGGGCCATTTCATGGGGAGGGGGGAGCAAGAGAATATGCATGTTGGAGAGGCATCACCGTTCTTTTTATGCTATGCACCAGCTTTCTTTAGGAAAAACAGATTCTTATATCTTGAATAGTAAAACAATGATACAATGAAGATGATGATGATAATGATACCAAGTACTGTGATTTTACTTTTCTCTGAAATAAATGCCTCCCTAATGAAGTTCTACACACACAAAGCACCATGCAAGCTTCAAGGGATAATTTGACAATATCCTTTCTAAAATTCCAATCCTCTAGAAGCAACAATGCTAATCACTTTTGAATGATTGTGATTAATTCAAGGGAATTAATTCCTGAGGAGTTTTAAAGCATTTAATAGCACACAAGTACCAAAGACTAGCTCAAAATTATCAGTCATTTGGAATCCCAGCCCAAGAATTTAATCTTTGATCTCCTAACAAAGTGATTCATCCCAAATATTTGCTTTTTCTGTAATTTTTATCTCATAACAAAGAATTTGAGCCTAAAATTTTTAAAAATTGTATGTTTATAAAATGGGATTATATTATAGATAAGAAGCTGAGGAAAGCAGCCTATTCGGTCCAACATACCCTGCCTACAAAAGACTTTTAAAATCCTGACAAAAAAATGAAACTTAGAGGAGGGGAAAACGTTCTGCTGACTCATTCCTCATAGAGAAACATTTAGTATTTCCTGGGGCAGTGAGCTCAATTTCTACTTCTAATGCTGTAATTTCCACTCGTGAATTCTGGAAAGGACTGAGGCAATGGAAGAGGAAGAGGTCAAAACCCTTTGAAAGATACGATGATTTTAAGGGTACTGTAATGAGATCTGCAGAAAAGTTATTGATCTGTGCCCTTTTGCTTTACTTCCAGTATTTATTATCGTAATGCTATTTCCCTATGAAAGTTCAGCATATTTGTCTAGGGACTTACAGCAACTGGGTAAATAACAAACCAGAATTTTAGAGTATTCATTAGTAAGGAGTCAAAAGGTGTTCATGGAAATCCAGGCACCAGGCAAAGAAAAAAAAAGTTCAATTCAGAACCATTTCCTGGTTTCTCTGGATCATGACAAGAGTGATCAAAGACATGAAAACAAAAAGGCACCAGTCATAAATAAACAGGTGTGTTCATACACACAGGGAGGAATTCAGCATGCTTACTGGGGCTATTCCTCTAAACACCACCCTACATAACCTTGGCTACAGCAAACAACCCTGGAAAACAGATCACAAAGCCAGATCACAAAGCCAGATCTGCTTTCCATCAACAATTTGCTCTGAAACATTCTGTGACAGAAGAGGGTTAGACAACAGTTTTTTCTACCCATCAAGTACTTATGAAGTTCACAAGGGAATTATTTTTTGAAGACTTCTGAGGTGCAATTAAAATCAATGTTATTTAGACACCCAAAAAAAAAAAAAAAATAGAAAATAGAGTATAAATTTTTCCACAAAAATAAAATGTCCAAGGAAGTCTATACTAAATGAGCTATTATTATTTATCCCTAAATCTGTTTAACTTCTTTTAAAAAAAATTTTAAATCGCTCTGTACGAAGAGCAGAATTTCCCTAATAGCATGTCGATAAGACGATGACCCCTCTACACAATGCCACCTCCCAGGGGCTCTCACCATGAGCAAACAAAAAAACAGGCTCTCGAACTTCTCTTCTCAGGTGAGTGTCATGTCCACTCGCCTTTCCGCTCCATGCCAAATGCCTGCCTGGTATATGTGGGAGTTTGGGGGTAGAAGTAGGGGAAGAAGGGCTGGGGTCGTGGCTCAGCAGTAGAGCGCTTGCTAGCATGTGTGAGGCCCTGGGTTCAATCCTCAGCACCACATTAAAAAAAATAAAATAAAATGAAGGTATTGTGTCTGCAACTAAAAAAAAATTTTTTTAAGAATTAAAAAAAAAAGCAGTAGTAGAAGTCCCTTTATAGAGAATCATCAATTTCCAGGAAAGCCTCAATTTCAAACATTATCAGATGACAATGGTGGATTATGCCCTAAAATCTGGTTTAGCAAACATGATCACATGGTATATGATAGTCACAGAGTTAGGATCACAATATAATCTCCATATTCTCTGTAGGAAACAAAAGTTATGAAATCCAAATTCTACTTGTTTTAAGTAAATATAGAGATTCCTGAGACTTGATTTGCCTATTGACCAATATCACCAAATGTTAAAAAAGAATTCCTGAGGCAGCAGAAGACCATAGACTTTAGAATCAAATGGATTTGTAATTTGACTCTACAATTAGCCACCTGTGCTATAAACTTAGGCTAATTACTCAATCTCTGAGCCCCAGTTCTCTTAACTATGAGTAAGTAATAACTAGTTTACAGCTACAGTGAGAATTAAATGAGATAATATATATATATAAATCACCTTGAAAACTGCTTAGTACCTACTACATGTTCAATACCACGTATGTTCTTTCATTCAATTTCTTTATTCACTCGTTGTCTTTGAATATAAACAATCTTTGTTTTAGATGTCTGTACTTTCATTTAAAGTACGTGAACAAGAACAATATGACTTAAAATTTCTCAACATTAAAAACTAGATAGCTAAAATATGTCTAGTCAAGCTGTTTTTACCTGTGTTTGTATGAGATATAGTATCCCAAGTTTAAGAAAATAACATCAAGAAAAGTTACTTATGCTGTACCCTAGAAAATACACAATAAATAAGAGTCATCAAAAACACAAACTGTACCCACGTCTACCTTGGCTGGTTCTCCACAGTGAGGTTCTCTGTCCTCTGATAGCCACTGTCCGCCACCTGGGTGGTGGACCTCTTCACGATTTGCTTTAACTCCTGCTCCAAGCGCTCCTTGATGGCCTTAACGGTCTCTGGTACCTTCTTCAGTTTGGCCAGCCCCTTGATGAGGATACCCATGAAAAGGGTGCTGTTTTCCTCTGGATCCAATTCCAAGTCCTCTTTGAGGTCCTGCAAGTTTATCTCCCTCACTGCAAAATAAACAATGATAATGATAATAATAGCTAATAATTTTATACTATATAATCTCAAAACAGAGGTCAAATAAATGGAATTACTCCTTTGATTACTTCCTTAAAGGAATCAAAGATTTTTGTTATTGCTGTTGTTTTGATTGGTTGGTTGGTTTTGGTTTTTGTTTTTTGTGGGGGTTTTGGTTTTTGGTTTTTGGGGTTTTATTTTTTTTTTTGGTACTGGGGATTGAGCCCAGAGGCTTTTTTCTTTTTTTAAACATATGGTGTTTGCTGTAGTTGTTTTTTATTTTGAGACAGGGTCTCGCTTAGTTGCTGAGGCTGCTGTCAAATTTGCAAGCCTCCTATCTCAGCCTCCCGAGTCACTGGGATTACAGGTATGCATCACCATGCCCAGCTCAAAGATGTTTTTCAATCAAATGAATTTATATAATAAGTATTCAAAAGTCTCAAAATGATACTTATATTCCTCAAATCATATCCAATAGTTAATAACAAGAGGTAGAAGCAATTAAAAATGAATATGCAAATCTCCATAGGAAGTTTTTCATAGTTAACTTCTGACATGCATCCATTGATATTTAACAGGCACCAGTTGTTTATAAAACGCCATATATGCTGCTGCAGGAGAATTCTAAAAAGACAGATCCCAGGCTCAAGTTCCTATTCATTGGTCAGAAGTGATAAGCAGCAGGAGTAAAAGATATTATAAATTAATGTAAGGGAGTTAAAACTATAACAAATGAAAAAGACATCTGGAGAAACAAAGGCAAGATGATATGAACAAGTGAGACAAGATTTCAAGGAAAAAGAGTAATGAAGATATATCAAATAAATACAAAAGAAAATCTCCTATTATTCTTTAAAGAGTTGTCTGGAATAACACTGTCTACTGAAGAGAGACACTGCTAATAATCCATAGTAATCTTTTGAGACATAATATTGTAGGTCAAAACCCTCTACGGATCTTGAGACTACAGCCTTCATCCAAATCAGCTGGTTTTGAAAATAAGAAATACCCTGAAACCTGTAGGTAGCTGAAGAGAAGGATTATTCAGAGATCTGTGACCTCTGTATCCACTGAAGGCTACAGGCCTTTCCGTCCAAATAATGCACATGCATGAACACACAGACACACATACACACACAAAAAAAAACTTCACATAAGAATGTTGGGGTTTCACAACTGTAAAAAGAACCACAGATTACAAAGCTCTGGCTAAAAAAGAATTCTTTCAATTTATAAATGGCAGGAATAGGAACAAAATCAAAGTGAGTTCAAGTCCAAAGATGAAGGTTAACTAGTAAAAGTTTTCCCCATGCTTCATGCCTCAAAATAAATGGAAGGTTTTCACAAAATGTTTATAGCCTTAAGGAATAGATGCACTCTTCTTAGTAGATTTAATCTCAACTGGACTACAACTACTCTAAATTGTTCAGCACCACGGGAATCTTACTGAAATCTACCTAGGAAGATTGAAAATATCCCAGTACATGGAGTAAAGGCCAGTATACATAGTCTTTAAAACCTCTACTTTAGATGAAATCCTCTGCTCTCTGTCCTGACCTTTTTGGGGAGCTCCGAAGTCATAACATATTCTTATGGAGGATTCCAGAAAGATGGAACAATAGGAAGCACCAGGAATCTCTCTCCTCACCTAGACAATTGTACTGACAGAATTTATCTGATGTAACTACTGTCATGTGTCACAAATGAATTTTCAGTCAACAACAGATCACATACATGAGACTGGTTTCCATAACTACATTGCCTAATGATATCATGGCCATCTTGGGTTGTGTGAGGACACTCTATGATTTTTACACAAAGACAAAATCACATAATGATGCATTTCTCAGGAAGTATCCCCATCATTAAGGGCTAATGGAACTCTGGAATCTACTGAAGGTTTGTTGTAAATTCTAGGTGAATGCTTCGATGGATGATAAAACTGTAGTTAATTTCAGTCAATTTCAGCTCTCAGTACAGTTGTAGCTATCTATTCACCTCCATCTCAGGCCCCTGGCAGGCAGTTGTGTACATGTTCATGGGGCAACTTAGACATAGCTGGCAGGACACAGGAGGGCACAACAAGGATCTTATCCTACAAATATTTAGGAATCTGTGCTGTGATTGCAGATTTCTTCCTCTGTTCACAGAGGTGCAGACAAAGGTGAGTTGACATTATTGTCACCCTTCTCCAATTTTTCAAGCCCCTCCTCCCTTTTGCTGAAGTGACTTCCAGGGAGTTGCAAGGGCCAGAACCTTCCTTCCACCCTTCATTTGTCTCACTCTCCTCTTTTGGGTTCAACGCATTAAAGACTAAAATGTTCAAAAACGACTTCATGTACAAAGTGACTGTGCACGACCAAGAGAAGGTACAAGCATAGAAAAGACCTGGGAAAACATTACATTTATACCCAGGGACATACTTAGGACAGAGACAACCCGTAACAACAATAACAACAAAGACAGCAAACCCTAGAAAAGAGGAGAATCTGATTTCCTGAGTCACCAAATTATTAGGTATTAATTCCCAGTTTTAAACAACAACAACAAAATGGCAAGACATATGAAGAAAGAGGAAAATACGACCCACTCAAAGGAAAAAACAAATTTATAGAAACTGTCATTAAAAAAGACTTACTGGGAGATCTACTCAACAAAGACTATAAAATATCTTAAAGATGCTCAAGAAAACAATGGATGAACAAAATGGCAATATCAACAAAGAGACAGAAAATCTAAAAAGAAACCAAATTAAATTCTGGAGCTGAAAAGTACGATAATTGGAAGGAAAAATTCACTACAGGATTCAAAGGCAGATAAGAGCAGGCAGAGGAAAGACTCTATAAACTTTAATAAAGGACAATGGACATTATGAATTTTGAGGAACAAAATGAAAACAATTGAAGAAATGTAAAGACTTGTCTTTTGTCTTTTATTTATAAATACACATTTTCTATATAAGTTAAGAGGCTAATGCATTTAAAATAAGAATCAGTTTATGATTTGGGGCACATAACATAAAGATGTAATTTTATGATATCAACAATCAAAAGCAGTGGACACACAGCAGTTAAAGGAGCTAAGGTTTTGTACAACTTTTTATACATAGATGAAGTCTGACATAAATTCAAGTTAGTGTTATAACCTCAGAATGTTTAATCCCAATGGTAAACTCAAAGAAAATAGCTACAGAATGAACAAAAAGAAAAATGAAAAAGAATCTAAATATTTCACTACAAAAAATATCAACTAAACACAAAAGAAGAGAATAATGCACAATATTAGGGGTAAAAAGAAACCATAAGACATATAGAAAACAAATATCAAAATGACAGAAATCTTTCCTTATCTAAGGTAATTACTTGAAATGCATATGGATGAAACTGTTCAACCAAAAGGCAAAGATTGGCAGAATGGATTTTAAAAACTCATGATCCCACTCTTGACTACAAAGGCACAAATACATCCAAAGGCACAAAGAAACTAAAAGCAAAGTAACAGAAAAAGATATTACATGGAAATATAACAAAAAGAGACCAAGAGTGGTAGTAAAAATATAAAACAAAATGGACTTGAAATTTTAAAAAGATTACAGGAGGCAAAGAAGAGGTTATATACTAATAAAAGATTCTATATAGAAATAAAATGCAACAATTATAAACATTCATATGCCCAATGACAGACTATTAAATGAAGACTATACATGAAGCAGAAACAAAGGAAGAAAGAGACAGTTATACAATAATGGAGAGTTCAATACTCCATTCTCAATGGATAGAAAACCAGATATAAGAAGGAAATAGAGGACTTAAACAACATCATAATCCAACAAATTACTAAAAACTGAAAGTAGCAGCAGACTAATAAGGTTATGCACCAAGCCCAGGAGGGATTTATTCCTGGAAAGGAAGCATGATTCAACATATGAATGATCAATGTAATACACCACATTAACAGAACTGGCAAGGGCAGAAGGACAATTGATCACCCAAGTTGATGCAGAAAAAGCATCTAACAAAATCCAACACAGTTTCATGATTAAAACAAATCAACAAACTAGTAAAAGAAGGAAAGTAAATCAATAAAATAAAAGCCATAAAAGCCATACATGAATAACACTGTGTATGACCCTAGGTGAAATGGACAAATTCCTAGAAACCATAACACCTACCAACACTAAATCATGAAGAAATAGAAAATCCATATAGACCAATAACAAGTAAGGAAACTGAATCAGCAAAGGTCTCCTGACAAAAGCCCTGAATCTGATGGCTTCATAGTGAATTCTACCAAACATTAAAAAAAAAGAACTTAAACCAATCCTTGTCAAACTTTTCAAAAAAACTGAACAGGAAGGAAAACTTCTTAAATCATTCTATGAGGTCAGCATTATCCTGATACCAAAGCCAGTAAAAGACACTACAAGAAAACTACAAATCTACTTTCCTTATAAAAATTCCTTAATCTATATTTGTACACCCATATTCATGGCAGCATTATTCACAGCCAAAATGTGGAAGCAAATTAAGTGCCCATCAACACAAAAAAGGCTAAGCAAAATGTGATACATGTAAACAATGGCAAATTATTCAGCTTTACAAAGGAAGAGACTGAGTACATTCTAACATGAATGAATCTTGAAAACACTGTGCAAAGTGAAACAAGCCAGTCATGGAACATAAATACCGTATGATTTCACTAACAATGAGTGAAGTACTTAGATTAGAAAAATTCCTAGAAACTGAAAGAAGAACATGGGTTGCTATAGGATAGTAAAAAGGGAAGGAGGATATTATTGTTTAATGTGTACAGAGTTCCAGTTTTCCAAGATGAGAAAGTCATGCAGATGGATAGTGGTGACGGTTGCATTCACTATCAACGTATTTAATACCACTGAAGTGTACACTTAAAAACAGTTGCAATGGTTAGCTTTATATTATGTGTATTTTACCTTAACAAAAATGTGCACTTAGTATGAACCAGACATTTTAATTACATACAAGATATAATTCTTATGTGAACAAATTCACTACATTTTTATCCATGATGTTTTATTAGACTCCCTGGATGTCCAAAACTCACAAAGAAAGATAAGGACATAAAGAATAACCAGATTCAAGTAGCTTTCCTTGCAAGGTAGAGAGCATTTGATGATATGCTACTTAATTAAGTATACTTTTCTAATATTAGTGAAATTGGCAACAGTACCAAAAAGCCTCAAATTAAGGATTACAATTCTAAAGGCAATTAAAAAAAATTATCGATATTTCCAAATTGGCTGTTTCAAGAAGAGATATTTGGTTTTGTTTTAAACATGAAGAAGCCAGACACCTCAGGCCACAGGAGTCCTCTATCCAGCGAAAACCACTGCACAGCAAGGAGGGGAAGTACCTAGTCAAGGAGCCATCTAAATTCAAGGAGGGGTGCGGGGAATGAAGCAAGCAAGAGCTTCAGGCAGAAAGAGAAGTAACAGAAATTTAGCTGAGACAAAATGTTCTTCACAACCGAGCACATCTGAGTCACAAATAGGACACATACAAAGAGTCACCTAAATATCTGCTTCCTGCCACAAAGGTGATTGGTGATGAGGTAAATGAGGTTTAAATCAATAAGGACTGAGATTACATGGCATATAGCTACTTACATGCACACTAATATGATAGCTCATGAAAAAGCAACAAATAAACGAGGTATGAATAATAAAATTTCACAGCCCCAAATGGTACATTTGTTTAGAACCTTATCTTTCTATTTGTCTCCTGAAATCTCCTAGAGCATAAACACTGAAAAGATCCAATATTAATTAATTTATATTATCTATTTCACTTACATCAGCTGAAAATTAAATGGCAATTTAAAAAAATAATATAATCAACCACGACTAGTCTAATATTCACAAAAACCCTGTGAGGTCAGATAGAATTACTGGAGCTTAAAAAAAAAAAAAAAAAAAGCTTTATCCAAAAATAAGTTAAATGAAATTCAGCACTCACACAATAATTAGAATAAAATGTACAGATTTCCAAATTACTGAATCCCAGACCATCCCTTAATATCTATATTGCTGCGTTGTGAAACACTTTAAAAGTAGAATTACTTCACTGCCTTTCCCAATTCTCTCTCTCTGTTTACTCTAATGATTTTTACCAAGTGAAAATTTCTCAAATTCAGTTCTGAAGACCAAAAACACAGTGCTAAATATTTAAAAAAAAAAAAAAAAAAAAAAAAACACTTTGATGCCCTTTAACCAATGATTTCTAAAAAAAAAATACTACTGGCCCCCTAGGGTTTCTTATTATTCACATCCCTTTATTATATATAGATAAGATACGTAGGCATATATACCTAAGTGGATGTAAACCATGTTAGGGCTAAGCAGGGAATCATGGAAAGAGGGTTTAACTAGTACTCTCTGGTACTCATGATATGATTAAATGGATGATACCAAGCACTAAAACTCCATAATTCCATTAACTGTAGTTTAAATCTGTTTACATGATCTATGGCAACTTACAAGTGTACCTATATTACAGATAACACATTTAAAAAAAATAAAATAAAAGGAATAATCCATTCATGTGGCCAAGTATTTTATTTAAAAAACTACCTTGCCTGCCACTGAGTACAGAAAAAATCTACGCCACCAGTTCATGGCTGCTTTCTTTCTTTAGTATGTTTGCTAAGACAAGATCAGTAGTAACATGTGCCATACCTTCTTCATGCATCTCACCAAACTGAAAAATACAAGGGCCCCAGTAACACACTTGAACTTTTTATTGAATATGCTATATATGTCATTTATCATTTTTATGTGAACTAAGGTATGAGACAACAGTAAAGGTATGAGACGCTTGACAGATGTCATTTCCTATATTACATGTGATATACAAATTATGCAAGGTTCTTATATTCATTATATGCTTCAATTTATATTCTAAATTATATATTATATTCGAAAATATATTAATAAGATAACTGTCTGCTGGTATTGAACAGAATTCAAAGGAGACTTCAAAAAATTATCCAGTCTAACTGGACCACTAACGTACCAAATTACTTATCTACAAAAGTTATCCCACAGATGGGAACTTGGCATCGGAATACTGACAATACTCTCAAGTAGAAAATAATAAGAAGGTTTTACCACATAAAAATAATTTGTGTGCTTCTGATCAAAATGGCACTATAAATTCACACTCTTGAGATACCTAATCTGGTTAGAACATACTTATACAAAAGAATGTAATTAAGGAAATTAAAAAGAAATAATCTAGCTCAAAATTGTGAGAGTAACATTTCTAAAGACAAGAAATACAAACAATGTGAGGTGCTGAGCAGTGTGGGTCCAGTGGAGCTCTGGGCACAGAAGCAGGCAGAGGCAAGCTGGATACACCTTGCTCCACAGGCCAGGTGAGTCAACAAAAGCCACCTTCAATGGCTGCAAGCAAAGGACCAAATCAAGCTCCTACTTGGACTGGAACTCTAATGACCTCACCCAATTCTTATCCTTCATTCTTGTCTCAGTGAAATTCTTGGTCAACTATATATCTTAAATACTATTCCCTTCACCAGTGAAAAATCACTTCTCACATCTTTTATTCTAATTAATGCACCCACTGGTGCAGATTGAGAGCAGTATCTGATGCACTGGTTGCCTCTGGAGTATAGAATCTTGATTAGGGTCTTTCAAATGTTAACTAACTACCCCTGGAGTGTAGATTCCTGATTAAGGTACTTCAAAAATGTTAACTAAGCACCCCTAAGGTGCAGATTAAATTACTTTAAAGAAAACTACAGACAATATAACACCCCAATCCAGAAAAGAGGCTGCCAAAAGCTCTTGTCACCTGCTACTTAGGGCTATAGTTTCCTTGAATGGAGGAGTTACCAGAGCCTCAGGATAAGACCATGCAGTGGCAGACAGTAAAAGGATAGTTTCAGTTTAGGGGTGGAGAGAAATCCCACCCTGCAGCAAATTTTGAAAGCACTTAGAGTGTACACTGGTCCTTCCATAAGTGAAAGTAAGTTCTGTTAGATCCCAAACAAACAAACCAAACAAGCTAACATCTACTGAATCACTATCCCATGGAAGGACACTTAACTTGCATTAACCCACTTAAAGCAAGGAACAAAGTCCTTTGAAGGTTGAGAAGAGGTCTGCTTGTGAAGAGATGACAAAAATGGAACAGGGACACAGGAACAGGAAGAACAAGGACAGAAAATAAGCTGATAGTTTATATTGATAATCACGAAAATTATTAAGCCATAGTCCTTTGTTAATTTTTTTAAGTTTAATAATGTAGGGAGACGGCATAATGTCGGAAAGAACCAGAGCTATATCCTTCAGTTTTAGATATCATTAGCATCTCTACTACTCCCTAGTAGATTGACCTCACTCAAGTCATTTAATCTTGCAGATCTCAATTTCTTCATCTGTAAAGTGGGGATAAAATGATCTGCCTCACAAAGCAATGCATATTAAATGAGATAATGTGACATCAAAACTCAAAAGCAAGAAAAATGCTCCAAAAAACAGTACTCTTACAACTTTCAGCTTTGGAAGGTCCCAGACTGGGGATTCCCTGAGACGCTAAGTAAGGTCCCCATCTTGTAATATTTCCAGCAAAAACAATATAAAACAGAAAAATCAACAAAACTACATAAAAACCACGTCTCCAAGGTAACTTGAAAACAGAAATTGCCCAAAATTCAAAACAACTAAAATAAAAATAAGACAAAATACCTAAATCCAACAAAGGATCTCTCACACTCTGGCACCACCCGCTTCTCTGCCACAAGGCTCCAGAGCAGGAAAAGGTAGAGCTTGAAAAACTACGATGGAGAGGATTAGTGATGTTAAGGTGAATCTAAAATCACCATTAAACCATCATCATAAAAGACAAAGTCCACCCTGAGATTCAAAATACTATAAAAGTATCTAACCAGATCAGAGCACTAACCATAGAGAAAGGACTTAAAAGAAGGCACGGTATGAAGGAGCAGGCTCTCTTCTGGAAGAGAAATAAGACAAAAAGGAAGAGAGAAACACCCTCCGGCTACCCCACGGTTAAGAGAAAAAAGGCGCAAAACAGAAAAAATCAGGATTCTATACAAAAGAGCCAACATTCAGAGAACACACAACCTTCCCCCAACACCAAAAAGAACCACAAAAGTATCAGGACTTTGTGATACTGACAGAAGAGGGAGCCAATGAGCCAAAAATCCTGTAAAACACCTGACGCCGTAAAAATTAACAGAAAAAAATGATGAACAGATTCATATGGAGGTATTGTGAAAAAGTCAGAAAACCAATACATATCAATTAAGGTAAATTCCCTCCAAAAATGAACCATAAAGCAGAGGAACACGGGAAGGCAACATTTTGGATGCAATTAATATATTCAAACAAGAATTTGGTGATATAAAAAAGCCACCTTGAGTCAGAAATTCAAAAGCTAAGGACAAACATGGACAAAAAATAAGATGTGAAAAGTGATTAAATTCAAGGAAAAAAAAAAAGAAAAGGACAAAGTTATCCCACACATGAAGAAAAAGTTATAAAATGCCCAAGAGAAAACAGATTATCATACATAAAATATGTATATATATTTCATATATACTTCCTCATATCTATTGTTTCATATATATGTGTATTGTTACATGTATTTAAGAATATATATATGTATATATATATATATTTAATATTTCCTAAGAAGTATTGAGGAAGTGCAAGGTACCAATATAGAGAACGAAGTAGAAATATAGAAATGAAAAAGATCAAAGAGAAAGTAGTGGATGTGGAAAATGAGGAAAAAATAACATTATTAGAGAAAGAAGAAAAACAATGAGCAAGAATGTTAAAATTGTAAATCAAGAAAATTTTCCAGAAAAAAAATGTACTTCTACAAAATGAAAAAGTCCATTGGTTATCTGGGAAAAATTAATCCAAAATAATCAACACCAAAACATGTTAGGTAAAGCTATTATATTTCTAAGATTAAAAAAAAAAAAAATCTTCAGCCAGGCGTAGAGGCATGTTCCTGTAGTCCCAGCTACTCAGCTGCTCAGGAGGCTGAGGCAGGAGAATGGATTGAGCACAAGATTTTGAGACCACCAGCTTGGGCAATATAGTGAAACCCTGGCTTTAAAACACAAACAAATGTAATCTAAATAAAAAAACAAAACAACAACAACAAAACTTCTAAGTCTATAGGCAAAAAGATCACAATAAGGGGAAAAAAGAAGAATCAGAATTTTCATAAAAACATACAAAGGAAGATAATAATGAAAAAGCATTTCTTAAAAAAAAAAAAAAAAAAACTCAGTGAATGAATACCCATTAAAGATGTCCTTTAACTAACAAGACCAAGGAAAATAACAGCTTTCAACTGAAACCATGAGCCCTTTTTAGATGATGAGCTTCATCCAACCAAGAGATGAATGACTGGGAAAACTTCAACAAAAGTGCTTATGATAAGCATTTTAAATATTTCAACAGACTTAAGACAAACACAAAAATGAAAATGAGAATTAAAGACAAGTACATAAAAGTAATATGTTGTGAACAACTAAAAATAATACAACTAAGGAATTGGAAGACAGAGAATGAGGCAGGTAAAATAAGGTTACTGCTTATCTAGGCAAAGAGATGGGAATTAAAGGATACCAATAAAAATGAATAAATCAAAAATTAAGTTACATAGGGGGCTGGGGTTGTGGCTCAGTGGGAGAGCACTTGCCTACCATGTGTGAGGCACTGGGTTCAATCCTTAGCACCAGATAAAAATAAACAAATAAATAAAGGCATTCTGTCCATCTGCAACTACAAAAAAAAATTTTTTTAACTTAAGTTAAATAGGAAAAGGAAAGTATTAAGAACATAGGAAAAGGAAAGTATTAAGAACATTTTTTAAAGGTTAAATTTCATGACAATCCCCAATACAGAAGCACTCTAAAACCTGATGTGGATCAGGATATTGTACCCCAAAACAGGATACCCTGTCATTTAAGAAACATTCAGGAAGGTCACTCTCACTTCATCATTGTCTTTCATCCCTAAAGCAGGCCATAAAACCCAGGAAGGTCACTCTCTGACCTCCCTCAGTTCGCCCCTGAATGACCTCATGCAACAGGTCATGTACACAGGAACACCAAGAAGAATTTGCACTAATAAGGCTTGCTAAACTCTCACTGCACGATTATCCAAGATCATGCTGTTGTGTCCTCCAAACATGCTTTTGTATGGTTGTCTACAATAATAGAGATTTCTCCATTTCTTTGGGTCTTCATTTCTGAAAGTACCTGTGGCACATAAAACTTACACTGAATAAATTTGTTAGGCTTTTCTCTTCTTAATCTCTTTTATTATAGAAGTCTCAGCCATGAACCTAGAGATAGATGTGGAAAAGCTATTTTTTCTACACTGTGACACCAAAAACAATGTGTAAAGTTAAAAAGCAAAAAATACAAACTCATAGAAAAAGAAACATAACAAGTATAATATAATACATATATTTATAAAAGAGGATAGCAGTAGTTTAGACAAAATATATCATCATATTCCTATATATCAAGAGATTCGATTCAATATTTAAAGGAAAAGGATTTTGATTTTTGGCTTGCAATGCAAAGTAAAAATATCTGCTATACATATACCCAAAACAAATTTAGAAAGACTATGGAATGAACAAAGAAATGCCAGTCAAAAGTATTAAATATGACCAATAAGTAGTTTAATAAAAAAGCATCTATTCACAGTGAAGCTACACTTCTGACTATATACCAAATCACCTTAAAAAAGCAAAAACTACAGGTGACATAAGAGATATGGAGAAAAAACTCACTAGTAATAGAAAACTTCAGTCCATCACAAAAATTGGGAGAGGAAATAGAAGACCTGGGTGACACAATTGAATGTGGGAGATCTGAAGGATACCTCAGACTCTACACCTGATAACAGAAAATCAACCTTCTTCTCAAGTATCCATGTAAGATTTAAAAAAAAAAAAAAAAAAAAGGAATCTACATTGTCATAAAGAAAGCTCTAACAAATTCCACAAAGTAGAAAGAAACAAACAATATTTTCTGACTACACTCAAGTTAAACTAGAAAGTATTAAGAAAAACAAAGCAAACAAATAAACAAAATGTCATTCATTTTTTGTTGTTCTGTCTGCTTCATCTTTTTGCTTAATTTGGGCATAATATTAATTATGCAGAATGGAGGGCTTCAATGTGGTATATTTGTGCATGAGTGAAAACAGTTCGATCAATTTCACTCGCCAATATCTTCTCAACCTCCCTGCCTCCCTCCCCCTGATCCCTTTCCTCTACTCCACTGAGCTCCCTTTTAATTTCATGGAGTCCCTTTTTGTTTTCTTCTAACTTCCAAACATGAAGAAAACATAGGATTTTTTTTTTTTCTGAGTCTGACTTATTTTGCTCAAAATCATGGTCTCCAATTCTATTTGTTCTCCTGAAAATGATACAATTTTGTTCTATTTTATGGCTGAATAAAACTCAAGGGTATATATACATATATACCACATTTTCTTTATACATTTATCTGCTGACAGACACCTAGGCTGATTGTGTCACTTGAAAATGACATTCATTTCTATGTTTAAACTTTATGTATTATAAACATTTGGCTAAAAGGAGAAAAACAAATTGAAATATGATTTTTTTAAAGACAATGAAAATCCTATGTATTCGTGTCTATGGACCATATTTAAACCAGTGGTCAGAAAAGAATTTTCTATCACTAAACACTTATCAGTAAAAATGAAAGAATTAAATACCTGAATTAAATTTCTAGCTCAAAAAAAGTGAAAAAATATATCACAAAATAAGCCAAAAGAAATCACACAGAAGGAAATAATAAAGAGTAGAGATTAATGATAGAAAATAGAAAAACAGTAAAATTAATCAATAAATTGTTTTGTTTCTTGACAAAAACTGATGGACTGAGAGTTACTTTGATGAAGAAGAAAAAAAGGTAAAATAACACAAACAAAACATAAGAAATAACAAAAAGGTAGTAAATTAAAAAAACAGAAGAAAATATTCTGAAGACATATACATAAATAAAATGCTTAAAGTAGATGAGATAAATAGTTTCATTGGAAAAATACCAATTGTAAATAAGATTCCACTAGGGATAAAATACTTTAAAAAACCAATTTATAATGAAGAAACAGACAAAATTATAAAGGGAAAACATTAAAATGTAAATCGGTACATAGTCTCACAAGGAAATTTCCAAACCTTCAAATACCACATAGTTCCAAAGCTCTATAAACTGTTTCAAAAACAATTTTAAACTTCCAAATTCCTTCTATGGATCTAATTATGGTAATGAAATAAAAATCTAGTAAGGCTAAACTACACAGTTCCACTCATATGAAAATATCTACTAAGGTTTGAACCACAAAATATCATTCACCTGATACCTCACCTGACCATCAATGCGAAAATTCTGAATATATTTGCAAACATTTACTGTGGAGAGTTACTGATTTATTAGTCTGAATCACAGATCAAAAATACTGTCAGCACCCTCTCCATATGACAACACTAATCTAATACAGGCTGAATAGGAGAGAGTGACCACAGTTACCATATCAGTACAGGGACAAATAATTGGGAACAGATCTAAAGACCCAGAGATGATCTGAAGAGCCAACAGATCCTCCTTTTGAATCACAGTCTAAAAGACAAGGAACGAACAAAATACTGTTCTTCATTTTTGACCAGACCTACTTTCCATCTCCAGGGCTTGTGAAGAGACTAAACCCTGTGGTTTGCTTTTGGTTTGGTAGGTAATGTCACACAAGGGGGCCACTGAAAAAATAAAATAACAAAATAAAATTTAAAATTAGCAACCAAAAACAAACAAACAAAGTAAACAATTCAATACCACAATGAGAAAATAACATACCATAACCAAGAGGGATTTATTCCAAAAATTCAAATTGGTTCACTATTTGGAAATCCAGTAATATAGCAGATTAATGATTTAAAGATAAAGAATAGACATAATGATAATTCACAAAAAATATATATAAAATATATCTTAAACATTGAGAAATTGTTTAAACCCATTCATAATTATAGAAATGCAAATTAAACAACAATTTGATATCATTGCACCCATCAGATTAGGAGAAAATTTAAAAGTCTGGCAACACTACCTGTTATGGTTTGGATGTGAAGTATTCCCCAAAAGCTAACATGTGAGACAATGTAAGAAAGTTCAGAGGAGACATGATTGGGTTCTAAGAGTACTAACCTAATCAGTGAAATAATCCCCTGATAGGGATGAACTGAGTGGTAACTGAAGTGGTAGGGTGTGGCTGGAGGAGGTGGGAACTGGGGTGTGGTTTTGATCTGGCATAGACCCCCTTTCTCCTTCCAGATCACCATGTGAGCTGGTTCCCTCTGCCACCCTCTCCCATCCTGATGTTGAGCCCTACCTCCAGCCCTAGGAATGGATCCAGTCGTCCATGGATGAAAATCTCTGAAACTATGAGCCCTCAAATAAACCGTTCCTCCTCTACAGTTACACTGGTCAGGTCACAGCATTGAAAAAGCTGACTAAAACACCATCAAAGTATGGCAAGACTGTGGGGAAACAAGCACTGGCATACATTAGAAACAAGAATGCAAACTGGCACTATTCCAGAGAAGAATTTGGTGACACCTAATAAAACCACATTTGGGTGGAGGCCCTTACCTTATCACATCCCTAAACGTACACCTAAGCACAAGTCCTCAACTGTAAAACTCTTTTAAAAATATGAAGAAAACCTCAGAAAATTGGATTTGAGAAAGATTTCCTGGATATGACATCAAAATACAAAAGAAAAAATAGACTGAGCTACATCAAAATTAAAACTTTTGTGCATCAATGGATATAATCAAGAGTGAAAAGACAACCTAGGAAATGGAGAAAATATTTGAAAGTCAATCTAAAAAGGAGGTAATACTCAGAATAATGAACTTCTACAACCCAACAATATGAAAACAAAAAACCCAATTAAAAAACAGGCCAAGGGTATGTATGAGTAGACATTTCTCCAGTGTCTACGAATGGCTATCAAGCACATGAAAAGATGTTTGCCATCACTAGTCATTAGGGAAACACAAATCAAAAACACATCAAATATAATCTCATTAGGATGGTGGCGATCAAAACAACAACAAAAAGAAAATGAGAAGTGTGGAGAAAATGGAACCCTTGTACACTGTTGGTAGGAATGTAAAAATGGTATAGTTACTGTGAAAACATTATGGTGGTTCCTCAAAACTTGAAAATAAAATTACCATATGATCCAGCAATTCTTCTAAGTGCATATTCAAAAGAACTAAAAGCAGAATTTCAAGGAAATAGTTGTATATCCGTGTTCACAGTAGCACTATTAACAATAGCCAAAAAGTAGAATCAATCCAACTGTCCATCAAAAGATGAATGGACAAACAAAATGTAGTATATATGCAATGGAATAAAATTCAGCCTTGAAAAGGAAATTCTGGCACAGGCTATATCATGGCTACATCTTAAAAACAATATACTAAGTGAAATTAGTCACAAAATATAAATAATATATATGATTCTACTTAACAGTTATTGAGGGTAGTCAAAATAATAGAAACGGAAGGTACAAAGTTAGTTGTCAGGAGTTCAGGGTAGAAGGAAAGGAGTTTTTTAATAGATACAGATTTTCAACTTTGCAAGATGAAAAAGTTCTGGAGATTGGCTATGAATACACTTAACACTACTGAACTCTACTCTTAAAAGTGGTTATGATGGTGCAGGGTACAGAGGAGCACACTTATGATGCCAGCTACGTGGGAGGCAGAGGCAAGAGGATCACAAGTTCAAGACCAGCCTCAGTAATAGAGTGAGACCCAATCTCAAAATAAAAAAAAAAAGTGCTGGGAATGTAGCTCAGTGGTAGAGCACCCCAGGGTTCCATCCCCAGTACCACCAAAAAAAGGAAGAAAAAAGAAATTATCATGATGGTAAATTTTATGTAATGACTTTTTTACCACGATAAAACTATTTTTTAAAGCTAACAAAATATCTATATGTGGGCTTAAGTCTAATGATACACTTCTAACAATATGAAACTTAATCTAATGATACACTTCCACCTGTATGAAAACACACATCATTTGCATCGTTTTGTATAATGCAAAATATGTAAAACAACCTAAATACCCATAAAGACAGTAGTTCAATTATGGTAAATCAACTCAACAGAATACTATGCAGGTATTTTTAAAAATAACAAGCAAAATCTCTATGAACTGATGTGCAGTGATTTCCAGGATGCATTGTCAAATGAACAAAGTATAAGAGAATAAGCCATTTTTCGCAGAAGAAAGGATATAAGAAAAGATACAGTTATCTGATTACTTATGAAGTAATACAGGAATGATGAAGCAGAGACCAATAAGACTGGTTATCTACAAAGGATGGGTAGAAACAGAACACAAAGTAGACTAGATATGGATAAAAGATAAGGATGAAGTAATACTTGTCTGAATACTTTTTGCATATTTGTGATGCCCAGAACATTATAATGTTTCACATGTCCCCAAAATAAAATATTAAAATCAGCCAAGTTCTAAGAGAAACTCAAATGAAAAAAAAAAAAAAAAAAACATGCAAATACGTTACAAGTATATAATCACAGTCGGTTAGGGAAGAAAGACCTAACTTAGGTAGCTTTTGACCAATTTGACAATATACTCGAAGTCTTATTGCATGCAAATATTATAATCAAGTAAATAAAGTTGTTTTTCACTGCTATTATTTTTCCTCATTTAGCAATTCTTAACTTACATGCATACTAGGATTACTGAAATAAATAAAAAGAAAGTGAAAACCAGGTTTCTCACTATTGGAGAAAAGAACTAGAATTAAGTTAAGGAAGATGGCTAGAATTGCAGTAGGTTAATTAGAAATTAGAGTTGAACTCAGGCTTTCATTCATATATATACAGATACATATCTGCATTCATGTATTTGTTTCTGTGTCTGTGTTATACACAGATGCACATACTTAACTATAAGTGTGTATGTGTGTGTGTATTTATATATTTCCCCCCATGTCTGTCAGAGGCATTAATTACAGAAATAGCATAGCAGTGGAAATGTGTACAACTCAAACACAGATCTTGGTTTCAAAATATCATTCTACAGTAGAAGGAATCAGAGTTCCTTACAGAGACTTGATTCTAAGGCTAGCTCAGGGAATGTGCAAGGTGAGTCTAAAATATCTTATGCTACCAGAATGTAAGGAAGTGATCAAAAAATGATGAATGGAATGTTGAAGGGACCTAGGAGCCAACCTGAAGTAGCTACCTACCAGCAGCAGATTTGGGACAATTTCAGTGAAAATGTTGAACAAAATAAGTATCTATGAATTCTTACTGATTTAAATAATGAATGATGAATGTAGAAGAGACATTTCTTCCTCATGACAGAATTCTAATTAGTACATTTTTTTCTATCGTAAAATAAAAGATAGGAAAGAAAATCACAATTTGGCAAATACCTTATTATTGCTACAGGCAAGCAGTAGCTTGGACTATGCACTGCATTTGAAATAATAAAAATAGATGGATGATAACTTTAAAGTATCTCTGTAGAACAGTAGGTGCTAAAACATCAAGGTTAAAATCTAAAAGAACAAAAATAGAATCTATACTTTCCCATTCAGCATAAAGGTAGATGATTCTTCAAACACTAAAAGCAAATAGCATATTTAATGGTGACATTTTAGAAGCATAGCCATTAAAAACAAGACCCACTACTGCCTGTATCAAAGTTATACTGTATATTCCCAGCAACTCAAAAGAAATTAATAATCAAATATAAAAAGGGACAGGGGGCAAATAACAATTAAAGTTTTAAGAAAAAGAGATAAAACTGTTCCTAACAGAAGACACTACAATTATTTACATACAAATCCAGGAAAATATACAAGTATATTTTTCAAATAATTAATAATTCAGCAAAATTTCTAGGTACAAAGTCTACATGAAAAATTAAACTTCCTAGAAGTATAACAAAAGAGAAAATGTAAAAAAGAAAAGAATCATTCACAGTAACCAGAAAACTATAAAAAATTCAGTAACACATCTAATGAAAGATGAGTAAAACACTCATCTTTTATGACAAAGTAAATAGTTGATGGTAATTCAACTTGATGGTAATTCAATGAGGTTATTTTAAATTCATGAATGGGAATACTCAATAAAAGACACAAATTTCCCTGATTCTATAAGTTAAATAAAATGCTGGTGAAAATTCCAAGAATTTGATATTCTGATTCAAAAAGTATATGGGAGAGTAAAGGGCCACAAAAGCCTAGATGATTCTAAACACAAGCAAGATAGGAATACTTCCCTTGCCAGGCATCAAAATAAACAAGAAAGCCAAAGATATTACAACAGTGTGATACTGGGAGATGGACAATAGTCCAGTAAAACAAAGACTATAAAAACCCACACTACATGGAAAATTGATAGAAGTGGCATTAAAAATCAGTGGGGCTTGCTGTACTTACTCTCTTTGCAACTTTCTGACAACTTATAAAACTATTCTAAAATAAAGTCCATTGAAGAAAAAAATTTAATTAAAGGGGGAAAGGATGAGCTATCATTAAATGCTGGATTAACTGGCTATATATAAGAAAACAAAATTCAGCTCCTGATAAAATAAATCAAACATAAACTCCAAATAGCTTAAGAGAGTTAAGTTTAAAAGGCAAATCTATAAACTTTAAGAAAGCACAAACATGTTTTATGATAGTAAAGTAGGAAAGGATTTCTTAAGGCAGAAGAAATATAAATTACAAAAGAAAGACTGACAAATCTAACTCCATTAAAGTAAAATCAAAATATTTGGGCCACAATAAAAATATTAAATAAGACCAACTATACTAGAAGATATTTGCAAACAATTCATTTATGGAAAAATGATTAGCATCCACTTAATTCCCTCATATATTAATACAGAAACAAACTGCATAATAACAAACTGGGCAAACAACAGACAATTCATAAAAGAGACCAAAATGGTCCATATACATGGAAGATACTTAACACCACTAGAAACCAGAGAAATGCAAACTAAAATAAACAAAGCTAAAATTTAAAAAGCAACACAAAGCTTGTCTTGTAGATTTTCAAAAATTAAAGTCTAACAAAACCATTAGAAAGGACAAGCAGAGAAATAAAAGCTCATGCACTGCTCAGAGGCATCTGTATTGGTACAATCACTTCAAAAAGAATTGTGGTTAGAAGAAAGGATTTTGAATGTTTTCACACAAATAATGACAAATGTTTGAGGCAACAGATATATTTAACCTGAATTAAACACTACACAATGTATACATGTATGTACACATCACGTGGTACTCCATGAATATGTATATTTTTGTTTTTATGTATCAGTTGAAAACAAAGTTTGTCAAAAAAACAACTTGGCAAGTAAAGTTGCAAACGCACATAGTTCCTATATGTGCGTATATGTGCACCCTAACAGTAGGGCACCCCTACCTTTTGGGAAAATGGCACAAATGGAAAACAAAGTGTGTGAATGGAAGTGGCTGCATGTGGCTAGAGATCACTTGCCTAGGGATTCTGACTAAGACACATCTACGACCCATTTCCAAGAAACCCACGGTTGAGAAACTGTCCTATAAAATATACACACGAATAACCACTGCCGTAAGGTTCATAAGAATAAAAACTGGAAACAACTTACACCTTATCTATGCATAGGGGAATGGTAAATTGTGATCTATTATGTAATGAAATACTACATAGCAGTTAAAATTAATCAATATAAGAACATTTTAGGACCAGTTGATTTTAAATGCCAAGGGAGGCCATGAAGTAAGGGCAGAAGTAACACAAAAGGCATCATATTATTTTGTAGAATCAAGATTTTATACATATGAGTTCTAAGAGAATTCATCTCCTATCATGTTAGGACACATAGCTCCCACTCCATGTAGAGAGAATTCTTTAAATAACAGACCTCAAAATCTTAAATATTAAGTCTCAGACAAGATGTTATGAAATAAAATGCACATCAAGAAAACAGCAGCAAAAGAAAACATCATTTAATTTGTGTTCTCTTTAGGTTTCATTGCTTAACCTACGCTGTACCAAAAAGAAAAGAAGTAAGAAGTCCAGTTTCATTACAGTCATAATCACAGCAATCCCAGCAGGAGCATGAATCAAATGAATAAAGAAGCCACAAATGAAATGCCTGTGTACCCTGGGAGTAATTGCTCAGTCAAAACTCTTCCAAAGGCAGTTTGCCAAGTGAAAGGACATACGGGGAGTCCAAAAGCTTAAACCAACATTTTTACTACAATTATTGGCTTTTCTCCACATTTTTCCCATCCTTCCACTGATGGCTGAATTACTACATATAAATTAGACGACAGTTTCCCTCTAATTACAAAATACTCTGACTGACAAGAATAATAAGAGAAAGTCTTGCAAAATGCATCCCTTACATATTTAGAGTGGAAGCAGCATGAGACCAGGCTCAAACAACAACCCTCTTGGCTGAACCCAGACTAGTCAATCAAACCTCCTGGAACCAGTTTCCATATTTATAAAAATGATTTTTAAAATAATATCTGAAGAGTTAAAGTATATACAATTTTTCTTAAGTTAATTAGTATAGGTTTCACCCAAAGCAAATCAAATGTTCATAATTTAATCTATTATTCTATTAGCTTGTTTTATTGATTTATAGATGTTCTTTATATGTTCTGGACATTTGATCTCCATCAAATCAATGCCAACCTTTCCATGAGCATAAACTTTTCTGTCAATTGCCCATTATCTGCCCAGGTGTTTATTACACCATTTCTTTTCTTCACTAATATGTACTTGGTAAACAAAATGGATTGTTAATCATTTTTTGTTAATGTGTTGTTTGCTTCTGCCAATCTATGCCTTGACTTTGCATTTTCTAAGTAAATGTTTTATTTTTTAATTATATGATACATACCCACACAAAATTCTATATAATTTTTATGATTCCTTAAATATATGATCATATACTTGAAATTAATAGATAAGTGTAATAATCAGAATGGTAACGACAACAGTACTTGTCCTGACTACCTCATGTTTCATACATGATAAAATGTATTCTGCAAACTATCACTTTTAAACTATGACAGAAAATATCTCACAAAAAAGTCACTCACAACTCTACCTTTAAATAAGACATCTGAAAGATGACTCATTCACAAGCAATCAAAACTCTCATTTAATTAATAATAACCTGAAAGTTCTCAGGAATCACCTCCAACCTTAATTTATGGCACCCCAATGGGAAATCCATTTTACCCAGGGATTCCCTATTGAAACTTCCTCTATAAAAGTGTCAATTCTAATGGATTACATGCTCAATCCTACTGCTTCACAAGATGAGAGGGGAGCTTTAAGAGCCTATGTTAAACTCCCTGCTGAAAAATGGCTGTTAACTTTCTAGGTTGACTTGCAGAACACTCTGCAAATAGACTCTTAGGACTTACTGTTCATTATTAAGAATAAAATTTCCTCCCTTTATTTACAGTATACTTCTTCACTCCCATGTTGTTTTTTTTTAAATGTCCTTGGTAATATTGTATGCAATCTCTACAAAATTTACATATTCCTCATTTATACAATTCCCTTTAATAATGTGATACAAATTAATTAATATAGTTTTAAAGACCAGAGCTACAGTTACTTAAAAAGATTTTACTACATAATTTCAAGAAAGTCAAAGGTTTTCACACATTTGCTCCTAAAAATAACTTGAGTCAGAAAATCAGCAGCACAGAGTGTGATTAAGTTGAATAATGGTTCCTCGAGAATGCTCATGTCCTAAACCCCAGAGCCTTTGAGTAGATCAACTCCCACTGCAAAGGGTACTTCGCAGGTGTGATCAGGGTTAAAGACCTTAAATTAAAGAAATTAGCCTAAACTATCCACATGTGCTCAACCTAATCCCAGAAATCCTTACAAGAGGCAGAAAAGTAGGTCAGAGAGAGGCAACGTGAGAAGGATGTCAGCCACCATTGCTGATTTTGAACCTGGAGGAAGGGGGCCAGGAGCCAAGCTAAGTGGCAGCCTATAGGAGCTGGAAAAGGCAAGGAAACAAATTGCCCTAGAGCCTCCAGAGAGGAACACAGCCCTGCCGACAATTTGATTTTAACACAGTGGGACCCATGTTAGATTTCTGACCTACAGATATTTTATGTTTTAAGTCACTATGCGTGTGTGACTGGAAAACTATTATACAGATCCTGGTTTATTTTCGGTAGGACAAACTACTTAGAAGAACATACTCTGGAACCCAGCTCCTGAGTTGAAAGCTGCTCTGCTACTTGTCAGACATGTACATTTAAGCTTATTATAAACCTCCCTAGGCCTCAGTTTTCTTAGCTATAAAATGAGGCTCCTGATAATAACCATCCTAGAAGATTGTTGAAGGACTAAATGATTTTATGTAAAGCACTTAAAATATCATTTCATTTTTAGCAGACACTAAAGACATTTTAATCTGCTATTAAATTTTAGTCAATAATATTTTAACTAACTTATTTTTCATTTACCCACAGAAAAAATTATGAGATCAACAGACTCCAAAGGAGTCAAAATAATAAATTAATAAACCCTTCTAAAAGAAAGATCTGTACATATCTCTAAAAGTGGTTTCCATAATGGCCCCAGCTTCACTAAACTACCATGAAGTTCTTCAAGAGTTGTTCCTAATAATGCCAAAGTCCAAGTGTCGCCATGAACTCCACCAAGTGAGAAATGCTTACTCCAGAATCTGACAAAGTACCTATCAATAAGTAAAGCTGTCTTATTAAAAATAATAGGTGTGGCAAAATTAGTTTCTACTTGAATTTGCCATAAATGTTATTACTCTGCTTATTTGATATTTATAAAGCACTTTCATTTGCAAAGCCTACACTTTCATTTGTTCATAAACGATTAAAATTTTTATGTCACTTGGCCATTTACAAGGCAATATTTGCATATACTTATAAAATCAGACTAGACAGTGAGATTCACATTACAAAAATACCAAGATGTAACAATTGGTAATTTCCACAAAAAATAGAGGGAAAACACAAATCAAAAGTATAAATGTATCTTTTTCATAATTCTACACTCAGTAACAGCTCATAAGAGAATAAAAAACTCATTGAAAAGTAACACTATATCAAAAAGAGGAAAAAAGAAAACATTTTCTAACACCACAAAAAGACCTGTGTACTCTTTTAAATTACTATAATAAAAATCAGTGTTTGGGATTTTTTAAAAATCAATAAGAAAACTGACTGAAGAAAAATCTATTATAAAACAATTCCTTTACTTTTCTACAGTAAAAGTAATAAACTTCGAGATTCCAAACCTAAATAATCCTAAAATGATTTAATTAAATGGTATTTTAAAGGACAATGAATATGCCCCAGGAATAAAATATTGTTACACTCTCAAAAGAAATACTTTCAATTAGTTACACAAAATGTATTGGTTGATTCCAAATTATTTTTTTCTCTTTTCTACTTTTACATTATTTCAAGCTCTACAGAACTATGGATCTAAAAAGAACTATTACAACTAATTTTATCTGAAAAGACTGTAACAGACATCACTATTTTTAAAAAGACATGGAGGACTATGGCTGCCAAACAAAGGCACTTGCAAGGCATCACCCAACACATCCAATCTCTTTTCCACAACCCAAAACTGCAATAGCAAAGAAAACCTTTGCAGAGTCTACCTTAGCTGAGCCCTTTGCTGAAGGATCAAGTTTGAGCCACTACAGAAAATCCACCTAAATCTTTATATCCAGAATCAAAGACCTCCAACCCCAAACTTACACATAGATTAAAATGGCTCTCCTTTGTCTTACTCAATAGGATGCTAGGTCACTCTAAAGAAGACACCATTAGTTTGTGGATAATGCCTCCAAATGTGTTGTGTGTACGCACAAGTAGGCAGGTACATTTGGAAGTAATAAGGCCACTGGAAGATGCACAAGCAACCACGTCATAGGAGAGGAGTCACATACTCAAAAGCTCTCAAAGACTAGAGATGAAATGTAATATGTGAAACAGGAGCAACAGAAGTTGTAGCAAAAACCAAAGGGCATGTCTACCAAGATTTCAGCTTTAGAAAATCAAACAGTGCTGGTCAAATGAAACATCCACAAATGGAATCTACAGGCAGGCCAGGGTTAGCTGCCCATTTTCAACTGTGAAAATGCAATGGGCTCAACTGATGTTTTTATATCATTGTTTTTAGTTACACATGATAGTAGAGTCCATTTTGATAAAATTATACATGTATGGAATACATCTTATTCTAATTTGAACCCTAGTCTTGTGGATGTACATGATGATGTATTCATGTAACGTACATAGGAAAGTTATGTGAGAGTCTTTCCACTGCCTTTCCTATTTCTATCCTCCCTCCCTTCCCTTCATTCCCCTTTGTCCAATCCTCTGAACTTCTATTCTTCCCCACCCCATTCCCCCTTATTGTGGGTTAGCTTCCACATATCAGAGAAAACATTCAACCTTTGGTTTGTTGGGATTGGCTTATTTCACTTAGCATGATAGTCTCCAGATTCATCTACTTACCAGCAAAAATCATAAAGTGTATCGTGTACATACACCACATTTTCTTTATCCAGTCATCTGTTGAAGAGAACCTAGGTTGACTCCACAGATTAGCTATTGTGAATTGTGCTACTATAAACATTGATGTGGCTGGGTCACTGAAGTATGCTGATTTTAAGTGGGTATATCCCGAGGAGTGGGATAACTGGGTCAAACAGTGGCTCTATTCCTAGTTTTTTGAGGAATCTCCATGCTGCTTTCAAGAGTGGTTGCACCAATTTGCAGTTCCACCAAAAATGTATGAGTGTACCCTTTTCTCTACATCCTTAAGTAACTTATTGTTACTTGTATTCTTAATAATTGCCATTCTGACTGGAGTGAGATAAAATCTCAGTATAGTTTAATTTGCATTTCTTTAATTGCTAGAGATGTTGAACATTTTTTCATATATTTCTTGACCATTTGTACTTCATTTGTTAATATATTTCTTGATCATTTGTACTTCTTTTGAGAAGTGTTGATAAACCCTTAGCTAAGCTAACCAAAAGAAAGAGGGAAAACAACTCAGATTATTAATATTCATATGAAAAAAAAACATCACCACAGATACTACTGAAATACAGAAGCTAATCAAACTATTTTCAAAATTTATACTCCAATAAGTAAAAAAATCTAGAAGACATCAACAAATTCCTAGAGACATATGACCCTCTCAAATTGAACCAGGAAGATAAAGAAAATTTACACAGATTCATTTTAAGTAATAAAATTAAAGATGCCATCAAAATCCTGCAAAGAAAAGACCAGGGCCAGATGAATTCTCAGCAGAGTTCTACTAGACCTTCAAAGAAAAACTACCATCAATCTTCCTCAAATTATTCCATGAAACAAAAAAGGTAGGAACCCCTCTATGAAGCTAGTATCAGCCTGACACCAAAACCAGACAAAGATACATCAAGGAAAGAAAACTTTAGACCAATACCCTTGATAAACATAGATACAAAAATTCTTAGTAAAATACTGGCAAGTCTCATACAAAAACACATTAAAAAGAGACTGCACCATGATCAAGTGGATCTCATCCCAGGGATGCAAGGTTGGTTCGACATAGGGAAATTAATAAATGATGGTTTTATATCTTATTTCCTGAGAGGGTCACAAAGGGCTCATCAGAGGAACCAAGTCACTTACCCCAGGCCCCCACAGGTGCCCAATAGGGATACTAAAACATTTAGTGGCTGAAGAATGAAAAACTTACCACTTGAGTTTCCAGGAGTAGAATACTGAGCAGCATCAAGGAATTTGCGTGGAGTAGGGAGGTTTGTAACATCCATCAGAGGACCAGGAGAAGCATCTTTCACATGGGAGCTTTGGGGAAAATGAACAATAGTTACCATTTTCTCTACAATCAACTTAAGTCCTACTAGGTACATGGCCCTTATCATGTTCCTTTTTGTCATAAGACCTCTTTACACTGTGACTTCAATCATCTCCAAAAGTATATTTTCAATAAAGAGGTGATTGTCACAGCTAGGGGCATAAAGATGTACTATAAGGGTTCAAAGTATTTATTTTCTCTTTTTATTTTGATGCCATGTTTAACAAAATTGATGTAAGGATAGTCTGGATCATCTGGATGACCACCTTATAATGAAATTGTGCCAAGCTGTTGCATTATTCTCCTTTATATTAAAGAATTCCTTAGCAAGAAAAGTTCGAATGACACCATGTCATGATAACTAAATGAAGGCTTTCCAGCACATAAACTTCAATCAACTTGTATTCAAGTTAGTTTTTGACATATTTTTCAGGAGTTAACTGTTCTTAGTTTTCTTTAAAAGAGGTCATAAATTTCAACAAGTAGAGAATCACTAAAATAAAAACAAATATAAGGAATCTCAAACAGGCTGATTTAGTATTTGATTAGCTTTAAAAAAAAAATTTTTTTTAAAGCCTAGTCTCTCATGTTAATGATAAACTTCAAACTGTCTTTTAAAAAAAAAAAATATCTTAAATGATACAAAGATTATAAAGAACAATTCAATTTTGGAGCAAACTTATTAAAATTTAGGAGCACCTGTTAAGTACAAGAAAGCAGGCAATGCCAATGCAAATGAACCCTGGGCCCTGCCCTCAAAAAACGAAATCACCTAGTCACACCACATGTACCACAGAAGAGTTGCACTGAGATCAGTTCCAAGATTACAGAGGTCAAAGTCATAGTTTGCACTTCTTTTCCATTCCAAAAAGCATCATCAGTAGTAATGGCTACCCTCAGAACTGATTTTCAAAGTGGGTTATAAAAGGACAACAGGCACAGGGGGAGAAAGGAAGAGACCAGCCTAACTGGAAGGATTTCTCCTAGGAGGATGGATGGAGAGATGTGAGCAATTGTGACCAACATATGCAATCCAACCCATGGTGATATCTCCCCATCTCCCACCCACACACTCCTTTTGGAACCAAGGTGGTAACTGTGTGAGTACTTTGTTTATTTATTTATGTTTTGTTTTTTTATTTTGTGGTGCTGGGGATGGAACCCACACTAGGCAAGCACTACTACTGTGCTATATGCTATACCCAGCAAAGTGTGCATTTTAAGCTAACTTTAAAAGACCCAGTTCCTTCAGAAATTTTTGAAAAATAAACTATATTCAAGAGTAAAATTATCAATTAAGGTATCACATCACTGTTTTTATTGAGTCCTAATAAGGTATGAGCCACTGCCCTAAGCCTTGAGGATTACTATGACAGTCAACTTCTCCCTTTTCACTTGCCCAGGAAAGAAGGGGAATCATTCCCCAAACAATTGCTGAGTATCTGTTAGTGCTTAGCACTGTGCTCTGTGCCAAAAATGTAAGTATGACCTAGGGTATGAGCTACACCAAACTGCAAAATTCTAATAGTTAGAATCACGCACAGGCTAATGTGAAACTCAAGTTGAGTATAAAACATAAAAGTTGTATTAGGAGGAATTGAACCATCATAGTTAGTTCGACCAATATAAAAACTTATTGGACTTTTCAACCAATATAAAACCTTAAGCTCCTAATTGCCTTAACTATCTTTAAAAACTCCAAGTCTTCAATAAAACCAATATTTTATCATAAAAGTTTATGTATTTATAAAATCAGATCAGAGGTTTATCTTTCTTCCATATTTTATGATTACTTTTATCTTCTCATGTTTTATTTTATTTTTATCTACCTTATCACTCTTTATCTGCGTTCTTCTTACAACTAGAAAACCAGCTCGCCACATTTGCCCAGCTCCCTAGCCCATGGATACACAGTCTGCTGAGGTTTATAGTACTGCTACTGACTAATTAAGAAAAAGCTAATTTCAGCTTTAAAATGACAGGAAAATTATATAGTTCATAAATATTTAAATAACAAAGTAAAGTGACTTTTAAAGCAGGATAAAGGTATCAATTAGCAGGAAAATCCAGGTATATGTATAGCTATAATACTACCTGAAAAGTCTAATAATAAATAAGTATACTTAGTGCATGTGTGCGTGCACACTGCCATGTATACACATGAGAATCTATAATAATATGCACTTCTAAGAACACAGACCACACGATTCATCTTAAATTAAAACCTACATTATTTTCTCAGTTTTAACCTAAAATTATATTTCAGTTAAATATAGGGTGATAAATGGCTTGCATTTCAACTCTGAAAAACATAACCTCCCAACTTTATAATCAGAGCCAGAAGGGCTCTCAAACTCCATCAATAAACTTGTAGAAAGTCAATTTACCGCAGAACTATTTTCATAGACTCATCTCTTTCTCTCTCTAAAAATTTCCCTTAGGCCTCAATTTTCTCCTTTGTGAACACTAACCCAAAGGCAAGTAACTCTGGAAATGATTTTTGGGTTTTTTTCTTCTTGTTCTTTTATGGAAGGACTTGGTTTCAAAAGTTCCAGAGAAAAAGGATACAACCACTCATTTAGTAACTACAGATATCAAGTTCAGCAGAGAGGTAGGTGCTATTATGGAATATCACATTTAATTTGTATGGACCTTATTCTTCCTTTCAGAAGAGAGAAGAAGACCTCTTCTCACCATATATCAGAGATAAAGGTGAAAAAGTGTTAATTACTTCAAAGCGTTTTGAAATCTCTCAATGTATTTTAGAAAACAAAAAATAAATGGACTGTTCTTCTGAAGTTCGTAATTAATATGAACTGCTTTATTTTGAGAGAAATATTGAATGTTATTTTTCTTTTTAAATACATATAACAATTTTTTTATTTTAAATCCATTCAGAGTCACTCATGGCTGAGTTGAGAACAACAGCTGATGGACACTGAATCCCTCCTAGCATAAGAGAGTCTTGCCAAAATCACCAGTTGTATTGTGATTGCATGTGTTTTGCAATTCAATAACAAGATGGTGGAGGACAAGAAAACTACAAAGCAAATTAAGCCAAACCAAAAATAAACAAAACTACTGCCCCCCATAACCCCAAGAACTTTCTGGTCATTAATCAACCATCCCCACATAGTTAGGATCTGTTTCTAAACATGTCAAATGCAGATAAAAGTTTGTTAAATCACACTGAGATGAGAAATATCCTGTTACAGATACTATGCATTTAGTAAATATTTAACTGAACAATGAAACAGGAATGGCTGGCATAGTAAGCCCATATAGTTCTATGAACTGACTGAACATACAAAGAAAGGACAATGAGTAATTTAGAAGTAAAAAAGAATCATAGTTTCAAATGACAAACCAAGGATAAAGAAAGAAAGTAAAGTGAAGTGAAAATATTAAAAATCAAAGCAGCCAGATGCAGTGTGGTGCACACCTGTAATCCCAGCAGCTCAGAAGGCTGAGGCAGAAGAATCACAAGTTCTAAGCCAAGCTTGACAACTTAGTGAAACCCTGTCTCAAAGTAAAAATTAAAAAGGGCTGGGAATATAGCTCAGTGGTAAAGCAACCCTGAGTTAAGCCCCCAGTACCAAATAAATAAATAAATATAAAAGCAAAGAGGGAAAACAAGAAAAAGAAAAAGAAAAATGACATATGTAAACAGAAAAAGATCAAAAAGGGAGCAAATAACAACAGGGTTCCTAACAATCTCTACACACTTCAGACACAAATATGGACACCAAACCCATGAGTTTGAAATGTTCTCCTCCACAGACTAGGGGATGTCTAAAGAAGCAAGATCAAGCCAAGTGCTAACCCAGGAGGCATGCAATAAATAAAAGAATTAACTTTTTATTGATTTTATGTGGTTATACAGGTGTTCCTTTTGAAACATTAACATCATTTTGAAGTAATACCTTTCAAAATGTTTTACAAAAAAAAAAAAAAGTCTGTCCACTGCAAGACTGAGATCCCAAGTAAAATAAGATCTATTCCATGTTTGTATAAATATGTCCAAATATACTGTCATGTATATCTAAAAGGAGCAAATACAATTTTTAAAAAGCTTTAAAAATTTTCAAAAAAGAAAAATCTGTCCATACACACCCCCCCCAGAAAAGGCACATTTGATGTTTTCACCATTTTTTTTGGATCATCCTGAGTAGACTTTTAAATCCTTGTTGTTCCCTTCAACAATACAATCTAAACATTTTCTTTTTTCATTAAAAAAATATCCAAAATCATCATCAATAATTGTGTTACCATATCAGTAATACAGGCTCATAGTACACATAGGGAAGACCTTTCCTGTTGCTCATCTCCCAATTCTATTTCCCACAGGTAACTACTTTGATGAGTGCTTTGGCATTATTCTTCAAGGAAGTTTCTATACACATGAAAATATTTATGTCTATATAAATATGAGTGATACAAATTTAAATATCTACTCAATTTTTACATAATAAATTCATGTAATAAATATTATTTTCAACTTGTTTTGGGGTCCTAACAAAACATTTCAGAAATCTTAGCAGATTAGCACATAGAGATCTTTCCCATTTCAAGGTCCAGTATTACACTGAATGGATGTATAATTGATTTAACCATACTCCTATTTATGAACATTAAAGTGGCGTGGGGATTTGTTGTTACTGTTGTTCTTACCTATAATGTTGCAATAAACACCCTATTATAGATATTTTTATGAACTACTACTACTTTCATAAGTCCATTACTAGAAATGGAATCCCATACTCAAAGACTTTGCAAATTTTTATTCCTAAAATGGCATCTTGGCCCAGAAAAAGCTATTTCCTCCCATCTCTGCCAACAAAGTATGTTGTGGATGTCTTTAATTTTGATGATCTGATGATCAAAATATTGCATGATTTCTAAAACCTGTATTTCTCATGATATCGAACAATCTTTCTATGTTTATTATCCATTTGCATTTAAATCTATAAATTACTTCTTACCCCTTTTACTATTATTCTGAAAATTATTTTCATACTTTAGATATTAAAGCTTTATATAATATAAATATTTTTCTCAGAGTCTGTGACTTATCTTTTGGTTCCAACTTGGTATAAACACCTTTTTGGTTTTAAAATATTTGTATTAGTTCATATTGTTCTTTATGATTTCTGACATGCTTAGGAAAGCATTCTCTACATAGTCTCTTATATTTTTTTTAATATTTTTTGTTGTAGATGGACACAATACCTTTATTTTATTTATTTTCATGTGGTGCAGAAAATTGAACCCAATGCCTCACACATGCCAGGCAAGTGCTCTGCCACTAAGCTACAGCCCCAGTCCTCTCCTGTATTTTAATGCAAATGAAGTTTTAGCATGTGATCATTAAATCTAGTTAGAACTTTTTGTATGTAAAAAATAAAGGTATCTAAATTTATCTTCTTCAAATCACTAGCCAATTGGCTGTTATTTACTAAACAGCCTTCACTACACCACCTCCCCACACACAAAGATCCTAAAGTGTCATGAATCCTGGGATTGGTTTCTGAATTCTATTTTACCCCAGCAATTTGATTTTCTATTTGCATGTCTGTACTATTTTGACCAAAATAGCTTTACAAAATATTTAATATGACATAAAAAGCCCCCCCGCTCGCAGCTTCCCTTCTCAACTCTTTTAAAGCAAGTCTTATATATTCTTCCTTGTGAACTTTGGATTTCATGTGCCAGTTTCAAAAACCTCAACTGGGATTTAACTGCAACTGACATCTTTATGAGCTAAGAACAAGAACAGTTCACAATTTGTTTAATTTCCTCCAGATACGATGTTTATTATGTTTTTCATATAGGCATGTGCCTATCTTTTATCAGTTCTACTTGTCTAGTTTCTACTCAAAAATCTTTGTTCTTTACAAGTAGATGTCTTCATATGCTTTCCTTTGTTTTCTCCTGCTGTAGAAACTTGTTGTTGGATGTTTATTTGTTTTAGGAAAGTAATCATGTAAACAGTCTTTGTTATTTGGACAGAATCCTCACTGAGTCAAAGCAAAGAGAAACTGAAGGAGGCCAGATAGGGCCCAGGGTGCTCAGCAAACTGGATGTTTCTACCCAAGACTCTGAGGTTGGAGGAGAAAAAGGAGAAAAACAGGACACTTAAAGATCATTGACAGGGGAGTTTAAAATCCAGCCAATGTAAGCATAGCACCAGCAGTGCAGGCAACCCTAGGGGACCCTTCATGTGGTCTGTGTGCTCAACTGCCTTGGCTCCTTCCTACTGGGTTTGAGAACATGATTATATGGAACTCACAAATTCTATAAAATGCCTGATAACTTTCCAATAAACTCCATTGCTGTTTTAGTTATCAGGACAGATTTCTGCTATTTACAATCAAGAATCTTAGCTAATACATCATCCTTTGAAATACCAAGTATGTTTTATTCGATTCTGTCTTCCCTGATAATTCTTAATATAGAAATCTCTAAATATACATATCTAGAGTCATAAAAACAAAATTAAATATATTTTCCCTAATTGTTAAAGTTCAAAACAAACCAACTCTGACTCATCTTAAGCAAAAATTCAATTTTCCTTTTTATTTTCTGCCTATTCAAATTTCCCAGTCTCTACTAACTCAATGTGGGGATATAAATCCTGTTTATTATTAAGGAAAGTACTCCCTGACTACATAGACCTCCTTTTTCTTTTTTTTAATATTTATGTTTTTAGTAGTAGATGGACACAATATCTTTATTTCATTTATTTATTTTATGTGGTCTGTGGATTGAACCCGGTGCCTCACACATGCTAGGCAAGTGTCCTAGCACTGAGCCACAACCCCAGCCCCTAGACCTTCTTTTTCAACAGTAGTTCTCTGTGAAACTCTGTTATATTCTGACTTTGTAAAAACAGATTTGTTAGTTGTTTATTCACACACAAATTAACCTATTTAATGGTGTATGGTCTTTACAAGTTGTTTCAAGCTACTTACAACTGTATTGTTCTCAAGCTCGGATTTTGATTTATATCTTAGAGCTTATCTTTGAGTATTTTTTGGGGGGGAACACTAGTAATTTAATTCTTGTCTACAAATTCATACATGAGAACTCTCTTCTGCTTATGCATACCTATAACCACTTGGCTCAGTATAGAAATCTTTGGTCCTAATTCTCCATTCACTATACAGACTTGACTCCACTGTCTCTGGCATCCACTGGTCAGTAAATTCTGGTGAGCATGACTTTTACTCATATTTGTGTATCAAAACTAGACTTTACAATATAAAACAGAAGACCCAGTGGGGCATAGTAGCACATGCAGGTAATCCCAGCTTTGGAGAGACTGAGGCAGGAAAATCACAAGTTCGAGGCCAACTATAGCTACTTGGCAAGAATCTGTCTCAAAAAATAAAAAGGGCTGGGAATGTAGCTCAGTGGTACAGTACCCCTGGACTCAATCAATTCCCAGTACAGAAAGAATGACCGAGAGAAGGAAGGAAGGAAAGAAGGGAAGAAGAGAGGGAGGAAAGAAAAAGAAAAAAAGGAAAAGAAAAAAACTGAAGACCCAAATAACAGTGATCTTAGTAAACCAAAGGATTCCCTCCTCTCATACAAAAGAGGCAACACATCCAGGGCTCTAAAAGAGGTTGGACATCATCAAAGAGTTTAAGATGTGGCTTCTATTCTTGAGGAATCTCTTCTCTAAAATAACTTCATGACACCAATGCATGTCCCAGATAGGAAGGAGAGAAAGGCACATGAAAGGTAAAAGAGAAAGTGTGCCAGCTTAGTTGGCACCTTTGAAAATTTTTCCTACAAGTTCTCATTCAATAGTTTGCAAGCAGAAGACCCACTACTCAGCTCTAGTTATACAGAAAAACAGAAAATGAAGCCTTTGACCTGGGTCTCTGGCCACCAGGAACAAACAGTATTGCCATTAAAAGTAAAGGGGAGAATGGATATGATACTGGTTAGGCAGATAACTATCTCTATCTCTCTCAGAACAGTAAACATAATTATTCTTCCTAGTGCTTAGAGAATTTTTTTAATAAAAATTTCTAAATCACATCTAATGTTTTTTTTTCTTTTGTTTTAATTTTACCTTGAATCATTCTGATTTGTAGACCAAGGTCTTTCTTTTTTTTTTTTTTCCCCTTGTAAAGCAGACCTTTTAATTTATATTCCAATTATTGCTTCTGAATGTCTCTGTACTGGTTTGCTCAGGTTGCCATAACAAAGTACCACAGAAGAGTTGCAACAACAGGAATATGTTTTTTCATGGTTCTAAAAGTCAGAAATCTGAGGTCAAGCTGTGGACAGGGTTGATTCCTCTTACTCCTTTGCGTGTGTGTCTTCTCCTCTACCTTCAACAGGTCTTCCCTCTGTATTGCTCCTTGTCTGAATTTCCTCTTTTTACAAGGAAAACAATCTACTGAGTTAGGAGCTACTATAATAACCTCTCTTAAACTTAATTACCTCTTGAAAAACTCTATCTCCAAATATAGTCTGAGGTTCCAGGGATTAGGATTTCAATATATGAATTTTAGTGGGGTGTATATCACAATATAGTCCATAGCACTATCATTTTAGTGTAATCCTCACCTAAGTTCATTGGATTGATCACTGTTTTCCATCTTTTACTTCATCAACTTTCTTACATCATCATGTCTTTTTCTTCTTCATGAGAAGGAAAGTTTTTCTTCCATATCACTGATTCAGTTCTTCTAATGCTTTAAATAAAGACTTAGATTTCTTTACTTCATTTTTGGTGTTCTCACTTTTAATTCACACTTTAGTTCTCTTAGCATCTCTGCCTATTCCATTCTTGTAGCACTCTGTTACTGTTTCATAGAAGTCATACACATGCTGCCTACAACCACAAAAGTTCCATGATGTTCAACAATAAGCATGTATTTTGAAGGCTAGCTGATTCATGCTGGGCAGGTCTGCTGATCTTGGGTTGGTTATGTGTGTGTCTCTTCCTCCTCCTGGGAACAAAGCCAGCATAGCAATGGCAGAGGCACAAGAGGGCATATTCACCATTTACCAGCACAAAAGTATTTGAAGCCTCTGTTTGTGTTACAGGTCCTAATGACTCACAAAAGTAAAAGCCCAAAAACTAAAGGTGAGCGAATGCACTTCTCCTCCTGAAGTGGAGGAGGAAGGAGAGGTTATTTCAAACAATAATCTAATCTACTACATTAAGTTTCTTTTAAGAAACCTTGAGCTTCAGTTTCCCAAATTTTTTTTGTTTGCTCTATAAAATTCTTTTTAAATAAATGTTCTTCCTCTGAGACCTCAACATAATACTCATTTTCCCTTATGGCATAGAATTTGACAAGACTCAGTGATTTTGTTTTATTATTTTTACTTGTATGGGAAGAAATCCATTCGGACCTGCTATTTACCACCAGATACGAGGACAATCTCCTTACACTCCCACTCCCACACGTGCACTACTGTCTGCTGAGGGGAAACTCTGAGTTAACCCCATTCAGACCTTGTCTCGATGTGAAGTCTCGGGTACACATTCCTACCTGGAACAGAATGTCCCTGGCAAAAGTTTTCATTATGTCCATCTGCTGAAGAGGTACAAATTCCTCTTTCTCTATCAGGGTCTCTGACTAAACTAAAACTTCACACACAAAGTTAGCACTTTTTGTTCAAACAGGATAGGACTTGAAAGACTTCAGTACCACAGGCACTACTTGCAGTATTCCAGTATTCTTCTGGTACACAGGTGGATGAAAAAGCAAAAATATATCTATTTCAGTAGATAATACTAAAATCCCCTCTGAAAAGCATCTATGGCTATTTAAAAGAATTCTGAAAGGATATGTTACTTGCACAGCTATCATATGTCAATAACCCCAATGTTCTCCCATCTTAAGATCTAGGCTTACTACCTACCTGGTCTACACTAATGCAATGAATTTCTTAAGTCTACCCACACTCTTAAATACAGGGCTACACTACAACCAGCCAAGGAGTAAAAGAAAAGTGTTCTTTCTGAACCTCTTCTGAACAATTCCACAAGAAAGAATGCCTAAAGCTGAACATAACCCTAAAGATCAAAGAATCTTATAACCTTAGTGCATACAGCTATATTTCTTAATTTAACTGAATTTACTGCCCAATTGAAAAAAAGCTTTTCACTCCTTCTGAGATATACAAGAGTATCTATAATCCAGTATACAAGTAGTCCACAGGAAATTTTTCTTATCCTTATGGAAGAGATCCACAATGTATACAATGAATGAATCAACAAACTTTGATCTCCACCTCTTAGAACATGGAATAGCTACTACAAAACCATCATCAAGTTTCAGAGACATACATTAAAGGAAAAATAAAACAAACTAGAATATACTGAAAACAAGGACTATTTCTTCCAATAATTGCCACAAGACACTGTGACAAAGAGGCACTTTAACCAACCTCAGTTTCCCTTTTTCCTTGTTGCGCTGCACAACTCGGCTGGTGGACTTGATGTACAGGTGCCGGTGCAGTTCATCTATGAGAACCAAATGGAGGTTCATCTTCTTGCTGTGAAGCTCCAGCCTGAGATCACTCAGTCCTTCCACCTGGAGTAGGGGACCCTCCAAAGACTCTACTGCTGATACCTGAAAAAGTACAAAAGGAAAGTCAATAAAGAACAACTAAATAACCCAGCAACATAGTAATTAAGATTATTTTTAAGGTACTGTGAAAAGGCATATTATGAAAGCCTTATCAGCATACATCACACGTGGTTGAACATCATGTAGATATGTCTAATCCTGCCCTCAATGGGCTCCTCATCTAGCGTAAATAAAGAAAAATCTTGACCAAGATAAATATGAAGGCATGTAAAGCACCACAGCTATGTATACAATTTATTTTCACACATATCACACTTATTGCAAGACACGCAGAAAGTGATTTCCCGAAATGATTATATCTCATTCAGATTCTCACAAGAATATCACATGCTAACCATTTAAATCAGCTTTTAATCAAAGTTAGTCTTTTAAGACTAAGACCAAATAATAGCATACTATATGAAGGTTTTACAGCTTATTCTTATGCTGCTCATGAGTCAGAGCTTGACTAACCTAAGTTACATGTGTATCTACATGGATCAGTCTCACTCCCCATATAAACGTACACAGAGAGAAGTACGTTATTTTACATGAATGCTACAAGTGAAAAATAGCAAATCATTGACTCTCCCTAGCCTGATCCAGCCTGAAAGGATAAATGGAATTTAGATGGTAATAGAAGATAAACTACAGAGAGGGAGGGATAAATTACAGAGAGGGTATAAAGTGGTTTGGAAGATTTTAAAAACAAAAATGATGGGGTTAATCAAATTGGTGTAGAAATACCTAAATAAATGGAGAAGGTGAAGGATTCTGGGAACATAAAGAAGCTGACTCTGAAACTGAAAACAATAACTGCAAACAATAACTGAAAAAGAGCACATGATATGATCCCATTTATTCATGTATATAAATAATGTGTGTCCATGTATATATAAAGATTTGTTATATTTTTAAAAGAAGAAAAAAATAAAGTGAAAAGTATACTTTGGATATTATAAGAGAAAAAAAGAATGATGAAGAAGAGAAAAAATGTTAAAAAAGAAGAAGAACTGAGAAGAAATGATGACAAGTAAACTTGGAGGTGGTGGGGGGGCGGAGTGCACAAGCTCCCTAAGGGGCTAAGATCTGTAACTATTCAACTTCTACACATTCTAATAGGTAATTCTACCCATTACCCACTTCAGGGTGCAACCACTCAATGGAATTATGAATACAAACATGTCCCCAAAATTAAGCATTAATACAAAAACAATAAACAATGAAAGCCAAAATACATTGGTGATTACAAAAGATCACAGATCTACAGCAGTTTAAGGAGTCATCTAGGAGTTTGTAGATGGTGAATACAGAAAACTCCAAAGCTGCCAAATGTAAGCCAGTCTGAAATGGTTAATAAAAAAAAAAAAAAAAAAAAAAAGTCCAATGGCTTAGCCACCAACACATCACTTGTTTTGTGATGTGCTATAATCAAATGTCAGTAGTAAATAAGTTTCCTTAAGTTAAGCAAGAAAGAATCAAGGAATGGAAGAGTGACAAGCCCTGGGCCAGCTCTGCCCTCTGAAGCCCTGCCAGTTCATTTTCACGCTGACTTGCAAGTGCCCCTGCTACAAGAGCCCCTGGCTGTGTGCAAGCTGCCAGCAATTCCAAATGGAAAGGCAGCCTCACGAAATGACCACAGTGTCCCCAAGGAGGAAAAACAACAAATTCATTTACACTTATGCCCTAAAATGGTTTTTAACTTGGATCTCCAATGAAGAAAAGAGGATGTATTAACCTTCAGTGACATCGAGATCCAGAAAATGAAAAATAATTTGGTAAACCACTGGCCCATCTTGTAGCCTTATCCCACGAGGTAATTAAATCCAGCTGAGATGTTTAAGCTTACAAATCACCCACTGCACATCCACACTTGATTTGTTTGTAGAAATTTGCATGAAGATTTTTAACCCAAACAGTTCGTGTTCCAAATACAAAACTATATGACAATATCAACTTTCAAAACAATCTAATCAACTTTTTTTTTTTTAATTCAGGTATAACACCTAATGCAGTGCCTGGCATACACTGTGTTCACAGAAATTATTTTAAACAATACCTATTTATTCGGTGGATAAAAGAATCTCAGGGAGGATTTACCTGATGTTCCAACAGCATTTTCAGCAAGTGTTTTTGTCTTCATTGAACCACTATAATTGTTTACAGGACAAACTTTCTGAATGTTTCCTTGACCCAAAATAAAATTAACATATGTAATCACGGGGAATCTTAGAACTTCAAAGTTTGGAAAACTTGCCACAAAAGGGAATTAAGAATAGTCTCTTATTTCTATTAGAAAATACAGTGTTTTATTTTCTGATCTTTGCCTATTAAAGAATTTACTAAAAGAAAAATAATTAAGTAACCTTCTATTTTTAGAAATATACATAACTAAGACTGCATTTTTAAATATATGAAAAAGTTATAAATTATTTCACTGGCTTAGTCAGTTTTTCATCATTGGGATAAAATTCCTGAAATAAACAACTTATAATAAAGAGGAGCATTTTATTTTGCAACATAGTTTTAGAGGTTTCAGTCCATGGTGTTTGGCTCTTGTTTTGAGCCTGGGGTGGCCCAATGTATCATGGCAGGAATGTGTAGCAGAGGAGCTCTGTTCACCCCTGGAGGCTGGAAAGTGAAAAAGAGGAAAGGGTCAGGGTCTCAATACCCCATTCAAGGGCATGCCCCCAATGACCTAATTTCTTTCCATGAGGTTCCACCCTTTAAAGATTCTATCACCTCCCAAAAAGCACAACTAAGGCTTGGGACTAAGTCTTTAGCATATAGGCTTTGGGGAAACATTCGAGATCTAATCCACAACATTGGATTTTCCCAATTCAATGACTACAGAGCACTTTCAAAATGATACTGATAAAACATCAACAGAAATTTAACAGATGCAGTTAGATTCAACTAGACAGCAACAAAATGAACTTAACGGAGTAGTGGCTATAAGAAATTATCAAACTCTGGGCCTGAGATGTAGCTCAATGGTAGAGCTCTTACCTAGCATGCATGAGGCACAAGATTCAATTCCCAATACTGTGGGGGAAAAACTAAATCAATGCAAAAGTGTGACAGGTAATTTGAATGATGTCAAATATAAACACTGAAATTACAGGACAAGACAGGGCAGATGAAACATCAGAGTAAATTAATAGATACTGCCTATGTATTTATTTATAGAATCATTTATGCCCTAAATGATCTCTAATATGAACTCTTGCAATTCTCCAGTATGCCACACCATTTCTTCAAGTTAGAGTTCTATATCATGAGAAGTCAACTAAATATATTTGGAATTTTTCTTACATATATTCTTAAAAATAAACTTTGTAGGAAAAAGATACTATTAGCAGGGAATATTTTTTAGAACATTTAACTACCATCTAACAGAATATCAGTGTTTTAGTCAACACAGTTGGAAACTGTTCATAAAGATAACAGAAATCTGGTTTAAATTGGAAAACAAATATTTCTTTTAGGATTATGAAGATAAACAAACATTCCAAAATACTTTAATACACAATATTGAAGAGGATAGCATGTTTTGCTACTATAACCTATCTGAGGAAGAAAACAAATTTCAAAAAATGTTTCTGTAACACAAAAATTAGGTCAAGCACATAGTTAAAATGTACACAATCAAGAATTTTTAAAAAGTTTTTTGCCTTGAATTGAGATACAGGTCTACAACAAAGGAAAATATCTGTGATTAAGAACTACCATACCCATAAATTCTGTTCCAAATTTGATTTTTCAATTAATTTTAGTATAAAGTACAGGAAACTGCTATTTCATAGTTAAGTGCTTATCTTAAGCTAATCTGACTCAAACCTCTAGTTAAAAATATTTAATTTAGTAGTTTCTACAATGAAGTTTGCCATTCTCAGAAGCTCCTTCACTGAAGAAATCCTGTAAAAGAAACTACTAATCTTTTCATTTTTTAATTTGGGAAAGGTGAGATGCACAAAGATAAATGATAATAATAACCACTTTTAAAAATAACTAAGTTCAATCTTAAAAAATTAGAAATTTTAAGTAAATAAAAACCAATCTGGTGCTCACTTCAGCAGCACATATACTAAAACTGGAATGATACAGAGAAGATTAGCATGGCCCCAAGCAAGGATCACATGCAAATTCATGAAGCATTCCATATTTTTGGCACATGCCTATAATCCCAGCAGCTCAGGAAGCTGAGGCAGGAGGATTTTGAGTTCAAAGCCAGCCAGCCTCAGCAAAAACGAGGTACTAAGCAACTCAGTGAGATCCTGTCTCTCAATAAAATTAAAAAGTAGGCATGGGGATATGGCTCAGTGGTCAAGTGCCTATCATTCAATCCCCAGTACTCTTACCCTCGGGGAGAAAAAAAAGGAGGTAGAGAGGCCTGAGTTAGCACACTTGCTCTTTCTCACCATGTGATATCCTCTGCCCTGTTACGATGTCACAAGAAAGCCCTTACCAGATGCCGATACCAAACTTCTGGAGTGCGAGAAATAAACTCAATTCTTTATTAAAAAGAAAGAAAAAAAAAAAAAAAAAAAAAAACAACCTGATAACTAAACAATATGCTAGTGAGAGAACGTGCTTATTTTGACAACTTTGTAACCCAAGAATTTGCATTGCTATTGTTGAGTCCAAAATAAATATTTCTTGCAGGACTTTGGTAATTATACAGTTAAAAAAAGGCTTGACAGTTTTCAATAGGTCTCTTTTCAATAGTAAGTCTCCCTTAGGGAGGCATTTTTCTAGTAAGACAATATTACTACTCTGAAAACGTTATCACCACCCAACTTACAAATGCAATAAAAAGATATGAAAATAGGCTACTACAGAGAATTGATACCTAGTCCCTTCCTCCACGTAAATAAGATCACACAAGTTAAACAAACCTTTGAACAATCTCACTAAATAAGAATATTAAAAAAAAAAATCTTTGGCTATGAAAAACAGAAAAACTGCCTTGGAAAACCAGATTGACTTGGTGCTCACATAAAATTGCTCTTGGCACTCTACCCTTTAATTACTAGAAGGTAACTCTCAGTGGCTTCAGGCAAGGCTGCTCTGGTGGCCCTGACCCCCAAGTGTTTACCTTTAAGCTCAGGGACTTTCAGTGAGGTACAAGAAACCTCCAAGACTCCCTGTGAGCTCCCTGTGATTCAGACCCACTTCTAAGGGAGCAGGGAAGACCTTTACTATGCATGAAACAAGAATCCCCCAATCCTTCCTACTAAACACTACTATTCTGCTATACCTTATTTGCAGAAATTTTGACCTTTATCAGATAGGAACTGGTAAAACATACTGAAAGCAGTTTGAAAAAACAAAAACCAAATATGGTATCTTTCCTGTATTAATTTGAACAATATAAAATGTGTTTTTACAAGTCAAAAATGATCAAATATTGGCTATTTCATATGGTTCAACCTGTGAAAGTTGTCAAAATCAAAATGAAGTCACTTATGCCAAACCCTAACAAAATGGAATCAGGAGGTCATAAAGGAGGAGCCCTTACATGCACATTCCTAAAATTAAAAACTGGCACATGACTCTATGAAACCACAACCTCACACATAGGCTACTTTAAACTAAGAATGCTTCCGCCAGAACATGTGCCAAGCCCTGTTTGTTTAAACTTGGACTAAAGTCTCTTTCTACAAAACAACTTATGTAACCTTCCTCATTTTACTTTAAAAACCTTTTCCTTCCTTTCCATCAATGGATGTGCCTATGATTCATCACAGCATGTGTACCCTGGATTATAATCCCATTCATTCTCAATTAAATTTATTGCTTTGGACAGCTACTCTCTCTGCTGTTATTTCAGCTTGATAAACCTAACAGTTTTAGGAGCAAGTCTAAATGCTTTGGTATCACTGGAATTTTACAGCACTCTTGTAGGAAATCTTGACCTTCATGGAACCCCGTGTATGTAACCAATTCAGATAAATTAAGAACAATTTTACTAATACCATATTCTATGTACGTGAAATAAAAGTGCAAAGCAATAAACCTATGTTCACAAAAATCCCAACTCTGAAATATAAACTCAATACTATCATCCACTTCACTTCTGTTTGTAGTATGACACCAGCAAGCACAGAGGATGGACTGATCTTCAAACAAAAATGTTGGTGGCGGGGAGTATGGGACCTGCAGGGGAGAATTAAGAGAATCCTTTCAAGGGTCATGGCTATGGTAAAGTTTTGGGGGAATGTTGGAGAACTCAAAGGAAAAACAATGTTTGATCCCAGCATCACTAGAGAAGACTAAGAAGATGTTTTGGGCTCCCTATGGCTCAGCTTTGCCACTGTCTGAAGGCCTCGGGCTATTGACAGTCTGGTACTGAAGACAGACTTCCCCAGAGAGCTGCATCACCGAGCAAGGACAAGTGCCTGGAGCAAGAACACCTTTTCCCCCTACCTCCTCAGCCCATATGCTAATCAACACTGATCAAATCAGGCAGTCAAAAATGCCCATTCTTAAATCAGTCTGATAACACAATATTGATCAGGCCCATTCAGGTGCCCCATCTCCCTCAGGAAACCAATTCCTATAATGCAGACTCAGCAGTGCTCTCACCATTAAAAACAGGATGCAGTCTACCTCCATTCTCCCTTCATTACTGCAAGGGTTATTGCATGTTTTTATTTAATAAACCTTCATCAGCTCAAATGAAGGGTTGTTATTAGTTCAGCTAACAGCCAAATGATAATGCTCCAGAGAGATATCAGTGCTTGTTGGTGCATTAACAAAGAGAGGAGAAGGGCTGAGGTCAAGCATGTGTCAATGTAAATGAGGCAATATTAGGTACTAACGGCTTAATGCAATGGACTGCCTGGGAGATAATGGAATTTACAGGATAAAGCAAATGAGATGAAGTTATTGATAAGTGAATGAAAGGAGGGGGGCCTGTAAAATAAAGTGTTGTCAAAGAAAAGATCTTTTACCTGTGGATTTCTTCATTAAAGTACCATCAAATCTATCTTAGAAAACAAAACTCAAAATAAATTAAATGGGACTTCTAGTTTCATGAAAGGTCTCACCCCATTACTGCCATCAAAACAGACTTGTTTTAAAAGCATTCCATTCTATTGAGCTATCTTTAAGTTTGCCTTGGGTTCCCTCCGCCCTCCTTGGGCTTTTTAAATTCTTCTATAGAACACTGAGTATTCCACCACAAATTATTCCTATATTTTATTAAAGTGAAAGTATCTTCTTTTAACTTTTGTTACTGAAATAGAGGCTTATGGTCTTCTGTGAAATTCCATCAGTCAGGCTTCACAGAATGGTAGTATCTAGTGAGGAAGTTGAGGGAGACACAGAAGGGCTTAGGCAGCCAGGGCAAGATGGCGAGTGAGGAAGTCAGCAGGACCAGAACAAAGGAGCACAGAAAGGACCTTCTAATGAGGTCAAGGTCCTCCTTGACGAAAGTTCTCCTGGACACAAATGGGGAACCCAATCAAACAGACACTCCCATAGTTAAGCTCCTAAGGAGAAGATTCAACAGAAAACCTAAAATAGACACAAGGACGCGGGGGCACCAATCAATAATAGTGAAGCAAGTATGGACAGGGGAGGAGATAAGGAAAGGAGGTAATTCCAGAGATCATAAAAGAACAAGTCAAAACTCCCCCACTGGACTCCCAGTTCCAGGGTCCCTTCTCCTCAGAGAAGTCTTTATCTGTCGCTTTTGCAATAACCCTGCGGCTTGCTTGCTATCTGTGTCCTGTTCTTCAATTTTTGGCTAAACAGAGACAAATCCAACACCAGTGGATTGTAACAAAAAGTAAGGTTTCTGGTTGTTTCTGTTTTGTTTTGTTTTGTTTAGTATTTAAGCTACCAGAGATTGAACCCAAGGGTGTTCTACTGTGAGCTATATCCCGTCCTTTTGAATTATATTCTGAGACAGGGTTTTCCTAAATACTCCAGGCTGGCATCATCCTCATGTCTCAGCCTCCGAAGTAGCTTGGAATACAGGCATGTACTACTGTGCCTGGTTAGAACTTTCTATTGTATGAGAGCTTAAAGGTTGATGAAACTGGGCTTCTACCCAATTCTATGGATTAACATTTTTTTAAAAAATGAGAACCAATTTAACAATTAATTTTTTTTAAATGAGGCCCAGAATGGCACTTTTTTCCTTCAACTTTATTTTTCTTCTAAACTTCAAAGCTAATATATGCTCAATTGCAGTGAGCAAGCTTTGCATTAATATAAACTGTAGCTTTCCACAACATCAGAATTTAGTTTATAACAGTAAATTCACATGCTATTCCACTATAATTTTAGGTTAAGCAATCACAAGTTCTTTTATTCCACTCCAATTTTAATTCCTAATATTTATACCACTCAAGTCACAAGTGACATATGCACACTTAAATTCAGAGGTTAAAAAAGACTAAGAAAGGGTTAAGGAGGCCACAAAGTGACAGGATGTTCTGCAAAGGCAGAGAGCAATAGGAATGCAAAGAGTCCCTGGAGGTGGTCAGATAAGGTTTTAAAGAACCAGTGCCACAGAGTTGTCAAGGCAGGGTTCAGAGGGAGGCACTTTCAGATTGTCAACTTGAAAGTGTCAGCTTGGAGTGGGCCTCGCATTGTCATCACTGGCAGAAGAAACCATGCTGAGCTGAAGTCAGGGATAGAAAATTGGAGGTTTATTGCTGTGGTGATTTTCCTCAGCAAGGCTCATGATAAGAGACCAGTGCCAGTGTGTCCAGTCCTGGCGGGGGGGAGGTGCAGGGGCTCTTCCTTTTATGAGTTTTAGGTAAGGAGGCTAACATTTGGTGAGGGTGATCCGTTCCTGCGTCTGATATTTCTGATATGATCTGGGATGCCCATGTGTCCTGATTTAGTTTGATAAATGGCACTAATATGTTATATATCAACTTGTGCCTTATGGTAGTGCTGGGCAGATGGTAGTTGTTTATTTGTACAAACAAGGTATAGCATCATTCTACCTTGGCACTCATGCTAAAATGGAGTAATGCATGGCAAACTTAATTCACAGTTAGGCACAGCCTAAAAACTACTATTCTATTCATCATGGAGTAACTCAGAGCCTGCTCTTTACATCAACCACCTTGAAAGACACAGTAACTCACAAAGGAAAAGATCATCCCTAATCTTACTCATCGTATCTAATAATATATTTTTAATCTGAATCCTTCCGATCGTTTTGCCATTCAATTTTTACAAAAGTGACTATTTTTAAACATGCTTTTTATCATTTGGCAATACATTGGGAACATTAGCTCATCCCTAGATATCATATGACTTTTAGTATTTGTGGACTATATCACAAATGACTTAAAATTCCCTAGACTTAAGTTACTGTGATTTTTTTTAACTTTCGTATCTTTCATAAATATCCTAGTTTTTATATATATATATAAACACAGAATAATTAAATTCTTAATTTCTTCTTCAACGTAAAAGTCTCCAAGTCGAATTCCAAGTCCAAAGTTACACTCACATTTAGGGAGGCATAAAGCCAAATTAAGAAGCTTATTTATTCAAAAAGGCTTTATAGCAGATCTGTTCACAATCACATTACTGATGAGATTAACTATGCCTAACACCTTATAAGACAAGAATTGTAAATTGCTCACAGAAGAGCTTCTGGGAAAAAAAATTCTTCCTTATTCCAAACCTCATGGAGCCTGCAATTCCCAGTTTTCCCAGTGTTCTGTAAAGAGAGTATTAAAACCTAGGTTTCTCCACCAAAATATAAGAAATCCTAGGAAGGACATTGTCTTTTAACAAGTGTCCCAAAGTCACTTAACCCATCATCTTATTTGTTATTTTGAGATATGAAAAAGTTACAGCACAATTCTCTTCTTAACAGTTGGCAAAGAAGGTCTCTCAGAATCACTTCAAGGTCACATATAAATCAAGACAATTTCACTCATACTCTGCAAGAGCCCCAAACTCTTTAGAAATGCTCAGCACTTACCCAGCCTTTTACTAACATGAACTCTAAACTCCCACAAAGGAATGCCAGAGGAATATGACTTCTTCCATTTTAAGAGTGAAGCAACCACAAGTAATTTGTATTGGGATGAATCTCAGAGAAAACAGACTTCTATAACAACGTTCTCTTATCGTGTCAAGCTAAGCAAAAGCTACTGATCAGCATTCTCAAACCAATATCAAGTTGAGACAGCAGTCTCCTATCAACAAGAGTTGTCAATGCTGCAATTTATACAAATATCTGGTTCCCATCTGGCCAAAGACTGACCAATTGAAAACCTGTTTCAGAAAGTCTATATGTCAGATTGAAAAAAGAAGTATGATGGATGACAGCAAATGACTTGGGCATTGTTCTTGACCTAGATAAATCCTCCCACAGACTATAGACTTATGTGTATAAACACACATATGTGGTTTATCTGACTAAACAACGTATGCACACTACTGAAGGCAGCACCAGAATAGAAACACTGCTCAATGTAAACAAGCCTAAGACTCTTCCACTCTTTTTTCTCCCTAGCACTGGGTAGTGGTTATGATGACAACAATGTCAATGCCATTATAAATTTGTATACTGCTTTGTATCTTATGAAACATTCTTCCCATAAAATATTTCATTCTCATAACCATTTGATAATGTAGACATGATATTTGTATCTCTTCTCTACAGATATGATATCAAAAAACAGAAAAAGTGATTTGTCCAAGCTGCACAGCACTAGTAACTTGTTGAATCAGGACTACAATTGTGAACTTCTTGCATTTAAATCCACTTTGTTTCCATGTTGCCACCCTGCACATAGCCACGTCAGTTAATAAATCTGTGCCCCAATTTCAGTTCATTAAAGCCCAGATAAAGACCCACAGCAAAGATGCAAAAGCAAGATCATTAAGATGACATCTCTGAAAAGTACTAAGTCAGTCCAAACCTAAAGAATCATCTAATTTGATTATTAAACTAAACTCATTTGACCAAATAATCAGACAATAAAATCAGAATAAAAGCTAAATACTCATGAGCTCTATTCCAAAACTACAAGAGAGGATGGCAACAAAAGCATTTTCAAACAATATTTCTACATAAATGTGAAGATCACCGTGTGATGTCTGTCTTACACAAATTGTGTTTCTGACTACTTAGAGCTGGTGTTAAATCAGGACAATGACAATGACTTTTTCTCTATTCCATGGCACAAGGTAAACCCTATACCAATAGTTCCAAAGTTGTCTGCACATCAGTATCACTGATGAGAATATCAAAAATTGAAGCCAATGGCCCACCATCCCATACCACAAGAGATTTTGATTTAATCAGTCTGGATGTGGCCTGAGCTTCAGAATAGTTGGAAGAATTCCTAATATGCAGTTTAGGAATAATTGCCTTACAGCCATGCAAGCCAAATGAAAACTGAAACCTTATAAGGTTTAATGCAATAAAATAGAATTTCTATCAGCTTTAAAATAAAAGAGGAAAATGAATAGCAGATAGAAAAGCAAAATAAAGGAGAAGGAAAACAAATACAATATCCAGGTACCTATCAAACAGTCTGTTTTCTAGAAATTATAGCTTTCAAAAACAAATATAAATAAAAAAGGGCTTTGAATCACATGAAAAAGAGTTACTACAAAGCTCTGTACTTGTACTCTATAAGACAAAAATCGAGCTAGTACAGATCTACTCAATTAATTTGGGACACAAAAACCAATGTTACTCACTCAGTAACTTTATTTTCAGTTTTTTCCTAAATCATTTTGAAGAAAGAATCAGACGGAGGTGTCCGAGGGAATGAAGGGGATTCCAAATGCAGCTAAAAGCAACAACAGCTGACCACATGACCTCATCCCCAGGACCCCTGTCTCCCTCTTACTGCAAGTTTCCCCACTGCACTTATTATGAGATGAGACACTTTTGTATTTGTTCACCATCTGTCTCTCCTTGCCAGAATGTAAGCTCCTTCAAGGTTAAGGCCACATTCACAGAAAACACATACCAAACAAGAGAAGTGATCAACAACTGCATCATCACATGTTAAAGACCCAATCATTTCTCCATCTATTGAAATACATACTAGATCATTTCCTGATAGGTTATTACTAGGGAATATTGGCCTCAGTCTTTCAAACTGATATCCTAAAGTAGGATCAAATGTGATTTAGGAAAGGCTATTTATTGTTGATCACTGATACATTTTTATCGTGTTGTGGGTTTCTGAAAAATGACAGAAACTCTTTCAGATTAAGTTCAATAAATTCACAGCTCCTGATATCCATAGTGCTTTCACCTCAGTACCATCTCATTATTATTCCCAGAATAATGAGAAAAATCATGTTTATGAGATCTCAGAAAGTCTCAACCCAGGAGTGTATGTTTTGCCCTTTGTCTTCTTACTTGTACATTCATCATTTGAAAGTAGATGCGTGATCGCCCCTTCCCTGCCTATAAGGAAGAGAAAGTAAGTTCAGCATATTAAGTAATGACACAGTTTCCTTGCTAAAAACAGGAACAACCTCACTGATTCCTTGCTATCTAAACACTCACAGAAAGAATAGATTAACATCAACTAACACTAAAATCAATAGGTTGGAGTCTGACTGTACGGTTCATACAAGTCTTGAACTTGCAATGCTCCTGCCTCAGCTTCTCCTGAGGAGCTGGGGTTACAGATGGGTACTACCATACCTGGCTAAAATTCAACACCCTTCATAAGCATTTCCCAATAACGAACAGATTTATACCTAATAACAATGTCCAGTAGATTAACACATTTACTTACCTAATAGTACATTTTACAAAAAGTTGATCTGGGGAGTTTACCAACAAACTACATTGCTTAAAACTACCCAAACAAGGTGGGCGGAGAGCTCATCCTGTAGAGCGTTCGCCCAGCATGTGCACAGACCAGGGTTCAAATACCTGGCACCTGGGAGAAGAACCAATAAGCTGAAAACTATACAAACAATGAGTCTCCAAAGAACACATACTTCATATAAGATGAACAGGTCATTGATGACACAGAGAATCTGAAATTCATCCATGCCATATTCCAAAAATATGGCACAGAACTTTGAGTCTATATTGCCCATCTGTGCACGTGTTAAAGCAGACCATAACTGCTTTCTGAGAAAAATCCTATCTCTAGCTGTAGGCCTTCCATTAACTACAGAGAAGCACAGGTGGGCTTGTCACACCACTGATGTAACCAATAACCAAGCACAAGTGCTCCAGCCTGCATTTGCCATCTCCACCACTGAGTCTGACAACAGAGGCTGAACGTGACCACTGTCACACACACTCCCATGCCATCACTCATGGGCCTGCACCCAAGGTCTACAGGCATATGCTCTAGGTCCCCATCACCATTGGGACTGCCAGAGTTGAAGGCCCAGCAGAGCTCACCCCAGCAGATGCCTATTCACCAAAGCTGGTGGAATCTAAAATTCAAGCTCTATAAAGAGCCTCCAATTTAAAACCCAAAAAAGAGAAATCTTAAGCTTTTTATAATTGATATTCTATTTACATTTTTTAATTTATTTTATTTGTTCTAATTATTTGTACATGACAGTAGAATGCATTTATGCATTTTGATAGATCATACAGAAGTAGAGTATAATCTCTCATTTTTCTGATTATACATACTGCAGGATCACATCGGTCATGTAGTCATACATGTACATGAGGTAATAATGTCTGTTTCATTCTACTACCATTCCTTCCCCCATATCTCTTTCCCTCCCTTCACTCCCCTCTACCTAATATAAAGTAACTCTGTTCTTCCCTATCCACCCCTTATTGTGAATTAGCTTCTACATAGAGAAAACATTGTCTTTGTTTTTTTGGAATTGGCTTTTGACATGATATTCTCTAACTCCATTCATTTATTAGCAAATGCCAGAATTATTTTACTCTTCTTTAAAGTTGAGTAATATTCCACTGAGTGTGTACACACACACAGAGACATTTTCTTTATCCAGTCTTCTGTTGAAGGGCATCTAGGCTACTTCCACAGTTTAGCTATTATGAATTGAGCTGCTATAAAAATGTGGCTGTGTCAACTGTAGAATGTTGATTTTTAAGTCCTTTAGGTATAAACTGAGGAGTGAGATAACTGGGTCAAATGGTGGTTCCATTCCAAGTTTTCTGAGGAATCTCCATACTGATTTCCATAATGGTTGTACCAATTTGCAGTCCCACCAGCAATGTATGAGTGTACCTTTTTCCCCACATCCTCACCAACATTTATTGTTGCTTGTATTCCTGATAACTGCCATTCTGAATGGAGTGAGATGAAATCTTAGAGTAGTTTTGATTTGCATTTCTCTAATTGCTAGAGATGTTGAACATTTTTCCATATATTCGTTGATCAATTGTATATCTTCTGTGAAGTGTCTGTTCAGTTCCTTAGCCCATTTAATGATTGGATTATTTGGTTTGTTGGTGTTAAGTTTTTTAAGTCCTTTATATATCCTACAGGTTGATGCTTTATTTGACGTGCATGTGGTAAAGATTTTCTCCCAATCTGTAGGTTCTCTCTTCACATTACTGATTGTTATTTTTGCTAAAAAGAAGCTTTTTAGTTTGAGTCCATCCCATTTATTGATTCTTGATTTAAGTTCTTGCATTTTAGGGGTCTTGTTAAGGAAGTTAGGCCAACATGGTGAAGATTTGTGCCTACTTTTTCTATGAATAGTTTTAGTGCCTAAGTCTTTGATCGACAGTGAGTTGAGTTTCATGCAGGGTGGGAGATAAGGGTTTAATTTCTTTTTGTGACATGTGGCTTTCCAGTTTTCCCAGCACCATTTGTTGAATAAGCTATCTTTTCTCCAGTGAATGTTTTTGGCACCTTTGTAGAGTATGAGATACCTGTATTTATATAGGTTTGTCTTTGTGTCTTCTATTCTGTACCATTGGTCTACGTGTCTGTTTTGGTGCCAATACCAAACTGTTTTTATTACTATAGCTGTGCAATATAGTTTGATGTCTGGTATTGTGATGCCTCCTGCTTCACTTTTCTTGCTAAGGATTGCTTTGGCTATTCTGGGTCTCTTATTTTTCCAAATGAATTTCATGATTGCTTTTTCTAGTTCTATGAAGAATGTCATTGAGCTTTTAATAGGAATTGCATTAAATTTGTGAAATGTTTTTGGTAGTGTGTCCATTTTAAAAAATATTAATTCTGCCTATCTAGGAAAATGGGATTGGGAGAGCTTTCCATCTTCTAAGGTCTTCTTCAATTTCTTTTATTAGCGTTCTGTAGTTTTCATTGTTGAGGTCTTTCACCTCTTTTGTTAGATTGATTCCCATGTACTTTATTTTTTTGAGGCAATTGTGAATGGGGTAGTGTTCTTTATTTCTCTTTCAGTAGATTCATTACTGATGTATAGGAATGCATTTGACTTCTGGATACTGATTTTATATCCTGCTACTCTGCTAAATTCATTAATTAGTTCTAGAAGATTTAGGGTAGAATTTCTTATATCTTCTAAATATAGAATCATATCATTGGCAAATAGTGATAGTTTGAGTCCTTTACCTATTTGTATACACCTTTAATTTCTTTCTTCTGTCTCATTGCTCTGGCTAGGATCAAGGACAATGTTGAATAAAAGTGATGAAAGAGGACATCCAGTCTTGTTCCAGTTTTTAGAAGGAATGCTTTCAATTTTTCTCCATTTAGAATTATGTTGGCCTTGGGTTTAGAATATATGGCTTTTATGATTTGAGGTATGCTCCTACTATCCCTAGCTTTTGTAGTGTTTTGAACATAAAGGGGTGCTATATTTTGTCAAATGCTTTTCCTGCATCTATTGAGATGATCATACGATAGCTGTTCTTAAGTCTCTTGATATGAATTAAGTTTATTGATTTCCATATGTTGAACCGACCCTGCATCCCTGGGATGAACCTCACTTGATCATGGTACACTATCTTTTTAATATGTTTTTGTATGCAAGTTGCCAGAATTTTATTGAGAATTTTTACATTATGTTCATCAGGGATATTGGTCTGAAGTTTTTTTTTCCTTGATGTGTCTTTGTCTGGTTTTGATATCAGGGTGATATTAGCCTCATAGAATGAGTTTGGAAGGGTTCGTCCTTTTGTATTTTACAGAATAATTTGAGGAGTATTGGTGTTAATTCTTCTTTGAAGGTCTTTTAGAACTCAACTGAGAATTCATCTGATCCTGGATTTTTGTTAATTGGTAGGTTTTTAATGGCGTTTTCTATTTCATAACTACAAATTTTTCTGTATAAATCATGTATGACCTCCTGATTCAGTTTACATAGGTCATATGTCTCTAGAAATTTGTCAATGTTTTCAAAATTTTCATAATAGTTCCTAATTATCTTCTGTATTTCAGTTGTGTCCGTTGTGATATTTCTTTTTTTATCATATATTTTAGTACTTTGAGTTTTCTCCCTTTTTCTCTTTGTTAGTGTGGCTAGGGGTTTATCAATTTTATTGATTTTTTTCAAAGAACCAACTTTTTGTTTTGTCAATTCTTTCAATTATTTCATTGTTTCAATTTCATTAATTTCAGTTCTGATTTTAATTGGTTTGTTCTTCTTTTTCTAGGGCTTTGAGATATAATTTTAGGCCATTTATTTGTTGACTTTTTATTCTTTTAATAAATGACCTCAACGCAATGAACTTGCCTCTTAGTACTGCCTTCATAGTGTCCCAGAGATTGTGGTATGTTGTATCAGTATTCTCATTTACCTCTAAGTATTTTTTCATTTCATCCTTGATTTCTTCTACCATTCATCATTCAATAGGGTATTATTTAGTCTCTACTTATTAGAGTAACTTCTTTTTTATTTTATCATTGATTTCTAATTTCAGTCCATTATGATCTGATTGAATGCAGGGTATTATCTACATTTTTTTTGTATTTACTAAGAGTTGCTTTGTAGCATAAGATATGGTCTAGTTTGGAGAAGGATCCATGTGCTGTCAAGAAAAAAGTATATTCATTCATTGATGGATGAAACATTCTATATATATCTGTTAAGTATAGATTATTGACTGTATTATTTAGTTCTATAGTTTCTTTATTTAGTTTTTGTTTTAGAAGATCTGTTGTAGTGAGAGAGGTGTGTTAATGTCACCCAGTATTATTGTGTTGTGCTCTATTTGATTCTTGAAATTGAGAAGGATTTGTTTGACATACATAGATGATCCATTGTTTGTAGCATAAATATTTACAATTGTTATATCTTGCTACTGTATAATTCCCTTCAGTAGAATGAAATGACCTTCCTTGTACCTTCTGATTAACTTTGGCTTGAAGTTCACTTTATCTGATATGAGGATGGAAACCCCTGCTTGTTTATGTAATCCATATGAGTGCTATATTTTTTTCCCATCCTTTCTCCTTCAGTCTGTGGATGTCCTTCCTCTGAGGTGAGTCTCTCACAGACAAATATTGTTGGATCTTGTTTTTTAATCCAATCTACAAGTCTATGTCTTTTGATTGATGAGTTTAGTCCATTAATACTCAAGGTTATTACTGAGATATGACTTGTGTTTCCAGTCATTTTGGTTATTTCTGGCTTTTAATTTGATTTAGTTTCTCTTTTGACTATTCTTTTAGTATAGTTCCTCCCTTTGCTGGTTTTCACTTTTTTTTCCACCTCATTCTCATGTAATATTTTGCTGAGAATGTTCTATAGTATAGACTTTCTATTGTGAATTCTTCTAACTTTTGTTTATCATGGAAGGCTTTTATTTCATCTTCAAATCTGAAACTTAATTTTGCTGGATATAAAATTCTTGGATGGCACCCATTTTTTTTTTTCCAGAGCTTGAAATATGTTGTTTCATGACCTCCTAGCTTTGAGTCTCTGGGTTGAGAAAACAATTGAGATCCAAACTGGTTTTCCCCATAAGTAATTTGCTTCCCTGCCCCGCCCCCACCTTGGCCTTTAATATTTTATTCTTATTCTGTATTTTAGTCATGTTCATTATAATGTGTCTTAGTGTGGGCCTGCTGTAATTTTGTATATTTGGGGTCCTGTAAGCCTCCTGTATTTGATTTTCCATTTCATTCTTTAGGTTTGGGAAATTTTCTGATATTATCTCATTAAAAAGATAGTGAATCCCTTTGGTTTGTATCTCTGTTCCTTCTATCCCCATAACTCTTAAACTTGGTCTTTTCATGTTATCCAATAATTCTTGGAAGATCTGTTCATGGATTTTTACCATCTTCCCTGCATGTTCAACCTTATTTTCAGTATCAAATATTTTGTCTTATCTGGGGTTCTGTCTTCCAAATAGTCTAGTCTGTTGGTGATGTTTTCCATTGTATATATAATTTGACTGATTTCTTCATTTTGAGGATTTCTGCTTTTTTTTTTTTCACAATCTCTAATTCCTTATTGAAGTGATATTTTACTTCCTGTATTTTTTCTTTGATTCCACTCTTTATACCATCCTTTATTTTACAGATCAGATTACCTTTGTACATTCTAAATTCCTTGTAGGACATTTCTTCTATTGTGTTGTCAGTGGCTTCTCTTATTGGTGCATCTTGGTTTCTGTGTGGTATTTTGTTCCCTTGTTTTTTCATGTTGCTTGTGTGTTTTCCCATCTAGTTGTATGGATCTGAGGCAATACAGATTCTACCCTGTAGGCCTATATTGTCATTGAAGATTTCCAGTATCCTGCCTTTAAGAGAGAAACCAATACCAACAACATCCAGTGCAAACAATGTACAGCCTCAAATCTAATGGCTCCCAGCAAGGCATCCACTGCCCTCTCACTATAAACAGCAATGATGAGTTCAATCACTGTCCACAATAAAAACAAAAAATTTGCCAAACAGATTTACAACCTGTAAATCTGAACAAAGAAAGAACAGAAAAAGTATAGGGCATGGAGTTCACAAGGGAAGCAAAAATCCATAGGAAGAGTGGAAGAGGAACCAATAGAGATTGGCAGTTAGGTGGAGAAAAGGTAGAAAAGGAATCCAGGAAGACAGACAAGCGAGAGGAAGAATATATATAAAGAGAAAAAAAAAATTAAAAATATAAGAATATACAGAATATATAGCAGAATTGCAAAACACCATGCATATATCACTGTCTTCAACAAACTGGTGCACAAAAAACACCCTGCTCCAAATATGGAGTAGAGAGATGCCAGAGAAGAAAAAAATAAAAATGAAATAGATCTCAGGGGAAAATGGAACAGTGTCCAAAAGCTTCTCAGTCCTGTCTCCGACTTCCCACGATACTGCTTGGCCAAGATAGGACCTGGCAGACCCAGTCACTATCTCACCACTCTGGGCCTCAGATGCCCTGGGTTCAGCCAAGTTGCAACTCACGATCTCAAAGCCACTGGAGGAGAGACCACCAGAGATGAGCAATCCTGAGAGCAAATATATGGTGGCAACCCACACTTCCAGGAGGAAGACCCCAGTTGCAACCAAACCTGTAGGCACCCTAATACTGAACCTCCAGGTTCTGGCCAGTGTCCCCAGACAGGGGTGGCTGTGCCCCAAGATGGCAGCAAACCCACAGGCACTCCAAACAAACCCCAGGCTCTGGCTGTCATCTCAAAATGAATGTGGCCACGTGCAACCACACCTGGAGTCCCCCTGGCAGCGGGCCTCTGGGTAGTGGTGGAAGTGGTAGTAGCAGGACTCAGTGGCAGCAGGCAGGGGGTCAGCAGCAGCAGATATGGTGCAACAGCACCCAGAGAGGTGACCCCCAGGTGACCTCCAGGGAACCGCAGCAGCTCTGGTGGCAGTGGTGTCAAAGGTAGCAGCGGTGGCGGCAGCAGTGCAGATGGCAGCCAGGCGTCCAAGGCAGCATTGAGGGCAGCAGACCTCCAGGGCATGGCGATGGGACAGCACTGACAGCACAGCCGCGCCCGGGGAGAAGACCTCTGTATTTGCTTCTTTGGAAGTTTTTCTTTTATGTTTTCCCTCATTATTTTTTTGTCATTGCTCTACCTAATTTTATGTATTTTTTTCAAATGATTGGATTTTTTTCTTGATACCTCTTCTTTCTCATTTTTATTCTCTTCCCTCCTGTTTTCTTTCTTCCTCTCCATATTTCTTCTTCTCTCTTCCCTCATCCATACTTTTTCAAACATTAACAAGGATAAATTTTGACCTCTGCATGTTTCTTATTCCATTCACTTTATTTGTAAGTTATTTTGTTCTGTTTTCTCATTATTTATTTTTTCATATTTCTAATTTAATGTATTTTCGCAAATAAGTTTCTTGACACATCTCTTCTTCCTTCACATTTCTATTCCCTTTAATTCTTTATTTCTTTCTCTCTTCAGTATTTTCTTCTCTTTCCTCCTCTACAATTTACCTCCTTTCTTCTTATAAATAACATATTAAGCATACTACCATTAATGCTTATTTTTTCAATCTCTTCCATATTATTTCTCACCCCCTTTTCTCATTTGTTAGTAGTCACAGAAATCATTATTAGTAAATTGTTCATTATATGTTGATATATGGTTAGCTCTTACATTACTGTTGTTACTAGTAGTTTAGTCTCTTCTCTCAAGGTGCTGCTACGGGCTGCACCTAACACTTTGATTATGTTGATTGGTTGCTTTGATGCATTATACCCTGAGCCCAAGGCACTCACTAAAAAGACCCTCAAATAACTGAGGAAAAGAAATCCATCATAATATATATGTAACAACAAAAAACAAAAGACATGGAATCACTGGAAACATAAGGAAACAGGTCAACTAGACACTTCCAGAAGTTCATAACTCACCAATAACTGAATCTCTAAACAGTAAAGTGGATGAAAGCCAAACAAAGAATTCATTTGACTGTTCAAATGATCAAAGAATTAAAAGAAGAACCAAGAAATGAACTAAGGGAGAAAATATGGAACATAAAACAGCATTTCAGTAATGAAAGTTTATGAAAAATAACCAAACAGAAATCTTGGAAATAAAAAACCTCAACAATCAAATAAAAAATTCAGTGAAGAATCTCAACAAGAGACTAGATCCAGCACAAGAAAGACTATCAGGGCTTGAGGAGAACATGGATAAATTAGAACATTCACTCAGTATCAAAGGAAAAAAGTTAGAAACCAGAATATACAAGATCTCTGCCACAACACTAACAGGCCAAACTCAAGACTCATAGGTCTTGAGGAAGGAGAGGAGATTAAGACTAAGCACAGAAAACTTACTCAGTGAAATAATAGTAAACATTTCCACGAATCTCAGGAATGTCATGGGCATGCTGGTATTGGTGGTATTTAGAACTCTAAATAGACAGGACCAGAAAAGAACCTCTATATATGATGTATTAAGGTTAAAATGTAAAATAATCAGAAAAAAAAAATCTTAAAAGTTGCAACAGAGAAGCACCAAGTCTCTTATAAAGACAAACCCATCAGCATCCCAGATTTCTCAGGAGAAACTCTAAAGGCTAAGAGTGCAGATGATGATGCATTTCAAATCCTTAAAGATAAAAACTGTAGAAATCCACATGCAGTAAAATGAAATTAAATCTCTATCTCTCACCCTGCACAAAACTAAACTCGGAATGGATCAAGGACTTAGAAATTAGACTCGAGACTCTACACCTAATAGAAGACAAAGTAGGCCCAAATCTTTATCATGTTGGCTTAGGATCAGACTTCCTTAACACTTCCAAAGCACAAGAAATCAAAGCAAGAATCAATAAATGGGATGAACTCAATCTAAAAAGTTTTTTCTCAGCAAAGGATACAATCAATAATGTGAAAAGAGTGGGAGAAAATCTTTTCCACATGCATTTCGGGTAGAGCACTAATCTCCAAAATTTATAAAGAACTTACAAAACATTAAACCAAAAATACAAAGAACCCAATCAATAAATGAGTCGAGGAACTGGACAGACAGTTGTACAGAAGAAGATATACAGGTGATTAATAAATATATGAAAAAGTGTTCAACATCTCTGGTAATTAGAGAAATGCAAATTAAAACAACTCTAAGATTTCATCTTACTCCAATTAGAATGGCTATTATCAAGAACACAAGCAATAATAGATGTTGGTGTGGATGTGGGGGAAAAGGCACACTTTTACATTGCTGGTGGAGTTGCAAATTGGTGCAGCCTCACTGGAAAGCAGTGGGGAGAATCCTCAGAAAACTTGGAATGGACCCACCATTTGACCCAGCTATCCCACTCCTCGGTTTATACCCAAAGGACTTAAAATTCACATACTACAGTAACGCAGCCACATCAATGTTTATAGCAGCTTAGTTCACAATAATTAGATTGTGGAATCAACCTAGATACCCTTCAACAGATGAATGGATAAAGAAACTGTGGTATAAATACATAATGGAATATTATTCAGCCATAAAGAAGAATAATATTACGGCATTTGCAGATAAATGGATGGAATTGGAGAATATCATGCTAAATGAAATAAGCCAATCCCAAAAACCCAAAGGATGAATGTTTTCTCTGATAAGTGGTTGATGATATATAATGGGGGTAGGGGGTGGGGTGAGAGAAGAATGGAGGAACTTTAGATTATATAGAAGGAAATGAAAGGAAGTGGGGTATGAAAAATGGTGGAATGAGACAGACATCATTACCCTATGTACATGCATGATTACACAAATGGTATGAATCTACATTGTGTAAACCCAAAGAAACGAAATAATGTACCCTATTTGTGTACAATGAATCAAAATGCAGTCTGTAAAAAAATATAAAATAAAATAAAAACTGCAAACCTAGACTACTATATCCATAAAGCTAACCTTCAGAATCAAAGCAGAAATAAAAGAATCAATATAAGCATAAACATAAGAATCTATGACTACGAAGCCAGCATTGAAAAAGAGACTAAGAGAAATCCTTCACACAGAAGAGGAAAATAAAAATAACCAAGGAAGCTTGGGAAAGAATAAATCTGACCAGAAGAATAGATAAGCCAATAAGAACCAGGATTGATTCAAACATTACAATTTTTAAAGTCACATAAAATAACATACATATCTCTGTAACAATGAATGTAAATTGTCTCAATTCTCAATTAAAATGCATAGGCCAGACTACTGGATTAAAAAACAAAACCTGATTATATGTTGTCTCCAAGAAATACCACACATGCAAAGGCATTTACAAACTGAAAGTGAAAGGATGGAAAATAATATTTCATGTAAATGGAATCCAAAAGCAAGCATGAATACTTAACTCTCATACCCAACAAAACAAACTTCAAACCAAAATTAGAAGAAACAAAGGATATCACTACATATTGATAATGGGAGCAATTCAACAAGAAATGTAAAGATAGTAAATATTTATGCCCCAAATATTAATGCACCCTATTAGATAATGGAATTGATAAGTCCTAAAACAACAATAATTGGGGAGTTCAGTAAACCACTCTCATTAATAGGCCTTCCAGACAGAAAATCAACAGATACAACATATTTAGATTATATTATAGATCAAATGGATTTAATAAGCATCTACAAAATAATTCATCCAACAACAGCTGAATAGACTTTTAAGCCAGTCAAGGAACTTTTCCCAAAATTGGTCATATATTAGACTACAAAGCATGTCTCAGCAAATACAAGTTGAAATAACATCTTGTATCTTTTTAGTTCCTAACAAACCTAGAAATAAATAGCAAGAAAAACTACAGAAACTACACAAATACATGAAAATAAATAACACACTTTTGAAAGATGAGTGGTGGGTTATTGAAGAAATCGAGGATCCAAGATGGCGGCCTAGAGGGAGACTGCACCCCCATTCGCTCCAGAACGCAGGAGTTAAGAAGGGGAGGCATTGAGAGACTCGGACTGAAGTGGAGCCACGGGTGAGTCTGCCCACTGGGTAAAGCTCGCCCGGGTGGCAGGCCCAGATAGAGGTAGCTTATCGGAGCCGGGCAGGGCAGCTAGAGTCATCCACAGGCAGTCCTGCGCACTCCGGCGGTGGGCCCCGCCCACACAGCCAGCTTCTCCAGGTTCTCGGAACGGAAACGGCCCGCTAGTGAGAGCCTTTCTGAACAGAGCAGGCTCCGAGTCCCGGAGCCGCTGCAGCGCAGTGTACTCCTGCAAAGAACCAGCGGAGAGCCTCGATCTGCAAACAGCCCCAGGGATAAGGGCAGGGCAGCCGGAGACCTCTTCAGGCGGCTCTGCCCACTCCGGCTGCGGGCTCTCTTCACGGGGCAATCCAAGATGGCGGCCTAGAGGGAGACTGCACCCCCATTCGCTCCAGATCGCAGGAGTTAAGAAGGGGAGGCATTGAGAGACTCGGACTGAAGTGGAGCCACGGGTGAGTCTGCCCACTGGGTAAAGCTCGCCCGGGTGGCAGGCCCAGATAGAGGTGGCTTATCGGAGCCGGGCAGGGCAGCTAGAGTCATCCACAGGCAGTCCTGCGCACTCCGGCGGTGGGCCCCGCCCACACAGCCAGCTTCTCCAGGTTCTCGGAACGGAACTGGCCCGCTAGTGAGAGCCTTTCTGAACAGAGCAGGCTCCGAGTCCCGGAGCCGCTGCAGCGCAGTGTACTCCTGCAAAGAACCAGCGGAGAGCCTCGATCTGCAAGCAGCCTCAGGGATAAGGGCAGGGCAGCCAGAGACCTCTTCAGGCGGCTCTGCCCACTCCGGCTGCGGGCTCTCTTCACGGGGAGATCCAAGATGGCGGCCTAGAGGGAGACTGCACCCCCATTCGCTCCAGAACCCAGGAGCTAAGAGGGGGAGGCATAGAGAGACTCGGACTGAAATAGAGCCACGGGTGAGTCTGCCCACTGGGTAAAGCTCAGCCCGGGTGGCAGGCCCAGATAGAGGTGGCTTAGCGGAGCCGGGCAGGGCAGCTTGAGTCTTCCCAAGGTAGTCTTCCACACTCCGGCAGTGGGCTCTTCCCACACGGCCAGCTGCACGGTGCAGGCCCACAGTGAGAGCATTTCCGCACAGAGCCAGTTCCAAAACGTGGAACCAGTAGGGGGCTACGGGCAGTATTCTTCGAATGAGCTGCTTTATCAGATTCCTCCAAGACATCAGGCTACTGAAGGCTGGGAGGTGATACACTGGAAATCTACTGGGACACTATAAGCCAATAGTGGAAAACTGCAATATCTCAGGGTCCCACTGACAACTGACCATTATGAGAAAACAAGGGAAGAAAATGTCCCAAACAAACCTAGATACTACATCAATAAAACCCAATGACAGCACAGCAGAAGAAATGTCAGAAAGGGAGTTCAGAATGTACGTAATTAAAACGATCAGGGAAGCTAATGAGGAGATGAAAGAGCAAATGCAGGCATTGAAGGAGGAGATGAAAGAGCAAATGCAGGCATTAAATGATCGCACCAATCAACAGTTAAAAGACCAAATACGGGAAGCAAGAGATCATTTCAATAAAGAGTTAGAGATACTGAAAAAAAACCAAACTGAAATCCTTGAAATGAAGGAAACAATAAACCAAGTTAAAAACTCCATAGAAAGCATAACCAATAGGATAGAACACCTGGAAGACAGAACCTCAGACATTGAAGACAAAATATTTAACCTTGAAAACAAAGTTGACCAAACAGAGAAGATGGTAAGAAATCATGAACAGAATCTCCAAGAACTATGGGATATCATGAAAAGGCCAAATTTAAGAATTATTGGGATTGAGGAAGGCTTAGAGAAACAAACCAAAGGAATGAACAATCTATTCAATGAAATAATAACAGAAAATTTCCCAAATCTGAAGAATGAAATGGAAAACCAAGTACAAGAGGCTTATAGAACTCCAAACATACAAAATTACAACAGACCCACACCAAGGCACATTATTATGAAAATACCTAACATACAAAATAAAGACAGAATTTTAAAGGCCGCGAGAGAAAAGAATCAAATTACATTCAGAGGGAAACCAATAAGAATATCAGCAGATTTTTCAATCCAGACCCTAAAAGCTAGAAGGGCCTGGAACAACATATACCAAGCCCTGAAAGAAAACGGATGCCAACCAAGAATCTTATACCCAGCAAAACTTACCTTCAAATTTGACGATGAAATAAGATCCTTCCATGATAAACAAAAGCTAAAGGAATTTACAAAAAGAAAGCCAGCATTACAGAACATTCTCAGCAAAATATTCCATGAGGAAGAGATGAAAAACAACGATGCAAATCAGCAACAGGAGGCGCTAGCCTATAGGAATAGCCAAATAAAGGAGAAACCAAATCATGTCAAAAACAAATATGAGTCAATTGACTGGGAATACAAATCATATCACAATAATAACCCTGAATGTTAATGGCCTGAATTCATCAATCAAAAGACACAGACTGGCAGATTGGATTAAAAAGAAAAATCCAACAATATGCTGCCTGCAAGAGACTCACCTCATAGAAAGAGACACCCATAGACTAAAGGTGAAAGGATGGGGAAAAACATACCATGCACACGGACACAGCAAAAAAGCTGGAGTATCCATCCTCATCTCAGATAACGTGGACTTCAAACCAAAACTAGTCAGAAGGGATAAAGAAGGACATTACATGCTGCTTAAGGGAAGCATAAATCAGCAAGACATAACAATCATAAATATCTATGCCCCGAACATTGGCTCATCCACGTACGTCAAACAAATCCTTCTCAATTCCAGAAATCAAATAGACCACAACACAATAATACTAGGCGATTTTAACACACCTCTCTCACCACTGGATCCATCGTCCAAACAAAAATTGAATAAAGAAACTATAGATCTCAACAACACAATCAGCAATTTAGACTTAACGGACATATATAGAATATACCATCCAACAAAGAATGAATACACTTTCTTCTCAGCAGCACATGGATCCTTCTCTAAAATAGACCATATTTTATGCCACAAAGCTACTGTTAGTAAATACAAGAAGATAGAGATATTACCTTGTACTCTATCAGATCATAATGGATTGAAATTAGAAATAAATGACAGAATAAAAAACAGAAACTTCTCCAATACCTGGAGACTAAATAATACACTATTATATGATGAATGGATAACAGAAGACATCAGGAGGGAAATAAAAAAATTCTTAGAAGTAAACGAGAACAAAGACACATCATATCAAAATCTCTGGGACACTATGAAAGCAGTACTTAGAGGAAGATTTATTTCATGGGGTGCATTCAAAAAAAGAAGTAGAAATCAACAAATAAACGACTTAACACTACAGCTCAAAGCACTAGAAAAAGAAGAGCAGACCAATACCAAAAGTAGTAGAAGACAGGAAATAGTTAAAATCAGAGCCGAAATCAACGAAATCGAAACAAAAGAAACAATCGGAAAAATTAATAAAATAAATAGTTGGTTCTTTGAAAAAATAAATAAAATTGATAAACCCTTAGCCACACTAACAAAGAGAAAGAGGGAGAAAACTCAAATTACTAAAATTCGGAATGAACAAGGAAACATCACAACAGACACGAGTGAAATACAAAACATAATTAGAAGCTATTTCGAAAATCTATACTCCAACAAAACAGAAAACCTCGAAGACATCAACAAATTTCTAGAGACATATGAATTACCTAAACTGAACGAGGAGGACATACACAACCTAAATAAACCAATTTCAAGCCATGAAATAGAAGAGGTCATCAAAAGCCTACCAACAAAGAAAAGTCCAGGACCAGATGGGTTCTCAGCCGAGTTCTACAAAACCTTTAAAGAAGAGCTCATTCCAATACTCCTCAAACTATTCCATGAAATAGAAGAGGAGGGAACCCTACCAAACTCGTTCTATGAAGCCAATATCACCCTGATACCTAAACCAGACAGAGACACATCAAGGAAAGAAAATTTCAGACCAATATCCTTAATGAACATCGATGCAAAAATTCTCAACAAAATTTTAGCAAATCGCATACAAATATATATTAAAAAGATAGTGCACCACGATCAAATGGGTTTTATCCCAGGGATGCAAGGTTGGTTCAACATTCGGAAATCAATAAATGTCATTCACCATATCAACAGACTTAAAGTTAAGAATCACATGATTATTTCAATAGATGCAGAAAAAGCATTTGATAAAATACAGCATCCCTTCATGCTCAAAACACTAGAAAAAATTGGGGTAGTGGGAACATTCCTAAACATTATAAAGGCCATCTACGCTAAGCCCATGGCTAATATCATTCTAAATGGTGAAAAACTGAAAGCGTTCCCCCTAAAAACTGGAACAAGGCAGGGATGCCCTCTTTCACCGCTTCTATTCAACATCGTCCTTGAGACTCTAGCCAGAGCAATCAGACAAACCAAAGAAATTAAAGGGATACGAATAGGAAAAGAAGAACTCAAACTATCCCTGTTCGCTGATGACATGATTATATATTTAGAGGAACCTGGAAATTCCACCAGAAAACTTTTAGAACTCATAAGTGAATTCAGTAAAGTAGCAGGTTACAAGATCAATGCTCATAAATCCAATGCATTTTTATACATAAGTGATGAATCTTCAGAAAGAGAAATTAGGAAAACTACCCCATTCACAATAGCATCGAAAAAAATAAAATACTTGGGAATCAATCTCACAAAAGAGGTGAAAGACCTCTACAATGAGAACTACAGAACACTAAAGAAAGAAATTCAAGAAAACCTTAGAAGATGGAAAGATCTCCCATGTTCCTGGATAGGCAGAATTAATATCGTCAAAATGGCTATACTACCTAAAGTGCTATACAGATTCAATGCAATTCCAATTAAAATCCCAATGATGTACCTTGCAGAAATAGAGCAAGCAATTATGAAATTCATCTGGAAGAATAAAAAACCTAGAATAGCTAAAGCAATCCTCAGTAGCAAGAGCGAAGCAGGGGGTATTGCAATACCAGATCTTCAACTCTACTACAAAGCAATAGTAACAAAAACGGCATGGTATTGGTACCAAAATAGACAGGTAGATCAATGGTACAGAATAGAGGACATGGACACAAACCCAAATAAATACAATTTTCTCATACTAGACAAAGGTTCCAACAATATGCAATGGAGAAAAGATAGCCTCTTCAACAAATGGTGCTGGGAAAACTGGAAAACTATATGCAATAGAATGAAATTAAACCCCTATCTCTCACCCTACACAAAACTCAACTCAAAATGGATCAAGGACCTCGGAATCAGACCAGAGACCCTGCATCTTATAGAAGAAAAAGTAGGTCCAAATCTTCAACTTGTTGGCTCAGGATCAGATTTCCTTAACAGGACTCCCATAGCACAAGAAATAAAAGCAAGAATCAACAACTGGGATAGATTCAAACTAAAAAGCTTTCTCTCAGCAAAGGAAACTATCAGAAATGTGAAGAGAGAGCCTACAGAGTGGGAGAATATCTTTGCCAACCATACCTCAGATAGAGCGCTAATTTCCAGAATCTATAAAGAACTCAAAAAACTCTACACCAAGAATACACAAAATCCAATCAACAAATGGGCTAAGGAAATGAACAGACACTTCACAGAAGAAGATGTACAAGTAATCACCAGATATATGAAAAAATGTTCAACATCCCTAGTAATAAGGGAAATGCAAATCAAAACTACCCTAAGATTTCATCTCACCCCAATTAGAATGGCGATTATCAAGAATACAAGCAACAATAGGTGTTGGCGAGGATGTGGTGAAAAAGGAACACTCATACATTGCTGGTGGGGTTGCAAATTAGTGCAGCCACTCTGGAAAGCAGTGTGGAGATTCCTCAGAAAGCTTGGAATGGAAACACCATTTGACCCAGCTATCCCACTCCTTGGCCTATACCCAAAGGACTTAAAATCAGCATACTACAGAGATACAGCCACATCAATGTTCATTGCTGCTCAATTCACCATAGTCAGATTGTGGAACCAACCTAGATGCCCTTCAGTTGATGAATGGATAAAGAAACTGTGGCATATTTATATAATGGAATATTACTCCGCAATGAAGAATGATAAAATTATGGCATTTGTAGGCAAATGGTCGAAATTGGAGAATATCATGCTAAGTGAGATAAGCCAATCTCAAAAAACTAAAGGACGAATGATCTCGCTGATAAGCGGATGAGGACATATAATGGGGGGTGGGACGGGCTAGCATTAGGTTTAGGGTTAGGTTTAGAGTTAGGCTAAGGAGAACAGTAAGAATGAAGGAAAGAAGGACTGTATAGAGGGAAAAGAGGGGTGGGAGGGGTGAGAGGGGTGGGGGGGAGGGGAAAAATATAATAAACATCATTACCCTATGTAAACGTAAAAAAAAAATAAATAAATAAAAAAAAAACAATAAAAAAAAAAAAAAAGAAATCGAGAGAATTAAAAATTGTTAAAATAAAATTAAAACAGAAACACAACATATCACAATCTGAGAATATACCCCAAGCAGTTCTAAGAGGGAAATTTATAGACATGAGTACCTACATAAAAATATCATAGCCAGGCGTGGTGGCACTTGCCTGTAATCCCAGTGGCTTGAGAGGCTGAGACAGGAGGATCACGAATTCAAAGCCAGCCTCAGCCAAAGCAAGGCACTAAGCACCTCAGTGAGACCTTGTCTCTAAACAAAATACAAAACAGGGCAGGGAATGTGGCTCAATGGTCTAGTGTCCCTGAGTTCAATCCTTGGTACCCTGCACCCAAATCACAGATCTCAAATAATCTAATTAGCAGGTATTAGAAAAACAAAAACAAACTAATACCTAATCTATTAGAAGAAGATAAAAAATAAATACAGAGCTAAAAATGTTGAAATAGAGACTAAAAAAATCAACGAAACAAAGAATTGGTCCTTTGGAAATGTTAACAATAGTGATAAACCCTTAGCTAAACTAACTAGAGGAGAGAAAGATGCAAATTAATACAGGTAGAAATAAAAATGGGTTTTTTTTGAAAAGACACAATGAAATCTAGAGATTCATTAGAGACCATTTTGAATTCCTGGACTCCAATAAATTAGAAAGTCTACAAGAAATGAATAAATTTCTAAGACACAAATGACCTACGAAAACTGAGCCAAGAGAATATAGAAAACCTAAATAGACCAATAACAGGCAATGAGATTGAAGCAGTTATAAAAAGTCTCTCAAAAAAGAAACCCAAGACAAGCAGTTTCACAGCCAATTATTACCAGATCTTTAAAGAACTAATACCAACATGCCACAAATTGTTTCATGAAATACAAAGGAATGGAATGATTCCAAACTCATTCAACAAAATCAGTGTCTCCTTGATAGCAAAACCACACAAGTAACACATCAAGGAAAGAAAACTATAGACTCATATCTATGATGAATATTGATGTAAAAATCCTTAATAAAATACTACAAACCTGAATTTAACAACACATTAAAAAGATCATACATCATGATCAAGCTGGTTTCATTCCAGAAATGCTAAGATGATTCGACATATGCAAATCAATAAATGTAATATAACACACACATAAAACCAAGGGCAAAAATCACATGATCATCTCAATACATGCCAAAAAAAAGACTGTGACAAAATTCTACACACCTTCATAATGGGAAGAAAAAAAGATAGAAAAAATTTACCTCAACATAGTAAAGGTTCTATATGACAAAGTCAACATCAAACTTAAAGGAACAAAAACTGAAAGTATGTCCTCTAAAATCAGGAATGAGACAAGGATGTCCACTCTCACCACTCCTATTCAATATAGTGCTTTAAATTTGAGCCACAGCTGTTAGGCAAGAGAAAGAAGAAGGATACAAACAAGAAAGTAAACGGTCAAATTTTACAATTGGCAAATGATATGATCCTATACTTAGAAGAACCTAAAGCTTCAACAAGAAGACTTCCAGAGTTGATTTTTTTTAAAAAAGTTGACACTGTACCAGGACACAAAATCAACATACAAATATCAATAGCTTTTCTTACACCAATAATGAATTTCTGAGAAAAAAATCAGGACAATTCTATTCACTATAGTTTCAAAGAGCAAAAAATAGCTAGAAATAAACCTAAATGAAGAGAAGACAGACCTCTTCAATGGAAATCATAGAACACTGAATAAAGACACCAAAAAAATGGAAGGGCTTTGTATGTTCATGGACAGAAAGATTATTGTTAAAATGGCCATATTACCAAAAGTGACTTACCAATTCAAAGTATCTCTATCAAAATACCAAAGATATTCTTCACAGAAGTAGTATAAACACTCCTAAAATTCACATGAAAGACTGAAAGACCCAGAATAGCCAAAGCAATTCTGAGCAAAAAGAATAATGATGGAGGCCTCACAATACCCAGTTTCAAATGCTACCAGAGTCATAGTAATAAGAACAGCATGGTACTTACATAAAACAGACACACAGACCAATGGGAAAGAACAGAAGACAAAGAGAATTCCAATCATCTAATGCTTGACTAAAAAGCCAAAAAAATATACTGGAGTGCCTTTTTAAAAAAAAGTACTGAGGGTATGAAAAATGGTGGAATGAGACAGACATCATTACCCTATGTACATGTATGATTACACAAATGGTATGAATCTACATCGTGCACAACCATAGAAATGAAATTATGTACCCCATTTGTGTATAATGAATCAAAATGCAATCTGTAAAAAATAAATTTTTTTTAAAAATGAAGAATAAAAAAAGTACTAGGAAAAGCAGATATCTCTATGTAGAAGAATGATAGCAAGTTCCTAATTTTCACACTGTAAAAATGTCATTACTAAATGGAGAAAAGACCAATGTATAACACCAGAAATTTTGCTAACTCTTACAAAATAGAGGCAACATGTCAACATATTAGAACAGGAAACAACTTCCTGAACAAGACTCCTGTAGCTGAGGAAATAATAGCAAGAGTTAAATGTAGTGGCATCAAATAAAAAAACTTCTGCACAGTAAAGGAAATAATTAACAGAGTGAAGAGATAACCTATAGAATGGGACAAAATCTTTTCCAGCTACTCTTCAATAGAGGATTAATATCCAGAGTATATAAGGAGCTTAAAAAAAACTCAACACTGAAAAAAGCAAATAACCCAATCAATAACTGGGCAAATGAACGAACAGACACTTCTCCAAAGAAGTACCAAAGGGGGGAAATACTGGGAAATGATACTGGCCAAATTATATTCTTATATTGTGTGCATGCATGATTATGTAACAATAAATCCCAATATTATGTAAATAAAAAATAAGGGAAAAAAAGAAGTACAAATGGCCAACAATTATATGTAAAAAATGCTCAACATCTTTAGTCATCAGAGATATACAAATGAAAACTATACTGAAATTCCATCTCACTCCAGTCAGAAGAGAATACAAATAAAAATAAAATATGGCAAAGATGCAGGGGGGAAAGGAACTCTTAGACCCTGCTGGGAAGAAGTATAAATTAAAACACTCACTATGGATATCAGTATAGAGGTTCCTCAAAAAACTAAAAACAGAACTAACATATGATCCAGCTATATCACTCAGTGATATTTATCCAAAAAACAGTCAGCATATTGTAAAGATACATATATACCCATGTTTATCACAGCACAATTCACAATAGCAAGATTAGGAAAATAAGCCTACATTTCCACTGACAGGTGAATGAATAAAGAAAATGAGATACCACCCCCACACACAGAGTTTTATTCAGCCACAAAGAACAACAAAATTATGTCATTTGCAAGAAAATGGGTGGAATTTGAGGCCATTATGGTATGCAAAATAAGCCAAACTGAGAAAGACAAGAATAAAAATGTCATGAAAGTAGAAGGGAGAACATTAGAGGAACAGGATCAGTGGGAGGAAAAGGGGTGGGTAAGGAAAGTTACTGGTGAGTGACATTGATCAAATAACTTTATATGTATGTAGAATATACCACAATGAAACCCACCAGTCTGTATAATTAATATGTATAAATTAATAAAAGAAAAAAGAATGATTATAAGAAAACTCAATGAGATTTTAAGAAAACACAGACATACAGTTGAATGAAATTAGAAACACAATTCATAATATGAAAGAGAAAGTCAGCAAAGAGAGATTTTGAAACAGAATCAAAAGGAAATCTTGGAAATGAAGACCATAATACGTCAAATAAAAACTACTGGTGAAAGCTTGAATAAGACAAGATCAAAGAGAACAAAGAATATCTAAACTTGAAAGATAGCTCTTTTGAAATATCCTAATCAGACAAAGACAGACAGACAGAAAAAAGACAGCCTTCAAGACTTTTGTGACGTCATTAAGTGAAAAAATATTTGAATTTTGGTAGTACCTGAAAGCAAAGAAAAAGGAAAAGTCATAGAAAATCTCTATAATGAAATAATAGCTGAGAATTTCCTCAATGCAGATATTTAGGTAATGGAGGCCTATAGACACAACCAGAAAAGATCCTCACCATGGCATAGCACATTACAGTCAAACTGTCAGATGAACAAGACAAAGAGAATTCTAAAAACTGTAAGAGAAAAGCAGCAAGTCACACTCGAAAAGATCCCATTTCACTAACAACAGATTTCTTAGAAGAAATCTTACAACCCAGAAAGGAGTGGAATTATATATTCTAAGTTCTAAAAGAAAATAACAGGCAACCAAGAATACAATACACAGGAAAGCTATCCTTCAAAAACAAAGAAGAAATAATGGCTTTCAAGACAACTAAAAACTAAGGAATTCATCAATACCAGATGATTTAACAAAAGAAGTCCTATATCCAGAAGCAAAGTAAAGGTAAACTACCAGAATAAAAATATGTGAAAATATAAAACTCACTGGAAGAGCAGGTTCACAAACAAAAACCAGAAAAGAATAAAATCTTAACACACACACACACACAGAGAGACACATAAACACCAAACCACATAGATTAACAACAAGAATGGAAGAGTACATCAAAAGATACTCGAAGCAAATAGAATTTTTTTTAAATGTCAGGTGTTAAGTCCTAACCTATCAAAAACAACCTTGAAGGAATTAAAGATATAGCCTGGCTAAATGGATAAAAATCAAAATCCAATGATAAGCTACCTATAGAAACTCACTCTATGAGTAAAGATACATATTGACTGAAGAAAAAAGATGGTAAAAGATATTCCACACAAATGGAAACCAAAATCAAGCAAAAGTAGCCATACTTAAACAAAATAGACTTAAAGACAAAAACTGCAAAAAGAAATAAAGAAGGTCACTGGGTAATGATGAAGGGCTCAAGTCAACAAGAAGATATAAAGATTATAACTGCATATGCCCCTAATGCCAGAGCATCCAAGTATACAAAATTTTATAAGACAAACATTTTTAGATCTATAGAGAGAAACAGGATCTATTTGATAAATGTAGGCGATAAATGTCAATACTCCACTCTCATCAATGAACAAGTCATTTAGAAACCTCCAAAAAATCAGAATTAACCCATACTATAGATCAAATGAACTTAGCAAACATTTACATAACTTTTCATCTAGCTGCTACAGACTATACACTCTTTTCATCAGCACATGAAACATTCCATAGAGTAGGTGATCGATTACACTATTATACTATTATACTACAAAACCAGTCTCAACAAATTAAAAAAAAAAAAAACTCAAAATCGTATTATGTATCTTTTCTGACCACAATGGAGTAAAACTAGAAATAAACAACAACAAAAGAAACTAATACACGTTCATGGAGACTATACAACATGCTATTAAAAAATACACTGAAAAAGTCAAAAGGGAAATTAAAAACTTTCTTGAAACAAATGAAAATAAAAGCAAAGGATATAGTCAAAGCAGTTCTATGAGGAATTATAATAACAAACACCTGCATTGCAAAAATAGAAAGATACCAAATTAAAAAAATGCATCTCAAAAACCTAGAAAAGAATAAACCAAATTCAAAATTAATATAAAAGAGATAACAAATATCAAAGCAGAAATAAGTGAAATCAAGACAGAAAAACAGAGATGCAGAAAAAAAATCAAAGAAAAAAATTTTTAAAAATAAACAAAATAATCAAAACTTTAGTTAAGAAAAAAAAGACCCAAATAATAAAATTAGAGATGAAAAAGGAGACATTACAACTGTTACCACAGAAATATGAAGGATCATAAGGGACTGTTATTATAAACGACTATGCACCAACAAATTGGAAAACCTAGAAAAAATGGTTGAATTTCTGGACATATGTAACTTACCAAAATAGAAACATGAAGACACAAAAACCCTGAACAGACCAATAACAAGTAATGATAATGAATAAGGCCTCCCAGAAAAGAAAGCACATGACTAGATGGCATCACTGCGGAATTCTACTGAACTTTTAAGAACTCTAATTCTTCTCAAACTGTTAAAAAAAAAAAAAAAATGAGAGCAAGGGAATTCTTCTACTCATTCCAGAAGTCCAGCACTGTAGATACTGAAACGAGATAAGGACTCAAAAAAAAAAAAAAAAAAAAAAAAAAAAAAAAAAAAAAAAAAATCCAGCAACATCCCTAATGAACATAATGCAAAAATTCTCATCAACTTACTAGCAAATTAAATCCAACGTAACATCAAAAACATCAATACATCAGACCAGAGACCCTGCATCTTATAGAAGAAAAAGTAGGTCCAAATCTTCAACTTGTTGGCTTAGGATCAGACTTCCTTAACAGGACTCCCATAGCACAAGAAATAAAAGCAAGAATCAACAACTGGGATAGATTCAAACTAAAAAGTTTTCTCTCAGCAAAGGAAACTATCAGTAATGTGAAGAGAGAACCTACAGAGTGGGAGAATATCTTTGCCACTCATACTTCAGATAGAGAGCTAATTTCCAGAATCTATAAAGAACTCAAAAAACTCTACACCAAGAATACACAAAATCCAATCAACAAATGGGCTAAGGAAATGAACAGACACTTCACAGAAGAAGATGTACAAGCAATCAACAGATATATGAAAAATGTTCAGCATCTCTAGTTATAAAAGAAATGCAAATCAAAACTACCCTAAGATTCCATCTCACCCCAATTAGAATGGCGATTATCAAGAACACAAGCAACAATAGGTGTTGGCGTGAATGTGGGGAAAAAGGTACACTCATACATTGCTGGTGGGGTTGCAAATTAGTGCAGCCACTCCGGAAAGCAGTATGGAGATTCCTCAGAAAGCTTGGAATGGAACCACCATTTGACCCAGCTATCCCACTCCTCGTCCTATACCCAAAGGACTTAAAATCAGCATACTACAGAGATACAGCCACATCAATGTTCACAGCTGCTCAATTCACCATAGCCAGATTGTGGAACCAACCTAGATGTCCTTCAATAGATGAATGGATAAAGAAACTGTGGTATATATATACAATGGAATATTACTCCGCCATAAAGAATGATAAAATTATGGCATTTGCAGGCAAAAGGATGAAATTGGAGAATATCATGCTAAGTGAGATAAGCCAATCTCAAAAAACTAAAGGACGAATGATCTCGCTGATAAGCGGATGAGGACATATAAAGGGGGGTGGGAGGGGTTAGCATTAGGGTTAGGGTTAGGTTTAGGGTTAGGGTTAAGAAGGGTGGTAAGAATGGAGGAAGGAAGGACTGTATAAAGGGAAAAGAGGGGTGGGGGGGGGAAGGAAAAAAATAACAGAATGAATCAACCAACATTACCCTATGTAAATTTATGATTACACAAATGGTATGCCTTGACTCCATGTGCAAATAGAGAAACAACATGTATCCCATTTGTTTACAATAAAAAAATTAATTAATTAATTAATTAATTAAAAAAAGAAAAAAAAATCACTAGTAGCCAGGTGCAGTGGCACACACTTGTAATCCCAGAGGCTCAGGAGGCTGAGGCAGGAGGATGGTGAATTCAAAGCCAACCTGCTTAACTTAGTGAGGTACTGAGGTACTTAGTGAGATCCTGTCTCTAGATAAAATATTTTTTAAAAGGGCTGGGAATGTGGCTCAATGGTTAAGCAACCTGGGTTCAATCCCTGGTACCAAAAAAAAAAAAACCACCATTCATCATGATCAAATGGGATTTATCGCAGAGAAGCAAGGATGATCCAATGATTCAACATACGTGAATCAATAAACCTGATACATCATATCAACAAGATAAAAGACAAAAATCATATGAGTATATCAATATATATAGAAAAGACACTTAATAAAACTCAACGTCCTTTCATGAAAAAATATCCTGAACATATTGGGTTTAGAAAGAATACAATTCAAGATAATAAAGACTACTCTTAAGAACCTCATGGCCAACCTCATACTGAATGGAGTCTCTGATATTGGGAATAAGATAAAGATGTGTGCTCTCACTACTCATACTCAATATTATACAAGAAATCATAGCCAGAGCAATGAGACAAGAGAAGGAAAGAAAAGGAATACATATAGGAAGGGGGAAGGGAGAAAGTCAAATGATCCCTATTTGCAGATGACATAATTCTATATAGAGAGAAACCTCAAGTTTCTACCAAAAGAATAGTAGAATTGATAAATTCGGTTGCCAGATTAAAAAATCAACATACAAAATTCAGTAGCATTCTATACACCCATAATAAATTTTTAAAAAAGAAATCATGAAAGCAATCCCATTCATAGTAGCTACAGAAAAATAAAATACCAAGGAATAAATTTAATCAAGACCCCTACAATGGGGAAAAAAAAACTGATGAAATTGTAACAAAAACAAAGACTTCACACGCTCATGGTATGGTAAAATTAAGATTGTTACAACATTCACAACTATCCAAAGCAATTTACAGATGCAGCATAATCCCAACCAAAATTACCAAAGACTAGGAAAAGAATCTAAAATTCATACAGAAGCACAAAAGACTCCAAATAGTTAAAACAAACTTGGGCAAAAAGAACAAAAGTAGTGGCATCACAACACTTGATCTCAAAATATACTTCAAAGATATGGTAATCAAAATAGCATGACACTAGCATAAAAACAGACGCATAGGCCAATGGAACAGAATTAGGGTGCCCAGAAATAACCCAATGCATTCACAACCAACTTATTGTAGACAAAGGCACCAAAAACGAACATTGGGAAAAAGAAAGTATCTTAAATAAATGGTAATGGGAAACATGGATAATCATCTGGAATATTGAAGGTTGACCCCTATTTCTCATCCTTTATAAAAAATCAACTCAAAATAGACCAAATAACTAAATGTAAAACCTGAAACTAAGAAACTCCTGGAAGAACCTGGGGGAAATACTTCAAGATATCAGTATAGGCAACAAATTTTGGGATAAGATCACCAAAGCCTAGGAAACAAAACTAAAAATAGACAAGTGGGATGATATCAAACTAAGAAGCAAGCTTCCACACAGCAAAGGAAAGAAGAAAGTGAACAAACACACAAAACAGAAAAAAATTTTGGAGCTCTGAATTGGAAAAGTGATTAATATCCAGAACATAAAAGAAAACCAAAAACTCAGTAACAAAAAAGCAAATAACCTCATTTAAAAATAGGCAAGTGATTTATGAATATACATTGCTCAAAAGAAATTTAGGGACAGGGTGTGTAACACAGTGGTGGAACATGCACAAAGCCCTGGGTTCACAGAAGAAAGGAAAAGGAAATGAAAAGGAAAAGGAAAAGGAAAGGAAAGGAAAAGGAAAGGAAAGGAAAAGGAAAGGAAAAGGAAAAGGAAAAGGAAAGCGAGGGAAAGGAAAAGGAAAGGAAAGGAGGGAAGGATCATCATCATAATTAGCACTTAGGGAAATACAAGTCAAAACCACAAGAGATCTCACCCCAGTTAGAATGATTATTTAGAAAAAAAAGTATACATACAATTGTACACACACACACACACACACACACACACACAAACACACACACACACACACACAAAACATGCTAGCTAGGATGTGAAGAACTCTCTTAAAAGCCACTGGTGGAGGGGCTGGGGTTATGGCTCAATGGTAGAGCATTTGCCTGGCACTAGGTTCAATCCCCAGCATCACATGAAACAAAATAAACATATTGTATCCATCTACAACTAAAAATACTTTTAAAAAACCTTTGGTGGAAACATAAATTAGTATTCCCACTATGGAGAACACTATAAAGTTTCATTAAAAAACTGAAAATAAGCATGCAGTGGCATGTGACAAGTATCTGCTTAGTTGCAGATACTTGAAAGGCTGAAGCAGAAGGTTCTCTGGGGTCCAGGAGTTTGAGGTCACCCTGGGTGACACAGCAAGATGCATCTCTTAGAAAACAAAACAAATCTACTATATGATCCAGCTATCCCACTTCAGTGAATGTACTCACAGGAAATGATGCCAACATATCAGAGCAATACCTGCATGCCTATGCTTACTGCTGCACCATTCACAATAGCTAAGCTATGAAATCAACCTAGATGCATGTCAAGAGACAAATGGACAAAGAAAATGTGATATATATACACGACGGAATCGGTCACAAGTAAGAATGGCATTCTATCAATTTCAGTCAAATGGGTGGAACTAGAGAAGATTATGTTCAAGGAAATAAGTCAGAAACAGAAATACATACATTCCATGCTTTCCCTCACATGTTGATGCCTACAAGTTGACCTGGATATAGAATGGTGGTTACTAGAGGATGGGAAGTGGGGAGGCAGTGAGAGGCTGGACAACAGTACCCAAATACCATTATACTGAAGAAATAAGACCTAGTGGTTCTCCAGCACAGTGGGGTAACAAGAACTCACAATAACCTATTACATATTTAAGAATAACTAAAGGATAAGTGTTCAAAGGCTCCAAACACAAAGTAATGAAAATGTAATGGAAATATTAATCACCCTGATTTGATCACTACACATTGTTTTCATGTATCAAAGTACCACACAGTATCCCATAAATATGTACAAATTAAATAATAGTTAATTAAGAGTTGTGCTGGTCTTGCATTCATGTAATGTCCATGTTGGGCCAAAAAGAAAAGAAGTCCAGAATGCTTAACCTAGCCCGAAAATATTTCACCTAGCCCTACTTCAGCTCTTTTACTAGCTCTATTTAAGCTCACCTCCACATCAGTTTTTGAGAGTATAACAAGGGCACAATCACCATATTCTTTCCTACCAATAAAAATAACCAAAAATTATAAATAACATTTTGAAAACTTACTATATACACTATGAATACCTTATGTATAAGGTTTAACATTTCACTTAACCCTTTCTACACCTTAGTGGTACGTATTATTCTTAAGTCCAACTTTCAGCAAAGATAAATGATTAGCCACAAGGGCCACAAGTCAACCAGTGTAGAGTCAAAGTGAGGATTCGAGGAAAGGTCCATCTTAACCCAAACTATAAACCCATGGTAACAATCCACAAGCTTCCACATTACCCAAAAACTGCCAAGGATCTTATAAATAGAAAATACTACAAATATGCTTATTTTATTACAGGGTTCTAGAAAACTATTCAATTCAAAAGCTGCCTTATTCTCATTATCCCAGATATGACCATCTTTTCAGAGTGAGTGGATCACTCCACCACACCACTCTCCCAGGAAAGCATGCCTGGATCCTCTGGGAAGAAGGCACAGCTACATATAAGTTATTATTATAATTATAATAATCCTTATCTGACCATCTGACCATACAGCTATGGAGTCTGTTTTTAGAAGACATGTAAGTAAAGAAAAATGATTAAAAGACATTCAAAATCTCTATAATCTTAGGAAGACATAGAAATGAAAAAATTATTTTAGTCACAAGTCTTATGACTGTCAGCTAAAGTGCTTCAAAACTACTCACACTGGCTTGGTTTCCACTGATTGAATGCAATTATGAATTGACTTCTATGGGCTGATAAATCAGAACTTGTGTAAGTGGTTTTCAAAGCTCTCTGCAATTTTAGTATGATGCAGACTTCTACACACAAATTTTCTTTGAGAAAAAAAGTTTATAAAAATATTAACTATCACAAAATACCTTTCTGGTTAGCTTATACCGCTGGGAAGACACCACTATTCTTATATTAATAATTCTTCCCAGAATTAATCAGTCATTGTACATTAGAACCAGCAGCTGGAGTGTTTTGAGTGATAATGAAACCTGTAACAAGGCATCTTCAGCCGTCTTTTCAAGACAATAAGGGAATTAAAATTTCAATTTAAATGCAGAGGTTTGAAACACGCTTCACTGGCAAAATTACTTCAATTAATGTGAGTGGAATACAAAGGACAGACTGCAGAAATGTGATGCAGCAACCAGAAATTATGTCATTAATGTGCTTGCATCAACCCAGTACAATGACTGCAAAGGTCTAATTTAAACCACACATATCACAAAGCTACAGGCTACAATATTAATCAAGTCTCTGATTTCAATGTGACGGATACAGGCTTCTTGTTGGATCACTTCTAGCTTTTCATAAGCCAACAGCAGCTGTTTACCTTGAAGAAGGAAACAAAAGGCCAGGCCTATTTGCAGACATTCGCTGTCATGACAATTTAATTATTTCATGCAATACTCAGGTTATCATATCAAAAGAAGAAATAAATATCCTACCTAGAAGCCAACCCTATAGCTACTAGGCCAGTCTGATGGTGAAACGAGAACAGCAGGAGCTGGCAAGAGCCAGGGGTCACCACTGATTTATTTACTCTAGAATATTAACCCATACTGAGCAGGGATCAAATTACTACATATCTGCATCTGCACCTGCCTTAAAATGAAAATGCAGTATCTCAGACAAGCAAATCCAAGGAAATTAGGGGGTTTTGAAAGACTAGATTATTTTGTCTTTACTTTCCTCTGATGTTTTTTAGCAAAGATTTCCATTTGGACCCTTGAGATTCCTTAAGTAGATTTTACTTCTGATGGCATATAACCATGGGCAAAGGAAATGTGATCTTCTTTTATATGAAGTCCAGTGAAAGAGCAATTATAAACCTTATTCTTCACTCTTGTAAATAAAAGATCATGTTGAAGAATGTTCCCAACCTTTTAGGCATACTTTAAATCCTACCTCCATGAAATCTTTGTGATTGAGATACACAAACAATAGCTTATACGGAACATGCCAATCCCTCAGATCAAGCAAAACAAATACCACAACTGTAAAATGGCAATAATATTAGATCCTTATCTCTTATAGGGTTATTGAGAGCATTAAATGAATTAACAAATATGACATCCATATTAGCTCAATCTATATTAGTTATAATGGTTGTTCATTTAAATATTACAAAAAAGAATGGTCAGAAACAAAAGAACCATGTTCATTAAAAAAGGAAAGAAAAACCCCACTAACCAGAAGAGAAAGTATACCAAAACTCCTAAAAAAAATAACACCATCTTTCTCTCTGCTAGTATTAAACAATTTTACATATTACTCATTTGACTAATAATTTGTGAACTCTGACCATATGAACTGCACTATGCTAGGCAAAGGCAGACAAAAATAGGTAAGACACATCCCTACTTTCAATAACTACCACACAAATAAAATAATTATATTATAATGAAATACATGCAGCTTAAGGAAACACAAAGAAGAACATCCAAGTGTCCAGGACTTTCAAAGAGTTGATGAAATCTTAAAGAACATGTCACCATTTTCCAGGTAGACAGAATTGTGAATCATTTCAGGGAAATATATGGTCAATTCAAAAAGAAAAATGTATCCTATCCTTATATACCAGCAACAAATAACTAGAAACTAGTAAAGAACAATTGTTCTTTTTTTAAAGCATCAAAAATACATGGTATTCAGATTAAATCTAACAAAATATACACAATACTTCTAAAGAAGACATAACTAAGTATTATTAAAGGACATTAAATAAAGTCTTTAATACATATCCTATCAACTGACAAGAAGCCTCAATATCGCTAACATAGAAATTCTCTCAATTTTAATGAAAATCCTATCACACTTTTTGTGGAATTTAACAAGTTGACACTGAAATTGCTATGGAAGAGTAAAAGGCCAAGAACAGCACAGACAGCAAGTGAATGTTTTCACTTCATATCAAGATATATTATATAGTAATTAAAACAGTATGGTTTTGGTGCAGGCATAGATGAGACCAAATTGAATAAAATAAAGAACCTGGATTCACACCTATGCATATATGAAAATATGGCATGTGAAAAAGGGCATTATAAATCAGTAAAAAAATGATTCAATAAAGAGTCTGAGCCAACTGGCTATCCAGAAGAAAGATAAAATTAGATTCATGGTTCATATCATATATATAATGGTATGTGGAAAGATTAAAGAAGAGAACATAGGAGATTTTCTTTAAGACACTGGGATGAAAAACAATTCTTAAAAGCATCTAACATAAATGAACAAGATTGAGAAACTTCATGGCATTTAATTTTTTTTTTAATTTTCTAACAAAAGACACCATAAAAAAGTAAAAAGATAAACCACCAATTGAAAGAAGACATTTATAATCTACTATGCAAAGGATTAGTATCCAGAATATATAAATAACTATAAATAGGGGGGAAAAGGAACAAAACTTCTGGGAAATGTATTTTATACACTCCCCTGTTGTGGAGGCAACTATTCTTCCTTCCCACTCCAATTCCCACCACCCTAACCACATGATTTTAGTTAAAACCTATGATCATGGTACCCAAACTGGCTCAATCTATGTCTCAACTAATTAACGAAGAAAAAAGATTATTTTCTTCTGCAAAGCAATCTTCTGCAATTTCATACCACATTTTTCAATTAGGAAAAAAAAAGGGTATTTTCTTATACAAAGTTAGAAAAATATAGACTGCAGTCTATTATCACTTTCTCCTCTGACACCCACACCCTTTCATACTTGCAGAAGATACCAGTCTACAGTAGAACAGGAAGAAAACATGCAGAGAGAACATATAGTAACATTTCATGTTGTATATTCCTGTCTCTTTAGCAGATAGGTTCCATAAGTCAAACAGTTCTTTTTACTTAAGTTAGTGCCAGTTTGGATCTTCATGTTCTCCCCCAGCATGTGACCCCATAGGGAGGTGGCAGAACCTTTAGGAGGTGGAGTCTAGTAGAAAGAAGTTAGGGCATTAGGGACATACCCTTTTAGAGGATACTGGGAACCCAGCCACTTCCTCTGTCTTTGCTTCCCAGTTGCCATGAGGTACAGCTTCCTCTGCCACGTGCACCTTCCATTATACACTGTCTCACCACAGGCCCAAAGGCAATGGGACCAAATCACCATGGACTGAACCTTCAGAAATTGTGAGTCAAAATGAACTTTTATATCCTTATGAGTTAATTTATCTTAGGTATTTTTAACAATAACTGGAAAGCTAACTAACACAACAAGCTGGCACTGAATTGCTACAACTTATGAACAGTAATTTAATGAAGTTATATGAAGAATTCCTGAAGAAAAATGTCAAAAAAGAGGGTGGAGGAATATCCATGACTGATTAGCCTTTAAGTAAATAAATTAGCCCTTAAGTAATATACCCATAAACAAAAATCTGAAATCCTAAAATGAATATGACCCAGAAAAAAAGTCTAACAACCTATTTTAATACATGGCACTTACATAAAAGCAGGCCTACCCCAAATAATCATGATGCAAATGGATGCATACATACTTAACAAATATGTATAATTTATCTACTGTAATTGCTGATTCTTGATAATTTAGCACAACTATGCATTAACAAACACTAAAGCTGAGAAGTAATTTTTTTCTGTCAAACAACCTAGAGTCATTATTAAGATGTCACTTTGAAAAAGATGCTGGAAACGAATTTTCTTGCTACTCCCAAGAGCAAACCACTATTAACCTTCTTCCTATGTGGAAACTGACCATGCAGTCCATTCATAACCAGGTTTTAATATATGATAGCACTTCTCACCCTTTGGTTACCGCATTTCCTTTAAAAACTTTCCAAACACTTTTAGCAAAACTCTTCTTGGAAACCTGAATAAGTCAGAACCACATAGGACATTGCCCTTGCGTTCCCACCAAGTTCCCTCAAGGATTTCTTTCCAGTGAATGTAATCTAATAAAACAAAGATAAAGGGTTCTCACTTCTTAAGGAAAAGAAAACAATGTAAATGCAGTCCAACTGCTGCTGAGAACTTCTGTAGTCCTCAGCCAACTGTGAACAATGAAAATGAGTGTTTACATGTGCAGAATGGGCAGAAGATAGAACAGCCCTCTGTAAGAACCACAGGCCCTGGGAAAGTTAGGATTACTGGGAAGCAAAATCTGCATTTCTATTTTTTATTCATCTGCTATCCCTCACCAACAACTAAAACCTCCTCAGAATTTTCATACAGTCAAAATAACAGCAAAACTTAATGGACTATGATAGAGGCTAAAAGCCAGGGTGTAGAGGGCTTCTGCTTAACAAGGTAACGTCTAGGATTTTCTTTCTTATCAATTTAAAAATAAAAAAAAAAAAAAAGCCCTAATGTAAAAATTCCTTCAAAGAATTTGTGGAGAATCAGGTTTATAAATCTCTGGAAGTTCTATGTCATATAGATTTTATACCTTAAAATGAGATTCATTATCTTCGTCTAAAGCTAAAAAACACCTCTCATTACCATTCCAACATGATTTAAGTACTGGTTTCTTAACCAGGATATTTCTTGCTATTGTTCCAAAGGTAGAAAATACATAAATAATAATCATCTACCATTTCAAACACTGAAATTAGGAATAAAACCAGCCGGGCTTCACCTGCAAGGGCTAGTGAATCCCCAGAAGGCACTTTGTAAGGTGCTACATGCATTACAGGATTCAGAGAAAACAAAAAAGAGTACTTTTTTATCTTAGCAGAAATGACCTTTAGAACAGCTTTCTCTTACCAGCATGTCAGTGGCACTGAGATAGTGCTTGCTGGCCATGCACTGTTCCAGCTTCTGAGGTACTTGCTTGATGTTCTCAATTTCATCTAGCAGGTTCAGGACATGCTTATGTTCAATTCCTTCAATCCACAGTTTCCGAAGTTCATCCCGTTTGCAGTGCAATAACATTTTGCATGAAAGAAGATTCTCTTTTACCTACAATAAAACAGATTCAGTTTTGAGTCATTACAAGGTCTTGCCAGCCTAAACCCATAATCTGGTTAGCATTCCTCATTGGTATTACTATGCAAAACAGTTTCTAATTCCCACTCCCACTTATTCCCCTCGGTTGGTCTGCTTGCAAAATTCCAATCCTGGTTTTGACACTGACTCACTTGGGTACATCTCTTACCTCTCTGTCTGTATTTTCTCTACCATGAAATGAGAAAACTACTCCTAACTTACCTTTGAATGAATCTAGAAATAATTTCTACAAATACGAAGAGCTCTGAAAATATAAAACACCACATAAATGTTAACATATCTAAAAAGGGAATAGTCAATATAGCCCAATGCCATTACTCCTTCTCCAGTCCTCCTTGCAGATGTCCTATTCAGCTGATAGATCACTTGGTCCATGCTTCTAACTCCACAACTTCAGGTAAACTTTGCAATCAAAGAGTTGAGCACTCTTCTCAACTGCCTACAGTAAAAATAACCATTTCTAAAAAAGAGTAGGCACATCCAGAGATAATCTTAAAATTAAAGGATACACAATGGATTTTTTACCTTATATTCTGAACATTAGATATTAAATAAGACAAGTTCCAGCATTCTTTAGGTCTGTATAGAACATGATAAGCACAGGAACCACATGACAAAATAAAAAGGCAAGGAGTAGAGTGAGGGGGTTAGTCACAATACACACGATAAGAGTAAGTTATTTTGTGCCCTAATGAAGAATTTTCATTTCTTGTAACATGGAAAAAATTTTTAAAAACTCATGACCTTTGACCATTCACAAAACTGCTTTCATATACTTTTAACAGTCCTCATATTTTTTATTTAAATTAGAATTCAGTATTTACTTATAGTTTTATTTCTGGTTTTTGTTTGAGGTAAAAATTTTTATGCCTGACTGCATCTCAAGTGTACCATGAGATGAGTTCGGGCAAATGCATACAGTTGTATAATCCAAACCTTCATCAATATGAGGCATGTCCATTACCCTGGAATAGCTATCATGTTTCTGACAACTAAAACTCTGGATTCCTGTTCTGCAAGATTTGGCATGTTCATGTACACACTCACTGACACTATAGTTCTGTGGTTACAAACCAAATTTCAACATTTTTCCAATAAACATAGAAAATATGAAGATAGAATGCTAAGATTAAAAGGTTTTTGAGAAAGATCCTAATCCATTTCTGTAACTTCAGGATAACACTTAAATCACACTTCTATGATACTCTCCAATGTTTAAAAACAAAAATTTCTTGAATAAGACAACTTTGTGATGTCCCATGATAGGCAGGGTAGAATGAGTGTTAATAATTTCAGGGGTCACAGACCCCCTTGAAAAATCTCAGAGATGGTTCCCATTATCACTATTCCCTCTTGCAATCTCACCAAAGTAAAGGCAAAGAAATTATTTTAAAGCAAAGAACATCAAGAAAAGAGAGGAAGGAACTACAAATAAGAGATAGCAACAAAATTCTAGAAAATAGATGATATGTGTAACTAAGTTAGCAGACCAGAGAAATCTGAACACCTCAGGCTGGAGTGAGATTTGGTACCAATGAAAGGAGGCACCAAGTACTCAGAAGGCAGAAGTTCAGAGTTACTACTTTCTATAGGAGTATTTGGAAGGTCAAACTCCCATCACGCCACATAGGCAGATAATTACTTCCCTTAGCACTGGCCAAATCTGGAGAGACTGAATTAGAAAAAATCTGGACCAAGAAATGCCAGACAGGCTGAAGGGAGGGTGTAAAGCACTGGACAGAACGTAGGGAGATGAAGTCAAAGGACAGCCCATTAGACAGCATTCTCCTCATCATCTCTGGACCCTCTCCTTCAGTGATCTGGCTCTACTTAACAGGAGCAGCTAAACTTTCAGCCCCAACATAGAAGATGTATGATTTTCCCAGGAAAGTGTCCTGGTCCAAGTAAAAAGACCTATATAGATAGTGACAACTGAGGTCTCGCTCAAGACACCAATGAGTACCTGCCCAATCATCAAGAACAAACCCCAGAATATGCTCTGTGCTTCTAACCACCTCCCTCCCTCTTGCATACAAATGGTTAGTTTAAGGTCACCATTCAAGGAAAGCATGTAGAATGGACAGACAAGCATCAAAACAAGCAAAAAGGAAAAAGTACTGGAAGGAGTAAGGGACCAGAAACTACACAGAAAACAATTTTAAAAATAAAATAGTATAATTAACTTCCTGAGGAAAAATAAGAGACACTATTACATAAAGCAACGAAATAAGACAGGTGCTACAAAAGTTTTCAGAAAAATGAAAAACAACTCTTAGAAATTTTTTTAATTTTAGAAATTTTAAAAATTCAATAGAAAGGATAGAAGACATCCTTAAAGAACTCTCCAAACAGAAACACACACATATAATGTGCACCAAACAACAGGTAAGAGATAAAATAAAATGAGGGGATTGACCTAAAAGTCCAATACTTGCCAAATGGGAGTTCCAGGGAAGGGGAAAATGAGAAAGAAAAAAAAATATATATATAGCGGAGAAAAGACTAATAAAATTTTACAAAAATATTTCCCAGAAAAAAAGACATGAGTTCTCAAACTGAAAAAGCATGCCAACTGCTTGAAGAAACTGGTTGAGAAAAGACCTCACCCAGGACACATCATCTTGCATGTAAGAACACCAGGGACAAAGAAACAATCTTAAAGTTTTGAAAAGGAAAAGGGAGAAAACAGGACCTATACAAAGGCGTGGAAATCAGAATGACATCAGACTTTTCTCAACTGCAACACAAAAAGCTATAATACACAGGAATATTATACCTTCAAAGTTCTGAAAGAGAACTATTTCCCAGAAAAATAACCCATCAAACATGAGGAAAGAATAAAGGCATTTCCAGACACACAGGCTCTCAAAACCAATTTCAAATTAGTAGTAGCTTGGAACAGGATGTGGGAAAGAAGTAACTGCATAGAAGCAATAGGGAACACTCTAGAACAATGGTTACACATTCAAGGATATACACATTTGCCAAATCCACTGAACTACACTCTCAAAATATATGCATATTAATATATGTAAATTAGACCAAGACAAAGATGGGGAACACAGTCATTACAAAAAAAATAGTATGGAGGTTCCTCAAAATTAAAATAGAACTACCAGAAGATATACGAATCCCCTACTGGATATACAGACAGTCTCCAACTTATCACTGTTCCACTTCACAAGAGTGTAACAGTGATACAGCCTCAATAGAAGCAATACTTTGAATTTTGATCATTTACCAGATTAGCAATATGCTATCTGATCCTCTGATGATTCCAGGAAGCAGAAGCAAGATGCAGCTCTCAGCAAGCCATGCAATCACAAGGGTAAATAGCCAATCCTCCACACTGCACTATACCAAGCTAGAACGTTCAGTAGTTAGCATGTACTAAATGTATTTTTTAATTTATGGTATTTTCAATTTACAATAGGTTTATCAGAATGTGATCCCATCATATACCAAGGAATATCTGTATATCCAAGTGAATGAAATCAGTATGTCAAAGAGAGCTACACTTCCATGTTCACTGCAGCATTATTCACAAAGGTCAAGATGTGGAATCAACCCAAGTGTACATCAAAGGATAAATGCATCAAGAAAACATGGCGTGTGTGTGTGTATACACACTTATCCTCTAAGTGTGTGTGTGTGTATATATATATATATATATATATATATATATATACACAATAAAATAATGTTCAGTCTTAACAATGGTAGGATCTTATCATTTGTGACAACATGAATAAACCTGGAGGATGTCGTGCTTAGTGAAATAAGTCAGTCACATAAAGACAAATACCATGTGATATCACAAACATGTAAAACCTTAAGCTAAAGTCACTGAGAGAATGAATGGATGGATACCAGGGAACAGCTTGGAGAGATGTTGGCAAACAAAATTTCAATTTATCTAAATTCAAAATATCCATTGTGTACATGTTGACTATAGTTAATGTATTATATACTTGAAAATTGTTCGGCCTAGTGGTATAGCTCAGTAGGAGAGCCCACATCCCTAGCATGTGCAAGTCCCAGGCTTCAATTCTCAGCACCACAATAAATACATTAATTAAATAATTTTTAAAAAGAAAATTACTGAGATATTTTAAGTGTTCTCATTGCAAAGAACTATGTATATGAAGTAAGGCATATAATAATTAGCTTAATTTAGCCATTCAACAATGTATACATACTTCAAAATATCAGTCTATACACAATATATCTATATAATTTTTATTTGTCAATTTAAAATATTAAAAAGCTTTATTTTTAAATGAGGGAAAGGAAACAGGGGTATGCCTATCCATGAATAATAACATTCAAATATAAGAAATGTACCCAACTACACATAAAAATTTATCTCTCAAATCCCTGATCTAGTTTTATAAATGTGATGATGATATTTTCATTCTTTTTAATTTAAGAGAATAATTAAGATTGAAAAATTATGTTACTGTTTCTTCCTTAAAAATTCATGAAAAGTCAAGTTGTTCAAATCATGACATCACATATGGAGACAAGTTTTAGACCAATTTCCTTGGCTTCCTCAGAATTTTAGTAACTTCACATTTGATCCTCATCACCTGTCCAGTGATACCAAGAATTTCAGTTTCAATATACAAGACCTGCAAGTCACGCTAATTAGAGACTTCTAGAAAAAAAAAATAAGAAAAACAGGGTCCAAGAGGCTACTGTAAATAGAAATGAGAGATGATACAGAAGGCAGAGAAGCAGAGATTTTATAACCCAGCCTTGGGCAAGAAAACAAATAGGGGTTTTTTAAATTACAATGTCTTACCTTTGGGGAAAGGAGGGGAAGAGATGAGGATAAGAGGGGCTGATGCTACAGGCACAGGGAAAATGCTGGAAGGTTATAACATTTAAATTATACAATTAGAAAAGTACTGAATTAGGATTACGAAGAAAGAAGGCAGGTGCACCTCTAAGTGACATATTATCTGCAATAAAGTGCCCAAATAAGCAACTTATCAAAATTGTAGACCACAAAGATCCTGAAAATGCCCTGTGAACAAGGGATGGTCACTGAAGATGAATGTAAGTCAATATTATACTTAATTCTTTTTTTGAGGTGGGGAGGAATTCAGGGGCACTAGACCACCTAGTCACATCCCCAGTCCTAATTCATAATTTATTTAGAGACAGGGTCTCACTGAGTTGCTTAGTGCCTCACTTTTGCTGAGGCTGGCTTTGAACCCGTGATCCTCCTCCTCCTGAGCTGCTGGGATCACAGGTGTGCGCCACCGTGATGGACCTATTCTTAATTTTAGAAGTACAAAGTGCTGTTATACTATTTTTGCTCCCCTTTGGTAGTGAAAGTAAATCTACATATAAGTGCTTTCCTATGGGTATTCACCTGTTGAAAGTATCTAGCCCATTTTTTTCCATGGAATTTTATAGAAAGTGCCTAGAAAGAACAAACTTTAGAAACACCACTCACTATTCTGTTTAAAAGCCCTTTGGAACTATATGCTACTTCAAAATTACACTCATGCTTTTATTTCTCATGCTTTTTTCCCTTAGCTTTTTTTAAGCTGACATTCTAAGGTCTTAAATTCTCTGAGAGGCTCACTGCAACCCTATCCAAGGGCAATATCTCCTTTTGAGCTGCTGAGTTTGGGTACAGTTGAACTCAAAGCAAGGATTACCTCATGGTTCTTATGACTACACTCATGTACTGCAGACTACTCTGTTTTTAAATTATAATAACTCATTACTGCCTACTATTTACCATCTCCATTTCTAGAAAGCCGAAGCCTCTTCCCTTTTTCATACAAGCAGATAGGAAATTCCACCTTAGATGTGGGCTACAAAAACCATGTTGTTGCATTATGACACTCCTAATTTTAATTAAGGCAATTCTTCATTCTAGTTCCACCTCTCAAGGTATACTTTCATATAAAAGTCAAAGTTATTTTCTGTACATGTTAAGTAATGAGCATTGTATTACCAAATAATTAAGCCCTAACAACTTGATTATCACATACAGCTATTTCTTGTGACAGGCAACAAAAACAGGTTTTAGAGCTCAATCTAGTCCTAAGTGGGCAGTCAAATATGGGGTGAAATGTTAAGTGTACATCACCAAAGAACGGGGTCTCTGTGTCCTCCCTTTAGCCTACATTGCTCCTGTGATAAATATCAGATTGACTCACCTTTAAAAAATCTGAGTTATCTTAATACCTAGTACATCACAAAGAAACTCTCAGATTCAAATACCAACAAGTCTCCAACTTGTATCAACTCATATTCATCTATTTAGGTGTTGATGCTGCTATAATAGACAGTCATAATGAGAGACACTGGCAGAATCTCTGGATTCTGAAGTTTCCCAATGTAATAGTATCTCAATTTGACCAATTGTACAATGTCTTTTGTTTATCACTCACATTACTTGGCCTTGTCAATCATATATGGTATTTTATTTGCACATTTTTTTAATCTAGAGAACATTTCAAATAGACTTGACCAAGGTAAAAAAAAGCATGGACCATCTGGAAAGAGTCAAATCCACCTGTCAGTGCACATTTATCCTTCAGGAAATAGAATCTACTAATATAACACAAATTGATATATGAAAGTGATGTCAAAATGGGAACTAGAGCTGGATGTGGTGGCTGTAATACCCGTGGCTCAGGAGGCTGAGACAGAAGGATGGCAAGTTTTTCTGAGGCCAGCCTCAGCAATCTAGTGAGCCCCTAAGCAATTTAGCAAGACCCCGTCTCAAATAAATAAATAAAAATGCTGGGGATGTGACTCAGTGGCAAAGCACCCCTGGATTTAATCCTCAGTACAACAAAAAAAATGAGAACTGTAAGCAGTTCCATGGTCTCAAGTTTTATAAGGCAGTAACGCGCAACACATGAATATGAACATCTTCATTGCTCTTACTCCCCACTAGAACCTAGTCCTAGACCAACAGCGGTTCTGAGAAAAATATGAGTCATATGTCATTCCTATGCTCAAAACTTTACAATGGTTTCCCATACTGCTGAGTTAAAATCATAGTTCTTCTACTGACTTACAAGACCCTAGTGCCTTGGCCCCCTCTAATCTTTCTCCTGCTACTCCCTGGACTCCTCAGTTCACTCCAGCCTCATTGGCCTCCTCACTCCTCCAAACTTCTAATCATGACCCTGCCTCTGGACCTTTGTAGTTGCTATCCCTTCTTCCTGGAGTGTCCTTCCTGACCCTCTCTCTCACACCTGCTTTAGATGTTGGCTCAATGGTAACCTCGGTGAAGCCTTCCCTGACTTATGCAATTAAAAGAGCAATTCTCTACTTTCTTTTCTTCTTTTTCTTTCTTTTTCATTTTTCTGCATAGCATTTGTTACCATCTGTTATTTCATCTGTTCACTTATTTATTAGTTTTCAGTCTGTCTCTCCTGATTACAAAGTGGACTAGTATGTAAACTCCACAAGGACAGGAATTTTTGTCTGTTTTCATCACTTCAATACCCCAAGGCCTAGAACAATGCTGTCAGCACAAGGCAGACACTCACGATATAGAGACTAAATAAGTGTTGGTAAACATTATCTATTTGCTTATGTTCTCGTCTCTTCCCTTTCACATGCAATCTTCACGAGGACACAGACCAGTGCTTTCCACTTGTATAGTCCCAGCACCTGGAACAGACCTAGAAGGGAACCAGCACTCAACACATTTGCTGAATGAATTCTCATCACATTTTGGTTCAGAACAGAAAGAAAATCTCAAGTCTGCCTATACATTCTCAACATCTTGCTTGGCTCTAAAATAATATAGTCCACAGATGATGGAATCATTCACATTTTTAATTTAAAAAATGCATACCTATTATTTTGTATACAATCCAAAGTGCAATTAAAAACCAAAAAGGTAAGAAAGAGGAAAGGTAAGAAATATTACTGTTTCCTTAGTGATAAGAAATGGACTTTCATGGTACAAATTGTCAAATTAAGCAATGAAAACATTCACTCTCATTTTTGCCCAACATTTTTCTTCTCCTATTAATCAATTATTAAAGGCTTTTTTGCAAAGAGTTTCAGTCCCTTTTCTTTCCTCTTCCCAATATTGAAGCTAATTCTTAAAACTGAGTTGTATGACATTTACTTTCTTGAGACTGTCTGATGCGTAAAGGTTTCTTTTGTTTGTTTGTTTCCTTTTGCTCAGAACTGCAGCATACTGAAAATGAGGAAGGTAAGAAGACTGTGGCTACTAAAACAAATGCGCAGTCCTCAAGATGAGGCCCTTTCTCATACCAGGCGAATACTCTTTGTTTGCAGCAAAGATGCTATCGACTCAGAGTGGTAGGGAGCAAAGCAGAAAGCAATGTAGCACTTCCCTTGAGATCAGGACAAAGTCCATTCAGTCAACCAAACTAATCAGAAAACACAAATACCAAAAGGTCCTTCACCCTTGCTGTGATTACCCAAGGCAAAGCCAGAAGGTCAGCAGCTCTATACGTTCATTTTCTGACCCTTCCTGAGCTTAGTATATTGGGCCAAAGTGGACTACAGTTTACTTTAAATCTACAGCCACTGATTTATAGCTTTACCTAGTCTCACAGACAAATCCATTGTATGAACTCAACCACTTGTGAAGGCTAAGAATTATAGTATTCCTTTCCAAAATACCCAGTTATTTTTAAAATGTAAAGAGGTCAGTACATTTACTCAAAAAAGGGTAAGTGCTAAATGATTCTGAAACTAGACTCTTAGAGATTGAAAGTCATGCATCAATAATATTGTTAGAAGGATAATTTATGAATCTGCTTACAAAATCATAAGATGAACACAAGCCATTTCTGGGTAGATCTAGGCCAGGGAGTTCCCTACCAATCTCTAGCATAGGGCTATGAATCTGAGATTGATCCCCAAGAGGTGCTTGAAGAGCAGCAGCCAAATACTAAGGACACCACCAAGCATAATGCTCTGGACAGCTCACTCCAACACCAGATAAGTAGAAAGCACTGTCCCTTAATGTTTGGTATGCTTAATGTTTTGATATCTGCAAAATACCACTTGTTTTTTAATTTAAAAGAAATTTTACTGCTTTAAAAATGCCTGAAAATCAGCAGCAAAAATTCAGATTCAGGGAGACTATAGAGTTCAAATTCTGAATTTGTCAAGAGAATAAACATAATCATTCCTAGCAAAGAATCAATGTTCAATAAGGGTAGAAATTATTGTTACTCATAAAATATAGTATAAAAAAAGGTATTAAAGGAGTGATCCTAAAAATACACAGCTAAAAGGGGGTGGTGTAGTTCACTGGTAGACCACTTGCCTAGCACACGTGAGTTCCTGGGTTCAATCCCTAGTACTGAAACACGCGTGCGCACACACACGCACACGCACGCACACACACACACACACACACACACACACACAGCCAAGAACCACATAACTATGAGGTGACAAAACATAACCCTTACAAGATCAGTTCATCCCTTGACCAAATATAAAAATGTCCCTTTATGAACTCTCTTTATCCTTTAGGTACCCTAGGCAGGTTCCCAGGAATCAAAAGCTTTCAAAGAGTTATCACAAAAAAAAAGGGGGGTAGGGTTGGGGTGGGGGGCAGAGAAGAAAAAGAAATAGTTCCAAACATAACAAGGAAATTACAAATTAAAAATTACTACCAGTTCATCACAACCAAAGCACAATATTCAAAAATTTTGTCATAAACTTTTCATGTTTAATTTGTATGTTAGATTTCCTTTGCTTCACAAAAATACCAAAAATTCACACAACTACAGATAAATCACAACCAACTTCAAATTATGTTGCAAAACTCAAAGCTAAAATTTCAAAAAACAACCCAAAAAATGTTTTTTCAATTGCTACAGCAATATACCTACACCTGTAAAATAAAATAGGATATGAGTACAGTAAATACACTTGCTAGACTGAAATGGAGCCTCTAATAGGAAGAGGCCATGGAGTCTTAAAGAGCTTTCCTCTTTGGTTCAGATTCTTTCCAGGTTTCCCCAAGTTGAGGCCATCTTCCTTATGCCATTTCACACTGCAGAAGCCAAGGAGACAAAGAGGAGGGAAGGACAAGCCCAAGGTGTGCTCTGTGATCTTCCTCAGATGGACTTTCCAAACACGTGCAGAACTCTTGAAACTGTCATTATGGATCACTTGTTAAGAACCATTAGCCATGGCCCTGGCACCTCTCCAAGCACTCACCTGTACTAAAAGCAAGTGCCACACTCACCAGACAAGGAGGACGCCTACCTGTTTTATTTTATTTCGGGAGTTAGTGATGCGCTCTGTGATGCTTTGGTATGTGCGAATGGCTGTTGTCAGTTCTGTGTAGTGTTGCACAATCAGTTCATCCAGGTCACGATCACATTTCTCATAGGCTTCTTCAAGGCGACCCTTCTCATTTTCTCTGTCTTCAACATCATCACTGGTAGACAAAGTCCTGGTAAAGACAGAATATATCAAGCTGAGTACAACTTTTGCAAAAAGCAAAAGACTGTCAAAGCTGGGCGCAGAGGTGCATACCTGTAATCCCAGCAGCTCAGGGAGGCTGAGGCAGGAGGATCAGGAGTTCAAAGCTAGCCTCAGCAAAAGCAAGATGCTAAGCAACTGAGTGAGACCCTATCTCTAATAAAATACAAAACAGGGCTGGGAATGTGGCTCAATGGCTGAGTGCCTCTGAGTTCAATACCCAGTACCCACACCCCACCCCACCCCCCCAAAAAAAAGACTATCAATATGCTAGCACATGCTTCTTACCACCTGAAAAATATGACATCACCTTCATAGTAAATTCCAATAGCCCATCTACATGAGGTTGGGGCTTCCCTATCCAAAAAGATCTTCCTTTCACTTGTTTCCTTGGCCTTAGAATTTATTTTAATCAGATAGCAGATGGGCATGAACTTTGAGAGAGGTTGGGCGGCTCTTGACAATGTTTGAGTTAATCAGACTTCCTAACAATTCTATTTCTCTTAACCAATAAGACCTACAAACTTGACCAATATGACCTACAGAACTTGTAGAAATCATTTTCTTGGAAGAAGGATAACAGAAAAAGGCGCTTTTCCCCAACCCTAGACATTGTTATACAAAGGTGAGGTGTTCAAACACCAGCCATGGAAGAGAAAGTCAAGAGAAATGCCAAGTTGCCACAATTATGTCACTGGGCCATGGAAGCAGCCAGGTCTGAAGCCTCCTTACCTCAAGACTTCTTGTTAGGGGAGATAATATCTATTGTTTAAGTCACTTTCAGTTGGTCTTCTTTTATATGCAACTGAAAGGGTACTGATAAAATTACTCATACATTGAGGAACCACCTCCTAAAGAGTTCATTCCAATGACCTGAATTTCGTAGAACCCTCAGAAGCCTGGAAATAAGGGCACATCAATCTAAAATGCTACCACAGCAATAGCCTAAGTTATGCTAAAAGAGTCCCTGCATTTACTCTTCTTCAAACAGCATGAATAAGATTGATATGAATCAACAATAACCAGAGAATGCAAAAGATACACTTATTAAAAATCTTTCAATAACTTAGTTTGATACATGGGCCACAGATCTTTGTTTCCTCTATTATCTTTCTTGGATAATTTTTTTTTAATTTAGTATTATAATCAGTGACAAAAAAAAAAAACTTTTCCTCTTATCGGTTGGCTGTGGTAATTTAGAGTTTCATTAAATTCCCTCAGATTTGTCAGCTTGTACATTCAGCCTGGTTTCTTTCATTTATCTTTTAATTTAGGGAGGGGGATATTTTAGGCTCTCAATGATGGATGCAATCAATTATAAGTCCATCATTAGAACTGCTTTCAGAGATGGTATGTCAGCAAATCAATCACATATCCACTTCTAGATACTTGCAAGCAAAATACTGTACAACAGTCTTCTCCAAACTGTCATTCAGAGCAAGGATCTTAATTCATGAGCCACACAATATATAAAACTTCTTTTTCAATTTAGAAGAGAATTCAGGAGGCCAGTCTTCGACTACAATCCAACCTCCAAATGAAGTCTGTAAGTGTGATAGGCATGCCAAGAGACCAAGTGTTGCAGTAAAAGAAATGTAATGAACAAAAAGGCAAAAGCCACAAAGGACAGTGTGGGATACTCAAGAAATCAACATTACAGGGAACTATAAGTCAAATTAAGGAAGGGTTTTATCTTTATCATGCCAAATCCTGTTTCCTCATCTATAAACTGGTGATTCTACACCACACTACATCCAAGGTTATTTTTTGGGTAGAGAATACCACACTACTATTTCACTACAAAGTAAATCAAAGTGAAAAATTCCAGGAAAACTTAGTTTCAAAGACAGAACTACCAAGATTACTTGCAATATTTGGTTACAGAGTAGCTGAGCATGTCTTCCACTTGTTTCTATGATACATAACTTTGCTCTTTAAATCTGAAACCTTCTAGGCTATTAATCTAAAGTGAAGCACAATCACAAAATGCCTTCAATTTATCAACTGTCCCAAAGGTAAGAGTTCTTGGATTTTTAACTCTATCCTTTCCCCCTTGTAACATCAAGCAGTCACAGATTTTCAAAGTTACACTGCATAAGTCTGCCATCTTGACAATGCTTTTCATAATTCTTTCTCTCCACCACTGTTTGAAGGAAACACGCCAAACATTTCACATTGTTTACCTTAACCAGTTAGAATTACCATTAAGGAAAATGTCAGGCCCAAAGAGGACACATTCTCCGGCGTCAGCTGTCACTGCAACATATTACTGGATCATTAGGAGTTATTTAGGAAATAGAAGGGGGTACTAAAATGAAGATAGAGTGAAAATTGGGTCTATAGGGGATTTTTGCTGCTATTTTCATTTTTAGAGAAAATATTTGTGTAAGAAATATCCTGTGCCAGATATGCCCACCATTTGAAATTCACCATCTTGATGTAAACTAGGATGAATAACATTTTGTCGTTAGTCAAAAAAATTATGTTATAGAACTCTGAAAGCACATAAAAAGTTTTTTTAATCAGAGAAAAAGGCAGTAGGATAATAAAAATATTAATAGTCTCTAATATTTATATAGGCTTACTAGCTGCCAGGAAGCAGCTGTGTTGCACATTTTATAGAATGTATGTGTAATCCCTCTGGAAGGGGTCCTGTTATTATCTTCCCCGCCCCCTTCTTACAGTGGAAGCAGCTCAGATTTGAAGAGGTCACACTAATTTACCCTTCCTCACACAAGAGTGTAAGGGACAGTACAGAGATTTAAAACCCAGGTTGGTCTTTTGCAGATTATGTTCCAAACCGCCAGAGTCAAAATGCCTGGATAAGAATCCTGGCACTGCCACATTTATTACCCGTATGACCTCAATAATGGCATATCAATTTACTCGTCTACAAAATGGAGACAATAAAGATACTTCCTTATAGGTTTATTGGTGAGAATTAAATTAGATGAAACTAGGCCTGGTATACCATTATCATTCAACAAATGTTAGTTAGAGTTGTCAGCTATTATTTTTATACTAGTCGTAGCATAGATTGAGTATCCCTTATATGAAATGCTTGAGACCAGAAGTGCTTTGGATTTCAGATTTTGTAATATATGTGTATGAAAACCAAGACATCTTGGGGAGGGAATTCAAGTCTAAACTTTGAAATTTGTGTTGCATGTATACCTTATACATATAGCCTAAAAGTAATTTTATACACTTAATTTTGTGTATGATAATAAGCTTCATGGTGTGGAATATTCCATTTGTAGCATCATGTCAGTGCTCAAAAAGTTTAGGATTTTGTAGTACTTCAGATTTCAGATTTTCAGATTAGGAAACTCAACGTGTTAGCAGAAGCAGCAAATACAGCAGCATTTTTCCAGAATAAAACAGGAAGTGCATCTCTAGAGACAAATCCCACCACCCCAAAATGCTAGACCACTTAGTGCTGGGCATGAGACTTAACTCCTCTAACTCCTACTTTTCATTAATGTCAAGAATTGTGAAGAGTCTAAGACTTTATCCTATTGGCAACCTAGCAAGTTAGCCTGCCAAAGCTCCATTGCTACTGACAGAAGATACAAACTTCCAGAGAAGACTTTAGTCAGAGACTAAAGACTTTGCTACTCACAGCATAGTAAGCAGCATGAGAATCAGTGTAACTGTTATCAGTTCCCAATGGAGATTAGGCAGGCAGTACCAAAGGATGCCTGACCCACAAAGGAAGTTCCTGGAGAAGAATCCTGCAAAAGCCTGGATCTTTTCTATGGGGCTGAAAACATACTTACCCTTTAATCCGGAGGGACGGACTATCTTTCAAGGTTGTTTGTGAAGCAAACATCCTTAACAAGATAGTCTAAAACAAAAAGTGCTCAGTGCTTTGCTCACAAGAACCTCAGAAAAACAATGGATCCAAAGAGAACTGTCTTCCAACAATAATGAAACCTAAGTCACTGAGTTCCTTTAAGAACTGAATGACATGGTGGGTGGTAAGGATTCATTTCTAGTCTGTTTTCTTTTCTGCAGAATGAGAAGAGAAATACAATGTCTCACAAAGTAAATATATGGAAAATGAATGAATGATAGACCATAAACTCATGAAGCAGAAAGTTTCTAAAGTTCTCACTCATATCAGCAAAACCCAGCAAATTTCAGTGTGGGATTATCTTACTTTAAAACAGTCACTTAAACTGAACTAAGAGTAGGGTAAACAGAACATCTGTCACCTAGCTCATCCCACCGGCCAGGTCAGGAATCTCTCTTCATCTTCTAAGCCTCTGTGTGATGTGAAACTCACTAGCTCACAGAGCAATTCATTGCAATTTTGAACTCTATTTGTTATAAAGCCTTTCATTAAAATAAAATAAGCATCTTTACAATTTCTACCCATTTATCCTAATTCCTTTTCAGTAACACAAAATAAGCCTGTTCCCTCTTCCATAAAACATCCCCTCCAACGTCTCCAACTGCTTCTTCCATGTCGTGTCTCCCAAGGAATCTACCATCCTTGCTGCTGTCCTCTGAAGTTCCCTCAAAAACAGTTGACACTCTCACAGAACTTGTTGTGGGCCAGGCATTAATCTAAGTGGTTTAAACATTATTCATTTATTCCTGATAACAACTCTATGAGGTAGGTACCATTATTATCCCTCTTTTTAAAGATGATGAGATTAAGCTGTTTGTTCAAGACACAGAGCTTTTAAGTAGCATGATCAGAACTTGAACCTGGGCCACCTGGCTCCAAAGTTCAGCTCATGAGGGCCTCAACAATCCTGCTTTTCAAAATGTGCCCAGAACTGAACACAACTGCCAACAGATTAGGTATGAAATGTCCCCTGAAGACCCCTGTGTTGAAGGACTGGTCTCTAGTCCTCCACACTACCGGAAGGTAGTTGAACCTTTAGGGCTGGGACCTAATGGAATGAAGTTCCGTCACTGGGGCAGGCTCCTAAAGGAGATACTGGGGCTCTAGCCCCTCCTCTCTTTCTTTTCACTTCCTGGCTGCCATGAGGCAAACAAGCCTCCTCTTCCGACATGCTCCTGCCACAAAGTTTTATACCGCCATAGGCCCAAAGCAAAATACCAGGTAACCATGGGCTGAAGTCTCTAAATGAGTCAACAGAAATCTTTTCTCCTCTTATGTCGATTATTTTGTCAGTGACTGAAAACTGCCTGACCTAATAACAAACTTCCAAACTGAAAGAGGATTTCGTATTCCATTAAATGGACTCTATATTCCAAATAATCTAGCCTAAAACCACACTGTATTTTTAAAAACATAGAATCCAAAAATAATCTGACATCCCTTTGGCAGTAAACCCTGATAAGCCAGCTCTCACTCATCTTCTACTTGTGAAATTTTAAAATAAAATGCAAAAGTTTACATTCAACCCTGTCTCCTGTTGAAAAAGAAGGTAAAAGTGAGGCGCAAGTACAAATTATTGAGTGTCTATAATACAACAGGCAATGCAGTTATTTTGTATACAGAAAAGAACCCTCAAAATAGTGTAGTGAGTTGGATAGTACCATCACCCTTTCCACAGTTAGGGAATCAGAGGCTCAGAGAAGTAAAGTAATCTGCACACATACACACAGTTAATAATGCCAGAGTGGAATTAAAGTATATCTATCCTTAACTCCAAAGTCCATGCTCTTTCTTCTATAGATGTTACAAAATCCTATCTTACCTGCCTTCAACTCCCAAGATGCAGAACTGCACCCTAACTATGCTATAGCACACATGGAAGGAGAAGAGTAGACAGCTAGAGATGGACTCTGACCACCAAGCAGCCTTTTTTTTTTTTTTTTTTTTTTTTTTTTGCGGTCCTAGGGATCAAACCCAGGGCCTCATGCTTGCAGGGCAAGCACTCTACTGACTGAGCTATATTATATCTCCAGCCCCAACCAATCAGCTTTTTAAGTACTAACAGTCTTGAATCTGGAGGTTTTAAAGCATGAGCTAAAAGACATGAGCTGGTCTAGGGATATAACTATGGTAGAGCACTTGACTAGCATGTGCAAGGCCCTGAGTTCCATTCTTAGCACTGTAAAAAATAAAAAATAAAAACAATTAAAGAGCAAAGACCAAATGGTTTAAAATTGCCATTCCAAGATGCATTCCAATTACTGAATCACTCTTTAAATTTTTTCCATTCCTACCTCAAAACAATTATGATTTACAAACTATTGTCAAATTCATGGAGTAACATAAAAGAATAAACCAGGCTGCAGTGAAGCTGGACACAGAGACATTTCTGGATCACTAAGAATTTTTCACAAAGACAGCTCTGGTATTTTACATGATGAATTACATCTCTAACCATGACTAATTAATCCCCAGAAAGGAATTTATTTACCTAATGGGTTAAAAGGGCCACAGTACATTCAGCTACTGTGAACAAATCCATTGGAACAACAATGTTATGTGGTTCCAGTGGATTCACAAACTATCAGATCCAAGAGAATCCTATAAACAAATATTAAAATCCAGAGTAAATAACTGGAGATTGAAAACTGAATTTATCTATTTCCTTTTCTTATACTAGCTTCTGTATTTCAGTTGGCCGGTCAAATGTTTTGAAAAGAAAATAACTAGTCACCATCACTGGTTCCTTCTATGGAGCAATTTTGCTTTCAGTTTGGACTTAATAGGGTAATGGAGTCCAGACAGGAGAAAGCACATGAAAGTCGATATTATTCTTTTAAAAGACAAAAAGGAAGATCAAAAAGAAAAAACACACCTATGAAAATAAGGTTAGTCACCAAAAAGTGACCCATCACTCAAGGGGAATAATAGCTTTCAGTCAAAGTCAGAATAAAAGGATGCAAAAAAGAAAAAAAATAATACAAATCTAGAATGCTACCATTAGGAACACACCAGAAAACTTCTTCTACCCTCATCAAATAAATCAAACAAGAGGCAGTCATGTAAACATCAAATGGACACAAGTTCTGGAATGCACAAATACAGATTTAAACAGGGCTCTGCAACTTTAAACTACTTGACCTTGGGCAAGTTACTTAATCTCTCGGGGACTGTTTTTTCTTTATAAAACAGGCACCTCACCAGGATGTAAAAGAGATTGGAGAGGTGTGTGAATGTGCTTTGTAAAATATAGAATATATAGAAGTTCAGCTTTTTAAAAAACTATTGGCTGATACATTATTAGAAACAAAATTTTTAAATCTTATGAGTCACGTTATTAGCACGAATCATCTAAAGCCTCCCCCATTCTAAAGTTCTTGAGGATATTAATCTATGAACTGAGATCAAAACTTTTCTGTGTATTATTACAGTCCCTGGTACATCAAGTGTTTAGTAAAAGCTACATGAGCAGCTGCAAGATGCAGAATCTGGTGAGGTCACAAAGACAACTCCCTGCCTTAAGAAATAACTGCAACTAAATTATCTCACAGGAAGAAATGCCTCCTCAAAAATCTCTACACAAGGACAAGCAATAATTATGGTGCCCCTATTTAATTCATTGAATCACTGAACAAATATTTATTAAGCATCTATTACTTACCAGGCACAGTTCTAAGGAGCTAAAGATACAGCAGTAAACAAAGCCAATCATCCCTCATGAAGCTTGCATTTCAGTTAGAGGGAGTCAATAAAGCATAGAAGCAGACTGTAGCTAGGGAGTCCAGGAAGGACCTCTCAGATGAAGACAGCATTTGACTAGAGTTTGCTAGGAAGTGAGGGAGAAAGTCAGGCACTATCTAGGGAAGCTGATTCCACAGACAATAGAATAGAAGATGCACAGGCCCTGAAGGAGGACATGTTTGAGAAAATGGGAACAGCGAGGAAGTTAATGTGGTTTTACAGATTCCAGGAGAGTGACAGTGACAGTAGAGGTCAAGGAGGAAACTGGGAGCCAAACCCGGCTCAACTTTGTAGGATTTTACTCTGGGTGTTCCTTTAAGCCACTTAGGGGTTAACATGCAGCCAAAGAGCCATAACTTAACAACCAGCATTTAGTGGTGAAACTGAAGAACAATATTTACATTCAAATTTCATCTTAATTATATCCCACCTCAAAAATAAAACTGAGATGGTTTGTGCAAGAATATAAATGATAAAATGAAAATATACATGACAAAATGGGACTACAGAGATGTAGGACAAAGCACAAGCTGGTTATATGGCCAAAAATGGTTTATATGAAATGAGCCCCTAATGTAAATCTGAGTCTTCAAGTAGTCAAAGCAAAAAGGGAAACAGTGTCATAATTCTCCATCTCAAAAAGACAGACTCCAGGTCTCTAAGGAAACAAACTTTATACTAGTCTAAATTCTAAAAGAAATCTTTTACTTAAAATAAGAGACATTATCAAACATAGCAAATGATGTCCTCAACAGCCCTCTGAAAACAAAGTAACAAATTTTACATCATTATTTCTTTTGAGTTCCTTCAGGAATATAACATTAAAATCAACTTGGGTTGAAAGGTTTTGAAAGACTGAATGTGGTCTACGTGTGAAGTTTTCAATGATTCATTTTAATCGAAGGATAAAATTTAAGGAATTTATAAAACTAAATGGATCAAATCGTTTTATTAATTTCCCCCTCTCAGCAAACCTTTTGTTAGTTCAAGTCAACCAACTAGCAACTCTTTGAAATTAAGTGTTGGTATGAGAGGGCCATCAGAAGACTATTAAATTTCATAAGCCAGAAATCATCCAGTAAGGTTGACAACTGATGGTGATAAATTAAGAGACTGACCAGGGATTTTGCCTGGACCTCAAGATTTTCAGCAAGTGATGACAGAATATCACTTTGGAAGCAGTTTAAGGTATGTTTATCAAGTAATAAAAGAGTTCCTAAGGTATACCTGTTATATCCTGAAACCCTCCACCCTCCCACACACAAGTATATTGAAACCTCAGCCCTCAATGTGACTGTATTTGGAGATAGAGTCTATAAAGGAGATATAAAGGTTGAGGTCAGGGAGGGGCTATCTCAGAAGAGGCAGCAGAGAGCCCTCCTCCACACTCTCCCAGAGGAAAGGCCACATGAGGACACAGCAAGGAGGAGGCCACCTACAAGCCAGGCAGAGGCATCACCAGAAACTCATCCTGAGACTCCAGAACTGTGACAAAACACTTTCCATTGTTTATCCCATACAGTTTCTGGTATTTTCTGACAACCTTACACCATATCATGAAATACCAGCAATGTTATGTGGTTTGGTTAAAATCTCAGGCAGGGCCTATCATCCACCATTTGCCTGCCTCTTGCCTGTCCATCACCTGCCTTTCACCTACCCATCATCCACCACCCAAGGTTCACCTCCCGATCGTCTGACAGCTGCCAGCAGACTGCCCACAGACCACCAGTGGAGCGTCAGCTGCCTGCTGTTGCCTGGAAGTTCTCTGTCACAGTACCTGCAGGTTTGGTTACACGTGGCTGCCACCATTTTGAGACAACAGCCAGGCCCCATAGGACCCCTGGCCGGACTGACTGAGCCCCGTCTCCAGGACCCCTCAGTCCGACCGATCACTCCCTGCCTTTGGGGCCCTCACATCGACTGACTGCTCCCTGCCGCCAGGACCCCCAGACCAACTGACTGCATCCTATCACCGGGACCCCAGACCGACTGATTGCACCTGGCCTCCAGGATCGCACAACCACACCAAACACACCCGACCTCCAGGACCCCTGCCTGACCAACGGCACACCGCCTCTAGGACCTCCAGCCAACCACGTCCACATCCCGAGCTGCAGCTCCCCATTTGCCAACACATTCGAAGCCAGAGTGGCCATCTTGGATAATCCTGGAAGCCATAGTTCCGATCTTTAATTGGGGCAAATCCCATCCTGAGATGCCTGCTGGAGGCTTGAAGCTCATTGTCAGTTACCTCTCATGCATAAAGCTACTGAAGACTGGGAGGTTTGAATACTATATGACAGTTATACTGTAGATTGTCTTGCTTCTCCTATTGAACAATTTTAAGTTTTTATTTCTTCATTATTATTTTTTTTTGGCTCTCTTTTACTTTTGTTTACCTGTTCCCTCAGAGTCTCTTTCTCCATTTTTGCATGCTAACATCCAATTTCTTTTGATTACACTTTCACCCATTCTCTTATCTAGAACTTCTGTATATTCTTTTCTTATCCCATTAACAGCCACATCCTACATCCCTCTGCATCCTCTTTGTCCTCCATTAGAAACTGCAGACCTTATTGCAAATCTGTTTGTTATACTGAAGATAATATTTGAACTCATTCTGTTTATTATGACAATTTTGTTATTGTCCTCATAGGGGCTATTTGGTCTAGGATTGCATAGTGTCTGAATTGGGCACTGCTAATATTGATCTCCCCTTAAAGAAAAGGTTTTGGAAACCTATAGGGTCACTATAAGCCTACAGGGAGAAATCTGCAATACCCCAGATATGCACTGCTAGAGGGGAAGATACATGAACAACATGAAAAAACAAGGGAAGAAAATGATCCAAACAAATCTAGATTCTATATTAATAGAATCCAATGACAGTATGGTAGAAGAAATGTCAGAAAAGGACTTCAGATTATACATGATTAATATGATTTGCGAAGCAAAGGATGAGTTAAGAGAGCAAATGCAGGCAATGATTAATAATACCAATAAGCAGTTGAAAGAGCAACTGCAGGAAGCAAAAGATCATTTCAACAAAGAGACAGAGATTCTCAAAAAAAACCAAATGGAAATTCTTGAAATGAAGGAGACAATAAACCAAATAAAAAATTCAATGGAAAGCATCACCAAAAGACTAGACTTGCACTTGGAAGACAACCTCAGACAATGAAGACAAAATATTTAATCTTGAAAATAAAATTGCCCAAACAGAGAAGATGGTAAGAAATCATGAACAGAATCTCCAAGAACTATGGATCATGAAAAGACCAAATTTAAGAATTATTGGGATTGAGGAAGGCACAGAGGTACAAACCAAAGGAATGAATAACCTATTCAATGAAATAGTATCAGAAAATTTCCCAAACCTGAAAAATGAAATGGAAAATCAAATACAAGAGGCTTACAGAACACCAAATGCACAAAATCACAACAGATCCACACCAAGGCACATTATAATGAAAATACCTAATATTCAAAATAAAGATAGGATCTTGAAGGCCGTGAGAGAAAAGCATCAGATTACATATAGGGGGAAACCAATACAGATAGCAGCAGACTTCTCAACCCAGACTCTAAAAGCCAGAAGTGCCTGGACCAACATATTTCAAGCTCTGAAAGAACATGGTTGCCAACCAAGAATCTTATACCCAGCAAAACTAACCTTCAGATTTGAAGATGAAATAAAATCCTTCCATGAGAAACAAAAGTTAAAAGAATTTACAAATAGAAAGCCTGCACTACAGAATGTTCTCAACAAAATATTCTATGAGGAGGAAATGAAAAACAACAATGTAGGTCAGCAAAGGGAGGAACTACCTCAGAGAAAAACCCTCAAAGGACAAACCAAGCTAACTTAAAAACCAAAAATAAGCCCAAATGACTGGGAATACAAGTCATATCTCAATAATAACCCTGAACGTTAATGGCCTAAACTCATCAATCAAAAGACACAGACTGGCAGAATGGATATAAAAAGAAAGACCCAACAATATGCTGCCTGCAAGAGACTCATCTCATAGAAAAAGACATCCACAGATTAAAGGTGAGAGGATGGGAAAAAACTTACCACACACATGGACTCAGTAAAAAAGCGGGGGTTTCCATCCTTATATCAGATAAAGTGGACTTCAAGCCAAAGATAGTTAGAAGGGATAAAGAAGGACATTTCATACTGCTTAAGGGAACCATAAATCAGGAAGACATAACGATAGTAAATATTTATGCCGCAAACAATGGTGCATCCCTGTACATCAAACAAATCCTTCTCAATTTCAGGAATCAAATAGACCACAACACAATAATTCTGGGTGACTTTAATGCACCGCTGTCACCACTAGATAGATCTTCCAAACAAAAACCAACCAAAGAAACCATAGAACTCAATAACACAATCAATAACCTAGACTTAATAGACATATATAGAATATTCCATCCATCAATGAGCAGATTCACTTTCTTCTCAGCAGCACATGGAACCTTCTCGAAAATAGACCATATGTTATGCCACAAAGCAGCCCTTAGGAAATGCAAAAAAATAGAGATACTGCCTTGTGTTCTATCAGATCATAATGGATGAGTAGAAATAAATGACAAAATAAAAAACAGAAATTACTCCCACACATGGAGACTAAATAATATGCTATTGAATGAAACATGGATAACAAAAAACATCAGGGAGGAGATTAAAAAAATTCTTAGAGGTCAATGAGAACGACGATACAATGTATCAAAATCTCTGGGACACTATGAAAGCGGTACTAAGAGGAAAATTCATTGCATGGAGCTCATTCCAGAAAAGAATGAAAAGTCAACAACTAAATGACCTAACATTACAGCTCAAAGCTCTAGAAAAAGAGGAACAGAATAACAGCAAAAGTAGTAGAAGACAGGAAATAATTAAAATCAGAGCTGAAATCAATGAAATTGAAACAATTCAAAAAATTGACAAAAGTTGGTTCTTTGAAAAAGTAAACAAAATAGACAAACCCTTAGCCACACTAACAAAAAGAAGGAAAACTCAAATTACTAAAATTCGTGATGAAAAAGGAAATTATCACGACAGACACCACTGAGATACAGAACATGAGAAGTTACTTCAAAAATCTGTATTCCAACAAAATAGAAACTACTGAAGACATTGACAAATTTCTAGAGACATATGCTCCTCCCAAACTGAACCAGGAGGACATACACAATTTAAACAGATCAATATCAAGCAATGAAATAGAAGAAGCCATTAAAAACCTACCATCCAAGAAAAGCCCAGGACCAGACGGATTCTCAGCCGAGTTATACAAGACCTTCAAAGAAGAACTCATTCCAATACTTCTCAAAGTATTCCAGGAAATAGAAAAGGAGGGTACCCTACCGAACTCATTCTATGAAGCTAATATCACCCTCATACCCAAACCAAGAAAAGACACATCAAGGAAAGAAAATTTTAGACCAATATCCTTGATGAATATAGATACAAAGATCCTTAACAAAATATTAGCAAACCGTATCCAAAAACATATTAAGACGACCACGTGGGGTTCATCCCTGGAATGCAAGGATAGTTTAACATCCGTAAATCAATAAACGTAATCCATCATGTCAACAGACTTAAGGATAAGAATCATATGGTTATTTCAATTGATGCAGAAAAAGCGTTCAACAAAATACAACACCCCTTCATGCTCAAAACACTAGAAAAAACAGGGATAGTAGGAACATACCTGAACATTGTAAAGGCTATTTATGCTAAGCCCACGGCCAACATCATTTTTTTTTTCTTTTTTTTTTTTTTTTCAGAGGAGAAGGGAGGATGCTGGTGATGGCTGCCAAGTTCCCCAGTTCCCCACTCTGGCATGGAATGTGGCCACTGAGTGGAGGGGTGATCATTCTCCCTACACCCCCCCCCCAATCTGGGGCACACCCTGTCCAGTCCAGAGTCCGCACCACCTTCTGGTGCAAACTGAGGCAAGGATGCCCACCCCTGCCCCGCCAACCAGGTTCCAAACCCAGAACCTGGTCAGATGGCTCGGAAGGTTCAGCTACCTCCAGGACCTCTTTATCTGGGGAAGAAAACCAGCGTGGTTTCAGCAATTCTGGCTCATTTACTACGGTTTTTTTTTTTTTTTTTTTTTTTAATGTTCCACCAACACCATCTCTTTATTGTCACCATCTATTTATTGTCATTTATTGTATATATATACCACAGTTTCTTTATCCATTCATCAATTGATGGGCATCTAGGTTGGTTCCACAATCTGGCTATTGTGAATTGAGCAGCTGTGAACATTGATGTGGCTATATCTCTGTAGAATGCTGATTTTAAGTCCTTTGGGTATAGGAGGAGGAATGGGATAGCTGGGTCAAATGGTGGTTCCATTCCAAGTTTTCTAAGGAATCTCCACACTGCTTTCCAGAGTGGCTGCACTAATTTGCAACCCCACCAGCAATGTATGAGTGTACCTTTTTCCCCACATCCTCGCCAACACCTACTGTTGTTTGTATTCTTGATAATCGCCATTCTAATTGGGGTGAGATCATTCTTAATGGAGAAAAACTGAAACCATTCCCTTTAAAAATGGGTACAAGACAGGGATGTTCTCTTTCACCACTTCTATTCAACATTGACCTCAAAACTCTAGCCAGAGCAATTAGACAGACGAAAGAAATTAAAGGGATACAAATAGGAAAAGAGGAACTTAAGCTGTCACTATTTGCTGATGACATGATTCTATATTTAGAGGATCCAAAAAACTCCTCCAGAAAACTTCTAGACCTCATCAATGAATTCAGCAAAATAGCAGGCTATAAAATCAACACACATAAATCTAAAGCATTTTTATATGCAAGCGATAAAACATCTGAAAGGGAAATGAGGAAAAGAACTCCATTTGCAATAGCCTAAAAAAAAAAAAAAATACTTGGGAATCAATCTAACCAAAGAGGTAAAAGATCTCTACAATGAAAACTACAAAACATTGAAGAAAGAAATTGAGGAAGACCTTAGAAGATGGAAAGATCTCCCATGTTCTCGGATAGGCAGAATTAATATTGTCAAAATGGTCATACTACCAACAGTGCTATACAGATTCAATGCAATTCCAATTAAAATCCCAACGATGTACCTTACAGAAATAGAGCAAGCAATCATGAAATTCGTCTGGAAGAATAAGAAACCCAGATTAGCTAAAGCAATCCTTAGCAGGAAGAGTAAAACAGGGGGTATCGCAATACCAGAACTTCAACTATACTACAAAGCAATGGTAACAAAAACGGCATGGTATTGGCACCAAAAGAGACAGGTAGATCAATGGTACAGAATAGAGGACATGGACACAAACCCAAATAAATACAATTTTCTCATACTAGACAAAGGTGCCAAACATATGCAATGGAGAAAAGATAGCCTCTTCAACAAATGGTGCTGGGAAAACTGGAAATCCATATGCAGCAGAATGAAACTAAACCCCTATCTCTCACCATGCACAAAACTCAACTCAAAATGGACAATCGACCTTGGAATCAGACCTGAGACCCTGCATCTTATAGAAGAAAAAGTAGGTCCAAATCTTCAACATGTCGGCTTAACAGGACTCCCATAGTGCAAGAAATAAGAGCAAGAATCAATAATTGTGATAGATTCAAACTAAAAAGCTTTTTCTCAGCAAAGGAAACTATCAGCAATGTGAAAAGAGAACCTACAGAGTGGGAGAAAATCTTTGCCACTCATACTTCAGATAGAGCACTAATTTCCAGAATATATAAACAACTCAAAAAACTCTACACCAAGAATACAAATAACCCAATCAACAAATGGGCTAAGGAAATGAACAGATGCTTCACAGAAGTTCTACAAGCAATCAACAGATATATGAAAAAATGTTCAACATCTCTAGTAATAAGAGAAATGCAAATCAAAACTACACTAAGATTCCATCTCACCCCAATTAGAATGGCGATTATCAAGAACACAAACAACAATAGGTGTTGGCGAGGATGTGGGGAAAAAGGTACACTCATACATTGCTGGTGGGGTTGCAAATTAGTGCAGCCACTCTGGACAGCAGTGTGGAGATTCCTTAGAAATCTTGGAATGGAACCACCATTTGACCCAGCTAACCCACTCCTCCTCCTATACCCAAAGGACTTAAAATCAGCATACTACAGAGATACAGCCACATCAATGTTCACAGCTGCTCAATTCACAATAGCCAGATTGTGGAACCAACCTAGATGTCCTTCAATTGATGAATGGATAAAGAAAATGTGGTATATATATATATACAATGGAATATTACTCAGCGATAAAGAATAATAAAATTATGACATTTGCAGGCAAATGGATAAAATTGGAGAATATCATGCTAAGTGAGATAAGCCAATCTCAAAAAACCAAAGGACGAACAATCTCGCTGATAAGTGGATGATGACACATAATGGGGGGTGGGAGGGAGGCAAGAATGGAGGAAGGAGGAACTGTATAGAGGGAAAAGAGGGGTGGGAGGGGTGGGGGGGAGGAAAAAATAACAGAATGAATCAAACATCATTACCCTATGTAAATGTATGATTACACAAATGGTATGCCATTACTCCATGTACAAACAGAAACAACATGTATCCCATTTGTTTACAATAAAAATAAATTTAAAAAAAATCTCAGGCAGATGTTATTAGTTAGCCTCCTTGGCCATAAACAACACAGATTCTTGGCAAATCCACAAGAATTAGCTGCCTAATACAACTGCGGATAACTAAACTAATTAACCTGGTATAAGAAATATTTAATGTAATACGCCTGAATTTTGGTGACACCTGCAGAATGATCAGCATTAAATTGTGCTTTCTGAAAACAGTTAATGAGCTTGATTGTTTACTAAGGGCATTCCTTGTTGGCATCCACTGACCTGTCTTCCAGAAATAATAAAGATTAACAAAACAATTAATGAAAATCCCTTCAAGCAACTCAGAAAAACTAATTACAAGTAAAGCTTCACATATCCAAAAATCACTTATCAGGAAACGACAGCTCTTTAGAGCACAATCTACAGAAAGAATCAAATCTCCTCAGTGACCCTCCATTTTGAAAAGTCCTCAAAACGGGCCTCTGAGGAAACCAACTGATGTCGCACAGCCCCTGAAATTTCTGCTCATCAAGCACCCGAGCACACCAGTCAGCGCTACCTTCCTCCTTTGTGGACAATTCTAATTTATTTTACTTGAATACTGAAAAGAGCATGAGACAGGAGTCATCTTTATTTACAAAATATTCTAATATTATCACAAGGCAGAAGCTAAGTATGGTTAAACTCTCAACGAATGCTCAAGTGTTAGCTAGTTTCAGAACCTCATTCCAAGTAGGAAAAAAAAAAAAGTATTATCTTACTCATCCATCCAGAACATAATATTCCTTTTTCTAACTGATCCTGACACACACACACAGCTGACACGACTCTATAAAATGTGAATCCTGTTTTCTTTCCCAAACTGCTTTTATTCAGGAGACCTTTGATTATACTATTAGATCTATTTAGCTCTATCTCAAAGTGTGAGAGTCAGATTTTCTTTTCCTTTAAAATATGAAACAACCCATCTAAGAAATGCCTGACAGCAACGTATGCCTATTAGGTCAGCAGTGAAACTCAGACGTTTCCACATATGAGTGGAGTGAAAACCACAAACTGAAGAGGAGCAAAGGAGACTACTGAGAACATAAACACTCAACAAGCTGGGCAAGACTTACGAACCTATTATACTAAGCAGGACACTTTGTACATGAACAGTCTGTAAATGCTTCCAGTGAGTTATAAAAACAAGAGAAGCTCATCATAATTCCAAGTTTGCATAAAAAATTTCTCATTAAAGAAATCTTCGAGATGTGTTATCACTGTGTAATCACCTAAGATAGGGCTTCACTCAAAGCACAAGCAAATCTACATTACATTTTTAAATCAGATTTTATTATATTGAATTACACATTGTGATTGCTTGTTTCTTAATTATGTCTTATTAGAGCCCACAAAATACAAGATAATCCCATCCCAATTGATAGCAATCCACAATAACAAGTTCCTCTCAAAAAGTTTTTGATACACAAGAACAGCATCCCTTAACAGCACAGATTCATTTAATATCAAGTGACAGTACATAATTTCTGCTTTAGAGTCAATTGAAAATTCACTGGTGTCTTGTTTCAGACAGCACTTAGGGCTACTACTACTACACCCTACAGACACAGTTTTTCAATACTTCAATTAACTCAGTTATACAGAATACTTCAGGGGACAAAAAGCTATAAGTGTTTCTGCTGACAAAAACCATTACATGAAATTAAGTCAAATCACCCACTCTGACATCAAACTAGTCTATAAGGTGACAAAGTCAACTTAAAATGTGCCCCTACACTTCCTTAACCAAATCCCAGCTCTTTTCTTACTTGCATTTTAAGTCCCTCATCCTTCTTTAAGGCACTGTCCATGTGACCTTATTTCCTGGTGAGTTTCTGAGAAACAGTTTTACAAAATATTAATAGGCTGGATGTGATCAAATACATTTTGGAAATTCTGGGTTACACAGATTGGAGCTGGTTTCTGTAACTGCAGACATCCATAAGACTAATATGTTAACACACATGGTGTGGGGGGTGATAGAATATAAAGAATATATTTTAAAGCATTTCTGTAATTTATTAACCTATAGGACCTGTTTCCTCTGCCTTTACCCCTTAGCATAGGTGCACAGACACAAACTTTTTCTTTTTTTTTTTTTTTTTTTTTTTTTTTTAAATATTTTGCGGTACCGTGGGTTAAACTCAGGCCTCAGGGCATACTAGGCAAGCACCACAAAGCTACATTCTCAGTCCTGACACATTCACTTTTAAGGAAATTTTCAACCATGTACAAAAATTAAAGAGACTTGTCAAAAAAATAAAAAATATAAAGCACAGCTTCAACAGTCATCTACACAGTCCACTCTTGCTCCATCTATACCCTTACTGATTCTAACCCTCCTCTCCAATTACTTCACAGCAAATCTCAGACATGGTATCATTTCTATATTTTCAGTACGTGTGTATATAAGAATAGTGCTTTTTTAAACAACATAACCATAATACCATTATTTCAGCTAAAAATATTAACAATTCCAATTGGCTTTTTTATCTTTACTTCTCCAAATACATTATGTTCTAAGGGCAACTTAAACTTCTCATGCTTTCAAATCATCTGGGACTCTTACTAAAATGCAGATTCAGATCAGGTGGTTCAGGTGGTGCCTAAGATCATACATTCCTAGCAAGCTCTCAAATGACATTTTGAATATAAAACGTCTCTGATTACATTCAGTACAGTGATAGGCACCAAGTTTTAAATGGAAAAACATCTTTTGAATTATGTTCTACTTTATTTTTGGCAAGCATTTTACAAATACTTTTTAAAGAATAAATAAAAGTCAAAAAAACTTTTCATACAAATCTTGAAATGTTTCATTTTCTTATCAACAGTGTCAAATGTAAGAAAATTCGAATGTTCCCTTATTACTTTGTGCTAAATTGTGAGTTCCCACGTTTTTCAAGGTTAAGTTCCCAGTACATAAAGAACTGGCTACTAGTTTAAGGGTCAAGTTCATTTCATAGCTTGACAACAGTGAACAAAACTTTAAATCTAAAAATCAGCAGAGTATAAGACTGTAATAGGGAACAGAGAATAGTGAGACAAAATCAGCCCTAGACTAAACGTTGTTCTGCTCCTAAGTAGTCCTAGAATTTTACACTTAGAATAAGACCTAAAAAGACCAAACTGATTCCAATTCAACCACAGCCCAGAAAAAAGCTCAAGATTTTTATAGGAACACAAAAATATCCAAAACCAATATCCAACAAGATAAAATATACAATGTCCATTATCTAATCAAAAAGTACAAGACACATAAAGGAGAAAAATAATCAATGGAAACTAATCCAGAAATGACACAAATGATAAAGTTAGTAGCAATGAAATTGAGTCATAAAATACCTGTATTTCATACACTAAAGAAGATATAAATAAAATTAAGGATACTAGCAGAGAAATGACCCAAATAAAACTTTCAGAGATGAAAACTAGAATCTAAATTAAAAATTATACTAGATGAAATTAACAACATATTAGGAACTGGGGAAGAACAGTGAATTAAAAGGCACAGCAATACAAAGTATACAAAATACGAAGAGAAAAAATTGGAAAAAATGAATATTAGTATTTAGGGAATAATGACATAATCTGCAATGGTCTAAAATACTTAAGAGATAAATCTGACCAAAAATGTATGAGTCCTATACACTGAAATCTACAAAAAAAAAAAAAAAATCGGAGAACTAAAGTCAAATTAAATGGAAAGATACACCCCCTTTCATAAACCAGAAGACTCAATATTGTCAATTCCACTATACTTTTAATACAATTCCAACAAAATCCCAGGTTTTATTGTAAAAACCAGCTCATTCTAAAATTCATATGGAAATGCAAAGGACCTAGAATATTCAAAACAACTTTGAAAAAATAGAATGATGTATGTCTGTCTTGGAGACTTATAAAAGCAATAATCAAGACTGTGGTATGTCATCAAGATAGGCAGACATGAGTGGAACAGCCTATAGAGTCAAGAAATAGACCCACATATATAAGGTGACCTGATTTTTTACAAAAGTACAGAAGATAACACAGTGAAGAATGGACAGGCTTTTCAGCAAATGGAATTGGAACCACTGGATATTCTCACACACAAAGAAACGCACTGGAAAAAGTGAAAAGGAAAGAACCTTATAGGAGGTTGGAAGTGTCCTATAACTTCATGTGTACAGGTAAAAATTCATCAAACCATATACTTAAGATTTGTACACTTTACTACTTATCTCAAAAAGGAGGGCAAAGTCAGCATGTAAAATAAGATTACATATTTCATAAAATATTATTTCTATCTATCCATTCAGCATTTTATACACATACACACACAGAAAAAGAAAAAGAAAAAAAGAAATCTAGAGTTAGATTCACCCATTTTCAATGATGATAACTGCTAGAAAATAAAATTTGGAATAATGTCTTCATCTTCAATTTTTATCATATTTATCATTTGAATTGTTTATCATGAGCATAATAATTGTATAAAAATGAAGTAATTTTTGTATTAAACTGGAAGCAATGATATTATCGGTAGTTAATTCTGTGTGAAGAGAATATAGGTGTTTTCCCCACTTAAAACTACAATCTAGGGGCTGGGGCTGTAGCTCGGCAGTAGAGCACTTGCCTTGTATGTGTGAGGCACTGGGTTTGATCCTCAGAACTACATAAAAATAAATAAATGAAATAAAGGTATTGTGACCATCTACAACTAAAAATAATTATTTAAAAAACTATACTTATGTAACTATAGGTTATTCAGCTATACAAAACTTTTGTTATGCTAAGAAAATGTTACATTTGTTTAATCACAACTACTAAACCTTTGTATATTCATGGAAAGAATCCATATGAAAACCTGAAAAAGAAAATAAGCAGTGGCTCAGGAGGCTGAGGGAGGAGGACTGCAAGTTCAAAGCCAGTCTCAGCAACTGGACCCTGTCTCAAAATTAAAAATAAAAAGGACTGGGGATATGGCTCAATGGTTAAGTGCCCCTGGGTCCAATCTCTGGTACAAAAGAACAAAACAAAAAACTAGGTAGTATTTTGGGAAATGACTGGTCAGTTTTCCTCTTTATGTGTCTACACAAATTTGTACATGTAATTTTTTCAAAGGACAACAAGGATATCTAGGCAAAAACATCCTTTCTTGTTTGTAAAATATTTTGAATTTCATCTAATGGTCTACATTTTGTGCTCCTATTTTTTAATGTTTTATATACAAACAAATATAGACATAGACACAGATATTTAAATCTAGTTTCTTTAAATGAATCTCAAATGATCAAATAGCTGCCATCTGAATTCAGCCGCATAAGGTTTTCTCGTTACAAAGAAAATATTCTAACATAGAATTAATCAAACACTCTTGTCAACCTGACAAGAATATTTCTGGTAGAAAATTCACATTATATCTTTGTTATTATCTGGAAAATTTATTAAAATCAAGTTTTTAACCAAAGAAGTAACAGATCCTACAAATGGATATTTGACTGACTTCTCTGTGCTTTTATATACTCATCTCATTTAATGCACCCCTCTACCACAGATTATCATTCCATTTCACAAATGAGAACTAAGGCACAGGATTTTACTTAACTGGTCCAAGGTTACATGGGTAATACAGTAAATATCTATCCAACCATACAAAACCACATATGTACATCTTCACCTAACTAAAATAGTTTGAAAAAACTTGACCAGATTACCAAATATTAAAACTACATGACTCAAATCCTTTAAGAAATTCCAATGTTAACAATCACACATGGGGTAACTAAGACATGGATCCCCAAGATATTAATTCTGCGTGTTCAGCCAGATATGGTTTTACTTCCACATCTATTGTCGAATGCCCCAGAACTTCTGAAAGTTTATGAGGTGTTTGGTCTCTATGTATTCCAATCGTAACTTTCAAGCACTGCATCACTAGCGTTAAGACTGCGAGGATACAAGAAAAAGTAGAAACCTAAAGGTCATGATGAAATGGGCTCAAATGAAGAGATGGTGCTGGAAACAACATTAACACCTAACACAACTTCCAGGACTCAGCTGGGATCAGTGACCACATTCCCTTCCCACCACAAACTCTGTCATGAACCTCAAAGCTATTTGTTCAAAGTCCTGATCAAAGCCTGGGCCCCTTCAACAAAGCTGACTTTGAATTAACTGCAGGCTGACCAAAATACACTCTGAGGAGGAAGGAAATTTAACTGGTGTCTACAATAAAGGATGTTGAAAGTTTTTGAAATTTCAACTTCTGTGAAGACATAAAAGTTGATGGAAATGTGAGCCTTCAGCTGCCTTCATTTCTCCTTGACATCCAGAGACAGAGTCTATCTACAAATAAGGTTTCCTTAAGTCACAACTAAAGTTTGTTTCCCCAATTAAACTGGCTATTATAGGCCAACTTACAAAGGAGAGAGGTAACATTTAATTGGAAAACAAATCACCTAACAGTGAGTGGTAGACACATTTCCCAATTAAAAATCTGACAGGAATTCACAAATATAAGACAACGTCTCCAAAATGCCATCTTGCTTCTTTGCCCAAGTAGAGAGGCTGCCTCTTCCAACTCCACATCAAACCAAAGGTGGGGGGAAGATGTGGGGGTGTGTGTGCATGGGCATGCATGCAAACTGCCCAAACTGTACATCAGCAGGCAATCAGGACTCTGTCCACCCAATTAGTTCCATTTTAAAGAGCCAATAGCAAGATTTAAACCCAACTACGCAGTTAGCAGCAGCTTCCAACAGACTAAATCCCAAGCACCTCTGTCTCCTCACCAGAGCCCTTCCTCATAGGTCCGAGGAACTCCTCTGTAAAGCCCTGAAAGTCTATCCTTTAAAACATCTGACTGTCTTGAAATATTTTTATCCAGTAATTTTTGAATGATTAGGAATTTTTATTTATGAGTCTTGGATACTTAACAAATATACATCTATCAAATATAATACTTGTGCTACAATTATACTACATCTTTAAATTATTTTGGTCTCCAAATGCTTTAAAGTGATGAACTATCATAAGCGCAAAATACAGTCATCATTTAATTATTTAGTACCACTGCAGGATATAGTGATGAGACTTAGATATTCCCCTTATCTACACCTACTCTGTCCTTACATTAAACCTTATCTATCTCTACTTTCTTTTTTTTTAAATCTGGTATTAAAAGATGAATGCAATAATAAATACTGTTCCAACTGTTAGGAATAGCATTTTAAAAACAATATAAAGTATTGCAAGGAAATGACATTTTTTACATATCTAAGCAAAAGAACTGAAAAAGAATTTTGAACATTCAAAAAAGAAAAATAACTGCTCAGTGACATAAAAAGATAAAGCTAATCTGATAGAATTTTTCAAGACAGTGGACTTTATCACTTACAAGTAATTTATTTTGTGAAAAAATGATAGGAATACATGAAAGAGAACTAGCATGTACCTGGTACCTCTTCACGAATGCTCAGACTTTATAAACATAAGCCTAAAATGGAGTTTTCTTTTTGAGGCTTGTTGCCAAAGCAACCAGTAGAGCTATAGTCTTTGAGAAGAATTTGAAAAAAGGTTCAAGATAGGAGGAGTTTTTGTTTGAGGAATTAAGAATCATGAATAGAATGTTGCAAGAAGGATAACATATAGGATACAAAATGAACAGAGATACAAGGCAGCCTCTTTAGAGTTACAACACAATTTACTAACAAAAACTCTATTTCCCCTTCTAGTCTTCCCCGTGGGACCCTCCCCTTACCCCAAATCCTTAACACTGAAGTAATTCTGTCATTCTCCTCTCATTTACTACCATTTTTAAAGAAATTTAAACCATAGGGTAAGTTCAAAAGCATATCAGAAAGGAAACAAGGAGAGTGTTAGCAACAAACATCCTTACTTCAAAGTTTCCTGTGACTCAAAGAAATGTTGAAACACAAACACCAACACTTCAGCACTAACAACATCCAATTGTATGTTCACATGTAACTCTGAACCCCAATCTTTACTAAACCTGCCCAGAATGGTACCTCTGGATACCCACCAATACCACATTGCAATGAACATGACAATAGTGTTATCAAGAGCTCTGAGGTGGTCAAGAGTAAGGGGGAAAAAATGAAAAGAAGTAATTCACAACAGAATTAAAAGCAAAAAATTCCCAGGCCCAAATCATGGTAATAAAGGTCATAGATCAGAATAAGAGATGGATGAATAACCACAAAATCACACTGCATACCATCTGGCAGAGTGCACCTCAAGAACACAAAGCAATGGTCCACCAAAGGCAAAGTATGTTTCTGAGTCAGTATCAGTAAAAAAAAAAAAGCTTTTGATTTTTATGCTTTTTTCAAGTATCAGACATTTAGAGTATATTTAACTGGCATTGAAGATTTCTTCCAACTGACATAAAACATAAAAAAAGGAACAACCTCCAGGATCAAAAGAACATAAATGAGAATGGAACCTTTGTATGTAGCTGCTTCCTTCCCTGAACCCTACTCTACTTTCTTTGGAAGTAACCACTCCTTCCATAACATTCCTGCATGCCCATAGTATTTCATCTCTCTCTTCTGTCATGTCATTTTATCTCCCAGATAGACCCTCAAGGATAATATTGCTGGTTTGCTTTTGCAAAACTCAGGGGATTCACTCAACAAAAACTTACAAAGTATATAATAAATGCCATGCAGTCTATTAAAAACTAGCACTTAAGTGAATGTTGACTATGAGGCAGAAAAAATAAACAAATTAAAAATATAATCCATTATATAAATAATTCATTTATTATAATTTCAGAGAGAACTATGAAGATTCCAGTTGGAATTTTAGACTAATAAGACACATCTATACAAACTGTGTATAGCTGAAGCAAGAATGTGCGCCTTTACAGCCACAAAAAAACAGCACTTCCAAATTCAAATGTGAATTTATTGACTCTGATAAGCACTTTAAAACTGCTTATAATAATTATATCAAGTAAAGAGATACAATTTAAGGTAGTAATTGTATCAGTCTGAGATTACAGAATGATGATATTCCAATCATGCACGAGTAGGAAACAATGTCTATGGAATCTTAATTATGTAAATATATTGTAGAATATAGGCTTAATGTAAAATATTAAATATTTAACAAACAATGTTTTATGTAGGACAAATTAAACAATGAATAAATATGATAAAATGTTTAAAAAATTTTTTTTAAAAACCAGTATTTCCTGTTTGGCCTACCAAGTATATTAAGTATTTCCAAAGAGAAGAGTTATTCTCCTAGTTGTAAAAGAAAATTGATAATGATTTAACAGGATAAAATCTTAAACTTGAGTCTCCTAAATAAGATCCAGAAAATGGGTCTTTATCAGTCCTTGATTGGTAAACTGTTCTTTGATAAATGTCAGGCATGGTGGCACATGCCTGTAATCCCAGCAACTCTGGAGGATGAGGCAGGAGGATCACAGGTCTGAGGCCAGTCTGGGCAACTTAGACTCTGTCTCAAAACAAAATATTTAAAAGGTTAGTTTAGGGAAGATAGTTTGGTGGTAAAGCACCCTTGGGTTCAACACCCCATACTGCAAAAAATAATGAAAGTTTGATATATGTATTCATTCAAGTGCCTAGTACCTACCAGATAATGATGAGTCCTGAGTTTTGAAAAAGATGCTCAGACCAAATTATGTGGTATGCATATAAGAATATGTAATAACAAGTCTCACTAATATGTATAATTATAACACATTGGTGAAAATCTTTTTAAAATAAAAAGATCAGGACATACCAGGAGCCTTCCAAGAACTCAAAAGTTTAGCATGGGGGGCGGGGAATGGCACAAAGCAGAGTTTGTTTCATGGAAAATATATGACTTGAAATTCAAGTGCCAACAATGTAAAAACAAGTCACGTTACTTTTAATTTGGGCTGTTTTTAGTCGTTCCCTGCATCATCCTTAACGGAACTCAATTTCACTTTTTTTTTTTTTTTTTTAAGAGTTCCTAAAAGGTTCCATACCCACTCTCATCCTAACGTGGCAAGGAGGAGGTGAAGGATAATCTGAAACCTTGCTTCGTTTTGTTGTTCAGGAATAGGTTGGCAGAAAATGGGAACAACAAAAACGGAAAACGATGTGTGCCTTCAAACCCACGGCACTTTAACCAGCCCACGGCCGACTCTTGCACGTGGGGCTGTGGGTTCACAGGTGGTGGAAAGTGACCAGAGTTGAACAAGCTGCAACTCGTGACAGGAGTCTCTGGTCTTACGGGCCTTACACCCCGAATTCAGGAAACAAGTCGTCTTCCTCAGAAAGCGCTGATAAAGCAACCTATCAATCAAGGTTTTATCAATGGATGAACACACCTTCACCTGGCTCTGTCCACCAAACCCAAACTGCGTGCTTTTAGGGTCCAGGGAACCTACAGAGGCTGCCCCTATAGGTTGTGAAGCGGGGCTCCTCCTCTAAGCCCTGCCCCGGAGAAAATGGGGGTACTTCTGGGGTCGGAAAGCCGGGAACTGCGGGGGCCCTGGGAAGGGCTGGGGGGAGGCAGGGAGGAAAGGAAAGGGTCTGCAGGGTGGAACCCAGCGAACCCTTCTCCCTTCCACAGCGGAGGTCGAGCCGCTGCCCCCGTCCCCTGACGCTGCCTCCTGCCTCCTGCCTCCCTCACCTGATCACAGAGATGAGCAGCCCCGAAGGGTCTTTGCTTTTGCTGACTGTGCTTCTGTACTTCCCACCAGCTGCTTCTGCCGCCATCTTGGCACGGAGGGAAAGGCCGGTGGGCTTGACAGAACCAGGCAGATGGAGCGTGAACTCCGTCGTTGACCCCGCTGGAGCCTCCACCAATGGGAGGAGCGGAACCGAGAGGGGCGGAAGTGGAAAATCCAATCACTGGGGCGAGGAGGCGGGACTTAGGCGGCAAACCCTGATGCGGAGGCGCGCGTGATCGCTCTTAGCATTATGGGAATTGTAGTTCTCGTTCCTCGGCCCTTGGGCGCACAGAAAAACTTAACCAGGGCAACTTTGACTCTTGCAAGGCGTGGCTGTGTTTATATCTATTCAAGCCTTAGCCTTTTTTTTCAGTTTATTTGCTTATAGAATTTTATTAGGCTTTTAATCAAATCTATCTCATGGCTTCAAAATGTATATGTAAATATATGTGTTGAAATGAAAGGGATTCTATGCTTGATGTCTATGAGCAGAATTTTTACTTTAAACATAAGTGATTTTTTAAAATTCACTCAATGTGAAAATGAATAGAAATGTTTTCCTTGGTGTTTTCTAAAACTGCATGTTTCTACATTCATTTTATGTGTAAGTTCAATTCTTTCCAGTGTGTTTTTCAATTTTTTAAATTTTAATTATTTGTTCTAATTCATTAGAACATGACAGAAGAATGCATTTCGATTCATTGTACACGAGTGGAGCACAACTATTCATTTCTCTAGTTGTACATGATGTAGAGTCCGTACCATTCGTTCAATCATACAAGTACCTAAGCTAATGATGTCAATCTCCTTCTACCATCTTTCCCACTCCCCTGCCCCTCTAGTGTTCCCAAATTTCCAGATAATCTGAAAAAAACATTCATGCAGTAATATACAAATAAATGTTGATAAAGAGAGTAAAACTGAAAAAATTGACCAGATTGGAGATTCCTTTCCTTTCCAAACTAAATAAATAGGATAGTAATAATGCACATTTGTGCTTTGTTATGTTTTACCACTTAGTTTGTAAATGTTTTCTACATTAACTCCACTGACCTAGTCATTAATTCAGAAGTCTGAATGAACACGGCACCAGGATTAGAATGTTTCTGAAAAGTGAGTAGAGTGAGGAACAAAAACAAATGTTGAGAGGGAAATAAGGAGGTGATTTGCTAATAGCAGTAGATGGAAGAGCTTCAGAAATGAACAGAAAGCTATGCATAAGCTTTCTGGGTTCTTAAGCTATACTTAAGTTTCTTAGGTTGTAGAGCACTTTTTCTTAAAGAAATGCGGATAACAGATAAAATACTGAAGTTATTGAAACAAGTGTTTTTAAATAAATTATTATGGGAAAATAACATAGGCCCTCGAAATCATAAACAATTGTTCTGGATTAAAATAATTTCATATTATAAGCATTTTGTGATAAATGCAGGTTATAAAATTAAATAATTCATAAAGAAAGAGCCTATGGCTAAGAATGCAGATTGTAGGCCAGGGGAAGAGCATACAGTCATCTCAACTGATGGAGAAAAATCTTTGTCAAATGCAGCATGCTATCATAATAAAAACTCACGGAAAACTGGAAATATAAGGGAACGTCTTCAACATAATAAAAGGAGTTTTTTTAAAAAGTGAACTTCATACTCTATGAAAAACTGAAAGCTTTCCCACTAAGACCAGGAATAAGAGAAGTGTCATGACTGGGATGTGAGGTGTCCCCCAAAAACTCACGTGAGATAATGCAAGAAGGTTCAGAGGACAAATGATTGGGTTGCAAGAGGTTTAACCTAATCAGTGAATTGATCCCTGATGGAATTAAATGAGTGTAAGTGGAGGCAGGTGGGGCATGGTTGGAGGGAGTGGTTCATTGGGGGCGTGACTATTACATATTTTATATATGAAGAATGGAGTCCCTCCCCCTCCCCCTCTCTCTCCCTCTCCCTAACCCCCACCCTTCCCTTCCTGATGATGAGAGCCGCTTCCCTCTCACACTCTTCTGCATTGATGTTCAGCCTCACCTGGAGTCCCGAGGAACGGAGCCAGCCTTCTATGAACTAGGACCTCTGAAACCATGGCCCTCAAATAAACTTCTCCTCTGTAGTTGTGCTGCTCAGATCCTTTTAGTCACAGCAGCAAAAAAGTTGACTAAAACAAGAAGGATGCCCACTTTCACTACTTCTATTCACCAAAACACTGGAAGTTGTACCAGAGAAATCAGGCAAGAAAAAAGATATCTAAGTCGGAAAGAATGAGCAAAACAATTTATATTTGTAGATGACAAGATGTTATGTAGAGAATGTCATAAAGAGTACATACAAAAAACTATTAGAGCTACTAAAGGAATCCAGCAACATTGTAGGATACAAAAGCAACAACAAAAAAGTCAACGATATTTCTACACACTAGCAATTTCCTAAGAGGAAATTAACAACCAACTCCATATTTAATAGCAGCAAAAAAGAATAAAACACTTGTAGATATATGTGCTAAAACCTACAATATTGATGAAAGAAATTAAATACCTACAATAGAAAGACATCTCAAGCCAGGCATGTCAGTGCCCACCTGTAACCCCAGCAACTTGGGAGGCTGAGGCAAGAGCATTGCAAATTCAAAATCAGCCTCCCCAACTTAGCCAAACCGTAAGCAACTTAGCGAGACCCTGTCTCAAAAATAAAATAAATAAATAAAAACATGGATTGGGGATGTGGCTCAGTGGTTAAACAGCATTGGGTTCAATCCCTGGTACAAACAAACAACAACAACAAAAGATATCCCATAGTCATAAGTGGAAAGCTTAATATTGTTAAGGTAGCAAAGCGATCTACAAAGTCAATGCAATTCCTTTCAAAATCCAATGGTCTTTTATGCAGTAATGTAAACATTGATTCTAAAATTCATATGGAAATGAAAATGGCTCCAAATGAAAATAGCCAAAGTTATCTTGAAAAAAATAACTCTGAAAGTCTCCCATTTTACAATTGCAAAACTTACTGAAAAGTTATGGCAATCAAAACAGGGTCATATTTGCATAAGAATAAACACATAATATTGAGAAGCCAGAAATAAACCTATACATCTATAATCAGGCACAGGGGTGCCAATACCATTCAGTGGAGAAAGGAATAGTATTTTTGACAAATGATTCTGGAAAACTAGGTATCAAAATTAAGGAAAAATATGAAGTTGGACACCTACTTCATACAATAGGCAAAATTAATTTTAAAATGGATCAAAGACCTAAATTTAGGAGATAAAACTCTTAGAAGAAAACATAGAGGTAAATGTTCATAACCTTAGATTCAGCAGTGTAATCTTAGAAATGACACCAAAAGCATGAGTAACCAAAGAAAAACATTAATTTTTGCAAAGTCCTATTCATCTAATTTTATTCTTAAACTTAAAAAAAAACAGTGTGACATAGGATTTTTTATAACCTGAAATATACCTATGTCCAGAAAACACATCCCCTTAAAGTGTACAATTCAGCGTTCTTTCATGTGTTCATAATATTGTGCAACATTCAAAACATTTTCATTGCCCCCAAAAGAAATCCTATATTCTGAGACAGACATCATTACCCTACGTACATGTACGATTACATGAATGGTATGAATTTACCTTATATGCAACCATAGAAACGAAATGATGTACCCCATTTGTGCCCAATGAATCAAAATGCACTCTGTAAAAATAAAAAATAAATAAATAATTAAAGAAAAAAAAGAAATCCTGTATTCATTTGTAGCCACCCACATTGCCTCTCCTGACAGCACCAGGTGACAACTAATCCACCTCCTGTCTGTTGGGGACATTTCATACAAGTGGAGTTATACATTATGTGGACATTTGGCTTGGCTTTTATTTATATTGCCTAACTTAGCATCCTGCTTTTAATGTTCATCCATATTAGAGTATGTATTGACAATTCCTTTTTATGGACAAATACAGTAAACTGTGTGGATATCAATGCTACATTTTTAAAAATCTATTCATCAAAAAAAATGATGGCCCACTTTTGTCACATGCTGGAAATTCAATTAATTGATGACTGAATTAACACACCAAAAGTAAATCTTCATTCAATAAACTACTTTTGATTGTCCCTTCCTTTGCATCCTATCTCAGGAAAACTTTGCCCAATACACCTTCCATCTGTGGATCATGAACATACCCTTTAAAAATGCTTCTATTCTAGGTTATCTTCTAGAGTATGTCCAAACTTATACTTGATTAAATAGTTATTTAAATTTCTATTCTGGAACACATGCCTGCAATCTCAGCAACTCAAGAGACTGAGGCAGAAGGATCTCAAGTTCCAGGTCAGTCTGGACAACTTACTGAGTCCCTGTCTCAAAATCAAAAATTTAAAAGTTTAGCTGTAGTTCAGTGGTAGAGTACCCCATGGTTCAATCCCCACAATCCCCAGTACCACCAAAAAACTTTTTTTCCCTAGGAAAGGATTAGTAGGTCTACACATTTACCACCTTCAACCTCCAACGCAGACTCCCAAAGTTCACCAGGTTACTTGGAACCAACTAATATTTATGACCATCTAAGAGATTGACAATAGACTCTTCAGGGTGAAGATGCTGACAGGGAAATAAAAGGAAATGTAGAAATTACTGTAAGCCCCAGATTCCACTGAATGCCTAAATAATAACAGCATAAATGCTTCAGATATTTCAATGCAAAATAATTAATTAAGACTAGGATGGTTAGAGTAGTTGTAGAATGGAGACTTAAACCCAGAAGAGAAGGACCTTCCAGACAGGGTATGAAGTGAAAACACACATGTTATATTCAAGGGGATAATTTGTCTGGAATATATGGTTCATGGAGAAGAAATGGTATCATCAGATGAAGGAACACACAGAGATCATCTCAGAAATGACCTTGAAACCCACATTCAGACATTGGATATATTTGTGCAATGAGGGCAATAAGCAGTATATGTGCAGATCTTGTTTTATGTTGTCTATTATTTTGTAAACCAGGGCAGACTGTTTCTTTATTATTACATTTGTAAATATACCCAGAGGCTCTTAAAACCACGGGAACAGCCAATTAAATTGAAATGCTTTGACCTCTTTGGATGAGCAGCTCTATATAAATCCCAGGTATTGATATTCTTATTATTGTGGATAAATGAAATGTGTGAGTGAGGCTTGCTCAGCAGCAGAATGGCTTCTTTGAGATTTGTAAAACTTCCCAGGCCTGGTTGTCTCCAGAACACCCAGTGCAGACACAGGAGATTTGAGAACAAGCATCTTGTACTCTCAGCCCTGGGGATGGGACTCTAGAAATGGAGCTATTTCATGCCGCTGTTGACACTGCCTGCTTACAAAACTCAGCTAAGATATTAAAAATGCACTTTAGACATGTCCACGAAAGTCAAGGTATGGGCTACAAGTTATAAACTCAAGGAAGTCAATGATTCTTTCATCATGGAAAAATCAACTGTTTTATTTTATTTGGGACAGATTTTGTATAACTTTTTCAATTGTCTTGATTTAAATAAATCTTATATAAATGCAGGTGTAATTTAAGATATACACATATTACATTCTATTTGTAGAGAATTTTTATATGTAGATCACAATAGACTGAATCTGTCTCTCACCAGTTAATATTGTTGTCCACATTCTTAATATCTGGTTCAGCCTATTTTGTCTGATGGGAGAATTCGGGTTTAATCTTCATGTTGCATTTGGCATTCTGAGTGTATTAGGAAGCTGGTCAAGGATAGTATTTTCTTTCTTCCTATCTTTCTTTCTTTGGGTTTTTTTTCCCCCTTACTGGGTATTGAGCCCAGGGGAACTTTACCACTGAGCTACATCCCAGCCCTTTTCATTTTTTATTTTGAAACAGGGTCTTGCTAAATTGCCTCACCAGGTAGCTGAACCTGGTCTCCAACTAGTGATTCTCCTGTCTCAGCCTCCCAGTCACTGGGATTACAGGTGTGCACTACCATGTCTGGAAGAATAGTATTTTCAATAATAAAGAATAATTTTGTTGAAAGAGGAGCATTCTTTGTTTCTGTGGGACACAAGCCTGTCTGCTGGATAGCTAAGGCACAACACTTTCCCAGCTTCTCTACTGGATTCATCATTCAACTAACACTGAATGCATGGAATGTTCCAGACACATGTTAAGCCAAACACCTCTGGGCATTCTTGCCCATACCTCAGACCAGACCTACTTCTCCCATGGTCTTGAATGGCCACCAACTTCTTCCCCTGTGTTTCCTAGTTCAGTAAACGACTCAAAAATTCATTAAGGAGCTGGGGATATAGCTCAGTTGGTAAAGTGCTTGCCTTACATGCACAAGGCCCTGGGTTCAATCCCCAGCACCACCAAAAAAAAAAAAAAAAATTCATTGAGTGAGGAGGTTGTCAGTGTAACTCAGTGATAGAGCACACACTTAGTTAGCATTCACAAGGCCCTGGGTTTGATCCCCAGTGCTGCATTTATTTTAACTTCATTCAAAGTAAAGAAAGAAAGAACAAATCCACTCAATGAATAGACAACCTACAGAATGGGAGAAAAAATTTGCATAATATTCTAGTCTCCAGAAAATATAAAACATTTAAAACTCAGCATCAAAACAAATAATGCAATATTTTAAAAGAGCAAAAGATTTGAACATAACTTTTCTCAAAAAAAGATGTACGAATGTCTGCAATCACATGAAAAGATGTTTAACATCATTAGGCATTACATAAACAAAAATCAAAACCATAATGAGGTACCATTTTACACCTACTAGGTTAGCTATTAAAAAAAAAAAGGGAAATAAATTTGGGCATGAATGTGGAGAAATAGAAACCTAGAATCTTAGTTGTGAGAATACAAAATGGTGCAGCTGCTATGGAAAACAGCTGGATGATTCCTGAAAAGGGTAGATATAAAATTGTCATATAATACAGCAATTCCATGTGTTCTAATGAATTCTATGTGTTCTAATCAAAAATTAGCAGCACTGGTCACAGAAGCCAAAAGATGGAAACAACTTATCCATCAATGAATAGATGGATAAACAAAATGTTGGCCTATCCATACAAGGAATATTATTCAGCTATGAAATGGAATAAAGTACTGATGGGTCCCACAACATGAATGAATCTCAAAAACATGAAAAATGAAAAAAGTCAAATACAAGAGGGTGGCTATTATATGATTTCTCTTATATAAAATATCCAGAAGAGGTAAATCCAGAGACAGCTGGTAAATTAGCGGTTGTCAGGGTCAGGGGGCTGGGGTGGGGGGAGAGCATAGGAGTGACTGCCTAGTGAGTGATATCCTGGAACCAGAAATTGTTGACAGTCACTTACCATTGTGAGCACATCAAATGCCACCAAGTCACACCCTTTCAAATGGTTGATTTCACGTTAACCAAAAAATGAATCTTTTGAGTCCTCAAGGGAGGATCGTTAGTCACTTTTCAGTTGGTCTCCAAGTTCTACCAGTTCAACTTAAATCCATACCCTTCCCCACATTCTCATGTTTTGTTTTGTTTTTTCTTTTGGGTTATTTTGTTGTTGTTGTTGTTGTTGTTGTTTGTTTTGGTTTTGGTTTGGTTTGGTTTGGTGTGTGTGTGGTGGGTTTTTTGTTTTTGTTTTTTTGGTGCCAGGGATTGAACCCAGGGGCGCTTAACCTCCGAGCCACATCCCCTGCCCTCTTTATATTTTTATTTAGAGACAGAGTCTCCTTAAGTTGCTTAAGGCCTTGCTAAGTTGCTGAGGCTGGCTTTGAACTCATGATCCTCCTGCCTCAGCCTCCCAAGTTACTGGAATTACAGGTGTGCACCACCACACCTAGCTTATGCCCCTGGTCTTGATTGGAAGCTCATCCTCCTCTTTCAACTCTCAATTACTTTCAACTTGTCATCCCTTTTCTTGTAATGACCTCACTCTAATCTACCCACCACACTTCCTCCTGAATTGTTCTGAAGGGTGAATATAATCCTTTTACTCCTGCTTTTAAAAACTTCAAGTACTCCACTGCCCGCATCATTGTTTTTCCTACTGTTCACCAGAGAACCAGCTCCCAACTAATTTTCCAGTTTCCTTATTGATTTCTCTTCCAGTGTATCCTAGGTCCTGAAAATGCCAAGTATTATTATATTTTCCTTCTTCCTGCATACTTCACTCAACCTAAAATGTCTCTGACCACCCAATTCTGTATCTGTTAAAATGTGACTTCTTATCTCCAGGGTTATTGTGAGACTTGGAGATAATAAGATATGTATATAGGACACCCAGCATTGGGCTATTTTAAAGCATTGGATTTCTTTCAATTCCCTTGCTTAAAATTCTGTTGATTTCAAGGCCAAAGGTCAGTAGCTCACCCAAGCACTGACACATACATGCACCACATGTTTATATACCATGCTCTCAATCTTGATTAGTACTAGTTATCTTAATCTTTATTAGTACTAGTTATGTCAAAGTGACGTGATTGTTATAGAGGATGTGTTTTCTCCCTGTGGTTTGGTTTATTTGTAAATTTGAATGCAAAATGTTGTGTTCATTTTTATCCTGAAATACCTTTCATGGACTAGGACTTTCAATGGTACAGTATGTGTTGCATTGAAGCATCTGCTTTAATATGTAATCAGGCTAAGACCAAACCTTTCAAAAATACTTAATTTTAAGGAAAATTACACCAGAGAGGCTGGTAAAAGTCACCACAGTCATCAAACTAATGATAAGTGATTTAAACACAGTATTTCCTTTAGCAATTTTTAAAAGAATTCACCATTTCAATGAATTAATTCAAACTTAAGTTGCCTTTGGGAACAATAACATAAATAGAAATCATTTTGATTGATTTATACACTGTAACTCGTTTTAAGTACATAAAATTAGGAGGAACATTAAAACAGAATCAGCAACGTAATTTTACATCTGAAATTTCTCATTTTGTCTAGAGTAAAATCCTGTTATGTTTAATTTTTTTTACATCTGAGTCAAACTGTAGATAATACAAAAAGCCATGTGCGTGTCCTAAAAGAATACTTAACAAATTTTTATTGTAGAACGAAACACATCTTCAAAATACAGAAGCTTTTGAACTTCTGTTTACTAATTTGATGTTTATTTTTGTCCTTAAATGGCTCATATGTGAAAGGAAGAAAAACAAAAACTATACCAAGTAGTAAAATAGTAGAGTTGGAAATTAAATTGCCATAAAATAGCACTTCCCTTTACAAGGGTACTAGTTATGATAGCATGAAGACCACCTATCTTCATCTCCCTGAGAGGATCTTCAACAACCCATGGAGATCACTTTATATGTTATGACAATGCTTCACGGATATGCAGTTTGGGAAGGTATCACAGGGAACCCAGTTCACAGGTGGGTTCATTGCTCCACATGGATGGATTGAGTTCAGTCACCATGATCTCCCCTCTAGCTCTGGGTGCTAAATAAAGTCTGCTGGTGCTCTTAGTACCCAGAACAGATACTAAGCAAATGGGAGGAGAGAGAAAGAACATGAGAAAATATTGAATAAAGATCAAGTACAATGCCACAACGGAATTAGAGAGAGGAGGATTGAAGGTAGTCATGGCAGGAAGAGGTTCTCCAGGCAACCATCACTGTCCAAGTCAACAGACCTCTACCTCCACTTTTTAAAATGATGCTTTTATATTACGAAAACACTGTTTATTATAGAAGAAATTTTTTATGGAGCAACAACACGAGTAAAATAATCCTTAATAGTATTACCACCTGCTACTCAGACATAACTACTTTGAACATTTTATATGTATTTGTGATACATACTATCTTGTCACGTTTTTAAAACTAAACCATAAGAAGTCTTTCTGTTTAATTGCATAATCTACTAATTGTTGTATTAATTAGCTGAATAGCATACATTTGAACAGATGTATGATTAACCAACCTCCTACTTTGGGACATTAGAGTATTTTACCTTTTTTGTTGCATACACAGTACTGGAGTACAAGAATGAACATTCATTAGCAAGCTGAGTTGATTCAGTGGATATATGAAAAATAGCTACCTACATAGTAGAATTCTATTAGCTTTCCAAAACCAACTTGCCTCTGTTAGTCATGTTTGATTAAAAACCCTTGTGAAAAAGCCATTGTATGTGGAGGGAGTAATAACATATTAAGGCTTATTTACATTACCTACCTATCTATAGATATATAGTTCTCTTCCCAGCAGATGTATGGGTACATTCACACCAGCTTTAGTCATAATATACCAAAACTGAGTGTTACAAGAAAAATGCCCAACAACAGTAAACATATAAGCAGTACCACAATCGTGAAGGAATACCCTGGAACAATAAAAAAGGGAACCGACTTCCACTGCTCATAACGTGAATGAATCTCAAAAACATAAAATGGAATGAACAAAGATACCAAGTAATGTGTTTTGTCTAATTCCATCTGTATAAAAATTCAAGAAACAGGGAAAACAAACTTTACTATTATAAGTCAAGTGAATGGCTACCTTCCAGACAAAAGGAACAGATAGCAATGATTAGGTAGTGGTCACAATAGACATTAACTTTGTTTTATATTTCACTTCCTTTTGTGTTTTATGTTTGATTTTGCTAACTTTTCTGGTGGTGACATGCTGTTATTAAACATAGGGATAACTTTTATGCATGTGAATATTCAGACATATAGGTGATATATATCCTTGTAAAAAGAAAGATAAACTAAAATAATTTCAGTTGCCACTTGAAAGGAATTGGTGACTAATGGGTAGGGGTGTATTTCTTAAATTTTGAAACATATAAAGGTGTTATTTGGTCAAAAAATGATAATTTAAATAAATTATTACAATAAGCATTACCCAGGATAAGCACTCTTTTCACCTGCGTGCATTGAGTAAATGCAAAATAGTTGCCATTTATTTCATTTTACAGGTTTGGGAAATTTCCATGCTTAATTTCAAAAGTATGAAGTAAGTAAATGCTGGGATATGCACATAATGCTTAACAGTCACTACCACCTGCTATCTGTTCAGTGCCAACATTTGTAAATTAATAAATGTGATTTCCACCTCAGCACTGGATGTCAGGATCTTGGTGTGGAAAAATGTGCTCTAGCTTGGGGAAATTATATATATATACACACACATATGGATATATATCATATTTATATATGATAAATCAGTATGAGTATAATAACAAGAAAACTGCAGAGGATTATGGGGGAAAACAATAATCACAGTTTGATGTGAAAACTGAAATAGACAGAATTATATGGAATGAGTCTATCCAAAATTTTGATTCTTTTAATTCAAGGACGATGGAAAAGTTAAGACTGGTATGACAGATACTGACCAATTAGAACAGACATCTCAGTCTTGGTCCCAGAGGTCATCTGCCACACCAGGAATTAAGGTTTTAGGTGTTGGAGTTTGCCTTTGAGAGTGTGAGCCTGGGAGCACGTTAGAGGTGCTTCAGGCAGTATTTTTAGTATTAAATGACCATTGCAATTATATTGGCCTATAGCATGAGAATATCAGCTTTGATCTAATTCTAGTTCTTCTCAATAATAAGTGTCTGATATATACCAGCTATGTTTCAAATATCCTCATCTTGTTATCTTTAGTCCCTAAATAAATTTTCCAGGTAGAAACAATTATTCCAGATTCTACCAAGAACCATAGAACCAGAACAGTAAGTGAATGACTTTGAACTTTGGTTCAAAATGACTTTGTGGATATAAAAATAACATGCAATTCATGAATCTTAATGAAATCCTAGATTTAAAAAAAAAACTATTTAAAAGACAATTTTGAGATAATTAGGGAATTTTAAATATGGACTACATCTTGTTATTTTTCCTGGGTATAATAGAGTATAGTAGTTATATAGAAAAATGTCTTTATTATTAGGAAATGTGTGTTGAAGTATTCACAGTTGAAACTTTATGATTTCTGCAACTTCTTTTCAAATGGCTTGGAAAAAATAAGGTTTGTATAAATAGATAGAGCAAATGTGGCCAAATATTAACGACTGGTAACTCCACGTGAAAATACACAGATTTTCATTGTCCTTTCAATTTCTCTATAGGTTTGAACATTTTCAAAATAAGATGTTAAGAGAAAAAAGGAAAAGTGTCATATGTGGAATAAGTATATTTGTGGAGCATTTAATACATATAAAATTTAACATTGAATCAGACGTGGAGAAAAATTAAGGAATCAGGAAAGCAGTGACCTGTCCTATTGAAATACACCAGCAAGTTGGGAACTTTACAAACACGATACATGGTTACAATTCCATGTTGCCACCTAGTTTTAGAAATGAAATGTTAAAACAATAACACCTGGAGTCACTGGCACAGAGGGGAAAGGAGAGATGTTTAGTGTTTTTGCTCAGAAAGTACCAGGTGAGAGCTCAAAGCAGGATCTTTCAGCCTAGCTGCCAAGCAGGGAGTACTTTGCACCACAGGGAATTAAACAGCTCTGGAATTGTCTCCATACAGGAAAAATGGTTTGTGCCAAGGCAAAGACAGGGACCAAGGAGATCAAAGTAGCCATGTTCTCTGAGACTGAGAGGAGTTCTTATTCTTACCATGTACCCACTTATATTAATAGTAGAGCAGACAACTAGCAAGTAATTTGGAGAATACACAGCTGATAGGCAAACCTTCCATAGGAAATAGGTGATGTTCAGTTCTAAGGTGATACCTTGGCAGGTGAGTGCATCTGCATCTACAGCAAAAACTACGTGGAACACATGAAAGAGGGGAAAACGAGACCAGGACCATTCTCTTCAGCATAGGAGCTAAGGGGTTTTACCAGGGCATTAGAACATATGCTTTAAATGCCTGGAGAAAAATAAAGATTTTTCTCACAGAGTTGCCTTTTGTCTTTCTCGACAAATCTTTGCAGTCATTTTCATAAAGTTCTGAAGTAAGAGATTTTTCCAAGTTTTGTTATATTGAGCTACTTGGGCCTGGTGAACTCCAAACCACTAATAAGTCATCTCATCCTGAGGAGGTAAACAAGGGATATGCAGCTGCTTTGCAGATCTGGATCTGAACAGCCTTATTTCTGACTAGTGAGCTATGTTACATTAGCGTGAGGGATACGGGGAGTAATCTTTATAGGAGTCCAGAGACTTCAAAAGATGGGAAGCTGAGAATCAGTCCAGAAAAAAACAAAATAGAATGCTATGGGAAGCCCAGCAAAATGATCTGGGGTCACATGAAAGGGAAGGATTTCTTGACTGTAAGGGTTGTGAATCACACACACACACTTTACACAAAAATCTTCAAGCCATGAAAAATCCGTTCTCCTCCACAACACCAGAGCCACAATAGCAGCTGCTCCCTGGCTGACCTCTCCTTCACAGTCTTCAAACCCACCCCTGTATCCTCCCATATCGCTAAAATAAGAAAACAGAAGCATAGGCCTGCAGCAAATTCTAAAAGGCCTTAGGCATATCACATTGGTTTTGCATCAAATTTATTGCTGAATTTCACTGGCTTCTCCTGATCTGCTTTATTGCTGATTTTAATCTTGTTTGTTTTAGGCTTCTGAGCCCCACTGCAAAATGCCTAATAATACTCTTTGTAGCCAGTGACGGACGGTATAAAATAAAATGCATCATATTCCTGTTAGAGACACACTATATCAACCACATTATGCAGCACCCATAGGTGGCCTATATTTTTAATTATTTCCCCCCCCAACTCTAAATTAATACAATGAATTTAGAAACCCCTCCACCTCTCATCGGAGCAAGTAATTGAATACTCCATTATGATAATAAACCATTTTTGTTGTAAGTGCTCATTCCCAGAGGGCTTTGCTCTGTGCAGTATGTCTACAGGCAATAGTTCTGAAAGGCAGTGTGTGCTGTGTGCACAGATAATAACACTTCATTATTTTTCCTTCGATCTTAAACCACTTTTACTCTAACCAACCACTTCCAGTATTGTGTGGCAAAAAGGTATCAAGAGAGCTTCATTTTCCTGGGTAAAAAGCAGGCACAAAACAGGAGGCTGAGGCAGGAGGATTGCAAGTTTGAGGTCAGCTGGGGCTACTCAGTGAGACCCTGTCTCGAATTCAATTTTTAATGAGGTCTGGGAATGTAGAGTGCTTGCCTAGCACAGGCAACGTCCTGGGTTCAATTCCCAGTAGTGCCAAAACAAGCAAAACGAAACAAAACAAAAAAGGTACAAGAAGGCTGTAACTTTTTTCACACCATCATGGATCAAAGATAGAGTAAGAGGTCAAGTTCATAGCCAACATTGCTTGAGCTGAATATTTCTGATTTAGTGTTCTCCTGTCCTGCTCCATCTTCTTCCCCAAATGCCCCTGGATCTGGGTGAGGTGTAACCTTCCTGCCAGGGATTATGTCTTGTCATTTTAAAACCTCCCAGTGCTTTACCTGTGATGGGCACTCAATTACTGTTGAATAATGGACAAGAAATGATGCAGGCTCCCCTACCTGATTCACCTGAAGCACAGGCGAGGAACGCAGAGGACCCAGGGCCCAGATGATAAGAGGCAGAAAAAAAATTTTTTTATCCCAAGTTTGTAATAGCAGTCTATAAATCCCAAGGACATGCAAAGAGATTGAACATTAAATGCTGCTTGATGTGGGCAAGGTATTTTAAAATTAAGAATGAGTTTGTAGTAGACTAAGTTTGGACATGTACCCTGGAGTCACTCATACTACCTTGCTGTGAATCTTGTTCCTGCTGCATTTTGGTTGGTGGTGATTTCTGACAAGCTACTTGGACTCTTTTTGCCTCAGTTTATTCATTTGTAAAATAGATGTAAGGAGAGTGCTGAGTTTGAAGGTTACTGTAGAGACGAAACAGATTAGAAACCCTTTGGAACAGGTTACGTTATACATACTGACAGCTATTATTATGGTTGACACCAATGCCACGCAGATCAACATGCATGGACTTAGGAGTTGAAGGCAGGGTGGACAACAGACTCCATGGTGAGGTAGGAGGATGATAAAGGGTCTCTCTGAACAGAGTCACTCCCTGAAGAAGTCATAGGAGTGAAAACTCACTCGTCAGTCCTATGATTCATGTCAGAAGCCCCTCTGAAAAATAAAAGCAAAGGTACGGAAGAGGAGAGGATCAGGTTTGCTCAGTTTGCCTCAAAAAACTCCAGCAGTACCTGATTGCCAACAGCACACTTCTCTCCTCTGTTTGGAAACTCTACTCTATGGCCCCACGCTGTTTCCCCCACCCAATCTCATAACTACTTTCCACATTGATCTTGGCTCTGGGCTGCTGCTATTAAAATCCAGTCCAGCTAGAAAGAATGCTCCTCAAGACTTATTTTCCAGGGGGCGCTATTTATCTGGTTTGGGAACCCTTGACAGTAAATGCCTTTGAGGTTCATTGAGCTCTCTGGTAGCCTTGCCAAAACCTCAAGAGTTTTTCATAACAAAAAGACTAATTGCCTATACAACTGTGGGAAATTTATATACAGTAACTAGCAGTTATCTTCAGCATAAGTCCAGGTATAACTCTCTTCTACTTCCAATTCCTTCATACTTAAGGACATTATGTGTTATCTACTCGGCACAAAGGGAAGAATTTGTTCCTGAGGAAGCTTCTGAGGAGTTGCCAGAGAGACCAAAGGCTTCTTTTGGAGTCTTGTCCTCAGCATCAGGGAGCCATTTGTTATTAAGGTAGATAAATGTTTAGTCAGTTTTTTCGCTGCTGTGGCTAAATGATTGGACCACCACAATTATAGAGGAGAAGTTATTTGAGGGCTCACAGTTTCAGAGGTTTTAGTCCATAGAAGGCTGACTCCATTCCTTGGGATTTGAGGGTGAGGCAGAATATCATGGTGGAGGTGTGGCAGAGGGAAGCAGCTTACATCATCAGGAAGCCGAGAGAGAGAGAGAGAGAGAGAGAGGAGATAGATGGAGAGAGAGAGGAGTTAGAGAGAGAGGAGATAAAAAATTCTCCAGATAAAAAATCTATACCCCAAAACCATGTCACAATTCCCACCACCTCCAAGCCACACCCTACCACTTCAATTAATCCCATCAGCAGGGATTAATTCACTGATTGCCTTAGACTCTTACAACACAATCATTTATCCTCTGAACCTTCCTGCATTGTCTCACATGTAAGCTTTTGGGGGACACCTCACATTCAAACCATAACAATAAGTGATGAGCAAATAAACTTGCAGAACATTTGGTGGATAAGTATCTACAGAAAATCATACTGAGTCAAGATGGAGATGACTATTTCACAGGAAAATTCAAAGGGGCAAGAAGGCCCTTCTGCAACACTAGTCATGTTCTCGAGCTCCTGGTTGCTACAAAGGTGTGTTGTTGTGAAAAGTCATGTACACTGAGCAGTTGCATCTTTTCCAAGAGTGCTACACTTCAATTAAAAGGTTTAATAAAGTATTAAAGAAAACTGAATTGTTAAATCTACAGGTACTATTTGAAATTTTAATGAACTGTATCCATGGGCTAGGTACTAATCAGTCAGGTATAAATAAGATTTATAAATTGAACTTAAAAATGTAGGAAAATATTATCCAGCCATAAAAGAAAAAGAATGAAGCATTGATAGATGCTGCATGTGAATGACCTCCACACATCATGCTGATGAAGAGCCACACACAAGAGGTCACAAAGTGTATGATTCCATGTATATAAAATATCTGGAATAGGTAGATTCAAAAGACAGAAAGCAGAATAATGATTGTGCAGGGTGGAGGGGAGGTTGAGAATAGAGAATGACACTTTAAGGGTAATGGAAATAGAGCAATGGAAATGTCTGGGGACTAGACAGAGGTAGTAGTGCATTTACTACATTGTCCATTTTAAATTGGCTAATTTTATGTGAACTTCACCTCAATTAAAAAACTAAAAATTAGATTCAATTTTAACAATTAAAATTTAATATAGCCAACAGCAACTTTTAAATCTGTGGATTTTTTTTCTATGCACCAAAACCACCCTCAAGGGCATACAAAACAATGATATTTTCATCACTTATGAATAGAAATCCATTAGATTAATGCATATTGATTTTATATCTTGCTACTTTGCTGAATTCATTTATTAGTTCTAGAAGTTTTCTAGTGGAGTTTTTTGGATCTAAATATAGAATCATGTCATCAGCAAACAGTGACAGCTTGAGTTCTTCTTTTCCTATTTGTACCCCTTTAATTTCTTTGGTCTGTCTAATTGCTCTGGCTAGTGTTTCAAGGATGATGTTGAATAGAAGTGGTGGAAGAGGGCATCCCTGTTTTGTTCCAGTTTTTAGAAGGAATGCTTTTAGTTTTTCTCCATTAAGAATGATGTTGTGTGTGGGCTTAGCATACATAGCCTTTACAATGTTGAGGTATGGTCTTACTGTTCCTATTTTTTCTAGTGTTTTAAGCATGAAGGGGTTCTGTATTTTATCAAACATTTCTCAGCATCTATTGAAATCATATGATTCTTAACTTTAAGTCTATTGATGTGATGAATTACATTTATTGATTTCTGGATGTTGAACCAACCTTTCATCCCTGAGATAAACCCCAATTGATCATGGTGCACTATCTTTTTAGTATGTTTTTGTATGCAAGTTGCCAGAATTTTGTTAAGGATTTTTGCATCTATGTTCATTAGGGATATTGGTCTAATGTTTTCTTTCCTTGATGGGTCTTTGTCTGGTTTTGGTATCAGGGTGATACTAACATCGTAGAATGAGTTTGGAAGGTTCCCTCCTTTTCTGTTTTATGGATACTTTGAGGAGTATTGGTATTAGTTCTTCTTTAAAGGTCTTGTAGAATTCGGCTGAGAATCCACCTGGTCCTGGACTTTTCTTGGTTGGTAGGCTTTTTATGGCTTCTTATATTTCGGTGCTTGAAATGATCTGTTTAAATTGTGTATATCTTCCTGATTCAGTTTGGGAGGATCATAGGTCTCTAAAAATTTGTCAATGTCTTCGATATTTTCTATTTTGTTGGAATATAGATTTTCAAAGTAGCTTCTAATTATGTTATGTATTTCAATGGTGTCTGTCGTGATCTTTCCTTTTTCATCATGAATTCTAGTAATTTGAGTTTTATCTCTTCTTCTCTTCATTAGTGTGGCTAAGGGTTTACCAATTTTGTTTACTTTTTCAAAGAACCAATTTTTGTTTTGTCAAATTTTTGAATTGTTTCTCTTATTTCAATTTCATTGATTTCAGCTCTGATTTTAATTATTTCCTATCTTCTACTATTTTGGTGTTGATCTGTTCTTTTTCTAGGGCTTTGAGCTGTAATGTTAGGTCATTTAGTTGTTGACTTTCTATTTTTTAATGTATGAGTTTAATGCAATGAACTTCCTCTTAGTACGCTTTCAGAGTGTCCCAGAGATCTTGATATGTTGTGTCATTGTTCTCATTTACCTCTAAGAATTTTTTATTTCTTCCCTGATATCTTCTGTTTCATCGCATCATTCAATAGCATATTATTTAGTCTCCAGGTGTATGACTAGTTTTTGTTTGTTATTTTATCATTGATTTTAATTGCATTCCATTATGGTCTGATAGGATACAAGGTAGGATCTCTTTTTTGTATTTACTAATGGCTTCTTTGTGGCATAGCATATGGTCTATTTTGGAGAAGAATCCATGAGCTGCTGAGAAGAAAATATATTCACTCGATGATGGATGAAATACTCTGTAAATGTATTATTTAGTTCTATAGTTTCTTTGTTCAGTTTTTGTTTGGAGGATCTATCCAGTGGTGAGAGCAGTGTGTTAAAGTCCCCCACTATTATTGTATTTTGATCTATTCGATTCTTAAAATTAAGAAGGGTTTGTTTGATGTACACAGATGCTCCATTGTTTGGGGCATAAATATTTAAAATCGTTATGTCTTGCTGATTTATGCTTCCCTTAAGTAGTATGAAATGTCCTTCTTTATCCCTTCTAACTAACTTAGGTTTGAAGTCCACTTTATCTGATATGAGGATGGAAACCCCTGCTTTTTTACTGAGTCCATGTGCATGGTATGTTTTTCCCCCATCCTTTCACCTTTAGTCTGTGAATGTCTTTTCTATGTGATGAGTCTTTTGAAAAGCAAGCAGTATGATTACATGAATGATATGAATCTACATAATGCACAACCATAGAAACAAAAAGATGTACCCCATTTGTGTACAATGAATCAAAATGCAGTCCATAAAAATAAAAAAAAATAATAAAAAAAAGAAACCTCTAGCCATAAATCCTAAGTTTACAATGACCTCTGTAGACCCTGTCAGGAGTTATCCCCATTGATTTTTCTTTCTTGACTGTATTTTTAAAGACTCACTTTGTTTTCCCCTCTTTATTCTCAGGATTAGTACACCTAAAGTTCTACAAGTTATCTGACTGCTTATAAAAGGCAATTCAGAGAAACCTACTACTCTGCTGTGTTTTTGACTCAAATCACTGTTCATTACAATATGACATGACACCAGAACCTGCTGGTTCCCCTACTAGATTCAACCTCATCTCCCTGAGTTGATCTCCTGGGAATTAGGGGACAATCAGATGAGGATGGAGGGGACAATCAGATGAGGATGGTGGGAATATGAGGGTAAGAGAATAATTCTAAGAAATGGGCCCATTATGCTGCCCCACATGCTTTCTTTTCCATGAAGCAACTTACCTGCAGCCCTGCCTGGCCGAAGTGGACAGGGTATATCACATTCCTCAACAAACTACCTGTTAACTGCAGGAGAAATGCAGGCCCAACATAATGTTGGTAAGAGGAGCCCAAGTTATGCTAAAGTGGAGACTTCATGACCAGGTCCAACACTCTGGGAGATAAGGATAGTAGTTCCTTATAACCATAAATCTATAAGAATGTATGGTTAAGGAGCCAATTAGAACCAGTCAACACGGGCCAAAGTGACCTAGAGGCATCATGGTAATGGGTACTTGAAAGTCTGATGTCATCTTGCAGTCAGTCAAGAGGTGGACCTGGGCGGGTGGGTTACTCTCTGGAAACTTCTCTGGGATCCCCAGTAAAACTGGAGTGCAGGAGAGAACCCATTCTCTCCCTTGAGGTTGTCCCCTTTCCCTTTTCCTATCCCTTCAATAAGCTAATTCCTGAGCAGAGAGAGAGAGAGAAACTGAGGCTCAGAGAATACTTGTGCCTCATTCAGTTTACGCAGTTTACCCTTATGAAACAAGGTCTTTGTTCATTTTACCCCAAGATGCTATGAAATGGTGAAAGAGTGATCTGAAATGGTAGAGTTTGCCTTATCTTTTTTGTCTGATCCTCCTAGACTGCCTCTTTTTTTCGACTTTATAGCCACACCGAATTCTAGTTAACTTCAACTGTCCCTATTTTGGCAATCATCCTCATGGTTTATGTCTGCCAATGAACCTGTCTCTGTCTCTCTGGTTTATTATCCTGCCCCCGAGGTTTAATTTTGTTCAGAAGTGTTCTCAAAACAAGCAGGAAGTAAATGAGGACTGTCAACTTACCACAACCAGAACCAGGTATAGTTACAGAGACAGTGAAAACATGAAGCAAAGGCAACTGGGGAATGTGTTTTACTTGTCTCTTTTTGTCATATATCACAGAATATGAGACCTGCTGTGTTTATGATATCGACAGTGGAAACAAGCTTTGTATAAATTGGGTAAGCCACTTGACCTGGATTTTTTCAACAGTAAATAAAAATAATCTCAACCTAGGACTGCAGATAGGTTCGGATTGTGAGAGTACCTTATAAAATGTTAAGGGCTATGATTACGGCAATATTTTTCCTTTTGCAGTATCAAAACTAATACAGGCTTTGATCTCTTTAAAGAAACATTGTCAATACATTCTTGTTACTGTCACCCTAATCCTAGCCACTAGCCAAAAATGTTATAATGGTGGTAAGGAATCTTAATGAAGGTGGGCCAAGTGCCCCCTCCAGCATAAATCTCTGGTACCTTACAGTTTCTCTGGGTTACTCTCATGGGGAGAGCAGATGATGGTTGGGGAGAAACAGAGGAATACTCTTTCATTGCATTTTATTTACTTTTTGCAGTCCTGGGTATCAAACCCAAGGCCTTGAGCTTTCTAGGCAAGCACTCAAGCTGAGCTACACCCCCAGTCCTGAGACTCTCTTTTAAAGCTATGTTTGGAGTCTCTAGGAAATGACAGTGTTTCAGATGCATAAAAAGAAACATTCTGGAGCCAAACACCAAGAAACATCTATCAAGACACAAAAGAAGTGACAAATTACTTTATAATATGCAGGAAAATATGCATTTGAATGATCATCTTTAAAGACTTTTGTGGGGGGAGAATAACACATTTATAGATGTCAAGCAGAAGGATGGGTGACTGCCTTATTCTTCTATTAAATCTTCCCAGAAAACAGAAACTTTAGGGACTCAAAAGATGCTTGTGAACTTTCTTTCTTTATCTTACTTGTTTTTTTTTGCCGTTTGCTTTTAACAAGCACCACAGCTCTGGCGGTTACATCCATCACCCATGTTGGTCTTTGCTGCTATATATTGTTTGTTTGTTTTTGTTTGTTTTTTATCATCCTTCTGTGGTTTCATCTTTCCAATTCCACAGAGATAGTTGTGTTTCTAGTTGTTTGTGTTCTTATATCCTTTGCATTTGATCCAGTTTTGTAAATCAGGTATAGAGATTCCCTACTTCTGACAAAAGGGGATGTGTCTCTCAGGTGATCTTGTTGGAGGCTCTCTCTGCCATTCACCACCATTTGTCAGCCTTAGTTACCTACAAAGGATTAAACCATAGATCTGGGGTGGGAGTGGGGGGTGACGTTCTGGGAACTGTGTAATATATTCTGTTGGTATATGAGGAAACATAATAAAACATTTATTTTTTATTCTTAAAAAACAAAAAGAGTTAACTTAATAATTGGCATATGGACTGACATTGACACCCTTGTTTAATCCACTCATTTGCCACTAGTACATGCCAAGAATCCTAGGAAGAGTGGGATGCCACACTCAGTTGACATTGACAACGACTCCCATTCTCCCTTCATTCTATTTCGTAGAATTCTGTAATGTTGCAATTGCACACTAACAGTTGTACAGTTTTAAGATTGTGTTAGTTTTAATCCACGAAAAGAAGTAACTTGAAAATATTCCCACAGAAATATTGTGAATTGAGCTGAATTTTAATAATGCAAGCACAAGGAAATAAGAAATCAGCTGGGCTGATACATTTTCTACTTATATGAACTGGTGAAGACAGTGGTAATCTAAGAGAGGATATGCACTTCTTTTGTTTAAAAAAGTTTGTTTCCACTGATAAGATAAAGTTCCACATCACAAATAAATTAAAGTATTAATTTCCCCTTAAAATTTGTATAACCATATTAGTATTATAGTACATGCATATAATATAAAACTAGCTACAGATATTTTGCAATTTTGAGCTTGAAGAATTATTGTAAATTGGTATATGCAATCACATAAATTTGGCAATTACTGAATGAGAGTCAGTGGTGGCTAGAACTGCTTATATGGGCTCATGAGATCCAATTTGTTAAAATTTCAGGAATTTTTCAATTTATCTATTAAGCACACTATTATTAAATTTTAATTACATAAACATAAATACATAAATTATGCTAGAAACAAAGATAATAAGTATTCAAAATTCAGCATTTTCTAATTATTTTACTATTATTATTTTAGTATTATCTATGCTCGTGAGGTTATTAACATCTGTTTTATCTTTATGGTGGTATTATGTATTGCTGCATAAAAAATTAACCCCAAACCTAGCAGCTTAAAATAACAAATATTAATTAGCTCACATAGTTTCTAAGTCAGGAATCTGAGAACAGCTTAGCTGGGTTGGCTCAGAGTTTCCCATGAGGTTGCAGTGAAAGTGTTGGTTGGAAATAACTAGAGTTGGAGATTTCACCTCCAGAGTGTAACTCTTATGGTTGTTAGTTGGAGACCTCAGTCCCTTGCTACACAGGCTTCTCCAACAGGCTACTCACAGCATGACAGCTAACTTCCTCCAAAGGGAGTGATCCAAGAGAGGAAGAGATCAAGACAGAATCTTCAGTGTCTTCTACAGTCTAACTTGGAACATTACCTATCACCACTTCTGCCATTTTCTGTTGGTTATAAGAACCAACCCTGGAACAATTGAATGAGAAACAAATATTGGATGTGAATATGAGGGGTGGCAGCCTAAAGGCTGGTAAGTACAGGTAGAAAAACTATAGAATAATAAGCCATTGTGCCATCTTTCCAACTCCACATTCAGTGACATCACATTGATTGCCTGAACATGGCCATGGAAGAAGTATGAGTATATGTAAATGTTTTAGGGTCCAGTAATCTGCCTCCTGCCACTATTGTCTAGACCTGACAACCTGACAACTGGATCTATTTTAGGTTCAATTTTAAGAATTAAATGAAAGTACTGTAGGAAGAAGTTTGGGAGGGCAGGCAGGTAGGTCAGAAGGATAGGAAATGATATACCTTGGCTCAGTGTGTTTGTCTTTGGTCCTTTGAGGTTCGCCAGAAGCAGTCCCCAAGACAAATGCAAATGTACAAATGCAAGTAACATATTCTGGAAAAATAGGAAATTTCAATGAGGGAGTGCACAAGTGAGACAGAGAAGGAAAGCCACCTATAAAGGATGCATTATCAAGTTAAATACCACTTGGGTGACTGAAAGTTGAATCCCATCAAGAAGCTGGTACAAGCACACACCTGGAATCATCCCAACTAAGAGTTGTTTAAGGGCTACTCTTGGAGGTCAATTAAAAATAGTATAAAATGTAAGACTGCATTTGAATTCATCTGAGAAAAGTTGAAGAAGTTGAACCGGAACCTGCAGGGACTTGAAAACATGATGGGCAGCTAAAACTTTATTTTTGAAATTCCAAAGTATTATTCAAGAATCTTGCTCTTGACACATTGGAAATCAGGGAAGTTTGGCATGGAAATTATATCTGGCTTTTGCTTTTAGCTTTTAAAGAGTGCTCTGGCTGCTGTGTGGAAAATAATGATAGGAAAGCAAGGGTTTGAAACAGTAGAACTAAGTAGAAGATACTTTAAATTTCATATTGGGATAAAAGATGGTGGGAACTCAGCAGAAATGGAGAGAAATAGTGTGCTCTAAGACAGGTTTTGAGGGACCAGTAGTGCTATTGCTAATTCTGGAAAACTTGGGAGGTACACTTTGGGGGGTAAAAAATCAAGAATTCTGTTTTGAATATTTTATGTTCAAGATGTCAGTCACACAAGTGAAGCTATTAAGTAGGCAGTAGCAGCCACTTCTCTTTAAAGGAGAAGTCTGGCTTGAGATATAAATTTAGGCCTTAATAACACCAATTTAGGTGTCAGATGAGAAATAACATTTAAATACAGGAGATCAAACTTCCAGTTTTAATATAATAATAGAAGAGATTTATACCCCATTGCTGGATACCTTCTGTTTGGTACTCCAGAATCACTCTCCCCTTTCTACCTTGTTTTCTGTCTCAACAGAGCTGATACATGTTTAGTCTGTTTTGTATTGCTGTAACAAAATACATGATACTTGGAAACTTTCAAAGTAAAAAGTATATTTGGCTCACAATTCTGGTGATTGGAGGTCCAAACAACAAAGTGTAAGCATCCTGGTGAGGACACACAACGTGGTATTGAAGCAGAAGGGAATATGTCATATGCAGTAGGTGTCAAGTTCATGGCATAGCCCTGACATATAGCAACCTGGTCCTAAGAGAACTAATCCAGTCACACAAGACCTAACCTGAACCAAGAAATGGGAATTAATTCCTTTCTGGGGTAGTTCTCTATGATCTAATCATTTCCCACCAGGCCCCATCTGGAAGTTTCTACCACCTGAATACTGGTACATTGTAGTCTGAACTTTCAGGGCACAAACCCTTGGGAGACAAACCACATCCAAACCATGGCAATACATATATACAGAGCCATCAGGAGAGGAGAGGGAGGAAGAACGATGAGGAGTGATGAGGTCCTCTATGTGCCTCCTTCCAGAGCCACATCAAGCAAAGGTCACAGCTACTCTCTCAGGATGGCTTCCTCCATTTAACTCTCTCCTGGATCTCAGTAACCTTTCCCTATTTTCCTTTTCAAGTAGAGGGCTGAGTAATAGCTCTGCCATAGACCCTGGGAAATATCCCCTGTGGTTTCCCATATCTGGTTCAAAACTTTATAAATATCCATTTATCAAACATTATGCAAATCATGGTAAATTTAAAACGCCATGAGTTTCCTCTTTGGACTCTAAATAAAACACCCCCTTTCTCCTTTTGAGGATCACCCAAAACAATAATGAGAATGATGAACAAAGATAAACATGCCATCTTGTCCTTTATAAACCCAAGCCAAACTACATGAACATAGAAACATGGGTAAGGAATGATAAATGACTTCATAAAACTTAGGAAAGCCAAAAATTGGAAGCACTGTGTGTTTTTGGAAGGTAGGAGGCTGGGCATTCAATCAGGAGGATGACGTAAAAGCTTCCATGGCAACACTCATCTCCTCACCTCTACTTTAAATCACTTACTCTCACCCATTTGCATAGAAAATGAGAGATTTATTTTCTGGAGAAACTGAGCAGAGAGGGCCCAGATTGGAACAGGAAGGTGGAGACTCCAAGAGGAATATTCTGGAAAATAAAAATTAGAATAAATCAGTGTCCTGACAAGTTTGACTATGTAGAAAAGCCTTTACAGTAGCATTTTACATTTCTCTGTGATCATATAGGATAGATTAAGAATGGGTTCAAAAACTACTAAGTAAATGAAATACAGATATTATTTAAACTCCAGGTAAAACAAAAATTTGTGAAACAAAATAAATGGAATCATGACACATCAGTTGGCTCATCAGTAAACAGTATTTATATATCCATAATACTGAAAACAGACTTGACATATTACTAGATTGGGAAGAAAGCAGGTTATTTATCAAGAATGCATATACCCAACGACCCAGAAATTCCACTTAAAATAATAAATTCTGCATTGGCTTGAAGCTCCAGTATAATAGTGAATAGCTCAGCAGATGCTTGTCCTTATGTCAGTGGGAATGTTTCAGATCCATTGCTTGGGCTGAATTTATGGCAGATATCCTTTGTCAAGTTAGGGTGTTTTCTTCCTTTACTATTTTTGTATTAGTTTTTTTTTTATGTCAATTAGAAAAAGAAGTTGAATTTGAGCAGGTTTTTAAAGCATAGATCAATGTCAATTCCTCATTTGTTAATGTACAAAATTACAAAAATATTTTCTAACATTGCAATATTCATATATTCATGGGATGAAGTCATACTTGGCTATTGTATGCAATTGCACATTTATTTATAATATGTTATTTAGGATATGTATTTGCATTCATGGTCATGTAATTTTTCTTATTCTAGACATGTCTGTATAACAAGTTAGGAAACTTTCCATCTTTTTCTATTACTGAAATAATTTATATGAAGTAAGGATTATCTATTTCTTTAAAGTTTGGTAGAACTTGCCTATAAATTGTCTGGAACCGAGCCTTTGAAAGGATAGATATTTGATAACCTATTAAATTACTTTTATAGGTATTGAATTATTCAGTTTCCTACCTCTTACGCCTACTTATATCAATATGGAAAATTTATATTTTCTGGAAATCTATCCTTTTAATCTATGTTTTCAAACATAATGTTATAAAATTTCCATAATCTCATGTAATTTTTAAAACCACTGCTAAAACTTTAGTCCGTTCACAGTCTTTTCCCTAAGATTTATTGTTTTTCTTTTTTCTCTTTTATCTTTATGAGTATTGCCAAAATTTTGTTTATTTGATTGTTCTTTAAAATAATTCATTTTTATTTTCATCTTATCTACTGTACTTTCTGCTTCATCAATTTCTACCTTTGTGTTTATAATATTTCCTCTTTCCCCTTTTTGTTCTTTTCCAAGCTTCCTCTGAGGAATGACTAGCTCATTTGTTTTTAGTCTTTCTCATTTTCTAGTGAATTTTCCTTGGTTACACCTGAACAAGTTTTGACATGTAGGGCTATTGTGATCATTCATTTCACAATAATTTGTAATTTTAGTATTGATTTCATTTTAAGTCAATAATTATAATAAAGGCACTTAAAATACCCAAATGATATTAGGACGACTTGAATTTTCTTTTTAAAATGAGAATTATCTAAAGGCATAACAATATGAACATAGTTAACACTACTGAACCATACACTTAAAAATGGTTGAGATGGTTATGTGATGTGTATTTTACCCACATTAATTAAATTACAAAAAGATAGGTATATTATCTGGGTGGGTCCAATGTAATCACAAGGGTTCTTAAAAGTAGAACATGGAGGCAGAAGAGAGAAACAGAGAGACAGAGTGTCACAACTAGGCTGTTATTGCATATCGAGATGCAGAGAGGGACCTGGAACATGCACCACAGAGAAATTCTTCCTGTAAAACACCAAAAGCCTCTTGTTCTCTTGCCAGCCTTTTGCACAATCATAGTACAGGCAGAGTACCACCCACGTTTTTCAGTGAGGACACACAGACGGAAGCATGTTAAGCTCCTAGTCCTCAGGATCAGTGGTGGGCAAGGGACAGAACCTCCTGGATCAGGGGTATTTCCACCATAGGATCCAATGAGCTCCCTCCAGAATCCCCTTCACATAGCCAAAATCAGATCATTAAGCCCCCGGCACCCAGTCCCAGTGAGGTCCAAAGAGTCAGAGCTGGAGAAATATTAAACTGAAAATCTATCAAGGCTTTTCATCTGCTGGGGTTTAGAATGGCAGAAAGAAAACAAGCCAAGAAGTGAGAGACAGGGCACAGCACACCAGGCTCTTGACCTCTCCAGGGCTTAAGGGAATTTCATTCCTGGAAATGTGTACAGAGCCTTTGCCACTGTGTCTCAGATGTGTTCCACCTGCTTATCCTTTGAACTTTAGATTGCATTACAAGAGCTAACATTTGCTTGTTTGGAAGGAGGCTGAGCCTCTTCTCGACCCTTGTCCCTAGCCATTTGAGAAAGGTCTGGCAGTAAGAAGGATTCCTTAATAAATGGAGACAGAGCTTCATCTTGTCAGCCATATGTCCATCAATCCTTCATTTCCTTTTTCTTAAAAAAAAAATGGAATTCAAAGATATTTTCAGATTTGGCACAATTCCTCTGATTTATGGTTCTCTGAGTTTGTAGATTAGGGCAGAACTTTCCGGTTCATAAAGTGGGAAAACCCTGGCAGAGAGTAGGGGAATGATGGAGTCAAGTTACTCAGGATGGTACTAAGGGGAATTTGAAAACGCTGATGGCATAATGAGTTGGTTGGAAATATCCAGAGGGCTCAACTTGTTTCTCCACTCTTCCCCTCAGTGATTCCTCAGCAACTCAGAATAATTATTTTCTAAGCTTCACCTGTAGCTCTTTCTCCAGTGCAGAAAATGAAGGTGAAGATGGATTTTACACGTTAAAAGCTAAAGCAAAATTTCTCTCTTCCCCGACCCTCCACCTTCAAATTATTCAGCTAATCCAATTAATTACTGCAGTCCTTGAAACCTGGAAAAGGACTTTAAAATCTCCTCTAAACATTTTTTGGGGGTGTTGAAATGCTGAATTCTGGAGGCAAAAACACTATTTGCAGACACTAATTTTTATGGGGACTCTTTTACAGCTTATAATCTTTACAAACTATGTTCTTATGTAATCTTCCTAGAAAGCAGTTTACTTAGGAAGGCAGCTTATAAAAGTTGTAAGTTGCTGAGAAGTTACTAAGGAAAATCATTTATGTGCAAAATAAAATATTGATCAAATGGTTATAACTTGGAGTGAAAGTTTCACATAAAAGAAAAATAAAACACAAAGATGTAAAGGCACTCAAGTGAAGAGAGACCTAAGAATAGAATTAATTACCAAGAGATTCTTTCTGAAGGGCTGAAAAGCCTTACCTGGTCACACGCTCCTCCTTTTCCAGCAGCAAGGGGAGAATCGATGATAAGACCTGAAACTTCCAAGGAACTACTTCAGCAGCAGCTGTGAAAAGGAGAGTCATTGAAATGATAATCTTTAAGTATAAGCAGTAGCCAAGAGTTGATGTAAGCTATGGAGACAACTTCCATCCTAAGACAGCCTCTAGAGCCATGAACATGATATGTCTGACATGTTAACTGATTTTAAAATAAGAAAGACATGTTAGAAAGACATCTTCAAATCAAGTGTTAGGATAGTTAATGAGACTTTCAGTGATAATATTTAAAATCTGTAAGAAATGAACTGCGTTTTATTGTATACCAGGGTGTCTTCGAACTATTGTCCATAAGTTAGTGCAGCTGAAGCAAAGGGTGCTAGAGACGGGAATGTTAGTGCTGACCAAGAGCCAAGCCTCTTCTACTGCACTGAGCATAACATGAAGCTACAGTCCCCTTCCCAACTACCACTTAAGTGTGACTTCTTGGTTGAGTTCAGCTCTGGACACATTATGGTCACTGCCATGATAGCCTGTAAAGTCTATCAAACATCTCACATACTATGAACTTTGCATTTTCAATCTTCCTTCATTTCTTAGGTGGAGGCAGGGTTTTTCCACAGGGGAGTCCAAGTCCCTAGAAGATGACAGAACCAGAAAATGTTAGCAAAAGGAAACAAACTCAATTGGATTGAAACAAGAAATGACTCTTTGTGTGCGTTAACCATAGGAGGTTTGATGGTTAGTTTTTATGGCAGATCTATGACCTTGGAAATATAATACTTATTAAATTGCAGGCACCTTGTCCCATTCCCAGATCTACTGAATCAGAAACTCTTCAAACAGAGTCCAGAAGTCTGGAATTCAAAGAAATTCTTCAAGAGATTCTGAGCACTGAAGTTTGAGAAGCACCAATGAAAACTTTGATTTATTTAAAAGTCACTCCATATAGAAAACAAACCTTTTTCAAATGTGTTAAGTTGAACGGTTTTAAAGAGTTTAAAATCTGCTAACAGTCTAATGAATTCAAAACATTAATGTTGCTTTCAAATCCACACACTTTGAATCATATTGAGCAGAGTATGCAATACTTATTAAGCATCCACTATGTGTCACTAGATTCTAGAAAGACAATGGTCAATAAGATAGTTATACTTCCTGCTTCCATAGAGCCTTTTATGGGTATGAATAACTATAATATGCTGTGATACATGAAAATATCTGGTTCTCTGGCAGCAAATATGAAAAACATTTAACTCAGGTGTGACGGATTCAGGGAAGACATCTCAACTGAAGCATGAAGAAAGAGCAGCAATTAACCTGAAACAGGTGGAGTAAGACATTGGTTCAAGAAGGCAAACACTATGAACAAGGAGCAAAAGCTGAAAGATAACGTGAAGCATAGTCTTAAGGATGGATATGGGGAGAAGTGGGGCTTAAGAACTGAGTGTGGGCTGGACTGAAGAGAGTGGTGAAAAGCAATTTAAGGCATATGGACATTATCTTAAGGATAATGAGATGCCATTTATGGAAGTTTGAAAGGAAATGCTTTGATGAAATACAAGCTGCCATCAAAAGCTTACCGATCAAGAAAAGCCCAGGACCAGACGGATTCTCAGATGAGTTCTATGAGAACTTCAAAGAAGAATTAACACCAATACTCCTCAAATTATTCCTTGAAATAGAAAAGGAGGGAACCCTTCCAAACTCATTCTATGAGGCTAATATCATTCTAATACCAAAACCTGACAAAGACACATCAAGGAAAGAAAACGTCAGACCAATATCCCTGATGAACATAGATGCAAAAATTCTAAATAAAATTCTGGCAAATCACATACAAAAACATAAAAAGAGTACACCATGATCAAGTTGGGTTCATTCCAGGGATGCAAGGTTGATTCAACATACAAAAATCAGAAAATGTAATTCATCACATCAATAGACTTAAAGAGAAGAATTGTATAATCATCTCAATAGATGCAGAAAGAGCATTTAACAAAATACAGCACCCTTTCATGTTCAAAACACTAGAAAAAATAGGGATAGCAGGAACATACCTCAACATTGTAAAAGCTATTATGTTAAACCCAAGGCCAACATTCTAAATGGAGAAAAATTAGAGGCATTTCCTCTAAAAATTGGTACAAGACAAGGATGCCCTCTTTCTCCACTTCTATTCAACATTGTCTTTGAATAGAAGTCTTTGAATAGAAACTCTAGCCAGAGCAGTTAGATAGAGGAAAGAAACTAAAGGAATATGAACAGGAAAAGAAGAACTCAAACTATCACTATTTGCCAATGACATTATTCTTTAGTTAGAAGATTCAAAAAAAAAAACCACCAGAAAGCTTCTAAAACTAATGAATGAATTTGGCAAAGTGGCAGGATATAAAATCAACACCCATAAATCAAAACATTCCTATACACAGTGATGAATCCTCTGAAAGAGAAATTAGGAAAACTACCCCATTCACAATAGCCTCAAAAAACAAAAAACAAACAAACAAACAAACAAAAAAAAAACTTGGGAATCAATGTAACAAAAGAGCTAAAAGACCTCTACAATAAAAACCACAGAACACTAAAAAAATTAAAGAAGACTTTAGAAGATGGAAAGATCTACCATGCTCTTGGATAGATAGAATTAATATTGCCAAAATATTCATACTACCAAAAATGTTATATAGCTTTAATGCAATTCCTATTAAACCCTAATGACATTCTTCATAGAACTAAAAAAAGTGATTATGAAATTCATTTGGAAAAATAAGAGACCCAGAATAGCCAAAGTAATCCTTAACAAGAAGAGTGAAGCAGGAGGCATCACAATACCAGAACTTAAGCTGTACTACAGAACTATAGTAACAAAAATAGCATGGGATTGGCACCAAAACAGATATGAAGACCAATTGAATAGACTAGAAGACACAGAGACAAATTCACATAAATAGAGTCATCTGATTCTTAACAAAGGTCAAGCACACATTGGAGAAAGGAGAGCCTTTTTAACAAATGGTTCTGGGAAAATTGGATATTGATATGTAGAAGAATAAAACTAGATCCCTCCCTCTCATCCTGCACAAAAAGCAATTCAAAGTTAGTCAAAGTACTAGAAATTAGACTAGAAACAGTGAAACTTTTAGAGTAAATCATAGGTTCTACACACGCCAAAACATTGTAATGGGCACTGACTTCCTTAATAAGTCTTTAAAACTCAAGGATCAAAGTGGCATAAAATTAAAATAAAAACCTTCTTTACAACAGAGTAAACAGGATTGTGAAGAGGGAACCTACATAATGGGAGAAAATCTTCGCTAGATACTCTTTTGACAGGGGACTAATAACAAGAATGTATAAAGAACTAAATAAACCTAAAACCAAACCCCTTCAATAAACCATTAGATAAATGAGCAAAAAATCTAAAGAGACCTTTTTCAAAAGAAGAAATGCATATTTCCTAAAAATTTATGAAAAATGTTCAACATTCTTAGCAATCGGGTAGATGCAAATCAAAACTACGCTGAAATTTAAGATAGAGTGTCAATCAAGAATGTAAATAACAAGCCAGGCATTGTGGTGCATGCCTGTAATCCCAGTGGCTCAGGAGGCTGAGTCAGAAGAATCATGAGTTCAAAGCCAGCCTCAGCAACAGTGAGGCACTAAGCAACAGTGAGACCCTGTCTCTAAATAAAATACAAAGTAGGGCTGAGGCTGGGGCTCAATTGTTAGTGCCCCTGAGTTCAAACCCATTATCCCCCAACCTGAAAAATACAAATAACAAAAATTGCTGGTGAGGATGTGGGGGATAAGGTACACTTATACATTGTTGGTGGGACTGCAAATTAGTACAACCACTTTGGAAAGCATATGGAGATTCTTTAAAAGAATAGGATTGGACCGACCATATTACCCAGCTATCCCTCTCCTTGGTATTAATCTAAAAGAACAAAAATCAGCATACTATAATGACACACACATACAAATGTTTAGAGCAGCACAATCCATAATAGCCAAGTTATGAAACCAGCCTAGGTGCCTACCAACAGATGAATGGATAAAGAAAGCATGGTATATATACACAATGGAGTTCTACTCAGCCATAAAGAAGAATAAAATTACATAATTTGTCAGTAAATGGATGGAACTGAAGAACATCATACTAAGTGAAATAAACCAGACTCAGAAAGTCTAGGGGTAAATGTTTTCATTCATATGTGGAAGCTAAAGAGAGAAAAATGAAATTAAAAAAAGGGGAATCGCATGAAAATAGAAGGAAGATCAGTAGAATGTAACCAGGGGAACTAAGGAAGGGGAAGGGGGAGGGAAAGGGGAAGAACTGAGGAATGAAGTTGACCAAATTATGCTATGTGCAAGAATGAATATATCACAATACATTCCAACTTTATATATAACCCAAAGGCACCAATTAAAAATAAATACATAAATAAATAGAAGGGAGACCAATAGAGTACAGGAAGGAGATCAGGGAAGGGAGGAAGGAAGGGAAAGAGAAAATACTGGGGACTGAAATGGAGGAACATGGTATATGCATTTATGACTATGTAAAATGACCTCCACTATTATGTATAATTATAATGCACTAAAAATAAAATAAATGTAAAACAAAATGAGAAAATGCACTTATCAGATTTTCTTAGAAAGATTATTCTAGCTGCACACCTGAGAATGTATTGGATGGGCCAAGAGTGGAGAAACCAGTTAATAGACTGTTATACGTGTTGCAGAAATCCAGGTGATAAATGAATACTTAAATAACATTTATTCAGGGCTGGGGAGATAGCTCAGTCGGTAGAGTGCTTGCCTTGTAAGCACTAAGGCCCTGGGTTCCATCCCCAGCACCCCAAAAAAAAATTTATTCAGCAAATGGGGATTTTGATAAAATGTTGGCAAGACAGATGTGATTTCCATCTTCATGAAACTTAAAAGTTGAGAGAGGGAGCGAAGAGGGGGGGAAGGAGGGGAGAGGAGGAGATATTGAATATGTAATTTAAAAAAAAAGGTGTGGTCCAGAGCAGCCATGGTGAGGGTGGTGAGAAGTACGAGTAATTGATAAAATGTAGGAGCTGAAGAAAGAGAAGTCCAAGATTCCAAGATGATACTCTTGTTCCTGTCATGAATGATGACATTCAATAAGATAAAGACGGGAAGAAGAGTAGGTTGAAAGAGATAATATGTTCCATTTTGTAATTATGCCATCTGACATCAAGACTTTTTTAAAAACTGCTGTAATTAAGATCGTGTGGCAATGGATAAAGATAGAAAATAGATCAATCGAACAGAATAGAGAGTTCAGAAATAGATGCATGCATACATGGTCCATTGGTTTTCCACAAAGGTAAAAATCAATCCCATGGGGCAAATACAGTCTTTTCAACAAATGTTAAAGGAACAATTGGACAATTATATGCAAAAATAAACCTCGATAAAACTATTAAAATATCTTAAAAAGTAAAATTAGTATGGTTCTACCCATTAAAATACACCTGCAGAAAATATTAAGCGAAAAAAAAAAAAAAAGGCAACAGAGCAGATTCAAACTTCTACAAATAAAAACAGAACTTTTGAAAACTAAAACATAACTGAAATTTAATACTCATTGGGTAAGTTTAGCATTAAATTGGACACAGTTGAAGAGTGATTTAGTGAATCAGAAAACAGATCAAAGTACACACGAATTGGGTTTAGCAACAAGGTTTTTATAGTTGACCTCAGTGCGAGCAATTTCAGTGGTGTAAAAGGAAGAAACCAGACTATGTTAGAATGAAGAGTGAATGAAAAATGAGCAAGTAAGATAATGCACTTTGATAATTTATTAAATGTTTGACTGGGAAAAGGAGGTAAAAATAGACTATATAGAGAATTTTTCTTTCAAAAATGTTCAAATCCACTGAAAAGTTGAAATGATGAGCACCAATATACCCTTTGTCCAAATTCACCCACTTCATCTCACTCCCTACACAGATAATCCTCTCAAAGCATCCAACAGGTGCCCTTCACCTAATGCTGTAGCACATGTGTCCCAAGAACAAGAACATTCTATTTCTGATCTACAAAAATCAACATTAATTCAATAACTTCATCCAATATATGATCTATACTCATATTTCCTCAACCATCCTGAAAAATGTCCTCTAACATTACTTTTTTCTTTGATCCAGGATCCAGACAAGGTTCACGTGACACCTGAGGAAGTGATATCTCTCTAGTTTCCACCAATGCTTGGCTCTATTTCCATGTAATTAAATCCTTTAGCGTCTAGATTAACTGTCAACCAAAACATCCACATTCTTATTTTCCTGTCACAAGTTTCAGGTCATATATGTCTTATAAGAACACCACAGAAGATATCCCAGTGACCTCCAATTATATTGCATCAGGAGACACAGAATGTCAGACCATCTTACTTTGGAGGATGACAAACCTGACCCTTGGGTGAAGATGATTACTGTCACATCTGAGGTAGAGGGTTCCCCTTTCTTCCTTCTCTCCCTTCCTTCCTTCCTTCCTTCCTCCCTCCCTCCCTCCCTCCCTCCCTTCCTTCCTTCCTTCCTCCCTCCCTTCCTTCGTCCCTCCCTTCCTTCCTTTCTTCCTTCCTTCCTTCCTTCCAGATTAGAGATGTTGTAAGGAGCAAGTAGAACACGATGAAAGCATGCAAGTACATTTACTATGAGATCCCAAGACAGGCAGAAGAAATGGACCCAGAACGAAGGAAGATTAGACTTTCACTTAAGAAGGAAAGAAGGAAAATCACTTCCCTCACAGTAGGGAAGGAGGAAAATCCAGTGCAGCGCAAGAGGTGGATAAGTTTCTTGTGGCTGCCTTTGTTTTCTTTGTACAGTAAGAGATATGGTCACCTGTTGAATGCAGGGGAGAGTAGTGAGGTTGGAGACTTGAGGGTCTGGAGGAGGTTTGATAGAGCTGCCATTGAGAAGAGAAAAGGGGGAAATGTGGCCTGCTGGCAGTTGTTGAAGATTTAGTAGAGATTGGAGGTCCTCAGTGGTCCAGGCTTGAAAGCAAAGAAGGTAAGCAGTCAATCAGCCAAGAAGTGCTGCTGAGTCAGGTGGATGGATTAGACAGAAAACGAGGCAGGAGAGGTGAGGAAAGAGAAAGCAATGAAGGCAGGGGGCTGGAGTTGCTGGATATGGGGGAAATAAAGGGGAAATAGGTGTCGAAGTGCTCACCTGAGTAGAGGGAATAGTGGGAGAATGAAAGTTGTCATGGGATAAGGATTTTGAATGAATGAAAGTTTTCTGAAATGGAGAAATTTTGGATGGAGGTGAGCTCTAGGGACGGGTCCTTGGAAGTCCATGACTGTGAAGAAGTGGAGGTGATGTTTAGTGGCATCATGAACATCAAGAAACTCATACTTCCTGGTGTGTTGCGTTCTTCATGTGTTCTTGGTGAGTGGAGGATTCAAAGGAATGCAGGCTTCATTCTAGCTGATACCCACATCTCCTACTTGCAGGCTTCTCTACTATAAATGGTGCAGTACCTCTGGAGAAAATGATACTCCTAAACACACAAAATGATGACAGAAAAGATCATGCCTAAAATATTTGGACCAGACACCTGTGTAGAGTTCTAGCTGGCATAGGTCCCTTCTTTGTCCTTTTAGGGTGTTTTTAGCCCTGCAAGCTACAGGACTTTCAAAGAAAATCTTATTAGAAAAGTTCCTTTCCTGTGATTGATCTTCCCTAATCCCTCACCTGGCAGCTCTGCATTAGCTCAGTAACTTGAGTTAGTTATGATTGGATGGTCTGGAGGAAATGAAGGCATTGGATTAGATCAGCGAGAGGCTCTGGACCTTTTTTTGATTGTTGACCTCTTGGGAAATTTGATGAAAATATGACTCCTTTTTCCAGGAGAATGAACATTTGCACATACCCACACAATATTGCATCCAATTTCAAGGTGTTTCACAGACTGTCACTTAATATAACCTGAATTTGATTACTGTGGGTATCATTTCAATTCTATAATATTATGACTCTATTACAAAGTCAGTTGGCTTGTTAGCTGAAAAAAATTTTAACTTTATTGTGATCTTCCTCTAAACTTGTCTCCAAGTTCCCTTTCTTAGTGAAGTCCAGAGCTGCCATCTGAAATCCCCCTGTGATTGTGACCTGATTTTTCTCTACTTGTGTGACCCTTCCCTGTCACAACACCCGGAGCCCTGTACTATTCACCCCAACAGATTTTATTTAAAAAGGATCAATCTCTTTGGCTGATACAGCTCAGCCTGACATCCAGTCTGTTGACTGGCAACAGCCCAACTCAGCAGCTGAAGTCATCTAAGGGACACCAGAGCCATCCGGCCAATTCACTGTGGCCTGGGAATTGCAAGTCAGAGAGAGGGCTCTGGCCAGAGAAGGCAGTGCTGTGTCTGATGGACGGAGGAGAGGGCATCTCTGCTGAGTATATGTGTGCTTATGGTCTCACAAGTGTCAGAAGTGACAAAGCCAGGAACCATGGAGTGAAGAAGGAAAGAGAAAAGAGAAAAGAAAAAATGCCCCCCCAACACACTCCATCTGGAAACTGTGCATAGAGATAGCCTCCATCATTTCTGCTTAAATTAGTCAGTCACTAACATGGTCTCCCTTTCTGACCAAACATTACTAACAGTTTGTCCAAGCAGCAGTTGGTGATCTGCCATTTTCGGACTGTGCAAATCCTAATCCACTTGGATAAATAAGCAGGCTGCACAGAGCAGATTATTTCTTCCTGCTTTTCCTCCTAGCAGAACAGTTACCTCTCTACCGGGGTCTTCTTCTTTCCTATGGCAGGTCATTCATTCTCTACCTGTAACTATTTTATGTTACCAGAATGGTGGTATAAAAATTATGTGTGGTTTATTTACTTAGTATTTTGATTTTTACTTACTGTCCCAAAAGATTTTAAATGATTTATAACAAAGAATAAAATATTGAAAAACCACTGAAAGATGGAAAGAGAATAAGAGCTAACCACTAAGTGAATTGCAATTGTGTCATAAATACTTAAGTCTAGCAAAATTATAGCAATTGATCCCAGAACATATCAGTGAGCACCCTGGAAGTCAAGATAAAGAAGAGATATCATTACTGAGGTAGTCTTCATTACCTGTGCAATTAATTATCCCAACTTAGAAGACAGTTTTCCTATTATTATATTCTAAAATGAATCTGTGTGTCATGGAGATAATTGACAACTATGGTGGATTTATTATCTTTGATTTTATTTGAGATATAGGAACACTTTTATCTAGAACTTCCTCAAGTACAAATGCCAAGGGAAGAAAGTTAAATGGATTTATAGTGGGTTTATTAAAGTTTCTTCATAGGTAGCTTAAAGAAATCTATCACAAGTGTATTGTTTGCTAGATTTTTTGTTGTTGTTGTTCTGTTTTGTTTTTTTTACTTAGTATGAGAATAGAATTTAGTCTAGAAGAGAATTTAGGCTAGGAATACATCTTCAGCCGTGCTTTGACGCTTGTTTTCAATGATCAGTTGTCTCAGATAGGTAATTAAAAACAATGAAAAGCAGGTAAGTTGAAACCTAAAATGTACATATTCCATTCTTTTTTGGGGGGATGGGGTACTGGGGATTGAAATTAGGGGCACTCAACCACTGAGTCACATCCCCAATGCTATTTTGTATTTTATTTGGAGACAGAGTCTCACTGAGTTGCTTAGCACCTCAGCAAAGGACTGAGGCTGGCTTTGAACTCATGATCCTCCTGACTCAGCCTCCCAAGCCACTGGGATTATAGGCATGCACCTCTGTGTCCAGCTCCACATTCTTGATAGAAGATTCACATGCTTCAGGTATATTATGCTGATGGTTAAGCTGAAGTTTTATCATGAAACTAAATAACCTGATTTACATTCTTGATTAGATGAAGTGTCTTTCTCCATTTGTACCCTGGGTGGGTTTCAGGTGCCCATGCATTTTGCTCAATGTCCCGCTTTTCTCCAGAAGCAGCTTTGGATAATTAAGATATCTCCTGATGACTAATGAAATAAGAAAGTTGTAGAGCCTGGAAGCTGGAGCCCATTGGCTCATGGATGACAATTTTGAATTTAGCACAGTTGTTCTTAGGTTAATAATAGTTAACCAATGGGATTATTTGTTTGTAGAATGATTACTATAGAGAGTAAAATCATACCATCATCAAAGAAAATGATGCTTATCTTCCTTTCTGCCATGGGAAGAATGAGATTCCAGTCCACCTTAAAGTTGCATCAATGTCTAGTATGAGTTGCTGGGAATAGGAAAGGAGCTATATTTTGGTACCAATACCATGCCGTTTTTGTTACTATTGCTCTGTAGTAGAGTTGAAGATCTGGTATTGCGACACCCCCTGCTTCACTCTTTCTGCCAAGGATTGCTTTAGCTATTCTAGGTTTTTTATTCTTCCAGATGAATTTCATAATTGCTTGCTCTATTTCTGCAAGTTACATCATTGGGATTTTAATTGGAATTGCATTGAATCTGTATAGCACTTTAGGTAGTATGGCCATTTTGACAATATTAATTCTGCCTATCCAGGAACATGGGAGATCTTTCCATCTTCTAAGGTTTTCTTCAATTTCTTTCTTTAGTGTTCTGTAGTTCTCATTGTAGAGGTCTTTCACCTCTTTTGTGAGATTGATTCCCAAGTATTTTATTTTTTTCGATGCTATTGTGAATGGGGTAGTTTTCCTAATTTCTCTTTCTGAAGATTCATCACTTATGTATAAAAATGCATTGGATTTATGAGCATTGATCTTGTAACCTGCTACTTTACTGAATTCACTTATGAGTTCTAAAAGTTTTCTGGTGGAATTTCCAGGTTCCTCTAAATATATAATCATGTCATCAGCGAACAGGGATAGTTTGAGTTCTTCTTTTCCTATTCGTATCCCTTTAATTTCTTTGGTTTGTCTGATTGCTCTGGCTAGAGTTTCAAGGACGATATTGAAAAGAAGTGGTGAAAGAGGGCATCCCTGCCTTGTTCCAGTTTTTAGGGGGAACGCTTTCAGTTTTTCACCATTTAGAATGATATTGGCCATGGGCTTAGTGTAGATGGCCTTTATAATGTTAAGGAATGTTCCCACTACCCCAATTTTTTCTAGTGTTTTGAGCATGAAGGGATGCTGTATTTTATTGAATACTTTTTCTGCATCTATTGAAATAATCATGTGATTCTTAACTTTCAGAATAGAGGACATGGACACAAACCCAAATAAATATAATTTTCTCATACTAGACAAAGGGTCCAAAAATATGCAATGGAGAAAAGATAGCCTCTTCAACAAATGGTGCTGGGAAAACTGGAAAACCATATGCAACAGAATGAAATTAAACCCCTATCTCTCACCCTAATTCTGCGCTAATCTCCAGAATCTATAAAGAACTCAAAAAACTCTACACCAAGAATACAAATAATCCAGTCAACAAATGGGCTAAGGAAATGAACAGACACTTCACAGAAGAAGATGTACAAGCAATCAACAGATATATGAAAAAATGTTCAACATCCCTAGTAATAAGGGAAATGCAAATCAAAACTACCCTAAGATTTCATCTCACCCCAATTAGAATGGCGATTATCAAGAACACAAGCAACAATAGGTGTTGGCGAGGATGTGGTGAAAAAGGAACACTCATACATTGCTGGTGGGGTTGCAAATTAGTGCAGCCACTCTGGAAAGCAGTATGGAGATTCCTCAGAAAGCTTGGAATGGAACCACCATTTGACCCAGCTATCCCACTCCTTGGTCTATACCCAAAGGACTTAAAATCAGCTTACTACAGAGATACAGCCACATCAATGTTCATTGCTGCTCAATTCACCACAGCCAGATTGTGGAACCAACCTAGATGCCCTTCAGTTGATGAATGGATAAAGAAACTGTGGCATATATATACAATGGAATATTACTCTGCAATGAAGAATGATAAAATTATGGCATTTGTAGGCAAATGGATAAAATTGGAGAATATCATGCTAAGTGAGATAAGCCAATCTCAAAAAACTAAAGGGCGAATGATCTCGCTGATAAGCGGATGAGGACATATAATGGGGGGTGGGAGGGGTTAGCATTAGGGTTAGGGTTAGGTTTAGGGTTAGGGATAAGGAGTGTGGTAAGAATGAAGGAAAGAAGGACTGTATAGAGGGAAAAGAGGGGTGGGAGGGGTGGGGGGGAAGGGAAAAAAATAATGAATCAAACATCATTGCCCTATGTAAATGTATGATTACTCAAATGGTATGCCTTGACTCCATGGACAAATAGAGAAACAACATGTATCCCATTTGTATACAATAATAATAATAAAAAAAAAAGGAAAGGAGCTATAAAGATGCCCCTGAGAGGGCAGAGGATCTTTCCTTCCCTCTCCTCAGGACTCACTTGAGGGTCCTGATGAAGTCAGGGTAGAATTAGATTTACATTATTCATTTCAGCAAGGACGAATGGTGACACGGTACAAGCTATGAGAAGTAAAAGACTGCTAATGGCAGTGTGGTTGCTAGGGCAAGAGGAAATTTGCATTCCAGTTTTCCATGTCATTAAAATAAAATCATCTCCTTTAAATTCAAAGTCCACTCAAGTAACTTGTCATATTAATTAGTTGTTCAAAACAAGGAACTACTTTGTTCTGTGTTCTGTTATTTCTCCTCTGGGAACTTATCTTATAAATCAATAAAGAGGCAGAAAGGAGGCCCTAAGAAGAAGACAGTCAAGAAAGCACTTCTTTGAATTTCAGGATTTGAAAAACAAATCCAACCAACATTGACAGTGGTTCATGGACAGAGGAGTAACTAACTTGATCTGAAGTCCACACAACAAAATATCTAGGTCTTGACTTGAGAGATGATTTTCAGAGCGGGGGAATAGAGGACAAAAATTCCATTTAAATAGATCAACATTTCCTGAAATGTGCTTCCCCAAAGTAAGAGTGCAATATTACTTCCATAGCAGTTCTGTGTTCAATTGGAAGAAAAAGGATTTTCTTTAGCCAAATAAGTTTGGGGATCTGCACACCACATCCTGATTCCTGGTGAGTCACGATGTATATCAGCATAGGCAGAACAGCATATTTTGTTCAACCCAGAGTTTTTTGAACTTATTTCACTAGGGCATTTTTGTGTTTCCTACCAAATGCAATTTGCTACACCAGCAGTAAGTGAAATGGCCATTTTCTAAGGAGAGTACCATGCAACAATTCTGTGCTTATGTTACCAAGGGAGAACTCATGGACGCAAAGGTTTATCCTTCATGAATTTGCAATACTTCACTAGACAAACTTCTGATGAATAGAAGTAAGTGCCAAACCTTTGGAGTTTTTCTTACTAGTACAATGGGTTCCAGAGGAGTCTGACTTCCTTTCTGGTCTCTACCAGCATCCATGTTGGTAGCTGACCTTGAGATCCAGATATTGTGAACAGAAATTATCCAATAGGTACCTGGAATGAAAATTGTAAGTTAGTTGAAAGAATTGTAGATTTTCTACTTCAATACAGATGAGACAAGTTTTCTGTAAGTGCGACTGTGGGAAACCATCCTTATCTAGCAGCCACGGAAGTATGTGGCACTGTGTGGGAGTGGTTCCCTGTCTAGTTTCCCTGAGAAAATGGCTCTCCTAACTCCACCCCATCCTGTTCATCCCAGAAGAAGCTCCTCCTGTTCCTGGCCCCTTTACCTGCGTGTCTATAAATAAAAGAGAGTTGGGTTACTCCATTGTTGTTAGAGGCCAGAGCTGGTATGGCCAGACCCGTCTCACCTCCTTTCATTTGAAAGGAGTATTGGCTCTTGTGTGTTTATTGATTAGATAAGTTTATGGGTAATTGATTGATTTATAGCCAACACCATCCTCCAGCAGTTAACCCTTTTCTCATCCACTCGGGATGTGGCTGAAACCCCCCACACGTGACATTTCCCTGTAATTGCTAACCTTAAAAGTGTTACTTATTCATTTGCATATGATAGCTGTTTTATAGAGAAATGACAACATAGGAAGGAAATTGTCATTTATCACCAGTTCCAGTTTCTATGCTGGATCCTCTACATAGACTGTCAACTTAATATTCATAGTAATCCTATCATGTAAGTGCTATTCTCTTTTTCAGATTTGAAAATTGAGATTCAGAGACATTTATAAACATCTGTAATTCAAATCCTGAAAATTCGAGTCCAGGTACTTCAGCTTTCTGGAGCTCCACGGAACAGCTTGAAATGTTTGTGGTTGTCCATCCCTGAAGACCTATCTTTAAACTTTGAAAATGAACCCTTCGGACCAGAACGCCTATACTGCAAGTAACAACCTCCTCCGGTCTTTTTACATGCCTTTATCGCCATTGCTCAATCCTTGGTTCCAGAATCCTGTCGTCCAAAATCCTTTCTGTGTTCCTGGGACAGCTTTCAGAAATGGAAGTCTGTGTTTTCCTTATTCATTGACTCTGAGTGACTATCCTGCCTTTCCAGTGCCATAGTGTCCCTTGACTACAGGGTATGACCAGAGACCTGTAGTCACGATGTCCTGCCATATAGCTCAGATCCAATCCTGTAATGACTTTGGAGGAAGAAATCAAACAACAGAGAATCAAACTGGTTCTGAGCAGGCTAGAAGCACATCTATAAATCAAGACACCCACACACAAGCCATCAGCCATGACAGGCATTATGCACAGTATCCCTTCTGATGTTGACACAGACACCAAAAACATTCCTAGAAAAACTGATGAGGCTTCATCTTTGGCTCCAGAGAGATTGCTCCATGGTGTGAGACCTGATCACACTCTGAATTCAAACACACACATCACCTCTGCCTCTGAGGAAAAGAAAGTGAGAGTAGAAAGGGGCAGTGGATCCCCAGAAGGAGCATTCTGGAAGGCTTTTGAGGAAAGCATCTGTTTATATGACCTGGCCTATGAAAGTGTGCCAGAGAAAGTCCCGCCACATGTTATTTCCCAGCATTCCTGTGAGAGTCAGGGTTTGCTCTGCCCCCTTCCTGAGGGTGAGGGCATCACAAACACAGATGAGCAAAGAGGTGCAAGGCTGCGGGAGCAGCACCTTGAAGTTGAAGAGGAAGATATGAAGTCAGGTGCAGGTGTGGAGATGAACTTAGGTCAAAAAGAGAATGGAGGCGGGACTGACCTCCAAATCCTGCCAACTACCAATAATGCCAGAGACGAGATGAGTGCCCAGGAGAACCTTAGTGAGGAGAAAAGAGAGCCAGCCTCCCCAAAGAACCATTGTCCCTCGCCCACATAGTTGGCCCAGTGCAGGAAAGTTATTACAGTAGTCCAACTGGATGTTAAGGCAACTGAGACCCAACATCAATTAGGATGTGTGGAGCCTAAAGTTTGTAAGGATAAAGTGTGTCTGGACACATAGGAACTCAAGGAGGCCAATAATGAAGTGCATGGTAAATCAAAATCAGGAAGAATGTGCCCAGAGTCCACATGGGGAGATTATGGTAACTATGACCTTGAGAGGGCTAATTCCAAAGTCAATGAACCATTCAATTCCAGTATTATGTGCAGTGAGAAGTCACAGCAAATACAATCTTTGATTTCTGGTTCTGAGGAAGACTCAGAATTTTATGAAGAGGAAGATGACATTGAAATGTACAATGAATTACCATATGAGGAAAAAAATCGATATGCCTTCCCCCAAATCACCCCCCATTATGTGTCATCATCCACTTATTAGCGAGATCATTCGTCCTTTGGTTTTTTGAGATTGGCTTATCTCACTTAGCATGATATTCTCCAGTTTCATCCATTTGCCTGCAAATGCCATAATTTTATCATTCTTTATGACTGAGTAATATTCCATTGTATATATATATATACCACATTTTCTTTATCCATTCATCAATTGAAGGACATCTAGGTTGGTTCCACAATCTGGCTATTGTGAACTGAGCAGCTATGAACATTGATGTGGCTGTATCTCTGTAATATGCTGATTTTAAGTCCTTTGGGTATAGGCCAAGGAGTGGGATAGCTCGGTCAAATGGTAGTTCCATTCCAAGTTTTCTAAGGAGTCTCCACACTGCTTTCCAGAGTGGCTGCACTAATTTGCAGCCCCACCAGCAATGTATGAGTGTACCTTTCTCCCTACATCCTCGCCAACACCTGTTGTTGCTTGTATTCTTGATACTCGCCATTCTAATTGGGGTGAGATGGAATCTTAGGGTGGTTTTGATTTGCGTTTCTCTTATTACTAGAGATGTTGAACATTTTTTCATATGTTTGTTGATTGCTTGTATATCTTCTTCTGTGAAGTGTCTATTCATTTCCTTAGCCCATTTGTCAATTGGATTATTTGCATTCTTGGTGTAGAGTTTTTTGAGTTCTTTATAGATTCTGGAGATTAGCGCTCTATCTGAAGTATGATTGGCAAAGATTTTCTCCCACTCTGTAGGCTCGCTCTTCGCATTGCTGATAGTTCCTTTGCTGAGAGAAAGCTTTTTAGTTTGAATCTATCCCAGTTATTAATTCTTGCTTTTATTTCTTGTGCTATGGGAGTCCTATTGAGGAAGTCTGGTCCTAAGCTGACATGTTGAAGCTCTGGACCTACTTTTTCTTCTATAAGATGCAAGGTCTCTGGTCTGATTCTGAGATCCTTAATCCATTTTGAGTTTAGTTTCGTGCATGGTGAGAGATATGGGTTTAGTTTCTTTCTGTTGCATATGGATTTCCAGCACCATTTGTTGAAGATGCTATCTTTTCTCCATTGCATATTTTTGGCCCCTTTGTCTAGTATGAGAAAATTGTATTTATTTGGGTTTGTATCCGTGTCCTCTATTCTGTACCATTGATCCACCTTTCTATTTTGGTACCAATACCATGCCGTTTTTGTTACTATTGCTTTGTAGCATAGTTGAAGAGCTGGTATTGCGATACCCCCTGCTTCACTCTTTCTGCCAAGGATTGCTTTAGCTATTCTGGGTTTTTTATTCTTCCAGATGAATTTCATAATGTCTTGCTCTATTTCTGCAAGGTACATCATTGGGATTTTAATTGGAATTGCATTGAATCTGTATAGCACTTTTGGTAGTATGGCCATTTTGACAATATTAATTCTGCCTATCCAAGAACATGGGAGATCTTTCCATCTTCTAAGGTTTTCTTCAATTTCTTTCTTTAGTGTTCTGTAGTTCTCATTGTAGAGGTCTTTCACCTCTTTTGTGAGATTGATTCCCAAGTATTTTATTTTTTTCGAAGCTATTGTGAATGGGGTAGTTTTCCTGATTTCTCTTTCTGAAGATTCATCGCTTATGTGTAAAAATGCCTTAGATTTATGTGCATTGATCTTATATCCTGCTACTTTACTGAATTCACTAATGAGATCTAAAAGTTTTCTGGTGGAATTTCCAGGTTCCTCTAAGTATACAATCATATCATCAGCAAATAGGGATAGTTTGAGTTCTTCTTTTCCTATTCGTATCCCTTTAATTTCTTTGGTCTGTCTAATTGCTCTGGCTAGAGTTTCAAGGACGATATTGAAAAGAAGTGGTGAAAGAGGGCATCCCTGCCTTGTTCCAGATTGTAGGGGGAACGCTTTCAGTTTTTCACCATTTAGAATGATATTAGCCATGGGCTTAGTGTAGATGGCCTTTACAATGTTAAGGAATGTTCCCACTATCCCTATTTTTTCTAGTGTTTTGAGCGTGAAGGGGTGCCGTATTTTATCAAATGCTTTCTCTGCATCTATTGAAATAATCATGTGATTCTTGACTTTAAGTCTGTTGATATGGTGAATTACATTCATTGATTTCCTGATGTTGAACCAAGCTTGCATCCCTGGGATGAAACCCACTTGATCATGGTGCACTGTCTTTTTAATATGTTTTTGTATGCGATTTGCTAAAATTTTGTTGAGAATTTTTGCGTCGATGTTCATTAAGGATATTGGTCTGAAATTTTCTTTCCTCGATGTGTTTCTGTCTAGTTTAGGTATCAGGGTGATATTGGCTTCGTAGAATGAGTTTGGGAGAGTTCCCTCCTCTTCTATTTTATGGAATACTTGAAAAGTATTGGAATGAGCTCTTCTTTAAAGGTTTTGTAGAACTCGACTGAGAACCCATCAGGTCCTGGACTTTTCTTTGTTGGTAGGCGTTTGATGACTTCTTCTATTTCATTACCTGAAATTGGTCAATTTAAATTGTGTATGTCCTCCTCGTTCAGTTTAGGCAATTCATGTGTCTCTAGAAACCTGTTGATGTCTTTGAAATTTTCTATTTTGTTGGAGTATAGATTTTCAAAATAGTTTCTAATTATGTTTTTTTTATTTCAGTCGTGTCTGTTGTGATATTTTCTTGTTCATTCCGAATTTTAGTGATTTGGGTTTTCTCTCGTCTTCTCTTTGTTAGTGTGGCTAAAGGTTTATCAATTTTGTTTATTTTTTTGAAGAACCAACTATTTATTTTGTCAATTTTTTGTATTGTTTCTTTTGTTTCAATTTCATTGATTTCAGCTCTGAGTTTAACTATTTCCTGTCTTCTAGTACTTTTGGTGTTGGTCTGTTCTTCTTTTTCTAGGGCTTTGAGCTGTAGTGTTAGGTCATTTATTTTTTGAGTTTTACTTCTTTTATTAAATGCACTCCATGAAATAAATTTTCCTCTAAGTACTGCTTTCATAGTGTCCCAGAGATTTTGATATGATGTTTCTTTGTTCTTGTTTACCTCTAAGAATTTTTTAATTTCCTTCCTAATATCTTCTGTTATCCATTCATCATATAATAGCATATTGTTTAATCTCCAGGTGTTGGAGTAGTTTCTGTTTTTTACTCTTTCATTTATTTCTAACTTCAATCCATTATGATCTGATAGAATACAAGGTAGTGTCTCTATCTTCTTGTATTTGCTGACATTAGCTTTGTGGCATAATATATGGTCTATTTTAGAGAAGGATCCATGTGCTGCTGAGAAGAAAGTGTATTCGCTCTTGGTTGGATGGTATATTCTATAAATGTCTGTTAAGTCTAAATTCTTGATTGTGTTATTGAGATCTATGGTTTCTTTATTCAATTTTTGTTTGGAAGATCTGTCCAGTGGTGAGAGAGGCGTGTTAAAATCACCTAGTATTATTGTGTTATGGTCTATTTGGTTTCTAAAATTGAGAAGGATTTGTTTAACATCCATGGATGAGCCACTGTTTGGGGCATAGATGTTTATGATTGTTATATCTTGCTGATTTATGCTTCCCTTAAGCAGTATGAAATGTCCTTCTTTATCCCTTCTGACTAACATTGGCTTGAAGTCCACATTATCTGAAATGAGGATGGATACTCCAGCTTTTTTGCTGTGTCCATGTGCATGGTATGTTTTTCCCCATCCTTTCACCTTTAGTCTATGGGTATCTCTTTGTATGAGGTGAGTCTCTTGCAGGCAACATATTGTTGGATCTTTTTAATCCAATCTGCCAGTCTATGTCTTTTGATTGATGAATTCAGGCCATTAACATTCAGGGTTATTATTGAGATATGATTTGTATTCCCGGTCATGGTTCATATTTAAAATTTTATTTATTTATTTATTTATTTATTTATTTATTTTGACACATCTTGGTTCCTCCTTTATTTGACAGTTCCTTTAGGGTAATTCCTCCCTTTGCTGATATGCTTCTTTGTTTTTTATCTCTTCCTCATGAAATATTTTGCTGAGAATGTTCTGTAATGCTGGCTTTCTTTTTGTAAATTCTTTTAGCTTTTGTTTGTCATGGAATGATTTTATTTCATCGTCAAATTTGAAGGTAAGTTTTGCTGGGTATAAGATTCTTGGTTGGCATCCATTTTCTTTCAGAGCTTGAAAAATGTTGTTCCAGGCCCTTCTAGCTTTTAGGGTCTGGATTGAAAAATCTGCTGATATCCATATTGGTTTCCCCCTGAATGTAATTTGGTTCTTTTCTCTCACAGCCTTTAAAATTCTGTCTTTATTTTGTATGTTAGGTATTTTCATAATAATGTGCCTTGGTGTGGGTCTGTTGTAATTTTGTGTATTTGGAGTCCTATAAGCCTCTTGGACTTGATTTTCCATTTCATTCTTCAGATTTGGGAAATTTTCTGATATTATTTCATTGAATAGATTGTTCATTCCTTTGGTTTGTTTCTCTAAGCCTTCCTCAATCCCAATAATTCTCAAATTTGGCCTTTTCATGATATCCCATAGTTCTTGCAGATTCTGTTCATGATTTCTTACCATATTCTCTGTTTGTTCAACTTTGTTTTCGAGGTTAAATATTTTGTCTTCAATATCTGAAGTTCTGTCTTCCAGGTGTTCTATCCTATTGGTTATGCTTTCTATGGAGTTCTTAATTTGGTTTATTGTTTCCTTCATTTCAAGGATTTCTGATTGGTTTTTTTTCAATATCTCTAACTCTTTATTGAAATGATCTTTTGCTTCCTGAATTTGCTCTGTTAACTGTCGATTGGTGCGATCGTTCAATGTCTGCATTTGCTCTTTCATCTCATCGTTTGCTTCCCTAATCATTTTAATTATGTACATTCTGAACTCCCTTTCTGTCATTTCTTCTGCCATGCTGTCGTTGGATTTTATTGATGTAACATCTAGGTTTGTTTGGGGCATTTTCTTCCCTTGTTTTCTCATATTGTTCAGGAATCAGTGTGTCATTAAGATATTGCAGATTTCCTCTATCGACTTATAATGTCCCTGAAGATTGCTAGTATATCCCCTCTTATCCTCAGAAGCCTGAAATCTTGGAGGAAGTTGATAATGCGGAGCTCCACGAAGAAGCTGCCTCTCTAGGGGTGGTGACCCTCAGGTGGTGTATATTCCCTGCTAGTGGGCAGAGGTGCCTCCACTTGTTGACCAATGGTCATCCAACGGGGAACTGGGCTGCGGGCTGAGGCAAGGCCTGTTTGTGCCTGTGTCTCTGGTTTTACCGTCCCTGTGGGAAAACCTCACCGGGCAGGGAAGACTCACCCAGTGGGGACTTCTCGCTGGTCTGTTCCTCTCCTAGAGGTTCCCCTCAATCTACAACTACCACCTGGGCTGGGCTGTCTTCCTCTGCTACGTTCCCAGAGGCCCGGACCTACCTCCTGGGCCTGGGAGCCTCACCCTTCGCAGGCGAGTCTCCTTAGGCTGCCTCTCCTCAGAGAATCTGCCCGCAGTCCTGGAAACTTCGCTCCGCCCCTAGGCGTGTCTCTGTCCGGCTCTTCCAGCAAGAAGCCACCTACCTCCTGGGACCCTGCTCTGCACCTAATCGCCTGGCTATGCGGCCCCTCCTCTGAGCGGCCACCTGGAACCCCGTACAATAGCTCCGAGACCCAGAGACCCGCCACACACCTCCTCCTCTGGACAGCTGCCCGGTTTCCGACGCAGTCACTAGGAGTCCAAGCAACTCACTTCGCGTCTCCTCCTCCCGCCAACCGCCTGTAGCCCTAGGCAGTCACTCCGAGTCCAAGTAACCCTCCCTGTTCCTCCTCCTCCTCCTCGGGGTAGCCCCCCGGGTGTTCAGGAGCGGTGGCTCCGAGACCAAGTGACCCACCGTGCTCCTCCTCCAGGCAGGCCACCGGTGTTCAGGAGCGGTTGCTTTTAGTCCAATCAACTCACCACTCGCCTCCTCCTCTGGCAACTGCCTGTGGCTCTGATGCAGTCACTCCCAGACCAAGCAACCCACCGCGCTTCTCCTCTTCCTCCGGGCAACCCCCCGGTGTTCAGGAGTGGTCGTTCTGAGTTCAAACAGCTCGCCACGCAGCTCCTCCTCTGGCAACCGCCCATAGCTCTGTTGCAGTCACTCCTAGACCAAGTGACCCACCGTGCTCCTCCTCCAGGCAGGCCACCAGTGTTCAGGAGCGGTCGTTGTGAGTTCAAACAGCTCGCCACGTAGCTCCTCCTCTGGCAACCGCCTGTGGCTCTGATGCAGTCACTCCTAGACCAAGCGACCGGCCACACTTTTCCTCTTCCTCCGGGCAACCCCCTGGTGTTCAGAAGCGATCGCTCTGAGTTCAAACAGCTCGCCACGCAGCTCCTCCTCAGGCAGCCGCCCGGAGCCCCAGTGGTTGCTCCGAGTCCAAGCGCTGTGCTGAGCCGCTTCCTCTATGATGATCCCAGTTGTCCGTGTTTACCGCTCCAGTGGGGGGAGATGCGTCTCACTGAACAACTCTACTTCACAAAGTTCCCTGCGTTCCGGGGCTACCGCCCCATCCGGGACGCCTCCCCAACGGGAGAGACTCACCCGTCGGCTTTGAGTTGGTCCCAAGTCTCTCACTATCTCCTCTTTTGAATCTTGCGTCCTGGAGCAACGTGAAATGCAGCCGCCCTCTAGTCTGCCATCTTGAAAAAACCCCCTCAGCATTCATTCTTGAGTGAAGAGTCATGGCCTGACAGCCTTGCAACTGTGGGGTTACTGACAAGTAAAAAGTCCTCAGGAAGAGAGAAAATGAGGAATAGAAAGTACAAAAGAGATGAAGAAATGGTCAAAGATGACATTGAAGTCATCAATGGTCACTTGACAAGTAGCCCAGAGATTAAGGATGTGAAAAGCAGAGAGATGAAAGCCACTGCCTTCTCTCCAAATCAAAGGACAATATGTGTGTTGAAGAGACACCCCAGGTTTAACATCTTAGTTGAAGATTTAGAAGACAGTGGAGATGATGAGGTATATGCAGTAGAAGGCCTTTTTCAAGAAATTCATGTGCAAGACACTCTGATTTTTCACAAGGGCAAAATTTATCAAGGGATTGGGAGAGCAAAACCCTTGAAGTCTGAGGGCCCTATCCCTCCCCTTCTATCAGTCAGGTGTGGTGGGAAGAAGGGTGAGTTGAAGCTTGGTGCATATGAGTATCTCCCAAAGCCTCACAGTCTGAAGATGGAGGAAGGCTGTGAGACTATTTATGTTGGGTGCCAGAAGAAAACTACCAAACTGGAGGAATCACAGTTTGAGACAGACTCTTCTGAATCAAACAGGTTCTCCCAAATCACTGAAAGCTGGAGTTCCTATGATGAAATTTACTGGGTGCCATGATGGGAAAGAACATCTTTTGAAATAACACCAGTGGATCAACAAATGAGTTATAAAAAATGTGAGGCCTTTTGAATATGATTTATTCAAAACTGAATAAATATAAATGAAACAACTGAATAAATGAAAAAAAAAAAAAACTATTCCTGAAAATTTGAATCTAGGTCCCTTGGACTCCAAAGCCCACAGTTTTTCTACTATTACATGGAATGTAGGATATTTGAAGTGGGGGGAAGGGGGGGCACCTAGAAGAACAGTTGGCTATTTGCCAAATGTATAACCTTAATTGAGTGCTGTGAAATAGAAATATAAATACAGACTGAATTTGTAATTTTTCGTTGTTGCTTTTGTGGTGCTGGAGATTGAACCCAAGGCCTCACACATGCTAATTAAGTGTTCTGCCACTGAGCTATACCTCCACCCTGCATGTATAATTTTATATTTTCTAGCAATCACATTTTTAGGAAAACAGGTAAAAATAAGGTAATTATATTTTTAACATATCAAAATATTATCATTTCAACATGTAATTAATATTTTAAAAATTACTAATAAGGTATTCTACATTCTCCCTTTTGTAAGACAACAGCGAAGCCTATTGTGAGTTTTACTTATAGTATATTTCAGTTTGGACCTGTCACATTTTAAGTATTCAAGAGCCACATGTGACCATGGCTACCATATTGGACAGCACAGCCTTTACCTATATAATTTACTCATTCATAAGACAGACATGACAATAACCTGCTCTCAATGTTGTCTTAAGCATACATGAGACAATTTAATTAAAAGAGTTTTTTTAAAAAAACATAATGAGTTTGGTAGACTGAATAATGCCCTCTCCCAGGATAGCCACATCCTAATCCCTGGAACTTGTGAACCTTATATGTGAATGTTTCCTTATATGTTACCTAATATGGCAAAAGGGTCTTTGAAGATGTGATTAAGGACCCCAAGATAAGTAGATGATATTGGATAATCTGCCTGGTGTCATTGCAAGTGTCCTCATGAGAGCTCTGGTGGCAGATCAGAGTGAGCTGTAGACCTGATGACAGGAGCTAGAGGGTCAGCTGATCTGAGGAAGGGGTCCTGAGCAAAGACAGGGACAGCCTCTAGACACTGAAGAGATGAGCAGAAGATTCTTCCCTCAGAGCCCCAGAAGCAACCACCTTGACTTTAGTTGGTGACACTGATTTTGAACTTCTGATCTGTAGAACTATAAGATAATAGGTCTAAATTCTTGTTCTAAGTTTTTGGTGTTGTTCTAAGCCACTAAATTTGGGGTAATTTGTTACAGCCCAATATAAAACTAACACAAAAAGCAATGTGAATAAAAAGTACCACTATCATCATATGTGGAGATAAAAGACAATTTTAGCCTTGGTTTGGCAGGAATTATGGCTAGAGGGATTAGGTGTGGGTCTCAGCTATTGCCAGGTAGAAAGATAATTTCCACCTCCATCCTTCATCTATTTGCAATCAGAAATAAGAGGTCAAAGAGCCAGCCAGGGATAATACCTTGCATCCTATCTAGGAATATCCTAAAAGACATAAAGATATGTGTGATAGACAAGTCCTCCTTTACTAAGTAGACTAGTCCTGCAGCCTAAAGGAATATTGCAGAATTCAACTTCAGTGGTCCCTGAGAGGAGACCATTGTGAAAGAGGATGACATCCTGGACTTAGCAATAGCAGATTGGCTGTCAGAAGAAAGTGCTGGTTTGAGGCAGAGCCCATGAATTAAAGCTTCTCCCTCAGCCTTCCCAGCTTTATGGGACCTCCATGATGAAGATGGGTATAGGGCTGGGGCTGTAGCTCAGTGGCAGAGCACTTGCCTAGCATGTGTGAGTAATGGGTTCCATCTTTAGCACCACATAAAAATAAACAAAATAAAGGCATTCTGTCCATCTACAACCAGAGAATTAAAAAAGAAAAGAAAAGAAAATGAGTATAAACTCAAAGATCTGGACCCCCGTGAGACCAGGCAGTGTGGCTGCTACTGCCTGACATTCTGCTTGGCCTGATGGCAGGGTGTCCAGTGGAGGCCCCAGGCCAGCAGGGGCCCCAAGAAGTCCCTTTGCTGCACACTGGCTGGCCTCAAGGGCATCTGACTTGTCCTCTCCTGACTGCTGGCTGCAAGCAATGATGGGGCCTTCCAGGAGAAACTGCGGGGATATTAAGGAGATTTGGCAAGGGGGGCTCAATGGTCTAGTGGTCCGGGTGTTAAAAAATATGTGATGTTTGTCATAAAAGCCTGTGGGTTTGCACATCTGGGCTACTTTAGGGAACTTTTCAATCAATGTTTGCTTCATGAGCTAAGTAGTGAGCCCGAGGAAGTGACATGCAGAGAACAGTGTGCCTAGCAAGGTAGAGAGAGTAGAGCGACCATCCACAGTGGAGTTTAAAGTGACCTCTTTCCTGGAGAGACTGTTCCTACTAAGGAAGACTCACTAGAGTAGAGCACCTGCAGACTTGAGCGAGGGGTTACCAGTGGCCGTGAGGCAGTGTGACGATGATGCTCACAGTCAATCATCTTGGGATAAGCCTGGTCTCCGAGAAAAGGTGAACAAATTGACAGAGACACAAAGCAGCCCTGAAAGGAAAACACAGAGGAAGGGTGCGGACGCGGATCTCAGGGGAAGGCCTGGCCCTCACACAAAGGTCGCAGAAACACCTTTGAGCCAGCTCCTGGGCAGTTGTGAACTGGTAAACTGGTCCTTTGGAAGGACTGTCACCACCATTGCCAACACTGTCCCCAGGAATTAAGCCTTTGGCATCCATTGACAATTGAAGATATTAGGGTGGACCTCAAGAGAAAGTTCCTGGGCTTTCTGCCAATAGGTACATGGGAAAGTTTTGCTGCAGGGCAAATAATAATGGGAAAAACAAAAGCTGAACATATTTGCATCTTGAGTTTGTGGAGCAAACGGGTGACTATTTGAATTTTTTTTTTTACTTGTGGATGTACACAATACCATTGTTTTATTTTTAGTTATTTTTATGTGGTACTAAGTATTGAACCCAGGGCCTTACACGTGACAGGCAAGCGCTCTACCACTGAGATACAGTCCCACGCCCTCAAACGGGTTACTATTGATATAAATAATGCTGTGCTTCCTGAACTACGCAGCATTCAGCACGACATCTGGTCTCACTCTTTCCCTCCAGATCCGACGTTAAAGGCTTTTTCGCCGATAGCCTCAAACAGGGTAGTCTTACGAGAAAACATTGGGAAACATTTTCTCAAACCTTTAGCTGCCATCCTTTGCAAACAAGACTCTAGACAAGCATCACTGGGTTTGTCTGACATTTGCCAAATTCCTACATAAATAACCATTACCTGATTCTCCAGCAGCTGGGTAATAAATACGACTTAATAGGTTCAGATGGAGAAGGTGGTCCAACCCGGCTGACTTTGTTTTGAGACGAGTTGAGATACCCATCTAGGAGCTGTGAGAGTGTAAATATGTGCTAAACGTGGCACTGAAAGCCTGTTAGACACAGCTCTGGGCTTCACAGAGGTGCGAGGGGAAAGAAATTTCCTTGGTGCACAACTGCAGAACATTTTAACACCCTCTGCCTCTGCAGATGAAATACTGTCATCCTGTTTGGTCTGAAGCCTCTCTAGGTTCTTTAATATTCAGTTTTATTCAGAGGAAATGATACACAGTAATTTAAGGAGAGAACTATAGCTAGAAGAGGTCAGGTTGGAAAAATTAACTGCTTAAGGCTGCTGAAGCTCTTATTAAGGAGACAAACTGTGACACGAATGAAGACTGAGACGGGCTTCAAGATGGAAGGCAACGCTGAGAGCAGGTTGGTAAAGAGAACCTGAAACTCTTCTCTGACTGGAAAATGACCATTATGGGGCTCCCATGCTGCTGACCCGCAGGCAGGAGGGGGTGATAAATCTCCCCTGCAGCAGCATCGAGTTCAGCTCAGGACTCTTGGGCAATTAAGGAAGTTCTGTATGCACTCATTTGCATGAAACAAAGCTAAAGAAGTGACAGGAGGAAGAGGAACAGGAGGAATGAGGGGATTGCTGTTGGGAAGGGGTTTCCATCTACTGCTTCTACAGTGTCTTCTGGCTGTTTGCTGAGAGTCATGGTTAATGATTCAAAGCAGCTTCTGACCTCAACAGTCAAGCTCAGTGGGTCTTAAGCTCTGCCACCTGTTCCCAGTTATCTGGCCAGGTGGGTGCTTTCCACCCACAAGAGAGTGACTTAACTTAGAGCCCTGCTCCTCAACACTCTGGCATACCAAAGTTGGCAGGATCATGCTGGACTCACCCCTGACCTGAGGTGGAAAAGTCTAGGACACGGGAATGTACCTCAACAGGACCACGCATGGCTTGGGTGGTAATGTTTCAGGTCAAAGCCAAAGGTGTCAGCATTGGAACGGTCAGAGAAGATGTGTCACAGGCTGAGCAGCGACTATGGACAAGTGATAGTGACAAGTATGGAATGTAAAAGAGAGAGAAATACTTCTTTGTTCAAGAGTGACATGGCGTCACCAACCCCTTTGGATTTCAGCATGCTTAAAACTCTAGATCCTCTTCCTCAGTAAGAGTTGGATGCTATATTTGGTTGGTTGATGGGCTGAGACCCATCAATTTCAATATCCCCAGATTATGGCAAAATCGCTTAGAAGCTCGCTCTGACTGATGGGCTATTCCTTCTCTCTTCCATCATCACAGCATGTCGACTATGTGCTTGACATAATTAACTAACAACGTTAATAGCAAACTTCAGTGATGTATATCAGCCCTCAAAATCACTAAGATGGAGGAAAAATGTCTAATTTTTTTTTCTTGCTTAACACATAATTCCCTGGGGAAATCAGAGGCTAAGGAAATTTCTAGCAATGAAATTAAAAACTATTCCCTCAGCGAATCAAATCAAATAATAGGGAATAAGAGTGGGTGTAACTTAACTGTAAGGGACACTGCCGTTTCATTTCAGAACTGGCAATGCTGGCACACAATGGGCCTTCAATACATGGAATGAAAGAGAGAGAGAGAGAGGGAGAGAGAAAATGGGGGAGAGAGGTGGGATATGCTAAAGAAGGACTGGGCTTACTAAATTTAGTACCAGGGATTGAACCCAGGGGTGCTTCACTGAGCCACATCCTCAGTCTATTTTATTTTTTATTTGGAGACAAGGTCCCTCTGAGTTACTTAGGGCCTTGCTGAGTTGCTGAGACTGGCCTCCTACCTCAGCCTCTCGAATTGCTGGGATTACAGGCGTGTGCCACTGTGCCCTGCTAGCTTTTATTTTTGAGGAAGCCAATAAACCAATGCCAATACACAGATACACATGCGTGCGTGTGCACCTGCACATGCGCGCGCACACACACACACACAAACACACACACACACACACACACACACACACATATTCTGGAGAAGTATTTAACTGCTTCTAAACACTTTGACATGTCAATGGTTAAACTCTGACATGCAACTAATAATCAAGGGTATCCTATAAATATTTTATTTTAGTGGGAGGAGTCCCCTTATTATGGTTTAGCTATGAGGTATCCCCCAAAACTCTTGTGTGAGACAATGCAAGAAAGTTCAGAGTAAAATGATCAGGTTATGAGAGTCTTAATCTAATCAGAGCATTAATCCCCTGATAGGGATTAACTGGCAGGTAGGGTGAGGTGAGTCACTGGGGGCATGCCTTTGGGGTTTATGTTTTGTCCTTGATGAGAGAAGTCTTCTCTCCCTGCCTCTCTCCTTCTCTGCTTCCCTCCCTCCCTCCTCACCTCTCTCTCTTTCCCCTTTCCCTCTCTTTCCTTCCTGATATGATGTCCTGAACTGTTTTCCTCCACCACACTCTTCTGCCATATCTCAGGCCCCAAGGAATGGTGCCAGCTATCCATGGACTGAGACTTCTGAAACCATAAGCCCCCAAATAAACTTTTCCTCCTTAACATTGTTCTTGTCAGGTTTTTTGGTCACAGAAGTGAAAAAGCTGACTAAAATACCCATAATATTGCTTGCAGTTATGACACTCAGCACCAATTGAAATTGGAATCAGGAAGGCTTATCTGAGTCAGTAGAGTTCCCCTGAAACTTTTGAGTTGAAATGAGAAAAAGGCACCTCATATTCTGAACCTTTTTTTTTTTAATTAAAAGATTCAGTTGTGCCAAATAAGAGTCTTGAAGAGACCCTTGCATTCCCATGTTCTTCATAGCATAATTCACAACAGCCAAGATGTAGAAATAACCTAAATGTCATCAGCAGATAACTTGATAAAGAAAACATGGCATATGCACACAATGGAATACCATTCAGCCATAACAACAGAAGGAAATCTTGCCCATGTGATAAGATGGATGAACTGTGGACACATTATGCTAAGTGAAATAAGCCAGTCCAAGAAGGACAAATACCGCATGACGCCGCTTACATGAGGGATCTAAAACAGTCAAATTCACAGAAGCAGAGAACAGAAGGTGGGTTCCAGGGGCTGGGGGAGGTGGAATGGGGAGATGCTGTTTGATTGATATAAAGATGAATAAAGTCTAAGAGATTTGTTGGACAACACAATGCCTATCATGAACAAAAGTGTGCTGTACTCTTAGCAATTTAAGAGGGCAAATCTCACGCTAAGTGTTCTTACCACTATTTCTGAACAAAGACTCAGCTATGAACATTAATGCTCACTTCAGACCCAACCTGGTGGCTCAAGTCCTGTAACACTTTAGAAACCTGCCTGATGACTTGGGAGCCGGACATGCGCATAATGGTGATCGGTGATCTGTCCTAGTCATAGCATTTGAGTTTGGAGCTTGGGGTTAGAATCACTCTGCCTGAAATTCTAAGTGAAAGATGCATCCTCAATCTACAGATATTAGTAAGAGCCAAATTACATGCCACATAATCAGTGATGACAATCTGAAATTTCTCTTTTGAACTTCTTGAAGAAGAAACACCTGAAAAAATATAAAAAATGGAAATAGAGGGCTGGGGCTGTGTCTCAGTGGTAGAACTTGCCTCACATGGGTGAGGCACTGGGTTCGACCCTCAGCATCTCATAAAAATAAATAAAATAAATGTGTCCATCTACAACTTAAAAAAATTAAAAATGGAACCAGAGATCAGGTGAAAGGAAGAGGAAGACAAGAAAAGAGAAATGATGAAAAGGGTCTTATGGAGCGATCAAAATAAAGGAGGTCTCAAGAAAGGTCACTGGAGGAATGGGCCAGAACATCCAAAATCAAAGATTGCCGGCTCAACACCAACAGAAACAGAGTCCCTGTCACCCAAACATGCAAAGCTCTTCTGTCTAAAGAGTGAAGTCTAAGGTCCAGAGCCACTGAACTTTCTCCCTCCATTGCTCTTTTCAGCCACATCTTCCACATCACACAGATTCTGAGCATCCACACTGGGCCGGGAGCATCCACCTTCCACATACCCATAAGGTATCAAGAGAGCTTCTAGTTTTCCTTGTCAACTCAATCTTTCTCTTGCCAGTTATGGGGTAGATGAAGTTAGGCACACTCTCCTTCTTTCATTCTGTACTAGCCAAGTTTCTCTTCTCCTCTTTTTCTTTTTCAAGCTTTAAAGATTTATGTTCTCTCATGCCTTAACTTGATAGTTAGTTGTAGGTTAGAATTTGAGTATCACTGTGTGTGGCAGCATGTGTATGTAATCCCAGTCACTTGGGGACTGAGATAGAAGGATCGCTTGAGTCCAAGAGTTCAAGGCCAGCCTGGGCAACATAACAAGATCCTGCCTCTAACTAGCTAAATAAACACATGATTTGAAGATAAATAAATAAATAAAAATATTGTTGTAAGTGACAAAGCTCTAACTCAAACTGAATTTAGTGGACGGGGAACTTACTGGTTCAGGTGTGACTGGGTCCAGGGACTGGTATCATGTCAACTCATTAGAACTGTTTTCTTCTTATCTCTTATCGTATTAACATTATTTTCAAGAAGTTGTTTCCATATGCGAGTTTGTAGTAGCTTCAAACTTTTATTAATAGCTAGAATTGAAATAATAAAAAAAATTACATTCTTTATTAGTAGCCAGAAATACCTGTAAGAGTGTGTCTTTCCTAATGATTCCAGTAAAAGTTGCAGGATTGATGGGCATTGTGTGGCTTGGATTTTACATACACCAATGAACAGATTAGGGTAACCCGCAGAATGAAATATGCTGATTGGCTAGACCTAGACCCCATGCCAAGTTTTGGAGCTATGAATTGGGGTCAGTTCTATCCAAAGCACACTGACTGGGTATAGCCTTATGACCAGGAAGGTAAACAAAGGCAATCAAGATCCACATGTATCATTTCTCTTCTTTTTCTCCGAATCCCTGAAAACTCAAGAAGATCCTTTTTCTCGGCTTTTCAGGAACAATTTCTACCTACAGTACCAATTGGAAAATAAATTTCTCAGTTCCTTGTCAATCCGAGTGGAGTGCCCCTCATCCCCCACCCTCCTTTCTCTTCCCAGAGCTTTTGACCTAAGTGAAAACACTCCCCTCAGCATTTGCTCCCTGCTTTCGAGACTGTTCTAGATGCCTGGCCTCTGCTCAGTTAATTTTCTCAGACTCTGATTACTTCTGCTTTCCTCTGAATTGGCTCACATCATTCTGCCCCACTCTGTGACCTGCTCCAGTGCCTCTGGATGCTTCCCTGCGCCCCATTCTATCTGCATCCCTGGACTGCCAGGCCTAAAGGGCTTCTTACTTGCTGAACAATGCTGACCTTAACATATAGAAACACAAATTACTTGTGAAACTATTGCTCTGAAATAAATAGGCTTTAAAAAAAAATCCACAGGAAGTTGGTGGTAGGAAATTTACTATAGTGGATGATGGTAAGAATTATTGAACATAGGCAAATATATAGATTTATTTTAGTTCGTATTCCAGGGGTTAACAAATTAGTGGTTTGCTAAGTGTCCTGGAAAGTCATGGCAAAAATCCTGAATTTATGCACTCTGCTTTCTTTCCTTCACAAAATTATATAATGCTGAGATTGCAAATTTAATGTCCCCAGAAATCTAGCATGTTGACACAAATGAAAGCAGAACTAGTTATCAGGTGGTAGGATTGAGGGGAGCTGTGGTGAACGGCAGTACATGTGGCCCTTGTACTGGTAAATCTACTGAGGTTAAGAGCACAGACTCTGGGACCAGACAGTTCAAGTTTAAGTTCTGCTTCTATGGTTTCTTACCTGTGTGATCATACTCCATTGGGTCTCTTGGTACCACGGTTTCTTATTTGTGAAATTGGCACATCACTAGGACTTGCCTTGTAGGACCCTTGTGAGCAATAAATGAATCATTATATGTAAAGATTTAGAATGGTTTCTGGCACATAGCAAGCACTGTGCAAATGTTGATAGTTATTTTTAAATCCAGACAAATTGTTTTCATTCAGGAATGTGTGCTATCTTGTGAGATCTTCTAATATTTTAGGAGCTAGAAATACAGTTTTTCATATTGTTTCCTGATTTTATGTGTTTGAACTAAGTGAAAAAAATATTGTAAAACACCAAGAGGCCTTTGTCAGTTGGGAATTCATTCAGCTATGAGCTTACAGTAGCTTAAACAGATATGGAAGTGGTTTTTGTTTTCACATTTAAAAAAGCGATATAACCATTGTGGAAAACTGCTTGTCAATGCATATCCTATGACCTAGCAATCGCACCCTCAGGTATACACCCAACAGAAATGTGTATGTGTTTACCTTCAGACTAAGAATGTTCATTGGTGATAACTCAAAACTGAATAGTACACAAATGCTTATCAATGGAAGAATAGACAAATACATTGTGATATATATATATACACACATAAGTGGGGTGTAATAGAAAATGAATGAATTGTACTAGTATGGAAGAATCTCACAAATATGGAGCAAATGAAACTAGGCATAAAATAATACACATCACACAATTCCACTTATACAGAGTACAAAATCAGGCCCAACTAATTAATGTTAGAAGCAGGAAGGCTGATCCTCCTCGAGATAAAGATTGAAACAGGACACTCCCATGACACTGGGGTGCCGGTTTGGGTTCTGCTTACCTGTTGAGATTTGTTGGTTTGGGTTCTGCTTACCTGTTGTGGTTTTGGGATACTGCATTGAGCTGTATATTTGTGGTAGATGTCTTTTCTGTATGTATATTATGCCTCACTATAAATACTTAGAAGAAAGAAGAAGCCCCAAAATAAGTAGATTCTGGAATTAACTCAGGACTCATCTCTTTTTCTTTTAATTCAATTTTTTTTATTTGTCCAGCAGAATGCATTTTGACACATAAAACAAAAATGGAGTACAATTTCTCATTCCTCTGGCTATACACGAGATTGAGTCACACTGGTTGTGCAATCATACATGCATCTAGGGTAATAATATCCATCTTATTCCACCATCCTTCCCATCCCCACATCCTCTTCCCTCCCCTCACTCCCCTCTGCCCAATCCAAAGTTCCTCCATTCTTCCCTATCTACCCCCCATTATGGATCAGCATTTGCTTATCAGAGAAAACATTAAGCCTTTGGTGTTTTGGGATTGGCTTATTTCACTTAGCTTCATATTCTCCAGTTCTATCCATTTACCTGCAAATGCCATAATTTAATTCTTCTTTAAGGCTGAGTAATATTCCATTGTGTATGTGTACCACATTTTCTTTATCCATTCATCTGTTGAAGAGCATCTAGGTTGGTTCCACAGTTTAGCTATTGGGAATTGAGCTACTATAAACATTGATGTGTCTGGGTCACTGTGGTATGCTGATTTTAAGTCCTTTGGGTATAAATTGAGGAGTGGGATAACTGGGTCAAATGGTGGTCCCATTCCAAGTTTTCTGAGGAATCTCCATACTACTTTCCAGACTGGCTGCACCAATTTGCAATCTCACCAGCAATGTATGAATGTACATTTTTTCTCAGTCTTGCCAAAATTTTATTGTTGCTTATATTCTTGATAATTGCCCTTCTGACTGGAGTGAGATGAAACCTTAGAGTTGTTTTGATTTGCATTTCTCTAATTTCTAGACCCACATAAATATGGCTATCTCATACCACATTGGAGAAAAGATAGCCTCTTCAACAGATGGTGCTGGGAAAACTGGAAATCCATATGTAGCAAAATGAAATTAAACCCCTATCTCTCACAAAACTCAACTCAACTCAAGATGAATCAAAGACTTAGGCACTAGAACAGAGCCCCTGCACCTAACAGAAGAAAAAGCAGGCCCAAATCTCCACCGTATCAACTTAGGAACTGACTTCCTTAGCAAGACTAGTAAAGTGCAAGAAGTAAAATCATGAATCAATAAATGGGAAGGCATCAAACTAAAAAGCTTCTTCTCAGCAAAGCAAACAATCAATGTGAAAAGACAGCCTACAGATTGGGAGAAAATCTTTACCACATGCACCTCGGATAGAGCATTTAATCTCTAGGATATACAAAGAGCTCAAAAAACTTAACACCACAAAACCAAATAACCTAATCAATAAATGGGCTAAGGAACTGAACAGACACTTCACAGAAACAGAAATACAATCAATAAACAAATATATGAAAAAATGTTCACATTCTCTAGCAATTAGAGAAACGCAAATCAAAATTACTCCAAGGACCTATTTCTTGCATGTGTATTTAACATCCTTAGTTTATTGGTTTTCACCCTTAAACCTGTAACTCCATGTGACAACTTACCACAGTTCTTCAGGTCACGTTCGTCTTCATGACATGAAAAAGGGGCCATCTCCTTTTTTAATCAGTAGAGAAATTCTTTTCCAGAATTCTCCCTCACTATGGTCCAACAATTGCTCACTTACATCTCAAAGACCCAAATTGGGTCATGTTGCCTAGAGAGTTGCAAGGAGTCCTCCCCATAGTGGGAGAAGCCAAGGAAGAAGACCTTTGGGACAGGCATTTGTCAGTCAATCAAGTGTCTGTCACTCAGGCTAAAGAAGTTAGGTTTATAAGTCAGGTGTCATAGCTGTTGTTTCCCCCTACATCCCTATATAAGGGTGTTTCCTTTTGTGTGTTCATGGGTGGAACATATCTAATTAAATCTAAGATATACTTTTTTAAAAATGAAATTTTATCATAATTTGTCATTATACTATTTTCATTCGTAAATAAGATGCCAACATACACAATCCATAAATTTATGTGAGCATTTATGCAAGATTAAATGCAAATGTTCTGCTGGTTGGACTAGATCCCACTTCTGGGAGGAAATCTTGCCTTAAAATAGGTGCAGCCTGAGGTTCTGGGGTTCAATTCTCAGACCTCAAAAGAAGAAAAGAACTGCAGTCAGGAGACTGTCAATCTGACCTCATTTATGCCTGGATTGGTTATCACCAACTGTCACTCAGAAAGAAGGCTCACTGGGTTCAGACTCAGGAGTGGTGGTCTGAAGTCCTGTCCAAATCAGGAGTGCTTGGTGAGAACTAAGACATACTTTAGAGATTAACAAGACTGATTGTTAAACTGTTGGACTGGATAGATCAGGCTTACCCAAAGTGATAAATCAGACAGGAGCCATGGTCTTTAAGGTGGTCCAAATGATAGGATCCTCATTTCATGAATGTTATGGTTTGGATATTAGGTGTCCCCCAAAAGCTCATGAGTGAGACAATGCAAGAAAGTTTAGAGGCAAAATGATTGGATTATGAGCCTTAACCTAATCACAGTGGTAACCGCCTTGTAAGGATTAACTGAGTGGTGATTGTAGGCAGGTACAGTGTGGGTGGAGAAGGTTGGTCAATTGAGACGTGCCCTTGGGTTTATATTTTGTCTGGGAGGGAAGCTAGGGCTCTGCTCCTCTTCCACCCCCTCCCCTCCTCTCCCAACTGCTTTCCTCTGCCACCCACTTCCACCCTGATGTTCTGCCCCATTTCAGGCCCAGAGGAACAGAGTTGGTTATCTATGGACTGAGACCTCTGAAACTGTGAGCCCTAAAATAAATAGTGAAATGCAAGATTGTTTTTCTCACCAGTATCTAGTCAGACTTCTGACTATAAAAGTGAATTTTGTACATAAATAAAGGTAGAACTTTTCTGGATTTGGACACTGTCTGAATACTCCTCCCCCAAATCCTAACGGGCCAAACATTTCACAGTCAAAACTGGTGAACCAACAAGAGGAGTAACATGCAGAAATGCCGCAGTAGGGTGTCCCTGGTGGCTCTTGAGGATGACAGGAGGGGCTAAACCTTAGCAGTGGATTTGGGGATGGTAATTAAGGTTTTTGAACTGTAAATCCAAGTGGAAATACTCTTCTCCATTGGGCCTAGACTGTCCACCAAGGGGAACTTTTATTACTTAAGCCAATCCATAACAAATGGATTTTCCTTTTCATTCAATTTCCCTTTCCTCAGATGCTTTGATTTGCAAGCCTTGGTCACACTGCCTAGTTGCTTAAGTATTTTATCCACAGGTAGTTGTTCCCCAATAGATTAAACAATTATGGAGTATGGGTTCTCTTTCTCTTCTTTTTCCTTCCTTCGCTCCCACCTGCCTTTCTCTCTCTCTCTCTCTCTCTCTCTCTCTCTCTCTCTCTCTCCCAACCCTCTCTTTTTCAATATCCTGTATAATGTTATACACCCAGTAACTGCTCAGTAAATACCTAGATATGATTGACTGTCTGGCCAGCTGGCCGGATAGATGCATGGATGAATGAATGATGGATGAATGATGAATGAGACTGTTTTTCATGCCTTTGGGATGTTTGCATTCTGACAGCTGAGATGGCAGGAGCACGCTGTTTCAGAGTCTATACAGCCCAACACTAGGCTTCTGACAGTGTGCAGTGATACTGGGGTTAAAATCATGGACTCTGAGGTCTGTCTGAGGCCAGACACCCATGGGCATGTGCATATCCCAGTTCTGATACTCTGAAGCTGTGGGATTGTAGACAGTTTCCTCACAAAACCTGAAACCTTCCAAGACATTCATTTTTGATGAGACTGACTAGTTAAGTGACAAAAATAAATTTATTATCATGATACTGAGTCACTTCAGTTAAATAATCCAATGGAGAATCGAGGCAGCCCTGGGGAGCTAGCAGTGGAAAGATGTGTCTTTTTCCCCCACTTTTTCATCTGTGATAAAATATATGTAAAATAAATTTTGTCATTTTTAAAGTGTACATTTCAGTGACATAAGTTATATTCACAATGTTGTATAATCATCATCACTATCTTTTTCCAAAACATTTTTGTCACTCTAACCAGAAACTCAGTAAATAATAAGTACTAGTACTCTATACCACCTTTTTCATAGTCCCTGGTAATTTCTTTTCTTTTTTTTTAATTTGTTCATTCACTCAATCATTTATTCAATAAACATTATGTAATCACTACTACTTTCCAAATACTATCTTTTCAGAGTTTATGCAAGGTGACTGAACATAAGCAAAATGTATCAGTTAACTTTTGCAGCAGTAATGAAATACCACAAAATTCGAGTTGACACTACAACTGTTAATTTGCTTATGGCTCTACAGATTGACAGTTTGGGCTGAGTTCAGCAGTTCTCTATGAATTTGCCTGTAGTGGATATTTTAAATAATTGGAATTGTTTTATTTCACTTAGCATCATGTTTTTAAGGTTTATCCACATTGTAGCATATATCAGAACTTGATTCCTTTTAACAAGTTCTTGAAATCATATTCCATTGTAAGGATATACCACAGTTTGCTTATCCAGTTGTCTGTTGATGAGCATTTATGTCATTTCTACCATTTGGTAATTGTCGATAATATCACCATGAATATTAGTGCATCTGAGTATTGGTGTCTGTTTTTAATTCTTTTGGATATATATATAGGAATGGAATTGAAGAGTCATATGTTAGCTTTTTCAATAACTATGAATCTGTGTTCTGGAGTGGCCACATCATTTTAAGCTTCCACTAGTAATGTATAAGGGTTCCAACTTCTCCAAAGATATGTTCTCCAACAGGATTTCTGCTTTAATGGGCACAGCTCCACCTCTGTGCAACTATACTTCACATTTCACATTTCTGGGAAGAGAGAATGCAATTTACCCACCTTGGTTTGGGAAAGGGATTTACCCCTGGGTCTGTTGACAGCGCCAGGGAAGGGAAAGGGTCAAGTGCGTGGGGGAGGGATCAAGTGAGCTGAGCAGCCAACCCAGGAGGTTTGTAAATATGCAGTTTGCTCTTTCCTGAAATGGGGATAATAGTGCCCAATGCAGCATCCCTGTGAGGATTAAATATGAGAATGTATGTAAAATTTTTAATAAGTATCTGACTCTCTATAAGCAAAGGACTGCAGCCGCAGTGGCTGCTATTCTGAGCGGCAACAGGATGCTTGGTAGGCAAGTGCTGCTGGTCTTGTCAAGAGTCAAGTTACCCAGCTTTTATACTACAGAGGAAAGCTCTGTTGTAGATTCATAAATCTTGAATTTATCCAAAGCAATTTTTGAACCTATTTCTATTTTCAGCCTGTATCGCCTTCGGGGGCAACATGTTTCATTTCTTTACAACCTGCTTCATTGAGTAATAATTTGTTGTATATGTCCTAAAACTACCCCTTTCAAGCTCCCGAGACAGCTTCTTGGTTCTACCTCAGAAGCCCTGGAGACCACCGCAAGGACCTGTTCACGTTTCTGAATTTGAGTGAATGGGAACATTTGTTAAGGCTCCAGGGTTTCTTCTGGATTGCATTCCAAATCACATATTTCCCTTGCAAAGCTTCACAGACAAATTCACAGTCTTTTCGTCCTTATTAAAACCTCAGAGTAAAATCACTTCACCTGTGTGGCTGCTGATGCAGACAATACTGAGTAGCTGTTTGGTGACGGGCGAGGTGTCATCTATAGTACTGGTTCCCATTACTTGTCACCCACCACAGTTCATTCAAACTTGAGCTACAATAAAATGGCAGACTCCCTTTCCTACCGTTGGAGTCACTTTGATCACAAGCCAAAATACGTGAATGGAAGAGTCTACTGATTCAGAGTTTAGTTAACACTCATTTTCTTAACCTCTTCTTTTTATAATCAAGGGTGTAATTGGGGACATCTGAAAAGAAATTTTTCTGTCTATAAATCTACAGAGATCTAACTCATGCTCTTTCTCAGGCTCTGCCAACTGAGCTAATCACATTAACTCAGTCTCTGAGAAATGGCATTGTGATGTGATCCATATACAACAACTGTGTATCTTCCTCATATACAGTCAACTCCCAATTATCTGCACAAATGCAGGGGTGCGGTGGTGCAGATAATTCAAAACAGCAAACAATCCAAATGCCATTTCTGCTTGGCTTGAGAATACATTATGCAAATTTGGGGCAGCAAATTTACCTTCTTTATTACATTTTGCTTGGATTCATATTAAAAAATTGTTTGCATTCTCTGTGAGTGTGTATATCTATGGAGGGAGAGCTAGGAATGGCATCCCTAGAGTTCAACGGAAACACAGAACCTTAGCTCCAAAAGGAACCTTAGCAATTGTAAAGCAAATTCCTCCTTCATTTTTAAAGCTGAAGCATCCAAGGCCCAGAGAGGTTATGTGACTCATATGAGATCCCAGAGTAAACTGGTGGCAGAGCTGGGAGCCGACCCAGGTCTCTGACTCCACCATTCTAAAAGGAGAAACACACCCTGCTAATTAGAAGCCTGACTGAGTGTTCTGGCCTTGTCAGGACAATCTTGTTAGTGCTCCAAAGGGTGAAAACATCTGCATTCTGCCTTCTTCCTAACAAGGCTGGATGGGGAGGCTCCACCTCCCTGTGGACTAGACAACACCTGTTTCCCCAAGGCAGCCTGACAGCCTCCGTGGGCTCTGAGCCTTCTTAGCATATGCTGCTGGGATTTGAATTGCTTGGCATCAGCTGAGAGTCCTGAGGAGCTTCACCTGAGTTATGTGTGAGCTGGGCATCGGGTACTTCCGGGATTAGAGACTCTCTACCTCAGGGAGTGTGGCGAGAGAAGGCACATTGCTTCAAATCAGGACACCAGAGCCTATTCTGATCCGATAGGTAACCTGGGGCCTGGCTGCTGGTGAGTTAAGCTGACCTTGAAATAACAGCTGAAGAGCAAACATGAAGCAGATAGGCAGCCCCTGCCTCTGGCTCCCCAAGAAGGACAGCTGTGAGTTTTGAGGAAAGACATTTACAAATCAGCTAGCCAGCAATCATCAGCTCGGTGCCACTGGGGAGCTGGGCAGCTGGAGGGGACAGAATGCTCGGTTGCCACACTCTATATCAACTTCTAGTCTGGCTCTGGGTTGATTGAGCGTCATTAGCAGCAATGGCTTTTTGTAGCTTGGACCCGGCTGGCAGTAGTTTCTTGAGGTTTCCTGGGTGGGCAGGTGTTCAGGGTGCCTCGGGTCTTCTTAGAGCAATTCAGCAGAAGATGCTGGAGCACCTGGAGGTGCTCAGGGGCTGGCATGGCATTGGAGGCTGGGAATGGAACCCAAAGACTGGGGCAATGCTCTGGGCAGGGATACAGGAAGGGTTTGCCTCAAGCTTCCAGGTCTGACAACTTGTATCTATCAACCCCACTTCCCTGTCCTGCGTGCTTTTATTTTCTGCCAAGAATGAAAACAAATATTTACCTCTGAATGCAGAATAATGTCTGAAGCTACTTAATGGGTGAAATCAGAGACTGATTTCATTAATGCTTGTTAATTCTTTCTGGGCAAAGCCCTTTTCTCAACTGATAACAACATCCACTACAAACTGCTGGGGCTATCAATACTAGTGATGTTATGCCCATACATCAGTTACTAGCAGTCATACATAACAACATAACTTTAGTTTATGAGATGTTAACGTTGCTGGAATAGCTTGTATGAAATTTCTATTTAATCCCCACACTAGCCATGGAAAGCAGGTGAGAGCATTTTATTATCTCCAGGACTTTGGGGGAGGTAAACTGGTTTACCCAAGCACACAGTGGAGTAGAAAGTTGAAACTATTTCTCATTATTCTTTTGCAGGTTCTATGACTCTCCCTCCAAAACCTGGGAGAAAAGATTAGATAGCTTATGACAAGACAAAGTCAGAGCTATGAGCTCAACCCCAGTACTTGGGAGATGCTCAGGACATGGAGGGCAGAGCAAGGCCGCATTGAATGAATGCTCCAGGCACTTGGCATTTGGATTGAGTAGCCTCTGTTACCAGCTCACAGAGGACATCAATCAGGTAGGTACCTATGTAGGAAAACGAGGATCACTAGAAAGAATTCAAAATGCAAATTGTTAAGCCCATCTAGACTTAAGGAATAAGTGATTTTGATGCACACTAAAAAAACTACTGGCTTAGACTAGGGGATCAGCAAATATTTTCTATGTACTTTAGGTTTTGAGGACCACACAGACTCTGTCAAGATTGTTCAATTCTGCCATTGTAGTTTGAAAGTAGCAGTGAAGAATATGTAAAGAATGACTAACACTTTATTTAGACTCATTAGAGTTCACCCAATTAATGACATTAATGCACACCAGTGTGAGTATATAGAATAAATACCTGTAAGCTAAATTGATATTTTCGAAGTATAATATGCTGTTTGGTGAAATTTTAAGAAGTATTATTTTTATTTTAGGATGATTCATCTCTAATCTACATACCTAACTTTCAGTATTATACCTAAGTGAGTAGTTTCCCTTTTTTCATGGAATTATATATTTAATATTGTGTCAGATAGCTTCTGCTGCAAGACATAGTACCCCCACACTTGGCAACTTGAAATAACAACCATTTATTGTTTTTCCTGAGTCTGTGGCTCAGCTGGATGACTTAGTTCATCTAGGCCACACTAGCTGATGTGCCTGGGCTTGCTAATGTGTCTAGGGTCAGCCAGTGCATTAGCAGCAGGATTACTGGTCCAGGATAGGCTTATTCACATGTCTGGGAGTTGGCAAGTTATTAGCTGGAGTAATGATAGAGACTGGGTCACATTTTTGTCATAGGAATAAGCCTGGGCTTGTTCACATGGTAGCTGAGCAGGACTCTGAGAAAACGTGTGAAAGGCTACCAAGTCTTTGGAGGCCTATCCTCACAAATGGCACAAAGTTATGTCTGCCATAATCTGTTGCTAATGCAATCCACAAGGCCAGTCCCTGTTCAGGTTGCAGAGAACTAGGTTGTCCTTTTAGGGAAGGAGTTGCAAAGACACATAGCAAAGTAAAGCAAATTCTAGGGGAAGAACAATTGCAGTCATTTTTGCAAATAATCTACCGTGGAAATGCTTTTCATGTTTAAAATTTAAACTTTTAGAAAGTTCTGAGGAGCACTGTGTTGATCATAGAGCCAATATAGATTCCTGCATGCTGCTTTGGGTTTTTCTATCCCACTGACACATCTGGGAGAGAAGGTCTTATGGGATGTTAATGATACACTCAGTTCAGTGAGGAAAAGCCCAAGGAGGTGCAGTATTGTTTTCTTTGGGTCTCATTTGGCAATCTGTGACGCTAAAACACTTGTGAAACTATTACCCTCCCCCACCTTCAAGGTCTATGTACACAAAATGTAATTCATCGTTTTTGGTGTACAGTTCTGTGAGGTTGACAAGTGTTTAATTGTTCAACTCCAGCACAATTAAGAAGTAGACTTATTCTATTGCCTCAAAAAGTTCCTCTGAGTCCCTGAGTCAGCCCCTTACCACCCCAGCCCCTCCAGCCACTAATTTATTTCCTATGTCTGTACTTTTGCCTTTTTTGATGTTATATAAATGGAATCACACATTATAGAGTCTGTGGCTCTCGCTTCTTCCCTTAATTCATTTAAGATTCACCCATGCTGAAGTGTTTATTAGAAGTTACTGAGTAGTTATTGTTTGTATTCTATTAAATTAGTTCCAGAAATTAATCTAGGCCAAGTTCTAATCACACATACACTCTTTTCTAGTCCAAAATGGAATTAGCATAAAAACAGGAAAAAACTAATCTAAAAACTGTCTATATAGGAAAAAAGACACATTACTTTTACAGTTAAGCAATAATAATATGCTAGTTACCTGTAACATGCTAGTTAGTTTTCATATTTTTCTCTTTCAAGTGGTTTCTTTCCTTTGAAACTTTCAATAAGTGCCTTTTAAAGCTAGGGGTAATATTACAGATCATTTAATATTGTTATCACTTTTAAATAAATGCTTATTTTTTTAAGATCAAATTATTGCAGGCAGATAATTTTAAAAAATTAAATAGCACTGGGAGACTTATAACTAAATACCAGAGTACCCTACCCCACTGTTTCTTGATTCTCCTCATGCTAACCTCTCTACTTTCAACCCTTTTGTTTTATTTTCCTGTTTTTTTTTTTAATTTCTGTATTTCTAAATCCTTACATACATACTGCATATGTGATTATTTGATCTATCCATTCTGGTGTTTCCATTGCCCTTATTTTATATTAAATGAAGATTTTAGTCTCTATATAAATCCTCTCCTCGCCCCCAGATTCCTGTAGTAGTTATGTCACAATTCAAGGTTAATTGACACTTGTATCTAATGCACAGCTTTATAACTCTGCAAACTTTGATGACTGTCATGCCAAGTTAATGATTGTCTTACATTTTTCATTTTCTGTTTTCTTCATGAACATCTAATTTTTCCTCCCAAAACCTCTCAATCCAATTTTCAATGCTGACACACTTATTAGATAATCGCTCAGTGCCTTCTTTTCTCTGGAACCTTCCATTCTCTTGCTCCAACTTGACTGGTTGTTCTTTGGGCTTCTCAACTCTTACCATCATTCTAAGAATCCTTATCTCTCCTTCTCATGTTGGGTTCCCACTTTCCAGCTCCCTGACTTTTTTGTCATTTTTATTCATGCTTTTTGTAGAGTACATTCTCTAGTATCTCCCTGAGATTGATTAATGAAGGGCAAATTGTTTAGGTCTTTTTATACCTGATAATGTCTCTACTTTTACCTTCACTATTGATATTTTGGCTAGATATTGGTAGAATATAATTTTTCTTCAGAATTCTAAAGACACTTTTTTCCATTATTTTTTAATTTCCAATAATGTTGTTGAGAAGTTCAATGCCATTCTAGTCACTGATCTTTTATATGTGATTTAAAAAAAAATCTAAAACACTTTAGAGTCTTTATTCTTGAGATTTGAAATTTGACAGTGATGTCCTTTGGTGTGGGTCTTTTTCATTCTTGGTACTGACATTTGGGGCTCTTTGAATCTAGAGAGTCATGCCCTGTACTTTTCTTGCACTATTTCTTTTATAATTTTCTTTCCATGACTTTCTTTGTTCTCTTTTTCATACATTCATCAATCAGATGTTGGATCTCTTGGTTTGAACCTCTAATTTTCTAGTAGTTTCTCCTATGTTTTATTTCTGTTATACTCTGAGAAATTTCCTAAACTCTTTCTTCCTCTACCTTCTTTTGCTTTGATGCTTTTGATTTTTCAAAAGCTATATCTCTGATTATATTTTTATAGTTCTCATTCTTTTTCCAATGAAATAATATTATCATTACTTCTAAGACTACCAATTATTTAAGGACTACCAATTATTTTTAAATTTTTTGGCAAATATTTTTTCACTTCATTCATTGTCTGTTCATTTCACTACTCTTTTTTTCCTAGGTTCATTTTTAATTTTTAGTTTTTGTCTCTGTATCTTAGTGTCTTCAATATTAAAGGTTTTCCTGAAATGTCAAATGATCCCTGGTTGTCAGCTCATATTTTAAAAGAAGACATTAAAAAGCTGATTAGAACTTCCATTTGTAAGACTGAGTTTGTTGGCTTTATTGTAGGTTAGTGGAATAGCATGTTGCTTGATTTTCATTGGTGGAACTCACACTATCTGTTTCTTCAGGTATTTTCTCTTGGATATTACAGAGAAGAATTGTATAATTTACCTTCGTTGGGTAGAGAGTGGTGGGAAAAGGAGTCTGTGACAAGAAGGCAGTGTCCCAGAATCTGGCAGCTAAGCAGGCACTTGGGTGGGGATGGGTCTCACTGTTTGCTGAACACAGAATTTGTTTTTACCCTAGTTCCTTTCGCCTACCTTCTTCTGCCTGGCATCTGAGTCTGAAGCTCCTCTGGTTTCATTTCTTCTTGGTATGAGTTATGTGAGGGGCAGTCACCTGCTGCTTAGGATGGAGTGGGGTTCTGAGAGGTCCTCTCTTCTTATATAGACTTCTTATTTATTTCCTATTCATAGCCCCTCCCCTAATCTCTGTTTTCTGTGTTATTTTGATGTCTTAAAAATCCTATGATTAACCAAAAATACAGGTTTCCTGCACTCTGCTACGTCATTAAACTCCTCCATTCACTTTTATGTACTTTGATTATTACTTCATGTCATAGATTATGGACTTTGTGTTTTTTTGTTCTCCTTACACTGGTTTGGGTGATTTCTGCAAAAATAAAGGGGGGGGGGGGCAGAAAAAAAATAATCTTTTCTCTGCCATCTTAAAAGTGAAAGTCTCTGCACATTAAATTTTGATAAATATTCTCAAATTGCTATCCATAGACTTTGCACCAAGTTATATATAACAATATTAAAAAGGACCCATTCCCCTTATCTTTACCATCTTAATATATTTGATTTAAAATTTCAGTCAAGCTTAAGGAAAAGTAGAGACGGCACATTCTTTATCTCTTGTAAAGGGCACTAAAAACTCACCCACACTAAATTTAGTCATTCAGTAAATACATGTCCTTGCATACAACCATTCCTGGATAAATTACTATAAGCTCCTCTTTGGAAAATTCCTCAAAGGGCTCACCTTTCTGACAGTGTCAGTAGCATCGTATTCACGTGTGTGCGTCTCCATAAGTGGGCTTGTTCATACACAATAAAGGGCCCAGTGAAGTGGAATCTTAAGAACTCTGGATCCTGTGCCATTCTTCCCTAGTTTGCTTTTATAGAATGTCCTCGGAGGAGGCAAGTAGAGGTAACAGAAAGGGGATGGGAGACTTATCCTGCATTATGCTTTCTTCTCAGGTTGCTGACTTCTTAGCTCTTAGATTTACACAGTATGTGTCCTTTAAGCTGTTCAAGGTGCAATATAATCTCTTTGACAGTGAACATTTCATAAACATCACAACATCCCAGCTGTCAGACACCATGCTAAAGGAAAAAAATTTGGCACAGAAACTAATCCAAATCTCTGGGCTGCAGTCACTGAGGGTTGTGGAAAGAGATGCTTAAAAGAGAAAGATCTGATTAGAAAGTTATCTAGCCTCATGTTTGAGAAATGTGAGGGGATCAGACTTTCCATTTAATGACTAGTTTGTCATTGAGGACCCTCGTCTATCTAGGAATACAAAGTACCAAAGACACTAATGGAAGGTGTATAAAGATTTTCCATGTTTCAGCAAACTGAGTATACCCCCAATTGTCCTAGTAATTTGCTAATGTGTGAGAAAACTGCTTCTTTCCCCTTTATTGACATTTCATGTTGACTTTTCTGCCTAATTAATATCTATGACTAGTTTGTGTCTATGACCAGATAGAGGAGGTACTCTCAGTCCAGAGGAGAGGTAAAGGGAGGAAAAAGAGGGTTTCTATTTAGTGTGCAGTTTAGCTACACAAACATCATAGCACTGAATCTTTACTTTTTTTTTTTTATTGAGACCTAACGATTCTATCCTGTCTGCTAAGGATTATTCCCCTCAAGGACTTAAATGGGTCTTTAATGTTCTGGAAAATTTAAAAAAACAATAAGACTTGTTTCATTTAAAGTTGATTTGTTGTTCTGAATCTACTTTAGTGCTCCTTTTATCACCCTCATAAAAACACAGATAGAAATAAACCTCTTTTCTCCTTGACATCAGATGAACAAACACAATCACATGATCTGCCAGACATTTTTAGATGGAGCCTAGATGGGAATATCTGCATTCTGTTTCAGTTTCTCAGCATGATTTTTAGTTTCCCTGGTGAACGTCTAACACCTGTGGGTCTCTGATGCCATACTGTATTCCTACCTTATTTAAGAGACTTCCCGAAATTTCATCAATAAAGTTTTTTTTGTTGTTGTCACTTGACAAGGGAATAACACATTGACAGACTAAGTTCACAATAGCTTCTATCAATCAAGCACTTTGGGAAATCAGAAATGACAATGAAACCCACTGCATTAAATAACCCATGGTGCTGGGAATTAATCAGAAATCTGGTGTTGTTGAAAATAGATGAGTTTTTAATAAATTAGATTTGAGAATTACTTACAAGCTGTGGATTATGGGTCTGTGCGGAGGCGGCTTCCCATTCATTGGGAAATCCACGGGGGGCAACTGCTGCTAAAGTAGACAGGAAAATATGCTTGTTTCTCATATATGTTGTATGTGCCAATTTCTCCTGTCTGGCCCATTCCCACATTGGCCAGGCCAGATCTTTGAAACTCTTACTTATTCTGTATTAACTTTGATATCCAACAAAAATTTGTCCTACCTGGGTTCTTATACTCTTCACTTGCTTTTCCTCTTAGATTTAAATTGCTTGAAGTTTTATAGTAAATTATTTAAATCTGAAGGCACTCAATTTCATAATTAAATCAGTCAATTTAGTTTGTTTGAGAGACATACAATTATTGATGTACAATAGTCAGCAAGATCTGGTCCACCAGACCCTAGAAATCAATTAGATTTCGTTCAAGGCAATACACCAACTATTTACAGAGCACCCACTCTGTGAGATTCTGTGTTGTGTATTAGGAGTATAAAATTGCCAAAGTTCCCTCAAGAATCTTAGAATCTTATAGGGGAAACTGGATCTGAATACAAAGCCAGGTGTTCCAAGTGTTCTGGTGAAGTTACAAATTGCTGCAGAATGGCAGAGGAGGGCCAGGAAATTCTAGACTGAGGAAATGGGGAGACTTCACGGATAAGTGGGTATTTGGAATGCTTACTGGAGAACTAGCTGAAATGCAATGGGTTATTCTCCTCAAGGATAACCGATGGACAATTTGGTGGACAGTCTGAACATTCCAATTGATGGACATTCTAATCAATGGACAATCTGAACAGCACTATGATGGAGCCTTCGCAGTGTAGAATGTGTTTGAAAATTGTCAATCGTTCATTCATCCAGCAAGCATTGAATGCCGACTTCCAATGTCACTGCTGAATCATGTGAAAGGGCAACATTGTGGCAAGGATATGGTATGGGCTAGAGTTAGAAGTATCATGAATTCATTTGAAACGTGTGGTTTTTTAAAATGTTTCCATAAATGGTGTTAGACTGAGACTGTTTTTCTGTTGCTTGATTTTTTTTTTTCATTTAATGTGTCTTGGGGATACTTCAGGGTCTATAAGACTGTTTCATTCTTTTTTCTTTCTGTATCATATGTAGAGATGAATCAGAATTTATTTAACCATTTTCCCACTGAAGAATATTTAGGATAAGGAAAACTATCTTAATCATGTTCTTTCATGAGAAAAAAAAAAAAAAAAAAGATCAGCTCAAATGCCATTTACTATGTTGTAGAACTTTTTTAAAGGAAGCTCTATTAGGGTCAAGATTGATACTATTAATGAATAAGTCAATATTTGTAGAAGACTTTATCAAAGTCAAGTCAGAAGGGATATTGTGATTCCAAACTAGAAAATTGAGAAGAGTTTAATAAAGTTAAAAGTTAAAAGTTAATGAAGATAGGGCTGGGGTTGTGGTTCAGTGGTAGAGCACTCACCTAGCATAGGTGGGGCCCTGGGTTCCGTTCTCAGCACCACATAAAAATAAATAAAAATAAAGGCCCACCAACAACTAAAAAAAAAAAAAAATTTAGAAGTTAGTGAAAATAACAAAACATTGTTTATAGAAGTATGGGCAGGGTTTATGGGATGTTGTCACAAACAGACCAACAAGGACAGGGAGCTGTCAACACCCCTAGGCCAGATGGACAAGTAGGGGGAATGGTTCCTATAACCTAAAGGAAGTTGCTACACAGAAAGAGGCGGCCAAGTCATCATGACCAGGCAAAAGGGGCCTATGACAGTTACACACCTTGATCCCACTATCCTCCAGACCACTTTCTCCCAGATGTGCTTCCCATTGGCCCAGCCATTTAGCAGCCCAAAGGCAAGATGATGCCATCCACAGAGCTCAGCTTCCTGAGGCACAAATCAGGATGGAGGAGGATGGAGAGAGATTCCGAAAGTGTACCTAGACAATCTCTAGGAGAAGGACTGAGTCAGCATTGTCAACATTCTTGTAATTCAAAGATTATACTAAGATGGGGAGTTTTCATTAGAGTTTAGAATGAGTACTTGTCAGGGTAGAATTAATATTTTTGAGAGTCAAAAACAAGACTCTTCAATAGACTTGATCAATACTCCAAAAACAGAACTCTAAACCTCTATCTTTATTTTGACTTGTCTCTTGAGTTTCAGACAGACTTTGATGGCTGAGCATCATTTCTATGTCAAAGTTAATGTCTGATTCATGCCTCTTTCAACCTATCAGTGACTATAACCCCCTTATGCTCCTGCCCCTGAATTTGTCTATTTCTCTTACATCATTGTATCAGCCTTTATTTATTTTTCTTCTTCAGCTAGACTGTTAGGACCTTGAACTCAGGACAAGGATGTGGCTCTTTTTGGAAACTCCCATAATGTCCTGTGAGGAGCCTGTATAACTCCATCTTGGGGAAAAACAGTAACTTTTTTCTCCAGAAGGGAACTATGCCATGAGACTCTCCCTAGTTTGTTTCCAAACCTTTCAAATTTTAGCCATTTCCTCATGATAGCATAAGTTACGGGAGGGAAAGGACCATGTCTGTTTCTCTTTAATGGTGTTTCATATCCTGAGGAAAGCACACTTGGTAGGAGTGCAGTGGCTACTGTTTTTGCTCTCATTGTTGATTGTGTCTACAGAAAACCATGTCTCAACCTGGGCACCTTCAAAACTTACTCTACAAACCTCAATGTAAGAACTAAGTTTGGAACGACCGTATTAAAGATGGATTCCTATTTGTCAGGGTCCTTAGATGGGAAAATTGCTTTTAGTTCAGCCAGCATTTAACTAGTTTTTCAACTGACATGAATATTGCAAAGGAAAGAGAGGCCACTGACAGATCCTAGCCTGGCTTTGTGATTAGACATTAGCAGACCATCAACGTATAGACAGATTGAATCTTTAAGTGCTGCAGGTAGCAAGGAGAGGTACTAAATCGTTAATTTCATTGAAATGGCTGTTAGACAAGACTGAAAAATACATGATTATAACTATCCCTTTGTGGGGTCTTTCCACATTCATTTGGAAGAAGTACAGCAGCTCATAAAAAAACAGCAACTTCCTTGGAAGCCAGAGGGCTTAATGAAGAATTAAGGATTTTGCAACCTTGTAACTGAAATAATAGAGAGAAATTTGAATTATTCTTCCCATATTAATGCATATATTCCTGAGTATTTCTGCCAAAATGACTTTGCTAACCCATGGAGTGAAATACACCTTTGTTTTCACATGGGTGCACTAAACAAAGCTGGGGCTCTACTACAACTACTTTGAAGGGAACAAAAAACATCAGAATGAAAAAGCACTCTCAACGTATGGTTATATCAGCTCTAAATTGTATCACAGCTGCTTCTGGCACCATTAGACGGAACACTGGGTAATTTATAGAAGTCATTTTTAACAATTTGATTGTTGGTATATATCTGCTGAATTGATTGGTTGCGGAGACAGATCTTTATTTTTATAATAGCAATAACATCCTTTGCAGATTACTGCTCCATTTATTCCTGATGCTAACATTACCAACCAGCATCTATCAATTTATATTGGAAAAATATGTTCTTATTTCTTAATTATCTGTTTAATTGTAGGGAGACTAGCATCCCATGATGCCTTGATTTGCCAACACTCGGGAGCTTGCCAGAGACAGTGAGAGTCTCGTATTAGGCTTCTAGAGGACTCCATGCAACCTTGTGATAGTGACAACTTTTGCCCCCATGTGTAAGAAGGTACTCGTGGCCCATGCAAGACCACCAGCACAGCTGAGTCTTCTACCCCTTCTCTTCATTTTCCACACAAACATAGCCTCTGTAAGCTTGTGACTGGCAGCTTCATGGACCTATTTCCCTCCTATTCTAATCTTGCCAGCTCTAGTCATCAAGAATCCTGGTGATGACACCCTCCGTCAGGTCTTCTTGGGCTGCCTGGGTCTTTCTGAAGAGTGATTGACAAGAAGGCAGAATGGCCCAAATTTTCTGACAGCTCTTTGAAATAAATTATAGACCCTATATCTGAGCAATGGATGGGTTCGGTTAGCAAGATGGGAAGTTCTACACATTTAGCCAGTTTCCTCTTTGTCCCAGCCACCAAGTTATATAGTGGTAATAGATATGCATGAGTAGGCAATTGCTATAATTGTCATATTATTCATATTTGACTGTTGTTTTTATTGCTGTAATATATACGTGACATAAAATTACCATTTTAGCCACTCTTAAGCGTACACTTCAGTGACTTTAAATACATTCACATTGTTATGATATCCCATTGTATGTATATACCACATTTTGCTTTTCCATTCATATGTTGATGGATTCTTTGGTTGCTTTGACCTTTAGGCAATTGTGAATAATGTTGTTATGAACTTATGTGTACAAATATCTGTTGAAGTTCCTGCTTTCAGCTCTTTTGATCTTTGCCCTCCCTTTAGAAGAACTGCTCATCCTCTTGACCGTGTGATCCTATCCCAACTTTTACCTGTGACTCAAACTCCCTGTCAAAGCCTTTCCTTGTTATTGCCTAGATTCCACCTCTTCCCTTTAACCCCCTTCACTGCTTCTAACAATTATGCCCTCTTCTTCAGCTCACAGATTCTAATTCATCTCTGAAGCTAGTGTGTGTGTATGTGTGTGTGTGTTTTGCTGGGGATTGAACCCAGGGCCTTGTACTTGCCAGGCAAATGCTCTACTACTGAGCTACACCCCTAATCCACGCTTGCTTTTTATAGATTGCCTAGTGCTAAAGCAGAAAGAGTAACTCAGGTCTAGAAACTTAAAGCAGGATAAACCCACACTTTCTCAATGATATCCATAAACCCAAGTGGGCCCCATTTCCAAACCTTGCTCAGTGAAAATATTGCCTGATTTCTACCCAGTGGCCTACATGAATATATGAGGCTCATCCTTGATTTTGAGACTCTGGCAGAAGACAAAAGTTGAACACATCACTGTGGCCAAAGACCAAGACCAGATCTGTGGCAATGACCTCGGTGGCTTTGAACGTCATTGACCTCCTATTATAAGGAGTGTTATCCAAGGTCAAGTAAAGAAAGTCCTGTCTCCAGCAGGAGAGTTGTTTGCAGGGGCCAGTAACCCTCTCGGGGATGGTCACCATATCTTTTCTAAATCACCTTGCTTTTTGTTCTTCACTCAAGGTCATCATCGCTATTGTAGTTGACTTCCATGTGCAGCATGCTTATATATGAAGCACACAAGAAATTTATTTGCTATTAATCAGAACGATCTTTAAAGCCAGACTGCCAAGTGCAGATTCAGGATCACCTCTTATTAATGGCTTGCACCTCTCGACAGTTTCCTCATCAAAGAGGGAATAATAATTGCATGCATCTAAGACAATTGTAAGAACTGAATGAGATAACCTTTGAAAAATGTTGAGAAGCACAGTTGACAAAGTCAGCGCTTGACGCAGGTTAACTCTTATTATTTCTCCATCTTGAAGATCAGGAAACTAAGCCAGAGCAAGTTAAGAAACTTGCCCAAGGTCACACATGCTAGGTCTGCTGATGCTAAAGTTGTAATATTTCTTAAAAAGTTAATAGATGCCTACTCTGTTGTCCATGAAGGAAATTTTAGTTTTTTATGTATTATGCAAACATGGATCCACCTCAAGATATACTTTATGCTAACAAGCCCACCCCTACTTCAGGTTGCAAAGACTAGATAACAGAGAGTTAAATAAAATTTCTGCTTCTAATTTTTATTGACCTAAGGCAAGTGGGTATCTGAAAGCCTGATTTATTGATAATATCTTCCATGTACAAACACACACAAGGCGTGGAGATTTCTTATCTCAGCCTCTGCTAAATATCTATTCTCGACATTCCCAGTCACGGGAAAGCAGACTATTAATCCTTTTTGTATCTCACCACCCTCATCACCCTCCACAGATTGGTACATGAGAGATAGTGAACGTAGATGGCAATTCACAGAGCCGGAAATGATCTCCACAGGTATTCCTGATGCAGAACGCTGCCTATTCCCCAAGAGGAAGGACCAGGTGAGTCCTATCAACAGAGTAAAACTCTTAAAATATGGACCATTTCAAAATGAACTTAATAGACTCATTTCATTTTCTTGGGTTTTATTCAAATCAAAATCACTCCACACTTTTGAAGTTCCATGACAAGGCTGTGGTTGATATGGATTAGTTATTTATGATTGATATGAAGCATAGTGCTCCTTCAGCTGTGGATGGGCCTCTGGATATAGATGTGAGCTCATGAAAGATGTTTTATGCAATATGGAAATTATGGAATGCATGTGAACTTTCCTTATTGGGAGGTGCTAAGGTTGGTGGGGCACATATCTAGATGTATTACAGAAACTGCATTTTAGAAAAAGAAAGTGCTAGACTAGAAAGTGAAGAGTAAATTTCCTTTTAATAGTTTTTCTGATTCTATAGGATAGAGTGTGCATGTGTGTTATGGAGTAAGATTGGAAAACATTTTCTATAAAGCAAATATTTTAAGTTGTGAGAACATGGGGTCTCTGTCACCTATGCTCAACTCTGCCATTGAGGCAGGAAAACAGTCACAGATAGTATATAAATGAGCTAGCAGGGTGTATGTATGCCAGTAAAACTTTATTTACAAAAATAATTTGAGGGCTGGATTTAGCTTCTAGGCCATAGTTTGTAGACCCTGTACTGACTATTTTACATATATTGTGTCAATTTCTTGGAGCAGAGAACACACATAATTAAACTGAGTTAAATTATATGCACAAGGATAGAGATTTTATTTGTTAATTTAGCCAGAAATGGTAAATAAGGCTGGCCCCAGGCTTCTCCAAGCTAGCATTCAATGCTAAGAGAAGACAAAGACTATCATCAATGTGGTAAGGAAAAGTGTGATTTGTAAACATGAAATTGTCCAGTAAGCCTTCAGGTGAAAATCTTCCCACAGTCCTTCTCAGCACATGAAATAAACACACAGACCCTCAAGCACTTTGGAAAAAACTGAGTTACAAACTTCCACATTGAGATAAATCAAATATAAAGAACTGGGAAATGGAAATTCCATGATAAAAGGACTCTAGTGAGCATATAATACATTTGAATATAGACCTGGAGATTTTTTTTTTTTTTTTTTTTTTTTTTGTTTTTTTGCCGTGCTGGGGCTCCAACCCAGGGCCTTGTGCATGCAAGGCAAGCTCTCTACCTACTGAGCTATCTTCCCAGCCCACACATTTGAATATAGAGTCAAATGTAGAACCAGAACCAGGTTCCAAACCATCATGGAATTATACAAACTTAAATGGAAAGTTATCAATGTGAACAATATAAAGCCCCAATACGACTAACACAAATTGAAAAGGGAAGGGAGATTGGAAGACGAACCATGAGTGCCAGTGTCTAAATAGAAACACGATGACTCTAACCTCCTAATCTTGTTCTTATACTCTTTTTGGTTTTAGAGAGATCTTTTAGAAATTGTTTCTATTGTAGAGAGTTTATTAGAAGTTCAAAAATTCTTCTATTTCACATCTATTAAAATGAAATGAAAATGTTTCTTTTTAAATAGTATCTATCATGTGAACTCATTTAAAAAAAACTGTATTATTTTTCCAGTTTCACATTTGCATTTTTAAAAGATGCTTTTTTTAAAGCAAAGAGTTTTATTGTGCTCTCTTTAATAAAAAAATGACAGGATGGAGGCATTGGGCTATTATAAAATGTTTAATATTTTTACATTTCCATAATTACTTGAATTTATATCATAAGCAAGTCAAAACTTTTACAAAATGGTGAAGTGGTTTTTGTAAGAAAAGAATATAGGGCAGAGTTAATTTTGGTGATGATAAAATGATCAATTATTGCTTTTGTCATTTATTTACTAAAATAACTTTTAAAGAAACCATCATGGATTTGTAAAATCAGAATGCATTGATATAGAAGTAAGCAAAGAGCATGTTCAAGAAAGCAAGAGTGATCAACAATGCCAGTACTAAAAAGAAAAATATGATCAGGACACGTATTAGTAACAGAGAAAGTTGACCTTAATGAAACCGGAATGAGTGTGTATACGGTAAAAATGTTATCGTTTGGTTATGAGATGCTCCCAGACGCTCCTGTGTAACACAGGAATGTTCGGAGGTAAAATGATTAGACTCTGAGAACTGTAACCTATTGGTGGGTTAATCCATTTGGTGAATTAATGATTTGAAGGGTCACTGGGGGGTGGTAACTGTGGGCAGGTGAGGCATGCCTGCAGGAAGTAGGTCCTTGGAGGCTTGTCCTTGGCATTGTATCTTGTGCCCGTGGCTCCACCTTCTCACTCGGCTTCCTGGTCACCATAAGCTAAGTAGCTTTCCTCGACAACACTTCTGTGATGATTTCTGTCTCACCTCAGGCCCACAGCAACGGAGTTGGCAACCATGGAGTAAGACCTCTGAAACAGGGAGCCCAAAATAAACTTTTCCTCCTCTAAGTTGTTCTTATTTAGATAATTTATTCACTGTAATGAAAAGCTTATTAACAGAGTGATGAAGTAGAAATTCTGAATTTAGGTACTCCTTCCAAAATGAGTCATTATTCCTTAAATCACCTTTAAATAAATGCTATTTCCATTATTTTTAAGGAGAAATTGAGGTTTATGACTTAATGAAGGACATATGACTGTAATTACAGAACCAGTATTGAATACAAGCCTGTCTGGTGCCAAGCCTATTCTTTATCATTATACTATGACTTGTGTGAAGTTTTGGTTGGAAGAGAAGTTGGAGGTTGTGCTTAGAGTGGAGAGAAATAGAAGTGAGAAGAATGATTTTGGTGGTGCATTTCTCACCCACAGTCCCCTTTCTAGAGAACATTCTATAGTCACAGGAACAGGCAAAGATAGCTGTGTGTGTACTGCATGAATCTGCCATCCAGGCACTGTAGAATTCAGGCATTAAACCTTTATGTATAATGAAGGTTGGCTTTAGAGCCTCAGGTCATTCATTATTCGTCCTTCATCATCTTAGTTCTCCTGAATGTCTCATGTATATAAATCTATTGGCTAGAAGAGTGATCACAAGATCATAAATAAAAACCCCAAGTAAATCATTAGCATTATTCTGAGCTGAGGTAACAGCTGTTCATCTAGTCTTTACACTTCATAATTACTTGCTTTTGCATTGTTGGCATTGTGGCTCAGTGGTTCATCCCTTGCCTGGCATGTGTGAGGCACTGGGTTCATTCTCAGCACCACATAAAAATAAATAAAATAAAATAAAAGTATTTTGTCCATCTACAACTAAACAAAAATGTGTTTAAAAATCACTTGCTTTTGCTCTCCAATTGAAGATCTCCTCAGGGCATGACCCGTCCCACACTACATTAGAGGCACCATCCTCTTCCTAAAACTTGAAATATTTCATTTTTCAGATTCTCTCTCTTAAGAACTCAGTGGTTGTGGAATTTTCCCATGATGAGACTGATAATTCAGTTGTACTGGATGAACTTTGGCGTCTCAGATGGAGTGTGACACCAGTGTTGTCCCTTGGCACATTTTATGCCCTCAGCCAGAAGTTCCTGTACATTAGATCACATTCTCTGAATAACGAGCATCTAGTGTCCAAGCCAATGTGTGCAACTTGGCCGATGTAGATTTAAATGCTACGATGCATTATAAAGTGCTACATGTCACCCCAGGTTGTATTCGCCTCCATCATGGTTTAGGCTGATGGGATGTAACATAACAGGATGTGGCAAGCTGGGAGATGTATAATGCAACGTTACGTGTCCTGCCTGCAAAGCAGTGTGCTCTCAGTGGGAGCAGCACATCACAACAGAATGCCCTGCTCTCAACCAATCCTGCATCTGTCAGTGGTCTGGAGAGAGCTGGCTCGAGTAGGTAATGGGCTCTCTTAACACCTTAGAAACCACTGCATAGTTCTAGGCTGCATTCTATCAGCAATGGCTTTCAAAAACCCAATTCTATCAGCAATTGCTTTGAAAAAACAAAGCCCATTAGCTTCAACCTAAAGCCACCTCAGGGAGGAGATGAGCCTGGAATTGCATGTCTGTGGTTGGAAATTAGGGATGCTTCAGATCTTGGTATTGGCCTTAACTTTTGAAGGTTCTTGTAAGGGCAGCTTCCTTTATAGCTTCTGCATGTGTTTGCCAGTTTTGTACTACACTCTACACATGATCAAGTTGTTGATGTCAAAGAGCCTATGCAGAGCTATTTTTAGCCTAAAAGTCATCATTTTATGAATTAGAAAAGGGCACCACTTTTTCTACCCAGTGCCTGCAGGTTGCATATTCTGATGAAAGCTACTTGCTATGGAGGGAATCCCAGTTCCTGGACATTTGAAAAGATACCTGACCAATCTCTTCCCAGAAGACTTCCTTGGTCAGACTACTTGTTTCTTGCACGTTGGCATTGCCTCTCGAACATGCCTACCTCCATGCAGGCCCCTCTTCAGAGAAAACTCATGCAGAAAATAAGGGGAGTTTCAAAATTCTCTCTCTAGAATACCCACTCCCTGAGGGCAGGACCAGAGCATGCCAGTGTATGGCTTTAACAATGAAAAGGATGCCTGCTTTCACCAAATAACAGGTACTCAATCATTATAAATAAATAATGTATCAGTGTTTATACATAATTGGCTTTCTTGACTATAAAATAATGGTTATTAAAGAAAAATTGAAAAGTTCTTTAAGTATAAAATAGAAAACTAAAAGTATCTATAACTCTACCACTCAGATATAGTCACTATATTTTCTTCTAATTTTTTGAATAGGCACAAATGTGCCTAAAAAATTCTTTTTAAAAATTTAAACATATATATATATATATATATATATGTGTGTGTGTGTGTGTGTGTGTGTGTGATTTTTATGCCCTTCTTTTTTCTATTTAATTTAATATTGTTAACATTTCCCTGTGAATTGCCTTGGATAAATTACTAGCACAAGAATTACAAGGTCAGAGGGAAATTTATAATCAAATGATACATATGGTCAAATTACAAGGATAATGTCTTGCTTTGAAACCTTAGCAACCTCTCAGGCCAGTGCAGAACAATCCATCATCTTCCGCTGAGAAGGACACAGGAACTAGCCCATGGTGACTGCAGGCCAAGAGTGACACTCCTGTCTTGTTCACCAAGTCATTGAGACAGTAAATATTTCCACTTTCAAGTTTCAGTTTCTATTTCTATGAGATGAACTTGAAATGACCACCTCCAGGATTCCTAAGATCTTGTGGAGGGAGCACAAAACCCCAGAATGGTTTCTAGGCTTCCTTACCTTTGCTCTTCACTCTTCTTTGCCTTCCACAGAAGCAGGTTGTATTAGTTTACTTTCTATTGTTATAACAAATACTTGAAGTTGACTACTTATGAAAGAACGGAAGTTTTATTTGGCTCACAATTTTAGAGACTGAAAATCCAAACAGCATACTTCTAGCTTTGGCAAGGTCCCCCTCAGTTATAACACATGGCAGATGGCACTACAATGACCAGGCATCATTGTACCAGAGAGGAAGCTAAAGAGTGGCCAGATTTGTTCTTTTATAACAACCATCTTTGGAGAGCTAACTCAAGGATCCCACAAGAACTACCTTTATCCAGTCTGAGGACATGCCCTACAGCATAAAGCTCTCCCACTAGACCCTGCCTTTTAAAGGGCCCACCACTTCGACACCATTACCCTAAGGACAAAGCCTCTAATACGTGGACCCTTGGGGAACAAACCATAGTCCTCATGCAGATTCCTTCTACAGGTTGGGAAAGGGTTTACATGTTCCTAACTCATGGGCTTAGGAGCAGAAGTGAGGGATGATGGGGAAAATGCCCCCAGAAGCTTTGTGTTCTGCTCTCTCCTTCTTCAAACTCATCCTAAAGTCCCCAAGAAATTTTTCAGGTGAAGTTGGGATTAAATGTAAACTTTTTCTGTAACCCTGCCCAATGCGGTAGCCATTATCCACAATGTAGTTATTTAAGTTTAAATGAATTCAAATTGAATGCAATTAAAAATTGTTTGTTTCTCAGTCTCACCAGCCACATTTTAAGTGCTCAATAGCACATAGGTCTACATACAACATCGCAAAGATTAAAGAAAGTTCTATGTACAGCGCTACTTGGAATTCTTAGATACAGCACAGCAATGCATAAACCTGGGTTTCTGAAGCCTCTGCCAGAACTTGATCAGGGGAGGAATTTCTGACATCTTGTTTTCTTTTAAATCTCACCGTGAAAGTTTCATTTTATAATGCATATATTTTTATTTTAATTAAAATGATTTTAATAAAGAACATTGATACCATTGACAACCCAGGAAAGTGTTGGATGTGGTTTTTCACGAAGTAGCTGAAGGGACACAGGTTTGAAGTACTGAGGCTCTTGCCATTGATGAGTCTTCCGGCCTCCCCAACCAGTGAGGAAGGCAAGGAATGAATTAGTGCTATTGGAATGAAGTGATTCATAATTAGGCTCTGAGATGATAGATGAGCCAGCTTCTCCCAGAACCTCCACCTGCACCCAGTGAGGCATGTGAAGCTCAGGAAACATTGGAGGTCATTTCAGCATATCTTTGCCATTTTTATCTGTGCTGTGACAACCTGGCTGGCTAAATAGACACAGATTGAATTTGTTAACCAGGAAAGAGAGTCTCTGACCTACTGATCACTGAGATCTCAGCATTCTCTCCTAGGATATTGCTCTCAAGGAGATTTCTCCAAGCCCATTGCTGGCAATTAGTTGTCTTAGGCCAGGAGTTTTCAAAAATCGCTTGAAAAGTTTATTAAAAATGTAATCCACTGAGTTCTGATTCAAACTGCTCTTAAACAAAAGCCCTGAGTAATTATATTATATTGCATGTGACCTCCAATTACTGAACATATACTGTATTTGAGCACTGCAGTGGACATCAGAGATATTTCTAGAATCTTATGCTTAGAAGTGACCTCCCAAGATCTAGAATCCATCCCTAAGCCTTAGGAAGATTCAGTTGTAATCTACAGACTGCTCCCACTTCTGATGGGTTTTTTGTTAATGATTTGACCTGTTTTCTCTAAAGTAGTTTTTTTACATCTAGCAAAGGCTGTATAATGATTTCCAACAAAGGAGATGTCCAGAGTATCGTGTAGAAAAATAACACTGTGGAGGTTCCTCAAAAGACTAGAAATTAAACCACCATATGACCCAGCTATACCATTCCTCAATATTTATCCAAAACAATTAAAACCAGCATACTGTAGTGATACATGCATACCCTTGTTTATAGCAGTGTAGTTCACAACAACCAAGTTTCAGAACCAGACTAGGTGTCCATCAATAGATAAATGGGTAAAGAAAATATGGCATATACATGCAATGGAGTTTCATTCAGTCATAAAGAAGAATGAAATTATGTAATTTTTAGGAAAATGAATGGAACTTGAGAACAGTATGTTAAGTGAAATAAGCTAGACTTCAAAGTCAAGTATTATATATTTTCTCTCCTATGTGGAAACTACAGAGAAAAAAGGAAATAAAAGGGTGTGGGAGGGGGAGGATCTCATGAAATTAGAAGGGAGACTGGTAGAATAAATAAAGGGGACCCAGAGAGGGAGAAGGTACTGGGAAATGTAATTGACCAAATTATGTTATGTACATGTGTGAATATGTCATAATGAATCCTATTATCATTTATAATTATAATGCACCAACAAAATTAATTATAAAAATAAATAAACCCACAAAAAGAAAAATGAAACTTATTTGCAGAATATAGAGGGGAGTTGTGTTGGGATTTATAGCCCCTCTGCAATTCTAAAGTGTAGAATAGATCAAATATCTGTGCTCTCCTGTCTGAAAATCAGAAATCGCCAGGTGCTGTGGCACGTGCTTATAATCTCAGTGGCTTGGGAGGCTGAGGCAGGAGATCACAAGTTCAAAGTCAGCCTCAGCAACTTAGCAAGGCCCTAAAGCAATTTAGCAAGACCCTGTGTCTAAATAAAATATTTTTTAAAAGGGCCGGGGTGTGGCTTAGATGTTCTGCCATTGAGGGTTAGTCCTTTGTGTTCAGGAGAAATGGAAGTGGTTAATTTCTATCCTTGAAAGAAAAAGAAAAGAAAGCATCTCACAATTTTGAAAGACTTTATGAATGTAATATGCAGACTCACAGTCTGGGCTAAATAATTTCTTTCACATTCCTCTTTTTTTTTTTTTAGTTACTTTATTTTTTTTTATTTTTTATTTATTTATTTATTTTTTTTACATTTACATAGGGTAATGATGTTTATTTTATTTTTCCCCTCCCCCCACCCCTCCCACCCCTCTTTTCCCTCTACACAGTCCTTCTTTCCTTCATTCTTGCCGCTGTCCTTAGCCTAACTCTAAACCTAACCCTAAACCTAATGCTAGCCCCTCCCACCCCCCATTATATGTCCTCATCCGCTTATCAGCGAGATCATTCGACCTTTAGTTTTTTGAGATTGGCTTATCTCACTTAGCATGATATTCTCCAATTTCGACCATTTGCCTACAAATGCCATAATTTTATCATTCTTCATTGCGGAGTAATATTCCATTGTATAAATATGCCACAGTTTCTTTATCCATTCATCAACTGAAGGGCATCGAGGTTGGTTCCACAATCTGGCTATGGTGAATTGAGCAGCTATGAACATTGATGTGGCTGTATCTCTGTAGTATGCTGATTTTAAGTCCTTTGGGTATAGGCCAAGGAGTGGGATAGCTGGGTCAAATGGTGTTTCCATTCCAAGCTTTCTGAGGAATCTTCACACTGCTTTCCAGAGTGACTGCACTAATTTGCAACCCCACCAGCAATGTATGAGTGTTCCTTTTTCACCACATCCTCGCCAACACCTATTGTTGCTTGTATTCTTGATAATCGCCATTCTAATTGGGGTGAGATGAAATCTTAGGGTAGTTTTGATTTGCATTCCCTTATTACTAGGATGTTGAACATTTTTTCATATATCTGTTGATTACTTGTACATCTTCTTCTGTGAAGTGTCTGTTCATTTCCTTAGCCCATTTGTTGATTGGATTATTTGTATTCTTGGTGTAGAGTTTTTTGAGTTCTTTATAGATTCTGGAAATTAGCGCTCTATCTGAGGTATGGTTGGCAAAGATATTCTCCCACTCTGTAGGCTCTCTCTTCACATTTCTGATAGTTTCCTTTGCTGAGAGAAAGCTTTTAAGTTTGAATCTATCCCAGTTGTTGATTCTTGCTTTTATTTCTTGTGCTATGGGTGTCCTGTTAAGGAAATCTGATCCTGAGCCAAGAAGTTGAAGATTTGGACCTACTTTTTCTTCTATAAGATGCAGGGTCTCTGGTCTGATTCCAAGGTCCTTGTTCCATTTTGAGTTGAGTTTTGTGTAGGGTGAGAGATAGGGGTTTAATTTCATTCTATTGCATATGGTTTTTCAGTTTTCCCAGCACCATTTGTTGAAGAGGCTATCTTTTCTCCATTGCATATTGTTGGAACCTTTGTCTAGTATGAGAAAATTGTATTTATTTGGGTTTGTGTCCATGTCCTCTATTCTGTACCATTGATCTACCTGTCTATTTTGGTACCAATACCATGCTGTTTTTGTTACTATTGCTTTGTAGTAGAGTTGAAGATCTAGTATTGCAATACCCCCTGCTTCGCTCTTGCTACTGAGGATTGCTTTAGCTATTCTAGGTTTTTATTCTTCCAGATGAATTTCATAATTGCTTGCTCTATTTCTGCAAGGTACATCATTGGGATTTTAATTGGAATTGCATTGAATCTGTATAGCACTTTAGGTAGTATAGCCATTTTGACGATATTAATTCTGCCTATCCAGGAACATGGGAGATCTTTCCATCTTCTGAGGTTTTCTTTAATTTCTTTCTTTAGTGTTCTGTAGTTCTCATTGTAGAGGTCTTTCACCTCTTTTGTGAGATTGATTCCCAAGTATTTTATTTTTTTCGATGCCTATTGTGAATGGGGTAGTTTTCCTAATTTCTCTTTCTGAAGATTCATCACTTATGTATAAAAATGCATTGGATTTATGAGCATTGATCTTGTAACCTGCTACTTTACTGAATTCACTTATGAGTTCTAAAAGTTTTCTGGTGGAATTTCCAGGTTCCTCTAAATATATAATTCATGTCATCAGCGAACAGGGATAGTTTGAGTTCTTCTTTTCCTATTCGTATCCCTTTAATTTCTTTGGTTTGTCTGATTGCTCTGGCTAGAGTCTCAAGGACGATGTTGAATAGAAGCGGTGAAAGAGGGCATCCCTGCCTTGTTCCAGTTTTTAGGGGGAACGCTTTCAGTTTTTCACCATTTAGAATGATATTAGCCATGGGCTTAGCGTAGATTGCCTTTATAATGTTTAGGAATGTTCCCACTACCCCAATTTTGTCTAGTGTTTTGAGCATGAAGGGATGCTGTATTTTATCAAATGCTTTTTCTGCATCTATTGAAATAATCATGTGATTCTTAACTTTAAGTCTGTTGATATGGTGAATGACATTTATTGATTTCCGAATGTTGAAGCAACCTTGCATCCCTGGGATAAAACCCACTTGATCGTGGTGCACTATCTTTTTAATATATATTTGTATGCGATTTGCTAAAATTTTGTTGAGAATTTTTGCATCGATATTCATTAAGGATATTGGTCTGAAATTTTCTTTCCTCGATGTGTCTCTGTCTGGTTTAGGTATCAGGGTGATATTGGCTTCATAGAACGAGTTTGGTAGGGTTCCCTCCTCTTCTATTTCATGGAATAGTTTGAGAAGTATTGGAATGAGCTCTTCTTTAAAGGTTTTGTAGAACTCGGCTGAGAACCCATCTGGTCCTGGACTTTTCTTTGTTGGTAGGCTTTTGATGACCTCTTCTATTTCATTGCTTGAAATTGGTTTATTTAAGTTGTGTATGTCCTCCTCGTTCAGTTTAGGTAGTTCATATGTCTCTAGAAATTTGTTGATGTCTTCGAGGTTTTCTGTTTTGTTGGAGTATAGATTTTCGAAATAGCTTCTAATTATGTTTTGTATTTCAGTCGTGCTGTTGTGATGTTTCCTTGTTCATTCCGAATTTTAGTAATTTGAGTTTTCTCCCTCTTCTCTTCGTTAGTGTGGCTAAGGGTTTATCAATTTTATTTATTTTTCAAAGAACCAACTATTTATTTTGTTAACTTTTCCAATTGTTTCTTTTGTTTCGATTTCGTTGATTTCGGCTCTGATTTTAACTATTTCCTGTCTTCTATTACTTTGGTATTGGTCTGCTCTTCTTTTTCTAGCGCTTTGAGCTGTAGTGTTAAGTCGTTCATTTGTTGATTTCTACTTCTTTTTTTGAATGCACCCCATGAAATAAATCTTCCTCTAAGTACTGCTTTCATAGTGTCCCAGAGATTTTGATATGATGTGTCTTTGTTCTTGTTTACTTCTAAGAATTTTTTATTTCCCTCCTGATGTCTTCTGTTATCCATTCATCATATAATAGTGTATTATTTAGTCTCCAGGTATTGGAGAAGTTTCTGTTTTTATTCTGTAATTTATTTCTAATTTCAATCCATATGATCTGGTAGAGTACAAGGTACTATCTCTATCTTCTTGTATTTGCTAACAGTAGCTTTGTGGCATAAAATATGGTCTATTTTAGAGAAGGATCCATGTGCTGCTGAGAAGAAAGTGTATTCGTTCTTTGTTGGATGGTATATTCTATATATGTCCGTTAAGTCTAAATTGCTGATTGTGTTGTTGAGATCTATAGTTTCTTTATTCAATTTTTGTTTGGACGATGTATCCAGTGGTGAGAGAGGTGTGTTAAAATCGCCTAGTATTATTGTGTTGTGGTCTATTTGAATTCTGGAATTGAGAAGGATTTGTTTGACGTACGTGGATGAGCCAATGTTCGGGGCATAGATATTTATGATTGTTATGTCCTGCTGATTTATGCTTCCCTTAAGCAGCATGTAATGTCCTTCTTTATCCCTTCTGACTAGTTTTGGTTTGAAGTCCACATTATCTGAGATGAGGATGGATACTCCAGCTTTTTTGCTGTGTCCGTGTGCATGGTATGTTTTTCCCCATCCTTCACCTTTAGTCTATGGGTGTCTCTTTCTATGAGGTGAGTCTCTTGCAGGCAGCATATTGTTGGATTTTTCTTTTTAATCCAATCTGCCAGTCTGTGTCTTTTGATTGATGAATTCAGGCCATTAACATTCAGGGTTATTATTGTGATATGATTTGTATTCCCAGTCAATTGACTCATATTTGTTTTTGACATGATTTGGTTTCTCCTTTATTTGGCTATTCCTTTAGGCTAGCGCCTCCTGTTGCTGATTTGCATCGTTGTTTTTCATCTCTTCCTCATGGAATATTTTGCTGAGAATGTTCTGTAATGCTGGCTTTCTTTTTGTAAATTCCTTTAGCTTTTGTTTATCATGGAAGGATCTTATTTCATCGTCAAATTTGAAGGTAAGTTTTGCAGGGTATAAGATTCTTGGTTGGCATCTGTTTTCTTTCAGGGCTTGGTATATGTTGTTCCAGGCCCTTCTAGCTTTTAGGGTCTGGATTGAAAAATCTGCTGATATTCTTATTGGCTTCCCTCTGAATGTAATTTGATTCTTTTCTCTCACGGCCTTTAAAATTCTGTCTTTATTTTGTATGTTAGGTATTTTCATAATAATGTGCCTTGGTGTGGGTCTGTTGTAATTTTGTATGTTTGGAGTTCTATAAGCCTCTTGTACTTGGTTTTCCATTTCATTCTTCAGATTTGGGAAATTTTCTGTTATTATTTCATTGAATAGATTGTTCATTCCTTTGGTTTGTTTCTCTAAGCCTTCCTCAATCCCAATAATTCTTAAATTTGGCCTTTTCATGATATCCCATAATTCTTGTAGATTCTGTTCATGATTTCTTACCATCTTTTCTGTTTGGCCAACTTTGCTTTCAAGATTAATTAATTTGTCTTCAATGTCTGAGGTTCTGTCTTCCAGGTGTTCTATCCTATTAGTTATGCTTTCTATGGAGTTTTTAACTTGGTTTATTGTTTCCTTCATTTCAAGTATTTCAGTTTGTTTTTTTTTTCAGTATCTCTAACTCTTTATTGAAATGATCTCTTGCTTCCCGTATTTGGTCTTTTAACTGTTGATTGGTGCGATCATTTAATGCCTGCATTTTCTCTTTCATCTCCTCCTTCAATGCCTGCATTTGCTCTTTCATCTCCTCATTAGCTTCCCTGATCGTTTTAATTACGTACATTCTGAACTCCCTTTCTGACATTTCTTCTGCTGTGCTGTCATTGGGTTTTATTGATGTAGTATCTAGGTTTGTTTGGGACATTTTCTTCCCTTGTTTTCTCATATTGGTCAGTTGTCAGTGGGACCCTGAGATATTGCAGTTTTCCACTACTGGCTTATAGTGTCCCGGTAGATTTCCAGTGTATCACCTCCCAGCCTTCAGTAGCCTGATGTCTTGGAGGAATCTGATAAAGCAGCTCATCCGAAGAAAACTGCCCCTAGCCCCCTACTGGTTCCACGTTTTGGAACTGGCTCTGTGCGGAAATGCTCTCACTGTGGGCCTGCGCCGTGCAGCTGGCCGTGTGGGAGGAGCCCACTGCCGGAGTGTGGAAGGCTACCTTGGGAAGACTCTAGCTGCCCTGCCCGGCTCCGCTAAGCCACCTCTATCTGGGCCTGCCACCCGGGCCGAGCTTTACCCAGCGGTCAGACTCACCCGTGGCTCTATTTCAGTCCGAGTCTCTCAATGCCTCCCCTTCTTAACTCCAGGGTTCTGGAGCGACTGGGGGTGCAGTCTCCCTCTAGGCCGCCATCTTGGATCGCCCCGTGAAGAGAGCCCGCAGCCGGAGTGGGCAGAGCTGCCTGAAGAGGTGTCTGGCTGCCCTGCCCTAATCCCAGAGGCTGTTTGCGGATTGCGGCTCTCCGCCGGTTCGTTGCCGGAGTACGCTGCGCTGCAGTGGCTCCGGGACTCGGAGCTTGTTCTGGTCGGAAAGGCTCTCACTAGCGGGCCATTTCCATTCCGAGAACCTGGAGAAGCTGGCTGTGTGGGCGGGGCCCACCGCCAGAGTGCGCAGGGCTGCCTGTGGATGACTCTAGCTGCCCTGCCCGGCTCCCATAAGCCACCTCTATCTGGGCCTGCCACCCGGGCCAAGCTTTACCCAGTGGGCAGACTCACCCGTGGCTCTATTTCAGTCCGAGTCTCTCAATGCCTCCCCTTCTTAACTCCAGGGTTCTGGAGCGACTGGGGGTGCAGTCTCCCTCTAGGCCGCCATCTTGGATCGCCACGTTCCTCTTAAGTACTATTTTGTGACTCAAGTCATTCTTGCTAGTTTCTGGAACTTCTTCAGTTTGCCTATACCCATTCTAAGCTTAATATGCTGGACAAAATAAAGTCCTAACCAGTGCTACAGAGTTGCACAGAGGCCATTCAATTTCAACAGGCCCATTTTTATTTTCTGCTCACCTGGGGTCTAAAATCCGTTTTTCTAAAATTTCCACCTCTGATCAGACCCCTCTATTAAGATTCTCTCAGCATTCAACTGTTGCAAATATATCATCTATAGGAATTGGTATTGCAAATATTTGTTTCAATTAATTAGCAATGGCCTTATGATGAAGCCTGACTGCATTTTTCTATTGTAACCATGTGGTAGCTCTAGCCCCAGGGTGATGCACAGCCCAGCAACATTCCTTAACGATCCTCTTAATTACACAGTTGGGGTAACCATTCTGTCTAAAAAATCTGCTTCGTAATTACAAAATCACCAGCCCAGCCAGCCGTGTTGACCCATCAATTGCTTGCATTCCACTGTGTCTAAAATGTGTGCTGTCTTCTCTCCAAATGACAGGGAAGCTTTGGAAACTGGTGAGCCTGGACTGCAGCTGGTCCTGGAATAAAAACATCTCTGCCTCTCTCACCCAGGGCTGCTCCACCACTGGGTTTTTCCCTTTACCTCCAGTCATCTTTTCCTGCACAATAGCCTCAAAACACAGCAGCATTCATCCCTTTTCACAACCATCTGCAAAAAAGCTCATTGCAGGAATTTAGCATAAGCCTGAAAAAGTAATTATGGCCCCTCAGGTTGACTGGCTTGGTTTCTTGGATGCAGAAGCTGTGGTTGAAATTGTCACTTAACTTCTTTTTTACTAACTAGATTTGTATATCAGTTTCAAAACCAATTTTGGGGCACATTGGTCTCCTGCATGGTCCTGGGAATTCTAGGATGCTAGCACCTAGTAGAGTGACTGACCTATAACACAGGCTCAGTAGATCTTTGTGGTGAAGTGTTGGCAAATGAAAATGATGGCAAGTTGTTAATTTTTCTGCCATGTTACATATTTATACTTTGAAGACTCCTGCTGTTTAATTTGTCCTGACAACTATGTGAGGAAATCTTGGGACCCGGGTTACATATGTTCAGCTTGAGTGTTAGTTAATGCATCTCCTTGTCTATTTTGCAGAACTACGATTTGACTGTGTAATGAGAATACCTAGTATTTTGGGTGCCCTCTACCTATTCTTCCCTCTTGTCAAATTTTTGCAACTACAGGTGTCCTTTAATGTCCCCCAGTGCCATAGTGGGTCATAAGGACTGCTGCCCTAGTCACTACCTTTTCTTAAGGAAATTCTGCCTTCTGTAGCAAAGGAGATTGGCTGGGAGCTTTTCTTCATGCTGTGAAATATTGTATTTGAGTTAAAAGGGAAGGCTCAGTGCAATAGCAATCCTCATTCATTGCCGGAGGGAAATGCAAAATGGGACAGTCACTTTGAAAGACAGTTTGGCAGTTTCTTGCAAGGCTAAACATAGATTTTCCATACAACCAGGAATCATACTTCTGGGTATTTACCCAGTTGATTTGAAAACGTATGTTCACACAGAAACCTGCACATCAATGTTTATAACGGCTTTATTCCTAATTGCAAAAAGCTGAAAACAGTCAAGATGTCCTTCAATAGGCAAATGGAAGAATGAGTGGTGGTATGTCTATACTCTGGAATATTATTCAGTGATAAAAAGAAATGAGCCACCACAGTACAGAAACACTTGAAGTTTCTGTAAAGCTCCTAAGTGAAAAAACAAAGCAGTTTAAAAGGTTGCAGTTTATATGATTCCAACCGTATGACATTCTGGAAAGGACAAAACTACAGAGCCAGTAAAATGATCAGAGGTTTCCAAGGGTCCGGGAGAGGAGAGAGGGATGAACAGCGAAGCATAAGGGACTTTTAAGGCAGTAAAATTATTTCGTGTGGCACCATAAAGACACATGACATTGTGCTTTGTCACAACTCATCGAACTTTATAGCACAAAGAGTGAAACTTAATGTATGTAAATCTTAAAAATCATTTAGAAAGCTTAGGGATCCCAGGAAGAAGGACCCACTGTGGCAGAAGCCAATTGTATGACCAATGTTTGAGACAATGTCACTGAAGGGGACAGTAGAAAATGTGCCAACCCAAGTCACTCTGGAAATTAGGGGAATCTGCAAGACAGAAGGAACTGAACCAAAGCACTGTATTCTAAATGATAAAGCACTGTATCTATGTAATTGGTAAGTTGTTAATCACGGGGGAAGGAAGGAACAATTCTGATACTGCTGTACACACATCCACTGAAAGTGTTCGTGGGAGCCAACTTTATCTCTAGCGGAAAGGAAAGTTACAGATCAATTCTGAGAGAAACCTAGAATGATTCATATGGTAAACAATTAGAGTTGAAGACAGCAGTACGAACTCCTGTTTAACCAAGTATAGACACAAATGATTACATATAGAAATATGTATAGATATAGGTTATGGTCCACAAATACAATTTTTTTTTGTCTTGTCAGCTAAGAAGGTCTAAAAGAAGCACCACCCCGGTAAAAACAAGCACATATAGTGTCCAGATCTTGGTTTCTAAAATTTTTTTTTTCCCAATAAAAGGAACTAGGGATCCTTATAAAAATGACAGATTCCAGGACCAGGGCAAGAAATACACTAGATAAGCTTGGAACCTGCAGTAAGAAAATGAAAACAAATAAACAAAACAAAACAACAACAACAAACAGGAAAACACATTGATAGGGGAATATCAGAGGAACACAGGAGCCCAATGAAAAAGCTCCCAGTGGTTCAAACTGGAACAATTTGGGCTAAAAGATATATAAAGTAGTATCTGTTTATAAACTGAAATGTAAAGTAAATATCCAGGAGTTCATACTGATCAATAAATGATTGAATAAGTTAATGAATAGGAAAGAAGAGAAACTGTAGATACATCCCTTATAAACATACATCCCTTCTCCTGCACATCGTGACTTCCTACTATATTGGAAGTGATGGGGAGGAACTTCACAGTACAAAGCCTGAAAAATAGGACCTCAGTCATGTGATCAATGGTCATAAGTGATGTTGATAGTATGAAACTTTGATATGATAGGATGAAAACAGTATTTTACCTCTGTGGCTTGCCTCCCAATAACTCATGACCCTGGTTTTCCTAAGAAAAGCATCAGACATTTTCCAATAAAGGTCTTTCCATAAAAGACCTGAACAATACTGTTCTGAAAGGACATTGAAACAAGAAAAGTCTGAGAAACTGCTTGAGCTAAAATGAGTATAAAGACATGTGCTTGGATATAAGGAGGTATCCTGAATGAGATTTAGAAACAGAAGAAAAAAATGAGAAAAAGTAAGAACAGCTGAGAAAGCTACGGATATTTGTTACCAGTAGTATATCAATGTGGGTTCATTAATCCTAAAAAATAGTCCATACTAATGTAAGACATTAATAATAGGAAAATTGTGTGCAAGTTATGTGGGAAGCCTCTGTATTGTTTTTGAAAATTTTCTAAGGGTCTAAAACTTTTCTAAAAATAATCAATTAGGGGCTGGGGCTGGGGCTCAGTGGTAGAGGGCTTGCCTAGCACGTGTGAGGCACTGGGTTGGATTCTCAGCACCACACTTAAATAAATGAATAAAGTAAAGGTCTATCAACATCTAAAAAATATTTTTTAGATTCACCCTCTCGATGCCTTGGAAGTTAAGCCACTATGGATGGCACCCACTAGGCTTCCTTGTCCCCTAACTTCTTGTCAGGTTCTACAAGTGAAAGGCCCTGGCAGGAAATCAGAAAGTGGGAGGAAAAGTGTTTGGGGTGTTTAGTCTCTAGTGCCCCTGAGGCTTGGCTGTTGGCTGGTCACAGCTGTTGTGTTATCTAAGGCCAGAGCTCCCTCCGGGAGGCTGCTGCTAGCGCTCAACCAAGGTTTTCCTGAGTGCTCCCTGCTCTTGCTCCCTTGGGCCTAGGCTTGTGACTGTTGCTGCCCTTGTTAGTTTTTAATTTAATTTTATTTATTTATTGTGGTACTGGGGATCGAACCCAGGGTTGCTGTACCACTGGACTACATCCCCAGCCCTTTTAAAATATTTTATATTTTATTTTATTTTGAGTCCAACTAAGTTGCTGATGCTGGCCTTAAACTTGCAATCCTCCTGCCTCAGCCTCCTGAGGATTGCAGGTATGTACCACATGGTGCCACTGGCTGCTCGGGATGTTGTACCGTCACTTACTGGATTCTTTTACTCCTTGCCATCCCTTTGTAATAGCCCCTTCATTAAACTCACCCCGATTTCTCCACTTGGTGGGACCGTGTGTTTCCTGCTCTGTTTCTATTGATAGGACCTCAGGGCCCTGAGGACCACCAATACTTCTTCTTGTGCTTGCTCTGCTCCCTCAAAGCTAGCACCCCCACCAGCCTATAGCACCAGGATCTCCAAGGAAAACAAAAACCCCTTTCTTCCCGCTGATACTCTGGAAGCCCATCCTAACGGCTTCAGGGTCTGCAAACCAGGTACAAGCAGGAGAATGAGAAAGGTCCTGAATCTCCCAGCATAAACTAATGGTGAAAAGCATTCTCCCTTACAGTCTTCATTTGAAAAATGGGGATATTGCCACAGGCCTAAGAATTGCTAGTCATTAGTAAACCTAAAGAAATATGCAATAATGTCATTTTTATAATCCCTTCTCTTCATTATAAAAGTAATATAACTCCTACATTGTTAAATAGTTTACAATAAGCATGTATTCATGTATTACTTTTGTAATTAAAAGACTATAAAAAGATAAAAATTAAAGTAATATATGCTTATTATTGAAACTTTGAAAAATATTTTAGAAGTTTAAGGGAGGAAATAAAAATGACCCACAATTCAGGAACAACAAAACCGCATGCCAAAAGAACTTCAGATACTAGCGCCATCACTTTTCAGCCATAACCATGCAGCAGTCCCTCAGCTCCACTGAGCCTCATTTGTCACAGCTTTGAAGAAGGGACACCAATAACCTTCTTGTATTGTTGCAAGAGTGAGCACACTCTTTTGCACGCAGCCTCCTGCTGAGAATATGTGAATGAAAACAGATCGGGGTGTGAATCTCTGCCTTATCAGTGATAAGCTGTTTGAGCCTGGGGAAGTTAGAAAACTTCTCCAAGTCAATACAGCAGGGATAAAAAATGATAACTATTTCCTTCATTGATTAAGCAGGACAATCGATGAAGATTGATCTCAGGGCAGTGAACAGCTCATGGTGAGCACGTACATGGCAGCCATTGCCTTCATCCTTATTATCATTATCTTATCAATGACAGTCATCTTTAGCGGGAAGGAGAGCCATGCCAAAGTGGCCCACCAGATCTGATCTTCCAGTGGGGTATTTATATATTCCATGAATGCTGTGGTTTGGATCTAGAATGTCCTCCAAACCTTGTGAGTTCAGAAATTGGGCTTTGGGGAAGTAATTGGCTCATGAGGGCCCTGACTTACCTCATCAGTGGATTAATCCATTGATGGCTGAATGGACCACTGGGAGGCTGAACCTGTTGGAGGAGTAGGTCACTGGAAGAATGTCTTGGAAGGGTTTATCTTCTCCCTGGCCCCTTCCTTTCTCCCTCTCTGCTCTCAGCTTTCCTATATCATTCACTTCCACTATTATGTTTTGTCAGACCCAAAACAATGGAGCCAGCTGACCTTGGGCTGGAAACTCTGAAACCACGAGCCAAAATAAATCTTTCCTCCTTTAAGTTGTTCTTTTCAGGTATTTCAGTCAGAGGGATGAAAAGCTGACTAACACAGTGAGACCCAGGCCAAACTGGGTCCATTCACTGTCCCCAAAGTTGTCCCTCAGAGAAGTATTCATTTTGTTCAAGCCTGTCAAAATGCAGTAGAGTAACAGAGGCGCTTCTTTTTTGCAGGGCTTCTAGAAGATCTGCTCCAGAAGGGCAGAGGGGCCAATGCACTCCCAGACTGATAGAGCCTGTAAGAACAAGCAGAGGTATTAGCCTTACATTGGAAAAAAGCAAAACCCAATTTGGCGCAACTGAGGGGAAGGAAAGAAAAGACAAAGGAGGGATCTTAGAAGAGACTGTCTTCTCTCATTTCTCACAGCAGTGGGGGAAGTTTTGCTAGTTTTTAATTTTATTTATGTTTGCTTACTTGCTTAAAAAAACTCATATATTGTTTTCTATGAGCCAAGCACTGTTCTAAGCACTTTACAAATAATAAATTTGTTACAAACAGATAATTTTGTAAGTATGATCCTTTGGTTATGTGTAGTCCCAGGAGTCTCAGGCCTTTTTCAAATCAATAGGTACATCTGTTCTCTGTTTCTTTCCTCTGTCTTTTTGGGGAGTCAGTGAAACTATGTTTGTGCTCCCAATGCATACCACTCATTTTTATATTTTTTATTTACTTTTAAAATTAATTAATTGATTTTTTTATTCTTAGTAAGTACACATCAATTTCATTTGAAAACAGGAAAAATGTGAACATTTCAGAGTAATCTTAGTAAAGTAATATGTGGTATTAAATTTTTTTTCATTATCTTTTTTTGACAGTGATAAATATTTAAAAAAATTTTTTTCATACATGTATATAGGGTAATAATGTCTGTCTCATTCTACCATTCTTCCCATCCCCACCCCTCCCCTTACTCCCCTCTGCATAATCCAAAGTTCCTTTATTCTTCCCTACCCACCCCACACTATGGATCAGCATCCATTTATCAGAGAAAACATTTGGCCTTTGGTTTCTTGGGGATTGGCTTATTTCATCTAGCATGATATTCTCCAGTTCCATCCATTTACCCACAAATGCCATAATTTCATTCTTCTTTAAGGCTGAGTAATATTTCATTGGGTATATGTACCACGTTTCGTTTATCCATTCATCTGTTGAAGGGCATCTAGGTTGGTTCCATAGTTTAGCTATTGTGAATTGAGCTGCTACAAATATTGATGTGACTGCATCACTGTGGTATGCTGATTTTAAATCCTTTGGGCATACCACTCATTTTTAAATGCTGGGAAAGTCTACTGAGAATCTGTTAGGTTGAGGCATATGCACACATTGGCCTTCTGGAGCTTATATTCTAATAGAAAGAGATGATGAACAATTAGTTGTCATTATTCTATGGTATAAGAGTCAGCATGCATAAGTTCATCAGGTACTTATTTGAGAATAAGTTTTGATGAAGAGAAGGTGGCAAAAACCCAAGGGCCTGGTTTTAGGAGTGAGGGGCATATGGAGACACTACATTAGAGGAAGACTCAAATGGGGCCCTTGGGAGCCTGGATGATTGCCTGGTGTCAGCTCAGGGTCCCTTCCTGAAACTGCTGGAACTGTGGCATCTCTGGGTCAGCAGTCTCTTTCCAAGCTCACCATGCTTCTCTGGGAGCCCTTGGATGTGGCATGTGCCCACACAGTCACAGAGCTCTCTGCAAGAATCAGGACGATGTTGAGCCCAGAGGCCACGCCGACTCAGAACTTTCCTTTCTCTTTATCTCTGTGGGACTGTTTCAGCAAGCCAGAGGGGGTCTGAGATGATAAATTTTCTTAGGAAAATATATTAAAGTTCAATTTGTTAAATCCGTTTCTTGATCTTATCAACAGTGGGCAGTTGTTCTAGCAGCAGAACCAGGAGGTGATAAATCCTTCAGGCTGAGTCCACAGATGGTTATCCTAACAGTGTGGATGAAATCAATGGGAAAGTCATCTAAGGGAATGTACTTGGGGTTTATATAATACAGGCTGGTAATATTGCTTGATCAGATTGTAATCATTATTTCCGTTTAGTGTGTATGTGTGTCATTTCAATAACAAAGCTTTCAACATGGGTGGAATTTTCCTCTTCTCTTGGCAAGAGCAGCAGAAGCACCTCTTACCTATGCTCCTGTTCTCAACACCCAAATTCCAATGCTTGCTGGGCCAAAGTATTTCCTGGAAATTTCTGGAAATGAGGCTGGAAAAGGAGGTTTTGTGCTGCTGGCTTCCATGAGCCCATTTGATCTAAGTGCTTCTCAGAGAGACTTTGGTTCTGAGGAGAACTCCCCAGCAGACTGAGAAGCATTAAGCTGGGGAAACTCTGTCTTTTAGGACATTTCATGGGGAAATGGGACATGAGGTTAAGCAAGTGAGTGCTCTGTAGGAAGCAGTCAAGGGCTAGCATTTGCCCCACTTGTTCAGCCACCAAGAAAGTGCTGAGTATACCCCATGCACTGGACTGAGCCCAACAGAGAAAGGAGGCTCCTTGAAGAAGATATTTTTCTCTCCAGGAGCTCAAGAATTTGGGCAGGGTGGGCCACCGTGCTCCTGCTTATTTTTGTACAGCTGGAGGATCAATGCTCTTTACAATTTTTTCATGTTGGGGGAGGGGAGTATTTCATGACATTCAAGTGATACAAACTGCAGGTTTCAGCATCCATCTGTGAAGTTTTAATGGAATGCAACCTTGCTCCTGCGTTAATATGCCATCGATGGTTGCTTTCGCCCTCTAATAGCACAGTTGAGTGGTTGCAGCAGAGACTGTACAGGCTGCAAAGCTTTCATATTTATTATCTGGCCCTGTAGAGAAAAAGCTTGCAGCTATGGTCTAGGGGCACAGAAAATAGGAAGGTACTTTGAAGTGCTGGATAGTAGTAAGTGCAGCCATGGCTCCCTGCATGTAGGACTCCAGACAGAAAGATATTGAGTCGCTCATTAGCAAATGTCATTGCTCTTACAAACAGGGCTGACTAAGCCATGAGGGAGTCTTTGCAAGAAAGAGGAGGCAGGACTGGCTGGTAGTGGTTAATAACACAATGCATAAGACATCACACCAGTGAGGGAGGCGGGGAAGTGAATGAGAGGGACGGGCTTCCGTTTGGGTTCCTTTGAAAGCAAAGCCTGAGACAAGAACTTGAGGATAGGGAGTGTATTTGGAAGGTGAACTCAGGAACCAGGAGGGCGAGGGTAGAGAGACAAGAACAGGGAGGGAGAAAAACAGATAATGGCAACGTTGATTGCAGTGGGCGGCCATGCCTTGGTCCTTTTGGAGACACTCAGAGGAACCATATGGAACAAACCTCAGAATTACTCCCCTCCCCCATGGGAGAGGTGAGCTGAGTGTTTACTACCTGACCATTCACACACTGGCCAAACACTCATTGCCCCCTCTGCACTTAAAGTTGCACCTTTAGGTGGCTGCTGAGCACCTTCTGGGGCTTCAGACAAAGCCCTGAGTCAACTAGGCAGAAGAGATGTGAAGCCCACAGCAGAATGGGACAGTATGAATGGCGCTGTCCACCACTGCTGTGCTGAAATCAAGTGAACCGAGGACATGTGGCAGGAGCATCGTGGCCATCTGCCAAGCAGCTGAGTAGGAGCAGGATTCAACTTTGGCCCCAGGCAGAGGTGCATTCTGCTGGGTCACCACCTCCTGCTGCTGGCTGCTCAGATCCCCAGGCTGGGGGATCCTGTGGCCTGGAAAGAATACAGTGCTGGGAATTGGAAGGCCTTGATTCCATCTGGGCTTACCCTGTCTTGGCCTCTGACTGACCCTAGGAAGCCATCCATTAACTCTGACTAGAAAAATTTACTGCCCTCTCTGATTCATACATTTGTGGTAAGGATTAAATGTTTTAAGCTTTATGAAAGAAGAGTGTCACATATGATAGTATTATTATTACTTCTGTTGGCCACCTGCCCCTTCTCATTTCTTCTAACAGAAGACTTTTCAGAGAGTGATAGTCCTCCATCAGCAGCTGGCAAAGAGCCCCATTCTGTGTTCACTTAGTGGCTCTTGGCAGGGGAAGTTTGCCTCTGTGTGTTCAGTGGGTTTGACTTTGGGATGCATCTGTGAAAAACTGTAGGAAGGTTGCTATTTTGGACAAAAGCACATAAACTTTGAACCAGGATTGTTCTTTGAAAATTGAAAAAAAAAAAAAAGAAGAAGAAGAGTGGGATCTTGCTGAACCCAATGCCTCTCTGTTTTGAAGAAGGAGGAGAGGAGAAGAAGGAGGAGGGGAAGGAGGAGGAAGAGAAGAAGAAGAAGAAGAAGAAGAAGGAAGAGAGAAAGAAAAAAGAAAAAGAAAAAAGGAATATGCTGGTGTGGCAGATGGTTTATAGGCAACTCACTTTCCTGGGGACCTTGGCAAAGTCACGCTTCATACTTCCAAGCAGTTGATCGTTGATTGTGTTGGCTACTTGTTCACTATCTAGGGAGAAAAAAATACCCTATAGCTTTTAAATATATGCCAGATATCTCTCCATGATAGAAGGTAGTTTTCATCAAAGGGATAAATAAATAAAGAAAGGGAGAAAGAAAAGGAGAGGGAGGTAGGAAGTGGGAGGAGACAGAGAGAGCAGTGAGCCATCACAGGACACCACCCCTATCCTGGGCTGCCAAAGATAAGGCAGGTGAAGAGAGAAATTATGGCAATAGTGGATCTTCGACATCTCGATTTCACTGCTCATCACTTTCTTGGTTCGATCTAGGTAAAAATGTTGTGAAAACATCTATTTTGTTCAAAGCCATTTTTGCAACTGTGGAGAGAAGCATTGGGTTTAACCAATTCCATTTTAGAGATGTGGGAAGTGAGTACCTAGCATTTTCTGGCAAGGACCCAGAGTGAGAATCCAGAGATGTCTATTTCTTGGGTCAGTATGAACTTCAAACAATCTGGTTTCTGCTCTTTCTTTGCCAGTTCATCTCTCCACCTCCAAAGGCATTTCATTCTTTGAAAAAATTAGGAGCATTCTTGCTGAGGTTCTGCCATTTGGAGAAAGAACTTTTTTAAAAAAGTAAAACTCTTTGATGTGGGCATTAATCCCTTAAGTTTCCTTCTTGTTTTAAACACTGGAGAGCAGAGACACTCACTATTCTTAGAGAAAAGCATAGATCAAAGGCAAGAGTGAAAGCCACAGGTATGGATCTGCCATCATTGCTGTATTTGGAATTTGCAACTGGCGACATGCCTCATGTCAACTGCTTCATCTTCCTTCATGCTGCCAAGTGGACAATCTAACAAGTATGTTTCCTCCAATCACAGAAGCCAGCTTGATATCAGTATTTTTTTTTTATAATAAAGGCCCTAAGACAGAAAAATGGCATATGACTTTTCTTTGACTCTTACCAAAGTCTACAAGATTCAGAATTTGGAGAAATAACTCTGATGTCCTCCTTTCATTTACTTACTAATTGATAGACCCAGATGTCTGGTCCTGGGCAAAGATGATACAAATATATTTCAGACACTCTCAAGTCCATCCTTCTTTTCCCTCCAGAAAGACCCTTGTTTTCCCTCTGTCTAACTTACACTATTTTTGCCTTTATTTAATTAATGAGTTAACTTATTTTTAAGTGGTGCTGAGGATTGAACTCAGGGCCTTCCAGTGCTAGGCAAGCACTCTGCCACTGAGCTACAACCCCAGTCCCTAACATATATATTTTGTTTTTGTTGTTGTTCAGGGCCAATGTACAGCCCCATCCTTGTTGAGAAATTTCAAACATATCAGGAAACCAGAGCTTACAAGAACCTTAACACAGTGGTAACATCCATGAAGGTGCTTCTGCCTTCCCTCTCTCCTAGAACTTAGAATCTTGGCTGCATGGGTTATATATAACTTGAGTTCTAGCTGCCAAACTAACTTGACTTAGAAACAGAACAAAATCATATCAGTTGAAACCTATAATAAATGCAAATAACTTATAATACATAGGGAAAAAGAGGGTTCACTGGACCTCACATAATCAAGCTTGTCAGAGAGAAGCATTGCCTCCAGTTTTCTACCCTCCCTGTTTCAGGTTTTTTACCCTCTTCAAGAGGATTCTCAGATGACTCTGGAATTGGTCTAGAGAAGAATTTACCAGACCCAAGAAGAACAGAGAAGAAACAAATTGGATTGGGAAGGCCTCGAGTTTCAAGGTACATGTGATAATCTCTTCTACCAAACTTGGGCTCTTTTGAGCAATCAGCAAATGACTCTTACAGGTAAGACTTACCTTCTTGACCCCCAATTCCTTATTTTTAAGTCTAATCCCTGGAATATGAGACTTGTACAGGTTGAGTTCTCCAGGAAGCAGAAATTTTACTAGGGAGTTCTCTTGGGATTGACATATATGAAAGGGAAGAAATTTCTGGAAGCAGATTTGGGCAAAGGGAGATGTTAATCCATAATGCAGGCTCAGTTATGTTTTGGAATTACCTTATGAGCAGCTGTGAAGATGTGATTACCTTCGGATCTGTCCCAGTTGGGGCAAGAAGGCCTGACTTTTAAACTCCCTGTCAATCAATCATTTAATGCAGACCTCCCTGGAAAGGGAGCATGACTTTGGGCAAGGTGGCTCTCTGTAGCAAGTGCCAAAGGGGGCTGGAAAGCTGCCAACAACTCCCAGCAATTTCTTCTTGTTGAAGGTGATCTGAGTGGTACATCACAGCATCTATCAGAGGGATATAAACATGCACCATGATGATTCCAGTAAAAGAATATAAATAAGATGAGGAAGGAAAACCCAGCAGTCCCAGATTTCCTAGTGCCTCCAGCCCCTTCAGACAATCCTTTGACAGAAACATTGTCACATGAATTCAACAGGCTATGCAAGATGCAAGATAGAAGCTGAGAGATGGAAGCTCAACTCTTGGTGGCTGCACAGTCTTGTCTAATGCAAAGGGAATGTCAACTTGCAGCAGTGGGCCAGAGAGAGGGTTTCAAATGCTGGTTCTACAAGGGAAGGACATAACTCAGAGTAAGATGTTCTTATTGTTGCTAAGGAGCCCTGCTTGCAGAGTTCCAGTTGGCTTAACACCAAGTAGCTCTGGAATCTGATAAGCAGCCAAGGGCAAATATGCAAGTTTTCCAATTATGTTATGAGAGCCAAGTTATGCTGGAGCATTGCTCTCCCAGTTATTCTTATTAAGATCAGGATGACTCAATGTTCTTGACCTAGTGCATCTGAAAGCCTTCTATTCACAGCAACTGGAGTCTGGACACCAGTACAAAGCAATAGATGCTCATGAAATGGTGCTTAGAAATGAGAGACAGATCTACAGAGAGAAATTCTGATCATTTTTAAGTATGGATATCCTTCTCCAGTTCTTTACTCCAGTTTTGAAGCTTGATCTCGGAGACCTGAGGACTGGAAACTCTGGTGCTACCGACTTCCAGGTAGAATGGATTTAATGGTTGAACAAGGTCCAACTTAAGTCAGGTGTGAAGAACTGATCTGCTATTTTCAGTGATGATAATTTGAGCCATGAACAATTAGAGCTGGGTGCACTGTTGTAACTAAGTCTAGTAACAGGTCTAATCTGTTTAGATTATCTTGATTTTAGGAGATTAGTTCCTTTAACATATCCCTGTTTGTAATCTTCCCATTAGTTCCTTCAACAGACATTTTCGTGGACCTACTCTGGATGAGGCATTGCATTAGAAATTGCAGTTATAAAAGGCTAATGGATGAACTTTTCCCTTGGGGAAATCACAGTGGGCTTTATTGGGTTATTTCCTAGAATCACTATGTCAACCACAGTGTTGAATTGGGCAAATTTAAGTCTGAATAGAAAGGATATTCATGGACTAGTTTCAATCCCAAATGACCTTGACTACTTGATGTGAACTCTAGGGTTTCTGCTAGGGCAAGAGCCCTGCCCTGAACTTCACACATTTGACAAGGGCCTCAATATCATCTCTGACACTTATGAAAATTCTCTTACTTAGAGTTGGACTCTGACAAGATGAACTTCTTGAACCGCGATAGTGCCATCTTTCCATCTTGAAGTATTTCAACATCATAGATACTTCTGACATGCTTCATGCAATGGACCGGACTCCCACATACTTATGCCACTGTGACCTAAGGTCAAATTTCTTATAGACCTTTGGACTTCCTTCCTTCTTTCCTTCCTTCCTTCTATTCATTCATCCATAGTGTCTCATTAGGACAGACCACTGCTACACTTCCTTGAGGACTATCTAGATAGCCATATTAATACTTAATAGAGTCCCAGCTCTACTTATTGATTGCATTCCCCCTTCCATCTTCGCCAGAAGCTGATATCCCAGCATGACCTTAGGACAATCACCAATTATGATGACCTGTCCAGATGAGGCCTCTACTTGAGGTTTTCTGTACCATGTCCCTGTCCTTGGGCTCCCATCATGGATCCCTGTGCATGACTAGGGAAGATGGCAGTCTGAATGTTGCTGCTGATGGCCACTGGTTGGGATAATCATGTCAAACTCATATGGAAGGTTCAATTGAGTCCTGATGAGCAACCTCGAGGGCTTCCTTTTACTCTATCCTTCAGACCATAATTTAGATCTGCTTTCACATAGGAGTTAAACTAGGGTCTTAGGGGGTGGCAGACATGGGTTTTAATGCTATCTCTGCTTTCTTTTATGATATTGCACATTATTACTTAACTCTCTGAGCATCAATTTTTTTCAATTATTTTAGATGTTGATGGACGTTTATTTTATTCATTTATATGTGGTACTGAGAATCGAACCCAGTGCCTCACACATGCTAGGTAAGTGCTCTACCACTGAGTCACAACTCTAGCCCCTCTGAGCATCAATTTTAGTAACTCTAAAATAGCAATATACTCCCCTCACCCAGAGAATTGTCAGAGTAGTTAAATGAGATGGCACATCAAAGCTTGGGCTTAGTGTCCACTAGGAGCTCAAAATATGGCGACTATTATAATTTTTAACTATGGTGGCTTCATCTTATTGAAATCTTAAAAAGACTCAATCCTAGATTTGCAGTGCTGGTCTTGAGGCACAATTTGAATGTCCTAGGGGAGCACAGGTGAGATGAAGGGCGACTTGGGGGAGAGACCTGGGGACCCAGCTAGAACCTGTCATGGGGCGATATGAGCTTCTTCTTTTCTTTTTAATTGTCCTTTCTAGGGTCTCTCTCTTTCTCCTTTTCATTATGGATACTTTCAAATATACAGAAAAACAGAGGGATACACAATCAGCTTCCTGCGTAGCCATCACCCAGCGCAAGCGATGATCAGTCCTTTGTCAACCACGTGAGTCTTGCTCACAATGCCTGAATTTCTGCCATATGTGGAAAGAATCACCACTGTTTATTCTCCTGGCTCCAGATGTGAGACCCTGCAGTGCCCCACAAACCTTCCCAAGAAAGCTTTGCCATGTGTCTCGTCATCTCAAGTACAAGAGATTTCTGACAATGTTGAACATTTCCCATCAGGCATCCCCACCCCCAAACTTGCTCATCAATCCAAGACATAACCATATCCCACTTCTCTTTCCCCCCACCTCCTGTCACATTATGTAGTAAGAAGCAATTTGAGATTAAAATGACAAATTAACTGTTAACTGCTAAATATTTAATGTCAAGAAAAAGCTGTTTAAAACCCATAAAAATTCAGGCAATAAATCTAAATAGTATAGTGGGGAACTGTAATATTAACTTAGATTTGCAGTACCTTAATATTGTCTTATATCAGGCGTTTGCCAATTGGAGAATACACAGCACATTTACTGCATAAATTTATGAACATGTTCTAGTAACCCCATCCATTTTCTCTGTATTGTTTTCACTTGGCATTTATAGTAACTTCAGTTTGTCACTGCTCAAGGGTAAGTGTTTTTAAAGTTTTTTCTTCCAGCTTTGGCCCTTGTTTAGTGGAGTGCACTCATGGCCAGCTCAATTTTCTTCCATGTCCTTGAAAAAAAATCAGGTTATTATTATTATTTTTTAAAATTTAGGTGATAGAATCTAAGAAGGACTGGAGAGGAGTTAGAGTCCAGGGATGGGAAACCCTCTCTCCCACCTCTGCCAATAATTCACTCTCAGAATCCAAGTTGCTTCTTTTAATTCTACTGAGATTGCTGTGAGGTAATCGTACTTCCCACAAACCAATTCCCCAGAGAGATAGAGGGAGTTAATGAAGCAATAATGAGGTGAAGACATCTATGAGTTACAGAATGTCCCTTGGATTAAAGTGGTAATAAATGAATGTGGATCAAACAAGAGCTTCCAGGTCGTTGCTCGTGTTGTCTTCACTTCCTGAAATGCGTGATCCCCTTCTTCTTTGTAGATAGCCATGGGGATGCCACACAGCTACACAGCTGCGCCCTGCACAGCCCCTGGGATCCATTCCCACAGACTCCAACACGGCTGGCTCTCCAGACCCTCACACTCCACCTACGAGAGGCCTTCCCAGATCCCTCAGTCCCCAGGTCTTTCTCCCTTCAGGGGACACTCAAAGATGCTACCAGAGGTGCCTCAACACCAATCACCTGAAAAGACCCTCCAAAAGCACTCTCATCAGGGAAAACTGAAGACCCTAAATGAGCTTCCAAGAGTGAACCAAGAAGGGGGTTTTAACCCCACAAGTAAAACCCAGCCCCCTGGGTGATATTGAACTGCTTGCAGAAAAACCACATGGAGGTGGGCCAGGGAGGAATCAGCCCTGGTCATAGGGAAATGAAGATGGGTGTTTAGTTGCTGCCAGTCCCTTCATAGGAAGAGAGGTCAGCTGAGGGTCTAGCTGAAAGCCCTCAGGACACTGCTGCCAGGATTCTCTACCTAAAAGCTGGGCCAAAACCAGGCCAAAGCATTTCTTCAGCTTCAGACATCCTTGGGAGCCATCAGCTAGCAGGTCTAGTTGTGCTTCCCTTCCCATCTTGGTTCCATCCAGAGACCGGAATCTTTCTGTGAGTACTGGCCAGGCCTAGGCAGAGTCCTCCTGTAGACCGTGACCTGTGCACTTGGCCGTCCTCTAAGCCTCGCTGCTCCCTCCCCATCACTGCTTCTGGACCACTGCTGAGGCCCGCTAGGCGTCCAGGACAAAGCAGCTGCCCTGTACTACCCCTTGTCGCATGCTGCCTGTGAGAGCTGTGGTTTGTAACGCTCCATCCGCTCAGTGGGAGGGCAGGGACAAGTTGCATGGATCTTTCCATCCCCGAGGGCCAGCACAGGGATGAACACAAGGCAGGAAATCAAACAGCACTTGTTAATACTGCCACACATGTGGAATGAGCAGTTTAAATTTCCTAAAAGAACCAAGGGAACACAGCTCTAGTATCATCTACTTTTTATTACCTTGTGTTTGCACGTGCCTGATTAGTAACCTCAATCTATTTCCACGGTGAAAGTGGCAGGACTATAGATTGTGAGTCTCTGATTTTCTCTTCCTTCAAAAAAGCTATGTGATTGCAAGGACTATACCTTTATCTCCCTGTGTAAACCACGTCTAAATATTATCTTGCTGCCAACCTATCCCTGCCATTGGCCTTTAGTGTTAGCTTCTCCTGCCATACAGTTGACTGTTCTGTGGAAAGTTCTTATAAACATTTCAGGAGGAATTGGGCAGAAATTTTGAAGTCAGAATGAGGAAAAGAGAAATCATATTTTTGTGGGGCTCTTTTCTGCCAGGATATACAGGACTCCATTTAACCCTCACAACCCCATTTTACAGATGGAAAAACTAAAGTTCAGATAGGTAAGTAACTACCTAAGATAGGACAGATCCTGAAAAGTAGAATCTGATTCAAACCCAGATATATTTGGCTCTAGAGGCCACGCTCCTGTCACTACATGTGCTTCAGCAGTCATGTTGCTAAGACAACTCGACAATGAGACCAGCGAAGGTCAAGGAGGAAGGTGAGACAAATGACATCCTCTATGGAACTGGTGGTAGTTGATCAAGAAAGACAAGGGGAGATAATGTTGTTCATATAATTTCTGGCCTCAATTTTATCCAACATGACGGCAGAATCACATCTGTTCCCCTTACTATTGCCTCCCAGTGCTTAGCACAATGCCTGACTCCAAATTTGTCCTAAATTTGGCAAATGAATTTCTAGTTTTTTGATGTGAGACTTCTTTTTTTTGTAATTAGTTCTCATCAAGAACAATCAAATGCACCTTTATTGATTTTCATGACCATGCTCACAGACTATTTTATAAATTTGTTATCAGTAAATCTTTTGTGGGAGGCAATTGAGAAAAGTGGTTTAGAACTGCACTGTCCAATACAAGAGCCACGAGCCACACATTGACTGTTTATGTTTTAACTAAATAAAAAGAAAAATTCAGTTCTTCTTGCACAAATCAATCACAATTCCAGTTTCAACAGTCCCAGGTAGTCCCATGTAGAGTGGCTCCCACTCTGGACAAAGTCAATAGCAAACATATCCATCATCACAGAAAGTTCTGTTGGACAGAACTCACTTAGAGCGTGGTCTTTACTGTTGGGTAAACTGGGACCAAATCCTGCCTCCACAACTCAGTAGTTATGTAACCATGAAAAAATAACTAATTGGCCTATATAACATGGAAATAAAGTTGTACCCTGCCTTAGTCTAGGTTTCCCATAAAGCAGAGCCTGAGAGGATAATGGGAAAATGTTTTATTGGCAGTGTTATTCCTAAGAACTGAAGTAAAGAACAGGTCATGTGCTGGCCTGGTGGTGCATGCCTGTAATCCCAGCGGCTCGGGAGGCTGAGGCAGGAAGATCATGAGTTCAAAGCCAGCCTCAGCAAAAGCAAGGTGCTAAGCAACTCAATGAGACCCTGTCTCTAAATAAAAATATAAGAGCTGAGGGTGTGACTCAGTGGTGGAATGCACCTGAGTTCAATCCCCGGTACCACCACCCTCCACTGCAAAAAATAAAATAAAATAAAATAGAAAGACAGAAAAGAATGGGACTCTCTAATGGGAAAGGAAGGAGAACCCACATACAGGTGTGCATTTGAGCTGACCTCTGCTGTGGTGAACTGGCTGCTTGATCCTGCAAGACTATCAGAAAAGCTGTTTATTTAATGTCTTTCAGAATCCGTCATCTGGGGAATGATGGGAAAGGAAACAATTACTTCTCAGTTCCAATCCCCTTTGCTTCCCTGGTGGAGGGTGATTCAGACATTCATTTCTAAATAGTCTAAGCTCTCGTTGCCTTGCCAGCAATGGTCTCTAAAATTCCCGTTTACCTCTTGCGAAGTGATGCTCCTATTGAATCGCCTGGGTTCCAGACATGTCTCCCCACTTGAACTGTAAAGTAGTAGCCATTTGTAATCAGTGTCAATTACCCTTGTTAGTATAACAATTCCTCTCTTAGCTTCCTTGTCCTTTAATGTGAGCATCACCACCAAAGTGGAGGTTGGTCGTGGCACCTTTGGTTCCATGACGAAGTGCCTTGGCACGCCTTCCTCCACCCCACCCCCATCCTGCACGCTAGCTGCTGGGGAGAGAGCAGCACGTCATTTCTTGTGACTTAATGTATATACTACATCCTTGAGCAAAATGCCACAACCCAGCAGAGCATTATCCTTGAGAGGAGCCTTATTGGGATGACACTCCCCAAGAAAGTATTGTATTAGGCTGCTTGCTTCTCAATAATGGGGTACACGGTCAGACTAGAGGTCATATGTCCACTGTCACACCTCTCTGCCATAAAAACAGACCCTTTCTTCTAAGACAGCTTTGTTCTGTGTACTGTGCTAAGAGGTCAGGCATCCTGCAGACCAATAATGATAGCTCTGATGGAGGCACTGTGGGCTGGAAAGGAAACACATATCTGGGGTAAGAATAAGTTCTAGTAAGGGCAAATGTCTTCTCCCTCTGGGGTAAAGGGTCCAATATAATTGACCTGTTACCAAGTGTCTGGCTGGTATCCTTAAGGATTGGTGCCATCTTAAGGGCTCGGAGTCAACCTTAGCTCTGGGCAGGTTGGACATTCATTAATGCCATTAGCCTTGGTGACAGGGAGCCTATGCTATTGGACTTATGAATAATCTCCATCCCTGCTGCCATGGCTACTGTGGCCACTGGGGTGACATTCATGAGATGAGTTATCCTACTCATCACTTTGCTGTTGAGACCCTCTTCTGCAAGGGACAATCTCTGTTCGGCATCTGTGTGAGACACAAAGAGCCGCATGCTTTCTTCCCAGAGGTCTATCCACATGCCTTTTCCCCAGAATTCTTTGTCCCCTATATTACAGTCTTAATTCCTTGAAAGTCCCTGACCACCAGCCAAGGTATTCACCAGTGCTCAGGAATCCACATTAATCCATACCTTAGACCACCATTCATTCCTTCCATAAAACAAACAAGTGAACGAAAAGGAGTGATTAAGTTTATTAACTGCTCCCTGATTTTCCTGAAAACTTCCAACACCACACTTTATAAGATATATTTTTGTAAAATACCAACATATAATGTAATTCATTTATGAAGACATCATTTCTTCCTCTACTGGTTGGATGGTAATACTCCCCCCACCCACCACCATCCTAATAAAGCCATTGGTGCGAACTGAGGGGAGATGCTGGTACACCTGGAGTAGTTGACGTGGGGGCAGGACCAGCTGATCATATATTTTGCTGGTGGATTCTAGTCCTGCTTTGACAGGATCCTACTTCTATTTGTTATGCACAGTGGTCTACCACTGTGGGAACTGACTTTATGACTTGTTGGTTCTGGTAATAGGGAGCTCAGAATAATCAGTTTGAGTCTCACAGTCCATTTGTGTGTTAGATCTCTAATGAGGCCAAGGAGCACACCAGGAATGTTTCTTTAAAGGAAAGCAGTTCTCTTCTTTAAAGTTTGTGGTCTTGCTTCAGAAATGTCCTATAACTCTCATGTCAGGGTTTGTCAGAAATTTCGCCAAGCATTCTTATCCACTGGGGATCCCTCAGGACAATTGAATCTGTTGGGTTATGTGGTCCAAATGGCAGGCAGTTTGTTCCACAGTTTGGGCCTGTTGCTGGGTATGTGTGTGTGTGTGGGGGGGGGCGAGTGGGTTTTCTGGATCTGTGTTAGTCAGCTTTCTATCACAATAACAAAATACTTGAGATAATTAACTTATAAAGAGAAAAGGTAGTTTTGGCTCAGAGTTTTGGAGGTTTTACTTTGGACATGTAGTGAGGCAGCAGATCATGATGGATGTGTGTGGGGGAGCAAAGTCACACACCTCATGACTGGGAAGTGAAAGAATGGAAGAGAAAGGAGCAGGGTCTCACAGTCCCCTCTGGGGGCATGTCCCCAGTGACCCAAGGTCCTCTCACTATGTCTCACCTCCAAAAGATTCCACCGTCTCCCAATAGCACCACCCTGGGGACCAAGTCTTCAACACATGGACCTTTGAGATACATTCCAGATCCAAATGATCACAGGATCCTACTTGAAAATGGATTCCTTTCTGGCTACCTTCTAAACTGACTCAAGTGTACTATGTGTAAAACCCAAAGACACATATCAAACATTGTGTCTCCTTAATAACAGGAGATGTGATATACAAAAATTTGTCCTCTAACTTAGAGGCATATACCCCAGGACATCTTAGATTCTATGACTCCAAAACACTTCATCACCAATTGCATATTTACAGGTAACACACAGGGACATGTCAAAAAGACACCACAGGGATGCAATTAGCAAAATCCAATCTGCATGAAAAATGACCCAGTTTTTTAAACAAATAAATTGCAAGGAGAAAAGTTCAGAGTGATGGAAGAAGAACTCATAAACTAGAGGAGGCATTACAAACATACCAGGCAATTGCAATATGTAGGTTTTATTTATATCTTTATTCAGAAGACCACCTTTAAAAATTGATATTTGTGAAACAACTGGAAATCTGAAAGATTGATATTTGACATATTAAGAAATTATTAAGTATTTTGGATGTGATAATGATATAATAGTTATGCTTAAAAGTTTTACTTTTTTAAACAATTTTTTTGTTTTAATAGTTTTTTAGTTGTCAACAGATTTCTTATTTATTTATTTATATGTGGTGCTAAGTATCAAGGTCAGGGTCTCACACATGCCAGGCAGGTGCTCTACCACTGAGATACAACTCCAGCCTGGCACAGGGATCTTTTCAGGAATTCATTGCTTTCTAGGCCCCATTGGCATATAAGCATAATTTTAAAATGATGTTTTAGGGATACCTATGGAATCTCTGTGAATGAAAGGAGATGATGCCTGGAATTTGTTTCCAACTAATATTAGAAGGGGGAGGGAGTGAAGTTAAAGATGAAAAAAATTGGTTCTGAATTGATAATCATTGAAGCTAGGTAAAGGACCCATGGTGATGTATTATATTATTCTGCCTAATTTTGTGTATGTCTAATATTTTCTATAATAACAGTTTAAATTTTCTTAATTAAGGACTTTAAGATAGTAAAGAATTACATTAGTGGTGCCTGCCATCTTTGTAGGATCTATTTCCACAAACTGGCTTGCTTGTGGGGCATCCAGGACACTTGCTATTCCATTCTCATCAGCTCCCATTAGAAGATGTCATTAAAGTACTGGTGGACTGTCAAGACAAGTCCCTGCAGATGCTTTTGGGGCAGGGAACAGGAAAGTTAATATAGCCCAGGGGCAAGAAAATGAATGCATCTCTGTCCCTCTTATGTAAAATCAAACTGATGATGATCCTCCCCATACGGCTCCGAATGGGGAAGAAGACATTTGCCAGATCAATAGTCACATAGGAAGAGCTGGAGACTGTGATGATCTGCTTTAGTAAAGACAGGACAGCTGGCATGGCAGCTGCTCTTGGGGCTACCACCTGATTAAATTTATGATTGTCATGTACCACGATCTATCTTGTTGTTGTTGTTGTTGTTTGCAACAGCCAGGCAGATGAACTGAATGGAATAATTATGGGGACCATGACCCTGGCATCTTTTAAGTCTTTGATGGTAGCATTAATCTCTGCAGTTCCTTCTGGGATGCATGATTGCTTAATTTTTTCGATCAGAAAGGTGGGGGAGGAAAGCAGTGACAAGAGCTCCCACATAGTCCTCCCTACCACTGAAACTCCAGAGAGCAGAGAACTAACCTGAGGACTCTTCTAAGTACATCTATCCCAGTGACATACTGAGGAGCTTTCTATAAGCATCTCATGCTGCAGCTTCAACAGAGAAGCTCAGGGACAGCTGGAGGTGTCTGGCAGAAACTAGGAGCAGGCCTCACCAGAGAGCACCTATATGAAGCTGATTGAAGTACTAGCTAGCTAGTAAAATTAGCAGATAAGCAAAACCAGGGAAATATGAAGTGGTATGCAGCAGGTGTCCTGTGTAGGACCCATGGCAAAAAACTTGGAGAGTTAAGTGAAGAAACATATAAAACTGTTTGGCACATCACACTCTTATGTGCTCAAAAACTTTTAGCTACTTCTGTCATTACTGTCATTATTGTTATGATGATTGCCCTGAGGAACAGACTTCTTATTTAAGGAAAGAGCAAGGTGCAGATAGCATAGATTGTCGTGCCACCACTTCCCATCATCTCTGGGATCTTTTTCAGGAATTCATTGCTTTCTAGGCCCTGTAGGCATATAAGCATAATTAAAACTACGGTAGCAATTTCTGCTTTACCTCTTCCCTGGAATCTTTGCTGATAATAATAAGTTATTTTAAGCTATCTTGTCTCTATTATTAATTAATTTTTTACTTAGTAGCCAGGCTGGATACTTCTCATTCCTTAAATTCTCTTTTCAGAGGCCTGTTGTGATTTCATTATGGCACTGGGATTCTAAGCTATTCCTAATCTGAATCTTGCTGACTAAATTATCAGGTCTACAAAACTTGGTTTCTTGAAGGATAATAGCCCAATAACTTCCAAACTAGTTCAAAGAGGAAACATCAGAAAAATAAAAAGCAGTCAATTTAAAAGAAAACAGAAAATGAAAATGAGAAAAAAAAAATAAATGTAGAACAGAGAGGGACAGTATGAAGATGATATGGCAAATTTAAACCTAAATGTACCAGTAATTCCTTAATAAAAATGAACTGATGCTTTTGACTAAAACATAAAGACTTTGAAATTAGTTTTAAAAGATCCAAATGTATATTATTTTTAAAAACGTATAAAACCCAAGGCTCTAGAAAGATTAAAAACAAAAGAATGGAACCTGCTTCCAACTAAGATTAAATAACGTGGAGTAGATATCAACTTCACCTGAAGCAAACAAAATGTTCGAAACAATTATATTCATGTCACTGGACATTAGGCAATGAAGGAAGGTGACTTCTGAAAGCTAGGGAACAGATGAGGTGGATCCTGCCATTGATCCAGCTTGGGATCCCCATGTTTCCCAGATTGATAGGTAGAATCAAAGTGCAGGTCTGTGACTCCTGGGGTGCAGAAAATGGAGCTCAGGTTGTAGGTGACTAGAGTTTGCAAGACAAGTAGAGTCTGACAAAGAAAGAGCTAAGAACTCTGGAGATCTCCATGGGGCACCTGAACATTCAGCAGAACTCTGATCACTGCATGCATGTGCAGAAACTGAGACTGGAGAAAGAAACATGGAAAAAGACGACAAGGAACAGTTCGTGGTTCGTAGGAGTGAGAATGGTTGGTACCTCCTCCCATCAGTCAAACCAGAAACCCAATTCACAGATGATTGGACAGAGTACTTAGGAAAGTCTTGCTTCAGCAGCAAGGGATAATTCATGCTAGACTAAACACTGATCTGGTCCTAACAAAATTTAAAGAAAGAACAGAACAATCAAATGGTTTCAAAGTATCTAAAATACATCTCAGAACAAAATTCAAAAATGTTTTCAGGAATATGAAAATATCTAGCACCCAAAAAGTCACAATTCACAGTATCTGGTATCCACTTGAAAATTATAAGCATGGAAAGAATTAGGAAACTATGACCAATAGTGACAAGTAAAACCTATAAATTTAAACTGACCAAGAACTGACAGATAATACAATTAGCAGACAAGGATATTAAAACATTCATTATAACTGTATTCCATATACTTACAAAGGCCAATAGAAATATGAAAGACACTTTTGAAAGCCAAATTAAATGCCTAGATAGGATAGTTACCATATATGAGATGGAAAAACATGCTGGGCAGGTTAACAGCACAGTAAGCACTGCCAAAGAACAGGAGTGTACTCACAGACTAATAGCAATATAAATGACCCAAAATGAAACACAGAAAAAACATTTTTTTTTTTAATGAAAAGAGCTTCACTGAACTGTGAGGCAACTTCAAATCATTTGATATCTGTGTCGATGGAATCCCTGAAGGAGGGAGTGAGGGGAAAAACAGTTGGAGCAATAAGAATCAATAATTCATTGATTCACACAACATGGATAAGTTTTAGAATAACCATGATGAGGGCTGGGGTTGCAGCTTAGTGGCAGAGCACTTCTGAGCATGTGTGAGCCACTGGGTTTGAGTCTCAGCATCACATAAAAATAAATAAATAAAATAAAGGTGTTAAAAATTATGATGAGTGATAGAAGCCAGATTTTATAAACAATGCATAAATTCTACAAAAAGCCAATGAACTTATTGGAACACAAGAAAAGATCAGTGGTTGCCTGGGAATTGGTGGGAAGTAGTGCAGGAGAGTTGAGGGATGGGAAAGAGGTAAGAAGAAAGCATTGGGGGTGGTTGGACATGTTCATTATTTTGATGATGCTCATTTTTTCATGGGTATGTTAATAAGTTAACACTTATTCAACTGTATTCTTTAGTTATGTGTAGTTTATTATATTATTATATGTCAGCTATATTTTGGTAAAGTTGTTTTTAAATAAAGCAAAAAGATGCACAGAATTATGCTTATTAGGGAAATACTAACTGAAAGAAAGTTGTTTTGGCTAGACTAATATCTTGTGAAATAGAATTTTAGTTAGAAAATTACTAGTGGTGAAGATGATTACTTCTTCATGATAAAATTCAATTACCAATGTGTATTTCAATTAATATGTACCTAATAACATTATCCCAAAATATAAAAAGCAAAAATGGACAAAACTAAAAAGAAACATAGATAAAATCCACAATTTTAGCAGGAGATTTTAATTTCAGAAATTCATAGATAAAGTAGACAAAAATCAGGAGCAATATGGAAGACTAGAGCAATTAACAATTCAATTAACAAACTTTGCCTAATGACATCCAACAGCAAAGACTTTTTCTAGCATGATTATGCTTCATATATACAATGGAATATTACTCTGCCATGAAGAATGATAAAATTATGGCATTTGCAGGCAAATGGATGAAATTGGAGAATATCATGCTAACTGAGATAAGCCAATCTCAAAAAACTAAAGGATGAATGATCTCGCTGATAAGCGGATGAAGAGATATAATGGGGGGTGGGAGGGGTTAGCGTTAGGGTTAGGGTTAGGGTTAGATTTAGGGTTAGGGATAAGGAGGGTGGTAAGAATGGAGGAAGGAAGGACTGTATAGAGGGAAAAGAGGGGTGGGAGGGGTAGGAGGGGTGGGGGAAGGGAAAAAATAACAGAATGAATCAACCAACATTACCCTATGTAAATTTATGATTACACAAATGCCTTGACTACATGTACAAATAGAGAAACAACATGTATCTCATTTGTTTACAAGAAAAAAAAAGAAAAAAAAAGACCCATGAAAAATTTATAGAAAGTAATCATGTACTAGAACAAAAAAGAAATCTCCCCTCATTTCTAGAATATTGAAATGATGTCAAATAACATTGCAAGTTGGGTTCTCCCTCAGCATACTCTGAGATGGAATTTGGGGTGCAATATGTTTCTTAGGGATCAACACCAGTCAAAGGAAAGTAGAAAACTCAACCAAGCCTTGACTAATGTGGTAGAGAGCTGTTGGTATTAGCCAGCAGAGACTTTCTTATCTAGCTAAAATCACTGAGTTTTTATACCTCCAGCTTTGCTCAGTCGCCCCATGTAGCTTGCTTGGTGCCCAGATTAGGCGACCTCAGCAGAAGCAGACCCTGAAGGAGCTGACAGGAGAAATGTGTCTGCTAACCACATGCTTCACAGCTGAGACCTTCCTTGAAGGGAGATTTAGAAGTTAAACCTCAATGTCCGCACCACAGGTAGATTCTAGCACCCAAAGGCAATTATTATAAAAATCAATTAGAAAAGTATAATGGGGGGAAATCCCCACATATTCAGAAATGAAGAAACACACCTTTATGTAATATCTTCTGAATAAACTATGGATCACAGAGGATATTGGAATAGAAATTAGAAGATATTTTGAATTGACTAGTTTGAACTATGGGATGCAGTACAAACACAACTGAGAGAAATTTTCAGCCCTAAAGGATCATGTTAGAAAATTAATGAAATAGGAAATTTAAAGTAAGTTAAAGTGAGAGAAGCAAAGCAAAATAAACCCACCATAGAGTAGAAGGAAGAAAATTAAAAATAGTAAGAATGAAAAGGAATGAAGTAATGAAAGCAATGAAATAACAATAAAATGCTATAAATAAGGTGTCAACAAAACCAAATGTTGATTTTAAATTCTAAGACAACGAACAGCTTCCACCTTGTGAGAACAACAAGAAAACATTGTCGAGAACCAGAAAGTGGCTTCTGCAGACACCAGACGGGCCGACCTCTTCATCTAGAAGTCATTCTGTCCCTACTTGTCTCCAGCCTTCGGTACAGAATGCACCTTTCCCACTGACTGTACACACAGCACTAGAAAAACCTTTGCTTCAGCCTGACAAAGAAAGCACAAGTTACCATTTCAAAACAATAAGCACCCAGCTTATTATCACTAAAACTAATTGTAAGCACCAATATATGACTTTCTCTTTTGAAAATTCATATTAATTCTAAGTTAAATAAAAATTATTAAAGTATAAAATAACATTCCATAATTAAAAAAAAAAAAAAAAACTTTCAGTGCAATTAACCAAGAAAAATACAATAAGAAGGCACAAATAAACAGGAATGAAGGAAGGAACATAACCACGGTGGTTGCTGGAGCAGATGAGAAGACGTTATGAACCATATTCCAGTATATTTGAAAATAGGGGAATGAACCAATTCTCTTTTCAAGGTCTAATTTTGGAAAGCTCACAGAGCTGCTTGGGAAACAACTCGGGCCTCTTCAGAGGGTTAACATAGAGTTGCCATATGACCCAGCAACTTCAAATGTAAAACCAATCCAAATGCTCATCAAACAATAAGCAGATAAATAATAAACTAAATAATAAGGAAACAAATACTGAGACAAGTTGCTGCATGGATGAACTTGGGAAACCTGGTAAGCCAGACAGAAAGGCCACATATTCTATAATCCCATTTATGCAAAGTGCCCAAAATAGGTGAATGCTTAGAGGCAGGAAATAGGTTAGTGACTGCCAGGGGTTGTGGGGGAAGGCCGATGAGGGGTGACTGCTAATGGGTGTGGGGTTTCCTTGTGAGGGTGATGGAAATTACCCTAAAATTAGATGGTGGTGATGGATGAACAACTTCCTAAACATACTAGAAACCACCAAAATGTACACTTCAAAAGCATGAATTTTATGCTTGTAAATTAGATTCAAGTTATAAAAATAGAAAAAAAGATAACATTCATTAATAAGATAGTATTTTGAAGAAGCTAACTGAAAAAGAGCTTTAAAAAAAATCAGGATGATTCTAGAAACATTAAAGAAATTCAATAAGTGACCCAAAGTTTTCTCTCCACTTTTTGTTTGGTACCAGGGATTGAAACCAGGTGTGAGTAACTGCTAAGTCACATCCCCTGCCCTTTTTATTTTTTATTTTGAGACGGGGTCTCAGTAAGTTTCTTAGGGCCTTGCTAAGTTACTGAGGCTGGCCTCAAACTTGGGGTCCTCGCCTCAGTCACTGGAATTATAGGCATGCACCACCACATCTGGCAAATTTTCTCTCTTCTATCCCCAGTACCATACACACACACACACACACACACACACACACACACACACACATTTCTCTTATGAAATTGGGAGCTAAAAGTCAAAGGGTATAAAGTTTCATCTATCGGGAATAAATGAGTCCAGAGATCTAATATACAGTCTGACGACTATAGTTAGTAATATTGCATTGTATTATATACTGGAAATTTACTAAAAGAGTAGATTTGAGGTACCCAAGAAGGTATGTGTGTGTGCATGTTGTGTGTTTGTGTGTATATACTTTTGTATACTTCAAATATACAATACTTTGAAATTTTCAAATATATAATAATTTACAATTTTCCATCATGGAAAGTTCCAAGCCTAGGTGGTTCTTTACCAAACATTCAGTTACAAAAAAAAGAAAAAAAGAAAACAAATCTACCACAAACTTCCAAAGACTAGAAAAGCGGTTGTGTTGTGGTGGTGTGCACCTGTAACCCCAGCAACTTGGAAGCTGAGGCAAGAGGATGGCAAACCCTAAGCCAGCCTGGGTGACTTGGCAAGACCGTACCTCGAAGTAAAAAATGAAAAGAGCTAGGATTGGGGCTCAGTGGCAAAGAGCCCCTCGGCTTAATCCCCATTACTATGGGGGAAAAGAAAAAGAGGACATGCTCACCCTTCAGTGAGGCTGCAAAGCTAGCATAACCTGATACCAACCTTAAGATGGTAGAAGAAAGGGAAATTTTAGGGAATCTCACTCATATTTATAGATAGGAAAAATTTAAAGTCTTGGTTAATTCAATCCAGCAAATGCATAAAAAAAAACCCTATGACACATCAGGTTGGGTTTATCCCCAAAAGTCTGGGCCATTCCCAGTGCTGCCCTGGCTTTGCATCTGCCACCAGGGAAGTCTGCCAGTGAATTTTATCTTTAGATGCCTTCGTTCCAGGAGATGCATAAGATTCTTTCCTTTCGTCTTAGTTCGGGTTCCCCAGGAGCAGACTGTCCCCAAGGACATAAGTGCAAATAATTACTTTGGTTGGGGATCCCAGGTGCACATACGTGAGCAGAAGAGTGAAACGGGAAGGGGAAGGAAACGAATAATCTTAGAAGGACTTGTTATGAAGGAAGTAACAATTATGGGCCCTCATTCTCAATTCTGCCACGGAGCACTTAGAGCTAGTGTAAAACACTCAGTGCCAATTTATCACACCACAGGGCACTTAGTTACCAGCTTCTATGAGCCATGAGGTGCTCCCCTGGGTCAGGGGAGGGGAGACCTTCATTTCTAGCACTTTCTACTGGGTCTGAGGACCAGAGAACAGTCTAAGATAAAGAAAGGCAGACAGAAAACTGACCATTGGAAAAGCAGGCACTGATGTGTCAGAACAAGGGCATGTGGGCAGAGGGGAGGAGGTGAGAGGGGAAGTGTGGTTAGGAACGTGTAGAGGGCACTTTGCAGAGAAACCCCGACTCTTGGCCAGTAAGTCCCTTTCATGGGTTAGCTTTTTCTTTGGTTGCCTGGAAGTGGGAGATGGGCCAGCGTTGGCCACAATGTTCTTTGCAACTTCCTTTGTTTGTCCTGAATTCATGGTCTAGGGTATTTTGTACCAATAATCATAAGTTGGGGAGCCTGATCCAAATTCTGAGACAGGGAAGCTGCCATTTTTACATCTTATTACAAATCCTAATAATTCTTTATCTTTCCCTGTTTTTTTCACTTTAAGTAACTTGGGCAAAACTCTATTCTTTGAAAATAGAATTTAATTATACACACACACACACACACACACACACACACACACACATGTAAATATGTTGGCGAACAGGGTTTTAATTATAGGACTGAGAAGGAATAGTAGTTTAAATATCTTTGGAAAGTACTGGAGCATTAGTGATATTTGAGGCATATGGCACAAGTTCCTTTGTTATTTCTCAAAGGGTAGAACAAATTTAGTGAGAAAGAAAATTTTCTGAATGCTGGAGTCAATTGTGATCTGTACTCTGTAAAATATCCATCTGGGCAACAGCTCTCTGCCCCCGGAAGCTTGAGTCCCACGCATGATCCTCCCACTTCCCCAAGTAGTTCAGAGAAACTTTCCATTGCGAGTCCAAAATCAAAAAGTTGGAGAGATCATTTTCACAATCTGTTCAAGTATCATCAGACCAGAAGAACCCAATCCTCCAGAAATGCTGGGCAAAAACAATGCTGCCATCCGACAGAGAGCTCGTGCAATCTGTATCCCAAGTCCTAGTTCTTGGGGTTGATTCTTTGCAATATCTCAGACGCATCCCTTCATTCCCAATTCTTGCTTTCTTAGGTAAGGGTTCCATAGGGCCTGTATGAATTACAATCATGCATCGCTTAACAACTGAGAGATTTGTTGTTAGGCAATTCTGTCGTTGTGTGAACATCACAGACAGTCACTGTGGCACACACCTGTAACCCCAGCTACTTGGTAGGCTGAGGCAGGAGGATCACAAGTTTGAGGCCAGCCTCAACAACTTAGCAAGACACTGTCTCAAAATAAAAAATAAAAAGGGCTGAGGATGTAACTCAGTGGTAAAGCATCCCTGAGTTCAATCCCCAGTACAGCCAAATGAACAAATAAATAAATAACCTAAAGCAGGCCCAGATCGTGTAGGTTAATCGCTCGATGAAATCCCTTGATGCAATCTAGAGACGTGGTAAGCCCGAGCTCTATGGGGCTATTAATGATGTGACAGCATGCCATTTCACAGTAAGTTGGAGTACACTCTAAAATAAGGATAATAGAAGTGCAGAATAGAAATTCATGCCAGGAACACAGTCATTGACTATCATTATCGGTACTAAGTACTGTGCATAGTTGTGCCCTATTTTCGTGTGACTGGCAGTGTGGTAGGTTTGTCTACACCAGCATCACCACACACATGTGTACAGCATTGGATGACAACATTGTGACATCCACAGTGTCACTGGTGGTAGGAATCTTTCAGGTCCTTTGTGATCTCATGGAAACACTGTGATATATTTGGTCCCTTGTTGATGGAAACGTTGTTATGTGACACACGGCTGTTACAGACTTCGGGAAGGTTTTCTTGCTTCCTGAATGTCTCCACCCCTATCTACCTTGTACTCTGTCCCCAGAGGAGGCCTCTTAAAATATCACTGTCATCATTTTATTCTTTCGCTCAGTTGTCTACTCTGGTTCTAAATTTTTGTCCAAGGCTCCACATACCTACTGGCTTTCAAAAATCTGTCTGGAATGCTCTGTCCCTGATTCTCAGTGTGCATTCTGGGCCCTCTTACCTGGTCTGCTTTCTCACTGTGGTCCAAACCCAGGATGTCTTTTCTTGCTCTCACACTGTATATACTCTAACTTTCCCCTTACCCCCTGCTCCTAATATGTCTAAATATTACTAAATGAGATCAGAGTGTGGAAGAACCCAGTTCCCTTCCTGACATAGTCAGTCCTCACCTGTTGGTCTTATTCCCATAAATCTCACTAATTATAATTTGATGTTCACCAGTTATGAGCCCTTGACCTCAAAGAATGGGACGGAAAGGGAAACTGACTTCAAACTTTAAGCACTAGAGTCTCCTAAACAAGTTGCTCTAAAATCTTCGCCTTCATTACTCTTTCATTCTATTTTAACTTTTTTCATATTTGTCAAAATTTAAAGTCATCTTATGTACTTATGATCGTCCATCCCTCCCTACTGGAATGTGAGCTCCTTTGGAGCAGTACCTTGTCTTGTCCTACCTCATACTTTTTCCCCATTGCCCATGCACGTAGCAGATGCTCAAGAAAGAGTAGTTGAATAAATGAATGAGTCTATTTCCTGAAGCCTTCTCCTCCTAACACTGACTTCTCACTTTCCTGCCAACTCCATGCCATAGATTTGATTCTTAGTTATACATATAGCAGTATAGCAGCTTATTTAATATCACCCTGATACCTAAACCAGACAGAGACACATTGAGGAAAGAAAATTTCAGATCAATATCCTTAATGAACATCGACGCAAAAATTCTCAACAAAATTTTAGCAAATCGCATACAAAAACATATTAAAAAGATAGTGCACCACAATCAAGTGGGTTTTATCCCAGGGATGCAAGGTTGGTTCAACATCAGGAAATCAATAAATGTCATTCACCATATCAATAGACTTAAAGTCAAGAATCACATGATTATTTCGATAGATGCAGAAAAAGCATTCGATAAAATACAGCATCCCTTCATGCTCAAAACACTAGAAAAAATAGGGATAGTGGGAACATTCCTTAACATTGTAAAGGCCATCTACGCTAAGCCCATGGCCAATATCATTCTAAATGGTGAAAAACTGAAAGCATTTCCCCTAAAAACTGGAACAAGGCAGGGATGCCCTCTTTCACCACTTTTATTCAACATCGTCCTTGAAACTCTAGCCAGAGCAATTAGACAGACCAAAGAAATTAAAGGGATACGAATAGGAAAAGAAGAACTCAAACTATCCCTGTTTGCTTATTTAGAGGAACCTGGAAATTCCACCAGAAAACTTTCAGAATTCATAAGTGAATTCAGTAAAGTAGCAGGTTACAAGATCAATGCTCATAAATCCAATGCATTTTTATACATAAGTGATGAATCTTCAACTCTACTACAAAGCAATAGTAACAAAAACGGTACGGTATTGGTACCAAAATAGGTAGATCAGTGGTACAGAACAAAGGACATGGACACAAACCCAAATAAATAAAATTTTCTCATATCAGACAAAGGGGCTAACAATATGCAATGGAGAAAAGATAGCCTCTTCAACAAGAGGTGCTGGGAAAACTGGAAATCCATATGCAACAGAATGAAATTAAACCCCTATCTATCATCCTGCACAAAACTCAACTCAAAATGGATCAAAGACCTTGGAATCAGACCAGAGACCCTGCATCTTATAGAAGAAAAAGTAGGTCCAAATCTTCAACATGTCGGCTTAGGATCAGACTTCCTTAACAGGATTCCCATAGCACAAGAAATAAAAGCAAGAATCAACAACTGGGATAGATTCAAACTAAATTATTTGTCTGAACATACTTTATACATGTATCTCTCATTTTTTCCCCCTGGATGCATTTCTTATCAGTAAGAATTAAAACTTGGAAATAGAGATCACTGATTTTGGAATAAGACAGAACTAGATTTAAATTCCACTCATTAGCTGGGTGACTTTCAAAGAATTATTCAACCTTTCTGAACTGCAGAAAAGAAAAGGAAAAATCAGTATTTTCCTCGGAGGATTGGGAGGCCGATTTAACGAGATATTCACGTCCAGTGCTTATTAGAGTCTTGGACACAGTGAATACTCATTAAACTCAGATACTTTTAACTTGAAAATATTACTCAGAAAATATAATGTATTTTTTATGTACATTTCAATTTTAGTTAGCTTTCATGCTGCCGTGACCAAAATATTTGACAAGAACAACTTAGAGGAGGAAAAGTTTATTTGGGAATCAGAGATTCAGAGGTCTCAGTCCATAGAAGACAGACTCCATTACTCTGGGCCCAAGGTGAGACAGCACACCCTGGGGGAAGGGTCCAGCAGAGGAAATCTGCTGAGGTCACAGCAGGTTTAGGAAGGAGGGGGTGTGGACATGAAAGGGGCCACAGGGATGATGCACTTCCCAGGGCACACCTGCAGTAACCCACCTCCTCCAGCCATGCCCCACCTGCCTATGGGGACCACCCACTTGGTCCATTCAAACTAGGATGAACTGTTGAGGCTACAGCTCCCACAATCCAATCACCTCACCTCTGAATATTCCTGCATTAACACAGGAGCTTTTTGGGAGACACCTCATATTCCAAACCATAACAATTATGATCCATATATTATTAAAATACATGTTTTGATAGATATTATGAAGTACATATTATTATAATGTATCTTAACGACCATGTGCCCACCATTCTACTATTAACATTTTATCATTTTTTCAGGTCTTTTCAAATAAAGGAAATAAAATACTAAAATGTATCTAATCCTTTTGCTAAATATCATTATGACTATGATTAATACTCCTTGAGGATAAAAATCATGTCATATATTTTTCCCATTCTTGCCTTCTTCCATCCCAGCCCTTCTAGAACAAATGATGGTATAGGTGCTCTAGGAATATTTGTTGAATTAAATTGGAATGAAAGTTTATTCCTACTGTAGAAATATGATTTAAAGTGGATAAGAGGCTTCCTGATTGTCGGAGCCAGGAAAGATCTGCAGTGTTTCTAGATCATGCAGAAAAGATTTTTATTATGTTTATCAACCCTGTGATAAATTCTCTCCCTGCAAAATCTCAGGGAAACAATACAGTTTAAAAAGATACAAGCAGGGGGATGGGACTCACATTCCTCTCCATCTAGAAAGCCTCTGAAAGCAGCAGCCAGCCAGCTCACAGGAGTTAAAAAGGCTTCCAACAGGGAAGACATGATTAAGAAGCTGCTGCTGGTTCATTCAAAGCATCTTCTTTTGGGAACCAAGACAGGGGGGAAGAGGATTCTGATACCATGGCACCGCCTGAAAATCTGGGTGCCAGGGTTACCAGCCTGGGTAGCAGCACTGAACAGCACCAGTACCAAAGCAGAAGTCAGAAGATTCAGAATTCAAGCCCAGGGGTTCCTAATTAGTTGCTGGGGTTCCTTTGGGCTCAGGCTTTTCAGTCTGTCAAATGAATGGATTGGGACACTAATCTCTCAGGTCTCTGTAAACTCTGCTATTTGGAGTCCAGTCTGTTTCTGAACTGCATCCTGCTTCTTAACAGTTTAAAGCTCTGTGAGTTCTTTTCTTCTATGTAACAACTAACCCCAAACTTAGAAACTTAAAACAACATACACTTACTGACTCACAGTTTCTGCAGATGAGGGATCCAAGCCTGGTTGCACTGGCTTAAGGTTCTTCAAAGGCAGCAGACAAGGCATTGGAAAAGGTTGTGGTCATCTCAAGACTGGACAGAGGGAGGATCTGCATCCAAGCTCAGTCAGGTGCCTGTTGCAGACTCTGGGTCCTTGCTGGCTTTTGATTAGAGACATCAATTCCTTGCCGCATAGGCTTCTCCATAGGGCTGTTCCCAACATGGTAGATGGTTATTCCTGAGACGAGAAGGAAAGAGAGATGGTGGGAAAGAGGAAGGGAGTAAAGGGGAGAGAAGGGAAAGGAGGAGAAGAGAAGAGAAAAGGAGTGGTCTCAATGGAAGCCATGGTCTTTTTTTCTAAGATAATCTCAGAAGTGCTATCCCTCCTCTGCTGCCTTATCCTCATTAGAAGTGAGTGAAATAAATCCAGTTCACACTCTAGTGGAAGAGATTACACTAGGTGTGAATACCAAGACCTGGGGATCACCAGGGCCACTTCAGACACCTACCATAAGAGTGGAAGTAGAAACTAGGTGGGATGGATACAGAACAAGGAGGAGTTTGCCTGGGGGGCCCTGGAATGGAGACACAGGTCGGGTAGCTAACTCATTCTAAGTTCGAAACCTTCCTTATTTTTTTGCACTGAAAGTCTATGCACGCCAAGAAAACCCCCAGTCCCTGATGCAGTGGGAGGCTGGTCACCCTGTGGTGTTCTGACCATCACTAGCTCTCCTCTCTGGGGTGTGCTCTGTCAGAACAGTGCAGCACTCTCTGGAGGAGGAACTACCCTCTGTCACAGTAGCTCTACATAGACAGAGCTCACATTACCCACGGGACAGGGTATATGCTAAAGTGGGTCACGCATGACTTGCTGTAATGAGCAGCAGGTTCTTCATTTGGCAGCTTATACCTTCCCTGGGAAGACCTTCTTGCTGAATCGATATACAGTTTATTGTGTCATGCAGGGCATTGTTGCTAATGCCACTTTGGCTGGCACTGGGGCTGGTGGATATTGGCTTGTCATCCTGCAGAAAGGGCATCTTGCCATCATGACAGATGGATTCCTGTGCTGGCATGTTGTGGAATCAACAGGTTGATCAAGTATGAAAGTGCCAGGCTAGAAAGGGAATTCAGAACTCGTGCTGCAACCTAGGACACTTGGGGATGTTGTTTGGGTGGGCTAAGAGCCAAATTTTTTTGAGATGAATTTTCTGAAAATTCAATGAAGTATCAATGTCCTCCTCAAAGACCATGCAAAAGAATTTGGCATCAAAGAAAAGTTACACCCACCGTTGTTTTTTTCCTCTCCAAGTGATCCAAGAAGATCATCTTCTTACCATCAGCACAATGAATCTCAGCAAAACTGAGAGAGAAAGAGAGGGTGAAAAACAAGCTCCTTCAGACTTCATCCCCTCTCTGTTTTGTCTCCTTATGCATGTGTGTGGCTAAGTCATGTGTCACATTAATAGAAAACTCCTTGGGTAAAATCTCCTTTAAGAAACAGTTTTTGCTAAAAATAATAAAAGACATCTCATACATTATTACATTTTTTTTTCCTTGAGAGTCATCCTCATTCCACTAGAATGTAATTCAATTTCCCATTGAGGCTATTATTCCCTGCACTTACCTTAGAAACCTTGGGAAAAATACTCTCTGTGAAGAGAAAATTATACCAGGAATAGAAAAGGGAAGATTTTTAGTTTCAGTGCTACATTTTTCTTAGAAACAAGAAGGGTATGGGGAAAGAGGCCAACCAGGCAAGCCATACCCCAGCCTGACGTAATGTCCTCATAGCTATGGAGACTCCATTGTCTGGAGGTTGTATCTGGCTTTCCTTGCTTGGGTCCCTGTGGGCAAAGGAGACAGAAAGAATGATAAAGGTAGGAACTACTAAAAGGTAAAAGACTGGGAAGGGAATCACAGAATCTCCAACCGAGGCATTATAATTTCCAGGGGTCTATTAGTTATTCCCACTGATACTTTCTCATCTATTATCCCACCATGCAGAGGAATTAGGGAAGGTAACGCTGACCCCACTTTAACTGTGAAGAAAGGAAGAGATGAAGACATGTCTGCCATGTGTCTGAACTCACAGCCAGTGGACCCAGAGCCCTCACTAGAACATCACCCTGACCAGAGCTGAACCATTTATCATTCAGTGCCTAAGTACCCCGATCTCGGCACTTAACACCCATTTAAACAACCCCCTTCATTTAATGTGACAAAGGAAGAAATATTTGCCATTTTCAATCCTCTTCTCTTCTAAGGGAGATGGATGCCTGAGGAAGTTCTTTGTGAGGATGCAAATTGAAAAACCAAGAGGAGCTCTAAATTACTGAACTCTGAAAGGCTGCAGAGTCCCCTCAGCAGGAAAGACAGGCCATTGGCTCCTAAGAGGAAATTAGAGGGATGCTTTGTCAAATTTTGCCAACTGAACCATGGGTTAGCTTTCTCCTCTTCTCATAATGCAACTTTTCTTTTCTTCTTTTAATAACTTTATTTTATTTATTTATATTTTTGTGATGCTGAGACTTGAACCCAGTGTCTCACACGTGCTTGTCAAGCACTCTGCCACTGAGCTACAACCCAGCCCCAAGTAAAACCATATCTTGATTTTTATGTCCAACTATATCCTGCTTTTTTGCATCAGGAAGTTCTATGTCTGTCAACCTACTTAGACCCTATTATCAGTCCACAAAACAAATAAGGGACCAGGGGCCTAGAAAGTTTTGCATTTTATTTTATCTTTTTTGTTTGTGCATGGTGCTGGGGCTAGAACACAGAGGTATGTGTGTATTTAGGATGACCACTGAGCTACACTTCCACCATTCTTTTATTTCACTTTGATCCATAGGTAGGGATGTCTTGCCTAAATCATGCTGCTGATTCTTGGCAAATGCTCAAGTGAACACCATGCCTCTTTCTATATATCTTAATCCTATAGCCTTGGTCCCAATTCTTCAATGCTATGAGATGTGGACAGGTTACTCAGCATCTCCCGTCTGCAATTTTCTTACCTATAGATTGTGGTAGTCAAATTAGATTAACATAAAATTAGCCCCTATAAACCCTGAAAATAGCCAAGTATTTCTGTTGGAGAAATGAAGTTCTCACAATGTTCTGCAACTGCGAGTTTCTCCATGCAAGGCATCCTTGACCTTGCACACGTATTCACCCTATACACTTACAGACTTCATCTTAAAGTAGCCAAAGGACACTGATATGATGGCCTCCAGGAATCCAGCAATGAGGAGACTCAGTTGATATAACCCAATTGAGCTTCATCATAATGCAACTTTTGAGAGCTTTTGGAGTTTGTTATTTAGGCTGTTTTGTTGTGTTATTTGGGGAGTGTGGTGGGGCGTATACCTTGAAGTGCTGAGGTGACCTAAGAGGGTGTTATGGTTTGGATATGAGGTTCCCCCCAGAGCTTCTGGGCTAATGCAGGAATGCTGAAAGGAAGATAAGATGATTAGATGATAAGACCTGTAACTTCTTATGGGTTCATCCTAGTTTGAATGGATTAACTGGGAGGTAACTGTAGGCAGGTGGGGCATGGCTAGAGGAGGTGGGACACTGGGTATTCATCTTCTCTGTGGTCCTTTCCCTTTTCTCTGTCTCTGATTCCTGGCTGCCATGAGAAGAGAAGCTTCCCTTCGCTATGCCCTTCCACCTTGATGTTCTGCTTCATCTTGGACCCAGAGCAAGGGAGTTGACTGATTACAGACTGAAACTCTGAAACCATGAACCCAAATAAACTTTTCCTCCTTTAAGTGATTCTGGACAGGTATTGTGGTCACAGCAACGAAAAGTTGATGGATACAGAGGGGCACTAAGAGTGAGCACAGGAGTCATTCACACAGAGAAAACCAACCTCAGTTACTCTGGCAAGAATCTAAAGCTGCTCAGGTGACTTGAGACTTTAGCCAGAAAGGAAGCTGTAGGGTCCCGGGAAATAAGGGTATTCATTTCTTTATTTCAGAGCATAATATAGGGTAGAGAAGAGCTTTAGGCATTCTGTCCCAAGAGTGGGCCTAAATGGAACATTGTTTTGAAAGTCTGTCATTGGGCACTTGACCCTGATTGACCTCAGAGAAAGAAGAGCAGGACCATGTATCAAAAACCCTTCTAATCTGCAGCAGCATGCCAGTGTCCCTGTGTGAGCACTTAGGTGACCTCTGGGCTACTTTTCCCATGGTCTCTATTCCTTTCCTTAATGCCATGCTAGTTGCATAAGGGCAAATGATGAAACCTACCCTTTCTCATTCAACTATTTGTCTGCCTACCTCTTACCCAGATTCCACAGAACTAACACTTTGATCACCAAAGTGTAAAGGCTCCAGAGAGTGTTAACCTGTGCTTTCAAATCAAGCAAGTTGAACATATTAGCAACAGAAACTCAAAATGAGAGTCTTTGCACCACTCTCTTACTGAGAAAATAACCTGTTGTAGTTGCTGGCAATTAATCAGTGTGTTATTTTGTGTGGGCGTCAGAGACTCCCGTGTTTTCCATGGGTTGGGAGCAAACTACATTTATACTGAGTAACCATCAGTTCTCTCCCAGTCCTCCACCACAAATAAAGCGGATTTGAAGAGACAATGCCAGAAAAGAGAATGTGGGTTCAACAGGGGCAGTGGAGGGTACGTCCATGCTACTGCCCGTCCACTGGACCTAGAGCTAGCTCTGAGTATCAGAGGAAGAATGGACTCCCGAACGCCACTAAACAACCGAGGCACAGCCCTGTCCTCCTTCCCTCGCTTTTTGACTCATTGCAGGAATCTCATTATGAACTCATTTCATCTCTCCAGGGAGCGGACTGATGAAAGACACTGTTCAAATTGTATTTCAGTGTCTTGAACCTATTTAAAGCTGACTGCTGGGAGGTTATTATCGTTCCTATCATTAAAAGTGGAAACAATGCTAACAATAATTTTTTTTGAGTGCTCAAACCACAAATATTTCTTAGATATGTCTGATACATACCTTGCACGGTACCTGGCACTGGGGGAGTTTCAAAGTATCTTAATGCTTAGGCCTTGTCTCAAGAAATTCGCAACACAGTTGGAAACCAAGGTGGACTTGAAACTATTTTCAGTGGAGCTGAGTGGGACAGCGGAAGGAGACTGCTTCAGGGACACAGAAGACCTGGACCTTAGCTGTGACCACATCATTTAGTGAGTGTGTGATACAGAGCAAGGCCTGTGACCTTGGTGTTCTTCTTGTTAGATAGGTTTGTCCTATTGTTAGAGTGATAGGTTTGTCCTATTTTATTTAATCTGCAAATATCAACTGAGCACGGATGTGTCAGGCATCATGTGGGAGATATAGAAATAAAAAAATTCACTTTGTAGTGGAAGCAGCAGAAATGTAGATAGATAATTACAGGATTCAATGCAAGGGAGTAAATGTGACAGATTGACTCTTGCCATTTTTCATGTACTCATGAAGTACATACCTGGGTGCTAAGCAAATAGGTGCTTGGGATGCCATTGGGGAACAAAATGGGTAAAAATTCCCTACCCTCATGGGTCTTGTGTTCTAATAGGGAAGGGACAGAAGTAAATGGTAGTAATGATCAATCAATGCCTAATATGTCAGAAGGTGAGAAGTATAAGGACCCTTAGAAAAACGCAGGGTAGATTGGATCAGGCATGAGGATTGGGTGGTGAAGAAAGCTGAAGTGATTTTTAGGAAAGGCTTGAAGGAAATAAGGGAACCAGGCCTGCAAAGAGTTGGGGAAGAGGATTCCAGGCAGCGAGTCCGTCAGCGCGAGGCTAGTGATGGCAGGCCCCGGGTGTGTGAGCCACGGCAAGGAGGCCAGCGTGGCTGCAGCAGCGTGAACAGATTCTGTGGGATCCCTCTCTGGAAGGATATTGGCTCCTAACTGTGTGAACTGGGGGGCCATGAGAGAGTTTGGAGTAGGAGATTTACAGAGCATAAGGCAGCAGTCTCTAGCACCCCACAACCCCAAGAAGCTCAGACCAGGGACTGAGGACAGCAGAGCTTTTTAAGTCTGGAGTTATATTACTGCTACTCAAATTTTAGAGGGTTCCTTCTTGCAGCAGTGTAGAGTGGGCAGGGACCTAAAGGCTGGAAGGATAAAAACAAGTCTCTTCTAATAGTTCAGTACAAAAGCGAGGTGGGCTGAAACCAGAATGGCTTTAAAGATGGAGAGGAAAAATACTTCTCAAAGTATTCCATGAAATAGAAGAGGAGGGAACCCTCCCAAACTCATTCTATGAAGCCAATATCACCCTGATACCTAAACCAGACAGAGACACATCAAGGAAAGAAAATTTCAGACCAATATCCTTAATGAACATTGACGCAAAAATTCTCAACAAAATTTTAGCAAATCGCATACAAAAACATTTTAAAAAGATAGTGCACCACGATCAAGTGGGTTTTATCCCAGGGATGCAAGGTTGGTTCAACATCAGGAAATTAATAAATGTCATTCACCATATCAATAGACTTAAAGTCAAGAATCACATGATTATTTCAATAGATGCAGAGAAAGCATTTGATAAAATACAGCACCCCTTCATGCTCAAAACACTAGAAAAAATAGGGATAGTGGGAACATTCCTTAACATTGTAAAGGCCATCTATGCTAAGCCCATGGCTAATATCATTCTAAATGGTGAAAAACTGAAAGCATTCCCTCTAAAAACTGGAATAAGGCAGGGATGCCCTCTTTCACCACTTCTTTTCAATATCGTCCTTGAAACTCTAGCCAGAGCAATTAGACAGACCAAAGAAATTAAAGGGATACGAATAGGAAAAGAAGAACTCAAACTATCCCTATTTGCTGATGATATGATTGCATACTTAGAGGAACCAGGAAATTCCACCAGAAAACTTTTATATCTCATAAGTGAATTCAGTAAAGTAGTGGGATATAAGATCAATGCACATAAATCTAAGGCATTTTTATACATAAGTGATGAATCTTCAGAAAGAGAAGTTAGGAAAACTACCCCATTCACAATAGCATCGAAAAAAATAAAATACTTGGGAATCAATCTCACAAAAGAGGTGAAAGACCTCTACAATGAGAATTACAGAACACTAAAGAAAGAAATTAAAGAAAACCTCAGAAGATGGAAAGATCTCCCATGTTCTTGGATAGGAAGAATTAATATTGTCAAAATGGCCATACTACCAAAAGTGCTATACAGATTCAATGCAATTCCAATTAAAATCCCAATGATGTACCTTACAGAAATAGAGCAAGCAATTATGAAATTCATCTGGAAGAATAAAAAACCCAGAATAGCTAAAGCAATCCTTGGCAGAAAGAGTGAAGCAGAGGGTATCGCAATACCAGATCTTCAACTCTACTACAAGTAACAAAAACGGCATGGTATTGGTACCAAAATAGACAGGTAGATCAATGGTACAGAATAGAGGACACGGACACAAACCCAAATAAATACAATTTTCTCATACTAGACAAAGGTTCCAACAATATGCAATGGAGAAAAGATAGCCTCTTCAACAAATGGTGCTGGGAGAATTGGAAATCCATATGCAACAGAATGAAACTAAACCCATATCTCTCACCATGCATGAAACTAAACTCAAAATGGATTAAGGACCTTGGAATCAGACCAGAGACTGTGCATCTTATAGAAGAAAAAGTAGGTCCAGAGCTTCAACATGTCAGCCTAGGACCAGACTTCCTCAACAGGACTCCCATAGCACAAGAAATAAAAGCAAGAATTAATAACTGGGATAGATTCAAACTAAAAAGCTTTCTCTCAGCAAAGGAAACTATCAGCAATGCGAAGAAAGAGCCTACAGAGTGGGAGAAAATCTTTGTCACTCATACTTCAGATAGAGCACTAATCTCCAGAATCTATAAAGAACTCAAAAAACTCTACACCAAGAATGCAAATAATTCAATCGACAAATGGGCTAAGGAAATGAATAGACACTTCACAGAAGAAGATCTACAAGCAATCAACAAACATATGGAAAAATGTTCAACATCTCTAGTAATAAGAGAAATGCAAATCAAAACCACCCTAAGATTCCATCTCACCCCAATTAGAATGGCGATTATCAAGAATACAAGCAACAACAGGTGTTGGCGAGGATGTGGGGACAAAGGTACACTCTTACATTGCTGGTGGGTCTGCAAATTAGTGCAGCCACTCTGGAAAGCAGTGTGGAGACTCCTTAGAAAACTTGGAATGGAACCACCATTTGACCCAGCTATCCCACTCCTTGGCCTATACCCAAAGGACTTAAAATCAGCATATTACAGAGATACAGCCACATCAATGTTCATAGCTGCTCAGTTCACAATAGCCAGATTGTGGAACCAACCTAGATGTCCTTCAATTGATGAATGGATAAAGAAACTGTGGTATATATATACAATGGAATATTACTCAGCCATAAAGAATGATAAAATTATGGCATTTGCAGGCAAATGGATGAAACTGGAGAATATCATGCTAAGTGAGATAAGCCAATCTCAAAAAACCAATGGACAAATGATATCGCTAATAAGTGGATGATGACACATAATGGGGGGTGGGAGGGGTTAGTGTTAGGGTTAGAGTTAGGGCTAGGGAGGGGGGCAAGAATGGAGGAAGGAAGGACTGTATAGAGGGAAAAGAGGGGTGAGAGGGGTGGGGGGGAAGGGAAAAAATGGCAGAATGAATCAAACAACATTACCCTATGTAAATTTATGATTACACAAATGGTATGCCTTTACGCCATGTACAAACAGAAACAACATGTATCCCATTTTTTACAATAAAAAAAAAAAGATGGAGAGGAAAACCCAGTTGAAATCTTTTAAGGTAAAGAGTCAAAAGGACTTTATGACCAGTGGTATTTAGAGAGAAAGGGAGAAGATGTCTACTGGATGTGAACTTGGGCAATGCAAGGATGCCATCGATCTCTGGGAGAAATCATTCACAACTCAGGTGTGGGGTCGGGTGCTGTGGGTGGGAGGTGATCTGTTCAGTCTCGTTGCATGAGGTGACAGCAGGCCAGCGCCACCAAGGTGCTCCTTAGTGGTTGTGAGAGACACCAGTGCCTGTAGATCCCTGCCTCTCTTCCCCTTCCAGGCTTAGGGAAGACCACTCTGCACATCCCCCTGCTGCGGGCAGCACTGTGTGAGTGTTCTGACGGGAGGGCAGTGGGTGAGGGGAGGTGTGTCATTTCTGGTCTGAAGTACTCTTTTATCCAGACCCTGCAGGGCCCCTTCCTGGGCCCACACCAACTGAGACAGGGGATATATTCCAGATGGGACCCTGAGAAGATGCGGAGTCTCTGTCAGTTTAAGACTCTGAAACTTAATTGTGCTGAATTGTGTTCCCCCAAATTCTAAAGTTGAAGTTCCCCAGTTCCTCAGAATGTGACTGTATTTGGAGACAGGGCCTTTAAAGAGGTGACTAAGGTAAAATGAGGTCATGTGGGTGGCCCTAACTCCATGACTGTTGTCCTTATGAGAAGGAAACCCAGACTCAGACACACACACTGAGAAGATAGTCAGCTACAAGCAAGGAGAGAGGCCTCAGAAGACACAAGTCCTACCAAAATGCCTTGACCTCAGATTTCTAACCTCTAGAATTGTGAGAAAATAAATTTTTGTTGTGTAAACCACCCAGTCTGTGGTAATTTGGTATTTCCAGCAGCCTGAGCTAAGACAATAAGAGTAACAGTAGAACAGGAGCCCTCCAGCACTGCCTGTTATGGTTTAGTTGTGAGGTGTCCCCCAAAAGCTCATGTGCGAGACAGTGCAAGGAGGTTTAGAGGAGAAATGATTGGGTTATGAGTGCCTTGACCAAATCATTAAATTAATCCCTGGTGGGGATTAACTGAGTGGAAACTGAAGGTGGGTAGGGTGTGACTGGAGGAGGTGGGCATCTGGAATGTGAATTTGGGGTACATATTTTGTATCTGGACAGTGGAGACCTCTCTCTGCTTCTAATTATCATGTGAGCTGTTTCCTTCTGCCACACTCTTCCGCCATGATGTTCAGCCTTACTTCGAGTCCCAAGGAGTGGAGTCAGCTGTCTATGGACTGACAACTCTGAAACCGTAAGACCCCCCCAGATAAACTTTTTCTCCTCTACAATTGTTCTGATAGGGTCTTTTAGTTGCAGGAGCGAAAAAGCTGACTAAAACACTGCCCCCTGCTGGTCCCTTTTGTATGGCAGGGGATCAAAAATGGGTCAAGGAGCTGAAACTTTGGGCTTGTTTGTTATGTATATAAATGAGCCTATTGTTGGATACACAAGAGAGAAAGTTGGGCTGGGATGAGCTCTGGGAACTGTACACATCCAGGTGGTATTTGAACATATGGATGAGATCTGTTTGCCGTGCCAGAGGGAGGTTGGAAATCTTTATAATTTTATTAGGGCTCTACTCTGAGCAGTTAACAAAATATATTGAAGCAAATAATTTCCTTTGAGTAGGTGAACCTTAATCTTTTAGCACGTTTTTGGAAGACAATCTGGAAAAATTAAACATTTTTTAACTATGTATTTTCTTTGGTCAACCAAGGCTATCTCTTGGGTTTTTTTTTCCCCCCCTAAATTGGAAAATATTTAGCTGCTGGTTATATGATATAGTTCTGTTTATAACAAAGAAAAATTAGATACAAACTCTGTATCAAAAAATGAAGGATTGCCCTCCCCCCGCTGGAGCGGTAAACATGGACAACTGGGATCATCGTAGAGGAGGCGGCTCAGCACAGCGCTTGGACTCGGAGCAACCACTGGGGCTCCGGGTGGCTGCCTGAGGAGGAGCTGCGTGGCGAGCTGTTTAGACCTAGAATGACCGCTTCTGAACACCGGGGGGTTGCCCGGAGGAAGAGGAGAAGCGCAGCGGGTCGCTTGGTCTAGGAGTGACTGCATCAGAGCCACAGGCGGTTGCCAGAGGAGGAGCTGCGTGGCGAGCTGTTTGAACTCAGAACCACCACTCCTGAACACTGGTGGCCTGCCTGGAGGAGGAGCACGGCGGGTCACTTGGTCTAGGAGTGACTGCATCAGAGCCACGGGCGGTTGCCAGAGGAGGAGCAGCGTGGCGAGCTGTTTGAACTCAGAATGACCGCTTCTGAACACCAGGGGGTTGCCCGGAGGAAGAGGAGAAGTGCGGCGGGTCGCTTGGTCTGGGAGTGACTGCATCAGAGCCACAGGCGGTTGCCAGAGGAGGAGGCGAGTGGTGAGTTGATTGGACTAAAAGCGACCTCTCCTGAACACCGGTGGCCTGCCTGGAGGAGGAGCACGGTGGGTCACTTGTTCTCGGAGCCACCGCTCCTGAACACCTGGGGGGCTACCCCGAGGAGGAGGAGGAGGAACAGGGCGGGTCACTTGGACTTGGAGTGACTGCCTAGGGCTACGGGCGGTTGGTGGGAGGAGGAGACGCGAAGTGAGTTGCTTGGACTCCTAGTGACTGCGTCGGAAACCCAGCCACTGTCCAGAGGAGGAGGTGTGTGGCGGGTCTCTGGGTCTCGGAGCTATTGTACGGGGCTCCAGGTGGTGGCTCAGAGGAGGGGCCGCATAGCCAGGCGATTAGGTGCAGAGCAGGGTCCCAGGAGCTAGGCGGCTTCTTGCTGGAAGAGCCGCACAGAGACACGCCTAGGGGAGAGCAAAGTTTCCAGGACTGCGGGCAGATTCTCTGGGAGAGGCAGCCTAAGGAGACTCGCCTGTGAAGGGTGAGGCTCCCAGGCCCAGGAGGTAGGTCCGGGCCCCTGGGAACGTTGCAGAGGAAGACAGCCCAGCCCAGGCGGTAGTTGTAGATTGAGGGGAACCTCTAGGAGGGGAACTGATCAGCAAGACGTCCCTACTGAGTGAGACTTCCCTGCCGGGTGAGGTTTTCCCACAGGGACGGTAAAACCAGAGACACAGGCACAAACAGGACTTGCCTCAGACCGCAGCCTAGTTCCCTGTTGGATGACCATTGGTCAACAAGTGGAGGCACCTCTGCCCACTAGCAGGGAATATACCCCACCTGAGGGTCACCACCCCTAGAGAGGCAGCTTCTTCGTGGAACTCCACATTATCAACTTCCTCCAAGACTTCAGGCTACTGAAGGATAAGAGGGGATATACTAGCAATCTTCAGGGACATTATAAGTCGATAGAGGAAATCTGCAATATCTTAATGACCCACTGATTCCTGAACAATATGAGAAAACAAGGGAAGAAAATGCCCCAAACAAATCTAGATGTTACATCAATAAAATCCAACGACAGCATGGCAGAAGAAATGACAGAAAGGGAGTTCAGAATGTACATAATTAAAATGATTAGGGAAGCAAACGATGAGATGAAAGAGCAAATGCAGGCATTGAATGATGAGATGAAAGAGCAAATGCAGGCATTGAATGATGAGATGAAAGAGCAAATGCAGGCATTGAATGGTAGCACCAATCGACAGTTAAAAGAGCAAATACAGGAAGCAAAAGATCATTTCAATAAAGAGTTAGAGATATTGAAAAAAAAAAAAACAGAAATCCTTGAAATGAAGGAAACAATAAACCAAATTAAGAACTCCATAGAAAGCATAACCAAATAGGATAGAACACCTGGAAGACAGAACTTCAGACATTGAAGACAAAATATTTAACCTCGAAAGCAAAGCTGAACAAACTGAGAGGATGGTAAGAAATCATGAACAGAATCTGCAAGAACTATGGGATATCATGAAAAGGCCAAATTTGAGAATTATTGGGATTGAGGAAGGCTTAGAGAAACAAACCAAAGGAATGAATAATCTATTCAATGAAATAATATCAGAAAATTTCCCAAATCTGAAGAATGAAATGGAAAATCAAGTCCAAGAGGCTTATAGGACTCCAAATACACAAAATTACAACAGACCCACACCAAGGCACATTATAATGAAAATACCTAACATACAAAATAAAGACAGAATTTTAAAGGCTGTGAGAGGAAAGAACCAAATTACATTCAGGGGGAAACCAATACGGATATCAGCAGATTTTTCAATCCAGACCCTAAAAGCTAGAAGGGCCTGGAACAACATTTTTCAAGCTCTGAAAGAAAATGGATGCCAACCAAGAATCTTATACCCAGCAAAACTTACCTTCAAATTTGACGATGAAATAAAATCATTCCATGACAAACAAAAGCTAAAAGAATTTACAAAAAGAAAGCCAGCATTACAGAACATTCTCAGCAAAATATTTCATGAGGCAGAGATAAAAAACAAAGAAGCATATCAGCAAAGGGAGGAATTACCCTAAAGGTACTGTCAAATAAAGGAGGAACCAAGATGTGTCAAAAAATAAATAAATAAATAAATAAAATTTTAAATATGAACCAAATGACCGGGAATACAAATCATATCTCAGTAATAACCCTGAATATTAATGACCTGAATTCATCAATCAAAAGACATAGACTGGCAGATTGGATTAAAAAGAAAGATCCAACAATATGTTGCCTGCAAGAGACTCACCTCATAGAAAGAGATACCCATAGACTAAAGGTGAAAGGATGGGGAAAAACATACCATGCACATGGACTCAGCAAAAAAGCTGGAGTATCCATCCTCATTTCAGATAATGTGGACTTCAAGCCAATGTTAGTCAGAAGGGATAAAGAAGGACATTTCATACTGCTTAAGGGAAGCATAAATCAGCAAGATATAACAATCATAAACATCTATGCCCCAAACAGTGGCTCATCCATGGATGTTAAACAAATCCTTCTCAATTTTAGAAACCAAATAGACCATAACACAATAATACTAGGTGATTTTAACACGCCTCTCTCACCACTGGACAGATCTTCCAAACAAAAATTGAACAAAGAAACCATAGATCTCAATAACACAATCAAGAATTTAGACTTAACAGACATTTATAGAATATACCATCCAACCAAGAGCGAATACACTTTCTTCTCAGCAGCACATGGATCCTTCTCTAAAATAGACCATATATTATGCCACAAAGCTAATGTCAGCAAATACAAGAAGATAGAGACACTACCTTGTATTCTATCAGATCATAATGGATTGAAGTTAGAAATAAATGAAAGAGTAAAAAACAGAAACTACTCCAACACCTGGAGATTAAACAATATGCTATTATATGATGAATGGATAACAGAAGATATTAGGAAGGAAATTAAAAAATTCTTAGAGGTAAACGAGAACAAAGAAACATTATATCAAAATCTCTGGGACACTATGAAAGCAGTACTTAGAGGAAGATTTATTTCATGGAGCGCATTTAATAAAAGAAGTAAAACTCAAAAAATAAACAACCTAACACTACAGCTCAAAGCCCTAGAAAAAGAAGAACAGACCAACACCAAAAGTAGCAGAAGACATGAAATAGTCAAACTCAGAGCTGAAATCAATGAAATTGAAACAAAAGAAACACTACAAAAAATTGATAAAATAAAAAGTTGGTTCTTCGAAAAAATAAACAAAATTGATAAACCTTTAGCTACACTAACAAAGAGAAGACGAGAGAAAACCCAAATCACTAAAATTCGGAATGAACAAGGAAATATCACAACAGACACGACTGAAATACAAAACATAATTAGAAGCTATTTTGAAAATCTATACTCCAACAAAATAGAAAATTTTGAAGACATCAACAGGTTTCTAGAGACATATGAATTGCCTAAACTGAACGAGGAGGACATACAAAATTTAAATAGACCAATTTCAGGTAATGAAATAGAAGAAGTCATCAATAGCCTACCAACAAAGAAAAGTCCAGGACCAGATGGGTTCTCAGCCGAGTTCTACAAAACCTTTAAGGAAGAGCTCATTCCAATACTTCTCAAAGTATTCCATAAAATAGAAGAGGAGGGAACCCTCCCAAACTTATTCTATGAAGCCAATATTACCCTGATACCTAAACCAGACAGAGACACATCGAGGAAAGAAAATTTCAGAGCAATATCCTTAATGAACATCGACGCAAAAATTCTCAACAAAATTTTAGCAAATCGCATACAAAAACATATTAAAAAGATAGTGCACCATGATCAAGTGGGTTTCATCCCAGGGATGCAAGGTTGGTTCAACATCACAAAATCAATAAATGTCATTCACCATATCAATAGACTTAAAGTCAAGAATCACATGATTATTTCAATAGATGCAGAGAAATCATTCGATAAAATACAGCACCCCTTCATGCTCAAAACAGTAGAAAAAATAGGGATAGTGGGAACATTCCTAAACATTGTAAAGGCCATCTACACTAAGCCCATGGCTAATATCATTCTAAATGGTGAAAAACTGAAAGCATTCCCTCTAAAAACTGGAACAAGGCAGGGATGCCCTCTTTCACCACTTCTTTTCAATATCGTCCTTGAAACTCTAGCCAGAGCAATTAGACAGACCAAAGAAATTAAAGGGATACGAATAGGAAAAGAAGAACTCAAACTATCCCTATTTGCTGATGATATGATTGTATACTTAGAGGAACCAGGAAATTCCACCAGAAAACTTTTATATCTCATAAGTGAATTCAGTAAAGTAGTGGGATATAAGATCAATGCACATAAATCTAAGGCATTTTTATACATAAGTGATGAATCTTCAGAAAGAGAAGTTAGGAAAACTACCCCATTCACAATAGCTTCGGAAAAAATAAAATACTTGGGAATCAATCTCACAAAAGAGGTGAAAGACCTCTACAATGAGAACTACAGAACACTAAAGAAAGAAATTCAAGAAAACCTCAGAAGATGGAAAGATCTCCCATGTTCTTGGATAGGAAGAATTAATATTGTCAAAATGGCCATACTACCAAAAGTGCTATACAGATTCAATGCAATTCCAATTAAAATCCCAATGATGTACCTTACAGAAATAGAGCAAGCAATTATGAAATTCATCTGGAAGAATAAAAAACCCAGAATAGCTAAAGCAATCCTTGGCAGAAAGAGTGAAGCAGAGGGTATCGCAATACCAGATCTTCAACTCTACTACAAGTAACAAAAACGGCATGGTATTGGTACCAAAATAGACAGGTAGATCAATGGTACAGAATAGAGGACACGGACACAAACCCAAATAAATACAATTTTCTCATACTAGACAAAGGTTCCAACAATATGCAATGGAGAAAAGATAGCCTCTTCAACAAATGGTGCTGGGAGAATTGGAAATCCATATGCAACAGAATGAAACTAAACCCATATCTCTCACCATGCATGAAACTAAACTCAAAATGGATTAAGGACCTTGGAATCAGACCAGAGACTGTGCATCTTATAGAAGAAAAAGTAGGTCCAGAGCTTCAACATGTCAGCCTAGGACCAGACTTCCTCAACAGGACTCCCATAGCACAAGAAATAAAAGCAAGAATTAATAACTGGGATAGATTCAAACTAAAAAGCTTTCTCTCAGCAAAGGAAACTATCAGCAATGCGAAGAAAGAGCCTACAGAGTGGGAGAAAATCTTTGTCACTCATACTTCAGATAGAGCACTAATCTCCAGAATCTATAAAGAACTCAAAAAACTCTACACCAAGAATGCAAATAATTCAATCGACAAATGGGCTAAGGAAATGAATAGACACTTCACAGAAGAAGATCTACAAGCAATCAACAAACATATGGAAAAATGTTCAACATCTCTAGTAATAAGAGAAATGCAAATCAAAACCACCCTAAGATTCCATCTCACCCCAATTAGAATGGCGATTATCAAGAATACAAGCAACAACAGGTGTTGGCGAGGATGTGGGGACAAAGGTACACTCTTACATTGCTGGTGGGTCTGCAAATTAGTGCAGCCACTCTGGAAAGCAGTGTGGAGACTCCTTAGAAAACTTGGAATGGAACCACCATTTGACCCAGCTATCCCACTCCTTGGCCTATACCCAAAGGACTTAAAATCAGCATATTACAGAGATACAGCCACATCAATGTTCATAGCTGCTCAGTTCACAATAGCCAGATTGTGGAACCAACCTAGATGTCCTTCAATTGATGAATGGATAAAGAAACTGTGGTATATATATACAATGGAATATTACTCAGCCATAAAGAATGATAAAATTATGGCATTTGCAGGCAAATGGATGAAACTGGAGAATATCATGCTAAGTGAGATAAGCCAATCTCAAAAAACCAAAGGACGAATGATATCGCTAATAAGTGGATGATGACACATAATGGGGGGTGGGAGGGGTTAGTGTTAGGGTTAGAGTTAGGGTTAGGGAGGGGGGCAAGAATGGAGGAAGGAAGGACTGTATAGAGGGAAAAGAGGGGTGGGAGCGGTGGGGGAAGGGGAAAAAATAACAGAATGAATCAAACAACATTACCCTATGTAAATTTATGATTACACAAATGGTATGCCTTTACGCCATGTACAAACAGAGAAACAACATGATCCCATTTGTTTACAATAATAAAAAAAAAAGTGAGGAAAATAAAATGAAGGATTAACTTTAAAAAATTATAGTATGCCCACATTTTGTAAAACTACTGTTGTCATTAAAGACAGTGTTTATGGACATTTTTTAAATGAGGGAAAATTTGCATAACATAAAATTGACCATTTTAAAGTGCACAACCCAGGAGCATTTAGTACATTCACAATTTGTGCAACTAACACTTCAATTTAGCCTGAAAACGTTTTCATCACTTCAACAGGAAACCCATATCCATTAAAAAGTTATTCCCCATAATCCCCTTCTCCAGACCCTGACACCTGCCTATCTGCTTTCTGACCCTATGGATTTACCTGTTCTGCATATTTCATATAGAGCTGTGTAAAATGTGTGGCTCCTTTTACTTCACATAGTGTTTTGAGGTTTATTGTAGCATGAATTAGTATATTATTCTTGTTTATGGGTGAATACCATGCTAATACATGCCCCATAATGTGTTTATCCATTCATCCATTGAAAGACACTTGGCTATTGTGCATACTGTGGTTGTGAATGTGCATATACATGTACTTGAGTAGCTGTTTTCAATTCTTTCGGGCATATTCCTAGGAGCAGGGTTGCTAGGTCTTATGTTTAAATTTTTAGGAACTATTAATCTATTTTCTATAGTGACCAAACCGTTTTACATTCCCAGAAGCAAAGTACAAGTGTTCTAATTTCTTTCATCTTCACCAACACTTGCTTTCCTTTTAAAAGTGTTTTTAAGACAACTACCCTTTTAGGTGAAATGGTATTCCTTTATTGTTTTGACTTGTATTTCCCTAATGACTAATAATGATGAGCATCCTTTCTCATGCTTCTTGGACATAAATATATATATATTTTTAGAGAAATATCTATTCAAGTCCTTTTGTTTTTGACATTTAATTGTTTTCCTTTTTATTGTTGATTTGTAAATGTTCTTTATACTTTTTAGATACTAGATACATGGTTTGCAAATATTTTCTCTCACTTCATGATGTATTTTTTACCTTCTTTTACCTGTGGATATTATCTAGTTATCCTAGGAGGATATTTATTTATTCATAAACTTACTTATTTAAAGACACAAGGTTTCACAATATTGTCCAGGCTGGTACTGAACTCTTGGAATCAAGTGATCCTCCTGCTTCAGCCTCCCTGGTAGCTGAGACTACAGGTCGGTGCCTCTGCAAACACACAGATGAGGAAATTTTAGTAAAGTGAAAGGCATTCCCAGTACATTTAATGGAAAAAAGCATCATCCACAAGAGACAAGTTTAAAATGGTCCCATTTTTGCTAAAAATATACATTTATGTCTATTTACTAAATATCTCCTGTTTCTACATGTCACATACTTGTTCCTCAGGTTCAATTTCACAGGTATCTCAATAGCTCTTGAATTTTCTGAGGCAAGAACCCTCTGAGAAGGAGGTTTCCATCTCACCTCCCTGAGCAAACACTAATCTATCGGTTAGGACTTGAACTTGTAAGTTAGTTTTTTCCTACCATGATGCCAAAAGGATTTTGCCTCTCATCTTTTATGACACATTGGCTTCCCTGTCCTTCCTCCTGACTTCCCCTCTTGCCCCAAACAATTTCTTTCCCTTTAATTATGCAGAATAATCTGCTCTGCAGCAGCCTCTACCTCCCCATTTGTATTCCCCTGTCCAGTGAAGTGGTAATGGGGGTCTCATGCTACTGACATCTTTCCCCCGTCTCAGGAACCAGGTGGCAGTAGATAACAATGGCAATAAGAACAGTTATTCTGAGTGACACTCAGGGGAAAATGCTGGAAAACAAATATAATCCATATTAAGAGCTATTTTCTCTAGGCAGTGGGATTACAGGTCATTTTAATTTTCCTACTTCTGCTTATTTGTATTTTATTCAATAAATATATATTGATTTTGAAATTAGAAAAGGTTATTTAAAACTAGATCACTGTGTTAAAAATTGACCAGAAATGTTCTTTTCCCACTCTTTCTTACAAACCTACTAGAATAATAAAGAGTAAAGGAATTAATTTAAAAAAAAGTATAAACTCATCAAGACCAAAAGAATAGAAGATGAAGCAAGAGTGAGTAGATTTCAAGACATTTCTGGAAAACAGCAGGAAGGAGGAGGGAGCAGGATAGCTGGTCGACTCCACAGAGTCGGCAAAGCTCTGAGAGAAAACCAGTATTCACCCTGGAAGTCTTTGCCTATCTATCAAGTGTGATGAGAGAATGAAGATATTTGCAGACATGCAACCTCTCCAGAAGCAGGGGGAGGAGAGGACCTGTCTCAGGAAGACGATGGAGAGGAGGTGCCAAAAGGAACAAGGTAGTGACCCAAAAAAGAGAAAATGTGGAATCAAGGAAGATGAAGGACCAGCATGGGAGAACAGCCCAGGAAATTTCCAGATGAGGCGAATGATCTGGAGATTCGTGCAGAAACACAAGGTCTTCAGGAGGCAAGTCTCTAAGAGGAAATGGGGCCGGTTATGTTCGAGCGCATGAGACTGTGGTAAATGGTTATGTCACAGTCATGTGTCACGTATCCAAGGAGAAGCCTCCATGAGCCCTCTACCTTCACTTGCCCTTAATTGACTTAAACCCCACTAATTTTGGAGGTCACACAGCTGACCAAGGCATTATTGGTTTCTCACAAGCTTCCCTTTAGATCACACCTCTGACCTGTGGGTTATGGCTATAACAGTTGCCTTGGTCAGCCTTTGGGGACCTGAAGGCACTTGTGCTGAAAACACTGTTCCCTTGGGCCTGCAGGTGTCCAAAGGGTGACTGGAATGAGTACTGCTTGGCATCTCTGCTTTCAGACTGTGTCTGTGTCCTCGGTTGCCTCAGTTTTGGGGTCAGATTTTATTCAACTCTGCCTGGAGACGCGTTGATCTTTTGAGAAATATTTTGCCCAAAACTATAACATAGGGTCAACATGACCTAAACTTCCCTAGTTTCTCCCTACTCCACTTTAAGGTCAAACACACCTACCAGCTGCCATAACCCCAAACTCCCGACCATGAAAGAAATGAAAAGAGATGGACCAGAGGTCCTGGAAGAACTCTTCCCATTCCTAGAAAAGGCATGAATATTCCTCCTCATTATTAGACTATGCCTCTCCTCATAATCCCTGTCCTATGCCTATAACGCCTCAACCAACTGGAGTTGAGAAACTGATTTGTGAGCAAAGCTCCATCTACTCCATTCTTTGGCTACTGAATAAAACCTTTCTCTCTCTCCATCGCTCAACTTCAGACATTAATTTTTCTGTGGGATGAGTTTCTGAACCTGGGTTCATCACCAGTTGGATATTTGGGAACTACCACAAAATAAAATTTACAGGAGGCCTTTGATTTGGACTAGGCTCTTGCACTGGTCCAAATCGATCCTAACAGATCAGACTAGAACTCTAAATGGAGTTATTCATGCTAAGTTTCTACATCACCAAACTGGAACCAAGTTGTTATCTGATCTCCCAAGATATCAAGAGAGAAAAATAACAGCCAAATTTGGTGAATGATCCTGTTTCAATTGGCATGGTGCCTAAGAGAATTGGAGGAGAGGGTGGAGACCGTTTGGGTAGGGAAACATAGTTAAGTATAAAAACCTTTTCATGACTTTCTACCTCTTGAACATGCAGCATATTGCTTTGATTAAAATAAAAACTAATTCAAAAATGACAGTATGTCTTAGGTTGTATTGCCTGTAAGCATAGGCTAAGGCAGGGATTTAGGACGTAAGATCTATTGAAGGAGATCTCTTCAGGAAAATTCTCAAAGGGAGCAAGAGAAGCGGGATAGGGAAGGGGAGGAGCTGAGCTAGGATTGTTCTCAGGTAAAGCCTAGCCTTGACTGACCCATGGGCATCTCTGGGTCATAATTTGCACTGCAGATTGTCACCCTTTAATTGGGAGTGCATCAGTCTGCACCTGATCCCTGGTAACATCCTAGGCATCCTAGGTGAATGTGCTTTGTCAGTCAAGGGCAATTCTCCTTGAAGGTCACAGGTATGTCATTAGATACCACTCATAGCAACTGGGGAGAGGGGTGGATGTATTGACTGGAAAGGGGCTCTGGGTGGGACATCAACATCTACTCTACCATGTCACAGTCTCAAGGATAAATGTAAAATCTGTATTAGGACTCTTTGAGTTGAAAGTTACAAAAAGCCACCCCCACCAACTTAAGGGCGAACAATACTGGGTAAGGGTTTTATTGACTCACATAATTAAAGATCAGACTTGCCTGTGTCCAGCGCTCAATGACTGTCACCTGGGATCCACCTGTCCTTTCCTCTCTGATAGACTGTTTCATTGTGTGAAGATAATGGTGACCCTCCCCCTACGATATTCCCCTCCTGCTGGTTTAGCAATCCCAATGAAAAGAGGAGGCTTCTTGTAGATGAGGCGGAAAAGTACCAAGGAGGTTGTTGACCGACCTCTTAGGTCCATGCCTCTCCTTGGTCTATACTCTGGAGGTACTCTGACTGTGGTGGTAGGGAGGGATGACTCTCTCCAAACACATGTAAAAGGCTTCCCATAGCAAGGAGGAAGTTAAATTCCGGAGGAAGAAAGGGATGTTAAGTAGGGAAAAGAAAAAAGAAAACCCCCCAACTATAGTCACCACCGTACATTTTTCTAATTCTCCTTACTCTCCCTGTGTTCAGACCCTCAAGTATCAGAGGGGATGAGATTTCACATCTTTATTCACTCTAGTTCAGGAGTAATAGCAACTATCTTAACCTTGGCTGCCATCTTTAAGAAGCCCAGGGAATTGATATGAAGTAGTATTTGTGACTCCACTTAGTTTTTCTCAATTCTGTTTTACGCTGAGGAAGTCTAGGGAGAGAAGAGGGCTTATGGAAGGTCAAAATAGAAGTAAAATTTTTTTGGCCTGATGATAGGACAATAAATCCCTTAGCTATGTGGTCCTGAATCAGGATGGGATGACCTTTTCAGTGTTGAAGCTGTGTACTCTGTCAATCTGGTTATATGTATTAAGGGGAGTCTGGGGGCTGCATGCAAGAAATGTCCCCCGCCATGCTTTTAGCAATTACCATCTAGGCCTCACGCCTTTTTTCTTCAGCATTAAAACCATGGTTTAACAAATTAGAGGATGTGCTATGTCAGAAAAGAACCCAAAATTCACTTCTTCCACAATCAATTTTATTTTTCCCATTCACATGAATATGTCTCGGCTCAGAGCCCCAAAGATGCTTTTAGAGAACATTATGCCTTACAACAAAATTAGATTCTGATTTAGAATTTGAACATCCACTGGCCTAAAATCTTGCTTCTATAAACTTTTCTCACCTTCAAATCCAGACCTTATAAAATGTAAGAATTGGGTGTTAATAAAGTACATTGTGGAAATAGTCAATTTTAAAAAGTAAAATGACAGGTAGATGTCAAATGCTGTGTGATGACGGTTTCTAGCACAGGAAAGCAGGAAGCCCATGGAGATTTAACCGCTGAAGCAGCCCTGTGGGATGTGGACCCTTGTATCAGAATCCCCTGGGATGCATATTCAAATGGTAGATGACTCGGGCTGCACCCCAAACCTAATGAATCACAGCCTCTGGGGATGGGCACGGGCATTTACTTGTTTGAAAGTATCCCAGGTGCCAAGCAGGTTGATGCAGAACTATAATCCCAGCTACTTGGGAGGCTGAGGCAGGAGGATTGCAAGTTCAAGGCCAGCTGCAGCAAGACCCTAAGCATCTTAGTGAGACCCTGTCTCAAAATAAAATAAAAAGGATTGATGATGTGACTCAATGGTAGAGTGCCTCTAGGTTCAATCCAGACAACCTCACCAAATGTATCTGAGGTGATTCTGTTTGCACTTAATGCTTAAATCTGCACACACACCCCATCCCCAGAAAACCACTAGAAGTAGATATCTATCTTTGGTACACTTGGAACTTGATAAGCACTTAAATTTTAGGCTGCATGGGAGAGCTAGACTTTTGTAAGGACTGATAAAGAAACTAGTAGTGTGATCTCAGTGTCATTCTTCATAATATGATCACTTTGTAGAAAGAGGGCCAGAAATGCTTGGTGTAAGTATTTTAGAGAATATACTATTTGATCGGGAAACACCCAGACTGAGTTTCAAAGGATAACAGAAATGAAAGAATTGAGGGGAACTTAAAAATGTGTTTTTCTTTGAAAAACATATTTAAAGTATCTCTTGAATGTTTAAATTTTCTGCTAGTCAGCATCACAAGATTGTGTGTGGAACTATGTTAAAGCTATTACAGAATAGCTCCATCTCAAAGAAGTGCTAAATCAAAGAAACAGTCCACAAGGTGTCACCTGTCCACAGGTGTTATTCCACTACATCCCTGTGTAGGTAAGCTCCCAACTGTCCACGAGTGAGCAGTGTGGTTTTGGAAACTGTGTGTTATGGTTTTGATGTGATGTGTCCCCCAAAAGCTCACATATGACACAATACAGGAAGGTTTGGAGGAGAAATAATTGGGTTGTAAGAGTCTTAACCCAATCAGTGGATTAATCCCTGATGGGATTAATTGAAGTGGTAGGGTGTGACTGGAGGAGGTGGGAATTGGGGCGTGGCTATGGGGTATATATTTTGTATCTGGAGAGTGGAGACTCTCTTTCTGTTTCCTGAGCATCACGTGAGCTGGTTCCCTCTGCCACACTCTTCCTCCATGATGTTCAGCCTCAGCTTGAGCCCTGAGGAATGGAGCCCGCCTTCTATGGACTAAGACCTCTGAAACCATGAGCCTTCAAATAAACCTTTCCTCCTCTATAATTGTGCTGGTCAGATCATTTAGTCACAGCAGCAAAAAAATTGACTAAAACACTGTGTTTTTTCACATTTCATGGAAGTTTATCATTTCAAACTCAGCCTCAGTACCCTTTTGCAATCAAAATTCTCTTTAGATAAAATCTGACTAGCATAAAAAGAGAGCTGATCAATTTATTTCCGAATCCGCCACGTCTTCCCTACCTGGAGAATTCGACTTCTGCACACAGTACCTTTTCACCCTTAGTAGCCATGACTTGGGTTACACAAGACCAGGAAGGCACACTCAAGGGAAAAGGCAATACTTTTTCTATTTACAAGTCACCCTTCTATCCATAATGTCCTCAGTTCCTTTTATTAATGGCAAGACATTCTGGTGTAAGAGGGAGCTCATTTAAGTGTCAGAGGAATGGATAAAGGGGAAGTCAATTGACTTATTTTTGTTTACTTAGGAGATTAAATTTATGATTAAGGATGCATCTAATTCTGATGCCATGGTTTGTCCACAAGGTTAGAAGTGCCAACTTTAAAATGACCAGCATCTGTTGCTTCTGAGCCTGAACTACAAATTCAGTCTTCACTCTCTTCAAAGGTCACTAGCTGTTTATAACCCCAACCAGCTGTCTCCCAAATCTAAGCCTATGGCTATCAGGAAACCTGGAGAGTTAGTCAATCTATAGAAAATTATCCCTGTTTTTGGACAGGCAATTAAAGGTCCATTATCTAGTGATGGTGTGGCTTTTTGAAAAAACTTCATTCTGCCGGGTGCTGTGGCTCATGCCTGCAATCCCAGTGAGGGAGGTTGAGGCAAGAGGATTGCAAGGTCGAGGCCAGCCTCAGCAACTTGGTGAAACCCTGTCTTAAAAGAAAAAAATTAAAAAAAAAGGACTTTGGATGCAGCTCAGTGGTTAAGCACCCTAGGTTCAATCCCCAGTACTGCAAAAAGCCAACCAACCACCACCACAACAAAAAAGTCCAACTTTGTTCTTCAAAAAAAGGAAAGAAAAAAAAAAAAAGAAAAACTTTGCCTTTCTGTGAAATGAAAGAAATGAAATAATTACCATCTGAGTATTATTCTTTCTTAGATGTCTCTGTAGTTTGTCTGGTTCTACTTAGATTGGGTGTTTGTCAATAATCCCAAATCTTATCCACCACAGACACCTGGTACTGAACAACCAGACCTGCCCTGAATGAGGAAGGGGGAAAATCTCTGGGGAAATTCCCATCACTGTCCCTTTCTCCAGCATCCAGAAAGGGACCAAGAGAGAGGTAAGAGAAGAAGGCAGGACATGACCTTTCTAATCTTTTCACCTTGAAATAGAAAAGTAAGTCTTCCACTGGTTTATTGGTTGTTTTGCTTATTTTAGGCTTTTAGAAATTACCAGATAATACTCACTGCTGCATTTTTTTCAAATACTAAGACAGTGTACACAGCAAAATCAAAGTGCCCAATTCATTGACTCACATACCATTCTCCTCCCCAAAAAAAAGCAACTTAGTGAGGTGGTTGTTCTAGATATTTTCCCATCCTTTCACATTTATAGTGTAAATACCAAGCTTTTTATTTGTACCAGTGCTTTTCATAAAACTTGCCAACTTGAAAAAAGCACTCTGATTTTCCTGTTTTACTTTGAAGTGAGTGAGGGGTCTAGTTGTCTTTTTGGAGCTAGAAGAGTGATTGTCTCAGTGACAGCTGTCACAACAAAATAACTCTCTAACTTCTAAAACTTAATTCAAGATTCACTTTGCTCCCAAATGGTCGTCTGGGCATGGCTCTGTCGTGATGGCGCGTCTCTGCTCCACCAGCATAAGCTGGAGTGGGTGGGCCAAGGCTGGGGTCATCTGAGGTCTCACTCACTCCCAAGTCTGGGGGATGAACTAGCTGGCAGCAGGAGCAGCCACACTTGACTGACTGGCCTGGGCTTCCCTGTGGCATGGAGGCTGCATTCCATGGGCTGCCATTTTGAGAAAAAGAGCCAGTCAGAAGCTATCTGGCTTTTTATGGCCTGGCTTCGCAGAACTCATACAGTCCCTCATCCTCCACATTCTGTTCACTGAAGCTGTCACAAAGTCCCAACCAGGTTAAAGGGGAGGGAAAATAGACTCCACCTCTTCATAGGAAGGGCAAAGTTCAGGAAAAGCACAACAGACTAGAAATGTTAGAGATATTGCTGTTTTTTTTTTTCTTTTTAAGGTACTGGAGATTGAACTCAGGGTCTTGTGCATGCTAGGCAAGTGCTCCACAGAGCTACATCCCAGCCCTGCTGTGGTCCTTTTTTGAAAACACAATTTGCCATAGCTGTAGTATAAAATCAGAGCTGTGACAATCAATACACTTCCATTCTTTGTCAGATGGCTTCCCATATTGGAGACCACTTAAATCTTGGGAGAGACAGTGACTGGGGGTGGCACAGGATGCAGACTGGGTTTCGACATCCTATCTACCTCTGAAAGGCTGGAGAGGGTCAGGCAGAAGAAGCGAAGGGCGGAGTTGACAGGACTTCCTCCTTAGCTGTTCCCAGCGACACCGACCACTTAGCATTCTGATAGGATCGAGTTGGAATTTGTTGCAGATACTTTATTTATAATTGAATCCCTCCTTCTGGACCCACCGGCAGCCTAGTCACAGAGTTGGTGCCATCTGAGATTGATAAGGTTCATCACAACTGGAGATTAACTATAAATTCCTAATGTGTTCAGGTACGAGACAGCAGACAAGGAGGAAACACAATGATCCGTGAAAGAAAGAAACAGAGATGCTGCCAGGTGAAATGATCCTTTATATGTCCCCTTCCTCACCTTGTGTTCTGTAGCTTTACCTCTGGGCTTCCAGCTCGCGGCCTGCGGTTTACTGCTGGTTTCCTTCAGGGATCATTAAAGGTGATTTGTGAGCTGGGAAGGCTGGCATTTGCCCTGCTCGGGATTCAGAGGATGGCCTGTAACTTGGGAAGGGGTGTGTGCAGGACCGCTTGCCCATCCAGGAAATCGGCTCTCAGAAGTCCAAGAGGGCTCGACTGTCCCCTGGTGAGGGGTGTTGCCCGGCTTGAGTGAGAGGAGCTGGTTCCAGAGAACCAGGGCAAGCGTGGTGTGTGGACACAGAAGTTCGCTGTTGGCCTTCTCCGCGGTCAGGCCCCCCGGGAAGAGGGCCATGAGAGGACATGGCTCTGAGCCACCTGCCTCCGGGCCAGTGCAGTGTGTCGGAGTGGTGCTTCAGAGGACCAAGCCGCACAAAAAACCTTTGACTCAGTTTCTTTTCATCCCCTGCTGGAATAAGTTTGCTTCCTAGTGTAGTTCTTGACCTCTTTCCCTGGGGAGGTGTTTCTTTACAACAGAGCACTTGACTTGGCAGAAGCTTGGATGAAGTTCTTGCTATGCTCTCTGGAGACACCTGCCCTCTCTTTGGGCCAGCTCTCCTTCACGTGTGTACACATTCAGCTCGCCACCCTGTGGGAAAAGGCCCCCTCCCCAGAATCCTGTGCAGGTAGAGCCAATGCCTACCTGACCAGTTGCTTTCTCTTCCTCCCTTCACCCTACCATTTTAACCAGGAAAAATACTTTCACAGCATCTCCTTAGTCCTCAGAGTGGTGCTGGTCCTTATGTTTGTGTGTGTGAGGCTTTATACTCATTGGCAGGGACAAAGCCTATTGCACTGTGTGGTCAGGTCTCAGGTTAGGGTTTCCCTCAGAGAAACAGTTCAAATATAAAAATACAAAAGCATATCTAATCTAGACTGGTATGATGGTCTAGATGTTTTATGTGTCAGTTTGACTGGTTGAGAGTACTCAATTACTCAATCAAATACCATTCGAGTGTTGTCCTGGGTGTATTGTACAGATGTGGCTGACATCTGGAATTACTTGACTTTAAGTAAAAGATATTATCCTCAATAACTTGGATGGACCTTCATTGAATGGCCTTGTTTTAGTCAGTTTTTTTGCTGTTGTGACTGAAAGAAACGACTGGAACTATTGGGGGGGGGAGTTTATTTGGGGGCTCAGTTCAGAGGTCTCAGTCCACAGACAACCGACTCCATTCCTTGTGGCTCAAGGTGAGGCCGAAGGTCATGGTAGAAGAGTGTGGTGCAAGGAAGCAGCTCACACGATGATCAGGAGCAGAGAGAGATTCCATTTGCCAGATACAAAATATATACTCCAAAGCCACACCCCTGATGCCCACCTCCTCCGGTCACACCCTACCCACCTTTAGTTACCACTCAGTTAATCCCCATGAGGGAATTAATTCACTGACTGGGTTAAGGCGCTCATAACCCAATCATTTCTCCTCTAAACCTCCTGGCATTGTCTTACACGTGAGCTTTTTGGGGACACCTCACATCCAAACCATGAAAGGCCTTAAGAATAAGACTGAGGATTTCCTCAGGAAGAAGGAATTCCACTTCTAGACAGCAGTATCAGCTCCTGATCCAGAGTTTAAAGACTGCCAGTCTGCCCTGCAGGTTTCAGATCTGCCAGCCCCCACAACAGCTTAAGACAATTCCTTGAAATAAATCTCTATCCCTCCATCTACAGTAATACACACACACACACACACACACACATATCTATACCATATCTACATCTGTATCCATATCTATGTCTGTATCTATATCTACCACCTGTCTCTTTCTACCAGTTCCGTGTCTCTGGAGAACTCTAATTGTTTAACTGGCATCTACTGAAAAATAATAAAGTGGAGACAATTCAGAGACATTTGTTGAATTTTCCTATCACTCTTGTCACTCTGTTCTCCAATCCTGATCCCATTATGCCATGCAGCTGAGCCCCGGCACCCTCTCCATAACCTTTCTTTATTCCATATTTCAATCCCTGCCCACAAGGCCTCCCCTTCCCTTCTCCCCTCTTCCCTTGGCCCCCTTCTGCTGGTCTCTCTTGGAATCAAGCCAGGCCTTTCCCACAAAGGGCCACCCTTGTGATGCCTCTGGACCCACTCAGCAGCGCTAGCTGCCCAGGAGCTGGGATGGGGAGAAGGTCAGTGGGAGCTGCCAAGTGACCAACCACACATGCACATCAGGCAAGTTGAGGAAATGAGGGCCCTTGTACCTTAGTCATCTCATCTTCTATTAAACTTCCAAACAACTTATAAATTTAATTTTAAAAATGTCTGAAATCTTCATAATCCATAAGAATATCTTCATTTTACCCTTATAAGGTAGACTGGTTAGATACTATCCCTTTTTTAGAGATTCAGAGACCAACCATTAGAGAAATTAAAAGTAATACACAAGGTCTCACTTTACTGACAACAAAGTTGGGGCTGCAACCTAAGATTTCTGACTCCACTGCTATGCTGATTCTTTGTAAAAATATATATTTGGTTCTATTAATTTTTTGCAATTCATCATACAAACATATCAACGACTAGGGACTCAGTGTGGGCTGAATCTGAAGTTGAATAAGACAGAGTTCCATTTCCAAGGAGCTTCTGGTTCAAGGAGTGTGGAAGCTGTCTACTGCGCCACTGTCGGGAGGTCAGCAGGTGTGCAGGGACCTCCCATAGCTTGATCTTCAACCCACCCTGCCCTCCTTTCTTATGGGACATTGTTTTGGCCACAATCAGCCTGCCTCAATTCTAGCAACCGTCAGCGTCGGGGACTCCGTTTATCATGTCATAGCTGTCCGTGACAGTGTGAATGCACAGTGTCCAGAAGTAACAGCATTCGCTGCCACTGTGGTAAAAAGCATAGCTTGATAGGTCTCCAAGAAAGGGCTGGGGGCTGGCCTTGGAAGGAAAGGAAGTAAAGCAGAAGAGGAACCTCAGGACAGCCGAGAAAGAAGGCTTCCTAACTCCCTTGAGATCATGAACTCTCCCCATCCTTCCTATTGCTGTTCTCCGCTTTCCTATTAGCTCCAAACTCATTTAAAAAGATAATTAAAAGCAGAGAAGATTTTCAAGAGAAATAAGGAGGGGATAAGAAGGGTTATATAAAGCAATAAAATGATTGGAAGAAGTATTTAGAAAGGCCCAAATTAGATAACAGCAATTATAAAATATGAGAAAAAAATTGAAAAATTAACAAAATAGATATGAAATAGTTTAAAGTAAAAATGCCACAATTAATAGTACAAAGCAAAATTAGGATTAATGTTAATTATAAAGATAAATTATAATTAATTATACATTTTAAAGATTAACAATTAAAAAGTAGAGATAAATAGTATTAAGTTTAAAACTATAATTAATTAAAGTATATTTTAGAAATGATGAGTATGCCAATAGAAAATTGGACAAAAAACATGAATTAACACATGAAGATGTCCAAATTAAAAATGTGTGTGAGAAAATGTTCAATCCCACTAGTTATAAAATAAATGCAAATTAAATGATAAACTATTGATTTTTTTCAAATTTTTCAAATTGGCAATTATTTGAAATTGATATTCAGTGTAGTCAAGGATACAAGAAACATTATCTTGTGCCCTGTAGGTGGAACTATAAATCATTTCAGCATAGATAGGCAGCCAAACGTGGGAGATTTGACAACACACATACTTTTCCATGGCAATTTCATTGCTTGGAATCTATCCTAAGGAGATTATCATGAATACAGTGAGTTGCCTACAAGAATCTTCATCCCCATCATTGTTAATAGTTAATGATATTTTTAAAATTAGGGGAAAATTCTTAAATGCCCAATAGTAGGAAATTTGATAACTAGATTAGAATTCACAAAGGAATACTATATAATCATTAAAAACACTATTGTAAAAGAATATTTGATAATACAGTAAAAAAAAATCACAATATGATAAGCCAAAAATCCAGCAGAGTAAAAATAGCATATACTTTTATTTTGGAGAAAAATATGTGTTATATGTGTTACTATATTAACAGTAGTTATTTATGTGTAGCAGATATTATGGATGATTTTAATTTTGAATCCTTTGTTTACATTTACTATAATGAACACATGACATTTTTAATAAACAAAAATTACTTAAGAAAGATTAAGGAAAATAGGATAGCAGGTTAGATAGAATTCTAAATTAAGATTTAAAAATAGAAATAATTTAATTTTAATATCTGAAACATAAAATACAACAGGAGGAGATTGGAAATATAATTAATAATGTATTTTAAATCAAAAAAGAATAAAATGAACACTGCCAGAATAACATAAAATCACTATTTATTGAGTTTTTAGTGAATGCCAGATGCTATCTTTGCTAGGTACTTCAAACATATTATTTTAAATTTATTGTGCCTGGTGGCACACCCTGTAATCTTAGTGACTCTGGAAGCTAAGGCAGGAGGATTGAAGGTTTGAGGACAACCTTGGCAACTGTACCAGAATAAAAAATAAAAAGGACTAGGAATGTAGCTCAGTGGCAAAGTTCCCCTGGGTTTACTCCTGAGAGTGAGAGAGACAGAGAGAGAGAGAATATATCTGTATTTTTAAATCAGTATAATAGGTATTCCTTTATTTAAATAATCTATAGACAGGGAGAAAAGGAAGAAACATGTTTAAAGGGCATTTCAGTCCTTACCGCAGCCTCCAGATTGGACATCTATCCCTCTGAGAAATCCCTTTCTCACAGCTGAGCATCACAGGAAAAATAACTTCTCTGCTGTTCTCCAATTGTCAAGAAGTACTACAATTTAATTGGTTCCTCAGGCTCCCACTCATTTCTATAAAGATTCTGTCTCTGTTCAGGGTCCTAAGAGAGCCCCTGTCTAGCTCCTGACTCAGTCCCCACATCTGAGGCTGGTAAATGAACAGACCATGCAGCCTGTCCTTGTGTAAGGACAACCCTGTGGGAAATGACCGGGAAATGTGGGTGACTTGGTACACAGCCAGGGCCATTAATCAGTCAGTATGCTTTATGTGGCAACCTGCAGAAAACAAACTCAGGTTTATTTCCTCATATAACTTAAAATTCCAGGAAGACACATGACTTCAGGTAGGGTTTAATTCAGAGCCAAGTGATAGGACCAGAAGGTTTCTCTTTCTCTCCAGGTCTTTGTTCTGTTCTCTCTAGTTACTCCATATTTCTTTCTTTCTCTCTCTCCAGCCCCACACTTCTCCCTCTCAGTTCTGAGGATTAAACCCAGTGTGCTCTACCACTGAACTACATCCTCTGCTGCTTTTCATTTTTTAGAAACAGGGTCTAACCAAATTACCAACACAGGCCTCAAATTGCAATCCTTCTGCCTCAGCCTCCCAGTCACTGGGATTACAGGCATGCTTCACCATGGCCGGCATTCGCTCCGTTTTCAAGCAAGCATCTTTGGGGTTCAAAGAGGTACATCCCAGACTATGTTCTCATTCCCATGCAATGGGAGGTGGTATAAGAAGGACATTTTCCTCTCCTAGAAGCACCTGCAGATTTGATGATAAGGCTTAAGTCCTAGACCTCATCTCTACTCCTTGCTGGAGTTGAGGGTGGAGGCAATCTCATTCAAACCTGAAAGCTGAGAAAGGGAAGGAGAATTTGTCAATAGGAAATTAGAATATTAATGGTGGGAGAGGACAGAAACAGACCTGGGAGAAGAAACAACAGCTTTCATTCCAGCAATTCCTGTTTTAGGAAGATGGGGAAGACTTCATCCACGAGGGCACATTTGAGATGGAGCTTCATCAGTTGAAGACCAGAAAGAAATCCTTTCTAGATGGAGGTGCCAGCAAGCTGAATGATCCAGAGGTATGAAAGATACTGGGCTGAAAAGTTTAATGAGATGGTAATTCCAGGTGCATGGGGAGGGAGATTGACTGGGACGGGACCTCCCTGGTATTATAATCATCCCTTGGCTGCCTCTTGGGATTGGTTCCAGGACACCTGCAGGTATCAAAAGCCACAGAAGCTCAGCTACTTTATATAACTGGCATAGTATATGCATGTGTCCTATACAATCCTCCTGAATCCTTTAAATCACACTAGATCATGTAACATACCTAATAAAATTTAAATGCTATGTAAATATTTGTTATACAATGTTGTTTAGGGAATAAAGGTAAGAAAAAAAAAAAGTCAGGGTCCAGGGATATATCTCACTTGGTAGAGTGCTTGCCTTGCAAGCACAAGGCCCTGGATTCAATTCCCGGCACCGCACAAAAAAAAAAAAGTCTCTGCAGGTTCAGTTATGATCGCCCACCGCCCGCGGGGACAATCACAATGCGTAGGCTCTTCTTGATCACAGGAACCAAAAGGACTTTATTCCACAAGTCTCAGATTTATATTGAGAACATCAGCCTATCAGAGAGTAGACTACCAGGAAAGTCAGCCTATTAAGGAACAGTCTCCAGGCAGATACCAGGATTGCCTCATGAACAACAGCCAACCAGAGTTACTTCTAAAACTTGTATATGAGTGCAGCTATGTCTGGCAAGCTGCCAGGCGCCATCTTAGAGACCAGGCCACGGTGCGGCTCTGGGGCCCTCAGAGCCCGCCCCTGACATTCAGTACAGACACTATCTTTTTTCCCAGATATATTCAGTACCATGGATGTGAACTCTTCAGACAGCAAGGTCTGGCTGTGCTCACTTGTGGATATGTGGTCCTAGAATCCTGGACTCCTTATACCAATCCATATGGATTGCCCTTAAATACATTTTAACAACATGCTATTTGATAATCTGCTTGAAGAAAAAATAAAATAGGGCTGCCTTTTATTATCCCTGATTTGTAAGGATTGCTTTCCACTATGGTGGAACTATTCCTACCGTGGTCAATTTCAAGCTGCCAAGATGATGTCTCTGAATGTAGTGCTGGGTGTCACTGGACCTGGGTTGGTCTCAACAGTCAGTGGGAGCTGGCTCCAGCATGTCTCTCTTTTAATTCCTGTGTGACATTTTCCTTAATTGGGGATAGACTTGGGAGACATCTGTCCCACTTCTTCTTCTTTTTTTCCAAGTTCTGATTTATTCAACTTAATAGATGAGTGGCTACAATAGATTCAGGATATTCTCATTAATTATGGAATATTCTGGATCCCAGTTTTCCAGAGAGGATTCACTCATCTCCTAAGATACATTCTACCAAGCAAATCTTTCTTTCCCCCTCTTTCTCTATAAAAATTTTAATTGAAGTACTACTTACATCTTATTACAGGCAAGTACACAAAAGTATACTTACAACTTAGTGAATTTTTCCAGATATATACAGCAGACCAGCACTCCATTGTGCCCCTTCAGGTCAATCTCATTCACAAATGTAACTCCTCTGATGTGTCTTATCATAAATTAATTTTGCTGTTCTTTTTTGCAGTGCTGGGGATAGAACCCTGACCCTTGTGCATGGTAGGCAAGGGTTCAACCACTGAGGTGTTCCCAGGTCCTTGTGTGTGCTGAGGGCACAGGGCAAGGGCTCAACCACTGAGTTATACACCAGCCCTTGCTGTGTTTTGGAACTTTGTGTAAATAGTCTCATGCAGTCTCTATTAATTTGCATCTTCTTTCGCTCAGCATTATGCCTAGGGTATTCATCTGTGTTGTTAGAGTGTAGCAATAGTTTATTCTTTTTTTTGCAGAGTAGCATTCCATTGTGTGCATATATGACGATTTATTTATCCATCCGAAAGTTGAGAGAACATTTGGGTGATTTCCTGCTTGGGGTTTTTGTGAATACAGTTCTAATAAATATTCTGGACATGTCTTTTGCATGTGTTTTTTTGGTTGACATAAGCACTCATCTCTGTTATGTGTATCCCCATAAATGGAATTGCCAGGTTATTAGCTAATACACGATTAGCTTATAAATTGTACAAAGACTCTAGTACTTCCATGGGAAGGTAAACTGATTTATGCCAATCCCAGTCACCTCTGCACCAGAGGCCTGCATCACCACCTCATATCTGTATGCCATTACTCACCATCTCCACTTAATAACCATGTTAACCTTGGTTCCAGTGGTTGCTGCAGTATCCTTTATCTGGCAACAGAGTGCCATGAAAGAGGGGCATGAAATGGTGGCAAAGTACTAGGATGAATGGCTGGAGATCTGGAATCCTGCCAGGTTCTGATGTAATCAGGCTGTGTGGCCTTGGGCAACTTACGCAGACTCTCTGGGGTCTTAGCTTCTTCATATGCGGAAAAAAAGAGGAGATTAGATGGCTGACAAAGTTGTTTCCACTGACTCCAAACACAAGAAAACACTGTTCAGTCTCTCCTTCCAACCTGAGAGTTGGAATACACTCAGCTTTGGAACATGTGAGTAAAAACAGTTTCCCTGGAGTTGAGAGGTTCACAATGTGTCCATCTTGGGTGCCCCCCCTGAGCTGGGACAAGAGTAGAATCAAACAAGGCAGCACACTCAGGTGAAGACCAGTTGCATACAGTGTGTACTTGGGGACATTTCTCCACCATTAGCATCAGTAAACAGGCATTTCTCTGCCTGTCCGACATTGTAGCAGAAGTGCTTATATAACCTTGATGCATTTCAAGCATCTGTTATTTGGAAGTAAAGAGGCTAACAACCTGCATTTCAGAAATCTCTCAAGTTCCATGACAGGTAGATATTGTTAAAGGGTTAGGAGAATGTCCCTGTACTCTCAAGTAAAAATGGCTTGAAAATTCATCAAGGCCAGAGGAGCCATTTGGGAGAAATGACAGATGGGATGTTTGCGCTTGTTTAAGGAACAGAGATGAGAAATGAGTCTCTTCTGACTTGTGCTCTGCTCGTCAGAGATGATCACTCTAAATCCAACACAAAGGAAATCAAAGGGCCTTGAGACCTGTACGGGTTTGAGCTTGGAAGAGATGGGGCTGGACAGGTTTTGCCTGTCACCCTCTGGGCACACCTCACACTCTCATCCCTCCTTCCACGTCCTCACGCCAAGACTCAATATTTCAGCCACTGTATTTTGATGAACATACGATGAGAAAAGAAATGAAGTGTCAGGGAAAACACATAAAAGCTAAAAAAGCAAAACAGAAGAATGTCCAGGAAATGACAGAGAGTGGCCTTTTAAAAACCTGCTATAAATTTGGTGAAGCTTTGCTCTCGAATAAAGTATACCAGAGGTATCAGGAAATCTTCTTTGTGCACTGACACATAATGATGCTGCATAAAATTTATTTTAGATGTATAGTGTTAAGTGAGGTCCATTAAGGTCGTCAGAGCCCTTCCTACACATAGAGTACAGCACATACAATTTACTACAAACAAGAAATGAGTAGGAAAGGTACTGTAAGTGGAAGTCCAAGACAGAGGGAGAGTTTTCCGAGATGTGGGACATCTCTCTCAGGATTTTACTAAATGCATGGACAGTGCAATGACCAGTTCTTGAAAGTACTATGGGAAGCCTTTGTGATTCGTGCTTTTACTGAGTGTATTTTTGTTATATACTGGAAGACACATCTTTATACTGTACTTGTAAATGCCTTCTAATTATTGCTGACTTGTTTTATGCTATTTTGAGTTTTTAATCTCTTCAAGTATGCTGCTCAAAATTCTTGTATTCAAAACATGTCACATAAGCAAATGTGCATGCATGCATACGCACAAATGCACACAGTGAGAACTACTATTTTAAGTCTTCATTGTTTTTATGTGATTTGATATACAATAATGGAGGGGGAAAGTTTTAGAGCTGATGTTCTCTTATGGCTTGTCAAACATATCGTAGTCCATATTTCCAGAATGTGCTTATATTGATTGCACTACATATCAAGCACTTTTCAGTGATTCTATTTGGTGTGCTATAACTATGGCAACTATATGGCCTAGATTTTCTAGGATGATCCTGATTTCAAGGACTGATTTAATTGTCTCTATAAGTACACAAATAATAGTCAGAGCAATTGCTCCAATTTTTAGCTCAGAAAATATGATTGTAATATCTATATTCTATTTTAGTGCAGGTCATAGAATACAAGTACTCTGACATGCAGCTGAAATGCTACTCAGAGAGTGGGGGAGAGGGCTCTTGTGTGTGATGAACAGTACCATAATTAGACTTTCTGGCTGGGGACCAGAAACAGGTCTCTTTCTTCCCTGATAACTCACGTATCATTCTTTCTGCTTTTACCTCTCCTTTCCATCCATCTCTTCCTTCACTGCCAGCCAGTATGTCAGGGACAGTCAAGTGATATGTGAAGGAGTGGCTGAAGAGGAGATTTTGCCTTTAGCAAGTTTTTGTTTAAATTTAGCATTTAAAAATCAGAGTTTATAGTGCAAACCTTCCCACCTGAGACTTCTCTAATTCTGTTTGTGTGATTTGGAAGTTTAGGTGAAATTTTTCTTTTAGGGGAGGGAAATAATTAGAGATGATTGGAACTCTTCTTTCCTTCATTCTTTCTTCCCCTTTATTTCTTTCCCTCTCTCCTCCTCCTTCTCTCTCTCTCCTTGGTTCCTTTGGAAAATATTAATGCACTCTGTCTTCTATCTTAACACATTACTGACTTACATATTTGGTGTTCACATTTAATATTCTAAGAAGGTAAATATAGTGCAGATAACAAGTGACCCCTTTATCTAAAAACTACTTTTCTCTTTAAGAAACCCTTTATTTATTTTGGTGAGCATTATTAAGCATCTGTTGTATGTAGAACCTCCAAGATGAGTTACTTATTGGGGAAATGAATGACAAGTGTTTGTGGAAGGAGAGATCCCAAAGAAATGAAAGATAATCACTAGGAATTTTAGTTCCTTATAGAACAAAGATTTAAACATATTATGTAAGTTAAACAGAAGTGCAAAGTAGCATGTAGTCTCAAAATGGGCAAAATAACAAAATAATTTAGGTGCATATTTGTTGAAAAGAACAAAATAATGAGATGTAATTAACACTCTGTTACTGGTCACAAATAAAAACACACAGTTTCTGCTCTAAAGGTTTGATAGTAATAGATCAGTGCATAACTGAAGCTCAAATATGTTACTGCATTGTTGAATAACATAAGAGGATGCTTTGGTGTCTACGACCATACCATCCTGAACATGCCCGATCTCGTCTGATCTTGGAAGCTGAAGAGGATGCTTTGGTATGTCATGGCTATAATATTGAAAGGGACCAACTGAAAATAGTATTATCACTCAACTAACCTTTTCCTTCCCTTCCCTTTCTTTTTTAAAAAAAATTATTTTATTTGTTCTAATTAGTTGTAGGTGACAGTACAATGCATTTATGCATTTTGGTAGATCATACATAAACAGAGCATAACCTCTCACTTTCCTGATTATACATATTGCAAGATAACATCAGTTATGCAGTCAATAAGGTGGGAGTGGATAAGGAAGAATAGAGTTACCTCCCTTCCCTTTCTTTCCCTCCCCTTCCCTTTTTTGTGATGCTCGGGATTGAACCCAAGGCCTTGCACATGATACTACTGAGCTATGTCCCCAGATTCATTCACCTAATTTCTCCTTCTGTAAGTCTAAAGTCATATGACTAATTGTACATGTAGCAGAGTGCCTAGCCAAAAATAATTAAATATGTACATGAATGACCTAAAAATTATTTTGGTCTTGTAGAGGTGAAATATGCAACTAGAAACGTTCCAAATAGATCATCTCAACTTGGTCTGATGTCGTTTTAGTTCCTCCACTAATTTATGCCATCCTTGGCAAGCACTTCCACCTAACCACACTATGGCCTAACTTATGTAACTGATGTGAAAGAAGACACACACTTTGAAAGCAAATGCTCTGCATGCTTGATGCAAATAATCTCCCTCCCCCCTTTTTTTGTATATAGATTTGAAAATAAGCATTAAAGATTGTATTTTACAGAAAGAAATAAAACAATTACCTTACACAGTTCACGAGATAGGGACATAGGCCAAATGCCGCTTTAAAAAAAATGACTAAGGCTTAATGAAATGCTAAATTTTGTGTCAGGGATTTGTATGTAGTAGTTGGAAACAGCTTCATTAGGGGTGTGCATCTCTCACCCAACTTCGAGTTTCTTAGAGAGATTGTCTTTAGAACTCACTAACTTAAGTCTCTGGATAATGTCTTTTAAGCATTATTGCTGGATGGATGAGCCTCCTTGAAAGTTGAGGAGTTAGAAGGCTGTCTAGCCGTCAAGACTACAACTCCCAGAATGCCCGCTTCCCTTGCACTCTGGGCACGAAGGGGAGATCTTCCCAGCACCCATCGCGTCAGCTGGTGACTACAACTCCCAATACACTCAGGGGCCTCGGAAACCTTGTCAAACACCACCTGTTGCCATAGCATCCGGGTCCGGGCCAACCAATCATCGCTCCCCCGCTGAGTAGAGGCGGGTCTTTAGCATCTCGGACCAACACCAGGGATTTTTGTTATGGCGCGTGACCGGAGGAGGCGGGAGCTCGGGACCCGCGCCTTCTCCTTGCTTCTTGGGGTCGTGGCCTTGCTCCCGCTGAGCAAGGGAAGTGTCCCGGCTCCTCCACGCGCGTGAGTGCACGGGGGCCTTGAAGACCTCGTGGGTTCGCGCTAGGGCTGCGGGGGCAGAAGCCGGAGCCATGGGCGGGACCGCCAGCACTCGCCGGGTCACCTTCGAGGCGGACGAGAATGAGAACATCACTGTGGTGAAGGGCATCCGGGTGAGTTTAGTGGGCGGGCGGAGGGCCAGCACTCGGAATGGGACCCCAGCGCCCCGAGGTTCCCGGGACCCGCTCCGCCGGGTGTCTGCCCGTCCCGCCCCCGTGCTTGTCCCACCAGAAGCTGGGTCTCTGGGAAGAAGCCCTCAGTTTCCAGACTCGGAACATTCATTCAGAGGTAGTTCCTGGTTGTGTGCCAAGTGCTAGGCACCGTGCGGGCCGGGTGGGGCAAGCCTGGTTGAATTGGACCCTCCAGGGACTCACCGCCTTGTCTTAGCTTCAGTGCCCACTAGTAGCAGGACTTGACACTCCTGCCTCACCGCGCCTATCCGTGGAATGGGTCTTGTCTTACTCCTCCTGTGCTCAGGACCCAAGCCCTGCTTTTCCACGCCTGCATCATCTCTCAGGGTGAATTGGCGTTTTAAGGACCACTTTTATTTGCTTTTTGTCACTTAATGTTCTCCTTCCGATGCCACCCCTTTCCCCAGCACACACACGCAGCCCTCCCCCTTTCTTGCCTGCCTCTGTGACTTCTGACTCCTCCCTCCTTCACTTTCATCTGATATCTGGTTTTTCCCAGGCGCCTCCTCTGTGGCCTGCTGTGCCTACGTTTTTTGGACTGGTCCCAGTTACTTCAGGCTTACTGTCTGCCAACCTGATGGGGGCTGAGTTAGGTTGGAAATTCTCCAGACCAGTAGAAGTAAGAGAGGCAGTTCTGACTGAGAGGTTGTAGGGAATTTTTTATTCCCTCTGCATGTACTTGATACGTAAACTGAAAACTTGATTTTTCTCTAGGGTGTCAGTATACCAGCACTAACTTCATTAACACACTCTCCGCTGCACCTGAATTTGGAGCGTCACATTTTTGGAAGTATGATGCCTGAACCTAGTAAATAAAGCACTTTTGACTTCAGAAAAGTTTTATAATACTTTCTATTTTTCTTTCCCTGTTATTACACAGACAGCTTTAATAAATTAAATGTGTAAATTCCTTTTAGCGTTTGTTACTAGGAAATAAAATAAATATTGAAAGTGTTTAAAAACTTTTTCCTTTGCTACTGTTAACCTTGAGAAGAATTTATTAAAGTTTTCTTTATAGAAACTCAGACTGTTGAATTCAGTTTTTGGTCTTTGACCAGTATTTCTTAATATATCATATTAATGAATGGTAGTACTACATTTTGTAATAAAATACTCAAGGGTGCATTCTTTGCGATATTGTGATTGGTACTCTTTGGAGTAAAATAAAAATTGCTATAAACTCTGAGTTTTATGGAGAGATTTTTAAAATCTTGCCTTAACTCTTGAGTATTCCACACTGGAGGGTGAAAAAGCCTTAAAAAGCAAAATAAGTTCTGGGTGTGAAGATCTTAGAAAAATGCATAAATCTCTGTTTTTTTTTTTTTTTTTTTTTTTTTTGCTGTAGCACAGACAGTAATGACAGCAAACCAAATTGGAAGAGAATTTGGTCATAGAATAGATTCATATTCAATATTAATAAGGTTGAATAGAATAGGCAGGACAGTAGGGTATGTATTGGACTAAAATGGTAATGTTGTTTACAAAACCCTTTTAAGAACATTTAAAAAAATGAAGCACCATCTAACAGAAGCTTTTTTCTTTCTTTCTCATATTATACATTTTATCTATGTTGTTTTAATTTAAAAAGAAACTATGTCCTTTGGCCCCACATCTTGACAGAAGCTTTCTTCATTTTTTTCTCTCTCATGTAATACATTTTATCTGTGTTGTCCTAATTCAAGTACATGCTATGCTCATTTTTGACATCTTTGCTTTTCTTCAGAATATACCCTTCACTGGAATGTTCTCACTCTGTTCTCCATTGCCTCAAATCCTTTTTCAAGGATGATTTGCAATCTCTTTGTGCTTCACTTTTATCATCTGCAAAATGATAGCTCAGTACAGATCTATGATCTTTTTCAGTTTTGAAATTTGGTGAGCCTGGTAGCACTCTTAAGTTTCTTGTAGCCATACCTACCCTGTTGCAGTGTCCTCTAAAAATGTCATATTGTTAACTGTTGAGTATGCAGAGGTTATTCTGAGTTCTTTGAGGTCACTGTCAAAAGAGCATCAACTTATTACTAGACTGACCTCATTTTAAATCTTAGGTTTTAGTTTGTGGTCTTGGACAAATCACTTCTCTGAGGATATACTCTTAATCTTTAAAAGGGGAATACCATTGCTTCCCTCGATTGGTCAGGGTAAGAAACTGAGTTAAGGTCTGTAAAGCACCTGGTTCATTATAGATTTTATAGTAGTCATTATTATGAGGTTCCTGTCACATAAGAAAAAAAAAATTTGAAGATTCTTTGAAAGTGCTGTGTAGAAAGATCCTGTGCTTTGAAACCAACCCAACCAGACCTGGGTATGGATCCTAGCTCTACCTTGGTAGCTATGTATCTCTGGACAGGTCTCTTTTGATTATGTTTCTTTCTTCAGGGTGACTGGATGATAGAGACTACTAGTGAGAATTTGACATATGTGGATGCATTTAGTGCAGTGTCTAGTGCTTTGGCAGTGTTTGTTGAGTAGTAGCTGTTACTTGAACTGTTCAAGAGAACAGATGCATAAACTTACATGATCCTAAGATAGGTAAAAGTAAGAGTATATTGTGTTCCCACTAGCGAACCTAATGGGGTAAGAACTGGAAAAAGGGAGTGCAGTGTGATTTCTCTCTAGATCTTTTGTAGATCTCTTAGTTGATCTTTACTGCTTTTCTTTACTTGAAAAAGCCAACTTGGTTCCTTCTGAGCGGTGGGAAACAGCACTCTGGGTATGTAAACAAGGCATTATCTACAGCTCATCTGGTTAAAACATGGAACTGATGAGACCCAAACTTCAGTTTTGAGTTGCAAATAGGTTTTTAGTTGAAGAAAACTTTCTGATTTGATCAGTTTTCTAATGTTTAGGTCATTGGTTATAAGAAACATGAGTACATGTTTGGTAGCCTCAATCACTGCTGAAAAACCAATTTTCCACTGATAAGGGTAGTAATTTCATCTTCACTTAATATAGTAAGAATAACATTTAGTTAGCAACATGAGACTTTTTAGTAACTAGGCTGGAGTTTATTGATAGATCATGTTTTTCCATATTTTTCTTGCTGAGGTCCTTAACTAGCAATTAAAGGACCTATTACAATTTTAAGTTTAAAGTTTCTTCTCACCCAGTATGTGTATTCATGATAGGGTCTTGTTTTCTTCTTTATTCTTAGAAACTATTAGCTTTTTCCCCCTCTTCCATAAATAACCCATATTCTTACACTTGATTCCAGTTTTGAGTCTGAAACTACTCATATGGGTTTGATGAAAGGACCCCCTCTTGCTTTGCCCTCCTCTCCAAGTCTAAAATAAGTTTCTAGTGATAGGAATACCAAGCATTTTTATTACTTGTATTACATGTGCTTAATAGGATTTTTGTGACCACCTGCTGTGCCTGCTTGGAAAGTATGCTTATGACCCAGTCTTTCACAGGTTTATCTGAAACATCAAAGCTGTGAGTGAACTCTTCTAGAGCAAATGTCAACTTCAATGAGTATCACTTTCAAAGGAAGACTTATCATGGTTTCCAGGCATAAATGAATTTCTACAGCTGGCATTGAAGTTCAAGCTAAAATTCACAGGAGTAAGTTATGGCAATATGGATACTTACAAGGAACACATCTTGTGCTTTGGGAAATATTGGCAGTTGAGAGTCCGTCTATGAAGAGATTCCTTAATGGGGGGTGTTATAGAGGTTGAATGACAAATTCATTCTGTCAGCCGTTGGAAGTGTTGAGAATGTTGCACAAGTAATTCAGTTAACTAATAGATGATTGGTCCCTTTTACTGCAGATTCTCTAACTCTTGTGCATGGAAACTTCTTAATCTTTCTAGAATTTAGTAAGACAGAAGTTCATGGTGTCTCCTAATGACAAATGTAAAAAAATACAGGTAACAAACTAAAGCCAAGAATTATGTGTTTTTTTATGCCTTTGTTTTATTTATGTATTTTTTAATGTGGTGCTGAGGAGTGAACCTAGTGCTTCACATGTGCTAGGCAAGTGCTGTACCACTGAGCTACAACCCCAGCCCGAATTATGTATTTTGTAGGTATCTGTGTATATGGTATTCATGACTGTGTCCTATGCCCTTGAAAGTTTGGATCTGATTTCTCTCAAATGATAGTGGCAGTTTTGGAGCCTATGTCTTAAAGTAGTTGAACAGCATACCAAATCTCACAGAAAATGACCTGTGCTGTATGGAAGGAAGACCAAGAGAGAAAAATGAGTCTGAGTTCATTGATCAGTTTGATGACACATCTGGAGGAAAATAAAAACTATCATGGAGGCGAGGGTCTGATTTGATTCTGTCTAAGGTGGTTCCTGACTTGAGCTTTCAGAGAAGGACAACAGAAGAGGAGTTCCCTTTTCCTTTTATTCTGTTCCTTGGGAGTAGACTACTTTATTTTTGCTGCTGTCACCCAGTCTCCAGTCTGAGAAAATACTGGATTCTAAATTGGTGGGTGGTATGTTTGTGCTAATTTTTGTGTAAGACCAAACAAAGTGGGTGGGAAGACTAGAAGACGACACACCTCCTTTCTCTGGAGTGCACTGGTGCGGTGAGTAATACCCATTTCAGCTTGGCAAGCCCCCTTGCTTAAAATTGGTTTTAGGAGCAGCGGAGAACAGATTGGATAGGCAAGGTCAGTTGGTTGAATGTCAGCAGACCTGCTCTCTTGATTGCCTCTATGTTAGAAGCATAGTTCTTAACTTCTTTTAGTTCATAGACCACTGTATATCTATCTGTAAGCTGTGAACTCTGCCAAGAACAATGCAGTAAGCAGACAATTTTGTATACCATTGAGGAATATATCCATGGACCCAGTAGTAGTCCGTAGACCTCTTGGTGTAATTCTTAGCATCAAAACGTTGTGTAGTGTTATTTCACTCCTCTTGGATATAAATGGTTTCTTAATGGCACTTGATATTTGCCTTAGAAGAAATTCCAAATGTGACTGGAAAGCAGGTGTAGCAAGTGTAGGTATAGATCGATAAATAGAAAAAGCTTTTCTAAAAGACATGTTTATGAAAGCTGCATTTCCTGGAGAAGTTGCTTCATACCAAGGCTGCCTGCCTAACTCTTGCAGAAGCTTGTGCTGTACCATACCATTGAGTCCCCATCCCCACTTTGGATCAGTTTTTATCACACAGCAAAGTTGTTCTACAGCTGCAGATTGTGTGTGTAACCCTGGCCAGCATCTCTGAATCTTGGCAGCTGCCTCTCAAGTGACTGTCCCTGTTTCCAGGGGAGATCAGATGAGTGTACAGGTCTGAACTTACTATTGCAACTTGGAAGGTCAGCTCAGGCAGCATGAACTTTAAATGCAAACAATAACAAAGCAAGACTGTTGCCTTGGATCAGCAGAGATAGACAGACTGGGGACAGCAGAGATAGTGCTTGAAGTCACAGATCTGGAATTGTAGATGGTCATGGGAGCTCTTCTGAAGAACCCAAGAGTGCAGTCTGGAATGATTGTAAGGACAAATGGTTGACTTTCAACAAGGCAAACCTATAATGTGTTTATCCATCCTGAAATGTATTTATCATTTGCTCTGGTGGATGACATGCTTATAAATTCACTGAACTACATTTTGACCAAAAACTGTACTGGGAAATGTTTTGAATCATGTTTGAGTTTGACATTAAGTGGCAGAATTTGAAGCATCAAACCTACAAAAAGAAATGGATAGTTAATTAGAAACAATTAGTGATTTGGTTGAGATTTCCTCTTTTACTACCCACAGATCACACATACAGGTAAATGTGCACTTTACATATGCATACCAGCATGAAGCTGTGGGCCTTATCTTCATGCCCCAGTAGAGAAGTATAGGCTTAGGCCATTGGTGAAAATGAATCAAGAAGAAATAAAAACCAAAGTCCCCATAGCTGGGGCTGTATAAGCAATAGCTTTATCAAATATCTTGTAGCCAATTATAGTTTATACTGCATAAACTATAATCCTCTCTGTAACCCCCAGAAGCAAATTCACTTTTCAAATGAGGAAGTGAGACTCACTGAAGACTTCCCCAGGGTTCCAGAGCTAGTAAGTGGCCATGCTTTTTCATCTATCCTGGGCCAGCTTTTTTTAAAAAAAAACTATCTGAAGGGATGATATGTTTGAAACCGCTTTAGGGATTGGAAGGACTTATCATGGTGGCCAGAGATGGTAGCAAGGTATGAATTTTTATGAGAAGTAGATGTAGTAGTATTTAGATGGTAACTGTCTCCCATATGGGCAAAGGTAAGGTTTATGGCTAACACTTGATTTTTAGCAAACATTCACTTTCTGGTTAGGTAGAATATATTTTTAACATAGTTCTTTGATTTTGCCCTGAAGTATACAAATATAATTTAAACTACAAAATTATATAGTCACACATATATAAGCTGAATTAGTTCTATATGTTGCTTTATACATATTATATTGGATACATAACAGTATGTTATACAATATAATACATAGTATGTACAGTGTAACAGTGTTATATGTAGCATGTTGTAACAATGATATGTTACATATACTAAGCATATACAAATGAAACCAGCTATTTGTATATATTATCTATAACTACACATATATCACTTAAAATGACTTTAGGATTTTAAAAATGGGCCTAGGGTTGTGGCTCGGTGGAAGAACGCTTGCCTACCATGTGTGAGGTACTGGGTTTGATCCTCAGCACCACATATAAAAATAAAAAAGGTCTAGCAACATCTAAAAAAAAAAAAATCAAAAAAGGATTCTAAAAATGAAGGGTCACTTTCTCTCTTTAAGAGGAAGTTAGGTATCTTCATTATATGTTAGGGGTTGAAGGAGTGTTTCTTAGTAGCTAGAGCGTGGAATTAGAGATGGCGGTTGCTGCTTCTGGTAACCCCTTGATGCTGCCAGTAACTTCAGGGTCTTCTTTTTTCTTACTTGAACATTGAGGGGATTTGATTCAGTCTTAATAGGGTTTTTCCTAAGCTGTATTTCAACTGTGCAGTTGAGTTCCAGCAACATTCTTGGTGGCTACTGTCATTTACCGGCCCTGGCATCCTCAGCTTTTGTGCTTAACACTTGTCTTTCATAGAAAAAGGAATCATGGGTTTTTCCTTCAAAGAGCACAGCTTATGAGCTGTAGTCTGTATCTTTGCCATCTCACCTCCATTCTGGTTCAGGCCCTGAGATACAAGCATCTGTTCAAGCATAGACTGTTTTGTTCACTTATATACCCCAGGGCCTTAAGGAGTTCCTGGGGTGGTGAACACTTGCTGAGTGAATAACTCACCTAATACGTAGTAGTTCACAATCTTGTTGAAAGGCAGACAGAAATGTGGAAGGGCTAATTCTTTTATCATTGGAGTGCTCTATTAAAGGGCTATGTGAGGTACAGTGGGCACAATGAAGGACAGCTTTGGGTACTGGGGTGAGAATGGAATGGGGACTGGTTAGGTCAGTGAGGGCTTTCAGATATATGGAAGGATGGATCTTGAGAGGTGATCCTAAGGGCTCAGGAGAGCAGGCAGGAATGGCAAACAAAGGGCAACAAAGTGAGGTGTCAGTGTGGAACTGGGTATGAAGGGTTAAGGGAGAAACTGGAGGCTGAGGTTGGGGAGAGAGGCCATCACCAAATGATGAAAATAATTTGGAGCTGGGCGTGGTGGTGTTTGTAATCCCAGCTACTTAGGAGGCTGAGGCAGGAGGATCCTAAGTTCCTGATTTGCCTGGGCAACTCAGCAAGACACTGTCTTAAAGTAAAGGGGCTGGGGATGTAGGACTGGGTAGAGGACTTGGTTTGATCTTAAGGACTGCCAAAACCAAACCAAACCAAAACAAAACACAACAACAACAACAACAACAACAACACCAACAACAAAAACCCCAAAGAAACAACAACAACAACAACAACACCAACAACAAAAACCCCAAAGAATTTGGACGTCCTTGTCAACAGAAGGTAGCTATTGAAGAGTTTGTAGCAGGGAGTTGACATAATCAGATCTGCATTTTGGGAGATTATTGATGGTGCCATGAATTAAGGCAGGAGAAGAGGTGATGAATTCTTTCAACTTTTAGGGGTTGAGAAAGTCAGGGCTAGGAAAATGTGGGAGAAATGAGTTGAGGACAAGTCCCGTGCTGATTTAGAAACTGGAGGGAGGTGGTGTCATTAATAAGGTAGGCGGTGGATGAGGAAAACGTTTTCTGTCAAACATAAGTTCAGTGTTGAACATGTTGGGTATGAGGTGCTTCTGGATGTCCAAGGGAAGGCATCCATTAATCAACGTGATTTAGAATTCATTAATTTGTCATCAGCAGTTAAAAAAATCAAGGGATTGGATGAGAGCACCAAGAGCACATGGAATGAGAAGAGAATAAAGCCAAAGAATAAAATGTGGGGCCCTTCATCACTTAAGGGTAGGTAGCAGAGGGGAAGCCCAGAGAAGACCCGGCCAGAGTCCTTGGAGAATCATTATGGTGGGATGTCAAAAAAACCAAGGTAGGGTTTCCAGAAGAGGGCCGTGACCCAAAGTTTAGCTGCTAAAGGGAAGCTTATAAATACAGTGCTTCATAAACATAAAATGTAGTTGTTTTTATAACTACAACTACAAAAGCTTGTTTGTTTGACCACTAGTGATATTTACCAGAATACTTTGACTTTTGTATTGTAGGTAAAAGCTAAAGAGTGTTGAGTTGAGAAAGTGGCTGTTGGAAGAAGGTCCTTGGCATAGGAGGGGATCACCCAGACTCGACCTGGAACCTGGTTCTTTTCCATGTCTTCCCTTTCTTTATTTCCACATCTAGTCAGACACATTGTGGTACTGAAGAGGGATAGTGGACTGTAACTTTGACTCAGACTTCCTGAGTTCCTGGGTTTGAATCTTGGTTCCACTCCTGATAAACTGTATGATCCATGGTGAGGTATTTAATATGGCTATGCTTCAGTTTCCTCACCTGTAAAATTGAAATAATAGAAGCATCTATCTCAGGCTTGTTAAGGATTAAGTGAGTGAAGTACTTAGCACAGTGTCATGCCTGACTCAATAATAAGCACTCAGTGAGTGTTAGCTATTTGGAATCCCAGACATCTTTTTGATTACTATAATACCTCTAACAGCTTCATTGTAGAATAATTTACATGCCATGAAATTCACTTGTTTTAGTGTACAGTTCAACGACTTTTAGTAAATTTACTGTGTTGTATAATCATTACTACAATCCAGTTTTAGAGCATTTTTGTCATTGCAGTAAGATTTCTTGCCCATTTACAGTTAATGCCCATTCCACCCTGACCCTAGGCAACTACTTATTGATTCTGTATGGTTTCGTATATATAGCATCGTACAATATGTGATCTTTTAGCTGAATGATTTTCAGGTCCATCTCTACTGTAGCTTATATCAGAACATCATCCCTCTTTATTGCTGAACTGTGTTCTATTATATAGATTTATAATGTTTTGTTCATCCATTCACCAGAAAACCAACATTTGTCTCTTTCCACTTTTGGCTGTTTTGAATAATGCTACTCTGATCATTCGTGTGCAGGTTTCGTGTGGACATATGCCTCACAGCTTCTGAATTAGTTCGCAGCCTCCTTCAGGGGACCTTCTGCTCTTACCCCTCTCAAGGCTGTTCTCTAACTGCAGCCAGTCATCTTCCCCAGATGTGCGTCTGATCATGTCATTACTGTTCCAGATCCTTTAGTAGTGCCTGGTTGCTTCTGGATCTAGTTCAAGCTCTTTAAGCCAAAGAGTTTACTAAGAGTTTTAATAATCCAAAATCTCTACCTCCCCTCCACCTCTTCTCTTTCAACTGCTTTCACTGAAGCAGTTCCTGCTTCAGCCATTCTTTTATTCATCCATTCATGTCATTTCATTTATTTATTTAACCCTTCTTTCTAGTAACCATGCTTCTTAAGCCTGGGGTATAGTGATAGGACTGCCACATTCTTTTTTCCATGGAACTTTCTCTTGAGTGTGAGAGGCAGACAGAAAACAAGAAAGCATCAGGTAGTGGTAAGTACTATCAAGAAAATAAAAAAGAATGATGCAGTAGTAATTGAGGGACTGGGACTCAAATCTCCAGACCTGAGAGTTCCTCAGAATCTCAATGCTAATAACTCCCTAGTTAACACCTCCGTTTGGACACCTAATGGCAAACCTTGTTTCTCATGTATACTTAATGAGTTTTCCTCATCCTGGAATGTTCTCTTCCCTCTGTCCATCCTTCCCTTGCAAGTCTTTTTATTTTTTTCTCTTTAAAAAATTAACATATATAAATTGTACATATTAATGGGATTTTGGTGTGATATTTTCATACATGCAACTGGGTGCTTGGGTGCTCCAATCACCCATCTTCCATCCTGTACCCGAAAACACATGTCCTCCCCAGTCCCTGGTAATCACTATTCTGTTTTCAAATGAAGTTTTTTTTTACCCTCTGCTCCAGTCCACACCCCCAAAGCTTAGCTCGAGCTCTCCCTTTATGCTTTTTGCCTTACCGAGTTGGAGCACACAAGTAGCACCTGTCACATTACCTTTAAATGCCTGACTGTTGTCTGTTTATTCCACTTCACTTTAAGCAACTTGATGACTTTGAATTGTCCAACTCTAGCATAGTTCCTGGCACATAGTTAATGCCTAAGAAAATCTGTTGAAAGAGCAAGTGTATATGGTTAGCCTTACACAAGGGAGTGAGGAAGGGAGGAAGGAACACTGTTTTCTTTGGGACTGGTGGGAAGGAAGGAGCTAAGGCCTGTTAGTGCTTAAATAATTTTGTAGGTTGAGGGAGGAAAGTTGAAGGATGGCTTGTGATGGCTTACATTTCTCCAAGATTACAATTTAGTGCACAGCATAAAGAGTTATTTATAATGAGCAATTAGCATTGTATTAGAAGGAAAAAAGGAGTAGTGCTGTGGGGTGTATCTTGAACATTTATAACTCTTCTTACTTGCTTCTAGTTTTATAGCAATTAGAGAACCTCATTTCTTTAGGCCATTCTTTGTACATATTGATATGGATGACTACACTACTTAGGTGTTACTGCACTGTTTCTCTTTCTTGTTCTCTTGTCATTGATTTCATTTTGATGTTGCTTTTTCAGCTTTCAGAAAATGTGATCGATCGAATGAAGGAATCCTCTCCATCTGGTTCGAAGTCTCAGCGGTATTCTGGTATTTATGGTGCCTCAGGTATTGCAGCATTTTAATTTTAGGGTTTTTAATTGAAAAATTATAAGTGGAAAAAATTCACTACAGTAAGTTCAATTACCCTCTGCCTTTTATTATTTGGACATTCAGCTTTTCCTAGGGAATGTTAGAAATCAGTATCAGGTTTCCTTAAATACGCTTAGCATGACGAATGAGCCTACTTTCAAAATAGCCTTTGGAAAATATTTTTTTCATCCAACTCCGGAATCCTCTACTATGCTTTGGAAGATCACTTTATATCTTTTTTGGGTGCTAATAGGGATATTGGAGATTTAGGAGGAAATATAAAAAATTTTGGACTTAGAAAATATTGACTTTCCAAATTGTCAATTATCTAAAATGATTTTATTTCGTATAAATTTCTTTAAGCTTATAAAAGATTTACTTCATTACATTAGTCCTAGTTATTGATGAAAATATTGTGAATGAGATAGAGAATCATTACGCCTCATTTTATCTGTATGTCTTGCTGGATAAGAAAGCGATAAGAGACCTAAACTCTCCTTTCCCTTTGCTCTCCTGTCTCACCACACCAGTATGTTCATCTGGCAAATGCTTACTGAGTGCCTGCGATGTGGCCAGCACTGTTTTTTTTTTTTTTTTTCTTTCCTTCTGTGCTGAGGATTGAAAACAGGGCCTTGCACATGGTAGGCAAGTGCTCTACCTCTGAGCTCCATCCCAGCCCCAGCACTGTTCTAGATACTGCCTAATTAGTGGATGGACATTTTGTACATCATTTTTCCATTGCCATTTTGTTTTTGTAAAATGGCAATAGAAAGATAATTAGGATGGTTAATTTCGGACTAAGTGAGAATTTTTCATATTTATTTGAAAGGAGTAAATCTGGCTTATAGACTGAAATTGAGAAGGATCAACTGCTGCCCATGTGCCATTCACTTGGGGCAGTTGTGACCCCCCTTGCTGATCATTATAGACAGAGTTGAACTTCTGATGTATTCAGAGCAGTAGGTACTAGGATGAACGAGGCCCTTTCAAAGCTTCCTGTTGGTAGGAGAGTTTAGAAGCTTCATGACTGATGAACACTATATAGAAAGTGAGCACACCTCCAGCTTAACAGATCCCCCAAACCCCTTTTATTCTTATAGACTTGCTTCTCCTCTCCATCTTTCCCCACAGGTGGTCAAACCCCCAAACTGGAGATTCATTCTTGTTTCCTTTTTTCCCTACTCCTACATCAGTTCATTAGGTAGTCTTGTCATATTCAGTTTTGAAATCTGTTTGAATCTATCCTTTTGGGTCCATGTCTGCTGCTACAGCTATAATCCAGATGAACCATCCCTCTTACCATACCTACTGCAGAAGCCTCCTAACTGGCCCCTGTGCTGTGTATTCACACAGAGGCCCTCACAACTTTATGGAAAAGTAAGTCAGTTCATGTCATGTCCTAGTGGTATCTCTCCATGGTACACAGGCTGCAGTCATAGCTGCTTCTCTTGGCACTGGAGGGACACCATGATGACCCGTCTGCCTTTCTGTTATCATCTCATCATCCGTATTCACCTACCACTCTTCCTCTACTTACCTACTCTTACTGTTCTCTTCAGAAGATAAACTCTTGGGCCTTTATCCTTATCTGTTCACAACTGAATTCCCCGCTCCTAGGATAGTTCCTGCTTCTTAATAAGTGCTTATTACTGTTTGTTGAATTAATTTAGGACAAATACCATTATCCATTTTACTTCTGCTGGGTGTGGTGCTGCATGCCTGTGGTCGCAGGATTAGGAGACTGCGTCAGGAGAATTGCAAGTTCAAAGCCAGCCTCAGCAACTATTGAGGGCCTGAGCAACCTTGGTGAGACCCTGTCTCAAAAAAAAAAAAAAAAAAAAAAAATAGGCTGGCGATGTAGCTCAGTGGTTAAACCCTTCTGGTTCAATCAAACAAAACAAACAAAAAGTAACTACTTTTAATCATTCTGAAATACAAGTCTATAAATTTAATTTCAATGACATTTATTAAATGTTTACTTAGCAAATAATTAAGGATTTTGAGCTAATTTGAGAGGACGAAATATAAAAAAAGGTTTGTCCTTTCAGAGTTTAGAGATTTTGGGCAGATACAACTAAATATATAATAAGACTAGAAAGAAAGTAGAAACCTGTTATGACAGAAACTTAGATGATAATGAAATTACATATGTTAAGTGCTATGTTTTAAAAATAATTTTTGATATGAATATTTTTAAGATTGGAATTTGTTCTAAAATAATTTATTCTAGGTAGATTTTTTTTCTGCCCTCTATTAAGACGATAGGATGGTGATGATGATTATGAAATAGTGATAGATAACACTTAAAATTATTATGTGGTATGTGTTCTGCTAAATCCTTTTTATAGCTCTTATTTTATCCTTATAATCCTATGAGAAGGGAATTGTTATTAACCCATTTCATGTAGTAGGAAACTGAGATTCAGAGTGATTATTTTTCCCACACCATTCAGCTGGTGAGTAATAGAGTTGAGAGTTGGATTCATGTCCACATGACTACAGCAAATGTGATCAACCACTCTTTATTATAATTTGAATGACCCCTTGCTTAATTTGTAGAAAGGATGTGACAGAAAATAGAAGGAACTGTCTTATAAATGATGTTCAGCTTGAGCTCAAGAAAGAACGCTGTGTCTATAAGTGCTTGTTGGCTCTTCTAACTTTTTCCCATATTGACTCTCATTCAGTAGAAAGGCAAAGGAGAGAAAATGTTTTCCTTCTTGGGTTGGTTTCTTAGAATACTTTGAGAGGGATGATGTGAGTTTGCAGATTTCTCGAATGCTCATGGTGTGTGTGGCTTCAGAGCAGGACACCGATGGCATGATAACCCCTGGCTTTGGCTAAGGGTACATCCCTCTCCATTCCAGGTTTGACATGATGAATGAACTCGCTGGTCCATGCCCAGCTTTGACCAGCTGGGCATTGAAAGCTTTTAGAATGCCATTTTGTGTTTTGATGGTCAGGTTAGACTTATACTTTCTAAATGGTAGCTACTAGTCACATGCAACTGTTAGAAGTTACATAAAAAATAATTAAAATGAGATAAAATACAAATGTCAGTTTCTCTGTTGCACTGGATACATTTCATGCTCAGTAACTGCATGTGCTAGTGACTACCACGTTGGACAGTGCAGGTATAGAACAGTATTATCACTGCAGAAAGCTCCGCTGCACAGCTCCAGTCTAGAATACTGCAATGCTTGGCAGGGAGAAAGAGAGCTGTGAGCTTTATTAGATGGTTTCAGTGATGTGGTGATAGGAGTGTGGAGCTAGATGGCTCTGTATGCTCTTGTGTTTGTGAATCTTATTCCTGCCCCCTCCACATCTCAGGACCATCAATAAATGAAAACTTCTGGGAAGTGGGTACAAGGTGTACCCCTGTGACATCCATCTTTGGCACAGCTTCCTGTCCTGTGTGTTGAGTATGCTGGAGGTGCTGGCTCTTTGTCCTTGGAGTAGTTGGATCACTTTGCATATACCATGTAAAGACTTCTTTCCTATTACACCATGATATGAGAATGGCTTGGCAAGGCTAATAGGACAGGTTCTTTGAGTGTGTATGTGATTTCTCTACCCCATTCCAGCAAAGCCAAGAAAGGAATTAAGATTGGCATGCTATGAAATGATCTTGCCTTTAGGTTAAGAAGGCAATTAGATTACAACTGTGTAAATTAACAAAGATTTATTCTCTTCAGAATTTAAAAATATGTTGATAAAAATAGAAAGCCTCATTTCTGAGTTTGTCTCATTTAGGGGTTTAAGTTAGTACTCAATAATAGATTTCATATGATTTATAATTTAGATGTGTTATGAAATAATTTTTCAAGTCTACAAAAATGTATTGATAAAAATGTCACCAACCTTTTCTACATTTTCAATGTCAAGTAAATTATATATTAAATGTGAGCTGAATTTTTAATATTTATTAAAATATTTTCTTTCTCAGAGGACTCTTATTCAGCCAGCCTTAGGCTATTCAAATGTGTGAATATAGGACAGTGCATTTGATGGACTGAGAGCCCTAGGATTTCTGAATATAGGAACTAAGTTTTGTGGTATACATAGTTTTGAGAATATAATTTATACTCTAAGTAAGTGAGTTCCTCTGAAAACTTTAGTGAAACACTTTTTTTCCAGACCTTGGATCAGATCAATGCCTCATTGCAGTAAGTATTTGCATGTAAAGCTGTTTGGGCAAAATAGTATACTATGTGACACACAGCAGATTGTAATGCCACTTTAATAAATGAAGGTGCTCTAAAGAACTTAACTGTGTCCTTTCTGCCTCAGAATCTTTGCTGCATTATCTCAACCATATTGGTTTGCTTTTCCACCAGGTAGTTTTTTCCTTAGGCTGACATAAGGAGATGCCATTGCACATAGTTATAAAGTCACCTTTTCGTGAACATCTTGCATCTTTTGATTTTAAAAATCAATGTTGAGTATTGATTTTTTCTTTTCCACCTGATCTTTTAGATTTTCTGGCTTATAGTGAGGTCAGATTGCTCATGTTTGACCCTGCCTACTGCTGAAGAAACTGTCCCCAAATCAATATGAAAAAAACAGACAGGAAGTGATATTAGGAGGTTATTTCTTGTCTTCTTAAGCCACTAGCAACCAGATGAAAATGATAAATCTGGAAAAAAAAAAAGACAAATGAACTCACTTTTATTATTATCCTCACTGTGCAAGATTCTCTGTAAATTTCTTGTCATTGTGAAAAATAAGAAAGATTTGCCAATTTGTGTTAAGTATATCACTGAGATCACTAAGTATTTGGCAGCCTTAACAAATTGCAGGAAACCAATTTGAGCAGGAAATAGCACAGCCCAAACTAAACAGCCAATTTAGGGAAACAGATTCATCTATATATTCTATGTATTTTTCTCCCGGAATCTGGCCCTCCTAGTTATTTTTAAACAGCTCTTTAAGGCTCATTTAGACATAGCACTATAGGGAGAGTTCAAAGTAAACAAGCTGAACTTATTCCTTTGACTTGAGTTACAGGACTGAAGGGAGTTGTGATGTCTTGATTTTCAACTTTTAATATATGAAGTTTCATTGATGCCACCGTCTCAAACTGTGTACTTTTATATAGTTGTACAGTGTCTCATCTGTGTCCATTAATGGATAATTTGCCTGAAAGCTCCAAGGTACTGAATTATTATATTCTGTTTTTTTTTGTTTTTTTGGTACTGGGATTGAGCTCAGGGGATCTGAGCCATTGAGCCACATCCCCACCCTTTTTTTTTTTTTTTTTACTTTTTATTTCGAAACAGGGTCTTGCTAAGTTAGGGCTTGCTAAGTTGCTGAGGCTGACTTTGAACTTGTGATGCTCCTGGTTCAGCCTCCCCGGCTGCTGGGATCACAGGCATATGTTATCACACCCTGCAGTATATTCTGTTTTTAAAGGAGATTCCATAAACAGTCCATATTTAATGGATGGTTAAAGAACTCATCCATCAAGAAGTATTCATATGATGGTGATCTTTGACTTCAAGGAACTTCTAAGTTGGTCAAAGTATATTTCCCATTAAAGTGGAGTGCATGAGTGCCAGGTAAGTACCTTTGCCTGTTCTGTTAATATTTTTGAGTTGGTGAATGGATGTGAGTGAGATAGAATATATAAAGAGGTCTGGAAGGTGCTTTAGGGATTCAGCAAAAGAGGATCAGGAGCTTGAGCAGACAAGCCTGCTACCAGGAGAAGTGGATTTGAGCCAACCTTGAGGATATGGGATGGGAAGGGTGTAAGTGTAAAACGTGTTCCTGGTAGAGTTAGTACACAGACCAGATTAATTCAGGTGAAGGTTTCCTGGGTCTAATTGGTGGGTAGGTTGGGGAAGTTAAAGTGTTTAATTTTATCCTATAGGACCTAGGCAGTTACTGAGTAGTTCCATCTAATTTTGGAGTGCAAGTGTAGAAAGTTACATTAGTTGTGCCTTCACGTGTTCTCAGATATAAGCAATATTTTTATGGTTAAAAAGTGCATTGCTCATTTACTTGTTGGTATTTTTATAGCCAACAAAGAAATTTGAATGGTAAGAATATATATTTTCCACTATAGAACTAAATAAAGAAATTTTAATTTTCAGTGACAAAGTAAGTAGCCCTATAAGCATTTTTATTTGTTCTTAACTGGCCCCATAGCAAGAAAAGATAAGAAAAAGAGAAAAAAAAAAACGAAGGGTCTAACATGAGCGGGGGAAAGGGAGTGGGATCTTGGAAGGATGATGTAAAGGATGATCTGAAAACTAGAGCCAGGGAAGTTAGTCATCACGTGGTCGGTAGAAGTAGCAAACTCAGGAGGACTTGGGGGCACTTGGTGACTGAGGCTGTGTGGCAGAGTGGTGGCGGTCCTTGACTCACGCCGACCTTTTCCCTGGTCTAGAGTACTCACTTCGTGCCACTTGATTCATCACTCTTTGCCTGAGTCACACTTTCCTCTAGTTTCCTGCAACTAGGAGCTTCTGCCCATTGATCTCCTAGTTAGCAGATTAACCACTGGCCTCAGCCGCTATTTGGTAAGTCTTCAGCGGCTGCTGCTCAGTGACCACCTTGCCTTCATTTACTTCATATCAGTGTTTCCAGGTCCTAGGAACTCAAGTGCCTGCCTTCCTAAACAGCAGCAGCAGCTAGGGAGGCGTGTTGCTTATGGAGACTAGGCTGCAGCAGCGCCCTAGAGCCTTCCTGCGCAGGCCTGGAAGCCAACCCAGCATTGCTCCCTGGTACTGTCAGTGACCACAGGAAGACAGAGAGAAGCCGTTTTAAAGAAACTCCCCATTTTGCTACAGTAGATTTTGGACACTAACTTTAAAGTGAATCGTAAAATAGTAGATTGCATTTTCTCGTAGAACAAATGTTGCTCTTGGTCATAACAACCAAGAAAATCATGGATATCATCAATGATAGAACAACTTTAAAGTAGGAACTTTGTAATCATGTGTCAGGATTTAGAAAATAAAATATGACATTGGTTGTATAAGCTGCTCTAATGGAATATAAAGCATGGCACACACAATACATAAAAATACTATTTTTGATTTAAATTCATATGCCAGTTGTAAAATAAACACTTACTTAACAATACTTTTGCCTTTCTTGGAATTTGACAGACTTTGAGGGCATCATCTGGATGGCCCAGATCTCTTAAAATAAATTGCCCAAGGGAGTTTCAAATGTACTTTTTTCTATTGCAAGTGGAGGTATTCAAAATCAATCCATTGACTTCCAGCTGTCAGCCAAATAGTAGGCTATTGTTGTTGATGATGATGTTTTTCCTTGTAAAAAAAAATTTTAAGAAGTAAGTCCTGACACAGCATTTTGTTTCTTCCCTTTACCCTTTCCTGTCTCTCTGGTTTGTTCATTTTTTCCCACCGTGCACTGTATTAGGCCAACCATGTTACCAGGAAACAATAAGCACTTTTAAGTCCCCTTTTAAACCTGTTCTGCCCCAGGGCTACTTGACACTTTGTTGACAGCTGTCAGGATGCTTGAGTTTCCTTGAAAAGCCTTGGGAACCCATGTGGATCGTTATAGTAAGGATCTAACTTTTTCTTGGCATGACAGTGGCAGGGGAAGACAGTATTCTGGTGCTGTGTGTCCTGATTCCCCTGAGTGAGTGGCTAATTGAAATATGTGTTCAAATTAGCCAGCATCAAATGATTGGAGCTTGAAATTACTTGCAGTTACTAGGTAGTAGTGATAACTGTCATTACTATAAAGATAGACGGTTGTTGGACCTCTCACAGATTGTAGGATGGGAAGATACACAGCTACTTCAGACCAGTCCCTGGTGGTTTGGTGGCAGGGCTTGTTCCTTTGTCAGATGTGTGAGTGGTGCTGCTCTGCTCCTCCTCCCCCTCCTCTTTTTTTTTTTTGCTATAGTTCTCCATCACTGCTATAGTTCTGCAGGGGACACCCAGAGACTCTGCTCTGTATTTGGTGAATAGTGGTGGGTCCTTGCTCTGCATTTTCCATTTTCCGATTGCAAATTTTACAGTTTCTCCCATGCTGATGTCATTGCCTTGGTCTGGCCACTGTCATCTCATGCTTTGCTTCAACAGGTTTACAGTAATGTCCATACGGTGCTTTGTCAGTGTCCGGCCTCAACCCTAGCAGACCCTGCTGTGAGGGGCACTTTCTTGAACACCATCCTGGGGAAAGTAGGCATTTGCAGAGTTGGTGGCGAGGCCTCAGGGCCCTGATTTGGGAACACTGATGTGCAGACTCATGCCCCGCTCCTCGTTGCTGATTTGGATTAGAAAGGAAATGGTCCTCAGCGTAGACTTGCCGGGTTTGTCGAGGGCTGGCAAGTAGGGCTGCCCTCAGGTCCTCGCATTCTCAGTTCTCGGCACACTCCTTCCTTTCCTCCTCCATTAAGTCACAGGGACCTGCATGAGTCCTGGGTCCCTGGAGTTCTGGGTTAGATCAGGTTAGTGTGCCTGGGGCTATGTAACCCTGGCTGCCTCCTAAGTTAGGACCTATTTGTTTCCTGTGGTCACAACTTGGACTCTTTTGTGGTCATGGGGATTGAATCCAGGGCCTTGTGTAGCTCCCCAAAACTGGGACTCTCGAGAGTAGTGCTCCCCCATACCATGCCTTCCCCTGTGTGGCTGTTCTCATGCTGGACCTCAACTCCCAATAGAGGGGTTCTAGCGTCTTCTCTTCCCAAGGTGGTTAGTGCTCCCTGGGCTGTCACTCCGTCAAGTCGCTAGGGTGGTGCTGTGTCTTTGAAGTCTGGGGTTCTGTGTCCTGAAGCTCAGGAGAATCGAGGGTTAGTTTGGCTTCTTGTGTCTCCCCAGGCTAGTATGGGGGACAGGGAGACTGACTACTCTGTGTACAAACACACATCAACACCTGAGTCCTAATTAACAAAGGAAAAGAAGGGTGGCCAAGAACTTGGTATTACTCTTGTGGGCTTGTACCGTTGCTTCTCACTGTGACCTTATCATGTGTGTTTTGCTCTATCATTGACTTTGCTCTATATTTTATTTGAGTAGGTATGCTAAATAAATTCATCAAGGTGTAATTAGTCTTGCTGTTGACATAATGATCATCTGATGACCTTAAAAAATAAGATAAAATATTGATTGCCATCTGCCGTTTCTCAGGATAAATGTGAGGAATGACATGAAAATCAATTACTATAAACAGGATAGTCTTGATTTAAATCAAAGGCATTAAAGCAGAATGTAAGGTCAACACTGCCTCAAAATTGTTTTGTCTGCCAGTAATCCCAGCGACTCAGGAGGCTGAGTCAGGAGGCTCAAGTTCAAGGCCAGCCTCAGCAACTTGGCAAGACCTGGTCTCAAAATAAAAAATAAAAAGGGCTGGGGATGTAGCCTAATGGTAGAGCACCCTTGGGTTCAGTTCCCAGTACTGAAGAAAAAAAAAAGATTTTGTCATAATCAACTAGGTTTTGAATTCTGAATCTTGTCCTTTTAATTATTTAAATAAAATATTCCCAACAGCCCTCAACTCATTCAAGCCTTGAAACTTGGCTTTAACTCTGCCTGCACACTTGTACTTTCAGCCATAATAAGGCCACTCACCTCTCTTTTCTTTTTCCATTCATGTTTCACTTTCACCAGAAGGAAAAATAAGGCTGGCTAAGCAGCTTTTGTTTAATTTTGTGGGACAACACAGACCCATTGGGTACAGTGTGTTTCTTTAATTTTTCTAAATAACATGTTGACTTCTCTGGGAATCCCATGGGATTGAGCCCATAATCTGCTTTTGTGACATCTTTTTAAAGCTTTCCTAAAATGTTGCTTTAATATTCTATCTCAGAAACTTTTTAGAGTATTATAAGATTATGAGAAGTTATAATACTTTTATCTTGAATTTTCTTTGACCTTTGACATATTTTATTATTTTTTAAATAAAAATCTAAGAAAAACATGGTCTGCATAATTAAAAATATTTTTTATTAAGCCTGATAAACATACACATGATAAATTACTCATTCTAATTCTTTTTTTCTCCTATCAAACATTATACCTCTGACATAACCATTGTTTTATAACCCATCTTTGGATAAAAATGACAGTTTTAAAAACTTAAAAACAGTGATTTCTTTATTGTTCAGTGTTATTGCTCATTATATTTTATGGGACTTCAAACTGAAACCTTTTAAGGCTGTGTTATATTTTGATTGAAAACCACCTTCTCTCCATTCAAGTAAGATTCTTTTAGCTGAACCATTTTGGAGACCACCCTAGTGCTCATATAGTCCAGTAGACATGGTTTATACTGGACTGGACAGACCCGGGTGCAAAGACCAACCAGAATCATCACTTCTGTTTTGCCAGCAGTGATGTAATATGATTGTGCAGTTTCAAAAATAGGGAGACAAAGGAAATGAACCCAAGTTTTTCTGATCAGAAGTGAAAAGGCTGTAGTTGAATTACCCCTGAATAGAGAAGTATTTGTGGTGTGTGTTTAGTGTTCAAAGAGCTCCTTTCACTTAATAGTTGTGTGATCTTGGGCAAGTTGTCTCATTTTCCTCCAGGATAAAATGGAGAGACTAATGCCAATTTCACATGGTTGTCATAGAGACTAAATGAGATAACATGCAGGTGTTGAAATATAGCAGGAGATCAATAGATGTCGCTTTCTTTTTTTCTTCTTTAACATAGCAGCCAGGGCACGACTTTACTGCTTCCTTTCACCTGCTCCAGGTTGACCCTTGCAAAAGTGAGCTACTTTCTGTCCCTGCTCTTCCCTTTCTCCGGGTGTTCTGCTCCCTTTTTTCCAGTAAACATTTATCTAGTCCTGGCTATGTTCCTGACATTGTTGTAAGAACTGGATTTCAGAGATGAATAGAGCAGTGTGAGCTGTGGTGGAAATACACATGGGGCATGGATGAGTGGTTGAGACTCACTCTGCCTGGAAAGGGCAGGGTAGACTTCATGAAAAAGGTGGTGGTGCTGGAGTTTAGTACTGAAGGGTGAATGGGTTGACAATAAGCCATGAAGAGTTTAGTGGTAGAGAATAATGGGAAAGGGGAAGGGGGAAGGGGGAAAGGCATTTCTTGGGAGAAAAAATGGGGGTGCTGTAGTTAGAATCATAAAGGGCTCAGTGATTTCTGGGAATTATAACTAGTTTTATTTATTAGAAATGCAGATATTTAGTGGGAGATGAGGATACAAGGAGTAAATCCAGATAAAATAGAAAAGCTAAGGAGTGGGAATTTGCTTCTTTAGGAAATGCCTTTATCTGTGCATCTTTATAACCCAGTTTTAACTAATGTGTACACGAGAAGGGAGAGGAGGAGAGGGAGACCACCTTGAAGTTTGCCTTCTTACAACTTTTCTTGTTCTTATTTATTTTGCCTTCTTCTAAACTAACATGGCATTCTGTTTTTCTCTGAGAATTCACCACTTTCTCTATTTTTATAACAGTTATTTATTGTTATGTTAGCACCTTTACTGTGCACTAAGCTCTGTGAGAGCAGATTGCATACCTGAACCCTTGGTCCCCTTGTGACCCATATGGCATCTGCCTCACCTGTAGAAGGTGACACTCAAGAGACACTTGAGGATAGAATGAATAGGAGGACCTCTTTTTGAGCATTCCCAGCTTCTTCAAAGCACTTTTGACTTTAGAAATGTTATGTTTGATGAAAGAAGCTAGTCACAAAAGACCATCCAAATCTGGTGGATTTCTGGCTGCCTGGGGCGTGAGTGGGGGTTGGTTGTAGTAGCAAGCCCAGTGAGTCACTGCTGATGACTGTACAACACTGAGTCTACTAAAATCCATTGCATCATACCATTTAAATGAGTGGTTTTATAATAGTTATACATTTTACCTAAATAAAGCTGTTAAAAAGACTTGTGAAATTTTGTCAGATTTTTTAAAAGCACCCTCAAATGCATTTTTTTTTCAGTTCTTATGTTTTCCATATACACTTAGGGACTTGCATTATAATATGTTTTGAATTAATTAAGTGAGGTGGTTTTTTTTCTTTTTTAAAAACCAGGGATTGAACCCAGGGGCGTTTAACCACTGAGTTACAACACCAGCCCATTTTATTTTTTTATTTTGAGGCAAGCTAAGTTGCTTAGGGCTTCACTAAATTGCCAAGGCTGGCTTTGAACTTTTGATCCTCCTGCCTCAGCCTCCTGAGCTGCTGGAATTACAGGTGTGTACCACCTGTAATTTATTAATTAATTACAAAAATTAATTTTTGAGTGCCAGAGATTGAATGCAGGGCCTCGTGCATGCTAGACAAGCCCTCTACCACTGAGCCACAGTCCAAGCCCATATTAATTATTATTTTTAAATCTTTGGGAGCTCATAGCGTGAACTTTGGAAGTTCATTAACTCTTTTGGAGATCTGAGGGATGTGTGAGAGAGCTACTGATGAGCCCTTGCAGTGGCTTTGTGCTCTCTACCATAGGAATGCTTCATCAAGTTGCTTTGGTATTAGCCGAGTGGCATTGCTGAGTATATTTGAACAATGTAATTTTATATTTCACATCATTGAAGTTGTTTGTCTTTAGAGAGTAATACATTGCTTTGTCTTGATAAAAAGACATTACATTGGCAGAAATAGAAGGAATAGTGCTATTTTCCGTTACCTTCACAGTAAAAGGTGGCCATAATTTGTTCTTTATGTAGTTGATTTCATATTTTTCATTAATAGATACTTTACTTTTAAAATACCTTATAGTAAGGCATTTTGAAGCCATATAGATTAATAACGTATGCACCCTTAGTAAATTGCTTAATGTAGTTTTCATTTTCTTCCAGATTGTAGGGACTGGTAATTTCTGTTTTGCTAAAAGGGCAGGGAGCACCTACTCTGGTTTGCTCACTCACGCAAACTTTAGCCCTCTTGAAGAATGATCAAAGATCATAGCCAAAAGGTATTCATCATGTAATCTATCCACAAGAAATCATGAATGAATTCATCATCAGATGACTTAAATAAAACCGTTATTTCCTGACACTCCCATCACCAGAGTAATCCTTTAGAACATTTACCTTTATTGAATGTACATTTTTCTTTTTCATATGATTGCCAACTATCTTGAAAAGTAGGATGCTTCAGATTAATGTTTGGGCTGACTGATAGGATCTATCTGACCCCGATTTAACATGAATAGTGACTGTGGATGGTTTCTCACCATGAATCTGATTGTTAGTAGGGTTTCTTCAGAGAATGTAATAGCAAACGCATTATATTTGATTTTTCTTCACTTATTCTATGTGTCTCAAGAGTACGGCTCAGTGCTTCTGCCTGGGGCTGAGTTGGTAGGTCTCTCCAAGTAGGAGTGGGAGGGCTTACTTGACCAGAGAGGCACAGGCTGCAGGATTTGGTGGAGGTTCTCCCAGGTGTCTTAGCTGGGCCTCTGCTCCTTCTGTGTGTGACTCTAGGGGTTACATAGGAACAACTGTGCAGTAGGTGCCACCTTGCACAGTGGTTGCGTAGAAGGAGCATGGTGCTTGGGGACCAGTCTTGAATCACCATGGGTTTCCTTATCTATAAAGTTGAGCAATCTTACCTCAAGGCTCTCATAATGCCTGTGAGACTGTGTAATAGAGACTTGTTAGTGTGTTATTGGATTGCTGATTGAAAATGCTTCAATACTGTCTTATGACCAACTAGCCATTTGACTTGAATAGGTGTCTTTATTTCTCTGGGCCTTAATGTTCTTATCTGTCAAATGGTGGAATGGACTTCTTAGCTTTAATTCCTTTGTGAATTTTAAAAATAGGAACAATTTTCATTCATCTTTGTATCCTAACACTTCTAACAAGGTAAAACATTTTTTGAATGAATAGGAGTTTTCAGCTCTGTATATTTATTACCCAAGTCATAGCATATATAGTTATGAGCTTATTTGAATATGTCTGTGAACATGTATTAAATGAGAATTGCCTTTTTTGAACTTTTTCCCTGATTTCAACTTTATCTCTAAATATTCATTTGCATGTTTTATACACACACACACACACACACGCAGAGACACACACACATATGTATGCCCAGATCTAATAAATAACTTAAAAAAAATAGACAAAAGTACATAAAGATTATCAGGGTGCAAGAGTATACAGTTCTTCAGGGTGCAATGCCCTGCTGGTCACAAGAACCTCGTCGGTGTCTGGAGCAGTTTAAATGACAACTTTTAGGCGTTCTGGCCTGACTGTGGTCTGTTTTGGAAGGAACTCTCCAAGAATGTTGGTCATCCTTCTCTTTGGTGGAAAAACTGTTTTATTGCATCTGAGATGCCAGCCATCATGATATACACTATTATTTTATGTTCCACCAAGAAATATTGTTTACAGGCTATGATAAACTGCTTTCTTATCTATCGAAATGTTCATTTTATATTTACTGGATGAACAGATAAAAAGGAAAATTCAAGTATAATGAATTGGTAACAATATTCCTTTTTTTCTGTGCTGGGGATGGAACCCAGGGCCTTGCATATGTTAGGCAAGTGCCCTAACCCTGAGCCAAATCCCCAGCCCAGTAAAAATATTCTTGAAACTTAACATTTGGAGTCTAAATCTTTTGAATCACTTCCTGACTGTAAGTTATCCGTGTCAGTTTACGGCACTCTGTCAACCGTCTGTGACACTGGAGTGCTAGTGATGTAACGTTTCTTAAAAACAGTACTCTCTGTCCCCTCTGGAGTTTTCTCCCAAGCAGCTGGCGCTCGTCCTGCATATTTTGATGCTTTTGCTTTTTTGATGTTACACAGACAGTGTCGTGATGTGTGTTATGACTGCCTCTTGGCCCTCAGTGACAGAAAGATGCCATCGTTATCAGAGGCTTTAAAATGTGAATACACATGTAGCTTAGAATCAGTGCGCTGTGGCAGCAGCCCCACTCGCTATAAAAAGGAACTTGTCCAAGGAGTCCCTATCCAAGATTAGTAGTAGAGAGGTGGAAAGTAGAGTATTTTTTCACCATAACGAGACCCAGAAGACTAGGCAGTTGTCTTGCTAGTTATGTTCATTCCCATTTCTTATTTAGCCACCAACATTTTGAAGGGAACAAGCCTAAATGGTTAACACCACAATTAAAGATAGTGTTTCATGTTTAGACCCTTCTATACTCTAGTTTTTTTTAATCTGCAGTTAGTTCCCTTTTCTCTCTCTTAGAGAATCTAAATGAAGAGTTTAAACTGAAAAAAAATACTTCTGTCTGTCCTGTTGAAATACCTTTCAAACATCAAATGTACTTTGTCTTCAAACATTTATATTTATGTGTAAATTATGAGTGATCCAAAGATGAGTGACACTTTTTGCCTTCATGGTATTGGTGGGTTAAATGAGAAGTGGGAATAAACACAAATCAAAAGACTACTGCAGAGACTTGTGGGTCTTGTTATGGGTGTTATGTTTCATATGCTTAAATGAGTTAGACTTTCCAAATTTTATTGTGTTAAAAACAATAGAGCATGTAAAAAGAATTCAAAACATAAGTAGGATAAAATTGTTGTGTACTGTTTACTGTGGGTTTGTTAAATTTAAGTTTGCATTCAACACACTTAGTTCAGTGGTAGAACACTTGCCTAGCACATATGAGGTACTAGGTGTGATCCCCAGCATCAGGAAAAAAAGTTAAAAGCAACAGTGCATAAAAAAAATACAATTAAATGTGTATGATATTGGGTTGAAGTTGAATCAGATTTTCCCCCTCTTAAAAGACATACCTATAAATAAAGGAACAAAAGGAAGATCAGTAGAATAGGAAGGAGAATGGAGGAGGGAGGAGAGGAGGGAAAGGTGGGAAATGGGGATTGAAATCAAATTTCTTACATGTATGATTTTGTCAGAATGAACCCAACTACTATGTATAACTATGATGCTGCAAGTAAACACACACACACACACACACACACACACAGACAATTGATTTGTGAAATAGAAAAAAATTCTGTAATTTAGAGTTGTATGACTGTTAATTTCTGTATTAGTCAGGTTTGCATCACTGTAACCAAAAGACCTGACAAGCACAGCCTAGAGGAGGAAAAGCTTATTTTGGCTCTTGGTTTAAGAGGTTGAGTCCATGGTTGACTCCTCTGAGGCCCAAGGCAAAGTCTTGGATGTGAGTAAAGATCAAAAGCAAGTTACATATATGCAATATATAATGGCTCAGAGTTAACATTTTTTTTTTTCCCAAAAGGAAGAAATAGGGGCATAGAAAGAAGGGATGGGACCAAAGGAAGACAAAAATCTAGCTGCGAAAACAAGTTCTGTAGCTCTGTGACCAGAATTGGGGTCACATGGCGTCATGAAGTTCTTTCCAAAGGACTTGTGTAGCTCTACCCTATGACCTTGTTGATAATAGCCTGTATGACCTCTCTTGGTTTTCTCTGCTCATTTTCTGTCTTGGGGGTCTCCATTGCAGCTTTGACTTCCTTCTTTATGGCTTCTCAGAGTCTGCCTGTAGGAATTCTAACCCTGCTACACATTGCCTGTTATCCTGTGAAATCTCTTGATCCCCTAACTCCTGCAGAATTGCACCACATGGTTGATGCCAAGGTCTGCCACCTTGAGCAGTAACCAAGCCTCCAGGGACACGGCTGTGGCACTCTGGGTACCAAATGCCTGGATGGCTGGGCACAGTGGAAACAACTTCCTAGGGCCCCCTGTGCAAGCCCCGTCTTGGTCTCTTCTCAAAGAAATCTTTACTTTAACATCCTTGAGCCTGAGATGGATGTGGTCTTAGCAATTCCTAAGATGCCTTCAAGCCATCTTTCTTATTGTTTTTTTTTTTGGGGGGGGGAAGGGGCAAAGTACTTATTTTCTCTTTAGTGACTGTAATCTCTTTAACAATCACACCTTCCTTAGCTGCAGTTTTACTTGCACTTTTCTGCTCAAACTGCAAGTTTTTCATATCTTTTTTTTTCTACTTTCTATTCCCGATTATCACAGTAAACTTGGATAAAAGCTGCCAGCAATATCACTGCCATTCCATGAATGTTGTACTGCCTTGAAATTACCTCTGCCAGATTTATTATTCTGTCATTTTTAAATTCAGCCTCACAGAAAGTCTCAGAACATAGACAAAATGTAGATAAATGTCTTTGTGAGAATATAGTATGAATGGCCTCTAGTTCCCATTTCCTCTAGTTCGCCTTCTCCAAACCTTAACAATTGTATAATTTTGATCATGGTATTGTAGTTATGTTACAGATTGTCCTTATGTTTTGAAAATCATACTGAAATATTTAGGAAAAGGCATCATATCTACTACAATTTCTTGCAAATGTTTCATAAGAATATATTAGTGTGTATATTTATGTATTTTTTTATAGCGAGATTGATCAAAGATATTTGGTAAAATTAATTTTGAAATCTCATTGAAGGGTACATGTGGGTTTTTAAAGGACTTTTGTAAGTTTTCTGTAAGTCTGAAATGATTTCAAACTACAAAAAACTACAGAATTGAAAAACTATTACTAAAATAGTAAGTGTCCAATGCTTTAAACCAACACATTTTTTGTGACTTTTGGGCTGATATATGCTTATTTTTTAAAAATGCCATTCTCTTGGCAGGAACTTGGAGAATTCTGGTTCCTTGCTTTCAGATGCTCTGAAGTACTTTCTCATTTGTGAGTTTATGTATTTTGAGACCTTCTGGGGGGAGAATTTGCATGTTTCTATGTTAGTACTCTTTTCCAAATACTCTATTATTATTTTGTCCAAGAGGTCGTAAATGATTTTGGGGGGACAGTTTCCTACACTTACTTTTGGATAGTGAGTCATATAATCTGTAACTGGTCATCTTGATGACTGGATTTGGAAAGGAGGCCTCTCTCTCACTACCTTCTAAACCAGCCCCATGATTCCTGCTTGCCTTCTGCCTCTTGTGCATTCTTGGTTCCTCAGCCCTCCCCTCTCATTTCCCCTCAGGACTAATTTGGGTTTACCATCAGTGATATCTTGCCTCTTCCTGGAAGCCTACCCTGATCATTTCTATGGAACCCTGATTATGTCTTAATTTGCCATTTCCTGTACTCACTTTGCATATACTTTGTTCTATAATTAGTTTCATTGATGGCTTAAAGCAGTCACTGCTTTGTAATCATTTGAAATTTTCCAACCCAGTGTCAGTGCTCGCTGGTACAAATTACTTTCTTCCCCTAGTCCTAAATTTATCCCCACAGCTCCTGACTGTTATCTCAAGAAGTTAGTTCACTAAAAGATTCCGTCTGAGTGGGTGTCTCTTACTACATTCAAAATAAAAGCTACCACATTTGACTTTGGAATTATCTGTCTCTCTCCTCTCTTTCTTTTAAAAAACTTGCCATTTCTGAAGATTAAGATAATATATATAATGCATTTATAATTTGGGGGGCATTAGTAGAGATAGTATTTTCATAAAGTAGTGAATTCATTTACTTTATGTAAGTTGAAATTCACAATCACAAATAAACTGGATTTTTTTCCCACCTGTAATTTCAATCTGTGATTGTTGAAACTTGTAAAACATACTGAACAAAACAAAACAAAACACAACACACACACAATTTATAAAGGGATGTTTTATTATACCCCGTGGTAAGGATGATATAACAAAGTTGTTTTTTGCTTGAGAGTATTGCCACTTGCATTTTCAACGTACCTGTTAATCTCTTTTTGTTTATTCAACACGGATCAGGTAGCATTTCTCGAGTGACAAAAATCTGTATGATTGTGTGAAGTAATCAGCTGTGGCTCCTGATTTTGTCTCATATCTTGCTAGTCATTTTGATTTTTTGGATTATCATTTTTAGATTAACTGAGAACAAGGTTTCTCTTTTTACAGGTTTGGGATCTTAAAACTTCTAAACTGTCTCTTTAGCTTTGCCTGGACTTTGAAGTATTTTTTGGGTACATTCTCTTGGAGTCACATCGACTGCATGTGTGCTGTTAAGTCCTGCGTCTCCACCGCAATTTGCCATCATTTGATTCATGTGCCTTCATGCGCTGTCATATCCCCACCACTCTCAAGTCTTTACAGATGAGGCTCTGATAGGTTAAGGACCTTCTCTAGACCACAGGTAACAACGCCAGGGCGTCAGTTCGGGTTTAGACTCAAGCCTGTGTGCTCTGCGACTCAGGAGCTCCTTTGGTGTGTGATGGTCTGCTTTGACATTCTGGTGAAGCTTGATGAGCCCATTCTCCGTTGTGTTTTTCCCCCCCAGTACTGGGGATGGAACCTCGGGGCAAATCACAGGTTCTGTGGCCATTACTACTTGAATCTGGACCATCATTTTTAATTGAAGGAAATGCTCACTTTCATTTAAAAGTTAGTGAAAATAAAGATGTCTTTATTTTTCCCATCCAAGTTTATCTCTCCCTTAATTCCCAGATTAAATCCTGCCATATTGGACCATACCAGCTCTCATGACTACATACGTTTATGCCACCTGTTGGAATTGGCATGGATTAGGTACTTAAAAGTGGGATAAGGAAATAACAAAACTGAAAAATATATGCTAACAATATCAGGTCTCATTAGAAAAAAAGAATAATCAAGGCATACATATGTTGTGAGATTCTTGAGGCTAAAAATTAAAATTCACTTTAATTTAAAATTGTAGGTTTTATAATCTTATGTTATTGGTATTTGTTAGAATTCTAGTCAGCTCTCTGCCTTCCTCTGCCCTACAGCTAAAATGGTTATATTGGGGTTTGGTATTTTCTTCATTAAAAAGCCTTAGCCTTCTTTGTATTTCAGCTCCTTTTGGGCGATTTGTTTTAATGAGGGTGGCTGACTGTCATGGCGAGTTTCAGTTCTACCTCTGATGACTGATAGATAGGGCAGACACAGGACCTGAAATAGAAAGTCAAAGGGCACCACGGCGGCCTGGCTCTCCCACACCGTATGTGGGCCTGAGAAGGTTTGTTTTATTGCTTTTCGTCTGCCCAGTCTGAGCCTCTTCATCATTTGTCAGGTCCGACAGCGTAAGACTCTTTTGGTTGCTTCTGTCCTTACTTAAAATCTAATTCTGCTTGTTCTTTCATTAGTAAATAGGAACCACTTAAAAGCATTTTATTTCCTCCCTTAGGTGGGGAATAGGTAAGCTATTTCTTTTCAACTGTTAAGCCTGTCTGTCTGACTCAGTTGTAGCTCCAGATAAATAAGTTCCTTGGATGGTTGTTAACAGGGAAAGCTTTAGGTACAGGGGAGACCCCGCTGAGCCCAGTATGCTGAGCTCCCCAACCCGCAGCACACAAGAAACATATGGTTCTGCTTTGTCAGGGTGTCGTGGGTCAGAGTCGAAGACCCAGGAGTTGTTAGGAGGCACTGTGCCTAGTCCAGCCTGCAGGCTCGTGCCCTTCCTAGGCAGAAGGCTGTACCTGTGTGTCCTTCCATTCAACTTCCTGAATTTCCTCTTCTGAGTTCTCCTTTTAAAACCACCTACTTGATTCCTCTTCTGCTGTGTACATTCTGTCCCTCTACTCTTTCTGATTCCTAATTTGTTATTTTTCTAATTATTACAGACACTTTACAGTCTTTTTGTGTTTTATCCAAAAAGCTTGCAAAATTTATGGCCTGAATTTTTGTAACATTCTTTTGCTTACTGGAGAATACCAACCCCTGATTTTCTGAGAACAGGTTGTTTTACATTTGGCTTGTAAGTTGGATAGTACTTGCTATGTTTAGATAAGATTTGAGTGTGTCGTCTAATGGCTCATGTGTTGGAACCTTGGTCCCCAGTGTAGTGACATTGAGAGGTGGTGTGAAATTTTCATGAGGTGCAGCCTAGTGGGAGATAATTAGGTCATTGAAGATGCTCCCATTGGAGGGGATCATTGTAATTCTCACTGGATTCTGGTTAGTTCTTTGAAGAGGGTTGTTAGAAAAAGGCAAGCCTGGTTCCCCCTTGAATTCTTTCTGGCTTTCTGTGTTGTGATCTCTCCTTCTTGCATGTGCTCCTACCATTAAGATGCCATCTCTTATGAGGTTCACACCAGAGCCAAGCTGATACTGGTGCCTGCCTTTTTGCTTCCAGGTTGTGATATAAATGAAACACTTTTTAAAACTAAAGTATCCAGCCTCATGTATTTTGTTATAGTAACAGAAAATGTACTAACATTGCACTTTTTTTAGTACTTTCTTTTTGGATAATACCCTTTCTACCCATTAGTGTTTATTTGGTTGTATCCCATTAGGAAACTTGTAAAACCTAAAAATATAAGTATCTTTGTACAGTGAATATTGAAAGAATACTGATCTGTTTAGATTGGTTGTTTTATACCATTCTCAACTGGGGGCTTCAGTGACATTGTTTGAGAGAGCACATGCTATTAAAAACTCTAATTGAGGATATTTTAATTTCTATTAACAAGTCAACCAATAAATATTTTCTTTGAGTATCTAATGAATTTTCTGGTTGTTTGTAGAGATCAGACAAGTGGGTGTCAGCCCCTGAGTTGCTTTATTACACAGTTGGCTTACAACACATGGTACTAGCTGCTATGATGATTAAACATTTATATATTTAAAATTTTTATTTGTAGTCATGTAATGTTTAATTTATGCCCATAACAGATTATTGGTGAAAGTCTAGAAACATACGGGACACTATGCTGAAAGTGGTTAATGAGCATCATAAAGGTGATGATGGCTTTGAAATTAGCTTTAGGATGCTTTTTACTTGATTGGTAAGGTGGATTCATTAGCTAAAAATTCTCCTTTAACATATTATGGTGTGTCTCATATTTTAATGCTTAATGTTAAAAAAGAGAAGGATATGGTGATTATTATGTTCAATGTTGCTTTTCCTATATTGGGGAAAAAGCTTTCCACCCAAAATGTATTTGTACTTTCAAGTACTACCTCGGGTTTTTTTTTTTTTTTTTTTTCTTCTCTTTTCTTGTCATTTAGAAGCAAAACACAAAAGTTCTAAAATTAAAGCAGTTAATTTCCTTAGGTGCAGAATATTAGAATTCTAAACATTAGGTCATCAGAGTGGATTTTTCTCTTTTTGAGAGCAGATTTGTCAATTTCATTCACGTTTAAAAATATAGCTGGCCCTCTGTGTTGAAAATATTTGGAAAAATTGGCATCTGTAATGAATATGTACAGACTTTCCCTTCTTGTTATTATTCTCCAAATAATACAGTGCAATAAATACTCTTTACTTTGTCTTATGTGTTATAAGTAACTTACAGATGATTTATAGTCTGTGAGCAGATGAGTGTATGTTCTTTGCAAATGCTGTGCCATTTTATAGAAGGAACTTGAGCATCCAGATTTTGTCTCCACGGGTTCTGGACCGGTCTCGAGGGATACTGAGGTATTGGATATGAGGTGTCCCACTAAAGCTCATGTGTGAGACAGTGCAGGATCGTTCAGAGGTGAAACCTAATTGGTGGCTTCCCCCACTTCAATGGGTGCCTTAAATGGGTCGTAACTGTGGGCAGGTAGGGTATGGCTGAAGGAGGTGGGTCACTGAGGGTGGGCCTTTGGGATATACATTTTGTCCCTGGTGAGTGGAGCTCACCTCTCTTTCCTGATGGCCATGTTCTGAGCTGCTTTCCTCTGCCACACTCTTCTGCCAAGATATTCTGCCTTCCCTTGGGACCTAAACTATGGAGTCAGCCATTTTATGGATGGGGATCCCTGGAACTGAGCTAAAATAAAGTTTTCCTTCTGTAATTGTTCTTGTCAGGTCTTTTGGTCATAGCAATGAAAAGCTGACTAAAAACTTTATAGGGGATCATTGTAGTATTGTCTCCAAAGCAAACATGATGTCACTTTTGAATTTTTTTTTCACAATTAAAGACTGGAACAAGTTGAATTTTATCTTCATATTTTATAAATGTTAAGAAAAGGTTATTATAATATACGTTATCATGATCTTAATAATATTAGTATTTAAAATATTTTAAGATTACAATCACTTTTCCTGTAACATATAAATTAGAGATGTCTTCAAACATACCAAAGGGTTTCTTAAGATTGTATTATTGTGAGAAAATTTGCACCTCTAGAAGTGTTGAGGAACGAAATCATCTGTTGGAATGTGTAGCAGGGAGAAGAGCTTTGAGGAGAAAAATGAAACATCTTCTCAGTTTCTGCATCAGAGAGCGACTGTGTGGAAACGTGTGCACACTGGCACAGGCCAGAGCCAGCTTTGAACGACTGCAGCAGTGCATCGGCCTCGCTTGGTTTCCTGTGTCATTGCGGAGTTGATCGTAATGATGAGTCTCACCTCACAGAGGTGCCAGCTCCTTCTTTCTTGGGAAATGATGATTTAAGTCTGTCCTGTGCAGCAAGGAGGTTAAAGCAGCAGTATTTGTGGGAACCCAAGAACACTTTGGATAGAATATGTCTTAAGTGAACCCAAGGGGTTGTTGTGTTTGAATCTGGTCCCTGGAGTGATCGTGCTGAGAGGTGGCAGAACCTTAAACATGTGGGACCTAGTGGGAGGCTGTTAGATGACTGGGGGAGCTGCCCTGAGAAGGGATTAAGGTAGCTCACATGGGACCCCTGAATCACTCTCTGGCTTCCTATTTTGGGATGTGATCTTTTCCACACACTTATGCTCCCTCCATTGTGGTGCCATTTACCCATGAGGATCTCACCAGGCACTAATCTGTATAATGGGACCACCTTGTTTTGGACTTTCAGCTTCAAAAACTGTGAGCTAACTAAACCTCTTTTCTTTATAAAATTAGCCTGCCTGAGGTACTTCATTATAGTGATGAAAAACAGACTAGTACAGTTTATTTGAGAGACTCTCAGGGAATGCAAAAGTATTACATCAGTGTGATTAAGAGGTGTTTTTAAGATTGTAAAAGTACAAATATTGCTTATTAAAAAAATAGATGTTAAGCTTTCCGTTAAGCAAATATATTTAAGTGGATTATGGTTCTCCATTTACATCTTTTATAAAGTTGGACATGCTATATTGGGAAAGAAAGGACCTCTGGATATGATTTGCATTTCTTAAGAATGTGGCAAATCTGTCATTGCATGCTTAAAATAATTGTTTTCTTATAGAACTTTAACATTAAAAACATTACCAGCCCCTTTAATGTATTCATATTTTACCTAACTTATACTCAAGCTGACTGCTTTAGACCTAAGTTAACGTTTACTTTTTAGCTGATAATTGAGGACCCCTTAGGGACTGCTGGATATCAGTGAGCATATCGAATTAGTGCAGTTGTTTGTTTTGGGCTATAAGAATCCTCAAAGTTTAGCAGCAGAACATAGGTTAGTGGAAGTGGAGTCTTGGATACAACCCATATAGGATGGTCCCAAATCACATTTAAGTTTTATGCATATGATTGGAGGGTTGGAGAAGGGAAGAAATGCATGTGTAATTCAGTTGCTCCTTTATTTCAAATTTTGCTTAGAGAATTTGCAATGAAAGAAAGCCTGAATAAGGGTGGTTTAGGAGGGTTTGTGTTGATCTCTTCCTGCTCTGTTGTAGACTGCTTCCTAAAAGAGAAGGAAAAAAGATTGAGAACCTTGTTTCAGCTAGTCAGGTTCAAAGCAAACTTTATGATAGCTGAGACTTTTCTCATAAAACTTTAGCTTGCCAGAAGGGTGGTGGGGAGTTAGTGAATGACTAGTTTGTGTGATTATGTTAGACTGTCACTAAATAGGAAGTAGATGATTAGATAGAACCTTGAGTAGAAAAGATAATGTCATGTTGATGTGCAATCTCTAACATTCCTTGTTACTTGAACTTTGTGGGTTACTTGCATAAGGTTTTGGGTTAAGTAGATTCGTGGGAGGTGCAGTGTAATCTGATGAGGTATTGGTATGTATCAGAAGCTGAAATAACTCTTACAATAGTCCTATTACATGATTACTTTTCCTATACCCATTTTACAGATGAGGAAACAGTCACAGGGAAGCTAATGAAGCTGACCAGTGACATCCATATAACACAGGACAGAGCAGAGCAGGAGTTTAGATCTGGGGGATCTGATGCCAGAACCGAAGTTCTCGGCTGCTCTGTAGTGATGACATGGGTAGAGAGTATGGCTGAAAGGGACCTTAGACGTGATCTAATTCGTGTCCCTCATTTTGGAAATAATAAAATGGCTCTTCTACAGAGATAGAAAAGCTCGCCGATGACTTACTCTGGGGTGGACAAAGCACCTCAGTGATTTTCCGCCACTCTTATCATGCAGTCTGGAAAATAAGAAAAGAGACATTCCTAGAGCCAGCATGTGCTTCTGCCTTCAGGTCTCTCCAGCTCTTCAAGATACTCAACAGAGTGACCTTTCGGCAGCTTCTCTAAATCCTAAGCCTGTGTGTTTTTCAGACTGTCTTCTGATTCCTCCAGCTCTGACAAAGTGTGGAGTAGAACTTCGACCCCTCCCCCACTCTTTTATCAGGGCAGTGGGGTAGCATTCAGGTTCTACACTTCTAGCGGAGACCCTAGTGACAGTGGTTTTAAAAAGCTGGATTTTTTCTTTCATATAACATTTTGAGCAATTTGATGATTCCTTAGTGTTGGCACCCAGTCTCTTTCTGTCTCATTGCTCAAAGTGAATCCTTATGCTTCAGAATGACTTCCAGCTGCATTCAAGCCTTGGGGTTGATAGGGAAGCTGCTTGTGCCTTATCTGCTCACATCCCATTAGCCAGAACGTAGCCACCAGGCTGTCCCAAACTGCAAGTGAAGCTGAAAAGTGTCTTCTATTGTGACCAGCCTTGTGCCCATCCAGAAACGGTTCCTGTTATTAGAGAGAAGGTTAATGGGTGTGGAGACCATAGAAGCTGCTGCCTGGGCAGCCTGCACTGAGGTACTTGATATTTGTGATTTTCTTTGGATTCCCTTGAGAGTGGATTTTCTTTGGATTCCCTTAAGTGTTGGGAATATTGGCAACACTGAGACACAAGTTCTTCTCAAAATAGAGCCGAGCTATGTTGGAGTATTTTGGTCACAGAGACTTCATTTTCTCACATGTCTGAATTCCTCTTTGGATTTTAGTTACTCCTGATTTATCAGCATGGATGAAAAATTGAGAAGATTTGATGTTTTCAATTTATCTCCAAAACAGCTTAAATAGTATCTTAGGATTCCTCTGCTACTGTGAAAGATGAATAATTTAGTTTGATTTCCCATTAAATCCAAATAAATAAGATGAAGATTAAACTCAAGATGAAGCTGTAGTATCTCTTGTTGTGTCCTGTCATTTACTTTTGGATCCCTGTCTTGAAAGATTTGTGGAAAGTGATGGTTTTGATATTTGTTATTGAGGTAGAATTCCCACAAATAGGTATTTAAAATCTCTTCGTCTTAGCCAGTTGATTGCAGTGTGTGCTTGGACTAAATAACTTAAAAAAAAAAAAAAAAAAAAGGAAAGAAAAGAAGAATGAAGTTTGGGTATGTTAAATAATATCTTTCACTCGAGATTCTTCGGGCTATGAAACCCTGGTGAGAAGTTGTCAGATTCCATTTTAAGGAAGTAAAGCTAAATTTTGATGTGTGTTTCCTACCAAGTGTAAATCTAATCAACAAGCAAAGAACATTAAATGTTTTATTTTGCTAGTGGCAGCAAAGAGTGTAATGATGAATATAATATAGTTTAAATTTATAGTTGAAGGTCAATTTTTTTAGCTTATGCCTGTGTGGAGTAAAATGGATAGGTCTCTATGTCTGTTTCACAAAGTGGACAATCTATAGAGTGATTTTCTAGAACACCCCAAAACACAGTGACTTTCTGTGGCCATGCTACATATAAGAAATGGATCTCCAAAGAGCCTCGCCACTGTTATGTGGCTGTGTATCTGTTGTATGATATGGAAAGTACAATCTGGTTATCTTTCATTCCTTTTATCTGACTTTGCTTAACCTCAGCTGATTGCCTAAGTGAGTGGCCAAGAATTTTTCATCTGCTGTCCTTGGTAACACCTATTATTCATCATCCTGGGATGATTGGTGTTATCAATTGAAAAATCTAAATGGAAGGCAAAAAATTAGATGCTCCTTGAAAAACTAGAGTGGAAAGAGACTGTTTTGCTTTTACAAGATTCCCCCTGTTTTCTACCTGTGGACACTGAATAGTCTTTTTGAGATACTTTGAATCTCATAATTTTCAATTATTTAACTCTTCAGCAAAGAACCCTTGTCTGCTATGTTTCTAGATATCAATGCAGGAAACCATGTTCTATAATTCTTTCCAAATGTTACTGTAATATAGGTGTGTGATTGTATTTTGATTGTTGTTGTTATTTTACCTTTTGAAGAACTCAGGTTTGTTAGAATGGAATGTGGCAGGATGACTGTGGGGTGAAAGGAAAAAAAATGTAAAGCAGTTTTTTTCCTTGTATCATATGGTGCTCACTTTCAGGCACTTGATTCCAGCCCACTCTCTTTTGGAGTTTGAGTTTCTGAGATCTAAACTATGATATAATTTGTACATTTGATGTTCATGATTGAATTGATAAAGATATTTTAAATTTAATTTATTTTTATATTTTAAGAGACAAAGTCTTGCTATGTTGCTCAGGCTGGCTTTGAATTCTTGGGGTTAAATATTCCTCCTGAGTCCCAAGTAACTGGAACTACAGGTATATATCACCGCACCTGAGAAGGTGTGTTTTTGTTTTTGTTTTTAAACTAGGATTTTATCTAATTATGTATTATTTAAAAAAAATTAAATGATGATATAAGTATAAAGTGTGTTCTGGTAAACAGAAATACAATCAAATATACAGAGAGAAAGGAAAAGATCCATTTCCTCCCAGTACAAAGGTAACCCTTAATATTTTGGTATATATCATTCCAGGTTCTTCTTCGTGTTGGTTTTCTTGTGCTTCTTTTAGTGCTGGACATATACAGAAAGAAAATGAATCAAACAGTATGTTTAGCCAAGTGGCTAGTCCTTTTCACTTGTGAGAATTTTTCCATAGGACTAATATTCTTCAAACCATGTTTCTTAATGTTAGTGGTATTTCATCATGTAGTTGTGCTATATGATTATTTGACTGTTACCCTGGTTTTGGCTATTTAATTTACTTTCAGGTTTTCATTGTTTTATATATAAAATATATATAGCCAGCCTCATTATCTGGATCTTTGTCTTTGCCACCAACCTTCAGGTTCCTAGGAGGAAGATTTGATAGTCTTTTAAGCTGGTCATGAAAATGAATTTTTAGAAAATACTTCATGAACATCAATTTTACTTTACTCTTCCATTTTCTTATCATTCATCATAATCTTTGATGTTAGCAGTGTTGAAAGGTAATGAAAGAGATTCAAATTAATTTTTATTACTGTCAAATCAAATTCATTTCCAATAAATATGTGAACCTTGGTGATCAGAAGCTAAAATTGGTCTTGGACATCAAGCCAGGTCCTAAATCCTCATGAAAGATTTGCACCACAGATTTTTTTTTTGTTGTTATATAATCTTTTCTGGAAGTTTAAAAGTTGCAGCTCCTAGCATATTGGCATTCTGAAGAATATATGGCTTAAAAAAATTTCTTCTGAAATATAGTACTGGCTCACTGAAATGTTGCACAATATCAGTAGGAATTTTTACAATGAAATGCTGGTGGTTCTTCAGTTGAATAGTGTTTCACTCTCTGAGTGTTAAGATGTTCATCTTTGTCCTTTAAATACTTCCTCAGTTCACTGCATTTCATCTTCAAGAGAAACCTAATTGGTAATTTCTAGATAAAAAATTAAGTCATAGAGGGAAAAGTCAGGAGAACACAGGTCTCTGCAACCTGCCTCTTATTAGAATTGTTTTGCTATTCTTCTCATTGAGCTGTTTTTCTCTCCATTTAAGTTGACTCAAACCTGACAGGATTCTGTATTTCAGTTGACATTCCTGAGGTTCCTTCACACCTGCGCAGACACGTGCGCCTTGTGTGTGGCTGTAGAATGAGTCTGTGGCGAACGCCACATTACACCATCCTCATTATTTCATAGCCATGTTCCACATGCACATGAATTTACATGTGCCCATTTCATCTTATCCTTTTAAAGATTTCTTATATCATACATATAAAAATATATTAAATGCCTTATTAGATTAATTTCTTCCGATTAAATTCTCCATAAACTATGTAACTGAGATAAACTATGTTAAAATCATTTTGAAGTGTTAAAATGTGCAGTTAAATCTTACTCATTTGGAGTAATTAAATTTACAATTTGTAACAGAATTAGAGATTTATGTTCAGTTACACTAACAGGATGGGAGGTGGGGCAAGGAGTGAGCATGGGGGAGGGCTTGGTAAGAACATTCCCTGAGAGGAAATCTCAAATTACTTAGCAAATTATTTGAGGAAATCATCATGTATGTTGGAAGTTATTATTTATGGAGAATCAGTTGGTATTCTAATTATTAGTTTCATTAAGTCGATTCCCCTAAGGACTTCTACCTGATAACACTTTTTTTTTTTTTTTTTTTTAAAGACTGGATCCAATTGCTGAAGGTACTTGAAAAGAATTCTAAATGCATTTCTTTTAAAGTATCATATATGTCTAGATTGTACTCTTGCTGCCTTCCTACCGTTTCTTCTAGACAATTTCATATTTTGGTATATACTATCACAAAAGCTAATGTATTTTTGGTGTTTATAGGGAAATTATTACTTATTAAACCCTTCACTTCCTTAATTTCAAAAAGGGATCTCAGGGAACTATTGTAAAATAATTTAGGGTCAGTAATTTTAAGTCCTTTTCTCATTTTCCATGAATATAAATAAAGTGATATGGCCTTATTGAACTGTTTGGTGTTCATTCTGATATTGTCATGTAAGAATCATGTAGTTTTAATTGGTCAGACGTAGATTATGTTGAAGGGAAGTGAGTCAGACGGAAAGAAATCTGTGCTTGGGAAATTGGTCACTTAGAAACCTGAAAATGTTTGCAAATGCTTAGTAATGCACACCTTTGAGCAGTTTGTGGGTGGATGGATGGGTTTTGCTCTGTATCTCCCTGGCATTTCTGTGTATGCACTCTTGTGATGTCATCACAGGCACTCGGGGGTCTTTCTTCAGGCTGCAGTTTGCATCTACTTGGACCATTTCCATTGAATTAGTAGTGGAGCCCTCATCCTCATCATAAGGTATCATGAGAGAGAGAGAGAAAAAAAAATAGACAGTTTGATGATTACTAATTTTACGTCCCCTAAGGAAATTCAAAATGATTTTTATGAGTGGACTGGGCAAATGTGTTTTTGGTGAGTCTGGAGATAGAGGAGACTAGTAATATATGGGCACCTAAAGGCAGAAATCTTGTTGGGGGAGGACATTTTGGTTTCCTCTCTAAGTTTTTATCAGTGTTTGAAAAAAACTGTATTATATAACAACAAATAGTGGACTATTTGTTGATTATCAGTGGCCATGCAAAATGATGTAGATTACCCATTTGTTTTTTAGGGTGACTATTTTAACCTAGCTAAATGAATAGTGCTCAGTGGTGGGGCAGTACAACCCCACTTTAGAAAGTACTGCACACTTTGGGCACTTCGGGAATCTGTGGGGGGAAGTGCTGATGCTCACAGGCCCAGCCAGGCATCCAGATGCCTGCCGTGCCTAGGGTAGTTCTGCACCTCAAACTACCTTCTGATTGTCCCATCAGAAATTCAAGCAGGTAAAAACCTGTTTACCTGGGCCAGAACCTAGTTGATTTATATATAAGCAGAAAGTATGTTTTGTATGGGTTTAAAGTATACTGAATTTTCTAGAAATGCAATTACTCTGTAGCAGTAGCTGTAGCTTTTGCATTTGTGGTGAATTATACAGAAACTCAATATTCAGGCTGTTTTATTGCATCTTCTAGAGTAGTTATGGTTGAGCATTTACATAGTAAAATGCCATTGTTTTATTATAAATTAGTTTCCTTTATTTCTTTTTAAATATAACACTTGGGGCATTATATTGATTAAACATTTGTGTTGGATTATTATCTTTTTCATTTCAGGATAATAATTGTAAAAATATTTGCTCTTACAAAGCAGAACTGGGGGCTGGGCTGTAGCTCAGAGGTAGAGTGCTTGCCTGGCCCATTGAAGCCCTGGGTTTGTTTCCCAGCACTGCAAACAAAACAGCAACCACGATAACAGAAACAGCCGGGTCTGAGAAGGGTGAGAACCACTGGTCTTTTTTCATTGCTGTTTATGTGGTCCTTGGAATTCTGCAGAACTGATACCCACCTTATAAAACTCATGGAGTATGTTACAAAAATGAAGTGCTATTAAGGAGAAATTTCATCACTTTTCTCAATATAACACTGGTATTAAGGATATTTCTGGATCATTCTGAATATAATCATAAGGTCCCCCTAATGACCTCTGTTCAGTCCAACTTTACTGTGGAGAGTTTATTTTACTTTTAGAAAAAATGTTAAGCGTATTTTTGCATTTAAATGAACAACAACACCGGGTTTTGGTCTTGAAATCCTTGTGTGCAGTCTTGTATTTTAAAGGTGGTAAAATCAGCTGTGGCCAGCTAAGTCACAGAGCTTCCACGAGGCTTCACAGAGAATTAATTTTGTTTTATTAGAGATTATAACTACTTATGATACATTGAAATGGTGTTTTCTGAACATTAAGTGAAGATTTGTTACTTTAGATGAAGGAAAAAATAACAGAGCCATAGGTATTATAGTCTGACTTCAAAAGAGGCTGAATCTAATTATCACAATGTGAATTAAATAAAAAACAAAGCCCAGGATATTGCACTATAGCTTAATGAAAAATATTATACCAATATGTATAATGCTGTCTCGGCATTTTAATATATTTGAGGTACCATAAATAAAATATGAATTAGGCATGGGTATAAAATCTGAATTGCTTTTTAAAAACTTCCCAGGAGAAGCCATTGTTCTGCAGTGGTTAGCTGGTATGTTAAATAGGTCCCTTTTGGCATTTCATCCTGAATGGGCTCTCAGTGAAGCCACTGATACCCAGAGGTCTGACTGTATGGGATCCTCCCAATATTTCTACTGTCCAGTAGTGGTCCATATTTAGACATAGGACTCAAGTTTTCTTCCTTATTAAAAGGGGTTGTGATTGAGTCACAAATTTAATTTCAGTCTTAAGAACGAAATGTGGAGATTGGGTTAGTTGGCTTTCCTAAGGCTGTAGAAAGTTAGGTGGATTAGAAGATAGATTTCATTTTCAGACTTTTGAGTCTTTTGCTTTCCTGGCACATTGATTATATCTAAAGATAAACTGATAGTCTTCTTTATAAAATAGTGTTGGTCAAAGCTTAAAGAATCAAGTAGTATCTTAGTTGAATTCAGGAATTTTATTAGTGTGTAATATGTTTGAAGATTAAATAATATGTATATGTGACTAAAACAGACTGGTTCATAACAATAGATGAATTAAGTATTAGAATGGTATTTATGGTTCTGTTTACCAAAGCAAATTATTTAGGTAAGGACATTAGTCTTTGTTAAAGCTTTTTTTAACATGTGAAAATGGACTTGTCCACACTGTTTTACTGTTATGGAATATTCTTAAAAAAAAAGTACGGTGAAGCTTGTATTAGGATGGTCATTAGGAAAATGTACTAGAGTATAATATACAAATATTAATTGGCTTATGTTACTGTATGTTAGACAGCCTATTCTTTATGAGTAATATGTACATTATAGTCTGAATTTCTTTGGAGAAATAATAACTAGCATTCATCAGTATCTTATAATTTAGTGACAGATTATTGATCATGACTTCTTTCAGACATGCACAGATTTATACTATTTGTGAATATTATCTTTTATTTATAATTTTCATCCCTTCCTGTCGCAATTTTAAACTTGTGAACAGAGGCCTATAATTGCTGCCTTCCATTGCTCTCTTCCCACTGATTCCTTAAGGTCACACAGTCTGATTTCCATGCACTCCATGGGATGGTAGGTAATTGTAAGCCATGTTGCCAGTTCTTCCTCCTGTGCTCAGGGTAGACACTAATTCCCTGAACCTGTACTTGTCCTCAGAGTCCCTCTACACATAGCACCCGCGGCACCTATTGCCGATTGATCAGAATTGGCACCTGAGATGAAATCTATTTATCATTTCTACATGTGGTGTGTTGGTTCATTTCTTCACTATATTTCTTCTTTGTCCCTAGTGATGTTTATTTATTCATTTATTTTTTTACTCTCCTCCTTTATCTGATGAATTTTTAAGGTCTATTCCTCAGGCTTTTACTTTTTTTCCCTTTGCACACATTTTTTTTTTTTTTCAGGGTGAATTTACTGAGCTCAGATCTATAACACTCATTCCCCAATCAGCATTTCCAGCCAAGTCTCATATCAAATCTGAGTTTTCAAGTTCAAATATCTAATTGCCTACAATTCCATGTGGTGGTTCTACCATTACCTTCAATTGAACATGTCTGAAACTGAGCTCATTATCTTTCTTCCCCAAATAGCCTCTCCTTCTTTACTTAATTGACCATCATGGGTATTAATTTTCAGGCATCTGGGTGCACCTTTGACATCTTTCTCTTTCATCTCTTGGTCTCAGATGATCAGTTTTTCCCAGAGATGTATCTTGTACCTTAGACTCCACCTTCACGGCCAGTCTCCTACTCCAGGTCCTCATCATCATTTGCCAGTGGCTCTCAAACTTCTGTGTGCAGCAAGATCACCTGGAGCACTTGTTAACACACATTGTCGGGCCTCTTCCCCAGGGTGTTTGCTTTGGTGGTTCTGTAACAAGTTCCCAGGAGGTGTTGCTGCTTTGAGGGGAGGGCGGGGCTTCACTTAGCGGGCCACTCACTGCCCGGTGTTTCACTCCCCGGTCTGTCTGCAAACATGGGCCACATTCAGTTTCCCATAACACCTTATTTTGCTGCATTATTCTTAGATTTATAACTGTCTGTGATGCCCTGTTTCTTAAACATTTCTTTTTCAAATTTCTGCCTAGTTTCTAAAGCTCCCTACTATTTAGCATAATTTACCCTTTTGTTTTTACTTCTTACAAATTGTTTTCCTTTCCATCTGTTTAATTGAGGACATTGTTCAAGCCCTATCTCCTTAACTACAGTTGACCTTAGTGATTTCCTTGATACTAAACTCCAGTAGCACAATTTTACTGACTCAGATGCATTATCATCTCCTTAATTGCAGGAACTATTTTATATGTCTTCATCTCTCATAAAGTCCAGTATAGAATTAGGTCAACAAGAATTTGCTACCTGGTGAATGGACTGATTTCCCTAGTTTGGATTATACCTAGATGCCGTTTGATTTGGGGAAAAAAAATTAAAAAGAAAAATAACTTCATATGGTAGATGAGAGAACAGATAATGGAGCTTAAACATTGAAACTGTTACTTTAAGGACAGTTGGGTATGTGGCTAGTGAATACTCAGCCTTCCCCTTGATGGGCAACATGCTGTTGGTAGTGATGGCCCTAGATTTTTGTGAAGGAGGGGCCAGAAGCCAAAACCTACTGAGGTGAGGTTTCTTTTCTGAGTAGCAGTCAGTCTTTATATTTAGATAATGTACTTTTACTGTGTATGTTTCTTCTAAATCTTCCCCAAGCTGTCCCCAGAGTTGATGACTTATTTTACCAATGACTGATGTTTTTTTCTTTTCTTCCTTTGCCTGTAAAGCCTAGAGGCTGATTTTGGTAGTTTGCTAGGTGGGTATCTGAGAGACAGTTTCTGCAAATGAATAAATTGTCACTCCAGGCAAACAACTGATAATGTTTCCTGTGATACACTGTATTGTTCCTTTACCTTCTTCATTCCAGAGGCCTTTCTAGAGCAAGTGGAGGCTAAAGCCTGAATTCAATCCATCGGTCTCCCATTTGAAACAGAAGAGGAAGGGATATTGGAAATTCGCTGGTTTTGACCCTGGTTTTACATGTGAGACAGTCTTGGCCTAATGCAATGAAGTGTTTTGAACAAAATTACAAAAATGAATTGTGGCCCTGCCAGGAGTAGACTGGAACCTCCTTCATTTCCATATAGTCGGTCCTCTCTGCATTTCTTGACTCCTTCAGATCAAACCTTTAACTATTTTAATTAAATGGAAACAAGTTTTTGGTGTTTTTTTGTACTTCATTTGGGATTGGAGAATTAATGCTATTTAATTTATAGTTTCACCCCCAGTGAAAAAAATATATCCATTTCTGAAACAAACAAAAAATTAAGCTATGCATCAAAAAGCAATATCCAGAGGTAATTATTATTTTTAATTTAAATTATAGATCTTATTTTCCTGGAGGCCTTGTGTGATCTTGCAACTATTATTCAGGATATTAAGACATGAAATACTAGATAGACCTGATTCTCCATTCTGGTTTTACGAATTGTCTATTTAAAAACGTGAAAACTGTAGAATATGAATTATAAGCTTGTCTATTGCTGTACAGCTTCTGCAGCCCAGTATTGATGTTTGTTTTAACATAGAATGGAACATGGAGCCGGTTTCTATGAGTGCTTATTGTGAAGCAAACAATAAAATGGACATTGTTTGCATATTATGCCATTCAAATTAGAAATTTACGAAGTTATCTAAATCCTGATGGAGCAATAATACTACTAAATAAACCATTAACTTGATGCTGTTAACGTTTAGGTTGCCAAACTCGTTGTAACAGTGTTCCTTCTGACACAATATTTATGATTATGAATGTGCAGTTAAGAATTTTCATTCTACCATCTTCATTAACTTTAATGTGTAAGTAGCCACAGTTACCCTGCCAGGTATGTAGACAGATGGCAGTTTTTTGATGGCGGCCTTAAGGTACATTTTCTTCACAAGTTAATGAAGGCAACTGTCAGCCGAATGTACTTATATTCTGTGTGTGTGTGCGTGTGCGTGTGAATCAGGTTTATTTGTCTGCCTATTTGATTGTGCCACAAAGGCAAACCGTTTATTTCTCACGCTGAGATTTATCCTCGTCATGTTTTGACTCTCCTCCCAATCAAACCCCGTCCCTCTTAGAAGGTGAGTGGCAGGACAAGATTTATTCTGCAGCACATACAGTGTCATTTACTTCTAATATACTGTGTGTTGTCTTTCATTGATTGCATGGGATGCTTTCATTAGTATTTTTTGACAACACATTTTCTTCTCCTGTTAATGAATGTATTGAAATTACAAATTAATGGGAATTTCTGTGGAGCTGAAAATTTATTTTGGCTGTATCATATGCTATAAGCTTTGGCTCAACTGTTAATCCTATGGGAGTCAGAATCACTGTCTAAAATCTGATATTTTGCAATCACATATATTTATTTTCTTCTCATAGTAGATCCTTACTCTTTAGTGTTTATAAGCTACCACAGGAAATAATAGGCTTTGCATAATTGCAGTGATGTGTATCAGCAAATAGTAAAACCAAAAAGAGAAATGCAGTAAAAGGAAAAAATCCCCAAGGAACAGACATTTTTTTAAAGTGACAATCCATAATGTTTAGTAAGCAATTTATAGAGATTAAGAAATACCATAATTGGGGAAGGAATTAACATGCAAGGATTATGCAAAGAAAATGAAGGAAAGAAAAATATATGTGGGAAAAATTGCAAAGGAAATGGGTTGGTCTGTCTGTTGAGATCCAGGGAGTTCATATCTCAAATCATGGTTGAATTTTCAGTCTCCCCCGGCCCCCACAGGTGGTGAGTTTATAAAGTCCTTCCATCTTTTGGAGTCATTTCTGTTCACCATTCAGGGATCTGTCTTAAGTGTTTCATAGCATCTGTCCTCACTCTCACCTCTTAGTTTGCTAGAGAAAACAGAAATTGGTCAGAAGTCATGTAAGAGGAGAGGTGTGTTGAATGCATGCTACGCTTTCTCTGAGGAATACGACCATGGTATTTGATATTCAGTTCCTAATAATATTCAGAATCAAGCACACGATTAGAAATCTTGAAGTTTCTTATTTGATCCTAACCCTAAATTCATAGCTTAGTAATTTGGTAACTAAGAGCATTAAAAGATACCTTAGGCAATCAGTAAAGACAATTCTTTGGACTAGTCAAAACATTTGTTTAGTAAAAATAAACAAATATTTGTTAAGAATCGTCAGCTGCTTTTAATCATTCAAGTATTTATTATTTATAACAACACATAAAGGGTTTAGGGCCACACTTCCTATAACCAAGCAACTGTACTGTGTGACTATTTCTCATGTTTTATGGTCAGTGTCATACCATCTCTTGACAAAACCAGTGTTTGTGTTCATTAAGACACATTAGTTATTGAGAAAGAAATTGAAATGATTTCTGAGAAGATTTAAAAAGTGTAGGGTACAAGGATATGAAGAAAACATTCTCTTGCATTAACACATTTTAAGGGGAAAGTATGTATGTAAAAGCCATGAAACCATACTTACTGGACTTGAAATCATTTTGCAAATTTCCATGACAAATCTGATTTATATGGCTTGAACATTTTCTCTTACTCTTTTCTCATTTCAAACTTTACCAGCTCCTAAAGATTTGCTTGGAAACTCACTGTGCTAATAGGCAAAGTTGGCCTTTCATATGCTTCCCTTAAAGTAGTCCATCCTGAAACACTGACCTTTTAGTTTAATAACAGTTTTATTTGAGAAAATGTTCAGATCCTAAGATTTGAAGAGTGTTTTCAGAAAGGCCACTTTAAATACTGGTCTCCAAATTGTGTATCTTTTTCCCTTATGTACTTTGGATCAGACCTATCCAGATAAATATATTTTTACTTTCTCTTTTCTACTGATTTAAAAAACAAAAAACATGAAGCTTAGATTTGCTCAAAACCCATTACCACACTGGTTTATTTATTACCACATCTGTGCTTTGATTTGCTATTTTAGATTTTAAACTTTTTATCCTTGTCATATTTTATCTTTTGTTATTATAAAATCTTGATTGTAGCTAAGGTAATCACATTTTTGATTATGACCTTGAATCAGAGACCCAAAAGTTGTGAATTTTTTTCTTCTTTTCTGAAAATAGTGGGGACATTAGGAATATAACTGTGCTTTAGTCCCTTTACATACCAGAAGTGGTGTCAGCCAACTGGTCCTGGCATGTCTTCAGCAGCCCTGGAGCTTTTGCCATTTCTGTCACGGGTACTTTCCTTTTCTCACTTTCTCCCTGTTTTGTGGCCACATCTGTCTTTTCCTCACCCTACAGCAGGCATCAAGGCTGATAAGGGCTGGCAGAAGGGTACAGAGAAGGAAACGTCAACCCTCTAAGCTGGGTTTCCTTGTTCCCACAGTGCTGCCTCTGAACCACCTCGCCTGTTTGGCTTCATGCCCATCCGCCCAGATGGTTTCCATTTGGTGATGGTGGCCTCATTGTTCTGCCAGTTGATCACATCAGAATAAAAAGCTCACTGCTCATTTTGGATTTCCTCTGAGAGGCAGCCCCTATTATAACATGCACTATGAAGAGATGACATTGTGCTAAGTGAAATAAGTCAGATGCAGAAAAACAAATACTGCATGATCTCACTTATATACTGAGATAGAGAATAGGCAGAGAGAGCAGGATGGTGGTTGCCAGAGCTTTGGAAGGGGTGGGAAATAGGGAGATGTGGGTGAAAACACATACACTTGGAGTTTTATAAGGTAAGTTCTGGTCATGTGGAACTTAAAGTGCAGTGACTTTATTCTATAATATTGTTGACTTGAAATTTAACAGGAAAGTGGATTTTTGGTTGTTCTCACTCCATGCACACACACAGATGATGAATATGTATGGTGGTTGATGTGTTAGTTTGATTATGGTAATCATAGCACAATTTGTATTTATATGAAATAATTGCATTGTACACCATGAATATATACAATTTTTTGTCAATTATATTTCAGTAAAGTTGGAAAAACTCAAAACAACCCAAAGACAACCGTGAGACTTTCATCTGCTCCTTTTCAAAGCTGATCTCATTGCTTCATACTTAGAGTTGGTAGACTGGTCTTATAGACCTAGTCTATAAGGCCTATAAAAACTATAAAACTATAGGCCTAGTTTTAATTGATAAATTTAATTTTGTTGAGAAAACTTTTGGTGTTGTAATTGGAGCTAATCTAGAAGAAGCAGCGTGATTTTAGATAGGTAGGTTGACAGTGTGTTGATTGTAATTAGCAATGTTCAACTTCAGAGTGTAGTTTGATCAGGTAGTACTAATTAGGTTAATATTTGTTTCAGTTTTTGCTTTTTATGGAACTGCTGTCTGTGTGCAACTTGAAAAAAGTTAGCATCACCTTGTTTTGCCCATTTCTGAGAGGTAGATGGAAATGTGGATATCGTCACCTTGCGGAGTTCATCATCTAGAACTTCATGGCTCACAGGGGCACCCATGCGTCCTATCTTTGGGTGAGAAACTAAAAGTCAGGGAGATTAATGTATTTACCCCAATTCTGGCTGGTAGAAAAACAAACTGTTTAGTCTCTTTGGCGAGCTATTATGCCGGCAGTTTCTCAGTTGTCATTTGTATTGTTTTAACACATTTAATAGTGGAAAACTTAAGATTTTTCTCAGTACTAATGGCATTCTCTGTCCTACTATTTCTCTAGATTTTGTGTGACCATTTCAAAGTACGATTCTTCCTTAAAATCCTTCCATTTGGGTTTTGGCAAACTAAGTGCTCATCACACATATAACCTCTGTGCCTGCTTTGTTTTATGTAGCTTAATGTTTTTAGGGTTCACCTATGTCGTAGCAAGTGTCAGTGCTTCTTTTCCTTTTTATGGCCTTAAAGTGTTATACTGTGAGCGCACCTTTGCTTATCCTTTCATCAGCTGATGGGCGTTTGGTTGTCTTCACTTGGGGATTTGTGGATAATACTGCTGTCGCTCTTCCTGAACAGGTTTTGTGTAGAAATATGGTTTCAGTTCTCTTGAGTGTTTACAGTACCTGATCCAGTGGAATTGCTGGGTCTGTTTGTTCCATTTTGCATTTTCGGAAAATGCCAAACTGTTTCCCAGTGGCTGTGCCATTTTACATTCCCACCAGCTATGGAGGAGGGTTCCAGTTTCTCCATCCTCACTAACACTTGTTATTGTGTATCATTTTGATTATAGAAGGTTTGAAATTGCATGTCAATATGTGTGTGTGTGTGTGTGTGTATGTTTTAGAAAGGTTTTAATTTTACTTAAGGTTTTTATAGCCACATCATTGTGCTTTTGATTTGCCTGATGAGAAATGCTGTTGAGCATCTTTTATGTGCTTATTGGCCATTCTTACATATCTTGTTTTGGGAAATGCCTGTTTATGCCCCTTGCCCATTTTTAATGTTTTTTTTTTATTGTTTGGTGGTAAGAAATCTTTATATATTATACTGTGTATGCTCTGGAAACAATTCTCTTGTCATACCCCATTCTGTGGGTTCTGTTTTCATCATCTTCCTCTCCTCCTCCACCTCCTCCACTTCTCCTCCTCCTTCTCCTTCTCCTTCTCTTCTTCTCCTTTTGTACCAGGGATTGAACCCAGGGGCACTTAACCACTGAGCCACATCCCAGACCTTTTCATTTTTTATTTTGAGACAGGCCTCACTAGGTTGTTTAGGGCCTCACTAAGTTACTTTGACCTTGCCATCCCCTACCTCAGCTTCCTGAGCTGCTGGCATTACAGATGTGCACCATCGTGCCCAGCTCTACTTTTCTCTTCTTGATGGCGTTCCAACAACACCATGCTTGGTTGCTTGGTGATAGTCCACCACTGAGAGAAAATATCCGTATAATTTTTTGTATATATTCTTTGCTAATACTTAGTGTTAGCTAAGTATTGAAGGATTTTGCATATCCTATTAAGTTTTTGCATAGAATGTTTAGGTCATCAAGTAATGTATTCAAAGAGAAAAGACTCTGCTTAGTTTCTGTGTGTATTTCTTGATTCTCCCAAATGATTCTGGTACTTTCTTGGTCATGATTTTAGGTAATGAGTTTTAGTGAAGAGTAGAACTTTTTGCATGTTTCTCAAAGCTCATAAGAAATATGTAAAACTTGTCCATTTTATTTGTCATCATAGTTGTAAGAATCTTTACAAAACATATCACATATCTTACACAGTCTGTAATTGGAAAGAGCAGATGTTTCAAATCAAGTCACCAGGTATTTAGGAAGCTCCAGCTGTGTCCTCAGTAGTGTTCTGTGTCTCCCTCCAGTTGTTGGCTCTTGAATTGGGATGACATGTATTCCAGAAAACATGATTTCCAAATTTTCATAAATCACTAATGTCTTTTTTCATAAGCCATGAAAAAAGAATGTAAATGCAAATGATCTCCTCACTGTAGTAAATGATTTTCTTAAATATTTAGTTATTGAGGTGAGAAGATTTTGGTGTCATTTTTTTCTCTGAAGTTCCTTATAGCCTGGCCTCCATTAACACATGATTGTTAGACTTTAATGTCAGGACATCATTTAAAAAAAAATTTGTACTTAATGGATCAGTCCCCAGTGGGCAGTAAGCAACTCCTTGAGTTTATTATGAATTTTGGCAGATGTGGAAGTTTCTGGGTCACCAGGGAACTCTTGTTAAATTACTCCTGAAGTGTAGTGCTTAGGAAATTTCAAGAAGATACTGACCACCTGGCAGAACTTTGTGCATTTACATCCTTCTCATCTTTGTGTCCCTGAGTGTTTTCTTTCCTTTGGTTTTAGGAAGTCACATATTTTATCTCCTGCTCTTTGTTGATTCTAGTTTCTGATGAAGAATTAAAAAGAAGGGTTGCTGAGGAGCTGGCATTGGAGCAAGCCAGGAAAGAATCTGAAAGCCAGAAACGGTGAGTCTCATGTTATTGCAGAGAGATTTTGATGGACTTTTTGTATGAACCATATATTTTTAGAGAAAAATGATTGTAATAAGATACATAATTAGCTTATGACTGAACTTGAAAATGTGCTGAGCCATATGAATTTGGCTGCTTTTGGTTTTGAGTTGTGCTTATTTGCCCTGTGTTACCTCTTTCCAAACTTAACTATAAATTATCATTATAGCTCTTAATAGTTCTTAGTAACATGAATAGTGAACCTTGTTTTCTCAAAATATGAGAAGTAGTTTTTGAGGATTCCCCAGGAGATTCTAAATCTATAATGAATGTATTTAAGATTGAAAATTAAATGCCTGCTATTATGTATTCAAGTAAATAATATTGTAGCTAATGATGAATAGCATATGTCATACATAGTACCCCATTAATAAGTAGCACCAATTAGTAATAGACCCACTTAAAAAATTAAGATGTTATAGAGGTTTGTAATGTTGGAAATCAAAATTCTCTATAATTCTTTCCTGTGGAGATAAACACTCATATTTTATTCATTTTATTACTCTAGATTTTTTTCTATGTACATGCCTCTCTTATTGTTGCTATTATTAATGGTACTATGAATCGTAGCTAAAAGAATGCTCATTAAAGTTTTTTGTAATAGTGGAAAATTGGAAGCAATGCAAATACCATCTGGGTTATGAGTTATGGTCCATGCTTACAGGGGAACACTAGACAGTCAAGTAGATCCTAATATGCTGATTCAAAAAGATGTGGAAGAGCTACAAACTGAAAAAAAGCAACATGCAAAACAGAACAGATTATTTTTCTTTTTTCCTTTTTGGCAAAAAGTACTACTTTTTAAAGACTTAAAGGATATACTTATTCATAAAAATGTGTGAGTACATTTCAATCCAAATAGAGTCAAGTGCTTCCCATCTGTGCTATTTCTGACATTTGCATATAGCACAGAGCATTATGTGGTCCTGGGAATGTATTTCTCCCGTGAGCATCAAACACATGCATGCCTCTGAGTCAATGCTTGGTATGTATTTGTTTTGTTTTGAACTGTGCAACTATTTTGTTTGTGAGAGCTAATGTAAAGAATCTTTGGATTGGATTGTAATTCTCACTGGCTGTAGGACCTTCAACATTTAATATAACCTTTTTGGGCCTGAAATCTTTTATCCTCATGATGAGGGGTCTGAAAAATGTTCTCTAATATGTTTTCTCTCTTGAAAAACTGCTAAGCATGCTCACAATTTGCACAAAACATATGGAACAGAATGAGTTGTAGATTAAGATCACCATTTTGTCAGGAAATAGAAAAGGCTTATGGCTTAGGGTTTAAAAAATCAAGATGTAATTAGCATTGCCAAAAGAATCTGTGTGTATTTCAATAGTTTCCCATGTAGCACTTTGTAATTATTTAATTGGGTTAGTTTGATGGAGTATATAATTAGACAGTGAAGTTTAATATTAAAAAAATTTAAATCACTTTCATTAAGAAGCAAAGAAAATCAATATGTTATGGTAGCATTTCTTGTCTTTGAATTTTTAGTATTTTAAATTGAATTTTATTTTAATAAGGATTTTTTGGTTAGTTTCCTGGTGACATTGCTTATTCTATTACATGTAGGTTTTTTGTTTGGTTGGTTTTTGTTTTATTCCCTTCCCTGACCCCCATATGCTGTAGACTTTTTGTTAGAGGAGCTCTCACTGTGATGTGTGAATGTGTTTTTACCTCCCTCACTATTCCACTCCCATTTGCTCTGCCTAGGTCTGTGAAAGGGAAAGGGCAGAGGAGGTGAATAAAAGGTGCCAGTGAGAGCCAACTGCATATCTCATGTGGGATGGGGTTGGCAGCCTACCTGCAACCTGGACAAGTGACTATTGATAAAGAGTTTATTTTCTGTCACCTTTAAGAAGAGCGGAGGGTGGTGTAGCCTTTATGTTATTTCTTCTTCTTCTTCTTTTTTTGTTAATGTTTTGTTTGAAGCCTCCTTCATGAAAACTTCCAGCTGTCAAATCTTGACAAAAAGCATGTGTTCATCTATATGATAGTTCTTAGAAGAATCAATAGCTTTCTTTTTCTTCTACCAAAGAAGAAACTTTAGGAAAAGCATTAAGAAAGTTTTATGTTCAGTCTTTTAAATACAACTTCTTGGAGTGACAGAGCATTTATACATTATTGTGTTTGTTGCTTAAATTTGAATAAAGCCTCGTAAGCAGTTTTAGAAGATGGTTCCTCGTGCCACAGTGCTGTCACGTATATATGTGCCCAAGTTTTGTCTGTTCACCTCAAATGCACATAGAACTGTTGACCAGTTCTCCAGCATGTAAGATCTGAACATAGGCATATACGCATGCAAGTCTCAAATAAACCTGTTTGAAAAGGTCTTTGGAATAAATTTCTTTTGTGATTTTTTTCTTTATGGAATTGTTATTATCGTTATAACTTCTTAAAAATACTTTCTATTTGCTGTTTTTTAATTAGAGCCTAAAGTTGTTTATATTTGTGGTGTACCACGTGATCTTTAAATAGATGTTTAATATTCAAATCAGGGTAAGCTTACTTGTCTCACTTTATTTCTTTGTGGTGAAAAAATTAAAAATCCTTTCTTCTAGCTTTTTTTGATGTAATTTTTTTTTAAAGTCATGGAATACTCTAAGTTCATTTTAAACCAGAGAAGAGTACAAGGAATTGCTATAACCAGTCACACAGTTTTAGTCTTACAACCTTGTTGCACCAACACCCCTACTCACTCTCCTAGGTGGCGAGTGGTGAGAAGCAGTACAGTTTTAACAGGCTGGTGAGCTTTGTGGCAGAGATATATCCTGAAATGTCTTCTATCAGGATAGCTTAAATAAGGACCTTGTTCCACTTAGATTTCTTTGATGGAAAGACTGCAACTTAACTCTAGTTAACTTATGAAGCAAGGGAATTTTTAGAAGCATATTGGACAGTTCTAAAGAATCAAAAGGAAGACCAGGGAACCATTAGCTAGGGAAGAGCTGGGTACTACTAAAACTACACAGTAGGAAGTCATTCCTCCAAAGGAGACCAGGAGGAGGGCTCTGTAACAAAGGGGAATGGATGGTGGGCGGCTGAATTTCATTGAACCGAAGATGCTATCGATTTTAAGATGTACCACTAAGAAAAAAATTGCTTCAAATTATGACACAATCGTTGGTCTCCTAGAGTTTTCTTTTCGAAAGAGCTCGTTAAGGCTTATTTTGGATTTTTAAAAACATATGTCCCTTGTGTATTCATGAAAAGGAAAGAGCAAGCAAAATAAATCAGCGCAGGTAATGATTCTCGACTGGGGTAGATTTTGGTCTCCAGGGGACATTTGACAATATTTGGAGACATTTTTGACTGTCATACTTGTGAAATGTTATTGGTGTCTAGTGGATGGAGGCCAGGGTTGCTGTTAACCCTCCTGTAGTTCACAGGACAGGCTCCTGGATCCTTCCCCCCACAACAAAAAAGAATGATCTGGGTTAAAATGTCGGTTGTGGCCATAGCAGGAAACCCAGGGTTCATTTATTCTTCAGACCTTGTTCATACTGGGTTTCATTCCTCTGAATCACTTTTGGACTCAGGGTGTTGATGTTCTTGTTTTTCCACACAGTATCGTATTCTGTACGATTAAAACCTTGGCGACACCACATTCCTTCAGTGAGATTGCTCCACTGTTGTTCCTGGGATTTTTCCAAGCTGCTGACACCAGTTCTGCAAATTTTGATGCCACATGCAGGCTATGACAACTGCGGCAAGATTGCCGCCTGGCAGACGGCGATCGTGAGATGCTTTTAGGCGTGTGAAAATGTGCAGAAGATAGCAATCTCGAATTGGTGAAATATGGCCGTACGTGTGCCAGGAGCCCATCAGATTGGGAGGACTTGAGAGCCTTTCTTGCCTCACCTTCCACCTGGTACAGAATCCCTTTCAGCATCTCTGACTGATAGCACCAAACACATTTAGCTTCTGTTCACAGTCACTTAAAGCAAGGATATTTCAGTTATGACCCAAAATTTGTCCCAACTCCTTTTAGGCACCATTCCCTTAAGTCTAGTGTGGATGTGGCATACTCAGACTTACCTCAGAGTTTTCTTACTAGGATCACAGTGAGAACGAAGACCGTATTTTGTGTTGCGTTCTCTTGTATCGTAGATTTATCATATTTTATGGAAATCTCAAGTGATTTATTTAACAAAATCATGCCCCCCAAGTTGCTGATATAGTAGTCTACCCATGAAATTGTTGGATCTAATTTTGGAATCATAGTTTCGCTTATTGTGTCAGTCAGCTTTTTGTCACTGTGACAAATACCTGAGGAAAATAATTTAAAGAAAGAAAGATTTATTTTGGCTCACGGTTTCAGAGGTTTCCTTCATGGTCAACTGACTCCATTGCGTTTAGACCTATAGTGAGGCAGAAACATAATGGCAGAAGAGTGTGGCAGAGGAAAACTTCACATCATGGCAGCCAGCCAGAGAAAAGAGGGAGCAGAGGAGAAAATATACTGAAGGCACGTCCCAATGACCCATTCCCTTCATCCAGGTCCTGCCTCCCAAGGACTTGACCACCTCCCATTCATCTCTCAGTGGATTAATCCACTGATGAGCTCAGAGCCCTCAGGATCCAATTCCTTTCCCTAAGCCCCACCTCTGAATATTGGTGCATTGGGCTAAGCGATCAACATGTAAGTCTTTGGGGAACACTTCATATCCAAGCTCTAATACTTACTGGACTATCTAATGGACAGAATAGTTGCCCTGCATACTAAGAATCCAGAGTGAATGCCTATGCCAGCCATTTGTTTTGCCCTGACAGTCTATTGTGTGTTTGGGTTATAGCTGGCCATAGCATTGGACCTTCAGCAGGCCAAAATAGCAAGGACATACTATGCTACACCTTGAGTATAGAATTTTGAGATGTGATTTGTTTCTTTTTCGCCTTGTCTCCAGAAGTCAGTCTTTGACAACAAGAAAAATGTGCCTACTCATGACCTTTGATCTTTGACATTTGAATTTCACCTATTTGCAAGTGAATGTATTTCAGTTTTAATGATCTTTCTTCAAGAAACCAAGAAGAAAGGGAATAGCTGCTTGATGTAACTGACTGTCCATCAGCCAGGATTACTTGCTTGCTATTTTTAAATGGATATCAGTTGAGATTTTCCTCACTTTTAATTATTTGGAAAATTACATTAGATTTGTGAGTCTTAAAATAATTGAGCTTATTAAGTGGTTTATAAATTAGTCATAAATTTATCAGCTATCTGGTTCAGAGTACAGCACGGCCCATTTAGTTTTCCATTGATAGTATGGATGTCATCAAATAAGGGCTTAAAATGTATTCATACATTTTAGTTTTTCATAATATTGCTGAAATTCATAGGGATGTACCTTTAGTTTAAATTCATTATGTTTAATAATTTAACGATTTTAATATTAGATATTTTCGGCCTTTGGAGGAAAAAGCTAAAACAGGGATGAGGAAAGAGTTTGCCAGAGACTATAGGATTTTGTGGGTTAGCGTCATGTTTAAAATACTAAATGTGAGAAAGCACATTTTTTGCATGGTGCCTTTACATAGACGCTCTTACAAATAACTGTCCTATTGAGTGAATCATGAGGACTGGAAACTTGACCACAGACTTTTTTCTAGGAAGTACGATGCTATGGTTTGGATGTGGTTTGTTCCCAAAGGATTCATGTGTTGAGGACTTGGTTTCCAATGTGGTAATATGGAAAGTAATGGCACCTTTAAAATGTAGAGCTTGTGGGAGGTCACGAGGCACTGCTCTTAGAAGTGATTGAGGTAGCTCTTGTGGGACTCCTGAGTTCTTGCCAGAGCGAGTTGTCACAAGAGTGAGCCTTATCCCTGCATCACTCTCTGTCTTCCTGTCTGGCAATGTGATGTCTCTCTCTCTCATACATACTCTTGCTGTGATGCCATCTGCTGAAAATCTCTACCAGAGCTGAGCTCATCCTGGTACCATGCCCTTGAATCTCCTAAACTGTGAGCTAAATAAACCTTTTTCTTTATAAAGTTAACCTGCCTTAGGTGTTTTGTGTTAGTAATGAAAATTAGACTAATACACAAATTGTATATTGTGCATGTGTATATCCATGTCCTATATTATATTAAAATAAGAAAAGAAAAAAAATAAATCATACCTTTAAAATTAGGTACTAACTTATAGATTATAGATACCTGTCTTATAAATTTTTGTCATAATTTGGTGTTGAACACTGTTTTATTGTCACAGACATAAGTCATACAGTTGTTATAAAAATTACATACCTTTAACCTGTGTAATTTCTGGATATATAATAACTTAAGAAAAATACAACTTCAAGGGAACAAGTACTTTTGATAACTAATATATATGAAGGTTTATTGTAAAAGCATAGTTTTGAAGTGACTTTAAGAAATCAATCTGGGTGCCTTGGCAAATGCCTATAATCATAGTAGCTTGGGAGGCTAAGATAGGGGGATTGTAAGTTCAAAGCCAACCTCAGCAAAAATGAGGCACTAAGCAACTCAGTGAGACCCTGTCTCTAAATAAAATACAAAATAGGGCTGGGTATGTGACTCAGTGGTTGAGTGCCCCTGAGTTCATCTCCAGTACCAAAAAGAAAAAAAAAGAAAGAAGAAATCAGTCACTACTCATTTATTATGGATTGTATGGCAACAGATTAAGTGCAGAAATAGATATAAGAATCCAACAGACTTCCATTAGGGTAGATATGAAAGATATTTTTAATTTTTTGAAAAAAAAATTCATCTGACTTTTTTTGGAAAAACATTTTTTATATGATTTAATGGATATTTTATTGTAGGCTTTAGACAAATTAAAATGATAAATAAAAAATTAGTCAGTACTGATAATGGACATATAAATGAATTTTACTTCTAATTTGAAAATACTTGCAAGAAAGCGAATTACAGAGATTTGAGTTGTAGCTCTTCACTGATGCACACCCGTGTCCAGGTGTGGTCTGCACCACCCTGCTGTGATGTGGGTGTGTGTACTTCCAGTGTCTGGCTTTATTGTAGGTAGTGGCCAATATTTGTGGGCATTAACTCCAAAATTCTTCTGTATGTCACCCTTAAGAAGTCCTTCTGGTGTATACATAGCCCACTGTTTTAGTTATTTATATTTCTTTCAAATCCCTTTTGTTTCTCTGATTTTCTTTTTGTTCTTTGCTATACTTGCCACATTGCTATTATTTGACACCCATGCTTTTAAAAATTTCATTCTACTTTAAAGTAGTTAAAGACTTAGTCATTCTGAATGTAATAGGACGATCACATCCCAGCCACGCAGTGTTCTTCACTGGAAGATGATTGGAAGCGCTGTTTATGTACGAGGTTTGGGAATCCTGTGCCATCTGCTACTTTCATCTTTTTTCTTCAAGTGGCATTTCTCTATTTTTAATAGAGACAACTGCTTTTCTATAACCAACAATTATAGAAGGTTGGATTATCTAAGTCTGTGTTTTATTCATATCTTTTTACTTCTTTTTCCAAATCCAATTTCTTCCCTATTGATGCTCTGCTGTTGTAGAATCCTGCTCTGAATCCTATTTCAGAAGCTATTTTTACATGGCAAGAATTTCCAACTTGGAAAACCAAAGTCAATCAAGCAAGCCATAGAAATCTAACTTTTTTACTAGGTATAATAGCAGCAGTGATGTTCAACCACTTCTTGTTCAAATGTTTCTTTTGACAGTAATTATAGTATTTTCTTTCATGAAGCATAGTGTTTGAAGTAATTGTGCCCAAGCTGGTTTTTGCATTTGGAAGTCTCTAGGAATTCATTTCTCAGTGTTCTGTTGTTGTAATAGTTCTGGTTGAAGTTTCTCTATTACCTGGAATGGTCTAGGTTTTCTGTTTTTGGTTAAGGGAGGGAGTTTTAGTGGATTCTATAAATTGTTCATTATTCCATTAATGCTTATTGTTGGTGACTGAGGTAGACAGAACCAGATTAGAATCGGGTTGTCCCATGGTCCCATTTAGTCTGTTGCCGAGGTCATGGAGTCCTGTTGTCTCTTGTCGTTATGTAAACATTTATTCAAAGGAAATCCAGCATGGAACCCCATATAACGTTGCTCCAACTGCTGGTTATAGCCAGGGCTCAGGGCTTAGAGCTCTGTTAGCCCTTTTGCCCTATTTTCTTCCTATAAAGTCTTCCTTGCCAGTCTTGAAGGTGTTTGAGGCTTCCTTCAAGAAACCTTGAAATGGGGGCTGGGTTGTAACTGAGTGACAGAGCACGTGCCTAGCATGTGTGAGGCACTGGTTCAATTCTCAGCACCACATATAAATAAATTAATTAAATAATGGTCCATCGCCAACTAGAAAATATATATATATATATATTTTTTAAAGAAGTCTTGAAACGGGCTCATTGGGTCTCAGATTTGGAGACTTCATGGAAGGAGACTGTTTCTCTAATTCAAATTGCATTTGTGGGGTGGACGTAGTTCTGTTTCATTTTAGAAGTTGAGTGGGCAGTAGCCTGATGCTCATTTCCTGAAGTCTGGAAGTCTGTACTGATGGGCAGTAGTCCATATAGGATGGACCTGGCCTGGTTGATTTCAGTCCTGAGCCTTCTGGTGGCCATCTGCTGGTCCTGCTGGTTATGCTGGTAATGCCGTGATAGGAAGAGTGTAGAAGAATGTGAGGCCCTTTGATAGAGGCAGTTCACCCTGGAAACACTGCAGAAATATAATGTTCCCCCTTCCCTCTGTTAACTTTAATAACTTTGCCACTTGGGCTTTGAGTTGAAAAGTATAGGCAACATTAGTTGTAAGTCAAATGTCAAATTTATCTCAGGGTTATAATTTCTGAACATTGGCATATTTTCCTGTTTAGGTAACAACCCTCTTTCTTCTTCTTTTCCTGGTTGAAGAAGACTGTTAAAGAAGTGTAACTCATCTCTGTTAAACATTTTAGTGAGTGAACCCATATTCTCTTGTATGTCATTCTTGTCCAGAAGCAGATATATTTTGTTTTTGTTAAAAATTTCCTTACAGTTTATAGATGGCATACACATTGAATATACACACTGGAGTCATGTATTACCATATATCTGCTGTGAAAACCATTTCAGAGTAGAGAACACATGCCCAATGAAAATGAGAAAAATAACCAAAATAAATATTGTTTTCTTCTAATTTCATGGGCTGACACAGTTCTAAACATTTTATTTATTTAAATCCATCCTCCTAGCACCCTTACGGGGAGGTATTTCCATTATCTCCACTTTATAAAGGAGGAAACAGATAGGGCAAGTCATTTTCCCAGGGTCATATCTTGTAAGCTGTTGTTCTGGGATGTGAATCCATGTCTTTGTACAATTCTTGCGCTTAAACATTCCATGGCACTAATTTCTGTGTCCAGAATGCTGTCTTTAAAGTTTTTCATTTACTCCTATGGAAGAGAATGATAAGCTTTTACTTGGATCTTTTCCTTCTAAACCATTAGTAAATAAAAGTTGTCTTAAAAATGGCCTCTCTATTAGAGACTGGGTATTAGACCTGGACAGCTACTCTGTTATATTCCTAAAATTTCTTTTATCTTAGGACCAAACTCTTTGAGAATCCGTGTTTAAAGTTAAGTTTTAAGATATAGGACTTAACTTCCCATCAAACCGTGTTTATGTGCACATCTTCAGTGAACATGGCAGTTGAATTTCTTGTTAGTTCAATTCTTTTTAGCTTAAGATTGGGACATTTTCTTAATAGTGCAATGGAGAATACGTGGAAGCGGACAGTTCCCTGCAATGCGGACTTTAAAGATGAGTATCTGCTTCTGGTCAGTGAGGCACACTTGTGTCCACTGGCAATCTGCTGGGTTCAGTGGAGCAACCTGGGTACCTTCCACGGTGCAGGAGTTTGTCAGCCTCCTTCCAGGAATCAGGAAGCAGTAAAGAGTGCAACATTTACTTTGATAAATGGTTGTGGAGAGGAAATATTTTTGTACTTCTCCATCTATCGTCATTCTGACTTACTTTTTTCTTTCTTCGACCAGAAGACTTTGACTTACTCCATTGTTTTATATTGGTTGTATTGCTTGATGTATTGGGGTTTTGGTGTGTAATGTTTGTTATTACTGTTTGTTTGCCTTTCATATATAGTCATCACATTTAGTCTCCAAATTTACATGTTTTATAATCTATTAAAAAAGTTAGCTGTTGGGACAATTTGCCTTTGAAACTAAAATATTGAGTTCCTTCATTGAAATATGTGCATGGAGCATTGGAGCAATTTATTAGTTATATACTACTTACAGTTGCTTCCTTACATACAAACTATCTAGCTCCTCTGGGCTTCAGTCATTTCATTTGGAAGGTTTTCAGTTTGCCCCTTTCAGACGTTTTTAGTATCAAGTACAAAATATAAAAATGGAAGTTAGCCATGTAAATGTTTCAACTACATCTCAGAGGATCTTTTAGAATTATTCTGCATTGTGAGTGCTGATTATGTTAAAACAAAAATCTTTCAAAAATCCATAAATTACAATGTGTTCTGTCTTCATGGTGGGATTGATGGAATAAACCAAATCATATCAAAACAGTACCAAAAAACCTCACTGACACCCCTGATTTCATGTGAGAAATGTCTATTAATTAAAAAAACATTATCCAACAAAGTTTCTGCAGTTCTTTTATTTTCATGAAACCAGGTATATTTGACTAAAAAAGGTCAGTCCTCAAACTCCTAAAAATCAGGGATAATAGTGGTTTGAGGAAGATAGACCAAAGAAATATATATACCTTTCCACCCACCCACCCTCCTTTGTTCTTCTCTCCGTAAAATCACACACACTTTCATGTCCTAGGAGAAATGTATTCTTAGCATGTTATATATAGTTTCGAAAGCAAAGCAGGATGGAATAATGTTGTATAACCTGCTTTCTTCCCCTCAGTATGTTCAGATCTCAAGTAGATTTTAGACTGGATGATAGACACCATTTAAGAAGGTTTTCCCTCAGAAAAGTAATGCTATTAATGGAAATATATGATAATGCATGACTGTGTGTAATAGTAACAGCTCCCGGGGTTTGAACACCTTTGTCCAAGCACTTAGCTTGTATTGATCATTCCAGTCCCACCCTCTCCTGCAAGGCAGGTTCTGACCTGCTGGTCTCCTCACTTTGTGGATGAAGTAACTGAAATCCAGAGAAGTTCACTTGCTTCCAGTCACGCTACCAGGAAGGGCAGGCACTGGGATTGAACCCAGGCTGCCTGGCATCTCAGGTCATGTTGATCACTGCTCTCCTAGTCTGTGGCTCAGAAGCTAAGCTGCTTTCTGGTCCAACAGTGATGTGCTTATTATATGTCTGAATGCTCCATCTCAGTCTTCCTTTGAACCAGTTTACTGAAAGTTTATATTTTGTAGGTTTTTAGCACAGTCAGCTATGCCTTGATTAAGGAACTCAATAAATAAGAAATTCAGTTTAAAAAGAAATTCACAAATGAAAGGACTTTTTTGGTGTTTTTGTTTTTTTTTAATTCACATGACTATATTTTGAAATAAAACTGTCAAAATACTGTCAAACAGTGGGTGAAGATTAATATTTTTGTAGATTTTGCTGCAATTTGTTGGAAATTGTGCATTTCTTTATGAATATATCTGTCAACTATGCAATTCAGTTTTTATAGAATTAAAGAAAATAAGTCCAAACTATTTTCCAAGTGAGTTTCTGTAACTTACTTGGATAACTTCACATAGGTCTGTCTTAGAAAACACTTTCCTCAAACTATTGAAAATGTGAATAATGTTAGTTTAATAAAAAGGTGAAGGATTTTGATTACTGATTACTTTTGATTCTTTCTACCTTTGTATCTCAACTTTCCCCCTTCCTTCCAATTAATTGGGTCTCAATGTCTGTATTTTTAAAATACGAGTCCTTTTCCATTCCTACCTTAGTCTTAGCCAGTGGTTTTCAACTGTCGGGCATTTTGCTCCCTTCACGCATGGGACATTGAGCCATGTCTTTAGGTTGTCACAACCTCCTGGATACTACCAACATCTATCAGATAGAGGCGGGTAATGCTGATAAATATGCCCCAGTGACCAGGACAGCCTCTTTCAACAAAGAATCTTTCCATCCAAAATGTCCATAGTGCTAAGGTTGAGAAACCCTGCTCTAAGCCATTATCCTTCTCACTTGTACTATTACGGAGTCATCTGCAGGGAGCCACTCTTGTCCCCTCGATTCTATTTTTCACAAAGTGCTGTTAGCATGCTTTAGAAATATATTTTGACTCTTGCTAGTTTCTTTGCTTAAAACCTCCAACGGCTTTTTAATTATACTTAACATAAAGTACAAGCCCTTTCTCTTGACTTTTGTCCTCTACCTGCCTTCATACATTCAGAGGCTCTGAGCCCCCACTCTCACCCTCTCATTGAGCACGTGGATCTCATTGGCTGCTAAACCTGTTGGTGCGAATAGCTCTTTATCCAGTCTGCTTGCTCCCCATGTTGTGCATGGCTGGCTCCCTCTTGCTAGTCACAGTTCTTCTCAACCCAACAGAGAGGCGTGACCTGGTCGCTTTGTGGAAAATAACTAGTGTTCTCCTATTTTCTCCTCTCACTCAAGCTGTCCTTTTCCTGCTTTTGTTTCTTTGTAGCACCTTATCTGTTTCTTGTTTCTGTCCTACTGGATGTAAAGGTGTGTGAGAGCAAAACTTCATTGTTCAGGAAGTGCCAAAAAGAATGGATTACTAAATTCCAATATTATTTTACTGTTGCAGCTAAATGGATTAAAACGAGATGTGATTTGTCCAAAAGGAAAAAGAGGCAGGAGAGTTATCTTATGACAAGAACATTTACCATTTAGTGATTACCTACTGTGTACCAGGAGCTGTGCTGGTATATGCTTATGCTTTAGTTTGGACTACCTGCAAGCCCTCTGCCTGCCATACGTAGCAGGGTATATAGCCCGGAAGAGATCTCCCTCTCTTTCCTTCCCAGGATTCAAGGGTGGGTAACCTCCCCCTTAATCTGGGGAGCAAATGGGTGTGATAACCTTTCTATGGGATGTTTTATAATCAGAAAGCAGCTTGGACAGGTTACATACCTAACCTTAGGCAGTGTAACTGACACAAGACAATATTCAGATTCAAATCCAGTTCCATTTTACCCAGGCTTCTTTCCCAGTACTTCCTCTTCAAGTTTTCATGGTTCTTAGGAGGTAGCTATGACTGTGTCTTCCCTTCTAGTAAGCTTCGTTGGTTTTCAGGTTTTGATATGGGGTCCTTATGGGAAGTTTTTTTTGTGTGTGTTTCAGGTGATTTAGGCAAAAATGATCTACTTTTCCTTCCTGTCCTGAGATAGTTAGGTTGCTTCATTTTTAGTCAACACTGTCTAAAAGTAAAAACTGACAGTATGAGAATATATATAATCTAAGCTTTGGACTATTTTTATTTTTGGCCAAAAACGTTCAAAATTTGTAACTCTATGCAAAAGATATACTGTATTGTGTATTTATATATCATGGGAGACTGAATCAGAACATGTTTCATGTAACTTCTTGAGCATTGGCAATTGGGATAGTCAGGAAGTACTCCGTGTCTGTGGGCATATACCTCTGACCCATCCCCATGGACCTGGTCAAAGATACTCCACTAGGCCCTTGAACACATGGAGCTTAAAGGTCAAAAGGATTGTGGAGTAACACGGATTTGGATCTAGAATCTCTGCATTCTTTACCTGGTTAGGTGAGGGTTTTTGTTGAAGGCTGAGAGATCATCTTTTCCTTCTTCTGATCCCCTGGACCTCCTTAGCCTCTGGAAATGAGTGCCCAGCTACCACCTGAGGCACTAGGGAAGGTAGAAGTCCAGAGTGGCGTTGTAATGACAAAGTGTTCTGAGTTTCATCACATGCCTGGGCATTTTGTGAGTTGAAAGTTGCGTCGTGCTTCCTGCCCTCGTGTATTTGTCCTCCCACTCACTACCTTTAAGTGTTTTTTTTTTTTTTGCTGATTTTTTTTTTCTTTTCCAGCAGCTTGTCATAGCAATGACACACGCTCAGCAAACTCAGCCTTAGACAGCTTTTTGCAGACAAGAACAACAAATTCGCCAGTCAGGGAACAAAGTGAGAGAAAAATGAAGAACAATATTAGAAAAGAACCCTTTGGGAAGCTGCACAAAAAATGTTATATTAAAATCAATACCAGGGCTTGACCTTTTGTGGTACTGTATATTTTAAAGCCTCCTATTGATTCTCTTTTAATAACATGTTTATTCTAGTTTACTGACATAAGCCTAGGGAGAATATAAAAGGAAAAGATCAAATTCTTTATTATGGTGGTCATTTAAATTTGTCTCAGGTATTTTTTATGGCTCACCAGTGGTATCTGTATTATTAACATATTCTTATGCAGTATAAGACGAAGAGGTTATGAAGTGAATTTTTTTCTTTCTTTGAAATTATTCTTTTTGTGATATATAAGTATACCTGCCCCCCCCCATTGGAATCTTTGTTTGTTTTTTACAAGTGGTTAGAAGACAGAAAAATCTGATTTTGATTGATAGTTCTTTTTTTTTTTTTTTCCAGTTCAGAAAACCATCCGTAGTCTAACCTGTCGAGTCTGGATACATTTGATGATAGTTCTGTGCACAAAGACAGATGTCATTTACTGTATAACTAATGGCTAAATGTCAAAGAATAGGAAATCTCCTTAGCTGACCCCTTTGATTGCTGAGTCTTGTCATTGTCAAAGACAAATATTCGTTGCTTTTCCCCATTGAGTTTATTCTCACGCTGCTCAGGACAGCATCCTCTTAAGGATATTGTCCAGTATTGAATCTCTTGCACTGTGTGTTCATCTCCTGATGGAAAAAACAATTAATTTTTTTCCCTCATTCAGATAATTTTCTTCAACATACAGATATTAAGAGATACCCAGAACAGCAGGAAGGACTTGAGAGATATACCTGGAAAGGTTATCTGGTAAATGGCAAATTAAATGAGATTCAACCTGTGGAACATCAAGTTAATAGGCTTGGGGAGAAATAGGATGCTTGGGTCTAATTCATGGTTTTAATATAATAGTCCCGTTGTTTATGGGACATCTGATATAACATGTTGAGAAGCCAGACAGCAATTCCAGGAAGGCTGCAATGGATTAGAGGACATTTTGAAAGGGCAAGTAAATTAATCAAGAAGCTAAAAGAATCAAAAATTGGGATACATGTATTATGGTGGGGGGTCTGGAGGAGGCACAGCAGACACACAGCAGGGCTTCTCTAGGGAGGTGGAGAATACCTCGTTTTTCTCTACCCTGGAGCCTCTGAATGCTGAAGGAACCTGGTGCCTGCTGCACTGATAATGCTGCCTATCTCTCCACTGCTGGGGTGGGTCAGGCATTGGTCCCTGAGCAGCAGCCCTGCTTGCTAGGGTCATAGAAGGTAGTACAGGCTAGCTTGGAGGCAAAGGGAAAACCCAAAACCAAGATGAAAAGCTTTCTAGCCTCCAGAACAGTTAACCGATCTTATGGTAGAAACTGAGTCATGGAATGTGTCCAAAGCCACTGAAAAGAAGACAATAACTAAACAGTGAAATGGACCTCTTCCCTGGAGTCTGCTTCTGCTTATTCCTCTTACCTTGTCCTCCAGTCTATTCATGATTGTAGCCTGGTCTGCTTTTCTGTGTTCTGTTATCATCCTACACACAGATATCTTCCTAGAGCTAAGACTATCTGTAGGTCAAAGTGAAGAACCATGTGACACATGATAGTAATAAGAAGTGTTTTTTTCCTAATTAAAAAAATAACACACACTGTTTAGAAAATTTAGAAACGCAGCTAAACAAAATGAAGAAAATGAAAATTGCCCATCTTCCTATTCACACAAAACCACTGTAAATATTTTGGTATGCAGGTATACACCCACAGGGGAAAAATTAACATAAGTGATTATCATATTGTTACTATTTTTCTGAAGTGCTTTGTTTTTGCTCCAAAGATGTATCATGAACATATCTTATTAGAGTATAAATTTATGGTAGTTCATTATTAGACACTTAGGATTTAAATAAAAGATTCAGAGTATTTTACTGTTATGAACTCATAGCATTGAATATCCTTACATAATCAGTATTTCCTTAAGGTAGATTCCTATAAAGGTTAAAGTTTATATAAAATACTATTATTCTTAAATTACTCTCAAGAGATTGTACTAGTTAGCTAACTACCAATGTCAATTTCTGTTTTGTTCTCAACTGCTGCAAATTTGGGGAATATAGTAGTAAAACTAATATTGTATTGTTTTATACCCACATGACCATGCCTTATCATTATATGTATTTATTTGACTGGTATTTTCCTAATGGGATAGAATATTTTGATGTTCTTTGTTCAAGCACTTAGTAAACACTGACAAGTTATTTTGGTTTATTAAGTCAGTATAGTTAAAAAATATGAAAATCTAATTTTAATGTTTTCTTGTTAGTTGTCTAGATAGAAATCCTATCACTAAGACCTATACATGTCTGATGAAAGACAATAGTTATATAATAGGTACATTTCAATATACAGCTGGTGATTTCTCCAATTGTACTGGAGTGAACTTCAGTGTTTCTGAAATTTCCCAAACAGATCTCTCCTAAGTATGATTCAGTTAACTGATGAACACCATACTATATCTAAAAATGTGTGACTGTGTCATAAGATCAAGTGACATAGAAGAAATAAACCGGCTCAAAGTATTTCCATATTTCCAGCTTTGTAAGTGAAACAATATCATGTATATAGTACGTCTTAAAAATTGCCTATGGTTGAATTTGACCATTTTTGACCATTTCTTTCATCTTTTGAAGGATAATATGGTGTTTGCCTTTTGCTTGCTACAAAAAAAATGCATATAAATTAGAAAATTGAAATGGAAAATCTACGGGAATTGGAATGAGTGAATGAACTTTAGTCTTAACAAAATTATAAGCTTAGATTTTTCTGTTTCTTCTTGATTTTCCATACTGATCTGATTTTAAAATTCCTTTTGTAATTGACACATTTTAAAAAATGTTGATATTGTTATTCAAAGCTATAAAAAATATTTTTGCTTTTTTCTTTAAAGATAGAGTCTTGCTATATTGCTCAGGTTGGCCTCAAATTTCTGAGCTCAAGCAGTCCTCCTGCCTCAACTTCCTGAGTAGCTGGAACTACAAGCATGTGCACTGCACCTGACCTGGCTCTGGAACTTTTCTTGATTCCAAACTAAGAGCAGATGCACAAGTCTTGTTCATTGTTTACATTCACACTGGAGTGAGGATGAACCTGGAGAGATACACATACTTCATCCTTAAGCCACATAATGCTGATTTAGTATAAGGAACACAGAAATGACATTTTAGATATAGAAGAGATTTATTTATTTAAGCAGAAACAACCCAGAATAGGAATTAGAGCAGACCTTGTTCTAGTCCTGTCTATCTACTGACTGATCAAGAATGAATCATTTTTCTTTTTTTTTTTTTTAATTATTATTATTGTATACAAATGGGATACATGTTGTTTCTCAATCATTTTTCTTAAGCTCAGTTTTCTTGTATTTAAAAATGGAAACAAGTATAAAAGCACTATTTCCCTCCAAATTTTGTTATAAAGATGAAATAATATGTTGAAAATGCATTGAATTTATAAATTTTAGTGATGGTGCTGTTTTTCATAAAAACTAGGAATGCTAACTATTACCACGATTACTTCTGTAACTGTCTCTTTTTTTTTTTATTGTATACAAATGGGATACATGTTGTTTCTCTATTTGTATATAGAGTCAAGGCATACCATTTGTGTAATCATACGTTTACATAGGGCAATGATGTTTATTTTTTTTTCCCTTCCCCCCAACCCTCCCACCCCTCTTTTCCCTCTATACAGTCCTTCTTTCCTTCATTCTTACCGCTCTCCTTATCCCTAACCCTAAACCTAACCCTAAACCTAATGCTAACCCCTCCCACCCCCCATTATATGTCCTCATCCGCTTATCAGCGAGATCATTCATCCTTTAGTTTTTTGAGATTGGCTTATCTCACTTAGCATGATATTCTCCAATTTCGTCCATTTGCCTACAAATGCCATAATTTTATCATTCTTCATTGCGGAGTAATATTCCATTGTGTATATATGCCACAGTTTCTTTATCCATTCATCAACAGAAGGGCATCTAGGTTGGTTCCACAATCTGGCTATGGTGAATTGAGCAGCAATGAACATTGATGTGGCTGTATCTCTGTAGTATGCTGATTTTAAGTCCTTTGGGTATAGGCCAAGGAGTGGGATAGCTGGGTCAAATGGTGGTTCCATTCCAAGCTTTCTGAGGAATCTCCACACTGCTTTCCAGAGTGGCTGCACTAATTTGCAACCCCACCAGCAATGTATGAGTGTTCCTTTTTCACCACATCCTCGCCAACACCTATTGTTGCTTGTATTCTTGATAATCGCCATTCTAATTGGGGTGAGATGAAATCTTAGGGTAGTTTTGATTTGCATTTCCCTTATTACTAGGGATGTTGAACATTTTTTCATATATCTGTTGATTACTTGTACATCTTCTTCTGTGAAGTGTCTGTTCATTTCCTTAGCCCATTTGTTGATTGGATTATTTGTATTCTTGGTGTAGAGTTTTTTGAGTTCTTTATAGATTCTGGAAATTAGCGCTCTATCTGAAGTATGGTTGGCAAAGATATTCTCCCACTCTGTAGGCTCTCTCTTCACATTGTTGATAGTTTCCTTTGCTGAGAGAAAGCTTTTTAGTTTGAATCTATCCCAGTTGTTGATTCTCGCTTTTATTTCTTGTGCTATGGGAGTCCTGTTAAGAAGTCTGATCCTAAGCCAACAAGTTGAAGATTTGGACCTACTTTTTCTTCTATAAGATGCAGGGTCTCTGGTCTGATTCCGAGGTCCTTGATCCATTTTGAGTTGAGTTTTGTGTAGGGTGAGAGATAGGGGTTTAATTTCATTCTATTGCATATGGTTTTCCAGTTTTCCCAGCACCATTTGCTGAAGAGGCTATCTTTTCTCCATTGCATATTGTTGGAACCTTTGTCTAGTATGAGAAAATTGTATTTATTTGGGTTTGTGTCCATGTCCTCTATTCTGTACCATTGATCTACCTGTCTATTTTGGTACCAATACCATGCCGTTTTTGTTACTATTGCTTTGTAGTAGAGTTGAAGATCTGGTATTGCAATACCCCCTGCTTCGCTCTTGCTACTGAGGATTGCTTTAGCTATTCTAGGTTTTTTATTCTTCCAGATGAATTTCATAATTGCTTGCTCTATTTCTGCAAGGTACATCATTGGAATTTTAATTGGAATTGCATTGAATCTGTATAGCACTTTAGGTAGTATAGCCATTTTGACGATATTAATTCTGCCTATCCAGGAACATGGGAGATCTTTCCATCTTCTAAGGTTTTCTTTAATTTCTTTCTTTAGTGTTCTGTAGTTCTCATTGTAGAGGTCTTTCACCTCTTTTGTGAGATTGATTCCCAAGTATTTTATTTTTTTCGATGCTATTGTGAATGAGGTAGTTTTCCTAATTTCTCTTTCTGAAGATTCATCACTTATGTATAAAAATGCATTGGATTTATGAGCATTGATCTTGTAACCTGCTACTTTACTGAATTCACTTATGAGTTCTAAAAGTTTTCTGGTGGAATTTCCAGGTTCCTCTAAATATATAATCATGTCATCAGCGAACAGGGATAGTTTGAGTTCTTCTTTTCCTATTCGTATCCCTTTAATTTCTTTGGTTTGTCTCATTGCTCTGGCTAGAGTTTCAAGGACGATGTTGAATAGAAGCGGTGAAAGAGGGCATCCCTGCCTTGTTCCAGTTTTTAGGGGGAACGCTTTCAGTTTTTCACCATTTAGAATGATATTAGCCACGGGCTTAGCATAGATTGCCTTTATAATGTTAAGGAATGTTCCCACTATCCCAATTTTTTCTAGTGTTTTGAGCATGAAGGGATGCTGTATTTTATCGAATGCTTTTTCTGTATCTATTGAAATAATCATGTGATTCTTAACTTTAAGTCTGTTGATATGGTGAATGACATTTATTGATTTCCGAATGTTGAACCAACCTTGCATCCCTGGGATAAAACCCACTTGATCGTGGTGCACTATCTTTTTAATATATATTTGTATGCGATTTGCTAAAATTTTGTTGAGAATTTTTGCATCGATGTTCATTAAGGATATTGGTCTGAAATTTTCTTTCCTCGATGTGTCTCTGTCTGATTTAGGTATCAGGGTAATATTGGCTTCATAGAACGAGTTTGGTAGGGTTCCCTCCTCTTCTATTTCATGGAATAGTTTGAGGAGTATTGGAATGAGCTCTTCTTTAAAGGTTTTGTAGAACTCGGCTGAGAACCCATCTGGTCCTAGACTTTTCTTTCTTGGTAGGCTTTTGATGACCTCTTCTATTTCATTGCTTGAGATTGGTTTATTTAAGTTGTGTATGTCCTCCTCGTTCAGTTTAGGTAATTCATATGTCTCTAGAAATTTGTTGATGTCTTCGAGGTTTTCTGTTTTGTTGGAGTATAGATTTTCGAAATAGCTTCTAATTATGTTTTGTATTTCACTCGTGTCTGTTGTGATGTTTCCTTGTTCATTCCGAATTTTAGTAATTTGAGTTTTCTCCCTCTTTCTCTTTGTTAGTGTGGCTAAGGGTTTATCAATTTTATTTATTTTTTCAAAGAACCAACTATTTATTTTGTTAATTTTTCCAATTGTTTCTTTTGTTTCGATTTTGTTGATTTCGGCTCTGATTTTAACTATTTCCTGTCTTCTACTACTTTTGGTATTGGTCTGCTCTTCTTTTTCTAGCGCTTTGAGCTGTAGTGTTGTCGTTTATTTGTTGATTTCTACTTCTTTTTTTGAATGCGCCCCATGAAATAAATCTTCCTCTAAGTACTGCTTTCATAGTGTCCCAGAGATTTTGATATGATGTGTCTTTGTTCTCGTTTACTTCTAAGAATTTTTTTATTTCCCTCCTGATGTCTTCTGTTATCCATTCATCATATAATAGTGTATTATTTAGTCTCCAGGTATTGGAGAAGTTTCTGTTTTTTATTCTGTCATTTATTTCTAATTTCAATCCATTATGATCTGATAGAGTACAAGGTAGTATCTCTATCTTCTTGTATTTGCTCACAGTAGCTTTGTGGCATAAAATATGGTCTATTTTAGAGAAGGATCCATGTGCTGCTGAGAAGAAAGTGTATTCGTTCTTTGTTGGATGGTATATTCTATATATGTCCGTTAAGTCTAAATTGTTGATTGTGTTGTTGAGATCTATAGTTTCTTTATTCAATTTTTGTTTGGACGATGTATCCAGTGGTGAGAGAGGTGTGTTAAAATCGCCTAGTATTATTGTGTTGTGGTCTATTTGATTTCTGGAATTGAGAAGGATTTGTTTGACGTACGTGGATGAGCCAATGTTCGGGGCATAGATATTTATGATTGTTATGTCTTGCTGATTTATGCTTCCCTTAAGCAGCATGTAATGTCCTTCTTTTACCCTTCTGACTAGTTTTGGTTTGAAGTCCACATTATCTGAGATGAGGATGGATACTCCAGCTTTTTTGCTGTGTCCGTGTGCATGGTATGTTTTTCCCCATCCTTTCACCTTTAGTCTATGGGTGTCTCTTTCTATGAGATGAGTCTCTTGCAGGCAGCATATTGTTGGATTTTTCTTTTTAATCCAATCTGCCAGTCTGTGTCTTTTGATTGATGAATTCAGGCCATTAACATTCAGGGTTATTATTGTGATATGATTTGTATTCCCAGTCAATTGACTCATATTTGTTTTTGACATGATTTGGTTTCTCCTTTATTTGGCTATTCCTTTAGGCTAGCGCCTCCTGTTGCTGATTTGCATCGTTGTTTTTCATCTCTTCCTCATGGAATATTTTGCTGAGAATGTTCTGTAATGCTGGCTTTCTTTTTGTAAATTCCTTTAGCTTTTGTTTATCATGGAAGGATCTTATTTCATCGTCAAATTTGAAGGTAAGTTTTGCTGGGTATAAGATTCTTGGTTGGCATCTGTTTTCTTTCAGGGCTTGGTATATGTTGTTCCATGCCCTTCTAGCTTTTAGGGTCTGGATTGAAAAATCTGCTGATATTCTTATTGGTTTACCCCTGAATGTAATTTGATTCTTTTCTCTCGCGGCCTTTAAAATTCTGTCTTTATTTTGTATGTTAGGTATTTTCATAATAATGTGCCTTGGTGTGGGGTCTGTTGTAATTTTGTATGTTTGGAGTTCTATAAGCCTCTTGTACTTGGTTTCCATTTCATTCTTCAGATTTGGGAAATTTTCTGTTATTATTTCATTGAATAGATTGTTCATTCCTTTGGTTTGTTTCTCTAAGCCTTCCTCAATCCCAATAATTCTTAAATTTGGCCTTTTCATGATATCCCACAATTCTTGTAGATTCTGTTCATGATTTCTTACCATCTTCTCTGTTTGGTCAACTTTGTTTTCAAGATTAAATAATTTTTCTTCAATGTCTGAGGTTCTGTCTTCCAGGTGTTCTATCCTATTGGTTATGCTTTCTATGGAGTTTTTAACTTGGTTTATTGTTTCCTTCATTTCAAGGATTTCAGTTTGTTATTTTTTCAGTATCTCTAACTCTTTATTGAAATGATCTCTTGCTTCCCGTATTTGGTCTTTTAACTGTTGATTGGTGCGATCATTTAATGCCTGCATTTGCTCTTTCATCTCCTCCTTCAATGCCTGCATTTGCTCTTTCATCTCCTCATTAGCTTCCCTGATCATTTTAATTACGTACATTCTGAACTCCCTTTCTGACATTTCTTCTGCTGTGTTGTCATTGGGTTTTATTGATGTAGTATCTAGGTTTGTTTGGGACATTTTCTTCCCTTGTTTTCTCATATTGGTCAGTTGTCAGTGGGACCCTGAGATATTGCAGTTGTCCGCTATTGGCTTATAGTGTCCCGGTAGATTTCCAGTGTATCACCTCCCAGCCTTCAGTAGCCTGATGTCTTGGAGGAATCTGATAATGCAGCGCATCCGAAGAAAACTGCCCCTAGCCCCCTACTGGTTCCATGGTTTGGAACTGGCTCTGTGCGGAAAGGCTCTCACTGTGGGCCTGCCCTGTGCAGCTGGCCTTGTGGGAGGAGCCCACTGCCGGAGTGTGGAAGGCTACCTTGGGAAGACTCTAGCTGCCCTGCCTGGCTCCGATAAGCCACCTCTATCTGGGCCTGCCACCTGGGCTGAGCTTTACCCAGTGGGCAGACTCACCTGTGGCTCTATTTCAGTCCGAGTCTCTCAATGGCTCCCCTTCTTAACTCCTGGGTTCTGGAGTGACTGGGGGTGCAGTCACCCTCTAGGCCGCCATCTTGGATCGCCCCCGATTATCTGTTCTCCTGAGCCCTGCCCCGGGCAGCTCCCGGCCCTGGCTCAGTCGGTAGGTCCCCAAGCCGCAGCTGCTGGTGCGGCGACAGAACCAGCTCTCTGTAACTGTCTCTTGAATCAACACCCTCATTATTACAAATGTGACTCTGGGTGTCTGATACAAATGTTAACTCAGCAATACCTAAACCTTCCTTTCTTCAGTTTGCCATATTGTGGTGATCAGATCCTGAAGATCTGCATCTGCATTTGAAAATTGTTTGCATTTCAGTGTTAATACTATTCTTAAAAGTTTCTTTTGCCCCTCCCCTTTCTTAGGTCAGAGTTAGAATCTGGTCACCTTTCTGCTTCTCTCTTTTCCCATGTCTTCTTGTGGTCACTCCCTCTTTGGACATCTGCCATCACTCAGTGTCTAACATGGGATTAGTTAACCTGAACTGAACTGCCCTTGGCTGGGCAACTTTAAATCTTGGTTTTATTTGTTTTCCCTTTACTTTAAAGTGATCTTTCTGACACTTAGTGTGTGCTGTCATGGCCCACATTGGCAGTCACTTCTCCCTTTCATGAATTCTCAGTTTGCTCCAGGGTTCTCCTCCAGGTGATGGACAGACTGGTTGGTAATGTATGTGGAAACCTTGTTGGGTCTTTGTTTTTTTTTTCTATAGTTCTTCCCCAGCAGCACAGTAATTTTCATGCTAAATCTTTAACGTGTCTTTCAAGTCCAAAACTCTAAAGTATCGACTTTCTAATGGAGGGTCTTGGTGAAGATCATTTCCAATGTGCTTGAAGTATTAAAAAGGCTCAGGTTAAACTGATTTATACAGATGATATTATATGCCCTTATTGATCTATTGTTACCCTATTCAGTATATGTTTATCTCAGCAGGTATGTTTGTAGTAGTAAGCTAGGTAGGCTAAGGATTGGGCAGGAGCTTGAGTTGAAGCATTGAGCCTGAGCAAGTGTAAAGTACAAGACTATGAATTTGAACGTGACAACTGTAAACTGGAATGCATTTTCTTGGGACAGAAAAATAGAAGAAATGGTCTTTACAGTCATGTGATCCTTTTTCTCTGTCACACTTAAGGGACAATGATAAAATTATCATTTACTCAATTATCATCCCTGGAGTCATATGATATCTTTAGTTTTATGTGTCTCATACAGACAAAGATAAAGGATCAGTTGTGTAGTGCTTGTTATTCTTAACTCTGCTTTTAAAAACTAACAGTCTATCTAGTCTTCTCAAGGGAATGACCCAAATCCAAAGAGGTTAATTTGCCATTTGAAGTCCATTTTAAAAGCAAACAGGTCTCTAACTATTTTAAGACCATGTTTGCCAACTCTGCACTCCTTTAGTACTGTAAATATGAATCTTAAGGGAATTTTTAAGAATTGGCAATAGTGGGTGTTTTATGTTCTTTTAACAGTCTTTTGTAAATTGTATTGTACATTGTCTTTGAAACATTTATCTTACCTGAGATACTGCCTTCTGAGGTTCATCTTGATTAATTTTATTTATCCATATATCTCTTTAATACTTTTAGGATTTATTTTCTCATAAACTATTGGAATTGACCTCATTGGGTTTTTACATCTTTTTCCACTCATTTCCTTGCTGGTAGACATAACCGACATACTCCAACTCCTGAGAACTCAAATATATGTTGTATTTTTCAATAACTTGGGTGTTTCATTTCATCCTGGGAACTGTAATGAAACTATATGACAGGGTTACTGATTTTCATTTTTATTCTTGCTCAATTGCTGTTTAAATGAATGGTAAAGTTAATATCATTGCCACATTCACTGCTGATATGAGTGCATTGTGTTTGAGGTTTCAGGAGGTGATCATTATTATGTGACATTAAATGGAAGAGCAATTTTGGAAAGGGCTCTATAGATATTTGAAAAGAAAAGGAATTTGTAAATGTGTCTCTCTTTAAATTGTACTCCCATTCAGAGTTAATTCTATTAAGTCAAGCTAAAAAGAATTAGAAATTGAAGCAGAGCTGTGGCCTCTAATAGTCTTTTTTCATAAGTTTTTGTTGTTGTTGTTATTTTGTAGTGCTTACCTTTATTCAGATTATCTCCATATGAGGAATGCTCTTCGTTACCTGTTATGCACTACAAATAAAATTAGTACCAGAAAAGCCCAATGATCATGGATTTCTCCAATTGTAGGAATATGAAATTCACCTAAATCTGTGAGGAAAAAACCCAAGGGCCAAGAGTTAATGTTTCTTGGTGTTGGAGAGATCTGATTTGCATGCCAGCTTTGCTTTTCTTAATCTGTTACCCTGAGTAGGTGACTAAACCTTTTTTGCCTCAGTTTCCTCAATCAGATAATGCACTTAATAAGAATACCTACTGCATACACCTGCTTTCAAATGAAGGTTAAATAAAGTAATATATGTAAAGCACCTGCCACACATTGAATTTTCAATACAGAATGCTTATTCTTACAGAGAGATTTTTCTTTTCTCTTTGCATTGAAGAGTTAGTTGAATGTGATGGTTGAGAACGTGCTCATGGGAGTCAGCCTGTTAGGGTTGGAGTCCCAGCTTTATGTGGTTACTGGTTCTGAGCCCATGTAGTGTAGTTCATTACTTACTTTGTCTATAAGATGCAGGGCAGTAAAACCCATCTGCTTTCACAATGTCTTTTTAATGTTTTGAGAATTAAATGGGTCATTCCATGTAAAGTACAGAATCTCAAACAGAATCATAATAAATGCTCTATAAATGTGATTATCTGTTTTATCAATCCCCTCATTCAGAGGTCTGTTTGTTTCCTAGAGTACTAATAGTTTTCTTGGAACGAAAAACCTGTCTACTTTCTTCTAAAGGTGCCCTTTCTTCATCTTCTCACATCTTTACAATTTGTAAGGACTATAGAAAATCTCTTTGTGAAATGTAGGAAAATAAGCCAGTGATTCTTGATGAACTTCTCTGTTGCAGGAACCACTTATCTTTCTCTAAGGCTGTGCCCAGCTAGGAAGATGAGTGCCAAGCAGGAATACAAGAGTTTGCTCATCAGATTTACAACTAATCAAAAAAATTAACTTAACCTTTAGTTTGAAAACAATTGCTTTTTTTCACAGAAGTTTAAAAATTGATATTAGTATTAAATGATTAATGATTTCATATTGATGACTTTACTTTTTGTGTTTGCTCAGAAAATCATCTTCAGGGGACTGGAGACCCTCTGTAAAGTCCAGGGGTCTCTACTGTTGCAATATTGCAGTGTTCAGTGTGAAAGAGGGGGTAAAGTTGTGTTTGACTTTTTAAAAGACATTTTTAAAAAGACAGATGGGTATCAGTAGCCAGCTTTGCTAAAGCTAGAGTTGAAGCCCGGAAGTAAAGACAGCCAGTGGTATAGCACACAAGTATGTAATTTTAAGAATTCTCATTTATGTGCAAAAGGTAAATAAAGTGCAGGGATTGAAGGCATCAAATGGCAAGTGGAATTCAGACCCTTCAGAGAGAAATTAAATCATTTTTGGTGAGGAAGAGGCCATCAAAAGCAAAACCCTGATAAAGATCTTAGAAATTAACAGTGGAACAGCTGTAAGCCATGAGATAAAATTGATGAGAGAGAAGTTTTAATAAGCACCTCTTTATTGCTTTGAAATTTAGAAAGAGGAAAGTAACTTGTACCTCGGTATATGACTTTGAGACTTGCTATAGCCCTGTGCTGTCCTGTGTCACAGGTAACTATTAAATAGTTGAAGTATGGTTGATCTAAATTGAGGTATGTTCTAAGTAAAAAACAGGTAGCAGATTTGAAAGACTCAAAATGAAAAATCATAAAACTCTCTTTAAGAATTGATTGATTATATCGATTGATGTTGAAATGATAATATTGACATGTATTAGGCTAAATAAAATACATTGTTAAAATTAATTTGAAGTGATTCTTTTTGCTCTTCAATTATGGCTTCTAGAAAATTTTTAAATTACATAATGTTGTTTGCATTGTATTTCTGTTAGTGCTGCCCTCACATAGTTTGTTTTATTTAAACGTGAGATGATTTTGTAACAATGACATCACAAAAATGAAGAAAAGCTAAAACCCATCTCAGTCTCTAGTGGTAACCATCATTAATAGTTTTTCTTCCAAGCATTTTTCTAAGTAGAATCTGTTCTTTCTGTAAGTACATTGTTTATTAGAGAGAGAGGAAAAAAAAAAAAAAAAAGCTGCTGTAATTGAAGAGATTTTTGGTTGTTGGTGGATATAAAGTACCAGATGAATATCTGTGTGCTTTTTTTTTTTTTTTGTCTCAAGTTATTTATACTTGAGTATAGTGAAATTACTGAATACATGCACTTTTAAAGAGATACCACTCACCCAGTAGGAACATCAAGACAGGTGCTGAGGAAGAATTGATGAATTTTCATTGACTTTTTTAGCCCCAGTTTTTAATGGGGCTAAATGGTTTCAAAGAATGACTATCATTGACTTTGGAAGTAATGAAGGTCTTGTCTGAATGAAGACTACTACCTATCATGGGCAAAGTTTTCAAGATTTTTGCCATTTAAAATTTTAAGCATTTATTTTCATCTTTTATTTTTAAAAAATTCTTGTTGATAAAATTGCTGATCTGGTAAAAGTGGGATAGAATGGCTTTAGCTAATATCATGGAAATCTCATGATATAAAGTAATGATGATACTGTAATTGATGGTAGTCTAATTTTTTAACATAATACTTTGTACACTGTTCTAAGCATATGACAAATGTTCAATAACTATTAATCAATGATTAAAACATGTCAACTTGAATAACTAAGAGTACTAAGTATCAGGGACAATTTGTCTTTTTCTAAATTAAGAAGTACTTTGTAAATTCAAAGTATGACATTAAGGAAAGCTTAGACAGATGTTAGAAAATATTTTACACATGTATCTGTGCTCATTTTCTTCCTTGTATATAGAAATGAAATGAGACAGTATAGAAATTGTCACTGCTTTCTTCTTTTATTATACCAACTACAGTGCAAAGTGTTTTGGAAAGTGTTTTTCTGAAACATTGTAGGTGCTCAATAAATATTACATAGAGTTTTCTTTTTTGTTTGATCTAGAACTTGATAGTATCACTTAATTTGATTCTACAGTAGTTGTTTGACATAGGTTCTTATTATTCCCATCATCATATGAGAAAATCATTGGCCCAGAGAGGTTATATTGATAAATTCAGAGTAGAGTTTTAAACCCAGATGTTCTAACTCTAGATTAAATTTTAGTAATTGTTGGCCTGGCTGTTATGAACCATAAATGCAGATGCATGTTAGGGATGGGACCTTATTTTCATCCTTTGAATAGTGTTTTATTTTTAAATCATATTAATATTAGCATTCCATTTAGGAGTACTTTAAAGTCCTTTCTTTGTAGCTTTGTGGTTTTGGGTATTATCTAATTTTGGTAATTTCTGCTCTCTGCTCTTACGCTTATTTAAAAACATATGAATGTTTGAAATGAGCCTAGTCCTGTAACGTGTGTAAATTACCTTTCCATTGGATTAGATTGACACATTGACCAGCTTTGCTGTGTAATACTTTAGATTAAGTGCTTTCCTTTATAGAAGAAAGTGAACTTATAGTTTCACACATTTTAAAAAAGAGGAATAATCAAATTGGCATGTTGATGTAAATGGCCGATTTGATTTCTAAATGTATTTCAGTGTAGAATACCAGTGTTATTTTTGCACTTTTTTTTTTTTTTTTCCACCTCTTGGCATAGACATGTGAACTCTTAGTAATTTAAAAATTCTGATAAATGACACTTGATAAATGGTGTGATCCTGTGAATACTGATAAGCACTAGAAATTCAGTTGGTGAAGCATCAATTTCACACCTGAGACCCCAGTTCCAATTTTAGGTTAAAGGTTTGCCTGGCATCATAGTCTTTTTTTTTCAAGTCCCCTGATAAGTACAGTGATTCCAAACCACATTTTTCTTCTGCATCAAATCCAGGCAGCACTCTGAGTCATTAAATATTAAAACTTATATTCAAGAACATTATTCACTCATTAATATTGCATTGCAGCCTAAACTGCATTGTTCAAAACATTTTAGGATGTTATGCAAGTCTGTCAAAATACATTAACAAACTTAGTCATGTTGAACTAAGCAAAAAATGACAAACTGTTTGTACCACAAACATGTTGTAGTTGAATTTTAGTACAATGTAAGCATTTTGTGTTGGAATATTTGGAAATCACTGCAAAGACAAAATAGATTGCAGTAGAAGCCAGATGGAATGAATATTCATTTTCCACGTAACATCTGCTATATATCTTAATGAAATTTATAGTTATCCCTAAATTTTTTCTTCCCTGATAGTGTTTGTTTATTTTTGAAATTACTTATCTGGGAGTTGAATATGAGTCGGTACCATTCCAGCTGGTTTTGAATGGCACTCTCTGATTCTGGGGCCATTTTTCAAATCTCCAGGAAGGCTACCATCTGCACAGAGTCCAAGCTGCGTAGGCCTCTCATGAACCATGGAACAACTGAGAAACTTCTGATATTCAGCAGAGTGTAAGAGAGTGATCTAGCTCAGGCCTTAGTCTCTGTGACAAAATTTGTTCTGGATTGCTGTGAACGCATCTGGTTTCTTGCTGCTTTTCACAACCCTATTAGTTACAGTGAGAAGCCATAAAATTCCTCCTATGAAGGAAAATGACAAGAGCATTTTTGTGTTTAAACTTGTTCCTTGAAAAAAAGAAAAGAATTTTTTTTTTTTCTCTTTTTGGATGGACAAAATTCAAATAGCAGAAAGTGTGAAAATTCACAGTTGATGAGCAGATACATTGTGTTTTTGCACTGTGGTAATAACAGCTTATCAGCTTTATTTGAAGTGTGGTTATATTGATTACATTATACTTCAGCTATTATTGACATGTAATGAATTAGAATTTAATGAGGGAGGTTAGTAAGAGAGTATGGGTTGATCTAAGAACATACTTGGCTACCTAGATTTTTTTGAATGGAGGGTAGATTAATTTTTCTGTGATATGTGGATCAAAAACTAGATAGGCAGCCAGTGGGCTCATCTTGAACACCTACAGCTGTTACTTCAAACACCATAGAAATGGATATTGTGAAGTAAATAATGAAGGTGGCATAGTGAATTCCTGCTGGTTGAGAGTTAAATTATTCATTTTGTTAGTTTAGCTAACATGGTTCGTGCTGCGTGGGGTTTGAGTACTATGTCAATGACTAATATTGCATAATTAAAAAGCCTCAGTTCCTCGGGCCTGAAATGTAGTTGAAATTTAGAAATGGTTGTTAACATCGTGGAAATTCAGTTTTATTTGTATAAGTAGATGCTGTTTGCCTAGTCATTTTGAAGTTTTTAGGATGTTAAACATTTGTGAACACGTAGGCTGTATGCCCAAGATATTTTTAACTGTAGTTAATCTTCACGTTCCTCCCCCTTGCTTCACTTACCACTCCACAGTGTTTTTCTTCTTGAAAGGCTGCTCTGTAGTAAATGGTCCATTTCAGAAGCCTGGCGAGCATGCTGCCTCTGCCTGGCAACATCATTCCTGCCTTGTCCTTCCCACTTGGAAGTTGTGTTGCTGAGTGGTGAAGGAGTTTGGAAAGTCACTACCTCTGTAACTACCCAGTTGGGTGACTGCATATGCATTTGTACCTTTACAAAAGCATCTTCAACTTTAAATTACCTTTTCAACTTAAGTAACTCTTAAGGGAAAAGTCCTATCATAAACCTTTTAAGTTTTGTGTAATGTTACACGTAGTATTTTGTAGTCATAATCAATTTGACTACAACCTTTTATTCTACACTTCTTCACTTAATGTAAATTTACATGCAGATTTATACCTTTGAAAAAGCTTTTCAGCCACATTTCTCAACCTCAGTCTCTGAGTAGAAAAAGAGGAGTGAAAACACATTCTTGTCAGCTTGTCGATAGGTGATACCTGTGTTTACTTCTGCAGTTGCAGAGGGCCAAGTTCATGGCAGATCCCCTGACCGCGCCCTGTGCAAGTGAACTGCGGAGGCTGGGCTTCATTAGGGGAGGGCAGCAAGACTAGGCAAGTCTGTCAGGATTTGAATTGGAGCATTTTACTGAGCATTTTACTCTGAGAATCTTCAGCTAAACTTTTTGGTTCATGCATCATGATCATGTAGCATAGTGACTACCATGTGATTTTTGGAGTCATAAATCTAGAAGATGAATTCTACTACAGATTTGCTGTATGTGATTTTTAGCAATTTTTAGCAAGTTATCTAACATGTCTCAGCTTTGGTTTCTTTAGCTCTGAAAGGGGAATACAACACCTCTGAGGGATTTTTGTGCAGAATAAATGAAGTACTATTTATAAAACACCTGTCACAAGTTAGTAGTAGCTATTATAATAATATTAATAGCCAAATATTATGCATTTTAAAAGCTTAAATGGCATGAGTTATGTGTTAGTATCATCAATACTAAAAATAACAAAATAAATGGACTAGAAAGTGAAAGGACCTCATGGGTCTGATGCCTTTTGTTAGAGTGAATTAAAATCATGTGTCTTGATGACCTTGTGAGAGCAAAGCTTAGACGTTATGTGTCCTGCTGGTTGATTTCTTGTCTTCACACTATGATCTACACATTAGATTTGCAAAAAAATACTTTTTAATGCACTTTGATTTCAGGCACCTTCATTGTTTGTTGTTGCTTTTTTGTCATTGATGTGAATTCCGCATAGTAATTCTTATTTCTTGAAATGTATCTGTGATTTAACTTTTGAACTGGAGATAAGAAATACCATGAGGGTCCAGCAGAGTGCTTCCTTCTAAAGATACTGTGCTGCATATGTAAATTTGTTGAGAGGTAGATCTTAAGTTTCCTTAACACCCCCCCCCCCCCCCGCCAATATAAGCAAAACCAGCAACCACCACCAGCAACAGCAATGAAATGGGTGGAGGGAAACTCTGGGAGTGATGAGTGATGGGGATGTTAATGGCCTTGATGGTAATGGTTTTGTGGGTGTTTACTTATTCCCGCATTCACAGAGAGATGTACGTTAAATATGGACAGGTTTTTATATGTCATTCCCACCTTAATAAAGCAACCAGATTGAGAAAATGTCAAATAAGGGAATGAACAAGAGTTATCCTAAAATGACAATAGGTAAAATCACTGAAAATTTCACATTTTTTTTCTTTTCTTCACACTATTCTGTCATCTCATTTTATGTTTAAGGTGAAAATTAAAGTAAAATAAAATCCAGTATACTGCTTAGTGTGGTTTTCAGATCAGTGTGTTTTTTATTGTTTTTCTTTAGCATGATTTCATAAGGAATACCAGAAATAAAGCATCTGCCAAGAAATGAAGTTTGAGCTGATGAATACTGTCAAAGAGGCATGAAAACTGATTACCGTTATCTAAGGAATAGCGCCTCGTGGAGTAGAGTGGTGGGTGCTGCATTGTCGGGTGCACTTCCACCCCGTGTACTGCGATGATTTTTATCAGAGAGGTGCTGTTGGTCTGAGGTACAGTCTCCATCAACTCTTCATATTTCTTTGGCAGTTAGTTGTAAAGGAGGTTAAAAAAAAAAGGTGAAAAATAGACTATCTTTATTCAGAAGTGAGATGAGTGGAAATTCTTTTAGAAGGTTTTTATTTAACTAGGTAATAGTAAAACATTGTAGTTGTGCCCAGTGATGTAAAATTTAATTCTTAAGCAGCTATTTATTCTTCTGAGTTTCAAATAGTTTTGAGAACCGAATTGGTTTTGCAGCATATATTCCTTTGGAGAAGGATGGTCTTCCTGTTTTCTCATACCACTTCATTAGGTATTCAGCTTTCAAAAGAGGATGTCATTCTTTCTTATTTTGGTTAACCTGTACAGTGACTGACTATATTTATCACCAGCATAATAGAACAGGTGCTTGCCAAGGAGTGTAATCTTGGACTTCTTACTGTGTAATATTTAACCAAAATAGTGATCTGAAATATGGGCGATCTATTCCTTGATTATCTAAAACCTGCCTCGAGTCATGTCTGAATGTTATTAGTGAACTGCACGATGGTTCGTGTTGTTCTGTCACTACTACTCTTATTTGATTGTGTTTGGTATTAATAGTTTTCATTATCTGTATATAGAGAGTTCAGAGTGCTTCCAGTATGGGGGAAATTCATTAAATCTTCAGGTTTTTTTTTTTTTTTTGAAAATGCAGCTGATGGTAGAAAGGTGATTTAGAGAAATTATTTCCATTAGAATTAATATACAGTGCCCTAGATTGCCCCATCTAGCTTTCACTTATTAACTCTGCCCTAAAATTCTTTAAATAACCTTCTAATGTTAAATAAAGATATAATAGGAAATTTAAAAGTGGAGAGGATTCTAGGAATTTGGAGGCGTGGAACATCTCCATTCTCTTCTCTCTGTCAATTTCATTACCATCTGCATTTTCTTGGAAGTGTGTTTGGCCATGGTGGGAGCCATTGGCTTGGTTTTGGCATAACACAAGCATCCAGAGAATTGGCCTCAAGAAAACTTTTTCATATCCATGTCTCTTGTCAACTGATTTGGATGAGTGGGGTATGGGTAACAGACTCTTTCCAGGTTCCCTTGAGAGGGGGCTGCAAACTTGTCAACTGGTGGTATGTTACTGGGCCACTGAGGCAGAGACTGCCTCATCTCCCACACTTGAGCAGACGTCCCCAGCTAAGGCAGCCCAGCAGCTGGACCTGAGGCACAGATGAGTAGGCAGCTTAAATAAAGAGGCATCCACTAGACACTGCAGTCAAACAGTAAAAACCAAATGAGAAGGGCACCCAGGAAAGGCAGTTTCTTGCAAGACCTCTTGGAACATTGTAGTGGTGCTTTGGCATTTGTACCATTGACAACTATTGCCATTTGATTGTAAGACACCATCAGTTTTAAGATGCATCTTGACTTCATACTAAAGAGTGGGGTCAGTAACCCTATGCATGGTATATTTGATGAAGCAGACTAAATTCTAGAAGGAGACAAAGGAAAGAGTTAGAGGAGAGGTGATAATTAAATGATATAAGACATTTCACTGAGCTGAAGAAAAACTGGAACCTGTAAATTGAAAGGATGCTTTCTTCTAGGTGGGATTGATGAGAAAAGATGCACACCTAGTCATAGACTGCTAACATTTCTGAAGGATAAAGAGAAAAAATTTCAAAGGATAAAAAAGAAAATCTTATAAGCTTCCAAACAGAGAGAACAACTAATTTGTAAAGGAAACGGAATCATTCTGGGTTTAGGCTTTGCTTCCACAAACCGGAAGGCAGAAGATGGAATGACACCTGGAGATTTCCAAGCCAAAGGACTGAAATCCCAGAATCATCCACTGAGCTATCTCTCACCTATTCAGGTGAAAACAGGACCACAGATATGTCAGGATTTAGAGAATGTATTAATGTAAACAGCTAGTTGGCAGAGTCCATTAGGGAGACAAAACATATGAGTTATTTTTATGGGGAGAATTTCATGTAAGAATTGTTAATGAGGCATTTAAAAGCTCTAAAGGCAAAAATAAAACAAACAAAAAACCTAACTCTTAAGGCAGTGCTCTTTAATAGAAGTATAATGTGAATCATCTATGTAGTTAACTTTCTAGTAGCTATGTCTAAAGCAAAAAGAAATAGATAAAATAATTGTATTTATATTCCTCAAATTAATCAATATAAAATTAACTAATGAAACCTGTCACATCCTTTTTCCCCCCATATGGAGTTCTCAAATTCCACTGTGTATTTTTTACTTAAGACTATCTCTATTTGTACTAGCTATGTTTCTTGGGTGCAGTAACTGCACAGGGCTCATGGGAACCTATGGGACAGTGCAGCTTCAGGGCATCTCAGAGGCAGCACTGGCAGGAAATAGGCACTATGTCTCTGCTGGAGGCATGATGGGAAGAGGTGGGAGCTGTCCAAACAGTGAAGCTTGGAGGTGGTCTCTGTGACACCACAACTCAGACCTCTGAAATGGGGTACATCCTGCCTGGTACTGGTGTGCCAGTGGTTGAGACTAGTGTCTCCAGGTGACTTGCAGGGAGACTGATTGTGTAAGCTTGAACAAACCATATCCTGGATTCCTGCTGTTGCAGGAGGTATGGGTGGCCACTGGTGTGAAACAGTGAGGCCTGAATGGTATGATAGGAGCAGACCAGAGAGATCTTGTTCTTTCTCCAGCCTTGCAGTCTCCCATTGTCATCCCCTATTGGCAGACCCAATTGTGAAGCAGAAAGTAGAAGAGGGGTGGGAAGCTGAGAGTCATAGCTACATATCTAGCACAGTAGTCCATCCTAGGAGGGCATTTAGAGAAGGACTCTGACCATGTTAACTACCACAGAGACCACAACAGAGAGGAAGATGAAAAGGAGGGGAAGCAACCGTGGGGATCAGTCTTTGGCTTGCATGTGTGAATAGTAGACTGGGAACATCTCATAAATGTGCTAATAAGGTTTCTTGACATTGAAGAGAAATCCTTGAGGAGAAAGTTTAAGAACTGTATGAATTTAAAAGCACTGATCTCTTGGCCAAGAGTTGTGTTGTAGGGAAAGTCCAAGTATTCAAATGATTCATCTTATCAGGTTTGCTGGGGAGTAGTTGAGAAAATAGTAGAGACTCTTCAAATGAAAATAGGGAAAAAGTGTGAGTGTTCAGAGTGGAAACATTTGCTAGAATAGAAAAATCCATACATCTTTTTCTGAGTTATGGTTTATTTGAGGTATATGGTAACTTGAGAGAGTCAGGAAAACAAGGCAAAGGGAAAAAAGAGACAACAAAGTAAAATTCGTAGTTAATAATATCAAAAGGAAGAAATAAATTATTTCAGTTATTCTGTTAATAATTGTGACAGAACAGTTACCCATGTTAAGATCAAGGTTCCTAGATTGTTAATACACACACATTAAGCATGCACGTACGAGCTATACAGTATTTATATTAAATGCAGTTAAGACAAAAGTAATTTGTTGTAATCTTAATAAAGGTTAAAGATCCATGGATTAGCAAAGCTGTACCTAACAAAAAGAAATATGAGAAAAGGCACAGTCAAAGGTGAAAAGCTCTGAAAAGAATAGCAAAGCACAATTATGTAATAATCACCAAACCAGTTTGAAAAGACAACAGTCATTAACCTTTATGTGTCAATCAAATTAACTCAGTGTATGAATAAAAATGATTAGAAATTTGAAAACTACTGGACTTAAAGAAATAAAGAAGGAATTTGTGGAACCGTCCTTTTCTTAAAAATGTTTACTCTGGGTTTGATGGAGGCGCATGCCAGGCTTTGATGTTGAGTATCTCACATGAGAAGGGTGGGGGCAGGTTAGTTGGAGTGTTCATGTGCATCTTCAGGGAGCAGCGGGTCCAGCCACGACACCTCGGCCAGCTCTATAGTCAAGAGGCCAACTGCTGCTGGAGGGTGACAGCTGGCACTTTGGTTCAAGCTGGAAGGTCCTTTGAAATAAAAGAGAAGTATGGACTGTGCCCCTCCACAAACTTTAGAATGGCAATGTCGTCTCTAAGGGTTCCTACGACTTGCCAGTGACATAATTTCAAGTATGTGTCCTGGCAAATGCATCCTGTATGAAAAAGCACTCTTCAGTGCAAAACAACGTAAAAGGCTTGATGTCTGTGTGTATATGTCAATATACTGAGATTTCCTCTAACTTAGAGTCCTCTTTGTGAGAACCCACTCATGTCTGTCAGGTTGCCACCATTTCACATTGTCATCTGCCTAGAGCAAGGACTTGATAGTTTGCCCAGTGGGGACCAATGAAGGGTTTTACCTGAGATGCCTGCATTTGTTCTCAAGTTCCTTTTTCTTCCAGCTGAATTCATGGCTGTGCTCCTCCAGCATCTTAGTACATAGCAGGTGTACCACTCTTTCAAGGAAGGATGCTCCAGGCCAGGATGCAAGGGGAGGGCGTCCATATTTTCTAAACAAATTTTTAGTAGTAATAGGTCATACATGAGCTTTTTCTTCTCTACCTTCTATAAAACAGGTTTTATCCAAACCCTATTTATATGGCACATTTTAATGGTTGGTGTCTTTACCTTCTCTACCATTATTAAGCTGTATTTTGACAATTATGACAGTTGGTGTACTTTAATATAAAAAGTTGATCATCTTGGTTCAAGATGCCTCTAAATATTCTGTTCAAGCCAGACAAAGATGTGGCTATAGGTCATTCTTAGTAGAGGAAGATGTGAGTGCTTTAGGTTTTATAAATTCCTCCAAGGGAGTTTGTGAATTGTTGAGGGAAAATGGGTGCAGGGGCCGTGCCGTGTATATGGCGACATTAACTTGTGAACCAAAATCAAAATACTTTGCAAATATAAATGTACTTTTCAGCGCAGTAACAGAAAATATTTGTGAAGAAGGAGGTCCCAGGAAATCCAGGGTGGGTGGTATTTTGTTCCAAAATGAGAATTGAAAAAAGAACTTAAGGTACAAAATATAATACAGTGTGTAAATAGGAGTTCATCATCTAGAAGGGAGAGATGAAGACCATTTAGGATTATGGTTATGAATAATCCCCAATTATAGTTATGGGCTTCTAGTCTGGGGCTGTGTTCTTTTTCCTTCTGCATCATTTTGAAGCTAGCTACTCAAGCAAATGTACAGACTGTGACAAAATTTTAGTGTGAATTAAAGAAAAATTATGTTTTTAGATTGTTCATGTGGAAAGGAATTTGTTAGTCAGTTTTCCGTTACTGTTAGAAATACCTGAGATAATTAACTTGTAAAGGGTGTGTTTATTTTGTCTCACAGTTTTGGAGGCTCCAGTCCATGACTGGTCAGCACGGTTACTTTGGACCTGTGGTGAGACGGTTCATCATGGCAGGAACATGTGGTGGGGTGAAACTGCTCAGTTAATTACCAGCCACAAAGCAAAAGAGAAGAGGAAGGGACCAGGGTTCCACACCCTAGTGACCTAAAGACCCACTAGACTCTACTTCTTTAAGATTCTACTGCTGCCCAACAGTGCCTCCCTGGGGACCAAGACTTTAACATATGGACCTTTGGGAGACATTCGAGGTCCAAACCACAGTTGAAGGAAGCCTCCCTTGTTAAATTGTGACTGCCATTTTAGGTAATATTTGCATAGAAAATAGATGACCAGAATTAATGTCCTCTAGCTCATTTTCACAACCAGGTGTTAATGCTGGTTAAATACTATAACTTAGTATATGGTTTGCTAGATTGTAGATCATTCTATCTTCTAAGACAATGCTGTTTATTGCTGAATTATCATTCTATAAAGAATATATTGCTGGATTATCATTACATAAAGAGTACCTGTGTTTCATAAACCACTGCAGTATGCTCCTACTTTATTCATTCTTTATTTTCATTGAATGCCTACCAAGAGCCAGACACTACCCACTGTCTGTATTATAGTGGTACTAAGTTTGATCCTTGGCTTTGTGACACTCAGTAAATTAATTATACCTTTTGTAGGACTCAGTTTTACGTATTTTCTCTATGCCTCAGCTTCCCTTCTGAAATATAATAATCTATTCAGTAGGGTTGTTGTGAGGATTAAATGAATTACACTTAAGTGCTTAGAACTGTGTGTGGTATGAAGTAAACGTAAGAAAATATTAATTCTTTATCTGTCAGACAGATATCATGGACAAGCATGGTTATATTAATGCGTATTCATGATTATGGATTTTATATTGAAATATCATGTACATTTTCTTCCAAGATTTGAGACAATTAGTGCTAAAAAATGTTAGGTATTCTGTGTACTTTTATTTTTGTAAAGTTATAGATGGAGAACTGTATACTTATTCTATCATTATTTTAATAGTCTAATAATTAGTTTGTTAGATTACCCAGCTCAGCTTTTCTGTTTAAAAATGAATGGTAAACACTATTTCAAATGCTAGTTCAGCATGTTCTTACAAAGTATGATGCATTAAAATAAAATTTATCATTAGCATTGAAAATGACCTTTGAGGTTATAGTTACTCATTTTTCTCTTCCAGTGTTTGAAACGGTCTTTCTGAATCAAGTACACTGCAATAGTTTGTAGATGTTATCTGTATTTAATGACCACGGTTCAATTTTAGATAAATCATTTAGTCAAATAGTTTTATCTTAAACAATTGCATTTTCCCATTTATTCTTACCCATTATCTGAGGTTCTTATCAACCTTTTCTCAGTAATATAATGACCCTATATATTAAATTATAAAGTAATTTTCTAAGTTAGAATCATATAGAATTACTTATGTGTCAACCTACATGAAGATAAATCTGAGTATTTGTGAGTGGTCAAATGAGCAGCATTTAGATTCAGTGAAACTTTTAGGGCTATTGGAAGCCTTAATAAAGTGAAAACAAATTAAAGCATTTCAAAATAGCTATGAATACTAGAGGTTTAAAAACTGTCCTATATGGTCATAAAAATGAATAACAGAATGGAAACTAATTCTTGTAGTGGGGCTTACTCTTAAGGAGGTTTAAGAACTATGGCATTGGAAATCAGACCAGGGTTTTTCTTGCCTCCGGTGTTGTCTCAGCCTTCTATTGTTAAAAATAGAGGTAGGGTTGCTTCTCTCTTGAAGTATGACAAAGTTTAGTACATAAAAAATGCCTAGATAAAGTTATCTTTAAAATTCCCCTTCTACTTTCTTAAAACCTTTAAGTTCTTCAGAATGAAATCACACTGGCTGGTTTTTACTCCAGGACTGAAATATATAGAACTGGATTGTATATCAGATGTATATGTGAGTTGAATATATATGAGAAGGTTCCCCACCCCCTCATTTAGAAGGATATGTAATGATATTCATTATAGGAGATTGGGCTGATTTTTAGGAATTCATTTTGCTGGTGAATCCTAAGTCTCCCACCTGATTGGGAGAAAAGCTGAGTTGCTAGGGCTTGGGGTATATGGGCAGCACCAACTGGTATTTGTTTCATTAAGCTTTGGCAAGCTATCCAATTACTTAATGCAAATAAGAAAAGTTTACACTAAACTCCTGCTTCTTTGCTTAAAACTCTAGAGAATTTAAATGAGGGGAGATATGTATTTAAAAGCAGGAAATTTAAATGAAACTTAAATCAGGGGCTTAATGTAGAATAATATTAGACCATGAGATCTAAAATAATAAGTAGGAAATGCCAATAAATAAAAAGGAGAATGTGTTCGCTCAGATGGTGGGTGTGTTAAGTTTTGTTTGGAGATGATTCTTAAATCTTTGGAAACTCAAGTTAATAATGAAAGACTTATTTGGTTCCATGCCTTCTTTCACCTAACAGAGCAAGTGAAGTGTTGCCTCCTGTTGGCAGGGAGAGTGTCACTCTTCTTCCCAGGGAAGTGTTTTGAAATAACATGGCTCCTGATGTTTAGATCCACCACTGGGCAGTGGAGTTCACAGAGGTCCAGAGAGCAGGGTCATCTCATTCGGCTGAAAACAAGAAAAACTGGTTGGCTACACAGACATCTGTCTTTCATAGATGGCCAGTGAATAGAGTATCTTGATGGGATCTGAAACCAAGGGGATCAGAGAGAATCTCCAGAAAGAACTGGGAGCTTTTGAACATATAAGCAGTTTTTCTTTGTAAAGTGGTGTACTTCATTAAATGATTTAAATGACTCACTGGAAGAGGAAACTTATTAGAGGAACAAATTGCTGTAAATTAATGTTTTGGAGGGGAGGGTTGGAGAGACGGAGGAACAGTGCAATTTGAAAGTTTCTAATCTGTAGCTTTTACTTCGAAAGGCACTTGACAAACCTCAATTAATGCACCATTTATCTGAAACTCTGTACTCCAAAATAATCGGAAAGAAAACCACATTCTTTGTAGAGGCCATTTAAAATTTCTGGGACCCTTTGAAGGTCATCATGAGACTCTATAATTCTTTCTAGGTGTTTCTGGACTTGATTGGCATTCCCTCTGCCTAAGACACTTTCTTCTTCCCTATGTAGCTCAGTTAATTCCCTTTAGACATCAAGTCCAAAGCACTGCCACCCTTGTAGGGTCATAGCAACCTTATTTAAAAATAATGCATGGATCATTTCTAACTCTTAATTAAGCTTCATGAAGGCAGGGACTGTGTCTCTTCCTCACCACTTTATTCTCAAAAACCAGAACAGTGTCTGTCACCCAGTGATCATCGACAGAGTGAATTTGTGAATCCCATTTACTCTTACCTAGTGTACCATTTTTGTTAAGTAGTGGGAAGTCTAAGAATTAGTAGAAATGTAAGTGTTCTTTGAATAAAAATTTGGAGATGACACCTCTCTGTTTCATATATCCCTTGCTACCATCTTTTTCAAGCATTTTTATGGAATGAAAATAATATGTTTCAGGTATGGTGTTTGTAAAATGTATAGCTTCAAGGGATCTTAAAATTATGTAGTTCAGCCATCAAATTTTAAAGGTGAGAAAACTGAGGTTTATTAGATTCTATAGCTGAGTAGCTAATAGGAAATGAGAATTTGTTCTGGGTGCTTCTGCCAAACGCCCAAACATACAGAATTCTATTTTTTCCACTATCACTGTGCAGAACACAAATTCCTTTAAAATAAACTGTTTGGGAATTTGAGCAGTTCTATTTGTAAAGATAAATGAAAGTAACTCTAAGAATTTATTAAGAAAGAAAAATAATTTTCTTTTTAGTGACTTTGTAGCAATCTCAGATTCTAATCAAACTCAGTTAGATGTGGATGTTACAAGAGATCTGGAAGGTTCACACCCTTCTGTTGTTGGTCATTTGCTGTAGTCTGGCTTTTATCACATATCACATATGTACTGCATGTATGTTGGACAAGGGTCCAGCTTGTCTTTCTGGTTGTTTCATACATCCCTCAGTCTTCTGTTTTCTGTAGCTTGTCTTTCATATTTGTCTGTGTTTAGAAATATGCTATTCAATCATTCGTTGATGCTTGCATATTTTCAGCAAGTTTTTATTGAGTGCCTACTATGTGGCAGGCATGGTTTTAAGTACTGATACATAGCAGTTAACAAAACTAGACCCAGTTCCCCCCTTTATGGAGTTCACAGGCAAATGGGAAGAGAGAAAGAAGGGGAGAGAGAGGGAGAGAGACACACATGGGAAAGGGAAGGGCTGCTAGTGTCTACAAAGTAAATTTTCTATTTTCTATTTTCTATTAAGAAAACCTTGATAATAAAAGTAAGGCAAAAAATTGGGAAGAGAAACTGTTTGGTGGTCACAGTGTGTTTAGTGAATTTGGGGATTTTCTTCTTCTCAGAAAATCTCTGCTTTCTCTGTATTCCTGACCCTGTCCTGGGTAGTGTCATGGCTACTGTTGGCTGACACTTGCTGATGCTTGTCATTGGGCCAGCTTCGGGCTGCGTGTTTGTTTAGGAGAACGCTATGGGTGGGCGTCACCTGAGTTCATTTCCTCGTGAGAATAATAGGACTCAGGGAAGTTAAGAGTGTGCAGCTAGCAGGGTGCAGCCTGGACTTGGACTCAGGACTCCAGCTTCACAGTTCATTCTTCTGGGGCAGGTATGGCAAACTAAGTAGCCTGGATTTTTACTATAACATTGGAGATTTTGTGCTTATGTTTTTGTTTACTTGCCAAAAATTTATGATCTTATATTTAATTTGAACCACTTATAACTCCATTTGTAATTAAAATTGAAATATAAATAAACTCATTTAGAAAAAATAGTTTTTCTTAAATAGTACTTCAAAATTTGATACACCCAATTACGTGATAAAATATAGTTTATACAATTCGTTTTTATATTTATGAATTAATAATGTCATTTTTTGTGATGTGTGTGTGTGTGTGTGTGTGTATGTGTATGTAAATTGCCTAGTACAACACTTGGCATGTAGTAAGTAATCCATAAAGATAGTAATGTTATTATTTTATTTCAGTTTCCAACTCACATGTAAAATAGGTAATGTTTTTTACTTGTAGTAATATACTCACAAAAGTGCTTTAAATGCACAGTTCTGTAATCTGATTTAATGACCTCAGCACTTATCAGTGCAATATCCTCATGTGGACCACTCCATTTTGATGTCACTTTCCTTTGGTGTATTGCCAGGATTTGTGTATTGAACTGTGGTTCTCAAACTTGACCATGCATCAGAACACCTGGAGGGCTTCTTAAAAGACCTTCAGAGCTTCTAATTCAATAGGCGTCACCTGAGTTCATTTCCTCGTGAGAATAATAGGACTCAGGGAAGTTAAGAGTGCGCAGCTAGCAGGGTGCAGCCTGGACTTGGACTCAGGACTCCAGCTTCACAGTTCATTCTTCTGGGGCAGGTATGGCAAACTAAGTAGCCTGGAGGTGTGAGGTGGTGTCCAAGAACTGGCGTATCTAGCAAGTTCCTGGGTGATGTTGCTGCTAGTTTGTGGACCACACTTTTAGAACAAATGCTCTGGGAAAGTGGCATGACTTGAATTCTTGCTGTTCTCTTGCATGTCCAGTGGAGTTTGATGGACTCATGTAACTGGTGTTGCTGAATTTGTTGTGTGGTCTTTATGAAATAACTTAGAGAAATTTTGTTCCTGTGTGCATCATTGTGTTTGTTGGTTAAGGAAGTTTCCTAAAGGTTACTCAACATTAGAGATTTTAAAAGTATAGGTCTTAATTTGTTTCTGTCATTCTTCTTTCTTCAAGACACAAAACCACACAGGTTTGTTTTTTATATGAAAAGCGTAGAGTTTTGGAATATATCTTATTAATTTGTTTTTATTTTTTATTTTTATTTTCGGGACTAGGAACCGAACCCAAGGGCACTTAACCACCGAGCCAGATCCCAGTCCTTTTTATTTTTCATTTTGAGACACGTTTCTCAATAAGTTGCTTTGGACCTTGCTAAGTTGCTGAGACTGGCTGGAACTTGGTATCCTTCTGCCTCAGCCTCCCAAGCTGCTGGGATTACAGGCGTTTGCCATGGTGCCTGACTGAAATATATTTTATTAAACAATTTTGTGTTATTGATTTCTGAGAATTCCAAAGTATCAGGATGATGTGGCAATTAAAAATACTAACAAGAAGTTTTTTTATCTTCTTAGTTTTTTCAAGAATCTTTTTAAAGCTAAAATTTGATAGGCTAGTACTGAGTAAAATTTGGTGCTCATCATTTCACACTTATTATATCATTCAGTTTTATACCAGTGTAGCAATTTTACCTTTTCCTTTTAAAGCTTAGCTTATACCTTTGGGGATATGATGGTATAGAAGAGTTATTCTATCAAAGAAGAAAAGGCAATCAGAAAATCTTTGTCCATGAGATTAGACTAAAATGTTCTCTCATTCAGTGATTACTGAATGCCTTTCTCTGCCTGGCAATATGGCAAAAATCGGTGCCAAAGTAATTTATCTTTATCATGTACAATGAGGGGTTTTAGTGGATTGTAACTTCATATGGTCTAATTGTGTGATGAGGTTACTGATAAACTTAATGCAATCTTATGCCTTGTTAATAGAACTAGCATTGTGTTTGGATTCAGAGAGCTGAGGTTCTGTTGTCTTTTTTGCTAGGCAGTGTCTGGAATGCTAGGTGTAGTTTGGAGCCTAGAGAAGCATTGGAGTCATTCCAGAAGTGAGTTGCCTGCTATTGAAAGGGGTTGCCATATTTGCATATGAGGATCATTGGAAAGTGGGAGTGATATGTTGGGCCATAATATATCTTCATTGTGTTACTAGCTCATTCCTGCTGTAATGTAGCATCCATAAGCACAGGGATCTGTCCACCTTGAGCACCATTATGTCCCAGTGCTTAACACAATGCCTGATACGTTTTCAATAAATAGTTGGATTGAGTCCATTTTAGGGGGAGAATAATCATCAACCTTCAAATATTTGTTAACGGGATACAAGAAAATATTGAAGATGCTAAACACCATATATAGCATAGCAGATCCCCATGACTTGTTAGTTTTATTACTTAAATTTCTAGAAGATAGATGGGAGTACCAGTGGTGAAATTTTTAGTTGGGGAGATTTCAGTTTTACAGAAGAACTTTGTAAAACTTAGATCTGTTTGACAAGTCAAATCAATAAGCTGTCTCATTGATTTGAATTGTTTTCTCAAATGTGTGGGTAGAGGCTGCATGAGAATTTACTTTGGTACCAACTTTTATAAATTGTGGGCCAAGATGATTTCAGCTGTTGACACTTAACAATGGTATGTATCTGTACTTTTTAAAATTATTTCATTTAACAAAAAATAATGTCAACTGATAAAATGTTTTTCTAAGTGGACCTTTCTTGTCTTTCCAGACTAAAGCAAAGCAGGGACCTGGAGCGAGAGAGGGCTGCTGCTAACGAGCAATTGACCAGAGCCATCCTTCGAGAGAGGATTTCCAGCGAGGAGGAGCGTGCCAAGGCCAAGCACCTGGTGAGTCCTGAAGCTTGATAAGTATTTCTTGCCTCCAAGGAAATCCTGGAGTTTGGAAAGAGCTAAGTACTCTGTGCCACTTTTATTGTTGAGAATATTCATGTTCTCTTTGCTTCTATTTTCTTGGGTTTACCTTTTTACAAATAACAAAGATTAACCACCAAGGACTTGAGGTAACTTCAGAAGTATTGAAAGAAAGACCAGCTCACAGACAGGCAAATGTATTGTGCTGGGCTGTTGGCATTTTTCTCTTTTTGAGTTTTATTATCTTTGAAACCTCTGGGGCCAGCTTCCCAGCCTTCTTTGTCTTTCTGCTGGCAACTACCAGATGTTCATCTGGGAAGATTCCCTCGAAGTGAGTTAAGGTAAGTCAGTTACTCTCTGGGCTTTAGGAAGGGAAAATGCCAACCAAGGGCTTTATGGAACCATCTTTTAATTTGAAGGGAACCAGTAATTTTTAAAATATATTTTTTATTTTTAAAAAGATACATAAATGTCTTTTCAAAAAAAGATTGTTAATAGAAGGAAGAAAGTTTAAAAGGCACCCCTATGGCCGTCTTTCTGACGTAGCTATGGTTTACATTGGGGTATGTTTCCCTCTAGGATATTTTTTTCTAGGTCTATTACATATTTAAGAATTTGGATAATGCTATATATGGTGGTTTTCATCTTGAATATTTTCTTGTATGACAGGTCATTTTTTGGAAATGTGGTTTTTAGTGGCTGAATAATATTCTACCTTTGATATTCAACATAAATTCTTAAATGATTGTCCATCAGTAGGTAAAAGTGGAACTGCTCTGGTTGAAACCTGTGCTCTTGCCTCTCAGCCACTGTATCAGCCTTCTTAGAATCCCAGATGTGACTCCTCAGAACCTTGGTTCTCCAGGAACAGTCCTCAGTGGACAGGGAGACACCATATTGTTGAGGACTTTTGAATGCCAGAGCTCCTAGTTCAGCAGGCTGTTGGGAATTGCTGAATTTTTAAAGAGAAGGGTCAGTTTCAGTTCTTTCCTAGCCTGTCTGTTGCTCTGTTTTGCAGTACTTATTAATACTGAAAAATATTAATTTTAGGAAGTTTGATATTTTTTCTTCTCATTTATTTTAAAATGACATATAATAATTGCACATATTTAGAGATTCCAGGGTGATAACTCAGTATATGTATACAACATACAAAGGTCAAATCAGTGTAGTTAGCATTTCCCTCTCCTTAAACATTTATCATTTCTTTGGGTTGGGAAGCTTCAAACACTTCTTTTTGAGTTCTTTGTGAAATGTGTAATAAATTGTTGTGAACTATTCTGTGCTATTCTTTTTGTTTTAAACACATATTTTTTAGTTATCAATGAACCTTTATTTATTTATTTATTTATTTATTTATTTATTTATTTATGTATATGCAATACTGCGAATCAAACCCAGTGCCTCACATGTGCTTGGCAAATGCTCTACCACTGAGATACAGCCCCAGCCCCTCTCTCCTATTCTTTACCTCAGTCACTTATTTGAAAAGCTAACCTCTGACCAGATGCAAGTAGAGAAAAGAAAAGAAAAGTTAGTATTATAATAAACTCATTTCTTCAGTGACTGATGCAGGTCCAGGCTGCATATGCAGATGTTAAGCTAGAACAGAGGTGACACACCCATAAAGAAATGTCAGTGGGCTGACTGGCAGCCACACATTGAGTGGGACAGAGAGTGTAAGTGAGTCACTGTGGAAGGGGAATAATTTCGGAATTAAAGACACCAAGGGTTGAGTAATCTAATTGATGATTACACCTGCTCTATGTCTAAGCTGAAGAGTTTTTTGAGGAAGTATGAAAAATGTTAGGCATGTGGGTTGAAGGGTCATTTCCATGCTGGTTGCAGTCTCCCAAGTTGAAGGCTAAGGATGGAGTAGAAAGGAGGGTTAAAAGTGCTCATGTTTGAAGAAGTTGGGGGAGGAAAATTCTTTTTCCAGTGGGCAGAAGAATCTTTGATTGGCATTTTCTCATCTCCTACTTTTTGGCCTTTTGCATCTTATTCTTGAGTTCGAATATAATGTTTCATTCACTTAGTTTAAGATTATAAAACTCAAAAAACTCATTAAGTACACACGAGGGCACACATGGCTAGGTATATAAAGAGGGGAGTGTTCACAAGAAGTATGAAAGTATAAAAGATTTATTTAGAAGTAACTCAAATATTATGTAGTTTGGGTGGAATAGTGTATATTCAGCCCATTTTCTCTTTTTGCCTAATAAATCTTGTCTATTGTTCATTTTTATTTATTTATTTACTTTTGTTGTTGTTTAGCTGGTCAAGCATAAGAAACTGATACAGTACATTCTATTTTGTAGATCTCTTTCTTACTGATTCTTGGATTTTATAGTACAGATGGCAAATTACAGTACTCCCTACTTCTAAATTTCACCATCTATCACAATATTGGCCAAATAGAGTCCTCAAAGCACTAAGGGAATAAAAGTAGAATTTATATAGTTGAATGCTAGCTGATTCAGAGGTCTTTTCCTAACTTCAATGTTCTTAGACATTTGAATGGTATGTTATGGCCCATAGATGCTTATGGCAATTAAGGTACTAGATAATTCCCAAGTTATTTACCATATTTCTCCAATTATCAATATTTGATAATATAGAAAATATACCTATTTATTGAAAAAAGATGAGAAAATGAATCCAAAACATATTAAAATCAACTTAGTGTCATGATGCAAAGATAATTATACTAATATTCCTGTTTATTATTTAAATAGTTTTTTTACTTGCCACCAAATTTGTATATTTTATTTGTATGTGTAAATGTATAACCCAAAGACAGATTATAGTGTGTGTATTTTTATACTCTTAAATTAGAAAGCTTTCACATTTGAAGACATTTATACCGTATGGCAAAAGTTTTTGCATCTATAAACGTGGTTTCTGTGTGATCACTTTTTAACGATTGAATGTATTTCAATGAGTTTTCCCCCTAATTATTAAGCCTATACAAGGATATTATAGAAAATTTTTAAAATATAAAAATTACTAAGAAAATAATAATGTCATCTATCATTAATGGTTAGAGGCACAAAGTTCTTTCTGTCTCCCCCCTCCAACTCCCTCACATATATATTCCATGTAGGCTTTAAGTTTTCAGATTCTGCATCCTTGCACTCTCTGAAACAGAGTTGTGGTGTGGTGTGAACTGTGAGCCTGCTCTTGTCCCATACCCCTTGATTCCCAGTGGAGGGGTGGGCATCTTCCAAACCCACAATTCATGTGAAAGTCACCCCAAGGATGTTAGCATTATCCTGCTGTGAGTGCTGGTCCCCATTGCTGCCATTCTTAACCCTAACATGTGGGGCTTTTAGAATGATGGCCAAACATTGGTTCGTTCCTTTTTATTTAGAACCCAGACCTTGCAGCCTGCTAGAAGAGAGAGTTGGGTTTCCCATATTTGAAGTAATTAGAGAGCAGGAGAACCGGGATGGGGGTTGAAGGCCACAGGTTGAGCATCCCTTACCTGAAATGCTTGGGACCAAAAGTGTTTTGGATTTTTGATTTTTTTGAGGATTTGAAATATTTATCCTAATGTGATATCTTGAGGATCGGAACCCAATCTCAAGATGAAATTCATGTTTCTTATACAACATATGCATATAATGTGAAGATAATTTTATCCATTGTTTTTAGTGTGTCAGTGTTTTGACTGTGGTCCATCACATGAGATCAGGTATGGAATTTGCCACTTGTGACATTGTGCCAGCACTCAAAAAGTTCTAGATTTTGGAGCATTTTGGATTTTGACATTGTGTGCTCAGCTTGTTCTGTGAAATACAACAACCCCCTTTCCCCCATTCTTCCTACTCACTAACAATTGGCATTTAGATCACTGTCCCCATAATTGTGAGTCCAGGCTTCTCCTCCCACAGCTGTAAAGCAGCTAACTTTATTACAGAGTCAGGATGGCTCTATCATTGAAGTTTGGATCAGATCAGAACTCTCCCTGTTGGAAGAATTGCTTTGGGTGGGCAAGCTGTTACTTCCATGCTAGATCCCAGGAAGAGTATACCAGCTCCTCTATCCTGCACTGACTGGTGCACATATTTTAATCAACCCATTTAATCCACCATCCTCTAGTTATTTTACTTGCCTGCGTAAGTGAAATTCATGTTAAAGATGTGCTGCTTAAAAACAGGAAAGCACCTCTGTAAAGAATGAAGACTGAAAGGACAGGACCAAGAAACCTCTGAAGTTAATATTACTTGACGTTTTGTGTATTTTTAAGATCTTGTACGTGTTATCTGTTATTTGCTGTGTTATTGTAATTTTTAAAAATTTAAGAATAATAGCTTTTTTTTTTACTTGTAATTACATTTGATTTCTTTTCTAAAATGATGATTAAAATTTTGATTCTTTTTTTCTGTTATTAAATTATGTTGGTTTAATGTTAGTTATGTCTTATTATCCATCACCAAACTATGCAGTATTTTCTTTTTTTTTTTTTTTAAACCCAAACTTAAACGTAACCTTCAGTTTACTTACATAAAGCAATATTTATTTAAATATTCTGGAGCTTGTAAACCTGAACGTGAAATGGTTTTCTTCACTTTTAGGACAGGTGTTTTATTGAATGTTTATTACTATTTGAAAATTACTGGGCTAGGTACTAAAGATATAGAAATGAAAAGACAAAATGTTCTTAAGAAATTTGCTGTATAACGTGGGGTCTACTACATTAAGAATAATGCTTGCAAAGGCTATATCTGTTATAAAGCCATGCTACTCATAGTCTTATGAAAATCCTCATTTTTTTTGAAAGCAGAAACTTTGTCTTCTAGCTCATTATATCTGCATTTGTTCCTCCAACACTTTTTAAATGTCTAATATTTGTTGATTGAATAAATATACCAATACATATTTGTTGATGGAATAAATGAAGAAGTGAATCTACTCAAGTCCTGGAAATAGGAGGAGAGGAAATGGAGAAGAATGGAAAGGATTTTCTGTGAAGTAGTACCTGAGCTGAATCTTAAAATATGGGTAGGCATTGTCCCCAAGGTGCATGAGTGGGGATAGTATAGCCTTGGACAATTGTAGGCAGAAGCATGGTTACGTGGGGACACTGGAACACTACAGAAAGTCGTTGAGTGGCAAGTATGAGGCAAGGAGAGTGGAGGGATGAGGCACAAGTAGTTGTCAGAACCAAGATTGCAGAGGACAGATGTGCCTGCAAAGAACATTGGACTAAATATGTAGGAAAATTTGAAGTAGGGCAATGAATGGTTAAAAAACATTTTGATGGTCCATAGAGCTGTGTGAAGGAAAGAACAGAGGAGCTGTGACTGGAAGCCTAGAGACCAGTGGGGGGACCTGGCATTAATCCAGGTGAGAACAGGTGGTACCTAAATTAGGGCAGTTCCCACAGGGATGCAGAGGAGAGGTGTAAGAAATATTTGGGAAATAGTATTACTAGAGTTTTATGTTTTAAGGATTGAGAGACGCATCAAGGCTAGCTACAAGGTTTCTAGTATCAGTAACTCTATATTATTTTAAATAGAAATTTTAACCATCAGCTTTTAAAAAATGTCCTGGGTTAAGTGTACATTGTAAAGTATAGAATCGGGGAAGGTCCTGGCCTCAGATACTGCATCATTACTTTTAGCTCTTGATAAGAATGTTCAATCAGTAGGATCTTTGGTCTCTTTGTTTGTTTCCATCACAAATTTATTAAACACCTACTGTGTACTAGGCACTGGAGGTTGCTGGGGATGCAAACTAGTTGCTTTTTGCAGAGTCTCCAGTAATCCTTATGAGGAAGGTCATTCTTACCTTGGATTTTTCTTCTTCTACCTATGTTATAATTTTTGAACTTGAAAAACCTTATACTGTTTAGAAAAACATAACACTAAAAAAATTGGGTGGGTAAATGCATAAATTTAGTTTTTGCAAATTTAAGTGACTGTTTCACCAAAATGTCACTTTTCATCCCCAGTTTCCTTTTTGTCTGAAATGCACCAGTGAAGCAATCAAGAAGAAGAATTGATTAATTTTGTGCTGTGTGCTTTTCAGTTCTGTGTTTTCTTTGTGCTTCAAACTGTGACAGTTGAAATTTTATGTTAAAAGAGAAAAAGGTTTTGAATTTAGGGTATGGAGAAAAATGACTAAATTAAAGGAAGTAGATAAGAATACCTCTGCTGTCCAGATATAAGTGAGGTTCTGCCCAAGGGCGAAGGATACAACTAGGGTTTGTAATTTTGAAATGAGCAAACAAGATTCATGTGTACAGAGGGGTGAGAGTGATCACTTGGGGTATTTAGCATCATTGCAATTAACCAGGTGAATGAAGTTGCATGGTGACAGTGCTTATCTCGGGCTCTTTCATTGGACACATAAAGATAATTTTTAAAAAATTTCCCTGGTTTTTTGGTGCAATTTAGTACTTGGACTATAACCTCTATTAAAGTTCTCCCTCTGGCTATATAAACTGTGTGCTGGTTTTCTTGCCCCAGTTATTTGGATACGTGTAGAGTATTTGTTTGCTTTGATTGCCAAAAATGAAGTTAATGATTTTGAGCTTTTGCTTTTGAAGACTATTTAAATGTACAATTTCCACTTTATGTTTGAGGGATTTGAGCCTGGTTTAAGATATTTTCCTCAAGGTTATTGGTGCGAGCAGGGTCTGGAATCCATCTGCAAGTCCCATTCTTTCTAGCTCTGGCTCAGTTAATAGTTTACCAGAACTTCAAAGGGCAGCATACCTCAAGACAGGTGAGACAGAGGCACACTGTTGTTTTGCCTCATGTGCATTTGGATTTAGCAGGGCATTACAGTTTCTAAGACAAAGCATTTGGAGTCTATTTTCCTCTTTTATGTTCTTTGTTGTCGCATGTGGTCCTGCTTCCTGTGTATTGTGGCAGCGTTATTATTGGCTGGAAAGCACACAACCCTATGAAGAAATTGTTAATCAGCTGTTCTGTGTAGTGCAGGCAACTTCAGGTATGTTTGCTCTTGCAGTGGGAGAGGGGAAACTTGGTTCATTCCAGTTTGCCAGCCTAGTTTTTATGTAAGGAGCCCTAAGAATGAGTAGGTTTGCAGTTATAGATTTAAATATTGCCTATATGCTGAAAACTTACCCAGCTGAATATATTTCTTAAATGTGCTTTATTGAGCCCCCTCCTTTTCCAGGCAGGCAGAAATATGTAGGCTTTTAAAATTACTATATTACCTTAGAGAAACATGATACCATGCTGACCAGACATTGAGGGACCTGGAGGAAGAGAAAGATCAAGTTCTCTTTTGGTAGGGTAGATTAAACTGCTTCATTAAAATTAGTGAGCCTACCCAGTGAACACAGTCTAGAGGTGACTACAGTTTGCTTATGTTGGCTTTCTCCAAGGGACTGTCTTAGATTGTGTGACCTTGTTGAGAAAGTGATTAGAGAGGAAGATGGCACAGTTGAGTATAATGCCATTGAAGTTCTTGGAAACAAGGAGCCATATTTGAAGGCAGCTGTGGGGAGCAATTCTACTTAAGATGTGTTTGTCATATTTTCATTTTAAATGTACTTTGGAAAATTCATCAAGTTGCTTGCAAACTGACTGGCTCAGGGTAACTTTTCTTGAGTGGTGTCCTCTGTTGTGGTGCTGCCATAAATAGCTTATTGACATCCTATCACTTGGGTCATTATGGGTGTCCAGGTGAGATATGGAGAGCACTGAGTGAAAATCCATAGGTAACTAATGTGCAAAGGACTGGTTATAATTCCATCTCTTTATAATGACTTGGCATTTATTGTTAATATATTTGCTTCATGGGCTGCTCGGAAATGAACTGTCATTAGGGCCTTGGGATTTTATTGAATCAATGTCATAATCTTATTTCCTTTGAAGAGGCTAAGAAATGTGGCCCTCGGTGTTTTCTTTAACTTGTAACATATTAAAAATTTAACATAAGCATAATCAAGTCTGTCAATTCTTGCAAATCCCAAGTAAGTGTTTTGCACATTGTGTTTTGACTGAGACTTAAGGCAGATGAGTTCCTTTTTGTTCAATAGTAATCTTTCCAGTTTACCTTTTATGGCAAGTCTCATGACTGTCAGTTCTGATATAGTTTTTGTGAATTGCTTTCAAGCTATTCTTCGTGGACCCATGGTTTAGTGAATTCAGTAGAAAATTGAATAGCAGTATTGTTTACTATGTGATGTACCATGTGTAATGAGAGCTATTTCAGTTGTGTACTGGACATAAATGAATATTCCAGTTCTGTGTTTCTTTCTTTTCTACATTCTTGCTTAGGTATGATTCCTGAATGGAACTGAGTTATGTCCTTTCTGTGTTCTAGATGAACTGACCAATGCCCAGCTCATTTGTGGGGGAATGTTTACTATGTAGTTAAGGGAGAGAATCAACCCTGGGGTTATTCCCCTCTAACCATAAAGGCATTCGCCATTTTGTTCCAATGTGACTCACTTTACTCTTTTCTTTGCTAACTATAGTTTAAGGATGACTTCTCCTGAAAATACCAAGGGGCAGAATTACCAAATGAAGTAAGGCCTCCATTCGCTAGAGAGCAGGAATCTGTTTACAAACCTGCAGTATTTATTACATACCTCATTTAGTCCATTTATCATTTTAATAGAAAAATGAGTCATTTTAGATGATTCTGAAATAATTCGAGGTAAGCTACATAGCCCCAGGCAAAATATGATTTATTCAGACAGTACCCAGCTATTTTCAAAAAATATAATGGAATGATCAGCACCAATAATTTATGATTACTTATGGTAAACTTATCAGATGTCTTCATTGTCATAGAAATTTGTTGATGAAACATTCAGAGTTTTCTAGCTAACTGTTCTTCCTTCTTTTATGACAGATGGGTCACAGTTGCATATTCAGCTGTGTCTAAATATCTTTGCTTGTCCCAAACAGGATGTAAATTTAATTCTAGATTTGTTTAATATTCCCTTGATAGAAAAGGTCACTAATCAGTGTCATGGGCCAGTTTAACTGGAGATTATAAAATCAACTCAATATACATTTTCAGCTTAGAAATTAAACATTACCCTCTTACAGTTTCCTTAGCACAGTGTATACACTTATTTTGAATCCTGTCTTACTGATCCAGAGGTCACATATTTGACTCCCCGTAGGATAACTTGCTGATCACCTGGAACCATAGCTCCAAACCTGAAAGAAGTTACAGAGTATTCCTAGCTAGTGTGAAGATTTTGCATCTAGTGTCTCATCTGGTGTTTGATATGGGTAGGGCATCTATCATTCCTGTTAGAGATGATCAAACAGATGTTTAAAGAGATCATGAACCTAAAGTTGCACAGATAGAGCCAGAGCTACAACTCACCAGGGCTTAGGTGATCTGATTTGGGGTATGACTTAGCAAATTGATTATTATTATTTTAACCTGTAGTGAATTTGATTCATTATATTAGAACTGTTAGGCACAGGCACATGGACAAAGAAGAAATTACTGCAGATAAAAAAAAAGGCAACTAGAAATCACATCCTTAATGCACTTGTGCAGGAAATATACATACATAGCATTATGGGCCTACTCGGCATAGAGGTAGACAGTCTTGACCACCCTCCTCGGCCTCTGTGTCATTGCTTAGAGGAAATGATGCATGCATAATCATAATATCTCAGGGGTTAGGAATAATCTGTTTCAGAGCAGGGCATCCAGAAATACAAAATAGAAGTAGTTTCTACCTCAACCATTTTGAATTTTAAAAGTTTTGGCAAATCAAGTTATAAATTTCCATATTGAAAAATTATCTCATCTGAGTCCCTACATTGCAGAGCATACTGGTTATATGAATGACTTTCATGTGCTTAATTAAAAAAAAGTTTTGCTATAGGTTTTCATAATTTGGGAGAAACTTTCCCTTTTTTAATCTATAGTGTGAAGTCTTTATTTACATGGGCAGGGATAGATGGTTCAGTTTTTTTGTTTTTTGTTTTTCACTTTGGATAATAAAGATGTGTTAACCTGGCAGGATGTTTGTTGAGGAGAATAGATAGGCTTGCTGCAATAAATTATTTTAAAGAGTAAATGTGATGTATATTAGCAGTACACACTTGACTTATGCGCTGGATTCAATTTTGTATATTTATTGCGTTTTATGAGAAATTTAAAGTGAATATATTCTACAGGTTTGTCTTGTAAACTCAAATTCTGAATAGAATTCAAATAATATGCCATTGACCATTTTGGAGATTTACTGAATTAAAGAAAAAGAAACAAAAATTAAGGACATAGTTATGTAATCATTAAAGTATTTTCCAGTTATATTTTCTAGGTGAAGGAGTAATTCTTATTGACAGCAGGTAATAAAAATTAGTTTATTTTCCAAAAATTACTTTGTTTCCACCTACTTGGCAGAATGAGGAGAAAGAACTGGTAACTATTTTTTTTTTACTTTATGTAAAAATCAAAAATTGATTGTAAACATTGCTGGATTGTATGTATGTATAATTTTATTTGTATTGCTTGTGGTAAATATAAAGACAGTATAAGAAATTAGAATTTTATTTCTTAAATGCTTTTGTGATGTTTTTAGCTTATAGAAAAGTTTTGAGAATAGTGCAAAGAATTTGACTCAGTTATCTGTTTTTAAACATTTACTGCGCTTACTTTACCATTTATATAAATATCTATTTGTATTTATATAGACATGTATTGTATGTCTGGGGGTCATCATTTTGCCTGGGTTGCACATATCATACCTGCTTACCATTTAATACTTTTCTTTTAAAAATCAATGTATGTTTCTGATGTAAGCAAGTTTGGTTGTCAAAGTCAAGAAACTTAACATTAATGATTATTTTACTCTTTAATCCAGATTCTAATTTTTATCAAATCTCCCCAACAGTGTTTTTATGGCAGCCTTTTTTCTCATGCAGACTTATTCTAGGATCATGCATAGCAACTAGTTATATGTCTTAAAATTCCATTATAAGCATGATTTGCAAACAACAGGGTTAGGATGGGAAGACTGTGTTAATTTTGATTTTTGAACTTCTGCTGTCATTGCCAGGGTTTTAGAAAGAAAAACGTAGGATACCCCCTCCCAAAACAAACAAACAAACAAACAAAAAAAACCAAGAGGAGAGTTGAAGGGTGTCATTCGTACATACATATTAATATTCTATATTGTGAGTTAAGGAAAAATACTTTGGAAATTTCCTTTTTGTGAGCCAAAAATGCTATAGCAGTCATCTAAGTTTTGTCATTGAACACCACTAGAAGGTAAACTTCTTTCTTATTTTTCTACATTGTTTTGAACAGTAATTTCTTATGAAATAGCCTCCTTTCTGTCCCTCTGCCCCACCCTCCAGGTTCTACTACATGTAATTTTAGGCAAATTGCTTCCTTTTCTTTATGCCCTTTGTTTCCATCTGCTTAAAATGAGGACAAGGTCTTTAATGTACTTCTCTTTCAAGTCTGTTGCCTTGATGAATAAATATATAAATACAGGGGTTCTTAGAGAATTCAAAATTCTATATACTTATAAATTGACTTTTCATAAAAGTAATTTTGTTTTATGAATAGGTTACCAATTCCAGAAGTCACATCTATTTTAATTTTCTTTAGTTATTAAAATGTTCATTTCAAAAAAAAGAAAGAAAAATAGTTAAAGTTGAAAGCCTCTATTTTCTTGGTTAAATTGGATTTTTGTTATTGAAAACTTATTCTGATTAGTAGAAGTGCCTTGGTCACAGGCACAGATATAAATGTTCTTAGACAGTCATTGTATTGAAAGGTCAAAATGAGATGAGTCCCTTTCTTGGAAATAAGAGGCTAGGATATTTGTTGCCTTAGAATGAAAACTCAGAGTCTTGTTAGCAAAATAAATTTAAATTGATATTTAAAAATGTGTATAACCAAATTAAAAGGAACAGAAACTGGCTATTTATATCTTAAAGAAATGACTATTAAATTAAGAGTCCTAAGTTTGCAACAATATGGATGGATCTGAAAGACATTATGGTGAGTGAAATAAGTTAGACAATAACAAAAAGATAATTACTGTGTGATTTCATATGTGGAACCTGAAAGAGTTGAACTCATGTAAGTGGAGATTAGAATGGCTGGGAATTGGAGGAAATGGGAAGATAATTGTTCTTCCAAACTTTCAATTATGAGATGAATAGGTTCTGGGTATCTAATGTTACAACATAGTGACTATAGTTAATAAATTGTGATCTTAAAATTAGTTGTGGAAGTAGGTCTTAAATATTTTCACCATATGGAAGAATGTAACTGTTTCAGGTGACAGATGTGTTAATTAATGTAATCATAGTAACCATCTTATAATGTATACATATTTTAGCTATCATGTTGTTCATCTAAAATGCATGTAATTTTTATTTATCAAATATAACTCATTAAAACTGGGGACAAATAGAAGAACAGTGGGGAAAAGTTGTCACCTAAATTTCTATATTGTAGTTTGTTAATCCTTTGTTTCTTCTAAGCTCAAAAATGCTTTTTTCAAATGTTTACTATATTTTCTTTTATTCAGCTCATGAGAAATCACTTGTTAATTTTTATTATGATCATTGTATTTTCTGCTTGTTCATTTTCTGCCTTTTTTTTTTCGTAACACTCCTTTGCCCCATGTTAACTTTGCGGCATATGGACAGTGGCATCTTTAGAATGTTCCTTGTCATCCCTGTCATGCATGGGTGACAGAAGAATTTATCAGTGTTTCAGACATTATTTTTTTTACCTCCTGATGGGACTCAATATATTATAAAGAGACTGGCTCAGTTCCAACCTTAAAGGCATCAAAAAGAACAAGTTCTAAATAGCAGCCTTCTTTAGAGTGCAGCATGTTTTAATTGTGCCGCCATCTTGCTGATCACCCCAAGGCAGTACATATGCTTGGCATGCACGTTACAATACTGCTGCCCCTCCTCTCTCCTGCATTCTCCTCTCTTTGAATAGATGCATGTAAGCGAGCCTTGGGAACATGTGTACTGGGCCTGTAGAGTGACACAACAAAAGCAGATTCTTGAAATAGTCAGGTTTTGTCCTTGTAAATGACATGGTACAAATGTATGCAGTGGATTAAAATATGTTCACCCTGACAGAATCTTTGACTTGAAGTGAAAAAGCCTCCGTCAGTTCTGATGGCAACAAAGGTGGCTGCTGTGAGGGAGGGCACGTTTCTCAGGCTCCATTCTGGAGACACATTTGTTACTCTTCTCAGCTTTGAGTTGGTTATAATCTTGTCTTGGCATGCTCTGTTTCCAGAATATATCAGTTTTCACGTTTCTTTGGCTCTTTCTCAAGATTTATGAAGGGAGGGGGTTAGTTTTTTGTCTGGCAAGTAGCAAAGCTTGTTTGAGTTCCCTAATCGATAATTGTAAAATAACTAGAAATTGATCCATGCCCGCTGTAAATCCATCCATGCATTTCTATTAAGGTGTGTCATCAGAGAGAAGCTGTACAAAAGATGTTTCTGTCCCCCATCTCTGAAGACAGGACAGTAACAGGCAACTGTGTATTAAGAGGATACTAGTATAGTGTCTCAGTTTGACATAAGACTTTGGGGCTGCTTCTCAGATTTGTAGGACATATTTTGCAGAAGGCTGAAGAAGTTTCTGGTTATGCAAGCTTAAGCTAATTTGGGGAATTAGCGCTCATTTTACTTTTAGGTAGAGGAATGATGTGATTTGATGCTACTGCTGCTGGCTTATGTTTCCTCCAAAATATATTTTTCATTGATTTGACCTCTATTTCTTCTCTATTTGGTGTAGAATTCTTGTCCCCCCCCCCTTTTTTTCAAAATAGAATTAAGGGGGAAGAGTGAAGTGGTATTTAATTTTACAAGACCACCATTGATGTATACGTGTTGCTTGGGCAAAAATGATTCTAGATGGTGTTTGAGAAAGAGAGGTCCACTGCTCCTCCTCTCCCAAGTATCATGGTATCTCTTAGTTTGTCAAGTTGCCACCTTGTCGTTATGCTATGAGGCCTAAAGGCTGTAACTGGCCAGGGTATTTTTATTTTGGGTTTATGGACACAGTAAAATACAGTTCAACAACCTAGAAATAAGATTCTAATAGTTCCTGTGACAAAGCTTAAAACATGCTAAGTGACTCCAGAGCAAGACATGACATGCTTGTCACTGGTTTGAAGATATTAATATGTGGCAGTTCTTATTTTTCAGTCTTTAATGTTTTAAGAAGTTTATTTAATGCATGAGACATGCTTACGATTTGTTTACTATAATAAAAGTCAGGATATTCTTTAATCTTTGTGTATCTGCACAGACAGAAAACTTAGTAGTAGGATTGTGTTTTCCTTTTAATTTTTTCTTATACTTTATAAAAAACCCATTTCTGAATATACCTGAGTCTCTGAAATAAATATTAATTTATATACTTATGTTTTTGTAGTAAAACAAAATACATTGCCGGCCACTTATTCAGAGAAGAATTTAATATATAAAAGGGAAAAAGAGATTTAAAAAGGTAAGCAGTGATAGTGATTGTATCTTCCCTCCTGCCGCATCTAACAGTTGCCTGGCCCTCATAGGTGTTCCCTCATGCCATCACACATTCAGGTCATAAATCTTACCAAATAACCCTCCAGTGATGCTTTGGCTTTCCACACACATCGTTTGCAGTAAGAGCCTGTCTCAGTAGGAGGTCCCATATGCCTGTTCTTCTTGGCAGATGCAGTTCTTATTTTAAAGTGATAATTTGGCCTTTTAGTTGTTTCAGAGGTCTCTGCAAACTTGAGCTTGTTGACAAGCTAGGCTTTTAGATGCGCAATACAGGGTTTACCCAAAGTCAATAGTTCTTTACCTAGGGCCTTTTGATAGGAACCCGGTGTTCCCAGTAATAGCCACACGCCAAGCAGGTCTTCTTCAGAATCTCACTGAAGAAAGGGAATTGAGAAGGTGTCCCACAGAGTGTTGTCCAGTGATAGGAGACCCGCATCAAGTGGTCTTGATGGTCTTGGAGTGGTGCAGCCATTTCACAGTTTTGCCCTGTACCTGCTATTTTAGGACCCTGACTTCTGATTCTCCCTTTCTTGGTGGCCAATCAGTCTTCGAGGAGATGGCAGCAAAGTATCTTGCACAACTGGCATGCTTCTTGCTAGATTTTTTTTTCTTTCAGTGTTGATGTTTGAACCCAGTTCCTTATATATGCCAGGCAAGTTATCTGCACCTTCTTTATAGGATTTGATGAGATCTCAGAACATTCTATATAGCCTCCTCTTATGAAAAGGAGGCTTGTGTCTCCTAGGAATAAAGTGACAGAGACAGGAGCAGCAACCAAATCCCTGGGTTCCCTCTCTAGGGTATTTTTCAGTTTTCCTCTTCGTGGTTTCCGATAGACTCCAGGGATTTCCGACCAGAGAACCAGAAGGCCAAGGCTCTTTCTATGTGTTTGGGCTGGCATAGGAGTAGAAGTTGAACAGAGGGGGGCAGCTCCCTGGCTGGGTGAGCCAGGCACACAGGGGGCATTTGGTGGCCCTTGAACAGAGCTGTGAGGCTGTATGTTTGATTTCGTATAGTGCACCTCCTGTTCTCAGCCTCTCCTGATACACTGCCATTTTCTCAGCTGTCCTTTCTACCATCTACCTACCTCCTAACTGAAGAGCCTTGAGTGACTGGGCAGAGATTAACATGATAACTTTCTAGACAGTGAAGAGGTGCCTTGTACCACAGTCTCTCTTAAATGATGGGGGGGAAAGCCCTACACTATTTATCAGTTTTCTTCAAGGGAACTATTATAACAGGTAAGGTAGAGAGTAAATGTCCCTAGTCTCTCTGTCTGTTCTTTCCTTGAAACAAAGGCAGAAATATGGTCATTGAATACAGAGAATATTGATCAATGATAAACTTCATTGTGTGGTTATAAAGAACTATATAATGTACTTATGTGGAATTATAATAAAGTGTATAATTTATAACATGGCCTGCTCATCATAATCAATGCCCATGAATTTAGCAGTAGTGGGCTTTTCTTTGTGTGTATGTATTTGTTTACTTATTTTGTTTACATTTCCATTCATCCAAGAATTATTTTTCAGGTGCCCACCATATGTTAGACGTTGTAGTTTCTATGCTGAGGGTACATCAAAATATATGCATAAAAATCCTTGTCCTAATAGAGTTTATATTTTATGGAAGGGTTGGTATATGCTGTACTTAATGCTCATGCATCAAATACTGAGGAACTAGAGGTTTAGGGTGCTGGGCTAACCCTCAAGGAATAAAAATAGTTAATGCAGAATTTAATGCTGTAATTCAATTTCTTGGCCATTGTTTTGTGCCATTCTGCATCTATCGAATGCTTTATAATTATCCAGGGCACTTTTGCTTTCGTATTTATGAAGAGTTTTGACATTGAGTCAGAAGATAGTGTTTATGAAAATATTTAGAAAATCTGTACAACACAGTATGGTCTTAATAGTAGCTAAATCTGTATTAATTAGATTCTCCAGAGAAATAGAACTTTTATATATATATATATATATATATATGGAGAGAGAGAGAGAGAGGCGGGGTGGAGTGGGGAGAGTGCACACGCACTTGAGAGATTTATTTTAAGGAACTGCTGAATTGCGTTGTGAGATTGTGGGGGCTGTCAAGTCTGGAAACTCCAGGGCAGGCTGAAGGGTTGGCTCTCCAGGGAGGAACTGTTGTTGCAGCCTCGAGTGGGATGTAGCCTGGAAGCAGAATTCCTGCTTCCTTAGGGGGACCTCAGTGTTTTTCTCTAAACACCTTCAGCGGTTGGATGAAGCCTGACAGACACCTTCTCCTTTGACCAAAATTTTAGCCAGGCTTCTCTGAGTGCTTTCTGACTTGGCTATCCTTGGGTTTCCCTTTCTGTTCTTATAGAATCCAGTTTGAGCAAGAATCCTGCAAAGTCAGTTTGGGGACAATCCCCCACCCTTGGTGTCTGACTACCTGTGATCTCTTATCATGCTGGCCTGCCCTCAGCAAGAATCCCATCAGATTGGTTCTGCCGGAAATCTCTTTATCCATGTTGTTCCCTCTTAGTCACTTTCTATCCACTGACCCCCACCTTGCCCCTTTGTTATAAACCCTCACGTGTCCTTGTTAGAGATGTGGCTGAGTCCAGTCTCTCCTGCAGAGCAAGACCCCATTGCACAGGAGTCTTGTATCTATTGCCTTTGCCTTCCCTTGAATAAAGACTGCTTTACCATCTTGAGTATGTGACATTCAATAATTTTTCTTTGATAGACCCACCCACATTTTGGACAATAATCTATTTTGCTCTAAGTCTACTGATTTTTTTTTCAAAGTCTACTGATATTAAGCAGATCTTTGAAAAATAAAATGAAAAGGCACACCTCACAACAATAGCTTGACTGGTGTTTGACCAAACATCTGGACAACCGTAGTCTAGGCAAGTTGATGCATTAAATGAACTGCGACAGCGATCATCTCTACTTTCTAGATGAAAAACCTAAGAAGATTTTGCCCTGTCTTCTGAATGACATTGTAGAACTCTGGACAGTCACACTGGTGACATGTACACCAGTGGCTCCATAATGTGAAGGCGTTTGCTTTGTCTATTACCATGATAATGAGTCTTTTTTTGCAAAGCCTTGGGAGAACACTTGTGATTGATGAAACACACACACACACACACACACACACACACACACACACACTAAGAGAGAGTCTCCTTCACAGATCGACAGTATTTTTAATGTGCCTGGGTGCATAGTTTGATAATTTGAGACCTTATGACTTAACTGGATTTAGCTCATAGGCCCATGCAGGGTGGGGCATTGGCTGACCCTTCCCCAGTTGTGATTACCATTTTTGGTGATTTCCTGCTTTGTACTCCCTCAATGTCTCTCTGCAGTGTATTGTGTGCTTCCATTTCAGAGGAATCTGTGGGCCACGAAGTACAAGTAGCTGAGTGTTGATATTATAGGTACTCTGTGGTTACAATCATGCTTTAAGTGAGCAAGGCTAAAGTGGACCTCATTCTGACAAATGTATGGATATCCAGAGGAACCCAGGCAGGCAGGTTTAGAGGGACATCTACTACATGCAACATAGAGGTTTTTCTGCTCTACTCTGCCTCTCAGTGGCTGTGACTGCTACTGCCCTGGTGACTTTTCTGGGCAGAACTTTGTAGAATGTTGGGGCTTATCTTTGTAGAGCCGTTGGGGCTGGAGCTATAGTCTCTTCTTGTCTTCGAACGTTGCAGAGTCCTGTTTTAGCTGAGATACCAGAGGCAGCACAGGAGAAGACTATGGTGGCATCATGTGGGCATTGTCACTTCCCTTCACCTTTCAATCGTTCTGTAAAAAATTGTCTCCGAATGAGTGCCTTAGGATAACCTCTGATCTTGTCTCCAAGGACATGGATTCTACCAGCTCTGTCAGTCTCTTCTGGTTTCTCCTAAACTGCAAGCTGTATCATGGCCATAATCATCCTCTTGAAACAGCAGAGCTGTATAATAGGACATAGGTGACACAATGATGCTGTCCTTTTCATTCAGTTGAATAACAACACATGCTTATTAACCCAAGGGTTTTTGGGTCTCCTGTGTTGGCAGAGAGGGGAGAAGGTGAGTGGGAAATATAAGATGGAGCCTAATAGTTGCTCCCAAGAAGCTTAGCATAGCTATAGTGCACACTACCATATACAAAATAAGACTGAGACTTCAGTGTCTCAGGATCATGAGGTAGGCATGCCCTGCTTCTTTAACCTTCCTTGTCCCTTGTCCCAAAATGTCATCTGTGCTTTCCTATTCTGCCTGCCAGCCCTATCATTTAAATTTTGCCTGTTATTGCAAAGAGAGTATTAATATCTCCTTTGTAAAAGCCTTCCTGATTTCCTGGTGACTGATCATAGTCATTTCTGTATTTTCAAAATCCTTTGTTCACAACAACTCTTTCAACTCTTTTATAACTGGGGCAACCATATGATTTATCATCCACACTGGAAAAGTGAAAAGAGATTTTCTTAATTTTATGGAGACAATACATATAAACCGGAATGTTCTGGGCAGACCAGGACGCATGGTCACCTTATTTGTGACCTTTACCCGCTGTTGGAGTATAGTCTGGTCACGTATGTATTAATCTCTCACGTCAGAATTTGAGTTCCACTCGGGTGGGAGAGGCCAAAAGAACCAAACCATGTACACTTGCTTTTCTCACTGGTTTTACACTCAGTAGGAGCTCACTAATACTTGCTGAATGAAATTTTTGCTGTCTGTAATAGGTGTCAGAAGTTGAGCAAGCCTGCTGGGATCCTCGGGAAATGGCAGAGAGAAGATCATTCTGAATAGCTGGCGTAGGGGCCAGGGAGACTCAGCCAGGTTGTCCCATACTCCAGGTCTTGGGATGATAGCATTTGTACCTCTTCTCACTATTGTGGTCAACCAGATATCTGTTCTGTGAGGTGTAGCAGGAAGGCAGGGAGTCCTCAGGAGCAGTCTGGAAGGTGGTGGAACTATGGTTCCTGGGAGATCCATCCAAGTGGATGTTGGAACTTAGCGGAGCAGGAAGTACAGCCTCTTCTGTGGCCAGCAGAAGGCAGTCAGGTGATGGGCCCTGTTCCCGTGCTGTGGTTGCTATCTTCAGAGTCTTCATTAAATCCAAACACCTCCTGGCAATCTATTAAACTCATTGCATTTGAGAAGGTTATAATCACTTATAAGGTTACTATTAAAAATGATGTAGGTAGAGGACTCTGAAGATTCTTTTTATAGACTCAGTATGGAAGAATTTCTGTGATGAAGAGTCTAGATGACATTAGTTCATGGACTTTTACATATAAATGAAGACCTTGCCATTTAAACATTCTTTTCACTGGCCAGAGCAGGCAGCAATTGGTATAATGAAGTGAAGTATCCAGTATAATATTGAGTTTATTACCACATGGTTGTAAAATAAATAAATAATGGATACATTGACTTCCACTTTATAGACAACTAAGAGACCTCTTTAGACCACCTCAAAGGTCTTTCTAAAGACACAGTGTATTACTGTTACCTCCCCTGTTGTCATTATTCTTTGTTGCCAAGGGGCTAATTCCCTTTGAAAAGGTGGACATTTAAAATCCTTTTGTGAGTAATGATCATTTGGTTTCACTGCACTCTGTAATTGACTCCATTGGCAAATTGTTAGTGCAAACTTTTGAGCTTAGGGTATTTGAACACATTTTATCAGATACCTGTAATCAGCAAATGTTATATGGCCTAAGTTTATTGTATTTCCTGGGAAAGTGAATTTCTCATCTTTCCATTCAGGGCTGATTTGAGTGCTTTCCCTTCTGTAGTTAAAAACATCTTAGACTTGATATTACCCTTCTGGGAAGGATTGTATTTTGTTTAATTCTTTGGTACATTTCCTGTATTTCACTTGCTCTCGTAAAATCTATAAGCAACTTTTAAAATTGATAATTTTGACATACTTCATGTTCTCCGCCAACCGTGGGTGCAGGTACAAACAGAAGTGTTGTGTAATTCAGGGCTGGAGGTCCCAAGTCTTCCTGGTCATTAAAATCCCCTGTCAAGCTGTTTCAGAATATGAATGCCCCAGGAGACTCAAATTTACAGGGTGAGATTTGGGTATGTATATTTTTTAAAATCCACACTTCTAATGATTGATCCTCAATGTGAATAGCTGTTTGAGGATAAGAAGGAGGCAAAACCTCACCTTCCTCTTGGTGCTGCTTTGCAGCCTAGTGATGGGTTTGGTGCGAGGCTAGCAAGGCCATTTGTTGGTACCAAGGCCTCAATGCCCACAAACACTGTCGAACTCCCTCCACATTAGTTGATTATAAAATCTATCCTAAACATGTCATGTAGAATCATGTTCTTTGTGTTTTTATGAGGAAAGAAAACTTCTTTCTTCTTGACCTTCCTTAGTGCCATTTCATTCTTATGTGATCTTAGAGTAAAAGCACCAGGCTTGTGGCCTCTACAACTCAGAAGTTGGTGATACCTCATCTGCCACCTCACTTACTGGAGCTTCCCATCTTCAAAACTCAAGATGGTATTTTCCTTATATCTTTCTTGATAAAATTAAATGAATTAATGTATGGGCAAGCACTTCCTAGAAGTGCAGTGCCAAATATATCAAATGTGTATCATGTATAGTACTCACAAATGTGTGTGTGCACACACACAAGCACACAGCATAATGGCTGAATCAGCGTCCCCATCAAAATGAATGACCAATAAAATGTTCCTGACAGGCTGGAGAAGGATGATGTGTTTCTGTGACCGCTTTCTGAAGTCTTCTCTAACCCTGCACCCTCCTGTGAGGCTCGGGATTGCACCCCTTGATTCATTCCCAGGAAGTAGGACTTCTTTTGCACGGAGTTCCCATCTCAAGTTGGGGACCCACCAGTCAGGAAGCATGTGGAGCTTCCTCCATGGCCTTTTCAATGGTTTAATTCTAATCACGTTGTTAAAACAATATTTCACTACTTCTGATTTTCCTAATTATCATGCAGATAAACAGTGGGGATCATGACATTAGAATAAGTGAGTGCCTTATGATTTTTGCCTCAGAAAGAGAAACTCTTGCTGTTTTTCTCCCCCCTTGAGCAACACAGCAGTAATAAACGAGCAAGTCCAGAGTACTTTATGATAGATAGTTAATGGTGCTGCGCCTCAGCCAACAGGCCTGTTTCCACAGCATCTGTCACAATCCAGAGTCATTAGCATACCTTTAATGGTTTCTTTTCAAAATAATTTCTACTAGGGCATTTAGAATGCATCAAGGAAAAATATTGAGTTGTAGAGATGAAGAATTTTAAATGTAGACAAATGGTTTTCATTCCCTCAGATGTAATTTTGATAAAACTGAAACCACATAGCAACGTACTATGGGGTATAACGCATTTGACAGCATTTAATGTACTACCCGGGAATTATTTTTTCAGGCATTCTAAGGTAGTTAATTTAAAAAAAAAAAAAAAACTTTTTAAAATAAAAACTTTGATTTAACAAATTAAAAAGAAAATTGCTGTGTTTTTTTTAGCACCCTTGACTCCATAAAGCAGGCCTTCTCCTCGTTGGTGCTTGGAAGCCTTTGGCTCTTTCCCATTCTGTCTTATGATCAATCATGGAATTATGTGATTCTCATGAAAAATGCTTGGTTGGGTACATGCTATTTTTACATAACACTGGTCAGTTTTTACTTGTTTGGTTTTGAGGGGAAATCTTCAGAGAAGCAAATTAAGCTATGTCTTTTCTCCTGAAATGTCAAGGATAGGGGAGAGAGGATCTGTCTTAGATTTTGAAAGAAGAATGCATTTACAATGATTTATTTTCTTAAAAAACACAGTGACTTTTTACTTTTTAAACATGCAAACCAGGGAGTACTTTTAGCATGAATGCAAAGCTCTTTGTTCTTTATGAACATCCATGTAAGGGTGTTCTCTTATATGCAGTTCTTTTTTCATACTTAAGGTTTACAAGAGGATTGAGAGTCAGATAGGGTACATAGTACCCCATTTTCCAAAATAAAATTGAGAACTTCTGAAGAGGAAAGCTGCTGTGTCATGTTTTGCAGCTGACAATCAGTAGGGCCAGGGCTTCTGACTTGTGTCTGCTTTTTAACCCTGCTTTTTACCCCTTCTGTCTAATGTCATTTTAGCCATTCTGTGCTACTCTGGGATGACTTTTGTAGCCTCACCAGTGGTACATTTCCACACAACACTCCTCTCACCTCTTTGGTGAGATGTTTGTTGTTTTTTCTTTATTTTTATCTTGGTGCTTGGAAAGCAAATAATTTGATTTTCACATCTTAATACACATTTTATCAATTCTACCATCAGAATATTGACTTTTCTTTCTCGTTTGAGACATTGACACTGCATGAGGTCTTTTCTCCATTGCTGTGTATGCTCCCCCACCCCCACCTCGCTTTAATTGTTGGCAGGTTTGAAGTTTAGAATCAGTACCCTGAATTACAGAGCGGTGCTTTCCACTTCTGGAGGCCATCTCATACATTTTGGCATTCTAGAACAATTGCTTTTATGCTACTTTGACAAATACAGACTTATAAGAAGATGGAACTTGTGATTTTAAACATTATATTGTGTTCAGTTCTCCTCCACAGGTCCAAGAAAACTTAGTATCATGTACTTGAAGGGAGGGTATTCCTTTTTTCTTCATGAGAAATCTGGAAGGGGTACAAATGTTTTCCTCTCACATTCTGTGCATGCATAGTGTCAAGGGAAACCAGAAAATACTTTTTTTCCAGGAAGATAATGAGCCCTGCTGAAAATCAGAGGACTTATGATTGATAAAGGCAAGAGGGATATTATGAGGGGTTAACATCTGCCAGTTACATGGTCTTCAAAACTGACATTTCAGCTTTCTGATGCAAAGCCAATTTTAGAAAGTATTTAGGTATTTAATATCTCTCGACAACTCCTTTGTGATTATAAATCATATTGACTTTTTGATTGCATATATTCATTGGGAAACACCAAATACTATTATTTTCCTAGATATTGTGGTGCTAAAAAGTTGTCAGTAAAATCTAGAATCTTTAAATAAATTTTGAAAAGGGGTGATGGACCAAATGGAATTCTAATTACAGTACTTGATTTCAACACATTTCTCTTTCATTTGAATCTTTCAAGGGAAAAGTGAAAAGCAACATTATCCTTGAGAAATTCTCTCTCAGCGTCTAAGCAGCCGTTTTTAATTACAGAAAATGTCTTCAAAAATCTGTTTTGCCATTTGAAAGTTTTGGCTATGAGAAAGTCAATTGTCAGTGGTATAATGCACAAAAAAAAAATCTTAAGCTAAAAATGCCATTCATATATTATGTTGAATAGACACGTGTGTTATTTGAACATTAGTGGATGATTTTCCATAGTAAAATTTTCCTCTTGAATGTGGGTATTATTGTTGGTCAAAAAACACCAAAGAGACTCTAATGTCAATCAATTCATGCCTGTACACAACTATGACTATAATTTAATGAGAATTGTTTAAAAATAAACCAAAATCACACATCTTTTCTTTCTTTCAAGAATTGCCTTAAAAAGCACTTTCCTTTGAAAATCCCCCAAGGTGATAAATCTTCACCAGATGAGAATAGATTTGATTTGGGGGAAGAACCAGACATCATTTGGAGTCAAGACTGGGGCTGGGATGGTAAAAGTAATAATCTTTTCAGTTATGTAGAAGTGACTAGAAAGTGATGAGATCACTTTTCTTGAATTTTTGGTAGACCGACTAGGAACTAAGTTCCAAAATAGGAAATCACAGTTTGATGTGTATGTTTTCTAAAAAGTCAGTCGTACTAGCTGACAGTGACATTGAAGGTTTTTTCTTTTCTTCTTGTGGTACTGAAGATCGACCCAGGGCCTCCACATACTAGGCAGGTGTTCAACCTCTGAGCCACATCCCTACCTTGTGGATTATTTGCTCATTTATTTTTGAATTTGTGCCTATTTCTTTGTAGTGACTGTGTTTTGCCACTGGCTGTCTGGGATCATTGTCACACTTTTATGTTATGATGATAGTCTTTTTGGAGTCTTAATGATATCTGTATATCATATTTGAAATACACTAATTAAAGTGACACAACACAGGAAGAAATTGAGTTTCACTCAATGTTTAATTATATAAATTGGCTACTTGATAGAATTCTTTCTTTCTTAGTTTAGCATTTCAAAATTGGCAGCAAGGTTTTATTGCTTTTTTAAACATGATTATGTAGATTTATTTTATCAAATGCTATGATATGATAACATCATCAAATCTTATATTTTTGATGTCATCCACCTATACTGCTTCAAAAGTGTAATCTTGCGAAAATAAATTGAGATATCCAGTAGTTACACTAAGCATTCAAGTCAAGTCTTTCAATATCTGTTAAATATTAAACTTGATATTTATTTAAAGAGAAATTTTTTCGTTTCTTTTTGGCGGTTCTGGGGTTTGGACCCAGGATCTCATGCATGCTAGGCAAACACTCTTCCACTGAACTCAATCCCCAGTACTTAAAGAGAATTAAAAAAAAAAAAAAAAAAAAAAGAGGTAGTTCTCACTTGAGTATTTCTTTTGACCTTGTATGGTATTTTGGTATTTCACTTGTTTCGAGGCTGTAATTTAGAAACTTTTTTTACATGCTTTTTGGTCATCAGAATTTTTATTTTCAACCCTGTAACTTCAAGTATAAAGTTTTGAAAGAAAGTAAATATGCTACTGAATTTGCTTTGGAAGCAAGATGAATAGGAAGGAAGGAAAATAAATTGATACAAAAGTCAAGTAAGTCTGCTGAGATAACAAATACCTTTTGTTTCTGATTATTTGTGTTACCTGACTTATTTCATTCAATTTTGGGTTAATGAAATTATACCTCCAACCATGATAATACATAAAATAATTAAAGCATGAATAAGAATAATTAGCCATAATATAAGATTGTTTTGTTAAGATTTTCTTTTGTCTGTTTGCTTTTAAGAAAACCTGTTTATTTACATAGAAAACCACAGTCTTTATTAGATTTTCTAGTGTTTTAGCAGAGTATTCTATTTTGTAAATAAGAACTCATTAGTCTATGTCTTGAGATTTAGTAAAGTTTTTTTTGCCTGTTTAGCAAAAAAGGATGCTGATTCATGTCCATTTTGTGGTAGAATACACAACTAATAAACCTCAGTGGCTTGGCAAATGTTTCTGGATGTTATAAAAGTTACTGTGGATTTTAACATTAAAATGAACAATAAAAATATTAAATTTAGATATTTTTTTCTTGTTCAGTCATCTAAACACATTGTAATGTAATTTGCTCATTTTTCCATTCATCTGATAAAAGATGACATAATATCAGATAAAAGTTCAGTAATAGAGATGCAAGTATGCATAAAAATAGACCCTATCACTTTGGAACACAATCTGATATATACCAATTTTTACCTTTATATTTATAAAATTGAAATATGAGACTAATCATTTTGAATAGAAATTCTTCATATTAGTGCCTGAAACAACTAAAAGTTGTTGGTAGCCATTCCCAACTAAGTGTGAGCAAGGTCACAGGAAGAGCTCTCAGTGGTATTCCAGTTCTAGTAATCTAAAATTGAGTGGTTTGTATTCAACAAGTATTCATTCAGTACTGAGGATTGAACCCAGGGGTGTTCTACCACTGAGCTACATCCATAGTCTCCCCATCCCCTTTTATTTTGAGACAGGGTTTCATTAAGTTACCCAGGCAATCCTTAAACTTGCTATCCTTGCATTTCTCACTGTTCTCTTCCAAAAGTAAATATATAATGGCCAACTAAAGTGAATTAGTTAACCTAATGGTTAACTGAGCATCTTATCAAGGCTAAATAGAGTAACCATCAGCATATTTTTTTAATTTTTGATGTAATAATAGTGTATCTACTTTTTATCCAGTTTATAATTATTAGTTGGATGTTTGGACAGTGTGTGCATACAGATGGTTCTGTTTATCATTTTCAGTAAAAATGTTTATCTGACCTATGTAAATCTACCCTCTAAAGATTATGCTTCATAGGATTTCTAGTGTTCATGAACATAACTGCTTACTGGTGTTTATGTAGATTGTGTTGAACAGTCTCATGGAAAGAAAAAAACACTATGCTAGTTTTTTGTTTTTTTCAAAATTTAATTCAGAAAATCTTGTGAGCGCTTATTGTGCCAAGTGCCAATGACCTCCAGTTTGGTTGTTTTAATCTTCATCAGAGGGGCTTGGTTTTCCTTTTGAAAAGCTATTTTAAAACAAAATTTGACTAAAGCAAGTTGGGTTTCTTAAGTGAGTGTATACAAATGCTTGCTTATTCCTCATAGCAGTGCCACTTTTTCAGCTTGTTCTTGATGTGTTTTCTTTTAGATCTCTCTTTTGTATATTTCCATTGTCATGTTTGCTATTTATCCCATTTTGTTTTTTGCTTTTGGTAGACCTGGGACTTGAACCTAGGAGGGCCTCATGCATGGTAGGTAAATGTTCTACAACCGAACTCCATCTCCAGCCCTTATTTATAACTTTTACAGCAAAGAAATTGGGGTCATTTAATCTCATATAAATTATAACAAATTTGTTTTGGTGCTTGGCAACTCCGTTGATACATATTGTGTGAGTCTCAGAAATTTACTCATGAAATTTATGAATGAGTATAAGAAATTTCATCTATTGTATTATATTCATTTGTCATAAAAACCAGTTCTGGACTATCATACCTTTTTTGAAAAGTATGATTTCTGAATATTTTTACGTTTTTTGCATTTATTTGATTAATCCTTTTAATGTTAGTGCTGACTTAAGATGAACCTTTTTAATAATTGAATTTAAAAAAAAGTGAAAAACCCAGGAAGCCATCATGATTATAATGGCAATTTAAAAGAAACACTCCCATTAACTTCTAGAACAGATGGGGATGTCCACTATTTGTATTGTTCAGTAGATAGAAGAAAAAATAGAAGGAAAAACATGGAAGAGAAGAAGGAAAATATCCATTATTTGAAAATTGTACACCTGAAAAACCAAGGAAGTCAACATGTAAATTTTTACAAGGTGAGAGAATTTAGTTCATAGTAGCTTGCTAAAAGTCAATGACCTTCTTTATGTAATGATAAGGAATGCAAGCAAAGAAGAAAGTTTAGAGGAGGCTTCCATTTTGGAAAAATAATTATGTAACACCAACATTCACATTAAAGAGAAACAAAAGCAAATGTTTATTGCAGAAAAACTTGTATTGGTTGATTTGAAACAAATAAAACATCCATTTTCCTGTAATGATTACTACCCTGTAATCTATTACTCCTGTAATGATTTTGGTTTGTGTTTTGTTATGTGTGCTTCCTGTTTTTAAATGTACGATTGGATAGGATGAAAGAAATACGAATTTGTGCTCATCTTGTACACTACCATGTTAAAATTTCTTTCATGGCAGTGGTATATTATGAACAGTTTTTCATATTGTTAATATTCTGTGACATTCTTTGTAGTTTGGCTATTTGGGCACTTTCTACTTGGGTTTTATTTTTTCTTCCATCAATATCCTGAAAATGCCAGGAAGAACATCTTCTTGGCTCAATCTTAGTTAATATAAATCTTAGTTATTATCTATGACTAATTTTCTGGTTTTCAATGAGTTTCTAGAAACAAAGTTGTTGCATGAAAGGGTATATTTTCATATTTTGTTAGATGCATACACCATCACAGGCGTGCACACTTTTCTCTCCAGAAAGTTTGTATCAGTTCCTGCTCCTGCCAGCAATATGTGAGTATTCCTAGTTCCTTGTCCAGTTTTCTAGATTGGTATTAAAATTTCTGTTATTATTTACAAAGTTAAAAATGAAAGCTTTCTCGTTTTTGTTTGTGGTTCTTAGGAGAGAGGTAGACACACACACACACACACACACACACACACTGCTAATTTGAATTATAACTTTTTTTCACTTTGCAGTATTGTTCTAAGATATTTTCACAAGAGCTTCTTATTGTTTGCATGAATAAATTCTAATGTTTAGATATCAAATTGATCACCTTTCCTTTTATAGTAAATATCTGCTCAGAAATGTTTTTCTCGCTTTAAGATTTATTTAGTCACTTTATTTTTAATTTTTTAAACAATGAAATCATTATTTATCTTGTATTTATTTTGGCATAAGTGTCTAACCAGGTTTTTCTGTACAGTTTTGCCATGATCAGTTTTCTGAATCAATTATCTATTCTCCTTTGACTTGAGTTTAGTTTATATCAAGTTTTAACGTAAATGAAGGCTGTTTCTGGTCTTTAAGTTCTGTTCAATTGGTATATTTACCAGTTCTTGAGCCAGTACTAGCTATTGATTATCATAGATTATTTATACTTTCAAAAACGTCTTTGTTAAGGCAATTCCTAGTTATAATCATTAGTTTGATTCTTTGCCAGTATGTTTTATCTATTCTTCAAAATGAACATTAGTCTCTCTTCATTGAACATTTTAATACTGTGTCCCTTGGGTATTCCCTTCTGTTTGTTTAGAGATACCTTTATGCGATATCTGGAATATCTATATAGATCAACATTTCTGTGCTTCTAACATTTAGATATGTTGGGTAGTTTGTTCTTAAAGGATCTGTTAGTGATTATTCATTACCCTTTCTCTTTCCTCCTTTCATCGTTTGCTTGGGTCCCTTTCTCTCTGTTTGTTTTCAGATCCTTTATTATTTGTGCATGCTAGCCAACCCTTTATCATGTTTGTAATCAGTGGAGACCTTTGTAACCAATCAGATCCCTAGTGGTCGGCCATGCGTGAGATGTGGTTCTTACTTGTAATAAGTAACATTAGTTGTATACCTAATGTTCATTTAGTTAAATTTTCTTGTTTTCATCATAAGCAGAGAATTATTTGGTGCTTTTTTAAAAACAATAGTTTTAGTTGTAGATGGCCACAATACCTTTATTTTATTTATTTTATGTGGTGCTGAGAATCCAATCCAGTGCCTCACACATACCAGGCAAGCACTCTACCACTGAACCACAACCTCAGCCCCTACTTGCTGCTTTTTATTTTTACAGACTGCATTTTGATTCACTGTACACAAATGGAGTACAATTTTTTATTTCTATGGTTGTACACGATGTAGATTCATACCATTTGTGTTATCATACATGTACATAGGGTAATGATGTCTGTCTCAGTCCACTATCTTTTCTCCCCTCCCCTCATTTCCCTCTACACAATCCAAAGTTCTCTATTACTTGCCGCTTTTTCAGAGGACCTTTGTGTCATGTTTTTCTCTCTTGATATTTTGCAGATGTTTTCATAGACCATCATTATGTAATTCCAGTCTAGATTCCATCATCATATTTAACTCTTGAACGTAGTTTATGTATATATCTTCGTTAAATATAAGAACACACCAGAGAAACTCTGAAAATTCTCCCAATATATAAAGCCACAGGATTCGTAATGTGAAATTATAGTTGGTTCTTTAGAATCTTCAGAGAATTGCAATTATTAACACCATGAGTAATTTTCTTTCTTCCTTAACTTGTAGTTGTTAGAGAACAATTTAGAAAATTGATGCTTCTGTCAAAAGTCTGGATGGGTAGGATACATGCTCAGTCTGGATATGACAACATTAAGAACCCCACAACTTTTACTAACTATGAAAAAAGGAATCTATTTTATACTCCATTAAACTGTTACACATCATAAATAATTTATATCAACCTTGGTTCTTGTCTTTATCATGGAAGATAAAGTAGTCACTATAGAGTTTTTTTTTTAAATGAATATAATAATATTCTCCTTTTCTGCTGCCTGTGTCACTTTCTGCCTCTTCTCCACTGGAAAGAAGTGGCTGACTAACCAGCGATGACAGGACTGAAGTTGTCCTAAGGAAGAAGCAGTGACTATTCGGACTATTCGGGAATTACGTGAATTTAGAGCAATTTGTGCCTTACATTGAACTGCTCACTAAATACATTCTTTTGGGCACAGCCCAGACTTTCTGTTGCTTAGTTTTCTCATCTTTCAGAGGAGCATTGATACTTATTTCAGAGGTTGTTTTGAGAATTCAAAGGGATAAGCGAAAGTGCTTTTTAAATTGTGATTAGTGGACCGACACTAAAGTCTTATTGCTAGGGTTATTCTTGCCAATGTTGCTAGGATGGCAAATATATAGGTAATTTCCATTATTGGACATGGGAAGCCAGAAGCTTTGATTTTTGATCACCTAGCCTGCCTTGTGCTTTTTATAAATGTCCTCATGCCTACTTGACTAGACTCCTGTCTTGTCAGATCACCTTAGAGACCCAGAGTTTTGATGGAGAAGTAGGAGAGATGGGGATATGAAAAAGAACACTATTAGTATTAGTGTCTCTGGCAGTGATAGGAACCCTGTATCCCCCCAGGAAGTGGACAATTGATTGGTAAAGGTAGAGGGTTTCAAAATTACACATTGTTCAGGAGGAGGATTAAAAGATGGTAGATAAGGAGGTTGGGGTTGAAGAGATGGATTCTTGATTTACACATGCCCCTCGTAGAGCAGGGCCTTGTGGTCCTGCAGTCTAGGAGTGGCTGTTCCAGTGAGTGGTTGATGTTCTTAGTGGGGATGTTTTGAAGAGTTTAAGGAAGGCCATTGGCATGAGCTGAAGTGGGTTATGTTGAGCAGCAAGGAGAGCCTGTGTCTCCTGACTGAGGATGGCCTCACAGAGGCAGTGGCGGAGATGCTGTAGTGCTCACTGCAGCCTTGCAGGGAACTAGCCTGCACACGGCTGTGAGAAATCAGGCCTCTTGTTCAAATCGTCTTCAGGGCTGACCTGAATCCAAGATCTGTTATTAAGTACTTACTTTAGCTACTTCTTAGGTAAGATGTAGTCATGAATTTGAGGACAGAATGCAAGGAACCTTCTTCTTACATTTGAACACCAGATCAGACTGTGTTAGCAGGTAGAATCATGTGTAAGAATAGATAAAAACGGGTTGTGCCTCAGAATAAGGCACATGTAAGATTGGAAGCATCCGCTTTGAAAGTATTTCGAGAGATCATGGGCCACTGAGGTTATTTGATTACGGTGGAGCTGGGATCCTGGACACAGGGTCTGCAGTCCAAGATTCCCCCTGCTCTCCTCTACTAAAAATGGAAACTGACAGGGTGCATGGAACAATACCTTAACTCATCCATTCTGAGTAATAATCAGATCTGTTCCAGAAAGCACATGCTTTTCACCTTGTGCCCCTGCCTAGCCTTATTGACACCTGTTGAATATGTTTTTCTTAGCCAGTTCTCAAATTCTCTCCCCAGTCGATTTAACAGACTCTGACTGAAGTGAATAACAGATTCTGTGGCTGTTAAAAGCCGTCACAGCAGTTATGGGAGAAATGTCTGCGGAGTCGACGTCGAAGGAAGAGACCAAATATAGAAAGTAGAAGCTGTATCACAGTACTTCAGTGATGAATTTTCCTCATGATGGCCTCGACTCATCCATAAAACAAAGCAGAAATCCATGAAAGGCTTCACCACTTTCTATCAGCTGCCTCTGAGGATGCAGGGAATGAAATACTCTGAGCAAAGATTTTCCTTACACATGGCCACAGATTTAGCCAAGGGGTGCATAAAGGGATAAGCCTCAGTTCTAAAGAAAATGTACTTAGGTGGAGCACTTTATTTCCCAGGGATGGCAGATAATTGAGTTACATCTAAAATCTTGAACCATCTGACTAACGCACGTGCATCCACATCTAGCTTCTATGTGCTGAAAGGTGTTAAATGGTTTGAAAACTGTAATTAAATAGCTGAAATTGTGCTGCAAAACCACCATAAGCCTTGCCTCATGTAGTATTTCAGTGTTAAGTGCTAAAATTTAATCTGAGTAGCTGTGATAAATCTAGTCTTTATTTGTAACACATTCAAATTAAGAGGTGTATGTTCTTGTTCCTGTACTTTCTCATTAGCACTAATATTGCTAATGGGAGTGACAAATGTATTATGTTTTTACCTTCTATCACTCACGCCTTTTAGATAACCACCTCCTTAGAGGAGGTAATTTTCCCTGTGATACATTTATGGAGCTGTGTGTTTAATAATTTTACTCAAAAGAGAGCATGTCCATAGGGACCATTTATTAGTTGATGGACTCTGGGGAGAAGAAGTTTGGATTAATCAGTTTGAGCCATAGAAGAAATTATGATTGCAATTAATGTAAATGGGAATATCACATACTCATTTGATCCTGTATGTCTTTCAAGCATTTTTTCCCCTAATTTATCATGGGGTTGGAAGGTTCTTTTCCCAGTTCTTGGATGTTGATTTCTTGGACTTTTATTTTCATTCAATGTGCATTTCCTTAGAGACAGTGTTACGTAAAGAGTAGTATCCCTAGGACTACTGAATTTTTACGATAATGTAGTTCAGCTATGTAGTGAATTATATAAAAACTTGCCACACTGGGGATGTACCTAAGTGGTATGGTGCTTGTCTACCATGTGTGAGGCACTGGGTTCTGTCCCCAGTTCTACACAAGCAACTAACAACAAAAACAACAACAAAAACTCACCTATGCTGGCTTGTGACTTGGCCATGTTTTCTACAGGAAAACACAGTGATTTCCAAAATCAAATTACAAATGACTTTTTGGAATTGTCCATTTTCAAAAGTTGTGTACTGTCTTTATTTCTATCTCTTCTTGATGAGTTACTCCCTTTTCCCCAGCTTTGGAAATAGATATATCAAGTCTGCAATGTAGTGAAGAGGAAAGATTATTGAACTTGGAATTCAGGAAGCTAGGGTGTGAATCCTGTTCTTCCTGGCTTTGTGTCCAGGAGCAAGTCATGTAACCTCCATAACAGTTAGTATTTCCCTCTGTTAAATGGAGAATGATTAATAGCTAGCTGCAATACGTCCTTCACAAAGTGATCATGAACATTTTGAGACAATACATGTGGAAAATGCCTTGTGGATTATTAAGAAGGGATATAAATTAAAGATAGAAGTATTGAAAATGTTTAATAACTGGAAAGCTAGAACAATAACTGTGACTAATAGGTCTCCAAAACATAAATATTTGTAAGTTGTTGGAAAGTTTTGCTATTTTTTTATTCCTATCATTTTATAGAATTGCTCATATCTTACTTTTAAATAATACAGATTTTTAATGAATTAATTTTCTTAATGGCAGTATGTTAGTAAGTAAAACACCTTGCAGTAGTAATGTTCTGTGAAAAGGCAGTGTCCTTTGACAAATGAGAGTCAGCCTCTTTATGTCCCATAGTGCAGGAATACCAGCCACTATATTAAATTTTAATCAGTAACAATGTCGCACTAATTACAAGAGTTGGTTTATATACTGGGTAAATTGCTATTTGTAAACGTAGGGTTATATTAACTAACACAACTAATTGCCAGACACAAATAAGCATAAGGTTTCCTAAAAGCCTCCATCAGTAGCTCGAAGTAGGCATAGATGCCTAATACTTCAGTCTGTGTGGAAAGCCAGGTAATGACATTATGAATACATTTATAATGCAGACCAATTTCTTCTAAAATGCATGTTAAGTATTATTACTTTACCAGGAGTCTGTGAAATATGATTTATTTAATGCATTTCAGCCCCTATAATATTAAGATATAATTGAGATGTGAAGTTAAAAAAAAAAAAACAAAACTCATGCAGTCAGTATGGTACATGAATCATAGACTAAATTGCTTGTAATTTTAAAGGCACTTAGGGGAATTGTGAAATTTATATAATGCTTTCTTATGTTTGGAAAAGGTTATAAGAACAATAGTCCAGTTATTTTAGTATTTTAGTCCTAAAAATAGGACTTTTTGTGTCGTTTTTAAACCCAAGATAACCGTATGCTTGAGCAAATTCAGATTTTTGTGTCCAGTTCTCATTTACTACTTTTTGTGCATTTTCCTTTTAAACTCTCGTGTTTTGCAAAGTAGTTAAGCAGTATATAATTCCAATAAAAGCCATAATCTGGTTTTTATGAACTGTACTACGGGATGAATGACAACAACATGAATGTTGCCAGCATGTTTAGAAGGGAATCAGTTAAATGGTACTTGGAATTTTGATGATTATTGCTTTGAAAAGACTGAAAATCACAGGTCTTGGCTTTATAGTTTAATTACTTGCTTAACAATTGCTAGTGATTCACTAAATCACAAGGCTTCCAAACAAATAACATCAGTAACTCTGTCATGCCTGAACAACTCCAATTTTCTTGACAATGGCTACCAAACTGTGTTTAGCCTAATATAAACTGTTAGTTTAACAGCAAGCAATAGGAGCTTCAAGCGTGCCATTGATGAGATGCCAGCAAATTGAGCGCTTTTACCAGTGGTGACACTGGTGTCAAGAATAACTTTAGCATGTTTCATCAAGACCAGTTGGAGAAGCAAATATAGTAATTATCCACATCCTTTTTTGATATTGGATTTAATAATAATGAGCACTGTCCAGCTTTCCAGGGCTTCTAATTAATAATTGGTTCTTAAGAACACAGCATGTGGTTCCTCTCAGCTTGAATAAGATTGGGAAATAGGGCAAGCTTAAGGTCCTACATACTTTCATGGGCCAAATTGAAAAAGCAGTTTAAAAGAAGATGGAGTTGTAGGAAGAGACTCAGGTGTGCTGGTGTGAAAATCTAATTTGTGCCTTTATTGACCTGTACTCTCTCTCCTTGCTGTGTCTTAACTTGGTGGCATTTCCCTGAGTACACTGCTCTCCCATCTTTGCCCTTTTGCAATGGCAAGCTCTTACTTCAAATGGATTCTTCCAGAATTAGATGACTTCCTCAATTTTTACTCATGTAGCAGCCACAGTCTTTTGCTCACAAGAGAATTATCTTATCCCGTTCTTCAGTGTTTTGTCATAGAAATATATGTGGTCCTCATCTTATGATGATTCAACTGCTGATTTTTTTAATTTACGATGGTGGGAAAACAAAATCCATTCAGTAGAAATTGTACTTCTAAAGTTGGGCTTTGACGTTTTTCTGGAAAAGGGAGGTGCAGTCTGATCCTCTCTCACAATGCAGAGCAGCGGCAGCTCCCACTCAGCCATGCAGTCACCTGGGAGAAGGACCCAGACTCTGCAGTGTGCTGTGTTGCTAAGTAGGTTGGGTATATTAAATGTATTTTTTACTTATATTTTCAATTTATGAGGGTTTATCAGGATATGAACCCATCATTGAAAGTCAAGGAACATCTATAATGGAACAGAAGCATGTCACACCTGTGTTTAAGAAGGGATAATAATGCCTACTGGTTACTGAGTGATTATTCATGCCATTCCCTATTCTAAGGACTCAACTTATATTTTAATAAATTGTTACTTCATGAGGTGGTAATTCTGTTGTCCATATAGGAATAACTGAAGCTTAGAGTAGTTAATTTATCTAGCCAGTCAGTTTGGCTCCAGGTTCATCCTCTGGGCTTCTATGCTAAGCTACTTCCTTAGCATAAATATGTACTCCCGACATAAGTATGGACATTACCTATTTAGGACCATATGAAATGTTATCCTTCTTGGTATAGATAGATACTTAAAAAACATTTTTGAAAGTTTTGACCCCCAATAATACATTTTACATCATGACCCAGTATACACACATGTATTAATTTATACATAAGAAATAATACTACTTGTGATTTATTCTCATTATTTTCTGCCCTCTTCTATTTTCTATTTTATTTAATTCTGTTTTCATTTTGCAAATACTGGTTGTGACCTACTAAAAAATGACTTTGCAGTCCATTAATGGGTAGCAACCTACAATTTGAAAACCACCGAGAATCCATCCTGGCCTGGTGGGTTCCTGCCGGTCAGTGAAATCTGTGTTCCACTGGTTTTACTCTTGCTCATGTGCTGCCTCAGGTACTGTACTCCTAATTTTGTTGGTTTTCTAATTTTGTGAGACCTTGAATAGTTTTGCCAGTGGGCATTTGTGAGTGATTGAATTCTGGGGATGGATTAATGCTTTTCCTGAGGCTGTGAGTTTCTTCATGGCCATTTCATCATGGTCCTTTGGCGGTCCAGTGGAGTTCACATTATTTGGTTACATTCAGAACTTGGCTTTCCAGAGGCTGCCTCACTTTCTTTCTGAAGTTCTTCTATGCCAGGCAGGTTCATTATAGCAATTGAAGGAAAGTAAAGGAGAAAAATGATCTTCCTCCAGTTATCCCATTTCCATTTTGTCTCATGTTGTGTTGGATACAGTAAACAATTGAGAAGATGCAGAATAGTCTCATCTTTATCTTCTTGTATGCTTTGCCTATTTTTCTTTCTTTCCTTCCCTCCTCCCTCCCTCCCTCACCTTCTTTCTTTCTCTCTCCTTCCTCCCTCCCTCCCTCACCTACTTTCTTACTCTCTCCTTCCTTCCTTCCTTCCTTCCTTCTTTCTTTCCTCCCTCCCTCCTCCCTCCCTCCCCCATCCCTCTCTTTCTTTCAATAATATTGGCTAACAGGTTCTATGGAAGTTGTTGCCTTACTTGCCTTTGCCTGGAATGAACTGGTGGCATAAATTGATACAGCCTACTACCATCTTGACACAGTGGCTGTGACATCTTGTCCAGTTCTCCCTGAGCACATGAGCAAATCTTTGTCAAGTGATTACTCTGTCCTAGGTGGAGTTATAGGTCATAGGGTTACATTGTGGGAATGAGATACACAGGTCACTGCTCTCTGGTGTATATTCTAGAGGGAAGACAGGCAATAAATAAGGAAGCAATAGATGCATACATGTATACTTAGGTTCAGAATGTGGTAAGGATATGCTGAACAGTAGTGTAAGGCAAGATGGTAATGAGTTGTAGACTGCAGCATTTCTCCTCTGATCTGTGCCCCATCCCATGGATTTTTAGTTTCTCTAGGACTTTAGAATCCTCCTAAGAGAACCTGAGTGTGTAAGCCCAAGATCATGGTGGGATTTCATTTGTGAAGGGCCTGTAAATCAAGGGGAGACTGTTTCAAATACTAGGACCAAATGTGGGTTTTGGAGCAGTGTTGTTGGCATCGCCTGGATGCTTATCAAAGGTGTGGACTAAGCACAATTTGTATTTTTTTAATACAATTGTTTCCTCAATCCTTCTATATATATTCAACCCGAGTAGCACAGGTTGAGTATTGTTCATCTGAAATGCTTAAGGCCAGAAGTGTTTCAGATATCAGAGGTTTTTGTTTTGTTTTTTATTTTAAATATATACATAGACTTTATTCCAATGGGAGTATTTTGGATTTTCAGATTAAGAATGTTCAACATGTTATCCCCACTGCCTGGGGATTTTGCTCATCTTTCCTATGCTTGAGTAAGTAATCCTCCTTTCTCTTTGTTTTAGCTTTTGCATCACTGTGACCAAACTATCCAATAAGATCAACTTAAAGGAGGAAAAGTATATTTGGGGATCAAAGTTTTAGAGGTCTCAGTCCATAGACAGCCAACTCCATGGCTCTGGGCTCAAATTGAGGCAGCACGTTGTGGGGGAAGGGCCCAGGGGAGGAGAACTGCTTAGCTCATGGCCAGGTCAGAGAGCAGAGAGAGGGGTTGGGGACAGGCCACTGGGAAGATATACCCTTTCAGGGCAGCCACCAGTGACTCACCTTCTCCAGCCATGCCCCACGTGCTCACAGTCACCACCTGGTTAGTCCATTCAAACTAGAATAGGATTCTTATAATTGGATCATTTCATCTCCCATCGTCCTTCATCAACTGGAGCTTTTGGGGACACCTCATATCCAGACCATACTCTCACTTGCACTGGCTCAGATGTGACATGTTCTGCCATTCAGTAGCATTAGAGGGAGATACCAGTGGACCCAGGTGTGAGCCAGGTCAGATCAGGGATCTTTACAGGAATCTTGATTCTCTTTCAGTCATCACTCCCAACTCTTAAAATCAGCATCTCTGCAATTTTTCAGAGATCCCCGGGTGATTCTAAAAGGCAGCCAAGATCCAGATCCCTTGCTCTAGAGGACAACATATCCTTTGTGTTGTTATGGCCAGAGAACATTTTAGAAGGTTCTTATGATGAAGCCTGGCTGATGTTAAGATTGCATCTCCATTGTTGAAACGCACCCTTCTTGTGAGCTGTGTGGGTGTAGCTCACCGAGCAGACCATAGAAATTGATCAGTCCCTTTCCTACAGAATGGTGGCAGAACCGATGACAGGAGAGTGGAGTTGTCAGTGCAGTCTGAGTCACCACGATGAGACTGACATCAGGTCCTGTGAGAAGTATACCACAGCAAAGGTGACTCAGGTGGTAAATGAATAATGGCATTTTTTGTGTTTGAAATAACAGTTCTTTTTAAAGTTGAGGACATTTTTTACCTCTTTGTTTTCATCTAACTCAGACCAGAATTTGCTTTATAGATTTATGAAATGGATTAAGACCTAGGTTTTATATCTGGATCTGAAAGTGACCTCTGTGGTCCCAAACTTGCATCATGTGCAAGGTTTCTGTGTCAGCTTTGCTCTGGCCTTTAGCTTTGTCAGATGACACAGGACAGAAAGGATCAGCTGGGAGCCCTCAAAGCCAGAAGATCTAAATGAAATGAAGAGAAGGTATTCTGAGGCAGGAAAACAGTGACTAGATGAAGGGACTCCAGGGAAAGGCTTGTGAGGGCCTTAGATTTTATAAAGTTTGGTAAGCCATGAGTGTGAGTCATGGTTTGGAAGAGGCTCTCAGGTGGAAAAATTGAAAGGAGGTCCCTAAAATTTTGTAGGATGTAAAAATGGGAAAATTTAGCAGAAAAGGTTTGCGTGCTCATAATGAGCCTGATTTGAAACATTGCCTTTCCAGCACTTTGATATGTGTCTGCCTTTGACGTTAAGGCCCTGTGTGAGCCGGCTTAACCTGTGAATCCTGACCAAAAGGGAACAGTTGGAGCCAGCAACTTCAGCGCTGCTGTGTGACAGCCATTGGCTCCCGAGTTGCGTAGGCCAGCGAGCGGAGCCTTCCAGGGCAGAGACGGGGAAGCGTCTTGCTTTGGCTTTGTCTTAGTGTCTGCATGTCTTTGACAAGTGAACAATAAAATGTGCTGTTTGATTCCAGACTGTCTTGCTTTTTTCTTGTGTCCCTCCTGCAATCCTCCTTTTTCATGTCGCATTACAGGAGCTGCTTTTCACCTCTCTTTCCTGACCCTGAGTTCCAGTGCTCCTAGGTCCGGCTCACCCACGACGTGCTCTAATTGGCAAAACTGTAACCTGGTAGCAGCAGTTCTCTATTGCAGTTTCCTAATTGGTGTCAGGGGCTGCTGGCAGAGCTTGGCCATGTTGGATTGATTGATAGATGAGCCGCTGTGACTGCCAGGCTTCTGTCTGACCAACAGGTTTATTGCTTTTGAAACTAAAAATTAAAATGTTAACTATATCCTGTGGTGTCCTTAGTGAGTCTGAAATAAAATCAGCTATTCATCATTAAGGAGCACTTTCAATGTTACCTAAGGTCCCTTGGGTTTGCAACTCAAAATTTTGTTCTATTTCTAACTCACAGCTGGCTGTTTTCTTGCTTTCATAATGCAGTGTAAAGCTGCATTATATTTCACACCGCCTGCTGCACAGTGGGTTTCTTCCTTTCAGAAATAATGCAGACATGGTGTTAAATGTGTGTGTTGGGAGCAGGGGAATGGGGACTGCATTGAAGATGTTCTTACAGAACTTGAAATTTACAAGCTCATTTACACTGGTCAGTGAGAATGTAGATAGTCATGGTGATTTAATGGTGAATCATAAGAAAAAAGATAGACATTTTTTTTCAAAGGCTATTTCATGTAATTAACATTTATGTTGAAGACATAACTGAGCATTTAGGCATATGAGTGGAACATAATGACTGGTTTACCCAAATTAATGCCTGAAGTTACAGAAAGCTACAAAAGACTGCATTTTAAAATCTAGTTTTAATGCTTTGATTAGCACTTTATAGACCAGTGTAATAAAACAATGCAGTGACCTTAAAGAGATCAGGTGTTACCAGTGAGCAAACCTTTTGGACATTTTTGTCTCTTCTATTTGTAACAAAGTGTTTAATCATTTATAGCAGTCTTTCATAAAAAGGTAAGTTTGGGTTTATCCTTATCAACAAATATTTTGCAGAATATCTTGATAATAATTCTGTCTTATATTTGTTTGCATCATACTGCTTTTCAAAGAACTTTCATGTGTATCTTGTGGTCCTTTGAGTAAATCCAAACATAAGAATTATTATTTTACATTTTATTGATGAGGGAACTGAGAATCAAAAAGTTAAGGAACTAGATAGAAATCCCTGCTGCCATATATGTGACTGAGTCGTGATTTGAACCAGTACTTGTGACTCCAAGTCTGTGGTTTTCCCACTGCCGTGTTCTGCTTCCCTTTGGTACATGTTATATTAGAGCTTTCGACCTGACACAGGTGACTCTCCAGGTCTTAAAGTGTAGTTCAGAAGACTGACACAGGCACAGATAGAAACACAAGTGAAAAGGGGCTGAATGAGTGACTCAGTCTCTGGGTGTGGGGTGGAGTCATAGGGTGAATGAGGTGAGAACCTGGCGCAGTTTCTTAAAAGAGGATCTGATCTGAAATTTTCAAAAGGCAGCGGTGTCAGGATTTGAAATGTGTTTGGCATCCAGACTGAGTAATAGCTGAAACAAAAGTGTATGGAGATGGGAGAACATGGGTCCTTTTTCTGAACGATGAGTGACTTAATGTAGTTAGAACTATCTGGGAGAGGGAGTGTGGTCATAGTCGATAGGCTTGGAAGGTAGAGAGCAGGCCAGCGGTGCAGATGAAAAGTGTAGGAGGGGAGGAAGGGTGAAATCTGTTAGAGACGTGGTGCAGCCTGCCAAACAAGGTGCTCTGAGTTAGAGGGTTGCTTGTATGAATCCAAACAGGGAGATGGCGTTGGATAGATATTGCTGGTTGAGAGTAAAATTAGAAGTGAGAGGTGAGAAAGTTGGAGTGAGCTAGGCCCGACAGTAAAGATCACTCTGGCTTTGAAGACTGGTGAGAATCACATTTTGGTTGAAGATTTCTCTCACTTTGGTTTATTACTGAACCATCAAACAAGCAATTCCTGGGGGCATATAAGGTCCCAAGTACCTAGATGAGGCTTCTTCTTGTATTCCTCCAGCCTTACGGAGTAAACCAAAAGTTCAGAGGTCATTCCAGCCATCTTGCAGAAATAATCTGCCATGTTAGTGGCATTCAGAACCACAGGTTCTCTGACTCTATGTTGTGCTTGAGGACCCTCAAATATCTGCTTTTTTATGGCTTAGAGTAAGCTTCCTGTGTCCTCCCTTCCTCTCTCATTAGGCCCACCAGAGCTCTGGCTCTGGCCTGTGTTGTGAAGTAAAAGATGACTTCATCGTAAAGCCCAGTGACCAGCAAGATGTCGGCAGCTGTGATTGGTTGAATGCTGAGTTATGGTTCAGATTGCTCTGGTTGAGGTACCTCCAAGAAATACACATGAATGTGTTTGTTAGGTAAATTGGAAGCATAGGTCTGGAACTGAGAAGGGTTAAGAATAGAGAGGTCTGGGAATCCTGAAAGATGAAGGTCTGGGATTGGGTGAGTTCTCCAAGGAGTAGTATATGGAGAGAAGACAAGGTGGTGAAGGCAGGATTTTAGAAGATGTCCGTCTTTATACAACAAGTTGAGGCAGAATTGCATAGGAGACTGAGCAGGAGCCTCCAGAAAGGAGAGAGAGAGTGTGTAGAGTGTTAAGGCAGCCAAAAGAAGAGAGTTTTTAGAAGTGCCATGGGCTTTGGAGGTGAAATTTCCAGAAAGGGCCAGTCGAGAGAGGCTGTCAAATTAGGAAGTTATTGATCAGTAGCTGTCCGTACATAATGTACCTAATCAAGACCAGAGCTCTGGAATTAGAACCCAGATTTTAGTGGTTGAAGAAGAGGAAAAAATGGAAAAACTGGGGTGGTTATTGTCTTGTCAAGATTTTTAACTTTTAAAGAAAGGTGATAAGGAATATGTACCTTGAAGAAAAATTAGGTGTTTTTTTGTTTGTTTGTTTTGCAGTTTTCTATAAAGAGATTAATATGTTTGAGAGTTGTGGAAAAAAGCCAGTGGCAAGAGAAGGAAGGAAAATGCAAGAAAGAGGTGGTAAGAAAGTGATGAGGACAAATCTCAGGATTTGGGGAGGGAGTAGGTTCAAGAGGAAAAACAGTCTTGGGAAAGGGAAGGAGAGCCTTCCGTCTGCAGAGTGAGAGAAGAAGAAAGCAAGGATGGCCCGAGCAGATCTGAGTGGGAAGGAGGGAAGTTTGTGTTCGCGTGGTCTCCATTTTCTCAGCTATAGTACTGGTCGATTTTACGTTCTTCTTGTTAGTGCTTGGTCCACTTATTCTTTGGAGTCGGGTGCAGAGGCAACCCAAGGTGAACAAGGTCAGGTAGGACAGTTGAAATATCAGATATTGCTGTCTCTTGCCGGACTTAATTTGCCCCTTTCCAGCACATCCACCCCACCTTCAGCTCTCACACAGGACCACTGGTTTCTTTCAGTTATTTTCTTTATCCCTGATACCAGTATCTTCATGTTACAGGTCTTCTGTTCTCTTCTTCCTGACAAGGAAAAAGGTGGGGACACCTTCCTAATCAGACATGGACTCTGGCCCCCATCCCACACAGTCTTTAGCTGAGGCTTGATGGGCTCTCGTTCTGACAGGGTCTTAACTTTGAAGGGACAGAGACAGGTCGCCTTATGGGCCCTTTTCACAACTGTGTAAGTCAGTTCATTTTGTATGAATAAGTGAATATGTTAGAATATATTAGAAGCTCCTTCAGGATATGGATATCCTTAAGTTTGGGAGTAAATCAAGATACTTCTGGAGAAAGTGGAGCCTATTTAAAAAAATGAGAATGAAGTCTTAAAGACATCTGACAGGTTCGTATTCTGTCAGGTTGGTTTTTTCTTGCTGAAACATACTTATGAGCCCTAAGATTCTGTTCTTCCAGTGCTTCTGAAATTTCTTCTGACTCTCTGACAGTAGAAATGGACATCTAGTTCCAAAAATAGCCTTAAATTAAGGATTGTCAGTTTTAAAGTTTAATAGATATGCAAGTGATAGAACTATTTTAAGTCTTTCATTTTTTGAAAAATAACACTTGCTACAGATATTTAAGCTGTTTTTAACCAATTACTTCCATCCAACTTACTACCAATTGATGAACACTGTTACAAAAGGCCTGGACAAGGTACAGTGTCCAAGACTTGGGGAATCTGAGGTTTCTTCCATGTTTTCAAGTACATGCTTGACAAACATGTGTAGGTTGTTTCATATCTACCTATCTGGTTTAAAGGCAGGTCTGGTTGATGGCAGTTGAGACATTTGAAGTGAATCCAGAGGTTCCAGAGATTTGGTGTGTGTGTTCAAAGCAGAGGGACTTTCCCATTTAGCTTCATTGGGGTTAATAAAGACGGCTGCGAAAGGGATCAGATGCATTAGTGGTCTGTAGAAAACAGAGGTCTTTCAGTGAAACCATTCTTGACTCTGCATTTTGGGGAACGGACCACAGTATCTGTATTTTGGGGTTGATAATAGTGGGTGCTTAACTGTGGATCTAATCAAGGGGCCTTTTATGATTACAAAATTTGTGTGAAGAAGACAGTTTTAATAGCCGTGCTTCCTAAGGTTCTCTCGGACTTTGAATTCTAATCCTATCCACAGCTCATACTTTGGAGAGCTGCTGTTACAGAGACAGATCAGCAAAACCTCTTGTTAAACAAATTGGACACTGGCATTTTTCAAAAACAAAGATACAAAAAGTAATCGTGTGGAATGCAGGTGCATGTGGTGTCTCTCCGGCTTCTCACAAGTTCTCTGAAGCAGGGACACTTCCTTTTCCGTTTCTCTTCCCTCCTTGTGTGAACTTCTCCAAGTCCCTGGCATCAGCCAACAGCTGTAAACTTCTCTTCCCACCGGCCAGCTTCTTCACACTCGTTCTCCCTCTCAGTGATGGCTCCGCCATCTATAGCAGAGATACAGCTGTCTTCCTTGCATACCCACCCCTTTTCCATAGTCTGCTTATCTAATTCGTTATGACTCTGGAATCCAAATCTGTGGCCCTGGACATTGTTCTGGCCCTCCTAATATTGAGTCTGTACTTCCCAACTAGTTTACTTGCCTCTGTGTTCCACATTGCCTCTGGACTGGAGTTTCTCAAGTGAAACTCTGATGTGTATTTTCCATGCAAGGAATCCTGCAGTGGCTCCCCAGGGTCTTCAGGTAAAGCTGGGACTTCAGTGTGGCAGAGGCTCATCTTGGTTGTCCACCTTGAGGTTGCTCTTGCTGCCTTAACACTGGTCATTTTTCTAAGTACAGTTCAGACTCCACTTCCTTGAACCACTGGTAGGCCTCTGAACCTGCTGGGCTTTTGGATGCTGCCATCCTGTGCCTTAAGGCCTTCTGCATCTTTCCCCCTTCTCTCTGGAGTCCCATCTTTTGAAAGCATTTTTGTTAACAGTCTCCATCCACTGTGAAGTTTGCGTTTCTCTCTCTATCTGCCTCATTTTCCCAGTGAACTGTGAGCTTTTAGAGGACCAATCAGATGTGGTATTTCTCTGTTTCTCCAGCATCTTGTGTCCTATCTGGGATTCAAATGTGTAAAATTGATGTTTACTGAACATCATACAATATTAAGTAACTAAGTGACTTCTTCAGTGGTTATAGGACTAGAATTAACTACAACTAACTCCACGTTCAAGGTTCTTCTATAGAATTTTTATTTTGTTTTTATATATACCAGTTCTTTTATGAGAGGGGGGTATGAATGATGGTAGAATGAGACAGACATTATTACCCTATGTGTATGTATGATTACACCAATGGAATAAACCAACATTGTTTACAACCATAGAAACGTAATGATGTACCCCACTTGTGTACAATGAATCAAAATGCTGTCTGTAAAAAATAATAATAATAATAATTAATTAATTAAAAAATAAATAAATTGAAAAAGCATGTTTAAACCTTTGGTCTTAGTTGAATTATCCTCCTTGATTTAAAAAATTACATGTGTCAATGTTATAACAACTGTGTTAACATGACCAGGTTCTTGAAGGTTGTGTCATGGGTGAAAATATCAGTCACAGATCTTTTAAAAATTTCTGTAAAATAACCAAACTAACAAAAATTTCCCATTACTATTTTGAAGGTATAACTAGGAAGGAACCATGTCCTTTGTGAATATTTAAAGACAGCAACTAGACAAATTTATTACTTCCAGTATTTATATCTTATGAAGTGATAAGTTGTTTGAAAGCAGTAATGATATTTAGTTATTTTGACATGGATTTCGGAGTTACGATACTGCAGGGCTAATCCACGATATCAGTGGTTTGTACATGCAGCTTTGTATACGATTCTTTCAAAATTAGTCTTGCTTAAATGAGAAATATTCTCTCTCCCAGTTTTGAGAAAGCGAGTCCCTCCCCTTCTTTATAGACCCTGTACTCTCCCCTGCACCTTTTCCTCTACTCTGCCTCACCTACTCCCACTCCATTATTGATATTATCGTTTCATAAGGATTGTTTTGTGTTTTGGGAATTAATTTTTCTCCTCAACACCCCCATCCTTTTCCTCCAAACAGATAGAATTCAAAGAAAGAATCGCCCTTCTTTCATCCATTATAAATGATTTTTCATTTGAGCATGTCATTTTGCTTTTTTGTTCCAATGGAGATCAAAGGGATACAGGTTCGCCCCCAGTGTTCAGCAGTTCTTTTCAGTGCTGGACCTTAAAGAAATGGAATCTAGTTGAATTTGTCGCAGCCTTAGATCTCTCTCCAGGCATGTGTACTCAGATGGCTTGGTATTACTGCATGCTGAGTTCTGTGGCTCGGTGTGCATTGTGTGTGTGTGTGTGTGTGTGTGTGTGTATGTGTTTGTAGACAGCAAGAGCTGGAAATTTATTATTTTATACACTTTGTCTTGCCACATACACAAAACTCTAAGACAACATCTCAAAGGTACGTATTCGTGTTGAAATATTACTATTTTTATTGAAACCGACTTGGGAGTCTTTTAAAGATTTTCTTTAAAAATACTTTTTGGTCATAAGAATTTTGAATGAATATTAATATTTAAAAAAAGAATTTAAAGAAAAAAGAAAGTTTGTAAAATCCTTGCTTTAATCAGAACCAGTAAGACACTAGGTTGTTTTTACTCTAGATTGTTTTTACTCTCAGTGTGAAATTTTCATAGGAGAGATCAACTGCCACCTATATTGAAAACCAGAAATAATAAATTGGACCTTAACAGTAAGAAATCCATAGTTCTATAAATTAAAACCGAGTTAGCTATTTTTGACACCCTGCCTTTGTTCTTTACCCAGGAATTCGTGTATTTGGGCCATAATATCATGAAACTGTGTTTTTTTTTTTTATTATTGTATACAAATGGAATACATGTTGTTTCTCTATTTGTACATAGAATCAAGGCATACCATTTGTGTAATCATACGTTTACATAGGGCAATGATGTTTGATTATTTTTTTTCCCTTCCCCCACCCCTCCCACCCCTCTTTTCCCTCTATACAGTCCTTCTTTCCTTCATTCTTACCGCTCTCCTTATCCCTAACCCTAAACCTAACCCTAAACCTAATGCTAACCCCTCCCACCCCCCATTATATGTCCTCATCCGCTTATCAGTGAGATCATTCGTCCTTTAGTTTTTTGAGATTGGCTTATCTCACTTAGCATGATATTCTCCAATTTCATCCATTTGCCTACAAATGCCATAATTTTATCATTCTTCATTGCAGAGTAATATTCCATTGTATATATATGCCACAGTTTCTTTATCCATTCATCAACTGAAGGGCATCTAGGTTGGTTCCACAATCTGGCTATGGTGAATTGAGCAGCAATGAACATTGATGTGGCTGTATCTCTGTAGTATGCTGATTTTAAGTCCTTTGGGTATAGGCCAAGGAGTGGGATAGCTGGGTCAAATGGTGTTTCCATTCCAAGCTTTCTGAGGAATCTCCACACTGCTTTCCAGAGTGACTGCACTAATTTGCAACCCCACCAGCAATGTATGAGTGTTCCTTTTTCACCACATCCTCGCCAACACCTATTGTTGCTTGTGTTCTTGATAATCGCCATTCTAATTGGGGTGAGATGAAATCTTAGGGTAGTTTTGATTTGCATTTCCCTTATTACTAGGGATGTTGAACATTTTTTCGTATATCTGTTGATTACTTGTACATCTTCTTCTGTGAAGTGTCTGTTCATTTCCTTAGCCCATTTGTTGATTGGATTATTTGTATTCTTGGTGTAGAGTTTTTTGAGTTCTTTATAGATTCTGGAAATTAGCGCTCTATCTGAAGTATGGTTGGCAAAGATATTCTCCCACTCTGTAGGCTCTCTCTTCACATTGCTGATAGTTTCCTTTGCTGAGAGAAAGCTTTTTAGTTTGAATCTATCCCAGTTGTTGATTCTTGCTTTTATTTCTTGTGCTATGGGAGTCCTGTTAAGGAAGTCTGATCCTAAGCCAACAAGTTGAAGATTTGGACCTACTTTTTCTTCTATAAGATGCAGGGTCTCTGGTCTGATTCCGAGGTCCTTGATCCATTTTGAGTTGAGTTTTGTGTAGGGTGAGAGATAGGGGTTTAATTTCATTCTATTGCATATGGTTTTCCAGTTTTCCCAGCACCATTTGTTGAAGAGGCTATCTTTTCTCCATTGCATATTTTTGGAACCTTTGTCTAGTATGAGAAAATTGTATTTATTTGGGTTTGTGTCCATGTCTTCTATTCTGTACCATTGATCTACCTGTCTATTTTGGTACCAATACCATGCCGTTTTTGTTACTATTGCTTTGTAGTAGAGTTGAAGATCTGGTATTGCAATACCCCCTGCTTCGCTCTTGCTACTGAGGATTGCTTTAGCTATTCTAGGTTTTTTATTCTTCCAGATGAATTTCATAATTGCTTGCTCTATTTCTGCAAGGTACATCATTGGGATTTTAATTGGAATTGCATTGAATCTGTATAGCACTTTAGGTAATATAGCCATTTTGACAATATTAATTCTGCCTATCCAGGAACATGGGAGATCTTTCCATCTTCTAAGGTTTTCTTGAATTTCTTTCTTTAGTGTTCTGTAGTTCTCATTGTAGAGGTCTTTCACCTCTTTTGTGAGATTGATTCCCAAGTATTTTATTTTTTTCGATGCTATTGTGAATGGGGTAGTTTTCCTAATTTCTCTATCTGAAGATTCATCATTATGTATAAAAATGCATTGGATTTATGAGCATTGATCTTGTAACCTGCTACTTTACTGAATTCACTTATGAGTTCTAAAAGTTTTCTGGTGGAATTTCCAGGTTCCTCTAAATATATAATCATGTCATCAGCGAACAGGGATAGTTTGAGTTCTTCTTTTCCTATTTGTATCCCTTTAATTTCTTTGGTTTGTCTCATTGCTCTGGCTAGAGTCTCAAGGACGATGTTGAATAGAAGTGGTGAAAGCGGGCAACCCTGCCTTGTTCCAGTTTTTAGGGGGAACGCTTTCAGTTTTTCACCATTTAGAATGATATTGGACATGGGCTTAGCGTAGATGGCCTTTATAATGTTAAGGAATGTTCCCACTACCCCAATTTTTTCTAGTGTTTTGAGCATGAAGGGGTGCTGTATTTTATCGAATGCTTTTTCTGCATCTATTGAAATAATCATGTGATTCTTAACTTTAAGTCTGTTGATATGGTGAATGACATTTATTGATTTCCGAATGTTGAACCAACCTTGCATCCCTGGGATAAAACCCACTTGATCATGGTGCACTATCTTTTTAATATATATTTGTATGCGATTTGCTAAAATTTTGTTGAGAATTTTTGCGTCGATGTTCATTAAGGATATTGGTCTGAAATTTTCTTTCCTCGATGTGTCTCTGTCTGGTTTAGGTATCAGGGTGATATTGGCTTCATAGAACGAGTTTGGTAGGGTTCCCTCCTCTTCTATTTCATGGAATAGTTTGAGGAGTATTGGAATGAGCTCTTCTTTAAAGGATTTGTAGAACTTGGCTGAGAACCCATCTGGTCCTGGACTTTTCTTTGTTGGTAGGCTTTTGATGACCTCTTCTATTTCATTGCTTGAGATTGGTTTATTTAAGTTGTGTATGTCCTCCTCGTTCAGTTTAGGTAATTCATATGTTTCTAGAAATTTGTTGATGTCTTCGAGGTTTTCTGTTTTGTTGGAGTATAGATTTTCAAAATAGCTTCTAATTATGTTTTGTATTTCACTCGTGTCTGTTGTGATATTTCCTTGTTCATTCCGAATTTTAGTAATTTGAGTTTTCTCCCTCTTTCTCTTTGTTAGTTGTCTAAGGGTTTATCAATTTTGTTTATTTTTTCAAAGAACCAACTATTTATTTTGTTAATTTTTCCAATTGTTTCTTTTGTTTCGATTTTGTTGATTTCGGCTCTGATTTTAACTATTTCCTGTCTTCTACTACTTTTGGTATTGGTCTGCTCTTCTTTTTCTAGCGCTTTGAGCTGTAGTGTTAAGTCGTTTATTTGTTGATTTCTACTTCTTTTGTTGAATGCGCCCCATGAAATAAATCTTCCTCTAAGTACTGCTTTCATAGTGTCCCAGAGATTTTGATATGATGTGTCTTTGTTCTCGTTTACTTCTAAGAATTTTTTTATTTCCCTCCTGATGTCTTCTGTTATCCATTCATCATATAATAGTGTATTATTTAATCTCCAGGTATTGGAGAAGTTTCTGTTTTTTATTCTGTCATTTATTTCTAATTTCAATCCATTATGATCTGATAGAGTACAAGGTAGTATCTCTATCTTCTTGTATTTGCTCACAGTAGCTTTGTGGCATAAAATATGGTCTATTTTAGAGAAGGATCCATGTGCTGCTGAGAAGAAAGTGTATTCGTTCTTTGTTGGATGGTATATTCTATATATGTCCGTTAAGTCTAAATTGCTGATTGTGTTGTTGAGATCTATAGTTTCTTTATTCAATTTTTGTTTGGACGATCTATCCAGTGGTGAGAGAGGTGTGTTAAAATCGCCTAGTATTATTGTGTTGTGGTCTATTTGATTTCTGGAATTGAGAAGGATTTGTTTGACGTACGTGGATGAGCCTATGTTCGGGGCATAGATATTTATGATTGTTATGTCTTGCTGATTTATGCTTCCCTTAAGCAGCATGTAATGTCCTTCTTTTACCCTTCTGACTAGTTTTGGTTTGAAGTCCACATTATCTGAAATGAGGATGGATACTCCAGCTTTTTTGCTGTGTCCGTGTGCATGGTATGTTTTTCCCCATCCTTTCACCTTTAGTCCATGGGTGTCTCTTTCTATGAGGTGAGTCTCTTGCAGGCAACATATTGTTGGATCTTTTTAATCCAATCTGCCAGTCTGTGTCTTTTGATAGATGAGTTCAGGCCATTAACATTCAGGGTTATTATTGTGATATGATTTGTATTCCCAGTCAATTGACTCATATTTGTTTTTGACATGATTTGGTTTCTCCTTTATTTGACTATTCCTTTAGGCTAGCACCTCCTGTTGCTGATTTGCATCGTTGATTTTCATCTCTTCCTCATGGAATATTTTGCTGAGAATGTTCTGTAATGCTGGCTTTCTTTTTGTAAATTCCTTTAGCTTTTGTTTATCATGGAAGGATCTTATTTCATCGTCAATTTTGAAGGTAAGTTTTGCTGGGTATAAGATTCTTGGTTGGCATCTGTTTTCTTTCAGGGCTTGGTATATGTTGTTCCATGCCCTTCTAGCTTTTAGGGTCTGGATTGAAAAATCTGCTGATATTCTTATTGGTTTCCCTCTGAATGTAATTTGATTCTTTTCTCTCGTGGCCTTTAAAATTCTGTCTTTATTTTGTATGTTAGGTATTTTCATAATAATGTGCCTTGGTGTGGGTCTGTTGTAATTTTGTATGTTTGGTGTTCTATAAGCCTCTTGTACTTGGTTTTCCATTTCATTCTTCAGACTTGGGAAATTTTCTGTTATTATTTCATTGAATAGATTGTTCATTCCTTTGGTTTGTTTCTCTAAGCCTTCCTCAATCCCAATAATTCTTAAATTTGGCCTTTTCATAATATCCCATAATTCTTGTAGATTCTGTTCATGATTTCTTACCATCTTCTCTGTTTGGTCAACTTTGTTTTCAAGATTAAATAATTTTTCTTCAATGTCTGAGGTTCTGTCTTCCAGGTGTTCTATCCTATTGGTTATGCTTTCTATGGAGTTTTTAACTTGGTTTATTGTTTCCTTCATTTCAAGTATTTCAGTTTGTTTTTTTTTCAGTATCTCTAACTCTTTATTGAAATGATCTCTTGCTTCCCATATTTGGTCTTTTAACTGTTGATTGGTGCGATCATTTAATGCCTGCATTTGCTCTTTCATCTCCTCCTTCAATGCCTGCATTTGCTCTTTCATCTCCTCATTTGCTTCCCTGATTGTTTTAATTATGTACGTTCTGAACTCCCTTTCTGACATTTCTTCTGCTGTGCTGTCATTGGGTTTTATTGATGTAGTATCTAGGTTTGTTTGGGACATTTTCTTCCCTTGTTTTCTCATATTGGTCAGCTGTCAGTGGGACCCTGAGATATTGCAGATTTCTGCTATTGGCTTATAGTGTCCCGGTAGATTTCCAGTGTATCACCTCCCAGCCTTCAGTAGCCTGATGTCTTGAAGGAGTTTGATAATGCAGTGCATCCGAAGAAAGCTGCCCCTAGCCCCCTACTAGTTCCAGGGTTTGGAGCTGGCTCTGTGCGGAAAGGCTCTCACTGGGGGCCTGCACCATGCAGCTGGCCGTGTGGGAGGAGCCCACCGCCGGAGTGTGGAAGGCTACCTGGGGAAGACGCCAGCTGCCCTGCCCTGCTCTGATAAACCACCTCTATCTGTGCCTGCTGCCCAGGCCGAGCTTTACCCAGTGGGCAGACTCACCCGTGGCTCTATTTCAGTCCGAGTCTCTCAATGCCTCCCCTTCTTAACTCCTGGGTTCTGGAGCGATTGGGGATGCAGTCACCCTCTAGGCCGCCATCTTGAATCGCCCCGTGGTAAGAGCCTGAGGCCGGAGTGGGCAGAGCCGCCTGAAGAGGTCTCTGGCTGCCGTGCCCTGATCCCAGAGGCTGCTTGCGGATCGAAGCTCTCCGTTGGTTCGGGGACTTGTGGCTGGTTCTATGTAGAAAACCTCTCACTGGGCGGTCTGGTCTGAGAAGGTAGCCTTGAAAGGCACCTCCCACCGCAGGGGTCCAGGCTACTTGGGGAGGTCTCTGGCTGCCCTATCCTGGTCCCTGAAGCTGCTTGTGTGCCAGAGTACGTTGCGCTGCAGGGGCTCCGGGACTCGGGGCTTGTTCTGGTCAGAAAGGCTCTCACTAGCGGGGCAGTTCCGCTCCGAGAACCTGGAGAAGCTGGCTGTGTGGGCGGGGCCCACCGCCAGAGTGCGCAGGGCTGCCTGTGGATGACTCTAGCTGCCCTGCCCGGCTCTAATAAGCCACCTCTATCTGGGCCTGCCACCCGGACCGAGCTTTACCTAGTGGGCAGACTCAACCGTGGCTCTATTTCAGTCCAAGTCTCTCAATGCCTCCCCTTCTTAACTCCTGGGTTCTGGAGCAACTGGGGGTGCAGTCACCCTCTAGGCCGCCATCTTGGACCGCCCCCATGAAACTAGTGTTAGATAACATTAGGCCTAAGTGTACCTCTGACCAGACTATCTGATTGTTCTGAGTTTTCAGAATTTTTATCTCATGTATTTCATATTTTGCTAAATGAGGCCTCTCTCTCCCCCTATCTTATCATTGTCACTTATTATCAATATTATGATTGATCTTAATTTTATATCTCAGTGCCAAACTTTCTTTAATTCCCATTCTTTATTTCTCTAGTCATGGTCAAATTCTCATTTCTTTCCAGTAGCATTGAATCTTCTCTGAGATTTATAAATTCAAGGTTATTCTTATGAATTACAGAGTTTTCTTACTGTTGTATACAAGATTTTGGCAATATTCTTCAGAATTACCATTCATTTATTGCATAGAACTAATAAATGTTTAAGGAATATTTATGCATTAATTTTTATACTTAAGTTTTCCCTCTCCTGTAAATCCAGTTGAACTTTCATGTATCTGTTTCTTTTTTTAATCTTAGGGAGGGCAAAAATTTTACTTAAGTTTTTCTGGGACTAACAGCCAAAAGTGTTTGGGATGTTATATGAGTTCTATCTTCTAGTATGTTTCTCATTGACAGAACATATTTTTTAAAAGTGTGTTTGTTTGGATTTAAATTTAAGAAAAAAATACCTCACTTGGGTTCTGATTTGTTGGCTTAATTTATATGTAATTTTGTGGATGAAAATCAGAAGGTATCCTAAAATTCATATAAAGTCATGTTTATATACTCTCATACCCCTGTTGCTAAGAATTTTTTAAAATATTCATTGACAATTAGTAATATATTCCAACTGGTTGCATATCCCAGAAATCTGCTCATTGTATAAATGGAACAAAATTTTTTTCTTCTCTTTGAATAGTTTGCTTGTTTACTTCTATCTCTACCTAATCTTATTTCTCCTATCCATATAGAAAAATTGGACTTGACATGTCCAGTCACACATAAATGTCTATAAATGGAAAGCCATTGTCCATCTAACAGTGTCAATACCAACTAAAATGTCAACCCAATTTTTTGAAGAAGGATTATTGACATAAATATTATTTCCTATAATTAAACAAAACAAACTTTTTAGAAGAGTCTCTTCATGCTCTTGAACCTTAATCAGATGCTTATTATGATGTTGTTGTGACAGTGTCTGCTATAACATATGTTTGAAAGGTGTACGTTTTGCTCCTATTTGAGCACATCGTTCTTGTGAATATCTTGAGTTCCTATTCTAGGATGATGATGATGATTTTTTTCAATACTGGGGATTGAACCCAGGGCCTCATGCACGCTAGGCAAGTGTTCTATCAATAAGCTATTCCCAGCCCTTTAAATTTCTATTCTAAATGACTCTTTTTGGTTTTCCTTCCTGATAGTTTTCAGTTTCAGCATGTATGACAATGAATATATTTTTCCATAATGCTTTTACATTTAAGTTCTAACATTCAGCATAATCATAGCTGGAGTAGGTTTGATTAAGTAAGAGTATTTGGAATGATTTTCCTCATAACTGGCCAAAGGTTATGGAAAATAAAAAGCAGTTGCTTTGCTGGTAGTTTACCCTGTCCTTGAAATGTTGGGTAGATGTTCCTAAGTAAACCCAAGATAAGATTGAGAGTCCCCCATGGCTGAACTGTGGGACTGACTATTACTCCCTAAAAATTGGTCAACCCACTTGGATCAGGAACTCAAATAATCAGAATATTTCTTTCTAATGTGGAAAATATGACTTATTCATTTCAAAGCCATAATTTACATTTGAAGAAAGTTAAGGTATAGTAATAGTACCTGGTAGTAAGTTTTCTTTTTTATTTTTTTAAATATTAAATGTACAAGAAACAGGGATACAGTATTGAAGCCTCATTTAATGAGTGATCGGAATATGGGCCATGGGCTTGGTGTTAACTGATATAAATGAGATGCTTCACAGTGGAATATTGGCAGTCTGTAAGACTCTGACATTCTCTTTGGTGTTTGGGATTTGGAACTGAATTAAGTATTGATGATTAATGAGCAGAGATGCTTAGTGATGGTTTTAGTAATTTTGCTTGGAAGAGGTCTCATTTCATGCCTTTGAACAGATTCTTGAGGCAGGAGAGATTTGGCCAACCCCCTTCTTTTCTCTTAAGGGTACCGTGCCTGTGCCATGCCTGCCCTTGTGTCTGTGCATCTGTCCGGGGCCAGCTCTTCACTGTCTCAGGCAGCCTCATGTGTACATCCATCCTCCCCATGAGCTGTTGTCTCCTTACCCACCTTCCTGACTCTTACCTCAGAACAGTTTTCCTTTGCCTTACGCATTCTCTTTGTGAGCTTAGGAAAGCTGATGAAGTCCAGCTCAGATACACACCACACCAAGAAAAAGATGCAGAAATGAGGTAGCATTTCTTTGCTTTATCTGTATATTCTTTTGTGCTGTACATCCTTGACTAGTCATTTATTCTTACTGAACCTTTGTTTCCTCCTCTGAACAGAGATACAGCCTGAAAGGTTTCTCAAGTCCTCTGAAACTATAAATTCTGTGTCTGTGGAAGGTGTATGCTCTGTAGGGAAATTAGACTTCTCACTGGCCCAGTGTCATCAACCTCTGAGACTTGGTGATAAGAAGCCCCCTTTAGGCCATGCAGGCTGCCTTAGGACCATTTTCTAATGGAAAAATGCTTTCAGAATTCCAAACAATTGCCTTAGAATTGAGTATTGGAAGATGACTTATGTAAACCTCTTGTGTTTTTCTTGTTTATGTGTGTTTCACATATTTCTGTCTTGTATTTTGTAAAGGTCTCAAACTCTACTTTATTTCAGTTTATCTATAAATTGGAAATTTTCACACCTCCTTCAAGCAAGTATTGGGTTTATTTACTGCTTACTTTAGGATGAACCTTGATATACAGAGACTTGTAGATTATTAATCTTTTTACTTTGTAAGAAAACTATTTCCAGGGGTGAATACTGAAACTTGTCCCAGCCTTGGAATTTACGTGCTTTTATTGCATTTCTTAAATGAAATTTCAGAGCCTGGAGGAAAGTAGTGGTGTAAGTGTATTTCAGGAATATATAATTGGTTTGAATTCTTTGGTAGAGAAGAAATTTACGAAATTAGAGTATCATTATGAGTGTAGTTTAACTTCTTGCTTATGTATATATAGACCCTCAAAATCTTTTTAAAATTAGGGCCATAATTTACTTAAATATAATAATAGAGCTAAAATACTGTTCAGTTTACATATATCATCATTTTCCTCCTCTTGCTCTACATTTAATGATGTTCCGTGGTTTTTGCTTCTATGTGATGGTGATTTATCATGAGGAAACTGGCAGCAATAGCTGAGAAATAACCTCTATCTGCAATCACTATTTTACCCAAAGCAATGTCCATTACTGTTCTCCTTCCCTAGCCAGTAAGTGTGGGTAAGTGGGCAGAAAAGAGACGATGTTTAGAACTACCCACCAAGAAACTGAACTTTTTCAGGAGGTATGGTTTGAAATGCTGCTTTCATTATAAATTATAGAACTGGGTTCTTTTAAAGGTAATCTTTAGATAGCTTTTTTTTTTTTTTTAAATTCGAGAGCATTTTCTAAAAATGCAGATGTATATTAACATTTTAACAAGTGATAAATGGTCATATTCTTATTTGGGGGGCATAGAAAGCCTGTGATTCTAAGTGCCAACCGCCTGAACTTAAGTGAAATGGGTCATTTGTTGAGCACCCAGCCTGGACACAAGGTGTGTGCCTCTAAAACACACAAAAGCATGCTGTCAACATCCTGAAACTCCATTACTAGTTTTGCTTCTTTATGACAATAAACAATCAATAAAACCATAGTCAGAAAATAATATCCTCTTTACTTATGAGTTATATTTCTTGTATTTAACCAGAGCAATTAGTTGAGAGAACTTACTGATTGTTATTGTGTGTGTGAGGTCATTCAGAAAATTTAAATGATCTGAGTCAGTATTTCAAGATTTTTATAGCATGACTTCTCCTGGAGTTCTTAACTCTGTTGTGTGAAAACAGTCATAGCCAACACATAAATAAGTGGGACTGTGTTTCAATAGAACTTTATTTCTAAAAGACAAGATTTGGCTTTTGGGCCCTAATTTATTGGCCCCTGTTTTGGAGTGATGATTCGTATTCTATGCGTACAGCAGTGTTCCATGGCTACCCATATTCTAGATAAAGGAGTCTGTGAAGGGGTGGTTACTGGGTACATCCCTAGTGTTCTAGGTGTTGCCTTATCCTTTCTTTCTCACTTAGGAAAACATCTCAGAAACCCACAGAATGAGCGCAACAGGGAGAACCTTAAGTCTTCTTTGATTCGGGTAACATATAAATCAGTCGTGATCTTTAGTACTTCCTTATCGGGTTCAGCTCACTTGTCAGATTCCTCACTGCTATCTGACACACATCCGATTTTAGCTGCAAGGTCTTTGAGGAGTGCTTGTTTTAAAGAGCTAATTATTTGGATTAACATGGAAACTTGTGAACAAGGGAAGCCAAAGTGTAGTCTGCCTTGTGTTTAATAGTCTTAGATCTTTCCCTGTCTTTGACTCTTGCAAGCTAGAATTACTGCTGACTAACCTTGCGGGTAGCTGACTGGATTTGGCCAAGTTGAAAACAAAATTTTTTTAATAGTTTTCTGGGATGTGTCAGATCAACTTATCGAGGGTATCATTTGCTCAAGGAAAGGTGAATCTTTTGGGTGGAGTCTTAAAAGAACAAACCTAAATATGTAGTAGATTAGCGTCAAAGTAATGGTGGTGGTGGTGATGATGATGGTGATGGTTCAGTAATAGCATAAACTCTCCTCTGACCTCCAGGGAATCCCTGAGTGGCATAGACACTTCCCATTCCCTCCTAGCACAGGGATGGTCGTCACTAGTTGACCTCCGACGCTCCTTTGCATTTCTTACCTGATCTGTTAAATCGGATGTTTAGCGAGTCAGTTGTGTTTGTTTGCAAACCTGTTTTTCAGTTGTGTTTATTACATAAATTAATTAAACATCATTTCAGCTGTTGCTATTTGAAAAATAAGCTGAGTGCTTTGGAAAAAACCAACGTTTGACTCACTAATAAACTTGCTATTGAATTAGAAGTGGGTGAAAAATTGGGAAAATCTAGAAGGATTCTGCACTCAGATTGCTCTTAGGGTCTCTTAGTCCTCACTTTTGGAGAAACCCATTGTCGATAATCCATGATGAAGGGCTACAGAGAACTCGGGAGAGCCACGCCCAACTCCAATATCCTGTTCTGATACATGAAAATTGGTAAAGATTTTATTACTTAGATATCATATTGCATCTTAATATATAAAGTAATTTACATATCTTATGTTTTTAATCCTTTGTCTCTTTATATTTTAAATACAAATATGTTACTTACTGGTCTTGATTTTATGCTCAGTGCTTTTATCATGCACTGTGCCTGAGCTTTTCCTAAATTCCTTTATTTAATCCTCACAGCAGCCCATTAAGGAGGGTTTGATTATTACCCTCATTTTACTGATGGGTAATCAAAAGCTTAGATTGCCTATGTTGGATCAGAGATTCTGTGTCCTCTCTTCCTAATTATATCTTCCCTTTGCCAGCAGCCAGCTCAAGATGTTTGAATGCAATAGCTGTTTTTGAACATAGTAGTAGGTGAGATCTGAGCTTGTTATGAGTTCCTAAGCCAGTCTTTGTTAAAGAATCATTTATGTATTTATTTTTTTATTTTTATTATTTTTTGGTACTGGGGATTGAACACAGGAGTGCTCTCCACTGAACTACATCCCTGGCCTTTTTATTTTTTATTTTGAGACAGGATCTTACCACATTAACAAGGTTAGCCTCAAACTTGAAAAACTCCTGCCTCAGCCTCCTAAGGAGCTGGGATTACAGGTATGTGAACATATTATTATATAATATTATATAATAGATTATATATTATCATTATATTATTATATACTATTATACATATTATATATCATTATATAATATTATATAATAGATTAACTAATTTTAGTGTGCGGAATACAGACAAAGCTTGACATGTATCTAGTAACTGTGTTGTCCCTCAGTCTTTTCTGTGTTCTGCTCTTCTTTCCTCTTGTTTGCTCACATTTTTTCTTGAGCATATTGTTTTTTCCTCATTAAAAAATGCTTTTAGCATATGATTTGATTCTCACAGTCAAGTAATAAAGCAGGTACTAATAGCTCTAGTTATTTTAGATGAAGAAACTAAAGTTCATAGAATTCAAGTGAACTTAGAGGAGCTAAGTGTTTAAAAAGATCCTACTGCAGTTGAAAAGTTGGATGAAGGGGTACTTTGCTATATACTATAGATATGTAGTTAACAGAGGAGAAGGCTGGGTGGATGACCTAGTATGTGTAGACGTATTATATAGAGGATTACTATGGCTCTTTTCTAGCTACATCTGAGTATGGGATTAAATTTTTTTTAAAAGGATTCAATTTCAACAGGAGGGATTTAATTTAAAGAAGGGAACTAGTTCTGGTAGAAGAAAGTCTGTTGGTTAATCTTCTCTCTGGAATTGCATAGAATAGTTTTAAATCTCTCCAGATTCAGAATAGTAAACTAGCCAGCCAAGTACAAAGTCCTGTAGTTATATGTAATGTTTGCCTTAAAAAAATAATGGGGAAATCATAAATTTGAATTCAGCCTGTAACATTTTAATGCACTAAAAGTAAATTATATTTCTAGACTTTATTGTATATAATTTCCTACCATGTTCTTTTCATTCTAGGGAAAATAAAGAATGGTGGTATGAAATAATATATTTAGGTATAAAGAGGCTTCTCAATAAGATCTCTCTTGTATCAGTTTATATTCCTTCCTGCTGAGTGATTTAGTTATTATTTCTAATTCTCTAAAAGAGCACTTTAATGGTAGACCCACACAGAAATAAACCAGTTGGAATGAAGAGTGGAAGAGTAGATAATGGATTTAAAGGTTAGAAGTGTGACTGTTTTAAAAAATGAATTTCAGAGATAAGTATTGTTTAGGTAGATTATTGGGAAATAGTTATAAAAATAGATAATCAGTGGACAAGAGACACTTGGAAATGTACCTTCAGTGGAGAGGCATAGTTATCCACTAGACTGTTACCCATATGGGTCAGTTCTGTTGTGTGAAATCCCAGAACAATACTACTGAATTTATTTTAATCATAGAAAAATATTTCACATTTCTGGAAAAAATTAATTTTATATATCTCGCCACAGGGCATCACAATATTATATATGCCAGCTGTATTGTATCTTTTGTACCCCCTGTTCCCCATGCTTACAAAATTAAAAATTAGAGAAGTAGATAAAAGATTGGCAAACCAGCAACATGAACAGAGATTGAAAGAACTAAGAATGCATTTGCTTATTCAGGCATAGAAAAATCTTTTCTCTAAAGCACTACTGATGTTCTTGAGGAAAAAAGAAATCAGACAGCAAGTAAGGTGTTTGGGGTGGGACTCATACTTGGTGATTCTGAGTCAGACATGAAATCCTCAAATTGACTTCTTTGAACTTCAGTACAACTCTAATGCATCCCATATGTAGCTCACTAAGTGCAGGGATAGCGAGTGAGAAAATCAAAGATGAAGAAGAAATGAACAAAAAGAATGTGCTTGTAAGTGGAAGGATAAATGTGAGAGGAGATGGGAAAGGTGAAGAGTCAAAAAAGGAACCATTGGAGGCAAGGGGATGAGGGAGCCATTATGGTCCTCCTCATCTGCCCTCCAGCCAGCTCTATCCAGCACTGCCTCATGATTCCTGGCTCGTGCCTTTGCCCTGTAATTGGGCACCATCTCTTTAGGGGCTTGCCAGGATTGCCTTTTTCCTGACCGTGTTTCCCTGAAGTCCATTCCCCCTTGCTTCAGTTCTGGTGTCTTGCTGCTCTCTTCCAGTGGGTGCCTTGAAAGCCTGTTGAGGTATATAGGATTTTAGAGTGTCTCATTGTTGAATTTTTCTTTCTCTTTTCTATTTTAGTTTTGTCAGGGAGGCTTTCCTCCCTGCTGTTTCTAAATTGATGTATTTCAGTAATCTGATTATATATCATTTTAGAGTCCCTCTTCTCCTGTCCTGGAGCACCACGCACATGCAGACAGGCACATCTCTGCCAAGCGCCTCTTCGTGGCTCCTCTCGCATGAGATGCACTGGGCTTGCCAGAGCTGCACCCCTTGCTCTTACTCATAGGTTTAGTGGGTGGGAACATTCGAAGAAGACTGTCCAGGAAAGGAAGTGTTTTTGTATTTCCTTGGATTTTTATGGTATACCCATCACAACAAATGCATAAACCAGATCATATTTTTTAAGGTTTAAAAATTATTTTTCTCATTTTATAGGAAAATATATTTCCCATTGAGTGCACATGTAATAGTACCAATTTGGGGAGCACCTTGAATGAACATGATTGCATCCTCATTTCTAGGTGAGGAACGTTGAAACATCATTTCTCAAATATTCAGTAGAAATCACTGATAAAGTAAACAACACTCATAGTCCCTTTTCTTTGATTGGATACTGCATGCTAAATTAATCACAAGTTAGAGAGCCTTTTGCTGTTGATAGCCCTGAGTTTCATCCAAGCATCTTTTGAAACACAGTTGGCTTTCAGTATCAGAAGTTCTAGCATCCACAGATTCAACCAGTGGTGAATTGAAAAAATATTTCAAACACAATTCCACAAAGTTCAAAAAATCAAAACTTGAATTCCCCCTGTGTTGAGCACAATGCTAAATCCATGTAAATGAAGTGATATGTGGGAGTACCCTGCTGGAGCCGCCTGCCTTTGCGCAGATCTCTGCAGCTGTTTGAACACGGCCAAGGTCGCCTCTCATTCATGTACTGTGATTTGGTAAGGCCTGTGATAGTTACTTCTATATTGAACATGTACACTTTGATTTCTCATCAGTATTCCCCAAACAATACAATGTAACAGCTACTTACATAGCATTTATATTGTATTAGTATTGTGAGTAATCTAGAGATGATTTAAATAACATACATAGGAAGATGTGTGTAGGTTATATGCAAATATTATACCATTTTTATTTAAGGGATTTGAGCACCAAAGATTCTAATTTCTGCACTGGGGTCCTAGATCAATTCCCTGTGGATAGTGGATTCCAAAGGAAGGGACGGAATGTTTTCAGAAGCACCCAGTGGCTTTGCTGCCCACCAGTGTCATCTCTCTCTGTAGTTACTTCCCGGCTGGTTATGTCAATGTCACATTGCTGACAGTTATTTTTCAGGCTATCTTAAAAATCTTTCTTCCCTTCCCTGTGTTAGTGGCCACCTGGCCTCAGCACACTGGAATGCCTCTGCTTGTCATTCATCTTTACACTTGTTCAGCCTCAGCAGGACGTGTCAACAAGTCATTGCCTCAGCATCAGTAGACCTCGCTGTTGAAGGACTTTATATTTGGTGATTTTTCTTTCTTAGTGTAAACAAGGTGAAGGAAACTGGGCACTCGCATGTGTTATCAGAGTTTCAGTGCTACCTGATTTCCCCCCAAATGGTTTTGGGCATATTCCCTGAACCTCAAGTGCCCCTCTCTTGCCTGGTGAATGAATAGCTACTCAGCCTCCTGGATCCGTCTCTAAGTTAACTTCCTCTAGTGAACCCTTTTCAGACTCCACAGGCATAATTTCTTCCTTTCCTGAAGTTCCATTCTTGTGTCATCATCATAGTTTTTCAACACCGTCTGTCTTGTGAGACCTGTAGATCCTGGTGTCAGGATTATCATTGCTGTACCTGGTTCAGTTACCAAAGGTGGTTAACCCTGGAGGGGTGGGGCAGGTAGCAAAATCCGTGGCTTAGCTGAAGCAGAAGAAATGCAAGTGCATTTCCTTCGCTTCAGTTGGAGTCTGAACGTCCTCCTCCTCTTGCCTCCTTCAGCTTGTGTCCTTGACACGGTTGGGGTTCTGATTTATCAAGCGCTGGCGTTTTCATCGCACTTGATGTGATGCCTTAGTTGTCACAGTGCAATAGGCCCTTCGGCAAAACCCAGTGTTGCCATTGGTTACACTTTTTATTTGACGAACATATGCAAGATTTAAGCACTTTACATATTAACACCTCTAGCCTCCTAACAATCTTATGAGGGAGTACTTTTAATATTCTGTTTTATAGATGAGGAAATAAGCAGCAGAGAGGGTAAAATAATCACCCAGTATCACATAGCTAATAGGCAGAAAAGCCATATTTTCAACCTAGAGTTCCAACTGTGGATTAGGTGTGATTTCTACCTACCCACACCCTACTGCCAACATCAGTGGTGATATTTTGCCTTTAACTAGCAATTGTTACCTAGCAATTGTTTACCTTTTTTATCAAAGAGAAGCAAGCATGTCTCAGCTCAGACCCTTGGACCAGGTGGCAGTTTCTAACTCGAAATAGTTTTCATTGTATTTTCCCTGCTGTCTTCTATTTATGGTAGTTGAGTCTGGTTTTCTAGTTATAGCAATTATATAAAGATTTCCCTTATAATTTTTTAACTTTTAAAGTGAGCTAACTTAAAAAAAAATAAGTAAATAGCAATAGGTCTTAAATGATGGCCATTATGACAGAAATCCAGAAGGTGGTACATAAAATACAGATTGGGAGGATATTGTGATTATTTGCACATACGGGGTAAAGGAGAGTTCTGCATAGGACGAATTTCTGAATCGGCTGGTATACTTATTCTCTGTGTTATCGATGATAAGGAAACCAGAAGATGAAAAAGTGAGTAGCAATCGAAGGGAGAAGAAGAAATGAGAAGGACACAGGACACATTCATGTTCAGTTTGTCACTTTTATTGCCTGTGTATTCTGTGGCATAGGTCAGGTTGGTTTATGATCAGTGAACTCACTCACTTCAAAAGTGTTCTTTCTGTTGGGTAGTTGTTAAAAGTTTAAAACATTTAACCTGCTTAGGGCAATGGAGAGGGGACAGCTTAGAAAAGAAGGGTTATGAAGAGCCAAAGGACAGTCCACATCATTGGGGAAGGCAGGAAGAGGAAGATACAGGTAGGCTGAGGTTGGGATGGCCCAAGGTAAGTTCCAACACCTCAATACATACCACTTACATTTCCCCAAGTCACTTTTTATTCACTTTTACAACAAACTTTTGGATTCTCATAGAACTTTTATGGGGAGAAGAATGAAAGTAATTTAAGCTGCCCAGGCCTTTGCATTTCTTGGGCCTTTTAGCAGGCCCATTTGCAGTGTCCGTCTTGTGTCCCCTTTGCCTCCTGATGGTTGCCAGGACACCATTTTCTCCACACCCTTTTAACCCTGGATGCTTTTTGGCTGAGAGTGGCCTGTGCCCTCTTTTGGCTTCATCTGTGATGACGCCTGCTTAGTTATTCTCTCTTAATCCTCCTGGTCTTCGGACCCCCTCCCCCACCTGGTACTCTTTCATCTGTAGCATGTCTGCCGCCAGGATAGCACTTGCAAACAGCCAGCCCGCTCCAGTTACCTGGAGCAGAGTGAGCACCATGCAGTCCCCACTCAGACTCCATGAGTGAAAGGTAGTGAGGCTGAGGGATTCTGCCTTGGGCACAGGCATGAGGGGAATGGTGACACTCTTGCCCCATCTGCTGCACTTCAGGAGCATGTAACTGTGACCTCTTCCCTGATGAGTAACGCAGGGCTCTGTTCAGTTTGGTGAAGTTGGAGGAGTCAGCTTGGACCAATAGAAACAGAAATAGAAATAGTAGGTTGACTGCCTGGAGCTAGCTCTTGGCACGGGGACGTAGAACAAATGACACCTATAAATACCCAGTACTAAATGGAGAGACACACATGCAAAGGGTGATTACAGATAGCCTTTTCCTATTCATCTTTGTCAAAAAGCTAATACTTGAAGTCCCAAAAGTTTGTAAGTTCAAAAATGTTGAGGAATATAGAGTATGCATTTCATTCAGCCTTCCTCGTCTGTCAGGAACCTGAGCAATGTGGACAAGTGTAGGAACCAGAGGCCACCTGGAGCCACCTGTTATGAACTTGCAGGCATTGTGCTAGACTCTAGTCACAGAGTGATGGAGAGATTTGCTCCCTGCCTCAAGGACTCCAACAGTTGTACTTTTGCCCATTATGGTTTTGTAGATGCTTGAGTTATTTCTTGATATATGTTTTCATAGGTGGGCCTGATTCTGATTCATTCTTTATTCTTGCTCCTGCCCCTAAGCAGTAGCTCTTGGAAAATCCCTCACACCTAGGAGTTCCTCCTTAAGTATTACTAAGTGAATTGTGCGCTGTGGATGCGAGTGTCACAAAGAGTGTGTAAAGGGGAACAACTGGGAGAGCCCGACCTGGCTGAGGGAAGAAGGTGCTGAAGGCGGTTGTGGTAATAATGCAAGAGCCGTTGATTAAAAAGAGCTTGACCATTTATTGGCCATTTAACTGGGCCAGTTCCGACCGGGGGTGGTAATTTTGGTAGAGTTTGTTCATTTCACTGTTCCTGCGCTATGCAATATTCTAGGCATAGCTTTGAGAATCTGGTTAAGTCATAGCATTGTGTAAGAGTTGAGTTAAGTGGTATAATGAGTACAAAAGAACTTTGTAAACTCTGAAGCGCTACTTAATCGCTGTTATCAGAAGCAGCTTTCCCCCAGACTCGGGTTCAGGGATCTACCCTTTGACTCCGTCTTTCTTTTTATTGAAGTATACTGGAGCCTGCCTGGGCTGGCCCCAATACTCGGGGCAGGGTTCATGCTCTGACCCACTTCCTGGGATGTCTTAGCCACTTACTAAAAAGTCTGATCTCTTCGTTGTGGGAGAGGCTAGAGTTTTAACTTTTAGACCCTTCCTTAGAAACCAGGGTCCTGTGATATGAAAGGATACTTTTAAGATCAGAAAGTAAAATTATCAGTTAAATTATCAGTTAAGAACAGAGTAAAAGTTACTTTGATTCATCTTTTAAGGGTGGCATACTAAACATCTCAGTGAAATATTTGAACCAATACTAAAATTAGGATATTTTAAAGCATGTAGAGGGGCACATGAATTCTACTAAAGTTGGAGATTTTATATAGTAACCTTTCATTTAGGATAAAGGACTTAAAAATCCAGTGTTAGATTTTAGCAGTTTGGGCTTTTGATGAGTGGACATTGGTACTTGTAACGAGCTGGACATGGGAAGATGCCCAGGAATACTTTCTCATGTGGTGGCACATGTAATTCTCCTAAATACTGGATTTTCAACCATAGACTGAAATTGGGAATTAGAGAAAGTAATTCCTAATACCTCATGGTGATATACCTAATTTTTCATTAATTGTGTTTTTTTTTCTTTAATTAATTTTACTTTAGAAAGGTGTATTTGAGCTCCTAAATGTATCAATGACCTACCCCCAAATTACTTATTTTCAGTGGTTGTTTCTATTTGGAGAACTTTCTGTTGAATGGCCAGCTTATTAGTTCCTGTACATTTTGCTGTGTGTTGGAGCATAGTTTGTTGTTTTGGTTTTTCCAGTTCTCTGTCCTCTCTCTAGCTTTATACTTTTACTTTAGTCATATTTAGAAAGTATTGGTGGAAACACCCATCTTTCAGCTCCTGGAGGTCCTGCTATCTGACTCCTGGATCTTTTCTGCAGCTCCCTTAATGTTTTCCCACTGGCCTTCTCTCCTCTTTCTGATTTGTCCTATAGACCGAGATCAATCTTTCTAAACTACTCTTCATCACGCTCAAAAAATTTTAGAGTTCCCCCCACTGTTCCTCAGCTTGTAGGATGAAGTCTAAACCTCTCAGCCAGACTGTTAAATCTTCCTGCAGTCTCCTTCCCGCTTACTTTCTGCCTTCTTACACTAATTCCCTCTTCAGCTGATATCCATGCTTGGGCCTCCTTTCTTCTCTCCTCTGTACCTGCTTATTGTCCCTTTTTTTGTGCGTGATGACCTTTGACCTGGTCTCTGGCCATCTAAATCCTACTCATCCAGCTTTTAAGTTCTAGTCCGGTTGATCAGGTCCTTTATTTTCCTTGCAGCACTTACTATCCTTATCATACATTATCTTTTATTACGGTTGTTTGTGTATATAACCTGTGCAGCTGCCTTCTACCCAATTTGTGATTCCTGAAAGACAGTGTTTATAGACAGGAATGGATTCTTAGTAGTTTTATAGCTTTGCGTGTAAATGGGAACTTTAGGACTATAGTTTATGGTCATTGAATGAGATGCGATGGGTGTAGTTATTTATTATAGTCTACCATGTCCAACTCAATGTCTGAGAGTCTTGCACAAAATAGATTTTCATTGAGTGCTTGTTGAATAAATGAATAGATATGTTAAGTTGGTTTTGTTCTTCAGTTGGGTAAAATATTTTAGCATTTAACTTAGCATGTTAACATGTATATTGTGTATGCTTTATTTATTCCAGCAGGCAGGCATAGCCAGAATGCTCCAGGGTCATTTATAGACTCTTGTGAATTGTGTAGTGTACTTGGATTGTGTCTGTGTGCTTACTTAGAGTGGATGGTTGGTGGGCAGCCTTCCTACCAACCAAATTGGGAAAGTTCTCCAAAGGGTTATAGGAACTATTTGGACAATGCATCAGTTAATAATTTTATGTTGCATTTCATCTCTTGAGGATGCAGACTACCTCAGGTGACAGAAAGCTTTAGTAGGACAAAGATAGCTTCTTGCTAAGACCAACTAGGCAGTCTTTTACAAATATTCCAGCCAGTTGTCAGCTCTTGCTTGATCATGTCATCATTACTGCTGTATTCATCTGACAGCAGACAAAAAGAATAAAGGAGAAAGATAGAGGGGCTTGGGAGGGGATTCCTTCAGTGCTTAAACCAGCTTGTCACACTGCAGGGGCACAGTGTCTGCTTTTAATAATCTCATATGTCATTATTAGTAGTAAAATATAAACCTATTTCTTAGGAGTTTTCTTTTAATTCTTTGCTAAGATTATGCAATGTCTCTTATGCTCTTCCTTCAGGAAAGTGGCAGAGGGGGTGTTAACTTGCTAAATGTCATTACACTGCTTGTTTTCAGTTTTAGATTAATAGCAGGTGGTAGCCATTTTTCAAAGCAAACAGGCTGTCTTTTTAGTTCAGTTAGAAAAAGCACTAATTCTTTACTGTAGCATGGAATATTCTGTGCAAGGTGACAAATGGCAAAGATCACAAAACATTCAACATTTTAAAAAATGGAGTAGCTGCTAATATTGTAAAAATTTTAAAGGACCGAACTAGAGCTTTAAGCGACATATTTCTCTTACCATTCTAATTGAGTTACTTGTCTTGGTTATTTATGTTTAACATATGTATGTATTACTTTTGGTGAATGTATTTTCATGCAGCGGTATTGATTTGTGGTCTGAAATTTCTTTGTCCACTGTGCAGTGCTTATCTCAGATAGAAATGCCTCTCCAAAGAAATGACATCTTAGAAGTGCTGTACATGATCACCAATGCAAATGGCAGCTAATGCGTGTGTGCGTGCATGTGTGGTGGGGGGCTGCGCGATGGGTGACGTTGTGTTTGGGCTAATATATTAAGAATTTTTATTTTTGGATTCTTGCTCATTCACAGGCAGGTTCTAAAGAATATCTGAGATTTTTTTAGTGTGCCAGCTCTAAAATGTGAGTCAAGATAATCTGTATTCTATTCTTAGCTATGACTAACTCTGTGATCTTAAAAGCATCTTTAATACCTGTGGACCTTGGTTTCTGAGGTATATTTCTGCTTCTGATATATAGGATTCTCTTTTTGTCTGGGTATTTTTTTTAACTATTTTTAGTTGCAAATACTTTATTTATTTTTATGTAGTGCTGAGGATAGAACCCAGTGCCTCACACATGCTAGGCAAGTGCTCTACCACCGAGCCACAACCCCAGTCCCTGGGTATTTTTAATAGCAGAGAAATGTGACATCAAACTTTACTCCAGATTTGTCATCATGATCATCATTTTATATGTGATTTACTTAAAGTTGACTTTAAGGCTTGAGGATGGGGTTCACTTTCCTCCAGGCTGGAATCTGATCAATGAACTCCTCAATCTGAACAGTTGCTAGGAGCTGTCTAGCATCTGATCAAATGATAGATGAATGAAAATCATACAGAAAGATAATTTTGAGCCAAAAAGGTGATATATAATTAAAATGATAGCCATAACCATAGAGCAGACAGGTAGTTAATAATATTCTAACTTCCTAGCAGGTAACACCTAATCAAAGTCAGGAGGTTGCCTTTTAAAGCTAGGTCCACACCTGGAGAAGGGTCTGCCTGGTTTGCTCCAGTGGGCAGAGCCATAGATTCTGTTTGCCTCAGACAGCTATTCCAGCAGCAGATTTCAGGCATGACTCTTATCTGCAACTATTTCCTTTACTGAAAATAAGGAAATAAATAAAAGGTGTGTATAGAAACTGCAGTACTTTCTTCATGGTGCTATGTAGTGAGACTTTCAGTACAGTTATGTTGTATAGGCCTTTAAAAGCAATGAAGGATATTAAAAATTGTTAGGTTGACTTTTGGTTAATATCTATTCCTCAGTTTCTGGGCAGCAAACCTCTGGTTAAAACACCTGCAGTGTTCCAAGGGATTCTAGGTTTTGCGATGGTTCTCTCACATCAGAGTATAAACAGGGATGAGAGCAAAGCTAAGTCCATAGTAGCCAGGTCCAAGGAATGAATGAGATGAGAGGGCAAATTGCCCTTCTGTGGTCTTCGACTGTTTCTTAGCCTGGCTTCTCCTACTGACAGTAATTTCTGAATTCTTATCCCTCAACGGACTTGATCCAGTGGCTTATTTTCATCTGGTGTATTCTGTTGTTCTGTCCAAGTGATCTTTGCTCTGGGTATATTCCCAGCTTCCCATCCCTCCTTTCTGAGTCTTCTTTCCTTTCTGACTTTTTTAAGCCTGAGGTTTTCACTAGGTGTTCCCACCATCTTATCTCTTAACTGAGTTCCCTTGATCAAATAAACTGGAGACTTTGTACAGAGGCTAAAGACTTTCAAGAATCCCCTCACTTTTGGGTTGTGGGGGAAACCAGGATGTTATGAAGGGCCAAATACCCTGCCACACTTTGATTACCAGTGGTTATTGTCATTAAGTAATTTTTATCTCTAAAATACTTTTCCAAATTCCGTTTTCCTTGGAATATAGTTGAATTACATCTAACTTAAGGATTTAAATTTCCAATCTGCACGCAAGGTAAAAATTTCTTTGGTTCAAAATTATCCTTCAGAGTCTAACACTGTTAGTTTTCCTTCCATTATTGGGTCAGTAGTTTTCTTTAGTTGAGCACTAAATGAAAATGCTGGCTTTCATTTTAGGGGTATGTGAATGAAATATGTCTGACTTCAAGCTTTAGAAAATTCACTGGGAAAAGATGTGCTCTCTATGAGGGTACGTGGGGAATGAGACAGGCCCAGAGTAGAACTGATGAGTGTCTCCTGCCCTGGCTTCCTCATGGAGCAGGTAGAATTCCTTGGACTACATGAATTATTTTCCACTCATTCAACCTGGCTAGTTGAGTTTGCATAAGCTAATTGTGCATATGATGTAATTCCACTGTGCCAGCCTCTTTAAAGAGCCATAAATGAGACAAACATGGCTGATTATTTGCTGGCCTTCCTCATTTTTATGTAGAAAATTTGAACTAGTGTGATTTGGTTAACAGCAATGAGTTGAACTTGTTTTAGAAAACCAGCCTCGGTTTTACCTGTTGTAATTTTTCAGGTGGCTTTAGGTTCAGGAAGCAGCCCAGTGAATATTGCTAAGGCCCTCTTTTAGTTGTTGCAAACCCCCTGCTGGTGCCAAGTCAGGCAGAGAGGGAGCATCGCTGTTGCCATGCAGTGTCTGCCCCCGGCAACCAGGTGTCACATCTACATGGTTATTTCCAAATGCTGTTTAATGTGTGCTTGTCACATTCCAGCAATTTGGCAGCAGAACAGACTCATTTATTGAATTTCCTCTGGCCTAGCTATATAGAAGATTCAAAATGAGTTATAGAAGAAATTTTGTGATGAATATAATGCACAAAATGCGAATGTTAGAGGGATCTTAGATATCTGTTACTTAGTCTATTCCCAAAATTTCACAATTAAGAAAACTGCCCCCAAAAGATAAAAGAATTTGCCCAAGATCATGAGTTAGCAGCCAAGAAGCAATTAAAGCTTAATTGTTGGATGCTTAGTTTATTGCTTTTACTGCTGTGTAGAATCTATGGATTAGATTGTATTCCGTGGGTCCAGCTGGATGGAATCAGCCCATCCTACATAAGTGAAGCAATTCTGAAGGGAATTGATACTTGCAAACACATCACCTCATTCTTGGTTTGCTGGTTTACATTCTGTTTGAACTGGAAGTTGACATCTGAGACCTGCTCACAGTTTGTTGTGGTCATTTTGTTTTGTGTTAATTAGCAAATCAGATTACATGGGTAACAAAGAGAATGTGCCCTTCATATCTGTCTTTAAAGAATCCCTGCTGTGAAGGGCGTCAGCCTGACCCAGACGTGCGTGGCCCTGCTCCTGTCTTCCATCTCAGGAGTCAGACGTCCTGCCTTCTGCTGCTGCTCTCCTTCACCCTTCCCAGATAATTCCTCATCACGAGCTGCCATCTTACACAGGTGGTTTTGAAAATACTGTAGAACAGTTTACATTAACTGTTGCGGAAAATCTTTAAAAACCTCTTTATGTTGAAGCAGTGCTGAAAATAGCTACCGATATTTGACTAGTCGTTTTTACATTTTCTTTCTCTAACTTCAAGTCAGCACGAAGAAATAAAACCAGAGTGATGGGAAATACACTCTGTCAAGAGGCAGGAATCCTAGAATCAATTCACTTCCTGACCTTAAAGAATTCCCTTAGCCAACAAGGAACTCGGAGCCTCACTTACTGTGTATAAAATGAACCGGATGAACCCGGGTTGTGTTTTTCAGCTCTGGATGTGAAATAGATTGGAAGAGAAGTTGACTAGCCATTTGGTCTCAGTAGTGTGAACATTAAATCTAAATATAAATTGAACAAATACAAGTTAATCCAAGGAATAGGAATTCAGGAGATATATGGTAATTGTCTTCATGTTATCGTCCAATTTATTTTTCTGATCAGCACCACCAAAAACCCTTGGCACAGGCAGTGTAATTTACCTGGCATCTCTAAGTCAGTGTTTCTGAGCTTTTTAATGTCCACACCAAAACAAGATTATATATAAATGCCTGGAAATGGAACTTTTATTCCCCACAATATGGAATAAGGAGAGATACACATTTTTGTGTAATTGTACCTTAAGTTATATAACTCTAAATGCTTAAGTTATATAACCTCAAACATTTCTTAGTCCTTCCCACTCTGAAACACAACAGCTGTGGTTTAGAGTTGAGACCATCCTGCTTTTTATATGTAGTGGTAGCATTTAATAGTTGATAGTACCAGTCTATTCCATGGCTAAATTTGATAATAAAAGTCCCTTCCTACTCTATGTCTATATAATCACATAGTAGTTTTATTGAATATTGTCTCTTTTATCACATTTTCTTCTTTCAGTTTTAATTCTTATCTTTGAAGTGTGTAAGCTCATTATTGATTTTCTGACAGAGAATCCTTATTTATTTTATAGAACTTAGTCTTCTAGAACTCTGTTTTATATTCAGTTGCTGAATTTGACTCAACATGGTCTTTTAGACCTGATGCCTGTTTATTTCCACCTGTGTCTTTCATAAGCATGCAGTACTTAAAGCCAGTGTCATTAGAGAAGATAAAACTGCTTATTTGAGCCAGTGTGGTGGCACATAGCCTCTAATCCCAGCAGCTCCAGAGGCTGAGCCAGGAGGATTACAAGTCCCAGGCCAGCTGAGCAACTTAGTAAATAACAAGGGCTGGGGACATAAAGGTAAGAGGTAGAGTGCTTGCATAGCATGCCTAAGGTCCTGGGTTCAATCCTTAGGACAAAAAACAAAACAAAACACACCAAAAAACTTACTTGAGAATTCCAAAACCCTGACAGTTGATTCAGCATTTATTTAGTGTCCCTTACATGTTGGGGATTGTGATGGGTGTTCTTATTCAACGGGTGTTCAGAGAGAAGCACCGACTGTATTACACTGAACTGATGAGGTGGTGTTCCAGCACCTTTCAAATTGAAATTTCATGTTGCTTTGTAACATGAAACTTGTAAGTTATAATGGAATCATAATATGCCTTGTTCTCAGGAATGATATATAAAATATTTAACAACAGGCACAGCATAGTTACTGCCCAAGCACAACAAATGTTAAACAACCAGTACCAGTTCTTGTCAACTACATATCCGTCCTGCCTGAACTGAACACCAGTTCACTGGATTGAACGATTTATGTGTGACTTAGGCCACCATGTTAAAGGGAGCTCCGGAAGAGTGTGCTTATCTATCTGTTCTGTACTTTTCCTTCTTATTTCAAAAATAATGAATGAAAAGTTCCAATTTTCTCTCTTACTGGGACAGGATTCATTGCATTATACGGATGCGACCCCTCTTGCTGCTTGCGTACACTGCTTGCAATTCGGCTGTACCGCTGGGTTGCATACAAACAGTCCCCAGCCCAGTTCTCCAATACGTAAAGACATTTATTGAACAAAAATTTATTGGCAAGCAGGTACAAAATGATTCATACAGCCCATTATGGGAACTCAGGGACTTCCCAGTTTTCTGTTCTGTTAAGTGCTTTCTTTGCAAGAAAGGTTCCCTGGAGGTAGATGAGACTGCTGATGGTTGGCCTCAGACAGCCAACAATCCTTTTAAACAAGGGGTTTTCAATAGGGAAGAAAAGTTTAGGGAACTTTTGTCAGTGTCACCACTCAGGGTGAAGACATGTCACCACTCAGGGTGAAGGATGACACTATTGGACCATGCAGGTGAGAGGCCAGGTATGCTGCCAGTCTTTTAACAGTGTACACAAGGTGGCTTCCACAACTCTGAGTCATCTGCTCCAAAACATTGGTAGTGCCAGTAACAAGAATCTCTGTCTTAAATGGATGGTTGGATGCAGGACCAGTTGGAGGCCAGTCCTGAGGTACCATCCCTAATGTCCCTAAAGCCACACAAACCTTGCTGGACTCTCATAACCCATTCATGTAGCAGACGTAAGAATGGACTGGAGTCTGATCACTATCCCTTATAGCTTTCCCATAGCTTTTATTTTAGTAATGAGAACCCATACCTAGCATTTGTCATGGTAGTTAATTGACCATTTTCACAAATAAAACCCAATTTCTAACAGTCATTGTGCTAATTAGCAAAACCTAATTGTTGATCCAGACATGGAAGAATGAAGTCCTTTGAACCAGCCCCTCTACTCTTTGAGCTTCTAGTTTGAGCCTTTGATAAGACTTGCTGATTGCTCTTGGCTTCTGTGTTCGTGAGTAACCTGCTAGCACCACCTTGTTCTGAGCTTAGCCTAAGTAACACGTGCACATGGTTTCACACTGTGTGTACTGTGGTGTTTTCAAGTAAATCACAGATTTCATCCCAGGAGCTGTGTCTGCTGGCTTTGTACAAACTCTTCCCACCAGTGCAGTTCATTTCAGTTCAACCACCCTGCACTGTTTCCTTTGCAGAAAAGTATAGACTTAGATTAAGCCAAAGTTATGAATAGAGAGGAGTGAACCCCTTTTCCTGCCCCAGAAGAGTTAAGAGTTAAGGAGTGGGACCAGAGGTGAGTGAACGTGTATAATAGAAGTTAAAGTCAGGAACAGGAGCCATAAGAGATGTGTTGAAAGGGTTTATTAGATGAGAAGATGTGGGAGATAGTTAGGGCTGTAACTTGGCAAAAATTACACGAAGTAACATTTGAGAGCAGTTTTGAAACGTGGGTGCTGGGATGGGTGGGTGCATGATTGTAGGGCGATTTAGCAGAACCAGGATAATCATCAGGGTGTCCCATCTCCTCACTAGGTGGGTTTCCTTTTTCCTTTTATGTTAATAATAGTGTTAGTAAGTTCTGAATAATGAAATTGTTAGAAAACCGGAGATATAAATGTATGGTTTAACCCCCCTCCAAGCTATAGAAGAAAGCTTCTGAAATTAAAAAGTTTATGAATTCAGGTTTCATCCAGCACTTAATTTTGTTTCTGTGGCAAGTACCATGATGTGTATACTGAAACTGTGGAAAAATTTAAAGCAAAATACCACTAGATCACTTTCAACCTTCAATTTATATGCTCTCTCTTCACTCATTGTTGGCTTCACTTTTTAATTTCTAAAACACCAATCTTTGTCTCTGCTTTCTTATTTCAAGAGAATAAGCAGACATGCCCCAAAGTAACAGAGGTTATATTCATTTGGCTCTTTCCACTATGTAATTAGTGTAAAAAAAACTGAAATGTTAGACCCGGGTTCTTGAAACTCTTCTGGGGAAGAGAAGACAAAAGAAACAGGCTTGGCTCCAACTTTGGGGGCTTGGTTTCAGACCTCAGGTGCAGAAGTCTGTTAGAAGAAGGGGCTGCTGTCTCGTCTTTGGCCCTTGTCCAGCCCCTCTCAGGTATTTCGGGTTAGTAAACATCAGTGTAGTTTTCAAGCTGGGTTTTGCTCTGAGCCTATGCTTATGCCTGTAAGTACTCCTTGAAAAGTATGATAATGTTGATCATAGGCAGGGCATCGTCCAAGTTCACGGAGATATGTTACCTTCTTGAAGGCCACCTTCTGGTGTGGTGTGTAAAACATTGCTTTAAGGATAATTCTTTGTTTATTAATGCCACTTAATTAAGGCTCAGGGAGCCCAGTGTAATTTCTCATTTATAACAAAAGCCTAATATTCCACTAATTGAATACAGGCTACTTTATTCTTTTATTCCTAATTGATATTCACAACAATCATGTTCTGTAGCTTCCAAATGTAGTATTACCTTGGAAGTCTGTGCTTCGGCCCCCTTTGATATTTCAGTTCTTTGTTTTATGCGAGCATATTTTATTAGGTTCATATATAGTGCACCACACATGTAATTTTAACAAGGAATTAAGTTCTTTTTCATATCTTATTTGCCAATCTGTCCACATGCACTGCCAGATAGATATAGATTTTGCCTACCACAGATTATCCATATAATTATGAAAGATTAATCTTCCCAGCTCATTATATGTGTGTTTCAGAATGTTACAAAATATATAATAAAAGGAAATGCAGTTATCAGACTTTCCTACTTAGAGTGACTTAGATTTGTTGTCCTTTCTCAATCCTCACCTCTGGCTTCGTAGTATCATCTCATGGAAAATTGAACAGGTCCCTGCTCTGTTTTCTACCCTGAGTTTTAACATTGAACACTGACATTTCAAGGACCTTTATCATTTAAAATGTACAAATGTTCCCATAGCACAGAATCCTGCCTTCACATGCCTTGTGCTTGATGTGTGAAGTAACAGGATATTACCCTTGAGCTACATGATTGTGATGTCATTGGGTTCCTAGTGTCATGTCCTTTGTACCGTACCTGAGTCCTCAGGAGCAGCCAGGACAGAAAGGCATAGGGATGCCAAGAAATGTGCACTACGATTATTTGCCTAAGAATATGTACGGGAAGGTAAAGTTCCTATTAGCACCATGTGCATATCCACTACCCAGTTTTCTCCTGTGTTGACGTCATGGATCCTTTCTTGTGGAGAACCTTTAAGCCTTTTCTGAAAAGAGACAAGTCTTTAAAGAAATACATAAACATGTGCTTCATTTTTAATCTACCACCAACACTGAGTTAAGACATCAGAATGTTTGTGTTGGATTTCTTAAAACGCGATTTTCTTGTTTTCTTTGTTTCTCTTGCTTGTGGAGGCTCTAGATTTCCATAATGATCCACTTAAGCATATTCTATCACATTTTCAAGCCCAATCATGTTATCCAAATCTAGCACGACCTGAAAACTAATCAGCATACATTTCTTTCAAGAATAGTAAAGAGGAGATGGGGAAAGACTTTGTATTCATTTTTCCCTCAGAAAGGATTCTGCCATAGCAATAAATAATGTTATAATCCTCTTTGTTTTTATTTGTTCATTTACAATGATTCTGTGCCTGTTAGAGAGTTTTGTAGAGAAGTTTTATTTCCTTGCAGCTAGTTTACTGCTTGCCTTAAGTTGCGTGTGACTCTCCATTCTCTGCAGCTATTAGCTTAGTCAGTGTATTCTAGGCTTATTTAAGTTTCAGGATTCATATCGTGTGACTTTTCCTCCCAGCATCCCATTAACTGTTTCAAAGCAGTGTGCCATTAAAGTGTTGTGGCCGTGTTTCTTGCTTTGTTATTCTTCCCAGTGGATCTCAAACTATTGATTCTGTTGCAGTTGAGTGGGAGATTTGTGACATTAGCCTATAGTTTGATGTTGTTGGCTCTTTGGAAGTATCTTCCTCTTTGTGTCTTTAGTGTACATATCTGACATTTTGGTGTGTTACTTTAAAATTTTTTAAGGATTATATCTTAGAAAAGTGAACAAGGATATTTCTGTACATCCTTGATTTAGGTTGTAATTAGCTCTTCACAATTAATTTGTTGGTTGGTGCACTGTTCCCAGTAGGCACAGTGATATACTTGAAGTATTGAATTCTCTTAGTGTTTTCTAAATAATTATAATGGAATGTCCATTAGGACCTCATTGCGTTTTTGAAACTCCCCCTGCATGAACATTTACTGCTAGCATTTTAACAGCCATGGTAGGTAATGCCACAGGTTGAATGGGAAAGAGGAGCAGGTACTAATATATTAAGGATGTAGGAAGTAAAATAATTTCCATGCTATCTGTAACTGTTCAAGCTGTTAAAATTTTAGAGTTGTAAAATATAATTACTTAATAGTTTATTCTTTGCAATTCTATACCATATTACATTTCCATCCCATAGTTAAATATACTAATATTGATATTTAAAAGATATTTTTTCTCATTACAGAAGTAATAACTTTATTATGGAAAACAGAGAAGAGTCCAGATAAGAAAAATATCCCACTGTGCATATCATAATCACTGTAAACATTTTAACATACTTTACACTTTTCCCATCTCTATGTACCAGGTACTCAAGCTTCTTTTTTCCTCCTCTACCTCCTTCCCCATGATTCCTTGTCCAGTCCAAGAATTTACTGTACATGCCATTAGATGACTTTTCCCCACTTCATATTTTGAGTTCAAAAAATTAATTCTTCTACTACAATATCACTTGTTAATTTTTATTAATGTTCAATCATGTAACTGGACCAAAATTTTTATAATAAATTTCCTATTGTTAGGATATATCTTATTTCCCTAAACTTCTGTTGTTCCCACTTTGTTGTTGGTTTACATAAGCTGATTGCATTTTCTTAGATATAAATTCTCCTCTACTTTTCTCAATATTTGCTATGATTAAATGCCTGAAAGTAAAATTGACCACATGATAAAATTAGCAATAGCATTTATATACACATTTATCTATTTATAGTTATTTCATAAATTTTAGTATGCATAATTTATATTTACTTTTTAAAGTTTCGTATAGTTAAATTTATTCTTTTTGATATATAGCTTTGAGTTTCAATAAATGCATACAATTGTGTAACCACCACCATAATCAGAAAAAAAAATCATATTCTTACCTCAAAATATTCTCTTTTGTCCCTTGACTATAAAGTGTGTTTATTATTATTTCTGAAAACATAAATAAGCGAAATTAAGAAAGTGGAAGCTATCCTCAGTTGACCTCTATACTGTGACTTCTTTGAACTTGTCATAGAATATCATTCTGATCTTTCTCCCCTTCCTCTTTTCCTATTTAAAAAGAGGTCATACTGACCTTTCTGTTCATAGTCTTCTTCTTTTTCCCATTTTTATTTAGTGTATTTTGAGCATAGGTACTTCTTAACCATTGGATTGGTTTGGGGTTTTGTTTCTTTGTAGTTCTCAACAAGCCTGTAATGAACATCTTTGCATATTGCCATAATTATTTAAGAAAAGTGCTAGAAGTAGAGTTTTTAGATGTCAGTGCATATGTACATATTTAAGACCTTCTACTTTATTAAAGTTTGTCAAATTGTTCTATAAAACAGTTATGCCAGTTTACATTCTGACCAGCTATATACAGGAGACAGTTTTCCTGACTCTTGCCAATATCGACTATCACTTTATATTTTGTCAGTTTGATAGAAGAACAAGGTAACATTATTTTGATTTGCATTCTTTGATTTCCTGTGCTGTTAGTTTGTTTTTATGTGTTTATATTTGTAATTTGTTTCTTTTTCTTTTTTTTTTTTTGGCTGGGGATAGTTTGGGGAGGGATAAAGACTTTTTAAGTGCTTTATATATTAATAACTTTAACTGTCATAGTACATGATGAAATTTCTTTTTCTTTTTTTGTCCTTTGCTTATTTGATTTTATGATTTTTTAAAAAATTTATTTTTTGTGAAGATTTTATGAAACCTTTCTTACCAATTTCCTTTATTTATACTTTGGGCATGTATGTTGAATTTAGAGAAGTCTTTTCTCTTTATTTAGTCTTTTAAATTTTTTTCTCTCTTAGCTTTGTCAGAAATTCCTTCTGTATGTATGTATTCTTTTATATTCCTAACAGACTAGTAAAGTTTCTAGTGTTGCACCAAGAAGTCATAGATTATGTACTTATTTGAATGTATTTTTATCTGACCCTAATGTTGTATTTATATTTATTCATATGCTTTCAATTAGCATGAACTTTTCATTGAAATCTTGTATTTACACTATAAAAGCACAGTGACATTTAAATATGTCTCAAGTTATGCACCTCCTCTTATTATTTCCCCATTGCCTTTTTTAGTTTGTGTTAGATATTATTCATCAAATTCTGTGACATTAGAAAAAAATTATACTTAAATTGTTAAAGAACTGTTTGTTTGTTTTTTAACATGCTGCAGGATATTGAAGACAAAGTAAGTAACAAAATACCCTATGAATCTGCAAGTGAAATCACCTAAACTAAGCAGGTAGTTGAGGGGACAGGTATTCACATGGACTGAGCCAGGTGACACTGATTACTTTATCAAAGAATTGGCATGTGCACAAGGATGGGAATGCCCAAACACATTTATTTCTTATAAGTTGTAGTTAGATATGTGGTTAGCAGTCACTGAACAAAAACTGTGATAGTCCTAACTCAGGTGAGATGAGGACATTCCTTCTGTCAGGGATAAAGGCAGATAAACATAATCCAAGATACCAACAACAATTTAAGAAGTGCTTTTTTAAAAAACTAATTTTGAAAAAAAAAAATCCATAAGTTGCTGTCTTTACTAATTTTTCAAAGAATAAAATATATTTTATTGCTTATTTTTTAGTTTTGTAAAATAAGATCTTATAAATTAGAAGTAACATTACTAAATGTTTTTAAATTACTTATTAATTTCAGCTATTATTATTATTTTTTTAAATTATTGAAATAGTTAAAATAGTTTTGGGTTCTCAGGCCCCTAGGTTGCTAATTCATAAACAAGGAAATAGAATAATACATGTATTTATAGGCAGGTTTCACTGGGTAATTTCAGAGTTCTCAAACATAAGATTTTTAGACAAAATGTTATGGAGACATTTTGTTGTTGTTCAAGGTTAGTAACCATGTATCCAGAATAAAAATTAAAGTTTTATTGTGCAAAATATTAATCCTTGAAATTACTCTTCAAAAGAGAAGTGTGCTGTATCCTGACATTTTCAAATATATTTAGACAAAGTAGGACACAGCTGTTACAGTAAAAAAGATAATAATACAATGCAGACTCATTCTTTACGTTTAATGCAGCAATCATAGTCATATTAATATATTTCTATGGAAGAGACCTAATAGATTGCAAAAATTGTCAGCTTTGTATACTTATTTCTAATGCAATTTATACTTGACTTTTGCTTTGCTGTTGCTGCTTTTTCTTGATATAGTATATTCCCTATTTCTTTTTTTAGGTTAAGCAGCTGGAAGAGAAAGACCGAATCATAAAGAAGCAGGATGCGTTCTACAAAGAGCAGCTGGCTAGACTGGAGGAGAGGGTATGGCTATTTCTTGTTGATTCTCTTCTCTCTCTGCATCTGCAGCTTTCCTGTATGTTTATTTAAAAATCAATAAATTAGAACTTTAACTGCTTTTACTCATTAAAAAAATAGTGGCCAGGAAATGAAGAAGCCAAGAAGGTGAGCCATTCCCTGTGGGAATGTCATTTCTTTGGTCATTTTTGTATGGTTGTATTATGGGTTCATATAAGAACTGTCCCAAATATTTGCCCTAATTGTATCTACATTGCTTCCACGTCAATCAGAGAGTGAGACTCTTAACTCCTGTAAACACTGAGTAAACGTAAGTGTATTCTTAGAAGTGGTACTGATTTAAAGGGTTCTTGTCATTGTGAAATTCAGTTTCACTGCGTTTGTGGTTAAGAAGTGAATGTCTCCTTCAAGAGTGGTGGTAGGGGCCAAATAGTAGGACTTAAGGAAAAGAGTTATGAAAAGAGAAGACATTCGGTCTAGTTGGCATGGATCTGGAGTTGGGAGACAATGAAGGGAATTAGAACTGAAGAGAAAGAAGCAATGTGTTTAAGAATGAAGTTTGTGTTCCTCCTCAATACTCTGTTCCTTGAAGTAGACCAGTTGTCTATGTAATTTCATCCATAGACCATAAGTTTATAGAGTGAGCTCTCTCTCTCCTTTTTGATTGACTTCCAAAATTTGATTTAAGAATATGATATTTGATAAGGAAGAAGAAAAAAGTAGGAAATAAATTCCCAGACCCCACTCAGTACAGTTATGTTTATATTAAATGTGTTTTAGCATCTCCATATGTCCCTGGTCTGCATGCTTCTCAAATGGAAACACCATTTTCTCATTTGTTCTGCAGGTATCTACTTAAACACCTAATATATGTCAGGCCCTGGTCTAGTGCCAAAGATGTCCTAGTGAAGAAAATAAACTAACCATCTGCTCTCACAGAACTTAAACTCAATTAAAAATCATTATACTTGTTGAATGGCAGGATGGATATTATGAGGAACAATAAAATAGCATGAAAAGGGATCCCAGGGCCAACATGTAGGCGTGGAGTTGGGTAAAGAGAAAGGCCTACCTAATAAGATGACATTTGGGAAGAGACCTGTCCCACTAGGGAAGCAGGCCAATGTCAAAGCCCTGACAACAAGGGAATGCTTGGCACGTTTGGGAAGGCCAGGGGAGTTGTGAGAGAAAGAGCAATTTGCCTGCTATCTTGAGCAAGAATTTTGAAGCACAGGAGACTTGGTAAAAGAATGAATTCCTAAAGTGGCACGTGCCAGCTGTGTGACTTACAGCATCTTACTTAACTTCTGTTTCCTCACTGTAGAAGGAAGATACATTCGTACCTACCTCACTAACTTGTTAAAATGAGCTAATACTCATCATGCATCTGTAATGGCGTCCAGTCCATGCTAACCACTGAATCCCCGGTGACTGTTATTTTATTTGCATTCTTCAGAACACTACGCCCAACGCAGAACTAGTAAATATTATCTGAACAAATGAATGCAAGTAAAAGTTTCTGAAATCATAATTTTCTTTGCTATCAAACTTTGCTGTGTTAGGTGCCTTATGAATTTGTCTTTGATCTCTGTAGAGTACAAGAAAAGGCATTGCAAAATACTTCTGTTTTTCATAGATCCACCAATTTGAGATAGTTAAGTGATTTTTACAAAGGACTGAGAGGATTTGCTTGAGGCAGATTAAGGTTAGTTACTCAACAAGTAAAGTATTGTGTTTAGCCTCAAGTAGACAAAGGGTAGAAGATCACATGGACATGGTGTAAGGTCCTCTCATTGTAATTAGTGTTTTCTTACAGAATCAAGGTCCTTTTGACCATCAGGCTGGAAAGTAATTGCTAAGGGCTTAAAATGAAATCTGAGAAGCGCCACTGAGGTGGAAAAATTGCTCTAGTATTGGTAAATACTTAACTCCATATTTAATAATGTAGTAGGAAGAACGTTAGACTAGGAGTCAGTAGGCAAGATTCGTCACTTCGTCTCTTGTGGTCTGCATTTCTTCATCTGTAGGTTGGGGATATCGCTCTGTACCTTGCTCACCTTTGTGGGCTATGTGGGGAGGGGAGCTACAAAGTGACCTAGATGAAGATGTCTTGAAAACTGGAAGAGTTTAACAAATGTGAGCTATTGCCAGTGACAGAATATCACTTACTTTCATTATGTACAAGATCCTAATAATCATAAAATTATTTTAGTGTTATCCAAATTTCTCATGTCTTCTGCGTAAATCTAAAAATCCTGTTTTTATTCATAATTGACATTTCTGGAGTAACTAAGTTGAATTTTGTGCAGTTGGAATTCATCTAAGACATTCAGGCCTGTAATGGTGAGGCATTTTCTAGACTTAATGCAAGACTGTAAAGAAATGTTACATTGTTCTGGTAGTGTAGGGTCAATATCTAACCATTTCTATTAGGACTTCCATACATACTTTGTGTTAAAAGATGCGAAAGTGCTAAATCCAGTAGTGTACAATGTGAAAAAAAAGGAATGATGATAATATTAACTTGCAGAGTCATCTAACTTACTCTGAAATCCAGGTTGCCGTATTTTAAAAAGTGAATGAACATAAGCACATATCTTTCATTTAACCAAATGAAATGACAAAAACTTCCAGTTGATACTCATTTATGTATGATTAGTGGAGAAAGGGGGGACACCAGCAAGCCTTTGACAGAATCATACCAAGGACGAACCCCAACATGAACTTCCCATCTTCCCATCAACTAGATTGACAAACACAGTAATGGAATCCATTTACAGTTCTTGGTAACTTATCATCTTATTACTTCATCTGTTTTCACTGGCATGATGCCGATTTCTTTTGATATGAACCAGAGTCTACTATGCATTTGAAGCACATTCAGTTCTATAATACATCTTGGTTCACTTCTTGGATCTATTTCAGTAAACTCTTCATCAATTAGTAATTCCCATGTGACTTGCAACTTTCTCCTCCCAGGTATTTGCATTGGCTAGTCCACCAGGAGTCTGAAATAATTTTCCCTTTATTAAACTTGTGATTGTAATAAGTATCTTTGAACAAATATTCAAAAGTAGAAACTCTTTGCTGGAAAGAAGGGGAAAGGTATTTGAAAATCCTTGTTTCCCAAATGTTGCTACCTTATCAAACACCATTGGTGTAGACGTGAAAGTAAACTTTGTTTAAAAGAAGTAGAGATGTAAACAGCTATGTGGCCAAAGGGGACTTGGACAGTATTTATTCCTGCTTATCAATGTAAGAGACTTGAAGAATATTAATTCCTGATTGGTGATTTGCCTAGCAGAAGCCCAGAACAGTCTTCAAAAAGAAAACTAAAATGTTTTTAAGGAGGCTTCCTCAACCCCCTTAGGGAATTCTTTTTTGGTTTTCCAACTTAATAAAGATATAATTGACAAATCCATAATGCCTTATACCTCTCTTCACAATACCACATTATATTTGTAATAATGTGATTAGTTACTTGTATTTATCTTATATACTCCTGCAGGGCAGAACTCATTTCATTTTGATGTGTTCTACAGTTCACACAGAGTAGGAGTACAGTGAATGAATCTGAGATTTACTAAACTTAACTGTTCAGTTATTTCTAAATAATGAGTGTAGACTTTTTAAATATTCATAAAATATTTAGCATTTTCTTCCTTAATTGTTTAATAATTTAAATCTATCTTATATGAAAGTCAAGTTTAACTTTTGAGTATTTGGGAATCATAGATAACATAATTATTATTATGATAGATAATGTTGACATCTATAGAACACTTATGTTGTGTTAGATACTTTGCATGGATAATCTCAGTTTATCCTCACAAAACCCCATGAGTGGCCCAGTCCTATTGTTTAGGCAAAGAATCCTGAGCCTTAAGGTAATTTGCCCAAGAATATATAGCCCAAATATAAAACTGGACATGAGCTAGCTTCAAGACCTGAGCTTTTAGCCATCACTAATGCTATCTTTTAAACATGTATCAGTTCTGTACTTAAGAACTTAAGTACAATCCTGCAGAGTAATGTTAGTTCTTTGGGTGGTGAGTTTGCTCCTCCAGCTTCTTGGTAAGTGTTGTATTAATGAGCTTTCCACCTGACAGAGGTGGCTCTCCAGGTCTTAAAGTCTAGTTCAGAAGACTGACGGGCCCAGACAGAAACACAGAGTGCAAAAGGACTGAATGAGGCTCTGCGTGTGGGGTTGGGTCAGAGGGTGATTGAGATGAGAACCTGGCACAGTTTCCTTCTAGCTTCTAATACAACTTTTTAAGCCCTGATCTTACACTTTGATTATTGCTACCTCATAGTCTAAAAGTTGTTACACATCAAAAAAACATAATTTCTCCCCAGGATTTGGTAGTTCCCAGAAAACTTTGACCAAAAGGGAATAGATAAGGTCTTATCACCTAGCATCTGTAGCATGGTATGCCTAAGAGTTATTTTAATATCTCGTCCTTCTTTCACTTTAAAGTAAGAAATTTGTAGCCATTTGAGCAGTTTAAAATTTTTTGGGATGTTCATTCATTCTCTCATGCTTTCACAGTGTTACTATAGTCATCTCATTTCATCTTCAGGGGAAAAAAAACCACTTTGTTTTAGTTTTGCTAAATTGTTTCTATGGTTATTTCATTAGAGTCTGGATTATTTGCTTGTTCTTCAGGAAAAAATGTGTATTTTCCAATGGTCCATTGTTGCTGAGGGAGGGAAGCCAGAGGAAGACTCTCAGCTGGAGTACAGGACCATCGCATTCATAGGCACCCAGGGCTCTTCCGGGATGAAGGCCTCTGTCTCCCCGAGACATCATGAAGACTTGACTTTGAGAGTTGGTGTGTCTTGCATGTGTAACTTCTCAATTATAAACCTGAATTAATTTGCTCTACTGGATCCGCTTTGCTCTTGGCCTTCCTAAGGATGGTGGGCTTTGGCCCAGCATGAAGGGGAATATGAAATCCTTGGTGGCTTGAGTTCCCTGAGGGAGATCAGAGAGCTTAATGAAGTAGTTATAAAATTCAGATCAGCTGGTCGTGTGGGGTGTGTGCTATTCTCAGGGTTCAGACTCCTGGATTTCAGCAGACAACTGCATACCCACTGCAGTCAATCCTTTAGAACTGAGGGAGAAGGAGTTGCACTGGGCAGAGAGAATAATGGAAAGAGACTGGTGAAAAATAAATGGCCATTAAGATGAAAAGTACGTTACTAGTTTGTCACCTGTGGAGAGAGTTGCTAATTAAATTCTAAGGTCATGCTTACATCAAATGAGCAATTTTTAAAGTCTCCCACTTTTCGTGGGTGATATATCTTCTATTGCATCATAAAGTGTTGGGCTCATCTGTATGATTAATTGGCTTTTTGATTGCATGACTTCTTTGTCAATTAATACCTTTGTTTCTGTGTTCCTCTGGGGAAAGCTTGGGGGAGGGAACGGATAATGCCAACATTGATAATAAAGAGAAATGACAACAGAACAGGTTATTGTCAGCCCAATAAACTTGTGATAGGGAGAAATTATGATGTAGTTTTACTACCAGATGAAGTCAACCTTAAAATAGTTCCATATGGAGCTGGGTTAACACAGGGTAGAATCAGATCACTGACATCAAAATACTTAAAATACAGTCTATATGGGGGAGGGGTTGGAAGGTAAATTAATAAAAATAGTTTTACAGGATTGAAACATGAAACATTTGATACTTCCCCCCTAAAGTGCTTTCTAAATAGCTGTCAATGATTTCAGGTCATGGAGTAACTCATTTTGACCATGCAATGTGAGATAACAAATTTAACCCAAAAGTTAGAAGCATAATTATCTAGTAGATATGCCTGCCAGGTTATACTAGATTGTACTAGTCAACCTAGAGAGATCTATTATTCTCTTACACTTGGAAATTTTGTACTGGCTTCCTCATTCACGTTAAACTCAGGGCAGATTCCCCTGGTTTCTCTAGTTACTAAGAGTTGCAGAAGTAGATGAAGTTCTCTGGTCCATGGATTTGAACACTGAAGGCAGTAGAAGCCAAAGTCATTTTTAATTGTAATGTCATTACAAGCAACAGAGATTTCAGCAAAGCTGCTTGGGACATGTACATTGAGTTGCTCTCCATTTTTTATTGTTAACAAGTAGTGTTAACCAGAAATGCATTTAGTTATTAATTCTTGAGCAGAAAATTAATAACTAGGATCACCATCTTTTGTTAATATAATTGACACTGCTATATAACTGTTTTGCCTCCTACCTGCTTACTTAAAGGAGGTTTCTTATTGTAGATATTTTTAAAAGTAGCAAGAAGATGGGCTCCCCCTGCCCCATCTCATTCTCTGGGGAAAAAAAAAAATCAATACAGTTTAGTATGGATATGGGGGTCTTATCCTTAATTCATTATTCAACAAATCCTCCAAGCACATTGGCTTTTCTGTTAACCTCTGAAATTTCGAATGGGAAATGTGGTTTGAGTAACCTTGAATTGCTTTTTTAATCTGGCTTTAGGGATATGAAACTTACATTTTTTTCAGGGGTGAGCTTTAAAAGTACATGCCGTTAAAATGATCCCCTTAACTGGAGCCAGTTTTTCTATGTCTAACTATAGAGGAAAGATTTGCAAATCATGGGATCAGCACTTAATTTGGGGCTCTATTTACCATGTCGGCTGTCAAGAAGTATTAACCTTAAGGTAAGAAGAGAACATGGAGCACAAAGCTCTGAGCTGATGGCGCACAGTACACCAGGTATTAAATAGCATTATCCATCCTGCTTGCTACAGTAAATAGGATTTCACTATTATGATGTGTCAGGGCTTTCAGTGAAATCAAATTTACAAGACACTAAACTGCCATCCTCTCTGCTGAGCAGCTTTATTCTGGGATCTTGCTTTCATATTAATCCTGTTGGTAGGAAATACTTGTACCAATTGTGCATGGAAATTATAATTTAATGATCTCTTCCTTTCCTCTATTCAGAGATTAGAATGGACCACTGTGCTTTGCAGTGATAGCCCCAGGGCTCTGAAAAAGATAATATAGAGTTCAGCTTTAAAGCCCAGTATTGTCTCTTTGTGAGTGCTTATAATGATCATAAGTGCGAAGATGCCAACAATGTGGGTTACCTACTTTCTCAACTCTCCATATCTCCTTTACCTTTTGAAAGACTATACAATAAGCTAATCTGATTCTGTTTACCATGATTTTTTTAAAAAAATGATATGGCACTTGAATGTGCAAAGGCAAGGTAAGAAATAAGCATTATGAAATTCGGGGAAGATTAATTCCAGTTTTTAAAGATTCTGTATGCATTGGGAAGGCTTAGCAAGCAATTTTATTTGAAAAACAATTAATGCCTCCTTTCCTTTCTTTGGAATCTTTTTTTTTTTTTTTTTGCTTTTGACAAGAACACTAAAGGCAGGAAGCCATTCTGTATTTCCTTTGTATGAGATTGAAAATGGGCTAAATCTTTTGAATTTTCTTTACATCCAATTTCAAATTAGTGATTGTTTTGCTTCTTGATAGCTTGTTTATTTATAAATTTTAAATGTACTCCATTTAGGGAGACCAGCCAATGCTTATTTCCCTGTTTTACTGACTAAAAAGTTAAAATACATGAGTATTAAAATTTTAAAGGAAATTGCAGAATTTGTGATAGAAAATGTTCTTCAATTCCATTATTATATTCAGACCATGAGACAGCTGTGCCTCTATTGGGGTTATATTTCAACACATTAGCTTCAGTAAGAAAGATACGTTTGGTCATTAAAACATTTACAAATAATATTAGTTCATAGCATCAACCAATAAGGAATGCCCACCTCTGGACTTGGCATATAAAATATATTTGCACAGTAAGCTACAGCATCTAATAAGGGGAACCCTAATCCAATTTGACCTCTAAGACTAAGATCAGATTTTGACCTTGGTCATTCTTATAAGAAATTCGGGGGCTACAGAGAATCCATGTCATTCCCTATCCATTCAAAACCATCTTTATTAATCTCCTACAGTGAACCAGGCACCATACATAGATACAGTGACAGATACAAATGGACAAACACCCATGTGCATCTGGTACAGAGCTTTTTATTGATACAGTGAATCTGTGTAGGTTATGTCAGACTATTACTTCCAAAGCAAAAGTGTTTCATGAAGAGTATTTGTAGGGAGACTGGGGTTATGGCTCAGTGGCAGAGCATTTGCCTAGCTTGTGCGCGGCACTGGGTTCGATTCTCAGCACTGCATATAAGTAAATAAAGGTCCATTGCCAACTTGAAAAAATGTGTGTGTGTGTGTGTGTGTGTGTGTGTATGTGTGTGTGTGTGTGTGTGTATGTATGTGTATATATTTATATATATATAAAGAGTATCCGTCCCTTAAGGCCAAATGATCATGCATGAGATTTAGAGGGGAATGTATTGCTTTGGAAAGATTCACCAGATTATATGCTCAAAGACCTGGTGCCTGATGAACTGCGGTGTCTCAAATAGCTCTCTTTAAAAATAAATATTAAATATGTGGATTCTATGAAGACAGGACTATTTTCCCTTTGATCACTGTGATAATGCCTGGCACATACTAGACACTGGACAAATAATTTTGAGGAATGTTAGCTTTAACTTACACTGAACAGATTTCTTTACTACAACCCTTCTCAGGGTTTATATATATATTCAGAGTTTCCAAGTTGAAGAGCCTGCATTCTGTTTCAATACTGTACTCAAACCATAGCATCTTTTTTTTTTTTTTTTTTAATTCATCAGTGTATCTCATTGTCATCTGAGATTTGTGTGCCCTGTACAGGACCTACACCCACAGTCTTTGAGTCCTTGATTTGCATCCTAGGATGTAAAGGTAGAGAAGCTATAGAATTCCATTGATAGAATTCCTCTCTGAGGGCTTCCAGGATCTGCAGGCATGCTGGGATTGCCTCCCTTTGCACTGTGTTCCAGAGGAGTGGAAGGTGAAGAAGAGGGTTGGCTAAGGATTCTAAGGCTCCCCTGGGCTGGGCTGTGTTCCCTCTCACTCTGAATTTTCTTCATAATCCTTGGTGCCTCTAAGTCTTCAAGAGAACTATATCCCATAGTAAGCTTCTTTTTTATTTTTTAAAATTTATTCTCTTAAGTTATGTACAATACCAGGATACACCCTGACATTATCACAAAGGTAGGAACTCATTCACCTCCAATTCAATCCCCAGCACTTCCCCTCCCCTTGCCCACCTTTCCCTCCCTCCTTTCCACCAATCTCTTTTTAGCCCATTTACAGTTCTTATTTTTTATTTATATGCACATTCCTGATTTAAGCTTGCATTTTTTTCAGCCTCCCCAGAATCAGAATCAGTGGGTAGTGGACTTCCATCCAGACCTTCCCATCAGGATTCAGAAAGTTTCTCCTCTCCTATTTGAACTTAAACTTCCCTAGTCTGTGCATAAGAATTAACTATAGTAATTAATAAGTCTCAGTAAATATACTACTCAGTCAGCTACTTTTAACCTTTTTTGAGGTCAGATTCTTTTCCAAATACTCCTTTAGGGTTCCTCACTAGGAAATCACTCAGTTTTCTTTATTCCTGTATGTTCCTCTGTCCTATGTTGGCTATCTCCTATTAAGGGATGTTGAGCATCTACTCTATGCCCAGGTATTGAGCACAGTATATAACCAGCGATAGGTGGAGTTTAAATCAGGAAGCTTACCTCTAGTATCTCAGCACTCCTTGTCTCATGCCTCTTGTTAGTATTTCAATTTCTAGAACTTTCTCATAACCTTGCCTAAATGGACTATATGTGACATGAGACAGGGAACTATTATGGTTTGGAGATAGGAATGTCCCCTGAAAAGCTCTTGTTGGGTAAGGCAACAAGGTTCGGAGCTAAAAGATTGGATTAGGAGAGTTATGAACTCATCAAGAGATTAATCTGTTTGATGGATTAATAAAATGAATGGACTATTGGGTGGTAATTGTGGGCAGGTGGGCATGGCAGGAGTGGTTAGGGCACTGGGGGTTGCCCTTGGGACTGTATCTTGTCCCAGATTCCTCTGTCGTCTAACTGGCTGTCATAAACCCTGCAGCTTTCCTCTGCGCCCTGCTGCCATGAAGTTTCTGCTTTGGAGCCAGCTGACCATAGATTGAATCTGAAATCCTTAGCCAAAATCAGCTTTTCATTCTCTAAGCTGTTATTGTCAGGTATTTTGGTCACAGTGCCAAAAAGCTAACACACACAGGAGTGAAAGTAGCAGTAAGAGAAGGAGAGTACAAGGCTGAGAGGAAAAGGTCCTTCAGTTCTCTAGTTGGTGTTGAGAAGATGATCTGTTTACACCGTCTTTAAGATGAAATTGTAACTGGAAATACAATGAGTGCTTCTGGAATTCAAGAGAAATAATAGAGAGGAAATTGTGAATTGTCTGCTCTTTCATGGTGTACTTGCTGTAAACTGTAGAAATTTGGCAGACATCCCTAGACTATTTGTTAAAATTCAATGGTATGTAATTAAAGATAGAGACTGCCATTTCACTGTCAAGAACATTAAAAAATTATATTATGTGTCATTTGGGTTTGACCCTGAACGCCTTTCCCAAAAGAATAATGCCAGGGAGACAAAAGGGTAAGTATTTTAGTCTAAATAGAGGCTCAAGTTATATAAACTAACTAAATTTATAGAAATATCAGTTATACTGTAGCAATTTAAGAGTAATTATGCAAAAGATAGTTTCTGAATGAATATTATTTTAGAAGTGGCCAAATGGAAGCAGTGATTATGAGGAAATTCTGGGTTTCAAGCCTCGCCAGAGAACAAAACAAGATTGCTGATATTTTAAGCCTGTCCCCACTGACAGTTAAAACCAATATTGATACAGCAACCTGGATAATATGTTAATGAATGGGGATATTTTATAGGCACAAAGAAGTTTACTGTTCCTTGGAACTTTAACATTCATCTGGTACAGAAGTATACTTTTTACAGACAAGGAAATGGAAACCTGGAGGCTTGAAAATTGGTTTTATATAGTTGCAGAGGGAATGATGGGGGTGTTTATCTCATCCTTTGTTGTTTCATCAAATAGGTTCTAGGCAAACGAATGAGTGTTTTCCCTTATAGGCTCCTAGCACTGATTTGTGTTGTGGTAGCCCTCCCAAACACAGCAGAGGTGACTTAAAATAATGAATACTTCAAGTATCGCTTCCTAGCTTTCATGAAATTCAAGCAAACAATAAAATTTGACCAGCTTTGTCGCTATCGTGGACAGGCGTGAAGTGTCATCCTTAAATTAATTGCTGCACCAAGTGAATGAAGTTTTCAGCAGAACACGCCTGATTTGTTCTGTCAGACGAAAGGAGTGCTAACCTGCTGATTCGTTCCAACTGCTAATTTTCAGACACCCTCACCATGTTGTAAAGCAGTAATTCCCGAGGGGCTCAGCCCGGGATCATCTTGTAATTACCTGAGACAGTTGAGAATAACCCAGGCCTCAGAATCTTAGGGAGACAGGCTTAGTTGATTCTAGGAGGCATTAATATCTGGGGACCCCTCCCCCAAAGCATCTCAAGGTAAATATAATGGTACCAAAGACAAGCACATATGGATTCAAGTATTAGACCTCCTGCTTATTAACTATTTGTCCTTGGAAACGATCATATAACTTGTTTGGCCCTCAGAGTGGCCTTCATAGTGTACCTCCTTGGAGTATGGAGATCAAATAAATACATGCACTTAATATACATGTAAATTTACATAATGTTTTACATATCTATTGAATATTAACTATTATTGGTGGTAACAGCATCTAAGAAGTTGATAATTACCCAACTGTTTGGTGGGGAAAGAAAAAGTTCCTCAGAAGAATAGAGGAGGAGGGTTAAATATGGGAACACAGGTTATATTCTATATGAAAAAATATACATTATTTTATAATGTTGAAGTAGTATATTGAATATTACCCAAAGGAATGAATTATTGGTTCAACTGAAGAGCTATTTTTGCAAAATAATTTTTTAAAAAACCTATCATTAAGCCTTATATGTAATCTTTCAGATTTTTAAGACCTCTTTAATGTGCATCGTTTTATTCAACAAAATGGGATTCCTCTTGTATATTATTTCCCTTCAAATATGGTAGACTTTATACATTATAGATAGTAGCCTGCTAGATTAGGTGTACATAAGTGTAGGTCTTTATCATCCAACATCTTTTGGACAGAGGCTGGTTACAGTTTTATCTGTTTAGTTGAATGATGATCAACCTAGCTAACAGGTAGGAAATTAAAAAACAACTTAGAATCAGCTGGTTGAGCTCTGACTTTTCCTCATTTGAAGTGATATGTTCACTAAACCCTGTGATATTGCAGTATTGGTGTCCCCTTGTCCAGGCCAGGGAATGAGGCACACAGAGGAAAAAACCAGGTTCTAGAGACTGTGACTGTGAAGTTTGGAGACGCCAGCTTGAAGGACCTTGCTTTCCAGAGGAAATGCTACCCAGGTGGCCCTGTGAGGATGTGCTGTGAACACATATACAGGGTTTCTGTTTCTGTTTTGTTTTGTCAGTGGAAGTCTCTGATTTAGGAAATCAAAGTAGAACAAAGATTCATTTTTTTCGTTGTAACATTTGGGCCAGTCCACTGTTATCCACTCCAATAGAATGGATGACGTGGAGAAGCGTGTAAGTGTGGGTGAGTCCCTAGTGCTGGTTGGGCAAAAGAGCAAGGGAATTTCAGGAAGGACCCAGAGAAGTTATTTCTTGAGAACTCTGTCCTTCTGATGATGCTGTGTGTGAATAAGAGTGATCCTGGCTCAAGGTCTTCTCTTGAAAAATGAGCCTTTTATTTTGGATTATATTCCTGGGAGGCAGAAAACATTTCTGGAATCATGTTTTCAGAAAAATGACAGCAGGACATTGATATCGATATTATAAATTTTCATTTCTACGAACAATATACCAGGTCAGGTGTACTTCTGGCATGTCTCATCATTTTGTGCAGTTTATACAAGAGTCTATATAAATAAAGTACTCACCAAAGAGTAAAATCACCAAAGTCTTTTTAATTATAAAACTAAGAATGTCAGCATATTGGTATCCAGCTCAGAAAAAAATTCACAGTAGGCTCTGTTACCATTCTTAAGAATGTACTCATTTTGACTAAATTCTTCAGAAGGCATTCTGAGATTAGAAAATTTTCATTGAAATTAAATGACTAACTCGCCAAGTAATAACCATCTAAAAAGATCTTTCTGTACAAACCTGTAGTATCTTTCTCATGCAATTTAACCTCATTTTTATATTTCTTCCACAATTTCCTGTTGACTTTACTGAGTCTACCTTTGAAAAAACAAAAAACAACTAATATTGGTTATTGGTTAGACCCCTTAAGTTGTCTTTCAAAGATGTAGGTCTTATACTTTTAATTCCTCAAATCAAAATATATTTTAATGACTGAAGCATGCACTTGTTATATTACAAATTAAGTATTGAAGTCCATTTTTCAACTGTGATATTTATTGTTTTTATTTGAATATGTTATACTGTCAAGATAAGGGCATAAACAACTATATAAATTATTTTTTGTTCTCATTTCTCTGTGGTTCAAAATGTGATAAAATACCTGCTAACGCTCTACCTTGGAAACCACCCTGCAGTTAAATTCTCATAGCCTATTTTATATAATGTACTTTCTGGATCCTCCCATTATCCAAAGAAAATCATTTTTCTTTTGAGAAAATTACTTCTTTTCAAGTTTATCCATGCAGCAGAACAGGATATTGGTAGATATTCTTTCCTTCTTACACTTATCATTTATTTATCCTAAAATCGGTAATGGCAATAAAATACTATAAGTTCATGGTAAGTATTTTAAATAACTGTCATATTGACTTTTTAAAAATATTTCTAGTAGTGCCTTTATTTATTCGTAGGCATCTTAAGGGAGCGAGAAATGTTTACTGATTTCAGTTAACAAGTGAAATAAAATATCTAAAATATGTATGCTCATAAACCTACCTTATATGTTTCTTCCTATGTTTTGTTGAATTCAGGAATAAGTGTTCTCCAGTTTCATATTTTCATCTGAGATTTAGGCAACTTTTAAATCATTTGTTCAGATTTTTGTTAACTCTATAAGAGAATCATTACCTTTAAAATGTGTTTATTTCTAATTATCCTTCAGTTCCCTTGTTACTAACAATTCAGGATTTTTGGTTTTTTTTGGTATTTGTTCTCTCTGCTTTATTTGTCAGCTGTTCAGTGGGCTCAGTCATTCATCTCACAAATATTTATTTGAGCCTTCTATGTGGCAGGCTCGGTTTTAGGCTCTGGGGATATAGCCGAGAACAAAACAGACAGAAACCCCCTTTCCTGTAAACAATGTTAATGCAGCATGATCGACCACACTTGCTTTGTGTTGATGGCGATGGGTTCCATGAAGAAAACTAACTGATGATAAGACTGACATTGTGAATGTGGGAGGTGGACTTATGCATGGAGTGGTCCCTGACCAGGGACCTGATCAGGGTCCTACATGAGGGAGCCATGCATGTCATCCACCTCGGGGGAAGCCTTGTCAGTTCCTGGTGAATACTATACTACTTGCCCCAGTCTCTTGCCTGGACTCCATGTCACTTACTGCTGTAGGACATTCTTCACACTCTTCAGAAAGTGCCAGGTTTGCTTTGCAAATACGGTATCTGTCTTACCAAGCCCAGCAGATGGAGCTTATTTTGGTCTGCACTTTGTTTGTGGGTCATTTCTATGTTGAGTTCAAATGGCACTCTGACTTCCAGACTCTAATCCTTTTTCTTCTAGAGGAATAGTAAACAAGGACTAGGAATCTGGTAAGCGAATATTGAAGTGTATTTTGGCAGTCCTTATCAAATGAAAATGCACCCATGATTTTCCCTGTGACTTTCTTCAAGCCTCCTACGAACGCAAGTCAACATTAATAATCCTACCTAGCTATTTAAAATGAAGAATAACATTTATTGTGAGCTTACCGTTTGCCAGTACTGCAGTACTGTGTTATTTCACTTAACCTTTCCAACTGTCCAGAGCTGGTGTCCTCATTTTATAGACGAGTAGGGTGAAGCACAGTAATGGTACGTACTTTATCCAAGGTCACAAAGATAGTAAGTGATAGAACCAGGATTTGAAACCTGGCTGGCTGAGCCACATTCTCAGCTTCTACACTGCACAGACTCAAGGGGAGGTTAGAGTAGGGACAGGATTGCATTAGACACAAAGAAGCTAAGGAGGCCTCTGATTTAGTGTTCCTACCAAAGCTGGACAATGTGTGGATTAGCTCCAGATGTATTTTAATGTTCCTTGGGTAGCATTTCCTCCTCTGCTAGTGTCTATAGATTGGAAACGGTTCGACTGTCTACAGGTTTGCGAGATAGATCTGTTCACAGTTCCCTGTTCCCTTCCCTCCTCAAATTCAGAGATGGAGTCCCGTGTCAAAACAGAAAAGGCCTGATGGCTATTATTTGCACCTGTCTTCTCTGTGTTGTCTTTGGTTTTGTATTTGCTTTTTTCCTCTCACCTTTTGGGGAATTCTCCTTCCTGCTTTTAGGTTGCTACTGCCCCCACTGCCTTCTAACCTTTTCCCTATCATTAAAACCAAAGCAATGGAACTTCCTGAAGGTTCTGCTGTGCCCAGGTTGCTGAGGATTGCTGAAAAGTTAAGTGTCTCTTCTGGAGCTCTGGGCACACGCTCCTTCCTTGCTGTCAGCATGGGTTATCAACTTCTTTTCTCAATAATTTTTCTCAAGTTAAAACACCCATTTCTGTGATATTGCTTTCTAATATGTTTGACATAATTTATTCAGTATTTAAAGCATCTTTGTGCCATAGCCTTCTTATCTGACAAATTAAAATTCATTTTAATGTTCTCTCTTATCCCTTTGACTATAGAAAATGAAGTTTTAATGAGCAAGGTATGTGGATGGAAGTCATGCTTGTTGTGATTAATAGAGATATTGTTGACATTGTATTCAAAAAGTGTTTGTTCTCAGGATAATACAAAAGTGCTCAGAACTTTTTATATCTTCTGTAGAGTCTTTGCAATGTGTGAATCATTGTTTTAATTTGAGACTTAAGTTCATCATATTGCCAACTCAATTTTTTTTTGAAATTGATATATTTCTGAACATGGTCTGATAGAATCAAGGGAAAATAAGCTTTTGCTTTTGTTTGAGACTTGATACATTTCTGTTAATTTTTCTGAGGGGAACCAGATGGACAAATAATAGGATTTAGTTCTCCTATTCTGGTATTATGATCATCACAAAATCAAAGTATTTCCTCCCCCTTTCCTCCTTCCCTTCCTGTCCACAAACATTAAGTGCTAGGCATGGAGATTCATGGACATGGTTTCTCCAGAGACAGCAGGCCAGTGGGAGATTAGCAGATAAAATATAGAAATTACTTTACTGTATGATAAGTTCCTTAGTAAAAGTTACACTAATCACTTGATTTAACATTTCTTCACCTTCCTACTTTTTGACACCTGAGACTTGAATCGGGTAGATGAGGCCATCAGCAAACAAATGACCTGCATGCTGAGAATTGTTTTTCAGTTTTAAATGTTTGGGGGAAAAAATCAAAAGAATAATTTCATGACAAAATTCAATGAAAGTCAAATTGTAGCATTCATAAATAGTTCTGTTGGAACAGGGCCACGCTCCTTTGTTTGCATATTGTCTCTGGCTACTTTCACACTACAAAAGAGTTGAGCAGTTGCAATAGACATCATCTGACCCATACAGCTTAAAACATGTACTGTCAAGGCCTTCATGGAAGTTTGTCAACTCCTGCTTTAGACGTCATTTTATATTTCCCCCAAATTGCTGAGGATACTTGATTGCACAGACATTTCTTGATTTCCAATTCTAGGCCCACAGGAAGCAGCAGCAAGCATGAAGGACATGTTCCTTGACATCATAGATTGTAGAGTCTAGTGAGTAGAAGACAATAAAGAAAACAAATTTTGATTGATTCTGCTTCCAAAACAGCTCGATTTTTTTTTTCCACTCCCTAATTTTATACCAGCATAGACCAAGCCTCTGCCATCTTGCATCTGAACTCTTAGTTGCTTCCTTACTTGTCTCCCTGCCTTAACCCTCTGCTTCCATCACCACTGTTAAGAACTCGAGATGGATTATATAATTTGTTTGCTTAGAAACCTTCTTTGCTTCCTCAATACCTTTACAATAAAGTTCACACCTATTACCTGCTTGTTATAGAAGAAAAAAGAAACTGGTATGGCCTGAATGTAGGGAGTAAGGAGCCTTGGATGTGATGGGCAGGATGTAACATGAAAAAAGAGAACAGGAAGGAAGAAGGTTGATTCTTGTGTTTCTGGATCCAACCAATGGGTGAAAGGTAGAGCCAGGTAATAAGTCTAGGAAGAACAAGAAGCATCAGTTTTCTTGTTGAAGCAAGGTCATAACTATTGGGTGTATAAATCACAAATTATATTTTTGTCAATTTAAATTTGAAGTACCCTATGATAGCCAATCAGTGATGTCAATGAAACATTTGGACCACTGAATTATGGATTAAAAGGCAAAGTCTAACCTAGGTATATAAATTTGCAAGTTGTTAGCCCATGGGGAGAACCTAAAGCTGTAAGACTAGAAAAACATCCCTAAGAGACCAAGTGTAGGTCCAGAAGAAAAGTGGACTCTGAACAAGCCCTGGGGTCTGAACTGACGGCTACTTCTTTAGGAAACACACGAGTTTGGCAGAAGGATTCTTCTACTAGAATTGGATAGTAAGTAATACAGAACCTGTGCTAATTTATACAGGGACTCAGACCTCCATCATCATGGAGGAAATGGGAATTTAAGCTAGAAAAATACAGAAGATTGTTAATAGCATGTTCTATAAGCAGCAATGACTTTGACTTGACTAAATTTAATCTGATTCTTGTAATACACACCTTAGGAATTCATTTAAATTTAATTGTATAGGGTGGAAGTACTTTTTGACCTTTATTTTTGCTGTTGCCACTAAAGTCACATTTATTAACTTGTTTACCAATTTTTCATCTATGATTGTTCTTCTTTTCTTTGACTTTAGTGTGTGATATAGATATTTCAAAATATCCACAAAGACATCAGAGCCTTTTAGTACCTGTTCCTGCTTTCATTTGGAATGACAGTTGACTTAAGTCCCCATCTTTTCCCTCAAGTAAAATATGTATTTAGAAATTTTGAATATAATGCCTTAACTATCTCATAGTATATTGAGGCAAATTAGTAGGAATAGAGTCTGAATGTCACCTCCTACATGAAGCCTTTTGATTGTTCTCTTTAGACGGCATCTCATTTCATAAGGCATTCAAATTTACATAGCTATTTGGAATTTAGCTACTAAAAATATTAACTCTGGAACTAGGCTGCTTGGATTCAGTCCTGACAATACTACTGACAAGCTCTAACAATCTGGTAAATTATTCTGCTTCTCTGGGCCTGTTTCCTCATCTGGAGTCTGAGGATAATAGTAGCAGCCTGATAGTGTTATTAGGGTTTAAGTGAGACAGTTCATATAAAGCATAGTATGGTACCTGGCACATGAGTTTGTATCAATGCATGTGAAATATTACTATTAACGCAGCTACCCACCCCCCAGCAGATTGTGCACATTAGTTAAGGACAGGTTGTATGGCATGGATCTTGGTGTTCCTGTCCTAAAGTGCCCTATGTATAGTGAAGTGTTTGAAAGAAGTTACATTATCTTTTAAGAAATAAGGACATTTTCAGAAACACTTTAACTTGGATAAAATAAGTGACGAAACTAAAATGAAAAATCTTTCTTACCATGCTGTTGTGCATTGGCATCTATAGGAGTTGTTAACCTGTGAACCACCCCTGAAGAACCCATATTGCTTTGTATCTAAGCTGGGCTAAATAAAACATAACACAACTAAGAGAAACTCTAGCATCTTGGTCATTATGGAAGAAGGAGAATTTTTTTTTATGAAGTGTCCTCTAAATTTATGTTGACATAGCTATTGAATTAATGAATTAATCTTTGAAGATTTTGTTGTGTTTCATAGACTGCTAAAAATTATCAAGTACACTTCTGCATCAGTTCTTCCATTGAGCTCACTGACAGTAACTTAAACTTTCATAGTAGTGATTGATGATCTTGTACAGGTGGTAAACTGAGCTCCAGGATACAAATTAAACTGACCAGTGATATGGTCTGAATATCTGCACATAGGACAGTTTGACTGCCCAAGTGCTCTCAGATAAGAGTTAAGAGGTATTTAGAAAAAAAGTCTAAGCATTTAGCTAAAAGATGTCACTGATTTGTAAAGGTACTGTTATTATTAGCATTTATACTCTTTCTTAGTCCCCAAATGAGCAATATTTTAAATGCTTTTATTAGTGTGTTATAGTTACATATAATAGTGGAGTTCACTTTGACGTAATCATACATGCATGGAATTTAATTTGCTCCAATCCCCAGTGCTTGCTCTCCTCCTCCCTCTTCCCTTTTCTTTCCTTTACTGGTCCTCTATTTATTGTTTTTTTAATAGGAGCTTTATAGATATACATGAAGGTGGAATTCACTGTGGAATATTTATGTATGTACATAGCATAATGTTGTCAAATTCGTTTGCATTTCTTCCCTTTTTCCATTCTCCCTCCCTCCCCTGCTTCCTCTACTCCACTGATCTCCCCTCTGCTTCCATGCGATCTCCCCCTCCTCTTCTCTAAGCTCTAGCTTCCATATATGAATGAAAACATTTAACCCTTGAATTTTTGAGTCTGGCTTATTTCACTTAGCATGATGTTCTTCAGTTCCATCCATTTACTGCAAGTTCCATAATTTCTTTCTTCTTTATGGCTGAGTAAAACTCCATTGTGTATATATGCCACATTTTCATTACCCATTCATCTGTTCATGTGCACCTGAACTGGTTTTATAACTTAGCTATTGTGAATTGTGCTGCTATAAACATTGATGTACATGTAATACTGTAGAATGCTGATCTTAGTGCTTTTGGATAAATACTGAGGAGTGGGTTAGCTGGGTTGTACAGTGGTTTCATTCCTAGTCTTTTGAGGAATCTCCACACTGCTTTCCAAAGTGGTTGTACTAATTTGCAGTCCACCATCAATGTATGAGTGTACCTTTTTTTCCACATCCCCTCCAGCATTTATTATTTGTATTCATGTTTTGTTTTGGTTTGGTTTGGTTTTTTGGGTACTAGGAATTGAACCCAGAGGCAGTTAACTACTGTGCCACATTCCCAGCTCTTTTATTTTTTATTTGAGACAGGGTCTTAAGTTGCTTAGGGCCTCACTAAATTACTGGGGCTGACTTTGAACTTTCGAACCTCCTGCCTCAGCCTCCTGAGCTGCTGGGATTACTTATGTGCACCACTGCACCCAGCTATTATTATTTGTATTCTTAATGATTGCTATTCTAACTGGGGTGAAATGGAATCTTATTGTTATTTGATTTGCATTTCCCTGATTGCCAGCAATATTGAATACTTTTTCATATATTTGTTGACCTTTTGTATTTCTTCTTTTGAGAAGTGTCTGGTTCTTTTGCCCATTTATTGATTGGCTTATTTGTTGTTTTGGTGTTAAGGTTTTTGAATTCTTTATACATTCTAGATATTAATACCCTGTTGGAGGAATAGTTGGCAAAGCTTTTCTCCCATTCTGTAGGTTCTCTCTTCATGTCCTTATTCATTTCCTTTGCTGTGCAGAAGCTTTTTAATTTGATGTCATCCCACTTAATGGTTCTTGGTTTTATTTCTTGATCTTTAGGGGTCTTGTTAGGGAAGTTGATGCCTGTACCAAGATTTTGGATTGTTGACCCTATGTTGTTTTCTAGCAGTTGCAAAGTTTCTGGTCTAATTCCTAGGTTTTTGACCCACTCTGATTGGACTTTTGTACAGAGTAAGAGGTAGGGATCTAGTTTTATTCGTCTACATTTAGATATTCAGTTTTCCCAACACCATTTGTGAAAAAGTCTTTTTTCTCTGACATTATTTGTTAGGGAACTTTCTGGGGTTGTTCATGTTTTTGTTTTCTTCATGTAGACACCCAATGTTATCAACTTTGCTCTTAGTACTGCCTTCACACTATCCTAGAGGATTTCATATGATGTATCTCTGTTCTCATTGACTTCTAGGAATTTCTTGATTTCTTCTCTCATTTCTTCTGATCCATTCCTCACCAAAATGAGTACTGTTTTAAGCAATGTAATAGCATGAAGACTGGGGTTTTCTAATATACATACTCACAGGACAAAAGACTAAAAATTAATTTTTCTTTGTATAACCACTACTGGCCCAACACAAGGCTTTTTATGCTTCCTTGAACTGACAGATAAACCCTAGAAAGTTGGTATCAGAGAATCTGGATGCCCAGGGCAGGGCTGGCAGGGGCAGGCGCTGGAGGAGTTGTGTTAGTAGCTGACAGCTCTGCAGAGCTTGCCATTGCATTACTGCTCCTGCTTTTTGTCAAGAATGAAAGTGGTACGATATGATAAGAGCTGGTTTGAGGGAAGTGAAGCCAGAGGGAAAGAGGGGAAAAGAACTATAGAAAGAACTAAAAAAAAATAAAGAGAAACCTAAAGAAAGCTGAGCTTTGAGTGAGTTCAGATGTGCTTTGCATCTCAGCATAGAAAATCACGCCTTATGAGGAGGCGCAGTCTCAGAAGACGTGAATCACCCGTGGTGACTGACTCCCGGGCCACACAGTCTGCAGTTGAGCCTCTGACTTCCCTCTCCTTCAGCTCTGATTCTTTCAACATATGGGTTTTAAATATCTAAAAACAGAGACCCTGAGGCCCAGAGGGGTTGCATGACTTACCCAAAGTAACACCAGTCAGGCCACCTTTGGAAGTGCCTTCTGCCAACCAGAGGTCTTCTGCTGGAAAATAGACTGCACTGTGAGATCTGCCAGTCTTCTCATTGCCACAAGTGTTTCAGGCAAAATAAGAGTGATCACTTGTGAGGGACACTGCAGAGAAGATTCTTGCAAAAGGATACCGTGACCTGTAAGGTCCTTCACAGCTTGAAATTCAGTGGTTCTAGCTTCAACTTCGTGGATTTAATAAGCCAATACTCTCCCTAGCTCCTTGTACAAATGGATCTTTAAAAACATTTTGTTGTATCTTCCATTTAAAATAGCAATTAACTTTGCATTGCAGATTCTTTACAGTGTACCATGTATACTATTTATCTGAAATGCCTGTTCACCAGCTAATAGCCACCTTTTTGGTTATATATGAAGTGGTAATTTGGTGAAATAACATCACAGCTCCTCACTAACCCAAAAGCTTGAGCAAGCTTCTTGTCGCTGAGAGACCCTCATTTTCCCAGCTGTCAACCTGACTGATATTTTAATTTTTCTGCCCTGTAGAAAACTTCAGTCTCTTATCCAATAGATAAATGAATGAACCCCCAGGAAATGCAGCAGAATGTTTCTGTTTGCCAATGCAATAAATGCAGAAGCTAATAAATGTCTACTTCCATCAGGAGGAGGCGTGTAATGAGTAAATGATGAGAAAAAGAATTCAGGGAAACAAATGATCAATCCAATCTAAGATGACAAACAATTTCTTAATAACTTTGCCTCTTGTTGGAGAAAGGGCTTTCACCAGGCAGAGAGGATGCCTGTTGAAACTAAGCCCAGCACAAGGCCATTTACATCTAGCTGCTGATGGATTTGGTCTGGTTACATTTGGGTCACACTGAGCAATAAGCTGATCCAAACCACTCCTGGTTATTGCAGACTTTCTTTGCTTTGTAATTTCTGTGGATGTATGCTAGGAAAAGGAATTATTTCAGGGCCTAATTCACATTGCTTACTCCAGATTCCATTTATATTTTCCATTTATATTTTTAATGAAGACCTTTTTAAAAAGTAAGGATCCAGTTGCTTGAAATGTGTTCTGACCAGAGTTGCACAAGAACCTTTCTCCTGTGAGGTGAGTGTGCTGCTCTGTAAACACTTTGGTAGACCTCAGCCCCCCCAGTATCTGCCTTTGTGGGAGCTGGTGGAATGCAGCATGCTTTGTCCCTCGTGGATGGATGCTTCCTGTTACAGGTCTTGCTTGAAAGGCCTCAGACTCTACTCGGCAGAATGCACAGTGTAATTAAGATGGAGTAAATGAGCTAGGCCTTGGAAGGAGGAGAGTTGCAACCCACATGGAAAATGTGAGAGAGCGACACTGTGCCAGAATGAAAGATCATTTGCTGAGATGCATTTTGTTATCACCCTTTTGTGGGATCTTTCTAAGAACATTTCTCAGAAGTGTCACGTGGAAAAGATTGGCTACCAAATACTAGCCGTTTTCAGGGACAGATTTTCATGAATATTTCTAGAAGACTATCAAACTTGCTTATTGTGTCCTCCATAATTATCTTTTCCTCCCCATCCCACCCATCCTACCCTACCCTCCTTTAAAAAAAGAAAAAAAAAGTATGATACATTCAGTTATATTCAGTGCCATATGAATGAGTGCACTTCTGCAGTGCAGGGGTGACACTTTTGGGCAGTAGCAAGGTTTAGGGTCACAATACAGGAAAATGCTAATGAGCAGTCAGATGGATGCTGGACAGAGGCGATACTGCAGGGCCCTTGGTGTACTTGGCAGCATATGAAATGCACCTCAGAGAGTCAAGAATCCTGCACAGTGCTTTCTAGCCGAGAGCCATTATATCTGAAAGCTAGGACTTTTCAATGTGCCTCTATTCACATGCATATTTCTATGCCAAATCTTTCAAAAGGCCTTTCCTTTGAAATACAAAAAGATAAACACATCTTTGAAATGGATAGGTGATCTCCTTGCCACTTTCAAAATCTTTCTCCATTTTATATCTGAAATTTTTAACCCTTGAATTAAGACTGATTTTTCTATTCACCTGTGTAGTTTCATACACTTTACAAGCACTAGGGAAAACCATGTCACAACTATTAAGACCTGAGTTTATGCTCAAATCCAGGAATGGAAATTAAAACTTGAGAGAGGTATATCATCTGTGTTGGACCTTTTTGCTTGGTTATTGCAGTTCATTCTTATGTGACTTAAGAAAAATGAAAGACCTCATAGTTAAAGAAAAGCATAAATTTTATCAAGTACTCAATAGGGCACCGTCTACTGCTAAAATATTTCTAAATCTCTAAGACCTTATAAGGCCTTCTGTTCCTGGACTTAGAGTACAGGACCTGGCCTGGTTTGGTTCTAGCACTTAATACCTACAGGAGACCAAGGAAATGTGCAGCCTCAGTTACAAACACCATTCCTGGCAGGAGACCTGAAGACAGTAGCAGCTAACCTTGTTCCCTCCTCAGCTGGTTTTAATCATAAAATCAAAAGAGATAAATATGAAAAATGATTGCTTACTGCCAATATTTGCTGTTGGGAAGCTCAAGTCTCCACTGGTCTCTTAATGGCCTCAACTTTTGCTCTGATGGAATTGTGTTCACTTGGCAAGGAGGAATCTCAGAGCCTCCTCCTTTCTAGGGACCATATCCTGATAGATCATAAGCACTAGAATCACATTACTAATATTTTTAATATCCCCTCAGCTACCACTACTACCTTACTCTGTAGAAGTTGAATGTCAGAAAGCATTGGAGTGAAAAAAGAATGAATATTGACCCACTTAGAAGTGGCACCTAAATTTCAGAGACACCAAGAAAAACGAAAGCATCAACCTCCATAATTTAAAATAAATATGCCCCATACCCACTTTAAAAAAATTAATCCCTATTATTGTCTATATTGGCTTATGGTTGGATTCACATGTAGCATGTGGAAATGTTAGAATTTTGCTTTTATTTTTTGTTTTGAAGAAGAGCTAGTATAGTTTGTAACATTGTAAGAAATTGTTAAGTGACTGTCCTTCTTAGATCTGTTCACCAAAGGCTAAAACTTAAAGGAATTTAAACATTTCTTGTCTCCTTTTCCTTCAGGAGAAGAAAAAATAATAATGCTAAACAACCCTATCTTTCCATCATCTTGATGATCTATCAAGTTTTTAGCTATCCTCTGTCATTGAATGTTTGGTTTCCATTTTGCAATATGATAAAATCTGTGATGAACAATTTTTAGTTAAATTTTATACATATTATTTCAGTTGTTTTTGTAGAAATGGAACTTTTGAGTTTGCATATACATTATTGAAAGGTTTTGGAAACATGTTGCCATAAATTGAACCAATTTATACTCTAACTAGTAAATTCTGAGAAAACCTACTTCCTCATGTGCTCATTGATACTTAATCTATTCTCTTAAAGCCAACAAAAACCAGTTTGATAGGTGTAAAATAAAATGATTTTATCAATCTTTGTCTCACAATTTTTTTTCAAATACTGCTATCAAGGAGGCATGTGTCCAAATACCTGTATTCTAGACCTTTCCCACCTCCAGCCCCCAATCAGGAGATTTTAAGAATGGCATTTTCTGTTAGGTAAAATTTCTACTTAGAAAATAATAAAAGTCTTTAAATGTTTTTCCTTTTGGTTAGGTTTTAGAGTTTTCTCTTAGTTAGACCTCTGATAGTGCACAATGCCACAGATTCACAAAGAGGAGTCACAAAGGAGAAACTGACACAGATGGTCATTCCCTGCACCAATCCCATGACTTTATTAAATAAAGGTGTTAAATACAGGTCCCAAGACTGTTGAACATAGGTGTTAAATGTATGCATTAAAAGGGTGAGCACCTGAGTTCTTAATGAGCAAATCTATTTTATTCATCAAGTAATGTTATTTACTTAGAAGGTGACACAAATAACTCTCTAAGCATAGTGATGACATTATCTCTGGAAGCTCAAGAATGCTTCACCTTATCCTCAGCATCAGAGATGCTCCTCATTAAATCTACAGCTCCAACGTCCACTGAGGTCAGTCAGAATTTTCCCATCATCTTATTTCCTTAGGGAGATGTGAAGTGTCTGGGACCTGAGCTGTCTGTGACACTCACCCTTCTTGAGAGCCGCTTTATTTGTGTTGGCGAAGTATTACTTCTGAGCAGAGAGGCGCGTCGCAGTTGGGAGTCACTGCTCAAGCGGTGCTGAGGAACAGAGCAGCCAGCTGTGTAGTGTCTAAGGACAAGGCCAAGGCTTGCTCAGTTTTTTGGAATGTTTTCTCTGATATGCGGAAGCTAATTCACAATAAGGGGTGGGGGTAGGGAGGAACAGAGTTACTTTATATTAGGTAGAGGGGAGTGAAGGGAGGGAAGGGGCATGGGGTTAGGAATGATAGCAGAGTGAAACAGACATCATTACCTCATGTCCATGTATGACTGCATGACCATGTGATCCTGCAATATGTGCAATCAGAAAAATGAGAGATTATACTCTATGTATGATCTATCAGAACATATAAATGCATTCTACTACATATACAATTAGGACAAATAAAATAAAATTAAATTAAAAAATAAATTAAAAGTATAAAAATCAGGTTTTAGGCAGAAGTGGGCAGAAGGCAAGCTTTGTCTTTCTCTCCGCTGTCCTCTCTAAGCACCCATTTCTTCCCTAGCACAGAGATTCCTTTTTCACTCGACCTGGTTTTCTTTGACTTTGGGAAGCATTCTTCTCCCACTAGTTGCTTATGAGTCTCTTTTAGAAAATTAACTATTAATAAGCTCAAGGGTGACAGATATGTTCACTCTGAGCTTCTTAACCTGGGTTCCAAGAAAATTACCTCAGAGGTTTTCCTGTAATCCTTCAATCTCTTTTCTTATGTGATGAATAGAATCATATTTTCTGTCAGTAGGATGGACTTTCCTGTCCCGGAACGCTAGGTCGAATGACAGAGCTTACTGCTTCTGTGGCATTCGTCAATAGGAGCTCTTGAAGACTAACGGCACTACAAAACTGAACCAAGTATGTTTGTGTGCTGTGCCTCGTTAGTTATGTACATCTCTCTCCACTAGCCTCTCAAGGTCTCTTGGGAGTCTAGCCCTGCACCTGGCCATGTTAGCTCATTGACAAGCGTGCTTTTGAATGAGTGAATCTGAGGTTGGCCTGGTGCATGGCTGGAAGCCAGGTGAAATGAGTAAGCCAAGGTCATCCAAGTGAGCTTGTGCTGTAAATTCTTCAGATGATCAGTATAAAATGGGGATTGACCCAAGGGCTAAGTAGTTGCTGGTAAATGAGCTAATGTTGCCTGCTTCATCTACAGTGAGGGTGGTGGCTCTTGGCTTTCTTCTTAGCCCATGGTTTTCAAGAGGGTTCTATTGTCGAAGTTCTAGCAGGGCTTGTGTTGAGAAAGTACAGGAAAGTTTCTTAGTTAGACCTTTAGAGGACCTGTCCACAGGAGATGGGAGGGGACCTGCTCGGTACAGTGGAGCGCAAGCCTGGGAGGCGATGGCCCTATGGGTAGTTCAGCTTCCATGTGAAGCAGCCCAGCAGTTGCTGTTAATTGTGCATGCAGTTTCGCCTCCTCCATCACTTCCCAAGGAAGACTTGTGACCTTGAGAGTGACTGTTGCATCACACAGCCCTCAAGAGAATCAGTTTTCTGCAGTGGTAACAAGCAGTAATTTAAGAGTCACCCTACAGGTCTTGCAAGACATCCTGGCAAATTCTCTTGGTAATCCTTCTGATGTAACTAAAATTGTTTTGTCTCTTCCTGTGGAAGAAACAGTGAGACCCCAACCACGGTGCCAGCAGAAAGGTCCCGTGCATGTGGTACAGAAGTCCAAAAGGTGAGTGGAGAAGAGTGATGCTATTTTGTCACAGGGAGAAGAACTAGAGTAAACCTTTAAGACCTTTTGTTGGCAATAATACAAAAGGAGAAGAATTACACTCCAAGCATGGAAAAATGGAAACTGGGGTGGAAAAGGACCAGTCACTTTCCCAGTACTGTCTAGACAAGTTAACTTCCTTGCATAAGGACTGTGGAGTAATGCCTCCTGGAAGTTAAGATATAATTAGTTTTCTTATAAAAATTAGATAAGGCCATGCTAAAACCTTAAGTTGTTATAGAAGGCTATTAAATGAGAAAGAAATGTATCTCCTCCATACAAAGCGTTCCTTGCAGGACATTTCTGGGTATAGGTGTGCTATATATATGCTGGTCACCTTCAAGTGCACTATTCAAAGTGTTTTGCAACTTCGTTTACATACTTTCCATGTTGAGACAGTTAGATCTCATTTTCCCATCCCCTTTTCTCTCTTTCTTTTCTTTTTTCTAGTACCAGCGGTTGAACCCAGGGCCTTAAACATGCTCAGCCAGTGCTCTGCCACTGAGATGCATCCCCAGACCTTTTCCTTTTCTTTTTAAATTCATTTTATTTTGAGGCAGGATCTTGCTAAGTTGCCCAGACTGGCCTTGAACTTGCAATTGTCCTGCCTCAGCCTCTCGAGTCTCTGGAATTACAGGTGTGCACCACTAGATCTCTATTCTTAAAGATCAGAATAACTTTTAAGATAGAGAGACCGCCGAGATGTAGCTTCTGGTGTCTCACAGAAATAACCAGAGAAACAAAGAGGAAAGGAAATCTGAGCTAACTCAAGAGCTGAATATGAAAGGCAGTCAGGTACTTTAGAGAAAAATAGGACTTTAGAGACTCATTAGAAAAACCCCTTCCTAGAAATAAAAACTTCCATATAGCGATCCTAGGGCACTGTGATACTTTATATATTTATTGATGATTTTAAAATGTATGCCTGTCTCTGCTGTTACGCCATAAACTCTGTAAAAGCAGGGCCCTGTCTGTTCGCTCCCCATTATATTCCTTGTTCCTGGCCTCGTAACTGGCACGGACCTTCAGCACTTGGGGAATGAAGAGATGAACAGAGAAAAGAAAACCTAGGATGGCCTGTGAGTTTTGGGTGCAGCTGTTTTTTAAAATTTTCCAGATAAAGAAACTGAGGATGGGCTACGTTAGCTAAGGTTATCCCTGCATAGTGGCAAGGCTGCCAGTGAATCTAGGATTCCTGTTTTAATTAGAAAACTAAGTCGAGGAAAAGAAACCTGAGACTCTAATTAGTGAAGTTTCTAAAGCTCCTGGAGTAAAGCTGGAAATGCCAGAAGCAGCTCTGAATAGCTCTTTCTTTGATGAGAAATGGTAAAGATGGAATGAAAGAGTAATTACAAAAGCAGTTTATTAATTTTTGCCAAGGTACCCAGGAGACAATGGGTTTTTCACAAAATGTGGCTTTTTAGAGATGATAAGATTTGATGCCAGAGTTAAACATGACTGTAAAAATTTTTTCTAATACTCCCTGTTCTTTGTTGGAAAAGGACAGAGGCAGAAGGAAACGGAAATTTCTGACAAGCAGAAGCAAAGTACTTTTGCAGAGGAGAGAGGTGTTCCTGGTGTGTCATTGCATTTGACTTTATTGAAGTTATTCATGAGGTGTATGAAAAGCAAACATCTCAGGGCTTCAAGAGGGACTGTCCCTGATTAGTTTGACTCTATATATCATAAAAAATAGAGTGGCTTAATTTAAAAAGAAGTTTATTTTTCTCTTATTTAATAAGAATCTAAAGGTGAGCAACTCAGGACTGACATGGTGGCTTTGGGGTCACCAGAACCCCCTTCTTGTTCCACTCGTGTGCCCTAACAGAGTTTTCCTCTTGAATCTCTCTGATGTTCCAAGATGCTCCTGAGCTCTGGCCATCCCTCTGCATTGCAACCTGGGGAGGCGGGGAAGGAGGTCATGTGAAAGCTAGAAGATTCCCTGCCAGCTTAAGTCAGCTGCTCTTATGCAACCTACCTGGAAGTCTCAAAACAGTTCTGCTCATAGCTCAGCCTAACTGGAAGCAAGCTTGGTATTTTACTTTGGTTGGCTGTATCCAGCTGAAAGCCAGGATTATCTAAGAAGGAAGGAGATACATTGGGATGAGATGTTCTTTTTTCCTACTTGGAATCTTCCTTTGTCTTTGGTATTGATTGCTAAGTAATAAGAACTTGAAAAAAACAGGACTGAGGAAAACTGGCATACTTATGGTTATTAGTAGAAATGTAGCGGTCCTAAGGAGAAATACCTAACCTTTTGGGTTTAATATTGACATAAAACAAACAGCAATGCTGGGTGTTAGAGGTTCAATTTGAATCCATGTACTCAATGATCATGTTTCGGGTTCATGCATAGTTGTGCAGGTAATTAGTGGAAATTCAGGCTCTTTGGAATGCCTAGGGATCCAGGAACTGTTGGCGGGACTGGTGTTCTGACTGAGAACCTCTGCCAGGAGACATCAGGCTATTTGCCAACTACTAAACTTCTATCGTCCTCTTGATAGAATCACACCTCATTCTAGATGTTAAAAAGTGAGACTCGGTTTAAATAACTCAAACCATTCCTTGCTCGGTGTACCTTTTAGATACAGAATACTAGATCTGATATACCATGAATCTGAGCCAGTGTTGGCAGTTTGCAAGCTTTTTAAATATTACTTTGTTTTTCCTTTTCTTTAGACAGTGGGTAGAAGGGAAGAATTTTACATAAAAGAAGAAAATCAAGAAAGAGACAATGCAACCAGGGCACTGGCTTTTAAAAGTTTCACTAATAAAAGGTTCTTTAAGACGCCAGCTACTCTATTCAAGGGACCCTTCTCTTACTGAGAATTTCAGATTCCACTCTTCTCTTGCCCAACTGTAACAGACTTCAGAGTACAACAGGGAAACAGAGAAAGGCGAAACTCACACCAGCCATTAAGTTTTCCGATAAAAGGTTTTTCAGGAGAAATACTGAAACCACTAGATAAACTAAATTTGGACCATTAGTGATTTTTTTTCTTTAAATCAATAGGTCTTAAAATTGTTGTACTATAAATGTAGTTACATTGCCAAGTCAGTCTCTTGATTCTGTGTAATTTGGACAGAATTGTTGATGAGGCAGAAACTCTTTGGCCACCTGGTGCCATTGAATAAATGGCTTCCATGACTGGAATTCTGTCTGGACTGCAGTTGATGGCGTATTAACGTGGTTTCCTAAATGCTTGCTTTCACCTTGGGGAAAACATGTACCTGTACCCTGTATTATCACCCACTTCTGAGAGGAGTGTCCTTAGGAAATTATAAATAAGACAGGTTTGGACCTAGGAATGCTCTTGTTGGCATTGGTATTTGAACCCCTGGACCTCTGTTTGAATCAGCCAGTCACATCAAGTGAAATGTGTACTGGGTGTGTTGTGGGACGTGGAGAGACCTGTAGTGGTTAGCTGAAGTTATAGATCTGCTTAGAAAGAGGAAAGCCACGCGCATGACCAGGCTGATCACATTCAGGAAGATTTGTTCCTTCTGTTGTTCATTGTGGGCTAAATGACAGGGGAGTTGTCCTTGAGTGGACAGGGAGGAGGAATGCTGTTCTCCTCTAGGAAACGGTTTCAGGCCACCAGAATTTAAATTGTACCTTGGCACGGTGTGTTATCTACTTATGCCCTAATCTCATGAAGCATTTTCTAAAAAGAACTGCCAAGAGCTAATTAATGAATTTTTCCTACAACTTTTTGAATTTGTTCTTTTCTTACATGATATAGGTGTTATCATAGTAGCTACAAGAGAGCAGAAATCAGATTCAGAATCTGAGAAAAGATCCCAAGAACACTGCATGTGTGCATGTTTTCTTTTGATCTAATTTAGAACTTGAAAACAGACACTTTCAAATCTAGCAATAATGTGTATCTGTGCGTGTGCATTTTAATATATACTTTTAAAAGAGAGACATTGTGAAAATGGAAAATGGCAGTGTATCACGCATTCACAAACTTGGGCTGCAGCCAGCCCAAGGAAACTTGGGAATGATGCCTGCTGTTCTTGATTCCCATTTTCCTCCTACACGAAGACTTTGTTCTTTGGTATCAGATGGGTGAGTCCCCACACATACCCCAGATTAGGAATTGAAGGGACATTGGAAATCCTACATCTAAAATTACCCGTAGTGTTCTCTACATGATTTGGTGCTTTGCCTCAACTCTCTGTGGCAGGTATGATAAATTGGCTCAATAAAACTCATTGCAAATTCCTTCTTTTCTTTCTTTACCCTTAAAGTAGGAAAGCAAAACCACTGAATTTCCCAGCATTGTGCATACTTTATAATTCTGGCCAAAGAGATGTTAAGTGGAAATTTCTGGAGCGGTCTTCTTTTCCCCGCCTCTCCCTTCCTAACTGGAGGGGCAGTGGCTATCTTGAGACCATGGGACAAAGCTAAATGCTAAGGGAGACTAGAAAGGAATAGAAAAAAGCACCCAGTGAAATACGCCGTGCACCTGGGCAGCTACACCGGTCCTGTTTCCAACACCCAAACTTCTTATTATATGAAAAAAATAATTGCCTCCTGGTTCATCCAGAGGTACTTTTTGCAGCTCTAACTATACTGTTGCTGTAATTGTACAGTCGTAAGCAACATCCTTGCCCTTCGTGTGCATGAGTGTGTGTGTGTGTGTGTGTGTGTGAGTGTGTGGCATTGTAGGTTGAAGTGCTGTCAATCTCGGAGACCCAGTAAACAGAGTATTTCATCTTATTCTTATTATGAGAGTATTACATTTACGTTAGACTTGTCTCCCTGTCCCATCCTGTTTTAAATAAGAGCCAAAGTTGAAGTACAGTTCAGAATTACTGGTTTCGCTCTAACATTATTTCAGTGAGTTTGTGTGCCGTGTGTTTTGCTAAGTGCTCTACACGTTAAGATGAACAGGACGAGATACCTGCCTTGTGTTTCTCGTGGATAGTTAGAGGCCACATGGAAACACATTTTGTTGGCACAGTGTGGTAAATGTTTCAGTGAAAGTCTGTGTTCTTTATGAGAACACAGAGAAAGGGCATATATCAGTGACTTTTTCTGTACGACAAACTGCCCCCAAAACTAATGGCTTAAAACTGCTGCCATGTATTTTCCTCTTGACTCTGCAGGTTACCAGTTCAGCTAGTGTCATCGGGGCAGCCTGGTCTCAGCTGGACTCTCTCCTGCTGACTTGGTGGAGGTTTGGCTGGACTAGGATGGCCTCATACTTGCGGAAAGCCAACCTGGGCTTATTGATGTGGCACCTAGGCAGGGCTCCAAGACAGAAGCCTAGGTTTTTAACTGGCTCATTGCTACTTCCATTACAGTCGGTTGGTCAGAGCAAATCACTGAACAGCCCAGATTGAAGGGGTGGGGAAACAGACCTTACCTTTCCATGCCAAGAGCCAAGGGACACGAATACAGAAAAGAATAAAGAATCGTGGCCATTTTTGTATTCTACCACAGGACTCGGGAATAGGGGGCAGGTCTAGCAACAATTTTTCTTGAAAGGATTTCACCTCACATTTTACAAACTCATGGCAATAGCGTGCTCTGTGTTATTAACTCATAATAAAAGGTGATAGCATCAGTCATCAGTTTTGGATCATTTTTCAGTATTGTCAATTTCTTCTCCTTTCTTATTTGTTTCTCATTTTTTAACATTCATTTTTAAATAATCCATAAGAAAATGTTGGTTTGATAAAGGAAGAGTTGCATGTCCAAAAGTGCAGGATTGAAATAGTATTCGCACTTTGTTTAATTCAGCATTTCTCATGGACCATTTCAGGGGATCCTGTCCCTCAAGATGCCCCATAGTCAAAGGGTTCCATGAGCAGTCAGTTTGGAAATCCTCGTGAACAATACTTCTTGGAGTTTTACAATGCACAGCAAGAATTAAAGCTGTGGGAAGTCCTGGCACTAAAGCACTTTTACTATTTAATTCAGTTCTTTGGATTTCATTGGTGATAAGGTCAAAAATTACTGGTTTGATTAACGTGGGCTAGTTGGTTAACCCTGTAGCCATTAACACTCCCACAGTGACTAGCCTTCATCTTACATTTCCATTCACCTTAAGGACCAGAAAAGATAACCAGTATAACCAGCAGACAACCAGTAAAACCAATATAAGTATAACCAGTATTAAACTAAAAAGCTTTTTCTCGGCAAAGGAAACAATCAATAATGTGAAAAGAGAGCCTACAGAGTAGAAGAAAATCTTTTCCACACACACTTCAGACAGAGCACTCATCTCCAAAGTTTATAAAGAACTTAAAAAATGTTACACCCAAAATACAAAGAACCCAATCAATAAATGGGCTAAGGAACTGGGCAGACACTTCACAGAAGAAGATATACAGGTGATCAACAAATATATGAAAAAGTGCTCATCATCCCTAGTAACTAGAAATGCAAATTAAAATCACCCTAAGATTTCATCGAACTCCATTTTAGAATGGCTATTATCAAGAACACAAGCAATAATAACTTTTGACCTGGAAGTGGGAAAAGGCATACTCATATATTGCTAGTGGAGTTGCAAATTGGTGCAGCCACTCTGGAAAGCAGTATGGAGATTCCTCAGAAAACTTGGAATGGACCCACCATTTGACCCAGCTATCCCATTTCTCAGTTTATACCCAAAGTACTTAAAATCAGCATACTACAGTGATGCAGCCACATCAATGTTCATAGCAGCTCAATTCACAATAGCCAAATTGTGGAACCAACCTAGATGCCTTTCAATTGATGAATGGATAAAGAAACTGTGGTATACATACATAACAGAATATTACTCAGCCATAAAGAAGAATAAAATTATGGCATTTGCTGGTAAATGGATGAAGTTGGAAAATATCATGCTAAGTGAACTAGGCCAAGCCCAAAAAACCAAGGACTGAATATTTTCTCTGATAAGTGGATGATGATACATAACAAAGCAGGGGTGGTGGGGGCTAGGGGAAACAGAACAATGAAGGAACTTTGGATGGTGTAGAGGAAAATGGGGCGGAGAGGGTGGGGGAAGAAAAGATAGTAGAATGAAATAGAAATATTACCCTATGTATATGTATGATTACATGAATGGTGTGAATCTACATCGTGCACAACCATAGAAATGAAAAGTTGCACTCCATTTATGTACAATGAATAAAAATGCAGTCTGTAAAAATTAAAAATCTAAATTAAAAAAATTAATTTTTAAAATGTCCTTTGAAAAACATCATACAGTTTCATGTAATATCTTATTTAACATCCAAAGAATCCTATCAGGCAACTGTTCTTACTGGCCGCATTTTACAGATGTGAGGCAATTTTGTTGAGCTATAGTAATTCATTCAGTTCCACAAGGGTGGAACCATAGTTTGGCATTGTGACCCCAGAAGTCCGTGTTCTTAACCATGATGCTGTACTGCTAAGTGCACAATGCAGAGGGCAACATATTCATGTTTTAAATGAAACATTACAAATTTTGAACAATGGAACAATGTCCCCACTCAGTTTGCTGCTAGTGTTTTCAGTAATTGATTGCCGATGCCTTAGGTTAGAAGATGTTTTACATAGAAAATAAAAATGCCCATTGTTTCTAGTAATGCCTCGTCCTCTAACATAGGTGACAGAAACATCTCCCAAATATGGAGAAGAATATTGTTGTTTTTTGGATCATTCACCTTCCAGGAACTAATTATGCTTGATAAAGAAAGATAGCCTTTATCAGATTTTTGATAATGCTAAAAGACACTATCATCTACTTTGAATCTATGAGATCTACCTCTCAAAGATGGTCTTAGTGAGAAACACGTTTTATGCTTTTATCAATAAAAGTTTCTGTCTTAAAGGAAGAAATTAATAAATCAGACCTTTAGTATTTGATTTAAATCACATTTACCTGCCACAAATTTATACTACCACCAGGCAAATTATGTCAAGAATTTTTCCTGTGGTTGATGGGGCAGGAGACTACACAGAACAAATATGAGTGGAGATATCTTAAATTTTAGGCTGTCTAGATCCTTACAGGCAGAAGTGTAAGCCTTTATGCAAACAATAATCATTCATTGAAAGACCACCTTGCAAGTTCATGAATATCTTTCTCCACCTGTTCTTTTTGGTCCTTTTTTTAAGGACATGATTTCTCCCCTACCCAGACAATAAGAGGACTTTGTGTATCAGCCAATTTTGAAGGGAACATGCATGCACTTTATTTAGAAATGGGAGTGAAGATGTGACTTATTTGAGCCATACTTAGCTATTATAAAAGGATCAGATAAAACATAATTGATGTAATTGTATACAACTACAGATTGTGGGGTTAACCAAGTAACAAACTAAGTTACAGTGATGACTTTAAAGTAACAGTAATCTGTAATTAATAAACAACATAGCAGTGTTACAACCTGTTACCACCTGAAGACAACACAAATAACAAAGGCACCTTCCTGAAAATTATTGTTCTTCTCCTTCCTCTCCATTCAGGGTAGAAACGTTGCAGCGTTGCTAGGCAATGTGTGAAGCCAGAGCTCCTAGAGCAGTTTGGGGTCCACCAGTGATTTGTAGACAATACTGGCAGAATCACTAATTTGGAACAACTTTGTAAAGATTATAGCTATTTTTAATTATGGAAAGTGGTGTTAGCCATCATTCTTCAGAAACACTGATTATTTTTCACTATGGATGGCAAGCTAAATAGTATATTATTCTTTTATTGTTCTAAAAGCCCAGTAGTTTTCAGACTTAGTTCAGAATCACCTGAAATATTTTAAAATGTAACTTCTTGGCCCCAGAGATTGAGGGTGTGACCCAGGACTGCAGTTTGGTAAGGTCCAAAAGTACCTCTGAAGCAGCTGGTTCACAAGCCTTTACCCAAAGCCTCACAATACAGTAGGGCAAGAGTTGGATCCCCTTCTTACAATCCCAGATCTGCAGCTCATGCAGCCCCCACAGGAGTATCTAAAACCATTCACCCTGTTCCACTTTTCCCAGTCCTTGCAAGAGGCTACCCACTCTTTGAAGATTTTCATTGTTAAAGACTTCTCGTGCAGCTACATCACTTTTATCATCAAGAGTAAATGAAGATTGTCATATTAAGCCAGGTGTGGGGGTGCACACCGGTAATCCCAGCAGCTTGGGGAGGCTGTGTCTTTAAGATAGCGAGTTCAAAGCCAGCCTCAGCAACGTAGCGAGGCCCTGAACAGCTCAATGAGACCCTGTCTGTAAATAAAATATAAAAAAGGACTGGGGATGTGGCTCAGTGGTTAAGTGCCTCTGGGTTCAGTCTCTGGTGCGAAAAAAAGATTATCATATCAATAAGGTATGCAGTGATGTCACTTAAAAAATAAGTGCACAGACTGGGGATGTGGCTCTTTGGTAGAGTGCTTGTCCAGCATGCGTAAGGCCCTGAGTTCCACCCCTGGCATTACAAAATAAGTGCACCATCAGACCATTACAGCATCATCATGGCTGCAGGCAAGACTTAATGATGGATACAAAAAAGTGATGGACAAGACTTTGAGGAGCCAGAGGATATTTGCATAGTCTCAAAATATCTCCAGCAAGATATTGAATTGAAACTTTGCTGTGGAGAAACCCTGCAGACACCATGTTAATCAAATGATTAAGGTCAACATCAGTAAAAAGATCTGTGGACGGGACAGAGCCCCTGAAAGGGCACATTGCTTCTGTGGTGTTCTTCCCTAGCATGTATGAACTCAGCCAAACCATGAGAAAACCTCGGACTAGCCTAAATTGCAAAACATTTTACAAAATAACCTGACCGTATTCTTTGGAAGTGCCAAGGTCAAAAAGACGAGAAAAGACTGAGGAACTGCCACAGATTAGAGGAGACTAAGAAGCCAAGACAACTGGATGCTAACCAGGATCCAGCATTGGATCCTAGAACAGAAAAGGAGCACTAGTGGAAAACTCCAAAGTCTATGGTTTAGTTAATACCAGTTACTACAACTACTAGTTAGGAGTATGTATCATTGTTATTACTTCAGATAATTGTAGTATGACTGAGATGTTGGCATGAGGGAAAGCTTAGTGATATGTAGGCACGCTACTATTTTCTGCCCCTTTTCTGTAAGTCTAAAATTATTTCACAATAAAAAGCTGAAAAAAAAATACATTTGCTTAGTAATGTGCACACAGTGGCTTAGTATTCATCTCTGCACTGCCAACATCTTCAGCATGTGTCTTCCCCAAGCTTACTTTATATTCTAGTCCAGCTAATCATTTGCTGCTGTTATTAGCTCCTTTGTGAGTGGTGGTGAGGGGAGATAATTTTCTTCATGTATTGTGAAATATTTAAAACTAGCATAACACCTTGCTGTACCCATACCTCATTTTAGGGGATGTCACAATGCTGTAGTGAAACCTCCCCGTGTTTCCTTCATATCAGCAGTCTGCCCATCTGGTCCCCTTCTACCACTACATATAACTGCTGCCACTTGGAGATATCATTGAAATTCGTCATTAGTATCCCCGTGCGTTACTTCGCACTTTTCTGAACTTGAATAGATTGCATCCTATCATATTTTTTTCAACTTTCCCTCTGTGTGTGTGTATGTGTGTGTATGCCTATGTGTATATGTGTAAAATACACACTAATATATACATATATATGTATACACACATACACACCCACACACGCATACACACGAGTCCTTTTCTCTACTGATTTCCACTGTGCAAACACCCCATATTTATCCATTCTCCTACTGGCAGTTATGTTAGGGTCTTTTTATTTTGAATTGGTGGTGTTTATTTTTTAAAGTGTTTTCTGGGGCCAAAGATCTCTGTTCTTTCTGAACTTGAATAAAACCGTCTGTAATTTTTAACTTGGCCCTTGTGGCCTTTCATTATGATTGTTTTTTCTTTTCTCTCATATAAGATGAAAAATTTGTTCAGGGTTTGATTTCCCAAAATGGATATTATTGGGATAATAAGAACCTAATATTGAATGAATAAGAAAACATCTAAGTGGATTAGACACTGTCCACCTACACATCTTGAGTATGTTTTTGTTTAATCCCTGAGTATTTTATGTATATGGCACTGCCTCCTGAGCAATTCTCATTGTGAGGAAAATTTGTGCAGCATGGGAAACTGGTCACTGAGGTAGAAGAATGGAGTCTAAATAAAGTCTAAAACTTTAATTTGAGATTATATGCTGAGTTTGCAGTGTACTGGTCTTTTGTGTTTTCACACCTAGGGGGAATTTTGACACAATCCGTAATAATGTCACTGCGTTTGGCATGAGGAAGGAGAGGAGAGCTCACTATTATGGCAGAACCCTCGCTCTTGTGCATTATTCTTGTTAGAAAACTTCATACTTAAACTATTTACTTTTCGATCAGTTAGAATTTGTACCCAGAGTGGAATTACCCAAATTATTTTCTTGCAAAATTATTTTATTTGGATGTTGATCTTATTCTGCAAAAACACTTAACAGGTTTCACAGCTCTCTTGTGTATCCTATTTGATTTCTACAACAGCCTAGATAGAGAAAAGCAGGGCTAATATTACCTTCCCTATTTTACAGGTTAAGAACACTGGAAAGGAAGTGGATTGGGGGTTGGGGGTGAAAGACCTTCTCAAGGTCACAGAAAAGAACCAGAAACCAGATCTTTCAACCCCATCCTGTCCAGATGTTACAATTTCTTAAAATAAGTGAAAGTATTAATCAAGATGTTATTGCTTTGCCAGCATTTTAATAGATAATTCAGTAACATAATGCCCACTTGACAGTTAATCATAGTAATTTGGGAGTTTCTTGTCATTGTTAGTGATAGATTAGTAACTGCCTTTTTTGCTGCCCTCGTTGTTCAAAAGGTTCAAAAGAAAGCTTAAACCAAACATTGCAAAAGAACATGTCATGACTGGCATGTATTTTAAAGGGAAGAAAATAAGTGAAAAAGATAGGAAAATGTGACATAACCCGAAGTTAAAATATCTGAGAAGACAAATGGCTTTTTGATAGCTTTAGACCAACAGATGAATTAAAACCTCTCAGCATATAGACTGGTGCAGTTGATCACTCAAATTGCAATTTTTAAAAATGCAGAAGCAGTATACTTGGAATATTGTCTTCATGTCAGAAATGCACCTTTGTGCTTGAAAATGATAAAAAATTACAATCGATCCTTACAACTGTTCTGTTCATCTTTATTGATCAGGTGCAAGAAAGATAAATCGTAGCCCAAATAAGATTATAGTAAATGTTAGCATCGTAGGGGACTATGGGTTGATAGAAAGCCATTCATCATCTCAAATGGTGACCTGTCTATGGCTCCAGCCACCCTGCATCTGCTGTCTAATCACATACCTATTGATTTTATCTACATCCTAGAAACCTGGATGTGACTGTCATTGGACAACCCAGATTGTTAAATGCAAAGGGGTCGCTGGTGTGAAGTGGATTTCATTTTCATTTTCTCACCAACCAACAATGATTTATTAAAAAATAATCTACCCCAAGCCATGCATGTGAAACCTGAGTGATTAGGGAATGAAGGGCACAATAGACCACTGTAATGTGCTGTGTTCTTGAGCACTGCCGTGTGTTTTGCAGGATATTTCATTGAGCCTGAAGGCTGGTGGGGTCGTTTCGGCCACCCTCTATAGTAAGATTGGTTTCAAAGTAGCTAGTCAGCTGCTTTAGGAAAGGCATTATTTTACCATTGCAATTTGGTGTATGTTGCTTACATGTTCATATAATAGAGGAAACATTTTTTTTAATTGAAGTTACCTAAGTCTGACCTCTCATTCCTACTGATGGTCATTAATGTGGATACTCTTTTGGTCATGTGGAGGTGACAGAAAAATTTCTATTCCATAAAGAATTCACTTTGAGGTCAAAATATTATGTAAAAGAAATAATCCTCTAACATCCTAGTTGGAACTCTGATGGAATAATAGATAAATTTGATCCCAAACATCCTTTGATTGTGCCATAGTAGATTCCAAATATGGTAGACCTAAATAATCTTTCAAACATATGCTAGGAATTTTCTCATGAAGATTAAATAATGACCAGTTATAACTGTGAAAGTTTGCTCTGTAATTGCAGCCTTATGTATCAACAACTGTTATTTAAACAGATAGCCTTACGTGTATTTCTGTAAGTATCCGTGCAACTTAATACAAGAAACAAGGTTTTATGATTTGTTTTTGTTTTTGAAAATTATATGTCTTCCACACATTTTATCTCCTTGTGTAGTGAACACTCTATTATCAATCTTTGTCCACAGAGCTCAGAGTTCTACAAAATCACCACTGAGCAATATCAGAAAGCTGCTGAAGAGGTAGAAGCAAAGTTCAAGTAAGTTTTTAATAGTGTCATAATTGTTTACTATTCTTAACCAGATGAAAGAACAATTTCATTGCTGGTTGAACAGAAGACAGTTTGTTAGGTAGCACTCTGGAATACTTGGAAGTATTTGGGGGTGTGCGAAATGGTTTCTGTTATCTGTTGTGGAATTCAGGTATAACAAAAGGGCACTTGATGAAAGCTTGTTACAACTCAGTCCTTTTTATGAACTAAGGGGAAATCAAAAGCAATGGTAATACAATTTTCATTTGGAATAATATTTGAGGTAGAATGCCTTAAATTGATGTTAAATTGCTACCTCTGTTAATGGAAGCCGTTCACTTTTATGTAGTAAAATGATGGGCATGTCCAAATTTGGATACATGCCTTTCTCATATTTAAACTATTTTTATTTCTTTACATGTATCTTGAAAGCATTTAAATCATAGACTTTACTTTGCCCTTGATTATGAAGGTGATGTTAAATTGCTATCTCTATTAATACTTGGGATGTTTAAATGAATGTTCTATAATTGATGGATCAAAGTGTCCATGACCCATAGCCTTATATGTTCTCTTTACTGCCAGTTCTCACAGTAGGTAAGAAGACATCATTCAGATAGTCCTGAGTGTATAAATGACTCCATTGTATAAACCCGCTAGTAACACATGTGCAAATTAGTGAAGCAAAAAAGGTGTTGTGACAGGTTTAGTTGAAAGATTGCATTGGTCTCTGACCTCCTTCCGTGTACATGTTTATAAGTATTTGATAAAATGATTAAACCCTAAGGTGGAGTTATTAGTTTCTGCAACCGTACAATTTCTGAGGTAATAGATATTAGTGTTACTTTAATGTTGATTAAAACTATATTTGCTTTTAAAAGGTGCTTTGAGGTATATTTAAACAGGCAAAAATCTTCAATCTTCCTTAGTAAATTCTCTCTTTTAGCAGTAGTGGGGAGAAGAATGGGTCACAAATATCACTCTTAAAGGTTAATATGAGATCTTAAGAATTTGGATGAAGAATTAGATATAGATTTGATATTAAAAGGGACTGTAGAGATGGGGGTGTAGCTCAGTGGTACATCACTTGCCTAACATGAGTGAAGCTCTAGGTTTAATTCCCAGCACAGAAAGAAAGAAAAGAAAGAAAGGAAGAAAATGTATTTGATATACTTACATTTTTTAAGTTTTGTATTTATTTCCCCTAAGGATAAAGTAATATCTTTTTACCGGTTTGTCTGTGTACTATGGGAACCTTTGACTTGACACCCTGGGTATTTCTTCATGATAAGATGATAACTATGAAAATAACTAAAATTTGAGATAGATCAAAGATCGATTCTGACTAGAATGATCTATGAAGTCTTCATAAAGAAGATGGTATTTGGTGAAGCTTTAAAAATGTATTGAGTAGGTGGAAGGGAAAGATATTCAGGAGGAAAATCACGCTCTATAGTTGGTGGGTGACAACTTTAGTGAAGATCAATGGTGCGACTGTGAGAGATCAGTCAAGGTACAGCTGGTGAGGTCGGTAGGGTCATTCATTAGCTGCTGGGCTAGGGATTTGGTCTTCTTTTAGCAGGAAACACTGGAAGGTGTTTGAGCTGGTTAGTGCCCTGATTTCTGTGTTCCTATAGGAAGGGAGTCTGGCAGTGGATGTGAGTTTGGGTGGAGGTCTGAGAAACAAGAGCCCAGGAGTGCCGCATGGGAGGGCTCTACCAGTGAAAGAGAAGAGTCTGGTGCAGCAGTCATTGAGAGATTGGACATCATTATGGTTTGGATCTCAAACGTCCCCCAAAGGCTCATGTGCTGAAGACTTGATCACAGCACTCCAGTGTTTAGAGATGGGGCTTTTAGAAAGTGATTGGATCTCCAGGGATTTGACCCTTCTGGTGGATTAATCCATCTGATGGATTAATAATTTAAAGGGACTACTGGGAGCTGGTGAAAACCATAGAGAGGTTGGGCGTGTCTGGAGGAAGTAGGCCTCTGGGGTGTGCGCTTGGGAACTGTATTCTTCCCTGTTGCCCTCCTCTTCCTCTGCTTCCAAGCTGCCATGAACTGAGCAACTTTCTTCCACTGTGTCCTTCCTCCATGATGTTCTGCCTCACCTATGGCCCAAAGCAATGCAGCCATCTGACCATTCACTGAAACCTTGAAAACCATGAGCCAAAATAAATCCTTTCTCCTTTCAAGAAGTTTTATGTCAGGCATTTTGGTCACAGCAATAAAAAGTTAACTAACATGGATGTGAATTAGTCATTAATTGGTATTAGCTTGCCAGAGCTGCAGATTGCCACCAATTGAGTAACTTAACACATTGGTTTTCTCACAATTCTGGAGGCTAGAGGTCTGGGATCTAAGTGTTGGCAAGGTTGAATTTTTTCTGAGGCCTCTCTCCAGAACTTGTAGGTGGCTGTCTTTTCCCTGAGTATTTTCCCTCCACGCATGTCTGTGTCCTACTCTTTTTTTTTTTTTAAGAAGCATAATCATCATATTGGACTACAGCCCAATATGTCCCAAAATGATCTCATTTTTACTTGCATTAACTCTTTAAAGTTTCTCCCAATACAGTCACATTTTGAGGTACTAGGCATCAGCATATGAACTGGAGGGAAAGACAGTTCAATCCATAGTATCTGCATAGAAGAACCAAAAATAACCAAAATAAGAACCAAAAAGAACCACAAATAAAAGCTTAACTGGTTGGAAAATTTGGTGGAAGCTGGATTTTACAGAGAGAAATAATCTGGTTATAAATGAGAAAAGTCTCTTTGAGGCTCTATACGACTGCCATGTCATGCAGCCTGGGCTAGACTATTGGAGAATGAGAGGTCACATGGAACGCCCAAACACACATTCTGAAGGCTTATCTTCTACAAGACAATGTTAGACCTATAGGTTAGACTGATTAAATCATGTGGCCAATCCATCACCCAGATTATGTAATGAGGCCCCAGTACAATTCTGTATAAGTTGAGCTACCCTGGTTGACCAGTCACACAGTGATACCAGGAGACAGTATTCCATACGTATTGTCACAACATTGATTTCTGGAGACAATAGAAGTTTTGCATATGGAACCCTCCAGACTTTCTATACTAATTTTCTATATCAGTCCTCTGAATCCATAACTGTGAATTAATAGTTTTCTATGAGACATGAATTTTAGTGAATTATTGCGTCTTAGGGTGATCTGTGAACCCCTCTAAACTTGCTGCAGATGTCTAAAGTGAGGTCAGTCTTGAGGACTGTACTTTCAGTCCGCTGTCTGCTAATGCCAGTACAAATAGCAACCCAGTGTTCACACACCGAAGGACTGTCGAGAGCTAGTGTTTTGGCCTGGGGCCATAGCTCTTGGTGGAGCACTTGCTTAGCCCTTGCAACAGATCCTGGGTTCCATCCCTAGCACTGAAAAAAAGAAAGAGCCAGTGTTTTAGAAAGCAACTTTCTTTATACCAGTATCCTTCCCCAACCCCCAACTTCTGCCTGCTAGACCTTCTAGAAGGTCGAATTTTGATTTGCAGTGAACGCATTAGCTTCACACCTGGGAAGTGAAGGCACACTGGCGGTAAGAGATGCTTACCAACTATGAAGGTGGAGTTCACTTGGCAGGACTTCATTTCTCCTTAGAAATTTGGCCATCTCTGATACTCATGACCCTTCAGTTTTACGTAAGACAGGATACTGTAGTCTTTCCATTGCATAACAGAACTGTCTTGCCTGGCCAAGTTATTTTCCCTGTCTCCTCTGTATAACCAGCTTAGTACCTGTAACTTCACCTTGAAGACCTCTGACCACCCTGAACCTCACTCACTGTCCCTCTTAGGCAGCAAGTTCTGAGGCATTTTGAGGAGGATTTAGTTAATTTTATCTGATGGAAATAGGATTTATTGGGTTGCATCTTGGCTACAGGCAGTGGAAGCTTTTTAAATTGCAATGTCAAGGGCACTATTATACAGCTATAGGGGGTCACCCAAAATCACCATAAAGGGAAAAAAAAAACAAGAACATTTGCAACTACACAGGACTAACACCAGTCACATTGGTTACCAGGATAGCTAACAGGGTGCTTAAAATATTTACTCACACTTCAGTTCCTCAGTTTATAGTTTTGGTAGTAAACCATTTAAGCACTTTAAAATTAATGGGTTTTTTTCCTACTTTATCCACACATCATTTATCGATAGAAGCTCCTATGAGACATGTCCCCTGCTGTATTCTGAATATTCATCTATGGAGATGGCAAACAGGGTCTTAATAGCGAGAGCATATAGTTTATCACAGAAAAACAAGAGGAAGACAGACTTTTTAAATGAAAAAAATTTTTAAAACCCAGAGTTGTACCATGATGGGGTAGTTATATTCCTAACTAATATTAAATTATTAAAATATCATTTATCATTATTTCAGTAAGAACGAAAGGACTTGCAATTAGAGAATTTGTACTGTTTATTTTCCTACAGGAACTTTTTTCCAGAATAGCTTTAAGATTTTTGCTGTAAAAGGCAAAGCACTGACCAGTTCAGCACATTTTTACATCCAGGTTTCAATCTGAAGAAATACTTATTCTTTTTCCAATCTAACTAAAACAATCATTATCAGCACTTTGTATCACATTTATCACCCTTTGTCATTATTGCTAAATAGAGCAACTTGCCATGTTTGTTCCTGGTTTACATGGTATCGTACCATGTTGTAGTTCAGATGATGACAATTATGTTCTTTATTAATGTTTCCATTCTACCTTATAGGTTATTAATTAAAATATTACATTAAATAATGTTACCTGGGTCTGGGGATGTAGCTTAGTGGTAGAGCGTTTGGCTAGCCTGCTTCAGCCCTGGGTTCACTCCCCAGCACCACAGAGGGAAAAAGGGAAGCTATATGGAGTTCTTAGCACAGATCTAGCACAAAATAAATGTTAGGTTTTATTATTATGTCAACTCAAGTTATAAAACTATGTGCCATAGGAGAAATTTCTGTGTTTCCATACAAAATCTAGATGCTATTAAACCTTCAAATAGAACATTAGAAGAAGTCTGGACCCTTAGGGAGTCCACGCTGCAGCCAGGATTACGAGTACATAAAGCATTCGTGACAGTATTGCTCATAAGAGGTGTGGGCAGCAAAGTCGTCAGAGTGCTGTGGGGCCCTGTTTCCTGTCAGCATCACAATTGGCTCTGTCTGGGAGGACTGGAGTTGGTACACCATGTATACAGAAAGGAAATGTTACCAGCGTTCACACACACGCTGATTGTTTTTAAAATATGAAAGCAAATATCAAGCAAGTGGAAAGCAAATATTAAAGAAACAAACTACTTTAAAGGCAATATAAACATTGTAAAGACAATATAATATCAAACATATGGAGAGCATTTTAAAGACAGTTGATATTTCATTCCCACACTGTCATTTAGGTAATAAAGTGATGGATTTCTACCTTCCATAAAAGAAAAAAATAAAATGTACAGAAAGTGACATAGATCCCTGAAAATATTTTGAGATGGTTTCATTGGTATATAACTTTCCATCTTGGCTTCAGTTTCTTTGAAAGATGAAGTACTTGTAAAGAAGTGTGATTTTATGAAACCATACATGAATGCAGGCAAATGTCCTCAGTGTGTCAAAGTTTAGAAGGAATTTTCACTTTTATCCTTGACAGAAGTTGTAGGAACCTGACATAAACTTAGGCTCATGAGAAGATACTCGGATTATCCTTAGAAAGTATTTACAGTTTAGTTACCTTGTAGGAGTGGAATAGGTGACTAGAGAGGACTTGGGGAATGCTGTGCGCAACTTGTACGGATGAAATGGACTTTTTAAGTATTGCTGTGTATTCAAAGTTTTTTTTTTCACTTTTGCTACGTAAAACCCTTTAACTTTCAAATGTCCTTTGTGGGGGGGGGGTGCTTCACTTTGTAGTACTGTTTAATTTCCTGTTTGGTGTTGGATTTTAATAGGTTTTGTGAACCTGAGGATGACATACCAAGAGTATCAGCAGGTGTTTCTCCTGTTCACTATAATTACAGTGTGGATCTTGGACAGTTGTAAGCAACAGTGCTTAAAGATCCTGCTTAATTGGCTGTAAAATAATTAAATAAGGCTTTGACTAGCAAATTTATAATTCTGTTAGATGCATAAGCCAGCGTGCCCAAATGTCAATGTGACTTCAGTTTGGAAATATTAGATTAATAGAACTAATTGGACTGCAGGTACAAAGTTTACTCTGATTAATAGTCTTAAGTCTCTTCTAGAAGTTTAGTCAGGTAAATTTATGTTACTTACCTTTCTGTCTAAACTTTTAATTAAAAGTTATTTCAGAAGTTTGAGCTAGTCAGTTGCTCTGTTCTGTTCTATCTAGTTTCTCTGAAGTTGAACTTTTGCAGTTTTTCAGTGACGCCAGCTGCCTTATTGAATAACTTGCCTTATCAAAAGGATTAATATTATATACTGTTGTACATGTATTTATATCTGCAGCTGACAGGTATCCTGCACATTGTCTCTAACACTTATTGATATCTACTTATAACCTACTGTAGTGTGGCGTGAATGGATCTAATATACCAAATACACATGATAAATGCTTTATCTCTGATTCTCATTGATCAATTTTGAAATGATCAAATGGTTTATCTCAGTAAGACACTAATTCACATTGATCAAATTCTAAATGACCAAGTTGACTTGGTTTCTGCTGAACACAAATTATATTAAAGCAACATTACTTGAACATGCTGCCTTTTCTAATGTAGGAGTTATGTTACCAGCAGTTACATTATAACTAGAGTTATTGTATTATAAAGATGTCTCCTTCATAATGAAAAGTTTACACAAGAAGAAAAGAATGCGACATTACGGGAAGAACAGGCCTTCGGGCAAGGATTTGGGCTTTTACTAACTAATTAAATTCTGCATTTGTATTGGGCCTTTCTTCTCCCTTTTTTAATTTGAAGGGCTGTGAGCAGGAAATACAGCAGCTGCAGTGGTGACATTTTATTCCCTGTGGTCCTTGGAGCCAAGTAACATCTTGATTATTCAGTAAGAGAATAAGTGAAGGGGCAAAATTCTAGATAAAGTATATAGACCTGTACCTTTGTGCATGAGCTCCTTGGTTGCAATTGCCTTTTTAGAAGTCCAGGTTGTTTGTTGGTTGTTCTTTTTTAAACATCAGCTTACCTGTTGACCTCCATAATATTTCACACCCTCTGGAGCATGTTCTGAAGTTGAAGAAAGATACTTTATATGTAACTAATAATGACAAATGTACATGAGACTGAAACATAGACTTGCTTATTTAGAACACCCAAAGGTTTAAAAGTTATCAACAGAAAGTTGTCATTGACCCTTACCTAAAAATGTGGTCATAAGTTGTTTTATTCAACTCTGGAGTAAATTTAATTCTCAAGCTATGAATTTGGTTAGTTGTTTGGTTGGTTGTTGATTGCTTGGTTGATTGGTTAGATGATTGTTGATTGGTTGGTTGGGTGGGTGGTTTTTGATTGGTCACCTGGTTGGATGGTTGTTGATTGGTTGGTTGGTTGGGTAGTTTTTGGGTGGTTGAGGTCCCCCAGCACCAAATTAGCTCCAAGGAAAATGGGGCCTGCTTTGGAACACACTAATATTTGACAGTGTTTTCTATGTTAAACATTTAGAATTGCTTACATTTGTAATGAAACCTTGGGTGACTGATGCTTCTTCCCCGCTTTCTAAGATTGGAACTCTTCTAATAAGATCTGTCTGGTTGAATATTTAGTTTCTTTTTATTCCTTAAGTTGGATGTCTATACTTAATCTACATACTCTTTTCTAAGGTAATAGAAGTAAATGCTAAGGAATGTCATCAACTCTTGGGAGTTTAACTTCTATCTGCATTATTTCTCTTATTTTCCAACTACTTACCCCACAGCATTCCACCAGTTCAGTGGTATCCTGCAGAATGGGGCAGTATGGCAAAGCTGATTGCAATATAGGGCTAAAAAAGGGCAGGAGCAGAACTGTAAACTAGGTCCACACAGTATTGTCTGTTTCTGCAAAAGGACAATACAAACTACTGCCATCTCATGAACATCTGTACTTGGTCACAAGGTGGGGAAGATCACTGTAGAAACATTCTGATTCCTTCAAGGTAGTATGTGTAGAAATCTCAAGTGTCAAATGTGCTGTGAACGTCCAGACAACTTATTTGCATCCTGTCACAGATCTGTGACCTGGAATGCTCTTCTCTGTCCCAACTGTGGCATTTGGAATTTGTTGGGGTGGCTCTGGGTTGTCTTCTTCCCTTTAATGTAATCTCTTTATATGTTACATGTAAAGGATCAAAACTGTCTTGCTGTCCTAAGGTTCATGGCCCTAAGCTCCTGAATTCACGATTCCTTCTTTGTGAGATAACAAATTATTCTGTTTTCCCTTACAGGAACATTAACATTGAACTTTCTTTCTTAATCAATACAATCCATTAAGAATCTAGCATGCCCTACATGTTATATGAAATATTAATTGTACCCTGTTAGTTAGATAAATGAAGATTCTGCCAAAATGATAACTTATTTCTTTCCTTGTATCATAATATATTAAATGAGAACATTTTGAGTTCTAGGGTACATGGTATTTTGGAATTCATTTATCGATCCTTATTTGAGTAATTAACTGCATGGCTCATAGTTCTCAAAAGTTATTTCTAACTGAAGCTACTGATTTTTCCTCTCGCTGATTCCAACTAGATTTCATTTACTTTTTCAAGACTTCACTTGGAAATAATTTCTATCATTTTTTCTTTGATGCTTTAAAAGATAAGGAAACATTATTTTGCTTTTTGAGTGCCATTCAGCTACAGGTAGAAAGCAGTGAAGCTTGCAGGAGGGCCAATTAGAGTTAATTATTGTCTGACTGACCTGCCACATGTTAAAACATCCAGGAAGACTCGTAGAAGGTTGATTTTAAATTCTGTCCTTGTGTCACATTTACAGAGGTAACCATCTTAAGACTTGAATGTGGTTCAGAAGTGTATCAAAGAAGTCATCTACCCATAAAAATGGTAGCTCTCAGAATAATCTCTGGGATATTGTGTAAGAACATCTATATTGACCTCTACTTATGTGTTAGCACTTCAGAGTTTGGTGATCCCATTTCAAATGTTATCATTTCTTCCCCACATTCAACAAGATAATTATCAGCACTATTGTGTGACTCCATTTATATAGAAATCTGAAAGTGATTGAAGAGCATAGAGGGGAACTTGATTGGAATGGGACATAAATGAATTTTTGGTCATTGGAAGTAGTCTCTGGCATTCTGGGTGATAGTTAACCTAAGTTTATATGACTTTTAATACAATATGAAGACCGAAGATCAGTGTATTTTGTTATATGCTAATTGTACTCTAAACACCCTTAATTATTAATTGATTTTAGTTAGTGAAAATATCGGGAATTTCCAATATCTAACAGTATTTTGCCTGAGATAAAGTATTTCAAGTTTATCATAGTCTTAAACATATGATTTCTAATTCTATTCATAGTCATATTTTTTTCATTAGAATTTGAATCCCTTATCTCAAAGTCCAGGCTCTTCATTCAGTATGTTTCATTACTGTAGAAATAGGAATACATTTTGCTTTTATTTGTTAAGAATTAGTCTTTTTCCCCTTTATTAAATTACATTTGCCTGTTGTATTCTCCTGCTGTTTAGCCTAGAGCTTTGTAGGTAGGCCTGGTTAAGTTTAGTAAGTTGTTTTTGATAAGGAGATTTTGAGAGCAGTATTTGTAAGTAAGTAGCTAGTAGGTTTTTAATATAATAATCTTAGGCAGCAATTTGTTCATACTCTTTATTGAGTCCTGGCAGAATGCTTGAAAACTTGTAAAAGCTGCATCTTGGCCCTTCCCTACATGTTGAAATGAAAGCACACATGTTCGCATGTTAAAGTGTCGCCAAGCATCCCCAACCATCCCCAACTTGCTCACATGGCTGCCTTAAGTTATTTTATGTGTGTTCTCATTCAGTGGCCAACAGTTAAATTGCCTTGTTCCTTTTGTGCGTATGTAAGTCTAAATGCTGTAATCAACTGCGTCCCTTGAAAATTGATAGATGTGCTCATTAAGGAAAGTTCTTGCTCTTGGCCTTGTTTCACCAGTCACCTCAGCTAGCGTTTCTGGATGAAGCTGGCAAGAAATACTGTGCAGTGATACATCTGCTTTATACTCCTTTTCAAGGACTAACACCTCTTTATTCAGTATGTTAAACATGCATTGTAGAGATCTCACAAGCACAAAGAAGTCGGCTATTTGCTAATTACAGTATTTATAGAAGAAAGACCAAGGTCTGCTGTTGTGTGGTGAGATTCTTTGTTTTAAGCATGCCATTTGCTCCTAGTCTCCCCTCCCCCTTGTGTTTCTGCAACTACCCAAATACAAATACCTATTTGTGAGACAGATCCATCTATGGAGACTCAGATGTCCACCAGCCTGCCACTGGCATAAAGCTCAGCAGAGCTGCCTGTGGGAGAGATGCATTCAGTGTGGTTTCTGATTGGGATTTCAGAGGTAGCGTACACCTGTTTCTGCTTTCAGGATGAAAAATGAATTGCCAATTACTGTCGACATGTTCAGACACGACACTTCATATGGTAGAAGCCTGCTCAGCCTGCTTTCTGCTGGGCCCCCAACTAGGAAGCCATTAGTTCTGGAAAAGGGGTGTGTTGGCAAGGAGGAGAAGTGAGAAGGGAACCAGTCTCTGATCCTTTCCCATTGTTCACCCTGTGCAGGCTGTGGGCAGGGGGTCAGCGCCTCTCCCTTTGTTTCCCCAGCAAAGCTCTTGAACAAGATGAAGTGATCAAAGACGGGTGCCAGTGCATCGTCACAGTCTCATTACCTTGCAAGCTGCACGCCCAGATGCTGCTGTTTTCTGCGTCAGGGCTTGCTGATTTGCATTCCTAACACCTCCATTACAGCTCATTGGGTGCTACTCATTATTAACCAGTTCTGTTCTTTTCATGATCGCGTTTGTCCAATACAAAAGACTTTGAAGCTGAAATGACAAGCCTGAGTGTGCAGTGCATCTTTGCATTAGTGGACCAGAAGCAGGAAGCAAATGTTTTGCTGCCTTGCACACCACTCCTGGTTTGGGTTTGAGAGTGTGGCGTTGGTTTAGAGGTAATTTTGAAAGAATTGAATTTGAGAAGTTGCATTTTGCCAGGAGACTGATTTCATCACTCCTCTCTCAGGAGTTCTTGTCAGTCATTGAATTTAAGAATCTGTCCTTGTTTGTTTGACTTCTTGGCCAGTAAAGAGCTCAATGGCATATATTTATTTTTTAAAGGTATTAATGTGATAACTTTTCTTAGAAGAACTTAGTCATCATTCTTCAAATTCTGTCAGAATTGAAAATGCAGGAATACAAGTTTGAGTCCCTACCTCAGAGATCCTATACTCGTTGAGACCATTAGCTCTCCCATAGAGGTGTCAAAATCATACACAAGAATTATAACTTTTACATTTATCCAGGAAAAAATTTAGTGCCATATCTCATACCTCCCCAATTTTTTTTTTTTACATTGAGAACTCAAAAAGTGACTTAACTTTGGCAAATGCTCATGAAGGTACAAAGTGCCGTAGGGAGGAGGGGAGTCCCCAGGGACTCTGAGTTGCACTTAGAGGTGTCTGGCATAAGCTGGGTACGGAGGAAAATGGCTCTCCATGAAGAGGAATTCAAATGCTAGGAGTGGTCAGAAGAAATGTAAGAAGAGGTCAAATGGAAAATGAGGCCATGGTGGGAGAATTGGACTCAGACTTCGAAGGAGCTTGAATGCAGTTTTGAAAGGCAGTGTTGATAGGGTGTATGGATTAAGCCCCACGTTTTGCCTACTTGGGAATATTTTTTCTTTCACCTATCTCTCATGCCCATAATTCTCACCATTTTTTTTGTTCAAATTTCAATTTGATGACCCTAAGATCATTTTAGAAGGCAGGTGATCTATTCTGCCTATAAGTAACAAAAATCTGCCAGCACCCAGCTTGATTAATCATACAACTGAATTTTCTATTTCTTATTCATTAAAGTCTCATTTTGGAGTGAACGTGTAAAACCAAATGCATGTAATCTGTATGTACTTCATATATATACACATATATGCATATAAAAATGTATGTTTATAAATACATACATAAAATTTTTAGGGAAAAATAAAAATACCTCGGTTGGGAAAAAAAAATCATGATCATCTTTGAGTTGCTCATTGTTTCTAGAAGTCTTCTGTCAAATCTAAAAGTATAACATAAGGTGCACATGGTATCTATATGTTAATTATGATTATTATAATAATTATAATTGAGTATATTAATTACATTATATTAATATATTAATATCCATTCAAAATAAGTACTGTCACTTGCTGCATTAATTGTCTCCTAGCAAGGTTTAGGACTTCAAGAGAATGAAACCCAGGAAAGAGTAGTTTAGATTGAAAGTCTGGGGAGAAGAGAGTTCAGGAAAAATTTGGTTCATAGGATGCTGTCTAGAGAAATCCTGGACCTTAGAAGAGAAGAGTTCCATCTTCTTGCACCGTTGAAATGGTATATGTGAACTTTTTGAATATTTCCACAGTCTCTCTGAATGGTGCCCTAAGTATTCAAATAGAACCAAATTCTGCCTGTTGCAAAGAATATGTGTTCTGGTTTGAATATGAGGTGTCTCCCAAAAGCTCATGTGTGAGACAGTGCAGGAAGCTTCAGAGAAGAAATGATTGGGTTATGAGAGCCTTAATCTAAATCAGTGAGTTAATTACCTGATGGGATTATTTGAGTGGAAACTGAAGGCAGGTGGGGTATGACTGGAGGAGGTGTGGAGGCTTGGGACATGTATTTGTATCTGGCAAGTGGAGATCTCTCTCTGTTTTCTGATTATCCTGTGAGCTGCTTCCCTCCACCACATTCTTCTGCCATGTTGTTATTTCTCACCTGGAGACCTGAGGAATAAAGCCAGCTGTCTATGAATTGAGAACTCTGAAACTGTGAGCCCTCAAGTAAACTTTTCCTCCCCTACAGTTGTTCTGGTTGGGTTCTTTTAGTCATAGCAGCAAAAAAAAAACTGATTCAATATGTTCGAGGCAAATTTATAGTGCTTACAGATATCATTTCTTTGGGTGTGTCCAATCTTTTGTCTGTAACTCTGACTAAATATAATCACATGTAAAATTAGCTCCTATTCTAGCTAATTTTCTATTCCTAGTCCACTTGAAGTTGCTAATGTATTATTAAACAAACCTTTTTAAGTATTCTCTCTCCTTCCCATTGAATTTTATGATCAACTTTTGCTGTTTGATAGCCTTCCTGGAGGTTTAGTCCCAGAAGTGAAAAGACTACAAAATTAGTCAATACTATTGGATTTTTGTTTAAATTATTAAGGTAGTATTTTTTCTTCCTACAATAAGGAAAATAGAATTTTCTCCTCTTTTCCAAGTCAACTTCTTAAAAGTAGAGCATATGAAATTGCTGTTTGATATTCATCCTTCCATGTTTACCACTATGAATAGAAATGTTATTAAACATAGGTTTTATTTTTATATGACCATGAGGTTATGCTGTATGTATTTTTGCATATCATAGAACTATCTCCCCTGGTCAATACTTACAAATCCAACCATTCTTTTAAACAGCTACAAACTATTCTATGTTCTACCATAATTTATTGTACTCTTCCCATCCTGACAGGTACTCAGGTTATTTCAAATGATTTTTCTTTTCCTGATGGAACAGAAAACAAATAGAAAAAGCTACAATGAAACATACTTGTACCTAAACCCTTAAAAACTGGTATGCATTTTATTTCTACAACATGGATAGTGTTGGAATTATGACCAGTCCCTTCAACTGTGTAACATTAGGCTGCTTAACCTCTTGAGTTGCTGTTTGATGATCCAGAAAAAGCATATGGAATTCCTTATAGGGTGGTCATAAGGGTTAGTGAAGTAAAAAGGTGAAATTTCAGGCATTTAGTTGGTACCCAACCCTATATATGTCAATTTTTTAAGGATCTAGTAGGGTTAGAGTTGTCAGGGCCCAGGTAATTTAATCTTATAAGTTTTATCATGGTGGGAATCTAAATTTGGACTTCTAAACCTTTATTTATTTTTTTATTTAGCAATCAAAAAAAGAAGAAGAAAGAAAGAAAGAAAGAAAGAAAATGGAAAACTTGTTTTGTGAAAATTTTAGGCTTTTTTTGACTTGTGTAATTTAAAAGTACTGCATTTTGGCACAACCTTTGCAGTTTTCACCACTAGTTTGTAATTCCCTAGAGGTGAATTGAAAAGATTAGTGGTAGAAGTTTTTCCATTAACTCTGGGAAAAACTACAGAGCAAAAAATTGTCCTTTGGCAGAAATGTCAATCCATACCTCTTTTGGAACATTTGGAAACTGAAGTGCTGAGAAGCTGATTTAATAGGAGAATTGAAAACCAAAATGTATACACATCTTCACCTTTTCCAACTGACGACAAGACAAATGAAAAATGCATTCTCAGAACTTGATGATGCAGAGAAAATAAGATTGTTGCTCCAGAGAGTGCATTAAGGTTGAATCTTTAAAAGATTTGAGTGCTAAACTTTTGGAGAAAGCCCGATCCATTCTTACTAATGATACATCTATTTGCACTTCATGCCATAAAATTCCCCTTTCATATGACAGAGTATCTAAGGAAGTAGATTTAAGAAAAGGGGGATGTTTTATGTGCTATAGGTTCTGCTGTAGCAGCTACCAGAAAATATGTTCATTTGCTCATGATTGTGGTTCTTGGTTTTCCTGTATAAACTTCAAAGGAATTCTGTTAATTTTCCATTCCATAAAGTCAAAACAGCTACAATAAAATAATATCTTATGTGCAAAAATTTTATTGGACATAATGTATGTAGGTGTCTTTCCCTGATTGCAGTATACCTACTCTAGCTAATTACTCCTCCTATTTCTCACCCTACTCTAAGATGTGGTTTTCTACATCTGTAAAATGATGTTAGTGACAGAGATATTATATAAGAATCAAATGAATAGATCAGTTTCTACTGAGTGAATTTTGTGTTTTTTTTAAAATTGATGTCCATCTTATAATCCAATATATATTTCCCTAAGGGATAATCCCTGGACATAATAAATTTTCACTTGAGAAAATACCATGTCTCTAAAAGCATGTGTTTAAAGACAAATGTTTCTGTCAAATCACTAACCAACAGTTAGCAACACTGCTCAAAATAATTATATTTTACTATGCTGAATGAGAAGAACTACCTAATTTGGTTAGAAATGTGTGTGGAATGCTGTGCTCAGATAAATGCCACCATTATTAGTTCATGGTATAGTTCTCATCTCATACCTTGTCATGCCTTTAGAATATTTATATTTATTTGCAACTATGGGCAATTATATGTTGGTGGTCTATAATGAACAAACAAGATTCGTCCTAAAATTTGTTCTGAAGTCAGTTGCTTGCCACTTAGACCATAATTTTTCACAGAAATAATGACACTTATGGGTGAATGTCTAAGTTGGTCTTTAAAAGCTTGCTTCCCTGTTTATTTATGATTAAGAACAAAAGACTGGAGTTTGGGGACAGTGAAAAAGCAAAAAGAAAAAATATAGTGCATTTGAGGACATGGGGAGTGTACATGATGTTTAAGCCACATTCTGAATTTAAAAGGCTTTCTTTAATCACTGGTATAGTCATATTTCTATGAAAAGGGAATGAAGAAGCTTCAGGGAGAGTAGCTTCATCCCCACCCCACCCCCACCTTGGAAGGAGTAGCTCCCTGCCCATCTTCCTTCCTCTAGAACTTTCAGTCATTTCTATTTAGCAGTTGGTGGGATCCTGTTTTCAAATGAAATCTTACGTGGAGTCCTAACATCTACAGCTGACAATAAACTATTTTATTACTATAGTTTATAAGCTTATTTAAAAGGGAGCAATTACTATCAAGAGGATAGTGAAACTTATTTTTGTGAATACAGCATTTAATAGTCGGAGGCTATCGGAGACAGCTACAGTCTTATTTCACTTCAGAACTCAAATTTATTTATTTGGTTGCAGTGTTGTGATAATCCCGGATTATGGTGATAAGTAGTGGCAAATGATAATGGTTTTGTTTTTCTAAAAAACAGCTTGTCTTGCAATCACAAGATACTCATCCATCAGTCTGATCTATATGATTAAAAGCAAAATAAGTTTCTGCTTCAAAGCTGAATAATTGACAGTATGTAATAAATCATAGTATAGAAGTCGGGACAAACACCATCAACGTAAAATATTAAGCCACATATGAAAATAACCTTCCCCGCAAACATCCTCCTTTCTGTACCTGGAGTTCGTTCATGAAGCATGCCTTCCCTTCAGACTTCAGCAGCTTCGCTCTTGTCACCTGCACACACAGCTCAGCACACCTTTCTCATTTTCTTCCTGGTGAATTCATCCATGTATCAGGTCTTGCCTGCCTCATGTGTTAATTTCTCTGTGAAGTCTTCAGCACCTCCTTTCCCACTAAAGTACCACAATGTAACTACTCCCTGTGTCTGTGTGACTCAAGTCCCTCTTGCAACCTAGCTCATGCCGGAGTTGCCTGTGCCCATCTCCCTTCTCCAGTGCGGGCCCTGTAAGGTGGAGCTGCACCCAAGGCACAGCAGCAGCCCTCCAAGAACAGGACTGTGACTTATAAGGTATTTATAAGATATTCAAGCTTTTCAACCTGGTCTCTCAGAATGTTCTCACTCTAGAAGGAGCCCTAAAATGGCTGGGATTTTTATAGTAGAGAGGCTTATCAAAAAGCTACATAAGAATTACAGACTCTTGGGAGCTTCAAGGGCTTGTTGACAAGGTCTTATATCCAGTTATAGCATGTACATCTTATTTCTGGTTGAATGGAAACCTTATTGAGGGCAGGGGTTTTATTCTCTCTATAGATCTCCCCCAGAAACTAGCACATATACTGCGCTTGGGAAATACACGTCGAAATAAATTCATTCAACAAATTAGGAGCCTGTGGCTATGTTGACATATCTGTGTCCAGTCTAATGACTTGATTTATCTGGCTGTGAATGGTCTCCATTATAGGCTGTTAATATGGGCTTGATTTTTGTTGGATATTCTAATTTCCAGTGTTCATCTCCGACACGTGCTCAATAGAAGCTGGGCCTTCCTCTTCACAGTATCAATAGGGTAGTTAGGACTGTAGCAAAATTCAAACCATGATAGAATGTTTATTAGATTAAGGTTTGTCATTAATTGGATATTCCTTCAGTTCAGGTTTCTGGTATGTTGTAAGTTGTTGTCAAAATAAGATTATTGCTACTTGAAAACTTCTTGACTTTTTCTGGTTTTGAGGACAATATTATATTGTGCTTCTGTTAATGTAGACAGATTTCTATGTTTTCTGAAACCAAGGTATGTGTCATTAACATTTTCTAATTGAGCTGAAAACTTGATATCTTCAAGTCAGGTGACTGTCTACCAAGAACACCAATTAAATGCTGTACAAGAAGATTTCTTCTTAGAAAAGCCTGCCTACCTACTTCCCCATGAGGTCTCTTATCTGCCACGTGAGTCTCTATTAAACTGGATCATAGGCATTTCCTGATGGAGGTACTGATGGGACCAAGGTACAGAGGAGGAAACCCCTGTATACTTTAAGGAAAGGGTAAGAGGGCCAGGCCATTCCTTTCTCTGGCTCAATTAAAAGTGTACCGACTGTCAAGTCCCATTAACCTAGTGGGTCACTACTGTGCATGCATTAGCAGCAGCACCACTGTAACGTGGCACGGTCTTGCCACTTTGTGGACACATTTATGAAGATTGATAACAGCTAAGGTTCAGTGTTAACTTTTATTGTCAGGCAGGCTGTACAAGAAACTGTCTGGTATTGGCTTTTGCTTTGATTTATGAAAAGGTTGCCACATGAAGAAGATATCTCATAAAGCAACACTCTGGCAGCAGTGTTATTAGATGCCATTGTAACTATAGCAAATAATAATGAACTCTAATTAAGTCAGTGCTCCTCTCTGGTTACATCCAATGCTTTGGATGGACTGGAGCCTCTGAGCAACACAATATTCTCCCAAATGAATGGGGACCTTGCTTGCTTTCACTCGGGTTAGCATGTTTCTCCACAGGGTTTTTCGTAACAGAAGCCAGCAGTGTGCTGCTCATCGTCTAAGGGACAATCAGGAGATAGTGGACTTGGCAGTTCAGTTATCCCAAGGTGACAGTGGTTGAGTAATCACCTTTTGGTTTTGCCTCCGGGCACGTGTGCATGCTCATTCTGCTTTGCAAACCCCGAAGGTGGAAGGAGTCTGAAATTCTGGCTCCTGAATATCTGCAGAAGCTCCAAGTAGTAGCAGGTGGCTCTTCTGGAAAATGACACCTATAGCTTCTTGCTCAATAGAACTTTTGTCCCCAAGGAGAATAGTCACTTTGCCTCCGTTTTTTGGTTTCAATACACTTTGGTGTAGTGAAGTGTCTTTCATGCGGTAAAAACTTTCCTTCCTTTTGAAATCTTTGGTCTCACTAGTTCCACTTGCATCTTAATATGCGAGAATGGCAGCTGTGTTTTCCTTTAAGCAAAGGTAATCGTGAGGGAAGACTCTCTGTTTATCCCATGGACACATACATTTCGAAAAATACCAAAAAAAAAATTGTTAAAAACCAATGACCCCAGGAAAATTATGTGCATCTTTTCAACTCTTTCTGAAGCCGAGGAAAGCTGCCCTTCACGAGGCTGCCTCCTCCAGGTTTCTTTAGAGCTAGCAGCTGTGGGGGCCAAGGAGGCACAGCTAGGGAGGAGCACATGTGTGCACAGAAACCACCCCCTTAATTTTAGCTGCCAGGTACGGACAGAGGTGCCCTTTGTGTCTCTAACTTGTGCCTGTTTTTAGGGCAGCTGTCTTTTAGTCATAAAATGACTAAGCCTCCATCAGAACCTATGTCCATCTTAATATTCCAAAATTTAGGGAAGCTTTTACGTGTCATCTAGTGAATTAAATTCTGACAGCATCTTTATCTGGGGAAATGCTATGTGAAGGTTTGGGAGACAGTACTCTCTCAAGCAGTGGAATGAAAGAAATGGGCAGAAGCATGCATCAGTTATTACTGAGAAGAATGTGGCCCTGGCCCGAGCAGGTTGCATCTAACAGCCCCTCCTTTCCTGGAAGGCTTCCATTTGTGAAGTGGCTTAGAGTAGCAGACAAGCCTCCGCCATAAAGGAGGAAGCCCAGCAGCAGCTGGGGAGAGTCGCATTTGGCCCGCAACGGCAGGAAGATGGTGCCTGGGAAGCCCTGCTCTCTGATTTGGAGGAGCCAAATTATGAAGACTGGATGTGAGATGGTGTCATTAAGGGCTTTCTGGAGAGAGAGTGCAATTAAACATGAAGCCAAATGAGCAAGTGTGTTAATATATGGGGAGGGTGCGCCTAAAATGTTCATGAAGGAAATCTATTAATGTCATGAAACTTTCTTTTAAACACATACTTTTAAAAAGGGCAGATATGGAATCTAAACCTCCAACCAGCTTTAAAAGGGGCTTAGACATTAATCAAGGCCCATTCTTTTTTCCCCAGAAAGTGAAGAAATACACTGCGAAGCCCAGATTTTTCATGGCTTTGCTTCCCTTTGAGAGGGCTGTGGAATGAGTCAAAAAGGGACATTATCTGGTCCCTTTCTTACTTTCAGAAACCTCGGATTTTGTGTGGCAAAGTACTTACTGGAAGAGAACCAGGCCTCTTGTGAATTTCAGCATCACAGAATGCTCAGCTTAACTGCAGGATCATAGGAAAGTGCAAAACCAAGAGGTTCTGACGCAGTGCCAAAGCTCGAACCCGGGGAAAGTTGACTTGCAAGGGAAGTCAAATAAATTTTGTTTCAGGCACCAAGTTCAATTGATTGTGATGGTCCTTGCATCATTTTGTTGAGAAGGAGTCTGAGAGTTTGATGGGCTCCACCTGAAAGAGTGTCAGGATTGATTAGTGATGTCTGCCACTGGCATAAGCATTGAGAGAGTTGGCACTTTTACTTATATTTGCCATTTGTGCTTTAGAAGCCTATGTAAATATCTGTTTACCCTTTAATTAACTGTACCTAAACCAGAAATAGGAAGTATGGGAGAGGGGGAAAAGAAAGAAGGAAAGGAAAAAGGAGACCGCTGAGAGCCACGTAATCCAGTATTAATATCTATTCTCAGTCCTCTTGTCACCTTTTTTCCTGTCACCAGGCTTGGTAAAATGAAATGCCTCAAAACAGGACTCTAGTTTGTTACTTCTTGTCCCAACACTTCTCCGAGTAGGATAGCCCATCACTTCTCACTCATTTTGTGCAACCTGAGCACCCATGAAACTAGCTGGCATTTGCAGGGACTTCAGAAGTAGTCAGGATAAAAACAACTGTTGGTCAAATGTCCTTCAAGTGCAGTCAGACCTGCCATTTCTTTGTAATAAGAGATTAACATTCCATTGTGCTTAGCATTTGTAATACATGCAAAGATATTAACCTTCAGTGCATTTCTGAAATGAAGTCTCCTAGGCAAAAGCCTTTTAGTTCACAAGTAAGGAAATAAGTTCAGGCAAATGACCTTGCTCCTAAATACCGAGAGTAGGAAAACTTCATTTGTTAAACAATTCTTCCTTCAGTCTAAATATTGGTACTTATAGCTAATAGTAAACGTGGTAGAATTCGATAGTATTTGGTAGAAATTAATGTTGTATTTGATTTATCATTGTCTTGAAAAGCTTTGGTAAAAGCCCTCATTGCTTTGTTTTATTCTATGTGATTGTGATAAAAATTATCTCAATCTATTCAATTTAGTAGCCAAATCATTATTCACACCTTCAACTAAAATTATAATCCTGGCAGCACTTGAGATCCTCTTTCAGGGTTCTTCAATCCAAACTCAAGCTGGACTCGCTGGCCTTCATCAGCCAGTTTGACAGTTTATAGTAATCCAATTAGGCAGATAAGTCTAAAATGTCTATTTCATGTTCTGCTGTCTAGCCACAGCCATTATATACCTCTTACCGTATGATACGATATAGCAAATTTCCAAATTTTACAGGCTTTTCACATAATCATTTAGTAATGTACAATTAACTTCTGAATAGTAATCAATCCACAAATACTGTAGTTTTATGTGTTTGACTCCAGGTTCTCATTCATCCTTCACAAAAGCCATTTGCTAAGGCCCAGGGAAGCCCATCTTTAACATTTACTTGGGTTTTCCTGGCATCTGGCCATGGTGTGTGTGTTACAGAAAGGAGAATCCTTCCAGCCCTCCTCTTCCCCTTCCTGCTTGTGGACTGGCTATAGGGCATGACCATCAGTGCTCTTATTACCTGGCATCAGAAGCCCTTTGGAAATGAAATCATCATCAGTACTTTCCTGCTTCTCCCTGTTGTTTCTGAATGTCCTTTGGTGGTTGTAGCTTCTCAGGATGGAGGAGGGGAAGGAGCAGAACTCGCCGCATGAACAAACCAAAATGGTATCTGACATTTTTAATTAACACTGGCACTTCTAGGCTTCCTGCTGAGAACTGCCAGCTTGACTTTACAGAATGACATTTATGACCCTAAAGATACAGAAACTTGCTAAAAGAGCCTGAAAACCAGTTTCTGGCCTGTTTGAATACTGGTTTAATGGTAATAGAACTTTAACTGTGTGGTGTTTATTATTCTTAAAATGTCCAACTTATTTTACACAGGATTGTGCTAGTATGAAAGCAAATTAAAGCAGTTTGCCATCAATTCTGTTAAGTTCCCCTCACTGCCTAGTCACAAGTAGCAGCCGTGCCACCAGCAGTGGGCAAATCTGTGCCAAGTGTAATTACTTCAAATACAATTCCATTTATTCATAGGGAGGGCTGTTGCACCCCATGAGAACTTAGTTGAGGAAAGAAAAGGTATATAGGTTTATGTTAATTACATGCCCCATGCTGGAGGTTTGATTTTAACAGGGGTACAGCTTTTTAATCCCTTTATCAAAAACATGTGTAGCAGCCATCTTTTGACCCCACTGGAGCACCTTGTGGGCACCAACAAGTTACGTAAAGAGTCACCAACACTCAGGTGAACTGCATTTTAAAACTTGATTTTCAAGTTGGCTGTTTGAAAGTAGAAACTTAATTTTCTTTGGAAATAAAGAAAAACGAATAGGATCCCAGAAAAACCTGTCCAAATGTATTAGTTGAAATAATAATGATAGTGTTTAGCTTACTCCGTGATAGGCATTGTGTTGGAGCTTAAACCTTATCTTACTAATGTTCACAACAGTCTTAAGTGGTGGCAGCTGATGGGAAAGTTGCACCTTAGAGAGATTTAGCAGCTTGCTCAGCCTTATTTATCAAGTCAGAGCTAGAGCCCAGATTTGGACCTGTATATTTTAGATGTCGAATTCTGCATTTTTAACCATCACCATAAATGGCTAAAGTATAAGTAGTAACTATTCTAGAACCTGGCCAACTTTGGTCATACTACTCTCCTGGGAAATTCATTCTCAATTCAAGTTTGGATGTTAACAACATTTGTGTCCCCGGCATAATGTGGCCACTCTTCCTCGCAGGTCCACCTTGTCGCCACACATACACCCTGGCTAAAACAGAGCAGAGTGCAGAGGGGCCCCAATGGCTATAGGTGACAAAAGGTCTGAGCAGTCTGTGGCGTTTAGCAGATGTTGTGCCAAGCATGAGAATTCTGCAGTAAACTAAAGAGATGTGGTCCCTGTGGTCTCAGAGCTTATAGTCTAATGGAAGAAAGGACTGATCACCTATATGACTTGACAATGGTCCCTGTGAAAAGTGCTATCAAGGTCTGTAGAGTGTGTACCCCTGGAATTGACAAAAGGATAACCAGAATGTCTCTTTTAAGTGACAAATCTGATCTATCTTCTAACCCTTCCAAGACTGCCCACCTCTCTTGGACTAAAACTTCAAATAATGATTCTGGCTGGTAGTCCTACCAGATGCTGCCACTGACCCATCTCTCTGCACTGTGCTTCCCACACTCTGCTTCCCTTCAGACCTTGAAAGGAGTTAAGTTCTTTCCACAGGCTGTTACACATGCTGGTCCTGCAGCCAGCCCTTCCTTTGTGCGTCTCCTAACACCCACTATTTAGCCCTCGGATCTGTCTTAAGAGCTCAACCTCATTCATGAATTGCAACAAAGACAAGGGTGGTGGACTGAGAATGGAAAGCAGGAAACTACTTTGGAGACTTGAAATATTCCAGGAAGGTGGTTATGGTGACTTGACTAGGCTAATGACAATGGAAATGGAGAAAAATGGGTTGATTGCAGTTCTCTTTGATGTTTAGTTGACAAGACTTGGATATTGGGAATGCAGAGAGAGAAGAGGCAAAGAGGACCTCCTGATTTTGGAGGCCCATTTACTGAAATGAGGATGACAGAACAGATTGTCAGGGGTGGAGGAGGAAATGAAGCATGCAGTGCCTGGGAAACCCTGCAGTATAAATGGCAGGAGGTAGCCCCCCATAAGAGAACTGGGTGGCAGATACAGAATCTGATAGCTTCCAGCACACAGATTGCATTCGGAGCCATGAGAATGGTTGAGGTATCTGTGGAGAGAGTACAGAGAGAAAAGAGCAAAGACCTGCAGGCCCATGGCCCTGAGGACTCCAACATTTAGAGATCGGTTAGAAGGTAAGCCAGAGAGAGCTAGGAGGGAGAGCAGAGAGTCCTATGTTATGGAAGCCAAGAAACTCTTTTTCAAGAAAGGGGGATAATTTACTGGAACATGTCTGTTCTGGTCAGTCCTATAAGATGTCTATGAAAAAAGTCACTGAAACCTAAAGATTTAGCTCAAGTGGGAGAGCATTTGCCTTACATGTGTTAGCCCTTGGGTTCTATGCCCAGCACTGATCTCCACCCCAACACTACAAAAAAAAAAAAAAAGTGTGTGTATACACACACACACACACACACACACACACACACACACACATATTTGGCCAAAGTCTCTGGTTTTAGCAGGAGCTATTTCATTGAATGCTGGAGTGGAAACCACATTAGTGTGGATAGAAGAGTGGGTAGAAGGTAAGGAAATGGAGGTGGCAATGACAAAGGTAGTGTTTGTTAGAGCTTGGCCTTCAACAATATGGTATCCTCTAGCCATGGCTGTCTGTTTAGATTTAAATTCATTAAAGTTGAGTAAAATTTAAAATACATTTCCTTTGTTGCACTGGACATATTTAAGGTACTTGACAGGCACATGGCTGTGGCCACCATGTTGGACAGCATAGATTAAGGACATCTCCATCACTCCAGAAAGTTTTTCTGGGTAATACTGTTCTAGAGAATGCTGGAGTGCTGGTAAAAATGACCTAGTAGAGGGAGAGATTGAGGATACAACCCCACTACAAGGCAGGGTGAAGGGCAGGTAAGAATTGGATCCATGGGTAGGGACTGCTTTTTTTGTTTGTTTCATTGTATTTCATTTCATTATAATTTCATTATATCTCATTTTATTGCAGAGCTTAGCCTTTCTTTTTATAAGACAAATTTTCCCTCTTTAAAAAAAAACAATGGAAAAGGGGAGGATAGATGCAGATCTAGGTTTTATGATGGTAAGAGGGGAGAGTTGCCCTTTGGTTTTTATTTTTCTCCATGAAATAAAAGACCAGGTCATTAGCAAAGAGCAAAAGGGGATGGAAAGGGCTGAGATCCCAGAGGAAGATGGGTGCATCATGAATATCCATAATAATGAAGAGGAGAGTGAAGTTAGCACCGAAATGTGATGACTTTGTAGGCAGGGCTTACGGCTTACTTGGGAATCTTCAGTGATTCCAATTTTCCTACTTTTGTGATTTTTCTCGAGAAACACTCAACTGGAAAGCTGTAAGGGACGTTCATAAGGCAGACATTTGTAGATGGGGGCTGTGTGTAATGGCATAGATTAATACTGCTGAATTGGAACCCTTAGGGAGATGTAAAACTAATGGAGCTCAGCATGGTGAATCCAATCCAGACTTGAATTGAGAAATGCATTATTTGGTCCTGCAGTAATACATCATTATGCCTTTATGTGGGAATCACTGAGATTTTACCTCTGAAATACTCGAGTATGAGGCTGATCATAATCATTTGGAGAATTTGTGTAGCAGATTGTTGTTTTCTGTACTTCATATTTCGTCTTGTTCATTTTAAGTCTCAGCAGCAGCCCAGAATGTTAAGCCAATTTGCTAAATCTTCCCTGTCCTCTGAAAAATACTTAAATCCATTTATGTAACACAAGAGGATGAGATTATATGATGTGTTAGAATTTAATGCCTTCTTATGACATCAGTACTGAATACTTCAGTTCATCAGAAGAAAAAAAGGGCATTAGATTTTTAAAGTTGCAAAGTTATTGTGTAGATGTTCTGTAGAGGGACATGTACTTTGGATATGTTTATATACCCAGATAAATGTTTCACTTTTATGCTACAAAATGCCTTGAATATATATTTTCTTCTAATATTTATATTTCATTTATAGAGTATTAAGCAGGAAAATTTTAGCAACCCTTTGAATCCATAGTGTAGTCCCCAAAATGCATAATGTTACCATATCATGTAAAATTAGTTGTCCCTAATGCTAGAAATGAAACACTAGTAATTAGCAACTTACCTTTTAAATTCTTCCCCTTACCAGTTCCCTTAAACATATCCATTTCTCCATTACAAAGAGACTGTCTTTCATTTCCAGGGAATAAAAGGTTAATATTTATAATGCTCTGAGCCTCAAGAATATAAAGCACTATGTACAAATTTGTTATGTTATTTGAGCCCTTTTTTTTTAAGTCTCTATGTTCAACCTTTTGAAATGAATTTAGTTCCTATGGAAACTTATTGCTGCTATAGATAGTGCCCTTATCCACGAGTGAAAAATAAAATCAATTCAGAGAATGATTTTATAATTTTATAACATGGCTTGGGAAATGGACATTAGGAATATGTGTAGTTGTGCTCCTTGGCTGTTATACTGGTTCATATTGGATTGTGTTCGAAAACAACCTTGCAAATGTCACCATCTGTGCTCCACTTGGAGGCCACAATAGGTAAATAGAGATTTAGTAGAAGTTTCATTGGGTATTTTTTTCTCCCAATGCAACAAGTAGTAGCTTGTGAGAAGGCAAGGTATATGAGAAATATTTTGAAAGCAAAATTAGCTTCGGGAGGTGGAAGAGGTGGGAAGTTCTGGCTGGCTGCTAGGCGAGCCTGGCATTTTGCAGGCTATTCATTGAGAAGAATTTGTGTTGATAAGCATCACCAGGCGACAGTGAGGGCAGGGAGGCTGGAGACTGTAGTAATGGTGTATGCATGAAGCCATAGCTTAGCCCAGGGTGGTGAGAGGGGAAAACGAAGAAGAGTTGAAGGCAAAAGCATTTCAAAGCAAGAACCAACTATCTCAATGACTTCTTACATATAATATTATAATAGCAAAAGAACTGAAATTGAATGCAAAATGATGAGCTAACAGTATTGCTGTTGATGAAAAATGGAAGACAAATCTTGTCAGGATAAGAAAATGGAAATAACAGAATTGAACATATCCAGCTGATGCTTAGTGTAGAGTTCTCAAAGGTAGAAGGACTCTAAGTGGGCCATCAGATCTAGCCCTGGCTCCAGACAGGTAGGATTACTATCTGGGTATTTTACAGAAGAACTAAAGTCCAGTGAAATCTAAACTCAGAGCTGCTGACTGGTGAAGAGTCTAGAAATCCAGTTCATACAAACAGGAGCAGTAGGAGAAACACCAAAGAGAGAAGATTGACTTCATCAGGAACTGTGGAAGAACAGCAGGGGCCAAGGCCTGAGCTTTGGGAGTCATTGTAATTAATAATTGTAAGAGAATTAATTGTAATTCTCTTATAGTCAAGAGAGAGAAAGAGGTGGGACAGGTGGGACTAAAAAGACAGAGAAGGGACTTACTTGGAATAATTCCATGCATGGAGAAAGCTTTCAACTAGAGTGTCCTGTTACACTTTACTCCCAATGCTTTGACCCCTGACTTCACTAATTTGGCAGTTTCTCTGTCCTTTTTCTCACAAGGTTACTGAGATGTTAAATCAGGACTTGTGCCAAACTTGTGCTGACGGCTGATGTGTAGGGAGGCATTGAGTTATTTCCCAATTTACATTTTTGTCTTGGTGTAGTTTTTGCATGTGGGGAGTCTTGGGATTAAGTTTTCAATCAGTTTTCTATTTAGTACCACAAAACCCATGGAAATGGCATTACCATTAGAAATTGTGGGACTTAGGCATCCTGGAGGGAAAGCAAACTTTCTCATAACAATTTTGCAGGAGCATACATCATGTATGTATATATGAGATATACCATTGCATTTTAGAAATTATTTCTTGATAAGCAGTACATGTACATAATAGAAAATTCAAGTAAATTTCATATGCAGAAGTAAATCTTCTGAACTCTGGACTACCTATCCAGCTCTCTTCCTTGGAAGCAACTGCTATTTCCAGTTGTATATTTTTTTCAGGTTTATTTCCTGCATATATTGACACATAGATGTTATATGATTTTAAATTGAACTTGTATACATCTTGAGCTTATGTAGAATAAGTAATCATAGTTAATCAAAATCCATAAACTGCTATTTTTTTTAATGTATTTTATGCCAGGCTTTCTCCATTTTCCATTAACCATTAACCAACCATCAATTTGAGAGCACATCTGTCTTAGAGAGCAAGAAGGGGACTTGAGTGAAAGTAGTGGAGACTGGGTACAAGTGTGACCTAAAAGCCATCAGCAAGTGCACAAAGGATCCCTGCCTTAGCTATGTTAATTTTATATAGAAGCAGGTGTATCATAGTGAGGAGTACAACTTGGGAGATACAGGAGGGAGCCTGGCACGCCGCTCACTAGTACTGAGTGTCTCTGTGATGTCCTCTGTGCCTGCCAGGTCTCAGGGTTTTGCAAGGTAGCTTGGTCTCCCTCCAGCTTGCACTCCGCTGCTCGGTGCCCAGCTTCCACAGGAAAACCCTCCCTTTCTCACGAGCAGGCTTGCTCTCTGGGTTCCTGCCGCTGTTGGGTGATTCAGCCAACCTTTGAGGTTTCCCACCTAGCAAACCATTTCCTTCCACTCTTCCCCCACCTCACCAGCCTCATTTTAGAATATTCTTCACTGTGGACTTCTTGCTTGAGCCAAGAAATCTGTGTGCTACTCCTCAACCGCACCCTCTCTGCATGAACCACATCTTCCTCTCTGCACATCTTTCTTTCTTTAAAATTCTTGAAAATTCATCTTTTTTACACAATCTGCCTCAACTGACCAACTTCTGAGCATACCTTTCTTCTTACTCTTACTCTGTTTTATGGAAATGTGCTTGCAGAATGTGCCCTTGCTGAAAGTCTTTTGGCTCTTTAGCCTGTATATAAATTTCTATGTGAATTAAAAAAAAAAAAAAGTCCATTAGTGGCGCCATTGCCTCTGGCTCTGCTTTCTCCCATCTTCTTTTACTGCCTACCCTCCTTCCCTTCCTTCATCTCTGGAATATATCTGCCTGTACCACCATGCACTGCCTAAGCCCTTCCCATTCCTTCCTGAAATTCCATCATCTTATCTCAGGCTTTCCAGTCATCTCCAGCCAGATTCAATCCCCGCCATATATATTTCGCCATTGCCAGATGGACCCCGATAAGGCAGCTCTCATCTCCCACAGTGCCCGGAGCATGTGAAGGCTGTTGGACCCACCTAGCCCACTGCCTTCATTTCTTTGCTGCCCATTTTCTTCTTTATCAGTTTCCTGCCATCTGGCTTCTGCTTTGTGCATTATGCTGCAGTTCCTTCTCCAGATTGCTGGGAATCACATTCCATGGCCTTTTATCAGTCTTCATTCCTTTTGACCATATTCTCTGTCACGAAACCCTGGTCTGTCCAGCCTAGCGATACAGCATTATGTTGCTGCTTCTCTCCATGCTCAGTTGTCCTCCCTCTCCATCTTCCTTCCCTGTCGTTTTCTGACACAGGCCATTCTCCAAGGCCCAGATTTGTTCTCTGCCTTTTCCCCACGTGTTCTGTGGGGGATTTGTACTGTGTGATTATAGACCTTCCCACAGGCTGAGCTCCAGCTGCACTTAAGATCCTGGGGCAGTGGGGACTCATTTCCACTGTGGCTTCCTGACAGTGCTTGAGCACTCTCATTCTTCAGATCCCCAAAGCCCGAGTCATGGTGTGATTCTCCAGCCCTTCCTCTTCTTTCCCTTCATGTCCTGTCAATTACTATGTCCTTCCATTTTTGCTTGCTAGCGCTTCCATCTTGCCTGGCCAATCCCCTCATCAGCATATTTCAACTTTAGCCAAGTACTCAGTGGCCAGTAGATCTCTACTTCATCCATCTGATTTGTTCACATCAGATCCACTTTCTAAGATGGTACCTGTATAACTTCACTCTTGTTCAGAAAGGCTGGTGGCTGGCCATCACCTGTGCAGAAGAACCTGAGCGGGCCATCTCTTATTGGAAGACTGTGTCCCAACCCCTCCCTTCTCAGGTCTGCCTCTCCCCACCTCCAACCCTCCACTTCAGCGAAGTTCCCTGAGCGTACTGGATGTGCCTGAGCCAGGATCTTGGCTCACATTGGCCCTCACAGATGTCCTCTGTACCTCTTACCATCCTTCCCTTCACCTAGGGGTCTCCTTTCTTCCAGGAACCCCCGGTTCTATCCCCAAATAGAAGCAATCCCTTCCTCCCTCCTCAGACCTGAAGTACCACCTACTTCCTTCCCTATTTCCTGAACACTTAGATTCCCTGTAACACCTGTGACCTCAAGGAGTGTATATCTTTCATGATAAGCTTTTGGGGGTGAATTTAATGTTCTCCTCCCCATTTTCTTCCTACATATCCTTTATGGCCTGGACACAGTGACCTCAACCCATATGGAATTCTTCACCTGGCAACCCTGCACCCATGGGGAATTTCCTTTTTCTGTGGCATGTCTAAGTATCCTCCCCTTCCAGTAATCAAAAGGGGTGGAAAATAGACAAAAGGCTTAACTCTGTCCCCTTCCCAATAACTGCTTCCTTACTTTCCTCATGTTTGACACTTAAAGAACCAGTCAGTGTGGGTAATTTTTTCCTTCACTTGTCACTAAAATAAATACATTTGCAGCTCTTTCTGTTAAGGGCACATTCCTTCCAGTGTGTGTCTGGTATTTAGATCTTGCTTTTTAAATGTAGTGGAAGAAAGAGTAACACCTAAAGGAATGTAATACACTCTCACTACAGACTTAAATTTTGGTCTTAACCTAGTTTTTTAGGATGTGTCACAGCCCTCATTGAGATATGTGACAGTTTTTAAATTTTTCAAATTAAGCTGTTCTTAGCTTATCTTGGTATTAAAAGCCCTCTCTTAAATTTGATCCTAGCAGGAAAGAGGTAGGGGTACTGCTATGTATTTTTATGCCTGGGTGACTCAAATGGAATTTCACCAAACTCAACCCTCAAGTCTCCTCTCAGCCAAGAAGGAGCATAAAAAATTCATCCCAAAGGGTAATTCTTTTTGAAAAATTATTAAACACCTAGAAATAGAAGCTTGGCATGACTGTGTACGCACAGGGCACTGCTTCCCTACCCCTGAATTCCCAGGAAGGTTCTGGGATTCTCTGTTATGACAGCAGTTAAATTTCATTGACAACAATGACACAGTAAGGCCTATAGAGGTAAATATTTCTCCAGATGTGGAAGGGTTGTGTCTAGGAGGTTAGGAGTGACGTTCGTTAAGTTTTCTCAGAAGGTCTTGGGTTTACTGCAAGTGTTGTCTTTCAGGAAAACCTGATAGAGTACCAGGACTGGCGCTCCATGCCTGGGCTCTGCCAAGGCTGCCCCCCGCGGGCTTTCCAGTTCTCTCCTCCAAACCCGAGCACTGTCTTCAGGTAGGACAGGCAGTGAAGGGAATAAGGCCCTTTCAAGAACTTGAAGTTAAAGTTATCTTTGAGAACAAGTACCCCAGTTTGCTATAGTTCCCTGCTCTGGACTGTGCAGTCTCCTCTTCCCCGTGTCCTTCCTAGTGAGTTGGCTGCTTTTCTCCGTCACCCCTCTCTTTTTATTCTCCAGCTGATCCAATATGGCCCCTGATGTCTTTTTTCCCTCCAGGATTTCCCTGTAATTCTGGTAAATAATTCTGCTTCCCAGGTTTCTTCTACTTTCCCCAACTTATCCCAGTTCCTCCTATCTCCCTTATCCTCCAAATCTGGGCATTGATCCAGAGACAAATTATCCCATTTTCTCCTTGGCAACATCAGTCACAAGCCAGCCAGTCAAGTGCTGACAAAAGGCACTCCTACCAAGGAAGCAAGGAGGCTAAAGGGCGTAGTGGCACCAGCTGGAAGTCACCCCTAGAGCCCTCCTGGCAAGCATAGCCTCAGCCTTCCTGTTGGTAAGTAGTAAAGTTGGTTTCTGGCTTCTGCTTCTTTGTGGAGTCTCTAGTTGACTCAGAATTTTAAGCTTCTACTACAAACAGCTCCTCCCACCTCTCCATACCAACCCTGTGTTAGCATGTGCATGAGCGAACACAAGGGAATGCAGAAGAGTTTAGAAAGTTTATGGTCATGGAGGTATTCATAATTCAAGTTCAAAGTCTCTGGCATCCAGATACACCGGACACCTGTTCCTGCTGGCTTGAAAGTTGGCTTATGAGAATCTTGAGGCCCATCCTCACTGCGTTCACTAGTGATGGATTTCTTTTCATCTGGAATCTGGTGTATTTGGCTGGGGTCATTTCTAAGACTAGACTTCTGTGTTTGCTCTGCAGCGTGTTGATGTTATTCCCTCTTGATCTGGTTATAAGACCCCGTGTACACTTCTGTCTCACCCTGCTAGACTATGAACTGGCTGTCAGCAAGGATCACATCTTATTCATCCTCTGTCACAGTGGATGGCATGTAATGAATGCTTAATAATTGTCTGTGGCTTAATCATATTTGTTGTGAGAGTGACTGAGTGAATGAAAGCGTGAATGAACCAGCCAGCTCCTCTTTTCCATCCTTGGAACACTTAGGAACATTCCAAAGCAGCAGTGTGGGGAACAGAAATAACTCACAAAGCCAAGGGGCTAAAATAACTGAATCAATATCAACATAAGTTCAATATATTTTACAGAGACACATATTTAAAGAAAAAGAAATCTAAAGTTGATGCATTGTATATGCTTATGATTATCATGTTGTTATCATGTTGTATTATCTAAGTGGTCTAAACTATTTACAGTCAGATGAGAGTAAATGCCATACTTTTCAATAATAATAATAATTCTCTTGGCCCTGAATACATGATATTCTATTACTGATATATTCAGATAGGACCAATTTGTTGCATAGGATTACTTGGTCTCATTCACACATTGTTAAATCCCATGGGGATTTGAATGTAACTTGTAGCCCTGAAATTTCTCCAGTTCCATGGCTTACCTATGAAAAGGACAAAGAAAATACTTCTCCAAATGTTGAAATTCTTATAACCAAGGGCTGCTTCTGTGAACTGTGATTTTTTTAAAAATATTTTTTGTTTTAATTAGTTATACATGACAGTGGAATGCACTTTGATACATTGTACATAATGGAATATAATTTCTCATTCTTCTGGTTATCCATGATGTAGAATCCCACCAGTTGTAAAGTTATATATGTACATAGGTATTAATGTCTGACTCATTCTACTATCCTTCCTATCTCCTTGCCCCCTCCCCTCCCTTCAGTCCCCCCTAAGCTAAAGTGACTCTATTCTTCCCTAGCCTCTCCACCCTACATTGGGAGTTAGCATCTGCATATCAGAGAAAACATTCCGCTTAAACCAATTCCAAAAAACCAAAAGCCAAATTTTTTCTCTGATCTGTGAATTGTGATTTTATCTGCTTCTACCGTATGCATGGCAGGAGATCCCGCTACTGCCACAGGACTATATAGGAGCTGCTGCCGTGTCTCAGGCACTGTCAATTGTGAACTCGATAGTGTCTGTTTTTACTGCAGCATTGTTGCCTGACATTTACTAAGCAGTAATGATATTCCAAGCATTGGTAAGAAGCAGGGGGGCTTATATGTCTAAATAAAGTCTCCCCACCGAGACCACAGTGCAGTATGGTAGCTGTAGAATTTTTGTCCAATTGGAAGACCTTGGAAGCTTAAGAAGACAGCATCCCTAGTTTGTCCTGAACATGGTGTGATCTGGAAGTCAATTTGAGATCCTTCCAGATTGAGCTGACGTTGACACTGACTCTTCTGTGTCCCTAAACTCTACATAATTTTTGCCCCACAGTCTAGATATCTTTTAGGTGAAGTAGAATTATTTTCTCCCATTGAGAGGTAAATATCGTGATGTACATAACCCATATATGAGTCTGGAATACCATGATGTGGTGGAAAATAAAAATCAGCCAACTAATTTTTTTTTTTTTTTGCCTCACACCAGATGCCTGACTTCACAGATTTTTTTATCTGAATAACTTATTTCTTATCAAAGGTATTATTTCTTGGAGAATTTTTCAGGAAAAAATTTTTTTACTAACATTAAATTGCCTTTAGTCTCGTGTCCTGTGATTTTTTTTTTTACTGTAAACAAATGGGATACATGTTGTTTCTCTGTTTGTACATGGAGTCATGGCATACCATTTGTGTAATCATAAATTTACATAGGGTAATGTTGTTTGATTCATTGTTATTTTTTTTTCCTTCCCCCCACCTCTCCCACCCCTCTTTTCCCTCTATACAGTCCTTCCTTCCTCCATTCTTGCCTTCCTCCTTAACCCCAACCCTAAGTCCTGTGATTTTAAGAGATTATTTACAAAACAAAACAGTAGGGGCTTTCATTCATTGGAGACTTGCAGAAAATTGTCCCATTTTTCTAAGTGCAAAATCCTAATGAGGGGCAGGAACTCTCCAGCAGTTTACTTGTGCCGGGTGAACCCAGGTAGCCTGATCCCATTTGGGTTTGGTGTGACTGGTGAGATGCCAAGAGGGGTTCTCTGTGAAGGGAGAAGCAAGAGCTGCCTCCTCAGGCCCAGGCAAAAAAACTGTGTGTCCTGAGTCCCCTAGTGTTAGAGTGCACTGTCCTCCACTGACAGCCGCCCACCAGCTAGTGTGTGGTCACATGCTACGAAATCCCCACACTGCCTCATTTTCCCAAGTACCTGGTATGATTGAAGAAGAATGAAAACATACTGCAAAGTTGGAAGTGTTTTGCTTACCTTTCATTTTGGTGTGTTGGTGATTACTTAGGGGAAGTGAGGCCTGTTGGCATAAGAACTTTGTGTCTGTGTTTGGAGAGGGTTGCATCCTCATAAGAGCTGGGATAGGTGAGCAGAGATCCTGGCTGGAATTTTTCTGGATTGAGGACTTTTACTCAGGATCCTAAAATCCAGGGGAACACTGTGCTTTCCTCTCCCTCCTTCCAGGTTACCTTTTATAGGTCCAGATTACCAAGTTGTGATTCTGACATCTTGTTCCTCAACTTACAGTTTAAAATGGTGAAGTATTTTCAGATAGATACTGCTCTAAAGCCTTGGGGTTTCGGGAGGAACCCTCTCTGTATCCAGGGGATTGGTTCCAAAACTTCCAAGGACACTAATACCCACAGATGCTTAAGTCCCTTATGTGAAATGGTTTAGTATTTATATGTAATCTGCACATGTCGTCCTTTTATACTTCAGATCATCTCAAGATGATTTATAATGCCAAATACAATGCAAATGCTGTGTAAGTAGTTATCATACTGTATCATTTAGGGAATAATGACCAAAAAAAAAAAAAAAAAGACTGAATGTTTTCAATACAGACTCAATTTCTTTTTCAAGTATTTTCTGAAATTGGCAATAACAGATATGGAGGACTGGCCATACTCTCTTGTAATCTAGCCAGAGCTGGCCGTTTCTTTGATAACACCCAAGATGAGTCTGTTGGTTGTGTGGCCAGTGTTCCTTATGGCTGGTGATCTGCTGTCAGCTTGACTGGTTTATTGAGTTAAGGACTGGTCCAGCTGTACTCAAGGCCAGTGCTCCCATCTCTGATGACAGTGGAGGTCCTTGGCTTTTTTTGCGTTGTGATGATGAATGACATAGTAGTTAACATTCATTATTTTTAGTAATTGTTGTTTGTGAGGGAAAATCTCGTCCATTTTTATTTTATTTTTTAGGAAATTAGTTCACAAAACGTATGTGCAAACAAATGGAAACAAAAAAAGCAGGCACCTTTGGAAGAAATTTGTCCTTGAAAGCATAATTATGAAAATTTGATTACATCCCAGATAGAAACATCATTAATGAAATGGTTAGCAGTTATTAGGAATGTGAGAAATGCTTGAAATTGTTTTTCAATCTTGCATTTTTAGAAAAAGTCTGTTTACATTTTATTCTGAACATTTGTATTTAGAATACTGAAATATAAGGTAAAATAAAAATGAAAAAATTAATAGGAGATAATAAATACATTTTAGATATTTTTCTTCCTTTTTATTACCTTATAGTGGTTTTATTATAATACAAGCAACGTTCTTAGCAGCTTTAGTTTTATGTTTTGAAATAAAAGCAGAAATCCTGGCCACTAGGCTTAACATGTAATGAACAGTTTAGTACAAAATAAAATAAGAGATTCTGCATTGTGCTCTAGGAATTAGACTTAAAAGATCTGACTCCAGAGCTGTGTTGTATGCCTGCTCTTCGTGTGTTAGATGTGGTTTTAGGAGACTGCCTGACCTCGTGAAGGATGCATCGTTGGGCCCTGTTTAAAAATCAGAATTTTCCTTTCAGCACCAGCCATTTTCATTAATTCTCCCTCCCCTCCTTACCTCCTTCTCTTTCTCCTAGTAGTTCATTATGGTATCTGGAGAACTCTCTCAGATACTTACTGGTCCAAATACATGGAAAGGATCTTTTTTGCATGTGCCTGCACTCATAAGGAACCATTTCTGTGTTCCTGCGAGCTTTAGAAATTGTGGCTGCTAACTGATTGTCATTACGTGACTTCTTTCACCTTCTGAGTGAAGTGTGGTATGAGAAGAGCTATCTCCATATTTTTTCCTTCTCTGAAGTTACCTTATTATACTTGCCATTTATATTAGCAGAACTAAAAAGATGGTAAGTAGTTTCCTTGAAATTTAAAGCTCAGACCCACATCAAAGAAGAGTCTAAGACATGAAAGTAGGAGAGACATCAGTGAAACCAGCGATGGCTGTAGAACAGATACCTAAGTAGAACCCTATCGGAGGGTCGTAAGAGGAGACGTCTGAATACTGTTTAACTCAGCTTCATTTTTACCGAAATGTTTTCATTTTTCTTTGACCAATTAATTCAACTTATAAGAAATCTCCTAAGGAAATAATCAGAAATGATAGTAATAATCCATCACCAAGTTATGTGAAATACTGAAAAATTAGAAACAGCCTAAATGGATATTCTTTTTCTTTTCTCTCTTTTTCCAAAGTTTCTATAAAGGACCTGTCAACTATAATGAGAAAAATACTTGGGTGTGTTTTCTTCAATGCCTTTTGAGTGAATATTACCATTAAACATTAACCAAAGGGGTGAAACAGTTTTGCTACAGACTACCACCAGGAATGCTTCTTTTGATTCGTTTTTCGGGCAAACCTTTGGTTCTCCAGTTTTGCCTTCATGTGATGAACTGGTTTGGCCACAGCTGCCCCTCTTGGAACTGGGACAGTCAAGCTGAAGACAGGCTTCTAGTGGAAATGAGGAGGAGAAAAGAATCTGGGAGTGAAAGGGCAGGAAGAAAACAAAAGAGCTATGCATAGGGTGGGTTCCATTGGAAGTCCCCCAAAATTTCAGTAAACTAGGAAACAGGATTTTTTTTCGTGTTGTTGATGTATATTTCTCAAAGGTTGACTTTATTCTACCAATAATTCCTTTTTGCTAAACTTGTTTGTTCATTTGTTTGTTTTGATAGCTATTATGTCTTATTATTCTGAGCTCTCTAAAATTGTATTTCATCTTCCTCTCTACAGCCTCTCCATTGCTTTGTTGAATCTTTCTTACATGCAAGGAAATCGAATTGTTTTAATGTCCTTTGCAACTAAGATTTAATTTTCCTTCTTAGATATCTTGAAATTCTGCCTTTTGTTATTTTTGCTTAATAATGGCTTTTTCCATCAGCAGGAATGAAAGCAGTCAATAAAAGTCCATTGCCGACTCCATGATTACACGGAGGGTTTACCATAATGCATATTGGAAATGTCTTTGAAACCCTTTTCCTGAATGGAGGGTGCCATGGCTTGTGCTTTATGGCCTTCTAATGCTAGACGGTAATCTCATTTAGCATTTTCCCAAAGTGAAAACAGTGCATTAGGGCAGCCTAACAAGCATGGCAGATCAATACAGAGGCAGAGCTTTACCCTTACAGATTAATCCAAGGAGAATGTACCAGAGTCTACCCCAGGAACTGAGGGACAATTATGCTGATTTCCACCACTTTCCCCCCTGTCTACTATCTAATCGTCAATACTGGTTGAAACATACAGAGAGGATTTCAGATGATTGCTGCACTCACACTCATCCAAACAGACTACCAGGCAGGAAGTCAGGGGCCCTGGAAGCCAGCAGTAGTATTGATTTGTGGTGATAAAAGTATATTTTGACGCATTTCAAATCATAAATAACTCATGGACTTCAACTTGCATGAATAATAGCTCAGCTCAGGGTAAATGCTTATATACAATTTATATTACCTCTTTCTAAGGAGCCCACAGTTTAGATGAATTATCCCATTGCAAACAGTCTTTTTTAAGGTAAAAAATACATACACAGTGTCTTCTTTCTGGTGTGCAGTGTGTGGATGCTCACTCTTCTGGCCTTTTCCTCTCCATACTGGGGAAGGGCCATGTATCTGCTCAGGTTTTTCCTAGTCTTCCCTCTCCACCCTTCTTCCCATTGACTTTAAATCTAAGGTACATTGGAGACACATCAAGTTGTGAGCACTCGGGTAGAATGAAGTTCTGCTGTGAACTACTAGAGTAGTTATCATTAGCCCTGTGTTTACTAGATTCAGCTGACCTGATGCTAATCATGTTTTATTCAGTATTCATCCAGACGCAGGTCTTGCTATGAACAGTCAGTGGTATCTGCACCCGTGCTCTTGGAAGCACAGCTGACCCTTTTTTAAATGCTGGTGTTCCCGGTAGAAGATTAGGGAAGTCTGTGTCCAGAAAAATCCACAGACATCTGAACTTTGAAATCTTAGAAAGAATTGAAACTCCTGGAATTGGGCTTAACTCCTCTTCTTGCTATTTGACCAAGCAGTAAAGTAATGAATGAAAAAGTAAAAGCAGTGTTATGTAAAATTTGTAAGATTATTTTTCCCCTGTATGTCTGCTCTTTGGAGAGTAGTGGGAAGTAAATTCCCTTAGGGACCAGTAGCATAGTTTGCATTTCTATTCTGGCAAAATATATATTAGCTTAGTGTGTTGGATAAAAGTAATGAGGAGACAAATCATCACCCAGGGGTTTCCTTATTGATGGGAAATATTCCCTGTGTCCTCTAGGGGTTTTTTAGAACCCATTAAATTTAAAATAATGTGATTTCAAGATTATATGGAAATAAAAAATTTAAATTTCAAAGACAGAACTGATAAGAAAGACTGGAAGCATTTTGTGTTAAACAAAACTAATTTAAAAAAATGAATTCCTAGATTAAAAGTGAAAATTTAATGTATTTTCTCCATGTACATTTAGTTCTTATAATCCAAGTACCCCTACCATTGTTAATAAGAATATTTTATTTTTGTTTGTATAATTCATTTGGCTTGTTTTGTTATTATTTTTCAAGTGCATATTATAAACTTTTTGGAAACATTTACATTTTGGAAAGCATATTCCCTGAGAATAATTAACTAAAATCTGAGATATGTGAATACAATTGCAAACTTTTAACCCAGGGAATTTTCAAATGTTTTCCTTCCACTCATTTGTAGTCATTCAACAGATTAATTGCCTTACTTCCTTAAAAGGTATCTATATCTAAGAGGTGAGGTTACACACACAAAAAGGCACAGTCCTGCTTGGAATTTGCATTCTAGTTAATGTAGGCTAGCATATGGCACTGGATCATATTAGTCAGTCACTGTATAGTGAGAGAAGTGATGGGGATCAGTGGGTCACCATAAGGGAGTGTGGACTCCAGGGAGGGGAGAGCTAGTGAAGGCTGCACATAGAAGGCTGCACTGGAGCAGCTGGGAGATGGGGAGATATTGTGCAGATTCATAGGTGTGCGTGGGTGATTTGGGCACAGAGCATTTCCAGATCAAGAGCATGAGCAAAGACATCAGAAGTATATGCACCAAACCCAAATGTGGTTTGTCCAGGCTGCAGTGGTGTGCAGGTGGGGATGGAGACAAAGGAGGAGGCAGAAATCTAATCAAGAAGGACTCTATGCCTGTTGGCCTTGTATTTCATTTAAGAAGTAGTAAGGAAAGACACTGACTCAGATTTATATATTAGGAAGAACACTCTGGAAGTCATGTGGAGGCAGGAGAGGAAAAAACTGAGAGATCAGTTTAGAGGTCATTGCTTGAATACAGGACATAAATAATTTGGAACTGCAGTAATGGCAGTGAGCATGGAGAAGAAGGGCCAGACTGCTGGTCCTACTTTGTGACCTGCTGGATGTGGGGATGGGAGAGAGACGTGAAGGCTCACAGTTTTCTGACTTGGCATGCGGGGCTACAGAGTACCCACACCATTCACAGGGATTTGGGGTTTGGATTTAGGAGAGAAGGTTATGGTATCCAGAGCCCCTTGGAATGGTATTAATCAGTGAAACTAAATTCCTAATATTCATTAAGTCTATGTGCATTTTTTCATGGGAATAATTTCATTGTGCTTCTTTAAAATTTTAAGAGAATCATTTCATTAAACATTTTTCTGTATTTACATCTTATTTAATAATTATATATTCTTTAACCTGTCATTATTGTGAATGAAGACCATTTGTCTCACTTAGTCCCTGTTTTTGTTTCCAGGCGGTATGAGTATCATCCAGTCTGTGCTGACTTGCAGGCCAGAATCCTCCAGTGTTACCGCCAGAATAGCCACCAGACCCTCAGCTGCTCTGCTCTGGCCAACCAGTACATGCAATGTGTCAATCATGCCAAACAGGTGAGTGTGCAAGCCAGGCCAGGTGGGGCACCAGGAGAACGGAAAGCCCACTGTCCTTGGGCAGTGTTAAGGATTCACTGTATAAGAAACGCGTTAAAAACTCAAGCTCTCCTCATCAGGAATTACTGCGAGAATTGTCACCACCCAGATCATCCTAGGAAGAGTCCAGATTCTCCCTATGTTCAACTTATTTACATGCAGTGGGGAAAACGCTATATACTTCTTTCATTTGCCCTGAAAACCTTTTGCTTTTAATAATTATATGCTTAAGGTCATTGCCTCACATTCCAAGGTCACTATTCAAAGCCAGCAAAGAGAAAGGCTATAAATTAGGGGGCCAGATAGCCTTGCAGAGAACCTTGTTTAAAGAAAACAACACCACAACGAAAGAAACCTGCCATTCAATCACTAGTTGATCCTTCCACTGGTGGGTTGAGTCCACTCAAGAAAGGAAAGGGAGACTGGAGATGGGATTTAAGAAAGAATTTCCTTGCTTTCATATACCATATTCTTCTCTTGACCCCTCATCTCAGAATAATATGATGTGCACAGAACGTGTAGTTGCTCTAATTTATGTACTTTAGAAAGCTAATGATAACCCTAAAGCAAATTAACAATGCCAACAGGTCATGTAATTGCCTGTCATTTAACTGCTTTAACAGTTGGATGTAGGTGGTTCTGAGAGACAGAAATTATTGGAAACTTCAGTTCTTTTTGCTGACAAGCTCCCTAGAGTTGACCTTCTAACCCAACTAAATCTAGTGTTTGAGTTACACAGCATGCCTTTCTGCAGTCCAATTTGTTGTAGTTATAATAATAACATTTAGTGTAAATTTCTCACACTCTATAAATATCTGGTGGGGGGGTTGGTATTGTCTGGGTGACTGGAAAATAACAGTAACACTAGTGGAAAAAATATAATCAAGATTAAAAGCCTATGTTGTCTTTCAGAGCCTGGGGTTTGTGGCTTTTGCTTCTTGCTTCTAGCAACTTGTGTACCTCTTAATATGTGCCGGGGATTCTTGTCTTTAAGAGTCTTTGGTAGAGGTGATGTCACTAATGTTAAGTTAGTACATTTTATTTGTCAAATTACATAGAGAGAAATGAGAGGGAGGAGGCGGCAGGGGTATGAAAGATGGTGGAATGAGACAGACATCATTACACTATGCGTGATTACACAAATGGTATGACTCTACATCGTGCACAACCATAGAAACGAAAAGTTGTACTCCATTTGTGTACAATGAATCAAAATGCAGTCTGTAAAAATTTTTAAAAAAATTTAAAAAAAGAAACAAATAGAAAAAAAAAAAACAGCTCCGATTTGCTCTCAATGAACTCCGACCTTCAATATTAATAGTACTGGAAGCACTTGAGACTGGTTGGTTGACTCATGGATTTTTCAAACTTGATAATAGTGCCTTATTGAGAAGCAGCTGGGGAATCAAGAAAGAATGGCCATGACAAAATGCATGTTTCAGCTGCGCGTCTATGGCACACACGTTTCCACAGCGTGATTTGTAACATGACCCACGGTGGTGACTGTGAGGGCAATTCCCTTCTGCCTGCCTCACTTTTGTGGAATCCTCCACGTGTGGTTCCAAGGGATCAGTGGGACACCTTTTAGAATAAAGCAAAATTAACATGATAAAGTCAAAAACACCACACAATGCAATAAAGTTAGAATCTGGGAGAACTGAGTTGATATCATATCCATGCCCAGCATTTGACAGGTGCTGTGACCTTGAGCCTTCATTTTCTCATCTGTGAATTGGGGTAATGTGATTACATTGATACGTTTTCAATAAATCTTCTTTTCCCCTTCTTTCCTCAGTTGTAGACTTTCAAGCTGAAATGAAACAGATCAGTCAAAAAGCATTACATTATTACTAGTGACTCCCAGAGAGACCCTCCTCCCCGTTCCTGCCCAGTCTGCGTATCATTTAGTATTATTGGTGGTCAGACGTTTTAAGCACCTATTGTTTTCATGGCTCTTATATTCAGTTAATAGGAAGTTTATAATATAAGGTAATATTAAAAAGATAAAAGTCCACAAAACCTTTATCCTAACACCAGCAACATTGAAATGAACAAGAACCAAGAAACTTACTACATTATATTTCTACAGTACTTAGGATTTTGAGGTCATTTCACATCCATCCTATGACTTGTTTTTTATGACATCCTGAGATGTAAATAGATGGTTTTATTGTCACCATTTTACAGTTGAGAGCATTGAAACCCAGGGAAGTCATGATGGTAAATTTAACAACTAGACTGAGAGGTACCTTGCCATAAAAACAAATTTCAAAATAAATTAAGTAGTGTCTAGTTTTTGAGCAGAAAAGTGTACGAAGGGACATCCATCATCCACTAATACAGAAGTAAGACAATGAGGGAAAATGAGAGCGTAACGATAAAGCAGGGGACAGGAGCGCAGATAACCTGGTGAGGTAGTAAGAGTCTGAGGGTCAAAACAGGGGAGCCAGATGGTAGTGCCCTGGTCACAGGGCAGCGTGCACTGCCCCCTTGGAAGATCACACAAGATGGCAGGAGGAGCTCACATGGGAATTTCAGGAGGAGTTACTTTCCTTCTGATCCCAGGTTGTCCTTTTGCTCTTTTTGAAGTTGGTCTCACCTCATGGTCCCTACTCTGCTTCTTCACGGAAGAGACCGTGGCGGTGCGTGTGGTCGTCACTGCCTGTTGTGACAGTTCCTGATGGCCAACTCCCCTTCTCATGCTTCAAGTTCGATCCAGAGACCAGTGTGGACATGTGAACATGACAACAGCCCATTAGGGGTGTTGTCCATTTCCGACGTAGTGCAAGGGTTTCCCCCATGGAATAATCCAAGGCCAAATCCCCTGCACTTCTGGATGACTCATAAGATTGGGCTTTCACAGCTTCCCTGGGGCACGTCTTAGAGACTAATAGATTTTACTGGTAGGAAAATTTCCGGATGTTCCTTAGCCTTACTTTTCCTTTCTTCTTATTCATCTACTTATTCACATCAATCTTCAGCTGTTCTTAAACAATTCCTCATGGGTTGACATGAGACATTTAGACTGTTATTTCCAGTATATTAAGTTATGTGTTCTTCATAAGGGTAAAGAGATTTTAAATTGCTCTAATTATTAATTCTAAGACTTAAAAGCTACCGGTTAGCTAAGATATGCCATTTATGGGGAAGAACATCGATTGACAGAGACTTCTGTGTCTTTTATTTCTTGTTTCTGCTTAGCCCTGTAACTCTCTTAAGCTCCCCAAGATTGAATTATCTTGTCTTACCTTTCAAATCAGGTTCCCATTCACTCTTTCTACTCCTGCCTTCCATGGGACTATGGGGTGGGGGAGCTAATAGTATCTATCTACTAGTGGACCTAAATAGGCCCAAGTCCTGTTTTAAAAGGCTGGAAGAGTGTAGAAAAGATTGGCTTCCAAACCTGCATTGCTCTGCTCCCTGCAACACCCACTGCCTGATACTTACCTCCAGAATGGGCCCACTTTGAGGGATGGGAGTCTAAGTATTTCAGTTTTTCCCCAACCCTGCTGCTATTGATGGGAAGGTACCAAAGCTTTGTGGATTCTCGTGAAACATTCTCCATTCACCAGAGGGTAGAGTTATTAGAAAATGCTGTTGCTACCATCCTAAACTAGTTATGGTGTCTGGAGCTTCAGTTTCTTCTAGGGTGAATTGTGGGTTTGAAGTAGGTGATCCTTGAGGGTCTTCCAGCTCCATTATTCTAGGACTGGGTCTCCTTTCATGAATGAGACCAAGAGGCAGGACGAAAGCACGCATGTTCACAGACACACTCAGGCGGCATGGCCTGTGTACAAGCAGCACCCCTACTTTCAAGACCTTCAGTTTTTTGCCTGGGCCTCTTAGATTTTGCTGTCAGCCTTTAACTTTCACCCGAAAGAGCAGTTGCACTCATGACTGTTCTGCTGGCTGCCTGGCTCGTAGCTACCTACTCTTCCCTTGAGTTCATGCTCCCTTAAGAAGCCTAGGTGGCAGAACAAATGGGGAGTGGGTAGAAATAGTTTCCCAGTTCCTCCAACATCAGCCAAGTGAAAACAGCCATCTGCATGCTGCTAGAAGACGCAGCCTGCCGCTGATGAGCTCCATTAGAAAATGTGGGCAACCTCCAGCCAGCCCAGGCCTGGCTTGCACTGTGGTGCTTCTTACCCTATGAGGTAGGATCCATGGGAGGCAAGAGAGTTTGGAAATGGAGTGAGAAGCCAGGATCAGAAGAACCAAGGTCGTACTAGGACCAGAAGTAAGTGCAGACCCCTGGAGAGGATCAGAGAGAAGTGTGGTGTTTGCAGTCAGAAATGGGGTAGTCCTGAGTCCAGAAACCACAGTAGAGGTTTAAGTCGGTGAGTAGGAGTGGATCAATAGCAGTCAGCTCAGCTCAAGGAAGCACCAAACGGGACATCTTGTAACTGAGGCAAGGCCCCTTCCTCTTTGGGGAGGTCAGAAAGGAACCTAACTACAGTGAGGAGTGTGGGGTCAAAACCCTGAGACATAAGGCTGCGTCTCAACGTGGCGTTACTCCATCCCAAGGCTCGTGCCACCTAGGCCTTCCCTATCTAAAATGTAAATGGCATCTCCAAAATAGAAGAACTCAAGGTCAGTGCATGTGAAAGATTTTACCCCAGCCAATTTATTCTGAAGGTTCAGATATTTCCTTTTTTAGTTTGAGTATGAAGACCTAAAAACACAATAGTAACCATTGCTTAGAAATCACGGTTCTTGAAACCCTGGCTCCAGAGCAGGCTGTATTTTGTGATTGTTTTCAGATGGAGCCTGTGTGACCTAATGTTTTAGTAGACCAGGCTGTTGGAGCTAGAAGGACTTGAAGATCATGTCACCCGGCCTCTTCTTTTCACTTGCACAATTCACACTCACAGTATAAGTGATCCGTAGGTATAGCAGAGCCGGGACCCAAAGTTTGCTCTTGGTTCCAAACCCAGAGACCTTTTCCCTGTCGTATCAGACCAGCAGTGTGGGTAGACTTCACAATGACCTGGGAAGTTTGTTTCAGGTGCACATGCCCAGCCTCCCTGGAGATTCTGATTTGGAAGGTCAGCCATAAGGCCTGGGGCCTCAACTTTCACCAGACCCCAGGAGACTGCTCACAAGACCTGAGAAGTGTAACTCCAGAGTCCATTGGCCTGGACTGCACTGAAGGTCTTCAACCTTTCAGAGATCTTGCTGGTTGGTGTTCTCCCTCTTTCAGAGATGAGGACTGTCATTACCTACCTTTTCAAGCCATCTGGCAGTAGTCTAATCCTAGAATACATCCTTGGCCTCAGGAACAAACTAGAAGAAGTTTTCTTCTCCCCTCTTGGTTCCATTGAAAATGTAGGTGGTCCTGCATGAGGAGCTACTCCTGGTATTCCTGGGCAGGAGCAAGGGATGAGCACTGAGCCAAGGTGACACAGTCACAGTGTGGCCACACCCTCCCTCGTTCATCTCTGCTGTTTCCAGGCATCTGCTCTGCATTGGGAAGGGGGGGGGCTTCTGAGGCACACAACACCCACCTTCAGAGAGCACAAAGAGAAATGCAGAAGGTGAATGTGGTAGGGAGGCCCATGGGAACCTGTGTCTGTTGTGTCCAGGGCCTTGTTTATCATCATCGCCTAATGACATTTATTAATCTCCCGGCTGGGCTGCTGTTCACAGGATGACACACGGGCATTTCATAATAGATCCGCCACCCTTCTGTGGGGCGGCCCTCCAAATCTGGAGACACATCAAAGCAAACTAAATTGCAAACTTTAAATTTGTTACCCCAGCCTCTTCCATCACAGAAATCCTTTTCTAAACTGCTTTCTGAAAGTAATGGTTTGCTTTATGACATGTTCTCTTTTTTTAATCTGAGTTTAATAGAAGAAATATTACCATGGTAATAGATTTTCATTTTTCTTAATAGGTATTTCTTTTCCAGCGCGCAACCTTCAGGAGTTAGAACTGCAGCATGTTTGTGTTTTGTCTGTTATTGCAGCAAGTTGTATAAACAGTTAATTACTTGTAACTTAATTTGAATATCACACAGAGCATTTGTCATAGAAGATCTAAAACCAGATCCATACAGAGGAAAGTTTACTTGTTTCCTCCAAAGCGGGAAGAACAAAGAGCAGCCCTGACTTGGGGAAGAGACAGACATTGAAAACAGGAAGTGAGTGGACCAGTGTTCAGCAGGGGAGGAACAGTGCAGGACCTGCAGGCGAAGCCAGATTTGTGCTTTGGAAATTATTTTATAGATGACTTTTCTTCCCATCTCTCAGTCTCTCGTTCTGTCTTGTTCCTCCTCACAGCTCCTTTCTCTCCCACTCTGACTTCCTGTCCCTCCTTAGTGACAACTCAGGTGCTGAAGCTATGTCTAACCCAGGACACATTCCCATGTCACTTTCCCCTGCTTATGTCAACCTTCCTATGTCTATTCCCAGCTTAATTAGGTCTGAAATCTTGGGCGATGCTGGCTGGGTAAGCTTATCCAGAGACAAGCATTCTGAGTGGTATCTTTAAAAAAAAAAGACTCTTCTCTTTGTCATAATTACTTAATAATTCAAGGTTGCCATATTTCCTTGGAAGCACATGCTGCTGAGATAGTTAACCCCTGCAAGAAAGCTGTAAAGTGAAATCAGTTGACAAGATTACTGTGTAACCAAAACATTTTGAGAAAAGTGGTTAGGATCATTTTAATAAGTGGAATTGACACACAATTTCAGGTCTCCAGGGGCGCTGTTCTTGTTTGAGTGTGGAAGCTGCCAGTTGTTCTTCAGTGGCTGGAATCAAGAGAGTGATTTGGGGAAAGAGCAGTGTTAATTCGTGAACCATTCTCTCCTTTTGATAATTTACCCAGCTGTTTACAAAGGAGTTTCTGTGGGTCCAAATACGTGAATGATGAGCAGAAGCAAAGAATTTCTCTCTCCACATTAAGATTAAGTGTTAGCAGTTCCTTAAATGAAGGAAGCAATTTTTTATAACTTGCAAAGCTTTTCCCTCATTCTTCAGGGAATTTCCTATGTTAATTTATGCAGTGTTAAATTTATGCAGTGTTGAAATTCAGCCCAACAGCATCTCCTTACAGAACCGATACAGATACTGCCAGAGAACCTGTGTGGTGCAAACCTCAACCCTGCCAGGCCTGAGGAACCCTCCAGCTGAAGGCCCTCCCATGTGGGGTTAGGCAGGTTTTATTACAAAGCCATGATATAGTAATAACACAGAATGTTTTATCGATTTATTCATCTTTTTTAAAAATTCAACTTGACATTGTATTAGTTAATGTCTCTGACAGCAGCCAGGCAGCTTTGTATCACCTCTGCCACCCTTTGGTGGCAACTAAGTGCAGTTTGACAGCAGGTTTATAGACCAGCCCTGGAGCTTTCCTGTGGGTCCGCGAGTCTCTAAGGGAATCCACATGAATCCACTGAACCACTGCGCTGTCATTGAGCGTGAGGATTTCAGGACACATAGCCGGGGATGTTGTAAATATGGTTGGAGGGGTTATGAGTTTTGTATTTGTTCACATATGCCTTGTTTTCTTTTTGAAGTAGATATTTGGAAAGCAATGTAAATCATCTTAAATAGTTCACTGCCTTTTTGGATTTTCATGGTGTCCTTCTGGTGGTAAAACTTAAGCTTTCTTTCTTCATTTATTTTCTTTTTTTTTTTTTTTTTTTTTTGCAGAGCATGCTGGAGAAGGGAGGATAAACCAACTTTTAAAACATGCAAACTCCTTCAACATTAATTCCAGAGGTGGAACATTTTTTTTTCCTAGTAAGAAAATAACCCAATTAAAGAGAAGACCACCAAAGAGAAGGACCGGAAAATGAACTCAACAGAATCATGTCATGTTTTGATCAGCAACAGTTTGAAAGACCCAAGGCCTGGCTCAAGGATCAGTCGTCAGAGGACGCTCTTAGTGTTACTAAACCCCACTGAGGATGAATAAAAGACCAGGCAGCCCTCTCCACCTTTTTGTACTTTCTAATTAACTTCCACTGACCATAAAATGCTTCTGTAGCCACCAAGCTCCACCGTTTGGTGAACTTCCACTCTAACAAAGCCGGGAGGGTGTGGGGAGGCGCAGCTAATCCGAGCCAGAGCTCAAAGCAGCGGTGCTGGGTGGAATTGTCTGGAACTGTCTAGGCCGAGGCTTGTTGCTTTCCACTCTCTTCCTTTTCTTCTTTGATTATGTAGGAGTTATTTCATTTTAACTTATTATGGTGATCATGCAAATAAGAAGACAGAATGGAGAAAAAATGTCCCGTTTTACTGGAATAATGTTTATGATTACAAGTGAAATAAGGCATTTTTATCAATATAAAGGCCACCTGGCTTATGCAACCTCTGTCATGAATACTGACAACTTTACTTTGCTCACTATCAATAATAAATATATTTTCTGACAAAGACTGGCCTGGTAGCTCGGGGCCTCCCGCATCCTTTGGCAGAGGCGGATGGGTGTGCTATGGGAACTGAGTTGATTTATATTGTTACTAATTTGCATTTGTGCTGTACCTTTTCTCTAAAAAAGCACTAAAGCACATTACCGGACCACAGACGGGCAAGCGGTGACTAACAGCTTGCCTCTGGGTAGGAAGACTCCAGTAAGATCTTTACAAACTGCGTGCGCCTTCCTTTTGGGGGATGACTGAAGGCACGGTGCCTGGGGCGCGAAACAGATTAGATGACCTTGGTTAGGGCCCCCTGACCCTGCGAAGGTATGAACTCGCATTTTAAAAAGTTAACCTTTAGAGTTTCCCTCTTTCCAGTTTCATTGGAACTTGTGGTTATGACTCTACCTTTTCTATGAGTATCAGAGCTTTGGCCCTAGATTAGAGTGTGTTGGAAGCTAAATAGGACAGGCCTTCCAGGAAATAGGAGGAGGAGAAAATTCTGAGGCTCTGTGATATCTATCCTTAATGTCTTTTGTCCTGTAGAATTTTTATTTCATTTTTGTTTTGTTAGGGGGAGAATTTAGCACAATTAAGAATACATGTTTGGAATAAGGCATTTTTGTGTTGAGATTCTGGCCTCTACTACCTTTCAACTATGAGGCCCAACCAAGTCACCTACCCAACGACACCTCCATTTCTTTCTTGTGGTACTGGGAACTGAACCCAGGTGTTCTGCCACTGAGTTACACCCCCTGCCCTTTTAATTTTTAATTTTGAGACAGGATCTCAGTAAGTTGCTGAGACTGGCCTTGAACTTGCAATTCTCCTACCTTATCACCAAGATGGAGAGGCTAGTGGAAGGACTTAGTGTTTAGACTTATGGTTAAGAGTCAGAATGTTGATCACATACATTTGGTCAGATCCAGTAAATGTAAGTTTGTGTGATTGTTCTATAAACTGGTATTTTGGGTGGGGGCGTGGAAGAAATGTAGACATGTCCAACTAACTATTTAGAGAGAGGATGAACTTGAGAGGAGATGGTTTCACCCATCCCACATGAATGGAACAGGCTTCTTCAGCCAAGTCCCTGAGTCGGTGCCATCTGAATGACATCCTTGTGTGCACTTGAGAACACACCTGTAAGCCCGATGTTGATTCTGAGTGACATTGGACACCCTCCTCCTGTAATTACCAGGCTACTCCGTGATTACTGTTTAATGAAGGTGCTTTTGTTTGTTTGGCTTTGGATTTTTGTTTTTTAATGGTGCACAATGAGCTGAGCTCATTTCAGTGTGAATGAAGGAGTCATTTGGTAACTGGAGGAGCTGCACATTTTGGCACTGTCAGGATGGCACGCAGGTAACCGCGTGAGAGAAATAATAGGTACACAGAAACAAATGTTTACACGGTGACTTGCTATAGTATTTGCAAATCAGCTAACTCACAAATTCCCTCCTATACTGTTTTGTTTTGCAATTTAGAGCCAAGAACTTGGCACATCCCAGGCTGCCAGTCCTGTCGCTGGCAGAGAAACACAGCACTGCAAAGTCAGGCATTTGGAGGTGGCTGAATCAGGGGAAAGGTAGGGGTTCATCAGGCCATCTTTCTTGCAGCACCTGCTATTAATTTATCATTTATATACACATGATGGGTGTGGGTGGGATAGACAGCACTTTGGGATAAAAGGATAAGGTGATGCCTTTTGGTACAACTGTGCAGACCTCCCTATTGACAGCTTCTCAGCTCTGTCCCATTTACCGTGAGCTCTGAGGACACCTGCTTGGGTAGAACAATGGGATTTATATGAGGTTTTTGAAGTGATAGGTCCTTGTCAGTCGGTTTGTCCATTAAGTAGAACACACCTTGAACCACAGTATGAAACCAAGCAAACTAAAGTCTCCCAAAAGCTAGTCAGATGGTCTCACACTCATCAAGTGTCTGATGAACTTTCAGGGGACAACCCAGTGGAACCAACACAAAGTCCTCCTTTTGAGAAGTTAGTAACTTATTATAGAAAACTTTTCAACATGAATGATTAAAAGAAAATTACCAAGAAGTTAAAAAAAAAAGAACCCACATTTGATTAGACTCAAGAGTAAAAAATTAAGTAAGCATAAGAAAAATGTTAGCTTAGTTAAGTATACATTTTTATTGATGTTCTTTTATATCCTCTTTTCGTAGTTAATTATAGCTGTGAGTTATATTTTCTTAATAAAGAGTTAAATTGCTAAAAAAAAAAAAAAAATTGACATCCTTTTCAATACCAAATGTAGACTTCTTAAAGTCGTATGCTGGTGGCCTACTGGTCGACCAGTGTGACCCTAACAGAGCGTTAAGCATTATTGCTTAGAGTTGTGCAAGTCGCCCCAGGTTCTCAGCTTCTCTGGCTTAGCCCTAGGAGGCACATGGCTCTTTGCTTGATAATCTTCCAACCCACGGATCTAATTGCCTCTGCCCAAAATCCACATTTCCATGAGCTACAGGAGCTGACAGTATTTAAGAGTTAGAGCAACAGAATTTCTGTTTGATAGGGGTAAGTTCAAGAGCCCTATTGTACAACATGGTGACTATAGTTAATAATATATTGTATCCTTGAAAAGTTAAGAATTAGGGCAGTTGAGCAATTGAAAGGACTACAGCAGCTTACTGGGATTCAAACCAAGTGACTGAAGACTTGGAGTCTGTTTGGAGTTCATGCTCATTCTGATTCCGCACTGCTTCCTTCCTCTTCCTCCTGGGTTATCCTAGCTCTCTTCCTCCTCTCCGTCCCTGCCATCTCATCCCCTCCAGGCTCGCACCTGGTGCTGCTGCTGCAGCTTGGACCAAATCCCTTCTGCCCAGGGCTCCCACTGTGCAGTGACCTGCTCCGGTTCCTTTCCATTATTTTTGATACTTTTCCTCCCAGCCTCCCCAGTCTTTGGTCATATATGTAGTACTTCTTATCATCTAGTAATTGTTTGCAGTTCTTAATTTATAAACCAGGCAAATGGAGCTTTATAATTCCTTGGGGAGTGGGGGCATATATTTGTATTTGTTTCCCTGTGCCCTTGATTGTACTTTTCCTATAATTTATGATCTGGATTAGATGGGGGGGAAATCCATCAATACCCAGGGGTTTCGCTCAGTGACCAGGCTGATTCCAGGCTAGGATACATAAAGGGTCTGTGCAGATGAGACCCACAGTCCAAGCCATGTCTGGAATAGACCACAGCACGAGTGCTCTGTCACCTGCACCAGCCAGTGGAGAATACTGTGTTTGTTGAGAAGTCCACAGTTTATTTCAACACATTCTATTACAGATATTCATTTCCCCCTCTTCTCCCTCTGACTTTGGAAGAGTTCAAAATACAGCAGGTTTAGGTGTCTACTCTCCTTCCCTGCCCCCCTTGTTTCAGAGGTGCCAACAATGAAACAACATTAAGGGTAGTACAGAAGGGGGACAGGGACCCATTTAGCATCAGAGGCAGCAGAGGCTTATGATCAAGGTTGTGCATGGAGAGTTCATAGGAAGAGAAGCCTTTTTTAATTATTCTAATTTAAATGAGCCAGCTTACTATCATCCCTGCCAGTGCATAACCTGGGGAGATGGGAGTAGTAGTGACTTCCGTGGCTCCGTGAGCTGGAAACCTTCGAGGCCTCCTTGTGTAGGAGAGGCTGCCTCTTGGCCTTTCTCCCTTGGGATCCCAGCTCAGACTGCTCTCCAACCCTATGTATCAGGCTCAGTGGAGAAAAAGATTTGTTCCCCCTGACCCAGAATGAGAGTCAGCCTGCTTTTCTGATGAGGTCCCCGACATGTTTCAGCCAATTTGTATTCTATGATGTCCCAGGGCTCAGAGTCACTGGATACGGGGTTTGGGAGCAAAACAGCCAACCACCCAACTCAATCACCTACCTCCAGCTGATGTTTGGGTGAAGATGGTGACAGTTCATAGTCCATGTTGTGCTCTGGGGCCTCCACTCTGTTGCTGGAGTGAATCCCTTTACTGCAGGGGAGGAAGCCAACATCGTCCACGTCAAAGGTGTCTGCTCTTCCTACCCTTCCAGGAGGCTCCATGCTTGTCTCTAGACCATGTCATATGCCCTTGTATTTTAGACACAATCCAGTGTTAAATGCACTCTGGATTCAGAAATCTGGTCACCATCTTTATGCTTTCCAGTTAAGGAAGTTGGAAATTATCCCGCTCAGTCCCTGAAACTCCCTCAAACCAAGTCAAGTTGGAGTGGGAAACAACTGTAGCTCAAGTTAACACGGTGCTTCGGAGCTCTTGCAGTGAGTCTGAGGAGGTGAGTCCTCCACACACTTCACTTTCCATGCCGTAAAGCTTCCCTTCCCTCACCTCTCTGCCACCCCCCACATGGTCTCCTCTCTACCTCTCCTGGGAAGACCCATACTGGACTGTGGTCATTGTCAGTTTGCTGAGAGGGCAGTGTGCTTTGAATATAACCCTGCCTTCAAAGTAAATTGCATTTCCATAATGGTTTTTAAATGCAGATGTGGAAACCAGAGGTCAGTGGCGGGTCACAGGGCACCACTCCATCCTCAGTGGCTCACATTTGGGGAGTCTCCTGCAGAGTGCTCCTCCCTGCCAGGTCGGCCCTTTGGCCAGGCTGCTGCTGGCCCCTGTCAGTGCCCATAGCGCAGGTTGAGAGCCTGTGCTCACTCTCTGCCCCACCTGCAGTTATATAAAAGCAGGTTCAAGAGCCAGATGACTGGGACCAACTGCCTATTATCTGCTGCCTGTGCAGTCTAAGAGATGAGGTGAAGCCATATTCATTTCATAGCCATGGGCCATGTTTCAAACCAGCAAAGATCCATCCAGCCTGCACATTTTTGTTTGGTTTTGCCTCTCCCCAAGGTAGCACACTCCCCAGTCTTGGGAGCATGACCTCAAAGTCACAGGAAACAGAATCAACATAGACTTGACTGGCATCATCATTTTTTGTTAAGCATAGAAAGCAAGCCAGAGAGTAAGTGGGAACTCCACTTCAGCAAGAGGGTGAACAGGATGCTGCCATAGGAGGACTATTTGAGTTGCCTCTGTGTTCTTAAAATAATGTGGCAGCACCCACATGTGAAATGCAAAGGCAAAATAAAAGAGCACCCACCTACTCCTCAGGCTCAGGTGCTTCACGTGGAACTTGGAAATATCAGTGACCAAGGCAGAGTTTCCTACACTGGAAATGAGCATAGCAGTGAGGCAGGGAAGGATGTTACTGTGGAGAAGCTGAGGGAACGTGAGTTTTGCTGGGGCCATGGTACTTCAGGAGCATCTGAAGTTCCTGTCTGGAGTTTTCCTAACCATTCTTCACTCCGGAAGTAGTTGCTAGTCACAGTGGCCATGTCACATGCCACTGCCTGAATCATTCCTACATTAATTCACCCAATCAGCATAGCCTGTGTGCACTGGCCACTGTTGTGGGCGTCAGATGAACAAGACCTGCAGGGTCCGGACCTCATGGAGCTTACGTTCAGGTGGGGCATGCACCATGGGCATAATGTCAGGTAGCCCCGAGTACTACCAAGAAGGAAGAGTCCAGAGGGAGAATAGGAATTTTGAGGGCACTGTGGATTTGGACTGGGTGGTGAAGAACACCAGCTATGAGGAGGAGAACTAAGCAGATTCCTGAATGTGAGAGAGCCATCTGTGGGAAGCTCTAGAGGAAGCGCATTCCAGGTCGGGAACAGGAAACAACGATTCTGAGACAGGAGTGAGTTTGTTATATTTGGGGAATGGCAAGGAGGTCATCGTGACTTGACTAGAGTGCAAAAGGCAGATGAGTTCAAAAAGGTAGCCAGGAACCGGAACAGGGAGGACCGTTGTGTCCACGGTGAAGAATTGAGTTTTATTCTGAGCATGATGAAACCCCACTGGAGGGTTTGGAGTGAGGCATCTGTTGATCTGACTTAAGTTTATAGAAGGTCCCTCTGGCTGCAAGGTGAAGAGTTACCCATGGCGTGGGTTAAGAGGAAGCAGAGAGAATAGGAGGCCATCACGTTAATGATCCAAGGAAGAAATGAGCAGCAGAGAAGATGAGAAGTCAGATTTCAGAGGGACATTGTGAGGGAAAGAGAGGCATCGAATCAGTGGACGACCACCCTAGATTGGGTGAGCAACTACCCAAATGGGACGCCATCTACAGTGATGGAGACACTTAACACCATAAGAACTGGGGGTGGTGTGGACAAGAAGCAGGGGCAGCTCAGGCTGTGTGAAGTTTAACGTAAGTTACAATTCCTAGTTGAGACAGCTGCATAGGCCATCAGACGTGTGCTGGACTAGAGGCAAGGTCTAATCCTTGGCACCTGCACGGTGCGTGCTGGCCTGGGGGTAAACGTGGAAGGGGAGGAGGGTGGAGAGCAGCCTGTGGCTCTTCAGCTTGACAGACTTGGTAAGAAGAGAGGAGCTGGCCAGGGGCAATGAGAGATCACTGAGGTGGGAGGCAAACAGGAAGGGAAAAAAGTCTTTCCAGAAAGAGGGGAAGACCTGCCATGTTAAATGCTACTGTGGATTGAATAAGGGGAGGACCCAGTTAGCTGGTGACTTCTGCAATATGAAGGTTACTTCTTAAGTGGTTTTGGTGACTAGTGAGAATGAAAGCCTGCTCACAGTGGAGTTGGGGAAAGAATGGGTTAGGGAAGTGGAGAATAAGGAAGGTTTTAAGAAGTTTTACTAAAAGAAGCTGGGTGCAGTAGCCCCAGCTACTCGGGAGGCTGAGGTAGGAGGATCGTAAGTTTGAGGTCAACCTGGGCTAACTAGGGAGACTATAGCTCAGTGGTAAGAGTATCCTGGGTTTAATCCCCAGTACCGTGGGTGGGAGAACTTTTACTACAAGGAAAAGGAGTAGAGAGAGGTGGGGTTCTAGATTTATTTTTAAGATACAAGATATTAGAGTCATTTTGTAGGGAGATAACCAGAAAGAGGATAAATTCAGTGGCAAGTCCTTGAGAAGGCCAAAAGACTGGGTTCCAGCCCTAGAAAGAATAGGGACAGTTCATCCATTGTAGTAGAGGAAGGATGAGCGTGTGAATCCAGATGCAGGAAGGCCATTCTCTTCTAATGGCTTCTACTTTCTGATCAGCCATGAGCAATGTCCCAAGTAAAGGTTCACTAGTAATAACTAAAAATGTCTGAGTACCCTCCTTTTTCTCTGCCTTTCTTCCTAAATAACTCAGTTCAAGAGCCATTAGGCAGAGCCAAGCAAGTAGGCCCATGTGCAGAGGTTCAGGGGTGGTGGCAGCCCAGAGTGAGGTGCCTCGGCAGGGTGAGGAGGGCCTCCTGAGTGACAGGAGGGCTGCATCAGTGGGGAAAGAGCGTGGCAGTACCAATGGGAAGTGGTTACCTACAGAGGACACTGATCCAAAAATAAGTATATAGTGGGTCATGGGAGCCAGGTTTCTTGCTGTCAGATAAGCAAGTTACAAAGATGGAAAGGGAAGAAATTAAAATGAACTCAAGTGTTTGTTTGGAATTGGAGTTAGCTATGAGAAATTGTGACTTTAAATACAGAGAGAGACTGAAATATAGGTATAAATGTACATGCACGTTTATAGACACATTTACACTCACATGTATCTGAGCACACCCATGGCCCAGTTCCTGGTTTCTAAACACCCTGTGCTCGACCACTTTTCACCACTGTGACCAAAATATGGAATAAGAACAATTTAGAGGAGGAAAAGTTTATTTTGAGCTCATGGTTTCAGAAGTCTTAATCCATGGTCAACTGATTCCATTGCTTTGGGCTTGAGGTGAGGCAGAACATCATGGTGGAAGGACATGGCAGAGGGTAGCTGCTCAGCTCATGACAGCCAGGAAGCAGAGAGAGAGAGAGAGAGAGAGAGAGAAGCCCCCAGTCATCTACTCCCTTGCCATCCCCCACCTGCCTACAGTTACCACCCAGTAATCCATCCACATTATTAATCCATCAAATGGATTAATTCACTGAATAGGTTATAGTTCTCATAATCTAATAATTTCGCCTCTGAGCATTCCTGCATTTTTTGACACATGAACTTTTGTGGGGATTCCTTATACTCAACCCATACCACTCCCTGAAAGGAACCATGACTTCTTGAGGAAATGGCTACCCCCAGAACCGGAGCAGGGAAAATACACATGAAAACAAAATATCAAAAGAGTAGTGCCAACTTGAATGGGTTATCACTGGCCAAATCTGAGACCACTTAAGTGTCAAAATTAATAATGATAACAATCTAGTGAGTAACATAAACAGGTCCCATACTGATACTGTGGGTTCATCCTAACAGATAAATAAATGACTGGAGAAAGGAGAAAGCTTTTCATTAGGATAGAAACAATGCAAACTAATAGACATAAAAGGAATGACAGAATTATGAAATCATTATTTGGCCACCACCATAGTAATAATTCAGGCAAGAAACTTCAATGAATGTTAATACCAGGAGGGTTAGTTTTTGAGAAACAGGATGTTTCTCAAATCACCTCCTGTATCAGTTGATTTTAAGTTGCTACAACAAACTACCTGAGGCTAAATCATTTATAAAACAAAGAGGCTTATTTAGCTCACAGTTTTGGAGGCTAAAAATCCAAACAGCGTGTTGCCAGCTCTGATGAGAGTCTTGTGGCAGATGGCATCACAGTGGGAGCTCATATGAGAGCCATCACATGGCAAGATAGGAAGCCAGAGGGAGCAATAAGGGGCCAGTCTTGCTTTTTGCTATCCATCCTCTCACAAGAACTAACCAGGATCCCATGAGAAGTGCCTTAATCCCTTCTGAGAACAGGGTCCCCTATGACCTAATGACCTTCCAATTGGCCCCACCTCTTAAAGGCCCCACCACCTCTCAACATGGCCACATTAGGGGCCATGTTCCAAATGTGAACCCCTGGGGGGCACACTTGACCACAGAACCTCCCAATGTATGATCTACAGAAGTCTGTTAACAGTAACTCTACAGAGAAGAAAGCTGCCAGGCACCATGTAAATCAAGTGATGGACATAAAAATTACCAGCCATGGGGCACATTAAAATCTGATCAGGTGCAGTGAGAAGAATCCAAGAGCTTTGCTTCTGTGATATTCCTACCCCACACCCCAAAAAGTATAGCCTTAATCTAATCACAAAGAAACGTCAGGCACATCCAAGCGAGGGACTGTCTGCCAAATGGCTGGCCTAAAACCTTCTGAATTGTTGAAATCACAAAAGTTGGGAGGAAAACACTACAAAACATCCTGAAGAATTGGTCCAAGCTGAAGAAAACAAAAAAGACATAAAAACTAAATACAGTATATGACCTTAGACTGGATCCTTTGGCTTTGAAAGATGTCACCAGGACAATTTGAGAACTTGAACAGGGTCTGCGGTTAAAGATAGTATGACGATGTTATTTTTCTTATTTTTGTGATGGCATGGTGGTCAGAGAGGAGGCTGCTCTTGTTTAGGGTATTTTATGATCAACTTAATGCTGCATGAGGAAGAATAATCTTTGGAAAAAAAAAAAAAAGATGCCGGGTCAGCTGGCCCCTACGTCACTCCATAGTCCAAAGTCAATCTCAATTTAAGCATCATTTAAATGAGTAAGTAAAATACCAGAGCTTCTAGAATATACGATGAAAGCATAGTTCCATGACCTCAGTATAAAGAAATGTTTCTTTAAAAAGATAAAAGAAACACTAACCATGAGGGGAAAGTTTAATAAATTGAATTACTTTAAAATCTAAAATTCCTGCCCATTGAGATACCATGAAGAGCATGAAAAAACAAGCATCAAAAGAGAAGATGCTTGAGGAATAGCCAACACAGGGCTCTGCTGTGGTTTGGATATGAGGTGCCCCCAGAAGCTCCTGTGTTAATTCAGGAACATTCAGAGTGGCATGATTTGATTATGAGAGCTGTAACTTCATCAGTCCATCCTAGTTCGAACGGACGGATTGGGTGGTAACTGGGCAGGTGGGGCATGGCTAGAGGAGGTGAGTCACTGGGGGCTTGCCCTGCAAGGGTGCATCTTCCCTGAGAGCACTTCCTCATTCTCTGCTCAGGGCCACCCTGAGCTGAGCAGCTTTCTCCTCCACCACGCCCTTCTGCATGTTCTGCCTCACCTCAGGCCTAGAGCAATGGAGCCTGCTGACCTTGAACTGAACCTTGAAAGTGTGAGCCCCAGATAAACTATTCCTCCTTTAAGTTGTTCTTGTTTGGTGTTTTGATGACAGCAATAAAAGCTGACTAACACCGGGTTAGTCAGCTCATATTCTGAATATATAAGGAACTCTTACAAAGCAGTGAGAAAAAGACTACTAAACAGAAAAATGGCCAAGAGACTGAAACAGGCACTTTACAAAATGTAAATAAGTGACCAATAAGCATATGAAATGTACTCAACAGTATTGCTAATTAGGGAATTGCAAATTAAACTCAAAAGCAGTTACCAGTTATCCTCCAGCATGGCAAAAATTAAAAAGATGGAAAATATTGAGTGTTGACAAGGATGTGAAGCAGCAAGTCTCTATACATTGCTGGTGAGCATATAAATTGGTACAACCAATTTGGGAAATGATTTGGCATTCTCTATTAAAAGCTGAACACACACATGCATACATTGTGACCCAGTGATACCAGTCCTGGGTATGTACCTAGACAATGTCAACCAACATTATTCACAGTAGCTACAAAGTAGAAATAGTCAAATACGTATCATAGTTAAAAGGCCAAATAGATGAATGCATCTGGAATATTATACAATAATTCAAATTAATGAATTATGGCTATACATATAAACATGGAGGATTCTTACAACATTGAGTAAAATAGGCTAAATACTAAAGATTGCATATTGTATACTTCTATTCATATAAATTTATTAAAATAGAGTTCCAGAGTGGATACTTATGTCGGAAAACTATTAAGAAATGTCAGGAAGTGTTATCATAAATGGACATCAATTTCCCAACTGGGAGGAAACACAAATGGGACTAGGGTCCTGCTAATGGTCTGCTTCTTTGCCTGAGTGGTTAATGGGCGTATTTTTTTGTTTGTTTTGAGACAGGGTCTCACTATGTTTCCCAGGCTGGCCTCAAACTCATGGGCTCAAGTGAACCTCTTGCCTCAGCCTCCGGAGTAGATGGGACTACAGGTACATGCCACCACAGCCAGCTGGTGTATTTAATTTTTGATAATTGAACTGTACATTTGTGTGAACTTCACTGTATAGCTTGTACTTCATGATAAAAAAGGGTTAACAATAAATGTAAACAGGTTCAGTCACCCCTATGACAAATCATTTCCCCTCCCTTGATGATAGCTGCCAGTAAATGACATTAATTGAGGGGTGTTCTGAGCCAGGCAATGCACTGAACCTTTTGTATACATTACTTTCTATTGCAATGATCCTATGAATTAGGTTCCTTTATTATCCCAATTTTTCAGATAAGGAAATGGAAGCTTAGAAGTTAATAACTCACCAAGAGTCCAACAGCTAGTGAGTAGCAACCCAATCCTAGCCTCCCCAGGAGTCTCCCTTTTACCTGTTGCATGGACTCCTCTCTGCGCAAGCCCCACCCTGGTACTAGATTTTTAGGGCACTCCTGTCTAACTCCAACACCCCCAACGATTCCCCTAGTGCAGAGCACAGTGCATTTATTTGTACAGCATAACCCTTCAATAATGTTGAGCTGCATAAATAATGGATAAAAGCCCCCATTCTTTCATTGACGTCCCCTCATGGATTGGGTGCAGTCACACAAAATATCTTTTCTTTGCAAAGTTACTGAAGTTTCAAGCAGAGGAAAAGTAACTGGAGAGCCTTCTGCCTGTGGCTGATGCTAATTTTGCTCACTGGGGTCTGTCAGACAAATTCCCTACTTCCTTTTTTTACTTTCCCTGAGCTCCAAGACATCTGCCTGACTACATCGCTTTCCCTCCCTCCGCCTGCCACCCAGGAAGCGGGAAATGGAGGGACCCAGCCAGGCTGAATGTGTGCCCACTGCTTCTGCCTCTTGAGGGGGTCCCAGGTGCAACCCCTCAGCAGGCCCCAGGTGAGCCGTCAGGGTGCACGTGCCTGCTGGGTTCCCAAGGTCTTCTGAGGCACAAAGACCGTAAGGAAAGTGACAGTTGGTCTGGAACTTTTGGGCTGTACTCTGTAGCACGATTGGTTTAGAAGCTGGGGTTACTCTGCAATGCAGACCCAGAGCAGTTAAGTGGGGCTCCATGAAATGACACCAGCTCAGTCCTTGCCACCTGCCTTGACCACGTGCCCTTTTCTTGTTGGTAGATTGAATATAAGCAGCAACCACAGAAAAGAGGAAATCAAGTTGCAAAACTTGACACACATTTTCCAAGTTAATTTGGACCACAATCTCTAATTGTCCAAAACCACTCACTATTTACAGTTCTCCTACCTATCCCTCACTTCTCTCAAACCAACTCCTTGTCCTCTTGACTTCATGACACCGGTCCACCACTCTGTGGCCCCATCACTGGGCCTTAGTCTAGGAGCCATGGACTCCTCCCTCCACCACCTAACCCCAGGCTTCAAGTACCATTCACTTGACTCTGGCAGCCTCTTAGAGCCAGGAGAACTTGAGTCAATCCTTGGTTTTATAGACAGTTCAAAGCCACATAAATGATGTCCTTAGAATGAGGATTACTAGGCCCTAAAAAGGTTATTGGTGGTCTATAACAGCCTTCAGGAAAATCTCTGTAAGTCTGCAGAGAGTGGCATAAAGGGTCGAGTCTCTTCCAATTTTCCTTTCCATAATCTCTCACTCCGGAGTGTAATAAACAGTGCTCACTGTGGCCTGCCCAGGGCTATACCTCCCTTCCTGACAGAACTTGAGCTCCTGCAAGCAAGGGGAAACCATCCCTCTTCCCCCACTCAGGGGTGGATCTTGGTTAACCTAAGTCAATCATATAATGGCACTTTCCTTGCCAGTGATTGGTTTAGGAATGTGCATGTGACATAATTCTGGCCAATGAGGTAGGAGGGAAGTCTGTGGGCCGCTTCTGGGAAACTTTAAATGGGGCACTAGTAAGGCTGGATCCTAGATCCTCTGATGGCCTTGGATGTCGCTGTGTGAGTCTATGAGACCTGGAACTTTGCTAGTCACCTGGTGCTCATGGAGTGACGGGCCTGAAGACTGAAACTAAGGCACGGAAGACAGCAGAGGTAAAAGATGGGAAAAACCCATTGTTTGTTGGTATTGTCATGCCACTGAATTAATCAGCTAAAGCATGTACCCTTGGCCTTCTGGTTACAAGAGGCAGCTGAATTTGCTTTGTGGGGTTGGATTGGGTTTGCTGTGACTGTTAGCTGAAAACCTTGTGGTTGAAAACCTGTGAACCGCCTTTGACAAAGATGAAGTCTTGCTCTCCCAGTTCCCTTTCCATTATCAGGACGCCAACTTCAGGCTTTGTCCCTAGTATGGGTTTGGGTTTTTACCGATAGACTCATGATCTCCACCTGAATGTCTTTCTCATTAAATGCTTGGTCAAAATTGGATTTTTAATCTCTAGTCATGGAATAGAACAGTGTTGAATGAAACCCCCATCAGCATCAGAATCACATGGAAGATGGGTAAAGCATGGAGACTAAACCACAGTGAGCTAACCTTCATTAAGATGGCTGTGATTCTGAACAGGGTCAAGAACAGGTGAGAATATGGAGCCAGCAGAACTCCCATAGATCACTGGTGGGAAAGTTAAATGATGTGACCATTTGGAAAACAGACTGGAAACTCCTCAACTGGTTAAATATGGATTACCATACGACCTGGCAGTCCCCACCCCAGGAATATACACAGGAGAAATAAAAACGTGGGTTCATATAAAAACATGTACACAAATGTTCACAGAAATTGTATTAATAGCCATGGGCTGGGATGTAGCTCAGTGAGAGATCACTTGCCTAACACGTGTGAGGCCTTGGGTTCAATCCCCAGCACAACAATAAACCAAAAACATGATATCCACAAAGTACAGAAACCCCCAAATCCCGATCTGCTGATGAGGGAATAAAATGTGGTATTTCCACACAATGGAATATTATTTAGTCAAAGGGAAAGCGATTCCGATGCAAGGGACAACGTGGATGAGCCCTGACAAAATTATGCTAAGTGAAAGAAGCCAGTCACTGAAGGTCACATGCAGCATTGTGTGATTCCTTTTATATGAAATGTCAGAATAGACAAATCCACAGAAACAGAGTGGGTCAGGGGTTGCCAGGGGAAATGGGGAGTGACTGACTGCTGAAGGGTGCGGAGTTATTTATCGTCACTGCTTCAGAGTTAGGGCTTTGGCGTGTGAATTTCAAGGGGCTGCAGTTCCGGCCTGCATCCTAGAGCCCCAGCTCAACGTGTGCTTTCTGCCTCTGTCCTCCTGAGCACCTTGGGGTGTCTCCACTCCACCCGCCGCTCCAGCCCTGCTCAGCTTACTTCGTATTTTGAGATCTGTGGATGTTGATCATCTGTACTGTGCCCGCTCGGTGAGCAGGATTACTCCATCGAAACCTGCAGTGCACAACATGTGTGGAGCCTCATGTCCCAGCTAGTCTTTATGTTCTCAGAAGTTCTGTAAATGCCACCCAGGCGATTGCCAGCAGCAGACATAGAAATAGCTTTGAAAAAGAAGGGCTTTGCTCCCACCACGGCCCCACCAAGGCCTTTGCTAGAACAGCATTCTGACTGTGCTTCACTGGCTGGGCAAACGGCCCTTCCCAACAGTACATCCCCATCCAATTTGCTGAGGGTTATTGTCATGACCTAAGTCAAGGCTTGTGCCTCCCAGGCCTAAGGGACCTGGCTTCCGCTCCTTTCTGCTGCCAGCGGTGTAGGTGGACATGCACTGCGCCCCAAGCCACCTTGCTCAGCTGGCCCTTGACTGGGTGGCTGACCCTCCCTCTCAGAGTGTTTGCTTTCCCTCTTAGAGTGGGTTCCTGCACCTCCCATATTGGTATCATCTGTGAAGTTCATCGCTGGCTGTTTACCCCATTTCCCCTGGCTCATTAACAGGGATGGAAGTGTAAGACACTCTCTATCATGGCAAGGGAGGGAGCCAGGCTGCCATGAGCTCCCAGGGGAGCTTCAGCCAGTGCCAAGAGCTGTAGGCTTGGCTGAGAAGGAGATGGTGCCTGCTGCAGAAGAAGAAAATCTCGAAGCTCTCCAGAAGCTGTTTGGGAGGTCGCAGAATCACCAGCAGGGAATGAGTGTCTCCTTGTCCCTCCAGGTGGCTTGGCCTCTCCTCTTGGGCTGAGCAGCTCCCTCCAGGTCTGGACTGGGGCCCCAGATGCATCATAACATCTCCCAACTCCTGTCAATGTCAATGGTGAGAAGCCAGGTGTCCCACGGGCCCAGAGGGTTCTGCCAGATAAGAGCTTTTCCACCCTGATGGCTTCACCCTGGCCCTGGGAGCTTTTTTGATGTCATCTGACAACCACTTGCACAAGAGTGGATTCCTTGATCACTGTATTTCACTGATTACACAAACACAAAGTTTGGCAGAATGTAAAAATAAGAATATTCAAATGTTTGGAAAGTGTCTAGTCCTACTGATCAAAATGGGGTGAATATGAGACCTTCAGTATTTCAGAACTGAGGGATTCTAGATAAAAGCAAAACTTGCGCTGAAGTTGGCCTGTTCAGTTTAATGATGGGGTTATGTCCATTGCATTAATTGTTTTTCTTTAAACAACTTTATTGAAATACAATTCACCTACCATATAGTTTGGATTATACATTTGGTACAATTTGTACCATTGAAGTAGACATCTCGGTATCTTTGAACATAATTAGGATGGTGCAGCCATGGCCATAATCTAGCTTTAGAACATTTTTATCGCCCCAGAAAGAAGCTCTATGGACATTATCACTCAGGACCTTTCCCCCAAGTCCTTGTTGCCTGGAAACCTTTAATCTACTTTCTGTCTCTATAAATTTGCCTGTCCTGAATATTTCATATAAATAGAATTGATAGTATGTGGTCTTTCAGCAACTGGCCTCTTTTGCTTAGCATGTTATTTTCAAGGTTCATCCATGTCGTAGCATGTGTCAGAGTTTCATTGTATTGTCAGATATGCTATTGTATAGATATACCACATTTTGTTGTGGGATATTCAGCTGGTTTCCACTTTTTGATTATTAGGTAGGAATAATAAAAATACTGCAAAGAACATGTGCAAATTTGGTTTTAATTTCTCTTGGGTACATACTTGGGAATGGGATTTCTGGATTATATGGTACCTGTGCTTAAGATTTTGAGGAGCCTCCAGCCATTTTCCAAAGTGGTGGTACCATTTTATGCGCCCATCTGCAGTGTGTGAGAGTTTCGCTCTTTCCACAGCCTCAGGACTTGTTGACCTTCACTGATCATAGCCTTCTTAGTTGTATGAAGTGGTATTACATTGTGATTTACATGTCCTGGATGACTAATGATGCTGAACATTTTTGGATGTGTTATTAGCCATTTGTATATCTTCGTTGGTTTCTGTCCTCCTTCCTGCATCCCCAGTCCCCACAAGGACACAGACAGATCTGGGACCTCAGCACTTAACCAGCCCAGAAGTTCACTTTTCTAAAACCAAAACTTATAGACCTACAAAATCACTCTGTAGCCTATGGTTTTAGAAATTTAGTATTGTGCCAAGTTATGTAAGATAGACCATGCAGAGAGCTTCCCCTATAGCCTATTTTCTGCTATTTTGCTTCATCTCCCCAAATCACTTTTAAACCCTTGACTCTGGGCAGGCAGATGATTTTAAATTACTTTAAAAATTTTTTTAAATATATATTTTTAGTTGTTGATGGACCTTTATTTATTTATTTATTTACATGCAGTGCTGAGAATTGATCCCAGTGCTTCTTACATGCTATCAGTCAGCTACAACCCCAGCCCTTAAATTATTTTTTGTAAGTAAATGATAGTTATTGGTAAACTTGGAAAATACACAAGAGTTACAAGAAATCAATGTTTTGTTTACTAACTATAAGCAAAAATACAGAAACACATGAACAACAACATAATTTAGTACTTACTAGACTTATTTAATGGAGCATTTTTAGTGACAAGTTTTTAAAAAGGAGTTATATATGGTTATTTGACAATGATTATGGTTTTAATTCCTTTCACTTCAATCATCCTTGACTTCTGGCATGGAAAACAGGTGTCTATTGTGCTCTTAGCCACAGACATATCTACATCCTGCATCACCTTCTCCCTGGACCAAAATGTTGCTAGAAAATTAGTGGAATTAGATTTATAGAAACTTCTTAATTGCTAACATAACTGTCTAAGAAGGAAAGACTATAGTACCCTCAGCTTTATTGTAGAGCAACTCCATGCTTAAAAAAAAAAAAAAAAAAAAAAAGTATGTCTTAGCATCTTGCTAGAAGTTGGGGTTCCCTGGGACCCCACTTGGGAAACACTGCTATGTATTGAGCCATATAATCATTCACTAACCACCCCAAAGCCAATAGTACAGGCTTATGAGGCATGGAGCTGAGCTGAGGAGCAGCTTGTCGCTGTGACTGATTTCCATGTGATGTAAACACAGGATGAAATAGGACACTGAATGGGGAATGGACCCCAGGGGTCAGTCTTGCTGTGGCTGCCATTAATGGGGTGAATTTGGTCACTCACAGCTCAGGCTGTTTCCTTGCCTACAAACTGGGAGTGAGATCTACTTCCCAGGGTGCTTGTAAAGGACCAGTGCCATTTATGAAAGTACTTAGTTAAATATAAATGCTCCAGACAAGTAATTTAAAGGTGTTTATTAGTATAACAGCAAACTCAAACACTGTCACCTTGTTAACATTGCATTTTACCAACATGGCTCAGCCCTGGGGTTCCAGAATCCACATGCCTTTCTGACCTGACTAGACCCATCTATACTCTGTAGGACCACCTGGGGAAGAGTATGGAGTTACCTGTTCCACAGTGCCCAGCCCGTCCCCATCCCACCATAGGACACACTCTCAATCATGTTGGGGGTCCTACTGCACAAGGACACCCAACCACCAGGCCATGGGAACTGCAGCTCACCCTCCTTGGCCCCAGAACGTTAGCAGCAGCCAGAGGCACCGTGCTTCCTTCCCCACCTGACCCCTATCGAGAGGTCTTCACTGAGAGCTGTCAAAGCCGAGGCCCCAAAGGAAAAGAGCAAATGCCCCAAGCACTGCTTCTTATGGGGTCCTTCTCTCCATGCCATGGGGCTGGGCATGAACTGCCAACTTCAGTCTCCATTTCTTCATCGAGTAAAATGTCTGGCAAACAACCTCAAAAGTCAGGAAAAGGTCGTCAACCTCCCTGCCTCAAGGGGCTTGTGTTTGAGTTTGGGAGACAAGACACCCGTCTAAATAGCAGCAGAGCTATTCTTAAGGAAAAGCCAGCATGACACAGGGTGTGACATCGCCACCAGCCGTGTGGCTGCCTCTGCTGGCCAGGGCTGTCTAACTGGTTACAGTGTGGTGACTCAGACTGCCATAAGGACATACCATAGACTGGGCGCCTGGACTACAGTGAGTTAGGTTTCAAGTCTACCCAGAAGACCAGGATGTAGGTGCCGGCATGATTGGGCTCTGGGGGGGCTCCTTTCCAGGTTATGTCTTCACATGGCCTTTCCTGGACATGTTTGAGGGACAGTATCTCTCTCTTTTCTCTTTCCCTCTCTCCTCCTTCCCTCCCTCCCTCCCTCTCTCCTTCTCTCTCTCCCTCCCTCTTTGTCCTTCCAATTCCCTTCCTCCTTCCCTCTGTAAAGACCCTACCTCCAAATATGTCACATTGGAGTTAGACTTCAACACATGAATTTGGGGGACACAATTCACTCCACAGCAGATGACAGCAAGGCCAAGGCTATGCACCATTGTGTTGCTGGGGTTCAGCTTCCTACTCTGGCTCAAGGCACAGAGAACTGCCCCCAGGTCTCTCAAGGTCAGGGAGGTGTGATAAATGCAGACCATCTGAATGGCAGACTGTTAGACCCCTAGGCAGGGTCTAGATTACTTCTTACACTCAAGAATGAGAAAATCATGACACACAGAAATAAGGTGATACCCTCTAGATGCCACAGTCCTAGTCTTTGACTCCCTCAGGTTGGCATTTAAGAATGTGATTTCTAGAATAACCAGACCCATAAATGCCACCTTGAACTGGTTCCAGGGCTGTGTATAGCCCACCTTCCAGGCGTTTAACTGGATTGGTGGGAGCAGCAATTGGAAACAGATTCTTAGCAGCCCCTGTGACTTCTTTTTTTTTCTTGATACAGGGGTTTGAACCCAGGGGCACATAACCACTGAGCCACATCCCCAGCCCTTTTTAAAAAAAAATTTAAATTTGTTCTAATTAGTTGTACATGATGATAGAATGTATTTATACATTTTGATAAATCATACATAAATGGAGTAATTTCTCATATTTTTCTGATTGTACATATAGTAGGATCACCTTGATCATGCAGTCATACGTGTACATGAGGTGATAATGTCTGTTTCACTCTACCATTATTCCTACCCCCAAGCCCCTTCCCTCTCTTCCCTACCCTCTACCTAATTTAAAGTAATTCTATTTTTTCCTATCCTCCCCCACCTTATTGTGAATTAGCTTCCGCATATCAGAGAAAACATTCAGCCTTTGGTTTTTTTGGGTTTGGCTTATTTCACTTAGCACAATATTCTCCAACTTCAGTCATTTACCAGCAAATGCATAATTTCATTCCTCTTTAAAGCTGAGTAATATTCCATCGTGTGTGTGTGTGTGTGTGTGTGTGTGTGTGTATGCATATTTTATTTATCCATTCATCTGTTGAAGGACACGTAGGTTGCTTCCATAGTTTAGCTATTGTTAATTGAGCTGACATAAACATGATGCAACTGTGTCCCTGTAGTATGCTGATTTTAAGTCCTTGGGGTATAATCCGAGGAGTGGGATAATTGGGTCAAATGTTTGTTCCATTCCAAGTTTTCTCAGGAATCTCCATACTGCTTTCCAGAGTGGCTGTACCAATTTGCAATCCTACTAGCAATGTCTGAGTGTACATTTTTCCCCACATCCTCGCCAACATTTATTGTTACTTGTATTCTTGATAATTGCCATTCTGATTAGAGTGAGATGAAATCTTAGTTTTGATTTGCATTTGTCTAATTGCTAGAGAGGTTGAACATTTTTGCAATATATTTGTTGATCGATTGTATATTTTCTTCTGTGAAGTGTCTGGTTCAGTTCCTTAGCCCATTTATTGATTGGGTTATTTGTTTTCTTGGTGTTAAGTTTTTTGAGTTCTTTATATATCCTAGAGAAGATTTTCTCCCATTCTGTAGGCTCTCTCTTCACATTATTGATTGTTTCTTTTGCTGAGAAGAAGCTTATTAGTTTGAATCCATCCCAGTTATCTATTCTTGCACTTTAGGGGTCTTGTTAAGGAAGTCAGATCCTAGGCTGACAAGGTGAAGATTTGGGCCTACTTTTTCTTCTAGTAGGCCCAGGGTCTCTGTTCTAGTGCCTAAGTCTTTGATCCACTTTGAGTTTCCTGGAGGGTGAGAGGATAAAGGTTTAATATTTTATTTAGAGATAGGGTTTTGCTGAATTGCTTAGGACCTCACTAAGTTTCTGAGGCTGGCTTTGAACTCCTGGTCCTCCTGTCTGTCTCCCGAGCCACTGGGATTACAGATGTGCAGTGGCACCTGGCCCTGTAACTGACTCTTTAGCCAGGAATGCAGAGCTCAAACTACTCTCTTCGTACCAATTTCCCCTTAGAAACTTCTGGAGCCTCCAAGGAAAACCCAAGGACTCCTGGGACACAAGTGAGAATTCACTTATTCTAGTCTTCAGGGACAGGTCCAGAGGAAAGTGGTTTGCCCAGAGTCACACAGAAAACACAGGAAACTACCAGAAAAGCCTGGAAAACAACCAAGCTCTCCACTCAAAACCTCCAGTTCCTTTGAGTTCAGAAGATCCCACACCCAATGGAGTGTTGGACCACTTGGTTTCCCAGTGTTTAAGGTAGATTTTTTTTTCATGCAGCACCCAAAGTATTCAGTTCAAGGGGTCTTCTGTGGCCCTGGAGTGGGGATTTTTATCATTGGTGCCTGGTAGAGTTGCTGTTGCTGTAAGCAGACACAAGTTCGGGGGCACAGTGATGTAATCAACTGCAAGACTAAGAGACAGGGAGAGGAGTCTTGAGCTTGACGGGCCAAGTCCTTTTTCTCTGCCTTTGCAGGTCCCTCTAGCATCAACTCTATTCTTGACTCCATCAAAGAACCAAAGGGTGCATCCTAGAAGCTATGGGCTGTACCTGATCCCATGGCTGTATTTGGTAGACTCTTCCAGAAAGTTTCTTACACATTCCTATAGGTGGAATGCATGCATAAACAATAACAGGTGCAGACAGGCGATTCCACTAATTATCACCATCTGGATGAAGAGACTGAAGGAAAAAAACTCTATGTGATAGAATTTCCCCCTCTTTGTTTTCTTAATTCTGGTGGCTTAAATATTGTGTTTGGTTTAAATACAGACATGATCCGACCACAAACATTATGGGCAGAAAAGCCAACACAGCCCACTCGTGGAGAGGCTGTTGCTTCCAGGTATGAAATAAAAATAGTGCTTGCTGCGTCTCCAGGTGTTCCTGGCTCCTCTTGGCACGTGTCACATCACTCCTCCACAGGACTTCTCTGGGAATTAGTTTATTCCCATTTTGGAGAGGAATTAATTGGAGGAGGAGAGTTTAGATGACCCAAGGTCACAGAAAATTGGTGATAAAGTTGAAATTAAACCCAGATGGCAGGTCCTCACCATGACCAGGTTATAGCCCTGGGTCTTGGATCCCCAATGCAGGGCCAAGAGGAAGAACTAAGTTCATGGCCCTGGAATAAAGAAAACAGCAAGTGGCCAGGTCCCTGGCCTTGTCTTTGTTCTGATGATGGGTCAGGGGCACTTGAAAGAAGTCATCTATGTCAAGAGCATGCCAAACCTATGCTAGGTCTTCCTGGCCCTTGGACGTTAGTGTCTCTCCTTTGTGGCTAACAGGTGGGAGAGACAGAGCTGATCTCAGCAGCCAGGATGCCCTGGGGCAGGTGTCCCTGACCCACTGGACCCCTTTGGCGTTTGGGAAGAGGAGATATCACTCCTGAAGACCCGGCCTTGGTGGATCGGTGGCATGGGGTAGGCTTTATTTCTGGGGCTCTGCATCTGACCCTTTCCCGGGTCACCTAACCAGCTCTCGCCACTCTGCAGGAGTGTGGAGGTGGCCTGGCCTAATCATTGGGAAGGGAGTGACAGCCAGGCTGCCTTTTTCCTCTTTCCTGAAGCTTGGTAAGCAGAGCCCTGCGTGGTGCCACTGGGGGTGCTGGCAATTCCATTTTGACTCACTGTGGGACTCAGAAATAAAAATGCGAGGTTCCTGCCTCCCCAGCCAACTTCACGTAGTGCTACCAGGCAAGGAGGCGTGTGGGCTGGGTCTGTTCAAGCAGGCTTCTGGGAACAGGGGAGGGACCTCTTTTCTGTAGAGGGGCATAGCTGGGGCCACACAGGGGTAAATGGGTCTCTCCACGAATCTGTAACTCTTGGAACATGACAAACCCCGGGTTGTATACAGAATCTTTGAAGCTTATTTTACACCTGTATCAGTCTTGCAGGATTGTTAGAGGGTTTTAAGATATTGAGCTGGCCGATTCATTTGAGTCTCTTTCTGTGGGCAGGACTAGGACAAGTAACTACCTTTGAATGCAGAAACATCTGCGGCTGGCCTTCTTCCTGTTAGGGTACTGGAGACTTGTTAAAGGGGGAATGTTATCTGGTGGTGTTATTAGTTGTAACACCTTCGTTTCATGGAGCAAAGCAGATTCACAGCTTCCCTGCCTGGGCCCTGGGAGGGCAGACCTTAAGACAGGTGCTGTTTTCATTAGGTGTGAGATGCAGGGAGGGGAACCAGGAAGGTGACCTACCTGGCCATATGCCCTGCTCCTTTTGTAGAAAGGATATTTGCTTGAGGACCTAGGCTGATGCTTTGCTGTGGTTGGGAGAATCCACACACTTGATGAAAATGCCCAAAGTTCATTTGGCATTGGACAGGCTGCTGTACCTGGGCCTGCTGGACAGAAACACACATTTGTCACCCCTGCTTCCACTGCTTCCTTTCTGGCTGCCTGTGTCTCAGAGTCTGTGCTGGCTTTTCTCATCCTCCCTTCCTGCCTCTGCTGCTCTTAACTCTGGACTCTCCACCTCACTCCACTGGAAAGGAAGGCCTGAGCTGCCAAGGACCTCTGGGGTCTTTATTTGTGTAGCAGACAGTTCCACCCTCTATGGTTACTGCAGTGTGGCTGCAGAGGCTCACTGATTCCTCTCTGCCTCTCCCCTCCATAAAAAAAAAAAAAAAAAATCAGACAATTGGACATTAGCAGTGTCAGTCTGAGGTCCCAGCTACATGGGAGGCTGAGGTGGGAGGGTCGTTTGAACCCTGGAGTTCAAGACTAGCCTGGAAAAAATAGCAAGACACTGTCTCGTCTAAAAAAAAAAATCAGATGGCTTGTGGAAATGGCACTCATTTTACATCCTGTGAGGGACGGAAGATTGGCCCCCTGGAGACTGCCACTCCCAACCCCCATAGATCTTTTTTATCAGCCCATGTCCTTAGACCTTGCTGTGATATATGAGCTAAAGAGGAATCTGAATATTGGAAATCTGTATATTTTGTAAATCGGACATGAGAAATGTGGTCACTGTCAAGAGCTGAGCAGCTTTCTTCTGCCATGCCCTTCCTCCCTGATGTTCTGCCTCACCTCGGGCCCAGGGCAATGGAAGTCAGCAGACCATGGACTGAACCTCTTAAACTGTGAGCCAAAATAATCTTTTTCTCCTCTAAATGACCTTGTCAGGGATTTTGGTCATAGGAACAAAAAGTTGACTAAGAGGCCCCTTCCCCTGTCTCATTGTAATCTATATCCTATAGCAGAAATGAACCATAAGGGTGAATGTAATCGTTTTCAGTGAGTTCTGTGAGTCCTTCTAGCAAATTACCAACCCGAGAGTTGTCCTAGGAACCCCTCTGGCCAATGGTATAGGGGGGCTACTCTTAGAGTATGAGTAGAACTATGCAGGTGGGTAGAATTTCACCATCCGAATGCCTTAGAAATCAGGAAACCAGTGCTAGGGACACAGGGTCTTAGAGGCAGACTTCATAGCAGTTCCCCGCAGGACGGGCCACATGGGTTTCAAGCGTGGAGACTGAGCAAGTGGGGCTTGCATTGAAACACTGGATGTTTCAGGATGAGATGTGCAAGTTTAAAGAGCAATTATGGCCCAAATGACTGCAGTATGTTCTTGCTTGAGGGCCACTATGATTTCTGGGGTTAAATGGGTACAGCATGTAGGGGGTTTAGGAGTGGAAAGGTAGGATGGTGATAGGAAATGGAAGAAATAGATGATGAGGCAGAAGACAGGTCTGGATCCTAAATCACAGACAGGTGATGACCTTGGGCAGGTTACTGATGTAACTGGGCCTTTTCCCTGCTGGGTCCATTACAGGCAGGCATTCATATATTGAACAGGGTGAAGGAGCTGGATTCAGGACGGACAATGGAAGAGAGTGAACATTTGTGCACTACCTCCATTTAAGGCTATGCTAGGGGTTTAACTTACTGTAATAATCTAGTTTTTCCAGCGAAGCAAATCTACTTTTGTTGAAGTCTTGAGGAAAAAGTCCTTCTTCAGGAAACCTCAGTCTTTGCTCTTAAGCTCTTCAATTGATTGAATGAGGCCCACCCACACTGTGGAGCATAATCTGTTTTATTTCAAGTCTATTGAGTAACATGTCAATCACATCTTAAATAAGGTAATAGAAATTCAGTAACATCTAAACTGGTGTTTGATCAAAAAACTGGGCATCATAGCCTGAGCAAGTTGCCACCTAAAAGTAACCCTCCCACTTTCTCAGGTAATGCTCACAGCAACAACACAAAGTAAGCATCTTAGTGAGGAACAGCTTGGAGACCGGGTCTGAGACTTCCTAACTCCACCTCTCATGATGCCAGGCGGTACCTTGCATATGGTCCCTAAGATCTTTCAACTGGGGCATTTGCATTCTTTGTGAACCACGCAATCACAGGTTCTATTTTATTCTATTGCCTTCACCCTTTTCTGAAGGAGGTAATGATCTGCCAGGAGCCGAGAAAGCTCCTTAGTAGACTTATTTTCAGACTATTGCCTTGGTCTAGTTTCATACTCTGACACTTTCCAGCTGCTCTGAGCTGTTGTCTCTGCTGAATGGTCCAAGGAAACCAGTCGTTCCTTTCACCAAGTCTGAAGGATATCCGTGAGGCCAGGCAGTAGGATAGGGCTGGGGAGGTAACAGCAAGGCACAGACCTGCTTGTGTTGCTCAGTGCAGCCAGTCTCAAGAAGATCATGAAAAATCTTCAGCGAATGTTTGGAAAGTGCCTTATGTAGCAAAATGCACGAGCTGAGTCTACGTGCTCACTGAACGCTCTCCACTTCGGGTGATCCCACAAAAATGACAGAGGTGATTTCATTGTCGACGTGGAAGGGACTGTGCATTGCATACATTCTGAGCATTTATTTGCTTGCCGTTTTAAGAAGTAGCTTAGTCCTTTGTAAAAGCTGGGGCCACTTGGAAAAAATGTCAATGAAAAATCTGAATTGAAACTCAACAATGAGTTTCTCTAAAGGAAGGAAAGAATGGGAACGAGGAGTGTCACTAGACAGCAGAGAGTCTGCACAGTGCCAGATGCTAATGATCAGGCCTTTACCAGTGGGGAAGAGCACAGTGCAGGAAGCATGATGTCACTGAAATCCACGACTTCTCACACCTTGATGGCCTGCTCACCACCTGGGAAGAGGCCTTATTCTAAGGAAGATAACATCATGACTGACTTGTTCCTAAGACAACTATATTTGACTCCAAAAGTCAGAACTACAAGACTAGTATTTCTGTGTGAAATGTATGAACGAATGAAATATGTATTTCACCAATGCAAAGCCTACCATTCCTTGACCAGAGGTTGTAAAGAAACATTGATGGAAAGAAAAATCAGTTTTATCAATAGTTGTAGGCACTGAAATCACATGTGTGCCCAGAAGCCTAAAGGTGGCATGCAAATATCAAGGACAATCTCTTTAGTTTTTTTGGTTTTTTTTGGTACCAGGGATTGAACCCAGAGGCACTTAACCACTGAGCCACATCCCAGCCCTTTTTTGTATTTTGTTTAGAGACAGGGTCTCACTGAGTTGCCTAGCACCTTGCTGTTGCTGAGGCTGGCTTTGAACTCACAATCCTCCGGCCTCAGCCTCCTGAGCCAGTGGGATTACAGGTGTGTGCCACTGTGCCCAGCTTTTTAGGTGTTTTTTAGTAACTATTTCAGTATTCCCAGTCCTGGTACTAGCCAAAAAGCTAGTTAAGTCTACTACTTTCTAGTTACTGAATGTCTGTAATCAAGTTTTTTTCTTTAAACAAAAGTATTTAATAGTTAAGAACCCAAATAAGCTATGGATACTAGGCACTTCATTCATGTCCTACCCCTGCCCCACAACCCCCTGCACTTTTTGAGGTTGTTTTCCAAATCTGTAAAATGCACAGGTTTGAAAGGGTGTAGTTTAGTCTCTCCCCATCCTCCAGTCTTCTGAAATCACAGACCACTCACACTATATGCACAACACCATGTAGGTTGCTTAGGTGGGAGAAGCTCAGGAAATTGGTGCTCATCATCTTGGTGGTCCTGTCTATGCCTGGAATGGGGTGGGGAGGTAGGACAGGCGGCTTCTGGGGCCAGACAAGATCTGAGGGTTGACTTGCATCTCTCGGAAGTGCCTCTGAGACCAGCATTTGGTGAGGAGGCAGGGGGTGTGCAAGGGGGTTGCCATGGCAACCCTGGAATGCGTGCGCTCCAGACCCCAGGACTGCTCCCCTCTGGCCTGCCCTTGCTCCTAGAGGTCTTTTTCAGTGGGAGGAGAACAAACATTGGGAGTTGCTTGGGGATAGAGGGTGTGCCCACAAATTATCCTGCAGCCCCCAGCCCGACTGTGCTTCCTGAGGGTCCAGCGCCAAGACAGCAGACAGCACATGCACACACACTGTATCCTGGAGAGACTGTCGCTGTGCCTCTCAGCCTGTCTGCAAGACCCCCCTCAACCCACCTGCCTGCTTCCTCTGAGTCCCCTCAGCGTGCATGCTGGTATTGATGTGTGTTACGCAAGCGTTTGTAAGATTTCTCAGCTGTTGAAGCCGGCAATCAACAGAAGAGCTTGCCTAGGTAGAAGCTGTTTATATGAGAAATCACGTGTGCTCCTGTGCACCCATGGCTGGCGTGGGCAGAGCGCTGTGCTCAGGTGTAAGCTGTGACGGAACAAGAAAAGGGCAGGGCAAAGGGGAGTCATCCAGAGGAGCCCAGAAGCTGCAGGGGAAAGGAGGGAAGAGGAGGACGGGGAAGGGGAAGGGGAAGGAAAGAAAGGGGAGGAGGCAGTGGGGGAGGGAAGAGATGGAATCTGGGAATACTAATCTGGAAGCCAAGGAAGAAAATTAAAGTCGAATTCAGGTAGAGCTCCATTAGGGAAGAGCTAGGTGTATACAGCACTTCCTAGTTCCAGTAGGAAAGTGGTTTTGATTTTGTTCCTGAGCCTTGGGTCTCTGGAGTGGGTGGCTGCAGAGGGCCTTCTGTCCTGTGTGGGGACAACCCTTCTGCCTTCTTAGCCTTGGAGCTCTGGAGCTGGCCCCACCAGCCCCCGCCAGTTGTCCCCAGTGGCTGGAGGGACTGCTGACAGGGTGCCAGACTCTTTGCTCCAAAGTCCACTTGACTTTGAGGAAGTTTATGAACAAATGCTAAGAATGGCCTCAACGACTCCCTTACTTCTCAATCCCAAACCTTCCCAGGCCAAGAAGATTTGTATTCTCTCGGCTATTCCACTGTCACTGAAGTGTCCCCGCAGGTAGCTGTGGGGACGGATATGTGTACATATGTGAGCTCATCAGAGTTTGGTATGCATGGCGGAGCTGATGCCAGATTGGGCTTCATCCTCTTCCACTCTGTTCCCTCTGCTTTTTTCTCAGACTCCCTGGCTTGGAAGAAAGTTCTGGCAAGAGCCTATATGTATGATATGAAAACAAGATTCTGTGCACACTATATATAGTTGCGCACAGGTGTTACATAAGAAATACATGTGTTATGAGTGTAAAATGTAGTCAGAAGACCCAGATGCAGAAATCTATTTATTCACAGTCATGTGCATCTGTTTGCAAATGACCTGGTGGTCCCGGCCCTAATCCAGAGAATTGCTTAGGACCATTCAAAATGAGGCATGCTTGTCAACATGTTCTAAAAGCCAGTTAATAAAAAAAGAAAATGTCAAGTTGCTTCCAAATCAATCAAAGTAGGATTTTTTAAAAAAATATACCCAGCAAAAGTTATTTATGAAACAGCTTCTATCATTTTACACAAAAAATATCTTTAATGATATCACACTGCGTGTGGTGGAAAGAATCCAGATTTGGCTGGTCGTTCAAGGTGTTTCATGACCTGGACCAAGAGTTATCCATCTTTACAACTGTGTCTTTGGTAGCTCATACCACAGAACTTATTTTTGGTTGTATCTTTTTTGACCACATGGAAAAATCAATTTATTGGACAAATATAATTGACTTGCACAACTGGTTTGTAGATGGTCCAAAGCTGGGAGTGTTAATGCATTTATTTATTCAACTACTATTGAACATTTAGGATGAGCTGGCCTTAGCTCCAGCCCTGAGGATACAGCAGGAAAGAAAACAGAGTCCTACTCACATGGAAAGCTTGCATTCTTAGCGGGGAAACAGACCCATGTGCCACACGTGGGTGAGTGCCGAGGAGAGATACTGAGCTGCTCATGGGATTGTTGTAAGGTGGCCTTTGAGTGAAGACCAGTAAGCAGTGAAGGGGAGCACCCACTCTGGAGAAAGGTGTTTTAGGCAGTGGAACAGCAAATGCAAAATTTCTGAGGCAGGAATATGTTGGAGAGTGTGTGCAACAGCAAGGAAGGCCATTGTGGTTGGGAGAAGAGTAGGAGGTGGGGTCAGGGAGGGAGCACAGGCCAGATCATGCAGAGCACACTGGTGGTGGTGACAACTTTGGATTGTACTCCAGTGACACAGGAAGTCACTGGAAGCAACTGAGAGATGTGACTGACTTGTGTCTTAAATGATTACTGTGGCTACCATATGCAGAACAGGCTACCATGAGGTTCCAGGGTGGAAGCTGAGACACCAGTCAGATGGCTGTTCTGATAGTGTAGGTGGGACGATGGTGTGAGTGATGGAGGCGGTGGACAGGGTCCAGCTCTGTAGATAGGTTGCAGTTGGACTTTAAGATCTGCTGGTAGATCAGATGCGAAATGTGAGGAGGGAGTTCATGATTTTGGACTGTGCAATCAGGAAAATGGAGAATACAGTTGCTGTTTACTGAGAAGGGAAGAGGTTTGGGGATGGGGTAGGCATGGAAAACCAATAGTTTCCTTTTGGATAGGTTAAATTTAAGATCATTGTTGTATTGTTAAGCTATTTAGTAAAAAAATGGATATGTAAGTGTGAAATTCAGGAGAGAAATTAGGGACTTGGAAGTTGTTCAGATGACATTAGAGAGTGAGGGCGGGTAAAGAAGGGGAGGGAATGCAGGGGCCCAGCGAGGACTGAAAGGGGAAACTCGTGCGACATGTTATGGTTTGGATTTAGAATGCCATCCAAGGTCTCGTGTTGGCCCAATCCCCAGGGCAGCAGGGTTCAGAGGCAGGGAAAGTGACTGGATCATGGGAGCCCTGACCTCATGGGTGGATTAATCCCAGGATGACCTCATAATTTGATAACATTTTTGGGAGGTAGTGGAAATTGCAGGAATGGGGTCCAGCTGCAGGAAGTGCCCTGGAAAGGCATAGCGTGTTTCTGTCCCCTTCTCTCTGCTTCCTGGCTGTCCTGAGGGCAGCCACCCCATGCTCCCTGCCATGATGTTCTGCCTCACTACAGGCCAAGAAACAACGGAGTCAAGTGGCCGTGGATTGAAACTTCTGAAACCATGAGTCAAAATAAACCTTTCCCCCCATACATTTTCTGAGATATTTTGTCACACCAAAAAAAAACCTGACTAACAGGATAGAAGGAAGACTGAAAGGGGCAGGGGTTCTAACACCAGTATCCCCAAGAGGAGGAATGATTAAGTGTGTCACATGTTGCTGACATATCAAGATGAAAATTGGGAATTGACCACTGAATTGAAAAACAGAGGCTCCTGGTGGTATTGTTGAGAACAATTTCCATGGAGTGTTATATTTAAAAGCCTGATTAGAATGAACATTATGAATTGAAAATTGTATCTGTTTCCAAATTCATATGTTGAAGCCCTAACGCCCAGTGTGATATCTGGAGATGAGATGGAACCTTGCCCTCCTCTCCCAACCTCATGCACAGATGAAAGGCTGTGTAAAGACACTGAGAGAGGGTGGATCTACACGCCAGGAAGAGGAGTCTACCCTGAGATGGGTATGCCAGCACCTTGACCTGGGACTTCCAGCCCCCAGAGCTGCAAGAAAATCCATTTACATTGTTTAAAACCCTCAGTCTGTGGTGTTCTGTTATGGCAGCCTGAGCAAACAAATAGCAATGGGCAAAAGAGAGGGTGGAAAAGTGGCAACAACTAGAATGGACATGTTTTTCTAGAAGGAGGAGCAGGGAAAATAGGAGAAAAACATCACCACGTAGAATTTAGGTTTAGAAAGTTCCCAGCTGGCCCAAACTATTGTGATTCATTTAGTAGGAGTCCACATCGATGGTCAAATGGTCGTTTTCGTGTAAGAACTAGAAGATTTGGTTTCACAGTAGTTCATGGGTTTCCCCATGAGGGAAAGGCAGAGGGTTTGTAACTGTGGGTGTCGTGTGAACCACTGCATGATGGGAATATTGGCACCAAAATAGGAAGAAGACCAATGGGACAGAATAGAAGACAGAGAAACAGACCCATATAAATACAGTTATCACATATTAGACAGGTGCCAAAAGTACACACTGGAGAAAAAATAGCCTCTTCAACAAATGGTGCTGGGAAAACTGGAAATCTGTATGTAATAGAATGAAAGTTAACCCCTATCTCTCACCCTGCACAAAAATCAACTCTAATAGGTCAGAGACCTAGGAATTAGGCCAGAAACCCTGCACTTACAAGAAGAAAATGTAGGCCCAACACTTCGACATGTTGGCATGGGAACCAACTTCCTGAACAAGACTCCTAAAGCATGAGAAATAAAATTAAAAATCAATAAATGGGATGGCATCAAACTAAAAAGCTTCTTCACAGCACAAGAAACAATCAAAAGCATGAAGAAAGATCCTAGAGAATGGGAGAAAATCTTTGCCACCTATACCTCAGATAGGGTGTTAATTTCCAGGATACACAAAGAACTCAAAAAACTTAAACACCAAAACCAAAACAAAAACAAAAACAAATAACCCAATCAATGGGCAAAGGAACTGAACGAAAATTCTCAAAAGAACAAACATGAAAGATCAACAAATACATGAAAAAATATTCAACATCTCTAGCAATTAGAGAAATTAAAACTACACTGAAATTCCATCTTACTCCAGTCAGAATGACAATTATGAGGAATACAGGTAACAAAAAATGTTGGCGAAGATGTGGGGAAAAGGAAAGGCTCATACATTGCTGGTGGGACTGCAAATTGGTGCAACTCTTCTGGAAAGTAGTATGGAGATTCCTCAAAAAACTAGGATTGGAGCCACCGTTTGACCCAGTTATCCCACTCCTTGGCATATATCCAAAGGGTTTAAAATCAACATCCTACAGTGAAGCAGCCACATCAATGTTTTTAGCAGCACAATTCACAACAGTGAAGCTATGGAACCAACCTAGATACTCATCAATAGATGAATGGATAAAGAAAATGTGGCATATATACATAGTGGAATATTACTTAGTCATAAAGTAGAATGACTTTATGACATTTGCCAGTAAATGGATATATTTGGAGACTATCATGTCAAGTGAAATAAGCCTGTCCCCAAAAACCAAAGGTTGAATGTTTTCACTGATATGTGTAAATTAAAACATAGTAAAGATGGGGAGGGGAAGAAGAGACGTTTGGTAGATTAGACAAAGGGGAATGAAAGGAAGGGAGGGGATAAGAACAGGAAAGACAGCAGAATAAATCTAACATAATTTTCTTATGTACAAATATGAATTACCTAAGTGAATCCCACCATTGTGCCCACCCACAAGAATGGGGTCCTAATTAGAATAAGATCTATTCCATTCTTGTATATCAAAATGGATTCTATTGTCATGTATAACTAGGATGAGCCAAAAGGAAAAGAGAAGCCACATGCATACCAACTTTGCAGAAGCAGAGCATCTGGACTAAGGTATTAGAGTCCCCCTGAGTGGAATCTGCTGAAATAGGATGAATATACTTCTTTCCTGAGCCCCATACATGTGAAAAGGAGAGATAAACCAGAGGTACTTTGGAGACATTTTTAAACAATAAAAATTTGTTGCAGAATGGAAGGTGTTCTGCTCTGAGAAGACCCAGGAGATTGAGATGTGTCTGCAATCGTCTGAAGGATTGTCCTATGGAAGAAGGAAAAGACTTGCTTTTACAGACTGAAGACAGAAGTTAAAAAAGAAGTGTTCCAGTGATCTATTTGTATGAAAAACCACCCCACCCCAAAACTTGGTGGTTTAAAACAATGACTTTTTCTTTCTCACCATTGCATCACATGGCTAGGTGGTCCTTCTGCTGGTTTTAACTGGGCTGGTATGACTATGCTCTAAGGGGATTGGCAGGGCTCTGGGCTCAAGTCAGCGCCTTGGATCTCATGACCTTTTATCCTCGAGGCAAAATTGGGCTCCCTGGCATGCTGAGGAAGGTGGTACTAGTGGGCAAGGCCCAAGGCACAGGATTGGTACCAAGTGTGTCCCATTGGCTAGAGTGAGCTGTATGGCCAAACCCAGGGTCAAAGTGGGAGGGTATGGATACCAGAGACATGATTCACTAGGACCATTAGGGTAAACTATCCTGATTTTGACTTCATATGAGAGAGAACTCTTAGACAATGCTAGCCAGGCAGTCAACTGCCCTGTGAAATAGCTGGCTCCCTGGAGGTGGGGATATTCCACCTCTAACTCATGTGTTCCTTCTTCCACTCCCTCCAGCACTTTATTAAATACCTATGCTGTGCAAGAAACTGGGTTATAGACTGTGAGGATTGAAGAACAAAGTCCGTGAACATATGACTTTTACTGATAAGTTGGGGGACATGAAAAAAAAGAAAAAAACATTGGGAGAAGCACGTAATGTAACTGAAGAGCAGAGTGACAGAGCATGGAGGACAGAGAAGCCATGAGGACCCTTACAGAAAAGATAACATTTTAGCCGGGGTCTGGGGAATAAAGTAATACTTAATAAGCTCTAATCTGTACTGGGCACAGGACTATGCTCTATGTGAATATTTCATCTGCTAAACTTTTTTTTTTTTTTAATAACAAAGACTAAGGCTTTTAAAAATACTTTTATCTATTTATTTTAAAAAATACGGTGCTGAGGCTGGACCCCAGTGCCTCCTGTGGGCTAGGCAAGCGCTCCACCACTCAGCCACAACCCAGCCCTCATTCTCTAATCTTCATGGCAACGGCATCATTCTGAGTTTACAAATGAGATCACTGGATCCCAAAGTATCCACACAAAAGTTGTTAAGCCTATAACTTAAATCTTTCTCTGACTGGTCCAAAGTCTGTGTCCTTCATAGGAAGCTAGGCTGTGTCCATAAAATTATCAATGTAATTTACAATTTAATTTACAATGTAAGTTACAATTCAAAAATTTTAAAGGACTTTACATATAAAAACTCATTCAAGCTGACAAACATGAGGGAAATATTATCCTCCTAATATAGATGAAGGAACTGAGGCTCAGAGAGATTGAGTCAGACATAGAGGGGGCTTTTGTTTTAGCTCTTCTCTCTGCCTGTAATGTTTGCATGACATCACATGACTTGTCATTCAGACTCCTAGAATGTGACCTGCTCAGAAGAGTGTTCCCTGATCATCAAGTGACCCTAAAGTCTTTACCCTTTCTTTCTGTAGCATTTACCACTGTTTGTATGATCTGCTTGTTGTCAAGAAGTGGGTTATTTTTAATTTTCTTAATTGTTGATTGTCAATTTCCCCTACTAGATGCTAAGCTCCATTAATATGAGATATCTTTTTCCATTTTTCAATGCTCAAGTTGATTTTACCTTAATCCCACAAATCAGACACATATATTATGCTTTACATAGTTACATTTATTTTATTTTATTTTTTTTGTTTTTTGTTTTGTTTGCTATTTTTATTGCTTAAGAGTCCTTCTTGCTTTTTATTATTTTTTTTCTGGTATCATTTTTCTTCTTCCTAAAGGGTATCCTTTAATTCAGACAATACCTGTGAAGGTGTGTGAAACTAAGCTATGTTTTGCTTGTCTGAAAATAACTTTATTTTTCCTAGTTCCTGAAATATAGTTTCTATGCATTTATGTAATAAAATTCTGAGTTGACAATGATTTTCTTTCAGCATTTGAAAGATATCCTCCTACTTCCTTCTGGCTTTCATTTTCACTGAGAGAGCAGCTAGTCATTGTGATCACTATTCTGTGAGTGTTGCTTTTTAAATTTAAAAAAAAAAAAAAACAAAAAAACTCTGACTGCTCCTAGAATCTTCTTTTTGATTTTGGTTTCCCTTAATTTTATTAAGATGTATGTTGCTTGGGATTGGTTGGATTCTCTGAAACTAAGAAGTGGTATCGATCTGGAAAATTCCTAAGTTATTTTCTGTTCAAATATTCCTTCTTCCTCTTAGTCTCTATTTGAATCTTCTGTGATCTCAATTATACTTATGTTGCATCTTCTCGTTTTTTCCTCTGTTCCCTATATTTATTTATATAAATAAATTTTCTTATTTATATTTTTTACCTTTTTCTCCCTAGTGCATTCTGAGAAATTTGTCAGTCCTCCCCTCCAGTTTAGTTGGTACATTTCTGCTGTGTCTAACATGATTTTTAACCCTTCTGTTAAGTTTTACATTTAATTTATTTTAATTTTCATTACAGGAAGATTCAACATTGATCATGTCTTGCTTCTTCATAATATGCTAAAATCCCTTTTACTTCTTTACCTATTATTAAACCTATTTATTTAAAAATTTTACCTGATAATTCAGGCTTAGGGGTTCTGCTATCGTTTCTGCTGACTCTTGCTCATGTTGGCTTGTATTCCCAAATGTGCAGTGATATTGGTTTTCAAATTAAAAGTACAACAGACTGGGTTGAGGGTTAATTTCTTCAGGGAGAATTTGTGTTGATTCTGCCAGGTGTTTGAAGCACTGTCAATCTGGGACCGCTTTAAGCTAAATTTGGAATTTTTCTTTATTTTTTTCCTCTGGCTTCACATGTGGTGTGAATTCCAGTACTGAATGCTGATAAACATTAGCTTGTGTTAAGGAATGATAGGGAAGAATTTCTCTCTCAACTTCCTACTGTAAAGGCCAAACCTAAGTCAAACATACCTCCTCCTGTGAAGCCACCGAAGCATCACATGACAGGAGTTCCAGCTCAATTTACTTGGACCCTAGTATTTTTTGTTTCCTCCAGTCTTTTGTGGGTGTGACTTTAAGTCACCTGGAAATCCATTAATTTCCTAAGGAAAAATGCCTCTATGGCTTACTTATCCCCATGAATTTTTTCTTATTTTTATTTCCTTTGCTTGTTTTCCTTATTCTCTTTCTAGTTCAACCAGGATCTAAAAATATGTCTTATGTTTTCTCCAGAATTTCTAGATGTTTTGGGAATATGTTCTCTACTCATTTGGTCCAACATATTTCCAGAAGCAAAAACACCTATTTTCCTCACACTATACCACTTTGCCTTTAAACTTGATGAACACTTGGCAGAGACTTAGCAAAAAGTCATTTCTGTTTTCATCAGTGTTACTAAGACTGTTCCCCTGATGTTAAAAATTTTCCTTTTTCCTTCAGTCTCTTTAACTGTAAGGAAACGTAAGGACCTTGCTATAAAATGAAGGTTCGACGTGGCTGAAACACAATAAGGAACAGGAAGAAAGATAGAATATTGTGAGCAGCTAGTTCCCATTATAAGTCAAATGGGAAGTCATATGAGGGTATTAAACAGGGGGGTGTGATCTAATTTTATTTTTAAAATACACAAGTGGATGACATATTGTTTTGAGAGAAGAAGTGGGAAAAGAGAGACCAATTAAGAGGCTATTGCTGTAGAACAGATAAGAAATACAGGCAGTTTGGAGTTGCATGGTAGCTATGGGCAACAAAAATTGATCATCTATTGTCATATAACTATTTAAAAATTTAGCAATTTAAAACATTAAACACTCATATCACACAGTTTTTGATGTGTCTACAGCAATTTTACTGGATGTTTCTAGAAGGGTATCTTGTGAGGTTATAGTCAACCTATTGGCTGGGGCTATAGTCATCTAAGGTTAAATGGAACTGAAAAATCTGCTTCCAAGCTCATTCATATGATCATTGAAGTTCAGTTCCTGAAGGTGTTGGCCAGAGGCCTCTGTTCCCTAACACAGGTCCTCTCCAAGGGCTATTCTAACAGGTTGCTTCCTTCAGAGTGAGAGAAATATGTCTCTATCTCTATGTCTATTGAGAAAGAGGAAAGATGAAGCGCACAAGACAAGTTAATTTTTTATAATCTAATCTCTGAAGTGACATACCATCTATTCTGCCATGTGTTATTGGTCATACAAACCAACATTGGTACTATGTTGGAGGAGACTACACAAAAGTTTAACTACCCAAAGTGGGATTATTGGTGGTCATCTTGGGAGTTACCAACCACAGTGGGCATGAGATCCACTTTGGTTGCAGAATAAACTAGACTTTGCTAATGAATCTGATTTGATATGTGAGGAAAAGGGAGCAAGCAAGGATAGCATCTAGGTTTTTGGTTTTATCTACCATGGGAACCATTGGAAGAGAACATTTTGAAGGTGGGGAGAAATCAAGAGTTCTATTTTCGGCTTCTGAAGTTTGAGAAGCCATTTAGATGTCCAGGTGGACATGTCAAGTAAGCAGTTAAACTGAATGGTTCTAGAACTCAAGAGAGCTCGGTCAGGAGATTAGATTTGGGAATCATAGCCCATGGATGGAACTGAGACCTTAGGAACTAGATAAGATCACCCAGTTGTTATCACTCAACCTTAACTGCCCAGTGGAATCACCTGAGAAGCTTTAAAAAATTCAGACACAGGCAATTCTCCATATTGATTACACCAGTATCTCTGAGGATGGTACCCTGCCATTGGGGATATTAAAGCTCTACTGTTCCAATTCACATTCAAATTGAGAACTAGAAAGGGAAAAGATGCCCATGAGAAGGGAAGGGAGCCCAGGAACCCTTCATGTGTGTGACAGTAGGAAACAGCACAGTGTTCCAGAGAGAAAAAGTGATGGTATAAGGTAGTTTCTTTGCAGACCCCAAGAATCAGTTGATCTGGTGGTTTGTGTGTAACTGAGCTGTGGATCAGCTGGAGAGAACATTTTGTACATTCCAAATGCAGAGGCTATCATCTGTGGCCATGGAGAGTATAGAATCACTTTGGAATTTCAAAACGTAAGAAGTCAAATACACTGATTCTATTTCATAATGCAATCAGACTTAATTAGACCCAAAGTATTTACCAAGTATTCCTCTGGTCTTTTTAATTAGGGATAAAAGTTATGCAATTTGAATCTGACACTCTTCAAGACTGGATGATTTTGTGCAGAGATGTGGCTGGGTTCCAGCCGGAAGTCCCTGAAATCAGGCTGCAAGAGGAGAAAGAGAAGTGTCCAGCCCAGTTTAACTCTACATGAGCAATAAAATGCCATTCTTTCTATGCAAAAAGATCTTGGGCAATCCAATGTTAAGTAGGTGTTTGGAAATTCTTTTTCCTTATGTGGGGACTTGTGAATTGAGAGATATATTTTCTAATATCAAAGTCTCTATTATTCCTCTCACCCCAAACTTTTGCAGACTGATGTACCTGCTAAGCTAAGAGATCAGTGGTTTACACCATAACAACTGTGTTTCCTGAGACATTGAAACACTGGTCCTATTAATCCATTTTCCATTACTTAACCAACAAATCAAACTGAGTAAATTCATAAACATGGAAATATATAGCATATTCCCTCATCCCATATCTGCACTGCCTGAGTTATTTTAAAAGCTCTCACTGTGTTTCTATTTCTGACTATTAAGATCATTAAAGGAACCAAAGAAAATTCTCTGTATTTGGAATCCAAAGGCCTGGATTCAAGATTTGGTTCTGCAGTCTGTTGAGCATGAGCTATAGGGCAAGCTACTTGGTTTTGCTAAGGCTGTCTGTGTAAAATGGGGATGATTGCTGCCTTTTTCCCGAGTTCATCTACCTTGGATGGGATCATTTGCTTTGAAGACTATAGAACAATATGTGACTATAGACAGCTTGATCTTGCTGATGTAAAACTTGCTACCATCATCATATGCCCTGGGCATATATGGAGCCAATCACATGCCTTGGCCATTTGCTTCTTTTCTTTCTCACCATCAGGCCTTTGTTCTAAATCTCCTGGCACAAGCAGTGAGTCCTGCTTGATTAACCCCATCTCATCTAGACCTAGTGCCAGGAGAATATGTTATTGTTTTAAAATTAAGTACCATTTCCCTGCATGTTTGTCCATAGATAAAAGCTAAGCAAATTTGAATCTGACACTCTTTTTTAAGGATGAATGATTCTGCGCAGAGATGTCCCAAGTCCTCATTTTGAATCTGCATGAGATTATGAGCTTTTGGAGGATATGCACTGCAGTTTTTCGTCCAGTTGTACTGCATGGTTCAATACAAAAGTGCTATCCATCAATGTGGACCAGTAACTTTTCATATCTTTTATATATTTCTCACTGATCTGCACAAATCAGCTTCACCCTGAAAGCAATCAAGCTTGGAATGTTCATAGCTATTTCCTACTTGTACAGCTCAGTCCTTCTCTTGTTAAAACAATCCCTGGCTTCCAGAGTGTATTGATCATTGTGTATCAGCCAGCAAGGAGGGAATGGAAGCATTCATTTTTGCTTTTTGCAGGAAGATGTCTCCTTTGGAACACTCTGCTGAGATTTCAGCATTCCTATCCTTTCTTCCTTCTCTTTCACATTGTTCCTAGCCTGGTGACATTCAAAAGGATGAGTCACTGTCTAAATGTGGAAGCTGTCATTCTTTAGGCACCACTGTGCGTGCTTGGGTGCCATCCCAGTCTGTGATGGTGAGCATGGCTCTGACCTCCCAGGGGAGGGGATCCTGAAAATGATTCCCCATGGGCTTAAAAGTGGTGTAAATCATGTTCTGATATTTTTGGAACCCCCACAGGGACTAGAGGACTCCAGTTGATGCTTTGGGGTTTTGCATAATGTAGATGCATCATAGACTTCTGTGGCATGGTAGAAATAGCACTGTTCCTGGAGACAGGAGACCTGAGTTGTAGGCTTGCTCTTCAACTAAATAGTAGTGTGACCTTGGGCAAGCCACATTAGGACTCTGAGCTTCAGAGAGGAAGCGGATTAAACTGGGTCATCTTAAAGATAATTTACACAGAGATCCAAGGTTCTTTGGAAAGCTGTAATTCTGGACCTGATCAACAGGACTTTGCAATTTGGTCTTGGTCTTCTAATGTTTTTGCTTACCTGGAGAGGTGGTGGAGAGAAGGGGTCCTGGGGTAAGTTTGTGAATGTTTAACAGATTTGGTAAGAGGATAACAGAAACCAGACCAGGAAAGACCAGAAGAAAAGAGGATTTTCTTGTGTTTCCATCCACACTACCAGTTTCCAGGTCAAGCTGCAGATACAAGATACAAGGATCCCTGCCCGGACAAGGTAGTGCTGGGGACTCCCAGCAGCAGCTTCTCAGGGGTTCCTCTTCCAGGCCCCACTGGTGGCCGTCCTGTTTCTGCATATCTTTAAGCAACATGCAGGTTCCCAGGAGAGGGAGCATGAATGAACGTGCTGGGATCCTGCTCTCATGTCTGGGGTCTGTTGCCCACAGGAGAAAATCAACATTTGAAAAGTGGTTTTCCAGTGTTGGGCGTATACTAAATGCTGTGTAAATGTTTGCTAAATAATAAAATGTGAAAGATATAAATTTTCCTGGACAGTAAAAGCAATACTTCCCCCCTCCACTCTGTCTCCCATCCCTACCTTCTCTCTTTTTTAAGTGAAATGATGGTAAAAGTGGATGGTAGTGGATTTTTCCCCTATGTATTCTAGCTCAGCAAGGAGTTGGTACCTTGGATTTTACAATTTTATGTCTATGAATTCCAGAAGTCTGGGGGAAATTGATGTCAGACTAGATATAAAAATTTATCTTTCCTTTTTTCCAAAATCCATGGAAATGACAAAAGATTTTTTTTTAATTAAAAAGGATAGAAAAATAAGGAGAGGTTACCACTAAGGATCAGAAGAGTCAAGAATTTCTGAAACATATAAGGTCTATTAGTGAATAGGCAAGTAACATAAAAAGAAATACAAACAGGAAACACATGAAGATATGCCCAACTTTCCTCACAATTCAATGCAAATTAAAACAATAATGCAATATCATTTTTTGTTTGTTTTTGTCTGTCTGATAAAAATGCAATATTCTGCACAGCGAGGAAATGGAGAAATTGTCCTTTTCATAGATGGATGTTTTGAAGATAATTTAGTTACAAACTTCCGAAGGAAAATGGCAATATCTATCAATCACATATAATACACTTTTTGATCTAGTAGTTCTGCTTTCCTAATTGAGCTCCAATTAACCACCTTGTTACCAATACTTGTTTCTTCAGAAACACACACTGATGGGTAACAATACACGGCATACCAATAGGGTGCACTGAAACATCCCTACCTCATGACTTACATTCTTTCTAAAGGTCACTCAATTTTTCTTCCAAATCTGTATGCTATGGTTTGGATACGAGGTTTCCCCCAAAAGATTGTGTGTTAATACAGGAATGTTCAGAGGAAAAATGATTAGATCATGAGTGCTATAAAATAATCAGTGGTTTAGTCATTAAGTGGATTAATAATTTCAATGGATTAACTGGGTAGTAACTGTAGGCAGGTGGGCATAACTAGAGGAAGTAGGTCATTGGGGGGTGTGCCCTTTGAATTTATATTTTGTCCCTGGTGCCTATCTCTTCCTATGTTTCCTGGCTGTCACGAGGTGAGCATCTTTCCTCTGCCACACACTTCTGCTATGATGTCCTATCTCACCTGAGATCCAGAGCAATGGAATCAACAGACCATGAATTGATATCTCTGAAACTGTGACCCAAAGCAAACTTTTCCTCCTCGGAGTTGTTCTTGTCAGGTGTTTTAGTGGCATTGAAAAACTAACTAACAGAAAAGGGTACGAACAGTGTGGGTCATTGCTGGGACTAATCCGACATGTAGTTCAGAAGCTTCTAGAACTAGTTTCCAGGAGGAGTTTAGAAAAATTTGGAGATGCAGGATAGAGAAAACTTAGAATGTTGTAAGCAGAGTTTAACGAACAATTCTGGTGGGAACTCTTATCAGGATGCCAATAAGAATGCACAAGTAAAGATGTGCTCATGAGGTTGCAGAAGGAAAAAGGCCTCTCTTAAAATTGGACTAGATGCCTTTTTATGTTACATTCTGGCAAAAAAAAGTTGCCTACATTTTGCCCATGTCCTGAGACTTCCTGTGAGGCTGCATTTAAAGGTGCTGGATGAATTAATCTGGTGAAGGAAATTTCAAAGCAGCACAGAATTTAGACAGAGGCATGGAAACTGCTGGAAACTTGTAGCCAGGTTTATTGTGAGAATCAGGAGGAAACAGGAAAAATTTGAAACTTGCAGTTTGACCAAAGAAGAAGAACACACAATATTGGAGCCAAGGAAGTTGTGGTTGAAAAGATTACCACCACTAAAGAGAAACTTTGCACAGAGACAGCAGGAAGGTGCCTTGAGAGCATCTCAGGAATCAGCAAGACCACACCCACTGCAGGCTCAAGGGTGCAGAGATGAAAACTCATTTAAGAGAATTTGGGGGCCACCTGCTTGAACAAGGGTACCTAAAAAGCTGTTTCTCCAGGATTTGTTTCACTGTGCTCAGTCACCCAGGCACTCACAAGCTGCTGCAGCAGTCTCCTGAGACCCGGCTACTGCCGGTCTTGGCATCATCTGCAGGAAAGCAGGTTTCTAGAGTTAGGGGACCATGGAGGCTTCTACCAAGATTTCAGAAAGAGGACTGGGAGGCCAGGCAAAGTGTTGCAGGGTCAGAATTCCTGTGGGCAGCCTGTGAGAGGGCAATGCATGTGAGAAGGAAGCCAAAGTTGCATTGGAGAACCCCTAGATTAAGAGATGCTGATAGCGTGGAAAATCTGCTGAGGAAAGCTGCTGGCTGCAGACAGAACCAGCCAAAGACAGAGGCCATGTGGGCTGCAACCAGCAAAGCCCTAGGGGCGGGGCTGCCCAAGCCCTCTGGAGAAGACATCTCATTGCCACGTCCCCGATATGCCAGACATGGAGTTACATGACCTAACATTTGCCAAGCTGGATGTTGATCTTGTGTTAGTCCAATTCCTTCCCTTTTGGAATGGGAATGTTTACTCTGTGCCATTATGAATTGGATATATATAAGTTACTTTTGATCTTTATAGGGGCTTATATCCAAGAATTTTCCTGAAGTCTCAGGAGACTTTGAATTTGAACTTTCAGGCCATGATGGAAATATTAAGACCATGGGGACTTTTGGAATTGGACTAAATACATTTTGCATTGTGAGATAGACATAAACTTTTAGGGGGTATTGGTAGAATGTTATGATCTGAATATGTGGTGTTCCCCCAAAGCTCCTATGTTAATGCAGGAATGTCCAGAGGTGAAATGATTAGATTATAGGAATCCTAATAGATGGGTTAGGATTGGATTTCATTTGATGGATTAATAATTTAATGGACTAATTGCATGGTAACTGGTGGGCATAACTGGGGGAAGGAGGTCACTGGGCATGTGTCTTTGGTATTTATATTTTGTCCCTGGTGCTTCCAATTCTGTTCCCTGAGTGTTATGAGGTGAGCATCCTTCCTCTGTCACATCCTTCTGCATAATATCCTACCTGCCTTGAGACCCAGAGCAAAGGAGTCAACAGACCATAGACTGATACCTCTAAAACCATGAGCCAAAATAAAATTTTCCTCCTTTGAATTGTTCTTGTTGGAAATTTTAGTCACAGTGATAAAAATATGACTAATACACTGTAGTATATCTGTTGTACTTGGTAATCTTATAATATTTTTAAAAAAAATATTTTTAGTTGTAGTTGGACACAATATTGTTTATATTTATTTATTTAATGTAGTGCTAAGAATCAAACCCAGAGCCTCACACGTGCCAGGCAAGCACTCTACCACTGAGCCATGACCTCAGCCCTGATCAATTATGTGAATCTTTGAAATATAAGTGTAAAGGTTTTTGTTTTTTTTTTTAACTCTGAATGCTATGTCAAATATACTTTGTAGGGAAAAAAAATTGAACCTTTGCTGTTCAAAAATATGAAGATGTTAGATGAATACTGATTCATCCATGAGATGAAATATTAGGCTACCAATAAAATTATGTTGTTAAAGAAAACTTACCAAGTGAAATCAATGTAATTACATGAATTACATGTCTCAGTGGGATTATAATGTATACATACATGGTGTTAATGCCTCTGGATGATGGTATCAGAGGTGGTTTTGATGTTCTTAACACGTTTTCCAAATTCTATATAATAATAGCATTACTCTAGCATCATGAAAATACCTTTTAAATACTTATTTTCTGAATATTCATTGAGAATGTCATATATTTCAAATACATACAATACAATTTAATTTTTAAAATTTTTTAAAAATTTATTTTTTTTACAGACTGCATTTTGAATTGTTGTAAACAAATGGGGTACATCATTTCATTTCTATGGTTGTATATGTTGTAGATTCATACCATTCGTGTAATCATACATGTACATAGGGTAATGATGTCTGTCTCATTCCATGATTTTTCGTACCCCCCTCCCTCTCATTTCCTTCTACATAATCTAAAGTTCCTCCATTCTTCTCTCACTCCCTACCCCCCCCCCATTGTATATCATCATCCACTTATCAGGGAAAACATTTGGTCTTTGGTTTTTGGGGATTGGCTTATTTCACTTAGCATGATATTCTCCAATTCCATCCATTTCTCTCCAAATGCCATAATATTATTCTTCTTTATGGCTGAAAAATATTCCATTGTGTATATATACCACAACTTCTTTATCCATCCATCTGTTGAAGGGCATCTAGGTTGGTTCCACAATTTAGCTATTGAAAACTACAGAACACTAAAGAAAGAAATTGAAGAAAACCTTAGAAGATGGAAAGATCTCCCATGTTCTTGGAGAGGCAGAATTAATATTGTCAAAATGGCCATACTACTAAAAGTGCTATACAGATTCAATGCAATTTCATTTAAAATCCCAATGACATTCCTCATAGAAATAGAGAAAGCAATCATGAACTTCATCTGGAAGAATAAGAGACCTCGAATAGCCAAAATAATCCTGAGCAGGAAAAGTGAAGCAGGAGGTATCACAATACCAGACCTTAAACTATACAATTTTAAAAATAGAAAAAGGAAAGAGGAAATAATCCTATGTTTAACTAAAAAACACATAACTCTTGCATGTGAGAAAGTTATAGAAAGTAGAAGGTAAATGAAAGGTTAGGTTCAACTTTATAGCAGATAAGAAGGCAATATTTTTATAAACCTCAAAAAATTTCCATTCTGCATATTTGGAAGTGATCATCTAACATTTTTAATAATCTTCTTACTGATACTAGAGCTGGGCTAGTTTGATGGAAAATGTTGAGATGAAACAAAGGTTTTTTTAAAATTTTTTTTATTTTTTTATTTTTATTATTATTGTATACAAATGGGATACATGTTGTTTCTCTATTTGTACATGGAGTCAAGGCATATCATTTGTGTAATCATACGTTTACATAGGGCAATGATGTTTGATTCATTATTTTTTCCCTTCCCCCCACCCCTCCCACCCCTCTTTTCCCTCTATACAGTCCTTCTTTCCTTCATTCTTACCACACTTCTTATCCCTAACCCTAAACCTAATGCTAACCCCTCCCACCCCCCATTATATGTCCTCATCTGCTTATCAGCGAGATCATTCGTCCTTTAGTTTTTTGAGATTGGCTTATCTCACTTAGCATGATATTCTCCAATTTCATCCGTTTGCCTGCAAATGCCATAATTTTATCATTCTTCATTGTGGAGTAATATTCCATTGTATATATATGCCACAGTTTCTTTATCCATTCATCAACTGAAGGGCATCTAGTTTGGTTTCACAATCTGGCTATGGTGAATTGAGCAGCAATGAACATTGATGTGGCTGTATCTCTGTAGTATGCTGATTTTAAGTCCTTTGGGTATAGGCCAAGGAGTGGGATAGCTGGGTCAAATGGTGTTTCCATTCCAAGCTTTCTGAGGAATCTCCATACTGCTAAGAAATTAAAGGGATACGAATTGGAAAAGAAGAACTCAAACTATCCCTGTTTGCTGACGACGTGATTATATATTTAGAGGAACCTGGAAATTCCACCAGAAAACTTTTAGAACTCATAAGTGAATTCAGTAAAGTAGCAGGTTACAAGATCAATGCTCATAAATCCAATGCATTTTTATACATAAGTGATGAATCTTCAGAAAGAGAAATTAGGAAAACTACCCCATTCACAATCGCATTGAAAAAAATAAAATACTTGGGAATCAATCTCACAAAAGAGGTGAAAGACCTCTACAATGAGAACTACAGAACACTAAAGAAAGAAATTAAAGAAAACCTTAGAAGATGGAAAGATCTCCCATGTTCCTGGATAGGCAGAATTAATATTGTCAAAATGGCTATACTACCTAAAGTGCTATACAGATTCAATGCAATTCCAATTAAAATCCCAATGATGTACCTTGCAGAAATAGAGCAAGCAATTATGAAATTCATCTGGAAGAATAAAAAACCTAGAATAGCTAAAGCAATCCTAAGTAGCAAGAACGAAGCAGGGGGTATCGCAATACCAGATCTTCAACTCTACTACAAAGCAATAGTAACAAAAACGGCATGGTATTGGTACCAAAATAGACAGGTAGATCAATGGTACAGAATAGAGGACATGGACACAAACCCAAATAAATACAATTTTCTCATACTAGACAAAGGTTCCAAAAATATGCAATGGAGAAAAGATAGCCTCTTCAACAACAAATGGTGCTGGGAAAACTAGAAAACCATATGCAGCAGAATGAAATTAAACCCCTATCTCTCACCCTACACAAAACTCAACTCAAAATGGATCAAGGACCTCGGAATCAGACCAGAGACCCTGCATCTTATAGAAACAAAGGTTTTTAATAAGACCGATTCCTTAATGTCACCCTGCCACAGAGCAGCTTGAAGTCACTTCCCACAGTCAGAAGACTGGAGAGGAGTGCAGGTTTTGTAATGTACCACAAGTACTTTATCTTGTGGTGAATGGGGATGTGCTAGGGACTATTACCTAGAGGGACGAAGAACAGCATGCTTCACACTGGGTTATTTGAACAATATATGATTATTATGGGCCCATGCCTGGGGCTTGGATATATTTTTGTTAAGGTGAAAATTTCTTCGTAATGGAATTGGTTATAATGGGATTAGATCTCCATTCATCTCACTTACCCGTTCTCCCTCTGGCGGCTCTGATAGCCCTTGCTCTCTTTGCGGCAGTCAACCCAGCCGTGTCTAAGGACCCAAACATGCCTTTAATTTGTGACCAAAAGCTCTCCAACACGGCTCTCCTCATAAGCCCCAGATCTTGTTGATTTACTTAACACCCATCCATCATTGATGGCCTTAGTCAATCTGTGAGTTTCCTCAGATGTTTATTGTGTTACTTAGCTGATCTCCCTTGGAACTTTCCCAGTCTGTTGAGACACAACAACTTAGTTTGTCACACATAATAGATGATGAACAGTCATATTCTGCTGGTTCTGAGCTTGGCCCCTGCTTGGCAAGGGTGTTGTGTCTGTCTGGGCTGGGTAGTAGTCCATCAGAGGGGGACGCTAACAAGCCTCGCCTCCCTAGTTTCTGAATGGGACATCTGTCAGTCACCTCACAACAGTGTTTGCAGTATAATAAAGTTTGGCCTAGAAGCAGGGTGGGCATGGTACAACTCAGTAAATTACCACTGCACTGCAACCTACACAACCAGTTTTGCTGGACAGTCTGTGTGCAAATAAGTAATTTCTTTTCTCCTGCATGCTTCATTAAGTATATTAAACCTTGGTTGTATTTACTTAATTGTTCTCTCCCCTTTCTTGTCCCATACATAGGCTGATTCTGTATGAAAGCACAATACTGGCAGTTGCTTAGTGCATTTCACTTGATGGGTGTTAAGCCCTGACCCCTGCTAGCCTGTTTCCTCTGCCAAGGTACCCAAGATCCCACCGTGCCTGGCATCTGGGAAAATGTGACTTTATCAAGTTGGAGAATATAAATTATCCTCATTCTCAGGATAATGGTTAATTCATTCATTTAGGCTGAGATTCAGGGCTCATAGGAAGTACAGTGCAATGTTCATTCAGAAAACCTAAGTTTGAACTAAGTTTGGCCTAACACTGCCTCCATAGCTTTTGGCTTAACTGTTCCTTAGTAATGAACAGTAACCTAACTTGATGTATAAACAGCCTTCCACTTACTCTTATAACAAGTAGTTGAGTCTCAGCCAATCACAGCATCTGAACTTTAGTCAATTGTAGGCAGCCAACTATTCAAACCAGGTTCAAATAAGGCAAATGCTAAGCTTTAACCAATTGAGCTCTCTGCACCTTGATTCTTTCTGCATGTCACTTACTTTTCTCTGGCTACAGATAAAACCTGCCCATGGAGTGGGGCAGAGCATCCTGAACTATTTCTAGAATCAGATATAAAGCCAGTTTTCTCTTAATAATGTCAAATGCCAGGTGCTCTGTTAGGGACCACTGATTCAAAGACATCGCCTGTGAGGGGCACACAGTGTGCTGGTATCTCCAAAAGAGACCCACCTGGGGACTGAGGGCTTTGGATTCTGGTGACAATCCTGTATCAGATCTGAGAACTGCCTGACCAGGAAACTCTTTGGGTCACCATTTCCACATCTTTAAAGTGGGGAGAGGGTGGAGTGGGCTCTCCAAAGTTCCTTCCAGACGTGACTGCTGAGGGGACATAGGTTTTTCTTTTTTCTCTAATAATGTAGACTTCGATGTGCTGGGCACCCGGCACCTGGAGGGCACAGAAGCTCTGTGTCGCCACCCCTGCCACCCGCCTATCCCTTGCCCTTCCATTTGGCTCTTCCCAAGTCAGATTCCTTATAATAAAACTGTAGCACTTTCCTGTGAGTCATTCTGGCAAATCTTCCAACCTGGGGCTGGGGGTTTCTTTTTTAAATAACACATTTTTCAATCAGTCAGAAAATGCCAAGGACTTTAGGAGCTCTGTCAGGAACTAGGGACAAAGAAAAATATAGTCAGTATATCCTCATACATTGATTTGCTCTTCGCTTCTACCATTAGCGAATGAGGGCACCTGTTTCCCCACAGTGTTGCCGGCACCATGGGCGATCACACTCTTGGCCTTTTGCTAACTTGATGGTGCTAAATGGAATCTCAGAGTAGTTTCAATTTGTATTTCTTTTGTTCTGAATACAGTTCTTTTTTGTGTACTGGAAAACTGTGTTTTGAAGAGGTAGGTCTTGAAGGGAAGAGATTGGAAAGGTCCAGAACTTGGGGTTCCTAGGGAAAGTGGGAGGAGGGGATGTTGCCCTGCAAAGAGGGCATGCAAGCATCCCTGTGGACACAAGGCCACTAGTTTTATTTTCTTACATAATTTTATTAGAGTCAATCCCATTGGCCTCATCTCTTGCCTATCCACAAATCCCACAGTGACCCTCTCTGGTGAGTGAGTCACAGTCCCATTAGTAGGGTTCTCAGGCTGCAAGAAGATCTTTCAGGACTGGGTTTCTTGGGTGAGCTGAGATGACCCTGATGAAGGTCCAACTGAGAGCCAGGTTGCTGCATGTGACTGATCACTGTATTCTATGCCTTTTGGAGAATTTAAATCCCAGAATGAGGTGAGCTTGGGGCTCCTGTGGCACCTACGTCCCCCTGTGCAGTGCCTGCCTCCTCCTGCAGTATGGAGCTATCGTAGAGTGAGGCATTGTGCGTATCCAAGACAGGAGAGGAATCCGCAAGATCTGCCTGTCCTCAAAACAGTAGGATAGAGAGGTGGTGCTGGCTCCCTGGGGAATGATTTTCTGTTGGTCTCCACCTGTGTGGATGGATTTACGTCTGGGGATATGTGTGCAATCCAAGATGAGTGTGCTGCCAACTCGCCTCAGGAGAAACACATGGGGTGGGTGTGAAAGTTTTGTCTCTTCTGGGCAGAACATAGGAAATGGTCCGGATACTCAAGCTAACAGGGTGAGCTGTCCCTGGGTGACGACCCCTCTTACCCATTCAAGGTGTCATAGATCTGCTCCTGGAGAACAAGGAACTGGCTCCATCTGGGCATGGATAAGGGAGCAGGAACCAGTCCCCATGATGAGCCAGCTGCTCCCCCATAATTATATCTGAGTATATCTTTGTATGGTTTAGATGTATGTCCCCCCAAAGCTCATGTGTAAGATAATGCAAGAGGGTTTAGAGATGAAATGATTGAGTTATGAGAGCCTTAAACCAATCTATGTGTTAATTCCCTCATAGGGATTAACTGAGTGGTAACTATAGGCAGGTAGGGTGTGGCTGGAGGAGGTGGGTCCCTGGAGGTGTGCCATTGGGGTATGTATTTTGTCTTTGTTGAGCAGAGCTCTCTCTGCTTCCTGGTAATGTCCTGAGCTGCTTCCCTCCACCACACTTTTCTACCATGCTGTTCTGCTTCATCTCGAGCCCTGAGGAATGGATCTGGCCTTCCATGGGCTGAGACCTCTGAAACTGTGAGCCCCCAAATAAACTTTTCCTCCTCTAATTGTTCTTGTCAAGTCTTTTGGTCAAAGTAGTGAAAAAGCTGACTAAAGCAATCTTAATGCTCAGTCACCAGTTTTTATCAAGTGTCCACTGTGTGCAGAGGTTCTCCCTGTGTCCCCAGCTCAGAGAATGTCATTGATCCAACAGAATTAGGGGCAGGGGACTCTGTTAAGCAACTGTGCATCTCAGGTTTTTGTTATCATAGGCATCAGATCTGGAGGGGACTTGCCATTGTTTAGGGAGAGAAACTGAGGCCCAGAGATGTGCAGTGACAGCCTGAGGTCACCTCACTAGATATTATCAGCATGAGGACCAGAACTCCCATGGGTGCTCTTCCCACCATGTCGCCTCAGGGACCTAGTGGGTCTTGCTACAGGACACTTGTGCAGCATCATGTTAAGGGGCAGAAATCTAGGCAGCCACCTCTGCCTCCTCCAGCCACAGAAAATCCTGGCACAATAAGGAGAGTTTACACCACACAACAGCATCAATACCAGAGACAAAGGGCACCCTGTGCTGAATGATCTCACACTGACTTCTCACCACGGCTGCCCCTCTTGGTGCTCTGTATCCTCTTTCTTCTCCTTAGTTTCAGATTCTGCAGATGTCTGACTGTCCTAGAGAAACCCTGGGGAGATGGTCAGGGAATTCAGGCATTTTGACCAGATCTTATTTTGCATTGACCTGGGATGCCTGTACAATCAGCATACTACCATCCACTTTCTTTCATATCTTATTTGAGTTTGAATTGAACGTTAAGGTTCCAGCAGTGGACAACCTCTCCCTGGAGGAATTGCCAGGGCAAGCACAGTGTTGTTTTGGTTAAGAAAGGAACTTTATTGAAAGTATCTGTTTTGCATGTAGTGTGGCTTGGCTCTTTTACTCAGGTGTAAATGTTCTTTTTTAAACTCCATTGACCAGTCCTAGTCAATGAGGGGTGAGGCTGAGGAACATCTATCACCTCATGGGGGTCGCTTCCCATGTCTGCATTAGCTGTACCCTGGAAAGACCATCTACAGGGGAATCCCATGGCCTGGGTTCCAGTCACAGTTCTCCACTTCCTACAACTGTCTGCTAAGCCACTTCACTTCTCTGATCTGGAAAGGGCAGAGGCAGACCCGTGGCGGAGATGGCTGACTAATCACCAAGACTCACCCTCCTGTGTTTGTGGTATAGCAGCCAAAATGCAGTTGCCCTCCAGGGACACAGTCCACACTCAGCACCCTCCCCCTACGTGGGAAAGTGTGAGTAGTATGTGCTGATGGACTGTGAACTAAAGGGACAACGTCACTTCCAACTCATGGCAGAGAAGAAGTGAAAGTCCTTTCTGCACTCTCTCTTTGACCTTTTGTTGTTTGGAGGCAGGGGACTAGGCCCTGGGACAACCATGTCCTATGCCACTTTCTGAAATGAAGGAAATATCCATTTCTACACTGTCAAATATGGCAGTATGTTAGCTTTTCTTCACTGTGACAAAATACCTGAGATAAAGAACATAATGGAGGAAAGATTTATTTGGTTACAAAGGTTTCAGTCCAAGATTGGCTGGCTCCATTGCTTTGGGTCTAAGGTGAGGCAGAATATCATGGCAGTGGGAGTGTGTGACAGAGGATGTTGACTTCATGGCAGCTGGGAAGAAAAGAGAAAGTAAAGAAGGGGCTGGGACAAGACCCCTTCTACTGGGGCATGCCCACAGTGATCTACTTCCTCCAACTAGACCCTGATACCTGATATCATACAATTTCCACTACCTTTCAATTATGCCATCAGATAATGAATCTGTCAGCAGATTAACTCATGGATGAGGTCAGAGCCCTGAACCAATCACTTCCTTCCCCAAATTCTACCTCTGAACACTGCTGCATTGGAGACAAGCCTTCAGCACATGAGCTTTTGGGGGACATTCCAGATCCAAAACATGACAGGTAGCAGTCTACCTGCAGTCACTGAGCACTTGAGATGGAATTAGCGCAACTGAGAAACTGAATTTTAAATTCCACGTACTTTAACTAAGTTACGTGAAAACTTAAAGAGCCCCACCTGTCTACCATGTTGGATGATGCAGTGGCTGAGAATTGTGAGGCCACAAGACTGAAAGATCTGGGTCTCCGAATCCCCAGGAGGAAAACCCCCTACTCTTCACCTGTGAATGTCCCAATAACCTTTCATTTGTACCTCATGGCACTTGTAGTATGTGTCTGAGCTCCTTTGCATGTCACCTGAGAACTTGCTTGATGCCAGTTCCGGGAGGAGAAGTCACCTACTGTCTGCCAACACTGACATCAGACTGTTATGTGAGCTAAGTTACAACGTGTTGGCATTCATTCTTATGGTGATGAGTGTATCCTTAACTGACACCTTTTCATGAGCATCAATGATGTAATATATTGGTGATGCTGGGTGAACCCAGAAGTGTTGCATGAATGTGTGGCATATGCTAGGAGTGTTGGATGTTCCTGCTGCCTGAAAGGGTGTCCCGAGAACAGTATTTCCTGTGAAGCAGGGGAGGCAGAAATATGACATTTACAGTTTGAGAAAACCGATTGAAGCCATTTTTGTTCTCCTGGCACATGTACAACCTCATTTCTCCTGTCTCCTTTCACACGGTTCTCCCGGCTCCTGCTGCTTTTGACTCAAGGGCTCCACAACCCTAGTGGTCTCTCTGTAACTCTTTTGAGCTTGCCTCCAGTGGTGGCCCTGGTCTTCCTTTCTTCATTCCTTCAGCATATGCCTCTTAGAAGTGGATGTAGTAAGAACATTTCTGTTCTCAATATGAACCCAAGAGGTACAAATGGAGGGTGGCCTGAAGGAGCTGTCGCTTTGCAGATGGGGCGAAGAGACTGTTGAGATATACTAAGACTAGGGAAGCCTCCCTTTGGGTAAGATTTTTAGTTTGTTTTCTATTGTTATAACAAAATACCTGATGCTGAATGACTTGTAAAGAAAAGAGGTTTATTTACCACATGCTTTTGGAGGCTGCAAGTTCAAACAGCATGGTGTCAGTTTTGGCAAGGGTCCCCATGGCCTCAACCTATCAGAGCAGATAGCATCATGGTGGGAACCTGTGTGTGGCGGGGTGTGGGGGGCAAAAACACAGCAAGACAGGAAACTGGAGAGTGGGAGGGGGTCAGGCTTACTCTTTGATAACAACCCAACTCGCTTGGGAACACTTGAGAACTATGTTAACCCCTTCCAAGGGCAGTACCCCCTATGATCTATGATCTTGCACCGACCCCATCTCATGAAGGCTCCACCATCTTCCAGTATTGCCACACTGTGGACCAAACTTCCAACACATCAACCCTTGGAGGACAGTCCATGTCCAAACTGTAGCAGTTACTTGGGGAATTCCTGTGGTCCCTTTGCAACATTGTTCGCACATGTGACAGCATCCCTTTCCCCTGGGTGAAGGGCTGGGACAGGATGGGGAGGCGAGGCTGGTGAGGCAGGTGCTTCTTTTGGCCTCATGATCCCATGTCCCTCCTTCAAGGCTGTTCCCTGTCACAGCCCTCAACATAGATGCCTGGTGAGTAGGGGAAGTGTCCTGTTCTCAATGAGTGCTCCCATCTGTCTGTTTCACAATGCTCTGAAGATGCAGCTGTGCTGTCTCTCTTTCCATTCCATGATCTTGACTCAGTTTCCACATCTGTAGAATGGCGGTGAGAGTTTCTATAAAGTTCTCATCTCCAGAAAGGATCGCAAAAGCCAATGCTCAGAACTTCTCCAAGGAGCAAAGAGGGTGAGTATAGAGAGTCATTCCTCTACCTGGATTTTATCAAACCTCAGACAGAGTGCCCCCCAAGCTGTGATGGATGGAGGTCCCTGCAACAAGATCTTTTGGCAGCAGCCTGCCTGGAGTCTGATGAGCAGCCAACTCAGAATGAAGATAAAGCACCATTGAGCTTTGATGGACGATGGGCAAAGCTTCTCTTGAAATTGGTCTCTCAAAACAATATACAAACTAATACACAAATCAATGCAAAGTGTTTAAACTGCCAAGAAAACCCAGCCCATCTATCACACTTAAGAGAAAGTGGGGGCCATGGAGTTTGGTGATTGCTTGAGTCCCCAAGGCCCTGGGACAGAATGTTCCATCTCTGGAAACTGCTTCATTCGGCACCTCCCTCTTGAGCTCAGATCCCAGTATGACTTGAAGTGGGAATGGGGAAGAATTCCTGGTCTTAACCATCTCTAGTGCTATATAAGAAGATCTACAGGTGCTTTCTTTCTGTGTTCCCCAAGTGGCCACTCATGGATGGGCCCAATCTTTGGGAATGGCCTTTGCACAGGATCCTGAAATGGGCAATAACTTTAGGTCCTGAGTTAGTGATGATGCAAGAGTTGGTCTCAACTCAGGGTGACTAAGAGCCTGGCACCATGAGAACCTGTGATCAGCTGATGTTGTTGCATTCTTAAAATTATCTTTTCCAAGATGGCTGCTCCTCAGTATCATTCCAGCCCCATCCCTCCACCCATCAGGAGGGATTCACTTCTATTTGGTAGGAATTAGAATTGCATGACTGTATTTCCAGCATCCAAATACTGAGCACCCCCCCACAGCTACCCAAAGCCATAATGCTCAAGTCCCTCAAATGGTGCAGCATTTGCATATGCCCTATGCCATCTTCTTATATACATTAAATCATCTCCAGATTACTTAAAATGTTTACTACAATGGAAAAGCTATGTAAATAGTTGTAATGCTGTATTATTTAGAGAATATTGATAAAAGTCTGCACATGTTCAGTACAGATGCATTTGTTTCCCTGAATATTTTCAATGTGTGGTTGGGGAACCCCTGAATGTGAAGGGCCAACTGTAGTTCTGTGGCATTTCTAAATTTTTTGTTGACATAAGCTGGCTGCTGGCAAGGTCTCTCCTCATCCCAGCTTCTAAGACTCCAGGGAAGGGTTAGAAACTCCGTTCTTCCCTTTTGTTGAAATTTCTGACCTCATCTGTGGCACTGGCCAGTGGCAGTATTATGGGCAGGCCTGGGCATTAGTCCTTCTACCTCAGTAGGTTGAGAATTTGGGCTGAGTAGTAGATGATAACTTTTAAAAGGGTTTCCTTCTGTGACTGAAAAGTAAAGAAAATTATAGTTCCAACCATGACAACAGAGAAAAGTAATTGGCGATCCCAGTAAAGGGGCCATATAACCCACAGGGCAAAAGATCTCCTAGATCACACCTCTCTTCTTCTTCCCCTAGGTTGCATCTACCCTGTCCCAGTCAGATATGCTTCTGGTTTATCCCTGAGTAGTTTTATGGAGGTAAAGAGATGGTCTTTTGGAGCTTACCCTCATGCTTTTCAAACCCCTTTTGACAGTTCATCTTAAATTTGTCTGGGTCCTGTTCTGATGGCCCAGATCCATGAAGTCATTCCTGAACATTTGGACTGTTTTCTGTGCTATTTGAATCACCCCTGAAGTATATGGTCAGTCCTGGGTGTCCACAGTGTGGAGGATGTGAGCCCAGTAGAAGCCCACAGAGGAGTGAGAATGGATGGGCCTTCACACTATGTCGAGAACAGTCCTACAGTCTGAATTCTGTGGAAAGGGGACTTAATTGATTGATGGATTGGGATTCAAAATGGTACATTTGGAAAAATGCAAGAGCAGATGGGGATCAGGTACTCAAAGATGCAGAACTGCTGGGAATGTGTGGCTGGGGGGACAGGTAGGAACCAGCTCACACTGCTTCTAGAGTTTGTTCCTGAGAGCAGTAGGGAGCGGTGAAGGTCAATGCATGGTGGTAGCCTAGGTAGATGTGATTGGAGGTCAGCAGATGGTTGTTTGGAGAAAGGTTCAGAGGGGACAAGAGTAAGTCAAGGAAGGTCTCAGGAGGCTGGGTCTGTATCTGCCAATACCCAAAGGGAGAACTCGTAATTCTTCTGTGGGACTAGAGAGAGTCTCTGGGGTTGCCTGGGATCGTCCTCTCCATCAGAGCCCCAGATCTTAGAGAAGGGCAGGATGTGGGTGGGAGAGGGGTTTAGGCAGAGGCTTGTCTAGTCAGGGCTTCTGGGAAGTCCAGCTCCCTAGAGTGAGAATTCCAGGCTCCCTGCAGGGGAGAAGCCCCCAGCAGGGTCCAGAGAAGAGCGTGCAGCCGTGCCTTTCTAAACACCTGGTTCTGTGGATAGAAAGAAAAAAAAAAACCAAAACCTTTTATTTTCATAGACACATAGAGGCTCATCCCAGGAAAGCCTCTGTGGGGAGTGGCTCTACTTGGCTCCCAGGAAGCCATATTTGTGCACTACCATCACCTAGTGGGGCTCTTGGAGGCTGAGGCTGGTCCCACCACAGACTTGTAAAAATTGTGGTGGCAAAAATGCATAACATCAAATTTGCCATCTTAGCTGTGTTTAAGTGTGCAGTTCAGCAGTGTTAAGAACATTCCAGTTACTGTGCAACTGGCACCGCCATCTACCTTCATGCCCATAAAACAAAACAATTCCTCATATCCCACTGTCCCTGTACCTGGCAACCACCTTTGACTTCCTGTTTCTATGTACCTATGGAATCATACAATGTTTATCCTTTTGTCTGGTTTATTTCAATTAGCATAATGTCCCTAAGGTTCACCCATATTGTAGCATGTGTCAAAATTTCCTTCTTTTTTAAAGCTGAATAATATTCCATTGGATGTATAAACCACATTTTTTTTTGTGCATTTGTTTAAAAAAAGACACTTGGATTGCTTCCATATTTTAACTAATGAACAGGATATAGAACTATCTGTTTGAGACCCTGCTTTCAATTTTTGGAATTGCTAGATTATGTGTTAATTCTATTTTCAAATTTTTGAGGAAACACTGTACTGTTTTCCATGGAGGTTGTACCATTTTAAAATCACCATGACAAACTTTTCATGACATGCCTGTAACTTACAGGGCTACCCTGGAGGCAAAGATGCAGATAGAGTTATGGCCACACCGGCCACATAATTCAACCCTCAACCATCTCCCTGCACACACTTTTGAGCCCTGGTGGGTGGTGGAACCTCTTATCCAACTATAGCTCAAAATTACTTTTGTTCAAGTTCAGAACCTTGGGTTTAAAGGTAAAAATCTCACCTAAATGTCAAGTTAGGAAACAATAAAAATTTTAAACAAACTTTCTGAGCTATAGGTTGCATATATGGCTAATTGCCTTTAAGGCTAATTGCCTTTGTTTCCTTTTTTTATAATGGGATATTTCAAGGTGTCTCATTTTGAAAGGACTTTATCTCTGAGGATCTCAAGATGCTGCAAGGAGTGTTGGCCACCCCGCTCTATAAGACCTTGAAGTCAGAAGAACTAATTTACTAATGTGTGGCTTCCATAATGAGGTGTTGATATGGGAGACCCTTACAGAGGTATCATCTTGGACTTTTCTCTCTGGAGACTGCATGACCCTTCCCAGACTTTGGCAATCAGCTGTCTTTCTCTCTTTCTAAGGGATTAATTAATCAATCAGTGAGCCACATTGAACAAATTCTTCTAGCGATTGAGAGCTGTATCTAAGGTAGGGTTTAGCTGAATAGCCAATTAGCCCAAAACTCTGCTGTCTGCCTGTTTTTGTGAATAAAGTTTTATTGGAACACACCATAGGCCTATTCACTAACATATTGACCATGGTAGAGTTGAGTAGTTACATGGGAACTACATGGCCTACATAGCTGAAAATATTTTATATCTGGCCTTTGTTGGATTTCGCCCTTGTTTTAAGGGAAAATCAATCTCTCTGGTCAGACCTGAGTAGGTGAATGCCTAATCTGAGGGGTAGCCACATTCTGCCATGTAGGCTGAAGAGACAGCCAGTCTGCAGGAGGGAAAAATAAGACTAAGAGGCCTGGAGATGGAAGGTGAGGGCCTGAAGACTAATCCCCATAGCCCTGGATGCCTCAGTTCTATACCCTTCCTAAGACTGCTGGGTTTCATTAGCTACGGCCAGGTCCTTATGACAAATCAGTTTCTGTTTTGGCAGCTAGAGTCCCAAGTAACACTCTAGAGACTCTCCACCTCCCTGTCTCACAGAGCAGTGGTGGATCAGCACATCAGAGCTATGCTGGGAATTCAGACTTCCCTCTTTTCTTCTGAGCTGGCGAGTCTCCTGGCTTCACCAGGGGAAGCAGGTGTGTGTGCAAAGGAGGCAGCTGAGCTGATGCAGAGAAAGAGTCGTTGGTGAGGAGCACACGATAAGAGCCCCAGGGCATGTCCTCTTGCTCTTGACTGACAGCCACCTCATCCTCCCTGCAGGAGCTGAAGTGGCCTCCAACCCTGGTGCGCTCCAGCAGCGGCAGTCAGGGGAAATGCCAGGGGCTGCCAACCCTGGCCTTCCAGCCCTTGGACCTTTTGAAAAAATTGTCTCAAGTCCACCTTGAATTTCCTTTAGTAACTTTTTAATAAAAACAGACTCAGTATAATCTTTAGTCTAACACTGATACCAGCAACCTATTAAAGTCAAACATCATGTTTGGCACATAGTGGAATCACATTAGTAGTTTAAACTCGTAGGAGAATTCAAACAAAATTTCAATGAGAACTTCTGGTTCAAGATGGTGGATGGAACACATGCCTTTATCCATGTCACTTCTGAGATGTCTATCATGGCAAAGAGACTGGGGAGGAAGATTGCCACAATGCAGGAAAGCTCAGTGTCTTTCTGGATGATGAAATGAATGGGATTTTCGATGTGTGCAATAGTTAGAAAAAAGTAAACCTGGAATAAAAGTGGAGCTGCAATAGACATGGGAACCAAGAGCCCTATTTGAAAGTGAAAAGAATTCTGGGTCCAGAATTGGCAGGTACAGTGAAAGACAGGAGTGAAACATGGGGAGAAGGAATGGTGAAGAGTGGGTACGGCCTATGTGGCATGCTTAGGTACAGAGAATCTAGTCTCTGCATGGAGACAAAATATAAAAAGTGCATCTCTAAATTTAGAATTAGCCTTCCCCAGAGGGGACGATCTAGCTCATGTTTTGCTGTGAAAGGACACAGCCCCCCTCAGCCTGGGATTTGGAGTGTCCTTCACTCGACTATCAAGACTTGTATGGTTTGGATATGTGGTGTCCCCCCAAAATTCAGGTGTGAGACAATGCAAAACTTTTCAGAGGTGAAAAGGTTAGATTATGAGGGTCATAAATTATCGTAGATTAGTCCACTGACATGGATTAACTGGGGGGTAACTGCAGGTGAATGAGACCTGGCTGAAAGAGATAGGTCACTGGGGGTCTGCCTTTGGGGTATATATTTTGTCCCTGGTGAGCAGACCTCAGCTCTTCTCTCTCTCTCTCTCTCTCTCTCTCTCTCTCTCTCTCTCTCTCTTTCTCTCTCTCTCTCCCTCCCTCTCTTTCTCTCTCTCTCCCTTCCCCCTCCCCCCACTTACTAATTGCCATGTCCCGAGCTACTTTCCTTTGCCATGCCCATCTGCCATGATATTCTGCCTCATCTTGGGCTTACAGCAATGGAGTCATCTATCTATGGACTGAGACCTCTGAAACTGTGAGCCAAAGTAAACTTTTCCTCCTTTAAGTTCTTCTTGTCAGGCCTTTTGGTCACAGCAATGCAAAGCCAGCTAAAACAAATCAGTTCCTTACACATGCTCTTTAAGGCCAACACTGCCATCGTGTAAGCAGGCAACATTTCACACTCCAGAGAGAGCTAGGGAGAGACCTAGAGAAAAAATAAATCTCCTGGGTTCCACTGTAATGCAGAAAAAGCCCACCTCACTGCCTAGTCCTTTCTATGTAGGAAAGGACAACCAGGGATCTCAAGAATTAAAGAAAAACCAGAAGCATGAAAAAGACAAACCAAGATAAACAGTTTGACCCCACTGGAAGCCAACTTCATTCAGAAAACATAAATCCCATATAATTTATATACTCAAATTCAAAAGTTTATATTCATAAAACAAAAATAAGATATAGTAAAAGAGTAATAGAGAGTTTTTAGAGATTAATAAATAATATTGATTACCAAAATAGAAAAATCAAAACAAGCTCGTGATAAACAGTCAAGAAAATAAAGAGAAGAAAATATTAGAAGGTAAGAGACATGAGAACACATCCTTGAGGTCAAACGTAAAGTGAAAAAGAATCCTGGGGAAAAAATGGGGAGAATAGAAATTAGTAAAGAAAAAGTAGAAGAAAAAAATTTCAGTGCTCAAGGGCCTTAATTCTAAAGGGTCTAGAGTATCCAATACAGTAAATGAAAACAAATCAGTCAACAATAGATACTTCTCTGAAAAATCCTAAGGCACCAAGGATAATTGGTGGATCCGAAGATTTCCTAGAGAGGTAAGACAAATTACCTCAAAGGAATTAAACTCAAACTGGTAATTGACTTTTCATTTGTAACCCTCAGTGCTCAACACTGAGATCTGAGAGGATGTGATCTAACTCTAAACTTTTTTTTTTTTTTTTAACCCAGGCCAATTGTCAATCAATTATTCAGGCAAAATAACGACATTTAATTCCCATATACCCTTTCTTAGGAAGATTTCCCAGAAGAATGGGGAAATAAAGGTGAGGAAGAGATAGAATTCAGGAGACAGGAGAACAGTTTAGATCTTAAGTGGGCAGCAGATCTGGAGGAAGCCAATCCCGGAGGACAACCAGCCCAGATTGGTGCAGATGAATGAGTCGCTCTGCAAGAGAAAATGTCTGAGAAAAAGAGGAACTTCTGGAGCAAGTAATATGCTTGAGAGGATGGGAAATCCTAGAGATGTGAACTCTTCTTAGGAGTCAAGGAAACACATATTTGGAAACTACTAGAAAAACAAAAAGCTTCTCAGGAAGTCATCCAAACAGCAGATAAATTATTTCATGGTTTTAGGCAATTGCTGGAATATCTGAAAGGGAATTCATTGAACTTCATGTTGGAGTCATTCCTCTTTGAGTGACCCAGATATTGTACTCTCAGATTTGTAGAAAGGGAATTGATCCTCTAACCCTGCTGATAAACAAGAAATATGCATATGGCGATAACATAAGCATGTTAAGAAATCCAAAAATATTTAGAGTAATGCTATGCAGAAAACCTCAGAGAATGGGGTGGTAGTTGCAAAATGTAAATGTTGACCTTGTCAATTTAATGTGAACATGATCTGAGAGCAGGTTGAAGACAGATGGGAGCCGGAAGGTAGGGCATAAATACTCTCCCCTCAAATGAAGGAGAATGGAAACACTGACGAAAGTTGATGGGATAGGAAATGGAGATACTCTAGGTGTGTTATTTATTTATGTATGTTATTTAAGGTCAGAACGTGGCCAGATAGATCTGCAAAAGATAATACGAAACCATAAACATGGAGCCAGACTAGAAGGAGGGCAGCTTAAGTGAGTTTAAATTCTGATATTTTACGGAGGTGAGTAAGTGGATGTTGTTTACCATTTTAACAAGAAGTGGGATTGTAAGAGCCATTTAGGTTTTAAGCCAATACATCCACAGGCACAGTTTTGATTGTCTCTGATTGTTGTGGGGCAAGGTGGGGCCAGGAGTGGCCAGAGCTTCAGGCTGGTCTCAGGCTGCAATTAGCCCTTTCCATTTCCTCTAGTGAACTTTCTATTTGTCCACAGAGCAAAGCAAAGTTTGGGGGTAACATTTGATCGAGCCTGGCTGGCCCTCTCTCCCATCTGAGCCGATGGTCTTGCTGTCCTGATGCCAGGCCCTTGTTTGTGTTGGAGGCAGAATACTTCACAGGGTCCTGTGTGGCCAGCGGTGACCTACGGGGCACTGGAAATCAGAAGCAGAGCTGGGGAGCCCTTCAGACCCAGGGAGACCTGTTGCCTGCCACCAGAGCAGCTTTCCAACTGGTTGGGGAGCAGCTGTTCGGCATGCTTTGCTCCTGATATCTGAATGCTAGAGACAAGTCTACGGTCTCTGGATTTCCCCAGGAGATTCTGGTCTGTATTCCTTGTTGCAGGGGCTTTTAGAGTCAATAGCTAACATGCTTTAAGGAAGGAAGAAGAGCAAAGTAAGGGGTGTTCTGCTTGGCCAACGTGTGCTGTCAGTGGGAAGGCTGGAATGGTGGTACACGTCTGTGCCGCCCTCAAGTCACTGTGGAGGCAAGTCCTTTGCAGTTACACATGCTGTGTTTGGCAGCACATGACAAAAATCAAAACGGGCCTTCACTTGAGGATGTAGTAGACTTCTTAAAAGAGGACAGAAGAGACGGCATCCTAGATTTTCACTTAATGGACTGGAGATGACTCCTTTCAAGGACAGATATGGTCTCTTGAAGATGCATCAAAATCCCTCCAGTCCCAAGGAACAGATGCATCTTAGAATGATGAGGAACAAGGTCAGAAGAATGGATGGATGGTTTGAATGGAAACATTCATCTTCAGAAAAGTTTAGAACTCCTTGCTCAAAAGCTTGCTTGATGGAAGTAAAGAGTGTGGAGACTGATCCCAGAAAAGTAGGTTTGAGGGTGCACATGCATGAATGAAATGGGTTCTGAGTGGCAAAGGGAGTCAGGTGAAATCCCTGGTGGAAAATGAGCTGAAGTTTGTAGGTTTGCCTGATCTCTCTAGAGATCACCTGGATGATGGTAACTTGGAATTGGAGAAAAGGAGAGAAGCAGGAATGAATGCAGAGAATCCAGTCTAGCATTCAGAGTGGATCTGGACTTGTGGATGCCTAACGTTAACTTAAGTGTATGTTTTAAGACTTGAAGGAGAAATCCAAACAATACTCCCCCACCAAATTACAAAGAAAATCAAATGAATTAAGAGTTTCCAGGACACATAACAAGTTTCCAAACTGAGCAAACATCTTTGCCATCTGAAATTCACAGCTTGACAGTGATATTGAGATGTTTCTGCTGAAACTTGAAATGCATCAAGAACGTGTAAAGCACAATCAGGGGAAAATCTATTGAGGAGGAAATATCCTGCCTAGAAATAAAGAGAAAACGTCCCCCAGTGAACAGAAACATGAGCTATACATACATGTCCAAAGTACAAGTTCTCCAGGAAGATGGTGGAAGGTGTGGACAAAGAATTGGAGAGAAACACTTCCTTTCATCAAGAAGAGATCATCTTCTTTGAGAAAATGTTCAAGAAAGTCATGCGGCCGCTCCGTCAACCAGAAAACTCAACAAGCTAAGAAAAGAAAATGATTGGAACAAATACTGGCTGAGGTGGAGGTTAAGTCCCAGCCTTTCCCAGGTGGCCCTTTAGCTCCTGCTCTTGCCCTCAGAGGCTCAGAAGGCTCCCTGGATCCAATGCTCTACTGCTTCTCTACTTGTAAGTGTTCTCTCAGTAATCCCTGTTATAAAGTTTTACCACCTGGCACTAGCCATTTATGTCTCCATGCCCCCTTGGCACTAAAGAGCACTTCTGTAAGATTTGATTTGCTACTGTATACATGTCATTTTCAAAAAATTGAAACGTACAAAAGCATTTCTTGAATATGTCCTGTGTGGCAGGCTTGGTTCTGAGTGCTAAGGATGGGACTGTAAATAATAGGAGCTAAGGTACTTTGTGAATGAAGATCTAAGAGCTGTGTTTCACAGATTCCGTGACACTTATGAAAGACTATCTGTGAATCCATGTAAGCATCTGCCCATTGTCCCCACCAAGTGCCCTTGGCCTTCCTGAGGAAGGAACTCTTTGTTCATGGTCCCAGGGTCAAGGGCTTCTAGCATGACCAGACTTTCCATTTGTTGACCTCTTTGACCAACCTTGAGAAAGTCCTGAAGATGGCTGGAGATTTTTACTAAATGAACCAGAGTTTGGATCAATGCCATGTGGCTGGGTTTGGAGTTAGTGTTGAAGGAGCCAAGTGCAAACTGATGAGAAGACAGGATTGGGATTTGCCTTTTGTCACTGATGAGCATCCTGTCCTTCTAAGTTTGAATTCTCTTTTCAAAAATAAAAACCAGCAAATAAAAAATGAACCATTTTCCTTCCAAAATAGCTGATTTAGTTGGAGGTAATGAGGTCAAAGTGATGACTTCAATCCCTGCTTGTGTCCTGGCTATTAGTCATGACTCTGGGGGGCAAGGACTCGATCTTATTTATCTTTGAACCCCATGTGCTCAGGAGAGAGCTGGAACATGTAAGTGCTCAAAAAATTGTTGAATAAAAAACAAGTTGTACCACATACCAAAATCACAGGTACAAAAAAAAATTAACTAATAAGTTTGTTTCTAAGTTATAAGATTTAGTCCTGAATACATAAAACACGTGATCAATCCCTCTCCTTCCCCAGAAAGCAGAGTGAAAGAATGGATAGATAAATAGATGTTCTTATTCACAAATGAAAATTGGTTGTGAGGCTGCCTTGGCTTTTATACTACATAAAATAAGCTTTTTGTTTTTTTTTAATATGGTAGAAAAATAAACTTTATACTTTTATAAATATAAAAGGACAGTATCTATTTTATTGTCAATACCACTTCAACAAAATGAATTTCTTTGGGGTTTTTGTTTCTGTATTCTAATGTTCTAAGGTAGTGCCCAACACATACTAAATAAGGGTTTCCTTCCTTCTCTCGTTTTTCTCTGTTTTTTGATAGCTACTGATTGAACTAATGATTCACTGCATCCTGACCTTTATTTTGTGATGACCCCCCCACCTCCGCAGTGTTCTAATTTCATTGTGCAGGACCCTAGCTTGAACCAAAGCAGAGAGGCACACGTTTAGAAGTCACCCAGCTCCAAAGGATCTGCCACCGATGGGATCTGGCCTGTGTTGTCATAGAGAAGAGGGCTAGAGGCAGGGTCGGCCATGGGTCGGGAGGAGACTGCAGGACTGGCAAGGAACCTGGGAGGCAGAAAGTGCCAGGCTGCTCTGTGCCACTGACTAGGATGCGGTTGTCACCCACAGCTTCACGCGTTCCCTGAGCATGTTTCCTGAGCATGTTCTCCGGCTCGGAGCCCACCACAACTGTACAGAGGCACAGGGAGTGTGCTATTGCTGTTGAAATTGAGGACTTGGTGGGTGTTATTTTGGGTGGTGGTGTTTTGCCCTTAAGAGCTGCAGGAAAAAATTTACTCTTGCTCTTTCACTTTCTGTAGCTGTAAAATGGAGCTTGCTGAAGAAGACACAGAAAGGCCATCTCGAACGCAGCCTAATAAACCTGACCTCATCCTCCACTGTGCCAGAAAACGAACAGCCACAGCCGGGGCAGCTCCCCTTTAGACAGATCTAAATCTGAGGGGGAAGGAGCTGCTTCCTGCTTGGAGCGGAGCCCTTCAGAGGAATGTTTTATGGGCACTGCTGAAAACACAGGGGATACGGTAAAACACAGAGACACAAGTGCATCAAGTGAGGTCCCATTCGTTCTACTTGACAGACGTAAATTACTGTCCAGACGCAGGCATTTCCCCTCTTGGTCACCACCCGATGAAGGGGAGAGCTTTCATTTTCTAAATGACATATTGATCCAATAAAATTATTAGTACATCATCTCTATTGCCTATCACCACTCACGATGGGAGAGGCTTACAGGGAAAGGAGTGCTCCCTGAGGAAGGGGGATTAGAGATGTGCACGTCCTCAGTGTCCACTGTGTACAGATTGCTGATAGGGAAAGACGAGGGGTTTCGTTCATGTTAGTTGACGGAGCTCCAGCACTCACATACAAAACCAAGCATTTCTAACTTGACTCTCCCCAGAGGGTGGCAGTTGAAATTAGATGCTCTCAGGGAACAGTGAGGAAAGGAGGGAGACTAAGGGGCTTTTGTTAGCATCAGTGTGTCATCTTAAAGACCTGCTGAGAGAGGAAGAACCCATACTGTAGAATTTCAGAAGTCTGGTACATACAATGGCTGGGCAATGGAGCTAGGAATGGGTGGTTGAGGGCAGATCCTCAGACTCTCTCAAAGTGTGCTTTATAGCAATTTGGGGGCAGGTCCAGAGTCATGAAAAACTTTCTTTTCCAGAGGTAAGTTATTGGTGTGTTAATGTCCTTGAGTTGAGTTTGATATTTGGAACTATGCCCCTTTTTGGTGACAGGGAGCTGGGATACGGTAGAGGTGCAGGTGTGAGTGTGACCCCAAAGCTGAACTAGCTTTAACTACCTCACCCTTAAAGATAACCTTGAGTCCTCAGTTACTTCTCTTGGTCCTGGAGAGCTGAGGATAGCAATAGAGGACTTTTTAGTTAGCTTTTCATCACTGTGATGAAAATACCTGAAAAGAACAACTTAGTGGAGGAAAAATTTATTTTGACTCACAATTTAAGAGGTTCAGTCCATGGCCAGACAACTCCATAGCTCTGGGCCCAGGGTGACGCCCCAGAAGAACATGGCAACTAGGAAGCGGAGAGTTCTGCTCACCAGGGTCAAAATATACGTCCCCCAGTGACCTATCTCTTCCAGCCACACATCATTTGCCTATAGTTACCACCCAGTCAATCCTTATCTGTGGATTAATCTACTGATAGGTTACAACTCTCATAATCTCAATCATTTCACCTCCGAATATTCTTACATTGTCTCACACATGGGCTTTGGTGGACACCACATACCTAAACCATAACAAGGACCCCTCTGACTTCAGTGAATCTGAGGGAACAGCTGCACCTGGGAAGTTTTTCTCTCATGACTAAATGGATTGTTTCCCAAAGCATCATGGTAGCAGTCTGCCATGAAACCTTGGCCTATGTACGAGCTTTAGAGTAGAGAACACAAACATGCAACGAAACTTTGAATAGTCTTTAGAGCTTGTAACCCAAAGGGCAGACTAAGTAGGTGCATATTCAGGTACTCAAACTCTCTCTCTTATAAGGGCTTTAGATAATGGACAGTATCATGTGATAATTGACAGTATTATGTGATCACCTGGTTAAAAAAATAAAAGTCTGAACCAGGTGAGTCTTTCTTACTCCTATAGTTTAGTGCCATTTTTATTTTGAACTCCACATAGGGACTCATAATATTTTTAGTGTTTTGGATTTGGGCCATTTTGGATGCTTCATACCCAAAGATTCCCAAGTGAAGGGAGCTATGAGAACTGGTTATTCTCTTGGAGAACCTTGGGCTCAATGAATGTGGGTACAGCCTAAGGTGACAAAGTCCTTCTGGAGACTGTTGGGGCTCCTCCTCTCCTGAATTCTCACTAACAATTCTTGTATTCAAATTTATACTTTGGTGATAAAATTTAGTGGGGGAGGAACCATACCAATACAAGTTTAGATAAAGCTCTACTTCTGGTGCCTAGCTTAGGTTAGTCCAACCTTGTAAGACTTAAACTGCTGCCAAGTCCACATGGCCCTGTTCCTTCAGGACCCTGTCTCAGAAGAAATCCAGGAGGAGGGGCAGATGAACATGAGTCCCCAACCACTACGTTGGGTACCACTATATTGCCATGGCTTCCTCTAGGAAAGGTCACATCAGGCCCAGCTAAGAGGAATCTATACAAAGATGTGATGGTGAGGGATTTGTCCCAGAGTATATCTACTTTTCAAAGTGATTATGAGCTCTAGCTAAGAAAAGAGAACCTTAGATAGCACAGAGAACTTTTCTAGTCCTCTGTCCGTAAGGTACTACCAAATCCATCTCCCTCAATAGAATTGTCCTATCGCTCTTATTGCAGAAACCCTATTTTGGTTTCTTAACCAAATGATAATTCTTATCTTGCTATTCCCTTCAAACTCCAGCTCTGTGCCCTTTCAGAAGTCCCCTTAGTGGCTTCCATCTATGTTGGACTCAACTCAGAAGTAAGACAGAACTGCCTTCTACCCCAGTTCCACTACTTGCCAACAGTCCCCTTGTCCTCTCTCAGGCTCAGTTCCATTTTCTATAAGGTGGAGGTACTACTTCCTTCCTTGGCTTCACACCTGGCCTGCAGTTAAGTGCCTGATCAACATCAGCTGCTATCATACCTATGTACATAAATGGTCACCATCATTATCATCATTGTAATATCAGTTGGCTGAAGAGTTCCATGTTGTAGGACAAGTCTGAAGAGTGTAACCATGATTCTGGAAAGGGTGTCAATCCCTGTATAATGCAGTGAGAAAGGAAACCTCTTGGAATATACACACAGACAAAAGCAGCTGAAGGTTGAGGGTGTCGTTGTACCCTGAGGTGTTGTGCTGTATCAACAGGCTCAACAACATTGCTAACACTGTACAGGCTGGTTGTCTAGTTCATGTTGAACTTAATCCATCTTATTTTCACAAACCCAAGAATGTTTAAAAAATGGTCTTTGTAGCCATTCTGGAAAAGAGCAACATGGTTATCTGACAAACCAACCATACATTGGCCCATACCGACATGGCTTTGAGTTTGGAATTACCTTCAAAAGTTCCTGGTGATAGGAGGAAAGGACCAACTCTAAAAGAAGAAAAGGAAATAAAGGGGCATTAAGAGATGCCAAAATAAGGGCTCTAGAGATTTTTTTATACATGAACATTATCTTGAAAGTCAAGACTTTCCAGATATTGATAATATGTGTTCTTTCTCTAAGATGAATAATTATATTGCAGCTAATTTATGAGGTTATGAGTTTATTTGAAAAAACAGCAACAAAAACAATAAGAAGCTATTATCACAGCTCTAATAATTGTCTGTTTCTGGAAGAATTCCCACTTGGGATGCTCTTTGCACCTCATCAGTTTCCGTGAGAGGGGAGCAGACACTCCTGGTTCGCACCTCAGCCACCCCGTTCATCCTCATGCAGGAGACTGCTGCCAAGGTCAGTCTTGGCAGAGTCTAGGAAACTCTGGCATCAACTCTGGCCAGACAGCAGAGTGATGTGTTCTTTCTGCTTCTGCTCTTAATGCCAGGGTCAGACTAGTTTTAAAGACTCTGCTAATTTCACTCCCACTGAGGAGCAAGTGGTGTTTAGTACTGTAACTCTTCCACTGTGGGTGCTCTGTAAGTTGGGGCCATGCCTTCACCCAAAGAAATGGGTCTATAATGACACAATTTTGGACCTCAGGTATATGCTGTGGCACGAAAAATGTGCTGAGGAATGGGTGATTGAGTGCAAGGTTCTTCTCAGAATCTCTCCAAATGACACCATGCAAGTGGCCTCTTATTCAGCTGGTAGTTTAAGAAAACAGCAGTGATTAGAATCTAGTACCAAAAGGTCAAAGAAGGTTTAGAAAATGCAGTGAAATCTTGTTGCTATACAGTAGACCCTTGACATTCTTAAAGGATATGGCTTCAGATCTGAATTATCACATTTGGGGAATGACGTTTGTCATACCATTCCTACCTCCACAAGATGATAAAGTATAATTGAAAAATCTGGAGCCTCTTTCCAAGTCTTAATAGTTCTTGAAGTATGGGACTCAGGTGATTCCTACAGCTGCCTCATGTCCTGTGCCTTCTAATGACTAGATGCCTTCTTTCTCCTCCCTTGCCAGCAGCTACCTTACTTTTGCAGACCCAGCTTCCTCCAGAGAATGCAGGCTTTATCATGTGCTGTGTGTTCCATGACAGCTGGAGAGGAGCAAAGCCACCTGTTCATGCACCAGGCTCAGAGTGCATGATTCAAGTTTGTACCTTGGCAAAATGACAAACGACTGCACGTCATGTGCCTTAAGTAATGGGGTCATTCACGAATAGTTAAAACTATGAATGCTACAGCCTTGGATGCCAGGACCTCCTGGGCCTATAGCATGGAAATGACTTCAACACCGAGCCAGAGCCTGAGAAGCAACATTGCCTGTCCTCGTCTTCACCAGAGGCAACATCCCCATCCTTCATATTGTGCACAGTCATTTTTGTTGATTGACAACTGTATTTGTTTCTTAGGGCTTCTATAACTAAGTCCCACAAACTAGGTGACTTTGCATAACAGAAATTTATTGGCTCATAGTTCTGAAAGCTGGAAGTCCAGCATCAAGGTTCAGCAAGTCTGTACTCTGAAAATACTGGGAAAGGGTCTCTTCCAGCCTTCAGGCCTCTGGTAGTCTTAGGTGCTTCTTGGCTTGTGGATGGGTGTTTTCTCCCTGTGTCTTTCGTATCACCTCCCTTTGTGAGTCTGGCTCCTCACATGGCGTCATTTCCTACAGGGACACCTATTGGATTAGGGTCCATCTACTCCAGTATGATCTCATCTTAAAAATACCATATTTTCTTCTGCCATTCATCCATTCATAGACACCTAGACTGGTTCCACAGTTTGGTTCTTGTGCATTGTGCTGCTATAAACGTGGGTGTGCATGTATTGTTATAGTTTGCTGACTAACTCTTTAGGATAAAGACCAAGGAGGGCTAGAGCTGGGTCAGGTGGTGGTTCCGTTCCTAGTCTTTTGAGGACACTCCATGCTGATTTCCATAATAGTTATTCTAATTTATAATCCCATCAACAGTGTGTAGGTGTTCCTGTTTTCATTTTCATTCATTCTTTTTAGTTATATAGAACATTAGGATTCATTTTGTCATAATTATGAAAGCATGGAACATAATTTGCTTCCATTCAGTCCCCAGTACTTTCCCTTTCCCTCTCTTCTTCCCTCCCTCTGTTCTCTTCTCTCTACTGATCTTTCTGCTATTTACTTATATATTTTTTTTTAAAAATTAGTGTCCTGTGGCTATACCTGATGGTGAGATTCACTGTGGTATGTTTATATATGTACACAGTTAGGTCAGATTCATTCCACGGTTCTTCCTGTATCCCATCCCACCTCCCCCCTCAATCCCCTTCCTCTAGTCCACTTATCTTTCTTCTATTTTGATTGTTTCCCCACAATATTGTCAACATTTATTATTATTCTGTTGTTGGAAAACACCATTCTACCAGAAGATCAGAAGCGAGATAAAATCTAAGTGTAGTTTTGATTTGCATTTCCCTAATTGCTAGAGATATTGAACACTTTTTCATATATTTGTTTGGCCATTTGTTTTTTCTTTTGAGAATGTCTGTTTAGTTCATTTGCCAATTTTTTGATTGGGTTGTTTGTTTTTCTGGTGTTAAGTTTTTTCGAGTTCTTTATGTATTCTGGCTATTAATCCCTTGTTGGAGGAGTAGCTGGCAAAGATTTTCTCCCATTCTGTGGCTCTTTCTTTGTGCTCTTTCCTTTGCTGTGTAGAGGCTTTTTAACTTGATGCCATCCATTTATTAATTCTTGGTATCATTTCCAGGAAGTTGTTACCTGTACTTTTATGTTAGAGTGTTGACACTATGCTTTCTTCTAGCAGTTACAAAGTTTCTGGTCTAATTCCTAGGTTTTGGGTCCACTTTGAGTTGACATTTGTGCAAGGTGAGCCAGGGATCTGGTTTCATTCTTCTACACATGGATAACCAGTTTTCCCAGCATCATTTGTTAAAATGGCTATCTTTTCTCTAACATGTTTTTTTTTTTTTTTTTTTTGGGGGGTGCTGGGGATTGAACCCAGGGCCTTATGCTTACAAGGCAAGCACTCTACCGACTGAGCTATCTCCCCAGCCCCTCTAACATGTATTTTTGATGCCTTTGTCAAGAATCAGATGACTGTACCTATGTGGGTTTTTCTCTGTGTCATGTATTCTGTTACACTGGTCTTCATGTCTGTTTTTATGCCAGTACCATACTGTCTTTGTTTCTATAGTTCTTTAGTATAATTTGAAGTCAGGTATTGTGATGTCTCCAGCATTGTTCCTATTGCTCAGGATTGGCTTGGTTATCCTGGGTCTTTTATTCTTCCATATGAATTTTAGGACTGTTTTTATCTAGTTCTGTGAATAATGCCATTAATATTTTAATGGAGATTGCATTGAATCTATAGATCACTTTTTGTAATATGTCCATCTTGACAATATTAATTAGAACATGGGAAGTCTTTCCATCTTCTAAGTTCATCTTCAACTTCTTTCTTCAGTAAACACAATTTTTTAAAACAGACATTTTGGAGGTCATCTTATAGCTCTGTCAACTTGTGCCTGACCTTAGGATTTCACTTGGGTTGCTTTTCCTTTTCTCAGATCAGTTTCCTCATTTCCAAATGGGAATGATGTATCCCCCAATGTCTTCCAGGTTGAGAGCCGGGTCTCGCTGAGAAAGTAACCTAAGAGCAGAAACCTGTGCTGTGTGCTGGAGGGCTGAGGCACAGTGGGGGCTCAGGGACATCTCCTGGTAACAGGACAGGGTCTAATGATAGCAGTGGAAGCAAGGGCTCCAGGCAGCAGGGCATATGACAGGCAGAAATCTGCTGGAAAGTATATGGGAGACCCCCTCTGGGGACCGAGGAGTTAGATGCCTGGTGAGTTGGAAACTCTTTTCAAAGACCAATATTCACAGCCAGAGGTCTTTGGGGAGAATGGAGACAAGTGCTTTTGTCCTATTTATCTCTGCCCTGGTTTGTTGCAAGGCGCAGTCCTCTGAGTGAAGGGATGTGATCACTCTAGGTCTGACCGTCTCTCCAGAGACCACACCAGAGACCACAGGGAAGTGGGAACTGGGCACCTTGACCATGCACAAAGTCCAGTCCTCACTCTTTCAGAAGGAATAGCATGAAACCAAAGCTGTCTATGTTTCAAGGCAAGTCTGTCCCTGATCAGTTTTGTCTGAGGCCAAGAGGACACAAGCCCTTCTCAGGGATCCCCTTCTAGATTTCCTCCTAGATTCCTTTCTAGAGCTGCTTTTCAGAGCCACTGAGACGGTCCAGGGTCCACTTCAAGGAGTGAGGGCGCTTCAGAGGCTGAGCCATGTGGTGAGAGGTTAGCAAGGGGAGAGTGATCATCCAAGAAATGCTCTTTGTGGTTAATGCTCTTTCTCGGCCGCAGACTCTGCCTGCCCAGAGGATGTGATAGATTTCTTGGTTTGCCCCTTCAGTTCCTCTGTTTCCATTTTCATTTCTCTCCATTCATAACTTTGCTGTCAATAAACTAGGACCTAGAATGGCCTTCAGGCCTGAGACTGGAGCTTTGTCAAAGAGAGTCACAGAAAAGTAGTCTTATGTCTTCTCTGTTCCTTTTGGAGGAAACCTGTCTCTCTGGTAGGAGGAGGAATCAAGTAGGAGCTCCAGGGTCAGTGAACCAACCCTTTCTACTGTGGTTTAAGGGGTTGGGGATATAGCTCAGTTGGCAGAGTGCCAAGGCCCTGGGTTCAATCCCCAGCACTGTAAAAAAAAAAAGATTGTACTGTGGTTTATATTGGTTTGTCCCCCATGGGTTCATGTATCAGAGCTTTGTCCCTGTGTGATATTAATAGGTGGCAGAGTCTAGTGGGAGATCTTGAGGGCATTGTCCTTGTGGAGCATTAAGTAGCCTCTGTGGGACCTCAGTTAATTCCTTTGAGAAGGTTTTATTAGAGAATCTGACTCCTGTGTCAGCCTTTGGTTCCTGTTCTGCCACAAGGTCTCTCCCTCTTACATGTGCTTCCACCTTTGTGATGCCATCTGTCATGAGGTCCTCACCAAATGCCATTGCCCTACCCTTAAAGCTACAGAACTGTGAGCTAAGTGAACCTCTTTTCTTTGAAAGTACCTAGCCTCAGGTATTTTGTTATAGTAATATTACAGTAATATATTCCCTAGAGTCATTGGCTAAAGCTGCCATATTCCCTGTACAAAGCCTACATTTCTATCACTAGGCCATCTGTACTCATTGAGCTATTTATCTTGTGAAGAAGCTGGTGGTGCTGATTTCCCTGCACTCAGTCCCATTCCTCTCATGGCTGGATGGCAGAGGACTATGGACCGGAGACTGTTTAAAGTGTTCACTGGGGTATTGAGCATGGAGTCTTTAAGAGTCACCTCAATTATGTAGTTTCAGGTTAAACAGCAGGAAGGAACACCCCACAGATTTGAGTATCTGCTGTGTGCTAGGTTTGCATTAGGTATTATTATCACAGAGTAGCCTCATGTATTTCTTGTAATAATCCTTCCAGTAGATCTTATTATCGTCATTTTTACAGAGGACTAAACTGAGGCCCCAGAGGCTAACCACACTACCAGAATCACTCTGGGGAGCGTTAGAATTTTCACTGTCTGCAGAAGCCAGACCGACATTAAAACAAACCAGCACCACTATTTTGAGAATCACCCCAAGGGAATTAAAGGCAAGTACAAGGAGAAGAGGAAGCACCTAGAGCCAGGGAAACCTTTCCCAGCCTTTCTGATGTTGGCCAGTAGAACCTTCTGGAAATCTTCAGTGAGAAGGTCTCTCTTTGCCATCATTGGAGGAGCCCCAAAGAGGAAGAAAGCAAAGCAGTTCCAGGCAGCAGCAGCTTTTGTAGACAAATGTGCCTTCCATGGAGGGATAGTGACAAAGCTGGAGGAAATTCCCAGGTGCTTTTTGTGCAGGTGATGAAGGCCATGCTGAGCACAGAAGGCGTCCATAGCTTGGAGGGAGAGGAAAGGCAGCAAAGGATGCTCCCTCTTCTCCTCACTCCCTCTGCACGTCCTTGAGCATCCAGTTAAAAAAGGATTTAATATTACTAAGAAAGCAACCAGGCCTCTTGTCCTTGTTATTCTCCCTCCCTGACAGCTTGTGGGGTGCCTGCTGTTAAGGGCGGGCCGTCCGTGTCTGCTCTGATGCTCAGTCGGTGACTGGGGTTTCTGGCTGTGCCAATTCTTTCCTGTGATAAGCCCTTCACCCCAGCACTGGCCAGAGCTGCCATTATATTTGCTTGGCCTAGGTGGGCCGAGATGGGGGGAGCCCTCTCTCAAGGACCTGAGGCAGGCACATGGGAACGGGAGCCAAGGACAGGAACATGGAAGGTCCAAGCTGAAGCAGACACTCATGGCAAGTGGAGGGTGAGGGAGGAGCGTATATCACAACCGACATCGGCCTCGTCAGACATGTTACAGCTGGGCTGGCAACCATGGCCCACAGGCTAAAATTGAATGGAGACCTGCTTTTATATGGCCCTTGAACTCAGCATGGTTTTTCCATTTTTAGATAGTTGGAAAAAAGTCAAAAGAAGAATAATATTTTGTGACAGGTGAAAATGACATGAAATTCAGATTTTAGTGCCCACAAATAAAGTTTTATTGAGACTTAGCTCACGTGTCCATGCTGGCTCCTGCTGCTTTGCTCGACAGTGGCAGAGTAGAGTGACGGAGATGTTTATTATCTGGTCCCTCCCAGAAAGAGTTTGTGGAACCTTGGCTGGGAGGGATTGCATCCGGCTCTGACACAGAGCAGGGGACGTTGGCCAGGTTCTCTAGCTGTTTTTAGGGTGTCCAGGTCTCATCTGTAAAGTGGACTCCTGGGAGCGGCTTCATCTTGGTGTGAGGATGGCCCATGGCAGCACATGCCCCGAGAGCAGCAGGCAAAAGCCGGGAGGTTTGAGGCTCTTACTCTGCTTGCCCCACTTCCCAAGGAAAAGAGTTTGGCTCCCGTGGACAGTGTGGTCCACCAGCCCTGTGGATCTCCACAACATGCTACATCGGACACAGGGAAAGCTCAGTGTTTGTTTTCCAGTCTCTCTTGCATCCAAAAATAGCCATATGACCCAATGAGGCAGATCAGGCATAAGTGGAAGTCTTCTTGAATGTCGTATTGAAACTTTTGCTTTCCTCATCAAAAGAAAGGCATGACTGAACTCCACCAACCCTTTTTTCTTCCTACCTTGACTATAGGTGTGATGTCTGGAGCAGGGGCAGATATTTTGAGCCCTTGAAAGTCAAAACATTACAGGGCAGCTCAGTCTGAAATCATTAAGCTGTCATCAACTACCTACCTTCAGACTTGTTATAAAGGTAAAACAAAATCTTGTTTTTTTTAAACTGTTGTAACTCAGGTTTCTATTATTTGTAACTGAATATATTTCAATCTAAAACATCATTTCAGAAGTTGAGTGGAATGCAGGGGAGACACATGGCAGATGGGAACCCTTCTGAGTAAGGAAATTAGAAGTGACCAACAGGTACAGGAATACAAGGATGTGTCTTTGGAGAAGGTGAGTTTAGAGACCAGGTCCACAGGCAAGAGGCAGGAGTTCAGTGCTCTGGTCAAGCTCAGCGCTGGTGAAGAAACTTCTTCACAGCCTAGTAGGGGCAGGTGAAGAGGATGATTACTGCCTTTCTTGGCCAAGATGTTCAGGAAGAGGTTGAGGCTGCTCAGAAGGAGAGAAAATGTTATGGTTTGGATGTGAGGTGTCCCCCAAAAGCTCACGTGTGAGACTGCAAGAAGATTCAGAGGAGAAATGATTGGGTTGTGAGAATCTTAACCCAATCAGTGAATTAATCCCCTGATGGAATTAACTGAGTGGGAACTGAAGTGGTAGGATGTGGCTGGAGTAGGTGGGAATTGGGTGTGACTTTGGGTATATATTTGTATCAGTTGAGTGGAGACTCTGCTTCCTGGTGATGTGAGCTCTTTCACTCTGCCACACTCTTCCACCATGATGTTCTGCCTCACCTTGAGCCCTGTCGAGTGGAGCTGGTCTTCTGTGGACTAAGACCTCTGAAACTGTGAGCCCTCAAATAAACTTTTTGTCTTCTACAATTGTTCTGGTCAGATCCTTTTAGTCACAGTAGCAAAAAATCTGACTAGAACAGGGGGTGAATGGAAATATATACTATCATCCTAAGGAAAATTTACACACTTCTGGGAAACATACACATTCCTCCTTAGCATGAGTGAGCAGTCCAAAGGGAGCTGCTCTCCTTTGGACCTGAGCTTCTGTAGACAAGGTCTGCCCAGGAGACACCTGAAGAAGAGGCACAGGCTGGTGGTGACCCTCCTCCAAGCTGCCTGGATCCCATGAGATGTCCAAGAGTGTAACATGCTTGGGAGAGAGGAGCGCAAGATAATAGTCTCAATGGAATGGGAAATAACCATTTCCCGGCAACCTTTGCAAGTTGTTGGTTCTCTCTGGGTCAATCTCAGATGGTTTTGTCAAGGAAGGGAGGTTTCAGTTTAAATGTACAGCTTCTTGTGTATTTTCTGTTTAGAAAGGTAATCCATGCTCATTATAGAACATTCAAATGATGGAGAAGTTTAAAAAAGAGGAAAATCACTCTGAAATCCCTCATAACACACTCCAGGCAACTGGTTTCCCAGACCTCCTTCTGTACATACACACATGTAATGAGAAATTTCACACAAATGGAATCCCATCAGGCTGAACATGCTTTCCTCTCTCTCATCCTATTTTTTATTTGTAGAATGTTTTCCTCTTGGTAAATGTAGCTGTGCATTATTCTTTATGTTGTGTTAAGGACAGATTGGGGAACTATTTGAATGATGGGAAGCAGTGGTCTGGTGGGCAGGTGTTCCAAGGCTGGCGTTAGAATCTGGGGATGATGTAGAGAAAACTCTCGATGGAGTTTTGAGTGAGGAGTTGAGGAGGCAGGTAGGTTGCTATGATCTAACTATGTCTCCTCTCAAATTTAGATGTTGCCAGGGTGATAATCTTCAGAGGTGGACATTTAAGAGGCAGGACCGAGCCATGAAGGCTCCTCTTGTGAATGGAACTAGGTACCCTTGAATGAAGCCTTGATGGAGGGAGTTTGTCCCTTTGCCCTTCTGCCTTCCACCACGTCAGGACATAGTACTCCTCCCTTTTGGAGGAAGCAGCATCAAAGTGCCATCTTGGAAGCAAAGATCAGCCTTCACCACTCAACCTGCTAGTGCTTGGATCTTGGACTTCCCAGACTTCAGAATTGTGTGAAACAAAATTCTGTTCTTAATAAACCATCTAGATTCAGGTCCATTATAGCAGCACAAATAGACTGAATCCTGTGAAGGACAGAACAACTTCCTCCTCCTGCCATCCCAAGCACAGTGAGAACTCACCTGCCGTTCCTCTCCATGAGCCGTTAGGGGTTTCACTAACTGGATGGAGGTCCACCTGCACCTTGGATAGGCCCTGGCCCATGTTCTGGTTACCTGGCCCTGACTGAGGTGGACAGAAGTAGGTCACACCATTTCACTCACCGCAAGGCCACCAGAGTGTGCATTGCCAACCAGGAAACAATGAGGAGTGTGGTGCAGCAACCTGCCAAGTTCTTTTTTTCAGGCATCCTCCTCAGTGATTAAGTCCTTTCAGAAAACCAAGTGGCAGCTAAGATGCTTGTTTTCTAGACCCAGAACCGGAGCAAAAGGTATTAAAAAATAATTTCATAGATTCCATGCTGAGGGGTTACAGCTTTGACCCTTCTGTGTTCCCTCTCTTTGGATGGATTTTAATAGTATTTCCTACATGTCTTTCACTCAGCCTGCACTCCTTCCTGCAGTGGTCACAATTAAAAGAGAGAGTGCAGTATCTTAAGGAGCATGTGCTGGGAGTTCACCTTGCTTCACATCTTCGCTTCATTACCTACTAGCTGGGTGAACTTGGAAAAGTTACCTGATTACTCTGAGCATCAGACTCTTCAAGTGTAAAATGGGATACCAATAATCCCTATATCCCACAAGGGCTTTGGGAATGCCTGTATGTTCCTGACCTGGCTTCCTACTCGAGGTTCCCATTATCCTCCTGATCAACTTTGTTTTTCAGAGTCAGGTGACGTGCAAGTAATGGCTTGGCCTTCCCCTTGATGACTTTGCTTGCTATTGGTACTTCTGGTTTAAAGAATTTGTCGAAGTGCTTTGGTTTAAAGGCTTCCCGCAGGCACCGTAAGAACAGAAGCGAACACAACGTAGTGGCTCAGGTCACCTCAGGACTTCATCCCTAACTTTGCTTACATATGCTAATAAGAACCAGAAATAAAATTTTAACTAGAAGTAGGAGGCGGCAAGCAGGAGGCAAGGCCAACGAGATAATGGACTGCAAACAGCTGTGAGTGGGAGAGGAGATGGAGACCTTTCCCAAACACCCAGGCTGGTGGGAGGGGGAAGGCATCGTCCTCCATCTGTCTCCACAGAGGGGCACATGTCCCGGCTCCGTGCCAAGCATCAGCCCAGGCTGAGTTCCCAGCAGGGCTGGGGCGGTGAGTGAGCTTGCTCCTTTTAAGATGTAAAGCTGCAGGGAAGGGGACCAGAGTGCCACCGGGCAGGTCCTGGGATCCTGGGACTGGCTGAGGCCTTTGGCTCTGACCTCTTTCTTCTTGCATGTTCCAGTGGCCTGACCAGAAAGCCAAAGGGTTTGTGCAGGGATATCAAGAAAGTACCAACAGAATCTAGGCTGGCCTGCTGGTGGTCCTGCGTCGCTCAGCACCCAGATTTTAACTAAGGTGGGCCTTCCCCGTGTCCCTCACTGCCTTCTTTCACTGTCCTTTCTCCTTCTCTTGGGAAAAGAGGGGAAAGTTCACTTAGACCAGGGGTAGGGGTGGGGGGAGTCCTAGAGAAGTGACTCTAAGGACAGACTGAGGGGCATTCGTTAATCCCTGTGTACCTCAAGAAGGAAGTGCTCTACCAAACTCAGAGGCAAGATTAGGGTCCCCCTAGGTGGGCATGGTGGTGTATGCCTATAAACCCTGCAACTCAGGAGGCTGAGGCAGGAGGATCACAAGTTCAAGGCCAGCCTGGGCAACTTAGCAAGACCCTTTCTAAAAATGAAGGAAGGAAGGAAGGAAGGAAGGAAGGAAGGAAGGAAGGAAGGAAGGAAGGAAGGAAGGAAGGAAAGAAGAAGGAAGGAAGGAAGGAAGGAAGGAAGAAAGGAAGGAAGGAAGAAAAGAAGGAAGGAAAGAAGGAAGGAAGGAAGGAAGGGAGAGAAAGAAAGAAAAAAGAAAGAAGAAAGAAAGAAAGAAAGAAAGAAAGAAAGAAAGAAAGAAAGAAAGAAAGAAAGAAAGAAAGAAAGAAAGAAAGAAAGAAAGAAAAGGACTAGGAAGATAGCTCAGTGCTAAAGCATCCCTGGATTGAACCTCCAATACAAAAAAATTAGGTCCCCTTGCCCTTCATCCCTGTCATGGTTGGATGTGAGGTGTCCCCCAAGAGGTCATGTGTGAGACATGCAGGAAGGTTCAGAGGAGAAATGATTGGGTTGTGAGAGTCTAAACCCAACCAGTGAGTTAATCCCCTGATAGGTAACTGAAGGTGGGTGGGGTGTGGCTGGAGGGGGTGGGCATTGGGGGTGTACCTTTGGGGTATATATTTTGTATCTGGAGAGTTGAGTCTCTCTGCTTTCTGATTATCACGTGAGCTGCTTCCCTCTGCCACACTCTTCCGCCATATTCTGCCTCACCTTGAGTCCCGAGGAATGGAGCCAACCTTGTATGGACTAAGACCTCTGAAACTGAGCCCTCAAATAAACTTTTCCTCCTGTACAATTGTTCTGGTCAGGTGCTTTAGTCACAGCAGTGAAAAAACTGACTGAAATAATCCCAACCTGAGCCTTGCTGGGTGTTGGTGGGGCAGGGTGCTTCTTCTCCCTGCTTCCTCCCTCCCTTTTCTGTGTGCCACTCATGACCAGACCCCAGGCTGAGGCCTCTGCTGGACAGAGAGCCGGGCAGTTCCCATTGCAGCTGAGCTCACAGGAGGGAATTCTGTCCAAAGACAGCGGAGGACATGTTCCTGTTGAGAATGAGGTTCCTTCTCGCTCCAAGTCCCCAGATGCCATAAACAGCGAGGAGTTTAAAGCCCACACATCTGACTGCCCTCTAAACACCATTCCGACATCGTGAGAACTGTGAACACCCAGCACACTGCAGAGAAGGGGCCTGAACTGGGGAACGGCTGCTGACGGGGTGGGGCTACTCTTCCCAGATTTCGGGTCCCTCAGCCCTGCTGGCTGGAGTCAAACCTAATGGGACAACTGCCACTGAATTGTTCTGAAAAAATGAACTTAATCCACTCTATAATGGAAACCAAGCGTTAAACACTTTATATCCCTCTAAATTCTCACCCATTATTTGCCAATAATTATACACCTTTTTATATAGTTGTAATCACTGTGTACATAGTATTTTATGTTACTTTCCCACTTAACATGATTTAGAAGGCGTGTTTTCCATGTATTGACATAGTTCGAGTCTTGCCATTTAAGTAGCTGTATGCATGCCCATTAAATTTATACCCTTTAATTGGTTTAGTCAAGCTATTCCCCCATTGCTGGACATTTGGGTCATTTCCAGTTTCTCACCATTATAAATAGAACTGGCAGTGACGTCTTAAGATGCCACAATCACGGTCAAGAACTGAAATGTTGCTGACTTTATTTTCACTGGCAACCAAATTTAGAGAGAGTCTCAATGTTGCTCCTCCCCAATGCAGAGTAATTAAACAGCTGCCTTGAAGGACGGGATGATTTATAGGCAAAGAGATGCATTCAGTGGGTTTGTCAGTATCCTGCGGCATTAAGGATACGCTTGTTAATTATCAGCCGTTAATATGATAATTTAGGAAAAACAACACCTATTAAGAGTTCTTCATTAGGCAAAAGGCTTCTCATTTTTTTGAGTGAACAAAAGCTTCCAAAATTAATGATATTCACCTTTGATCTGTCACTGGGCAGGCAGAACAAAAGAGTCGCACGTCCTTATAACTTCCACTACACGCTGGGTAGAAAGAATCTCCTTCTTGGCAAATTCTCCTAGGCCTCGCCCCTGCCTCTAGAGCTGTCTCTTTACAGAGCCACCAAATTAACCATTGTGGGACCAATTAGTTTTTTTCCAGGTGTCTCAATCAACTTTTGCTCCAGTAGATGAATTAAGAAACTTTTACTGGCTAACCTCTGGGATTTAAATGGAACAAGCAGTAGTCTATTTATTTTTCAGGTGCAGAAACTGAGACCCAATGATGTTGAATGGCTTTCCTGGGATCCCGTGGCCAGATAGGGGATGGACAAGGGGCTCAGGTCTCTCTGCCTCCAAGCCCTTCTCTAGCCTCCCCTCAATTGCCCCCTGCCCTCAGGCAGAGCCCAGACTGGAACCAGGAGGAGATTGTTATTCATGGAGAAGCACCGAACTTATTTCAGTCCCTGCGAGGGAGGGAGTGTCAGAGAAAAAGGGAATCGCATAATGTGACGCTGGAGACAATATCTGGAAGACCCAAGCAGAAATAGCCGGTCGGCACATAACCTCATCTTTATACTTCAATAAGTATTGAATGTAACTCATGGGCTGCATTCAATCCCTGCTCCTGGGTGTCACAGATTCGTCCACCACTGCCCTGCCTTCATATTTCATTTTGGCCTGGACAGTACAAACTCCACTGAAGCCATCAAGAGTAATTTTTATGTATGGGGCTTCTGCTGAGCCAGCATCTTGCCGCACAGATTCCCAATTATCCTGTTTGGTGGCAGGCAGGGGTCTCGGGTAAATGGGGAGAAAGCTTTCTGAAGCAAGAGGTCACTGTACGTCGGCACGGTCCTGCAGAGCCGCCCGGCCTCTTTCCTTTGGGGCAACCCCAGTCCTGATTCTAAGGAAACACTGAGACTCGGGACATCGCCACACTGTGTCCCTTCACATGAATGTCACTGACTGGGGCTTTCATTCACTTGTTCCTTACTCTTCATAAGAAACCCAAGTGGTCGGTGCTCTGGTCCCCGTCCACAGAGAGAGTGGGGGTCTAAGAGGTGAAATCGTTGTTCGAGCTCACACAGGATTAACTTGCAGAGTGGGGGATTAACTTAGATGCTCTTTTCATTTGCTGTGCCTGCTCCCCTCCACTCATCCCTTGGTGACTCTGACCTTGAGTTGGCCCTCTTTGGGAGGGGTGGGCAGGACAGCATGGTGTTGCAACAGAAGCTGCGGAACAGAAGCAACTCAGGGTGCCTGAGGGGCGCTGCACCCCACTAGCACTCAGGCGCATGTGCATGAGGTGTCACCTTGATGCTGGCAGTGGCCTTCGAGGACAATTCCTTGCCATAAATTCACCTCCTTCTGGGTCTGAGTGCCAACCTGACCGTTGTTTTTCTGGGGAAGGGGAGGCATTGGTGAAGTCAGAAGAGGGCTACATCAGTCCCAATTTCAAGTCCCCACTGCTTATTGGTAAATATATGGTCCCAGGCAACCACCTAACTTCATTCAGAGCTGGTTTCTTCTTTGTGCAACTGAGATGGTTAACAGGTGCTTGGGCTGCATCCTTGGGGGCTGGGAAGACCAACTCAGATGAGTAGAAAACGACATGGAACCTGAAGTGTCATAGCTGCAGTGAAATAATGCACGTGCTTAGATGAATGATTCCATTTTAACCTCCTGGTTCCTGATTCCTTCCTGACAAGTTCACCTTCTGGTAGTTTCTTAAATAATACACTCACCAGGGCTTTTCAAAATGTAGTCCAGGGACCAACTGCACCCAAGATGAAAGGGATGCATGACAGAAATGCGGATTGCCAGGACCTACCCCAGGCCTACTGAAACAGGAGCTGGGGAGCCAGAGCCCAGGAATCTGCATTTTGACCTGCTCCATGGATGACCCTGCTCTTGGGTCCTTCTTTCAACTCACTTGCAGAGCATCCACTTTCTCTTCTTTGGGACTTGGGAAAGGAGGGCTAAAGGGAGCAAGTGGACATTTGTGTTTATTTGTCTGGTGTTTGCAGGTGACTGGCAGACTTTGAAAACCTTGGCACAGCCTAGCTCCTTCTTCCTGGAACCTTGAGCTCTCTGTCTCCCTGTCTGCCTCCCTCTCAGTCAAGGGAGCAGCCCAGATCCTTTGAATGAGGTTCAGCTGGTGAGCTCATTCTCCCCACCCTTTGGTCCTTCAGCTGGCTGTCACTCTAGTCTCTGTCCCAGAGGGAAAGACTTGTGCAGGTGTGTGTCTTGCCCTATGCAGGGATGAGAGATTTTCACTCTTGGAATGGAGTCTGCCTTCAGCGGACACCAGGACTCCCATTCTGCCTCCTTGGAATTGATTCAGCATGAAGAAGTCTAGTAGGTAGCAAGGGGCTGAGGAGGACGGAGCCTATGAGGGACAGAGGTGGCATTACTAGAGAGTCACCAGGAACTCCTTCTAAGGCTCTCTGGACTCAGGCCTGGGCTTGCATTGGGCTCTTGGTCTGGCACTCAACTCAGCACTCAAGCTGGCAAGAACCAGCCAGACAAGAAATGGAGGGCTGCTGGCAGGAGTTCGACAGGGAGAGAAGAGGGGCAGCCCTCCTGGTTGGTAGAGAAGACTCACCTCATCTGTCCTGATGACTTAGCCCCTTAGTCTGCAGGAGTCCCATCCTTTCTGCCAAGTTCTTCCCCACAGGCCCTCAGCTGGGTCCTGACCATAAAAGAAAGCCATCTGCTGCCCACCTCACCACCACCCTCCTCTCCCCCACAGTGACAGCCACAGGCAGTGAGTGGCCTATCTCAAGGCTGCGCTGCACAGTGTGGCCAAGGAGGGTGATTCCATACTTATTTCCTTCGTTTCCCTCTGTGGTTCTGCACTCCATTCATCTTATATTCACAGTTCTCTTGTTCACTCTTGACTGATCTGGCCCCTGCCTACTTCTAAAATCTAAGTTTTCCTCTCCTTGCCCCCGAATTTGCCATTGCATTGTGCCGGTGTTACTGTCTACTTCTATGTTCTTTTGCAATTCAGCCTTTTCTTCCCCTGTCATCCCTGTAGGCACAGCATGTGAGCTTGTGAATGCTCATGATTGCTTGGGCAGTGCCCTCGAGGTCCACATCTAAGGAGCCATGTGACCCAACCCGGCACTTTCCTTCTTTACTCTTGGTTTTTTGTTTGTAAAATTGGATCATCTGAGTTGTTTGTCTCTAAACTCCCCTTTAACTGTATTATTGGTTGGTTCTGTGGTTCAAGAAACTTGGCTAATGGCAGCTAGTCACTGTGTTTTAACACATGCAAAAAAAGTGGTGTTAGTCAGTTTTGGGTTACTATAATAAAATACCTGAGATATTTAACTTATAAGAAAAAGGTTTCTTTAGTTCAGTTTTGGAGGTTCCAGTGAAGCCTGGGAAGACCTATGGCTTGGGCCTCTGGTGGGGATGCCACATGGCAATGGTGAGGAGAACATGGTAGAAGAAACTGCTTACCTTATGGCCAGGAAGAAAAAAGAGAAATAAGAAGGGGTTGGGGTCTCACAATCCTCTTCAAGGGAATGCCCCCAGTCATCTAAGGATCTCCCACCAGGACCACCTCCTAAAGGTTCTACCACTTCCTATTAGTGCCACCATAGCCACCAAACCCTTAACACACATGGACCTTTGGGGGACCCTTGAGATCCAAACTATAGAAGTGGTCCACAGAGAGTCCCTGTATCTAATATTGTAGTTGATAATTTTCCCAGGCATGCTTATACCAATGAGTCAGTGGGTTTGGGGGATAGAAAATATTGGCCTAAAGCTAAGGTAAGTTCAAGATAGCAATGACCAAAGATCCAAGTGCTAAGTATTTATCAATTATTTGGTTTATTATCCAGTTGTATGTTCCCCTCACCTTTAGGAAATCCTTGAATAGTAGTGGCAATACTTGCTCATCCTATAGTGGAGGTTGGACTCCAGGCTTCAGATCTGATTGGACATGGCAAGCATGGGCCTGTGGTGTGGCAGGTAGGGGCTCCTGATGGCCAGTTGGTTGCTGTTGGGCAAATGAGTTGGATACACCCATTATTCATGGCTTGGCAAGTCTGCCTGATGACCCTGCAAGAGAAGGCAGTCCAAACTCAGGGCCATCTGCCATTTTGTCACTGCCTGAGACGACTAAGTTCCCTTTCTTCCCAGAGACTTGAGCTCACCTCACCGTGGGACCACCTGATGGCCTTATGCATCACCGTATCTCTCCCTCCCAAGAGGACTTCCACTTTGGACCTGCGCTGGCCTTTGTCTCTCTCTGGATACCATCCACTTTTTCTCTGTTTTAGAAATTGATGGGGGTATAGCATATTTATAGAACATATTCTGAACTTCCAGTAACACTCATATCTAGGCTGTACGCCGCTTTCATGCTAGTTTCCACCCGACTCCTAGCTCCTAAGCTCATTTCTGTCTTGAGTCTTGACTCTCCCCCTATTAGTTGCTAAGCACCTCAAAGGACAGTGTTTTCCTTTAAAATAAAAAACAAATAGTCAAGATGGTTAGCACAGAGCTGACTCTGTGTACTTGCACAAATGCAGGGAGAAGACAGGTGGCCCTAAGTGGAGCACCCGAGAGCCCAGCCTTGTCAGGAGAAGCAGCGGTCTCCCTTCTTCCTGGACGAGCCTCCCTCCCCATGTTTTCCCTTCCTGGCTCCAACTAAGGTTCTGAGTGTCTTCTGGGGAAACAATTCTTGATCTCACTGCCAGTGAAAGTGGATAATGTGCTAAAAATTGACCTCTCGTGTGTCTGGCCGCCTGCTTTCAGTATTGAAGAGGTTTTCCGGATGAATAAGAAGGGAGATGAACAGATAAGAGGCTGTTTCCTGGAGGGGCCATGACAACATCTGGCAGCCACTTGGACATTCTTTCCTTTTCTCCCTTTATCTCCATGTCATGTCCATAGCCTGGTTTTGCCAGGGTGGTGGGTTAGGTTGTAGAGAGGCCAGAGAAAGTGCCCGGAGACAGCATGGGAGGCACGTGATTTACTGGGGAAAGCTTGGGAGAGACTCGTAAGTGACTGCTCCAGAAGAGTTCAGTGGTGACAGGCTGAACAGATCTCACCTCCGCCCCCAAAATGCTTTCGAGCAGCACCTCCTCTCCTTCATGGTGTTTTGTCCAGTGGTGCCCAACTGGACAATGGACATGTACCCTTTCCGAAGTGCCTTGGTTCCACACCCATCCCCTCTCAGAGAGGGGTGATCTACATTAGGCTGCAGAAGCAGTGACATCTTCAGCGTTAGCTTGCTTAGTTTGCTTATGTGACCATCATCCCAGGGAGCAGCTGTCCTGACATTCAGGCAAGAAAGTGGTTCTCTATGGAACACGAAGGTGCTCTTACCTCCCAGCATATGTAAGAGAAAGCCAGTGTCCTGCAAGATAATAACTATATGGACATATTATCCAGCCCAAGCTTGTTCTCATTGTTCACTCAATGTGGCTAGGTTTTAGTGAACAAGGAGCAACCATTTAGGGACAAGATGTCTTCCTTGGCTTTAAGGACGATGCACTTCACAAACCACTGTGGGGTGCCGCTGACAAGGGGAGTGGGTGAGAAGAAGGTCTCCTGGCTATAGGGAGAGCAGGGAGGGTGGGTGGGGGATTCTAATTAAATTAGAAACTTCGTGTGTGGGGATTAAGGCATAGTTATTTTATTTTATTTTATTTTTGCAGTGCTGAGGATTGAACCCAGGGCCCCTTGCATGATATGCAAGTGCTCTTACCACTTAGCTACATCCCTACCCCTGGCATGGGTAGTTTTCAAAACTTCCCAGTGATTCCAATGTGCGGCCAAAGTTGGAATCACTTTTCCAATCTAATCTTCCCATTTTACATACGAGAAATTGGGATCAAAGGGGTAAAGTGACTCCTCCCAATTCCAACAGCTGCCAGGGAGTTAGGAGCAACGCCTGGATTTTGGAAAAGTGCATCTTCCTCCAGAGAGAAAAAGGACCCTGAGGAGGGTAGACCCGCCTCCAGTCTACTTTGTCCTGTCTTTACCCACATTTTCCTTTATAAACTGTCCCTTTCTGCCAGGTACTGAGCAGGGCTCACCAGAACTGATAACTAATATATGGTCCTTGTCCTCCAAGTAAGGTCTCTTCTGGGGAACAAGGTCACTCAAAAAAAAAAAAAAAAAAAAAATAGAAAAAGTGGTTGGGACAGTCTGTGGTTGTGCCCCTAGTGAGTGGTTCAGGATGTCCCATCTGAGCAGAGTGGCCCAGAGCTGAGCAGCCCTGTCGCTACACAGAGTAGATGTTTGCTGCAGAGGATTGAAATACTGTTTACATTCTGGGTTGTCAGAAAAACTGCTGGCCTGGGATTCCTTAAGGCTGAGTCTGGGCCCTCCCCTCAAAAACTGCCTGGTCCTTGTGCCCCACCACAGTCCCTCACCTCTGGGTAAGAGGGGGACTGGAGAAGGCAGTGGGGGTCCTGCCCCCAGGAGGGAATGAGTAATAAAAATAGTTTACAAAGTGCTTTTACAGGCATGATCTCATTTGAAATGATGACCCAGGGACTCTTGAATGGAGAAGGAAGTGGGGGGCTTGGGAATTCAAATTGCATCTCCATTGTCTTGGGAAACCCTTTCCGGCAAATAGGAGTCAGCGGATCCCCACCTTGCCTTCCCTCCTTCTCAGGCCAGGAGCATTTAGAACTAATTGAATCACCAGATTAGCTAATGCAGTCTCCATTAAGACCACAAGGTCCCAGGGGAGAGACCATTGAAGAGAAGCACAAAGACCCACACCCAGCCCCAAGACTGCCTTGATCTTAGGAGTCTTATTGGTCATGGACCCGCCTGGTTGACCCCCTCGACATTCTCTAGGAGTTGAGGACAGAATTAACTCATGCTCACTATTTATGCCAGCCCTCTATCCCAAGGAATAGTAGATAGCATTGCTAGATGTAGTAGAGGTATATATCATGGATGATGTGTATTTCTTTTCTGGATTTTCTTCTAGAATAAACTCTTTTGGGGAGACTGAATCACTAAGAAAATAGCTGACCTTTGCCAAAGGTCATGAGGTGGGTTGCTGGAAGGAAGCGACGAAAAGATTTGGGTCTTCTGACCCCTTTTCTTTCCTCCCAGACCAATAGCCTCTTCCCTCTGTGGGGGATGCTGGTTGGATTTGCTATCCGTTCTGTTTATTGGATGTCTACCAGTGAGCGTGCTGACAGGTGGGGACACAGGAAGTAAGGCCAACAGTCCTGGGGCTTGTCGAGTTGAAGCAGAGTCTGGAACAGGAGTGCTCAGTCCACACCTGCGGCGTGAATGAGCTAAGGGGAGCTGGTGACCTCGGAACAAACGCTCCTTTTCTGGGCCCTGCAGCGCGATGCGCCCCGCCCCTGGCGGATGGTGATGAATGTCACCTAGTGCGATTACTGTGGCTTTGTGAAGGCTGAGGTCCTGCCCCTTCCCTCCAGAGCTCTTTCTAGGCATCTTATCCAGACCAGAGGCCTTTTCCATCTCAATCACTGTCACTGTCGCGCAGCCTGTGCTCCCTGTTCCTGCCATGTACCCAGGGTCCCCATCTCTCTTCTCCCAGCCCTCTTCCTCACTCCAACACACCAGTGTCCCCTGGGGAGGGCACCATGTCTGACTTTTAAATCTTCCTTTTCCCCACTTCCCCCTGTTCCATCTCCTCTCGGCCCTGTCCACCCTCTGTCCCTAGGAGCTGACTGCCAGAGCGGAGCTTCTGTGTGCTGAACGCCCGCTGACTTACCCAGTATCTTGGGGTAATGGTGAATTCCCTCAGAGATTCGATCTTTCTTTTTCTAAAAAACAATACTTTTTCATCTTACCATGATAATATCTCATGGTGGAAAAAAAATTAAAAGACAGAAAAACACACACAACATAGAAATATCATCTGCTATTATCCAGGAATAACTATTATTAACATCTTGGTGAGTTTCTTTCTGCCCTTTTAACTGTATACATTTATTAACATATATATATATATATATATATAACATATATGATATATATGAGCAATATATATTATATAAGAGCAAGATATATATGTAATATATATTTATAGACATATACAGGTTGATTATCCCTTATCCAAAATGCTTGGAGCCAGAAGTACTTCAGATTTCAGTTTTTTGGAATTTAGAGCCACATGTGTATAATGATGTTTTGGTCAACTGCAGACCACCTATATCACAGCAGTCCCATAAGATTATAACTGGGACTGGGGTCATGACTCAGTGGTAGAGTGCTTACCTATCATGTGTGAGGCACTGGGTTCGATTCTCAGCACCTCATATAAATAAGTAAAATAAAGTCCATTGACAACTAAAAAATATTTTTTAAAAAGATCATAACTGAACTGAAAACTTCTTATCCCTTAGTGATGAGAAGCTGTTTCTATCTTGTGAGTGCACTCTGTGATGTTTGCATGATGTTGGAGTCACCTAATGACACATTTCTCAGAATGCATCCCATCTGCATTAAGCAACACATATTACAATTTCACGTATTTGAAGCTCAATTGCCAGTTGATCTTCCTTAATCTGAAAATCTGAAATCCAAGATGCTCCAAAATCCAAAACATTTTGAGCATGATATCAGCACTCAAAAAGTTTCAGAGCTTTGGATGAGGCATGCATGTCTTGTCTACACCTCTGTGTATGTTGTGTTTGTGTGTACACACATATTTAAAAAAGCAAAACAAAAATTAGGTCATGCCTTAAGAGGGGTTCTTTTCAAAGAGAAGAGGTCAAGAACTCGCAGAAAGAGCTACCTGTTACTCATGGGGAGCTCTTTATGGCCAAGATGGCTCTTCTTGATCTGCGTGCTATTCCAGTTCCCAGGCATGGGGCTACCCTGCCATCTCAGTGAACATGGGCTATGGTTGCAACCCCAAGAACCAACATCTTTATGGGCAGTCTGTGAGGGTAGTCTGTCACTCATGGGTCTGTTTAACTGAAGTCTGGCAGAGAGGCAACCTCAGTTTCCTCAGCTGTAAAATGGGAATATTAATGGTACAATCTTGAGGGTTTGCATTATATCTGCAAGTAAAGCCAGAGACAAGGTCTTGGGTGCAGGTAGTTTATTTGATAGTGACCCAGGAGGCAGGAGGAGGCAGCGGAGAAAAGGAAAGCTGTAGAATCTCTGTACTGCTAGGGCTTCTTGAGCAGCTTAGCGAAGACCCCCCAGAAGGGTCTGCCTGGAGACAGGAGGATGGGGCATCTTCCTACCAGCCCCTGCCCCTGTTGGTTGAGAGTTGTCCCTGCAGGGGTGAGCTCCTCTGTGCTTCTGCTGTTGCTTTGAGCAGGTCAAAGCCATGGTGACAGAGAGCTGCTGGGTTCAAAAGAAGGTGAGCTGGCCTGCATTCCCACATAGACACTGTCTGCATGGGGTGACTTTGCACTGCAGCTGTGACTGAAATGAGAAGTGGGTCCAGGGATGTGACATAGGACCCTGGGCTTCTGCTGCATTCTGTCAAAGGCCTCTGGGGTGAAAGGTCTAGAACACAGAGGAGAGACAGAGGCAGAGGCTGTGACACACACATGCATCCGAGGAGGAGGAAGATTCCAAGCCAGTAGTTCTCTGAGGTCTCCGACTAGACAGAGAAAGGCAAGGCCAGGAGGGATGGCAAAGAGAGCCAGGCTTCAGAGCCACCCAGCTCCTGAAGTGACACGGGGTTGCACTGCAGAGGCTGTTTTCTAGAGGCAGCTGGCCCTGTCCTCAGCCCGACCCCCATGCCTCGCTTGCTACCCCAGGTGGACATGCGTATTCTAATGAGAAGTGTGGCCGAGGGCAGGGAAAGGGCAGGGCTGCCTGCCTACTGGGTTCCTGCTCTGGCCCAGGCTGGACTCTATTAGATCTCAGGCAACGTGTCCGTCTACTTGAAGGAGCCATAGCAGCCTTGGCATCCACGGCCCATGGTTGGGGGAAGGCATTAGCACTTAGCTTGTGACCGAATCAGAGCTACTCTGAGCCTCAGTTTCTTCAATTGTAAAATGGGCTCAAATTCAGAATATCATCATTGCCTTGTAGTGCTGGTGTGGTGAAGCTCACTCAAATCCATACGACTCACCAAGGACACCTCTTTCCAAGTCTGCATTTGGTGACGGCTCATTGGTGGCTTAAAGTTGACAAAGTGGGAATATTTACACCAGGTTAATGGGCAAATGCTACAACTCAGGGCTTTTTAACTTACAGATCCAGGGCTTAAACATCTACCAGCACATCACTGCCTTCTAGAAACTCTCCCATTCTGCAAGGAACTGACAGATAATGTAGAGAAGGGTTTTGTGAACAGAGGTGTGCCCTTTGCAGGTACTTTGACTTAGTGTGGGGGTAGTGCTGGGCCCATCAGCAGCAGGCAGCATGGTTTCACTGCTTGGAGTCCCTTGGCCCCCAACCCTGATACCCTTGGGTGTCTGTTCTCTTTCCACTTTAATGTATGATTTTACAGATAGGGGCTGAAATTTCCCTGTGGTCTCTTGCTCCTTCTCCCATTCCTCCAGCCCCACCCCTCAGGAGCCTGCCTACCACCAAATTGCCATGCCAGCAATTTTCTCAGCCGCTTAAAAGGCCATCAAGACAGCATCAAACTGCCTGTACATGCTAAACCCAAATGCTTATGGAGCAGAGCCCAGAGTGGGATGCTAAATTGGATTCTATCAAATCAACATCAGCTGCGTGCAAGCCGCTGATAATGAAAGCCTTCTAACGATGGCGTTCATCGCTCTGAAGAGATGGCTAGGAGCTGAGAATGAGTGGCTGCTGGCTCTTGCTGGGGTGGGAAGGAGGCGCCAGGGAGAGTGATGGACTATCCCTTGGTAGATGCCTGCTGGAGGAGAGAGGAACGAGGAGGCAGAGGGTTGTTCTCCATTGTTGGAAGGGGGCTGGGTGTAAGAGGGCATCGATGTTCTTCGGGCTATTTCATACACATACAAAACCTGGAACCCCATCGGGATCGTGAAGGTAGGGCCAGCCGGGGTGGCTGTGGAGACTCACTTCAAGCCCAGAAATAAGTCTCGCATCACACCCCACCCCCACTGGCCCTTCACGAGCTCCTTGGGCCTGGACAGTAATTGCTTCAGAGGAGGAAAGAAGGAAGAGTCGGTCTGGGACTTGTCTGGGGTCTCTCATTTTATGTTCACATCTCCATCTTTGTTCAAGGTCCCATGTGTCTGTTTTGTCCATTCTCTCTTCTTGGCAGGTGAATGAGTCTTCATTGGCTGCTGTAACAAATTGCCACACACTTAGTGGCTTCAAACAGCACTGACTTATTATCTTTGAGCTTTGGAGTCTGAAGTCGCATGTGGGGCTCACCAGGTGAAGATCAAGATGAGGACAGGGCTGCATTCCTTTCTGGAGGCGGTAGGGGAGAATGGCTTCTCTGCCTCCTCAGCTTCTGGAGGTGGCCCTCAGTGCTTGGCGCTTGGCTCCTTCCTCTATTTTTGCAGCCAGCATTGCCCCATCTCTCTGACTCTCCTATAGTCATGTCTCCCCTGGCTGTGGCTGGGAAAGCTTCCCATTTTTAAGGACTCAAATGGGTAGATTAAGTCTACCTGGATAATCAAGTATTCTCTCCCCATTTCAAAGGCTTTGCATCTGTGATGCCACATAGGTGACATCGTCACAGATTCTGGGGTTTAGTGAGTGGACATCTTTGAGGAGAGCCATCATTTGACCTACATAGCATGCATAAACTGAAGCTTTGTTGCTCAAATTCCTTTCATTTGGCTGCAATGCCTGGTGATCTGGATGGAGCCAGATGCGATCAGCATTCACAGGCTGAGAAGCCATGGCCATGGGCAGAAATGCTGAGGAACTGGTGTCTGTGTGCAACTCTGCCAAAGTCTGCACCAGCTGGAATGGGGAGAGAGAGGTCCACTGGACGGGGCTGCCTTGAGTCTCTTTTCTGAAAATAGTAATGCCAATGATAATGCACACTGGCTGCTGCTTTGTGGTTTCCAAAACCACATTGAAACAGCATTGCATGCAGCTGGCTGGACTTGTGGAAATGAGACTCGTGTTGCTGAGGGAAAACCTGGGGCTCAACATGGGTCAGAATTTCCTCAGAGTCATCGATGGCTTTATGACCATATGTGAGGCTTTTAATGTCTAGACCAGGACTCTCTTCAGCTGGAGGAAGTATCTAGAGATGGTGCTAATGGCTCAGCTTGGGTAAGGGCTCAACGGGCCAGCCCAAGGGCTTCATGGAACAGCAGAGGGCAGGAAATGGCATCTGCCTCGGTCTCCCATCATGGGCATTCTCTGCTCTCTGTACTTCTGGTCAGTTTCAGTTACTCCCTGGCAGGGAGTCACCCTTTCTTGCTGGGTCCTGTCATCTATGATTACTCCCGTGAGCCTGTAGGCCACTGTCAGCCTCGTTCTTCAGGCTTCTTTGTTACCAGCCTGGGAGCTGCATCTGGGGTCTCAGACTCACCTTTGCATCCTCTGACCAGATGAGTCTTGACCAGTGTTGGAAGGAAGCCCTTCCTCATGCAGCAGAGAGGAGCTCTGAGCAGGCTGTCTTCCCACCAAGAATCTTTTGGACCATCTCACTCTAACTTAGACCAATGCTGGTGAACATGGGGACATAAAGGATCACAGGAAAGAAAACCCATTACCCTGGCATCTCTTCTGGTGAGGAACCAGTTCTATCTCTGGTATCACATTTATTATTTTATAGGTGCACTTACGTTTTAGTTGACAAGTATTTCAGAGTACACACAACATACTCAATGGTGGGCACTCTGCCTGCAAAGAGCCTGCTATTGGACTAGCTTGTCCCACAGTCTGCTGCTCTGTCCTACCATCTGCCTGCAGGCCATCAGAACTAATTGGCCTCGAGGAACCCTGGGGAGGATGGAGAGGAACTGACATGTCTGGCAGTAGTGGTTTGGGGCAAGTTCCTTTACTTGTTTCAGCCCTAGTTTCTTCATCTGTAAAATGGGACAACAATAATTGCAAGTATTTATTGAGTATTATGTGTCAGAACCTTGTCTATTTGGAGTTGTATAGTTTTCGGGCATTGTGATAGTTAATTTTGTGTGTCAACTTGGTGAGGTCAAGGTGCTCTCTTGTTTGGTCAAACAACAGTTTAGATGTGACTGTAGAAGTATCTTTTAAAGATGTGATTAACTTTTTTTCAGAAAGAGTATAAAAATTCTCATAATATCAACTTATATTACATATACAATGCATTCACATCTGGAGATTTTTAGTGAGTATAATTCTATTCATTACAAATATCTTTATACTTACATAGACTAACTAATTTTCAATAATATCTCTATTTTTTTCTCTTTGTGCAATTCCCTATAATATCAAGTCTATTTCATAGTAATTATAAAAATTAACATTCTTTGAAAACACTTCTCCAATGAAAATATTTCTTTGCCAATTAAAATGCATAGTTTACTTATCATCCCAAATTTCTAAAATCATGTCTCATGTTTCCCTAGAAATTGACCTAATTTAATGGAAAAATTTTGAGTTATTATTATGTAGGCTTTGTATTTTCCTATGAAACTTGATGTAATAAAAAACTTGAAATTATTTGGCATAATAAAAATTTCCAGGCCATTTACCAGGTCTAATCTCAAAAATAAGTATTAGTATCAACATTTTCTAAACTCTTTTTTTTAAAAATTGATGCATTAAAATTATTCATAATAGTGGGATTCATTATGCTGTACTAATACATACATGTGATTTGACTGGTTTCATTCTATAATACCTTCCCTTTCTTTCCTTTCCTTTTTGCTCTCCTCTATCAATCTTCCTTCATTACTATTAGTTTTATTTTAATTTATGTATTATAATTACATATATAAGTGGGATTCATTGTGATATACTTTGAGGAAAGCAGATTACCCTATGTGATGTGGGTTGGCCTCATTCAATCAGTTGAAGGCATTAAGAGAAAGGATGCAGCTCCTCCAATAGGGAGGACTTCTGCCTCCACACTGCCCTTGGACACAAATCTGCACCATGAACTCCTGCTGTAACTTCCAGTCTGCCCTGCAGATTTCCAACACAGAGACACTACTGTCATGTAAGACAATTTCTCCTCCTCTTCTTCCTCCTCCTCCTCTTCCTCCTTCTTCTTCTTCTTTTTTTTTGGTACAGGGATTGAACTCAGGTTCATTCAACCACTGAGCCACATCCCCAGCCCTATTTTGTATTTTATTTAGAAACAGGGTCTCACTGAGTTGCTTAGTGCCTTGCTAAGTTGCTGAGGCTGGCTTTGAACTTGCAATCCTCTTGCCTCAGCCTCCTGAGCCACTGGGATTACAGGCATGCACACCACGCCTGGCCCTTGGGAGTCAATTTCTTAAAGAAAATCTCTTTTCTCTTTTCCTTCTTTCTCCTATTGGTTCTCTTTGTCTGGAGATCTCCAACTAAGGCAGACATGTGGAGCAAGGAATATGGTCATGTCAGTGGCATACATGAGTAAGAGGGGCGGGCTCTTTGCACCTGAAACAGAGATGACAGCATTCATTAACCCATATGCTCTACATTTCCCAGCCTCTAGTGCTTCAGGATTGTTCCTATGACTAGTTCTGGCTACTGGACTGTTGACAGAGTGACACATCAGAACTGTACTCACCTTGGAAATTCCTATCCTCCTGTACTTTGGCTTTAGACCCAGTGGAGGCTCTGAGAAGAAGCCACTAGATATAAGGAAGGTTAGTCCTCAAACCATCCTGTGGAAGGCCACTGTCATGGGATTGGACTGGACAAAAGCAATAAATAAACCTTTATAGTATTCTATCACTTAGATTTTGAAGTAATTTGTTGTAGCAAATGGCCCACTCGGACAATTCATTGTCTGAAGTTGCCCAGCCAGCAGGGGACAGAGTCAGAACTAAAACCCAGGAAGACTGGTTTGCTTACCCACTACCTTCCTCCAGGCTCCCTCGGCCTTGTGGTGTTGCGGGGAGTTAAATGAAATAGTGCATAGTAGGTGTGTGAGTTAGGGTTCTCTAGAGGAACAGAACCATCAGGAGGTATGATTATAAGAAGGGAATTTGTTGGATTGGCTTACTCGGCCAGAAGCTGAATAGTCCACAATGGCCGTCTGCAGGCTGGAGAGTTGGAGGAACCAGTAGCTGTGCAATCCAAGAGGCTGAAGCCTCAGAACAAGAGGGATCAATGATGCTACCCCAGTCCTAGACTGAAGGCTTCTGGAAACTCCCTGGAGAATCACTGGCAGAGTCTACTTTGTAAAAGTGAAGGAGTGAGAGTCTGATGTCCTCAGGTTATGGCAGCAGCAATCAAGAACCTGTTCAAGAAGAATCAAGCTTGCATCTGCTGCTGCTTCCTTGTTCTTCCAACTTTTATTCCATCCAAACCACTATCCTATTGGACAGTGCTGTTCACATTTAGGGAGAGTCTCCTCTTCAGTGAGCTACCCCACATGCCAATCATTCCTAGACACACCCTCATTGACACACCCTGAACCTCTTAATCTTTAGCATCTCTTAATCCAATCAAGTTGACAATTCAAATTAAACATAACAGTAGGCTTGATACTTGGTAGCCACTGTTAATATAGGAAAGGTTTTGTTTGAGGAAAGGATTTGTATATTGTTGTGGGTTGAATGGTGGCTTCCTCACTGATTGAACAATTGTCCCCAAGATGTGTTGATGAATGAATTCATGTCAATCAGAAAGTCCCTAGTGCTGGGTCACAGGAGGCTTGTCCATTTCCCTAAAGAACCATACAATATGTCTGTCTTTTTTGACATTTTATCCTCTGATACATGGAGACGTAGGAGGCATGCTTAGCAAATTGATAGATGAAGCAAAGCGAGATGGGAAAGCTAATAAGTTGGATGACAGAGTGAAGATTCAAAAAAGGTCTGGGCAGGCCAGAACAATGAACTGAAACTAACAAGATAAAATGTAGAAGGTATAAATCAAAGTCCTTCTTTAGTTTAAAAACTAACTGAATGAGGACAGGATGAGAGAGGCTTCAGACAATAACAGCTCATGGATGAAAGTCCTGGGGTTCTCATCTATTAGACTGACATGAGTCAAGACAATGACAGATGGTTTATAAATGAAGAACATCATAGGTTGCATTAATAAAAGCATCACGTCCAGACTGTAGTCATTCATTCACCAAGTGTATGTCGATTGCTTACTGTGTGCCAGGCATCGTGCTGGGTATTAGCGGGAAGGCATTTGAACGCTGCCTTCATGTAGCTGACATTTAGGGGTGGAATTACCCTGGGATCTGCAACCATGGGGTAAAGAGCTTGGAAATCATGTGATATGATCTAGGAATAATGAGATGGGGAGAAGCTTCATAAATAGGAAGTGTCATATCTTCTAACAAATGCTATACATTTTAGAAGGAGAATGAGGACTGATGGTTAAGAAAAGGTGACTGAGATTTGGGCTAGACACTGTATTTTTCTTCTTTCAGTTAGCCCTCCTGACAGAGGTAGATATTATTTCTCCATTTCAGATGAGGAAACAAAGGCTCAGAGAGGTTAGTACAATGTGGGCAGTTCATAGAGAGGGCAAGCAGGTGAGCTAGGATCTGAATCACAACTGCCTGAGTTCAAAGTTCCATGCTCTTTCCTATTTACCACCTGACACAGATTTCATCTGAATTTAAGGACGTTGTTTTTAACAATTGTAGCTCTACATAAATGGATGTAGTGTGCTTTTACTGGGAGTATTTTGGCAGAAGCTAGATGGTAGTCTCCCAGGGTTTCCTACAGGGGTTTCTCCATTGGTGTCTGTGGGGTGGAAGGGCAGGTTTGGCATTATAGCCTCTGTGCCTTCATTTTTGGCTTTATCTGCTACATTTCAGCCACATGGCCCTGGAGTTCTTCAGATAAGCCATCTTCTTGCCCATGCTAGGGCAATTTTATACATCACCCCACCACCCATTTCCTAGAGTGAACTACTGCCCATCTTTCTGGCTTTAACCAAGTGCTACTTTTTGAAAGAAGCAATTTCTTATGCTTGACAGTGGATTTGGGGCCCCTCTGCAGAGGGTCCTAGCATGCTTGTGCTGGCCAGTTCAACATCTATCTGAGGTTTCCTGAGGACAGGGCCTGGGTTCTGCCCTATCCTATTGAATAGTACACAGTAGGCACTCAAGAAAGGCTTTGCAACATCTTCTAAGATCTGGGGATTATCTTGGTGCTGTAGAAAAGCCAAAATAATCAGCCTGTAGTCTCCTCCACTGAGCTAGAAATTAAGGCGAGGGACAGCTGCTGGAGTCAGGACTGGCCAATACAGGGTTGTGAGCTGCCCCAGTGACCTCAGTGATTATCTGGGTCTCTTTGTAGCTTCTGGGCTACCCAGTATATTTCTTCCTTTTCCCAGTGTCCCCAAGGCCCTGGCCTTTCCAGACATGGGGGCTGCAACTCATTATACTGTTCCTCTGTGTGTCCCTGGGCTTGACTTCCTGACAGGAGGCAGCAGGGATAGAAGGGGGTTAATGATGAGTCCTGCACATGGGAGAATGGAGGATGATGTCAGCGAGGCCGCAAGGCAGAGACAAAAGCCCCTAATTGCTCTTTTCCTTCTTGTTGGAAAGTGCAGTGACTGATTCCATAGTTACTGTAATAAAGGCCTGTGGACAGGGAAGGTGGCCGACTAATGAGAGGGCCATTGTTCAGTGAAGAGGGGAAGTAAGAGAGGAGACAGGCCCACCGTCCTGGAGCTGAGCTCCCCGGAGGGAAGAGGGGACAGTCCATGGGGCCACTTGGCTGGGGTTGGTGGGGAGGGCCTTGCAGGGGTAGTGATTAACTTGCATTTTAAATGTCTTTAGCATGCGGGCTGCTGTGATGTGCCAGAGCCCCAGGACCTCCCTGGGGGTGCGACCTGTGGGAGAAAAGCTGGCCTGGGTGGTCGGGTGCTGGGTTAAGCAGCAGGGCGACTTCTTGCAGCAGACGGTCTCCAGAAGCCATTTCATGTGCAGGGAATTGTCCTGGATACCAGGTCACTCTATCTTCCCTTAAAAAGGTGTCATGATTGCTGTCGATTGAGCAATTCCTCTTCTAGAACCTACCTTCCAATCAGAGACTGCTAGGACAAGAGGGAGGTCCGTTCATCCATCCGTAAATAGTTGGGTCTTTTTTTTTTTTTTTTTTAAGTGATCCAGTGGGCTGGGTATCCTTGCCAGGCCATGGTCCCCTGGTCAGGTAGCCTCTGGCACCTTGTTAGTCACCACCAGTTCAGGATCCCATGGACTTCTCATATCTGAGCACAAGCAGCACCACCAACCAGCTCTTCCCCAGGTGGCCGACATGGAACCTGCATGGAGCCTTCAGACTTCCCCACTCTCCACGTTGACTCTCACACCTGGATTGACTCTCTCCTTCCTCTGTCCTCGAACACTTACCTCCCACCTTCTGTAAGAAAGCTACTTGGTTAAACAAATTGCTCTATATGCAGATAGTGGAGTATTATTCGGTCTTAAAAAGGAGGGCAGTTCTGACATGTTACAAAATGGATAAACCTTGAGACACGTTGAGTGAAATATGGTTCCTCTGTGTGTCCCTGGGCTTGACTGTCCCCAGTCAAAAAAGGATGAATACTGTATAATCCCACTAATATGAGGGAACTACAGTAGTTAAATCCAGAGACAGAAAGTAAAATAGTGGTTTCCAGGTACTGAGGGGAGGGCAACAGGAAGTTGTTATTTAACAGGACTTCAAGAGCTGTGGGGATGACAGTTACATAGCACTATGGACATATTCAATAGCCCTGAACTTCACTCTTAAGAAGGGTAAGATTGTAAATTTTATGTTATGTATATTTGACTAAATAAAAAAAAGGAGACTCTCAACGGATTCCTCCCTTCTTTGAACTCAGCCCTGGACCCCAGTTTTGGCATATGCTTGAACATGGCATGTGCTGTGTCTACCAGTTTTGACTGTGGCCTTGCTTCTGTCCGTAGGTTGTGCTCATATCAGAGATTGCTTGTCTTTGTCTTCACTCCATTGTGACTACTTAGTGTTCAAGGTGTGCTTTGTTATATTGGATTAAATTGGATTCTCATCTGCATCCTTAGAAGATGAGGTTTTCGCTTGGGTAATTGGGGTGGACTAAGCTTTGACAAAATTTGCTGAACTGTGAAAAATACTTACTAAGGACCCTAGAGTCCCAGAACTCAGAATCATCACGTGGGAAGCAAACATGGTGTCCTTTCAGGAGGGGAGGCCACTTGGAGATAGGACAAAGCGTCAGGAAGTGGTTTCCAACTGTCTCTTAAGGCGATGCTGAGCAGAGGGCTTCTGTGACTGGGCAGCTTTGGGAAATGTTCTAAATGAACTTAAACCAATCTTTCCATGGAAGAACACCTTAGATTCTTTTAAACACAAGTGTGCATGTGGCTCTTGGTGTATTCTACTTCCACATCTCACTCTGCAATTCTTTGGTTTCATGTGGGTGAGGTCTATGTAGAAGACTGAAGGATCCACACATACCCTTGCATGGTGTCTAGGCCTTGGGGGACTGAGGGTCTTGGGTACACCTGGTCTCTTCACCTACCTGGATGGAGGCTCTCTGGCCCTCCTGTCCTGGCCTGAGCAGTGGTTGTGGCTGTGAGCTCTGCCCATTCCCAGATCAGCCTCATCTTCCTATCCCCATCCTTCCCATCTGAAGGCTCATTTATCTTTTGTGCTTCTCCGGTTCCCTTTTGCACCCCACTCTGGCTCAAGTGCCATAATTTATTCACAGTTCCACATCTCCACTCTGCCGCTCTCAGTCACTGATCCCATCCATATTCAGTCTTACATTATTTAAATCTAGAAAATGTTCGGCCCTGAAACGAAGAGGAAGAGACTCATTAGTCTGGGCCATATCTATATTTATATATATTTAATTCTTTGGAACTTCAGAGGGTGTTGCAACCATTTTTCCAACTAGCTCTTTCTTCCTACAGAAGAACAGAGGCTCACAGGAGGCCCAGTGGGCTGAGGTGGGAGGGCCTTGAGTCTGGCATTGCATATGACACTGACCCTGCTGGGCGGGGAGGGCTGCAGTAAAGGTCAGAGGATCCGCATGCAGGACCTGCCTGGACACTGGGTGCCCATGCTCTTCCAGTATATCCTTGCCTCTCTGTGTCCACACTGTCCTCATCTGTAAAGTGAAGACATTGATCCAAGAGGTCTCCCAGGTCCCTCCAAGGTACATATATGCTGTACCATGTACATCCCTACCCCAACACAGCACCGAAGGAGAGTAAAAACCCAAAACATGGCACTTTTGAACTTGTATATCTTTCAAACACATATTAAAACTTATGAAGAGCAGACCAATCACAAAAATGAGTTCAGGATCTTAAATTATTTTGTAGCAATAGGAAACCAGGGAATGCTCAGTGCAGAGACTTTAAATCCATTGTATTTATATAGCAGCTTTATTTCTAAAGTGCTTGAAATACATTTTCATATTTGGTCTCCACAATCTATTTGCAGAAGGTGAGTTGAGGAGAGTGAGTATTCCAGTTTACATACAGGGAAACTGAAGCCCAGGGGCTGAAAGCCTTTCCTAAGCCATTGAGCTGCACAGCCACAGGGATCTGGGACTTAACATTTCCTGAGAATTTCTCCAATAGGATATCCCCCAACCCTTGGGCTTCCCCTGTCAAATGGAACCAGCCCTTCTCCCAAGCCTTGTCTTCCTCCTGGTCAGACCCAACCAATCTCATCCAGGTCAGGAGTGTGATAGCCATTTTTGCTCTTGTGCATTTATCATGCTCCATATCCAATCAAGTACCCACTCACTCTCCTGAGGATTCCTCAACTCCTTCCCCTTCTCTCTATCCTAAAGCCAGCCCTAGGGAAACCTCAACATGCCTCCTCTGGACTGTACTTTTGCCATAGCTTCCTAACTGGTCTCCTTGCCCCAAGACTTCTTCAAATCCATTGTCCAAAAATTGAAATTTGTCTACACCCACCTCTTCCCCTATCCCTGGCCCACAGTTTGAAACCTTTCAGTGGCTCTTCCTATTTACTGAAAATGTCTGCTGTGATCTGTTTCCTGTCTATCTGCACCAGTTCCTATGTCTTCATTGTTCTTCCCCCAAATGAACCTTGCAGTTTCCCACCTCATGTTTTTTTTTTTTTTTTTTGCTGGTGCTGTTTTCTCTGCCACAGCAAGCAGTGCAGTCTGCTCTCTTCTTTTTGGCTCATTGCTGCTCCTTGTCTTTCAGGAACACTCACATCAAGCCTGTGGCTGGATTAGGTGCCATTCTTCTGTGTTCCCGTAACACCCTGTACCCACTTCCAACATGGGATTTTCTGGGGTATAGATAGAAATGATGTTTACTTATCTGTCTCCATGAGAAGTCTTTAGTTTCTTGAGTTCAGGAAACTAAACCTTATTCATTTTTATAGCCTCAATGCAACTACTACAAAGCAGAACAAAGTATGTATGTGGTGGGAGTTTTAGAGAAAACATTATCTTTGATTTTATTCTCAGAATAGTGGAAGGGAACAAAATGCCTAAGGATATAGGATGTCCTGATAAAGATGGCATTTCTTCTTTTTGTACTGATCCCAAGAGCCTCTTCCTGAAATGTTTCACTGAAGTTTACATGCTCAGTCAAGGTCAACCATAACTATACAACTCTTTCTCTAGTTCTGAGTTCAAGACTGTGGATTCCACCTCTCAAAGGGAGCTATTAACCTGACTGAGGAAAAAACCTCATTCCAAGGCCACTTATGTTCCCAGAATCCTGGACAGTCATCTTGGAAATTGATATCCTTGGTGACAAGGATGAGCTGGTGACACATCATAGAAAGAGCAGTGCAAAACTGTCCCTTCTCTCTGTCCTGGGGAAAGGAGAATGTGTACAACTCCAAAGAGGCCCTAGGGTCACCATCTGCTTCCCAGCAGTGGTAGTGGAGGAGGAAGGGGAACAGAGAGCAAGTGACATTTCAGGAAAATGTGTGTGTGCGTGTGCCTGTGTGTCACACTTATCTTTCCTGCTGCTTAGGGAGAGTGAATCAGTGTCGGGACAAAGTCCATCATCAGTCAGGGTTGACCAGAAGTACCAATCGTCTTTCCCTCCCATGGGGACTCTTCATTCCTGTCTGTCCATAGGCCTAACAAAGCAATCACCACCTCCCACTGTTTCAATCTTTTACTCAATCACTTAATGATTTCTCAGGTCCAGGTAGCAAAGCCACCGCCCTAGTATTAGCACAGACTATAATTACCCATCTTATTCCTCACCAACGCACCTCCTGTTTAGAGCTCTTAACTGGACCAGATTTCACCCGTCTTCTTGCTGTGGGCATAAAAAGGACTGAGGGCCTCTAATCACTGCCTGGGGTCTTGGAGCAGCCAGCCATAAACTGCAATATCGGCTCGTTTATTCCTGTTCATTCAATTGGCTTCAAATTGCTCTGAACGAATTCTTGGACTGCAGAAGAAGCTGTGCAGGCTTATTTTCATTAGCATGGACACTGAAAGAGAGAAGAGGAGAGAAAAGAACAAAAGGGAGAACTTGGTTGCTGGAACGTTCTCTGACCCTCACCATGACCTTGTCCCTTAGCTCTGCTGTACAGACTGACCCCATGATGCAGGAAATAGGCCACTTCAGGGGGCCTGGATTTCTGTGGGCAACCTGGATCTTATTGTTGTGGACTGCTCACTCCCAGTAAAGTCATAATTTAATGGGTCCATGATGGAATAAAGTTCTAAGCTGCACTTATCTCCAGGGTTGAAAGAAAGCTCCCAAGGTCAAGACATTGGATTTCTCTGCCTTGGACTCTTTCTTGATTTCCTACCTCATGTTTTCACAGTTTAGGGGTTCTCAGGGATGTCTGATCTGAATCTTCCTTATGTAACAGGAGCCTATTTTTTTCTTCATTCATCTTTTTCTGGTCCTTTCTGTCTATAACCCTTTTAAAACTGAAAGTCCATTATAAAAGTCTTTCTTCCCTCTGCCTTATGTTCTCCAGGCCAAATCATCTCCAATCCAAGAGTCCTGGAATCAGGGAACTTGAGAGCCGGAAGGATTTCTGTTAACCAACCCTCCCCAGCTTGACTTTGTTGTCCTCTATTTATACAGATGAGTGACTTCTTTTAGATCCTGTCTGATTTCTCTGCAAGATTTTTAGAATGTGGGAGATCAGCTGCTATTTCTAATGGCTCATGTGGCCCAGAGGAGTTGAACTGCCTACTTTAAAGAGAGGTTTTTGTTCTCTTAGACTAGCCTTCCAGAGAAGTAGGTGGATGAACATCAACTCCACTTTATTTTTCTCTTCCTTTAAGGTCAAGGCAAAAAGGACCAGACTTGGGGGAAGTGTGTCCCCCTTTTCAGCTTCTGAGGGAGGCCTTCCCAGGGGAGGTGGGGTTGTGCTAGGAAGAACACTGAGTTTCTCTGTATTCAGGACGCTTGCCTTCTTGGTCCAATTCTCCAACCATAGGTGGGTAAGCTTGAGCAAGTCACTGCATCTCTCTGGGTCTCCATGTCTCTGTCTAGAAAATGAAGAAAGTAGAGCAAATTTTTCCTGAAAGTCCTCCCTAGCTCTGACCTTTATGAGTAAAGAGCCCCATAGAGGAATGACATAGAGTCCAGAATGGATGGTGATGGGTGACTGGGATGAGGGATACTCAGGACAGTGCTGTGGGAGGACCCCATGGGGCAGATGGGACTTGAATGAAACCACCAAGAGAAAGTGATGGGGAGCACATGAGAGAGGCTGCTTTGGGGATTGGGGACTGGTGTATAACAAGTGTATGAGGGGTGGTCAGGCTGAAGTGCTCTGGAGTAGCACAAATCTCCTTTCTGCTCTAGAAGGTATGACCAACTTCCATGGTGCTGTTCATGGCATTTGACCTCTGACTGGTATTTCTCCTGTGCCCAAAGCTCGTGTTTAAAGTAGATTGCTCCAGGTCTTTCAGGTCATCTGGGGACTGCAGTATTCTGCAGGGTTCCTCTCCATCTGGTCACATGGCTGACAAAGAAACCTGTCTAAGGCCTGGGCTCCTCTTGCAGACAGATAACAAGTCCCTGTCAGTTTTAAGTAAGACTTTTTTAAAAAAAATTTAAACAAAAGGATCCAATAGCTAATATTTTTCATTACCTTTTTTCTACAAATGTTGTGGAAATGGTACATTAGATATAGGAGTGGGGTGGTTTGGAGAAGGATCAAGACTCTATTTTCTGCATCTGTAAACATTCTCCCCCAGGCTTCTTTGACATGGTTGGATGTTTAATGCCTCGAGCCCAGGTGAGCAGGCTTATCTACCTGCCTCCGGTCTCTCCTGGGCTCAGCTGATTGCCCCAACCAAGAGAAAATGTGGCTTTCTTCCTGTGATGGAGACTGGAGCAGGTTCGGAGCCCTGCACTTGCCAGACAGTGCTGGGTACTGCTGCCATGTGAGGCATACCCCAGAGGCACAGGCAGAGGCAGGGGAGAGACCAGGTTGACTCATGGCCACTTCCCAGAGCTATATAATTTCCTGGCAGCTAAGCCAGCTCTGACTGGTAAGTCAGGAGCCAGGGCTTCCCAGACAACTGACAATGGTATTCCCATTCCTGTTCTCAGTGAATGCTCTGGTCACGGTGGTTCAGGACTCTTAGGGCAAGCCTTATTGTCAGAGTCACCAATTTTATTTCTCTTCCCTCTCCTTTTCCCCTGGAATCTCTGACCATCTACCAACTCCTCACTGCATGATTGATTTAGTAGCTTGATTTATTTAATGTTCTACATATTTTATTGCTTTTCTTCATGATATCCCTGTGACATGGTCATTATTATTATTCCATCTTACAAAAGAGGGGAACAAAGACCAGGAATGGTATGTCATTTGTCCCAACACTCATGGAGAGTAAATATCACAGCTAGGACTCAAATCCTAGGTGGTCTGCCAGAGTCTGTGGTCCTATCACCACAGTGAAGCCAGAGAGGAATCTGTTTTGTGAGAGCCCCAGGACAGATGAATCCTCTGTAAGGGCTGTGTCCAGGCTCTGGGGACTCAGTCATGTGCTCAGCCTCTCAGAGATAATTTTCTTCTCAAATATGAATTATCATCCATTCTGGCAAGGCCAAGTCATTGAAAAGGAGTGAGGACCACAGACTCAGGAGACCTTGGTTCTAGTTCTGGTCCCACTCTAGCTCACACACTACGTGACCTTGGACAAGTCACTCGATTCTTTTCTTTCTGCAAAATAGAAACATTTCACCTTGGATACTGCCTGCACCCTCCTCCTGGAGGATATACAGAAAGGGTCATGAACCCGAAGTTAAGAATCTGGGTTTAAATTTCAGCAGTTGCACATAATTGCAACTATTTTAGTCAGTTTTGTATTGCTATGACCAAATACCTGATAAGAATAACTTAGAGGGGAAATGTTTAGTTTGGCTCATGGTTTCAGAGGTTCAGTCCATAGTTGGCTAACTCCATAGCTCTGGGCCCTGTGATGGAACACTGTGGCAGAGGAAAGCAGCTCAGGACATGATAACTAGGAGAGAGAGAGAGAGAGAGAGAGAGAGAGAGAGAGAGAGAGAGAGAGAGAGAGAGAGAGAAAGAGAGAGAAAGAGAAAGAAAGAGAGAGAGAAGAGAGTTATGCTTACCAGGGATAAAATATAAACCCTGAAGGCATGACCCCAGTGACCTACTTCCTCCAGCCATACCCTACCTGCCTACAGTTACCACCTAGTTAATCCATATCAAAGGATTAATCCAATGATTAGGTCAAAGCTCTCATAATCTAATCATTTCACCTCTGAATGTCCTGCATTGTCTTACACTGAATTTTGGGGAGGCACCTTGTATCTAAAGGATAACAGCAACCCTATGGCCCCACACAATACATTTAACCCCTAGAAGTTTCAATTTCTTCATCTGTATGATGGATTTATTAGTGTTTACCCTGACTATGAAATGCCATTAGAATCAAATGAGATAACAGTACTCTGAAAAAGGAAAAGATTTGTACAAAATTAAAGTAGTGCCAATAGGGTAGATGTGCATAGGAGGTTTCACGTGAATGCTTTGAATCTTCACTGGAACGGATGGATGTAAAGTGGCCATTGAAAGTCCTGTGATTAGAAAGGAAGTGAGCATTTAAGACCTTCCGTGGCTCTCAGAGCTCCAGGCTGTCATTATTATCCTCTGAATCATCTGCTGGCACCTGGGAAATTATGCATCATTAGAGCTACCCAATCACTTATCTGCATAGTACTAAAGTCATCCCTGGGAGGACATTTTGGGGAGGACAGAAGAGAGGAGAATAGAGAGAGATCATGAAGTGAAGAAGACAGAAGCCATCCAAGCTTCTGGGTCCTGGTGATTTGCACTTCTGTTTCTCACTCTGAAAAATCTTCTGAATCTATCATCAGTGATTCCAGGCAGGACAAAAGCTACAGTGGGAGAATTCACCTCTTAACAATGCCTCTTTTAGCAGGCCCACTGGGTCATGGAAATCTGGAGATGTTGTGCTAGGGTTGACCAACTTTAAGCCAACACAGTGAAGAAAGACTTATGTGTTGTGGATATTTCATATGGAAAAAGAACCAGGGTAAGGGCCTGTGCATGGAGGATGCAGGGTTTTTTTTAAGACAGTACATGTTAAGAAGGCCATACTTGTGCTTGCCTTTGCCTTTACATTTAGATGTGTCTAGGTCTGGCCTGAATCACAAGTATAGGTAACTGTATTGCCCTCTTCTAGGATAGGAGATTCCACAGGCAATCCATACTAGCATCAGCAAACACTCCAGAAGACTGGATCCACGTTTCTTCCTACACTGTAAGACAATATACTTGAGTTCTCATGAAGGGAGGAATGAAGTTCATTGGCCTCTCTTTGAAGATGTAGAGTTCTTTTTTTTATTGAAATTTGTTTTCAAATCTATTAATGTCAATAGTTTTGAAGAGTTTACTTTTAGTCTACTTACAAAAAAAGCTAAAATGTTATTGTTGTAAGTTGGCAGAAAACATGAGATTCCTGGATCAGAGATGATAAATTTTGCTACTTAAAACAAAAGTGGTAACCAGATTGCGAACTTATTTATACTTATTTACATGTATAAACATCAATTCCCACATGATGAGAAGTGCCAGATGATAATCATACACACAGTGAATTCCATTTTAGAAGAGGAATCCTAAGCTTAGGGAACCCAAATCTTTTATAATGAGCAATAAACATTCCTACTGTGCTCTGGAGTGGGACCTGTCTCTCTCTTCTGGGCTGCTTGCTATATAAACATTTTAATAAAGGTAATATGGAACAAAAGTCAATTAGCACCTTGCTTGCAAGACATGTAAAAAACCTGAGAATCCTATGGAGAAGTATCTCCCAGTAGTTATGGGTTTTGTTATATTTAGATGAGCAAATTCCAGTTTCTTTAATCTTTTCCCCTAGGTTATGTTTCCCAACACCTTCACTTGTCAAACAGTCATCTCCACTAAGTCTCTGACTATCTTTGAGTTCTATACTTTTCTGCCCTCTGGGCCACACCATTTAGACAGATCATCTATTCTTCTGTAGGAGAATTCTTAGGGTATTCATGAAAGAAGTTTATCTTCTTGTTTAGGGGTCCCAAAGGAAACTGCACCTGGAAGGTGCATTGTCTCATCTCTTCAGTTCTAGAAAGATGAAGACAAATTACAGGCAATTTACAGACAAGTAAAATTAGGTGATTAGGAATGATGTCGGGGGAAAGATGAAAAGAAGTGCACATGCAAGCGTCTGCTCAGATTATGTTAGAGCAACTGGAGGAAGGGAATGTTGGGAAGCACCCAGCGCCAGAGTGGGTCAGGTTCATAGGCCTTTCAGGTTCAGCTCTGACTCTGTTCCTCCTCAGATTGACCTCACAGTGAATCATTTCTCCTTTTATAAAACTAGGATGAAACTGGTCCTTTGTTGCTGAGGACTGAAGGACCTACTGTGTATAAATAATCACAGTAGTGTCTGGCCCATTAGAAAGTGATCAAAGATGCAAGCTATTTTTGAAACACAGAAAATTAAAGCTAGAAAGAATTTTAGAGAGTCTCAGATTCAGATTCTCAGTCTACAAAGGAGGAAACTGCTCATCCACAGACACAATACTAGTTACAGAATGAACATGATTGACTAGGAATTAGTTAGAAACTGCATCTCTTGATGGCTAAGTTGGTGCAATACTGAGATCAATTTCTTTCCTGCTGTTAATCAAATGAAGGTGTAACTTTCTAGGTCAAAATTCATTCGGAACATTTAGGACATAAACATGTATTATGGTTCTGTGTCATTTTAACATGTTTTAATCATTAATGTCCACAGAACAAGAAAAAGTAGCACAAGCTTATTAGATTTCAAGTTCTCCTTCCAAGTTCCCTAAAAGACATCAATGACAGCTTTTTTGAGAGGAAACATTAATATTTCTTCTTTCAAAAGCTTTCTGCTAAAATTCTTCTCACGCACTTTGGATGTTGACCTCAGTGGTTAAGTGCATATGGGCTTATTATTCTAGGGGTTGAGTAGAAGTAGCCACAAATTCCTTATTTTCCATAATTCTCTTTTAAGTCTGTAGGTGTGGGTGAAAAAATTTATTACAACTATCCACAAATAAATAAAGCTTCCTTTTACAACATAGATTAAGGATGCTGATGCTTTTCACTTCCAAGGAATCTCACAAGACATTTCTTTTAATCAAGCTACATTGATTAAATAATGATTGTTTTCCTGCCTTTTACCTTATGTTAATCAAAATTAACTACCAGTCAGAGCTTCTGATCAGTATGACCATTGCTATTCCACTGGGTCAAAACAATTCTAGGCTATAAATCAAAACATGATGTTTTAATGTGTTTAGTGAGCAAACTTATTGCCAAAAACTATTTCTGTTACATATATGGAAATACTGAAAATTGTCCAAAAATTCTTATTATAACTTTCAAGAAGTACTAGAAACCATTAGCCACAGGATCAAGAAGCTAGCAGAGATCTTAGGAATGTTCTAGTCCATCTTCTGATTTTTATAGAAGGAACTGAAGCCCAGGGATTGGGTAACTTGCTCAAAGTAATTGGCAGAGGCCTCTTGGAGGGGCTCTCCAAACTTCTTGATCTTCCTCTTTTCTGGGAATGACTTTGGTTTGGGAGGTCCCAGGGTTCTGACTGAGCAATTGTCCTATGCTTATGGGTTCATTTTCAATGAGACCTAAAGACTGTCAGCTCTGTCTTCTGGTCTCAGTTGAGCTCATCAGTCTCTCAAGAGTTTGACATTCCAAACAGGGCCCTGTAGCTTGAAGGTAGGCCCATGAGGGGCAGCACCAGTGGAAGGAGATCCACAAGCTCCCGATGCCAAGGGCCAGAAGCTACTGCCAGGCTTTCTTGTATGTCTTTGATGTCTAGCTCTTTCTTCAGTTTCAAAAGATTCCAATGAATTCTTCCTTAAAAACAATTGAATGATCTTTTAGAGTTGGTTTCCAGTGCTGTCTACCAAAAAGAATCTTAACTTTAAAAGACACAAAATTAATAAACAGTAATATTGGTGTAAGAACTTTCAATCTAATCCTCTTTATAGCATGACACGCTCTCATTCAAAAACACCTATAAATCCTTGGGATAACTCATGCTTTATGTGACATAATAACTATTAGACAATGTAAGTTCTAGAAGAAAAAGCAATCTTCTTTTATGCAGTCTTTGTTGAAAACTCTTTTTCAAAGTATGAGCGAGAGAAAACTAAAATCACATATATACCTAAATACTCTTACATTAAATTAGAATAATAAATTCAGTTTACTTTAACATGAGATTTTATTATAAGAAAATCTCTAGGGTAGAGTCATCAAAACATTGATATACAAAATAGACATTCTCTGAGTTCCAAAATATCTTTCACTGGTGTATTTAATAATAGCGCTTAGTTTTCTAGAGTTCCTAGAAGAATGCAAATGAATATGCTTCTGTAGACCAAAGAATATACTCTTTTCTTCAAGGTTGTGAGTGAAAAAAAGAATAAGGATTTTCTATTTTACTACTGTCCCTATTTTATCAGCAGAGACACTGCACATAATTTAATTGATTAGGTTCAGTGAGGAGAAATAAAGAAATAAATGTATTTGTCTGATTTCCATTACTATAACAAAATACTTGAGATAATAAATTTGAAAAGAGGAAAGATTTATTCTGGCTCACAGATTTGGATGTTTTCATCTATGGTTCGTTGGCCTTGTTGCTTATGGGTCTGTGGTAAGGCAGTACATCATGGCGAGGAGCACCTGGTAGAGAAATCTGCTCACCTCACAGCAACTGAGAAGCAAAGGGAGAAAGGGGAGAAACCAGAGTTCCAATATCCCTTTCAAGGGCACACTCCATATGACCGGAAGACTTCCAAATCTTAATTTCCACCACCTTCCATTAGCATGGTGCTGGGGATCAAGCCTTTAACACATGGAGCCTTTGGGGACACTTATCTAAACCGTGCCAATGAACTAGAATTAAAACTCATGTGTTTTCTGCTCTTTAAGCTTGGGATTAACTTTTTTTTTATTTTAATTTTTTTAGTTGTTGATGGGCCTTTATTTTATTCATTTATTTATATGTGGTGCTAAGAATCAAACCCAGTGCCCCCAGGTGAGGCAAGCGCTCTACCACTGAGCCACAACCTCAGTCCCTTGGGATTAGCTTTTGAAGTGTATTTTGAATGAAAGCAGAGTGTCTGCGTATCATTTATCTTTGTGACTCCCAATGCCTGGCGCATGAATAGGCATTTAATATATATTAAAGGAAGGATGGAGGCAGGAAGGGAGGATAGGGGGAGGAAAGAAGGAAGAAAGGAAAGAAGAAGGAAGACAAAGCTGTTGAACTGGAGAGCATTATAGCAGGCCTACGTGGAAACCATCCTGACAAGTCCGGGGATATGTATCCTGGTGAACTTATGAGGCAGACAATTTGAGAAACCCGCAGAGATTGTGCCTGGAATGGGGACTCATCTGTGGGGAAAGGGAATAGATGCAGAGCAGGACAGGAGAGGGAGAAAAAGAAGAAACCAAAAGAGAGCAAAAGAGGAGGAGGTAGAGGTTGACCCTGAAGAATACGGCACAGAGTCTACTGAAGGCTCCACACCTTCCTGGCTGCTGGGCTCTCGCCTCCACCTGACGTGGCCCCTCCTTACTCAAGGTGCCCCATCCACTCCTGTTCCATCGTAAGCCAGCCTCCAGGAAGCGGAGACACCTTTAGAGCTGAATAAAACACTAACCTCTTTCAAAGCATTACTGAGACACTTGGGTTTTGGCAGATTTGGGCTACAGGGATGGCTTTGTAATGACGGAATTTCCATCACCAGTCAGGGATTGGCAAAGTTTTGCTCAGTCTCACTGAGTGACTCTCACTAGTCTCTTCCTGTTTCCTTCTCAAATGTTCTTCCTCATTCTACTTTCTGACTCATCCTCCTCCATACACCTGGGCACGACTTGCCGTCCATCTGTTTGGCTTCCTCCACGCTTACTACTTGACTGGTAAACTAAGCATTAAGAAACTCTAATCTCACACACACAGAGAAGGAATTGTGCTCTCCATTCAAAAGGAGGCGTGTACTATTCATGCAGAATGTGAGAATTTCCTCCTCTCAAGGTCAATGGGCCCAGGTTGGTACGTCCTCCCTCCTTGTAATTCATGCTTTTCAGTATCAGAGGCCAACCCAAGGTATGAGAGGGAAGCGTAGGTAAGAAGGGTCAAAGAGGGAATATGGGGCTAGATTGAGGCAGGTGGGATAAGAAGAAAAAAATTAATGGGGTGAGTATGGGTCCACCTGACCATAGCAGTTAGATGCCACTTGCAGATGCCTGCCAGGGGCAGTGTTGTCTGTAGGATTCACATGGTGATGGCCTAGGATTAGGCCACAATGGAAATAATTCAAATTCTACAGAATACCATAGTGGAGTAGAGAGCTTTAAGGCAAGAGTTATAGTTTAAAGGCATGAATGAACTACATGTGTGCATTCTGGTATGTTTTTTTTTTTGTTTGTTTGTTTTTTTATTTTTTTTTATTTTTTTTATTTTTTTTTTATGCATTCTGGTATGTTTGAAATTGGTGAAAGGCAAGAAACTATGACATTTAAACATTTTAAAAAAGATAAAGATCAACTTCTGTTCCAGCTATGGCTAATCCTCCTCCTGTGGTGTGGATGTGGTTCCTATGCTAGAAACTTGGTCCTTTGTGAGGCAGTTTGGAGGGAATCCAGTGGGAGGTGACTAGGCCATGGTGGCACCAACCACACTCACAAATGATTTATGATGTCCTTCTGGAATTCTAGCTCTTGTGGACGAGATGAGTACCACAAGAGCAAGTTGTTACACAGACTACTCCATGTTCTTGGCCCTTCCAAATGTGACTGGTTCCTTTGTGCTTCTCCACTGTATTGTTATGCAGTCAGGGAGACTTCTCCAGAGTTAGCAAATGAGGCCACTCAATCTTGGGGTTTCTGTCTCTAAAACTGAGCTCAGTAAACCTCTTTTTTTAAATAAAATACCCAGTAGCCTCAGGTATTTTGTTATAGCAACACAGAACAGATTAAGACAACTTCTCTACATATCTGAAACCAGATCCTTTAAGAGCACACTGGACCACTATTTCAACTCTTGGTCCTTCAGTTTCCCTTCCAAATGAGCATTACATAATTTACCACTTTGATTTTGTTTGGCCTTGTCAACCACACAGCACAAACAATTCAAATCTATGCCTTCATAAAATTGAAAATTACTTCGAGTAATGGTCCTCCTGGGTCAAAAAAGCAAATATTAAGCCTGTAAATACCAAGGTTCTGCCTTGTATGGAAGTGAGTTCCAGAGAGAGGTGGTTTGTTGGGGGTTCCCACTCAATGCCAGTCCATTTAAAGCTCTGAGCTGTTCTGTTTTGCAATAAAGGAAATAGGGCTCTATAGTGAGATGCAAGTCCACGTGAGCATCCTCCTTTCCTAAGGTAAGGCTGTGGGGTGCACTATGGAGCTGCTGTGGTCTGTCCTCCCAGGACAGGGTGGGTCAGCTGCAGCCTTGTGCCTCAACTGGCTCTGGGTGAGAAACTTGGGTTGGGATTTTAGCTGGAGAAGAAGTAGACAAGAGGAGCCCAGCAGGGATGCTTGTGAGCCAGAAGAGGTGCTCGCATCTGCCAGGTTGATGGAGAGCAGAGCTGTGGCCATGAATTGCTGCATGTGTGGACGGGGGAGACGGTAGCACAGGGCCCACAGGGAAGCTGCTGTACTTCCTCTCCGGTTTGTTTCCCGTTAGCATGTCAGAGAGAGAAGAGGGTGGAGGGGAGAAGATCAATGGATTTTCACATTTATTGATCTTCTTCCATGAATCATGGTGGTAATGGGATGGGAGGGAGAGGAGGAGAGAGGGTCAACCTTGAAGGGTGAGTGTGAGGCCATCCAGGGGGCAGTGGGAGTACCATGAGGCCATGGAGCTGGGAACCTGCCCCTGTGGCCCTGAGGGGTGTGGAGGGAAGGGGCTCAAGTCTATCAGAGTTGCTGGGAGGGGCCGGAGAAGCTGAGTCTCACAGGGGTGCCTGAGAGCGTTTTCCTCCCAGTTTCCCCCTATTTTAGAAAATCATGCATGTTTAATTACTCACTGTGGAAATGAGTAATATATTAGAAAAATATATAATTTCACTAGAGAGTTGTAACCATTCCAATCATTTTTTTATGCATGTAGTTTATGGATGATATACTGTCTTGCTTCTTTTGCTTATCACCAAAGTGTGTTTTCCATATTATTATAAGTTCTTCAGAGCATCTTTTAAATAAGACTTCTTTGGTATAAAATAGCAAATGACCATTATAAAAAAATTGAAAAAAAAAGTGAGTATAAAAAAGGAAGTAAATATATTAAAAATTGATCTCCTGGAAATGACTCCTGTTGATATTTTAGTGTATGTCATTCTAACTTTTTTTAGGTAAAGTGTATGTGTATGTATATATAGCATGTATTACTCCATGAAATTTCAATTGTGAAATATATATATATATATATGATTTCATGTTCTGCTTTTTCACTTATGTGATGAAATGATTTTTTAAAAAACATTATTTTAATCTTGTATAATATATCACTCCAATCTGCATTTGACCAGTTTGCTATTAACCACACTTCCACCATGATATTTTGCTCACCTTGGACCCAGAGCAATGGAACTAGCTATTTATGGACCATGACCTCTGAAACCATGAACCAAATAAAATTTCCTCCTCTAAAATTGTTCTTTCTGGGTCTTTTGGTCACAGTGGTGGAAAAGCTGACTAAGAGAGACCTAAATGCAGATAGCTCAAGCAATCTTCTCTAGTTCTATCCCTTGAACCTCAGAGAACAGGAATGGAGCAGTTATACTACCTCTCCAGGTGGGGACCACTCAGCTGAAAGAAGGTGTGAGCACTGTTCCCATAATCACTGGTCTTAGAGAGTTTGATCGTTTCTCCTCAGCATAAGGGAGGTAGAATTTCTCTCAGTGTGTCCCAGTAGGTTTGACAGCATCATCTTAAACTCACTCTGGTGAGTGAGGCCATCAGACATTGCTTCCCTTTATGAAGAACTTTATTAGTGCCATCAGATACTGACCAGGTCAGGATGGGGAGGCCCGGCAAAATCAAGGAAGACCAGGTATTAAGGGGTAAGGGACTCAAATACACCAGGCATTGAGAAGGATAGGGCCTGAGACACATGCCACACACAACACTCATCAAAACCATTTATATTCACATTTCAACCATGGCACCAGCATCCAAATTCAAACTGCTGTGTTCCAAACAAAGAATACTAGTCAGCTGTATAGAAAGGCCTCAGGTTTACTGACTGGGAGACAGTCTGGTAGGCATGGAAGTTCTCACTACAAGGTGATATTTGTCTGGGAGGAGATTCTAGGCCCCTCCCAAGACCCCTCCTTCTTTTCCACTTTTCTTAGAAGACATTAGAACAGAGGAGTAAGAAGTAGAATTCTTTTGCAGAAGAGAAAGGGAATGGAGAAGGTATCTTGCCTCTCTAGGCCTCAGGTCAGTACTAGACCTCCAGTTCTGAAAGAGCAAAAGCAAGGACCAAGCTTGTTTTCTTGGTGACAAATCCCTGAAGGCACAGGGCAGAAGCACCCTAATTTTTGTTGAATGAATCAACAACAATGCTTTTACAGCTCCAATTCATGTGACCTTACTTGACCCAAACATACCCTCAAATATCAAATGTCTTTTAGGGAAGATGACATTTAGAACCAGACACGGTTTTCCTTCATGTTCGTTCTCAATATTTTGACTTTTCTTATGTAATATTTAATACATACAAAACATGTAGTAGCTGTAAACTAGTAAAGCATAATAATGGAATGTACCACTTGAATTAAGAATTAAAGTTTTACCAATATGGTGGACATTACCTGTATTCTCCCTGAAAGTCTTTATGGATCAGCAGGACCCACTATTGTTATTTTTATTTTAGAAAACACTAGTTTGAATTTTGAAGTTTGTGGTTATCATTTCATGGATTTTTAAAAGATGACTTCACTTCCTTATTTCTGTGAATCAAACAATGTTGATTTATTCTGCTTGCTTTTGAGTTTAAAAAAGACATATTGATGATTGTTCTTTGAGACCATTTTTTATTCAACATCACAGTTCTAAGACTATCCTTGTGACTGTGAGGAGCTATCTTACATTCATTTTCCTTGCTGTCTAGTATTCCAGTGTGACAATATACCAGAATTTATGCATTTGCTTTTTCTGTTGGTGGACATTTGCATTGTTTCATACTTTTGAGCATATGATAGTTGGGAACAAGTGTGTGTGTCCTGGTACACACAGGTAGGACTTTCTCTACTGTGTGTATACCTGGAGTAAAATCACATGGCCTAAGGTAGGTGCAGTGTGACTTCCAAGATGTTTCCATTCTGTTTTCCAAAATAACTGAATTAACTTACACCCTGAGAGCAGAGTTCCCACTGCTCCCCACCATCACCCCCACTCATTATTCTCAGAGTGTGAATCTGGTGAGTGCCATGATGTCTGTTGTATCTCCCTGTGCTCGTAATTTAGATTCTCCTCATCACTGAGACGGGCCATCTTTGCCTGTTTTGTTCTCCACATTTCCTCTTCAGTGACAACCCTTTTTTGTCTGTGCTCTGGGTTTTAGACACAAATTCTTTGCCGATTAATATTCTTTCAATGTTTTCTCCCAGTAGCTATTCACTTATTTAATGATATCTTCTGATAACTTAAATTTCATTTTTATTTTTGGACAGAAACTCTTGATTTTAGAGTAGAGAACATTTATTAATCTTGTGTGTGTGTGTGTGTGTGTGTGTGTGTGTGTGTGAATCTCTCTCTTTATCTTGACCTTACAAAATGTTCCCCTCTTGCATCTTGCACATGTTTTAATGTTTGCATTTCCTATTTAAGTCTTCAATGCACCTGGAATTAATTTTCATGTGAGACCAGATTTAGGAATTCACACATTTCCCTCCGTCTTCCCATCCTTTCATGGCTAACCAATAGGCGTGGGACCATTTATTACAAATTCATCTCTTAAGTGACCTGAAATGCCATTTCTGCTTCAAGGATGTGGGTCTACATAGTAGATCTTGAAACATGGTAGGGCAAATGTCCTACTTCCTTCTTCTTCTTAAGGAGGGTCTTTCTTTCATTCTGAAGAATCTGCAGTAAAGTTGGCGGTGCTGGCATCCAAGTCTTGAATACCAGGCATACAGAACCCTGACGATTTGTGTGTGAAGAAGCTTGCTTATGAGGGCCGCACCAAGCAGACTATGCCAAAACCATCTGTCTGCAGTGCTGAAGTTCCCCATTCCGTGAAGGAAATTCTGAACGTCTTTTAGCTTGGGGCTATACTTTCAATATCTCTCTAAGTCCTGAATTCCTAAGACGGAAGAACCATCTGACTCAAATGTTAGAGTTTACCCAAGGACAGGAAAAATACCAGCGTTTGGCTTGTAAACCAGAAGCGGTGGACGTGACAGTGCTGGGAGGGAAGCAGCCTGGTCTCAGGATGACTCGCAGGCCGTGGAGCTGTGCTGTCACGCATTAGGAGGAGAAAATGAGGCAGAAAAGTAGCCACTGCCCGAGACAGTCTCAGCAAAGTACTTTTCTATCAAAGCTTCTGCATCTCGGCAGTCTCTGAAATGCATCTAGGGAATGCCTCTGATGTAGAAAATTTAAATCAAAGAATCATCAGGTGTGGGGAGAATCTATTCATTCTTACATACGCTAGTTATTTATTGAGCACCACGATGTGGCTGGGTGGGGGAGGGGATTACAGGTCTTAAATATCTACACAAATGATGGAGAGAATCTTCGATATGAATCATGCTTATCTAGAAAGAAGACTGTGCGTTGCTCAGGCATGGTTTCCATAAGGGAAAATGAATGGCAGGCAGGGGCAGCCCTGGGAAGTCCTGCAGTATTAATGTTCTAGTCCTGGACTAACAAGTGAACAACTTGAGATGCTTTTGGGGACAGGGAGAACTTCTCTGAGGTTGGGAGGTGAGTACAAAGAGGCTGCAGCCAGATCCTGTGGTGACTTACATGCCAGGGTCGGGAGTTTGGGTTTTACTTTGATGGAATGGGAAGGAATTGGAGAATATTAAACAGGGAAGTAAGGTGTTATGGCTTAGAATTAGAAAGTGATTGCCTTGTTCAAAAGATGAGGAAGAAGTTCTGTGGGGACTATGGGAGGTGTCCCCCCTCAAGAGCTCATATGTGAGACAATGCAAGAAGGCTTAGATTGGGTTAGAAATGATTGGGTCAGAGAGCCTTAACCCAACCAGTGAACTAATCCCCAGACAGGAATAACTGAGTGGCAACTGAAGGCAGGTAGGGTGTGGTGGAAGAGATGTGTCGTTGGGAACGTGCCATTGGAGCATGTATTTTGTATGTGGTCAGCGGAGTCTCTCTCTGCTTCCTGACCATCATGTGAGCTGTTTCACTCTGCCACACTCTTCGGCCATGATGTTCTGCCTTGAGGAATGGAGCCGTCTGTCTATGAACTCAGACCCCTGAAACCATGAACTCACAAATAAACTTTTCCTCCTTAAAATTGTTCTTGTCAGATCTTTTGGTCACAGCAATGAAAAACCTGACTAAAATGTGATGAAAGACCAAACCAAGGCCACTCAGGTGAAGAACAGCAGCTCCACCAGATGTGGGCCCCCAGCCTAGCTCTCTTTAAGAGACCACCTGCACTTTAGGATCATTCCTTGGCTGTCAGTCTGTCCCCCTCCTTATGTTAGTCAGCTTTCTGTCACTGTGGCAAAACACCTGATAAAGTCAACTTAGAAGGAGGTTTGTTTGGGCTCATGGTTTGAGGGTTTCAGTCCATAGTCACTGGGCCCAGTTCTTTGGCCAGTGGCAGCACAGTCCATCATGACTGCCGGAGAGCATGGTATGGGAAGACTGTTCACCTCGTGGCAGTCAGGAAGGAGAGAGAGGAAGGGGTCTGTCAGGGGTGTCCCAATGTGTCCTGCAAGGGCACTCCCCCCATGACCTCTCTTCCTTCCATGAGGCCCCAGCTCCTAAATTCCACTACCTCCTAATAGCACCATGGGCTGGTGACAAAGCCTTTAACACATGAGACTTTGGTGGGTCGTTTCTGGTCCAGACTCTGACAGCCTGGTTCTGGGCTGGATGCTCTGAGTGGTACTGACTGTATGCCATTGGGGTTTGGGGCCGCAGGCACAGAGCGCTTCAGGTGGAATTGGAGTCTGCATGTCTGTGTCTGTACCTTCATACCTATCTCTCACAGAAGGTATCGGAATCAGTTGGGGTATTTATCAGAGAATTGTTCAACTTTGTAACAAACCTGGGGTGTGATTTCCAACAGGGCTGCCCATCTCTGACTATCCTTCTACAACATCAGGGCCATTCGCCCAGGGCCTCTGATTTTCCCTGAGAACCCAGCCATTGAGCCCTTTCTCTTTGATGTGATCACATAGCTGCTGATAACCCCATCCATCAACATGGGTCCATCAAAGGAGCAGCTGGGCCCAGCTGGGAGCACCTATGTTCCCTCCTCCTGTGGAGACCTGGAGTTTCTACCATGCTCTGACCGGTGGTCTTTTACTTGCTTACTGCCCCACACTTTGTCCCCCCATTTAACCCTCTTCCGTGGCCTTGGATGGCTTCCTTAGAGCTGCCATTCTTCAGAGCTGCCCATTGTGCCCCCTCGGTGTGATCCACAGGATCTCATGCACTTTGCTACTCCGGGCAACTCGGCCTTCCCACCTTTGCCACAATGCACCAGGCTTTCTGTGGATCCAGGCTCCAGCACTGGGCCTGCCCTTGACTCATCTGTGATACAAAGAGCTTAGGACTGGAAGTGAAGAGTCCTGTGTCCTCACTCCAACTTGCTATGTGGTCCTGGTGAAGATTATCCAGGATCACAATCCAACGATTGCACCAGGGAATCTCTGTTCTGGGAAACTGTTCTGGGGAACCCAGGTCTCCTCTCTCTTCAAGTGATTTGTACTCTATTCATAAACCTTTTTCTAGATGTAGTAGAAAAGAAAAGCTCCAATGTGTTATATGCCAAATATCATCATATTAAAACCCAATATGCCAATTTTTTTTTTTTTGCGAAGGGAACTCATTTTTATACAGAACTTAGAATAAAGCGCTATCTGCCATCTGTGTATATATGTGTATGTGTATGTTTCTTTCTGTGTGTGTATGTATACACTATTTATTAACATGTCACTGATTTGGAAATATGTAACCCTGCACGTATTTAGCATGTCTACATCCAAGAAATAGTACCAGCAAGTGCATTACTGCAGCACACACCCTCTCTGAGCAATTAACCACCAGGCTAGACTCAGATCTATGTGTTCTTGGCATGCTCCTGGCATCCATAATCATCAATTTCACAAGACCTAGTGAACATGTAATATGCTGCTTTGTGTTAATGCAATCTGGGCCTGCCTGTTTTTAGATAAACATTTTATTTGGAAATAATTTTGGATTTACAGAAAAGCTGCCAAGATAGTACAGAAAATTCCCATATACCCTTCATCCAGCATCCCTAATCCTCCTATGTACCCATCTTGCTATTGTCAGAGTAGGGAAATTAACACTGGTACAATAATATTAACCAAAGTACAGACTTAATTCAGATTTTATGACTCTTCTACTAGCATCCTTTTTTGTCCTAGGACCCACTCCAGGGTCCCATGTGGTGTTTAGTTGCCACATTTCCTGAGTCTCCGCCATCTGTGTTGGTTGACCAGTTACCCCTCGTTTTTCATGCTCTTGACACTTTAGAAGAGTACTGGTCATGTAATTTGCAGAATCTCCTGAACTTGGGTGTGTCTGATGTTTTCTCACGATTAGGTTGGGGTTATGGGATTTGGGGATGCAAACCATGTGAACCCATTGTGTTTGTGCATAGGGATCTTGCCCACTAGTATCTGTGGCCTGGTCAGTGTTTGGTGACACAACCAATCAGGTTAGTGTTTGTTCCTCTTGAGCAGGATCAAGGGGGAATGAAACTAGGGACCAAAACCTTGATGGTATGCTTTCATTTCCCAAAATATAGGAAAAGGATGGGGTAGAGGAACACTTCATAAGAATCACTGGGGGTAGTGCACATAATTGCTGGTGAAAGCTTGATGACAGAGGAAAGTGTGAGTAACATCTTGTAATGATGTCTCTTGGCTGAGGCCCCAGGGGAAATGGCCAAATCCTGTATTCTGTATCACTGGAACATTGGTAAGAGTTGGATGAGAAGAAGTTGCTCTTCCTAATAATTTGATACTAATGGAAATGGAAATTAAGTCTGTTACCAGGAGAGTTGTGATGTACATGCAAGTGTGCACATAAGTATATGTGTAAGTATTTTCACAAATGTGTGCATGTGTTACATGAGTGTATTTGTGGGTGAGTGGGTGTATGCAGGTGAGTGTATTTGTGTGAGAGTATGTATATGAGTGTGTGGCTGTGTGTGAGTGTGGAAGTGTGAACACAGAACAGATATCAGGTTGGAATTGTGTTCTGTTTCATTTATTCAGTGACTCCACCTCTTAATTTCTCTGTCCATAACATGAGCTGCTCCAGTCCCATATGGTTACTGTAAGGAGGAAATAAACATAAACGTGCTTTGGGGAAACGTAAAGTGATATGCACATGCAGGGTGGGTTCATCCTCGAGGCAGGTAGAGGAGGAGGAGCTGGAGTTACTGGTCAGAGAGGGGAGAAAACAGGACCTGAAAAGATAGTGGGGATCTAGAATCACAGGCTTGCCTAGAAACTCAAGTCTAAATTTGGTACTTGAATGAGCACCTTGAATTCCAAGGTCAGGCTTGCCTTCTGTGTAGATCTGCGCAGCTGTGGACTTCTGTGTTCTTGCTGCTCATCTTCTCTATTACTGGGCCTGATCTCCATTTCTAAAAGTGGCGCTTGCTGCTGAGGTACAGTATATTATAGACTAATTAAGGCTGTTAATGATAATGGCAATCCAGTAAGTAATCTGCAATATTATCCTGATCTATCTCTGTCACCCTCTTTCATCAGGCCATTAAGGTGACAAGCTTCATAGAGCACAGTATGTCCTCTATTCCAGCTCTCTTGGTGTTTTTCTCCCAGGAAGAGCTAAGAAGTCTCTGGGGCTGAGTCGAATGAGGAAATAACCAAAGGATTGCACTGACCCAGCTTCTCCATCCACAATTATAAATCCCATGCACATAAGAAGTTTCCTTTTTATTTCTTACCTGTTAAGGTCTAAATATTTGTGTTCTACTCAGAATTCACATATCAAAGCCTTAATCTCTAATGTGATAGTATTTGGACATGGGGCTTCTAGGAGTTCATTGGGTTTAGATGAAGTCATGACAGTGAGGTCTCATGATGAAATTAATGCTCTTGTAAAGATAGGAAAAGACACCCAAACTCTCAATTCACCATGTGAGAATGTAGCAAGAAGGTGCCCTATCTGCAAGCCAGGAAGTGGGCCCTCACTAGGAACTGAATCTACAGACATCTCGATCTTGGACTTCTCAGTCTCTGGACCTGTGGGAAATAAATGTCTTTTGAAGCCACCCAGTTTATGGAATTTTGTGATGGCATCCCAAGCATTCTAAGATACTCTGCTAGTATTTGTACAGAATGGGACATGAAATATCATGAAAGGAAGCAGCTGTTCGAGACCTGGTACCTGGTCCTGATGGGAGCCCTTATGAGCATCCTCAGCAACAGCTGTCACTCAGTTCTGTAAGCCAGGCTACACATGACAGAAAGAACACTTCAGGGCTTCCTGGCTCAAAAGCATGGGATGTGGTCAACAAAGTATCCCCCAGCATCCTCAGGCTCTTGACTGCTATGCCCACCTCTCTTTCCCTGTGCCTTGGGTGGGCACACAGGATTGGCAGTTGTTTTGGGAAATGTGAAAGGGAGGGAAGCGAGTTTGGAGATTTTTATCAGGTGAAGAGACCCAGAATTAACCCTCACTGGAACTGAAACTGGGAGGTTTCCCTGCCTCTCAGACACTGATTCATCATCTTTGATTTTGGGTGGGACGTGCATATTGTATATTCTTTCAAACCACAGATCCACTGTCACCTTTTTCTGTATCATCTTCCTCTTTCAATCTGCCATGAAGGAATTATAGTGATTGGGGACCATCTATTTCCCTGGCACTGATGCTGGAAGGGGGCTGGGATAACAAATGTCCTATTAGAGCAAAGTGATGTTCTGTGCTGAATTGAGATGTGCCATTGTGGTCACACAGCCCTCTTGATGGAGAAGAGGCAGGAAGTTGTGGAGCCCATTGCTGCCTGGGCAGCCCATGGTGGGAGGCTGAGGAACAGCAGCTAGTCAGGGGAGCACAGAGGCAGCCAGGATGGTGGCCCTTGCTCAGAACACAAGCCACCAGTGCTCTGTGGTCTGTACCCAGGCCAGGGAGCCTGAGTGAGCTCAAGGAGTGTTTCATGGTTGAGGCAGTGATACTGCCCATTTCTCAAGTTTTGGGTCAAGTACCTAGAAGACAACCCATGTGGCACACATTGCCACTATCTCCATTTTACCATATGGGAGGTTCAGTGACTCACTAGGGACGAAAATTCTATAGGAGAGATTTGAACCCAACTTGCTTGGCTCCAGGGTCTTTTCCTCCCTTCTCTGGACCACTGGTTTTCAAACACCTTTGGCTGCAACCCACAGTGGGAAATATATTTTACCATTATTAATGTGATACACTCTGATTTTTATAAAATTCCATTCTCTCTCCTTTTTTTTTTTTTTTTTTTTTGCGGTGCTGTGGATTTGAACCCAAGGTCTTGTGCATGCGAGGCATGCACTCTACCAACTGAGCTATATCCCCAACCCCCATTCTCTTTTTAAAAGGCTACTTGGACCCACTAAATTGATTTCACAACTCATTAATGGATCGTGAAACCTCAGTTTGTGGATCCTTCCCTTGGTGCTTATGAGAGTTACTTTACCCACAAAAACCAATGCTGAGAAGGGCGTGTATCTCTGGCTCTGAGACTGGATGGGTGTAACTGGGCATCTCCCTGAGCTCCTCCAGGTTGCATTTGGGTTTGGGGCAGACTCCAGAGGCTGTTGTGTGGTGAGGAAGATGGACCAGCAAATCTGGCAGCTGGAAATAAGACCCCCTTTGCTATTTGCTGTGTCTAGCATATGTTGGGTGCCATGAGGAATTCTGAATCTGTGCCTCCGGGTTCCTGCCCTTGAGGAGTTCATGATCTTTCTCAAACAGCATCCCCATGTGAAATAACAGGAGAAGGGTTGGTATCGGGCTTGCACAGTTCTGAAGGAACGTGGGGGACCTCCAAGGTTGTTTGGCCACATACAATTCTTTCCCAAAAGAGCCACAGCCCTGAAAGAAGTGCCCTTACTCATAACCCTGACCCCACTCATACCTCCTTTCCTCCTCCTCTTCTCCCTCTTCTTCTTCTTCCTTCTTTTTCTCCTTCTAATAGGCAGGAACTTGGCAAGATTCCACATGTAAGTGATTCCAAAGGGCAGACCACTGAAATTGTCTCTCCTGCTCCTGTCCCCAGCCACCTGATATCTCTCTCTGGAAGTAAACCAATTTTCCAGACCCAGAAATAGTTGAGTAAATATAAGCAAGTATAAATTAATTTTGTTTTAGAAAGACATGCATCACATTATACTTGTTTTTTTTTCATCCAGAAATGTTTTCATCTATCACTTAAAATACATTTAATTTATCTTAGAGATTATTGTATAGCAATAGGTAAAGAGTTCAAAGTTCCTTTTCTGCAACTTTTAGGAATTCTCTTTGGGTTGGATCAAAAGATTATTTAGCCAGTCTATTATTGACCAAACAGGTAGATCATTTGTAATCTTTTACTATTATAGAAAATTAAGCAATGAACAACTTCCCTACATTCTGTGATGTGTCCAGTCATGGTCCAAGGGACCAACCATACCTCTTCCTGCTTCCTACCCTGCATCCCATCATGCCTTCCCACCCTCACTTCAACATTGTCTTCAGTCTCCACCTTCTTCTTGGCCTCTGTGAATGCTGTTCCTTCTAGAATACTCTTCCCTGGCTGTCTCCTCGCTCACTTTCCTGGTCTCAGCTTGAGAATCCTCTCTTAGATGGGTTCTCTTCACCCTCTCAGCACTCTGTGGGCTTGTAATCAATCCGTACTGTATAGGATGGCCCTGAAGTCCTTAAGTAGTTTGGAATTTTAATAATTTCACTCCTATATATTATATAAACAATGTGCAAGATGGAATGGATAAAATAATTTAATCATAATTTGCTATTTTTAATTATAGAAATGTTGGCTCTTGACATATCCAACATCATTTTAGATACATTGGGATGTAAGCATTCTATACAAAAAAGGTCTGTTATCTAGAAAACTAAAGAAACAGTAAATGAGTCATTAAAATGTTCATTGGAATCTTGAGTAAATTCCTTCTCTGTTGCATTTTGCAAATGGTATATGTATTATAAACACTTATTAAAAACTCAAATTACACAATAACTACATGGATATTCTAATCAAATTTATTTTACCATATTGTATATAATTCTTATCACTTTTCTCCATGTTTAGAAGCATTTCTGACTTTACAATATGGGCTGCGCAGCAACCACAGGTCATCAGCCACACTGTCATCCTTTAATTGAGTTGGGTACGTGGTTGACACTTTATGTGTGAGGTGTAATTTGTATTCAAAATACCTTCAAAATGGTGTCACTCTGATTGGGCACTGAAACAATAAGTTTACGCATAAAGGAAAGAGAATAGCTAAGCATCAGTTTGATGTTAGCAAGCAAAGCAAATGTTTATCACTTGAGAGTCAACATTATTTTCAATACTTTCTTGCTAAGTAACAACAAAATGTTTTACAGGACTGCTAGGAAATGAATTCTGTCCCCCCACCCCCTAGTTCACATGTTGAAGTAAGCTCTAATCCCCAATGTGACTGTATTTGGAGACAGGACTTTTAAAGGTGACTGAAGAAAGTTAAGTGACGTCTCATGGGTGGGACATAATCCATCAGGACTTATATCCTGATAAGAAGACAAACAGACACAAAGGATGTACATCTCAGAGGAAAGGCCGTGTAGGGTCACATTAAGAGAGTGGTGATCTGTAAATTGGGAGAGAGTCCTCAGCAGTAACTAAATTGTTCTCACCTGTTCTTGAATTTTCAGCCTCCAGAACTGAGAAAAATAAGGCTCTGTTGTTGATGCCACTCAGGCTGTGACATTTTGTTAGGGAGCCTTAACTGCCAGTCAGTTCTATGAAGGCCACTTCTTCTTTGGTCACACCATAGTTTGGGTCTTGAAAGTCCCCCAAAGGCCTGTATGTTGAAGTCTCAGTCCCAGGGTGCTGCTTTTGGGAAGTGATGAGACTTCTTAGAGTGTAGCCTAGTGAGAGGCCTTTAGGTCATTGGGAGTCTGCCCTTCAAGGAGATTATAGGACCCCAGTCTCTTCATTGCTCTTTGCTCCTTCACTCACGATATAAATGATTTTGCTCTACCACACACTCCTGCATGATGTGCACCTCACCATGTACCTAAAAACAATGGGTTTACCCAATCATGGACTGAAATCTCTGAAACTATAAGTCAAAATGAACCTTTTCTCTTCATAAGTTAATTATCTCAGGTATTTTGTTATAGTGATAGAAAACTGACTAATACAGTCACCATTGCACCCCAGCACCTAGCATATGGTCTGGCCTGCAGTAGATGCTCCATGAATGTTTATTGTCTCACTGACATCTTTTAGTGATATTCTCCAAGAACTGAGCACAGTTTCTGCTTGGAAAAGAATGCCAGAGATCTCCCATATGTGCTTCAGACACTGGTGTCAAGACCCAATCCTGTCTCAGTCATAATTACTAATTGTGAATGACAGTGCAATGCAAGAATGCCAGATCTGGGTGATCCTTCAAAATCGAGCCAAATACTCTCAAATCATAGATGAGAAAGCTGGGCAAAGTCCTTGCTCAGCTAGTCAGAGGCAGAACTAGGTCTTGGGTTTGGGTCTCCTCTGCAATGCCCTGTACCCATGTTTCTGATCCATAGCCTGGGAATTCACAAGTGTCACTTGGAACTGAATGCCATAACTCTAAGACTTTTGCAATTTGATGTATAGAAGCCAGAAAATTTGTCATTGGAAAATTGCATGCATTTGTTTTTCTTTCCAGCTAGAGATGAAAACTTTAATTTTGGGGAAGATTAGCCCTTTGTTTTGTAAGACTTCCTGAAGGGGCCCTTTGTTATGCAGAGCCGCATCCACCTGTGCTGGGGAACCTGGGAGGGCAGCATTGGCTTAATGCAGAGATAAAGCCTGAAAGAATAAACATTCATCTTAGAAGCATTTTATGTCAGTAATGGAGGGGGGAGTGGGACTTGGGGGGCTTTACGGGGCATGGGAGAGGCTGACTATAAATGTTTTATTTTGCTTTGCCTGAATTCTTGCTTTGTTTTATACTTGTATTTATATTGGTGTGTATCTAAAAATATTGATAAGCAGGTAGGAGAGGTTGGGAGTTGTTTTCAAGAAAATGGAACCAGAAACATGATATTCGATGGAACTAGAAATGGAGGCACAGACTACTCTGCCATAGAAAATGAGCACAAAAGGCCCAGGGCTCAGAACCATCACTGCCCATCCAGCAAGGGAAGCCCTGGCCCTGGGCACCCAGGATTTGGGGGATGGCTAGAATTGAATCTCAGCACCTCTGGTTTTGCCATCCTTGGATAATATCTAGGGTGCCGAGATTTGGCAACATGTAGATATAATACTCAGTTTAGCCTTCATGGTGAACTTTGAAAAGGACCTAGGTGTAGCAAGGTTGCTACTCTTGGACATCAACCCCATAGAATACCATATAAGGGGTGCCCCCTGGAACTTAGAAGTAATGGATACATAGGTGCAATTCTTGAGGACTTTGGAAATATTTGGGGACCTGAAAAAGAATAAGATGTCCTACAGTTGATGAACTGGGACTCAGAGGCATTGCTATTTGTGCATTGAATGTCAATGCACATTTGTCCCCATGGCTGAGACATCCCAATTATACACACACCACAGCATCTCTTGCTCCCTCTTAGATCAAAATGTTTCCCTAACATAACTTTTTCTCCTTTCATATTATAAGGGTACCAAAAAACCAAAAGCATTAAAGAGAGTGGAGCTACAGTCACCTTGGATGCTACCATTCTCTTTTACAGTTTTACACATATCTTCTCAATTAGTCAAACAGCTGTCCTAGGCTTAGATTTGACAAGTGTTAATATCATGGTGCGATGGAGCAGTCAGGGAGGGGACAGGGTCAGCCTGGCACGTGAGCTACCCCTGTACAGGGTCAAAGATGGGAAAATCGAGCTGCAGTCTCCCTCAGGGCACAGCTATTTCGGGAAAGGCTCTGGAGCATAGAGGCTGTCTGTGGGAGGGATGGGCTGCAGGCCGGGCCCTGGTCAAGCAGAGTCAGGAAGCGCTGCTGTGGATGACCACAGACACCAGCTGACCAGTGAGGGTGGAGGCTCCAGGCAGTCTCCAGGACTGAAGGAGGCCAGGCAAACCCCTCGTTGATTTCCATTTTCAAGTGTAGAACTTGGGACCAAAGTAGAAAACTTTTTATTTGAAAAAAGGGACTAAGCCACTTTATAAGCTTCCCCTCTCTCTGATGATTAGGTGGAGAGCTGCACAGAGGTGTGGGGAGGGAGGCCCTGGTACTTAGCCTATAGGAAAAGGGAAGGTAGATGTGGAGGAAATGAGGGAAGACCCTGAACTCATGGTACATGGAAGTCCATTTCTCATTTCTGTTTATTTGCTTCTTTATTTATCTGCTCCCTGAGTAACTGCAACACAGGTTGGGAAACTGAGGTACTCCTCAGTCAGTGCTAAGGTTTCTGAGGGTTTCTTTAGACTGGGAAGGCAAGCCTGACCTATGCGTGGCAGAATCTTCTTAGGCAGGAACAGAGGCAAAGGGAAACTGAAAGGAAGTCTAGGGACATCTTTGTTAATTTTTTTTACTCCAGATGAAGGGCACTTCCAGTGTCTGGGAACACTGCATGACTGTACCCTTGTGCAAGGTGTGGAAAATTGCATTCTCCTGTGCTTAAGGCAGCCAAAGAGAGCCTGGCATGCACGGGAGCTTCTCGTCTCTTTGTCAATTCCTCTGTGACAGCTGCAGACTCAGAGACACACTTCAATTACACACCCAGCAGGTGAGGGGCGCTTGGACAGGGGCCATCACGTTGAGATCAAGGAGGCAATTCATCCTTTTTACATCCAGGGTTGCAGAAGGATTGTGCATACAGATTGTGGCCCTGACTAGAGAGAGAGAGAGAGAGAGAGAGAGAGGAGCTAAGAGCCAAGCAAACGATCAAACAGCCCTTTGGAAATGGACTTGTAGAACCATCTCTCTCACTGATGCCTGTCATTGCAGGCCTTTCTACAGAGGACTGCTTTTCTGCATCAAACAGTACCAAGAAGGCTTGAGGCGACAACTTCCTGGGAGGGAGGAGGCACTTATTGGGGCTGCTGGATGGAGCAGAATTCTTTCCACATTCCCACCTCCTTCAGCCTTTGGGTTCAGTGAGTTGTGGCTTTTGTGACCTTATTTCAAATGCCAAAGGCCAGGTCTGGCTTCGGTGTCCCCAAAGGGGACTGAATGATTTAGTGCCTGAGGCCAGTTGCATTTCTGAAAAAGGATGAATCACAGGAATCTGCTACGCTGAGATATCCTTTCTCTGCTCAAAGAAGGACCCCTTTTTGGGGTGCAGTGTAAAAAGCATGTGTGGTGACATCACGTCAAAGCAGACGCCAGTTAAGGCTTGAGGTGAATCCAGGAGAGCAATAGCCGGAGCAGGGTTTCGTTAGGTGACTCCCTGAGCCACGTGTGGCCTTGCCATGAAGCCCAGCTGCATCAGGACATTTGGACATTTGCATAGCAAGAATGGGATGGGCATGAGGGTGTGGGACAGCAGCCAGTCTATCACCACTGGGAGTGATTCCCAGTTATGGGTCTCTGAAGCTTACCAATTCCAAAGTTCCATACCTAGAGCATCAGTCTTGAAGGGAATCTCCCAATCCAGGCTGCTGACACCTCAGCTTCCCTCCCTGACCCTGTGCACACCCTTGTCACCTCTGTCCTGCCTGGTTTCTCTGGTTCTTCAGACTCCCAAGAACCTGTGGGCTGACAGCTCTTGGGCACCATTTCCAAAGGGCTCCCCTTCTTTCTGACCACGAAAGTGTCGGTGTTCTTGGAGTTTCTGTGCAGAGGCCTGCTGACCTGGGCCTTAGATTGGAGGCACTGAGACAGAGGTTTATTGTGCCATTTCCCATCTCCGTTAGTCCATTTTCTGACTGGGTATGTTATAAAAAATGAGGTTTATTTTGGCTCATGGTTCTGGTCCGAGGTTGGAAATTTGCATCTGACGATGGCTTTCTTGCAGAAAGAGTCTCACAATGGAGCAGGGTATCCCATGGTGAGAGACAGAGAGGGAGAGGGGAGGAGGAGGAGGAGAGAGAGAATGTGTGTGTGGTCTCCCTTCTTATAAAGCCATGAGGATGTAATCATAGGGCCACCCTAATGAACTTACCTAATCCTAATCACTTCCCAAAATCCCACCTGTGAACTGTAGAGTTGAACTAGGTTTCTACCCTCATAATTCCTCACAACAGGGACTAAATCTCAACACACGAAGACTTAGGGGACACCCTCAAACCACATCTAAACCATAGCACCATCCTTACTGCAATACATGGCTGATGCTCCTCCTTTGGCATGAGACCCCTTTAGAGGGTATGCCAACTTCTGAAGCTCTCAGTCCTCAGAGTTCAGTCAACTTCTCCTTGCAGGACCTTGGGGCCCCACTTCATCCCCCAGCCTGCCTTGAGCAGAGTACATCCCCTCCTGGCTGCCTGCAGATAAGCACATGCCGTTCCTTTCTTTAAAAGTTGCCCAAGACAGTGATTGGAAGCTTTTACCCTTACCTAGCCCAGTCCTCTCAAAATACTTGTGCTATTAAATGTACAAAATTGCTTCCCAATGCTGTCCCTGTTGGGTTTTGCATCTTCCTGAACTGGCTGAATATTTGAGACCAGCCTGGCAGAGGCTCGGGACAAGGTATAGACCAGTGGGGAAAGAAAGCCAGCCTTTGGGTGAGGAGAGGTGTCTGTTTTCCTCCTCCTCAGTTCTCCACAAAACCTTTGTGAGTGATGTTAGCTCATATTATTTTTTCCCCCATTGCTGGGAATGTACTATACCATGTATTGTAGCTCTTGGGTGGTCTTATGCCTGTGGGAATCATCTCTCGAGCTAAATTACAAGCTCTTGAGCACAGAGACCACTTTTCATCTGACCCTTTTGTGCAAGAACACAGGAGAGGGGACCTATTTAAGTTCTGCTCTGTGCCATGTGTACTGCTGGCATAGAGAAAGCAAACATAAATGTGATATGACCTTGTCTCCAAGAGGGAAGCAGTGGGAACATGATTTTATTGTAGCACAGTGACCATTACCAGGAGGTTCGCAGACACACTCATGTGACCCAGCCAGGTAAGAGGTGGGTGGCCGGGTGAAGATCTCAGAGTGCTTCCTTGAGAAGTGGAAATCGCAGTGAAGTTGGAAAGGACAGAGAAGAATTAGGTGGAAAGAGAGGAGGGCGGTCTACATAGAAGACTATTTGAGGCACAGGCTCAGAGGCACTTGTCCAGAGAGCTAGAGGGAAGTCCATGTCCCTGAGGAACTGATTCCAGGCAGCGAGTGGCACAGAATGTTGTGGCTGAGTGTGTGTGTGTGTATGTGTGTGTGTGTGCGCGCGTGTGTGTGATGGAACGGCCACGAATGCTGTGCTGGAAAGCTCCCACTTGATTCACTTGGTGACAAGTGAGGAGACATTGAAGGGAGAAGTGAATCACAGGGGATGCTATGATCAGATTTGCATTTAAGGAAGCTCAGTCCAGAAGAGGATGGACAGGCCAGGGGACACTGGGCAAAACTCAATAGCCAACCAAAACAACTGATGAGGGGCAGAGTCAGTGAAGCCACAGGGGGAAATGTGAAAAAGATTTAGGAAGTAAAATAGTCAGGACCAGAGTCTCACCTTCAGCTATTCAGTTACTGAATAAATACTGGTGGATGGCAGTAGAAATAAAGGAGGAATAATTCCCAAGAATGAGAACATCAAGCCCCAGTTTTCTCAATTATTTTGAGCAAATTTCCCTGGTTTTCCTCTGTCTTGGGCAATTAATGATCGCATTTCATTTAAACGTTTGATCTCTGAAGCCTGCTCAGAACACTGGCTTCATCGATTTGCTTTCTCCCTCTCTGTCACCTCTTCTACCCCCCTCAACACACTGATTGCGCGTGGCCCAGGAAGAAGTTGAGTTGATAGGAGCATGGGAAGTCTGGTTGGATGGAGGATGCCTTGGTGAGAGGCAGATACAGGCTTTCCCTCCATGGAATTGTCCTAGGATTGAAGCCCAGGATCTGTGTCCCCCAGCCCAGCTCCAAGAGGATCTAGAGATTCAGCTCTGGGTCTTAAGAAAACAGGGACCCAGCAAGCTGATCAGTGACTCCAAATGCTACAAAAAGGTCACAGCAGGTCCTGGATAGTTTCTGCTGTTCCTGCAAAATAATGAAAAGAATGGGAAAATACTGATTTTCCCAAGTCTAAATTTATTCTGCTGAAGTTTCTGCTTTTATCCTGAGATTATTTTCTTCCTATTTGGTGGTGTTAACAAGTCATTAAAAAAATGAAATGATAGTGATAATGGGATTTATTTTTAATGTGCTTATTTGGCAATGTAAACTTGGCAATCCTGTGTTGATCTACCTTCCCCCAGATTATTTTGAAATGTTCTTGGCATGTGAAATGTTCGAGTCTGGGAGCTGTTGAGATAGATGCTACATTTCTGCTTTAGAAGGTAAATAGTGAGGAGGAGCCCACTCTGGAGCCAGGCACAGTATCTACCAGCCGTGTGACTTCTGGGCTTCAGATTCCCCATCTGTAAAATGGGACTAATATAGTACCTACCTATAGGGTTATGAGGTTTGAATGAGTTAACGTTCTCTATTTATTACTTCTAAAGATTTCCATCTAAGCTATCCTTTTTCTTTTCTATCATAAATTCTAATTCTACCAATTCTATACAGGAAACTTGGAACATTTCTCCCCAGCTGATTAATCTGACCTCTCTTATATTTCTCTGCCCTTCAGGGTTTTGGTAAAAGGAAGGAATGGGGAGGGGGATTGGAAGGAGAAAAAGCTGAGAGAGTGTTGTAGAGCTATTTACCTGAAAAGTTTATTTCTGGGGATCCAGGATGCCCCCATAGATAGTACAATCTGTGGATGCTCAAGTCCCTCATAAAATGGCCCAACGTTTGTATATAACCTATGCACATTTTACACTTTTTGAAAAGTTTTTAATTTGTTCTAATTAGTTGTACATGACAGTAGAATGCATTTATACATTTTGATAGATCATACATAAATGGAGTATAATCTCTCATTTTTCTGATTATACATATTGCAGGATCTCATCAGTTATGCAGGCATACGTGTGCATGAGGCAATAATGGCTGTTTCACTCTATTATCCTTCCTTCCTCCATGCCCCTTCCCCTCCTTTCACTCCCCTCTACCTATATAAAGTAACTCTATTCTTCCCTACCCCCACTCCTTATTGTGAATTAGCTTTCAAATATCAGAGAAAACATTGGGCCTTTGGTTTTTTAGGTTTGGCTTATTTCACTTAGCATGATATTCTCCAAATCCATCCATTTAATTATCTTTAGATTATCACTTATAATACCTAATACAAGGTAAAAGTTCTGTAAATAGTTATGCTGTACTGTTTAGGGACTAATGACCAAGAAGTACATATATTTAGTACATACATACATTTTTTTTTTTTCTAAATATTTTTGATCCATGGTTGGTTGAATATGAAGTAAAAGACTCAGAAGGGAAAGGGACTCTCCAATAGCGGCCTTTGCTCTCTACAACATATAAGGTGTTTAGTGCCACTTATTTCTTCTTCTTCTTCTTCTTCTTCTTCTTCTTCTTCTTCTTCTTCTTCTTCTTCTTCTACCTTTTCCTTTTCCTTCTTCATCTTCTTCTTTTTCTTACTAGACCTGGCTCTTAGCTCTGTGGAAAGTTGAAGAAATCTGTTAACCCCAGTAGGAATTTCTCCCCTGAGTGTCCTCTAATCTCTCTCTTGCTCCCAAAGACAGGTAGCTTCCTTTTATCTCTTCACCCTGGGATGTGAAAGACTTCCTGTGGCATTCCTCATAGGACACTTTGTACAGGGAAGGAGCAGTGATGCAGAGGAAGAATTTCTGACTTCAGTGGGAGATTGCTTTAGATTATGGGCTATCTTTGCAGTACTGAAGTTGAAGCATCTGTCTATTTTCTCAGTGTAAGACCAGCCCTGCTTCCGAGAACACAGCTTCTAGCATGGACTTGGACGTGTAGCATAGATTTAATCTTCCCAAGGGTCACAAGGAGCGGATGAGCGAGGAACAGGTAAGAGTGTAGTCGGGGAAGGCTTACTGAGTTATGAGATAGGGTAAGACAATATCCAGAGACACAGCTGCCTGGGGATCTCAGAGAAAAAGGTAGGATATAAGAAAATTTGGAAAAGCTCCCAGCCTAGGGTACTATCCAGAATGCAGGCTAGATAGTATGTTCATTCCTCCCTTTTGAATGTGGCTTAGCTAAAATCTACCAGATATGCCATCTCTCTCCAATCCCCATCCAAATAATATCCTTCTTTCAAGTTCATTCCATTCATTTCATGCATCAAATACCTGTTAAGTATTTCCTGAGGGCCATATACTCTGCTTGGTGCTGGGAACACAATAAGAATAAGGCACTTTAAGTTTAAGGGCTGGGACTCAAATTGAGGCTTGTGTCTCATGGATGCACAAAGCAATGAGATAAACACAATCAGTCTTCCAAAGCATCAATTTTACTTGAAGATTGGGGAAGGCGAGGAAAGCAAAGCAACTTGAATGCCAAGTAATTTAAAATAATATTCTTATATTAAAATAAACAGTTCTATTATGGAATAGGGGCAAAATTTGCATATACTTAAAAAAATAAAACTTGAGATTTCAAAGAAATTCATGCAAGTGGTTGACTTTTTTGGACTGCATCCCAGAAACTTGGGAATACACATGTTAATTCTTTTCTGCCACTATGGGTGAATTGGTTAAAAAGTTTGAAAGTTCTTTCTGTATGTCACAGGGAGAAATTGAAGGACATTAGTTAGGAAAGAGTCATAATAAAGATTGCAGTTTAGAAATGTCACTCTTGTGGAATACCAGGTAAATTTACAGATCAAACATTTGCATTTATTTTTACTTTTCCCCAAACTTCACTGAAATGACCATAAAGAATGTTTTAAAAGGGCAAGCAATGTCTACAAAATGTGGAAGGGAAAAGTAATGGGCACAGATGACTTATCAGTGCAGAGGAATTGCACTAACTATATTAGGGAGAAGTCAAGAAGAAACAAATTGATTTGCAGAAAGAACCAAGGATTGAAGGTAACAATTTCCCCTGGAGTCTTCTTTTTATAGACGATGTGCTATGGAGTGATCGTGTCCCACTTCATATGTTGAAGTCCTATCCCCAATGTGACTCTATTTGAAGATAGAACCTTTAGGAGATAATTAAGGTGGAATGAGATCATGAAGGTGGATTCCTAATCTGATGCGTTTAATTTCCTTATAAAAAGACATACTAGAAGAACTCTTCCCATGCACGCACAGAAGAAAGGCCAGGTAAGGACATCTACAAACCAGGAAAAGAACTTTTACCAGAAACCAAATTAGCTAGAATCTTAATCTTGGACTTCAAGCCTCCAGAAATGTGAGAAAATAACTTTCCAACGTTTATATCACCCATTCTACTATATTTGATTATCAGGCCCAAGCTACGATATTGTGGCCAGTAATAGAGAAAATGGTTGAAAATATTTATAAAAAGCAGCAGTTAGAGTCATGGTTTTCAATCTTCAGAATGAACGTTTTTCCTGGGAGAGTTTCAAAATATACAGGTCAGAACCTCACTCTAAAAGACTCAAATTTAATTGGTTCAGGAGAGGGTCCAGGTGTCAGTTTTAAAAATGTCCTCTAGGTGATCCTAATGTACACTCAGCATTAGGTTCATGAAATAATTTCAACCAGACTCTCTTTTCAAGGCTGCACCAGGTATCTGCCTATATTTCCAACACAGGAATAAAGCTTTAGTCTCTGGAGAGGTTTACTTTGAAATTCTTTGGTCTCAAAGCCACCAGGTTGAGTAAAAGACAATTTAGTAACAGAGAACTCATCTTTTATTACATTTTAGTTTTCTGTAATGCCAATAATCAGGCTTATCTGCCCCAAACAGGAGTTTCAAGGATTCTTCTCTGAATAAAGCAATCCATCCAAGATGAATGACCTAAAGGTATCAACATTTAGGGTCTCCTAACAAAAGGGCCTATACTCTAAATGATCACCCTATAGTAAAGTCAATTTGTGGGAAATACAATGATAGAGCTTCCAGTTAGCATTTGATTACCTCACTCTCAAACATAAATAAATAGACAAGGACATCAGACATTGGAAGAAAGATTCTAACAGACAAAATGTGAACTCAGCAAACCAGAAAAAAAAACTAAAAAAAAAAAAAAAATGCAATGTTTAGTATAGAAAGAAAGCAAAAGTATTCCTATTATTAAAATACTTTGAGATGTAAGACAAGATACTATATTTAAGAAAAAAAGAACAGAAGGTTGTAAAACAAGAAATTTCAGAGAAGAAGGTCTCAGAAATTAAAAATAAGAGAACAGAAATTCTAAGATAACAAAAAATTCCAAGATAAAGTTGAGGAAAACCTTCAAGAATTTAGGACAAAACAACTGAAAGATTGAAATGAAAGATTTTTAAAAGAGACTTCAGGAAATTCCAAATATGAATAAAATATATTTAGAAAAGTAGAAGAGGAGAGAGAGAGAGAGAGAGAGAGAGAGAGAGAGAGAGAGAGAGAGAGACATAGTAGTATAGGAATTGATAAAGCACTGTTTTCTCACAACAATATTAAAAGTTAAAGACATGAGCCATATTTTCAGAATTCTGAGGCAATATGGTTTAGACCCTAGAATTCTATACCCAGCCAAACTACCTCAAGTATGAGGCTAGAATAAATGTTTGAAATGCAAGTCTCAGAAGTGACCTCCTAGGTTCCCTTTATCAGGAAACTGCTAGAAAATGTGTTCCACATAGGGAGGACTATTGAGCGGTATCAGAGGGCTCAGCCCATACTGAAAAAAGAGAGGAGGGAGCTCCAGGAAGGATGTTTCCAAGAAGGAAGAAAAATTCCCAGTTACAGGGATTGAAGTTGTAGCTTGTGCCTGCTAGGAAGGCAGACTACCACTGAGCTACATCCCCAGGCCTCCAAAAAGAAAAATATTCAGTGGATTGATTATCAGGTATGTTTAAGCATATTGAGAAGTATTCTGGTGGAGAGTTTAGAGAGGAATTAGTGAGGGCATCTTACTTCATTCTTGCTGATAAAACAAAATACCTTAGCTGAATAATTTATAAAGAATAGAAATTTATTTTCTCACAGTTCTGAAGGCTGAAAAATCCAAGACCAAGGCACCAGCAGATTCATTGTGTGTTGAGGACTGTCCTCTGTTCACAGATGGTACCTTCTCGTTGAATCCTCACATAGTGGAAGCGGTGAACACTGAGACTTCATATGGTAGAACAGACTAAGGGCAAAAGGGCCTAACTAGTTTCCTCAAGCCCTTTTACAAGGGCACTAATCCCACTGATGAATATAGAGTCCTTGTTACCTAATCAACTCTCAAAGTCCCCACCTTTTAATACTATCACACTGGGTCCTAATTCCAAGAAATGAATTTTGGGAGGACATATACATTCAGACCCTAACACTGAAAGTTACATAGTACCTAAGCAAATAAGACAACCCAGGAAAACAAACCAGCAAAAATGTACAGGAAAAGAAGTGTAATCACCAAATAAAACACAGATCTGCTGTGAAAATATAGAGTCAAAACAAGAAAAAAAAACAATTAAAAATGTGATTTAGCAACTTTAGGAGAATGAAGAGAGGAAAATGTGTGTGTTTGTGTGTGTGTGTTTAGAAGATCTAAACCCTCATCTTCCAGAGCAGGAAGTCAACAGATATCTAAAACTAAAAAATATCAAGAAGTAAAAGCATAAGCATTATTCAGAAATGTGAAGACAAATGCCAGAAGGTAAAGGCATGGATCAGGGAAGGGAATACCATTCTTCTGTCTAATCCTTAAGTTATATTTGATTTGTTAATCTCTGTAGTACTTCAATAAAAGTAAAAGTTAAATCTTAAAAGTTAGAAATATCATTTTTTTGTCGATAATCAGAGATGAGATTGCTGAAGTGTTGAGCAGAGGCATTCAAGTCAGGAGCAATTTTGCAATTTTCTTGGAATGGTAAGTTGGATTCCACCATGTAGGATGCTTATTTAAGGAGGACCCTTGGGCTCAACACCTGTGGAAGGCAGTAGGCAGAAGAATGTGCCATGCTGTGATGAAGGACCAACTACAGCCTCAGCTAACCCCACAGGAAGCTCTGGAACTAGAATAGCTGCTCTTCAGAGTTGTCCTGGGTTGAATGCACAAACCTTGGATAAAATAGTTCTCTGCATGAGAACAGAGATGCATGAAACTTGGATAAGATAGATTTCTCCAGCAGCAGCCAAACCCAAAGGGTCTGACAGCTGGGGGCTGGGTGGCAACATTACTCCCAAAGCTCAGACAAAGAGACTAGTTTCATTAAAGAGGAACCTAGACTGTGCACGACAGAATCCACCATAGTAGGTAAGAAATGATGATGACTTGAACTGGCTTATGGCAATGGGAATATGGAGGAGGGAACAGATTTGAGAGGCATTTAGGAGGCCAAAGCTAAGTGACATGCTTGATTGGTGGTGGTAAGTGAAAGAGAAGAAGAGTAAATTGTCAGGTATGCTTCAGGTTTCTTGCTAATAAGACTGGGTAGATAGTGATAATGACTGGGTTCATGGATGGAGGACATGATGGAGTGGAGGTGATGAATTTGGTTTAAGATGGGCTTAAAAAGAAAAAAGGAGGCTGTGGGGAGAAGATCTGCTTGAAGCTTTTACCTTAGCCCATCCAGATCTCTTCTCTATACTGCTGGTGATTTTTATTTTCTGAACTCTACAATCATACTCTGAAATATATATCCTAGAATGCAAGCTTGATGAGAGAAGAGCTTTCTGTCTGTCTTGGTCTTTGCTGTGTCCTAGTACCAAGAGTAGATCCTGTATTTAGTATGTAGCACATATGAATACATTTGGGTGATCAGGATACTGATCTCGGTATCATCTCTGTGTTTGACTGACCTCTTAATAGGAGGACAGGCCTTTTGTTGCTGCTGTCACAAATTATTTTACTTCTGTACATCCCACAGCATCCAGCAGTGTTGGGCATGAAATGCAACATGACACATGCATGTGGACTAAGCAATTCAGGAGTAGCCAGGGCATCTCAGGCCCTTAGTCATCTAGAACTCCACGTTCCCCAGTCTGACCCCCCAACCTGTTCCTATATTCTGTGATGTTCTCTCTGGTGCTTGATGTGCCGGCTGATCTGAAGGATCTGTGTAAATTGTGTGAAACTTGGGGAAATACATTTAAAATATCGCATAGTCAGTTTTATGAGAGATGAGCTCAGATTATGTACCTTAGCAGAACAGGGAGACAGTTGCTTTTTAGGGTTACAAAATTTAGAAAGGAAAAGCTAGTGACCCCTGATCATCCTAACTGTGCTCCTTCAATCTCCAGCATTGTGCTGGGTTGTGGGGGGAGGATGGGGAGCAGGGGTCCTTCATTATGTGATTGTACAACCCTCAACCCAGAAAGGGTGGGTTCAGTATTCTCTAAGCCTCTCTCAATGATGAGCTTTCATCATTGGTCTGTGCTCCATCATGGGGGATTTAATTTCTTGCAAATTGCCTGGCCCTCACTTTTGAGTTGAAAAAGTAAATAGAGGAGAAATTTGAAGAACAAAAGAAGGGAGGCCCTTGAGGACTGTATGTATTTTTGTATTGTTGGGGTTCAGTTTTCTGTTGGCAAAAATGCATTCATGCATTCATGGCATTGATCATTCATGGAGAAGGAGTTATCTATTTTAGATGAGGAGAAAAACCTGGGCAATTTAGAAGTACAAGAAAGTTCCATGACTTGGACTCTTTATTTTCTTTTACATGTGTAATAACACTTCCTGTGTAATCACACTTCCTGCTCATGCTCGAGGACTGACTTAGATGTAGGTGAACATTCAAGGGTTTATGGTGAAGTTGATTCTAAAAGTAGCAGGTAAGCTGTGGGGAGTTTAGATAGGTCAGCCTTTGCAAAATTTGCTGGTGGAGTTGGTGTTTAAACCTTAGATGCCTAAACACCATATCAGCAACTTGTGAGTAATATGGGCCAAATTCATGACTTATACCAGGACCCAAGAGTTGTAGCTTTCAAGCTCAATGCTTCCTTTTCCAAGATTGAGTAACACCCAGATGTGACTTTCCATGTGCAGTCTGACTTGGGTTTTGTGTTGGTTTCTAAGTTAGGAGGATGAGTCTATTCTGATCTGCCCATGTTCTATATCTCTGGTGACCTCTGGCATGAATATAGAGTCTTTGTTGTGGGATCTGTGATCTATGATCATAGAGCCAGGATCACCTTTCTCAGTACAAAGAGAGAGACTCTGTAGCTTGTGAGCTAACCAAAGTTATGGTCAAAGACTGAAGTCCAGCTGAGCTTTGCCTGTTGCTGTGATCTTAATGAATAAGAGGTCACCAGCATCACCTACCTTATGATAGCAGCATCAAGGAATCTCAGATGTGAGGGTAGTAGAAAGAGCATTGGTACTTGGATCCTAAATATGTGACTCCGAACCTGCAACTTCCCTTGACTGTGTGATCTTGAGTATGTCACTTCTCTCTCTGAAATTCAGATTTTACTGAAAGGATGATGATCTCTGTCTTTCCTCCCTCACAATGGGTTCTGAGGACTGAATGAGACAATACAGTAAGAAATGCCCTATAAACTGTGAAGTACTATGTGACCAATTTCCTGTGACTGTTTCCAATTGCAATATAAAAACTAAGCTTCTTTTATTCTTTCATACCCTGGATATAAAGTAGCAGCTATGCATGGGATGCTTAGCAGATGCTGGGAATATAATAGGTAGAAATAAATAAGCAGCATGTATTTATGCAGTGTTAAGATTTCCACATTCAGATTTTCTAGGTTGCCACTTCTTGGGGCAGAGTTGCATATTCTGGAGGTTGCTTCCTGCTAGAACTTTGGATGGGTCACATGGAAGGGCCTTTGCATGGGTGGGTTTAAAACCATGCTCTGCAGAGTCCAAGGGTGCCAGTGGGAAACTCATGTGGGAGTGAGAGATTCTGGGTCCTCCTCACGGCTTCTATTCAGGTTTGCTTCTCTTTGCTTGCTTTATTCCACTGTCTGAAAACTGCTGCTTTGGTGGAAGAAGTGAGATGACCTGGCCTTCTTGATCTTTTCTAACTTTGGCAGTTGACTCTTGGGTAAGCCTCTTTTCAAGGTTCTCCCTTCCCAATGGCAGCCAGAGGCATAGCTTGTTGTCATTATTGGAATGCAACCAGTGTATGGTAACTTTAATTCCAGTTCTTATATATAATAGGAAAGAGGCTGGGTGGGTGGCAGGTCATCTGGAGGGGTGGATTGTTTTCCTTTCATAGCCACAAACCACAGCCTACACTAATAGCTTTGATAGCCACCTGGCTGGGAAGCTGTGCATCTTCAGAAATGCTGGGCATGACTCTACCTAAGGCACTTTCTCTGCTCCACAGAAAGTCAGTCTCAACAGGTAACCATGTAGTAGATTCAGCCCTGGCCCCCAGCCTGTGGGCGGCATTCTAACAGCAAATGCCATTCTGCGAATCTTTGACCTCAGATGGAACAATTTTGTAGCATCCAGACTCTCTGCAATAATTGACCTTGATGGCTCACAGGACATTTCCAAGGGAACGGTTCCCAAGCCTGAAGCACTGATCAACAACCAGAGTCTTCCAATAAATGGTCCTTTTCAGACTTCAGCAGGGACTGGAAAATGGATGCAATTCCTCTCTTAGCCAAACTACGAAAAAATCCAGGGATTTCTGACTTCAGATAGCTCCTAATTATTGCGATGGTTTCTAAGATGGTGTGTTCTACCTAAAATGGCTAGAGAGCTGTGCCTTGATAGTTTTTTGCAAACATTTTGTGAAGTGATTTACACTATAATATTGATGATTACTGTAATGAATAGTCCCTCACATGCTCAAATGTGATATAAGTTTGTCTCTTGCTCACATTAAATCGAAAGAGATGTTTTGGATTGTGGGTATCTCTCTTCCAAGTTGTTTTTCAAACACTCAGATATCTTTCCTCTGTGTTTCTGCCATCTTCACTGTATGGCTTCCAAGTTCATCACACCTGTTTGCATCAGAGTCATGGACGGGAAAAGGATGTGGAAGATGGTGTATGGAAGGTGTTCATATATGAAGTGCACGCTTGACTCTACTTGCATTCCAATGGCTGAACCCCAGAATCAAGGCTCTACCTAATGGCTCAGCAGTAGGCCACTTTTCCAAGGTCACTTCAAAAGTCACAGGAAGGGTTGGGGCTATGACTTCATGCATACTGGAGGCGTACTTTAGTCATAGCGGATAATGTGGCCTTATAGCCTTGAACTTGCTAGCCATCAGGAAGAACTTATCAAGAAAACTGTCAAGGAATGCTGCTATTGGGCAGACGTTCTCAAATACTTCAGCAGTTGGAGTGAGGTTCCATGGTTAAAATAAAGTAATTGGTCACACATATTTGTTTCATATCTAGAATATTCTGGACACTCTACTAGGAACTGCAGTGGCAATGGATAAGATGGTCATTGCCACTTTGCTTATAGAGCTTATAGTCTAGACATATTTTCTTAAATGCCAAAGAATTTAGTGAATTAAGAGAACCTTCTCCATTTGGGGAGTTTCTTCCAACATACTTTTCCTTTGATTTTTTGATATCACTCACATTCAGGAAGCACAGATAGAAAACATCAATAAAGTCAATGACCAGGAGCAGATGAGCACTAATAAGAAACTTCAGAAATAGTTTTTTATGTTTAATTTGATGACTGATCTTTTTGGACATGTATGCATGGGCATGATATTATGTTTTGTATATATTATATAATCATGTTGTCTCTAACTAAAATTGTTGATTTGTAAATGGAATTAAGGATACAAATATCTCAGGGGGCTTTGCAAAGGCAAGCATACTCTCCAGGCTTGGCTTACCTGATAACAGTTGAGAACCACTAATGATCTCTTGCAGGGTTGTTCATTTCTCCTAAGAATTTAATGGGCAGAAATCTTTGTGAAGAAGATTTTCTGGGATTTCTACTTTACTGACATTTTCCTTGTGTTCTGAGTCATTTCCTCTGAGCCACAGCTTGTCCAGTTACCAAGTGGTATCTGGAGTCTGGAAATAAAAGTGAATTAATTTAAACTTTTTCCAAATAGTTTCCATCCTCTGCATCTATTTTCTAATACCCGGAAGTCCATGGTGATCTTTCTTCAGTCCATTTTTCATTCCTATCCACTTCCCCCATGAAACCTGGTTATTCAAACACTGTCCCCCAGTGATTTTCTGCTTCTTGTCTCTCTCCTCCTTCTTTCCTCACACATTGGTATCACAAGATGCTGGGCCTGGAGAAGGGGAAGGAAAGATGGAGAGGTAGGGTAGGTGAAGCTACACAGAGCCAGGGGGAGAAGGGAGAGGAAGAATAGTCAGATGTTCCTAAGGATTTCCTTTTTACATACACATTTGCAAAACAATTCACTTAGTCAAACAGTTGCCCCCTTATCCACAGGAGGGAGGGCTGAAGCATAAATTCTGGAATCCCCAGTGGATACCTGAAACTGTAGATAGTTCAAACCCTATACATGCTATTATTCCTATACTTACTTAACTATGATAAAGTTTAATTTATTAATTAGACTCAGTAAGAGATTAAAAACAATCAGCTAGAACAATTATAATAATATATTACAACAAAAGTTTATATGAACGTGGTTTCTCTCTCTTTCTCAAAACATCTTATTGTACTGTATATACAGGGGTTCGGTAACCAGGCTGCCATGCACATTCATGAAGTACCCACCCAGGATACAGTGGTAAACAGGATGAGCACAGCTCAGCCTTCATGACGCTTCACCTAGTGGACATAGGGAGGAGTAAATAGGACTCAGTGAATTGAGATGAATGCTCTGGGCACCATGGGGGTTCATGGACTAGGAGAAGATCAGAGAAAAGCTTCCTGGAAAAGACCATACAACATATCAGTCAGTCAGAGGCATCCCTTCTCTTCTTCTTCTAATAATAGCACACCTGAAATTTAGCTGGCCAATGGCTGCCTAGTAGGAGACTCCAGCACACATCCCATGTGGGTGAGGGAAAGGGTTCCTGTTGGAGGGATGGGCTGGCTACAAAATAAAAGCTGTGAAATTTATATATGAGCAATAAAGACAGAAGGCAAAATTATCTTAAGAGCAAGGATGTGACCAGTTTAGCCATCCAGGAGGGCCTGGCTCCAACTAAGGAAGGAGCCTCAGTTTGCTTTATTTATATCAGTATAGATCAAAAGCAACAGGTAAAAGCTTCTTTGTGAAAAACAGGATGAAGAGTGGAGGCAAGCAAGACATTTGGCTCTTGTGGGTCACTCCCATATTTGATGCGTGTATTTGAACCTGAGCGGTGAGCTAATGCAGGATACCACATGACTCAGGCATTCTTGAACAGTGATTATCCAACTGTGAGTTCCTGAGGCCAGATATTCCTGGTTAATGGCTTGAACTTTGCCCTGTTCTCATATGAGTCATGGATGGCTCCCCCCAGGAGACTACATTTCCCAGGCTTCCTTGCAGCTAAGTTTGGCCATATGACCAAATTCTGATCAATGAGATGTGAGCAGAAGTGATGTATTTAACTTCTAGCTTATGCCTATAAGAAGAAGGTTGTACCTTTCTTCTCCTATTCCTATTGTCTAGAATGTAGGCATGGAGGTGGTAACTGGAGTAGCCATCTTAGACCCATGTGACAGAAGCTCAATGGTAAAGGTGGAAGAGGAAAAAGAACAAATGGAGAACAATTTTATGTGGTGGATAAAATTGCAGCCCAAGACCTGCAGACTGTTTATGCAAGAAAGAAAAAAAAATTCTATCTGGTTTAACTTATTGCTATTAGTTTCTGTTAGAGTATATGGACCAATATGTTAAATCCTATCAGATTTAAAAGACAATTCCAAATTCCTACTCTCCTCTTTGCAACCACTTGGGATCACATGGTGAAATTCAATAGCTTGGGTCAGCTAATCTGGGAGGCATTTGGGAAATTGGCTGTCAATGTTCTAGATTCCATAGAGAGGTAATCTCAGTTAACTACATATTTTCCCACCTAATTCTCCTGAAAACTTTTAAGTGACAGAGATCCACTGTCTTGGAGTTAAAAGAGTAGCCATAGAGAGGAAGAATTTATGTTTTGGCCTGAAATCAAACTCCTTTTTAATAGGAAGACACTGAACATGCAGAAACCAGGAATGCAGGGTCATCTTGCACTCTCTGGCTTGGTGCTCATTAGCCCAGGATCCCAGATAGCCTTTGGACCACAGTGAAAAAAGCCCATCAATTCCTGGGGCAAATCTTCCCAGATGGTGCCTTCTTGGTCTCTGAGTTTGGTCTTCTGACTCTGGGCTATTTCTTACATCTTGACTCCATGTTCCTTGCTCTTCCTTCTCCATGGTAGAGTGTCTTATCATCACTGTCAGGGAGCACCATCTCTGTGTGACAGTTGGGAGAGATCAGGCCTCAGAGAACAAGCCCATGGCTATGCTGGTGCTTAAGTTCTTCATAAATCATAAATAGGATCAGTCAAGATAAGCTAGTTTTTGCTGCAGTAACAAAAACTTCCAATCTTCAAATCCAAGACGGTTTGGCTATGTCTGCTTATTTTAGCCACTGAAGGCATCTTGAATGATCTTTTTATGAGACACATTCCAACAGGAGATTTTAGGCTCTGAAGTGAAAAAGAGGATAGTTCTTGATGTCCAATCAGAATTGACCCATTGATTGGACAAAGAAAGGCACACGGCCACTCCTGACTTGAAGGGAAGTGTGTGTCTGTGCAGGAAGGGAACTGGAACAGAGATCTGTGAAGGGGCTGTGAAGAGGCTGATGGGCAATTATAGGGAGTCTTCGAAGCAGGTGTGTGCCCAGGAGGTGCACAAATGATCCACAGGGTGCGGAGAGAACATAATGGAATGTCTAGTTATATTTGTGCTTTATCTTCTCCTTTTACGATTTCTATTTTCTGAGCGTGTCTGTTACTTCCATTATAATGAGTATGCCTATTTATAATATACATAATTTTGGACATGTGGTTGTACGTGATTATACTTATAAATAAATAAATGTGTATATACTGGAGGTGGATGCTCAAAAAAGTTCTATGGATGGGGCAAGTTATCAAAAATGTTTAGAGTCTACTGGCCTGGAGAAGAGGACCCAGAGACCCTTAGGTTGTGAATGCTGAAATCCTTAACCCAGAGAGCACATTGACTCAGTGTCCTTGGCCATGAAATTCTGATCATGATACACTTTTCTTAAGCTTATAAGATTAATACTCAAAAGGTCCTTAGAGGCTGAGACAGGATAGAATTAGGGTAAATGTCTCTTCTCCTTTCTTGTCTGTAGCAAAAAGCCGCTGAGCACTTTGCAGAAACACTGCAAGAGATGGTGTGCATTTGCAAACATCCCAGATGCATGATGTAGGTGCATGAATGTTCTGTGGCCATGAGAGGTCAAGGAGAGAATTCTGCCTCAGTCTGGAGACCCAAGGGAAGCAGAGCCAGGAATTCAGAAGTTACCTGCCACTGTTTTGCCTTTAGCTGTTGAAGTCTTTGAAAGATTCACTCCAAGGAAAGAGGGTTACTGGATAGTCTAGCTGATGGAGAGAGTTGGAGAGAGAGTTGAGGAGTGGAGAAGGGGGAGAGAGAAAGAAGGAAGGATAAAGTGAGGGAGAAGTTCCTTATGATTACTTAGATAACCTGAGTGGAGGTATTGAGGGAGGGAGGAGAGAGAGAATGAATGCAGGTGTGTGCATGTGCATATGTGTGTGTGCACATTGCTGAAGCTGACATCATCAGAGTCTATCAGTTTTTCTCCTGGTTACAGTGAGGTCTCTTACATTTGAGACATGAAGAATTATTTCCTGTCCAGAGCCTGCCGAAAGGAAGTGTTTTAGTTAGTTTCACATCACTGTGGCAAAAATGCCGGAAAAAATATTAAACAATTTAGAGCAGAATTTTATCTTGGTTTACATTTTCAGAGATTCAGTTCATGGTTGACCAACTGCATAGCTCTGGGCCCGAGGTGAGGCAAAACAACATGGTGGAAGGGTGTGGTGGAGGAAGCAGCACATGGCAACCAGGAAGCAGAGAGAGAGACAAAATATAAAGGCAGAGTCACGTCTCCGGTGCCCGACCTCCTTCAGTCACCCCCTACCTGCCTACAGTTACCACCCAGTTAATCCATCAGCTGGTTAATTCACTAAGTAGGTTTCAACTTTTGTAATCTAATTATTTCATCTCAGAATTTTTGTGTGTGTGTCTCACATGTGAGTTTTGGGGAATACCTTATATCTAAACCATAATAGGGAGGAAGATCAAGGTGGGGAGAAGGTGCAGGAGAAAAGGGGCAGATGCCAATGGTAGCCATGCAGATCAGGAGACAGATCTGAAAGTAAGTACTAGAAATGACACTTCACTGTATCCAGAGTCATGGAGATGAAACCTGTGATCCCAAAGCCCTGGGAACTACCCAGACCAGGGTTCCATTGAGCCGGGGAATGGGCAGGAGCAGTTCAATCCCTGTATCTCCCACTCAGCAGGGCACGGGCTGCCAGGATGTCTACAGCTGCAGCCAAAGCAGAAGGGTGAGGGTCCACATCTGTGCAGAACACAGTGCCATTTCCCCTCAGAGACCAGCTGTCCTCCCTCTCCTCCGTGATGGACACCATCAATTTTCTAGTCACCCAGACTGAAAACTTCATCCACCTCCGTAGCATCCTTCCTGTCCCATCAGTTGTCAAATCCTGGCAATTTCACATCTCATGTGCCTTCTGCCGTCTGCCCAGCTCAGGATGAGAAAGTCATGGAATGTTACAACATCCTGTGCTGATAGTCTTTGAGGACTTTCTAAGTCTTTAGTTGAAACTGATATTCTGAATGAGGGAAGAGGTGGGTAGCAGAAAGAAACAGAGGAGAGCGGACACACACACATACACACACACACACACACACACACACACACTGTGAGGGACAGAGGAAGAGAAGGAGATTGATTTTAGTTCATGAGTAAGGGACGGCTCATAAAGTCAAACGCGAGAACTTCAGGGGATGCTCAGAAGAGTCTGGAAGCTTGAACTTGAAAGCTGGTGGGGACACAAGGCTTTCTTACAGCCATCTTAGCCTCTCTCTCTGCACATCTGCTTCCTTCTCTTTCTTTGCAGCTTGTTTCTCTGCTGCTCATTTCTGTAGTGGGAGATACCTCCTGCATCTCCCTAGTATTTACATCTCCCTTGAAGAGATTCAAAGAAACGGAATGACTCCCAAATTCCTTGGAAATTTCTCATTAGCCAAATTGGGACAGGTGCCTCTGTCAGTTGCACCAGGCAGTTGGATCATTACCAACCATCGAGGCTGCTGCTTGTCTGCATCCTCCCAGCCTGGCCTAGGCACCATCCCCGAGGGTCTTGCATTTATAAACCTCTGCTCCAGAGGATGTTCCCTCAGTCTTGTGTGCCTCCCCATCTTTGAGCTTCACTTCTGGTAACTTGTGTCATGGAAACAGTATTGAAAAAGCCTGTTCAGACTTCTTTCTCCATCTGCCTCATTCTGTTACTGCCCTGGTGGGCCTGGGTTGTATGGACTAGCATGTTCAATACATGGCTGCATAAAGTTTGCTACATAGAGTTACTCTAGCCACATATAGTTACCCAGCACTTAAAATATGGCTAGTACGCATGGCAGTCATTTTTACATGTTGGAATGATACTATTTTGGATATGTTAAGTAAAATATAACATTGAAGTTAGCTAGCTTTCTCTCTCTCTCTCTCTCTCTCTCTCTCTCTCTCTCTCTCCTCTCTCTCTCTCTCTCTCTCTCTCTCCCTCCTCTCTTTTACCATCTCTCTCTTTTATGCTGGGGATCGAACCCAGGGCCTCCACCATGCTAAGCAAGAGTTTTGTCAATGATCAGTTCCTCTTTTTACTTTCTTAATGTGGCTACTAGAAAAGTTAACGTTACCTGGTGACCCACGTTGCATTTCTACTGGACAGTGCTGGGCTAAACTACAGACTCAGGAAAGGCCTGAGCTTTCTCACACATCTGCCGTTACTCAAGTTGTTCTTCCTTCTGGGATGTATCCCCATGTTTCACTTACCCAACTCTACTTCCTATAAAATCTCTGTCCAACATTGTCCTTGAAAGCTCCATGCCCACAGTCAAAAGTAACCCATCACCTTCAGAACTGTTGCCCTTTTTTCTTTTTATTTTACTTGTTTTATTTTTAAAATACACACAATAGAATTTTTTACTCAGATATAAAGAAGAATGAAATTATGGCATTTGCTGGTAAATGGATGGAACTAGAGAACATCATGCTTAGTGAAATAAACCAGTCTCAGAAAGTCAAGGGTCAAGTACTTTCTCTCATATGTGGAAACTAGAGTGAAATAAGGGGGCAAATGGGTGGGTGGGAATCCTGTGAAATTAGAAACCAGATCAGTCGATAGAGGAAGGAGATCGACGGGGCAGGAGAAAGGAAATCGACAGGGGCAGGAGAAAGGATGGGAAGAGGGAGGAATGGTGGAATGAATCTGACCAAACTTTCTTATGCACATATATAACGTACATGAATGGTGGTCTATGAACATACCATGTGATTTTCACCTTTATGTATATCCATAATGCACTAATTAAAAAAAACTATAAACAAATAGAAGAAAGATCAGCAAAGTAGAGGAAAGGAACAAGAGGAGGGAGGGAGGGAAAGCAAAAGGAATGGAGAATGAATTGGAACAAATTATGTTCCATACATGAATAATCATGTCAAAATGAACCCCAAAATTATGTGTAACTATAATGTACTAATAAAAGTAAATTTAAAAATAAATACATCCCCAACTTTAGGGGTTGGGGATGTAGCTCAGTGTTAGATTTACAAGGCCTTGGGTTTGATCCCCAGCACCAAAATGAAAACTCTCTCTCTCTCTCTCTCTCTCCATATATATATATATATTTATATATATATATATATATATATATATATATATAAAGTGTATACTTTAGCACATTTTATATTTATTGTAATTGTGAAAATGCATGTGCTATTTCCTGTATCATATTGCAGACTGTGGCAATCATGTTTTGTTTATTTTTCTATTCCAGGTGTACATATGCACAAATATCTACTCTGACTTGGAATTAAGAAGTCTGAGTGACCGTCACACTTGCTACTGATTGGTTATCATGGACTCAGGTGAGGCCTTTGTCCTGGTCTATATTCCAGGTTCTTCCATCCCCCACTTTCCTTCTCTCTCCCCCCAGCACCACATGTGCCCCCTCTCTCACCCTCATTATCACATTCATTTATTCATCAAATATTTCATGGCAGGTGCCAGGTGCTGATAAATATAGGTGCATACAGGTGACTGAAGAGACATGGTCTCTACCTTAATAGAAGTCTCAGTCTAACAGGGAGAGGGATAATAAAATGTGAGCTGATGAATATGCATGTGTGAACTGTGACATGGATGATTCAGAAGAAGAGCCAGTGGGGGGAGCAGGCTTATTTAGATTTGTGGTCAGTTTGAGGCAATGACCTTGAAGCAGATCCTGGCAGGATGAGGACTCAGCTATGTGTAGAGCAGAGGAAAAGGGGCCCAGGCAGGGGAATCTGACCTGGAGACCTGAGATGGGACAGCCCAAGGTATGCCAGAGTCCAGGGATGGGGAGAAAAATTGCATGAGGTCCAAGGTCACTTTCTCTGCAGGGTAACCTCTGGATTCTTTTTGTGTGTATGGTGCGAGACAGGGGCAGTACTGGGAATTGAAACCAGAGGTACTTTACCAATGAGCTACAGTCAGAGACCTTTTTATTTTTTATTTTGAGACAGGGCCTCACTGAGTTGCTTAGAGCCTTGCTAAATTGCTGAGGCTGGCCTCAAACTTTTCAATCCTCCTGCCTTGGCCTCCTGAGTTGCTGGGATTTTAGGTATGCACCACTGAGCATGGCTACAATCTCTAGATTCTTGAGAAGAATGGCTGGCAGGTCAGTTTCCTCTCTGTCTTCTGAGTTGACTCTTTGGAACTTTTGGGTGCATCTTAGAGAACATCTGACTTATCTCTCAAGGTTCTTTCCAATAAGGCATGAAGATTAATTCCAGGGCTGGGGATATAGCTCAGTTGGTAGAGAGCCTGCCTGGCATATACAGGCCCTGAGTTCAATCTCCAGCATCACACACACACACACACACACACCCACACCCACACATGCACAAGAAAGATTAATTTCATTTTCATGCATTACAATATCTAGGTGAATAGGTATGAGATAATATATTTGAATACTATTTTAAAGTATATGTATTATTTCTTACTGAAATCATGTGTATAATCTCATTTTAATTCCCTTTTGATGTAAATCAGGGTTTCTCACTCGGGAGTGATTTTTGTCACCCAGGGACATTGAGCAATGTCTGGAGACATTATTTGCTGTCCCAACTTCTGGAGCAGTGGTGTTGCTACTGGCATCTAGTGGATAGTGGCCAGGGATGCTGGTAAGCATAACACACAGGACAGTCCCCCAACACACACACTGACGATAAAGACTTATCTGTCCCCAGATGTCAACAGTGCTGAGAAAGAGTCAGGATGAACATTCTTTTGTAGATGTAAAGCTGAGTCTGTGACAGAGGCCACCAGGTGGCCCCTCTTATCCATTGTTCCTCTATCTTTAGTAGGAGAAACCCAAGTTCTTCAAGGTCACAGTGCTCCAGCTAAGAGGTGCTATTCCCCCATGCCTGTGCAGTTAGGAGTGGCTACTGACTAAGTTCCAGCTACTGAGATATAAGCAGAATGTCTTGTCCTTTGGGTATAGTGGCTAAAATGGAGTTGGCTTGGCTTGCAGAGGTGTCAAGGGGACATTTGTTCTTGTGTTCCTTCCTTCTTGCTCCCTATAATACAGTGCAATAGCAGTTGCTCAAAAGAGGCATCTTGGAATACCAATGACCTTGAGGTGACCTTGAAGGTGACAGCACAGTCAGGAGTGGCTTTGGTTTCCAATGGTTCCATGATGACCTGGATTCCTTCTCTCCCTGCCTTCAGATTTCTGTTACATGAAAGAATGCAGCCTGCATGTTAACACCTCTGTTACTTGCATTGCCTGTGACAAGCCCCTGAATCTATGTCTAACCTGAAGTATTACCAAGGAGGTTAAAGGTCAGGGTCTTTTGTATTACGCATGCCTCTTCTCAGGGCTCCATCCCACTGCAACCATCTGCACTTCTCTTTGAACTGGCCTCCCTTCCGTGCTAACTTGTCGGCAGCCTCAGATACAATTTTCATCATGGTCATGTTTAGGCCAGATGCTACATGGGGGAGATTTGCCTGTAGCCCATCTTCCAGGTCATGTGCTTAATGAATCCTCCGCCTTCTGGGACATGCTGTGGCATAGGCCCAGTGCAGTAGCTTCCTTGCACTCTGATTCCTCAGAGATGTTTGGAGGTTGTGATGGAGCCAGGGACTGAGGAATGTCACTTTTGAAGCTGGAGTTCTGCACCGGCGCTTGGATTTGGAAGCGTTAAGGCATGTTTGCCAAAGGCTGGAGTTTTGATGTGCTGTGGAGAAGGAGCTGTTACTTTGAGGGGGAGAGAAACACCTTTCATTTCTTTACAGAAAGATAAGTAATGCAACTTTGTGGTTTCTCACTCCTGCTCTTCTGGAGAGCAGATGTTCCTCAGGAATGGCTGGTCCAGAGGCGACATATTTAAGTTCGCAAACACCACACATTTAGATGTTAGACATTTCAGTGTTGCTAAAGAAAACCACCAAATGAAACAGCCAACTTTCCCTCTTAGTTTGTCAAAGAGAGACTTTATAAAATTAACTTGGCGACTGGTGGAGGGACTGGCTCATTTGCCAGTCTCAGAGATGGGGGCATAGGGAGGGTGTGTGGCTGGGGCTGGGGAGTCCAGCAACAGGAGGAGGTAGGAAAGGGGCTTCCTGAGCATGTAAGAAAGTCTCCTTTCCTCATGGAACCCAGCAGGGAACCACTTCCCTGGGCGATACACATGTCTGCTCACCCACCTTGCAAATAGCCAGACACTTGCTCCTCCAAGAAGCAGAATCAGCACACTGAAGGGGGAATCCAAGTCTCCATATGGGTGGTTACCTCCTAAAAGATGCGGAAAGGGAAATGGAAGCTAGAAGGTAAAGAAGAGCCTTAGGTGAATGAATGAAAAGTATTTCTTCAGATTAGAATGAATGACACGTGGGTTAAAAGACTGGGCAAATTGCTTCCCTGAGCCTCCTGACCTTATCATTTTGGAGGCTGGCTATTGGAGGTGGAGCTGTATCCCGGCTGTGGTCTGAATAAGATGAAACCCAGCCTTTTATTTTTAGCAGGGGTCGGGAGAGTAGGGAGAATCTTCGAGAGGAGTTCAAAGGGCTCCTTTAGGAGCTGGAGGATGAGAAGTTTGGGAGTGGTCCCTGCAAACACCTGTGCACGGGGCCATAGCAACTGCAGGGCAACCACGCCGTGCGAACAGCACAGTTCTGCTTTCTATTTTCAGGAACTCTAAGTGCCAGTGGTTTGGCAGAGAAACTGAGACCCAGAGAGTTGTAGTGACTCGTTGCCCATCCTCCAGAAATTCCCTGGGAGGAGTGTGGCCAGCCCAGGTCTCCTGGCATCTCGCTGAAGGGTTTTGTCTGCATGATTACTTTGGTTTCTTCATATCACTTTCTGCACTGGTCCTTGGAAGAGTTCCATACGTGCCCTGCTCTGCAAAGCTCTGTCTTAAAATAGGAAGAGGATGAACTCATCTGAAGGGATGGAAGGACCTTGGGAAGAGAACTGGGCATAATTACAAGTCACCCTGGTTTCACTAGTTCACACAGGCAGATGGTAGATAGAACTGAAGCCAGACAATTTGCACTTACCAAATTAGCACCCGTCTGTTAGAGTCTGCAGAAATGGGAAAAAAATGGGCACCTCTCTTTTCACCATATAAGGTAAACAGAAACCAGTTTTCATGGAGTTCTAGCCCTACAGGATGCAGAGGCAATGCTGTCCAAACTGCCCTCCGTAGGACACAGGCTCCCCACTTCCACTGCTGGTGGGAGGCAGCCCAGAGTGGCAGAAAGAACTCTGACTCTGAGTCATCAGCCACAGGTTCAAATCCCAGCTCTGGTACTTCTGAGTTGTGTGTTCTTTGGTCAGTTACCTCCAGAGAGGTTGCTTATTCACTTATAAAATGGTGATGATGATTGCATTTATTAATCTAAGTAAATGAGGGTATAGGAGCAGTAGGTGGTGGGACTTCTATAATGATAGCTCATTAGTAATGGCTGCCAACCCCGCTCTGACCCCATCCAGACTTCAGCTACAAATGACAATGATGACAGAGGGTTGGCAGGGGGACCATGGAGCGTGACTGGCCCAGGGCACATTCCCCCTTTCAGTAAGATATTTCCCACAAACCTCATGCTTGTGAAGGAAGGATGGTTCTTCATACTGCAGGGATTACGGTCCGATGACAGAGCAGTTCATGCCCTGGAAGGGGCCATTGGCACATTATAGAAGGAGGCAGTTTGTCCCTGACCATTCCTTCTACCCACCATTACTGAGTTCCCCTACTCTATGTCACTCACTGACCTGGCATTGGGAGACTGGCTCTGCCTTCGGGGAATTTGGAGTCTAGATGGATATTCAAACAAATAATTATGATGAAACTTTTAAAATGTTATAATCAAGATGTGCCGAATCCTGCTCGGAATGGGAAGGAGCAAGGTGGAGATGCCACTCATGCAGACACTGAGCCGGGCTTTCAGGCACAAGGGAGGTTTCAGCAGGTTGTCCGTGGAGGAGAAGGGCAGCCCAGGAAGATGGGACAGCATGGAGCAAGGCCTTGGGGTGTGGCCATGCCCAGCTCTCCCAGGTAGCAGAGCAGTGAGACCCACAGAATTCTCAGGGTCAGGCCCACTGGAGAGTGTGACATGTGGCTTGCTGAGTGAGGTTGGGTCTCACCCCAAGGGACCTTTTCTGAATTAGAATGTGGGTGTGGAGACAAGGAAAATATTGGCCAATGGACTCCGTGACTCCTTCAGCTTTGCGTTTTGGAGACTCTATCAGGTTGCGCTGGGATCATCTAGTTTTCATGCCCTTCCATGGGCCAGGAGAGCCTAAAGCCAAGGCAGTGGCACAAGGGACAGACTTGAGTCACACTGAGAGGAGAGGCAGGGCGGTCTTGGCAATGAATTGAGCACGTCAATGAGTGACAGGAGGCTGAGGGCCCTGACCTATTGCATTCTCAGGTAATTAGTATGCTGGACCAACTTCCTCCTGGGCACTTCAGTTGACTGCTTGCAGTTTATTTCACCTTTGCCATTAGACTGGGAGCTCCTGGAGTATGGGGACCCTGTCTTAGCAGTCCACTTGTACCCCCCATGCTCATCCAGAACAGGGTTAATGACCATAGAAATGACATGTTGGTAAGTAAATAAATGCACGTATGAGCAAGCTACTCATCTGTCACTCTTGAACACCCAGAGGACCGCATGTGCCCAGCTGGCTTGCTACAGCCCCCAGCATGGGGTCTCATAGGTGCCTGGGAGAGCCCTGGGGGATGATGGTGATGAGGATGGTGATGAGGATGATGGTATTGATGGTGATGATGTACTGTCATGTACCTTCCCCATTCCAGAACATAATGCTTCTGAGCTTCTCTGGGAACACAGGAGGCCTAATTAATTAATGAGAGTAAAGTGCCCTGATTGGAACTTCTAGGTTGGAAGAAGCTATAAGCTCAGGGAATGTTCCCATTACACAGTGATCACTGCTATCATAGCTCATGTGGGGCCCTGCTAAGGCTCTTCATCAAAGGTAGATAAAGCTCCCGTCCTCTTAGCCTGCTTATTACACTTCAGAACCGTTCATCTCTCCATCCACAAAATATCCCCTTGATTCCTCATCTGCTCAATACAGACTGTGACTGCTATTCTTTTGTGAGCTCTGCTGCTTCTGGTGAGGTAGGGGAAGCCCTGTCTGCCCCCCAGGGAAGCCAGAAGAACCCAGGGTTGGTGGGGGAGGATGAGGAAGGGAGAGAGAGGCAGCTTTACCTTGGACAAGTTGAACCACACAGGCGATTTCTCCAGAACTCTAAGCTGATACACCTTATGTGCTCAGAAGGCACACCTGCAGTGGGCAGGTGCCAACCAGCCATCTGCAACAGGTATGCGCCAGGCCTGGGTTTTCTGGTTGTCTGTGGATCTAAAGTCCTTGTTTTGGTTAGGCTGGTTAAACTCTTTTTCAAAGGCATCATTTCATTTTCCTTCCTCATCCATTGGAACATTGAACACCGTTTACCCTTGATTTGGTGATTGAAAAATGCATCCAAGATCATGATTCAGAAACCCCAGTGCAAAATGCCAATTTTTATTACACTTAACCATAGGTGCAGGGAGCTTAGGGGTGGGGTGAACCCATTCCAGGACACGTGCTTGATGCTGTTTGGCTTAATTTCAGATATTGCTTGTTTCTTGGGATTTATTTCTTCTTATGTTGAGGGCAGATAATTCTCAATCTATGAGGGTTCCAGTTGCTTTTTGACTAATGAAAGTCTGCCACATTATCAGGCACTGCCTCCTCCCCATGGGTTAAAAGTAAGTTGGACCCTGCAATTCAGGAGAGCCACGAGTCAGCTGTGCCTGGCCCTAGCGCTGACTCCCTGTGTGTTTGGAAGTTCACCTGGCTCTGCAATTGTGCTTGTTTTGGAAACACAAATCTGTTCCAATGCAATTGATGGATTAGGGAATGATTTAAGCATAACACGAATTTCACATTTACTTACATGAGTTCTCACCTCCGAGAAGCAGTACGTGAATGTGGAAAGCCGCCACGGTTGAACCGAGTGCCTTAAGAATGTATAAGGTGTGCATGGACCATACCTCGAGCGTCAGTGGGCTACCTCAGTTCACTGAGGGCGTCATAAGCCACAACTGTCCCGTCTGGTGTCACAACCTCCCATCTGGCTTTAGATCACCTTCTGCTATAGTTTGGATCTGGAATGTCCCCCAAGAGCTTATGTGCCAAGGGCTTGACCCCAGGGTAGTTCCACTGGGAGGTCGTGAAATCTTTGAGAGGTGAGGACAAGTGGGAGGACCTTACACCACAGGGTTGGGGAGGGCAGGGTAGGACCTCAAAGGGGATAGTGGGACCCTGGTTGCTTCTTCTTTCTCTCTGCTTCCTGGTCACAAGGTGAGCAGTTTTGCTCTGCTGCACATTTCTGCCATGACATGCCACCTTGCCACAGATCCCAAAATAACAGAGCCAACCATGGACTGGAGTTTCCAAAGTGTGAATGGATTCGGCATGACACAGCATGGATCTGGATCTTGGGCTCTGCCATTTCCTACCTGTGTGATCCTGAATAAATTATTTACCTTTGCTGTGCCTCGGTTTCTTCATCAACAAAATGTGGCCAATAACTGCCAACATCATAAGTTATCACAGGAATTAAGTGAGATGATTCCTGTGGAGTGCTCACACATTTGTGAATTTTACTGTGAGTACTGAGGAAGTTTGGTTTTTAAAAGTGCCCCTTTCTCTGGTGGTGCTGAGGTGGGCTATTGCATACCACTAGGACTGGAGTCAACAAAAGAAGGACCAGCAAGGGTTGGCATAGGACAGAAGTGCAGTAAAATGTGGGTGAGGCCCCAGCAAGTGGCTGTGGCCAGGGACAGAGTCTGGTGCAGGGACAGGGCTGGGAGGTGCAGCCATCTGCATATGGGCATGGTTCCTGCCCCCATATAGAGAAATCGCTTAGCACATGCGTGAATTATGGAATAAGAAGTTTAGGTTGAGGCCAGTGTAGAGAAATTGTAGAGGCCAAAGGGCTCCCAGTAAATAACTATACCAAGTCTGAGGAGGGGTAGGCAGGGGCTGGGTGGAGAACAAATGGCATCTCTCTGCCAATTCTCTCATTTTACATAGTTGGCATTTCCTGTTTATTGAATAACAATGTTTATCAGTTTTCTATTGCATGAAACAAGAACCATCACAAGCTAACTCTAACAAGGGAGTCAACTTTCTTATGAGGATGCACAGGTGTGAGTTTCCTGCAGCCCAAGAGTAAAGATGAATTAGAAGGCAGGGATTCCAATGTGATCTACTCGTTCTCTCCTGTTCCTTTCACAGAACTGTGATCCTCTTCTCCCTCCACCTGAAGGCTAATTTCTTCCTCTGCTACAGGTTCTTGGCAGAGCACAGGGTTCCCATTGCTCCTGAGCTCGTGGGTTTTTGTGGCCCACTATCCAGAGGGAGGCTCATCTCTCTCAACACCCATCCAGTGCTAAATCTGACGGTGGTGGTGGGGCATTTGCATTAGCCTGGCATGGTGTGTGTGCCCACCCTGAACTGTAGAACCCCAGCATCCACCCTACACCTCTGCAGATTGGAGACAAGGAGACTTCTCAGAAGATGGGGATGGGGAATGATAGATACAGCTGGTCAAATAACCTCAACTAGAGCCTAATACAACCAGGTAGTCTGCTGTGCACTTTGTGTTATTTTTTAAAATTCTCATCAAAACCTGGTAAAGTGTGAATTAGCATTCTTGATACACTGGTAGAGAAATAGGTTCAGAGTGATTGTGTCTTTTTCTCAAAGTTATTATTGACATGTAGCAGATGTAGGGTTTTAATTTCTATCTACTTGAAACTAAGTCTCCCACCCAAAATAAAATAATTTGTCCAATGCCAAATAATTAATAGCTAAAGATTAATCAGTGTGACATATTTGTGCACAGAAAACCTACAAATACTCAGCAACCCTCAGAGCTGGGAGTGTAGTGTCCTTGGTTGGAGTTGGTCACACAAGCTCTCAAGTCCCGATGTACATTCTGCCCTCCTGCATGCTGTTGAAGCTGAGCCTGGGGTGTCAGGCCCACGCCTGTGTTGGAGTCTGTAATTTTACCCGTGACCTCTACCCAATTCTGGTTTGCAGGTGATCAAAAAAGTTGGTGCATATTAGGGGCCCCCACTTCTTCCTGCAGCCAAAGCTGGTGCCAGAATCCTCATAGGGGAGTTCAGGGGAGCTTCTGCTCCAAGACCAGACGCTATCTGGATTATCTGCAACTCCGGGCTGCCGAAGTAGCTGGGCAGAAGTGATTTACAGAGGAATAATTCCCAACAAGGGATTCTGGTGACCTTATAAACCAAGAGACAGAAGCAGCTCAGCTCCTCTCTTCCCAGGGTGGAATTAATTCCACCTAATTCTCTGCAGTCCATTTGATATTTTTTTTTCAAGAAAGAGAATACAGATCCCAGCAGTCTATGCCGTTTCTTTGAGATATTTAAACTACCAACCAAGTAGTGTGGGAACTACTTGAAGGAAAACTGAAACTAGCAAACTGGCGATGAGAAGAACAGAAACATGGCATGGAAAAGAAAGAACATTGGTTAAAGTTTTTTTTAACACTTTCGTTTCCAGGCTAACACCTCTTTTCTGGGTATTTGGGATTTAAAAAAAAATTTTTATGTTTATTTTATTTATTTTTGTGGTGCTAGGGATTGAATCCAGGGCCTTGTGCATGCTAGGCAATTGCTCTACAATCAAGCCCTATTTTATTGATTGATTGATTAATCAATTGTAAATGACTGATGGGCATATGTATTGGGAATTTGGGGTTATGGTAGGGGAGAAAGTCTCTTTATTTCTTCTTGACTCTTCTGGTTCATAGGATTGTACCAAGACTTCCTGTCAGTGTCAGAAATACCTTTTTACCTCTTGCTGACTTCTCTATGGGCAACAGGGGATTCGACTGAAAGGTAAAGTGGTAAGATTCTGACATCTCTTTGGCTGTCTCTCTCCACGGCGTAAGATCTGCATCTAAGGTTAATTCTCATGGCTCTGGTCTCTGTTGCCCTCTCTTCCCTGGCTAAGATGGTGGGCAGGCCTTTTTGGATCCTGGGTAACTGTCCTGCTAGCTAGGTGAATGTCTGTTTTGCAGACCCAAACCTCCCTGAGTATAAGGACCAGGGTTGGGGCTTGGGAAGAAAGAGTAGAATTATGTTCCACCAAGTAATGCTTGCTTTGGAATTGGGTCTAAACTCACCTGCTAAAATAAAAGTCAGTATTTTCGTTCCTATTTAAATCTTGTTTAACTCTAAATCTCAGCTGATTTTGATGTTGGTTTTGAGAAGACACTTGAAGAAGCACCCAAGGAGGCCATGGGACACGCATAAGTTGCTGGAGTGAGGGAGGCAATGTGACCTTTTAATTGTATAGATTGCGGAGCATGTAGATGTCATCTACGAAGGAAGCTTGTTCTGATTTGAATTTCAAATCTCGCTGCAAAGCCATGACTAACAGTGGACTCCAAACCCCAGTTCATAAAGCCTCCTTCTTGAGTGGAGTAGCCCTTTGAGAGTCAAGCTTATTAGCCACAAAGGGTGAGCTAGGTTTTCATATTTTTATTTAAGTGTCTTTGACTTTCTTAAAACAAACTGGGAACCTAATTAGTTAGAGAGTTCGACCAGAGAAAAATCATTTCAGATTCAGAAATTTCAGACTGAAAAATTGAGGTTTACTTGGACTTTTGCCCTGGTAATCACTAGAACTACAGACTATTGGGAATTTACATGAGAAACCCTGGACTCGTCTGCGGTAAGAACCTTTGGGACCAGCCTTCTTCTTGTTGATTTAGTTTAGAAGCAATGAATTTATCTAGCAAAGATAAAGGTCTGAGTGAGAGTGAGGAATGATAGTCTCAGCTCCCTCATTGCTTTTCCCCTGTGTGAGATGGGGTTTTAACATCAGCTTCTCTTAGGTCTTTGTTAGGTGAGGAAGGACATCTTTCAGGAAAAATTGACGTGCACCCACTGAATCAGTTAGTAATTTAATTCTGTTCTAATTAGTCAAGTTGTTCAGCTCCATGTTGAAGATGCTTTGCTTAATTTCCCCAAATAAGATGTTAAATAGGAGCATTTTCAAAAGCAATCATCTGGGGCTACTATGGAAGCGTCCAGAAACAAGGAAGCTGGGCATGTAGAGGGTTCTGTCATGTAGAGGGCCTTTATCCCCAAGGTTGCCTCCTAATTTGTTATAACTACTCAAGCCCTAACCACTATACACAGACTCTAGAAAGCATGATGAAAAGAGGAAGAAGAAGTTCACATCTCTTCCCTTTACATTTTCCCAAGTCACACCTGGGGTTTTCACTTACATCCTATCTGCCAGAACCTGATCACTTGGTATTTCTTCCAAAGGGTTGTATGCTTAGCTGAAATTAGGACTGTATCACCAAGGAGGAAGAAAAGAATGGAGGATCAGACATGGTTATTTGTTTTTTTAAACCCATAAATTTTTATTAGATGATCTAAAGGAATCTGGGAATTCCTTTAGGCAGAGAGAGGTATATTTATTTATATTAAATATTCCCTTAGTACATATTCTCAGCATTACTGAGGACGCCTATGTACTGGGTGCACAGTAGGTGCTTGGAGGGCTTTGAAGATGGATACATTTTCTGATCTCAAGGAAGATGGACAAGACATATTATCTGATCTCAAGGTGTTTATAATTCATTCTTTTTTCAATAAATATTTGATAAAAACTTCTGTGCATTAAGTATCTGTGGAGATCTGGAGATTATAACATCGAAAAAGAACATACTATAGTGTTGAACCAGAGAAACAAAGAGTAAATAAAAAACAAAAGGGCAGAAATCAATAAAACTGAGAACAAGAGAAAATTATACAGAATATTAACAAAATCAAATGCTATTTCTTTGATATTATTAGTAAAATAGGCTGACCTCCTAAATTGTGTGTGTGTGTGTGTGTGTGTGTGTGTGTGTGTGTGTTGTGGGGAGTGCTGGGCATTGAACCCAGGACCTTGAACAAGCTAGGCAAACACTCTATCATGGAGCTACAACCCCAACTGATGGTTAGTCCTCTGAAAAGGCTAATTAAGGCAAAAGAGAGAAGATACAAATAAGCAAAGTATGGAATGAAATTGCTATAGATAAAGCAGGGATCAAAATAATAAGAGTACAATGAATAATTACAGGCAAAATATAATGGATACATTTTTAGGAAATATGCCAAAAACTGACTCAGGACAAAAAATTAGAGAATATACTTAGAAAAATAAATATCAAAGAAATTAGAATGGTACCAAAGGCCTCTTATTCTTTCAAAATCCAGGTAGTTTTATGTTTCACTATGCTTCATTCTATCAAATTTACATGTAACTAGGAATTCCAACCTATATATATGCTATTCTAGGAAAGAGAAAAAGAAAAAAAACTATACAACATGATTCCTGAAATTAGTGTAATCTTTGTTTCAAATAAGATAAGGTCAATGTAAAAATATAGAAATAAAAACATAGGGATATTTCATTTATGAATGTAAGTACAAAAATGCTAACTAAAATATTGGCCAACTAAATTCATCAGTATATTTAAATATATCATGATCAAGTAGATTTTATTCTAGGAAAGTAAGGATGGTTTAACATCAGAACATCTATCAATGTAACTTACCATATCAATAGATTGTGGAGAAAATTCATACCACTATCTTAACTGATGCAGAAAAAGAATTTGATAAATTTCAATGACTGTTCTTGACAAAACTCTTAGCAAACTGGGATGGAATAGAAATTCTTTACACTAGTAAAAATCTTACACTTAAAGTATATAGTAAACATTATCTTTTTTTTCATTTTTAAATTTTATTTTATTTTAAACGCATTTAATGAGATATCCTTTACATGCCATACAATTCGACTTTATACAATTTAATGACTTACCAAGTTGTGCAACCATAATCCTAAACCAGTTTTAGTACATTTCTATCATCCCAATAAAATCCTTTGTACCCATTTATAATTAATTCAGTTCCCAGTCCCAGCCTCTGGCAAACATCATCTTTATTGGAGAAATTTTAGATACATTTCCTTTAAGACTGAGAATAGACTAAGAGTGCCATTATCACTCTTTAAGACAACACATCAAGGTTTGCCTATAAACCAAGAAAAGAAATTAGAGGTCTAAGAGCTGGAAAGAAGAGAGAAAAGTTTTCATCTGCAGACAATATGATCATTTACTTGAAAATACAAGAAAAACTATAAGAATAAACAAAAGGTATCTGGATCTCAAATCTACATGTAATAAAATAGCATTTTTCTACAACTATAATAAAATAAGAACTATTTTAAAACAGGGCATTCTCATTAGCATAGGAATTAATCAGGAATTAGGAATACCTGAGACCTTTTCAGAGAAAAAGTTAATACTGTCATAAGGTCCGGAAAAGTTAGTCTGAATAAAAGACAAATGCAGTGCCCACATATGGGATTTCAGCATATTAAAGATGTGAGCTCATGACCAATTAGCCAATTTATTGCAATTTTGAATCTAAGTTCCAATTGATTTAAGGAACTTAATAATCTATTCTTAGATGTATATGGAAGGTAATGGTCCAACCACAACACCAGATCAACTTTGAAAGGGAGGAGTAACTAGGGACAACTAGCAGCCATCAAGACATATTAGAAAGACACAGGAGTCATAGGACAAGGACAAAGATCAGTGGAACAGAGTAGCCCAGAGAGATCCCTGTGTGGAGGGGAGAACTCAGATGCAGTGCAGGTGACTCTCTAAGGAGTGAGGAGAAAGTGGGTCAATTAATGAACTTGGGTATATCCACTCACTACAGAGGAGTGTTAGCTAGATTCCGAGGTAATTCTATGTACACGGGCAAACTAGAATTAAGGACCTAGAAGACAACTTTTGTGACCTAGGCTAAGGCAGAACTTCTTCAACAAAATTTAAAATATTAGAAACTTTGTATTTAATCATATTCATATCAAAAATTTTAATTTCTATTGGATCTAAAGATACTAGGACAGCTAACTAGCAGATGACAATAGGGAGAAGATGTTTTGCTGCGACTGAATCAACAAAAAGCTATTGTCTAGAATTCCTAGGAAATTCTTGCAAGTCAACAAGCAAAAGAACCTCAAATAAAATATGGGCATAGAAAGAGGAAGAGGAAACCCAAAATGCTAACAAGTGTATGTAGAGGTAATCCAAACCTATTTTTTCAATGAGAATTAAAATATCACTTTAGTCTATTAAACTGATAAAAAATGGAAAGTTGGATAGTGCTCTTCAGGAGTGTAGAAATATGGAAAATTCTCCTTTCCCACCAGTAAGGGTGTATATTGTTGCAGACATTATTTTATTTATTTATATATTTGTACCTAGGATTTAAAACAGGGGTGCTTTACCACCAAGCTACACCCCCAGTCCTTTTCATTTATTTATTTTATTTTGAGACAGGCTATCACTAAGTTACTGCGGCTGGCCTCAAACATGCGCTCCTCCCATCTCAGCCTCCTGAGTCACTGGGCTCACAGGTGTGAGCCACTGCAGCTGGCTTGCTGCAGACATTTTTAAGGGTAAAATGGCACAGCTTAGTTGTAAATAGCTGTTAACCCCATGACCCAGAAATTCCATTGCTGGGGATATATTCCACAGGGGAGTTAGAAGCAATCTGGGTGTCTCTCACTGGGAAGTGAAAAATGTAAAATGCTGCAGAAGCAGGCCATGGAATCCTAAGTAGTGGTTAAAAGTTGTAGACTGGATATACATGTAGAAACATGGGTCTCCAAAGCATAAGACTGAATAAAAAGAGTAAGAAACAGAATGAAGCAAATTAAAATTCTAACTGCACAAAAGGTATACACATTTTGTAAGAATGCAAATAAATAAAAGAATTTCATCCACCTCTTTAGAATGGTTGTCAGTGATCAAGGTAAAAGGATTGGGAAATGGGAGAAAAAGGGAATAAATAAATATACGAATGAATAAATGATTGGTGAGAGACCATGCAGGATTAAATGTGTCATGAATTAGGAGTCTGGTTGAATCAATTCTTTGACTTAATGTTAATACAACAGAAAAGAAAAAACAGATCACCAAATGATTGTCACTAGGATTCACAATTTAGTAAAGGAGAGGGACATAGTTTGTTTAAAAAATGGAACTGAATGATTTAGATATGTTGGAACAATTATGCTCATGATAGAGATACAAATGTTGGTGTAGTTATTTCTGCCGGGGGCGGGGGAGGGGGGGGAGTCCAGAGAGATGAGGTGTGGCCTTGTAAGAAGTCAAAACACTAACAGGAGAGATAGGCATGGACATAAATAATATAATTCAAAGGAGGATAGGAAAAAATTAAAGTGAATTATTATTAAAATAAATTCCAATAAGAATTCAAAGGAAAAAAAAAAGAATTCAAAGGAAAGGGATTATAAATCTGAGTAGGGAATCCAGGAAGGTATCTTCCTGTGATGGATAATCGGCCAGTTTGGGGCCACATCTAGTTTCAGAAGTGGATGCTGGTGTTAGTCGACTGTCATGGAAGCCCACATTAAAGTCCTGTACAACTGTACACCAAACATTGTAAGACCTGAGAACCAATCCAAAGTTTAATAATAAAATATAAACTATTTTTCTGTGTCCTCAGAGAGAAGGCGAATTCCTTTAAAACCACATTCCAATGTTTGTGTGTATATGTGTTTTGTTTTTCAGGACCTTGGCATTTAGATTCTGCTTCCAAGTTTGTAGATGTAATGAGATGATTTATCACAAAAAATTATTGCACGATCATCAAAAAGTAATGAAAGTTGTCACAGCCTCCCATTTTAATGGCATTTCTCACTGACCTCCTTCCCCCTTCCCTGAAAATGAGCTCAAGGACTCTAGCATGGAACCAACCCAGGGGTCTGATGCCATTTAATTCGCTCAAGCAGTCAACCATAAACACATTTTTCAGAAATAAAGACAACTTCTGTAACTTTTTAATTAAAGCTTAAAAGCTCTTAATTAAAGAGACATAAATCACTGAGAAACCTTTAAATCTTCATAATCTTTTACGGGATGTTATGTATGTTTCCAGCTGTGTTCACTCCAACCTCAAAGGCACCAGGCTTTGGAAAGATTCCGCACTGCTTTCCAATGTCCTGGAGCAGTGGCTCAGCAAGACTGGACATTGGGTGACTGTCATGGTGGAAGTGCTGGCGCAGAGTCTGCATTTTGTGGAGACAGACCCTGCGAACGTTCAGTCCTATTTCTCTCTTAATTGAAGTCTGTACTCAGAGTTTTTGGTGGTCAAGATGGCAGCCACCTCTAGGGGATCGAGGAACAGGTTAAAGAGCACCATGGGGGAAGCAATCAGACAAGTCAAGAATGTAAATCTTATCATAAAATCATCAGGTTGGGTTCTTCACAAAGACCAGGTCATGAAGAAAGAAGTTGGAGGACTGTCCTGGAGGAAATTGATGCTACGACCAATTACAATGTGTGAACTTGGAATCTTGGTTGCATAAAGCAACTATAAGACACATTCTGAATACAAGCTATAAAACACAACTGTAAAACAATTAAAAATTGAATGTTAGATAATTTTTATGGGATTATTAATTTTATACATGTGATAATGGTACTACAGGTGTGTAGATAATGTTCTATTCTGAGGAGAGGCATAGTGAAGTATTTAGAATCTAGTGGAATTTCATGACATCTATGAATGTGGAAAAAAGATAATTTGGGGGTATAGGTGGAGCACATAAATATGTTCATTTCACTACTTTTAAAACTGTTTATGGATGGATGGATCAATTTTATAACAATAGTTGGGGCAGGGAGATCAGCAACCTCTTTATTTTTGTCTCAGGACCACCCATCTATTAAGGTTCTGACGGAGTCAAGTTGGGTAAGTCTGTCAGGATAAGGTCCCTCCCTGCTGTGACTTAGTGTTTGGGTGTTGTGAATGTATGCCTTTCTAGGTTATAACATAATACGAGCCTCAGGAAGGAGGTAGCTATTCAGGTCTTCACAGCACTTATGATTTATCCATTGGTATCTGAGCTTTCAAAACTGGTGAGCACAATGATCCCCATTCTTATGGCCCTCCAGTGTAGCATGGGAGACATATGAATAATCTGTAAACTAGTTCCCACAATGTGATCTCCCCATATAGAGGATTCTGATAAACATGTAATCAAACCTGGCATGATGCCTAGTACCCTGCCCCCCAAATATTGGTGGTATCATGATCCTTCTTTCTCTGTTTAAAGATGAAAAATTAGCACCCAGTAATGATTTCAAAGTGGTGTCTATTGTTCTTTGAAGTACTTGGACCTCACCACTGGATGCTGGGAGTCGTGCAGGGAGGTAAGGGAATGATTGGTAACACAGCCTTTCAACTGGCTGGATCCACCGGGGAGCTTGAGTAGAAGGCCATGGTCTAAAATGGAATTTGGATCTCTGATATGCAAGCTCAGGAAAAAAAAAAGAAAGAAAGAAAGAAAGAAAGAAAGAAAGAAAGAAAAAATATACATATATATACATCTGAGTGGAAGTGTCACTGGACTAAACCAAGAAATCTCCATACTTTCTGGCTCATGGATAGAGCAGCCTGTCCTCCTAGGACTCAGTGCCTGATGAAACCGAGTGGGTGTGTGTGGATGGAGATCTACGTGGGGCCAGGCAGGGGACTAATCTTCCACACGGCTGGAGAATACTCTTTGTTGAATTCTGGAACATTCTTTCTAGAATTTTGAACGATTCTTTATCAAAACTTAAAAGGGTTTTAAAATAAAGAATGACAACTGAAGGGACCTTAGAGATCACTTGGCTCCATGGTTTTCAAAGGATGCTGCCAAGAAGTTTTAGGACTCTCAGATCCAAGTTCAAAGTCAAGTTAACAGTCAAATAGTTTGAAAGCTACACATCAAATCCAACAGAATCACCTTATAAAAGACAATGTATTAGTTTCCCAGGGTTGCTTATAACGAAGTACCACAAACTGAGTAGTTTTTGTGAATAGATATTTATTGTTGCACGGTCTGGAGGCAAGAAGTCCAAGCTCAAGCTGTTGGCAGGGTCATGCTACCAAGTTTTTCTCTTAGCCTTGGGTGCTTCCTTGATTTATGACAGAATAACTCCAATTACAGAGAACACAGAATTCTCCCTGTGTGTATCAGGGTCGAAATTTCCCATTTATGAGGACACCAGTGAAAGAGAATTAGGAGCCCACCTACTCTAGTATGACATCATCTTAACTAATTACATCTGCAATGATCCTATTTCCAAATAAGTTCATATTCTGAGGTCATGGGGCATGAGAACTTTGGCATACAAATTTGGGGGGGATACAGTTAAATCCATAATAATGAGTTTGAAAAAAATGACTTTACCTAGTAAATCCCAATGTAGCTCAATGCCTCCTGACTCCTCAGCCAGCTCTTTCCATTACCATAGACTGCCTCCCACTTGATGCTCAGACAACATGGGATCCCCAAACAGACGTTTTGTAGGCCTGGTCTAGCAGTCGCTGGTCAGTTTTGGGGTGCCTCCCATCCAACCTCTTTTTAGGAGCCCCTAATCTCTCTTTTGGGGACTCCCCTATTGTGTGGCACTTCCTTGGCAGATAACACTTTATTATCTCTCTAATGAGCCAGTGCTGGACTCCGTCCTTTGGATCCACCTCCTGGGACTCTGTCTCTTGAGTGAGTCAGCTGCTATGTGGAGGCCACTTTGCTTTCCCATGCTATAGCAGCACTAGACCAGCTTGTCCCTGCAGGGTGGCCTTGCTGGTGGTCTTAATGGTCACTCTCCAGAACTTCCTAACTTTCCATTTTTCTGAGTTCCTATGTTCTTCCAGTTTAATTCCATTCACGCCTAAGAGAGGAAGGTGAAATACATTTCTGTTACTTATAGAAGCAAGCTCTGATAGATGCACCCAAGGTGTCCCTGGTCACCTGGGGAGGTGTCACTGTATTTATTTAATTTTAGAATGAGTCAGGACATATCATGAGACCTAAAAGATAACAAATTATTGTGATATGGATTTTCTTTTCCCTGAGTGAGACTTCAGACCTGTTCTCTGAGGGTGTGACTAACCCAGCCAGGTTGGAGCTGGGTAGGGAAAGCAGGCGACTGCCAGCTGCCACTTGCTAATTTATATTCCACAACAGCCCACGTTGCATGTCAATTGTGCGGGTAAACAGCTTCACCCGTGGCAGATCACAGGGCCCAGTGATTTTATCTTGTTAAAATTGAGCCTAAACAAAACAGATAAGCGCTATATCATTTCCAGGAATTAATCTGTGTGTGGTTTATCTTCTGAGACGTGCGCCATGGTGCCATTCATGTCACCGTAAACATAGGTGGGTGGGTCACTCTTCCTAATTTAATTTGCTTTCAGAGATATGCATGTGTAGAGGGACGTCTCCACCATATTATTTGGAAAAAATAACATCAAGGCAAGTGAAGTAGTATCTGTGGCAAACTAAGGAAGGTCTTGGCTTTTATCCCCCTCCCCACCTTTTCAGGAAAAAATAAAAATAGACATGTAGGAGGTTTATTTTTGATTAACTGCCTTAGCCTGGCATTGGTATTTATCTTCCTGTGGCAGCCCCTGATCTAGTCACATGTGTAATTCCATTAGCATTATCTCTCAATTCATTTGAGAGGGGCTTCAGCCTGGACAACCACAGTATAAAGGACTACGCTGTTCTGGAGGCTTCTTTCCTATTTCTTCAGCAAGTTTATTCCTTTATCAGCAGCTCTTTTAAAGGGAACCCAGTCAAATTGTTCAGTGAGAATTTAATGTGGATTTTTAATGGCAAACCCAAAAGCTTTGTGGGGTGGGAGTAAAGGTAAATAAATGAACAGTGTCTATCCAGCAGGAATAACTGATAGTGAAGGATGCTATGGAAGCTCAGAGTTATAAAAGAGGTCTTATCTTTGTGCTTTTAATAAGAAAAGGGACTTGGATCACAAGTTAGAGCTCCTGGGCACAACCTAGGGGAGCCACTAAGTGACCTTGTGATTCAGTTCCTCCAGCTGTGTCCTTCCATCTCTGTCTCTTGCCTGCCATGGAGGTGAGGCTGGGAGGGAGAAAGGGAAGTGTCTGGAGTACTTACAGAGAAAGATGAGGCGGATGGAGAGTAGAGGCCAGAAATTCTCAGTTTTCTGCTAATGGGAGGCAGGGTTCTCAGGGAGAAATGGCTTGAACCGTTAATGCCCAGATCTTGAGTTTCAACCTTCCACTCCCAGAGGGGCCTTTCCTTTCTGTGCCGGCAGGTCACCTCCCTGCCTGGTTTTGTTTCCCATCCTCTCCTTGCTTTCACATATCCCTTCCTGGAAGTGCCCACCAGTCAAGGAAAATTCCAAAAATGGACAGCAGGTGGAAAGAGGGGGTGCTAGGGACTGGAATGCTACAGAATAGAGACAGCCTCCTTGGAACTGTTTATATGGTACGGCGTTGTAATCCTCTTTCCTGGGAGAGGGATTCGAGGTGCCAAAATAAGCACGTGATACACAGTTTTTGTGTGTGGAGTTGGAAAGGACTGTGACAGATGCCTGTCCTTGCCATTAGAAATTATGATATGTATACATTTGAAAGGGAGAACAGAGACAGCCTTTTTGGAGGGCCCAATATGTACCCAATCTCGTACTACGTACTTTGTATGCATTCCATTCTTTAAAACGTGCTTCCAAACTTAAAAACCTTGGGCCTTTATGAGTAAATTTTTTGAGCACTCCCAACATATGTACATGTATTTATTTATGAGTTATATATATGCTATTATAATGTATTATGTAGATTATAATATATGCACAACTGTATGTATTTTTAAAGGCTGAGAAAAATAAATAGAGACAGAAGTTACATTCTCTGCCTGCATCCCCACAGAGTCACGGGCAGATGCGAGGTGCTCACAGCCCACTCTGGCAATTTCCCATCCTCATAGCCTGCCTGACACGTAGCTGTTGTCACTCTTGTGTTGTAAGATGAGGAATTGTGGCTGAGATTGCTTTAGCCCAGAGCTGGGGTGTAACCCCTGTCTTCTGACTGAGGATCCTGGTTCTTCCCATTCCGGTGCCTCTCTTCCTGCTCCTCCCCTCTGCCTTCCACATGGGTCTGGATGCGCAGCCCTGAGTTTCCCGGGCCCAACATTCCCTGACTTCCATTCCAAGATCCCATGTTGATTGTGCCTGCAGGGGATGACACTGTCTCTTGGCTAGTCCAAATCCACCTTAGTAATTCCTCTTTTTCAGACATTCATTTTCCCAGCCTCCCTTGCTACTTAGAGTAGCCCTGTGATCCCGTTTTGGCCAATCAGACCTATGTGAGCTTTCCAAGAAAGTTGATTTGCTGCTAGAAGGACGAGATCCTCCAAAAAGCACTCTGGCACCCCCTCTTCTTCTCTCTGTGTATCTTAAATCTGATGATGTGGAGGGATCTCCATCCTCTTCTGACGGTGAGGAAGTAAGTCCCAGGGTAAATAGCCAACTTGCTAAGGGTGAGATATGGCTCCTTTGCTGAAGGAGACTGGCTGCTGGCCACCTCACTGAATTCCTGCACTGAACCAGAAACCACCTTCCTCCACGCTGTTTCTGTGAGATGCCATGAGATAATTGCAGACAAAGCCTTCCTAATTGACACAGCCCCTATTTCTCATTAGCATCTTCAATCTTCAGTCCATTTCCTCAGTTTCCTCTGGTGCCTAGTCTACACACTAACTTTGACGGAAGCAGGCTTGGTCCACATGGCATAAGAAGTCAGGTGACCCAAAGATCTTTTTAGAGCTGGGATTGATTTTCCTAACTCTTCTCTGTGTCAGCTTCCCTGATTATATTTCTCTGTGGGTATTTGTGTATAATAGCTCCTCCATTGGGGCTGGGGAGATAGCTTAGTCGGTAGAGTGCTTGCCTTGTAAGCACAAGGCTCTGGGTTTGATCCCCAGCACCAAAAAAAAAAAAAAAAAAAAAAGAAGAATAGCTCCTCCATCTTTTTCTCTTGTGCAGTTCTACCCACGCTGATCCTTTTATGATTTTCAAAACTTGTTCTCCTTAGAACGAAATGTTTTTCTTCCTACACAGGCCTCCCTCCTCAGGACCTTTGAACCCTGCTCCCTCTATTTACTGTTCTCTTCGTCTGGCTGGCTCCTTCTGGCCTTTGAGTCCCACCTCGTATGTCTTCACCTCAGTTTTTCCTAACCCACGAAGCTCTACTTGTCACTATACCAAGTTTTCATCTTCTTCACAGGACTTAGCACAACCAGAAATGATCTTGTTCCTTCATTTAACTTGTTAGTTCTCGCCTCTACCCAGAATGCACCTTGCACATGAGCAAGGACCTCGTCTGCCATGAGCTCCACTTTGCCCCCAGCACCTAGTGTAGCGCCTGGCATATCCTAGGAGCTCAGAACGTGTTTATGTAATGAGAATACAAAAGAATGGACGGGTCTGAGGTACCCGCTCATCTGAGTCCTTGGCTTTGATACCCAAGGAAATACTTCCATGCTTATAATCTGGGGACTCTAAAAGGTAGCACCATCAGCTTCCTGGGCAATGTGCTAATTAAATATTGTGCTATCAGGCTGGGTCTGTAGCTCAGTGGTAGAGGGCTTGCCTAGCACACGTGAGTCACTGGGTTCAATCCTCCACACCACATAAAACATAAAGGGATTGTGTCCATCTACAACTAAAGAAGATTTTTTAAAAATATTGTGTTATCATCAACTCTCTTCAGTTTAAAACCCTAATGTTTTAAACTGTATATTACTGTTGTTACTATTTCTCACTGAGTTTTAAAACATTGTAACAGTAGAGACACTATTAATAAAAAAAAAGAATAATTATCATTTGAACTTGGTATTATGGTCAGAGTCAAGAGTTGCTTTCTGGAAGATACTCTCTCCTCTACAGTTTCACGCCACAGGTGAATACTTGTATTTTACATCAACACCAGACCCATCCTTCTGTTTATGTCCTCCACTCACCTGGAAGCCCCTGAGGGTAGCAACTATGGCTGGAACAGCTTTGATCTGTAGCACAGTGCCATCTGGTAGGCATCCCATAAATGTTTTATTTTTTTTAATGGATGCTTCTAAACATGATATGAGTTATACAAAATATCCTGTTGGCATATTTTTCCGTGCAATTACAGTGAAATATAAAAAAATAAATAAAAAGGCTTTATAGACTCATGAAAATCTGTGGTATCTGTTTTGGTGTCTGGAAGATGCCTTTGTCCTTGTCACCATCGTCTCATTTCTTCCTCTTCTCTCTCTCTCTCTCTTCCTTTCCTTTCTCTTTCAAGATGTGTTCTCTCTTCCTTTAGTTTATTTGCCTGAATAAGCGTGAGGGATCAGGAGGTGAAATGAGGTCTGTGCCCGAAACGTGTTGATAATGTCACTGGGGAGAAGAGATGGGTGGCTTTCGCACTCCCCTGATCGCGCTCCCCGCCCGCAGAGAGACGCGACACCTGGTTCTTTTCGGCTCTTTATTCGCGCGCACATCCTTCCTCTTAGTTCTTTCTTTGTTCTCTTCTTTGAGGAACTTACACTCCAATATATACATTACTGTAACCAATCAGCATTTGAGCACGAGGGGAGAGCATGAACAGATACAGGCAGTAAATGCAGACATGCAGTGATCATGCACTGTCCACGAGGGAACTCAACCAATCCCTGGAACTTCCTCAAAATAATGTCAGTTGTTTGTGCAAAAGTTAACTGCTCTGGCTCACTGCCAGGCGCCATCTTAGCCACACCTAGGGCCAGGGGTCCCGGGTACCCCGACAGGTGGCTTCAGTTTTGTTTGCAGCAAAAAATGGTGCGGGTGTTAATACTGCAGGCAGCATGGAGGAAGCATGGTTGGGAACAGCCAAGGGACACTTAGACTGAACGCCTGGCGCTCCTACAGAGGAAGCAAGCGCGATCCCTCACAGAGATGCGAGCTTGATGATGGAATCACTTCCCAAAGGGGAGAGATGAGGGTGCCATTGTTCAGGCCATTTGAGACGGATTGTGTCAAATGTCACAGTGTGCCCAGGGCTAGGACAAATGCCCACCCTGTCCCCAGGTTTACAATCGGTGGAGAAGATGATGCCACCTGACGTGGCAACCATTACCTGAGACCCCCTGAGGCACTAAGACCCCTCAGCCTGGTTTTCAGGTTTTTATTAGCTATAGAAAGTTTCTAAGGCTAAAGGGGGGCAGGGATGGAGGAATAGAAAGACACCCCTCAGGGAAGGGAGAGACCACCCAGTGAAAAGGAAGACAAAAGTAATCTGCACCCACAAAAGAGAAAGACCTGGGACCATGGGGTACATGGGATGAAGGGCAGATTTGAAAACTAAAGGAAAAACAGCATATTCAGAATGCTGAGTTACATGAGCATCCAGTGGGGAAAGAGCCGATGACTCCACACAGCCAGCGCTGGCAGGGGACGTGTGTCTGGTGAACCAGGTGCGTGAAGCAGCAGGGAGGAGTGGGGTTTCATGAACTCCATGTCCCCTCCTTGGCTTCCTCTCACTCTTTGACTCTGTGTTTCTGACTTCATCCTTTACCTCCCTCCTTCCTGGTGAATACCGGATATCATTTATCTTCCCTAGGTGTTACCTCAGAAGCGTTTCAGTTCAAATCAATGAAGATCTACTGAGGCAAAGCAAAGTCTGTGGTACGCAGGCAGACATACCAGTAGACCCTTAGAGACTTCAGAGGTCATTTAATTCAAATTCCCATCTTCACTGAAGCATCACCTAGTTCTTTCCTAAACACATCAAGTGAAGGAAACTCACTACCATTCAAGTAAATCTATTCTGTCCTCAGAGAACTTTATTAGAAAGATACTCCTCATATAGGGTCAGGAAAACCTTCTTTCATTGGTCCTACTTCTGTGTCAAAGTTATGTAGAACTGAAAAAGCAACTCTTCCCCTAGGTGGTCCCTCAAATATTTGAAGTTATCACAAGATGGTCATCTCCAGTTTCCTTGACTGCTTTCTTTCTTTTTAAGCTTGGTCACCGTCACCTTAATGTGCTCAAAAGTATCATTTAGTGAGGGGCATTGGGCTGGGTACAATAACCCAGTTATGGTCTCTCTCAAAGTAAAGCACACCATCATTGCCTCCTTTGGGACTCCATTCTCTATTAATGTAGCTTACGATCCAATTGACTTTGGCAGCATCTCACTGTTGATTCATATTGAGCTTATTGACAACTTTAGCTTGCACTTAAAAAAAAAAAAAAAAAAAAAAACCTGTGGTCATGTCTCCTTGATCCTATCTATACTTGCAAAGTTGTTCTTTAACCCATATATAGGACCTTGGTTAGATCCATATCACACTGCATTTTGTCAAAGCTTCCCCATAGGTTCAGCATGCAAAATTACTTTTGAGTCCAGTATATTCTTCATTGCTGATCATATACTTGGAGTCTGAATGAAATGGGTCTTCTTGCTTCTGCCTTACGACCCACTACAACCTGATGTTGTATCCAAAAGAAATGCAAAATCAATGTCTTCAAAGCATTGAAAAATTACTATTTCTTTACTGATGGGCTCTTGGAAAGAGGAAGGAAGTACCTAAGAGGGAGAAGTACCTCATATACTTTGAAAGACTTCCTGCAAAGCTTCTCGAGCTGTGGGTCAGCTCTCCCTGGGTTTCCTGTTGCTCTCAGCTCACCCTGTCTGGATGTTCCCATTCTTCCTCCTGCTTCCCTCCCTGGCTCCTGCTGTATACTTCTCTCCATTACCACTTTTTTTTTTTTCTGGAGAGATTCATATATTTTCAAATACAGATCTGTTTAACTCCTTTGACCTTTTGCATTCCCCAATATGATACCCCAAGTCAATGCTACAATGCTGTATTACCCCACAAATGCCCAATATATATATATACTCTTTTTTAAAATTTTTTTTGGTTCTAATTAGTAGTACATGACAGTAGAATGCACTTATACATTTTGATCAATCATACATAAATGAAGGGTACAAATGCCCAATATTGAACAAAGCTTCCTTTTTCCTTAGGAGGGAGAAGCATTGTAAATACTTGTGCTTAATGTTTTCATTCTACTACAGTCATAGACAAATTTGATGCCCATGTCTCCTTTACCTTTATCCAAGTTATCAGTAAATGTGCAGAATAGGATTCGTTAGGGAACAGAGCTCTGACACACATCCTAAAATAAGCCTTTCCTCATGTTGTCTTTGATGCATTAATGAACATCCTTGGGGTTTAGCCATTGAGTCAATTAATCTACCATCCTGAGTTGCCCCATGTTCTGAGAATTTTATTTAAAAGTGTATCAAGTCAGGCATGGTGGCTCATGCCTATAATCCCAGTGACTCAGGAGGCTGAGCCAGGAGGATCACAAGTTCAAAGCCAGCTTCAGCAACTCAGTGAGGTCCTAAGCAACTTAGCAAAACCCTGTCTCTAAATAAAATATGTATTTAAAAAATACAAAGGGCACCTCTAGGTTAAATCCCTAGTACAAAAAAATATTTACCTCTCAAATGCATTGATGCGATTCAGATATTCTCTCTTAGGTTTCCTTAACCCAAAAGCCTCACAGCTTTGTCGAGTTACAGAATGAGACATGATTGCTGTAAACTGAAAGTTAGTGTTTCCCTAAAGTCATATATTGGAGCCTTATCCTGCAATGTGGATGGTATTTGAAGATGAAGCCTTGAGATGAGGTTTAGAAGAGGTTTGAGGGTGGAGCTCCCACCTATGATAGGATTAATGCCCTTAGAAAAGAGCAAGGGACGATTGAGAGCCCTCATCTCCGGTGCCTGCATGAACCAAGGAGAAGCCATGTGAGGACATAACCAGGAAAAGAGTCAAGAGGGTCTTCACCAAGAACCCGTCCATGCGGGCACCCAGATCTCAGACTTCCAGCCTCCCAAACTAAAGAAATAAACATTTGTTGCTAAAGCCACCAGGGTATGATGTTTCATTATCGCTTATAGATTCCAGGCTTATCCTAGTGATTGACCACATCAGTCTCTAAAGAATCAGGTTCCTTCAATTTCTGAGCCATGCTCATTTGTTTCTAGTTTTGGAGAACTTGCATTATTTTTTTTTTCCGTTTTACAAAACTCAAATGACATTTGCCTTTCTCTAGCCTTTCTTCACCTCTCCCTCCACAGTTCTGGATAAGAATAACAATACCAAGCTTTCTTCTGTTGTCATCTAAGTATTTCCTGCCCATAGTATTTTGAGCCTATATACCGGGTGTTGGTTTCCATGAATGTATGGACCCCAGGGGAGAAGAAGATTTGTTTTGACTTGCTTTCACATAGGAAAGGGTGCCTTCTAATCCGTCTAGTGCCAAAGAGGGGCAAAGAGGGGTCCTCAGGCCAAGTAGGCTTTGGCTGGTCTCTAGGAGAGGAGAGATGAGGGTGACTTCTCTGGGGCATTAACCGCATCCTGCCGGGGCAGGCGGGCTGCTGTGTGACCTCCATTGCAGCCCACAGCAGAGGAGCAACGTGGATCTCGGAGTAGGAATCTAGAACAAAGGCAAGCCTGAATCCGATACAGATGGGGTGGAGGAGTGGTTGGCTGGGTTTGAGAATCGAGAGAACAGAGGACTGGCGTTGTGATAAAGATGCTTTTAGCAGCAGTATTTTTTGTTGTTCATATTTTAACGAGCTGTTTCAAAAAACTGGAGAATGTAGTACTTGCACATGGTAAAATGTCAAAAAGAACAAAGGATACCATAAAACGATAAAATATATATCACTCTGTCTCCCGCTCCAAGGTTTCTACTGTTGAACTTCTTTGTGCACCTTCCAAAACGTTCTCTGCATATATAAGCCTATGTAGATCTGAGCATGCTCCTCTGTACACTTAAAAATATGCAAATGTCTATCCCAAGACTCTGTTCTGCACTTTTTGCTGTTGTTTTTCAGAGCGGTATACGTATATTTGCCTCATTTTTGTTTAACATCTGTACTGTATTCTACTGTATGGGTGGACCATAATTTTAACAGCAGTGCTTGGAAGGAATGAAAACAGAATTTATGCCAAACCCAGGGTGTTAATCTTAAGTTTGAAGTGGAGGAAGGGAATGAGGGGCATTAACACATTTACATTTTGAGCTTCCTGTGTAACCTGAGCTAGGTCAGATGAACATCCTTTGCCTTAGTTTGCTTATCAGGGACAGAGAATCAGGTTCCTTCTTGATTCTAATGTGAAAAAAATGTGAGTTAGGGTCCTTGAACATAGAACTTGGGAAAAGCAACTAATAGAAACAGTACATATTCATGTATTTACGTCCTTATAATGAAGAGGGGGTGTGTAGGCAGAAGAGAACCCTAACTCTGGCTGTAACAATACTGATCTGGGCTGATGTCATTGGTACCCCTGATGGTGCTGTGGTTTGGATGTGGTTTGAGGGCATCCTTCAAGTGTTCTGTGTTGGAGGCTTCGCTCTCTGCATGCAGTGTAGAGGTGGTGGCATCTTTAAGAGGCGGAACTGAGTGGGAGATTCTAAGGTCATTGGCAGCACTGCCCTGGGAAGGTCATTAGCAGCACTGCCCTAGGAAGGGATTATGACACCCTTGAGTTATTTCTTACAAAACAGTTGTTAAAAGGGAATAAGCCTGGCTACTCCCTACTCCCTTTGGCTTCCCGCCTAGTGATGTGATCTCTCCCTCTTATATGCATTCTTTGAAATTGTATGCCATATATCATCAGGAACCTTTAGAACTGTGACCTAAATAAACCTCTTTTCTTTATAAACTTACCCAGTCTCTGGCATTTTATCATAATGACAAAAAATAAAGATGGATTCCCATGGAAAATTCTCCTGACCAGTTGTGAAGGCCTGATGGGTTTGTCTTTGACCTTCACCAGTGCTGTGCTGGCAAGTGTTAAATAACTGGGTCTCCACAAAAATAAGTACTGATTTGTAGTGTGTACTGATTGTCATGGTGTAAATACTCCCACAATGGCTGGTTTCCGACTGCCAGCATGGCACCACTGAAAGAGGAGCTAGGGAGAGATGGGCATGGTTGACTCTCCCCAACCCTCATTTGCCACTACACACCATGATGGCCTTGGGATTTTGGTGGTCACTTCTCCCTCTGAACTTCACAAGGGACACTTCACACCTGAAAAGTCTGCAATCAGCTCCTGTGTTTTGGGAAGAAATACTTTAAAAACAGAGGTAAGGAAAATAGAGGCAGGAGAATGGGGTCAGGACAGAGTCCTGCGGAGACATTAAAGAGGGAAGAGGTCACCTTGGGCCTGAGCATTGTCCCTACAACCTCCTTGAGGAAACAGTCTGTGGCTTTCTACTCTGACTCAGGATAGGAACTTTCTCCTCTTCTTCCTCTTCCTCTTTATTTCCCCTGCCACCTGACCCTTAAGTTGACGTTGGTCCTACTAACCCTCAGCCTTTGTTGAGGACTGAGGCGAGAAGGCTATGCAAGAAGGTCCTCATGGAAATTTGGGGGGAAGAAAAACTGGTCTATCAGCTTCCAGTCTTAGTCTCCTTTTGCGGTACTTTCTGTCAACAAAAGTGTCCTTGGACCTCTCTCCTGCCCTGTGTGTTGTGAGGTCAGGACCATGTATGGAAGTCTTTAGCCCCATGGGGACTGGTGCTCTGTAGACACTAGGGTCCCAAGCAAGCTGGCCTCCAGAAAGCTCTCCTTAGGGGCAGGAACCAGCTTGCTACATGCATACAACCCGGCATGCTTTCCGCACATTCTTGGATGTCTCTGATCACTGACACCCGGACCTGAAGAAAGACCACTTCACAGGAGTGCTGCACTTCAGCATCTGTGTGCCGACGGCTTCCAGCCCCAGGGCTGGGTTTTCTCATTCTCCCGGAGCACCTTGACATGTGCTAAGAGGCTTAACCTTGGAGCCCTGAAGGGAGGTCCTGGCAGTACAACTACTAATGTCCAGTCCTGCCTCCTAGGGGAACATGACACATCAGACATGCCCCCTTTTATCCTTCTTATTCTGAAGCCAAATGAGCTCAAATTATAAGAGTAAGAGGCAAATGAAGCCAGGGGAATGATTTTCTCTCAGGAAGTCATATATTTACCATGTATAGCTGCATAAAAATCATCATAAAACAATATGTCATTTGTGTTTCACAATGTCTTGGACCTCAGTTGAAAGATTTTGAAGGCCAGCACATCTGAAGAGTTGGCTGGGGCTGCAGGATTTGTTTCCAAGGTGGCTTACTCTTGGGCCTGGTAACTTGGTGCTGGTTGTTGTTGGTGGGCCTCACTTTCTTATCCTGCGGCAACCTCGAGTGAGGCAAAAGACCAAACTGGGCACTTAAATGTCTTTCGACCTAGCTTTGGACACACTGTCACTTCTGCAGCAATTTCTTGGTCATTTAATCAGCTCTGTTCAGTGTGGGAGGGGTCTGCGTGAAGGCATGAATATAGCAATGGTGAGACTCACTGGGGCCATTTTGGAGCCTTAGATTATACTCAGACCACCCAGTCACCCATGTCCCATCTGCTTCAGACAAGAACATTCAGTCCACCAACATAAATCCATCTTTGCTACCAGGAAAACAACTCCGGGCCTTTGTGCTATTTGTATCCCAGAAAGACCAAGTGTCTCATGTAAACCACTTGGCAAGTGAACTGGCTGTGCCAAGATAGAGGCTTCCTGAAAGAGCCATGAGCTGCACCCAGTCCTTGGAATTCAGGCATACTGTGGGACTTTGTGCCTTCTACCATCAAACCTACAAGAAGGGTCATACTAAAGTATTTATATTTATGACTTTTGTTGTAGCAAGACATGGATCTGGCCAGATCTGGGACACTGTTAATTCTGGTCAATGGAATTAGGTCAGGCCCTTTCCTCTCCCATCTCCCTTCACCCCATTGCCTCCTCTAACTTTTGGTTTCTGCCATTGAAAAGATCAAGAGAAGGGATGATTCTGTAGAGGTGGTAGTGGACAAGAGCTGTGGGGGAGAGAAGGAGTAAGACTTGGGCCATGGGAGGCATAGGAACTATTTTGGGGCCTAGCGGACAAAGAACTGCATTCTTTATCTCTCTGTGGTAGGGGAACGGGGGACCCTCCTTATCTTGGCATCTACCTCCAGGGTGGCCTGGAAAACCACAATAGAGCTGCAGAGCTGACCACATGCAGCACTATAGCCAGGTGGTGTCCTCCCATCAAAGGGCTCATGAGGCGTGGACACAGTGGGGAGACCTGTGGAGAATAACATGATTGACTCCTAAGCGCTATCACCGCTGGGAGTCCCTGACATCATGGGAGGAAACAGAGAGGGGTTGTCAGTGGGGGCCAAAGCCTCAGAAGAGCAGAAGATGGTGGAGTGAGATTCAGTTGCTAAAATCTGATCCCTGTTTACATCCAGGGCTGGTGAACCTGGAGCAGTTCAAGTCTGCTAAGACTGTCCAGCCACAGAGCTCCATCTACACTTAGGGACAAGAGGATGTTCCTCTCCCTACCTTTTTCCAGGGGCAGTCCTTCTCTGTCCTGTGTTACTACCCTATGACCTGATGTCTTGAGGACAGAACCCCTGGGCTGTAAACTTAACCCCTTAGGAAATCAAAGAAAGAATAAGTTTGAATGAACCCACAGACAATCTCTAGAGCTGCTATGGATCCCTAGAAATGGCAGCTTCTAGAAGGATGCATCCCTGTCGGGAAGCCATCTGGTAACTCGTCCAGACAACAGGGGTCAGCGGACAGTCTGGATCCTTCTTTAATCTGCAACCCTGGTCTAGCTTGGGCAGGGCAGCCTCACGGTGCCAGGCTCCTCTTCCCTCTGGTTCCTGGCTGAGATTTGGGATAATGTTGATATTTCTGCTCTCCTGCAGGTGGCGCCACAATGTAGGTTTTCAAGCAGCCGGCCGCCTGAGGTTTTATCCCGAGTACCATAGAGGCCCAGTTGTGGGGCTGCTTTGGGGAAAACATTTCTCTTTAGCACCACAGGTTCTGGTGATTTGTTTAACCGGCAAATATGACTTTAAAACAGCACCTCTGTTCCTAGGTTAATAAAATGGGGCTAGTTAAGGGAGGGAAAACAAGTCTTTCTTCTCCCTCCTATTATATCTGGTCCTTTTATTTAGCTGTGAAAGATGAGCCAGTACTTTTCTCTCCAAATCTGGCAATAAACCACAACCAAAATCTCACAAAAATTTTCAGACAAAAATTTTTAGAAAATAGGAGTCCGTGGAGCAAAAGGCCATTTACTTCTCCCTCTTGTGGCCATGGGGCCAGGCAATGACAGTCTAGGGGTAGAGCAGGTGACCCACAGAACATTGCCCTCAGGGAGGAGTTGGACTGCCCTGAAGTGTCTCCCCGCCACCAGCTGCAGTGGGTGGCGGAGGGGTGGGGGCTGGAGGGCTTGTTCCAATACGCCCAAACCATTACATGGCTCTTCTGTCCCTTCTCTGTTTTTATTCAGAGATGGGTCAAAATAGCAGAGGGCCTTCCCTCATTGTGATGTACCATTTGAAGAAAAACAGAGAGAGAGAGAGAGAGAGAGAGAGAGAGAGAGAGAGAGAGAGAAAAGGAAGAAAAAGAAAAAGAAAGCTATGTTCATCTGAAAAGCAACACTAAATCCTCACGTGGGCAGTGTCCTTTGTCTTGGGGTTTCAAAACACCAACAGATAGCATTTTCCTAGACTGTCACTGTCAGGGGTAAATCTGGCAGATGAGGGATGGAGTCCCCTGCTTCAAGTGATAGAGCTGGTCAGTTGCAGAGCCAGGAACAAGACGCAGGTCTTTTACCTGAAGCACAGAGACTTTTCTATCCCTTCATTCCATTCTCCAGACTTGAGGGAGCAAGTCCAATGGGCCATCTGCAAGCCCCATGGGGGGTCAGTTTGACCCTTCCTGCTCTTCCATTACACTGTCACTGCCCCTTCCATGTGCCTTTCACCTGTGTCATTCAATGGAAGGAAAGGAAAGGCAGCGTGAGGTCGGGTCCCATTAAGAACAGAACGGGTGGGAGTTCCTCACCTGCCATTGTTAGTCCAGCTTTCTGCACGCTTCTTCCCATCATTCAGCTCTGATATGACTCTTCAGACACCACATGGCATTCATTTCTCTGAATGAAAATAAATGACACCACATGCTAGGCGGGAGATAAAGAATAATAAACATGTTTTATTTGCCACCTCTGAAAAAAAAGGTCTTTGACTTCCCGTCCATCCATCAGGAGATGGGCCTGGAACTTGCAGCTGTATTCTTACACAGGCACGCGCGCACACACACACACACACACACACACACACACGTACATGTGTTACAAGAGGCAGAAAAAACAATCAGGTGGTATTAAAACTACACACTGGAATGACAGAGAAGGGAGCGGGGCTGTTTTCTTGCTTCCTCCTTCCTTTCAGTGCTTTTATGACATACCCCGAGAGCTCAGTGGCAAACAGGCATCTGAAAAGTCTCCTCTGCACACACATTTATTAATAAATCCTCCTTAAGCAACCCATTAGGGTTTTCTGTAGGACTATCTGGGTGTCATCTCTGGGCATGGCCTGTGATAGTCCCATGCAGCAATTTTAGAGGAGAACCCTAGACATGGGGCCAGACCAAGGGAGTCAAGTCTTACAAGCCCGCCCTGGGGGTGCGGCCACCTTCGATTATCCATCCAAGGTGTCTTGCTGGACTCATGCACAGACAGACATTTGGCCGAAGGGTTTCCTCTGTCCCAGAAGGACGTCAAAGAAGCAGCAGCATTGAGTTATTTTGTTATATATTTCTCTACTTCTGAAACTAACTTGATATTGTGTGCTTTATCTAGAGTCTGGGATCCAGGGTTTCTGAGAAGAGAGGAGCCAGATCGATGTATTAACGTAAGCTAATAAGATGACTCCTCCCCGCTGCCTCCTGGGTCATGTAATACTCAGTGGAGAACTGGAGACTAACAGGGCTCCACGCTGTCTCCTGGAATACCCTTTAACCAAAGAATCAAACATTTAGATTCCTCCTGCTCCGGTTTGATTCATCACCTTCCCGGTGGTAAGAGCTGTTTCAGCAAAGTCCTGTGTGGGTAAGCCCAGCCTGACCCATATGTGCTTGTCCACCCGGGACTTGTATAACCTGTCATCTCACAGTTCCTTTCAAAGTCTCCCCAGTTTACAACTTTGATTTCTGTGAAAATATAACCTCTATAGGAAGATGTGGGAATTTATGCTGTTGTCAATCATTCCCACCTAATAAGAAGGTTTTGAGATGTTTGGATGGGAGGGAGAATAGCAGGCAGGAAGTTCTGGGTGTGAGGAAAAGTTAGGTTGCAGAAGGGACATGAGGGAGGGGAGAAGACAAAACCGTGGACTTCTTTAGCAGGTCATCTTGGATGGGTGCCGATCCTGGGCAGACCCTGCCACTTCTCTGGGACTACAGGAACAGGGATGAGGGATGTACTTGGAGTTAAGTAAATAAGGGGGACACCCCTGAGATTTCTCTTGGTGGGTGGGGCACATTCCTGGGGTTCTTTACAAAGGTTTCCACTTCCTGTCTTCACCTATTTCCTCCCTGTCAGAAAGTTTTTTAAACCAGAGCTCCTCTGATTTCTTTCTTGGGGCTTTATCAAACTACCTGATACCATCATTGTCTGTTTAGGATGTAGTCTAGGGTCTTGGGAGTCAGAGAAGAGCCGGGCCAGCCTCCTCGTGTAGACATCCCTGGACAAGTCTACAAGAAGCTCTAGGGCACTTGGCCATTCATACGCTCTCTCCCAGGTCTCCAGTCCTCGGTCCGGGGCGACTTCAGGTGCCGCATAGGGTAGTGCCTTCGTGGGGGGTTGGGGTTCTGGTTAGAAATGCATGTATACTTTGGCGTTAGCGAGTGCCTATGTCAGCTCCGACCACCTGAGGGTCCCTCGGATCAGATCGTCCGCGCCCACCTCACCACCTTCGGAGGCGGCTGAATGTGCCTCACTCCAAGTGCGCACCGTGCGCGGGTGTTACCATGCCTGCGCTCCTCTGCCCCACATTACCCCTGTCAGGGTGGCTCGGGTCAGGCCGAGGGACCCAGGAGGGTGTCTGCACACATCCGCGCTGGGAAGAGCTGGCGAGCCCGCGGCGGTGGCGGGCGTGTGCGTGTGGGGAGGCGCCCCCTGCCCCCTCTGCCGGCCGTTCTCCCTTGGTCTAGATGTCAGCCGCGAGCTCCGAGCCAGCGAGAGCGAGCCAGAGAGGGAGCGGCGGCGGGCGGCGGGCGGCGGGCGGCGGACGGCGGGAGGGGAGGAGGCGAGGGAGGGAGGGAGGGAGGAAGGGAAGCAGGGAGGGCGGGAGGGAGGAGAGGAGGACCCAGAGAGCGCCAGGCAGCTGGAGTTTTTGCAGCGCTTGGCCGGGCTTCAATGCACAGCAGCAGCGAGCCGCGGCGGCAGCAGGCAGCCCGGGAGCTCCGGCGGCGGCCGAGCCAGCGGCGGCCCCGCTCCCTGCCCCCTGCAAACTTTGCGAGCAGCCCGCCCGGGGGGCCGGGGGCGCGCCCGGGAGGCCGGGCTCGGACCGCGGCCGCGCTCTCGGCCGCCGCAGCGCCAGCCGCCGCTGCCGCCACCGCTGCAGCCCCGCGCCTCCCAGGGGAGCAGCCGGTGGCTCCCGCGGCCCCCCAGCCCCAGCCCCTGGGAACTGCCCGGCGAGTCGCTCGGCAGGGGCGGGGGCAGCAGCGGCGCGACCGGCCGCGGACTGCCGGGGGGCGGCAGCCGCTGCCCAGCCAGGCACGCAGGGGCGCCGAGAGTGCTCCGCGGCGGGTCCCCAGTGCACTCGCCGCGCCCGGGCAGCGGCCCGACCCGGCGAGCATGGGCGGCGCGGAGTGACGCCGCTGTGCCCGCTTGGCATCAAGGACATTCAGCCCGCGGGGGTGGGGACGAAGGGGGGCAGCCCCGCGTCGCCACCGCAGCCCCGGAGAGCCGCCGCTGCTGCTTGGGCTCGGGGGCTAGGTGGAGGAAAGGGGTGCTTGGAATCGATCCACATTTTCCGACCTTTTTGTTGGACATTACGCCCACCTTGGACGCTGCAAGAGGAGCTGTCAAACCCCGCAGGCTCTGATTTGGCCCCCTCCGCTTTCCTTTGCTGCTCCCGGCTTCCCTGTGCCTCGGTGGAGTATTTGCGTTCGGGGCTGGGGCTGGAGGAGGCAGCCACACGCGCGCACACGCACACGTTCAGAGGAGGGCGAGAGGCAGCGGCACAGGCACCATCTGCAGTGTCAATGCGGCGCTCCCGCTGAAGGAGGGAAACGCGGCGCTTCCAGGTAAGGAGCCGGTCGGCTGGGGCGCGGGGCCGGACTGGCGGCGAGGGTAGCTCAGGTGAAGATACCCGGTCGGGTCCGGGAGTCCTCGCTCCCCCGGAGCCATCCCATTGCACACACACCACGCGCACACACAGATACACACAGGCACACACTGCACTCACGCACCTGCCCACGTCCCACCTGGACACCGGCATAGGTGCAGAGCGGCCAGAGCAGGGATTTCCCGTGTTCTTTCTTCTCTTCCGCTCCAGGACGCAGACTTCTCTTACCCAGGACTTTCAGGATGGCATTCAGGGTATGAATGGATCTCCCTCCCACCCGGGCAGGCTGAGGGAGCGATATTTCAATTTCCAGCCCCTTTCATCTCTAGCTGGTTTTAAAAACCGGAGAAGTCATGGGAGGTCTTGGGAGACCCGCCCAGTGTGATCGCTGCTCTATGGCCTTTGGACTGCCTAAGATTTTAATGGGAGGCAGACTGACAGATATTTGGACAGATATTTGGAAAGCGTGGTGGCCGGGCGCACGGGGAGGAGGCCACATAGGCGGATGGGGCTGCAGTTCTGTAGGGCGGTGCATATGGAAAAGACACTGCGTTTCCCCAGTAAGAGGCAGCACAGACGCCTTTCCAAAGCGTGGCACTGCTTCCCGGGAATGCGCCGCAATTTCAGGCAGGAAGGGGCTTCAGCATGGCATCGCTGGGGTGTGTGTTGCTTGCCTAGGGAGGGTGCCGCGGACAGATCCTCCTTAAAAGATTTGACCTTATTCACATCCCCAGTCTCTAGGCGACATAAGCAGGCAGAGCTTGGGGACTCAAGACTTGGGTCTCCCTCTCACCTTCCTACCCTTTCCCCTGTCTCTGGCTAACACCTGTCACATGCCTCTGGAGGTGTGTGTGTGTGTGTGTGTGTGTGTGTGTGTGAGAGAGAGAGAGAGAGAGAGAGAGAGAGCGCGACCTAGGAGCAGGAACCAGAGGGGTGTAGTCTTTGAAGGGAAGAAGGTCCTCTGCCTCATGACCACGTGGGCAGTGCCCACCCTATAAGGCATTCTGGGGTCTGGCAGCGTCCTCCAGAGCCCTGGCTGCTCCTAAGTGCCGGTCCTTCCAGGTTTTATTTCCCCGAAGCTTTCCTTTTCCTTTTCTCTCTGGTTGGAGTTTCCCAGGCTGCTCATTTTCAAACTTTTCCTGGAGGAGGAAGGAGGTAGTTGAGGTTCCAGAGGGGGCATTTTCATAGTTTCCCATCTTGGGTGTCTGAGAGTAAGTCATTTAGGGGCTCAGTTATTGTAAGAAGAGTGGGAGATCCAAATAAAACATTATTTCATTATTTCAGGGTTGACTATCCACATAAGCTTCTGTGTAGTTGTCTCTTTGAGGTGGCTTTTTGGGCAACCTGATCCCCATCCCAAGAAAGGAATAGGCTTGTACCCTCTACAGAAGATCATGTGCTCAGAGTGTCCCACAAGCCCACTCATGGGAAAAATAGATTGAAAGCCTTTTGGAAAGTGAGGGGCAAGGAGCAAATCTTCTTTTGAACAAGAAGGCCTCAGTGCTGGGCACAGAATTTGGGTTGCTTTTATAAATCCTGAAGGTGGATGTGGAAACAGAGGACTTTTCTGCACCCCAGCTCTATTTTCAAACTTTTCAGTTCCTGCAAAGGTTTCTGGCCAGGCTGGGGAGAAGAGAGGACGCCCCAGGAGGGAGATTGTATTCCTGCTGTGCGGTGTGAGCTGCCCTTTGATTGATTGAAAAGGGTAGATGGAATAAAGCCGCGCTCTCTGGGGATGGGGAGAGTTCAGTCCATGGAGGAAGAAATATTCTTTTCTTTTTAAGGATGGTGGGTGTGCACACACATGCAGATAGACACACGTGTTCTCGGAGTCCAGTCGAAGGTGTTCAGTCGGTCCAAACTTGTGTGATAGTGGGGTCCACCTCTGTCTTCTGGGCTGTGGAAAACTGGCAATTTCCACATGCGTACGCTTGAGTGCATGGATAGGGAGGGCTGTCAGCGCACACGGCAGCACATGGTTGGTAGTAGAAATAGGTAACTCCAGCACCAGTGTAACATCCTCATGGGACCTGGAAGGGGCAAACGTTGGGGTGCAGATCTTCCTGATTTGTCCCTCATAGACCTTGGCTCCTTTCTCTGCTTCCCGCCCTCCTCTCTTTCCTTTCTCGTGTATTTGCAGTCCCAGGATCTGTCATTCGAATGCCAAGTCAATAGTCATTATGCTGCTTATAAGCCGAACACCAGGGTTCAAAAATTCCCCACACTTTCTGCGCTACTCCGAGGGTACCAGTTTGGTTTCTAGGCCAAACCAGGCATTAATTAACATCTGTGTAACCTGGGTGTACATCTTCTACTTCTCCCTCCACCCCCAGGCTTAACTGCCCAGCCCTGCAGTATGCCACACTGTCATTCTCTCCCTGTCCCTCTTCTGATGCCTTCCTTCCAAGTTCTCTGGGGTCTTCCTCACTCAGAAGGGAGTCAGCTGCACTGGAAAAGGCCCAGCCACAAATGCTCCTCCCCACGCCCCTCGCTGTCGCTGGATCGTGTTTCTGCTGCTCTCCCGTGAACACTAGGCGTGGGTCACCCTGGAATCCCAGGGCTCTCCTCTGTCCTCCTAGGACTTCATCCTGGATGCCCCGGAAGAATCCGAGGCGGCCAACTTGTTTTCTTTCTGCTTCTTCTTTCTGTGCCTCTCCTATTCCTGCAGTCTCAGCTCCAGCTCCCTGCAGACAGGGAAATCTGCAAGGCAGACTCTGCCTACACTTGGCCTCCGGATCCTTTTAATCACAATGAGGGCTGCTGGGAATTGAGTGGGGGCTTTCTAGGGCAGCAGCAGTTCTGAGGTGGGGAGGGCTGGGGGGATGGGTTAGTAACTACTCTTAGCTCATAGTTATCACCTGGCTTTGATGCAAAGAAATTGCAGCAAGCCTCTCTCCGCCTAGCCAGCTAGGGGGCATTTCTTAGCTGCTTCTCCCCATTCTCACCATGAGAAGGCACTGCACAGACAATGCACATCAGAGACCTGTTGGAGTGGCTCTGTGACTGGCCATGACGGGGCGGCAACATTCCCGAAAGCCGACTGTGATCTTGACTGTGATTTTCAGGCTGTGCAACAGATGTGCCATCCTCTCCCCTCCTCTTATTTGTGTCTGGTGCTACCCATTGTGAAACTGGTTCTGACCCTGGGCTTCTGAGCAGGGTTCATTTCTCTCCCATGACACCCCTTTCCTCTTCTTCCAATGCCCGGTTCCCCGCTGCCCCCTCGCTAATCCACCTCTTGGCTTTATACGCATTTCCGCCTGCCCATTTGCCTTCAAATTTGCGGCACTCCAAGAAATCAATATAACATGAATTTAACGACAGCTGGATGATTAAGTGTTATTTATATTTAAGAGCGGCATTTTAAAAAGATGTCGCGCTAATAAATCAAAAGGCTGTTTGGGAGATGCACATGATTAGGGTAATTGCCCTGTAGGCTCCATTGAGCAATGCTGGGTCCACACAGAGCCCTGCGGACACTGTCTCTTTAAAAGCTGTGATTGCCACTGCTCCCTCCCCAGAAAGCCCACCTGATCCCCTCTCACTGTCCAGACTTACTCTTTGGTCTCCTGTCCTTGCTGCCCAGGCTGCAGCATTCTAGTTGTGGCAGGAAGGTGGAGCCAGTGGTGAGACTGGAGGGGGCTTTGCTGCCAAGTGGTAAGAGATGCATCTTAAAAGGGAAGACAGACCGGGCAGAGCTGGCCTCCTAGATCCTCAGCAGAGGCCTTATCCTGGAAGGTGCAGGCTGCTTCTCTGTCTAGTATGAAGCAGCTTGAAGGAAAAGCTCTGGAGCTCTGCAGAAGGATCCCTGTCCTATGATCATATAGCCTCCGTCTCCCTGGGGAAGAGACTGTGAGGCCCTTAGTACTGGTTTTAGTCCTTATGAAAACCATGGAATGGAAAGTAATACTAATTACTAGTGATAATGGTGGCCGGTATTTATGGAGCGCTTACTCGGGATAGATATCATTTAAGTAATTCACACAGGTTGGCTCATTTCTTCCTCAGAACTGCCCAGAAAAGCAGTTGCAAATGCCATCTCTATGTCTTCCAGGATGACACTGAGATGAGGGAGGCTAAGGACTTTTTCCAAGGTCACACAGCAACCAAGTGGTGGAGCCACAGCTCAGCCCTAAGCAATCTGACCTGGCCCTTGGTCACTGTGCTGCTGGCCACCTGACAACCTATGTGCTCAGCAAGATGCTGCTGGTGTTGGGGGACTGTGTGGGGGCCAGGTGAGAATATCTGGGCCTAGTTTCACCCTTGGACTATCTCGGACCAAATTTATTCTTTGAGCCTCAATGTCCCCAACCCCATTCCTCAAAGGGAAGTGAGTCTTATCCTTGACTGTGGCATTAAGTTGCATGCATCTGTCCAGCAGAATGCTCTCTCTGTTCCTGAGAGTGAGTGTTACTCCATTTGGCATCTCAAATTTTCTCCTGGAAAAAAATTAGGGAGGAGAGAATGAATGAAGTTCTCATGTTTGCTTTTGATTCTTGAATGCTCTTAAGTGTAGCGGGAGTCTGGCTCTCCTTACTGACTGCTTGGAAATGCTGGTGCTGTGGAAATGGAGCTTTCTCATTGGATCCTGAAACTGTAGTTGTGTGAGGCAGGGGTTGTGGAACTTAGGCTGAGAAGAGAGCTTAAGTGAGGTGCTGCAAGCCCCAGTTGGCCACTCACTCTTGGGCAAGGATTCTTAGCGTTGTGCTGCTCACAGTGGGCACTCCATACTTGTTCTCATATTCATTCACTTACTCTAGGCTCTAGAATTTGGAATCCAGAGGCAGGAAAGAATCTGTGCCTGTGGATGTCATGCCATGCTGGGAGCCAGGACCTGATGGTAGCTGGGACAGGGCTCACTGGAAGCTGGTGCTAATGGTCTGTGAGGGGGAATTCTTTCTATAGTGCTCAGCAGAATTTGAACAGGTCCCCAGAAGTGTAAAGGAAAGAATCAGGACCTGAGATGACACAGGCTGGGGTGAGGCACGAGGAATCACACCTCAATGCTGTGGGCAGTAAGGTCCTGAGAGCACCATGGACCGGATTGGGTGCTGTCCCACCCCAGAGCCAGGGTGAAAGCTCAGCCCCTCTGGTCTGCACATTTTAGGGGCTAGTCACAAGTAAGGTCCTGTTGTTTAGTTGTTTTTGCTTTTTATTTCCTTCAGAAGAGAAACTTTTATTTCATGCATTATTTACTTGACTTCTCTATGCTATAAAGTGAGTGAAAGTTCCACCAAACTTGGGGTGGCTAGAAGGGGTACATTTAGAGGTCCATCGCCACTTCAGGAGCCACAGTTGGAGTGGCTGGAACTGCGCTCACTTAACCCACAGGTGTTCTGAATTGTTGGGCATCTCCTCCGGGCCTGCGAGGCTCGGCAACCCCCTCCTGCACACAGTATCTTCTCCATGAACCAGGATTCTCAACAGCAAATTGGATTTTAGGATGTTTTGTCACTCCGACACAAAACAGATCACCAGCTAAGAGGATCTTGTCTCCGCAGTCAACGTGCTGAACATGGCCTAGTGCAATCGATTCCCGAGGTTTTACGGGGAAGAATCTTTTCATTATGAAGTGTGAGAAGAGAAGTAAAGGAGGAAAAGGTGCTGGGAATTTCAGAAGGAAAATCACAGCCATCCCACAGCTTTCCTGGTCATTGCTTACCACCAGTTTCCTGTCTGACACTCACGAAGCTCTTCTTTTGTGAGCCCAGCTCCTTTTTCCTGGGGCCATGAGGAGCCATCCTCCTAGAACTAGGGGATGGACAAATGGGCCTTGGATTCGGCCTGAGGTCAAGAGGAAGGAAATTAAGCCAAGCAGAGCTGGCAGATTGATTTCTTCAGATGGAGGGAGTAGAGAAAAAGAGGAGGGCATGGGGATGGGGACAGCAGACCATTGGATGTGCCCTTGAACCAGTTCAAGGTCAGCTCACACTGCAGAGATCACTGGCGTTCGTTTTCTCCCTTGCCATCTCCTCAGCCCTTGTTCCTGAAGGTGATGCCTGAAAGAGCAAAATTTCCCGAAGTTTACTCTGTGGGGATGTGAGTTGGAGTAACACACGCTAAAGTTGCCCTGCCAGATAAGTTAAAAACCTTGGGTGTAAAGCAAAGCTAAAGAGGTTCATTGTTGCAGGACTTCTCAGAACCTTTAACACACTTGAAGGGATCATGAAACCACCAATGTAGATACGCTGTGGAATCTACTGAGAAACACTGGATTAAGCCTGGGAGGTTCATATGTGCACAGGTGAATGTCTACTTGTCTTCATTCTTGACTGAGTGATTTCAACTGAACTTCCGAATGACAACACGTCCCGGGTTCTGGGAATTGTGCAAGCCCTAGGTTCTCAAGTTGAATTGTGTCAGGCAGGTGGCCTATCCACCTCCAGCCTCCACATTCGCTCAGCTGACTCCCTGCCCTATTCTGCCCCTTGTCCTTTGGGGGCAGTAGCCTTTCTCAAGCATGTGCACATTTTCTTAGGTTCATAGAAGATTCCTGTATGTTCTCTTGCTTAAAACCCACTGATGATGTAGGAAGAGGTAGTCTCTGGACACAGGTAAATGTAGTAATCCCAGCTTCATCCCTTAGCAGCTAAGGGGTCACCTTGGGTTTCAGCATCACTAGTTGTAAAATGAGGTGGTTGTTCTAGGTAAGTGATTTAAAAAATATCTTAATCTGTGCCCTCGTCAGGTGAGATTCCGCATGGAATTCTCACAGTAACTGTTCTGCTAAAGCTGAGAGGCTGGGCTTGCACCCAAGCCTGTCTCTCCCTCACCCCAGTCTCAGCCTGGCTTCCCTGGAAGCTCATGTGATATCATTTACTGAGGGGTGGGGTTGGGGGGAAGCCTTAGTGAAGGGGAAGGGACAGACTAGGGGAGGAAGGCAAACAAATACTCCCAAGCTAGGCAGGCTTGGCGGGAACACAACTGTTGGCTTGCTTGCTCAGAGTGCAGAAGAGGCCCGATGGAAACACATGGTCTCAGAACAGAGTGGAGGGTAGGCACAGCCAGCCATTCATCTGTGGGGCCCTCCTGTCTGCTGTAGCTCACTAGTCAGAGGCCGCCCCATGAGGACTCAACCCCTTCAATTGGAGGTTGCTATACAAGGTCAAGATAAGCTCCATGTTCAGGTCCATGGGCCGGGGCCTCTGTGACTGAAAGTGGGACCCTTGTAAGAGCCCTGCCTTTACCCCAAAGGCAGAGAAACAGTACGAGCTTTAGGATAAGACAAGGGGCATCACTGGGGCCATTCTGCTGAGAAGCAGGGCAAAGTGGTGGGTGGAGGACATGTCAGATCAGGGGACAAATCCAGGGCAGGTGCATCAACTGGGAATCTGGGATAAGGGGCTGGCTGGTTCTGCATAAAGAACACGTGGTTCTTCACAACCTTGTCCTGAGGCAGAGCAGGATGCTCCAATAAGAAGCTCCCCAAATTCACAGCAGCACCAGCCAACCACGCCATGTGTCCCCAAATTTATATCCCAATAGAAACCACATCCAGAATGAGTGGCAGTCAGATTTCAAGAGGTTTTCCTAACTTTGGCATGTGAACCCCAAAAGTGCCTTCATGGAGTGGTGTGGGGACGTCCCAGGCACATCTGCTAGCTGAGGCACATGGCTACTAGGAAACAGGGGCTAAGGGAAATGACCTCTGCTACTCTCCTGATGTTAAGAGATATTCTGAGCACTGAAATATAATCAAACAGGGTACATTTATGCATAAAATATTTTCCAAAGTCATTGCTTTTAACCAGCAGCCCTGTCCTTCCCTACATTAAAAAACAAAAACAACAACAAAAAACCTATCTTTTGTGCTATGAAGCCCCTTGAGGTTCAGGGAGGGCAAAGGTCTGATGGTTGCAGCATACTTGAGACCTCTCTCTCAGCTGTCTTCCCCATTAGATACGGACCCCTGTCTTCCTCCCCTAGATGCACTTGCCCTTAACTGCTGACCAATGTGAGCAATACACTGACGGACACCCGGGTCTCGCTGAGCTTTCCGGCTCCTGAGGGTAGGGTCAGCCCCTGCCTGAAGCAGGTTCTTGCGTAATCAGGAACTCAGTTCATACTTTTTCATAATGGCAAAGACGCTGCCGCTACTGCTGGAGTAGCAATGACAATTGAAATTATGTATAGCTGACCCTCCATATTAGTGAATTCCCCACCTGAGGATTCAATGAACTGTGGATTGAAAATAATAAACATAACTGTTTGTATGGAATGTGTATGGACTTTTCATTCTTGTCATTATTCCTGAAACAATACCATATAATAACTATTTACATAGCATTTCCATTGTACTGGGTATTTTAAGTAATCGAGAGACAATTTTAAGTAGACAGGACGATATGCATAGGTTATGTGCAAATAACACAACATTGTATTCATGGATCCTGAGTATCTTTAGTTTTTGGTTTCTGTGAGGAGTCCTACAACCAATTTCCTGTGGATACCAAGAGATGACTGCGTATCTTTATGTCTTAGGTTGAGAGGAACCATTTCTTATTTTTGTTGGTACTCAGTGCTAAACCTAGAGCCTATCCTCTTGGAGGTGATTGATTAATATTCCCTGACTGTGTAGAATGAACACTGGGGCGGACAAGGTGGAGTGGAATGCAGTACAAACACAAAACTAGGGAAGTGTGATCCAGACCAACATGGTGGTACCCTCCTGTGCAGCAGGCTTGGGATTGGAGCACATCAAGGCAGACCGACTGACCTATTTCAGAGGATTAAGCTGGAGATCAGTTCAGGCTGAGCACATCAGTCACCCTACCATGTCCTGGGTGATCATGGCTTGGGGGCAGGGAAGGCACAGTATGTTTTCACATGGAAGGACTTGGAATTGGTCTTGCTCTCTGTGTGAAGCTTATTGTGGGTTAGGTGTCAATAGATTGAAAGGAATGATCAAGCCGCATTTCCCAGGGTATTCTAAAGATTAGTTCACAAGGTACCCCCTCCCTGAAAAAATTCCAGGGCCCAGGAAATTCTGCAATCACCTGTATTGTGTCTTCCTCGTGGAGATTCGAAATGCACAGTAGGCATATTCAATGTGAAGGAGATGGGCCATTGGGAAGCCTGCTCATTCTTAGCCAGCTGTTTGTCAGTTTATTTGCATGTGGGTCCCTCTGTGTGGGTGTATTTAAACCTGCTGACATCCCAGAACAAGTGTTCGACAGAAAGCATTTGGGAGATGTTGGCCTTCAACGGGAAGCTTTGGAGTTCAACTTTAGTTTGGAGGGGGAAGAAAAACAGGAAAGTGAATTCGCTGAGTTGGTGTATGGAGACCTGTGAGGCCCAACTTTCAGAGGTGCCGCCTGCCTCTTGTCCTTGTCATTTACTTTTGAGAATCCCAGAAATGACTGTGAGTTCCCACAAAACTTGGGTGACTGTGGCTCTGTGATCTGCCGTAAGGTGTCCATTTTCTAAAGGGACTGTTTCAGGAAGTGTGAATGCCACTCTGACAGATTCTGGACTTGTTTCCAACAAATAGCACTTTATTTTTTTTCTCATTATAGATCAAGATGGATGTTTGCAAAATATCTGAATAATGATGTTCACCTTCTCCATTTTTTTCCAGCTACAATTATTGAATAAGAGACTTCAATATAACTGACAAGGATAAATGTTCTTGATCAAATTAACAAAGGAGGTTTGAGTTATTAAAGACACATCTCCCTAAAATTTGGATGGTTGAAACAAAGTTTCTCCTGGTGGTGGGGGGTGGGCTTAGGTACCCTAGAGAGGACTAAGGGGTTTCTGATTAGACAGTAGATCCATGGTGTCACCATTAGGTAGTGACCCAGAGAGTGAAGTTAGGCATTTCCCATGGGGAACATTGTCACTGCCTGGGACCCATTTTACATAGGTGTGTGAGAGAGAAAGAGTTGGGGTAAAGAAGGGTATCACTTTGGTGGTGTCTGGTTTGGATCACCTGGGGATACCCGCTAATAACTCATGTGCCCAATGACAGGATCCGCGCCATGCTCTGCCCGAGCACTACCTCCATTCCAAAGTGAATAACAGTTGCTAACACACACTTACTAACAAAATTCCCCTGGCGCCCATTCATAAAGCATTGCACTGGTGATTCTATCAGCATTAAACTGTTTGGTGACTGAGTTTAGAATTATAGGAATCGGAGAAATGAATTAGCAGTAAATCAAGTCCCAGCTGAGTTCGAACCCAACTGCAGTGAGTTTTAAATTAAAAATATCTTGCTATGATGAAGCAGTTGTAAGTCAAGCACTGGAGCTCTGTCGCTCTTGACTTTGGAAAAGCGTGGCAGTCACCCTTTGAAAGGAAAACCCTGACAACAGCTTGTATTGATTCCCAGCCATGCTGGGAAATTGCCACTTCATTTCTTCTTCATAAACTGTTGGCTTTCATTTTTTTTTTTTAAAGAGGAATCCTATTTGCAGGGACACAGCAGAGCCTTGGGAAGAGGGCAGGTGGGAGAGGGCTCAGGCCCACGGGGGACTATTCATGGCGTTCTCTTTGGTCCTGCTCAGGTGGAGTCACGCGGAAGGGGAATCTGGGGCTGCAGGTGTCCTGTGGTTTGTTTTCCTGCTTGGACCATATTTGATTCTCCTTTCTGGGGAATCTGCACAGAAGAACAACAAAGAGAACACTTCAAGGAAGCGGCAAAGACTGTCATGTTGCAGTGACAATTGTGGTGTAATAGGAAATCATTTATGTAAGTTACGGTGTCCTCTGAATGGAGCTTGTGGGAAATGTGGCTACCGCTTCTCCAGGCCTATTTTTTTTTTTTTCTCCTGTAGAATAATCCTGAGGTTTTCATTTTCAGAGCAATTGAAGAAGTATTATGTGCTGGCCAGGGAATAGGGAGACCTAGCTTCTAATCCTAGGTCTGCTGAATATCTTCCAGCCAGTTCTTTCTGGCCTAGGCCTCAATTTCTCTTTCTTTAAAGCTGGAAATAAGCCCTTGCTGTCCCCCACCTGCAGCCAGGAGGTGAACATGAATGTGGTCATACATATTCAAGGACCTGGTGAGTGTCACTAGGTTCTCTTTACACACAGATTCTATTTGCACACAAAGTCAGAGAAGATCAAGAGAGAGAATGAAGACTGAGCTGGGCCTCTCACCAGGACACCTTTACCAGCTCCTGTGTTTGCTGATTTGGTGGAGAGCTGTAAGGGGTAAAAGTCACTTGCCTGGGGTCAGAAAGGAGAATGTAATTGGGATAGCAGGAAACAGTGGGAGGGAAGGGTTAGCACAAGAGACAAAGGCCTGGGTTTTGGGGTTTGGGCGTGAGTCCCAGTACTAGGAGTTGAGCTGGAGACTTTGGAGAAAGACAAGGGGTCTTGATCTCCCTCTATGTCCGCCTTCCACTGTGTTCTGTCTAATTTAGATAGAGAGGTTAGATGTTCTGCTATGGAATATTTAACCACCTTGACCCATCAGTGAGTTCAGCCAATATTTGTTAAGGCCCATTATGTGCTAGGTGCTGTGCATGCTAGAGTTGGTGGTACAGAGATGAAAGATCTGGTTCCTGTCAGCAGGGAGCTCACAGTGCAGTGTGTCCTCAGCACAAAGGTGAATAGAGAATGTAAATGCAATGTGGCATGAAGAGGGCACCTGGGGAATTGTAAGATGGCACCTGTTAGACTTGAAAAGCAGAGGGTGGAGAAGGCCTCCCACAGGAGGAGGGGGCATCCAGGTGGAGGAAGCAGCACAGACAGGTAAGAAGAACCCAGCCCTGGGGCACCTGCAGTAGCTCAGGGCCCAGTGTGGTGTGGTGGAGGCTGTGCCAGGGCCTGTGTAAGTTCCAGCTGAGGGATTTATTTGGCAGGTCATGGCTGGGCCTCTACCATTTCTGAGGAAGACAAGCAACACAGCCAGATTCACACTGTAGACAGTTCTCAGTGGGGTTCAAGTGGAGAGAGTTGGCAGTGAGGCTACTCTAGCAACCCAGGGGAGACCCCAGAGGGGGCTGATCAAAGGTGGCAGCAAAGGACAGAAAAGGTCGGATTTGGATTTGAGAGGTACAGAGGAGCAGGAGTGACAGATGGTGTCTGTGGTGGCACAGGCCGTGGGAGCAAGGGAGGGGGCATTGGGGATGCCCTGCAGGTGTCCAGCTTGAGCAGCTAGTGGAAGGTTTATGCAGGTAGAAACTTCTAGCCTGAGCCAGGTCGGGGCAGGTGTCAGGTGAGGGGTGGTGCTTTCTTCTCTGAACACGGTGAACTGGGGCCCATATGGAGCTTGAAGGTGGAGGTGACTGCAGGCCAGCAGGCGTGAGGCTCTTGTTTCTGTTGGTTTCCTCACATGCTTACTCTGGTCCCAGTTGTAGACTTCAACAGTTCATGTTGGGATCTGGCAGAATCTTGGTAAAGAGGCAAGAAGACCCACAGGTGGGTTTGTACATTTTCAAGTGTTTTGAATTAAACATACCATCTTGAACAATTTACTTGAGATTGTTCCAGTAGCACTTCAGGATGCCCCTACCAGAGCCCTGCTATTTTCCAAGGGAAAAGAAATGGTCGGTCCCAGGAGGTTGAGTAGTACTCTGGCTCTTATAGAGCAAACTCTAATAAGGACATCAGGGGCAAATGGCCAACCTTCGCCTGCACCTGAGCTCGTTCCCTTTCTTGGTACATGCCCCGCCATGTTCACTGAATACTCACTCCAAATGGCGTGGTCTGGTGAAATGAACTCCACCATGAGCTAAGAGATGGTGATTAGAATTTTGATCTTACCCTTGAGGAGTAATGTCTACTTTGTCTAATTCCACATCCTGGGTGGTAGGAGTCACTCTGCATAATCAAGGCCCATATAGGAAGGATCTAGCCACTAGTCAGCTTTGGCTTGGTCTAAAGAGCGTTAAAGAAAATTGTTATTATTTGACTACCTTTGGGAGGGACAGTCTCTCCAGGGAGTCACAGGATCTACACTATGTACCTTTGTTTTGCACCTGTATGGTGAAGATATTTGAATGAAAATACCAAACACAGCCTAGTGCTGGTAGACACTCAAGTTTTTATTCCTTCTTTTCCAGTATGTGGGGGAAAAAATAAGGGTTAACATATTAGAGTCAAGTGCTTGACATTCTGAGGGAATCTTTGTAATTTCGAGGTCCCTGTTCACTGCAGGAGGTGTAGAGGGGACTGGGGTGAAACTTTAGGTTCCCCACGCCTATGCCAAAGTGTTCAGAAAACAGGAATTGCAGCAAACAGGCCATTTTTTTGAGCAGAGTTCAGAAGGGAAGTATATTCAACTTCTTCAAGTCCACGCAGACTCTTTTCATCCCTGTGCCACTGTGCAAGGTCATAAGACTTGTGTGGGGAACCGTGATCTCAGACACCTGGTGTCTGAGACAGCACCGACCCTGTGTAGACAAGTCCTCCAGAGTGAGGGTCTGGAAAGGTTCAGCCGAGAGCACCTTTATTGCAGTATAGTTGCAGATGGGAGGATGGATCTGCTCTGTCCTCTGGATGGCTTCTGGATATCTCAGAGTGGCTAATAAACATGGCTGTTCTGTGGGCTCCCTCGTGGAGAGGAGCAGGGGCAGGGGAGGTGTTCGGGGCATTCACCTTTCAAGAGCCCCACAGAGGTGACAGGATATCTGTTCCTCCTTGCTCACATCTCTGTCCCCAGCCTTATTCATTTCTCAACTGTTCTCAGTATATGATATATTGGTGTAACTGCACTTCTGATCCCAGGAAACTCAGCAGTTTCCCCCAGTTTATCTGGTGGTACAGCATTTCCTTCCAGGGGGAAAGAGGGCAGGACCTGGGACCCCAAGAAAGGAAGTAACCTAACCACAGTGACTCGTGAGCAAGACTGAACTGGTGCAGTGAACACCACCCTGGGTGTCCTGCTTACAGTCCCTTCACCCTCTCCACTGCAGTGGGGACTTCAGGACGGGGTAGCTGAGACCTCTCCAAGGCTGTCCTGAGTCTGCAATGAAGGTAGGAAATCCCTACTACTTCCCCTTTCCTTGAACCCGCTTCTTATTTTTCATTTTGGAGACTTCTCATTGACGGGCATTATCAGATGTCTTTAGAGAGTGACTTGTTCTATGATCAGATGTGAAGATCCAAGAAAGGAGGCAAATTCTGTGACATAGAATGCTGACCAGGTGCAGGGGAAAATGGACAGAGAATCTGGGCTGTTGGTGAGCATCAGCTGGGCATTGGGGTGGAGGGAGAGAGCAGAGTCCTGATATGTGAAGAACTTGCTCTTCCTTCTATTCATCCTCCTTTCCTTAATTCCTTCTTCCAGGACTAAATATTAGCAAGACCATCCCTTCTCGGTAGATATTTAAATTCATGAAGTCATTTGTATAAACCGTATTTATATCATTATCATTATCAAGTGAAATGGCATTTTATTTGCTTCTAGGATTTAAAGTGATGTAAGAGTTCTCGTTTCAATTTGATGAGGCCCATTTTTGGAGTGTTCATGAGAACTAGAGTAAAAAGCCTAAGGAATATCACATGGCCAAAAATAGAAACTAATTTTCTAGAAATGTCAAATAACATTTCCCTGGCACATATTGTTTTGAAAGAATGGCATTTCACCTAAAACTTATGTTTGCAAACTTTAAAATATTGCTAGGCATGAAAGAGTTTCTAACCTGCTAATCGATTTTGCAAGTAGCCTTCTCCACCTTCCAGGCATTGGCCAGTTCCGAGCATTTTTGTGCAAAGACAGTAGTTTACTTACAGACTGTTGAAAATTTCAGGCTGCAAGATTTTCCTGGTCATTCGTGATTTCTTGACTTGTATTTATGGTATTTCCATCTACTTAATTGCAAATATGTTAAAAGCAGGCATTACCTCACACACAGTTACAGCTCCCTTTGGACCCAACGTAAGGTTGTTTGACTTTCTTCTCTCCCTTTCCATCTTTGAATGGACTTTCTATACTTGAAAAAAGGAGTATTAGAATGTGGGGACAGTAGAGGGCATTACATATCCTGCAAGAACCCTGAGTATACAGGAAGCTAGAAGTAGTTTCATGAGGAAGTCTGCATATGGTGATGGCTAGGCTGTGGCTTTATTCTTGCATTTAATTATTATTGCTCCCTAACGCATGGTGGGTAGAGCATCCAGTGAGTTGGGGTCTTGACTACAGGCTTACCCTATTTCCTGGTAGACATCTAGGAACTTCCGATATTTCCTTTCCACATGAAAACTCCCCTAAACTTGGCTGACTTCCTGTTGTCTTGGGCAGAAAAGTTCTCAGATTCCACAAAGGTGAAAAATTTAACAAAGGAGAACATCAATATGAAATTCATGGAAATAAAGAGATTTTTCTTTAAGAGGACACACCATTGCTGCTTGGCAGTAGATTGTCTATTTTCATCTTCTCCCTCCCCACTCCTTCAATCGTCTGTGAAGATCTTCAGTTTCAGACTTTCACCAATTCTCTTCCCACCCATTTTCTCTGAGCCAAATATCCTGGCTGGGCTGGCAAGTCAGGAAGGATTGCAGGGAATGGGAACAACCCATCTTTGGTGGCACACATGGAGGATTCTTTACTCTTTTAGCACCTTTCCACATCACAGTTGGGGTCGGCTCCACATTGGCCTGGCAGGTCATAGTCCGCACCAGGCAGAGATAGACAAGTCCAAGGTCAAGTCATCTATGTGTCTGGGTTCTTGGTCAGAGGCTCCCCAGGAACTAGGGGCAGCCCCATCCCATTCCCACTTTGTTTTACATGAACTTGGGCCATCTGGTACTTTATCCATTCATTTTTAAATTTGAAATTTTGAATTTTTTTTAATCACATGAATTTCTTTTCAGGGTCCAGTTTTGACTCTGTTCCTGGCTGCCAAGATACTTTAAACTTTGTGTTATTACCTTCAGAGGGTTGAGCCTTCCCATAATGCCACACAACTGCTCTCATATTATATTATTTGACCTTCACAAGCCCTGAAATTTGTCATCTGCAAATTTGATGAATGTGACTCCCAGTATCCATTCAAATTACTGATAAAAATATGAAACAGCATAGCACCAAGGACAGAACCCTTTGGCATGACATTTTCTGGAGAGTGTCGCTTCTGGGTTTGACAAATAACCATTGATTCACTTTCTTTGGGCTCAAGAAGCCGTGGAGCAACTAAGACCCATGATAGACCTTGGAGGCAGACAGACCTGGCAGCACCACCTGACCTCTGCCAGTGTGACCATGCCCAGTAGTCAGATTACTGGGGGCTCAGCTTCCAGTGATTACAGGTAGGGGACAGTTGAGTGTCCCCCCCTCCTCCGCTACCTTCTGCTGCAAGCTGGTCGCTCCAGGCTCAGTTCTCCCACTCCTACCTGTCTTCATCAGTCTGTAGGCAGGATGGACACACAGCCTGTTCTTGAAGCTCAGAGAGGGTCCTGCTGTCTGTCCAGTCTGCTGAGGTAGTGGGGTCACCTCAACCGGCCCTCTCCCTGCCCTGGGCAGAAGGCATGTGAGGCATGTGGCAGGCAGAGATCCTAGGGTGTGGCAACAATACCCCCATTTTCTGCATATGCCAGGAAGTGAGAAAGTCTGTGAAGACCACCTGGGATTCTGTGGAGTTATGGGAGGGAAGGCTTCAGAGGCAGGTGCAACCACAATTTGGGCGCATGTTTCAGATCATCTTCTACTGGAATCAGAGGGCAGAGTTCTTTAAGAACTGAAACCCAGAACTCATGGAGCCCTGGTAGAAACAAAACCCCAAAGGGCTCTGGGTTTGCCAGATTCTTGTGTCCATAGGGTACAAGACTCCTGGACGGTATTTCTAAACAATCATCTGTCTTTAACACCATTTAACTTTCCAATGAAGATTATTCCTAGCATCTTTTATGTTCTTTAACAAACCCAGTAGTGCCTTTTGGGGAGAGTGTGGTTGAAACACTCAGAATAGACTCTAAAAGAATGCCTTCAAAAGTCAACTCACCACCTTGGATCTTCCTTCCTTCTTTCTTTTCTCTCTCTCTCTCTCTCTCTCTATTTGTGTGTGTGCATGTGGTCCTGGGGATTGGACCCAGGAGCAGGGGCCTACATCATTCACCTCACTTCATCTTATCGTGTAGGCATGTATCATCTCCAGTCATCACAAGAAGGGTGAGAACAGTACAAGAAGATTTTAAGAGCGAGTGCACACACACATTTCACATTTCCATTACTTTTATTGCAGTATATCATTATACTTATTCTATTTTATTATCAATAAATATATTTAATTTTTTACTGTGCCCAATTTTTATTTTTATTATTTATTTATTTAGTACTGGGGATTGAACTCAGGGGCATTTAACCACTGAGCCACATCCCCAGCCCTTTTTTATATTGTATTTAGAGTAGTGTCTCACTGAGTTGCTTAGGGCCTCACTAAGTTGATGAGGCTGACTTTGAACTTGCATTCCTCCTTCCTCAGCCTCCTGAGCCACTGGGATTATAGGCATACGCCACTGTGCCCAGCTGTGCCCAATTTTTAAATTAAACTTTATCATAGGTATGTGTGTATAGGAATAAACTTAGTGCATGTTGGTTCAGAACAATATGTGGTTTCAGGCATTACTTGGGGTCTTCGAAGGTAACCCCTGTGGATAAGTGGGGGACTACTGAATGTATGGATATCATCAAATGTTAGTTCCTATAACTCTGTGAACATAGTCCTGTTATTCACCTCTGATATTGTTTCTTTATCAGTAAGAGGATAAAATAACCTCAAGGCCTACTGTGACAATTAAAATATATAATACCTGGGAACTAGTTTGTACACTGCTTGGCACACATTAAATGCTCCACCAATGGAGGTATAATATTGTAGGAAACTATTTCCTGCTCTGTAGGTTTCTAAACCTTGTTAGTTCTTCTCGCCACCCTGCATTGGATTAGGACACTTCAGTTTTCTTGGTTATAAATAGTCACATCTGTTTCTAACACTGGGCTCCAACGAGCCTACTGCCTTGAGGTTCTACAAGCAAATGGGAAGAGAGGAAGAGCAGGTGGCTACTCCCCTTACATCAATCCTGGCTCTCCCTCTGAGTATGACCTCTTAAAAAAGATTTAAAAATATTTACAGGAATTCCTTCATTTTTGGAAGACCCAGAATTTCCCCAGAGTCCAGATTTAGCAGCCATGTTTATATATCCAATCTGTGCTCAATTTCCCCCTCCATTTGCCAGTGCACACATGTAGATGTACATTACTTTTATTGGACCTGTAGAGACATCTCAGATAATGAGTTTTTCTTTCCAGGACATGATGATGGTTACTTTTTTTTTCACTTTGCCACTGAAGACTAAATTTGGTTTAGGATAGAGCAGATAGGAGACTCTTGACTCAAAGCAATGGCTAATAATGAATGGGAAATTATTACTTGGAGTCTACCTGATCATTTTGCCAAGCATTCAAGTATAAGGCATCTACTAATGCTTTATGACAGAGTTATAAAGCTGAAGTTGTCCATCAGAGACCAGAGGGGTATGTTCATTGTGCCCAGTGTCCACATACTTGGATATGCTCACCTGCATCCAACAGGGGACGTATAGGAAAGTAGCCTTTTTATCAGAAAGATACAAAGGATGGAGATGGATACAGGGTCTCCAGCCCCAGGCCCTGATTGCCTGGCAAGATAGTCCCAAACTACATAGTAAGGTTCTCTGAGATTTTCCTTCTTTGTCCTCACTGTGTGTGGCCTGCTGTCCAATCTGAAGCCTTTGTCCTGAGACACCCTGGTTGTCAGAGCATGCGCCATTCTTTCAGCTCTGAAATCAGTGAAGTCTCTGCATGATGACAAACTATTAAGCTTGAAATATTGCATTATTCCAGCAACATTCTGGCTAAGAGAGGAAGGGACCTCTGGTTGACTGTGGAGCAAGGTGATTAGCCACTGTGGAGAGGGAACAAAACCTGGGAGCTTTGAATATGTTAGTGTATGTTGAAGATGATGAAGCCTCTGTGAACAGAGTTAGCCAGCCCTAAGTGAGACAGTCTTTCCACTGCTGAGCACACCATGGGGAGAACTGTCATTTTTTCCAAAGGAAAGGAGGCATCTTACTGGCACACTCTCTCTCCCTGGGATTCCTGCCCAGTCACCTCTACCCTTCCTCACATCTGAAGTGATCATAACTCATATTCCCTAGGAAAGCCCATGTTCCAGATATTCCATTCCATTCCTGGAGTAGGTGTCCTGATATTTTTGGTTTGAAAATAGTCATCTTATCTGTACCTATATCTATATCAGTGCTTATAGATCTATCTCTTTCTCTATCCAAATGGGTTCATTTGGACAAAACTGAGAAATAGTTAAATTTTGCTGTAAGTACTCTCCTTTCTACCTCTTACCTTCTTTCATCAGACATGACCTCCTGTGCTCTATTCTGTGGTTGGCATACCCAGGACCCAGGGGCAAGTCAGAGCTGATATCCTGCCTGTGTCCCACTGGCCAAGCTTTGCTGCATCTCTTTGCTCAGGAAAATGTTGCCTTTTTCTTCCACCAAGCTGCCTCTGCCCACCAAGCTTTGGTTGACAAGAAGGCACAACATTCCCAAATTCACACTAAATAGGCAGGTCCACCAGTGTGTGTGGGGGGGACCTTGCCATTGGTACCCTCTCCGTCTTCCTCTTCTTTTAGTGCTCTCTGGCCTCAAGAAAACAGAGGTGCTGGAGGAGGACACAGGTTGTTGAAAGAGAGCATCCTCCTTGACCCAGAGAAACAATGTGACAATGGTGGTATTTCAGTGGATGATGATTGGTACAGGGGAACTTTGCTAGGACCTCTCGAACCAGACAGAGAGGCCCTGTGTGTCCCTGTTGCTCCATGTGTCTGTGTTTCAGACTGGTCTGAGGGACAGCTGGACCAGGCCCCTCCTTCTTCATTTCATTTGTGTGGATCCTGTCAGGAAGCTATGCTCCCGAGCTGATGGATGTCACCCCTGGGCTTTTCTGATGGGTCTGGACAGTCCTGGGGAACCTGGAGATGTTCAGCAGTGCTATGAGCCTCCTGGGACCCAATGTATTAGCAGTAATGTGGAAAATAGCTCAGGGGAGGCTGAGTGCTGCCTCCCCCCGTGTCTGCACATTTCCTTTAATGTGTCCTCACTGTCATTCCAGGAAATGTGGCCCTCAGGGTCACAGGCCACACCTGGTGTTGGCAGAGTAGACCTCAGGATGCAGACTCTGCTGTGGCTTCTAGATCATGCACGTGTGGATGAGGGTGCCAGAGAGAGGCGGCTTTCTGCTTGTGAGGTTCACCCTGACTGACTTCTCTAGCAAGAGGAGGAGCCTTATCTTCAGTCTTTCCAGGGCGGGGAGCCCATACTGTCTCCTGATTGGAGGGCTTGATGTGGGTAGTGCTGGGCCCAGGAGAAGATTTCTTTTTTGATTCCCTTTCAGTCTAACACACTGTCCATTTCAGCCAGCATCCTTTAGTTAGCTGCAGGGAAGGGTCCCGGCACCCAACTGACTATGCAGGAGGGTATTTCTCCTGATGTTCATCTCCAGGGAAATAAATGGAAACCTAGGTTTCTTCTGTTTGGGGACTTGTAGCCCAAAGAGGTGTGTCTCCAGAGGGAGGAAATGGAGCCTCAGTGCTCACCTGGGCCCCATGTCAGCTGGAAACCTCAAACCTGAGGAAGAATTTCCTTTTCTCGCCTTCTAGAGCCTTCCGGCTATGAGGTGTGGTGCAGGAAATTGGGAGCTGCTGAAGGAGCAGAGCACCTAGCCCCTCCCCCAGGACTGCTTCCAGAGGGTCACCCCTTGACCCACATCCGGGGACAGAGGTTCTGACAACTCCTCCTTGTGAGCCAGCATTTTCAGAGTGGAATAAAAGACTAACAAAGAGCCCCCCGAGAAACAGCTTCTACTCTGGCCTCTTGTTGAGAGATTCACTTTTTGCTGAGAACGACATCAGCTCTCCTCAGCTCGTTCTTTTTCAGTATTTTAAATAAAGGTCTAGGAGTTAGGTCTCCAGCACAGAAGTTCTGTGATCTTGGACATCATCTCAGAATGGCTTTCCCAGCCCCAATTAACATCCTCCCTGTTCCTCACATTAACTCTCAATAGGAGTTTTCCTGTCAAAGGGGGAGGCGGGGCTCCCACTTAGCTTTCCACATACTGTCAACTTTGGCCACATCTTGGCTGCATGTGAGGCATTGATTTTATGTGTCCCTCCTCTGCAAACCTGCTAATAAGATTCTTTTCTCTCCTCTCCTCTCCTTCCCCCACCCCCCTTAACCTGGCCCTGACTCCCGGTCAGACCTTGATTACATGTCTCATTGATTCCATTCAGCTATTTATTAATATACTAATTAGTATGTTCATTTAAAGGAGAGTGACACCGCTTTTAAAAAATAAATGTACAGAGGTGCAGGTTAATGGAAATCTCTGTTTATTTAACATTGATGTCTAGTGTGAAGAGGATTCGTTTTGGATGTTAAAAGGACACAGGGGTTTTTCCGGGGCTTGAATCACTTTAGCTGACAGTCACTAACACCCTTCGAAAGGTGACACCTCGAATCATATTTCATTTTCCTTCTGTGATCCTAGACACTCCATGATTCTGGTAGGGAAACTATGGGATGGCAGAGATGGTGCAGGGCTGGCTGGACACGGTGTCTTACAGGCAGCTCTAATTGAGGATGCAGCTTCCTGCACCCGGGGCAGTAACCAGTGAGGTACACGTGCTACCTGGGCTCTAGAACCATCAGGCATTTTGTAGGGAAAGGCTGGAGATTGATGAGCATTGTTCTTTTGATATAGGCTTGCTCTTTTGTTCTTGGGCTGCTTGGTGTTAATCAGGGCAGGGTAATTCTAGAATAAACAGCCACCAACTCTCAGTGGGTAAACACATTGTAGTCCAATATGGGGGGGGGCAGGTTGCCCCATGAAGTCATTCAGGAATACAGATTCCTTCCATCCTGTGGATCCACCATTTCTAAGGCTTCTTCATTCCCTAATGGTTCTTCTATATCTGATCAGGAGAGGAAAAAAAGAGAAAATATAGTCATCTCCCCTTATTCTCTGGGGATAAAATTCCAAGACCCCTGGTGAATACTTGAGACTGTGGGTGGTCTGAACATTATGTGTAAGCATTGTAATATTGTGACGGTCAGTCTGATAATAACTGAGTTGGCTAGTAGGTGACTAATGGGCAGGTAGCATATACAATGTGGATTCACTGGACAAAGGGATGACTCACAACCTAGGTGGGATGGTGTAAAACTTCATCATACTACTTAGAACAATATGTAATTTAACACATATATTGGTTATTGTTTGAATTTTCTGTTTAATATGTTTGAACAGTGGATAGAAGGGGGTTATTGTATTGCATGTGAAGGAAGTTACAGAGTGGGAATAGGGACCTGGAGTAGGACCTGGACCAGGATCATTGTCTCCAAGTCCAGCAGTGCTGGAACTGGATACCGTGAGCCTCAAATATAGGAGCCCAGTGCAGCTGTAGCCCAGCCCAGAGACCAAGCAAGTCTGAGAGAGGACACTGCCAAGCCAGGAGGAACTGAGGGGGCAATACTATATCCTTCCCAACAAGGTAGACTCTTCTTAGAAGGTATTTTATAAACCTGATGGACAACCAAGAGGAGTTGTAAACTGAAAGAAGAAAACAATAATAAAGCAAGTAGAAGAAAAGTTTATGAGATTCCACTCAAAAGAGTAGATTTGTGTTTCAGAAGTCTTAAGGGATTATACTCCCATTGGATGGCCAAAGTGCTAGGCTCATGCAATAGGGACTAATGGTCTCTTTATGTTACAGAGAAGAAAGCAGAGTCATGTGTATGGGATGCTGGGAGCTGCTCAGGACCATGTGTTCATGGCACGGATTGGTTTGGGAAGAGAGGGGTTTTTAGAAGATTCAGCATTATCCTTCTTTCATGCCCCAATTGTTCCATGAGTGAGTCTTGGTCAAGGACACCGTTGCAATGGATGGGTCCCTCCCTCTGCTTTTCCCCAGTGACCTGCTCCTTCTGCATTTCCCCAAGCTCATTGTAGTTCAGTGTGCGGTTCTGGCATCCCTTGTTTCACTCCAAGGTCATACTGTGTTCACCCCGACTGCCCAGTGATGTCCCCCCTGGGTAACAGGGAGAATAGCTGGACCACCATCCAGGTGAAAGCCACTTAGGAAGGTGGCACTATCTGTGTTAGGGTCCAGCCCAGCTTCTATGACGAAGGCTACAAAAATGCACACAGTAATGTGGCTACATCCAAGGAAACGCAAAACAATTCCTGCTCCTGGGAATACAGCTCATGGGAAGAACAGGACTAAAGATGTTTATACAGGAACGATTACAATGGCATCAATCTTGGTGCCAAAAAAAAAAAAAAAAAAAGGGAGGGAAGTAAAAGTAAAGAGAGTGCCCATAAATAGGAGAATGGCTAAAGAAATTATGGTATATATCCACACCAGGGAATATCAATAGTCATTCCCAAATCAAATCACACCTAAACCCAGTAACCTGGGAGTTTCAGTGAGGGATGGTTGCTTGTGTGAAATGACTGTGTGTTTGATTATATGAGTATGGAGAAACATGGAAGAATGTTGAATATGAACATCCTCCTGGAGAAGGGAGGTGGGAGAAGCAGGGGATGGAGGGAGAGGAAGAAGCCAAAAGACAGGTGGGTTTAGACTTCCAGGTGCTGTAGGATGTGGGCAGCTGTGGAAGGGGTTGAGAAGGGAGGTGACCTGATTTGATAATTCTTAGAAATGTCTCCATGGTGGTGTGGTGGATGGTGTACAGGGGGTGACCTTGGAGTGAGGGAGTCAGGCACGTCACTTTGGTCCAGGTGTTGGGGTTTGGGACTGAGAGAGTAGATGGAGGCAGGGAGAGGGTCCAGGGCCTTGAAGGTAATTAGACAAGGCCGCCAAGAAGTGCCGAGGACCACCGAGGACCGGCAAATGGCTATGCTCCCACAAAGGGAAGGAAGGTAGGAGAAGAGAGAGGTGCAGAAAAGCCATGTGACCCATTTTTGACAAGCTGAGTTTGCAGTGCTGGTGGGACACTGCATGGAGATAAACAGGGTGTGACTAGTGAGTGGCCCGGGGCTCAGAGGGAGAGAGAATGAGGTCTAAACTAGGGATGGGATGAGGCGCTGTAGTCACAGGTGTGGTCTGTGCAGCCCAATGGCATGGGGGACTGCAGCACCAGCACAGGCCTGGACTGTCCCCTTCCTCTTCCCAGTGAGTCTTGCGGACAGAAACCTCTAGGGAGAGGAGGACAGGTAAGGTAATTGTGTATAGCAGACCTCAGTATTTTGCAAATACAAAATTAAGTCATATTTTGCTGAAAACTCAAATTAAGATGATTTTTAAAAAACAGTTGAGCTGCACTTGGATCTCCCTCAAGTGCACACTGATTGTCTTCCAGGTTCAGACCCATCTTGAAGGTCCCTCCTGGCTTCCTGTCTGCTGGCGGGGAGGGGTTCATCATGCTGCGATGGGGGCGCTCTGAGCTCCAGCCAGAGACCCACATTCAGTCCTCATTTTCTTCTTAAGGAATGTCCACTCCTTCCTAGGGAACCCTCCTTCTGGGGTACAGAGTGGGTATTGCTAAAGTCACCAACAGGGCAGCAACAGCAGAACAAAGTTGTGCATCATGGGGTAGTTCCCAAAGTCTGCTCAGTGCCCTGAGCTGACCCTGGGTCCCAGGCTCAGCCTCCCCTCCTTGTGAAGTGAGGACCCCGTCTGCCTGGTCTTTTTGTCTTCTCCTTTCTCTATAGAATGTGCAAACTGTGACTCGTGTGCCTCTCTGCAAAAATTAGCTGAGCATTCTAAAATCATTTTAAGAAAGAAGAAATTTCCCAGCCCCCACACTGCTCTCCAAACCAACCAACCAACTGACCCCAAGAGAATATTAAAGATGCAGCAGTAACTTAACCCAAATAACAATTTATGTGAGTGCTAAGGACCCGTCTCTGCATTCAATATGTCACCGTATTCCAGAACACCAAAGCAGGTGGAGTGTCAGGAAATGGTCCTTCTCACATCAGGGAAATCTGTCTCCAGGAGTATTTTAGAATTCATTTGCTTTGAAGATTTTTCCAGAGCCTGTGGTTCTAAGTTTCAAAAACCTTAGGGGAGACCAAATGTGGCAGAGTCTCTGTGGAGGAGCCAAGATTTTAAAATGTTCCCCAGGTGATTCTCATGTGCAGCCAAGTTCAGAGTCACCGGCAGTTCTGCCCAAGAGACCTGAAAGGGTGTGAGTAGTTGGTAAGTATTTTGTGTAAAGGGAAGATTAAGCTCCCTGGGAGTCCAGGTTTTGGATGGGGTGCGTTTTATTCATGCAGATTAGGAAAGAACAGATCTGTGATTTGTTTCCCATTTCTAGTTCCAGAGAGAGTGGGGTTGGATATCTACTGCTGAGCATAGTAGTGGGACTCTTAATCGTGGTCTTCGGCAGGATCGCACTCAAGCGAGTGAGGCACCTTCTCTGGGATGGGTCGTGTACATGGTGAGCCCAGATCACCTGGCAGTAAGCAGCTGCAGCTCTTGCACTGACGTCCTCTTGTCACTATTGTCTATTTCCATTTCTAACCAGCCCCCTGCCTCCACCCAACAAAACCCTCAAACGTGTGTGAAATGATGGGACATGAAACAATAACAACAAATAAATAAAAACCTCACTTGCACTTGAAATTGCCCTAGGCTCATCTGCTTATCATAAAAATCCTTTCTCTGTCATCTTGCCATTAGAATTAAATTCTACTCTGAATTAATTTTGCATTAGACTCTAACTTGATTAAAGACAAGGCCTGGGTGAGTCTGGAGCTCCACTTCCTACTATGATAACTAAGTGCAGTTCAACAACCAGGACTCCCCAAACTCTTCCCCAACCCCACCGGATTTGGGGCATGGCATTCCTAGAAACTCTTTTGAGACTTACCAAAGCGCGGCTTTGTCTCCCTCCTCTCTCTCCCCACTCACAGCCCTGGAGCAAAGCCATCAATTCAAAGGGCTCTGTGTGGCTGGGTGTTTTCTTTGGTTTCACGTTTTGTTCGACAGCATTGGATCCGCTCGCACTCAGACTCCCCGGGGCCGTGTGTGCGTCAATGCAGGCTTTCTGTCCTAATTTGGTCATGGTGATCTTGGGCTCTGTAGTTGTGGCTATAAAGAGAGGTGCTCTCTACTTTCTTGTCATCCCCAGGGCTCTTTTCCCAGCTGCTGCATCAGGCTGAAGCGTACAGCAGCCCAAAGAGTAGAAACATAGGCCAATCCAGACTTCCAACAATCCCCGCTGCCTCCGCGGCCGTGGATTGGATTTTCCTGGTGGGTGTGTCCGATGGCTTTTAACTGCCCCCGTCTCCTCTGTGCTTCTGGCTTGTCTTGCTGTTGCACTGTCTGCTCTTCAGTTCTGCATTGGAGGCGTGTGAGTCAGAATCCCTGATTCAGTGCCGCCCCCACCAGCAGATCCCAGGAGGAACCTGCATACAACTCCCAGGCTCCTACTTGGCTTCTGTCCCCTGCTGGGTCCTCAATCATGCCTGCACTCACCAGGAGCACCCTGGCAGGGGAACTGAGGGAACGAGGTTGGCATAGAGAGGATGAATGTTAAATGATGCTCAAAGAACTAGAAACTGAAGCAAAGACGTGGGCATGGGAAGGTTCCAGAAAGCAACATACTGTAGGCTACCAGTAAAGACTCTGGACTCAGAGGTAGATTAAATTCACAGCCCTCCACTTCCTAGCTAGGAAGTTACTCAGATCTCCCGGAGGCTACTTCTTCCCTATAAAATGGGAATGACTGCACCTTGCTTACAGGTTAAGAGAGAGCTTATGTATATAAAGTTCTCAGCACCAATGCTTGCTCCAGTGCAAGTTGAGGAACTTGGCCTTGTATGCCTTTCTTTTGGAAAGGCGTTTCCACTTTAAATTCTTTCTGTGAATGGAATCAGGAGAAGTATCGCCATGGAGCTAGCCTGCTGTAATTCAGTTTACTGTTGCAAGGAGAGGAAGTATTTAAAAAATAAATGCATTTTTCAGGCCACTTATAACAAATTGCCATCCTTGTGGGCTTCCTTTCCTTAAATAGTGAAACCAGATGGGCTAGTTTGGCATTTGACTTGCATGTTTTCATTTTGTGAATTTCATGGGTTGGATCCATGATTCCCAAGCCCTGTTTATTCTAGGATTTACCTGAAGAACTTTTGAAAAATTATTGATTATTTGGACTGGCTGAATCAGAATCTCCAAGGGTGCTGGGAGCTAGGGTGGGGACGGTGAGCCTTCTTGAAAGGGGTTAAGGTGGATCTGATGATAATTTCGGAAGCTCAAGGCAAGATCTCTGTTCACTAGTGGGGCGTTTGTTTCAGTCATTTGCATTAATGGTGTTTCTTCTCTCCTCTGCTCTCCAGGGTATCATTTATAAAAGCTTAGTACTCAAGGGATACTCAGCATCTGTCCCCTTCTGTTCTTGAATCTAAATGAGTGTTTGGTTGTGAAGTAATGGCGGTCCTTATTGGCCCACTGGTACTACATTCTGGAGATATTCTTACAAATGACTTCTACCAGAATTCTACTTTCTTTGGACTTTTAAAATTTGACCTGTGCTTTGAATTCTTTTTGCTTTCAGCTCCTATAGCCCTGCAGGATACCATGTTGAACCCACTAAGACTGGCGAATGGTATGGCAGACCAAACCCACCCTGAGCAAGCCCCAGGCTGGTGTGTTTCCCTTGCTTCTTCCTTTTGTCTTCAAATCTCCTTATAGGGCTTGACCACAGCTGTGGTTCTGGAGAGCTATGAAGGGAAGATGGGGAGAACCATGAGATCAGGGTGTTCCTGCCTCTTCTTCATTTTTTCTGCTTGGGTGGGAAGGGCTAACACTCAGGCCATGGGGCTCCACAGCTCCTGCTAACGCTGGAGCCAGCCATTGACCAGGAAAACGCTGTTGGAGGATTTTGTTCATGACACATTTTATTGAACCACAGCAGGGAGAGATTAAAGAATTAGAGAGAATTTTCCCCCTGCCTTTTTCCTTTTCTGCTTCTCAAATATATGTTTTAGGTGTCAGTGATCATATTCTGGAGTTATGTGCGTTTTGTTCCTCCTATAGATTATGGAAACTCAAGGGAAGGAACTGGAAGCCTCAAATCTCCTTTCTGAGGATCTGCAAGGACTTGAGCAATATCAGTCAGGACAGTAGTGAGTCAGTCCCTCGTCTTAGTAGATAATACTCTACTAAGTATTACCAGGATGGCTGTTCTCTTGTGCTGGGGGCTGTCACCTCCTGGTCTGACAGTAGGAAAGGAAGACTGGATTTTTTACCTTGAAAGTTCTTCAAAATAGGCTTTTTTTTCTCTTGCTTCCTTGGAGTGGTCAGAGGGCTATAATTTAGCAGTCTAGGAGGCCATCGGTTCCTTTTGCACCCAGGTTGACTGATGCTAATAGGGTCATTTTAGGCATGGCCAAGGGACACCCTAAAGTTTAGTGATGCTCAAATGGATCCTTAAACCAGTGGTTTTCAAACGCGACTGCTAACCAAAGACTTACGAGCCAAATCACATTTATGTTTTATTACATTTTATTTAGGCTATGGCCAACATTTAATGATCAGGAGATTTCACTTCAAATGTGATTTTTGCACTTCTGTGGAAATACAGGCCTCTCTGAGAACACTGAACTTCTTTTTCCCTGGTGGCAACAACTGGAGGTAACGAGGGCTGCTTCCCAAGGGTCACACGCCTTCCAGCTTGTAAAGCAGCACTCTTCTGCCCCAGCTCGCTTCGTTCACTCGTGTTACTCGCCTTACTTGCCTGGCTGTCTGGGTAGCTCTCGAGTTCGGGAGCCCTGGCTGTGCTAGGAGAATTACCTAAACACCCAGTAAAGTTATAGGTTCCTCTGAGGCTCGGATTCCATAGGTGTGATTTGTCTGCAGGAAATTGCCTGGGGGAAGTATGTGCCTAAAATCTCCAGGAATGATTTCTTACAAGACAGACATCTAGGCAAATCCCACCGGAAAGAGAGGCCCCTTAACTACCATTGATACAGGGTTGGCGGTTCAGGTCTCAAGTGGGGATGGAAGGTGAGATTTGCTCTTGCACCTCAGCTGTGGTCTTGAAGGTGATGACTTCTTTGTGACCAAGCTTAGTGAACAAGATTTGCTTCACTGAGGCTTCTAAGAGAAGCAGAACCCATCCCCCACTCCCCACTCTCTCCAAATGGAAGCCTGGCCTTAGGGACAATGGCCTGGATGGCTGGAAAGTGATTCCTCAAAAGTCAGAAATGAGTTGAAGGTAACCTCATTCCGTGGCCTTGCTTTCTAGCCAGTCCCCTATTGGACTAGCTAGTGATGCCTGGCGTTATCACAGGTGATCGCCTAATCAGATTCCAGGGTAGCCTGGTGAGGGGGTTGTACCCCTCTCTTGACCTACCCTTAGTGCTGAACATGCAAAGTTATTCCACCAGTTAGTTGGCAGAAATACACCCAGCTGCCCCTGGCTGGGTCCAGACCCAGGGTGCCTGATAATTTTGCGACATGATCCGTCATACCTTTCACTACCCCAGCAACCCTCTAACACTTCTGAACACCCTCATCCCAGCTAATCCTCATCCTTACCTTTCTTCCCTTCTTCCAGAAAACAAAAAAAAAGCATAGAGCCCTTCCTTCTCAGTATTATGGAAATCCAGCAGCTTTTTGATTTTTTATGGAATTAAGACTTTGATAGCAAAAAAAGTCAGAAAGCAATTCCAGGGACTGGGGAATCTTTTTGGGACTTGTCATAAAAGAGTTGGGAGAAGACTGGGTTGATCCAAGGGCTTGTGGTTGGTGGCAAGTGTTTAGAGATTATTTGAAGAATATGGGAATGTGTGGCTTACTCCTTCATCCTGTCTCTCTCCATTCAACAGTCCAATAAGTATTTATTGAGTGTCTCCTGGAAGACAGGTACTGTGCTGGGGTTGTGGTTCATTTGGCAAATATGGCTCTCCCTGCTGTCTATTCCTGGGATGGCTCTGCTCGAGCCTCACTCTGGTGCGATAGGTTTCCCAGTCCTTCACCCACTCCTACATTCTGACTTTCTTTGGGGTAAATTAAGGTAACTCACAGGAGCTTATGGAGTGATAACAGGAGATAGGGTCCTTCTGAGAGAATTGGCAGGAATTTTGAGTCAGACAATGTGAGCCCAGAGGATATTGGGAGAGGGATTGCCATTCTCTTGAATTGCAGGTCTGAAGAGGGAACCCTGGACTACCGAGGAGGAGGAGAGTACACTTGCTTTCTGCAGGTCTTATTGATTTGGTGCAGACAATTAATTAGAAAAAAAAAGACAAAAGCAAACAGGTTGTGTGGGCAGCTTTGCCGGATGTGGCTGGATTGCTCACCTCTGTCCGAAGCTTAGCTTCATCTCAGATCGATGTCAAGCTCTGTAATTTATTTATGAAATTATATAGCCCTTCCTCAAGTAACATTTTACTTTTATTTCATTTCATCTTCCAGATCCCCGCAGTGAGAGCTGGAGTTATTTCCTCATAGGTAGCTGCCTTTTGACACTCATTCATATAAATGGAAGGGAGGGTGGGAAAATACCTGTACGATGAGGCAGACATCTAGGCTGAGAGGGGTGATTAGAGTTTAAAGGCTTACATTTCCATTGAATTCAGTATCTACTAGGAACCTGGGAAGTTCAGCTGGGAAGTTCACCCAGTGGGCATTTTTTATCACTCAGTGGAACCAGTAATGACAATCTGGGAGTCCCCGAGGATCACCTGTCACACTGTGATTGAGTGTGTCCTTCTCATTCTCTGAACACTTAAGTCTGTTTCTGTGTGGCCTTTATTTTCTGTGGCACCTCCTGGCTTGTGTTCTGATGCCCAGGATCTCTGTTTATTTACAAAGGGCCTGGGGAAACTTTCTGTTTGCCCCCAAAAGAATTGTGCTGCTAGTCAACTTCACTTAGAGGATCTCCAGTATCACAAGTGGGTGGCCTGTGTCTCCCCAGGAGGGTGTCCAACCTGCCTGATCATGGTGACATGAAGTCATCTCTCTGGGAGTTTTCTGGGTTGGAAAATGGTTCCTGTCACTCGCATCAAACTGAGGTCTTTTCCTGGAATTGCGTCATGACTGAAGGAGGAAGGGTGGTAATGACTTAGAAGATGGAACCTTTTCTTCCTTGTCTTGGAGCAATCCATGTTCAAAGCCTCCGTGTCAACCTGACTCTTCCTTCTCTTTCAACTGTGCTGTCAGGTAATTGGCAAATCATCTTTCTACTCTTTCCTCCTAATGTCCTTCATCTGGTTTTCTTCCTGTACTCCAATCGCTCTCTTAGTTACGTAGGAGGCGTGGACTTTACATCTTCCTACTCTCACCTCCACAGCTTGGCTTCTGATATGTGTCTACTTCCCTAAAGTTTGGATGAAGCTGGCTAATTTCCCTTATTGCTTTGGGGTTTGGGAAACTCTCCAAAGACACAATCCTGAATGCCATAATCTCAAAAAGTATTTTTTTGGGGTGCTGGGTATTGAACACAGGGGTGCTTAACCACTGAGCCATATTGCAAGCCCTTTTTATTTTTTATTTTAAGATAGGGTCTCACTAAATTGCCAAGGCTGGCCTTAAACTTATGATCCCCCTACCTTAGCAAATCCCAAGGTGCTGGGATTATATAGGGTCCTTCTGAGAGAATTAGCAGGAACTTTGAGTCAGACAATGTGAGCCCAGAGGATACTGGGAGAGGGATTGCCATTCTCTTGAATTCTGGTCGGAAGAGGGAGAGGAATCCTGGGATAGCTAGGAGTAGACATATATATATCTGACCATAATCTCAAATATTGAAATCCTGAAAAACTACCATCCCCAAAGTCTGAAATCCTGAAGATCAAAATCCCATAGATATAATTCTGGAAAAAACATGATAGAAGTTATTTAAAAGACATTTATTTACATTTAAAATTTTTTGAATTTTGAAAGGGTATGTTTAAGAAGGATGAAAACATGAAGAATCCTTCCCAGTCACTGTACACAATAAGATAAGCAATGATAACATATTTTCACAAGAATATACACTCTAGTATACTAATGACAGTCACATGGGTATAACAGTTAAGAGCAGGAAAACCATGCTGATAATGAAACAGGTCATAAAGAAAAAAGTATAAATGCATATCACCATGTTTAGTGATTGTGTACCCAGTTTTGCAACCGTGGTCATCTGAAATGCCATGATGGGCAACCTGAGTGTTTCTATGAGTCCAGTCAAAAATCATGATGGACTGCCAATCCAAAACCTGGATGAATATCAGTCAACCCTAGTGCTGGGTTCTCAAAAAATTTTATCTGTCATAGAGCAGGTGTGCAAAAAGGACACTTCTTTATTTATTGAGGAAGTTTCAACGTTTTTCTATACATGCACAGTGCTTACACACAAAGTCCATGTTGTAATATGCACGTTCAGAGAGTCTAATTTTATATATATATATAATTTAAATTTAAATGCTCTAATAGTCATTAAGCAATTTATATCTTCATTTTTGAAAAAATATGAAGATGAAATACATAGCATAGTGAATGAATTTTGACAATTTTATTGAGTGGAAAAGAAAATGAAAAAAAGAAGAAGAAAACAAACAAAAAAGATAAAAGAAAATTTGACATGAAAAAGTATATTGTAGGCATAAATTATGGGCAATGGCAGGGAGGTCGTCCATAATAAGAGCTACTGACTTTTATGATCATCGACTGTATTTTGAAGTCTTGCATGACAATGAATAGCTGCTTTTTTTTTTTTCCTTTCAGAGAATACATTCACATTTATTTTCTACATGGCAGATTTCCCACCTCGTCCCTCCAGAAACACTAATCTCCTCTGGAAACACCCCCACAGACACACCCAAAATAATGCCTTACCAGTCCAGGGTGTTCAATTGCCTAACTTGGTGCAACTCTCTATACAACCCAGAATGCACTAATCTTTTTTCCAGAATCCAGTTTTCCACCTGTCTTGTGTAACATGTTTTATTTTGTCTTCCATGAGAACTGATGTCTTTATGAGTTCAGCTTTTGAAATTTTACCATTCAAGATTTTACTCTTTTTGGCTTCAAGATTTTAGACATTTGAGATTTTTAGGCTTCAGGAATTTAGATTTTTCACTATTTGGGATTATGGCTTTTGGGACTGTGTCTTTCAGGATTATGATCTTGGCATTATAGGATTTGGTCTCACTCCACTCCTCTGTTTGGCACTAAGTGCTCAATTCCTTTTCCTTGGGTGAAGCTCTCAGATTATCACTCCTGTACCCAAGAATCTTCAGTAGCTCCCTATAGCATAGTGAGTATCTTACCTCTTTAGCCCAGCATTTAAGTTTAGCCATGTTTTATATTTTAGCTTTATTTTTATTTCCTCTCTTACATAAATCTGATGCTTCAGCAAAATCATATATGAGTTGGGAAACTTTTCCTTCTGGTAATGGCAAACTAGAGCATTCAGATTGACCTCCTACTGAGAAGAATTCAGGAAGTGGGAGAAATATTTTCAAAAGTGTGCTTAAAGAAATGTAAAATTTAGCTAGATAGCAAGTACTCATAGGGCCAAATTCTGGAAGGGGATGGAAATCAAGAAATAAGTAGCCAGAGAAACGAGATTTTAGTTGGTCTCCAGAGGGGCAGCGAAGGGTCCATGCCTTGCATTTGACAGCATTGGAGAGGTAGAGGACAAGAGATGGAGTTCAGAGCCTATCAATCACAGGAACATTTTGGCTCAGGACTATAAGTAAACCCTGAATTCAGGTTTGAATCATTTGGATAACTGAGAAAAATGTCAATTCCTGAAATGAGATTAGTGTTCTACTGTATTGCAAGTCTATTATCTAGTGGAAGGAAACTGAGTACTATCTGGAGGAAGATACGTTATCCTAGTCTTCAAATTAGTTCTGCAAACAAACCTTTGAATGAAATGCCCAGCATACAATCAAAGAGAAACTGACACACAATGAATAAGTCAATATGAACAAGAATCAGGAGAAATGATAGACTTGTATGTTTTCTAGGTATTGCAATTATGAGGCACTGACTTTAACCATGTTTACTATTTTCAAGTAGAAATAAGGCAGGATTATGAATTTTGGCAGCAAACTAGAAGCCAGGGGAATGATCCAGTAGATAAGAAACAAGAACTGAAAATAAATTCTGGGACTGAATACAGAAACTAAAATTAAGAATAAAAGAATTTAGTCTTCATTGTCTATGGTACATATACACAATGGAATATTACTCAGCCTTAAAGAAGAATGTAGGTAAATGGATGCAACTAGAGAATATTATGCTAAATCAAATAAGCCAATCCCTAAGAACCAAAGGGCAAATGTTTTCTCTGGTAAGTGGATGCTGATCCATAGTAGGGGATGGGTAGGGAAGAATGAAGGAACTTTGGACTGTGCAGAGGGAATGAGGGGAGAGTGGGGAAGTGAGGGTGGGAAGGATGGTGGATTGAGGCAGACATTACTACCCTCTATACATGTTTGATTACACTAGCTGGTGTGACTCAACACCAGGTACAGCCAGAGGAATGAGAAGTTGTTTTCCATTTGTGTACAATGTGTCAAAATGCATTTTATTGTCATGTATAATCAATTAGAACAAATAAAAAATAAAAAAGAATTTAGAAATAGCTAAAGAGATAATAAATAAAAAGAGGGACAGGGCAAAAGAAATCATCCTAATGAAGATTAATAGGTAGAGAATAGGAGGTTAGAGACATAGGGGATACAGTGAGAGGCATTATCTCTTGAACTGGATTTCTACAAAGAAATAGGGGGGATGGGGAAAACGTCATCTGGCGAGGTAATGGCTATGAATTTTCTATAAATGAGGAAAAGTATTGATGCACAGATTCATGATGGCTTAAAAACTCCAAGGAGGATAAATAAAAAGAAATCTGCATCTGGACATGTCATAATACAAATGCAAAAAATTAAAGACACATTGTACTGTTTATTTCCTGAGAAAATCCTCCATTTTCTTGCATCTGTACTCTTTTATAATCCATCAATTGAATTCTTAATTTCAGTTGCTATATTTTTTCATCATCTGTCCAAATGTTACCTACTATTTACCAAGTTTTCTCTGATAATCCTCCTGCTTTTACCTTCACCTGGATTTATAATTAAAAGGATCAAGAATAACATCAACAGTCCCCATCCTACATTCTGTGACTACTGCTGCCATTATAAAGTACTTATTTAGTTCCAGGCATGTACTTGGCACCAGCCATACATTATCTCATTTAGTCCTCATAACACAGCATGGATTTTTACACAAGAAAAAATGGAAACCACCCAGCTGTGAACCTGTGTAGCATTCTAGCTATCTTGTAGCACTTATAACCTCTTTCTTTGAACTATTATAATTTGCATGCAAAGCAAATGACATCTCATCTAGGGGAAGTGCCTAGCCCCTTGCTTGATTCATGCATAGTAGGTGCTCATGCATTTGCTCAGCTGCTCTTGCATGTGGCTTGCCCCTCCAGATGTCTGAAGTGCTCCATGGCACTGTTAACAGTCTGAGCAGATGCACCAATGGAAACCGTGAGCTTGTGCCCACACCTTATCATCTCTGCCTGCCTTAGCAGCTCCCAGTCACACGTTAAATTGAAAGCAGCGACCGATGCTCTATTTAAAGTGTCCTCGAAAATGGTACTCAAGTGTATAACACAGCTATTTCCCTGACGTGGGCAAGGTATTTATGGAGAGGTTGTTTTTCCTTTGGATAGGGGGCTTTATAACCGGAAGTCATTATATGACACATGTGTGGATGTCAAAAGGAAAACAGCAAAAAAAAGAAAAAAAAAATCTCTAGTTCCCTCCATCTCTATCAAGACAAAAATCTCCCTGGTTATTTTCTACATCAACTGTGTCCCTTCCATCAGCATCCAAAGATCACAAAATATGACCCTCGGCCAGTAAAGTTGAAGCAGGAATTGTCCAGGGCAGAGAGAATAATTGCAATTTTGCCATTAGCATTCCACCACTGACTCTCCCTGGGTTCGTTCACCACCTCAGCTTGACAGCTTAATGGTTTGCGGGACAAGGAACATTTTAGCACAGTCGGTTGCTACTCTGTGGGGAGGGGGAAACTGGTGAAAGCACTAGGTAGAAGTCTCTGGAGAAAGGGGTTGTGTATGGGAAAAGAGGTGTTAAGTTAAGAGAAATGGCCCACTTCATCAGCCACCGACCGGCCGTGCTTTGGGAAAACCAGCAATTTGACTGTGTCCTGTGCCTTTGCAATGCCCACCCCACCTGGATTCTGTGTCTGGGCATTTTCTCTTTGGACATTCTTTAAAATAAATCTTTATTGATTCTATTGATTAATTCCACTCTTCGTACTGTTGACAGCTGGAATTTTTTACCTTCTGAATATCGCAACATTGACTACTGTTCTCACCTCCCCTTTCACTCTGAGTCAAAAATAATAAATAGCACAAAGACAGGTCCACGTCGCACCTCTACTCTCTTGACCCAACACCAATTTCCTGTACGAATTGGAGAATTTGGGGAATCCCTAATACCAGAGAGTTGGAAACACTCGTATGTGTCCATGAAGTATCTAGTCTAGTTTTGGTAAGGGGTGATGGAAGATAAAAGCCATTTAAACATTTGCAAGATAACTCTTATGGTTCTGATGTGAGGTGTCCCCCGAAACCTCACATGTGAGACAATGTGAGAGGGTTCACAGCGGAAATGATTAGGTGGGAAGAGCCCTAATCAGTGAATTGATCCCTGATGGGATTAACGGAGTGTGATGGGGGCGGGTGGGTGGCTGGAGGAGATGGGACCCTGGAGGCGTGACTTTGGAGTATATATTTCTATCTGGCCAGTGGAGTTTTCTCCTCTCTGCTTTCTGATGGTGGTGTGAGCTGCTTCCCTCCGTCACACTCTTCTGCCATGATGTTCTGCCTCACCTGGAGCTTCGAGGAGTGGATTGAGACCTCTGAAACCATGAGCTCCCAAATGAACTTTCCCTCCTCGTTTTTGCTGCTCAGCTCTGTAGTCGCAGCAGTGAAAAAGCTGACTAAACAATCATGGAACGTCTGGAGTAAAAGCGAGCGCCCAGGACACCCAGATGAGGAGTTCTGCAGCCTCCGTCAGGTTTCCAGCCATTCCCTGCCTTTACTGTGACTCATTTGATGGAGCCTCCAGGCAGCCTCTGGTCTGGCGTCCTGTTCTGTACAGTTCTGAATTCTGGGTAGTCAGTGTTTCTCAATGGAGGTGCCCCTGGCTATTTGGGTGTAGTGATTCTTCATGATTGAGAACCACCTTGCACAATGCAAGGAGAGCATCTCTGACCCTCCCTGTCCTAAAAGCCAGCAGGACTCAGTCAACCACAAAAGCCTCTATACATTTCTAAATGTCCATGGGGAGAGGAAATTGCCCCTGACTGAGACCTGCAAGTCTGAGAGGAAGAAGAGTGTGGCTGACACCTTGCCTCTTCCTGGGGAGATGGTTGTTAAGATATCTTTGACCGCCCAGTGACCTTGAACAATTCACTTTGAAAACTCTCTGAGCCTTCACTGAGCCTTTGATGGTTGAATGGTGATAGTAGAGAAATCATCCCTTACACTTGTTAGGGAAATTAATGCTAGCAAATACCTTCGCATGTTTACAGTTTGCTAATTTCTGTGACTTGTAGTATCCTGTCTAATCTTTGTAATCAACTACCTTGTGAAGTAGGTCCCATTTTGCACATGACAAAACTATTTTGACCCCACCTTAAGATGCAAAACCTTGAGTGTATTACTCAATATTCATCAACTGGTCCGACTAACTTAGGCCAGTGATATTTCTCAAACTTCCTCATGCTTTGGAATTTCCTGGAGAGCGTAAGAATCGCAGATTTCTGGAAGCCACCTCCAGAGTTTCTGACTCAGTAGGGCTGGAGTGGCCCCAGGATGTACGTTTCTAACAAGTTTCTAGGTGTTGCAGGTGCTTCTGCTCTGAGGACTGACCCCACATTGAGATCCACTGACTTGAGCCTTTCAACGTGTGACTCCCAGTAATTTGCAATATAAGTGCTGGGAAGGTAGGTGGAGATGATGTTCCTCTCACCATGCACACAACACACATATAAAGGGATTTTTGTAGGGTTTTGTGTGACTCTGGACAGGGAGCAACCTGTTGATTAGGGACTCCCTTGAGTTGTAGCGGACTGTCAATCCACTAAGACTCCCCATGATCCTCAGCCCTGGAATGCAGAGGTGGGGTCCTGCAGACACTAATGAGACCCTTGAGTCCTACAGCAGAAGGGGGAAGAGCAAGATGGTGATGGGTGGCAGCAGCCGCATGGAGACAGGCAGGACCTAGGAGGTTGGGAAGTCAGAAGATGTGCCGGAGACTGGAGATGTAACTATTTCTGTTGCATTTGTGCTTTTAGTGATTAGCAGATTTTTATTCCACTTTTCCGACAGTGTCATCCTAGACAAAGAGGAAGCAAGGAAAGGAGTTTCCTTCTTTCCTCCATGCTTGGGCAGGATGTAAGGAGGGAGGCAATGTCTCCCACTGGCATAAAAAATGACAGAACCCAAAGAGAGGTGAACATGATGTTGCCAAGAGCACCCAGGCTTGCGTGGAGGTGCTTCCAGGACTTACACTAGAGCCACTGCCTGTAGTTATTAATTGCTTACTGTGTACTATGGCTTATATGGGCACTTTGGAATAGCTGTGGGGGGTGAGTCCTGTTTTCAGAATTCATTGTACAGGTAAAGAAAGTACACTGAGAGATTCCTAAATTTGCTGAGGTTCATACAGTGAGCAGGTGCCAGCCAGGCCTGGAGGGTAGAGCTGCCCTGGGTAAAGCCCGCACCCTTACCCTTTTGCATGAACGCTCACTGAGAGTGAGGCGTTTCTTTGTTTGAATGGGGACAGGCTCTCTCCTCACTGCAGGGAAACTGCAGTTCCGAGCTGGCCCAGAAGCACTCGCTGCAGAAGTGTGCGCAGTGGCGAGGCCCTAGGCTTCAGATTGCCTCTGTCCATGACCTTGCCCGTGAAACTGAGCTGAGCACATAACCTCATGGGTCCTGAACCTCTCTCCCTGCTGAGCCACAGCCCTGCCTCCTCTCTTGCCAGGCTGCCACGTGGACACTGACATGTCCCAGCTCCTGGGAGGAAGGGCAGTGGGGGCTCTCACAGCAGGTGAAGGCTCTGCTGCTACCTGACATTGCACCTCCTTCTCCACATGGATGGCAGCACTGGGAGGGCTGGAGAAGGGGAGGAGAGAGGGGACAGCGAGGGACGGATGTCTTCCTCTGGAGAGATTGGAATGCAAGCAGGTCTGGTTAGGGGCGGGGTCAGTGCTGCCCTGTGTCCTGCAGAGGGTCGCCCTGTGCCCAAGGATTTTCCCCTCCACTGGTTTGATAAATGATCCCTGGCTGGGGGTCCAGGCTGAGTGGGTAGATCGTGGTGGCCCCACTGCCCGTGTACTTCCCCGTGAAATTGACAAGAGAACTCATGGCTCGAAGAAGGAAGGGCTCCAGCCCTTTTATGCATGTGCTATGTTTTAGGCTTCTGTTCTTACCAGAGGTTTCCCTGTCATTGTGGATTTGACACCTCACTCCCAGAGGGCCTTTGGCCTCCACTTCTCTCTTCCTCTGCACCTGCCCCTCCCTCTTTCCTGTGCAGCACAAACTCAAGAAGGAGGTCAAGAAAATGCCTCCCACTCTGATAGGCCTGGGCCCTGGTTTGGTGAGGTACACAATGATCCTTGGTCCCGAGATGCCCTGCAGTCCTGCAGCTAGACGTCAGTTCAAACCAGGGAATTCTAGTGAAAGCCCTTGAAAACTTTTTGCAACAACGCTTGGAGTGCTGAAAATGGTCCCTTCGGGGTAAGGGATGGACTCTGTCAATGAAGACTATTTTTATTATTTCTGGTCAAAAAGGATTCCCTACATCTTATCACTGGTTAATGATTCATAGAAAGTGCACACATGCTATGTGCTTGCTACGTGCTGGACATGCTAAGTGCTCATGGCTAAGTGGACATTACCTGGTCCAGCCTCCTGCCCCAGGAGGGAATCATGCATACAGTATCCCTGCCCAATGGGCATCTGGCTCTCTGAGTTCATCTGAAGCAGCCTGACCTGTTGCTGGCCAGGTCCCCATGGATTGCAAGTTCTCAGAGCGTCGAAGTCTTTGCCTTCTGACCCCCACCTGGGTCCTATCTGCCCTTTGGAGTAATACAGAAAGCAAGTTCTCTCTCTCCTCCAGGTAGAGCCTCCATGTTTGATTTAAACTTATTCCATCCTTTCGAGACTTCCTGAACCTCTGGAGTTTCTTCTTCTTCCTCCCCTCCTCCTCTTCCTCCTCCTCCTCCTTTTCCTTCTTCTTCTTCTTCTTCTTCTTCTTCTTCTTCTTCTTCTTCTTCTTCTTCTTCTTCTTCTTCTTCTTCTTGTAGATGGACACACTGCCTTTATTTTGTTTATTTAGTTGTATGTGGTGCTGAGAATCGAACCCAGTGCCTCTCATGTGCTAGGCAAGCGCTCTACCACTGAGTCACAACCCAAACCTGGAGGTGCTTCTTTGTAATGGGCTGAATGCTCCTGAGTGTAAGGGCAACCTAGCCACCTTCTTTTATAAGAAACAGAGACCGACACCCAGAGGTGGTGCTCTGTGTTCTCTTGAAAAACTTCCTTCATACCTATTTCTTTCTGCTCCGACTTCCTGGATCCAGGACCTTGGACTTGTCAGAGTTGGCCATCTCTCTATGGTGGCCTTTCTTTGTTTGAGGGATAGCTTATGGTTGCTATTGGTGCAGGGGCCACTGCATGAAGTAGTCCTTGGACGAGCTCTGGGTTTGCAGTCTGCCAGACTCTCTGAGCAACTGATTTCTGCCTGGGGACTCTGGGCTGATTTGCCCAAGAACCGGCTGCTAATTAATCTCCAGGTGTCTGGAGCCCCAGTAGAGCAGCCTATATCTGGAAGGTTGACGCAGAGGAGAAGGCTTGGCTGGGCCAGGTGGGGGCCCTGCATGGGCCAAAGGAAACCTTGTCCAGGAGCTTCTCCCTGCTGCTCCATTCGCCTCCTGGTGCCATAGTTGAGACAGGCATGTGCAGAGATGGAGGTGGGAGAGGGAGAGTAGTTCTGTATTCCCCTCTGTATGGAACAAGGGTCAGGATTGAATAAAAGAATTGGTCACTCACAGGGAGCCACAGAGGAAAAACTAAGCTTACTGGAGAAAGCAGCTAACCCAGTAATGGTGACAAGCTCGTTGCCAATACGAATACAGCAGCTGTTGAGTGTGTAGCGCTGTTGGAGCATTTGCACTTATTAACTCCTTTAATCCTCACAAAAGCCCCTGCAGTATGTGCCGGTGTAACCCCATTTGACACACAAGAAGTCGGGTTCAGAGAGTAAGTTGTTCATGGTCACAGAGGGATGCAAGCATTTCTCCAAGTTTGTTCCTCGGGTGCCAAGAGAGGCAGAGGTGAGGGGCAGGATTCCAGAGCCAGGGCTTGAGTCTGGCTGCACCACTTCAAATGACCTGCCCTCTGTGCACCCCAGTTTCCTCTATCAAAGGATTTAAATAAGACCTACCTCTGGGTTGAGGCGAGAATTAACAAAGATGATGGGGGTCAAGTGCACAGCCCAGGGCCAGGCATGAGGTGAGTTCTCTGTAATGAGCTCCTGTTGTGCAGGGGAAGATGCCTTGATTTTCAATCATCAGCAAAAGGTCCTGCCTCTGGGGCCTGCAGAATATCTTGGCCAGAGAGTCAAGCAGGAGTCTGGGGACAAAGGGCCTAGGCTACAAAGACCTTGACTCCCATTCTTTCCATGTCACTAAGTGGTAGGACAGTGGGTGTGGGGAACCAGATGGTTGCCATTCAGGTAATGAGATGAATGACACGCTTAATACCAAGGAATCTCCTCCCCATTTTTCTTCTGGAGCCCAAACTCTGCAGCTGATGTGAGGAAGAGGGTAGGAGTTGAAATGAGTCCTGTGGATGGTCTCAGTCACAGAAGGTTTTCACCAAGAGCTGGGTCATACTGCTCGACCACTGAAGCCCACTAACCAGTCCTTGGTCCCCGGTCTGCCTTGACAAGCCAGGATAGCCCTCAGCACACTGGGAAATGGAGTATGGCGTGTGATGTTTGGGGCTGGTGCCTCCACCCATAAGGCAGTGTCTCAAAGCAAATTAACACCTATGGATAGGATCTTAATTAATGAGGCTGATTGTAAGTCCAGATATCACAATGGTCTTTGGAATACTTTTGGGTTTTAGGGGAGTGGGGGAGAGGTGATTTCTGGTCTTATTGGTCTTCCTGTGGCTTGTAATGTGAATGATGAAGGGAGTACTAGGAGTCAGTGATGATCTCTTCATTTTGTTATTGATTAATATTATTTGTATTATTTAATTTTCTAACCACATGGTCCTTGTAGGAATCTCTTAAAGGTGCTCGCCTGTTGTTTAAAACACTGGATTGGGGTGAAATATTTCGATAAGTCATGAACTCCCTTCAGTAGCACAGTTCTACTGCAATATCTTACAAAACGAATGGCAAACTAAGAAGCAAGGGTGTCGTGTGGGCTTCTCAGCCTCATGGCCTCATCTGTACAGGGCACATGCCCCTTGATATACAAAGCCTAAGAGGGTGCCAATTCTATATATTGAATGCTAGAGCCATTAGTTTTCATTCTTTTGAGATAAAAGTGAACTTAAATAGAAGTTCCATTACAGTCACGTGTCACTTAATGACAGGCACATGTTCTGAGAAATATGTCCCTAGGCAATATCATCACGCAGCGCACATGTTAGAGTGGACTTTCAGGAACCCGATGGTGCAGGTCAGTCAGTCCACACGGCCTCTGGATCCCTCAGGAGGTGTGGGAGCCTGAGAGGTACGAGCTGATGCTGGCGTGACGTGGAGTATTGTTTTACAGTCAGCTTAAAAAGGATGAGTAGCAAGTGCACCATAGTAAATACATCAACTACTTCCCGTGGCTTACGGTCGTTACCAGGTTTTAGGTGCTGCACGTAACTGCGTGCACTACACTTTCACACCACGGGCAGTGAGGGGCTGTGCACACCGGCTTCACCTCTCCCACGTGAGTAGTGGCCATGCGTGATTCACCATGACTGCTGCGATGACATTAGGTGGCAGGCATTTTCATCTCCATTGTCATGTTAACGGTCCCACATCACTTACGTGGCCTGTCCCTGACCGAAGCGTGGCCACGTGGCACATGACTGCATTTTCTTCCCACGCCCTTTCCCTTAGAGATGACTGAGATGGGACTTCCATGCCCAGATGACTGTGTCTGTTCCATTTGCTCCAGCTCCTGGCTGTTCTCACTCTTGTCCTTCCCCCTTTGCTGCCCCTGTGTCCCTTTCTGTCCCATCCATCTCATGGCTAAGTCTGCACACGAGACTGTGCCCACGGCTGGACCTCCTTCAAAGGCTTCCTTCAAGGTCATGGGTCAGTGTGTCGTGATGGGGGATGGGGTCAGCAAGCAGGGGAAGGACCACACATTGGTAGTAGGTGGGGAAGGGACTTCAGAACATTCCAGACTTTCAGCCTATGTGCTGAGAAGCCCCCAGCTTCCACTGACTCCCTGTGGTGGGCAGAGCAGCTGCAGCTTCATAGACCAGCAGAGTAAAAGGAGAACAGAGGCCCAGAGCATCAAATAAGAGAAAAATGGTTTTCTTGTGGAGCCAAGGTTTTTTGTTTTAAGTAAGCACAAGGGACTCCTGATGTGAAAGGAAATCTTTGAATTATTGGAAGATGCTTTAGGATGGAAAACTGGGCTGAGGCCAGCCTCTGTGGATTTGGGGGAACTCTTTGAACAGGGGGTGTCTGGAGACAGGTTCAATCTTTTCATGTTGGGTCCTTACACCCATCTAATTCCTGAATTTGTGTCTTGCCCAAGGATGGGGCTACCTTCCTTGGGGGCTTGGAGCACTGTAAGGGCTGCACTAGGGGACGATTTAAGGTCACACAATACTGATCATTTATTCTCCTGACTCCTAGTGGGCACTTATATTGTGCTGAGTCCTGTGCTTTGGACCCAAAACAAGAACACATTTTCACCTCAACCTGGTTTATTTAGCAAGGTAAAACGGGCCCCAACCATTTATGCAAATAAAGAGTAGAAAATGATAAGGATGGATGCTTGTACACATTACCTTGTTTTGGAAATTAAGGGAATGAGAAAGATTCCTTTGCTTGAAGTTAGGAGGGATTTGTGGGGGTAGCAACCAGTTCCATGGAAGAACCAGTTCTATCATTTTCTACCACAACTGAGAAGGCAGGACTTGCTGCCATCCCCATTTTATGGTTGAGGAAATAGAGGCTTAGAGAGAATAAGAAATTTGCACAAGGTCAATTTCATATGTATAGAGATAGGGAAGGAAAGAGGAGAAGGGAATCCCAGATAAAGGAGCAACTTGAAGTCATGAAAACAAAAAAGCACAGGATTCCTATGAGCAACAGGGAGTAAATAGTTCTCTTGGATAAAGATCTTTGGATCCGAGGCTAAGTCTGTCCCTCAGTCTGTAGGCAAAAGGGAGCCATCAAAGATTCTTGAGTGGGAGTGAATCATGCTCAGAGCAAACAAGTGTTTTGGAAAGAGGAGAATCTGGATGTGTACAGGACATTAAGAGGTGATGTAACAGAACAGGTGACAGACCATACTGTACACACAGAAAATAAATGAAGTCACATTATTTTGGACAATGAATGAAAGAAAACTTTCTCTCACATTGATTTTATAAGAACAAAGAAAAAGAGGCCTATATTCTGATTCCTCCCAATTCCATCCATACATTTGTACCTACCCTCCTGGCCCACAGGATGGACTCTAGTCAGGACTGTTCCATCCTTTTCTGTCTCCTTACCCTATTCCTTTGCACAAATGCCAGCTATTTTGTGGATCACTCTGATACCAGTTTATTAGCATGGGTGAAAATATCTTTTATGCCTTCCGACAGCTCTTGACTTTGAGGCAGATGCAGAATTGGCACATGGAAACATCCAGGCCACGTGCATAAAGATCTGGTGGTGAAAAGAGCCCCAAAGTCAGGTTCTCAGCCTAGCCGATTATTCTTTTTGCAGTTCTAGGATGCAGGGTCTCCGGTTTTGCATTTCTGCATATGTAAAGTAGGGATGAGATTCTGTACACGGGTGGTTCTCAAAACGTGGTTCCAGGACACCAGCATCACTGCCACCTGGGAGCTGGTTAGAAGTGCGAATGACGAGCTCAGGCTAGGCTCTCCAGGTCCGTCACAGGGTCAAGTTTGAGAAGCGTTGCTGTTGCCATCCCGCTTAAAAGTTCAGGTTCTGAGCCAAGCTCTGCCTTGGCCATTTCAGTGGTTCTTAGACTTGCACGTGCTTCAGAATCATCTGGTGGTCTTGTCTAAACACAGGTTCCGTGGGTCTGAAGGGGGTTTGAGGATTTGTGTTTCTGGTAAGTTTCCAGGTAACAGGCATTGCTCTATTACAATGGACCATGACCTTGGACAGATTTCTTGCTCTCTCTGAAACTCAGTTTTCTCATCTGTAAAACAAGGATCATAAATTGTATATTCCTGACAGATTGATATGGAAGTTAAATTAGGTAATTCACATGCAGAGGGCTTAGCATTCTCTTTGGTATTAATACATTTGTAACATGCTTTACAAATAGAGTTACAGTGAGAGTTTGTTGGCAGAGGGTTGCAGTATGTCTATTAACAAAATTGGGGGGCAGCTGGGTGACTGGGAGTATAGCTCAGTGGTAGGGCACTTACCTCTTACATACAAGGCACACACACAAAACAAGTGTTAAAACATATAAAATGTAAAATTTACCATTTCACCATTACAAGTGTACAGGTTAGCAGCATTAATTACACTTGTGATCCTGTGCCACCAACACTTCATCCATCTTGGACTTATGCCTCAAGGAATGGAGCCAGCCTTCTATGGACTAAGACCTCTGAAACTGTGAGCCCTCAAATAAACCTTTTCTCTCTACAAATTGTGCTGGTTGGGTCCTTTAGTCACCGAAAGCGCTGACTGAAACATGCTCTGAATGCCTTGTGGTGGGGGTTGAAATGGGTGGCACTCAGGGACCAGATTCTTGGTGTTCTGGCCCTCTTGGCAGCAGATGCATGATTTTAAACTGCTCGTTCCTGCCCTGGGCCTGCCGCCTTATCTGCCTGCCACAGGACTCTGCTGTTAGTGGCTCCCATCCACTCTAGCTGCATATTGCAATGTTCACTTGCAAAACTTTTTAAAAAGTACTGGTATCTACCCTAGATCCTTTAAATTAGAGTTTCTGGAAGAGGGATCTGGGTATCTGTGTTCTGAAAAAGCTCCCCTGTTTATTCAGGTGCACTGTAAGTTGAGAAGATTTCCAACACAGGCTTTGTATTCCAAATTCCATCACTTATATATCATTTTATATACTTCATATTGATTCAATTTCAATGTCTCACAAAAACATGAGGTAGTTAAGAAAGATAGAGCTTATTTAAAGAAAAGGAAACAAATACACCGTGAACCCGCCATATCTGTGGAGTCTGTATCCACAGTTTCAACCAACTGCACATTAAAGATGTTTTTTAAAAAGTTATGTCTGTACTGAACATGTACAGACTTTTTCCAGGTTATTTCTTAAACAATATAGTAAAACAATGATTTACATGGCATTTACATAGTATTAGATATTATGTTATCTGGAGCTGATTTCAAGTAGACCACAGAATACACATTGTTTGCATGTAGGTTATAGGCAAATGCATGCCATTTTGTATAAAGTAGAAGAGCATCTTTGGGTATCCTGTATCTAAAAGGGGTTCTGGAACCAATACTTTTCATGTAATAAGGGACGATGGTACAGAGTGGGTAGGTGACTTGAGTAGATATAGGTAGAGTGGGAATGGGAAGGCAGCATGTGCTGTCTGTCATTCCCTTCGATTGCTTTGAACAAGGTGACACCAAATTGCAGTGGAAGGGAGCCAGTTGCTGCCAGGTTTGTTTCCCAGGGTGGGGTTAACATAGGTCAGGCTTGGCTTTGCTAGTGTACCCAGAGAAGAACAGATTCTCAGGACTAATTCATTCGATTCCCCTACAGAATCAACATGTAAGGTCAAATGCTATCTTACTCATTGTAAAGGGTCTGTCTGTTCTTATCCGGTTAATGAGAGTGGTTGCTGTCCTAGGCTCCTTCATGGTCTTCATGGGAACAAGGTATCTGGTGCACACCTCTGTACCCAAAGGACTGCTGAGTGAGCTAGTGAGATGTTTCCAGCTACAGTACCAATAATAGTATGAAGAATACATGGACAGAAGACCACAGGTTGGGCAGCTCCAGGATCAGGCTCACCAACCTCTCAGGTCTCTGGCACTTACCTTCCTTCTGCTCAGCCCTCCTGGGTGCATTAGTGATGTCTCCTTTGGTCATAACAAATCTGCCCAAGTCCAGAATCACAAGTGGGTAGACAAGATGGAAGAAGGGGGCTCCCTTCTTTTAAAGAGAAATAAGTATTTCCCTGAAGCCTAAGCAGGCTTCACATTCAGTTCAGTTGACCAGGGTTGGGTCACAAGGCTGTTCCTAAACTTATCACAGGTCTGGAGAAGGAGACCACCATGATTGCTTAATTCAATGATTAGCTGAGGGTGGCTAGGAATCACTGGCTTATACAGTCATCACCGAACCACTGGTGAGGTGTGGCCCTGTGTGGAAGGTTAATAAGGCTGGGAATATATTAGCAAGAAAGAAGTGTTGGAGGGCAGGCCTCCCTGGGGGAGTGTGGGATCGGAACCAGAGGCTGATTGTTCTCGAGGACAATGTCATCCATGTTGTGAAGCCTGATGACCAATCACTGTCCCTTCTCGGTGAGCCAGACAGGACAGCTTTCCATGGTTGGCGTGACAATGCAAACCAAGCACACCCTGGTCTTTGCTCCATCCTCCAGGCCGACCACCAGACCTGGTTAACACCTTCCTTATTTGGACTGTTTTGATTGCAGCCTTCTTGAATTACATTGTCGTCCAGAGAAAGAACTTGTCACCCTGATTGGGCCCTGGCTTCCTGCTCTTTCTTTGCTGATTCGGGGATGCCTTGCTCCTGTAAAGGTGCCTTCTGCAGATATCTGGTGCTTCTGCATGGATGTCTTGATTGTGACTAAATTAACTCTCAGAAGGTCACCTTATCTGCTTGTTCCAGGGACTCCTTTCTTTAGCCTGTGAGCAGGCTTCATCAGCTACCTCTCAGGGCTGTTTGAAGATGCTATTCAGATCGGAGCAGGTGAATGCTCTCAGGGAGGTTGGGTCTGGTACCCGGCAGTGTGCTGGTAGGTAAAGTGGGGAGTTGGTTTGGGCAAATACAAATATGACTATAATGTGGTTGGGTGTCAATTCAGGTGGAAATACAGGTCATTGGTTGGTTGCCTCATCGATTTTCACAGGCTGAGCATGGCCTCATTGATTTTTTCACTGTGGATTGAATCTTGTTCGTCTGCTCACTGGAGATTGCTTCTTTTGGTTTCTTCTTCTTTTTTTTTTTAACACCTGTTTGGCACTTCACTAAGTTGAATTGCTTTTACTCACTGTGTATGTCAATCACCCCTTTCTTAGCAGAATATTTTTGACCTTAGGAAAGGCCTTGTACCTCTCTGAGCCTCAGTTTCCTCATCTTCTATATAGAGATGGTAATTTATGGCTAAAGCATCTAGAAGCTGGGAGGCAGCTGAATACTTGGGAGAATCACTTCTTCTGAGAGGTGGGTGGTAAGATTTGTTCAGTAAAGGAATTGTTGCCCTGTTAAGTAAAATAAAGCTCAGATCCTGGAGTTTTATTGGCAATGGAGGCAGGACTGACCCTAGAGTTTTATTGGTCATGGAGGCAGAACTTCCACTGGAGGAGGGTGTTGAGATCCCTCAGCCTCAACTCTTTTCTAAAGATTCCAGTGTCTCCTGTTCATACCTGCAGCTGGCGTGTTGGCTTCTGAGGATGGGATGCATCTTCCTGATAATCCTCAGCCTCAGTGTGGATTTACAACTATCCATTAATATCTAATAGCGCAGCAGAGACAAGACTGGGCATTTTAACAGGAATTTACCAAGGCCCTGGGGGTAATAAAAGAGAAATAACTAGAGAGAGTTACTATAATGAGTCAATGTGACTTCCAAGTCATGGTTTATTTAGCTTTATTGGTGTCTCCTGCAGAGAAGCCCAATTGTAACATCCATTGTGCCACCATGGGACAGTGTCCATCGATGACCCCTGACTGGGCTCTCAAGACCCCTTATAGTTCAGATAAATAAGATCAGAGGGGGATGGGAGTCCCCTGTCCTACCTCCATCCATCAGTCCCAGTGACCTTCTGGGGAGCCACTTTTTACCTGCCATTATGAATATCCACCCTCTCCTTAAAAGGCCATGCTCAACCCTCACCAGCATAACCCATAGGTCAGAGCAGGAGAGTCCCCAAATAAAATGGCAGCCACAAAGCAGGCATCAGAAACCTGTGTGAGGCCTCCAACAGCACTCCTTAGGAGTTAAATCAACTCTTCAGGTGTGTGGCTTGGTAGGATCTTGGAGTCCAGAATAAACTAGAACTGGATGAAGCAGAGAAACCTATACTTTGATAGCCTCATTTCATCCTTTCTCCTTTCTCTCTGTTAGTTTTGTTTTTCCATCAGAATCATAGAATCAGAGAAAATTGTGTCCTCTCTCAGCTGTGCTAAGAGAAACCAGGAGAAGGGGTGTAAAAGGCATTCACACTTCTGCCTGGAGGCTGAAGGGAAGGGTGCTCATGTCCATGGGGGCTGTGGTGATGGTGACTTTAGTGAGCCACATGAATGGGCCTTAAACAGATAAGAAAAGTCAAGGAGGACAGAGTCCATACCAACAGTTCCAGTCGCTTCTCCTCACCTAGAAATTCTCCTTTCAGACCTGAATCTTGGAAGTTTAAGGTTTAGTTTCAGTAAGTGAACTTAATTACCTTAAGTTTCTCAATCTACATAACAGGATTTTTATATAGGCTAAATAAAAAACAGATGTAAAAGTGCTTCTAAGGTGTATACTACGGAGCAGTGTTGGAGATAATAAGAGGTATTAAGCAATAAAAGGGTTCCTCAGTCAAGAAAGTTTGAGAAACCCTGGTTCACAACTCTTCCAAAGTTTTATTATCAAATCACCTCTCAGGATTTCAAAAAGCTAATGTGAGTCATGGTTTACCAAGAGGGTGACCCAGTATTTCCTAAAGTGGCTCAGCAGGATTCCTTTTAGGGTAGAGCCTTGGGAGGGACTGATGCTCTTCTTAGCACTTCATTGTTATCACCATGTGGGCTAGTGGAAGGGGCATCCTTTCGTTGAGCTTCAGCAGACATTTGTACACACCATTTATTTGGTTTTCCTATTCTTATGTCCATGAAATGGCAACTATAAGTAGGAGTTACTGAAAATCCAAGTTTTTGAGGGAAGGATCCATTTTTTTTAAAATTAAACACCTTGTCCCACATGCTACCACATGGATGAATCTTGAAGTCATTATGCTAAGTGAAAAAAGCTAGACAAAAAGACAAACTGTGGCCCCATCTGTATTAGGGCCCTAGAGTAGTCAGATTGATAAAGGTAGAAGGAAGAGGTGGTAGCCAGGGATGGGGTAGGGGGATGGTATAGAGTTATTGTTTAATGGGTAGATTTTCAGTTTGGGAAGTTGGAACAGTTTGGGAGATGGTTGGTGCTGCTTGTTGCACTACAGTGCAAATGAGCTTAAAGTCACTGAATTTCACACTCAAAAATGACTAAAATGGTAAACTTTATGTTTTGTATATTTTGTCACAATTCTGTAAAATGTTAATGTAAGAAAAGGTCTTGCCCTTAGCCCGAGTTCTTTTGATTTCCATCTAATTTCCATCAGAGTGGCCTTTGGGCTTCTATTGGTCTGCACAGCTGGGTGCCCAGGGTGTTCTTCACAGCTTGAGGGGAAAGAGGGCTCCTTACCAAGAAGTATGTTCTTGTTCTTTTCCATACTTTAATAATAATTTTGGTTGAAAATTCAGAAAGTTTACAAAATCGCCTGCATTGCATAAACTTTCACAATGTCACTTTGGTAAAATGTAAGTTTTGTTGTGATTGTTCTTCTTTCACAAGAACAGTACATGTAAAGTTCTAGAGTTCTAAGTAAGATGTTTGAGTTGGCATCACATTCTTCAACCAAACATCTTTGGTACGATCTTGGCACCTACCAAGGTGTCATCCCAGTTAGAGGTCTTCCTCCCAATGGGATTTTTGGAAGGCTTAATTTCATATTTTAGCTTCATTTCATCTCAGTTATTGAGGAAGAGTTTCTTATCTAGAAAATAAGGGTGACATTAGCATTCTCTTCTGAGTGCTTAAGTGATATGTGTTCTGCAGATCACAAGTTTGGTTCTTGATAAACCATTTCCCTAGATGGTTCCCTTGAGCATCATCCTGAGTGGGGTGGGCTCTGATGACAGCCTTGCCCTTGATAGTCCAAATAGCCCTTAGCCTTGTCCCTCCCCAGTTTTTCCCACGTCAGCAAAATGGCACCACTATTCATGCAACTTCTCAAACCAAAACTCGGGGAGGTACAATGAATTCTTCTCTCTTCCTCTCATTTCCATATTCACCAGCAAGCCCCACAGAGTAAGCATGCTCCCTGTCCCTCACTGTCACCTGAGTCAGGCCTCTAGCACTCTTCAGTGACTGCTGTAGTTCTCCTCTTCCACCCCTGAACCATTCTGCACACAGCAGCTGGACTGAGCTTGCCTGCCCCAAATCTGACCACAATTCTCCCTTGCTTGACTCCTCTTCGTGGTTTCTCATACTGTTTGGAATAAAATCCCAATTTCTTCCTGTGGTTTTCAATGTCCTTCAACATCTGCCACCTCCCTTGCTCCATGACCTCACACTCACACTTCTGTGCTTGCTCCATGCCTTGCAGTCCTGCAGCCTTCTGCCTTCTCTTTTCCAAGTCTTCTCCTTTCTCAGCGTCTTTGTGTTTTCCCATTGGTCTATTGTGGTTTGTATCTGGAATGTTCACCAAAAAGGTCATGAGTGAAGAAATAAAGCAAGGGTCATGGGTGAAAAGATTGGATTATGTGAGCTCTGATCACGTAATTTGAGTGGATGATTTGGGGGTAACTGTAGGCAGGTGAGGTGTGACTGGAGGAAGTAGCAGGTGTGGCTTTGGAACTATATCTGTGCCAGGCCTTCCTCTCCCTCTCTCTGCTTCCTGGCTGCCATGAGCTGACCAACTTTCCTCCATCCCACTCTTCTGCCATGATGTTCTACCTCACCTCAGGCCTAGAGTAATGGATTCACCTGAGCACGGACTAAGCTCTGAAATTGTGAGCCCCAAATAAACTTTTCCCTCTCTAAGTTGTTCTTGTGAGGCATTTTGGTCACAGTGATGGAAAGGTGACTAACCATCTAGAAGGCTTTTTCTCCAAATCTTTGCATGGCAGCCTCCCCTGACCATCAGTCCCTTTCTAAGTATTACCTCAGAGAGACCTCTCTGGTTACTCCAGTTACAAAGACCCATGCCTGCAATAGTTATTCTCCAGCAAGTAGTTTTGCTCTTTTTCTTTTAATTCCTAATACTATCTAAAAACAGTTGCTTTTCTTATTTATTGTCTGTATCCTCCATAATAAATGTAAGCTCAACAGGATCAAAGACCTTCTTGTCTTTCACAGCTACACTCCCCAAAGGAAGGTTCCTGGCATGTGGTTTAGGGAGCTGCATATGTATTGTGGAATAAATGCATAGATGGGCATGGGGCACATTTTCTGCTTGCTGATTGGCCTTTTCCTTGGCTGCCTAGAACTTGCTACAATCTTTGGTTCCATCACAGACAAATTATCAAGTCCTATTAAGGCAGTGACAATTTTTATACTCTAATAGACTAGAATGCCCTCTTTTTTCTCCCAGTTAACACCTGTGCATTTGTTCTGGAGCCCTCTAGACTTATCTCCCTCCCACTTTTGATATACTAATCTCCACTGAATACTCTGACAGTGGCTTCGTAGTTTAGAGGGTCATATGTAGGATCAACAGAAGATCATGACTTTGGACAAGTTAGTGAATTTCTCTGAATCTCAGTGTTCCCATCTGGACAATAATCATAATAGGTTGGGGAGGGCTGGTTTTATATTTTCAGAATCATGAGTGTTCATGAGTTTGTAGGAGGCAAAGTGCTACGTAAACCAGAAGTGTGGGTGTTCATGAACATGGTGGACTCCTGGGGTATGTAAGAGGAACAGAGCTGGCAGGCATTTTCTTCCCCACCTAGAGCATGCTGTGTTTCTCTCCAGAGCCAATACACAAAGCAGACTTAGAAGAACTGCTGAGTCTACTTAGAGGCCTCTTGGGCTTTGCAGTAGACTTGACTGTCTGTCACAACTGGCCAACCTCTTGCCCTCTTCTGTCCCCCTTGACACAGCTCTGAGCAGGTCCTGAAAGGGGGTGTCAGCAGCAGCCAGTGTTAATCCCTTCTCTGCCTGACCTTGCCTCGAGTTCTTCATTAATGTGCTCCCTTCTGTATTCTTGTCACCTGACAAAGGAGGAGGAGGGCACTATTAGTTCATATGGGGGTCATGGGAGGACATCAGTCACTCCAGGAGTGCTGATGAGAGGCACTGGTGTTGAGTTAGGGGGCACAGTTTGCCCAATTGAGTCCTGCTTCAGTTCTGCTGTTTATGGTGATTGACATCTGCTTGAATGGCATCTTGGGCTTTACTATCTGGTGGCAGAATAGGAGATAAGATATGCTATGACTGCCTCATGGATTGCTGCATAAACCCAGAAGCACGTTGAAGTCTCATTACAGTGGGGAGGTCGGGTGAGATGGGGATGTGTAGTTAATTTGGAATAATTGCTAGAAACAATTGCTAGAAATAATCCTAGACCATTTGACTCACAGGTGTGTGCCCATCATGTGGGAGAATCAGGATGACGTCTTTCTCGGTGCCTAGGGTCCCACACCCTTAAAGCACATGTCAGTACTTGGGAGTAAGAAGGGAGTAAGCCAAGAATGATTCCCTTACAGGAGGACATATCATACTGGCAATTACTTGACCAATACTAGATATTTTTACTAAATATTTTAAAAATTTAGGGTTGTGATAGTAATGGAGATTATTTCCAAACTTGGCCATATAAAAACCCCTATATCCCTCATATATTTTCAGGTAGTAGTAGTGCCTGGTCCCAAAACTTTGTTGCCATCATTCTGAATATTTTTTTTAAAGGAGCAAATATAGCTCTGTTCAGCTTCCGGCTGCAGTGGAGATTTCTGCCAAGATTTGCGGCACGCAGCTGAAATATGTTTTGTATTTTATGAGCTTTGGCTCATCATGGAATTAAATAGCACTAATTACATGAATATAGACCAGCAAGGGAGACAACTGTTCACTTCCTGATTTTCTCTAGAATTGAAAAAGAAAAGGAGGGGATAGAAGGACAAGGAGGGGACTGGAGGGAGGGCTCTGCCACTAGACCCTAGGTGACAACAGAGGGGCTCGCGTTGGGCTGAGTGTGTTGCTAATCATAGCCTGCTCCCCCAGTGCCACTGTTTGGTGGCTTTATGGGCTTCTGTGCATGAAGACTCTGCTGGTGCTGCAAGGCTGGTGGCTTGTGTGCTCTGATGAGGTGGCAGTGACAGGGCTTACGGGGGTGTCAGGAGCTCAGGGCTAACACTGGTAACTGGATGCTCAGGGCCAAGGATCCAAGAGCTTGGGCTCTCAACCTGACGTTTCCAAAACCCCGTATTTATTATTTTTCCAAACCTACTGACTTTCTGCAGTTGGAAAAGTCAAGTTAGAGATTTCACACCTGTCTAAGAAAGGGGGGTTCCATGTCTCTCTCTTACTTGCTCAGGGAAGAAGAAATAGATCATCAGATCTGCAGGTCAGATCATGGGGGAGGGCAGACTTTGGGATGTGGGTGGTGGGGAGCCACAGGGCTTGGAGGCCTCCTGACTACTCTGCTGTCAACTGTCCTGCTGTGCCTTGAGATCTCCAGAGGCCGAAGAAGCAAAGGATTCACTCTTTAACTCTCTCCTCCGTCTCAATGAAATGGAGTGAGCTGATGAAGTGTGTCCCACCCCTGAATCCTCCTTCTTGTGTGAGGGAATCTGATGTGGGCTCACTTAACTGATGAGTGCCCTGCTTCTCTGTCAGCTGCAGATTCAACCACAGCAGGCCCACCAAGGTGCCCCTGCAATTCAAACTAAAGCAGCTTAAAAGTCAATTAAGACAAGGCGCCTTTGGGTCTCTAGAGAGCAAGTTAGGCATCAGCCTTTTATCTTCCAGCAAACACCACCCCCAGGTATTGCTATTACCACCATGAGGTGGCTCTGCCCGGCCCCTTTGCAAAGGCCTTCTGAGGACCCTTCCCAATGGCCATGATGGCCTATGTCTGTGAAGATCAAAATCATTTCACTCCCACTTCTCCTGGAGTTAGCTCAAGAAGAAACCTGGTGATTTCTCTTATCACCCTATTTCCAGAAACATCATGTTACCGAAGGAAACTTAGGCATCAAAAAAGGACAATCACTTAGAGGTACTGTGAACAGTGAGGATGATCATTCCTGAGTCCTGTGGTGTCCTTGGCCATGGTGATTCAGAGACAGGACAGTCAGTGTCACCATGAATAGCTGTGAACTAGGAACACCCACCTCTTCCCTGACCATGAAAGGAGATGGAAGGGGGAGAGAGAAGGAAGGGAGAGGGTTGTAGAGAGCAGGGAGCCCATTGTGGGAGACCAGGCTGCAGCCAGGCTGGAGTCTAGTCAGAGAGGCTGGAAGAGAGGGGGCACTTGGGTCTGGCCAGCTGGTAGGGCTGCAGGGAGACTCATTTCCACATGAAAACTGGCAGACCCTAGCATGCAGGGGACAGGGCTGCCTGGAAAGGCGGACTTGGAGCCCTTTCTCTGTGACCTGAATGTCAACCCAGATCTTAGGGCAGCAAAACTGACGGCAAATATTCCCTTGGTCACAGCTGTCGGTTGTCTTGGGGACCTTTTCACGATGTCCCTCCATTTCTATGCATCCAGAGGCCAGTGGAGCCCTCTGAGGACTGGGAGCCAGCCAGGACAGGACAAGGCACTCCTTGCTGGCCGGGTTGAGCGGCCAGGGCTGGAGACAGCGGCCACCTTGGTGCCAGTGTGCCACTCTAGCAGTGGTTGACGCCGGCTCCAGCTGCAGCATCTGACCCCAAATTCCTGGCCAGCCTATTTCTTTTAAAGAGATACTGGGAAGAAGCTGAGGATCCTGTGTTGCCTTGACCCAGGCTTCTCTGGAGAGTGTTGTGTTTTAAAGGCTCACAGCCAGGCTTGGAGGAGAGAGAGTCATTGCTAGTGACTCCCCCTTGAAGGCACAGTGCCTGGAACATAAAAGGCCAACTCCCTGTAATAATGAAGAGCTTCATCTGGGCGGCCTGTGCTCTACTGGGAATGCAGACTTGGCCAGGGAAGGTGGTCCTGCACCCTGGGGCAGTGCCCTCCAGTCCCAGGGTGGGGAGTCTCAGAGAGGGAGGGGGAGGCGGTGGAAACTGCCTGAGGCCTCAAGGTCAAGCGAGGACCAGTCTCTGAATAGGAGCAGCTCACAGACTCACCCTCCTGCAGAGGTTCCTTCCAGGCTGGATCCAAAGGCTCTGTCCATGGTAACACTTTCCCCAGTCCCTTTTAATACCCTTTTAATAAACTGGGAAGTGGAGATTATGAAAGCCCCGTAGCTGAGCTTGGTGCTGAATTTCCCCCATACCAGGCTGAAGGCGCCAGACTCTCTGTATGTGCCTGATTCCCCATGGCTCCCCCTTCTCTGTCCTTTATTCCCTTCCCAGGCCCTTCCATCATCCACCGATTCCACATTTATCACTGCCCCCATCAGAAGCAGAGGGAAGGCAGCCTCGGGGGAGGACCCCCGAGCTGTCCCAGAGGACTTCAACTGGACTCTGGCTGATCTGAGCTTTTGTGGCCCCACCTGCACATGAGACCACCAGAGACAGACAGCACTGTGACTTTCTCTTGGGAAGACAGTTGTTTTGACTTGATCCCCACCCCTGTCCAGGGGTAGTGATGTATTTGGCTATGACACCCCTACTCTCACTCTCTGACTCTTTTCCTTAGGAATGTGGCACTCGCTTTTAAGACAGTGAGTGACAGGGGGTGTCAGTGAAGCCCAGGACTGAGCTGTAGTGAGCTGGATGAGCATATGGGGCCAGCTCTCCACCAGGGGTACTAGAATGTAACCAGCTGCACAGCTGGACCATGGATGTTGCATGTAAATATAATTCTCCACAAAAAGACATAAAATAGCAACTTATGGCAAAGAGCTGAACATGAAAACTGCAGATAGGAAAAATACTGATTACTCACTGAAGATGTTATTCTGAGTGTACAGATTACAGAATGGGGTAGAAATGTCCATTTTGCTACTTTGGATCAATGAGGGTCTACTGTTTCTAGGATGTAATAAAAAAGAGACCGGGTGGTGCCCCACCCCCCACTCTGCCCTCACTGTACATACATGCTGCCTCATTGGGTCCCGAACTTGGGATTGACCACTGAGGAACATGGGAGATATTTCTACCTTCTGAATGCTGGTACATCAGTCTCCATTTTGCTGAGCTTGGGAACTTGCAGACTGGCTTTGCAAGCAAGAGAGGGGGCTGCTGACACTGAAAGAGAGCTTTCCCTAGGGCCAACAGCCTGATGTACTACAAAGAGCAGAGACCTTGAGACCGACCCCCAACATCAGTTTTGAGTGCCTACTCTGAATTGCAAGCATGTTCTCTGTATGGTACCTGCTTGTGTCAGTTAAGGTGATGTTAACTGTTATAACACATAAATCTGCAATTTCAGGGTCTTGTCACTGTAATGTTTTTTCCTTGTCTGATGCTGATGTTCCTGGATGGGGGGTGGATCTTCTATCATGAGGCTCTACCATCCCACAGAGCTTCAGAATCTTTTATCCATCTGTGTGGTGAGGAAAAAAAAAAAGTTGTGAAATACGTTAGTCCATTTTCTGTTGCTATAACAAAATACCTGAGACTGAGTAATTTATTAAAAATAGAAGTTTATTTAGCTAAGGACATGGCACTGGGATTTGGGTAGAGCCTTCTTGCTGCATCATAACATGGTGGAGGGTGTCATTTGGTGAGATAGAGTAAGAGGGAGTCAGCTCAGGTCTTTCTTCTTCTTTTTATGACACTTCCAGACGTATCATGGGGGTCCTACCTTGATGACCCCAACCTAATAATTTTCCAAAAACCCCACCACTTAATTTGAAGATTAAATTTCCAATACATGAAATTTGGGAGATACATTCAAACCACTGTACAGAGACACACACATTTATTCTCTGCTTTGACATGGAAATGCCATCATGACACTTTCTCACTATTCACAGGCTCATGTCTGGACACTGTAGAAATGTGGAGGCTGGGAGATGTGAGCTGCAGCTGACAGCCCCCACCACCACCACCACACTTATTTTGGTACTGGGAAATGAACTTGGGGCACTTTACCCATGAGCTACATCCCCAGCCCTTTTTACTGTTTATTTTGAGACTGAATCTCACTAAGCTGCTTAAGGCCTCATTAAATTGCTCAGGCTGGCCTCAAACTTGCAGTCCTCCTGCCTCAGCTTCCTGAGTTGCTGGGATTACAGGTGTGTGCCACTGTGCCCAGTGGTGGCCCCCTCTTGCCAACAACTTGACATCAAAAGCCTCAGGCATAGGAAGCACACATTTCTGGTAGGAAGTCAGCTTTCTGTTCTCGATCTACCTCCATGAGGAGGCAAAGTTACAATATTGTTGGGAGGATTGAGGGAGGTGATGAAGACCCTGGCAGAGGCTGGGAGGTGGAGTTCTATGGAACTTTCCCATAGGACAGCTGGAGGGTCTTCCAGGAAACCCTCCAACACTGCAGAGCAGGGACGTTGTCTTCTGCTTTGGAGGAACTGAGCCCCTGCATCCAGTACAGAACTTCTCATGTGGTAGGTGCTCAGTCAACAGTCATTGGCTAAGAAAAATGTAATCATTGCCTCAATGATCAAATGCATGCTGACTTCTAGCAACTAGTCTCCCGTGCTGAGTCTTCTTCCCTACTGCTTTATTTTCAGGCCCTACTCCTTTTCCTTAATGGGGACCACACTGATTTTCTTAGTTATTCTTAGTTATTTCTTAGTGGTTCTCAAAGTCTAATTTGCAAACCCAAAGTGACTTGTTAGGATATTCCAGCTGGTGCACTGACTGGTCACATTGTAAATCACATATGAAAGGTATGATTTGTCTGATGTATTTGAACTTGGATTTTAAAAGAACAAAATCAAATATTTTAAGTATTTATGAGTTCTGGTTTAGAGAAGGTAAAACCAGCTTTTTTATTTTGGCTCCTCTTTGAGCTGGTTGGCTGGGCACCAAGATTTACTTTGAACTTTAGCCATAGGTGCTACCAGCTGCCCTCTCATATACTCTCCTGGGGAGTAATCATTCATTCATTCACTCATTCTCCAACATGTGTTACACACCTACTGCATCTCAGGTTCTGGGCTTGGCACTGGAGAGAATAGTGGTGTTAAAAATCCATAATCCTTGTTCTCTAGGTACAGGTGGTTTTAGGGGGGTTAGCATCAAAATACAAATTTAAGTTTGTTGAGTGGGTATCAGTTGCTGTGGTTGGGCATCTGAGACCAGTGCTGGGAGAGGAGAAGGTTTCCTTTGAGGAGTGAATCAAACTCTGGACACTAGCATAGCTTACCAGGAGCCCTGCGGGCACAGATATGGAGAGCATTGCCTGGTTATGAAAGTCAGTGCACACCCTGATCCTCACCTGGAACAACGTGTCACTACTTGTAAAAATGTAGTTCATCTCCATGGGTAAAGGGACCCAGAAATCTCCTTGGCTTGCTCTCTTAATCCCACTGAACTTAAGCCCACTAGAGAGGATGTGGCAATGGATACTTTTGGATTTTTCTGCATATGATTTAGGATTATTTCATTAACAGGTGCCACAAAACTAAACCCAATGTGGCTTATGGAAAGGGGAATTTGGGGGCTCATGTTACTGGGAAGTGCAGGCTGACTCCATGTTCATGATCTGGACATCTAAAGTGTGTCACTGGGACCCGGATTCTTCATCCTTTTCTTACTTCTACTCTCCTTGGTACTTCAGCTTCATTCTTTCAGAATCCTCTCCCCACCCTTCCCGCCCCTTTGGTTACAAGATGGCCCCAGTCATTCTTAGGCCAGTGACACTCCAAGGTCTTATTCAACGGGAGAGTTAGAGCTCTTTCCCTCAGTATTATTCCCAAGCCTATCAACTTGCTAGATTGGATTCCACCAGTACTCAACCTTGAGCCAATCACTATGTTTCCCTCACCCCTGCTCTGTGCGGATTGGTCAAGCCCAGGTCATGTGGGTGGAGTTAATTCCACCAGAAACTTTCTGCTGAGAGAGGTAAAGGGGCAGATCCCCAGGGAATAAATGCATGATATCAAAAACAAATATGTGTTCTTTTTGACAGGGTCTTTCAGATTATTTTGATCATGACTACGTAAGTCAGGGTTCTTCAGAGAACTAGACCCAATAGGACATGGGGGCGGGACTGGGAAGGGGTGGAGGGGAGAGAGAGACAGAGACAGAGACATTGATTTTAAGGAACTGGCTCATGAAATTATGCAGGCATCAAGTCCAAAATCTGTAGACTGGAGACCCAGGGAAGAGTTCTTACTGCAGTTTAAGCCTAAAGGCAATCTGCTGGCAGAATTCCCTCTTGCTCAGGGATCAGTCTTGTTCTGTTCACCCTTTACCTAATTGGATGAGGTCCACCCACATTATGGAAGGTAATTTGCCTCCCTCTAAATCCACTGGTTTAAATGTTAATCTTGTCTAACAACACCCTCTCAGAAACATCTAGAATAATGTTTGACTAAATATGTGGGTACTGTGTCCTAGCCAAATTGACACATAAAATCAACAATCACAATGACCAACAGTAAGAAATACATTTACATCTCCCTTAATGGATACATAGTCCTGATGAATAGTGTGTCTTTTCCTCTGTGTGACACATTAATAGTTTCTTTTCCATTTTACTTCATTTTTTTTTAAATGCACATGATTCACTTGGTTGGTTTCTTCACTCACAGTGGGTTGTGACTTGTATTTTGAAACATTGTCCTAGAATACATTTTTTTAAATTCTTCTATTACTTCATAGTAAAGGGTCCCCAGATCAGGACTTGGTGTAGAAGTCCAGGAAATGTCCTGTGAGCAAACAATGGGGTTCTGGAGAGTTCTCCAAGTTCTGGAATGAGTGTGTGTGACCTCAGCCAAGACCTTTGTGGGCTCCTACCTCAGTTTCCCCACCTGTAAAGGGGGTGTACTTGTAAATACAGCACCTACCTCACAGGGTTGTTATGAACAATATCAGAATGAGGTAACATGCATGGAAATGCCTTGTAAATGTGGAAGGAATTTCGTGAGGTAATTGCTATTTTAAACTGCTTGATAATAACTTTCTGCACTCAGAAATCTGAGAGGATGGCACTACTTCATGGAAATTAGTTTGAGCTCTTCAAAACTTGCCATATAAAACAAAGGCAGTCCCAATTGCTTTAATCAAAATGATGATCAGCTTCTAAAAATGAGTCCCATCTCCCCTGAGACCACTCAGAATTAAAATCCGATTTCAAAGAAGAAAATCATAGCTTGTTTGGGTTTGATTCAGAGTCCTTTGGGTCTCCTGCCCTCTGGCCCCTTTCCTGATTCAGGGAGTCCTTTGGGGAAATTGTGGGGTGACTCAGTTCCACTAATCAAGGTTGGGCTGAATGTTCCCTCCAAGGCTTTATTTTGAGACCAGGAAAAAGATTATTTGAGAGAGAAATGGCTGGCAGGATCTGAAATTGGGGTTGGGGCTCCTTAGGGTGGGGTCACTACTTACTAAGATTGACGTCCTGGGAGCGACACCCTCTGAAAGCTCCAGTTTTGCCAGATAAGAGCAGCCTCAGGTGACCGTGGGGACAGAGGACAGGTGACCCTCTCTGCTTCTGAGTCTTGAGCTCGGGAGGGAGTACTGGCCTTGGGTCACCTCCTGGCAGTGCTCATTGGGGTCTTTGTTGAGGCCAGCTGGAGGTCTCCTCCTTGTTTTCTCCCATTGCTTTTTCATTTCTCTGTTATTTGTTTCCTACTCAGTCCCTCTCCTGGTGTGGAGGGTGAGAGGCTGGTCATGCCCATCGCATGGCATTGTCTCTGCAGGTCCCCTCCCCTCCAGGCACAGCGATTTCCCCAGCCCCAGATGAGGGTGATAAGTGTTTGAGATGCAGAACCGTGTCTCATTTCAGAGCCTAATAGGAGCTGGAGAATGAGCCACGGCACCTTCTGCTCAGTAAATTCATAATTACAGGCTTCCTGTCTCTCCTCGTGCAAACGAGAGGACTGTGGAGTGGCTGTGTGTCTGTGAGTGTGTACAGTAAGGTGGCCTGTGGCTGGCACACTTTCCCCCATGTGTGGCACGTCCCGACGTGGGGACTGCAGAGAGTTCCCTCCAGAGGCTTGGAGGCCGAGCCCGACCTGCACCTGCCTGCCTGGAATGAGGACGGCTAGCTCTGTGGAATTCGGTCATTGGCAGGACAGTGTTAGCCAGCAGGGCACATGGTGCCTGAAGAGGAGTTGCTTTCAGACAAAGGCCAAGGAGCAGGTGCTGGAGCAGGTTCAGAGAAAGTCAGAAGAGAAGCTGTATGTGGCAGAAAGGCCACTGGCCTGGGAGGCAGAGGTCTGAGTTGTCCTTCATCTCCATCTTTAATTTACTACGTGAACTCCTCTGAGGTCATATGACCTCTCTAGATCTCACCTTCCTTGTGCCTAAAATCAAGGATTGGGAATTATTCAACTGGATTATCTGTTTCTGATCAAAAACTTACGGAATCTTCTCTGATATTTGGATTTGCACAAGCAACTCAAGAGGAGCCGTCTGGACTGACTCCTCCTCACTCGTATGAGATGTGCCAGCAGGTACCACCTGATTATCATAATCCTCATCCTTTTAATCCCATTCAATCTTGTTAACAATAACAACACATCTATCATTTATTAAGCACCTACTTTGTGTCAGGCAGAGGCCCTGTGCCAGGTGCTGTGCAGTTACCAACACTTGAAGGTTGATAACAGAACCTGCTGACAGGTTTCTGCCTTGTGGGTCAGAGAGGTTTTGATTTTTCTCCTGGTGTTCGTATGTGCTGTCCTGCCATTTCTTTGCTTGAGACTTACGTGACTTGAAAAAGGGCTTCCCAGTGCTCTATATTCTGGGTTCTGGAATTGTGCACTTGTAAGAAACATCTGGAATTGGCAGTAGTGCAAACCTGGAGTTCATCCCTAACTCTGCCTCTTACTAGCCACAGGTCCTCACAGAGCTAAAGTGTCCTCACCTGAAAGATGGACAAAGCCATCCTCCTACCTGCAAAGAATAGTAATGATGAGTTTGTGAGTTACTCTATATGAAAGTATTTGCATGGGGTTTGGGGTTCAGTAAATGCTGTACACATATTGATATTCCTCCTTGCTCCCAGATCCTCTTTCTGCCAGTCAAGAATTATTAGCTGTTGAGCCTCCATCAGCTGCTCTGGTGCTGCAAACACACTGGTGAGCAAGACAGGCACTGCTCTGCTCATAGAACTCACAAGCTCTCAACCACAAACTCTTTTTCTCAAAGGCGAAGGCTGCATAGACAGAAACATGGTGGCGTCTCTCTGGAAGCCTGTGCCCTTTTCTTTTAAATTTACACTTTTTCCTCTACTCTTTGAATTTCAGTCTTGACATTCCATTGACATCCTGATGAGACCCATGATGCTCTCTTTTCAATGGTATCTTCTACTGATTTCTTTCTGAACTCTGTTCTCCAGGCTTACTCTTCCTTGTCTACCCTTGCTTCCATAGGCTCATTTCACTCTGCAGATATCTCACCCTTCTAACTTTGCATGTCCTTGACAAGTTCATGGCTTGCTCAAATTCCATTCCCTTTCAAGGTCTTGCTTTTTCACCCCAGGTTAGAAGGCTTCTTTCCCCCTGTGAACTCTGAAGGCACTCTGTCAGGTGTAGCAGAACTTCTCGTCATATGTTTACGTTGGGTTTGGTTGGTTCCTACCTGACTGGCTCACAAGTCCCTTGAGGGTCTGATCCTTGGGTCCTAGTGTCTTGCATGTATTGCGTGTCCTCTGAGCAAACGCTGGTCATGTGGGTCAATGAATGAAGGCTCTCAGCTTACAAGACCACTGTTGGTTGTGGGGAGGGGGTCAGGTCTCCATCTGCCAGAACCTTCTTCCTCTGACGTCTTCTTGAAAAGACTGTTTCTTATTTGGATTTTGGCTGACAAGATGACGTCTTTGTTTTGCTTTCTTTCTTCTTCCACTGGTGTCCAGCTAACCTTGGGTTCTCTCTCTGATGGGGAGATTTCTGTTACTTAGTGATGTACCTCATCCCCATTTTTTGGGTGTTTGTCATCAGAGAAATTCCATAGAGCTAAGATGTCTCCAAATAAGATGTTGGCAATCCCTGCCCTGATGTCTTCCAAACTGGAAGAAATAAGAAGCTTTCCACTAGAAATATGCAGAAAGCATCCTGAATGTAAACAAAGGAGAATGTTAGGGTGGACGGTGATTTTGTTCCACTGGGAGTTTGTTTATTTGTTTGTTTGTTTGTTTATGTGATCACTGGCTTCTTAAAGCAGTTTTTCTCCCTCCCTTTAATGAAAACCTCTCAAAGGGTCCCCACTGAGGGAGGCAGCTGAGCTCTGCCTTGTTAAAAGGACATGAAGGCTCAGAACTAGGCAGTGTACTGAGGGCCTAGGGGCTGCCACAGGATGAAGGGAGGGAAGATGTGGGTTTTTAATTTGGCCTCACTACACCGACCAGCAGAGAAGGTGCAAAGGGGAAATTCCCCTGCAGTAGGTCCAGACACAGGGCCAGAGGCAGCAGCTGTGATGGCTGGCTCTCAAGAAGGGGTTCAGCTTTGGTCTTCTGCTGTGGATAACAGGAAGTGCTAAAATACCCCATCTGTGCAAGGTTATGGACTAGTGTAGAGTGAGTGTAGAACTAAGAATGAGGACCTATTATGGAGTTACTGCAGCTTCAGTGTGAGTCCATCTCTGCCACTTTCAGCTGTGCAAATCACATGACTTTGCAAAGTTCATGTTCCTTAGCTGTAAAATGAAGATAAATAGTACACACTTCCAAGGTCACTAGTCAGGGTTTCAGCAGGAAATATAGCATGTGCAAATTGGGTCATTTGAGCAAAGATTAAGAAAGGGACTCTTCACAAAAGTGAGGTTCTTTAGGGGCAGTGCAGTATCTGGAGTTCATCACAGCGAGGGCAAGGTGGGGTCTGGCAGGAGAAGGTCCATGGGCCCTGAACACAGAGAAGCAGGGCAGAGAGGCCTGCTCTAGGGAATGTCCCACGAGACTCCCAGCTGTTGCCACAGCTGCTGCTCCCACCAGGCATCTGCCCATGCCATTACTGGCTGCACCTATCCAGGCCCGAGAGCTGGGAGCTGCTTGTGGAGGGTCCATGCAGTCAGCTTCCTGGGCCAGAGAAGGTCAGGCCATGGATGTGGAAGAGCAGATGGAAGACACCCAGCACCGAAAGAGTTTACTGAGATGAAATGAGACAGTCTCCGGAAGGTGCTGGACAGTGACCGACATAAAATCAGGCACTTGGTTAGCAATGCTGTCTCTCGTCATCGTCGCTCTCATCATTGTTTTCATTGTCATTATTGCTATTAGTGCTGAAGTGCCTTCCTGTAGCAACTGCCTCCTAGCTCTGACTGTCTCACACCCCTGTGGTGGGGGCCACCAGCTGGTCTTTGGCTTCCCCTGGCCAGTTGCATTCAGTGTGTGCAAAATGGGCTGAGTCCAGCCAGATAGGCTTTGGGGTGCCAGGAAGCCCCTACCATGGTTACCCCTCATCTCAGTCTTTTCTTTCTTACTAGGGGAGATTGCCCTGCTGAGTCCCGGCCCTCGGAGGAGACTGCCCCTGTGCTGCTGGGCTGTGAGGACCCTTCTCTGAAATGAAAGCCATGCCTTGGAACTGGACTTGCCTGCTCTCCCACCTCCTGATGGTAGGGATGGGCTCCTCCACTCTCCTCCCCCGACAGCCACCCCCGCTGACCCAGAAGCGGTCCTTTGTCACTTTCCGAGGAGAGCCCACTGAGGGCTTCAATCACCTGGTGGTGGACGAGAGGACAGGGCACATTTACTTGGGGGCCGTCAACAGGATCTATAAGCTTTCCAGTGACCTGAAGGTCTTGGTGACCCACCAGACTGGGCCGGATGAGGACAACCCCAAGTGCTACCCGCCCCGCATTGTCCAGACCTGCAATGAGCCTCTGACCACCACCAACAATGTCAACAAAATGCTCCTCATAGACTACAAGGAGAACCGGCTGATTGCTTGCGGGAGCCTGTACCAGGGCATCTGCAAGCTCCTGAGGTTGGAGGACCTCTTTAAGTTGGGGGAGCCTTTTCACAAGAAGGAGCACTACCTGTCGGGGGTCAATGAGAGCGGCTCGGTCTTTGGAGTGATCGTCTCCTACAGCAACCTGGATGACAAGCTCTTCATTGCCACGGCAGTGGATGGGAAACCTGAGTATTTTCCTACCATCTCCAGCCGGAAGCTGACCAAGAACTCCGAGGCGGATGGCATGTTTGCTTATGTCTTCCATGATGAGTTTGTGGCTTCCATGATCAAGATCCCCTCGGACACCTTCACCGTCATCCCTGACTTTGATATCTACTACGTCTATGGTTTCAGCAGTGGCAACTTTGTCTACTTTTTGACCCTTCAGCCTGAGATGGTGTCTCCCCCAGGCTCCACCACAAAGGAACAGGTGTATACTTCCAAGCTCGTGCGGCTTTGCAAGGAGGACACAGCCTTCAATTCCTACGTGGAGGTGCCCATCGGCTGTGAGCGCAGCGGGGTGGAATACCGCTTGCTGCAGGCCGCCTACCTGTCCAAAGCTGGGGCTGTGCTGGGCCGGACCCTGGGGGTCCGTCCGGATGATGACCTCCTCTTCACTGTCTTCTCCAAGGGCCAGAAGCGGAAGATGAAGTCTCTGGATGAGTCAGCCCTCTGCATCTTTATCCTGAAGCAGATCAATGACCGCATTAAGGAGCGGCTGCAGTCCTGCTACCGGGGCGAGGGCACGCTGGACCTGGCCTGGCTCAAGGTGAAGGATATCCCCTGCAGCAGCGCGGTGAGTCAGGGGAGATCTGTGGGCTGGGTGGTGGGCTGTGCCTAAGGACCCAGTCTTACGGTTTCTATGGGATGGGTATCACTTCCCATTTTGTAAGTGGGATGACTACATTCCATCACGGGCCTTGCTGGACTTGGACCCACCAGCTCGAACGCCCTGAGTACCTGAGGGTCAGAACTGGAGCTAAAGCATTCATTTTGCATTGCCAAGTGAATCTCTATTCCATGTTGGCTCACCACATATGAGAGGGCATGCTGGGAACGGGTAGGAGTGTGCGAAGGAGATGTCCTGGGCACCAGGCATGGCAGAGGGCCATAGCCCAAGATATATGCCCACCCTTCTCATGGACCAAGCCTGCAAGTCACTTTCCTGACTGTTCAGAGTAAGAGCAGAGGAGGGAGAGAGGAGAGCGGGGAAATCACTCGAGGTGTGTGGTGTGATGGACGTGGGATTTCAGGAAAGCTATGATTTGAGCCCCTTGCGTATTTTTAGGACATGAGAAAAGTGAGAGCAGAAGTCAGGTAGGAGAAGGGAGTTGAAGTAAGGCAAATGGGAAAAAGAAAGAGCAGAAATAAGGCAGAGAGAAGAAAAGAGAACTTGCTTGGGAAAGGGATGGGAGGAGACAGACTATTTCTCAAGCATTTCTGTATGCACAGTGCCCTGGAAATGACATATCGGGAAGCCAGAGAGCAGCACCAGGTGACAGAACTGCTGTAGGAGCCCATTGGGAAGGTATAATGATGGGTTGTTCAGGGGCCATCCCATGGCCTGTGGGGCCTGAGGTGCAGACAAATGTCAGAATCAGACTGTCCCTGCTGGAGGTCCTCAGGTGAAATGGGTGACACAACCTTCCGTCTCCCCCCACCAACATGAAAAGCATCTGCTTTTCTGGGCTTGACTTCTGTTCATCTTTCAAAGGGTACTGTTCACTTTCCCACATTCTTCAAGATTCTGTTGTTGGCATCTTCTATGCCCATGACACTTCCTCCCCACTTTTGCTTTTCCATTTAAAAAATGGTGAACCTGGTTTGCAATCTATCTTGTAATCTTAATTGGAAGAGGAGAAAGGAAAAATTCATCCGTCAGATACAAGTATGCATTTGTCCCAATGTGATTGACTTCTACTCAAACTTTGGTGGCATTTCATACAAGGAAAATGTATTTTGGTTGAATTGAAAAGTGGAATTCCCTCCATAATGTGTAACTGCTTGCCAAGCAGATCTCAGAGGACACTGGCGTCCATTTCACTGGTGCATGGTAAGTGACAGCATTCCTCTGTCCGTCATGATTTTAAGAGGGGACAGCAAAGAGAGAGCAGAGGAAGGAGTTCGGTAGAGTTTGCTTTTGGTGCTCTAACATTTAGGCTCAGTCTGTTTTCCAATGACAGATTTTTCAGGTACCTGGGCTGAAATGAAAGATTCCAACCTCACTTGGAGGTTCTGAAAGGCCAGAAGACCCTAGGTCCCAAAGGAAATGGGAGAGGCAGAGCATAAACCAATGGGCAAATCTGAGCCAGGCCAGAGAACAGAGGGGACTCCAGCACCTGCTGAGCTGGCCAGTGACTTCACCTTTGGGAATGCCTCCTGAATGGTGCCTTGTGTTTGGGATAGTGGTTGATTCACTCAAGAGGGTCTGTGGCACAGGGTTATGACCTTGAGGGATCACAGACTGCTCCCATATGAAGACAAGCAGTGACAGGCCAGATTTTGTGCTATGTCTATGTATGTTACATATGCAAACGTTAGTCCCTGGGGAGATACCGTGGGGCGTGGGTATAGGTCCTTACCCTTGTGCTGTTGTCATGGAACACCTGAAACTGGGCAATTTATAATGAACAGAAGTTTATTTCACACAGTTCTGGAGGCTGGGAAATCCAAGGTCAAGGTGCCTGCCTCTGTCCAGGGATTTCTTGCTGCACCATAAGGTGGCAGAAGGGCAAAGAGAAGGCCAGAGAAAGAGCAAGAGGAACTGACCTCATCTCACTCCCTTAATAACAGAACCAATCCATTCATGAGGGCGGAACTCTCACAGCCTAACCACCTCTTAAATGTCCCTCCTATTAATACCATTGCAATGGCAATTAAATTTCAACCTGGGTTTGAGAGGGGACAAACATTCCAACCATATTACCTTAGTTTAAACCTTCATTTTATCCTTGGGTAACCTCAGACCTAACAAGGTCAATTAATTGCCCAAGGTCACACATCCTGTGAATGAGTGGCAGAGTCAGCACTCAAGGAGAGTCCCCCTGACCCACGGGGCATACCCATATTTGCACATGCCTGTACATACGCACTTGCATACACACCATAAATAGCCCCATGAGTGTGCACACCTAAAATCTATGTTAGCAAATGTCAAGTCTACACTGTGTGCTTACTAAACACTCAGATCTTTTGAGATCAGAGGGGTTGGCAATCTCTGCAGGAAACTTGCTCACAACTGCCTTTTGGGCTATGCTTTGGGGAGCAACATCATCTGCAGGGATCTGTCTGACTGCCGCGGGCAGGTGTTGGTCCTGCCCTTGCTCCCTGCCACAGCACAAAAAGCCAAGTTCCTCCTGGAAGTCTGCAGAGCTGCGGGTCCTAACATCGCGTGGTGGCCTTGGAGAGTACAGAGGCCATACAGCTTTGCAAGACAGGCTGATGCCAGGACTGGGAGTAATGGAGCCAGATAACAAGCTTTTGATTTTTCTTTTGGCTTTAATTAGCCCTTTCAAGTTAGAGGCGAGTTCAGGGCTGAGAGTAGAAAGGAGGAGGCCAGAAACTCTGCGCAGGGCTGGGGCTGTCTCCCCAGCCAGTCTAAAAAAGGCCAGACCGGCTTTTAATGCACAGTATCAGTTTCCTTTGATTTAGCTGATACCCGAGTTACTTTGCTCTGGCCCTCTTGTTCCAATTCAGTTGGACTGAGCTCAGACCACACATGTTTCACACGACATTGACATCAGCCGGGCCAGACTCCTGAGCTGCCCCACGGAGTCTGCTGCTTTGGCAAACCCAGTTATCCCTCCACCCATTCCCAAGGTTGCTGGGTTGGTTTCTTTCCCCCTTTCCTGCCTAGAGGCAAAGGATGGTCAAGATGAACACTGGCGTTCTTTTTTTCCCTCTGAGAATGGAACTCCCTTGGGGCTTGTGAAGTGGAACCTGAATTTCAGATGGCTTGCTCTGTGGTGCTTCTGCTGTAAGAAAATGACTGAGGAAGGGTAAGCCCAGGAAATTGACTTTTAAGGTTGTGTTTTATAGGGTGGGGAATCCCTTGTGGGTTTTACAACTGTTACAATTTGGCTTTAAAGGGGGATCTGACCAGTGATTAATTTTTAGTGCATTCCCTGTTTTCCTAATTCTCTAAGTTCAAGTGCATGTCCCAGGGTACTCAGGTTTCCTGGGACCCACATCCATTCCTCTGAACTCAGTCTCCAGAACTCAGAGCTGGAGTCATGACCCTTACCCCTGGCCCACTGCTTACCTCCAGAGGTCCCAGCATTCCCTCCAGCCGTGTTTAGTGGGGGATGGATGGAGTGGGGAAGATAACTCCTGTGACTCAGCTTACTATGCTTTGGGGCTTCCATGGAACCACTAGATGGTAAAAGGGTTACGTCATGAGGCTGGAGCCTCCTGACTGTGGGCCCTATAGAGTCCCGTGGATCTTCTACTGTGGGCAAGTCAGACAAGGCTCCCTGGGCCCACATCAGAGGCGAGGCTGCAGGCCACCAGTGACCTCGTCCTGGGGATGTGTTGCTGCTGATGCTAATGCCACTCCCTGCGCAGGTGCTGGGTGTGGAGGGTGGGGAGGCCGTGAGGTATATTCTGGTGCTAGTGGGGATGGGAGATTTGGCTTCTAGCCATTCCTTTTCCTGTGTGCTGGTTTTCTTCAGCTAGAATGGAGAGGGTATCCAAGAACAAATGGGCTAGTGTCTGAAAATTGCTCCTTAGATCTCATGAGGGCATGGCCATAAGAAGAGTCCTTAAAGGATCTGTCAGGTGTTCCAGTTCATCCTGGGGCTCAGGGAACTAATGAGTAACCTGAGGCCCGTTTTACTAATGGGTGTCCAGGTGAGTTAATGACAAAGACTGAATTTCTCTCTTTCTGTAGCTCTGTACCAGAAGGTCCCTGTTCTGGCCTATTTTGTAGGCTGCCATGCAGGCTCCCTGAAACCCTCTCTCTGCAGTGCACAGGATGGTAGGGTTGAGGAGCCCAAGTCTGTGGTTTCTGTCTTGTGTGCAGGCCTGGTGTTCAGGTGGCTGACTACTTCCTCTCCTTTCTCCAGACTCCTGGGTAAGTTCCCAGAACCCTAGCCTCTGCCTCCAAATGGATTGATGAATGGTGGAATGTATTAGATCCTGATAATGCGCTTGGCAATGAACACCCTGCTGGTGGACACCAAGATCATGGGAATGACATCAGTTTCCAGGAGTCCAGAGTGTGGTCATTATGGTCTGTGTGGCAAGAATGAAGGCTGTGCTCATGGGAGTGGCCATCTCTCCCTCCACTTAAAATTTCCCTGAGTTTAGAACCAATTGAGAAGTTGCCATAAGAATCTGGAGGGTTAGCCTTAGGACTTGGGGCAAAGGTGAACCACAACCAGCTTCTTCACTATTCCTTTAAGCCTGGACCTCAGACCTGGGTGGTGGGAGCAGGCATGCTGGCCACCAAGTTGACGATAATGCGCAGACTCTCTGTTGGTTTATGAAGTATTTATCTGATCCTTTCCCTCTCTCAACAGTGCAGCAGGACAACAGAAAGGGCAGACAGCTTTCTAGCTGGGGAACAGAGGAATAGAAAAGTCAAGTACTTCCCTCAGCATCATGTAATTAGTAGACTAGAACCTACCAGGCATTCAAATCTCAGCCTGATGTTTCTGCAAGGTGTATCTCCATGCTGTGCTACTGGTCATTGCCTAGGTGGGCAGTTCCTGGTGCAAGGACTGTCTGGGCATTGCAGGGCATTCGCGATCCCAGACCCTGAGTGCTAGGTGCCTATGGGACTCCTTAGTCCCACTATAGCCTAGAAAAGCTCTCCATGTTTCTGGAAGCTGCTCACTGGTGAGGAACCAAGTTTCCTCTGACTTTGGGATTTACCCACCATCCCTGCTGATCCCAAGAGGGTCACAGAGGTGCAAGGGACTGAGCTTTTTTATATTTCACTTGAAACCTCACCTGTTGACCAGTAGTGTGCGTCATGGGGGTGGAGGAGAGCCCCATTTCCATGTGCTGTTTGACTCGCTGGTTTCCCCTGGCACACAGTCCTGGGGAGGAGACAGGGTCACCCCCTTGGACTGGGCCTGGCCTTGCACCCCAGCCTGGACAGTCACTCAGGTTTGTCTGGCGCCGGAGATCCTGAAACTCCACGAAAGTGAGCATCCGGAATGGTCAGGCAGCCGTCCCAGGCCCAGGAGCTGGCTGCTGCCGTCTGCTTGGGGTGTTTTCTTTACCCCGTCAGCAGGAAGCACAGCGCGGACTAGATGGGCTTATTTCCTGTTGTTTATGGCGCTAGGCAACGTTTGCTCTTCCTGCTGGGCTCCCGGCCCCCTCAGTCCAGGACCTCCTCCTTTCCCCGCCCCATGCCTCCTTTCCGGTCTCCTGTACTTTGTTACACACTACCGCCACCAAACGTGAACAACACGTGCCACGCTTACACCGTGTCCTAGTAGGTGTACCCATGCAAAGCTTTTACATCAGCCTAAGTCCCCGCCTTTCAGCCCTTATCCTACTGCCTCAGCATTTGGTGGCCTGGCATATGGCACCCCCTCTTGTTAGAATCAAGTCTTTCCTCTCTTGCCTCACCATGGCTCCTGTCCCAGATACAGTCACCAGTTAACTCCTTATGGCCAACAGGGCCTGCAATGAGAGACCCATGCCAGTCAAGCATGTATGGTACCCTGTATGGCGTGGTGGCTGAGCCTTGGGTGGCGTGCTGAGCCTGGCAGGAGGAAAGGCTCTGAGGTTGGCCTCCTAGGCTCCATGTGTTCTCCCAGGATACCCACAGGACTGGGGGCATGTAGGACCCATGTGCTGAGCTTTAACACAGGCTGCTGCCCGGGGACCTCTGCACAGGGTTTACCAAGCTGGGGGTTAGGGCACAGGGCCTCGCTGTGCTGAGACATCACTTCCTGAGCCCGGCATAGCAGCATGCATACCTGTACACACACCCTCGAGCACAAAGTTCTACTCTACTTGGTGACTGGGTCCCCATCGTCCATGTCTACCTGCAATTCTCTGCTTCTCCCCCACCGTCTCCATTTAACTCCTATTCCCTGTGCGTTCATGTGCCAGCTTCTCTCCGTCTCCCTCTTTCCGTGGCTTGTTCTCCCTCACACCCACACACTACGTGCAGCCGCAGATACAGTGAGATTCCTCTCACGTGTGCATGTGCACAGCACGCCTGCCTCGTACAGTGTGCTGTCGCTCAGCCCAGACGGGAAGCGACCCTCTTCTCCATCCACGTGTAGACTCGCCCTGCTTCCCAGCACAGATGTGTGTTTCTGGGCCTTCCCTTCAATTCCTGTCACCCATACAAGGAGTCTTCTTGGCCAGGATACTGGTAGGGGAATCTGGCTTTTTGGGTCCCAGCCAGTGTCAGCCTGTGACATGTCACAGCATTGGTGAGCAGTTTCCCTTTTGCTCTCTTGCACAAATTTTATCTTCAAGAAGGAGCTGAAAAAATGCCATCCCTTTAATGAAGTGCAAATGACAAATACACAGACATTAATAACTCATGATAGACACAGAGCACGTGGGATTCGTAGGACACAACATTTTCACAGCACAATCCTGTATGTCCACCTTCAGTCATCATACTCGCAATGGGTGAGAAAGAGGCACAATGATATCACTGTGGTTTAGTTGTTAGATTTTTTTTTTCTTCATCAATGTCTGCCTTTTGAGAGCTTCAGACTATGTGTAATCCCGATGGGATGTTCAACATCCCAGGCTGTGAGATGTGTCCCTTGTCACCTGCTTTCCCTTCCACAAGACATATGTTCCAAAGGCTCCTTTGAAGGAGAACCTTTTCCAGCCACACCCTCCCACTATCATCCTCAGGTGTCCCTTAGCTTTTGCAAAGGAACAGGAAACCCCACACACTGACATGCTGTACTTATCTATTTATTTATTTTGATACCAGGGATTGAACCCAGGGGCACTTAACCACTGAGCCACATCCCAGTCCCTTGTCGTATTTTATTTAGAGACAGGGTCTCGTTGAGTTGCTTAGGGCCTCACTAGGTTACTGAGGCTGGCTTTGAACTTACAATCCTCCTGCCTCGGGCTCCCTAGCGCTGGGTTTACAGGCGTGCACCACCATCCTTGACTTGCGCTTATTTCTTTTCATTAACGAAGTGAAAAGAAGGAAGAGAAAGACGAGGGTGGGAGGGAGCTCTTTGCCATTTGGCCTCCATTTTTCCTTCCTAGTGGCTTTGTTGCCCCATGCTGTCCCCACATAAGAACTGGGATCCCTGGGAGAGGAAAACGCCAGCGTCGTTCCTGCGTGGTCACTGCATCTGTCAGAGTTCCAGAATGTAATGGGGTTGACGCGGCTGCTTAACCTGCATGCTGGCCACATTTCCCCGACTCACACACGGGCCTGAGGAAGATGCATGGCAACAAGAGTGGGCTGATAAAATTTATTCCCACTAATAAGGGAATGATCTACCCTATAATTCAGACTGGTGAGCAGGGCCACTGCTTCCCTGCACCCGCCAGAAAACACACAAACTTAATCATCATGGTGTTCTTTGCTTCAATTACCGTTCTAGTGGCGGCTGGCGTTGTCTGCTCTAGACTCTGGGAGGGAGTGGGGACTGGGGATTGATGGGCTGGCAGTGTGGGATTTATCTGCCTGACAGGAGGCTGCTGGGGGTGTCTGATGCTGAGGGGCAGCATCCCAGTGGGTTTGGGTTAGTACTGCTTACAGGACTGAGAAGGTTCCCTGGGATTTCCCAAGGGTCCTGTTTGGGCATGGCTGACACCTGCAGAGTTGCGGAACTCTTGCCAGGCTGGCCCACTGTGCTGGCCAGTCCAGGCCTTCCCCAGGCCATTGTGCTGTGGCCCTGGCTGCTTGTCAGTGCTCTCAGTAGCTCAGCTAATGAGGAGAAGGTCAGGGGTCCAACCCCCGGATCCTGACTGAGCTGCGCTTTGTCTGCTCTGCTCAGCAGCCCTGAGAGGGGCGCTGCCAAAACCATATTGGTTACAGCCTCGCCTGAAGAAAGGATGTCTGGATTAATGCCCCTTTGCTGGCAATATGGCTCAGATTAGTGGCCTTAGTTTCCTACTAGAAAGCTTGCTTGTTATCATGATGCATGAAAGTCCCCTAAAATATCTGGTGACATGGGACCACAGTTGGTCTCCAAGCACAGATTTCAAAATGAGTGTGAAAGAGTCACCTTTATCCAGAGCTTTCATGGTCGCATTATTTAATTCAGGGACTATCTGCATCAGAAGCCACCCCCAACCCACACAGAGTTCCTAACACCATGACCTTCTCTCCTGGATTTCGGCCCTCTTCCCTCCTTTGCGAGATGCCTGGAAGGAGGGTTCTGCTTCTTGAAAACTCTGGGGCAATTTGTCGGGTTGTTTTTCCAACCAGAGACACTTTGCACTGAGTCCCTTGAATAACATATTTGTCTAACTAGGTTACTGTGGCTGTGGCTTGCCGGATCTCCCTCCCTTTTTCTGTACACATTCATTTTCTTTACAATCTCATTGAAAAAGACACAATAAAGAATCATTTGGAGATGATGCATTAGTAACTAAGTGGGTGAGGCCAAATCGCACATTCCCTTTCTGTCTTCTGTGCTCACAGCCAGGGTGCTGGGGACAACCCTCACCTGGAGCAGCACTTCCCTGGCTTGGATCTTGGGCAGCCCTTCCCGAGAGGGTTAGGAATCATAACTGAGAAAGGAAAGTTTATGCAGAATAGTGAAACAAGGGGAGGGTTGGAGCATCAGGCTTTTCTGATTTCTTTCTTTGTTAGAAATGATCGCTCCAAACTGGGCTCATTGGCACACGCGTGTGATCTCAGTAGCTCAGGAAGCTGAGGCAGGAGGATGGCAAGTTCAAAACCAGCCTCAGCAACTTAGCAAGGCACTAAGCAACTCGGTGAGACCCTGTCTCTAAGTAAAATACAGAAAAGGACTGTTGAGGTGACTCAGTGGTTAAGTGCCCCTAGATTCAATCCCTCGTACCAAAAAAAAGAACTGATCACTCCAGCAGCGTGATGTGGGAATATCTTAGAAAGTAATAGGCTTCCTGGTGAAGCCAAACCTAAAGCTGATAGTCTCCCTAGACCCTCCCTGCTTACCCCCACCTGTGAGGAGGGAGAATGGAGGGCGCATGGAGCCAATGTATTTTGTGCTTCAGACTCTGGTGGATTTATGAACACCTTAGGGGTCAGTGGCCATATTTGAGATATGGTTCCCAATAAGTGGGTGATCATTATCTCCCTGTACTGCAGAGCTTTACAACTAGAGTCTGTATTTAGACATGAGCTATTACAGCTTTGCTGATCAATATCTCCTTTAAAAAGAAATCCCACATGCGTAATTCACTGATTCCTCTTTCCAGCAGGGGCCTGCTGTGGTCAGCTCCTGGGATGTGTGTATGCACGTGTGTGTTTGTGTGTGTGCAAGTGTAATTAATGGCAAGAAATTTAGGGCTGCCAAGCATGAAGAATTCAAAGACCTTTTCCTGGCCACATCAGTAGGGAGCTGTGGGCTTTCCTCCTAACTTGTATTTCTTTTCGAAATTTGAGCACTAACTTTCTTGAGACAAATGGATCCAGGAAAGGCAGAAACCCAGCTCTAGTGATTGGCTGGGGCCTCCTTGGGAGTGAGAGGGGAGAGTTGGTTGGGTCCAGGCTCTGGGGAGAAGAGAGAGCAGAGCTCATCCCCTGTGTCTCCTGCTCTCCCCAGCCCCCTGGAGGCTGCCCTTCAGCACCCTTGGAGGAAGCCCCTGCTCAAGATCACTTTTCCCCTTCTGCACTGGGATTGTGGGCTCTATTCTTCCTGAAACTTGAAAGGTAACTGGGGGAGCCACTTCACTCTCCAAGTCTTGATTTTTTTTCTCCTGTCTAATGGGGTTGTCAGATGTTAGGACCTTCAGTTATTTTCTTCTTTGGAATAGCATGCTGTCTGAAATGGGGATCTAACGCTGAGTCCTAACAGAGAACTTGGAGTTGAGCCCAAACCCGAGGCCCTGCCTACTGCCGCAGGTGGTGGGCGGCCTTGACCAGGCACATAACTGAAGCAGGCATGGATAGCTTGCCTAGGCCCAGCCTAGATCTACCTCTACCACTAGGAAAAGGCAATTTTTAAGGCAGAAACTGAGACTTTTGCATCTTTATCTTCCTGGAGCCTCCCCTAGTGCTTGGTTCTTTATAAATGCTCTGAAACAAATTAATAAGTAAAGAACTATAAATAGCATTGTGTATTTAGTGCCTCAGTAGGGGATTCAGCAGGGAATTCCAGTGGGCTAAGGCACCCAAAGTTTGATGGGAAAAGGCCCCAGATGACCCCATGGTGGGTGCGCTTGGATAAGTCTCAGGTGCCTTCATTCCCTGTTTAATGAATGGGAGGGTGCTATCCCAGTTTGGGGGTGGTTGGGGATGCTCAGGGCTCTATGAGTGAGGCTGGACAATACTTTCCTGTTCAGGAAGGGCAGGAGGGCTGCCCAGGAGCAAGACCCTCCTCTTCGCTGAACCGTAGATGCTGTCCATAGAGCAAGGGGAGGTCAAGGTCTGACTTAACATTTTTCATCCTGAGGCCCAGGGCAGTCAGACAGGTGCATCCGCAGTCAACGCAGTTGGCAGCATCCAGCATCCATCCATCCATCCTGTTGGCTCACCTGGCCTGCCTTTTTGGATCAGTTTGGGATATTTGTTAACAGTGGATGCCCGGGGTAAGAGGGGCAGCCTGTGGCTATGGAAGAGACTGTGTCCCAGAGCTCAGCTAATTGGCCCACAGGGGGATGGACCTGCTGACCTCTCCCTCGTTAGCACTGCATTAGGACCACTGAGCTCTGGCCTACATCTGACCTTTCCATAATAAGGACTCAATGGGGTTTCTGCAAAGGTGGGGCAACTACGGGCCAGGGTTAAAACAGCTCCATGTGGCAGGGGAGGTGCCATAGGAACAGACCAGAGGCCATGCCAACAGAGGTCAGGGGTGATTTCAGGATCAGGCACCAACTCTTCCTCATCCCCTGTGGTCCTCAGAATGGACTGGCATAGCTGTCAGAGTCTGTCAGTGGGACAGACTTGGGGGTCAATGCAGAGGGGCTCTAGGGTAGCTCTTCTAGTCTCCTGGGTCTGCCCCCACCCATAGCCCTTCTCAGAGAGTCTCCACAGAGACCATCAGACACTTCCAGGCTCCTTGGGTGGCTGCTTTCCTGGGGACACTGCCTGAGGAAGGATACTAGCAGCATTGAAAATCCCCTTTCTGTGGAGATGATAGAGCTTTTCAGAGTGCCAGTCTCTCTGCAGAGTGGGAGCAATTTCCCTGTAATTGGTAAAGTAACCGTAACTGCTCTGTCATTTGTATGTAGCGACACGTAATTGCACGGTAACCTTTGCCGCTGTGTGCGAGGGAAGCGCGGTGAGCTATTAGATTGTAATTCGGAGTGTCAGCTCCAGCTCCCCACACCACCCCACCGGGGCTGCTGCTGCTCAGCAGACCATGGGAGGCCTCAGTGGGCCCCCTTGGCATCAGATCCAGTTGGGGATCCTGCTGCTCTGTAGTGCTCTTTGCTAGGAAAGGACCACCATGAGATGAAGGCCCGGTGTCTGGAACCTCAGCACCTCACCTGGAGGGGTGGAAAGACACAGGTGCCTTCCTCTGGCTTTCTGATGGAGTGAGTGGTTCTGGGGTTGGGCCCCACAAAGTCCTTTTCTAAAGCATAGCGCGCCATCTTCTGAATCTGAGATCTTATTCCTCTGCTCCTCCATCTGGCCTGGTTGGCTCAAGTGCTACCCTATGCTGACAGATCTTTAGGAAGAACCACCTTTGCTATTTCACTTGACAACACTAGCCCCTTAATCTTGATAACACCTCTGAGGTAGACACTGGATTTCCTCAAAGATACTGAGACTCATGAAGGTTAGCTGAGTTGTCAATGCTAATACTTCCCATAGCACTTCCTAACTGGTGGATACTGTTCCATATTGAATTATTTCATTGTCACCATCACACTATCAAGTGTGTACTATTATAAACTCCATTCTACAGGTGACAAACTAGAGAGAGGTTAAATGACTTTCCCAAGGTCACATGGCATTAAGTAGCAGAGATGGAATTCAAACCTAGTTATACACTATTAGCTGCTATGAAAGCCAGACTTTTATCTATCCATCCATCCACCCATCTACCCATCCATACATTCATTTATCCATCTATTCATTCATTCATACATCCATATATCCATCCATCTACCCACCTACCCAACCACCCATCAGTTTATCCATCCACGTACCCACCTACCCACCTGTCCATTCATTTAACAAATGTATCTCACCTACTACGAACTAGGCACAGAGCTAAAGGTACAAAAATGCATAAAACATTCTTCATGTCCTTGAGTTCATAGTCCCTAGAGTGCATGGCCCATCTTTTTTAAATTTTTTTGAAGTTGTAGATGGACACAATACCTGTATTTTATTTTACTCATTGTATGGGGTGTGGAGGATTGAACCCTGTGCCTCACACATGCGAGGCAAGCGCTGTACCACTGAGCCACAATCCCAGCCTTGGCCCATCTTAATTTACATCCCACGCATTCCATGAAGACTCTTGGGGCAGTGGAAAGAAGATAGAGTGTCCTTCAGATGGGGCGGAGGTCGTGGCCCTGTTCTGAGGCTTCTAGGTCTGTTGATGGTAGGCAGCACATGATTCTCATGGTGTGGATACTTATGTGCTTCCCTTGTAAGCATGGAGTTGCTCTCTAATAAATGAGCATCATCATGGTTGCAGGCCACTGTGGAGTGACTGAAGGGGGATCACGACTGAGTCTGGTCCGAGTTCCTCTGGCTGTGACTCTAATCTTGCTGTTAATGGGACCCAGGGGAAGGCTTAGTCAGCAGCCACCTGCCTTCCCCATTGCCCAGGGTGCTCAGGAATCTACAGCAGCCTTCACCTGTGGAAGGCTTTCGCCAATTAGCCTGGTGGCCCTGATATCTGCTCTCTATCCCTCTGCCCCGCTGTCTGCAGGTCCTGGGGGACCCTTCCTGCTCATTTTCCTGTGCTGTCATTACCCCATGGCTGCAGCTCCGGAGTAAGCCAGGGCCTCTCCCTGCAGTCATTCTGCACCCTGATCTGGGTTCCGTTTCCATTAAAAAATAACAGGAAATAGCTTCCACTGCTGAAGTGCTTCCAGTTCACAGGAGCCTTCTCCATGGCCTCGTCCAGTCCTCCCAATGGCCCTGTCTTGCTGCTTTAAGGTCAAGGAAGGTGAAGCTCAGAGAGCAGCAGGACTGAGTTGTGTGGTTGAGAAGCAGCTGAGCCGCCATGCAAGCCGGTCTTACAGTTTTCTTCCCTACCACTTCCGTGTGAAAAATCCTCCCCTGTGGCCCCAGCTTTGAGGAAACAGGCCTCCTCCCCACTGCTGGGGACTCTGCATCCATGGAGACCTGGACCACTCTTGGTCAAAGGCCTTGGTCAAAACTTCATCACCTGGGGCCCCATTCAGAGGGAGAAACTGAGTCATGGGAAAGCCTGTGGAGAAAGGCATCATTGTCCTGGACGCCGTGTTTAAGCCCCAAAGTATCTTTTGTCTCATTTGAGCCTGATGATAACCCTGGAATAACTGCCATGGTACAGGTGAGAAGAATGAGCCTCTGCCCCCCGATGGGGCTCACAGGGAGCGGCACGAGTGGAAGATGGGCGATTCCTGGGCTCAGGCTGCTGGATTGGGCTGTCCTCTCTTCCCTCTGATAAAATATTTCTCACCTGGTCCCCTGGCTGCTGAGGTGCTGCAGAGGAAGGGACTCACAGGTCGCTGGCCTTCTGCCTTTGAGCAAGCGTGATTTGATGATGCAATTGCCCGGCTGCATACTCTCCTCTTACAGTTCGCTGTTGATTTTTGCCCAAAGGGAGGAGTTGTGTTCAATAAGTCTGACCACTCAAATATGTAATTCTGGGGACTGAGAGCCCAGAAGCCTCCCACTTCCAGGTTAACGAGGATTACCTGTGTGGCCAGGGTGGTGGGGGACTGTGAAACAAGGATCGCCTCTGTCTCAGTTTCCTCCTGTGCAAAGTAGTCAGTCATTCAGCCCCATCTCCCTGGAAAATGGGTTATAATGGACAAAGGACAAGGTTTGCTGGTGGCAGAGGTCCCTGCAGCACAGTTTAAGCCTTAGAAAGTTAGGGATGTGGACTCCTTGTGAGCCAGAAACGGCAGCGTTCAAGGCCATGAGGATTCTCCGCACCCCAGGCTTCCCTGGGAATGCCTGGCAGGTTGCCATGGTTACCTCCAGCAAGGCATGGGCATCACTTCCCCTTCCTCTGAATCTTTTCTTCCCCCTTTCTCTCCATCCCTTTTAATTTCTACTACCTGTCTCCTTCCCCATTTCATCTTTGTGGGAATAACGATAAAGACCAACCTAAACCTTGAAAGCTCCCTCCTAAATTTGACTCCTGTGGCTCTTTGTAGAGGGAGAGCAGAGAGTTGAGTTTGGTCTGGGCTGTGGACCAGATGATGTAGGAGAGACCAGAAGCCATCAAAGGCACGAAGCAGACATCTGCTGTGCACATGGCTGCCGAGGCTGCCCACACTCTCCCCCTGTCCATTCCGACTGCCTGGGAGGAAGAAGCGGAGAAAGAAGGGGAGAGGTCAGAGAGAGCGTTCAATGCTCAGCACATGGCCTTCCTCAGGTGGACGATGCCTGCCAGCCCCCCTGTGGAAGGGAGCAGAGGAACCCCAGGCCCTGGAGAGCTCAATTGGCCACTTTCACACAGCTGCACTGGCAAGAGCCTGCCTGCTGTTCTCCAGATTTCTCTTGCTTTGGCCAGATTGAAGCCTTTAAAAAAGTGACACCTTGTATTTATTTCACTCTTTTTTTCTGAAAGATCCAAAGACATTTACAGGCATGAGCGCAATAGGCTTTATGGTAGCCCATCAAAAAGCAGGGATTGTTTCCTTCATCTTTATAGAGTAGAAAATAAAAGCACAGGAAGACGGAGTAACTCTTCTGAGGCCACACAGTGCTTCCAAGAAAGGGTGGAAAATCCAGTAAGTTCCTGGTGCCTGGGAGAGGCCTGAGCCAAGCCAAAGCTGCTTGTGGAGAGAGCCAGGGGCTCCTCACAAGCCACTGTGGAGACCTCTGCGTTGGTACCTCTCTGTTATATTGGGGATCTGGAGGCCTGCTGTGAAAAGGGGGAGACTGAGCAGAAATGCTGTGGGCATCTGGCCCAGAAGTTCTCCCTGCTGGCTCCTGACCCCTGAGGTTGTGCTTCCTGGAGCCAGAAGAGCTGGGTTGGAGTGTCCCATAGGATATTTCAAGAGCATCCTTAAGGAAGGCTGGCAGGTGTTATTGCTCAAAAGGGCCGGGTGAAGTGACACACACCTATAATCCCAGCAGCTGGGGAGGCTGAGGATCACAAGTTCAAAGCCAGCCTTACAACTTATCGAGGCCCTAAGTAACTTAGGGAAATCTGTCTCAAAATAAAAAAAGGGCTGGTGATAAGGCTCAGTGTTTAAGCATCCCTGGGCTTAATCCTGATGCCAGGATCAGGTATACTTCTTTCTTCTTAAGACTTTCCATTATGAATCGCTTAGATTGCATGAGGATGTTTCCAAGGAACCCTTTTATGTGGAGCATCTTGTGGGGCTTGAGTTCCAAAGACAACACTTGGGGCCAGCCTGGTGCAGGCATGACAAGGTCATGGTTGCCCTTCTTTGCTGTGCTCTAAGAGATGGGGAGGCCTGAGGATTGGCTGGTGAGGGACGACTGTGGCTTCATAAGATGGGCCATGAACTTCCCTTCTCCCGCTCCTCCTTTCGCCAGCTGATCACCTGCACAGGCCTCTGCTGTGACTGTCATTTATGCATTCATGCATCTAGTTCTTTTTTTTCACTGGCACGTCTGCTCCACAGTAAGTGTGTATGTGTGAAGATTGCTTCCCTCTTACACTTGAGCCCAGCTGTCTGCACATGCTCATCAGGTGCTGGCCTAGTGCTTCTCCATGTGCTGGTGATGACTGGCAATCAAAGCCACCAAGATGGCGCCTGGAAGGGTCAGAAGTGGAGCAGAGAGGTCACACAGTCTAGTGAGAAGGGACCCTAGGGATTTTCTTTTGCCCTGGTCCTGCAGCTGCCTCCTTAGGTAACTGCTGACAGGTCACCAAGTTCCTCTGCTGCTAAACTTTTTTAAAAAGAGAGGATTTGTACTGGAGAATCCATTGCTGATCTAGAGCCAAGATTCCTCTGTCTCTAGAGTTCTCTGATTCAGCCAATGGCCTTGATGCTCCTTTTTGATTTGTCTCTTTTCAACTTTCAGCTCTTAACCATTGATGACAACTTCTGTGGCCTGGATATGAATGCCCCCCTGGGAGTGTCCGAGATGGTGCGAGGCATTCCTGTCTTCACCGAGGACAGGGACCGCATGACTTCCGTCATTGCATATGTCTACAAGAATCACTCTCTGGCCTTCGTGGGCACCAAGAGTGGCAAGCTGAAGAAGGTAAGACTGAGGTGCTGCTGTTCTGATTATTGTGAAGGCAGTCTGTCCCACGGGATGATATCACCTCATGGTTTCTTGCTCCTGTGGGCCTGATGGGCTATAAGACTGGCCTGAACTGGAGAGAGAGGCTGCTGGAGGCCAGGATGATTACCTTGTCCTTTTTATGCCTTTGTCCTTGGTGGTTGTGGGAACCAGACTGTGTGAGCGTGTGGCACACTCTTCCCTAGAACTGGCCTGCACGGGGGGTTCGAGCGCGCCCTTGCTGTGTCATTCCAAATGGCGTACTCTGTTCAACTTGGGCTAGTGCCCTAAGGCAAGGGCTTTATTAGGTCTAGGTGGCTGGGGAGGGGGGCAGCAGGGAGGGGCAGGCCTGCTCCTCTTGCTCCAGCCCTTCTGGCTGGCGCATCCATCTGGAATCCATTTAGGGAACAGATGGAGGAACACGCAGACCTGTTAGAGTTGCTAATGGGGCTAAAAGCCAACTTGTGGGACAAGGAGACCGTGGAGGCCATGGAAGAATAGGAATTGCCTAAGGTGGGGTGGAAAATATGGTCCAAGGACTTGGACCGTCCTCCTTGACCCCCGGAAGCTGGCTGGCTCTTGAGGGATTGGATAATCTTGGCCCATCAGCAGTGTTGAGAGCTCCCGTCCACCCAGGAATGCTCCTTGCTCAGGTTTTTTATCTCAGTGAATTGAAGCTGGCTCCATAGCATGTCTTCCTTGATGGGGTTAGAAGTCTTTCTAAGACTGTAAGCTCTAGATCTTATTTTCTGTTGACCGATAGTTGTACTTCAGTCCTTTCCTGTGACATATTGGTGATTAACTTGCCTTAGAGTTCTTTGGATGTTGTGTGACTCAGGCTAAGAAAGAGGCACTGTGTGATGGAGACTGAACCTTGATCCCTACTTTTCTTTTTACTGTATTTTTTGGCATTGGCTCTAGGTGGTCAAGAGGAAATGTTCTGTGCAATATTGTAGAAGATTATTTCTGATCTACCAGCCTACTATACAATTGCCAAGCCACCTTTCTTTCTGTGAACTCCACACCTTTGTGGCACATTTGTGGGTCTGGAATGTCACAGTGTGGAAGGCAAGAGGCAGGAAGCAAGCCATGCATGTGAGGGGGGATGTGCACATAGAGTATCAAGTGGGAAACATCTGGAAAAGAAGGTAGTGTCCTCTGCTGGAGGGCCATGGCACTCCGTGAGTGTGATGTACAACGTCCTGCCTGTGTGGCTCTGCCCAGGTGGACATACCCATCGGACTGTAGGGTCCTGTCTTCAGTGTCAACACGGAAAACGATTTCCCCATTTGCTTACACATCTTCAAGAGTCATCTTTCATTGGTTCCTGCCGTTTCTGAGAAAAACAGAGCAAGTGTAACTGAATCTTTTCTTGTTGCCGTGGCTCCTTGTGATTCCCACTCACATGCTGAATTGAGTTTCATGGAGGCCTGGAGAAGATGCTGGAAGACATGGGGGTGATGGCCCCACAGAGCTCCCGTGTGTGACTGTGGCAGCCTTTCTGGTTCTTCCTCCTGTCACTTCAGCTGCTGTGGGAAATGCTGGTCACTCCAGCACTTTCGTCCCGTCCCTCAGTCTGCAGCTTCCAGTTTGCAGTGGGCTGGGCAGCCAGATGGCCAGTCTTGCTGGAGTTGTCTTCGGTGAGCCTTGTGTGCACCGAGGAGAGAAGCGCATAGCTTTTGAGCCGGCAGGGAGCTTGTGGACACTTCTGTTGGTTGTTCAGATGGCTGTTTTTGCTATTATTTGATGGTTTCAGTTTGCTGTAAAAGTGAATTCTAAATCCCAAAGGCATTATTGGTATAATTTGTATCTCCGGTTTCCACCAAAGGACCATGTGTTGAAGGCCTGGTTCCCAGGGGTGGTTCTTTGGAAGGTGGCGCAACCTTTGGGAGGTGGGGCCTAGTGAGAGGACCTGAGGTCATTGGGGATTGTGGACCCTGGTGCCTTCCTTTTTTATTTTGCTCCCTGGGTCATGGTGTAAGTGGTTTTGCTCCACCACAAACTGGTCATGATGTACTGTCACTCTGTAGACCCAAAACAATGGGGCCAATGGAGCTTAAACTGGCACCTCCAAAACCATGAGCCAAAAATAAATCATTTCTCTTTAAAAGTTATTTATCTCAGGTATTTCATCACAGTGAAGGAAAACTGACTAGTTCACTTACCATCCAATCCAATGTCCGTTGACCATCCTGCCCGCTCCCGTGGGGGAATAAGCACTGTTGAGAGCAACACTCTATGGGGGTGCTTGACCTTTCTCTCCAGGGAACCCAGTCTCAGTGGAATGGAAAAGGTGACTTCCTCCATTGCCCTCAAAGTCCTACCTGCCAAATTTCCTATCTACAGCCAGAGGATCATGCAACTCACGTGCAAGACAGAGTAGAACCTGGGTGAAGACTTATTTGTTGCCATTGTCTGACCTTGTTGGAGTATGGTGTCAGTGAAATGAACGTTGAGAGTTCAGCGCACATAACAGAACAATTATTGGGGAAAAAAATACATGTTTTCTAGTCCTGGTAGCACTAGAAACCTGAGAGAGCAAATGCATGCAGTTGGTCTGGGGTGGATTGCGGCAGCTGGCAGCTGGCAATCTCACCTGTCCCGTCCCAGGGAGCTGTGTACAGCACATCCCCAGGAGTGGGATGAGGACAGCCTGGGAGTGTGGGTGAAGAGACACGTCGAAACAACCCTCAGGGGACAGGCAGGGACAGGTGGGCAGGAGCCAAGTCACACTCGGGCTGGCATTTCCCATCTTTTCCCTTGGTGGGTTTATATAGGAACCGTTCTCTTTCAGCCACTTGGGACACTATTTAATTTCCAGAGCGTTGGCTGGGCCGCTGAGGCATAAACATTTGAAAGCTAAGAGCAGAAGGGTCGTGTGGGGGACTGAGCCCTCGTCCTCCTGGCAAGAGGCGCCATCTCCACAGTCGCACTTTCTGCTCCCTGGGCTCAAAGTGGCAGCCTCTTAATAGTTATGCTCCAGCCCAGCATCCGCGCCTGCCAGCTCAGCACAGCCGGCCAGGGGGGACAGGCTGAGTGGGAAAGGAAGGCTGGGCCTCCGTGCCTGTTGTTTGAAATAATAAAAAGCAAAAGTGACTTTTGCTTATTTATTTTTTCTAAACAATAGAATTTCCCACCACCCTAGCTCACTGGGTGCCCCGCCCCTTTCCTTGTGACAGCTGACTCGCTTTCCCCCTGAGGTTATCAGGCCCACGGCCACCATTTGGGCAGAGATCCAGCCAGGACGAGCTTGGGGCTGCAGGGGGGATTGTGCAGCAAGTTTTGTGAGCAACTGAGATCAGGGTGTGAGAATAATGGAAATCATACGGTAGCCGTAATTACAGAGTGGGTTTCCCTGAGCCCTGTAATAATCTCCTGTGTGCATCAAGGGCCTTTCAGAATTCTTTGCAGCATGACAAGGGACTCAGAGTGGGCAGGGTGGGTAGAAAGGGGGTTGGGGGTTTACTGAGAGTAAGGAAGTTTGGCTCTGGGTTTTAGGGGCCCAGGAGCTAGACTGTAGCTATCCACAGACTGCCCTCAAAATTACTGACTTTTCATTTTGTTTGAAAGATGTGGGTCCCAGTCATCTGCTACCTTGCCTTTGATGATGGTAATTTCACTCCTCGAGTGCACACATCACATGAGGCAAGGGGAAAGGAGGTGAGGAAAGTGCCAATTTGGATGTCTTTTATGTTTTCTGATGTGAGTGTGTTATAGATGGCGTTGGCAGCCTTTTCCCGTGGTGAGTGTTAAAGGTGTGTGCTGCTGCAAAATATGGCATGGAAATACTACAGTCATTAGGAGGTGCCTAGGAACTTGGAAATAACCCACAGACTGTTAAAACTTCGACCACAGGTAAAAATCACAAGGTAAACACCATCTTGACTTGCCTTAGGTTGACTGCACACATCTGAAACCTTTGACCCAAGTCGGGGTAACCAGGTTAGTGTCATCTCAGAAAGACAAGATTCCTTTGCTTAAATATTTCTGCAGAAATCCTTGCTGCATCTTCCTCTCGCTAAGTGATCATATTTTATGGCGGCTGCTCAGCAGTGAATTACTGCCTGACGTTAGCCGGAGAGACTAACGTTCATTGTGAACCAAAACATCGTAAACTTCCACTTGAGGTGTGATTGCTTCGTTCGTTTTGTGATTGCATCTTTCCCGGATGTTTTTGCTGAGTTGAACTGCTCATACTTACAGGGTAGAGCTCTCTGGATCTGGTTAAGCCAGCTCCAGTGCTCTTGTGTGAGCCTGCAGTAGGACACGCACCCGTGTGTGCATGCACATTCCACGCCAGACCAGCCTCTCTGGCTGAGAACCGCGTGTGCATCCACCAGCAGAGTCAATACCGGTATAAAACACAAAAATCACTTTCATCGGCAATTGTCATGCAGATTAATTTAATTATCCTAATTTTTTTCCTTGAATGTGTTTTAAAATCGATTTGCTTGTGTTCCCTACACTCTCTGAGTCTAGGAGGGGAATCAGCCAGAAGCAGAGTCAGTGGAGGGAGACAGTCTGGCTGCTATCCTTCTGCTCTGTGTGAGTGTCTTCAGTCCTCGAGTCTCAAAGCAATAGTGGATCAGAGGTCCCAGCCGCTGCTCTGCCACTTTCTAGATACAGCTAGGAATTCTTTGTAAAATTCCTCTGAAAATGAAATGTGAATCCACTTTAAAAATAAGTTCATGTAAATCTCCACAGATGAGTGGAAAAATCAGGAAAGGAGATAGAGGCCCAGGGTTAGAACTCCACACGAACTGGGAGCCTGTGATTTGGGTTCATGTACTTGATACAAGTGTGGTCTGTCTGCTCTGCTGGGTGACGTGCTTCTCAAACCTAAGCGCCTCAAGTTGGCATGTGGTTGGGCCCAAGCGGAAAGAACAGAAAGGTGGGCAAAGCCGTGCTAAGTTCCCTGTTGAAAGGGATCATCAAGGCAGTTTTGCTTGTTTCCACGGTACCATTTTGTAATTTGTACCCTTGGTTTGGCACAGACGCAGCCTGCATGATCTCAGCCTGTGGTTTCTGTGTCAGGTTGAGGACACTCAAGGTGAAGGACCCGCAGATGCACCAAGGGAGGGGCTCACCCCCTCCGCTCTGACTTCACATGTAGCCAGGGACAGAGAGAGGACCATTGTGTCATCAGTCCACCCAGCCTGGGGGTCCTAAGGCTGGCCTGCAGAACAGTCTTGCCTTGTGCCAACCTGTCCGCTTCTGCTGGGCCTTCCTCTCGCCTGGGCTCAATCTCCTCTGCGGTGTTATATGCTTTTCCCCTCGTTATACTGGTAAGGAGAGCAACGAAGCTGGGTACTGTCCTCCTGAACTTAGTTTATGTTCCTGAACACCATTAAGCCCTCACCCAACCGTCCTTTTAACATGTTGCCCTACCGGCCGATCTTCTCCCCCTTTCCTTTTTCTCAATACACTGCCCATGGGCCCCCCTACCTTCCCTGCACATCTCTGGGCGGATCTCAAGTGTCCACTCGGCACTGACGCGAACAAGTGTGGGGAGGTGTCCTTACCGTGGTCTCTGCTTAGCCCTCTGCAGGCTCAGATCCCATGGCTGAGCACCCACGCCTTCTCCTCCCGCTTCCTCTGGAAGCGCAGGTTGCCATCCCCAGCAAACACAACCTCAAGAGCTCTTGTCATCCTCTCTTCCAAATGATCATTGCTACTGCATGTGATTTAAGGAGATCATTTGAAATGAGCTTTGTCAATTCAAGATTTATTGATACATGTGCCACTTTTTGGAGTCATATGTGTGTGTGGATATTCATTTGTATAGAAAGATTCAGATCGTAAATTAAAATGCAAAGACATTAAAATTGAAGAAAGTGCCGCAGAAACGCCCCAAATCATAGAGCACATTCCATCAGCTGATACACAAATGTCAGACGCACTGGAGAAATTTATCCAGTGACACATGCAATTGAAGTAAAATATTGTACTTTACACGAACATATCATTAGAATGAAAACTAGCAGCATATCAGGAGCCTGGCCATGTAACCAAGACAACAAAGAGAGGATGAGTGACATGATGTGCAGAGGAAGGGGGGAGGCAGACAGCAAAGGACAGGTGGGCCCCAGCTGTACACGGTCCCTTATTGCAGGACTCATCCCTGCTAGACTCGGGATGGGAGGCAATAGGATCTGGATGTCAGTAGCATGAAGGTTCTCAGTGAGGAGAGACCCAGGGGAGGGCTTCATTGCTGGACATTGCTAGGTCTTCCTGGGCCACTTGGACGGGGAAGGAGGTGGCAGCTGGAGTGATTCACAGTCCACCATTGATGGTTTCACTTAGAGTTCCCACTTGCTTTTAGGGACTTTGGTGAATGTGGCCACTAGGCTGCTTCCTGGTGGTATCTTTTTCCAGCAGCTTTCGTTTCTTGTAAAAGCCTCCATGGTGACTTTTTGAGTTCTGTCTAGTCTCCCTCATCCATTTCATACCTTCGGTCCTGGCCCAGGTGACACAGGTGAATGGCTATCTATTGCTGTGCCCAGACATAGAGGCTTAGGACAATGTCTACCACCATAAGGCTTTGGGGGTCAGGAATTCAGGCCTGCTGAACCGGGGCCTCACAGGCTGTGGTCAAGTGTTGGGTTGGGCTGCAGTCAGCACCAGACTCAAGGCCAGAGTGGTGAGAATCGGCTCCTGGGTCACTTGTATGGCTGTTGGCCAGCCTCAGCTCATTACAGAGAGGAGGTCAGTTCTTGCCGTAAAGACAACTCACACCCCAACAAAACAGGGCACTGGCTTCTCCAGAGCAAGAGGAAAGAGAGAAATCGAGAGGGTGTGAGCAAGAGGAAGGCCATCACCTTTTCGGAACCTGATTCCAGAAGTGACATCCCAGTGTTTTTGCCAAACTCTGGGTGTTAGAGCCATCATTTGACCTGGCTCCCATCCAGGAGGACCAAAGTCCACAAGGGTGTGACTATCAGGAACTGGGATGCCTGGGGGCCTTGTGGAGGCTCCTACCACTTAGGGCTTCGTATCTGGGCATTGAAGGGGCCTGAATCAATTCTTTTAAACTTCAAGTTTGCTTTTAGTGCTGGAGAGATGTCGCAGGCTTGCTTGGAATGACAGTGGCCCAAGCACATCTTCTGGCTTCCCGAGGTTCTGATTAGGCAGACATTAGAGAATTGGAGGCTGAGTAGGAGGCCAAGAAGGTTGTCACCTCATCCTTAGCATGGAGTCCAGGCTCTGGTGGGCAGTGCAAAGGGTTCCCTTCATCTGGGAAAGGGTGGTGCTTGGTGAGGAGAAAGGAGAGAGAACTGGTCTTCAAATCAGTGACTGTGTGGCCACAGGGAGTCCACCTCCTGACACGGGCCGCAGATGGCGTCTCCTGGCTCCTTAGGAGAGTTGCTTTGGGGCTGCTGGGAAAGACAGCACAAGAAGCTCACTTAGGTACTCTGGACACTGTTCCAGGAGCTCTGTGCACATTACGCACCTCACCTTATGTAATCCTCTATGTTTCCTTTTGGGGTAAGTCTGAAAACCTGTTTTGCCCAAGACAAAAGGGACTGATGACTCCCCTGAGGTCACATAGTTTAATGGAAGGTCTACCCTTTGCTGATTTATGTAGTAACACATGGATTCTACTGGAGGTCTCGCTCCATCACTGGGGGTACGTCTCTCCTCTAGGACTGTGAGAGGAGGTGGTCCCTGGCTCCTGTACCTGGCCAGCATGCCTGTTGGCCAGAACCTTCCTTTTATTCCCTCTGTCCCTGCTCTGGCTCTGTGCCTTAGTGTTGGCACTTGGAGAGCCGTAGCTGATGCTCCTGTCCCTGGATACTCACCTCCTTAATCCACCCTTTAAAGAATGGCAGATTCACGTTCCTGATGCAGCTCTAATCCTCTTACCCTCGTAGTTAGGAAAAAACAAAACCAAACTCACCTCATCCAGCCTTCCACAGCCCCACTGCCCACAGCCTGGACACACTGAGGACTCAGGGCCCCCAGCGTCAGCCGTGGCCTTCATGGCGTGAGTACTCAAGAGCCCTTGTTAAATTTAAACACCGAGGAGGAGGCTCCCACCTGAGAGATGCGGGATTCCCACCTACACAGCTGCTCACGTCGCAGCCTCCCTGCCCAGCCAGGTTCCCTCTTCAGCAGAGTTTGTGCCCAGCTGGGATCCTGCAGCAGGTGGGGGTGGCCGTGGGAAGGTGGGCGGTTTTCTGGGAAGCAGACACATGGTGCTCCTCCCCCTCCCCCAACCTGCTGCCAGGGACACTTGCTGTGTGCTTGGCTCTTTTGTGGAAAGGTCTCACCCAGCAGCCTGCAGGTCTGTGGGTTGTGGTCCTGGATTTGCTTTCCTGTTGCCCGACATCCGGGTCTCTGCCTTTACTTGTTTGGAAGGTGACTGCTTGTACTTGGTCATAGCCCATGTAGCTCTGCAAGCCCCCTGGAGCAGAGCCGGGTGACACTGGATCTGTGTGGTTGAGGGTCGTCATGAGCCCTCTCACCACCTGGACCCATCCTTCGTTCCTTCGTTCCTTTCTAAACTCCTAGCCCAAACCTGAGCTCCGGGCTCTTCTCTCCACCCCTTTATGACTGTCTTCACTGTTTCCCTCTCAGCTTTCACTTTGTTCTCCCTGCAAGTCTGTCACATTGTATCAAAGATCCCCTCACACACATTATCTTGACCAGTCTGCAGAATAACTCTGGGTGTAGGAAGGCCTGAAGCAGTGCTGTCTGCACAGTGACCTCCTCAGTGTTTGACTTGAGGGAACAGTGTGCCTGAACGGGAAGTTGGAAAGTTGAATCTCCTTTTAAAAGGGTGCAGAAGATCTATAAGGAGCAGCACCCTCTCCCCCAAGTCACTCATGATGTCCCTTGCAGGGTCATGACCTCCTTTGCTCAGTGAGGACTGAGACTCACATCCTGTTATGGGCATAGCTGGGTGGGAGACCCAGGTCTGTGTCACTGACCTGCAATGGCCTGTTGGTGCCCTTAGGACAAGCTAGCCAAAGATTGGGTGGATGAGAGTTGGGTGTGGGCTCAGGGCTTCCTCCTTCTCCTTGGTACTGCTCTCTGGCTACTGGAAGTTCCAGCACCCCCAGTGCCTCATCTGGTTCCAGGTTTTCTGCTGGGACCTCTTTCGAGTCGCTTTCCAGAAGATTATTTTCCTAGAGAGGGTTTCTGAGGCATTGGGGTGAAAAGACAGGAAGGAAAAGCCTTGAATTATCCTTCTTCTGAACTGCTCCCACCTGCCCACCAAGATGTGAGCATGCTGGGCTGGACGGTGGCCACATCGAATGTGTCCTGGGATCCCTGGACTTGATGGGCTACAGGGGTGCTAACGGCATCTCATAACTTGCTTTCATCATTGTGTCCAAAACTTAAACCCAATTCTACTGCTTTCCAGGTCTTCCCATGGGAATCTCAGAGGCTAACTATGTTTTCAGCTCCTGGCAGGATGATATCCAAGATTGCACGGGCATCTTATCCATGTTGTGGGTTTTGATAACAGTGAAGATGATTCGTTATCTTGGGTCCATTTTAAAAGATAACTTCTTTAACTTATCTGCCTGGTAATTTACTAATATTTACTCCAGTGATAACTTGGTTCTCTGCCTTTTGTTCTACCTTCCCCCCACAAAGCATAGCATTTATTCTTGATTTTCTATCAGAAACAGTGTTCTTCTATAACAGATATTACTCATGATGGTCCAACAGATTTTTTTCAAAGGTTGCATGTGATTATAACCATATTTGAAATGTATCAGGTTAGCAGATTTAGAATATCTTACTTAATCGTTATGATCAAAGTAGTTCTGGGTCTTTCCTTAGACACACCAGACTTGGGAAAGGAAAAATACATTTTAAACCTCACTTAGAGGATGAGTCTTTCTTAGATCCAATGAAATTTAATCAGGCAGGATGGGCTTAGGTCCTGGGTAGACCTGAACTTCCATATTGTTGGCTGAAAGTGCCCTCAGCTGGATGGAACCAGTGTGGCAGTTGGGGATACTAGACCACCCATGATGGGGGCAGTTAAGTGATGCTTAAGGGATCCTGGCAGTGCTATCTGCTTCTCTGCTTCAACCAGGCCCTGGGTTTCTCTGGCTAATGAAAATATAATGAACTTTTGGGTAAGGTATGTGAATTTTTTGATGGAAGCCAATGAACTTTTTCTAAATTGAGAATTCCTTCCTAAAATTAATAACCTTGTAACAATTTTATCAATTTGATTTTATATGCAGTCACTTACTGGTTACCCAGAAATTATGGGTGATAGGAGGTTTCAACATATGTAGCTGAGATTTTTTTTCTAAAACAAATATGTTTAATTTCCTCACATGAAAAATACAGTTCAATATAGCTGATCTTTCTCCTCTAGTGTGTTTAAACTTTTTCCCAAATAGACCACAGGTGCCCTACAGTACTACTCTGAAGGTAACAAGTGCTGAATTAAAGTGTATTTGAAGACTGACCATGGGGACTTAGGGTCTCACAGTGCCTGTGGGGGGCATCAGCTAGCATAGGTTAAGTTGTGTTTCAGTAACAAATGACCCCTGAGTTTAAGTGTCTGGCCACAACAGAAGGTATTTCTAGCTTGAGTTCACATGACCTCTGGGTTGGCAGTAGCTGTGCTCTATGTCCTTTATCAGGGGAAGATGTCAATGAGCAGCCCCTATCTGAACCTGCCAATCTTCTGGAAGCAGGAGGATTGAGATGGGAGAACCCCTTCATGACTCTGAGGTGGTGCAAGTCATTACGACTCCATTTCAGGGACCCAGCCAAAGAGAATGGTGTAGGAGAGCAGCCCTGCCCAGGAAGGCCTTCTGTGTATGTGTATGGGGATGTGGGAGGTGAGGGCAGAAAGTATTTTGCCAATACAGTTTGCCGTAAGCGCTGATTTTGCAAATGTCAGCCTTCAGTCCAGAAATCACCTCCTTGGTCATCTCTAATGTGCTGGGTGTTTCTTATCTTAAATTTCTCATGGTCTCTTCTTGCTAATGTTAAAGAAAAACATGCCCAAAAGTTAGGACCTGACTGACTTTATATAACCAACCCCAGACATAGTGTTAGAGATTAAAAATAAATCCTCTCCCTGATGGTTTTCTTGTGATTTACTTTTTTCTCCTAAATCTGAAACTATAATTGTTCATTCTTCCATTAGTCAGGCTCTGGATGTTTGTATCACCCCAAATTTAGTTTTTTCTTGTGAGCGAGGGCACTTTTCTACTTAAATACAATGATTAGATTGTGCTCAGCAGATGTCTCTTGGATAATTAAATTATCCAAATTTATTGAATCATTTCTTTTACCTACAATTAAATAGAGCCTTGCAAATTAATTTTCTCTAAGCAATTTATCTTCCAAAGATTCCCCCACTTTCTTTCCGAAACTACTTTGCTGACCATGAATTCCAAAAATTCAGTCTGGACACAGGCAGGACATTGCCCTTTGAACTCAGTTTCTGAGGGCCTGAACCCACAGCAGGCCCTGAATCAAGACCTAGTCAGCTTCTCCACTAGCTTGCTTTTCTCTGGAAAAGGCAAGAGCCAGGCAGAATTGACACACTGAGTGGAGGAAACCCTCCTGCAGTTTGGTTGAAAAACATTGATTTTTAGCCCTTAATCTCATTTTGTGAATTGCTGCGTTTTTGGCCAACGTTTCTTAAATTTGCATCATGTTGTTGATGCATGAGGAAACGTGGAGCATCCATAACTGGGCAACATGATACAGATGTTCATGGCTGAGCTAGTAGCAGTAAGGTGAGCGCCTTGGCAACCACAGAGCTCGCAGGGAATTGCCCAGTTATGCTGGGAGGGGTCCTCTGATTCTCTCCAAGCGCTTCACTTTCTATTTTCAGGGGGACAGAACATACTTGCACATGCATGGCTGTGTACTCCTCCCTGCCACACTCACGGTCCTACCCATGCACGGGTTCCTGATTCACACAAATACCTACGTTTACCCAACTCAACCACATTCCCCTGCCCCCCACCCCAGATGCACAGTTAAGAGCCCTGAGACCTTCTTTTTGCAACTTGAGTGTGGTCTCCCTTGGGCTCCGCCCCCTTGGATGGAGCCACTGCTTTCCTCTTGTGCTCTCTGGGACATTTGCAACATGCCATCTAATCAGTTTACCTCTGATTTACCCACTTTGGCCTCGAGACGATGACAGAGTGCAGCTATTTAGCTGTCAAATGCTCTGACTCTTGCACAGATGGACAATGCCTCCAACATCAGAGTGGTCTCTTTTTCCTCCGTGGGTGGGGGTAATGGGTCTCCCAGTTGCTTTTTAAAGTGCTTCTTGCATCTGCCTTTAATGTTAATGCCTCTTGCTTGCTGACCTTGCTTCCTGGCAGCCAGCCTAAGTGTGATTCCCATAATTAGCTTAGTGATAATTTAATCTCTGCTTTATATTTGATTGTTTTTGAGGGACTTGGGTCTGGGGATGGGGGAAGGGGGACCTTTGCTCCTTTCTGACCTTTGCTTTTGAATGAACTCTTTCTCTGTCCAGGGAAAGGATGTAACAGGGTTGTTGGAAGGGTTGGAGGATGCAGCAACAGAGAGGCCGGTGGCCTCATGGAAAGGTTCTGCGCAGGAAGCTGGAATGAACTTCATTTCTCTTTCTGTTGATCCCTCTCTTTAGGGGTTTCCTTTCTCTGTCCTCATTTCTCCCCAAAAGTACAAAGGCATGCAGGTGTGGGCACATGGAATTGAGATGCTCAGAGGAGGGGCAACTTCAAAATAGAAAACAATATATTTACTCCAGTGGTCATGGCAACCACATATCAAGTCCAAAGAAGAGCCAGGAGAGTCACTAAACTCCACCCTGCTGCCTCTCACGACTGCTCCTAGGCACCCCAGCAATCTTCCTGCCCAAGCATCTGCCCATGTCTGCATCTGGGGCCAATCATGCTCCTGAGCTATTTACAGCCAGACCTGGGTGTTGTGTAAAATGTTGGAACTGACAGTCAGGAAATCTCACCTTTGATTCCGGCTGCACTTCGGATATTGCACACATTGAGCAGATTCACATATGCGCCCTCCAACTCTCTCATGAATGAGCTGAGCGTAACAGGTCTTCACACCTGCGGAGCGTTCTTTCGTACAGCAGGAGGACAAAAGTAATAAAGATTAAGAAGATAGCAAGGATCCATGTGGCTTTCTGGGTTCAGTAGACTTCTGTGGACAGTCTCCAAACTCTGTGATGTAAACAGCCCTGTGAACCCAGGCAGGGTAGGAAAGCAGAAGGTAGGTCTCCAGAACTCCTCTGTGTTCCAAATAGGTGCCCAAACCAGTCCTTTTGGGATTAAAATGTGTGTGTGTGTGTGTGTGTGTGTATGCAAGTGCACACACGTGTGTTCTTAATACCTCTTTGGAAGAACTGCAGAGAGACAGGATGTCTGCTCACTGAGTCCCTGTGACACAGAAGGCACCACATCTGGGGAACCACACGGGAGGAGGAGAATGGGACAGGCAGGGCATGCGCAGCACTGAAAATCCTGGGCTCCTTCCTACCGCTTCCTGCAGCCTGGAAACAAGGTCTTTGATTTATGAGCTGACTCCTTAATTAAAAGAACAGGAAAAAATATCTCATTTGGCCTCTAAGGATGATGGTACACAATCCCAGCTAATTCTCTTTCTTCTAAATGCCCCAGTGCTGTGGTGGTGTGTGCTACATGTGTGTGACATGACCTTGGCCCTGGTTCTGACCCCTGTGAGGATTCTTCCCCTCCCACGACCAATGCTGCCTCCTCCCACTGAGCCCTTTGGCAGACCTGAATGTCCCTTCAGGTGTTCATCCCTCGACCCATATCTTGCAATTTTTTTCTGAAATCTGCCTAAACAGATGCTGTCCATTCTAAGTGACGTATAGGACTTGGCTTCCCTTAACCACAACGCTTGTGCTGTCTTTGGCAGAAGGGATTTTATTTTGGTGGCTACCCCAAATTCTCCACATGTTCTAATGTCTCTGACAGCCCCTCACGATGCTCCCTAGGTGCTTCCCAGGACAGAACTGATCAGACTCACAGCCCTTGTTCCCGGGAGTGGATGTCCTCTAACAGGAGTGAAACTGACTGGGAGTGACCCACAGTGTACTTTGACATGAACTTGGCCTTTCTGATGTGACAACCCTTATTTATTCACTATTACTCTCCGTCACCATTAGCTGTGTGGTCCCGACTGCTCTTTTCGGTGGGCTCTACCTTCTGGACCTACCTATGTTTATTTGACATTTAGAAATAGGGCTCTTTCTCTTTGAAAGTGTCAAGTCCATTCTTTTTGGTGGTTTTCACACCGTCCTCCATCAGGAAGATTCATGGGGTGCTGTCCACTGCACAGACTGGAGTCAGGGGTCCTCATCCCAGCCAAAGTACCTGTCTGGCACTGCCCTCCTGTGACTGCTGTTGGGTGGCATTAGAGAAGCCCTGTGGCTCTTTGCTCCAGGGGTACGAGGGAGCGTCTGAAGCACACTGATAAGCCTCAGTGGAACTGACCAGCACAAGCCAACAGCCCGGAAAGCCAATCCTGCACTGCACAGCTACGGGTGGTGGAGCCAGTGGCAGGACTTGGTGTTTGTGCTTGGTGACAAATCCTCCCTGACTCACTGCAAAGGACAAGTGCTGTTGTCCCCCTTTTCAGGGCTCGGTCTTCTTGGAGTAAACAATAGAGGGAATGCGCTCCAGCCCTGCCCTGGCTTCTGCTGCTGCTTGTGTTTATAAATACTCTGCCACGTGATGTCCTAAAGAGGGCACAGGGAGATGCACAGGGACACAGGCCGTAACTCCACAACAGGAATGCTTGGCACTGCTCCCCTCTCATCTCCAACTCAGGGTGCTGTTATCTGTAGGCTCATCCTGAGGTTGCAGCTCCTTGAGCGTGGGGTCCCCGGGGCCCCAGGGAGAGCAGGGAGGCCATGCCCCAGGACCCTCAGCCTGCCACCTGCTGGCCCCACCTGGTCACCGCCCACACCTACTCCTCATGGTCTTGGTGCTCCTTACTGGGGAGCTGAAGGAATGGCCCTGTGCTTGCCCCTTCTGATAGGGGCCAGCAGTGACGTCCACTTCCTAACTTGTCCAACTGATATTTTCCTGATCGCTCTGAGGCCCTGGGGCTGTTCTGCAAGATGAGATCATCGGTGCTAAATTTGTCTCTGCTGACAGCCCGGAACTGGGTTCCAGGGCCCCTGGTAGGCTTAGGCAGTAGTCGGCTGGAGTGTATCCCGCAGCTGCCCAACCCCTGTCGTTGACTCTCCTGCCTGTTGAGAGGGGCTTCCTTCTTCCTCAGTTGTCACCTCTCTCCTGTCACTCCACCACCACTGCCAGGTTCCCTGTTTTAAAAATTTGCTTTCCTGCCACTGCCCCAGTCTGGCCCTGGCAACTTAAAGAGCCAGCCAAGAATCCATGTTAGAGGATGGGACAGGGGGAGAAGTCAGAAAGATGGCTTTAATAGGTAGGTGTGAGGCATCTGGCAAGACAGGTAATCCTGCATTTGTACCACTGACTGGAGCAAAATGAGAAATCGACAAGATCCAGTAGGGAAACTAATTCCGAGCAAGGAAAATTCTGGAGCTGCATGCTGGAAGACCTTTCTGTGCTCCCAGAAAAATAAATGAAAATATGGAAAAAGTTATCAAAAACAAGTATGCAGAAAAGTTTAGTGAATTTGGTGAGGAAGAATGATCAGGTGGGCCTCAGACTTCTCAGGCTTCTGGAAGATAATGAGCAAACTTTCCCAAGCATTTCCTGCTGAATACAAGTGCCAAGAAATTCCCTATCAGAAAAAAGTGCTTTTTAAATTTTTCTGTTTGTTTGGTCAAGCAAGTTTATACTGCAGATATTATAGTTCAATAAAGCACATTTAGTGTATTTAAAAATCCTAAAAAACAAACAAATGTGCAGGGTGAAGAATGTGCCTGGCCCAGGTGAGAGGAGCATGCCACGTCCTGGTCTGGTCTTAGGCAGGCAGCCGCTTGGCACCTGACTCTAGGTGGCTGCTGTTTTGCAAGTGCACATCTGGGACAGTGGGAGAGGTTGCGGACCCGAGTTGAGGAGCCCCGCTCCTCCTCACACTCCAAGGCATCTGTGCTCTATCCTTTTGACAAATGAGTTTGGGTCTCAAAGGAATTAATAACAAGAACTGGGAGTCCATTTGCAAATGGAGAACCAGAGCCATTCGCAAATGGAGGTGACAGGAAGCTGCTCCTGGCAATGGGGCCGAGGAGGAGCCTGGGCCAAGGTCATCCTCAGAAGTCCCAGGTGAGGTAGACGAGCTTCCCTGCTGGGAGCACCCAGCCAGGGGCACCTGCAGGAAGTCAAGGCACAAAAGGAGGGTGATACAACCACCTCACCAGGGGCCAGAGGAATGGGAGTTGGTTTCCTACTGCTGCTATTACAAATTCCCGTGAACATACTGACTTAACACAACCCTACTGTTTCACCGTCTGCAGGTCAGAAGCCTCATGGGCTCACTGGGCTAAAGCCAAGCTGGAAGCAGGGCTTCATTCCTTCCCAGAGTTTCTAGGGGAGAATCTATTTCCTGGTCTTTGCTGCCTTTTTGAGGTCAACCACATTTCTGGTGGTGGCCCTCTTGATCCATCTTCAGAACCAGCAATGCTACATCTCTGTGACATTTTTCCATTGTCACATCTCCCTCTGACCACAGCTGAGAAAGTGTCTGCTTTTACAGATGCTTTTAAATGTGATTAGAGTGAGCCCACCTGGATGATCCAGGGAAATCTCCCCATTTCAGGGTCCTTAACTTCATGATACCTGCAAAGTCCTGTTTGCCATGTTAGGTGACCGTGATCACAGTTTTTGGGGATTAGGATGTAGACATCTTGTGAGGGGGGGCATGATTTTTCCTACTACAGGCAGAGTCCCTGAAAATAACTGCAGAACACTGGGGGAAAGGTGAGAGGCTGGAAATTTGAGGGACCAGCTAGGGCCAATGGGAGGCCCTGAGCCAAAAAGAAGATGAGAAATTTTTTTTGTTTTACCAAGACTGAAAAATCCCAGCAAACTTTTCTATGACTCCTCACTGGAGTACTCCACATACTCAGATCCAGCCAGATGGGGTGCGAGTAGTCCCAGGCTTCTGAGTCCAGTAAGTCATGCTGGCTAAAACACAGCTTTTGGCTCTCCATCCTGGACATTGAACAAGAGGTCCCCTCTGTCAACGTCTCAGTTTCATTGACTTTATTTGGGACTTCATTATATATAGGATTATTTTCCCTTAGTTTCAAAAGATTTCAGCATAAAAAGCTTCAGGAAAGCTCATCACTGTCTTAGTTTGATGAAGCAGAAAAACCTCTGCCTGTGTAGTTGCTGAAGCCCAGTGAGAAGATCTGGGGCAGAAACTGTCAGCACAGGGGTCCAAGTGTGACGGCTATAAAGAGTGTCCCCATCCCCCAAGGGGCCACCTTTGACCTTGGGTATTTACTGGTTAAGGGAAACTGATCTGCCAGGCTCACATCTGGGTACCTTGTTTTCATCATCTTCCTGTGATTTCCTGGTCCCACCGCCATCCTCTATTAACATTTCCTGTTGAGCGAGATGGCATCTGAGGCAGTGTGAGATGACCAAATAAGGGGGAAATGGTCTTTCCATTCTTGGAGATTTAAGGTAAATGGAGCAAATTCGGATGGACTAACGCATCAAGAACCCGCAGAGTTTATTGGAACGAAGACTACAGCATCACCTCCCTCTCAGAAGAGCGTGCTCGCTGCTTGGCTTTGCACACATCAGAACTGAGCTAAGGACTCTTGGCAAGTTGTGAGAAATCAGTCTTCAGTCCCAGGTACCTCTGGCTACCGGGTCACAGGTCAGGCTGGTTCTGCTGCGAAGGTGGAAAACACTTTAATCACTCAGGGAGGGTGTGGGAAAGAAAGAGAATGAAAAATGGGAAAAACCAAAACAGTGAGCAACTGCTTCCAGTTGGGTGTGTGCCACCAACACCTTGAACACATACAACCTAGGGCCCTCCCAGCAGCCCTGCAGGGTGAGTGGTTTTGCTCTAGTTTTACCCATGAACGATCCAGGGAGGTTGGGTACTTGTTCTTGCACAAACTCCAAAACCCCTGTCCTTGTATTATATTGTGCCACCTCTCCCTAAAAGACTTTTTTTTTGTCTCTGTGTTTTAATTTGGTTTTTCCACTAAACACTCAGCTCTTCACAGGGGTGAGATTGGAGTTGATGTGGGTTTGAGGCTGTAGAGAGGAAGCACTTACTATTGACACTTCAGATAGCCATCCCCACTGGAAGATCCTGAGCATCTGGGGCGCTCTGAGCTGCAGAGAGGGGCTCTTTCTCTTGGTGCCCATTGGGGGCCCCTGGACTGTCCTGGTGGGCTTCTGTGCTCACAGGATAGAGCTCCATTTCAGCTAGGTTTTTGAAAATGAGCAGCTGACTCTTACATAATTCCTTTCCTCTTCAAATGTGTAGCTGTGTGTGCATAAATAGAGTGTGTGTGCATGTGTATATGGGGGCGGGGGGATTGTTCCTGGAAAAACCGAGGAGACCTGCCTGCTTTTCCCAGTGACGATTCTCAGTCCTCCTCTGCCTTTCCTCCCATCTCACTCTGCTGCTTCTACTTCTGCAGCAAGGACAGAGGTCACAGGCAACAGTCAAGATAGGAACATTAGATGTACTGTTTGCACTTTGAACGGTCTCTGCCACTTTTCCACCATAATGCCAAGACTTCTCCGGCTGACCTCAGCTCTTTGAATTATTGAGACATGAGAAGTTTTTTCCTTCAGCATTTACTGGGATTGAGTGTGCAATTTCTCTTTTGGAGAAATTGATTTGTGTTGAATATAGGTGTATATATAAACATCAGCCTAAATGATGTCTCCCAAATATGAAGTATATTTAAAAACTTCAATAATACATTCTAGTGTGCATATCGGATATTTGAAGATCTGGAAATTGGAAGATTTTTCTAGCTCTGATGTAATTATTTCAGGCTCGTCTTAGACCCAGGTGATACCATGGTTTGTGCCACTTTTTTCAGGGAGTTAAGGGGAGGGAAGGGCTCTTCCAACTCCACCTGATCCAGGAATGAACCAAGGCATACTCGGCAAAGCAACCACAGTGCCATTAGAGCTAAGTGTGTGCGTGAGTGTGCAAGAGTCCTGTGTAGTCACCTCCGGTGGTGTGAGAGAAAGCGGGTGTTTCATGAGGTTTGCGAGATTTGGAACATCTCAGTGTTCCATAGAAGGCCGACTCCATTTCTTGGGGCTCCAGGTGAGGCAGAACATCATGGTGGAGGAGTGTAGCAGAGAGAAGCAGCTCACACCATCAGGAGGCAGAGAGAGACTCCACTTTCCAGATACAAAATATATACCCCATAGCCTCACCCCAATTCCCACCTCCTCCAGCCACACCCTACAACTTCAACTAATCCCATCAGGGATTAATTCACTGATTGGGTTAAGACTCTCACAACTTGATAATTTCTCCTCTGAACCCTCCTGTGTTTCACATGTGGGCTTTTGGGGGACACCTTACATCCAAACCATAACACCCAGAAAGCCCAGGAACCTGGGAACAGGCAACTGTATCCACAGTCATACGTTATTTAGGTTTCTTGATAAATGGCTCAGCAGATGTACTAAAAGACCAGAGGGAGATCTTAGAAAATGCTTATTAAAATAGGAAAACTGAGAGAAAAGAGGATGAAAGAGATGAGGGTGGAGACAATGCCCCCAAGGGAGCTGCACATAGGGAAGATGGTTGTTGGGGTGCTGTTCACATCCCCTGCCAGGGAACTCCACTTACCCAGCCTCCCCTAGCTCCTCATTCAGCAGGGCTGAGCCCAGGACCACTGCGAAGGGGATTCTCTGACTCTCCTGGTCAATGTCAGTTGCATGGCTGCTGGCCATGGACGTTATTCTGTGTGATTTCCATCCACCAATTCATCCAAGAACAGTGGCACAGAGTAAATATGCTTATTATTGCCCCAGACACTTGAGGACACAGGCTCAGAGAGGTTAAATCTAAGACCATCTGTTAGGCTGTGCAGGCAGGATTTGAATACAGGATCTGGTTTGTACCTGTCATGCCCTGTTGGGCTCAGGCTGAGTGGACGGTGGTTGTCCATGATGCTTGCCCAAGGCCTGTGGCCTCCCACAGAGGTCAGACATCCCCTTTCCTTCATAATCGCCCCTTTGAAACTGGTCCTCTCTTGCATCCTCCTTGCCCTAGAGCTTTTATAGCCGACAATGATCAGTAACTCCTCCCTAGTTGATGGCTTCAAGTTTCTCCATCTCTGAGGAGAAGCTGAGCTGGGCAATTGCAACTTGCTGGCCTCCTGCTGCCTCCTGAGTTAAGATCGGGCCCTCTGGCAATGAGGGATCATGGCATGGTGGCCCATTGTTACCAGCTGATTTCTAATCCCTTTGCAGTAACGCTCTGCAGCTCCAAGGTAGTATCTGTTTCCCTCGTCTTCTCTTTTTCTAAAACTTGCATTTCTGAAGCAGCAGATGGGTTCTGTGAGTCCTTCCAGTGCCCCTGTACTCCAGCTCCTTGGGAAAGAAGCCATCTTGCCTGGGTCTTTCTGCTCTCTCTCCTTCCTGCCATACCTGTCTGCATCCTCCTTCCAAGGTTGGGATTCATTTGGGCTGACCCGGTCCAAACTGACAATTCTGGTCCTCCTGATCCTGGGACCACAGGACATGGCAGAGTTCTACTTCTTTTTCTGTCAACCAAAAAAATTCCTTGTACTCAGGTATGGTGGCCACATGCCCACAGAAATTCTGGATGGGTCTATTGTTGGACCACATTTTCCTCTTAAGAAAACATGGTCATTCTTTGGGTGGGTGAAGAGGCTATTAGGTGCTCCAGCTTAGAGACCAAGGTTCTTTTTCCCTAGACCTCAGTCATGACTCTTACAGGCTTTAAGAACAAAGGTTGTGAACTTTTTAGAGAGAGACCCTTTTCTTCATATGAAATCTTACCCTGGAAGCCAAATGTTAAACTGATAAAAATCATTTCCAGTTGAGGGTGCGGAGGGGGTGGGGATGGTTTCCGAACTTCCCTCTGTCTTCACATGTGCCCCAAGATTCCTAGGAGTCTCCTGAGCTCAGAGGTTCTGTGCAGCACAACTGGAAGTCCCATCCCACACACCTGTCTTGTGGGTGGTCCAGACTGAATCTGTTTAAGAGCCATGTGTCCAGTGCTGTTAGGGTGAGGTCTGGGAACACGGGGACGTGTGTGAGAGAATGAGAAGAAGAGGGACCTTTCAACGCTTCACATTGTACCCTCACAGTGGGGACACCTGGGTTCGCTTGGGCTGGGTTAGGCTCTCAGGGATGGCCATATAAGAGGGCCAGCTTTCAGGAAGTTTCTTGAGTGTGATTGACCTTCCTTTCTCTTAGCTCAATCTCAGAACTATGAGAAAAAGGAGCTTCCTGGTCTGACCATCTTTTCTCTTGGAAAGATCTGTTTCCTTTTGAGAAACAATCTTGAAGGTCCATGTGCCAGGGTCAGGAATGGTGTCTGACCTCGAACCCTGGAAGACCTGTGGGCTGGTCTCCCATTAATCTTGCTGAGGGTGGGGCTAACTCAATGGCAGTGTTCACTTTGGCAATCACTACCAAATCACTACCGCCACCAGACACCCAGGGACTACTCCAACATCCAAAGAGGAACTTACAGTCTGCAAAACCTTTTCACAGCCTACTGCATTTATATGGCACGTTCTCCTGTGACTGGGTGCTGTGAGTCTCACCTTGCACATAAGGAATCCAGTTTAGATTCAGGCAAGGCCATGAAACTGGCGAAGGCCCCCGTGGGAATCTGACAGTCACATCCTCTCATCCCAAGTCTAATGCCACTTCACCATGCCTCACGTACCTTCTGTTGGCACATCTGGTGACTCAGGTCAGAAGAAGAGCACAATAATGACAGGCTCTTAATTTCTAGAATGCTCCCTTCAGCCTCCTCCGAAATCTCCCATAATATTCCTGCTTACTCCCCATCCTCCTGAGGTGAGATAGATCAGGGCTCTTCCAGAGCACATTCCCATTGTTATTTTTTGCATCTCAGCACGGCTTGTATTGCTATTTTTATCCTGTACTAGAAACTATTAAGTGGGGAGAGATGTTAATTGGTATTATTATAGCAAACTGTGTCCTAGTAACATTGCAATTCAGAGGTAAGCTCCCCACCCCCTCCCCTGCCTTTTAGGCAAAGATAGGGATTTTATTCATTTTGCTGACAGCCAGCACAGTTTTCTTTGGCTGGCTGGCCTGTGGGGAGATGTGTCCAGGACTCTGACATACACTGGACGGGCTGCTGGGCCTCCACTCTGTGCATAGGTATGAGCCGGGTGGTGTAGGGGTGGGTGGAATCACTTGACTTTAGTTCTGTTTACCCACTAAAACTGGACTGGAAGGGACTGCATGTCTGCTGGGGAAGTTCATGGGGTGCAGCTTGCAGGGTCTTTGTGAGACAGTCGGGGGCATGTGTATTTGTGGTCCAGCTGAAAGGAAGAGATAGCAGCCTTCGCAGTTGTGTACCCCTAAGCCAGAGTAAAGAGTGAACAGATTAGAAAATAGCAGCAATAAAATCCAGACAAGTTTTGCCTAACTTCCAGAAGGAAGAAAAGAAAGAGGACCCATGGGTAGGGATGGGACAAATGGGCTGACTCCAGACTACCTGTGTTCAAATCCCAATAGTGTTCCTTCCCAGCTGTGTCTTCTCTGGTCTCAGTCTCCTCATCTATAAAATGGGGCCAGTAACACACACATCTCTGTTTGTTGTGAGGGCAATGTATACTATTCAAGGCACATAGTAAAGAATATGGAACTTAAAGGTTTTATAGTGATTTTTTTCTGGTATGCTCTGAGAATCCTGAGGGTCAAGAGTTTGCTGGAAGCAACAAGAGATGGAAAATCCAGGTTCCAACTCAGTGGTGCCCACTGACTGTGTGAAACTAACCTCTGGTGGAGAATATCTTCCAATCCCTCTTTGTCTCCTTTTCTACCATGGAAGAGTAATCGACTTGATTTCATTGTACCCTAAATATTTTTTATAACATGGATTGCTTTTTAAAAATAATTATAGCAGTGTATACTGTTTGTGGAAAAACAGATACAGAATAAACAAGAAGATAATATTACCTGGACTCTTACATTCTTCCAAAAATTATTATCGACACTCGAGTTTATTTTCTTTTTTCCTATAAATTAGCACTTTAAATATACAGAATGTTGAAATTCTACATGTGTGTATATATTATTGCTACCCCAACCATTTTGCATTATGGACATTTTTTCATGTGATTAAATATCCTTAAAAGATATGAGTTTTAATGGCAGCCTGATATTTTGTAGTGAAATCTTTGCTCTTCTATTCTTTATCTTTAAGCTTTCTGGTTTTCTTTCTAATGCATTACTTCCTACTTCCTTTTTATCCTCTGTTAATTTTTATTATGTGGATTGATGGAATTTTCTCTGCTTTCCCTCCCTCTGGTGATTTGAAAAGTATTCATCCTATTTTAACTTAATAATAATGATTACCCCTAAGTTTTTGAAAGCATATTTAAGCCCATATTCCCTAAGCATCAAAGTGAAGAATTCAACACTTTGGTTTTATGCCCCTTTCCTCCCCTTATTTTCCAATCTTTGCTAATATGATCTGGATTTTAAGACTGTAGTAATAGTTTTACATTACAATAATTTCAGTATTCATTAATCCATTTTAAACATTCTTGTTGACATTTCTGCTATTTTCTAGTTGAAACTATACTGAGTGTTTAGACAACTCCATCAGCTTATCGTTGTTCTTAGATCTATTACATTGCCAATTCCCCACCTGTGCATTCTGTATTTTGATTTGTTTTCTGGTAGATCAGCTTTTGCCCTTAAGACTTTTTTTGTTTTTCTTTTCCATGAAAGGAATACTGATAATGTAATTATTTTAATCCCTTGGTGTCTGAGAGTGTCATTCTGTCCACCTCACACAGGTAAATGAAAACTTGACTGAGTATCTTCTTTCCTCTAAGTTGGAGTGACTGCATTGTCTCTGAGCAGTGACCGAAGGAGAAGAAGTCTCAGCTAGTTGGACTTTGATTCCTTTGTGGGTGATCTTGTCCTTTTCTCTGTCTGAAGGTTTATAAAATTTTCTCTAGATATCAAAAAACTTTATCAGGATATGTATATGGGTTGACTTCATTTCCTTGATATTGCATTTAAATCTGTTCTTCCAGTCTGCAGACTCAAGCTTTGAGCACAGGAAGGCTTCCTATTATACTATCATCACCAGCATCATTATTTCTGCTCTGTGCTGTTTTCACCTTGAAGGATTCTTTGCATGTATATATTGGGTCCTCAGGTTTGGCCAGTCAGGTCTCATTTTTTTCTCATTACCACCTGATTTCTAGGGAAGTTTTTTAAGCATGTCTTTGTTTATTTTTTGAAGTGTACTTTCTGCTACTTAATGCGTTGGGTGATGTAACTTTAACCACTTAGGCCACCTTACCTGACTGCAGGTGCTTCCTTTATCAGAGAGGAGGAGGCCAAATTGCAGCTGGAGGCCAGATTTGGTCCATTCTCATTAGCATATTGTTTGCATATTGTTTGCATATTATTACTACTTTGGGGAGCCTGGTTTCTTTGAAAGAGACTGTGTGGTGTAAAGACTGTTAATATTGACTTTCTGGCCTTTTAGAGGAAAAGATTGCTGATCTCTACCCTAGATACTATTTAATTTTTCAAACAAAAGTCCTCTTGAATCTTACCAAAAAAATGAGTAAAAAAAAAATTTCCCATTCTCTTTCCCTTTTATTTCCTTATAGTAAATCTATCCAGTAGGAATCTATTTCTTGTGAATGTTCTAATTTTTAAAAATATATATCTTTCTGAATGTGTAATCTCTTTCTGCTGCGTTGGTGTTCTTTATTTTTCTGTTTGTTGGGTTTTACAAAGAGAGGCTGTAGGAGATGTATGGTGGGTCTACAGGAGGATGTGCAGGGGCTTTCTTCTGAAAACCAAAAAAAAAAAAAAAAAAACTTTATTAACTTCCAATCTCTCTCTGTTTGAAAAACCAAATTCATCCTCACGGTGAACACTACATGAGATTTGCAGAAGCAGGGTTTATTCTTACCACTTTGGACAATGAAGGAAAGAAAGAGAGGAAACTGAAGCACAGAGAGCCTGTGGCAGCAGACAGGTGACATTGTGAATTTCAACACCACTCTCATTGCCCCAGTCCCGCTGCTCAGCTGGCATTTCCCTCCAGGGTCCTTTGACACCCAAATTGCTGAAAAGGCTGTGACTGTCCCTTGAGAGGTGGAACAATGGAGCCCCAAGAGGGAGGGTTGAACCCACAGCTGATACTGTCCATGCAGCTATTTTTGAAGATATTTGGAGCATATAGGCTTTGAATTCTTTTTAGGTTGCATGCAATGAGTATTCTTGCTATTGGTTGCTCTTGTGCAACCAATCTGGATTGTGCACACATCTGGATTTTCTGAGGCAGGAGGCGAGGATGTGTGCATACGTGCCACCTGTGTCTTTGCTGTACAACCTAACCGAATGCAAAATGCTGCGTGCAGATGGGAGCCTTTCACTACTGTATATTATTGCAGGCTAGAAAGGCAATTGCATTGGGCACCGTGCGCAAGTCGATGGGAGAGGGGAGGGGGCAAGGAGGGAGTAGGGCAGGGGCGCAGTTCTTGGTAAAAATATACATCTGAAAATCAGCTCTTTTTGCCATTTAGTCAGTTCCGATTATCCACACTTCCAGAAGGGAGAGGCGATGTACTTCATTGAAATCTGTGGATAATTCGAAAACAATTCTACTTGGTTTCAGGGCGCAGAGGAACTTGCCCACTCCAGATCTGGCTCTCCAAGCCCACTCCCCACACACGTTTATTTTCTGATCTGTACTTACTTGGGCTGGTGCTTAAACAAGTCCAGATTTGCTGACATGCTGCCCGCTGGCCTGAGCATCTGGAGAAGCAGAAATATGAACTGAAAATGCCCGAAGGGAAAAAGCCACACGCAGAACCTGAGAGCTGGACCCCATTCATCTTCTTCTAGGACATCCCTAACACCCTAATGTGTTTCACCCTGAAAGAATCTACAAAATCAAATCGACTCTGGCTCGCTTATTGCTCATTGGTCTTTCCTCTCTGTGCTGATGAGGAAATAGGATTGGTCTATTTCACATTTTGCTGTCATTCATTTCCTTCCAGCTTTTCTTGAATGATAGATGATAACCATGAGGTGGAAGCTCCAATAAGAAAAGGGATGGGGGATTTTTTCCCCCCAAACAAAAAATCTTGTTGGTGCTAACAACAGCAAAAACAGCTACCATTTAAGTTCTTACCTTGTGCTTCTTTATGCAACTTTTAAATTAAGGGATCTGCCCCAGAAACTGTCAACTTAGGAGAATTTATCCCCAGAGTTACTCAAGTCTTTGTTTGAATAGCAGCCCAGAGGGTCGTGGTGGTAGGAGGCAGCGTGGGGACTGCTGACTCTGGTGTGGTCACGCCATGTAAATGCACTTGCTTCACCAAGGTCTGCTCGATGTATGTATTTATGCCTCTTAAGCTGCATATTTCAGGGCTATAATTGCATCCCGTGTCCCCACAACATTATAGACATGAAGGGAAAATGAGGGCTTTGCACATTCGCAGAGATATAATTATGGTAATATGCGGGCCCTTTTTTTGCTGTGCTTGTCCTGAGAGGCCTTGAGCCCTCCTCTCCACTGCACAGAGCTTTGGGAGTGGATGGACTGGGCGGAGGAGCTCTTTCCAAACTTGAGTCTCCAGTACCTTTCTATTCCTGTATACCGGAAACAGTGCTTATCCTAAGTGTACATCTTAGGATAGGTTTTCCCACGCTCAACTCCTTCATGATGTAAACTGTCCCCAAATCAAGAAACAGAACATTCCATTCCCCAGAAATCTTCTCCTACCCTCTGCGACCCAGCCCCACCTCCTGGGGGCAGCCACCATCCTGACTTCTTCCACAAGGACTTTCTTCACCACGTTGGGATGGATCCACATGGTGCCCTATGGGATGCACCCTCTTGTGTCCCATTTTTCTTGTTCTATTTTATGTTGGTGATAAGGACCTGTGTCATTGCATGCAATTATACTCTGTTCTTCTCGTGTTACATTTCTTTGTGTGGCTATACCAAAACAATTGTTTTTCATTTCATTGTTGATGAACATTAGAATGGCTTGCAATTTTTGCTTATATCAACAGTACCACTCTGGATACCCTGGTGTAGGGCTTCTGGTGACCATTTATATTCAAATTTCTACTGAAAATGTACCTAGGTGTGAAATTTCTGGGTCACTGCTTCTATTCAGCTTTCACAGACACTGCCAAATACAGACAAGGTATTTTTAAAATATTTTTTTAGTTTTAGGAGGCTAGATAACATCCTCACCAGAAAATAACAGAAAGGGAAAACCTTTCATTTTTAGACCACGTGGTACAACTGGGTTTTGAAGATAGACTTGGACATAATAGTTCCACAAGTACTTATTGAGTGCTCATTGTCTAAATGATAGAATTAGTTTCCTATCACTGCTGTAACAAATTACCATAAACTCAGTGGCTTCATAAAGACAAATCTATTCTCTTACAGCTCTGGGGGTCAGAAGTTCAAAATGGGTTTTCTTGAGCAGAAACCAAGGTATTCACAAAGCACACTCCTTCTAGAGGCTCCAAAGGAGAATCGATTTCCTTGTCTTTTCCATCTTCTGAGCTGCATTCCTTGGCTTGTGGATCCTTTCTCTGTCTCCAAGGCCCTCTGCATAGCATCTTTAAACCTCTCTCCTCTCTGTTTTGCATTGCCTTCTCCTCTGTGTGGGAAGATTTCCCTTTTTCTCTAGTATGGATGCTTGTAGTCACCTTTAGGACTTACATGATAATTCAGGGTAATCTTTCCTTCTCAAGGTCCTTAACCTAATCATACTCACAAGTCTCTTGCCATGCAAGGTGAATAAAAAGGCAGCCTTCACCGGCTCCAGGGATTAGGACCCGGATGTCTTTGGGGGCCATTAGTTGGCTTACCACACAGGGAGGTACCATGGAGTCTTGATTTCCACCATGTCCTCCTCAGAACCTGCCTTCAAAGAAACAGTAACACTGCTTCCTAAGTTTCCCAAAGGTTCTGCTGCTCTCTGTCATTCTTGTTGATGGATGGGCTGGAGACGAGGACTTGAAGCACAGGTGACTTAGGATTTCTTTCAGCAAATTGTACTTTAATCTCCTTAGTCACAAAGACTCTAAAACAGATAGGATGAAACATGCCAAGGTAAAAGACACCCTCTGTACCACAGGAGATCTCTAATGGAACCCTGAAGCAGCAAATGGACTTTAGTGGAAAACTGAAGTTCAGGGGTAAGCTTATAGTTTGATAAACAGTACCATGTGAATTTGGCTTAATAATTGTCTGACGGTTATATAAGATGTTAACCTGAGGAGAAACTAGGTGCTGGTTACAGTGCAGCTCTGTCTATTATCTTTGCAACTCTTCAATAAATCTAAAGTTATTTCAAACTAGGAAGTTAAAAAAAATTACCCCTTTCGGGACCAGAGAAAAATCTCCAAATGCGCTGTGTTTATGTGACATGGAAGACAGGGTCCAGTGTGGGCAGAATGAATTTAGACAATCTGAAAGTTTGATGAGGTTTTAAAAAGACCTAATCATTAAAGTACAAATGGTGACCCAGGGTTGTAGACAAATAAGATGGCTTTTCTGTTTTTCTATAGGGATGTATGAGTCACCATCGTTTCATCCCAGGCCTTCCTGGGGAGCCTGGCAGAGGGTGGTCCTTGGGCATGAATGGAGTGGAGCCTCCCCCATTCCCTGATTGACTTGTCAACTCCTCCCAACCCCACCCCTCCCCTCCTCTCTTCTGGGCCCATCCTGGGGCTCAGTCTGTTAAGGGCTCCCCAGTGGCCTGCTGGCTCACAGCTGAGTTGTTATCTTCTCGTCACACACTTATCTGGGCATGGTTAGAACTCTGTAATAAAATTTGTCACTGACTTTAATCCCATTGCTGTCCAGACCTGGTTGATTAGCCCCTCTGGTTGCTTTGGCATGGTTCTGTACCTCCAGCCTCTCCTAAGGAAATTGGTCAAGATAGGGGCACTGAGAGACTTCTAGACCTTATGAAAAGGGAACAGAGCAGAGGCAAATTGGCATCTCCAAGCTCTTCCACAGTAAATAAATACAAATGGTTCCTTGGCCTTCTGTCCTCACCTCAAGCCCTGCTTCAGGCTCATCGGGGTCAGAGGTGGGGGTGGGGCACGTCATGAGCTGCTGGATGTTGGCCTCAACCTCCATTCTCCTGAACAACTTTGCACGTCCCCCATCTTCCTCGGAGGTCTCCTGAGAGGGGAAGAGGGGTGGATGGGCGTGCCTGGGTCGGGGAGCTGAGAGCGAGGCTCTGCCTCAGTTCGCTGGGAGTCTGGCACCCACCCCCGAAACCTGACTGTGGACTGTCTGGGCCAATTCCCCTCCCCTCCGGCAGGCCATGTGGATTGTCCCGGCAGCCTCCGCTGGTTGTCTCGCTCTCTTCACAGCTGCACACTTGGTGCAGACCTTTGAAGCCCAAAGAGGGAGAGTGTGGAGAATGCAGAGTGGGGATCCCCCCAGGAGCATCTCACTCTGCCATCGTAACTGTGGGCTCCCTACAGATGTGCAGGCGGGGCTTCTGTGTGTCACCCGGGGTGGACGTGTGTGCATACCTCTGCATGTGAGTGCATTGGGATTTGATGTGTCTCCAGGTGTAAACGTGAGCAACCCCTCACTGTGTGTGTGTGTGTGTGTGTGTGTGTGTGTGAGAGAGAGAGAGAGAGAGAGAGAGAGAGAGGGAGAGTGAGAGCGCGCAACCTACTGGGGCACACTTCAGCACGGCTAGTTCTTCCATCCTCTCTTAGTTTCTGCTTTGCCACCTGCCTCTCTCCCGTTCCTCTTCACAATTCTGAGAGCCAGATGCCCCCCGCCCAGCACCTGAAGGTAAATGTATTCTCTGTAAATGGGCGTTTTGCTTTGGCTCTCTCTCTAGTTCTCTTCCTCCAGCTCTGTGCTTTCTTCCAGCACCTGGCAGGCAGGAGGCAGCTCCAGAAGGGCTGCTGTGGCGGCTACGGACCTTCCGTGCGTGCGCAGACAGAGCCTGGTGAAGCTGGAGGTGGCAGGTGGCCCAAAGGCACTGCCTGTCTCCCTGAGGTCCAGCCACCTGCACTGTCAGAACATGCACTGCTGGTCAGCTGTGGCCCTGGGGCAGGCAGGGTGCTGGTGAGTGCAGTTCCGGGAGCTGTGGGTGATAGACAGCCCATAGGGGCAGGAAGAGGTGTGTACTCATCTGTTTCGGCTGCTGTAACAAAGCGCTGTGGACTGAGTGGCTAAAACTACGGTCATTTTTGACTTACAGTTGAGCAGACTGGAAGCCCAGTGTCAAGGTTTGGGCAGGACTGGTTTCTCCTATGGCCTCTCTCCTTGGCTTGCAGATGGCTCTCTTCTTCCTATGTCCTCACATGATCTTTCCTCTGTTTCCAAATCTCTTCTTATAAGGACACCAGTGCTATTAGATTAGGGCCATTCTAATGATCTCATTTTAACTTAATTACCTCTTTATAGACCAACTCCAAATACAGTCACATTCTGAGCCCTGGGGGTTAGGGCTTTTGCATATGAATTTGCAGCGGGGATGCAAAATTCAGCCCTTAGTGAAGATCTTTCTATCTGTCCACTTGGTCTCTTTTTCCTGGGGCCATTTCTCAGCCAGCTTCTGTTGGAGCCAGAGATGTCCCTCACAGGACCCTTGCTTCTCCTGTGTGCACGAGAAGATAGCATTTGTTTGTGTGGCTTGAAAATTAATTGCACAGAAAATGCAGAGACTTCATTGTTGTTGTTTCTAATATTTATAGAATGAGGAGGAGGGAGTGTGATATGGTGGAGGGAACAAGAATGAGACTCAGAAACGACTTTGCCTCTCATGCCATGTTTTCTTGTGTATGCAATGGGGCCAGTGTGAGGGTTGAGATATTATGTAAGAAGTACCTAGGATGGTGCCTGGCACATAGTAGCTGCTCGCAGCTTCCTTCTTCCTTGACATTTGTTGAAGGTGTGGATGTTCCTTCTATTCCTGAACAGGAATGTGAGTTGAGGATCAACATGCTAAACTCATGTGCTACTGAATAACATCTGCCATCCGCACTAGGGACCGAGGACAAGGGTATGTGCAAAACTAACCCTGCTCTTTCAAAATTAACCATGCTCAGATGTCATTTCTGCTGATGGGTCAGAGACCACCTTGCTGGATGCCAGTGAAAGTGAGGCCAAGTCTCAAAGGGAAACGGAACACTCATTGTGGGTGAAGGATGGAATGAAAAACTGGAGTCCCTTTTTCTACTAGGCTCTTTCCCAAATTTGAATGCAAATCAGAATCACCCAGGGGCCCCTTGCACCGCAGACGTCTGCCCTCTTCCCTGGAGTTCCTGAGTCCATGGAGAGGGGGTGTGGCTTTAAAAGTTGCATTTCTAACAAGTTCCCAGAGGATGCTGCTGGTTCAAGGGCCGCGCCCGAGGACCCTGCCTCAGCCTCTGTCCCTGCTTAGGGTTTGCCTCACCTGTTCCTCCAGCTCCTCCTGTCGCTGCTTCTGTCTTGTCCTTGCCATCTGATTGCTCTCCTTTCATCCTGGTGGCCGGGCCTGTTGGTTGAAACTTCTCCCTCTTTTCCGTGATTTGCATAAGATTTGCAAGTGTTGGCAGGAAATTGTTTCTTTGGCCCTTGTCCTTCTTCTTCTTTTTCTTTCGTCGTTTTTGGGCCTCCAGATACTTCATCATGATCCCACAGTAGAAGGAGGTATACAGCTCTCTAAGTGATGCCTGGGGTGACCCCAATTAGGAGGAAGCAGATGCGAAAGGAGCATCTTCCACCCTCGTCTTCGAAACCCCCATGTGCCTCTACCCCAGCACATATCAATTCCCGGGTCCCAATTCCCTAATCACTTTGCCAGAGTAAATAATTGCTGGTGCGTGGTGACCCAAGGTCATCGCCAATGGAGGAATGTAATTAGGATCTTCATTTCTGACCACCTTGGGAGCTGTCTTGCAGCTGATACTTGTTTCTCGGACCCCCCGCATCTACGCTCAGTTCTCCCCTCTCCCTGCCCTCTGAGCCCAGACAGCTTGGGTGTGGATGGAAAGAGCTGCTCATGAGCAGATGCCAACTTTGCCTTCCTTTGCTCTTCCACCATGGATGAGAGGAGGCAGAGCATCATGTTCCAGGGAGCTGGGACCTTGGCTGTCACCCCTTGTGCCCCAGGCCTTGCTGCACGGGAGAGCTCTCTAAGGACCACTTCATGGAGGAATCTGAGACTGCCACCTAACTCTGTGCCATGTCTTTCTGGACTCTGATCCTCATGGCCGCCATTGCTTTTCCTGTGTTAGACCACTTGACTTCCTTTCTCCCTTGCCTTTTGAACCTTTTGAGCCCACATAACATGGACTTGTTAGAGATGGGCATGAGGCAAGCTTCCTGCGTTGAAAAGGCCCGAAGTGACTTGGAAAGTGTCCCAGTGGGTGGGATGTGAGTGTGGAGGCAGAAGCCCAGCCTTTTACTCCTGCCTCTTCTGCCTCTTCATGCTGGTTGAGTCTTCTTTCTCTCAAATGTGTGGTACCAAGATACCTTGCTGCGGAAGATGATGACAGATAAATGCTTTTGAGCTCTTCTGGAAATAATGTCCCCCGGCCTGGTCAAAGCAGGGTAGGAAAACATCTCCCCCTCGCTCTGACTCCTATGGCTACGTCAGACTCAAGACCAAAATAAAACCAAAAGAAAGGGTTGAGAATCTCTTGAGTGTCCTTCTAGCAACCCTTTCTGGAATGGGAAGGAACCTTAGGGAAGGAAGAGGCGGGCAAGTGTGGCGTTATGTTTTGGTGTCTTGTATTTTGAGCCTCCTTTTATGAAGAATGTTCATACTGAGCCTGAAGGAAGCAGCAGTTTTCTGGATTTGAGAAAGAGAATGATCATTGGCTGTCATCTCCAGGAAGGTCCTTCCTGCCATTAAGTGTGTCCAGCCTGCACAGAGCCACCCCTACCAGGTTCTGGTATGCCCAGTCTGTTCCAGGCCATGGAGCCAGTATAGGAGCTGGAGCCTGCTCTCTCTCCTCTCTTCTGGGAGTCCCCCTGGGCCAATGGGTGCAGCTCTTGCCTCCTCTTTCTCCTAGACAGAGTGTCCACAGGCAAAGATGCTCCCTTACCTGCTCCGCCCACCACCCTTTCCCTACCAGGGCATCAAGTGAGCTGGCAACAAAATTCTGGAGAGCCTGCAAGAGAGAAGTCCTTTCTTAGCTGGACATCAGTGCAAGGGGGCTGTCTCTAAAATTTCGCCTTGGGACCAGAATTCTGTGTTGCTTAATATTTTTTCTATGTCTATTCCCTTGTGTTGGCGAACTGCCTGACTTCCTGGGAACTGGACTCACCTACCCTGGTAGACTCTCCTCCCTGAGTACCTGCTCAGTTGCTCAGCACATGGGATCTTGCAGGCAAGGCTACCCCTGCTAGGGAAGCCAGTAGCTGCTGCCTCTGGCTCCCTTCCAGTGATGAGCCTGAGAAATAGCAGCACAGGGAGGCAGTGAGGAAGAAGCCCAGTGCAGAGACTCAGCCAGAGGCTGTGGAGTAAATCCAGCAGCCCCGAGCTGCACCAGCTGAGGAATTCCGGGACCTGAATGGAAGAGATAAGCCTGGGTCCCTTGGGGTCTGGGTTTGCTCCAACTGGTCTCTCTCTTTCTAGACATGCTCTCCTGTGGGTCAATCTTGTTTTTAAAAACGGGGGGAGCGGGAGGAGGTCGTAGGCCCCTTGGGTTTATACAATCCATACCTTGAGGGCCTAGGTACTGATGAGAGTATAACCTGAAATTTCTCTTCAAGCTTGAGTTTTCTTTTTTCTGAGGCATGTGAGCCTTGGGTGGTTGAGTTTTCAAAGATTCAACCCCTGCTGGGGTCCTGAACCATGAAGCAAGAGGCCCAGGAATTTCCATAGCAGGTCTCAGGACCTCTGACTGCCCAGAGAACCCAGGCCACAGTGGAAAGTCCTTACTCACTGACATGAGGAGATGATTCTGGAATTTCAGGGAAAGATACCCAGCATGAGGATTGAGTCCCAGGGATGCTGCAGCTGTCTCCGTAGCCATTGTCTCTGCAGTAGGCTGAGAGGTTCCTCTGCTCTGAGGCTGCTGGAGTGACGTTTCCTTGACTGAAGGAGGGCAGGTCCTGGCCTTTCTGGCCTCCACAGACAGTTTTCATCATTGGCCCAGTGACAGAGCAGTTGGGGAAGGAGAGTGAGGTAAACATGGTCCCTTGCCTCTGATGAGACAGTAATGGAATCAATGGGGTCTTTGAGCTCCCCATTAACAGAGGAACTGGTGTCACAGCCATTTAGACATTGCTCCTTCAATGGTGGGTAGACTCGCCCTTTGTCCTGCTTCCCGAGAGGAGCCCCTTTCCATTAGGAAAACCTCTGGTGTCAACTCCTGGTTAGGGAGAGGGACAGAGTTTTCTATGTGGCTATGTCTGAGACCTAGGAGAGCAACTTCATAAAGCTACATTAAGTGCCAGCAAGGGTCACAGTTTCCTGGACCCATACTCCCAAATCCCATCTCTCTTAATCCATTCCTAGAGCAAATCCCAGGGTTTCTGTGGACAACAGTTTGTTCATCTCTGTGTGAAGGGGCCCATGGAACAGTCATCTTCCTTCCTGGAGGAGAGTGGGGATCTGAGAGTTGACAAAAAGGAGCTGCTGTCCAGGAAGAAAATGGACAGTGTGACAGAGAGGGCATTGCAGCAGCTGTCCTTAATCTGAAGCCCTTGGTCGAACACCCCCTCCCCACCACACACACACACACACACACACACACACACACACACACTACCACCACCACTGGGCTTTTGGAGTCTTCTGAGCCCTGTAAAGTCATGGTGAGCATTTTCCAGAAATTTTGAGAAGATTCTCAGAGAGGTCTTGGTCCCTGCAAAGTAAATGCCCACTGGCAATTTTGAGTAAAAGCAGCCTGAACTTCAGCCACCAGAATGGAGAGGACAGGCCTCTCTTTAGAGACAATGTCTTGACAGCAAACTTGGTCTCTTATCCAGGGCAGTGGAAGAGGCTCGTTTCTGATTCTGGGTGAAGCCATTAGGAAGTCAGAGAAGCTGGACAAATGGAGGCGTGTGATAGGGGAGCCCAGTAAAGGACAGTGCAACACCAAAAGAGGAGCATCTGCCTCCTCACTCCTTTATAGGAGCAGAGCTGGTGTGGAGAGAGACCAGGATTTGTCCCTTCCTGTCCCCGGGGTCCTGGTTTCCCTGAAATGAATCATCCATGGTGGGAAGCCCTGCTCAGGTGGGAGGCTGTGAGTGGATGGTTCCTCCCTGCTTCAGAGCAGACACAGTGGCATCTGCTTTGTCGTTTTCACCTGTCTTGACTTTGGATTGTCCTTATTTGGAGTGTTTAGGGTGTGTAGTCAAACATCATCAGGGGCCCGGGATCAGTTTCCTACCAACCAAACTAGAGCTGAAAAAGCCATATGGGTCTGAACCAGAGACAAGGATCCTGGGAAACCACGGAGAGGGAGCCAGTCATCTGCACAACTGGAATGAGCTGAGTCACAGGCATGAGCTCCAGACACATGATCAGGTCAAGGTTATGCCTAACCCAGTGTCTGTCTGTCTAGTTAGCTGGTTAGTTTTCACCTTATTAGACAAAGAGACTTCAAAAGACTTGGTTTTTGATAATGAGGTGATGGTTTGCCACCAATACAGCTCAATTCAATTTAAAGCAATTTATTTATTTATTTTTTTAATTTATTTATTTATTTTTTTTTACGTTTACATAGGGTAATGATGTTTATTATATTTTTCCCCTCCCCCCCACCCCTCCCACCCCTCCCACCCCTCCCACCCCTCTTTTCCCTCTACACAGTCCTTCTTTCCTTCATTCTTACTGCTCTCCTTAGCCTAACTCTAAACCTAACCCTAAACCTAATGCTAGCCCCTCCCACCCCCCATTATATGTCCTCATCCGCTTATCAGCGAGATCATTCGTCCTTTAGTTTTTTGAGATTGGCTTATCTCACTTAGCATGATATTCTCCAATTTCGACCATTTGCCTACAAATGCCATAATTTTATCGTTCTTCATTGCGGAGTAATATTCCATTGTATAAATATGCCACAGTTTCTTTATCCATTCATCAACTGAAGGACATCTAGGTTGGTTCCACAATCTGGCTATGGTGAATTGAGCAGCAATGAACATTGATGTGGCTGTATCTCTGTAGTATGCTGATTTTAAGTCCTTTGGGTATAGGCCAAGGAGTGGGATAGCTGGGTCAAATGGTGTTTCCATTCCAAGCTTTCTGAGGAATCTCCACACTGCTTTCCAGAGTGGTTGCACTAATTTGCAACCCCACCAGCAATGTATGAGTGTTCCTTTTTCACCACATCCTCGCCAACACCTATTGTTGCTTGTATTCTTGATAATCGCCATTCTAATTGGGGTGAGATGAAATCTTAGGGTAGTTTTGATTTGCATTTCCCTTATTACTAGGGATGTTGAACATTTTTTCATATATCTGGTGATTACTTGTACATCTTCTTCTGTGAAGTGTCTGTTCATTTCCTTAGCCCATTTGTTGATTGGATTATTTGTATTCTTCGTGTAGAGTTTTTTGAGTTCTTTATAGATTCTGGAAATTAGCGCTCTATCTGAGGTATGGTTGGCAAAGATATTCTCCCACTCTGTAGGCTCTCTCTTCACATTTCTGATAGTTTCCTTTGCTGACAGAAAGCTTTTTAGTTTGAATCTATCCCAGTTGTTTATTCTTGCTTTTATTTCTTGTGCTATGGGAGTCCTGTTAAGGAAATCTGATCCTGAGCCAACAAGTTGAAGATTTGGACCTACTTTTTCTTCTATAAGATGCAGGGTCTCTGGTCTGATTCCGAGGTCCTTGATCCATTTTGAGTTGAGTTTTGTGTAGGGTGAGAGATAGGGGTTTAGTTTCATTCTATTGCATATAGTTTTCCAGTTTTCCCAGCACCATTTGTTGAAGAGGCTATCTTTTCTCCATTGCATATTGTTGGAACCTTTGTCTAGTATGAGAAAATTGTATTTATTTGGGTTTGTGTCCATGTCCTCTATTCTGTACCATTGATCTACCTGTCTATTTTGGTACCAATACCATGCCGTTTTTGTTACTATTGCTTTGTAGTAGAGTTGAAGATCTGGTATTGCAATACCCCCTGCTTCGCTCTTGCTACTGAGGATTGCTTTAGCTATTCTAGGTTTTTTATTCTTCCAGATGAATTTCATAATTGCTTGCTCTATTTCTGCGAGGTACATCATTGGGATTTTAATTGGAATTGCATTGAATCTGTATAGAACTTTAGGTAGTATAGCCATTTTGATGATATTAATTCTGCCTATCCAGGAACATGGGAGATCTTTCCATCTTCTAAGGTTTTCTTGAATTTCTTTCTTTAGTGTTCTGTAGTTCTCATTGTAGAGGTCTTTCACCTCTTTTGTGAGATTGATTCCCAAGTATTTTATTTTTTTCAATGCTATTGTGAATGGAGTAGTTTTCCTAATTTCTCTTTCTGAAGATTCATCACTTATGTATAAAAATGCATTGGATTTATGAGCATTGATCTTGTAACCTGCTACTTTACTGAATTCACTTATGAGTTCTAAAAGTTTTCTGGTGGAATTTCCAGGTTCCTCTAAATATATAATCATGTCATCAGCGAACAGGGATAGTTTGAGTTCTTCTTTTCCTATTCGTATCCCTTTAATTTCTTTGGTTTGTCTGATTGCTCTGGCTAGAGTCTCAAGGACGATGTTGAATAGAAGCGGTGAAAGAGGGCATCCCTGCCTTGTTCCAGTTTTTAGGGGGAACGCTTTCAGTTTTTCACCATTTAGAATGATATTAGCCATGGGCTTAGCGTAGATGGCCTTTATAATGTTTAGGAATGTTCCCATTACCCCAATTTTTTCTAGTGTTTTGAGCATGAAGGGATGCTGTATTTTATCAAATGCTTTTTCTGCATCTATTGAAATAATCATGTGATTCTTAACTTTAAGTCTGTTGATATGGTGAATGACATTTATTGATTTCCGAATGTTGAACCAACCTTGCATCCCTGGGATAAAACCCACTTGATCGTGGTGCACTATCTTTTTAATATATATTTGTATGCGATTTGCTAAAATTTTGTTGAGAATTTTTGCATCGATGTTCATTAAGGATATTGGTCTGAAATTTTCTTTCCTTGATGTGTCTCTGTCTGGTTTAGGTATCAGGGTGATATTGGCTTCATAGAACGAGTTTGGTAGGGTTCCCTCCTCTTCTATTTCATGGAATAGTTTGAGGAGTATTGGAATGAGCTCTTCTTTAAAGGTTTTATAGAACTCGGCTGAGAACCCATCTGGTCCTGGACTTTTCTTTGTTGGTAGGCTTTTGATGACCTCTTCTATTTCATTGCTTGAAATTGGTTTATTTAAGTTGTGTATGTCCTCCTCATTCAGTTTAGGTAGTTCATATGTCTCTAGAAATTTGTTGATGTCTTCAAGGTTTTCTGTTTTGTTGGAGTATAGATTTTCGAAATAGCTTCTAATTATGTTTTGTATTTCACTCGTGTCTGTTGTGATGTTTCCTTGTTCATTCCGAATTTTAGTAATTTGAGTTTTCTCCCTTTTTCTCTTTGTTAGTGTGGCTAAGGGTTTATCAATTTTATTTATTTTTTCAAAGAACCAACTATTTATTTTATTAATTTTTCCGATTGTTTCTTTTGTTTCGATTTCGTTGATTTCGGCTCTGATTTTAACTATTTCCTGTCTTCTACTCCTTTTGGTATTGGTCTGCTCTTCTTTTTCTAGTGCTTTGAGCTGTAGTGTTAACTCGTTTATTTGTTGATTTCTACTTCTTTTTTTGAATGCACCCCATGAAATAAATCTTCCTCTAAGTACTGCTTTCATAGTGTCCCAGAGATTTTGATATGATGTGTCTTTGTTCTCGTTTACTGCTAAGAATTTTTTAATTTCCCTCCTGATGTCTTCTGTTATCCATTCATCATATAATAGTGTATTATTTAGTCTCCAGGTATTGGAGAAGTTTCTGTTTTTTATTCTGTCATTTATTTCTAATTTCAATCCATTATGATCTGATAGAATACAAGGTAGTATCTCTATCTTCTTGTATTTACTAACAGTAGCTTTGTGGCATAAAATATGGTCTATTTTAGAGAAGGATCCATGTGCTGCTGAGAAGAAAGTGTATTCGTTCTTTGTTGGATGGTATATTCTATATATGTCCGTTAAGTCTAAATTGCTGATTGTGTTGTTGAGATCTATAGTTTCTTTATTCAATTTTTGTTTGGACGATCTATCCAGTGGTGAGAGAGGTGTGTTAAAATCGCCTAGTATTATTGTGTTGTGGTCTATTTGATTTCTGGAATTGAGAAGGATTTGTTTGACGTACGTGGATGAGCCAATGTTCGGGGCATAGATATTTATGATTGTTATGTCTTGCTGATTTATGCTTCCCTTAAGCAGCATGTAGTGTCCTTCTTTATCCCTTCTGACTAGTTTTGGTTTGAAGTCCACATTATCTGAGATGAGGATGGATACTCCAGCTTTTTTGCTGTGTCCGTGTGCATGGTATGTTTTTCCCCATCCTTTCACCTTTAGTCTATGGGTGTCTCTTTCTATGAGATGTGTCTCTTGCAGGCAGCATATTGTTGGATTTTTCTTTTTAATCCAATCTGCCAGTCTGTGTCTTTTGATTGATGAGTTCAGGCCATTAACATTCAGGGTTATTATTGTGATATGATTTGTATTCCCAGTCAATTGACTCATATTTGTTTTTGACATGATTCGGTTTCTCCTTTATTTGGCTATTCCTTTAGGCTAGCGCCTCCTGTTGCTGATTTGCATCGTTGTTTTTCATCTCTTCCTCATGGAATATTTTGCTGAGAATGTTCTGTAATGCTGGCTTTCTTTTTGTAAATTCCTTTAGCTTTTGTTTATCATGGAAGGATCTTATTTCATCGTCAAATTTGAAGGTAAGTTTTGCTGGGTATAAGATTCTTGGTTGGCATCCATTTTCTTTCAGGGCTTGGTATATGTTGTTCCAGGCCCTTCTAGCTTTTAGGGTCTGGATTGAAAAATCTGCTGATATTCTTATTGGTTTCCCTCTGAATGTAATTTGATTCTTTTCTCTCGCGGCCTTTAAAATTCTGTCTTTATTTTGTATGTTAGGTATTTTCATAATAATGTGCCTTGGTGTGGGTCTGTTGTAATTTTGTATGTTTGGAGTTCTATAAGCCTCTTGTACTTGGTTTTCCATTTCGTTCTTCAGATTTGGGAAATTTTCTGTTATTATTTCATTGAATAGATTGTTCATTCCTTTGGTTTGTTTCTCTAAGCCTTCCTCAATCCCAATAATTCTCAAATTTGGCCTTTTCATGATATCCCATAGTTCTTGGAGATTCTGTTCATGATTTCTTACCATCTTCTCTGTTTGTTCCACTTTGTTTTCAAGGTTAAATATTTTGTCTTCAATGTCTGAGGTTCTGTCTTCCAGGTGTTCTATCCTATTGGTTATGCTTTCTATGGAGTTTTTAACTTGGTTTATTGTTTCCTTCATTTCAAGGATTTCAGTTTGGTTTTTTTTCAGTATCTCTAACTCTTTATTGAAATGATCTCTTGCTTCCCGTATTTGGTCTTTTAACTGTTGATTGGTGCGATCATTTAATGCCTGCATTTGCTCTTTCATCTCCTCCTTCAATGCCTGCATTTGCTCTTTCATCTCCTCATTAGCTTCCCTGATCGTTTTAATTACGTACATTCTGAACTCCCTTTCTGACATTTCTTCTGCTGTGCTGTCATTGGGTTTTATTGATGTAGTATCTAGGTTTGTTTGGGACATTTTCTTCCCTTGTTTTCTCATAATGGTCAGTTGTCAGTGGGACCCTGAGATATTGCAGTTTTCCACTATTGGCTTATAGTGTCCCAGTAGATTTCCAGTGTATCACCTCCCAGCCTTCAGTAGCCTGATGTCTTGGAGGAATCTGATAAAGCAGCTCATTCGAAGAATACTGCCCCTAGCCCCCTACTGGTTCCACGTTTTGGAACTGGCTCTGTGCGGAAATGCTCTCACTGTGGGCCTGCACCGTGCAGCTGGCCGTGTGGGAAGAGCCCACTGCCGGAGTGTGGAAGACTACCTTGGGAAGACTCAAGCTGCCCTGCCCGGCTCTGCTAAGCCACCTCTATCTGGGCCTGCCACCCGGGCTGAGCTTTACCCAGTGGGCAGACTCACCCGTGGCTCCACTTCAGTTCGAGTCTCTCAATGCCTCCCCTTCTTAACTCCTGGGTTGTGGAGCGACCGGAGGTGCAGTCTCCCTCTAGGCCGCCATCTTGGATCGCCCCGTGAAGAGAGCCCGCAGCCGGAGTGCGCAGAGCCGCCTGAAGAGGTCTCCGGCTGCCCTGCCCTTATCCCTGAGGCTGACTGCAGATCGAGGCTCTCCGCTGGTTCTTTGCAGGAGTACACTGCACTGCAGGGGCTCCGGGACTCGGAGCGTGCTCTGTTCAGACAGGCTCTCACTAGCGGGCCAGTTCCGTTCCGAGAACCTGGAGAAGCTGGCTGTGTGGGCGGGGCCCACCGCCGGAGTGCGCAGGACTGCCTGTGGATGACTCTAGCTGCCCTGCCCGGCTCCGATAAGCCACCTCTATCTGGGCCTGCCACCCGGGCCGAGCTTTACCCAGTGGGCAGACTCACCCGTGGCTCCACTTCAGTCCGAGTCTCTCAATGCCTCCCCTTCTTAACTCCTGGGTTCTGGAGCGACCGGGGGTGCAGTCTCCCTCTAGGCCGCCATCTTGGATCCAAGCAATTTAATTAATAACCTAAATGTTTATTAATTTCTGTGTCTTCAGGACCTTACTAAGCATTGTCGAGGATTTATGAGAAATAAAAGGCACGGTCTCTGCTTTTGATGAACTCATCAGTTTGCTGTGGAGGATAAACATTTACACAGGAATAGCTAGAGAGAGAGCCAGGGCTGGGTTGTGTGTAAATTGTATATAAAATCCAGTCTGTGGTCAAAAGCTCTCTGCTGATTCTTTCATCTGCAGTTCATGGCATCTAAGAAAAGATAGGATCCAAAATCCTATCTCTCTCTCCAATTTAGGTCTAAGAACCTGAGCAAGAATTGTTTTCCCCAGGGAAGAAGCAACCTGTGGATCTGGGAAGTGAGGTTGTGTCTAGGTAGGAGGGTTGTTTGTAAGGTCAGAGGTTGTCAAAGAGTTGGGTTCCTTGACTTACTTCCTTCTCTTTCACCTTACCCACTCTTTTTGTTCCTTTACTCTACCCAACCTACCCCATAGCTGGGTGCCCTTTGCACTAAACTCTCTGGCTTTCCAGGAAAAAAAGAAAAAGTTCTGATTTATAGCATAGACCAGTTACTGTGATGTAAATATTTCCAACATGATAAGCTCAAACTACTAATTGATTTAACAAAAAGTTCACAATATTCCTGAAAATTAGCCATTGGCTCTCCTAAGCTGGCCACCGCTGGCATCAGCGCACCTCTACTGGTCCCCTCACTGTGGAGCTGGTCACCAGTGACCACTTCACAGGGTACTGCTGGCCCCCCACCATATTGGCAGAGATGTAGTGCTCATAAAATGCCAACTCAGTCACCCACTGTCAGCATCCACTGGGAGCAGCAAGTTTGGAAAGGAAAATGTAGCCCTCTTTGGCACCTACTACTCCAATATACCATCAGGGACAGACACTAAGAGTTGGGAAGGAAAGGGGGCATGTACGTGGATTTATTTGGATTTTTCCACTTAGGAGAGAAACCCATCTTCCCAAGATGTGCTGGGCGGTATGAACAGAAAACTGATTTAGGTGACCTCTGGGGATTATTAAAACCAATTTTTAAAAAGCAACAATTCCATGCAGACCTCTAACGGGTTAAGAGATTAGTGCCTGTCTGTTTGCATCAAGGGATCCAAGTCGCTTTACCTGCAGGTTCCCTATTCCTCATCCCTTTGAAATCACTTCCCTCATCCTCCAGCCCTCGGGTTACCCCAGGTACAGGTGCCAACATCAGGACTTAGCAGGTGAAAACTCACCTGTCCTGGCTCCCAGGGATATGCATTTCCTAGCAGCCTTTCCTCCCCTCCTGGTGAGAACCTTGAAGGAGGAGTTGTATAGCCATCAGTTGGAAATGGGGACAGAGTCCAGGGGCCACTCAGTCTTGGCCCTTGAGAACAGGGGAAGGAACGAAGACCAATTCAGCTTATCCAGGTGATATGCTGTTCCATTCTGGGCACCAACGGGAGCCTGGCCAGCCAGCCTGAGGTCTCCAAGGGGGAATCAAGCAAAATGTCAGTCAGGCAGTGAAGCGGGGCCAGAAAAATCAATGCCGAATTCCAGACGCCAGGAGGGCAGGAGATGAGGAGAGAAGGATGAAATGAGAGCATTTGTTTGCAATTCTAATATAACAAATCAACAGATCACTGGGCAAAGAAGCCTAATGAAAATGCGCATTATAGATGTGGGTGAGAGGGGAGAGGAAGGAGGCTGAGGTCCAGGTGAGGGCCTGCTGCAGAACTCACAGGTGTGTGCGCTTGCTTCCGGCTTCCTGCAAGGCTCCATGGTGCCAAGACAGACAGCCTGGGTTGGAATTCTACGTCCATCACTGGCTGCTCATGGAGCCTTGGACCGCTTATTTCACTGTGTCCATTTCCTGCTCTGTAAAATGGAACCATGAGGCAAAGGGGCATGTGGGTCTTCATGAGGCCACAATGAACCAGCATAGGCACCTGGTAGCAGATGCCTGATATATGAGAACAGCAATTCTTTTCTTATTTAAAACACATGTCACAGTGTCTGGTGCAGAAACTTAGTTTCCTTCCTCTTCCCATCTTAGGGAAAGTTTGAAAGTAAGAGAGATGGAGAAGTTAGAGTCCACTTCTTGTATGCAATATCTGGGCAGCCAGGCTGGTTTAAAGCCTGTACCAAGTGTCCTCCTGGGGCCCCTCAGATGGAATCCACGGTTCTGCCCTTTTCTAATTCTCTCTTCAGTTCTTCTAATAAGCCTTGGGAAGACATTTGTTGGCATGCAGTCTGGATTCCCTCTTGTATAAAGTGTTGATCACAGGGTCTAGCCTATCTAGCTGTCGTGAGGCTGAACTGAAAAGCATTATGGGAAAGATTGGCATTGTCACTACATAACTTTCACGGAGGGAGTGAAGTTCAGTCTCTGCTTTGAGTATGCTAAAAGCAGTATCTCATTTAACCATAAGGAAGTGTAAGGTGTTAATACTATTACTCATTTATGGCTCAGGGAGATGGGGAGTCAGTCTGGTTGATTGATTATGCACAGAGCATACGTGGCCATCTAGGTTTGGCACACGAGGTACCCTGCCTCTGCCTTGCCTTTCTCCATGTGAACTGCTATGCTTTTGTTGACAAGATACAGAGCTAAGTCAAACCTACCATGGAGAGACATCAGCTCAACTTTTGGATCATAACATTACCCACTTCCTCAAGAAGCTCTTTTCTTTGTTCTCTACTTGTGGCTTTGATTTTTACCACCATGTCATATGAGCCTGAGAGGCTGTGTCAACCACATCAGGGTAGGAATCTCCGGGAAAACACTGAAAGGGGCCCACAGCGTCTCAGACAGTCCCCAGAACTTCTGTTTTTCTTTCCTTCTGGACAGTAAGGTAAGGTGTGTTCAAACTGATCTGGCCATGGAATCAGGCAAGTTTTCCAAACCATATAATTACCTTTAAAAAAAAAAAAAAAAAAAAACAACTTGGGAAATTTTCAAGCATTTTGGTTGTGAAAAATGCCATTTATCCAGAAGTGAGTATCATAGTTATATAGTAATGACCATGATTTGCTCAGATATAATCATTTCTGGCTCAACCATGGGTGTCTCTCAACACCCATCTCTGTGGGAGGATTCACTCAGAGGGCATGACCTACAGGAGATACCAAGGCATCCAGGGCTGAGTGAGTAGACACCAAGGCAGGGTACCCACTCAGCTGCCATGAGGAGAAGGCTCTGAAGACCCAAGAGAGAAAATCAGGTGGTATGGGATGCAAATTACTCCAGATAAGATTCTTCCCTCCAGCTTCAGAAATCACATGGGAGGGGCTGGGGTTGTGGCTTAGTGGTAGAGCCCTTGCCTAGCACATGTGAGGCACTGAGTTCAATCCTCAGCACCACATAGAATAAATAAATAAAATAAAGGTATCGTGTCCATCTAGAACTAAAAAAATTAAAAAGAAAAAAAAAAAAGAAATCACATGGGAGGAGCAGGTGGCAGGTTTGGGTTATTAAGCTATACATGTAAGGGGGAATGTGGTGGAAGGTTTGATTGGCTAGGTCTGGAAGTTAATGAGAACCAAGCTGAGAAGATGCTTTTTAATGGACCCATTGTGCTGGTTTTCAGTAGGTGGGAGTGGGAATAGCTACTGTCGGGTTCTTCTGCTCTTCTGGAAAAATAACTTAGCCTGATGGTGGCCAGTGAGTACTCAGATGTGGGGCAGGTGGAGGAGGCACGTAGTAGTTGTTGGATACCCACTGACAGGCACTCCATCACCCAGACCCACAGTCCACCCTCTCAACCAACACATGCCTAGCACAGATGTGCACCAGGCTGCCTGGGAGTTTGGAACTTAGGGTCCTTTACAGGCCCAAACACCTGTTGCTCAGGTTGCACAAAAAATAGAACGTGGACCTTGTTGTCAAGAAGGGAGTTGACTCCTGACACAACACCTGAGCAAAGGGCCTTTCTGAGAGCATAAGGAGTATTCAGTTTACTTTTCGAATATGGATGAGAGAATAAGTGTGGAGTTTCAGTACAAATAACTTTTTGCTTCTAAAAAGAATATTAACGAAGGCTGAAATTTAGCGAGATAATGCTTGTACGTTCATCTAAATGTTTTTGATCTGGCTCAGGGCATTTGTAAACAGGGCATCTGGGGAGAAAGAACAAAGTAAGACCTGAGGGATGCACAGCCTCATTGGCTTTAGTAAGGAGCCTAATGAGTCCATGGCTCTCCTCTGCTCGTGGATGGGATAAGTCTATTATTGTGTTTCTTGGAATGGAAGCACACATTTTTTAAAAAGAAGCTATGCCAGAAACATTTTAATTCGAGAGAAGTACCAATTTAGAAAAACGAAAGGGAACCCTGGAGAGGCTACATGTTGGTCTTAGGAAATTTCCCCTGCTGAATTGTTCGGTGACAATATTTTCCCTTCCATGTAATAAAGAAAGGATGCAGACTCAAGGTTAATTAAGAGGGACGCACCCCTAAAAAGACTGAGTCCAGAGCCATCAGGGGGACATAGTCATGACCACCATTAACAGCACTGTAGGTGTGGACTGAGCATTCACAGGAAAGCAGGTGGCCGGCTGCCAGCTGTTGGAAATCTAGAAGCATCCAGGAGGAGAGGGCACAGGGGGAACAGCTGTGAAACTGCCAGCTTTTCCTGTGTTCTGAGGGAAGAGAGAATATACAGAGTGGATCCTGGGAAGATGATTGACAGCTGATTTAGACTTCGGCAGTATAACAGTTCCCTCTGAAGGCTTGGGACTTTGCAAATGATAGAGGACAGTAAGTCTCCCTCAAAGAGATCTAGACATAAGAAAGATGGGATGGACCATTAGTCATTATTTTTTATTATTTTTTTAAAAATATTTTTTATTAAATATTTTTTTCATTGTAGATGAACATAGTACTTTTGTTTTATTTACTTTTATTTTTAAATGTGGTGCTGAGAATCATACCCTGTGCCTCACATGTGCTAGGCAAGTGCTCTACCACTGAGCTAGGACCCCTGCCTGAACGATTGGCTTTTACAATGGGAACATACCCATAAAGAAAGGAGAGCCTGGAGGGTTGGCAAGGAACATTTTTCTGTTGGCAGAACTTCTTTCTCCTCAGATGCTGTGGGTGCTGAACTTTGGGAGACACTAGATGTGTGAAAGATGGTGGAGAAGCCTGGCCCTGAGGACCACTCTTCTGTGATTTCAGAGCCCAACTGATGGGCCTTCTAGGTGATAAAGCCAGGGTAGTGTCTGGAGGCAACATGGCGCAGATCCGACAACCAGTAGCCACCCCATGAGGCCAGCTAGCATTGCGCATGGCAGAGGGGTCTGACCCCTCAGGCCCTACCAGTCTCAATAGTCTGCCAGATCAGGACAAAGCAAATCAAAGGGATTCCAAGCAGAAGTCACACAGAAAAATCAGGGTGCAGAACCTTCCTCACAGGGCAAGATGGCTCCATGTGTAAATGCTCATTGTCATACAAAGTCGTGAGCTGGGGCGGCCTGGGATCGCTTCTGTCTTGGTCATTGTTTCATGTCTAGTGCTCAGCCCAGGGCCTGGGGCACAGAGCACACTTAGTAAGTACCTACTAAATGCAAGAGCAATGGAATAACAATATTTGTAAGGACAAAGGTGAGCATCTGAAAGAAAAGAGAAGAAGAAGAAGAAAAAAAAATAAGAACAGGAAGAATCCCGCAGAGAAGCAGCAGCAGATTGGAATCCAGAAGAAAGAGTAGGTGGTGAGGAACGTTGCCCATTCGAGAAGAGTAAGACTCCTGAGGCATTCCCAAGTAGAAAGGGGGTGGACGGGACATCTGCTGGAACTCGTGGGAGTGGATGGGCGAGGATGCTTCCTTTCCATTCTCCCAGGCTGTCCTGCCTTTCCTCCCTGTTCCTCTGCTGACTGACATTTGCTGTTATATACACAGCTGCTCACCCATGACTGTCCTTGATATCTGCAACCTTTGTGGCCCTGGGCTCTAAAATCTAGACTGGTAACACTGGGTGTGTTCCTCTGATCTCCAAATCTTTGCTCCTGACTGATAACTTTTTCTTTGCCCCTTCTGTCCTCTTTTCATCTCTGGGTCACCCAGGCAGCCCTGAAGACCAAGTGTGATGGTCACTGAGGGACTGGGGTGCCTCCCAGGGAGGATGAGCAGATGGTCCCCCAGCCTCGGGATATCTGGGGCCCCCTTTCACCTCTGACTCTGAGTGACTGATGACGAGAGGCCAGGAAAGTCACTCTAATGTGCCATTTTTACCCAGTGTGTTGGTGACATGCCACTTCTTGATGCAGCTGGCACTCCTAACCCTGAAGGACCTTTCCAGAACACTGCCCATACAGACCGCTGGCCCCATTAAGCTCAGTCTACCTTTGGGATGATCCTTCTCTGACATTCAGTTTTTTCTGGCATTGGGTCAATCATTCTTTGAGAGACCTTCCTTCTCTGACTTGCAGCCAAGCAATAGGATTATTATTTGACTGAATAGGTTTCTAAAATGTGGTACAGTCAGGATTTTTTTATATAAATATAATATGAAATATAAAAAGACATGAAATAAACTCTGAAAGCAGAGCTTAAAAAAAGAATTCCATTCATTACTACCTAAAAAAGCTGAGCTTAGAGGGATGAGTATATGGAAATGCTACGTTCTGCAGCCCTGGGATCTATGGGCAACATCCTGGGCTTCCAAGCACAATGTGCTCCTGGAGAGAAAGCATCAGTGGGAGTTAAGAGAAATTTGCTGTTATTCTCAATTCGATTCAATGAACATTTATATAGGATGCCATATATCTGGGCACTGCAAACCCAGAAAGAATTAAGCATGGCTTAATGAGCTCCCAATTCTGCTTATAGATGAATCTTCCAAAATATTAAAAATGGATGTAAGCTTCTTATCCAAGATCTCATCACAAGTTCAGTATCTAACACAAGTTTAGAAATCTCCTTCAAAATTTGCATTTTGTTGCAATGCAGTTGAGATGCTGTCTCATGGTGCAGATGCTAGCTAGGGTTAGAGGGGACATCTGGGACCAAGAGTTAGGAGACTTGGGGTCTAACTCTATCCCATATGGAAAATCACATAAACATTGGTCATATGCTATGGTTTACTGCTGGAAGAAATTCAGGGTCCGTTATTCCTATGCTAGGCGTGAGGAAGCTGGGTGTTTAATACTCCAAGTTTTGGTTGTTTTCATTTATGCCATAGAAATAATAATGGAATACTTACCTTCTTTACCTTATGTGGATTTTACCAAATAACCTGTGGGAACAGCTGTCAGAACATTATGGAGCAATAAGTACATGGTAGTCTTGACTCCACTTCTCAAGCAAGTGTTGTCCTGTTAACCCTCTTTGCTCATCATTTCCATCTCTACCAGGTGCCCACATGAAACCCCATAGATGCCAGCAGGGTTGCTACAGAGAGTCAGTTACCATTTTTAAAAAGCATTCTACTTATGGCAAGAATCCCATGGCAGCAACTCGGCCCTGACCCCTGCACAGTTAGCTCTTTCCACAAAGCGTGCCTGATAATCATGCTTCATGATGAAATATTTGATTTATGATGGTTCATTGAAGGGCCTTTAAAAAAAGGAAACTGTGTAAAAGCATTTGTGAGCAGCTTTAGGGAAAGGGAGGAAAGAGCAGAAAGAATTACGACCACACACCCTTGGAATTGTTGTCATATTAAACCTGTGTTCCACGAGTGTACAGATTTTCTGATGCAGTTGGGTATCTTGCCTCTGGACAATGAAATTGCTATCCTCTGCCACAGAATAAATGACCTGTCAGGCTCTTTTAAGCGGTTTCAGGATAGTGAGTTTGAAGACAGCAGCACATGCTGCAGCAGGCAGGCGGGGCTTAGGCAAGGAGAGAAATACTTTTGAAAGTTGCTGTGGTGCGTCATGGTTTACTCGCTGTATTATGTTGATCTGGTGCAATTTGACAGCTTCATGCAAGAGGTAGCAACCTCAAAGGATGGAGAACCCTCCTCCAGGTGTCAGTCTGAGCAACATCTTTCCCTGCAAGGCAGTGAGGAAGGTCTACTGAGACCTCCTTCTGAAATACAGGCATCCTGGTCTTTTCTTGCAAGTTGAAATTCAACACGTTGGTTGCCTTACTTGTGGGGAAACGGGAATATGGAATTGACCTCCCAAGGGAGATAGGTTTGTGTTCTGTGACAGAGTAGCATAGACCCACCTAAGTTGTCAGAGTCTCTCTCTCTCTCTCTCTCTCTCTCTCTCTCTCTCTCTCTCTCTCTCTCTCACACACACACACACACACACACACACACACACACACACACACACAGAGTAAGGTTTTCCAACCTGCTAGCCAGAAAGCATTTATCCTATTCCAATAAAGCTTCCAAATGTACCATATTGCTCATTCGGCTTTGGGACATTTTCTGGGGTCAGGAACCAGATGCTTCTCACCTTGTTAATCGTCCCATCAGCAGGGCCTAGAGGATCATGGGTGAAAGGACAACAGTGTAAAGACATTTGCTAGGGGCTTTAGGGAAAGGGCGGGGAGAGCAGAAAGAATTATAAACACAGGCCATGGTTGGTCACCTTTTGCATGGAAGTTCAAGGGTGGCCCCTTAAGCATGGTTTACATAGGTTTGGTTCCAGAAGTTGTTTGAGTAACAGAAAATGCCCTTCCTTCTAACACAAACATCCCTAGCAAAAGTGTCACTGAGGTGGCTAGGAAGGGTGGCCAAGTCTTGACATTCATGTGTGTATATACGAGTATACATGTATATGCACATGTTTTTATGTGTAAATGTGTCCACACGTGTGATTGTATGTGTATCTGCACATATCTTTGTGTGTATATGTGTGCAAGTATAATATGAGTAGCCAAATCACATGTCCCTGTGTTCCAAAGTGTGGGTGGTCACACATTCCAAGAGACCAGTTTGCCCAGGGCCTAGGGGATCTTCAGAGGCTCCTGGGGATGACTTCACTGGCAGGCACTGGCTTCAAGGTAGGCCGGCTGCATCTGTGGGCCACATGTCTGAAGCTCCAGCACCTGCTGGCTGAGCTGTGAGTGTCCTGGCAGCTGGATCTGGCTGAGAACATTTTTTGCTTCTCAATTCCCTCCAGGTCAGAGATGAAATGAGAACTGCAGCTCATGAATGATACCAGAACTGCTGAAATGAACCAGGGGCCATTCACGTTCTTACCCATGGTAGAGCCCTTTGTACATGGTAATAACTGCAGGTTGATACTTGCTGCCTGGGATAAAGAGTTTAAAAGGGACATGGGCTTCATCATCTGTGAAGATGAGTGTGTCTGTGTGTTTTGTATAAACCTGTGAAAGTCTGTCAGCAATGACTGGCTTATTTGAAATAATTTTTAAAATTTTGCAATGTGAACAGTCATAAGGATTCATTTTTAACTTTATTTTTAATGGACAGATAATAATTATGGCATATATACTTATGGGGTACCAAGTGATATATCAATACATGTATTTGTTGTAGAATGATCAAATTAGATTAGTTTGAATACCTATCACATGAAATATTTATTTTTTGTGATCAGAATTTTTAAAAGCCTCTTTTTTAGCTACTTTGAAATGTATAGCACATTATTGACCATAGCACCTTGCTGTGCAGTGAAACCCCAGGACTCATTCCTCCTATCTGACCCTAACTTTGTACCTGCTGGCCAGTGTCTATTCTTCCCTATCCTTCCACAACCTCCCCACAGCCTCTGGTTACCCCCTTCTAAGAACTCTTGAAAAAAAATTAGACAAAGAACAGAATCATCAATATTAATTACATCTCAAACTTCATAGCACTGAAAGTTATTTGAGCATCTATCAAATTGTCAGTATGTGCTGGACATTGGGCTGAGCCAATCCAATTACCAAGGAAGTAGCAAAATAGGATACCATTACCTCCTAATATCCTAGATTTACTATCACACTAGGATACTTTTAAATGCATCCTAGACTTATATTGAGATTATCTAGCTAGAAGGATCATCCTATGCTAATATTTGATGTATGATTGAAAAGTTAGCATTTCTTTAATTTTCTGGGTGATATGAACAAGGTTACAAGTAATGTTATGTACCTAGCCACCTCCCTCCTTTTGCTATGTCATTTTAGACCTAGATGATGCAAGGCAGGGGCTAGAAAATAATGATAAAGCAAATTAATATTTATTGAGTACATGCTAATGTCAGGCACTGTGCCCAGTACTTTGACACGGATTATGTCATAAAAGCCACCCTGTGAGAGTCACTTAATACTATCTGCATCTCATAGAGGAAGAAATGGAAGCTCCAAGTGACAACAGGAACTAGCCAAGATCTGGACTTTTCATGTACTTTCTATGCTCCATGCCCTGACCATTGCACTTCTGGGGCATCTCTCTAAGGGGTAGGATGCATACCTTGTGGTAGTTGGTGGGTCACCTGAATTGGATTTTCTACCCAATAGGGTTGGGCAGTAGCCATTTTTATCTGAGGACTTAGCACAAAGGAAGGGAGACCCTGCATGGATGCTCCCAGGCATTGCTTCCCATCACTGTTGGGTCCATGGTCAAGATGGGCATTCTCCTTGAACTAGTGTTTGTGTGGAGATGGAGCATTTGTGGGGCATTGCAGCCAGGAAGTCGAGTAAAATCCAAGTCAGATGGTGCCACCCATGTCCTGCAGGAGTAGCATGGAGGTAGTCAACAGTCTAGGAGCCCTCAAACCTCAAAATACCCTCCACTGGATGGAGTATGGTGGCCATGAAACCACTGCATGGAACTGTGTCCCAGCTTGAGGGAGGAGGTGGGCATTGTAATAGGTCATTCCCAGAGCTGGTGGCAAACATCTTTCAGCCTCTCCCTACCCGCTCTCACATGCACTGTCCTTTTCACTACTTCTGTCCTATGCCAATTTTAAGTCTTCCTGGTTGCTTGGTTCATCAGCCGTCAGCTAATATTCAGGGCCCTGGTTGTCGAGGTAGTAGCTCAGAGAAGGAGTTTGCCATGAGCACTCTTCTCTGGAACTCTCCGAGGGTTGGAAATGGAGGAAAAGTTCACGTTGATTGGGATCTTCCACCCCTTTGGCTCCTTCTGCTGTGTTTTCGGCAGTGGCTGTGAACTTGCAGCAATGGCGCAGGTGGAGGAGGGAATTCCTAAGCTGACTGGTTCTGTCCCCATGCTTATAATGGACGGGGCAAGCCTCCCGCGTGCTCGGCCCTGGCTCCAGCCTGGCGAGGCAAGGTAATTATCTTGGACAGCTGCAAGGTGTTCATTGCCACGGCCTTACCTCATCAGCCCCCCATTTTTCACTCTAGCTGCTTAAAATATAAACCAGACCCCTCGTCCCCATAGACGGACTCCTTTCAGAGCGGGAAGGAGTGCAGTGTGTCACATGTATCTGATTTGCAGCGTGTTGGGGTGATTGCAGATGGGCACAGGAGGAAGGACGGGGCAATGCTGAGTGTGCAGAGAGAAGGGAGTTCAGTTTTCTGGGGACGGTCTCCCAGCTGACACCCAACCCAGCAGGTGACTTTGACAAGTTGCTTGCCTCCAGGCCCCATCTGTAGACTGGACGAAGAAATGTAAATCACCAATCATTTCCTGGGAACTTGAGCCGTCCATGGGGCAGTCCCTTTGCCATAAACCCTTCTCTGCAGCAGCGGCTCTGGAGTGTGATTGTTCTTCCAACTCAAAGACTCGCTGAAAAGTGGTGAGAAAGCATAGTGCCTGTTTCTTGATGAGCATGGACCCCGGCCTTTGCCTCACAGGGGTTGACCTTGAACTTCAGCTTAAGGGTTTTGCGAGAGAACAGATGAGACAGAGAAAGGAAAAGAGAGGATCCCACTGTGTAGGAAAGGGAAGGGAGGAGTCTTAAGTGATGTGCCAGGGTAGCCACACCCACAGACCAGCTTGTAGAGCATCATGCCACACATGGATGCTCAGGGGATGACCTGAACTGAGGCAAGTGGCCCCAGATACAGGTGTCTCAGCAGATATTCAGACTACTTCCAAACATGTTGGGCTGCAACTCCGACTTCTTTATACTCTCCACTTTTTCAGCACTCCTCTTCCTGCCTCCTCCCTAACAGATCCTTCTCTTATCCACTCAGGTCTCTCCTTTATGCTGTCTTTGCTTTGCACGGGTTTGGGGTAGTCAGGGGTGATAAAGGTTCTCTAGGTTGCTTGGGAACCCCATTTTTCCTGCCTGATAGAGGAGCCAGGCCAGGTGGAGGCCATCACCGGGTCTGGCTGGAGGCTCCATCCACGGGGCTGATTAGAACAGGCTGCAGTTTGAGCAACTGTAATAAGGAGTGGTTGTCATGGAAACAGGCTCTTGATGTTGTCCAGATTTCAGAATCTCTCCCCTCTCCCCACCTCGGTTATTTTCCTTCCTTCCTTGTTTTTTTCCCCTGGGGCTGTGGGTACATTCAGCAGGAGTTTGTGGACCGGCAGTGGAGAGTCAGGACTGCGGATCTCAGGCAGTCTCCATGACACAGCTGCCCTTTTAAGTGAGGATGTGGCCCTGCGTGGCCAGGAAACCTGGGGCAAGGCACTCCTACTTCCTTCTCAAATCCTAAAGATACAGGATGATACGTCCAGACACCAGAGGCAGACTGAGGCACCCCAAATGCCCTTTATGAGGAGGGTGGGGAAAAATGAAGCAGGCCCAAAGCCTGGACCTCAGCTCCATCTCCTCCCCAGTGGTGGCCCCAGGTCAGAGCAGCTGGAGGAGGGCTTCTGCCTCTGGACTTGGGCTTCTCATCGTGGGCCAGTGCTACATTCATACCAGGGGCTGACCTTCAACTTCCTTACAGCTCCCCTCGGTCAAGGTCATGTCAGCTCATGCAACTGAAGGTGGTCTAAGCAAAGCAGAGTTTTCCATCTGTACGCAGGATAGAACAGTTCATGGGCTGCATGCCTCAGTGTCCCCAAATGCGTCAAAACGGGGCTCACGTTCCTTGATCTGACTGCATCCACCCCAAGGATGCTGCAAGGCTAAAAAGAGACAACAGATGGCAAGCTCTTGGGAAAGAAGCAAGTATTATATAAAGGGAAGAAATAATTGCTGTTGAGAATCGACTGCGAGACAGAGTTAGAACAGTATGACTTAGGAAGAGCCCAAACCCATGTGTGTCTTAGAGAATCTGAACTTCGAGTTTGAGTTTTACTAAATAACTAGACAAGAGGACCAAGTTTGTCCACCCATCTCTCCCTCTTCCTTGCCTCTCACCAAGGGCAGCTGGGGCAGGCCATGCAGAGATGCCAACCTAGCTGGCTAGTGTGGACTGGGCTCTGAGGCCACAAAACCGTGGAAATGGGGTACTGGAGAATGGGTGCCAACTATGCCTGAAAGAGACCATTGAAAGTGGGTGCTGGGAATATCAGAACTGATGCCAAATCAGATGCCAGTGAGGAACGGGGAATGGGAGACAAAGGCAAAATATTCTGATATGGGAACAGAAGGGGAGGGGGAGGCATGGGTGGAGGTACCCTTGGAGCCAGGCAGGGCCGTGTGGTGGTGGGTGGGCCAACCTGGTTTAAGGGCCCAGGTTAACACAGTGCTGAACAAACTTTCACTATTTGGTGTTCACTGGCCATCCATCCCTTGGGTTCTGAGTTATCCCATCCACTCTTCCCCTGTCTTCTTAGCCTGGGTTTTAGTATGTTGGCCATTATTATTATTATTATTTTTTTCTGATTGTTCTCCAGTGCCCACTCAGTTGAGTAGAACAAGGTTTTGGAGAAAAGTTCCCAGTATGGTAGCTCTTTCTAGAATTTGAATTGATGCTAGATGAGACATTAGGAAGCTAAGAGCCAGCCCAAGTCCCTCCATCTCATTGCTTAAGAGGTCTGGGGTATCACAGGTCAGGTCTTATGTTTGGGGACTCTCCTTGCAAGTGGTGTAGCGTGCATTCCTCTAAGTCGGGGAAAGGCATAAGAGAAGTGGTGTGCAGCTCCTCTTGCGTTCTGAGAACAGAGGAAGCTTCAGACACGTGCCAGCCGTTCCTCTTTCAGCTGGGTTTGTGCCGTCTCCAAAGGGAAATGAGAGCAGAACACTTGGAGAAACATCCTATTTTAGAACAGTGCTGCCTGTGGTCACATGCTTTCTCTTTTGCTTGTTGGATGTGTTGTCCTTTTACCTCCAGCTGCTGTGTGTAGCACTAAACCACAAGCCAGGCCCCCACTTCCTTTGCTGCATGTTCAGGATGAGGGCTGTGAGTGCCTTGTCCACTTCAGGGACCCCAAAGGCATGCTTTTAGTAATGCTCTTGTCACTGTGGCAAAAGGGTGACATCAAACCAGATGCCAGAGTAGTAGTTGTCAAAAGGGTGAGTTGATTTCACAGTTAAAAAGATTGATTTTTTTTCCCCCTAAAGTTGTATAGTAAGAGAATGTTCTTAGAGTTTTGGAAAGACATGTAGTTCCTAAATTGTGCAGCTGGTTAAGTGCTTTAGGTTAGCCATGTTTGTGGTTCCTGTTGCCCTTTAGGTCTGGGTATTAACTAGAACTCAAAGGAGAATAACTTGCATAAGAGAAGCTGTGATGTAAAAGTGTAACCGTAAGCACTTACAGTGGCATGGGGCGATGCATAAAATAAGCGTGAGAACTCTGAGAGTGTATTGTAGTTCTTTACAGGTGTACTATGGGAGATTAAACAAGGGCTGTCAGTGACTGAAGTTCAAGTCGAGAAAATGCCATTTCTAGCTGTGTTACGCTGGGAGAATCCTTGACTTTTCTGAGCATCTGAAAGATGAATGAAATGAACCTATTTCAGAGGGATGCTGTGGAAATTAAATGAGGGAATATGGGTGAAAGAGTATCCAATGCTAACCACTATAGCAGAGTTCTCTTCTTCTGGGAAGTTCCTCAGTCTCCCTTCTTACCCGTCGCCTTAATTTCCCCGGCTGTGAAGCAATCCTTCCCCACCCATCCACAGCCAGACCTTCTTCCCTTCTCTCCCTAGTGTTAGTGAAGAAAGAATAATAAACGTGAAAAGCTTTGAGTTTCTTGAAACCAAGGAGTGGGATAAATACCTTATATTGATTATGATGATTATATCTGGGACTAGAAAAATATGATTGCCTGGTTGCCAATAGCAACGAGATGGAAATGCAGGAGTAGGAAGTTGTGTGCAGAGGTTCCCTGGGAACAGACACATGGTTCTTTTCTTCTTTTCTTTCAAATCCCCTTTCAGGTGCCCCTGGTCTGGTGTCATGCTCTTGGGAGATGCTGTCACTTGTAAATGGGATTTGAAGGGAGATACAGAGAGAATGGCCAGGGCTTCTTATGGAACCCATGAGAAGCTACCAAGTGCATGGCCTTCTGACTCAGGGAAGGTGTATCCGGCTGGTTGGAGGGAGGGGGATGGACTATGAGGACCTGAAAGAGAAGAGATTACATTGTTTGTACCTGAGATTACCAGTGTGGCACAACAGATCATCCAAAAGAGGACAGAGAGCCATCAGGGAGGGGGCAAGGGCCGTTCTACCATGGGGGGGGGGTGTTAGAAGCTCTGACGGTGGTTAAAGCCACTTTGTCCCAAGCAGAAATGAAGGTCTGAGGCAGGCTTGAATGATGAGGGGGGGGGCATCCTTATCTCGGATGGTAAGCAAAACCTCAGTCATGTTTCCTAATCCAGTTCCTCTGACTTTACTCCAGAGATCCCAGGTACTGGGTCAGTCGGTGCTGAACATACTTTATTTCATGCAACCTTATTAACTGTTGTTTTTGTTTAACAGTCACCTGGCCAGGAAGTGGCAAGGCCTAGACTGGAACTCTTAGCTGCCTGCATTCAAAGCCTGTGTTCTGTATGCCATTATACCAATCATTTTCTCAGCAGGTCAGAGGCTCAAAGAGTAGCTGATTACTAAATCATGAGGTTCCCAAAAGAGAGGCTTTGAACATTAGTTCCCAGACCTTCCTGCAGTCAGAGGTCTTGGCTTAATCTCTCTATGTTCTATGAAGGCACGTGGACTTTGGGACAGGCCTGCAGTGACTTCCCTGACAAAGGTCCTTCGTGGCTGTGTTTTTCTGATTGTTGGTTGCCACTAGCTTCCTGGGGGTGTGGCAATGACCCTGTCACCCAGGATTGGAGGTGAGAAAGGATGGTAACTGACAGCTTTCCTATCATCCCTGGGAAAACAAGCTGCTCTGTCCCAAGTGGATGGCTGACAAATGGATGGAATTTCATCTTTGGTCAGATAGAAATATATAGTATTTTTCTCCAAGAGCATTTTCCCTATGGGTTCACCCAGCATTGTAAAGTTATTCTGGTCCAAAAAGAACAGTGATAATGAATGTTTTTTGAGCATTTGTGCTGGGTCAGCCACCATAGTCAGTGTGCTTCACATGTATAACCTCATCTGAATATCAGAGCCACCCCATGCAAATTGTGACTCCATCTCATTACCTCCATTTTGCAAAGAGGGACAGTGGGTCCCAGAGGGAATTGATCATATGCAGCATGTAAGTCCTTGTGCTGAACTTGAGTCAGTTTGGCGGCATTCAGGCTTTGTGCTTGTAACCACTGACCCATTACCAGTCCCTCGACTTTCCTGAGGCCCAAGGCCACTATTCTGCTTCTCCCAGCAGTGGTCCAACATGCCTGCTTCTGTCTTCTTAGCTTAGGGTTTCTTCAAATGGACACCTTGCTTCTTCCATTCCTGTGTGCTCTGTGGCCATGGTAGTTTTTCTAATCTCATGGCCACCCAACCACCTCTATTCAGAAAGTTCAAACCTTCCACCTCCTCCTACGCCTCTAGTGGAGGGTTAAACTCCTTTACCTGACATTCTTGGCCCTTGGTGATTAGCTATAGCTTGACCCTGGACCTCAACCTATTATTCTTCAAGCTACATCATGAATCAGAAACTCAGCTCTCAGTATTCTTGAAGACTTCGTGATGCGTGAGGCTCTTGGTATTCATTCTTCTCCTGTGCTCCCACGTCTATGGCCACATCTCATGTCAACCCAAGCTCAGCTGCTCCCCATCATCATTTGGACTTTCTCGATTTCCTCCTCTGAGCACTGGTTTTCCATCTTCTTAACTTGCATAGATCTGGTGTATCTTGTGCTACTAACCATTTCCATGTTGCACATGCATTCATTCACTCACTCACTCAGTGTCCACTAGGGTTCTCTTGTGTGTCTCCACCCTCGAGGAACTGACTGCTTGGGGACTTGGTTGGTATCATGCCTGATATCCTGAACTCAGTTTTCACCTGGAACAGTTCATTCAACTCATTCTATTTGTTTTGAATGAATGAAGATGCTTGATATTCCTTGTTGCTAGGAGAGACAGTAAAAAGTTGGGTTGTATTGCATAAAAGCCAAAATATTGTTCCTGTATTACCTTATAAACCAGAGAGACCCCCCTACCTAGAGAAGGGCAAGTCAGAACACAATCCCTCTTCCATTTTCTTCTGAGGAGGTACTGCTTGCCCAACTACTGCTTGCCCTTATCCACCTCCCAGCCTGCTCCTGGGAGCCGGGTCGTCACAGGTGGTAGGTAGGACTCAATGATTTCCTGAGGACTCAGCATTCCAGGGTGACCTAGCAAAGACTAACTATTGAAACTCCTTTAAAATGCTGTGCTGGGTTCATGGAGTCAAGAAATGTTTGAACTCTGGGGTAAAATAATCTTCTTGCAATGAACTAGAGCAGGAATTGGCAAACTCTAAGACAGGCCAGGTCTTGCCCACCATTTGCTTGTGTATAGCCCACAAGCGAAGAATGCTTTCTACATTTTTTACGTGGCTGGGGAAAAATCAAAATAGGAAAAAGTAATATTCCATGGCATGTGAAAATTATATGAAATTCAAATTTCAGTGTCCACAAATAGAATTTCCCTAGAATACATTCATGCTTATTTGTTGGGATACTCTCTAAGCTTTCAAGCTGTGAGAGCAGAGTAGACTAAGTATATGTCCAGAGACTAAGTATATGACCCACATACCTAACTACTTATCTGGCCCTTTACAGGAAAAGACTGCCTCTCTTATGCTAGAAGACAAAGTTCTTCCTGTACCCAGACCAAGAATAAAGAACCTCCCAACTCTCCCGTTGGATAGGACCCACTAACTACTGGCAGGTGTTCAGGAGCCTGCAAACGAACGTGCCATTGACTTAGGGTTCCAAGTCCTGAGTTCTGTGTAGTTTTAGGTGAGAACATTTGTCTTTGTTCATCATCTTAGAAGTGAAAAACATGAACCACATGATCTCCAGCCCTGTCTTCCTCAAATGAGGGTTCTCTAGTCCATGTAGCCTGTTCTGTAGAATGGTCTACTCTGTGTGAGGACCTCTGAAGACCCAAGAAGCACCGAGGTGCCCAGTTTGGCCAGCAGGTGGACGCAGGAGTGCCTTCATCGACGTCTCCTTCCCCACAGGATCCTAGTCCTTGCTCTGCTAATGCTCAACCAGAGTGGCAACCTCTTCCTCGGTGATCCCCATTTGGACTCAGTTCAGTATTTTTTTTTTTTTTGAAGTGCTTGAGATCTAGGCGGACTGTAATTATGTAATTCTTCCTTGTTATCTTTTCTAATTGTTCTCAGAGCTGTTTCCTAAACTGATTGGAAACAATTGCAGACAGGGAATGGAGTGGGAGGTAGGCGAGAACCTGGCTGCTGGCCAGGGCTGGGCTGTTTGCTGGAGGCAGCATTTTGGCAAGGTGGCTGCTGGGTGGGCACGAGGAGACCCCTGCACCCAGACTACCGTGCACAGCTTCCTGTGTCTGGGCAGTGGGGGTGGCAAGAAGGAAGCACTCGTGGGGTGTTGGTTAATCATTCAAAACTAAGCCATCTCCCTCCTGCTTCCAGCCCCAGGGGCCTGGCTGTTTTCCCTTTCTCTGTTGCTTCTGTGACGTGAGTTGAGCTCCCTGGGGAATCTGCCAGGGGCCAATAGGGAGCCAGGCTCTTCCCTCCTGGCATTGAATTGTTTGTGCTTTCTTGACAGAACAAAAATAGGCAACTCTGGAGCCATCATGACCCCCAGACCACCAGGAGGGCTCCTGAAAGGACAGCTGGGGGACTTCCTGATTGAGGCCTAGTGGGTTCCGTGGAGGGATATCTGTGGGGGAAACTCAGAAGTGCTGCCTTCTTTGGGTCAGAATCCCAGAAGAGGGGCCCAAGTCGATGCCCTCTGGTATGTCCCTAATGTTAGGATCTGGTGCCCTTACTGCCTGGTTCTGTGTCTTTTGGGGACCAGGTAGAGGGAAGTTCCTGCAGGGCTCTCATGGGGGAAATGGGGGCTTCCTCGTCACTACAAGATAGTCCTGCTGTGTCCCTCTGGTTTCTCCATCTGTGCTGCCCCCACCACACACACACACACACACACACACACACACACACACACACACACCTGCCACTTCTCACCTGCTCTGCAGAAACATAGCAGTTTCCTGGAAAGAGCAGGTGAGATGGAATGGGCAGCAATGCCACTTTGCCTGTTGAACATGAGGTCCCACCATCCTTTTTAACATTGACCGCAACCTTGCAGGCAGGGGAGATGATCACTTCTGTTTTCCTCCTGAGAACGCACTGGAGAAAGGATTTCCTTCAATTCCACACGTGTAGGAAGCTCTGGAGGGGGACAGAAACTCGAGAAGCGTTGGGTACTGAGCGTGAAGTAGGACGGAGCCCTACACCAGGACCTGGCATCTCCAAGTTTACAGGGAGGCCCCTGCTGGGCTGGGACCAGTGTTTAAAGCCAAGTGTTTTAAAGCCAAGTGTATTTAACCCCTAAGCTCTTTCCTGAGCCCCCATAGCTGCCCATCCAGGATGAGGCTAGAAGCCACTGTTTGGAGGAGGTGACCCAGGTTTAGTTCTTTTGGGGATGAAGGGGGGGGGCTAAGGAAGTGTCTTTGTGTCTGTGCGTATGTGACAGGGCAGGGGGCAGCTGTCCATCCTGTTGTATAGCTCTTTGTCTTCCTTGGTTCTCAGCCTTTGGAGCTAGACAGAGGAAAGCAATGGAGTACCAGAGGGGTGCTGGGAACCCAAGGGCACCCACCGTGGCCTCCCCACCCCAGCACCCAGCTCCCCTGGCTGCTTTTAAGGCCTAGAATACTCCCGCTGAGCCTCCTGCAGCGTAGAGCTTGGGTGTCTACTATCTCTTCCTCTTAGGCTTTCGGGTCTGGGATGAGGGGTGGGGAGAGGCCCCTGAGGTCTATTGTGTTTGGGAAGCTCTTTCCTCTCATCTGGCAGGACACACAGCATCGTAGCATCTTGCACAGTGGCCTTCAGTGGACACCTGGGGTCACTGGCTCTTTGGGGGCAGAGCTACTCCTATGCCCTATTTCTCGTCCAGCCTGCTGAGGTTGGTCCCCAGGCAGACGATGGGAATGGTTGCAGCCCTAGCTCATGTGGTCAGCAGGTGACCTAAGGGGCCAGAGCTCCGGAAGAGCATTTCTCAACCTATTTTTCATTATCACTCTCTCGCCCTTGGAGGAAAATTAAATTTAATGTGAATTTTTCATAATGGGACAATGTGCAAATTTGTGGCATTAGGGTTGAGCATTGGAGGGCTGCAAACCAGTAGAGTCACGAAGGGTTTTTTGTCTTCCAATTTTTGTCCTCTTGAGGGCACTATCTTTCCCATTGAAAATCCATGCCCCGAGTTTCCAAAACATAGGTTTTTGAAATGGTGTGCAATTGCTTAGTGAATGAAGAATATGATTTTAAGGACTATCCTTGCATGAGGGGATGTGTCCTGGTAGAGGGGATCCCTACCCCACTGCCATGGTGGCTCTCCGGGGCATCGTTGCGGGGCATGGAAGGGCTGGTGAACGATGGCAGTGGGATCTGCAGGGTGTCCGGGCCTCTTCAGTCCCTCTGGACACCTTCTCCTCCTTGACACCCTGCAGTTGTACTCTGATCTCCCTCTCTGGACACCTTCTCGCTTCCTTCCCTAGCCAGGAATAAGCCTCCAGGAGTGGCCATGGCTGGAAGACCTGGAAACCACACCGTTCTGTCCTCCTCCTACATGGGGTGCCCCAAAGCCCACGTCTGTACTTTATGAAGTGCTTTTCCAGTTTTAGGGCCAGGGAATTTGGGGCCACTGAACAGGGCCAGGGAGCCTGGGCAGGAGGCCCAAGAGCTGCAGAAGCCCCGTCTGCCTCCAGTTTGGAACCATGTGAGTAAGTCCTCAAGTTCATGAGCAGACACACGCCCCCCCCCGCCCCCCCATCCACTGATGCAGAGTTTAATGGAGAGTACAAATGAGAAACAGGCTCCTGGAAGCTGGCCGTGGCTCCTTTCTGTTTCCTCAAACGTTTCTTTCTTCTTACTTTCCCGCTCCTTCTCTCCATGCTCGCTGCCCTTTTCCTCCTCCTGGTGTGATTGGCCAGGGTCACCCGCCTGCCAACCTTCCCACAGGCCTCCTGTTCACAGGTTCAGCTTAAACCAGGTCCCCTGACCAGGGCAGGAATTGGGGTGGGGCTAGTGGGAGGTGAGCAGCAGGGGTGAGAAAGAGGAGGAGCCAGGAGGGCCCAGATCCAGTACCCAGACGTTAACCCTTCCCTGCCCCATGGAGGTCATTCAGCCATCCCCTCCCCTTCCCTCCAAGGTCATAAAATCCATTTCTCACTTTTACCAATTCCCCTGTTAGTACCAGAAACACACAATTAGCTTTAAAAGTGTCTCCAAGCTGTGGGCAGTTAGAAATTTATGGCTTTTTTTTTAAAAGCTTTCCTTTAAAGTGGCTAATTAGGTGTATTTCTCCAATGGTAATTTTAAAAATGCTAATTGGTCTGCACTTTGTAAGGAGGAGAAAAAACTTTCCCCCTTATTATCTTGGCACCAGGGAGACATAGAAGAGATTGACACAGACTGAGCAGTCGGTGCAGCCTCCAAGGAGAGGGGCCAGGCGCCTGCCCTTTTATGTTATTTGGCAGCGAGTTGGGGACCAATGGGAAGGAGGGGTCGTCTGTGTCCAGACTGTGGCCTTGAAAGGAGTTGTTGCCCAGCATCTGGAGAGCGTGGCAGGGTGGAATGGGACAGTGAATACTGTACCCACCATGGTGCCACGGTACCCAGACACCCAGCCTTGGGGTGACCCTCCATGGAGGATGGATGGGTGGTGTGGCATACAGCAGGCACACCAGCCCAGGACTCTGCCCTAGCACAGAATTTGACAGTTGCACACTATAGCAACACACCATTAGGACGAGGCTGCTCATTCCAAGGACATTACCCATGGAAGCAAAAGGTGGGACGGTTCGGGCTGCATAATGTGCTCAACCTGAGGGAGGGGCAAGTCACAAGTAGCCCTGGGGCAGCAATGATGTAGGCACTGAAGCTGGGGAGGGGGTGGTGGTCCACTTTCTGACTTGCATGGCAGGCTGGAGGTTATATCAAGACTTTGGTCCCTATGGAGTGATGGAGACGACCTTAGCACAAAAGGGATACCCTCAAGGGGTGTGGTGTCCCCAACTTGCCCTTGGTGGACAGTTGCTGTTCTCTAGTTGAGGTTAATTGGCTGTCTTGAGACTTGGGCATTGGCAGTGGGTTTTTTAGATCTGCTTCTTTTCCAAAAGTTTCTCCAAGATGGGGGCACCACCTAGACCCAGGACCCAGGGCACCTTGGCAGCACCAGAGTGCAAACCCACACCCCCTGCATTTTCAGGGTGTGCCCAAGGCAGTGGGTGAGAGCTCACTCTCCTCCCTTGGGACTGGGCTGTCCACTGGGACCCTGCTGTGAAGAAGACCTGGGCTCAGTGCCTTCAGTGACTTGGTTGTTCTTCATGTTAAAAGGCCTCAGGTGACCCTTCGCACATGCTCAGAAGCACAGGGCATGCTGTGGGAAATGGTCCAGAGGGAAGGGCCACCTTGAGGGCATTGTCCTTGGTGCTGGAGACTGGCGATGAGTGGTGCATGATCCTGGAGATCTGCTGCATGGTCCCCTTGGTCCCCACGCTGGTGACTCTCATCCTGCCATTCCCGTGTGTTGTTATGTGAGTGACAATTATGAAGACCCAAGATGGAGCTGTGGTGAAGAGAAAACACCCGGGGGCAGCCTGGGAAGGAAGAGCCAGTCGTAGCCAGCTGCTGGTTAGCTGGTCATTTCAGGAAGGAGGGGAATCCCAGGGAGGGAGCCCAGGTGGGTTTAAAACCCTGTGCTATGGTAGCGGGGGAGTTCGCGATACTTCAGCTGACTCCTTTATTTGTTGCCATTAACTTTTACCAAGCTTCTGTCCTCTTCTCTTTGGCCCTGGCACCATCTCAAGGAAAACCAGAAGCAAGCGTGGCTGGGATTCCAGCCCCAGATCTCTGCAGCGGGTTCTCTGCTCTACTCAAGAACTTTTCTTCATCTATCAGCAAAGACAGGAAAACGAGAAGCCCCTGATTCTCCCTTTGGCATCAGTGTGACATGTCGCTTAGGAACCCTGGGTGTGAGCAGAGCAGGATCTGGGTCCTGGCTTCAGGGTAGCCCCTGGACAAACCTGGGAATGTCACTTCACCTCTAAGTTTTGATCTGCTGGGGGAATTAGATGAAATAATGTGCTGATTGTGCAAAATAGAAATATGGAGTCAGTGAGATTGCTGTACAGAGGGGTGATGCCAAGAATCTCGAAGAGTGCAGGGACAGAGGCCCTCCGCAGGCCAGCGCTCATCTCTGCTGCTGCTTCCTGGCTAATTCCACAGCATTCACCCAGGAGGAGGCAGGAGAACATTAATATGGTACTGTGCCCTGCAACGAATTCAGAGCCATCCCAAGGAGCTAGAGGGGCAGGGGTGATAAATGGCCTTAATCAAAACCTATCACACGATCCGTTTTACTCTCCTCTGCCTCTCCAAGTTGGATGAGGAGAAGCAGCCTACTTCCTTCCGCAGGAGGAGGGTTGCTTGGTGGACCTCACCTCCAGTGCTTTCCCGAGTGCTAGGCTACCTCATCTGTCCATCTTCTGGATTGTCCAGAGTTACTTAACCTTTCTGACTCTCTTTCCCAGGGATAATAATACCCACTTTTAGAGTTATTATGAGGATTCAGAGATTATATATCTCCAGAAGTTCCTGGAACAGTGCGTGGGGCTTATACTGCATGAATGTTACTTCCCTTCCCCATGCAAACTCGACAATCAGTGAAGTGGCCACTGGACATGTGATGGAGCACATCCCTGCTTAGTGTGAATCATAAAGGAGAGGAAAGGGTGGGAGCTAGACTGGTTGGTAGGATTGCCTCTGGATGAACTACAGTAGGTTATTAGGATGGGTCCCTGTTAGAATGGCTGCTTGGGAGAACCTACTGTTCATAGATTCTAGAGGCAGACAAACCTGGGTTCAATTTCAACTCTTAAATATACCAGCTATGTGTCTATGTAAGCCAACTGTCTTTTTGTGCCTCTTTACATGCACCCATAGGTGGGGAGGGTACAGTGTCAGAGTGATAGCACACACCAGGACCCCAAAAGATGTTGATTTCTCTCCCCTCCTCCTCTGAGGTGGGTGATCAGTTTGGTCTGAGTAAGGCACTTGCTGGTCTGAGGTTAAGTCCAAGTCTTTAGATCCCAGACATGCAGCGTCATAGATGGCAGTGGATACAGGGCTCACAAGCTCATCCTACCCTCAGGTGGGGCTCAGTATATGAAGACTCAAAGTGTTCAGTGAGTGCATTCATCCCAAAGCATCAGCATATACATCACTATAAGCGTATATCTGACAATGACTTCTAAGACTCAGGCCACTCTGAAGACGTTAGTTCTTTGTTGGGAGAATTTTAGTGGCATCATTTGCTCTACTTCATGGACAAGGGGAATGTGGTCTTCCTTAGGGTCACAGGGGAGCAGTGAGGTATCTGAGTTGAAGCCCTGACTGTGGTGTTAGCTCGACTGGTGTCTCAAAACAAGGGATTCTGGGAGTCTCCTGTGTTCATATGGGATACTAGGACCAGGCTGTGACCCTAGAGAACATGATTAATGGGAATAACAATTATTATTACCATTATTTTGGAAACTAAATTATAAGCTTTATGTTTGAAATTTTGTATCTTCCATTTTTATAATTATTATATTTAAGGTAGATACTTCCATCTTATATATGAAACTCTAGTCAAAAACTTAAGTGGCTAAGAAAGTGAAGAAGCAGCTGAGAAATCAGGGTCATCATCTCTAAGTAAATCTACTCTCTCTCTCTCTCTGATACCACATGAAACACAAGGGTGAGCAGGACTGGGGAATGTTCTAGAGGAAGAAAAATGATGAGGAGATGGAGTAGCATAGGTATTACTGGGAAATATGCAGGGGGCTTGTTGTCATGTGTCCAAAATGAGAAATGGCCAGCTGAGCTCTGACCTCCTGGGAAAATTTGCATCCCACCATTTAAAAGTGGGTGTTCTCTTATTCAGCCTTTAAGAAAGGGGGGGCATTTCTGATCCCAGCTGTAGCATGGATGAACCTTGAGGATACTGTGCTAAGTGAAATAAGACAGACACAAAAATATAAATGCTATGATTCTACTTATTTGGGATACCTAGAGTAGTCAAAATCAGAGACAGAAAGTCAAATGGTGGTTGCCAGGGGCTGGGAGCAGGGGAGGCAGGAGGAGTTACTATTCAAGATAGAGTCTCAGGATGGGAAGATGAGAAGGTCCTGGAGGTGGATGGTAACAGTGGTGGCACAAAAATGTGAGTGCACCTAATGCCTTTGACCATTTAAAGTAGTTAAGATGGTGAATTTTATGTTAGGTCTAGATTTACTGTGTGGAGCACAGCTGGGGACTCTGGAGCTTTGGGTTACTGATGAGACTCTGCAGGGCTGAAGCCTGAGACCAGGTACCAAGAAGCATCTGGGGCTGAGCCCAGGGAGCAGATTCTGTACATGAGCCAAATGAAGGCTTAGAAAGGCCAGAGGATCCCCTGCCCTCCTCTGCACCATCAGGGTCAGGAATCCACTGGCCTGCACCTCACAGAGAAAAACAGCAAGTGAAGAGACCTCTCACAGCAGCATGAGAAACCCATGACGCAGGAAAACATATTCTCTCTAGGACACAGTTCAGGCAATGGGGACCATTAATTAAATATGTTAGCACACAGATGCTAACGCTGAGGTACAGGATCAACGTGGACCTGACCTTGACTCATGGGCAGCTGTAACAGAGTCCATACCACAACCTATTTGTAGATCCTGGAACCCTTGAATAGAAGGACTTGGCAACACACCACAGCCCTTGGTTGACTTTAGTTGATCTGGAGGTTGACAAATGATGGCCACAGGCCAAATCCAGCTCGTCTCTGACTTTGCATAGCCTAGGAGCTAAGAATGGTCTTCATGGCATTTAATGGTCTAAAAAAAATATCAAAAGAAGAATAATATTTCCTAGCATGTGAACAAGAACGTTGGTGTATGGAAGTAGAATTTTGTTGGAACACAGCCACACGCGAATGTTTACACACCGTCTACGGCTGCTCTTGTGCTACAGTGGCAACAAGAAGCAGCAAGAGACAATACAGCCTGCAAAACTGAAAATATTTCTTATCTGCCCTTTACAGAAAAGTTTGCCGACCTCTGGTCTAGTCCATTATTTTTTTCAAACTGTGGGTCATAACAGGCAGTCATGAATCAACTTAATAGAACATGACTAGCATTTAAAAAAAAAAAAGAAAAAGAAGAATGGACAGAAAATATCACTTGATGTTAGACTATTTTTTCCCTTAATTTTTTTCTTTCCTTAAACTTATTTCACTTAAATATCCATCTTTATACTCAGTTGTAATGTGAATTGCTTTTCTTACTTATGGACTTGATCAAAAAAGTTGGAAATTGACTGGTCTAGATGAAGCTAAGACATTTGCCTGTGGTTCACCCACATACCTGGGATGAACTCTAGATGCATACCACCTGGGGATCTGCTTAGAGGCACAGCCACCTGTTCCTGAAGCTCAGGTCCAAGCTAGGCTGGTGGCATAGGAGTCTCTGCTCCATTTTTTCTCCCAGGTCATCTCTACCTATAACATGATGTCTGGATCCAGGTAGGACCCTGTCCTTATTCACACCTAATTTTCTTTGACTTGAGGAAGCTTTCCATTTTCCCAGTGGGATGAATGAGGAATGTTCACACTTAGGCAGAAAGAGAAAAAAAGCAAGTCCCCAGATCGAGGACACAGAGTTCCCTTCCTGACCCCTTTGATTGACAGCTGATAGAGAGTGACAAAGATTGGCTCCCAGGCAAGGTGACAAGAAGCAAGATCTGAGAAGCCTTTGTGTTTACAAACATATTGCCAGAAGTGTCAGGGATATAACTGAAAAGCATCAATAGCAATCGATGACAACAAATCACTGGTCCAGCCATTAAAAAATAAATCCCTTCCAGTGAAGGGAAGACTCTATAAAGGATGAAACATTGCTGCACTGTCCCTCCCTTCTTCCCCTACCCCCTCTTTGTCCTTTCCCTTTATCTTCTGTTGGTCACCTGCTCGGCATGCTGATTTTCCTTTATACAATGGGAGGAAAACCACTGATGTCTATGGGAGCTTTTGCCTGGTCTTAGGGCAGAGTTAGACCAGGGCTACCTGGCTTATCTCTTCGTTTCTCCTGGTTGTGCCCAGGGCGTCCGCTGAATTTCAAACAGTGTGTTTGTAGGGAAGTACTTAGCTGAGCTTCACATTCTCCATGACATTGACTATAGCACTCCTTCACAAAGGCCCTGAACTGCCAGGCAGCGAGGTCATTGCCATATGCTATTCTTTGTCAGAATCAGGCTAAATAACTCCAGGACTTGGACTGTGTCCCCTGAGGTTCAGAATGTTTAGAGGGCCAAGGAATTGTGTTCACAGAGGGTTTCAACTCTCACATCGTGGTGGAAAACAGATCACACCAACCTGTAAAGCAGGAGCCGTCGATAGCTAGGGACACCAAAAATTGGAGGTAACTATGCCACCAGAGTCTGTGGTATCCTTGTAGACAGAGAGAAAGGAGAACTCATGGTGAGATGGATGAACTGTGACAGACAGGGAGGAGGGCCTTTCCTAAGTTCAGGTCACCTAAGAAGGGCATGTAATCCTTCTTTTAAGTAAGTAAGTAAGTAAGTAAGTAAGTAAGTAAGTAAATAAATAAATAAATAAATAAGCAAATAAATAAATAAATAAATAAATAAATTCTACAACAGCAGCAAGATGGCCAGTGCTGATTTCAGACTCGGAACTGTGTATAGAAGGAGCTGTCATCCACATCCATGGATAGCCAGCTGGCTGCTGGGCAGTGGATGATCACCAAAGGCTCTGTGTCCAGAATCTAAAATTTCATATCAGCTCAGAAAATCTTAGCCACAAGAATCAATGTATTTGGATTGATCATTTTGTCTAAATAAACCAAAATGAAGAAAGACGGATATCAGGTGGTTACAGAGAAGTGGTGACACACAGAACTAAGAGAGCTGATGTGGGACCAGCAAAATGGAGAGCAGGGACCCAGGACCAGGAGCAGGCCAGCCTTCTCAGAAATAAACTTTGGTCACCAGCATATGAACCAGAATAATGGGTTTAGAACTGACAGTTTGTCTCTTTCTTTCCCTCTCCTCTCTCTCTCTCTCTCTCTCTCTCACACACACACACACACACACACACACACACTCACGTACTCATGTATTCATTCATCTATTTTATTGATTGTTACTCCATGCCATGCATTTTTGAGTACATTGGGAAATTCAGATTTAAAAGATAGAGAAATAAAGATCTCTGCCCTCAAGGACTTTGTAAGCTAAAGCATTACTTCATTCCTTATCTAGTGGAAAAAGTCTATGCCCTGAGATTTCTCATTTTGTCTCAGAACAATTGCATCTTTTAACTGGTTGAACATGTTGCTTGAAGAAGCACCACGGGCAAGCATCTCAAGAGAGGCGCGGGGGCAGACCCAGTCCCAAGCGCAGGGAGGGAAACTGGCTCTGCAGGCAGTGGAAGATGCCCAATAATCTGGCAACGAGAGGCAGCTTCTGCGGTTCCCTCTCTGGCTGTTATAGGCTCCTGCACAGCCCTGGGTGGTAGGTGAGAGGTCAGGAGGATGGCTTGGCCTCAGGCAATGAGGGAAGCCAGAAGGGCAGCAAGACCCTGTAGAGTGGGCAATGAACTTAGCCTATGAGAGTGACTAGGGATTTCAGGCAGGAAGGCCTCTGGCCACCTCCTTTGCAGACGGAAACCCCTTCTTTGACCTGCTATCACCAGTCACTTTTTATCCTGGGGCCTGAAATGTAGTTGGATTTGTTCTGCATACTGGGACTTTTTCCCTTTTCAGTGGCTCATGCAAGTGAGAGATTAAAGTATGGGGGCGGAGGATGGGGCACCAGTCCATGCAGTGGGCAGAGAACTTTTGGACAGGTGTCATTCATCAAACATGTACCCACCCACTCAGCCAGCCATCCCTCCAACCTAACATCAGTCATCTACTTGAGAAGTATTACTGACTGCCTCAGAATCCCCTAATCTGTGGGGAACAGGGTATAGGGAAGAGAGTCATACGTGGCTGCTTCTCAAACTCCTTTCAAATCACTTTCAAATTACAAATGCTCAGCTTCTCATTCTTGGGCTGCCCTACGCCATTGTAAGAAAGGGAGATGCAGCCATAGGGCTAATGACAGTTATTTTTCCCAAGCTAAACATCCTTGTGAGGAGTCAAAATAGTGGGAATTCATGATGAAAATCACCTTTGGGTTCTCTGGTATTTTTAGACACATCTCAAGAAAGATGAAATGGGTAGGACCCGGAGTGACAGGCTTGGTGGGAAGGGAAAAGCCCTGGCTTTAAGTGACCTTATTTGTAATGAGAAGGGATTGGGCACACTAATCTTCAAGGTCCCTTCTTTCTGCGACATGGAGAGAAGTTTCTCTTGTTAATGACACCAACCTGTTCCTCTGTGCTTTGCTACTTCCTGCTCTCTTCTTTCCTTGTCGCCCCTTTTCTTTGTCCTTTCAGATCTGAGTGGCTCAGAAGTCAGCCAGTGCTTCCTCCAGCTGGCTTTCCTGAAGAGCACTTCCATTTGCCAACATCTCACATTCTCCTCTAACCAGGGCTGTTTCATTGGAACGTTCAGTGACAATGGCCATGTTTATATCTGCACTGGTCATTCTGGTAGTCACTACCACATACGACTGTGAGCACTTGAAAGGTGGCTGGTGTGACTGAGGAACTGGGCTTTACATAGTATTTAATTTTAATTCAACTTTACCACATGCACCTAGTGGTTACCTTTGGTCATTCCTGAAATTCAGTTTATTTCATTCTAAAGTATTGGTATCTACAGTCAAAATTCTTTGGTTCCAATTCTGCGTGACCACTTTTTTGCTGGGGCACTTAGGAAAATTTATGTCATCTTTCCAAGCTTCAGTTTCCTTCCCTGTAAAATGGGGGAACTACGTAGTCCTACCTGCTAAAATTGTTGTGGGTGCCGAGATAAGGAATATAATAGGCATTTAGCACAGTACCTGGCACTTTGTTTTTGCAAATGCTAGCTGAGGAGACAGGATGGCGGGAGTGGAGGATAAACTTCCATCTTCTTTCATTTATTAAGAAAGTTAAGTCTTGAGGACCCAGACTCTTTAACCTTTAGCAGAACATATGGAGGCAACACCGTATCTCCTGGATCTGACATGGGTGTCCTTCATATACAACTGCCCATGTTCCTACTGCCTCTGTGCCTACACCAGGACTGACACCAGTCTCTAACAGCACTAAAGCTGATGTGAGCTGAGAGTTCACACCTCTTCCCTCACACACACGTGCACATCTGTTAATACACACACACGTACACGCACACTTCTTACAAAGCAGACAGACCTATGATTTCATTCCTTCAGATACATCCCTGTCTTCTGTGGCTCTGGCTCCTCTGGGATGAGAAGCAGGGTGATGACCCCATTAATTCCAGGCAGACCCTCGTAGCTTTGCAGGTCTCCAACACCCTTCAGACCTCCTCTTTGACCAACTTGATCTCCCAAGTGGCATCTTTCAATTCTGCCCCAGGAATCAGATGTCTAAATAGCAAATGAAAGATTAATGCCAGTGGCCAAGATTGGGGTGTGAATAATTTAAAGGGGGAGAATAAGAGCCAGCTCCACTTACCAACTGAGCTGCGTGGTGGAGGTCAGGGAAAGGGTAAGGGCCAACTTGGGGCCCAGGACATGAGGTTGTAGACTTTAATGAATTGATCGGAGAGAATTTGTTGTCACTGGTGTTAGGAAAAATTTGTAGTTGCAACCAGAAAATGGGTCCTTTGTCATTCTTATCAATCCAGGAATTTCCAGTTTCATGGGGTGAGTGGACAGTTTTCCACATGGGTACCATTTTTCTGTGGACTTTGTTGTATATGCTCTGCCCTTATAATAAAGATGATTCTCCTACCTCTATATTCTTCTTGTCACCTTGAACCTTCTGGGCTGTAGGAATCCACATGACTAAGGAAAGGAGCCCAGTTGGTTAGCTCCTCCCTCTCCATAATTGGTGGACCACTTCCTAGAGATATGGGATTTGAGGTAAGGAGGGGGGAACGGTGGTCTGATATCTTTGAGATGAGCAGATATTTTATAGAGGGTATGGCTCTTGTCCAGGCAGGAAGCCTCTGTGTAGATATTTCCTTCCTATGGTCTTGGTCACCTCTCTGCTACCCTGGCCTCCTGTTAGGTTTACCGCAATCTCTCCTCTGATGGTTTGGGGTTTGATAAATATTTTCCCCTCCGGAAGTCTTTAGCAGTGCAGCAAAAAGGTTACATGATGGATTCTCCCCATCACTTAATTGAAGCCATAAAAAATGAAAAGAGAGTTTCCAATAAACCAAAGCATTACTCACTAGTGGATGGAGATGGGATCCCAGAACAGGGCCCTGGGAGGCGCAGCTGGGAAGCCCTCCAGCTGACTGTCTATTATGATTATTAATCACAATGGCAACAGGGTTCATCTGCACCAAGCTCCTTAATGAACTTGGACTCATGTCCTTACAAGGTTGTAGCCATTATAGCAACCAGGGCCTTTCCATTTCAAATCCCTGAAGGCCTTGTTGACTGGGATGGATGTACAAGCGGGTGTTCTTGTGCTCCCCCAAATTATGAGATATGTAAGATCATGTCTAGGCCTGAACAGTGGCAGGGAGAAAGGTATCTCTGCTGGGATGGGGAGATTTGGGTGGTGATTAGAAGTGTAAGAGCATGGCCAGTGGCTGAGCAAGTGCCTTTCAGGTGTGCACTGATTAACGTCTGTGTGTCCTGTATGGGGTGGTGAGTTTCATTTGCTGGATGGTCTGCATGGGGTGGGAGTGAGGGGTGTATAATTTTAGTGGGTAAGTGTACTTTAAAATAGCATCATCTCTTAGGGGATTCCATGAGCTTTGGGTTCAAGATTCTTTACAAGTAGGAAGACACTAGAATTTATGGTCTGAACTATAGAGTTTTGCAAGTAAAAAGGGGGCATTATTAATGTTTTTCTTGGGCCACACACATAGACCAAGACTGTCCCTGGCAACCAGGGGCATGTGCTCACTCCATTTATAAGGCCTCATGAAATTGCTTGGATGTGTTTTACACTGTTTTGCCCTTTCTTGAGTTTATGTTGGAGGTGAGTCTGTTGGGGTGGACCATGTAGGTATGGACAGGTGTTGACTCTTTGGTGGCGTAATAATCACAGGCCTCTGCCACATGGTGGAAAAAGCTGCCTCATGGACGCTTCCCAAGTTCATTTCTCCAGCATTGGAGATGAATTGGTTGGGTACTCATATTGTATCCTGGGGGTCTTGAGCCATGAAAAGCACAGCCATTGGTTGAGTGGACTGCTCCCTCACTATCTGAGAGGGAGTGACCGACCCCTGTCCAGAGACTTGTGGGTTGCTCTCTAGGGTTTGCAGGTATGACCTGGGGTCATGGTACATGAGTCAGGACCAAGACGTTGCTTTATTGTGGTTGAATCTGTCTATGACTTGCCCCAGTTTACCTCTGTGTGAAACTCAGGGAATCTTTTAGTCCATTTTGTGCTGCTATAACAGAATACCACAGAATGGGTGATAAAGAATGAAAATTTCTTTCTCACAATTCTGGAGAATGGGAAGTACAAATCAAGGACCTGGCATGTTGAGTGTCTGGTGAAGGCTGCTCTCTGTTTCCAAGATGGCCCTTTGCTGCTGCTTCCTCCAGGAGAGAAGCACTGTGTCCTCACATGACAGAAATCAGAAGGGCAAGAGAGGCCCCTTCCCTCTGTCAAGCCCTTCTCTACAACATCTAATGCCCATTTGGGAAGAAAGACCCCCGTGGCCTAATTTCCTCCTAAAGGCCCACCCCTTAAATATTAACACATTGGTGACACCTGAGATCCAGTCAAACCACAGCAGAGAAGATATTACTAACAACAGGATGAACTCTTGCTGGCAGATGATATGAGACCGTATTTGAAATGAACAGTGCAGGAGAAACACCTTCTTTTTCTGTTTCCCTCCTTCCTTTTCTTCTCACCCCCAGTCCTGCAGTTCTTTCATTTATCAAGTTTATCACATACTTTGTTCCCTGGTGTCACTTGTCCCTCCATATCTGTGATAGTTCACCTACCCAATGGCACCCTGAGGTTGAAAAGGGAAGGAAAGCTCAGGCCACGGTTTCCCACGTGGGGGTCTTTCCCCAGTGCTACAGGCCTGGCTCTCTTTCCCACTCACCCCATGGTCCACCGTGGACAGTGGGTTCCCTGGGACAACACCCAGAAGAATTCTCTCTGGGCTGCTTTCCCTGGAGGTCCTCTCTCCCACCTCCTCTCTGAAAGCCAAGCACTCCCCGACACTGCCAGCAACTAGATGTAAACAGAAATTAATCCATCTGTGCGAAACCTCAACATGTCACCTGATCCTTATCGCTGCCTCATAATCGCCTCCAAGGAAGATCTTATTATATTAAAAAGCAATTGCCCTCTATGCCAGCAACACTAATAGATTCCGTGTGATATTTATACAGGATTTCGTTTTCAGCTCATGAAATGTTGCTTCTTCCTTGGATCTCTTCCCACCTCCCTTCATCTTTACCCAGGTTCCCACAATTTCAGTTTCCTCCAGGGTTTCTGTCTGCAAGGTGACCAGTTCCACGAGGTCACACCTGTCTTGTTGAATGTTGTATCACCGGTACTGGAAGAGTGCTGGGCACATGGGCATGCACTTTCCATTCAAGCATTAGAAGGAGAGAGAAGATAAAAGACAAAGACAATAATGATAAGTTGTTATAAGGGTTCTGAAAGAAACCAAGAAGGTGTTGAAGCAGAGTCTTATCAGGTTTGGGGGTGCACTTAGAATGGAAGATAGTAATGTTCTCCCTGGGACCTGGTAACAAGGAGCCTAGTTGAAGGCGAGAGCTTTCCAAGCCACCGGAAGAGCTGTGCCCAGGGTTGAGAGGCAGGAAAGAGCTTGGTGCCTCACGGACCTGAGCAAGGCTCCTTGTGCATGGGACTTTGTGGAGGGAGAGCAGAGGCCACATTGGTTGAATTTGAAGGGGTAGGTAAGAGCCAAGCCATGTTTAGAAATGTCAGGGAAGGTCAAGGCATTCCCAGATGTGATTATGTGATTGGTGGATAGAATCTGGGACCCCTCCTACTCTAAACCTAAAAATCTGTATGATCTGGAGATGGAGCAGTGGTAAGTCTGGTGTGGAAATATAAGACGAAGATGCAGAGGAGTGTAATTTGAACCAGGAATGTTGGACAGGGACTCACCCAGGCTGGATGCCAGAATTTCTGGGTTTCCTCACATTCTGATGGACACATCATTTCTTAGCATTTTCTGTTCTTCTGACTATGGAGATGATGTAAACATGAACCAGGCATTGGGACTCAAATGGCTTCTGCTCAGATGGTGAAGGAACTTGGTATCAGGGCCTAGCCAAAACGACCTCAGTTGTAACAGTTGCCATGACAGCCCATTTTTACCTTCTGGACGTTTTGGTATCCATAAATTGAAAGCAGTTTCAACTGAAGATAGATTTAATGTGGAGCGCCAACTCCATAAAATGTCCTTCGTCAGTTATGGTCTTGTCAATTACACATCAGAACTAACTGTTGATGCAGGATTTCAGGGCTGAGGCCCAAATGGGGTGGAGAGGTGCCAGAACCCAATCCAATTGGTGGGAGTTGCCTGATCAGAGATTGGGGAAATGCAGCCTGTGTGGAGAATCGCCTGGCTCCAAGAGAACGTGGGCTGTCATCTAAAGCAAGGGGAGAGATGGGAGCGTTGTTTGGACAAATGGAGCAACTCATTAATTAGAAGTTAAATGTCCCCCTTTCTCTGCCAGCTCTGAATGCATTAAGTGAAAACATGTGAGTGTAAGTGCGTTCCTTTCATGTCCTCTCTCTGTTTCTAAATGTTTCCTTGCTTTCAAACCCCTGTGTTCTTTATTGCATGACAGTCAGATCATGTCATGGGCATACACAACTGGGATGCTGGCCAAGGCACTAGAACATTCCTTAAAGATGCTGCTGAAGACTGGCACTTGCAGGCTCTTCTCCCCAGCAGTTCACATTTGCTGTTCTGGGTCCCAGAGGAATCTCTTCCTAGCAGGGATGGTGGCCTTAGTGGAGGGATACACCAGGGATGGATGGTGAAAGATCTGAAGTCCAGGCAGGTCCCAGGGTCTTCTACACCTCCTGCTTAATAAAAGCACAATGATGATGGCCTGGTGGTAGTGGTGGTGGTAAGTTTTGGCAAAGTGTTTGAGAAAGGGGGCTCACAAAGTTAAAGACTCTATTACCAAAGGGCAGCACTTGGTGACCCACTTCCCTGTACGAACCAGCCTCTCTGGTCTGTGTCTCCTACACTTGTCTCCTCCTCACAGAGAAGAAAATGTCATCCTGTCAGAGCTCTTCACTGTGCGCTGGAATAGAGGTGGCGGTCTAGTGATTATCTCTCTGGAGAGGGAAAGGAGAGGCTGGGGGTCTTCCCAGCTGTGCATGTGACAGACAGGGTGACCCGAGACCAGAGACTCAGGCTTTCTATGCTTCTTTCTCATCTTGGACAAAGTCAGGAACAGCATCTCTGCTTCCTGCCTCCTTCCTCCTTCTGTGGACACCCTGGGAGAAATGTGCTCAGTACTCAGTAGCAGCTTGGTGAGCTCAGAAGCAGGAGAAGTACTGCTCATGGATCTTCCAGGGCTGGCTCAGAGGGACTTTCAGCCCCGCCTGAAACGTGAACACCACACGTAGCAGAGGGGGCTTGGGGTGGAGGGGCACACCACCTTTCCCTGTTTGCTCATCACTGCTGCCATCCCCCAGCATGACCCCTCCAAGCAGTAGGGCTAGCTTGGTGATCCCAACTTGACCTTGTTCCATTTGAGCCATCCTGGTGATCCCACACAATTCTCCAATTCACGACTGTCAGGCAGGTTCTTTCAACCCAATGAACTCTCTCAAGAAGAGAATGTGATTCAAAACTCTTAACCATAAAGCCTAATTCTGAGTTAAGACACTGAAGATCCCCTGCTAGGCCAAGCATGAACTCTTTAGGTGGCACACCTTCGGGGGTCCTTGGGGAAATCATAGAGGAAGAGCCAGTGCTGTTGGCTTCTGGAAAAAGTGTTGAAAGTCAGTAGCTACTTACCAACCAGTGTGGAAATATTCCCATATTTTATGTTTCATCTGTCCTGGTCCATGCTGGCTGAAAACCAGATAAGAGCAACTCATATCTTCTCCACACTGTGGGAAAGATGGCCAAGGTCTGAAGGAGAATACAGTGGTGTATATTATCAAATTGTGGAATTCCACTGTGGAGGAGTAAAGATGAAGCCCACCCCTCATCCAGGGTGGGAAGTCAGCCAGTTCAGTGTGTGGATTCTGCCTATTTTCCCTCCCCTGTGCACTATCTACCTGCTATGGGATTATCAAGACCTGGACAGACTCAAGGAGGGACAGTCAATTCACTAAGGAACTGGGACTCAGAAATGAGACAATCAGACAATTTGTAAGGAGATTAACCCATGCTCAAAACATATTCAAAAAGAAAAATCTGTAGAGTTTAGTTAACAGGAGTTGCCAGAGGAAGTTGTAGGACGTGGGGTGCATCTCACTGTCCCCAGCGTGGGTCACCAAGTCACCTAGCAGCACCCTGGGAGATGAGCTTCTTAGTTAGAGGCACAGTGCTAAGCCCTCACTAAGTGCTTCCCCAGCTAAGTACCATTCTTGGTTTCACAGCGCAGCTGCCAGAGACCCCCTTAATTTGTATGTTTGGCTCCAGATGTCCAAACCCAAGGACATCATGTCAGCATGTTTCTCTGCTGACTGTAAAGGAACAGCTGCAACTTCCAGAAGACCATCCAAGTCCAGTGCTGGTTAGGATGATTATAGTGTTTTACTTGTAAGATGGTTACGCCTCTTGGACCCCTTTCGAGAGCCCCTTCTCAAACATAGGGGTTGATATTTCGAGAAGAGAATGCTAGAGCAGAACGGTTTCAGAGATCACAGGATCCAGCATGCTCATTCCAGAGATGGTGGTGCAGGCTGGCGGGCTGGCGGTGAGGGTGGGAGGGACCGGGCAGAAAGGTCACCCAACTTCCCTGAGGTTGCCTGTGGAGCTGTGGCAGAGATTTGTCTAGGCCCTCGCCTAAATGTGTGTCTGTCTCAAGTTAAAAACAAATAAAATTTATAGTACTTGTTTATTTGGATAAAATGGAAATGTGTAAGAAAAGTAAAGGAAATGACATCCCCTGAATTGCCACTGCCCCATAACCATTGTTAATATTTACTTTCAATTTTTATGTTAATTATTTTCCATAGGTAAGATTATACCACATATGATTTTTCCCCTGCTTGTTCAGTGAACCTTATAACTCAACTAATTTCCCCACTCATTATAAACCTTCATAAACATAATTTTAAACATCTGCTTAATATTCTATTATGTGAATGCATCCTAATTTACTTACCTACCCCCCTACTGTTTTATATTTGTCACTTCTCATTTTCAAATTATAAATAATGCTAATATGGAAATTTTTATGCATATAGGTTTGTGGGTTTTTTAAAAAACTCCTGTATTTCTTTGGCTAGAGTCGCAGAACTGATATTTTTAGGTCAGAGGGCATGAACGTGTTAAAGATTGGTTATCTATTACTGAATTGTTTTCCCAAATCATTATTCTCATTTATGTTCCTACTAGAAAGCTATGAAATTTTATTGAGTCTTTGCTAATGTGGTAGACATTCCTCATTTCCAATGTAGAAAATCTGAGTGTTCTAAGTACAAGTTTGGCTAAGATGCCCAGAGATTGTGATAGGAATAGCTTCATTTAGCATACCTGCAAATTCATCGAGCCCTGGATGCACTCTAGAAAGCAAAGAACTGTCCCATTTAGCCCAGATGACTCACAAGCCATGGCCCACAACTGATGCCTACTCCCAAGGTCAGGGGAGATGGATTTCCTTTGCTGCCAGAATGAAAGTGAACAGCAGAGATTGGTCTCCCTTGCTGGCCTGTAGGAACTGAGTATTCCACACACGTGTGTGTGTACCTGTGTGTGTGTGTACATACACATGAAGCATCTCCATCTCTGGAGGAATCCAGAGTGCTAGACTGACAGACTCATAAACACACATCACCATTAGTTTAAAATGGACTTGATGAACCCCTGAGGAAACCCCAGCTGGTGCCTCTGGCTCCTCTGGTGATCCATGATGGTGCATCTCAACCCTGCTACTCAGAGGTCCTCCCAGCCTCAGGAGTCAGGTGCTCAGTAAGGGTCAGGGTACTTCAGCCAGGCTTAGGGGGAGATGTTGGGCTGGGCGTCACAAGGAGGTCTGCCAGGCAGGGACCACTCAGAACCAGCAAAGCGTGTCTGTATCTGTCATTCCAGATGTAGTGTCCAGGGTGGTGAGGGTAGGTATTTTGAGTCCCCTGTCCCCAACAGCTCAATGAGATAGAGGGGGACATTGGGGATGAGTGGTTCTTTAAAAGGGGAAATCCTAGGTGGACTTATTTTCTTTATCTTCAGAAAAGGAAGAAATGAGGTCTGAAAGGTCATCTCCCACTTCATTAGGTTCTCCGGGAGTCCACTCAGTCAGCCTTTCCTGCAGAGAGTTGGGCCTGCTCAAGAGTATTGGCAGTATGGTCCTCTCTGCCTTGTTCATGGGAAATCACTAGGGAAGCAGGCCTGAATTCTACCCCTCGTTGCAGAATCTATGTGACTCTGGGGAGTTGCACACTTTCCTGGGCCATATTCTTCTAACTTGTGAGATAGGAAGCTGGATTAGGGGACCACTCAGCTTCTTTTTTTTTTTTAGTTTTATTTATTTGCAATTTGATAAAAATCATGTTTTTTTTTTTAGTTTTATTTATTTGCAATTTGATAAAAATCATGTATGCCTAAAACAAGTGATATTTTGGCCAGAGGGGAGTTTCTCCACCTAAAAGGCTAGAGAAACAGTCATTTCCTTCTAATGCATGGGGTCAGGAGGCTCCTGGATTTCCATCCAAACACAGAAAGAAGAGTTCATGGTGAACAATGGGTGAATTAGAAAGGGCCTGGTTTATTGCATTCCTAAAAATCTCTGAAGTAAGAAAAAGCTTTCCATTGGAACAGTAACTGTGCACAATTTTGAAGAAGTTCTTGGAGCGAGAGCATGAGTGACTTATCTAATGCAGGCTTCATTCATGTGCCACAAAGAAAATACTCCCACTATTGTGTGGCAAGAATGATATGCTGCCCCTTTCAAACGAGCCAGCTTGTCTGTGCTCAGAATTAGTTCTTGGAGGGTACAGACATGGTTCTCTCTGTATAGCAACGGGTGCAGGGATCAGAGAAGTTCTCTTTATTCATTTATTTTTCCTGTACTGGGGATTGAACCTGGGGCTTTGCTCTTGCTAGGCAAGTGCTCCATCACTGAACCACATCCCCAGCCCTTTTTATTTTTATTTTGACACAGTCTTTCCAAGTTGCTGAGATTGGCCTTGAACTCGTGATCCTCCTGCCTCAGCCTCCTGAGTAGCTGGGATTACAGGCATGCACCATCTCACCTTCTGGGAAGTCCTTTTAACCCAGCAATTTAGCCCTTAGGGCTTTTCCATCTTTGACTCTGTTGGGCAGTCTGACCCTCTGCAAAATGGGATTTCTGCCAGTTTGGTGGCCACATCTCATCACTTCCCTGACTCTCAAACAGTGCCCTCCAAGCCATGGGTCAGTTTGGTGGGCTAAAAAATGGAATAGAGTAAGAAAAAAAAATAACAAGTGCACTGCTATAACAAGAGTAAGCCTTGTTTTCCTGGAATCTTTTGCTTTGCTCTGGCTTGCAATGTGAGATCTCCAGGATAGGTCTCGACCAAATCAGCCTTGAAAGCTGTTCTGAAGGACAGGAACATAAGATATGAGACCCTAGAGCCTCATGTGTTTTGTGTTGCGTGGGGATATGCAGTGGAAATTAGCAGTACCCCTGGGGTTGTACTGGTGACCACCTTTGAGGACTGTGGAATGTCCATGCAGCCCACTGACCCTGGCTTTGTGGCTCAGGCATCTGACCCAGGAGACCTGCTAAGCCAACACTTCCTCCCCTGGGAATAGTGGTGACTAATCTTTCCAAATCTGGAGGGTAACTGGACTCTCCATTTCCCTTTGTCCCTATGCCTCTGGCTGTGATTTGAAGACCAAGGAAGTTTAATCAAGGAAGGGGAGAGAGTGGCCATACATCTGCAGAGTTTGGTGTGGTGGGCAGAATCCCAGTCCCCAGAATCTCAGATCCAGGAGGAGCTGTAGAAACATCCTAGACCTGAGCATTGCAGGCTCAGTTCACAAGGACCTCGAAACCGTGGGAAGCTCGGGCACGCAGCAGCGGTAGCCAGCGGGAAGCCCCCGCTCTGACTCCGGTGCAGGCTGCCCTCACCCTGCTGGAAGCTCCACGTGTAAGCAAATGGCTTCGAGAGCTGTGGGGTGAAAACAGGCATCCCTCACAGGGGCTTGTGCATCACACTCACCCGTGCACACACACATGCACATGCACACGCATGCACACACACGTGCAGTCACAATTGCACACCCCCTCAGCTGCCCCTTCTTTTTTTGCAAAAATAAACTGACGTCTGATGTTCCCTCGGAAGTACCATGTCAGAGTTGGGTTCCCTCACAACAAGGAGGACAGCCCTGGGGTAGCCTAGTGGGGAGTGTTGGTGGGGGTGACAAAAGGCCACTAACGTGTCCCTGCAGCTCTATTGTGCCATCCTTCTATGCCTCCTGGTCTCCTTGGCCACAAGAGTAATAATAATACTAAAAACATGGTAGTCATCAGAATAGCAATCACACCCTGTTCCAGGCACTATTCCAAGAACTTTCCACGAATTAGCTCAACTGATCTCTGGACCCCTGGGAGGTGGTGCTGTACATTTACCCCCTTCAACAGCAGACAAAGCGAGGCATAGGAAAGTTACATAATCTGCCACCTCGAGTGCCAGTCAGGCAGTCCGAGGCAGGAGCTTCCGTCTTGACCTCTACTCTGTCCTGGGTGGTGGCTTCTGTGTTGACAGTTCACTACCAGGTCCAGTGTGACAGGGGCTGTTGTGCCCAGCAAGCCATGTTGGCAGCATGTCCACCTAGCTCTGCCATCCAGTGGGTGACCCTGCCTCTGGCTCTGGGCAGCCAGTGGTGACGGGTGCAGCCCCCCAGGCTGCTCTGCCCTCCAGGCTCATCCTCCGCCCCAGGAGGACCTTGGCTCGGCCTGGTTGGGGGCTAGAAGATGGAGTCGCTGGAGTTGAGTCTCCTGCAGCTCTAGGGATGGGTGTCTTCGGAAAACTTTTTGGGGTGTTTCCTGGAATTGTGCTGGGCTGGACCCACCCAAGAGGCAGCATCATGTGGGAGCTCACTTCAGCTCGCAGAGGGTTACATAAGATGATGCTTCTAGGAAGTTCTTTAAGGTCGGGTCTCCAGGCTAATTCCTCAAGGGGATCTGACCCTTATGCACCATGGAAGTGCTTGTGGACCCTTGGAAACAAAAGAAGTGAAAGAAACCCTTCTTTCCCAGCTGCCCACAGAGCCTCATTGCTCAGGATGACAGGTGACACTGCAGACCCCTCAACCCGCTTCACTGTGCAAGGTCTGCACCCCCGAAGAGCTTCCGCTGCACTCTCCTGGCTGCCCTGGGAACAGAGCTGGGGCTTGAGCCCTGAAAGCCTGCTGCTGGGTCCAGGTGGCCACTTTCTCCCCGCTGGTCACTCAGTCCTGTTCCCCACATCAGCCTTCAAACAGCCTCTTCCCTCTCTCTGCCTCTGTCCCACAAAGAGAAGCTGCAAACCTACCCTTGGAGTTTGCAGGCAGAGTCCCTGGTTGTCGCTTTCTGTGGGGTGGGAGGAGGTTGGAGAGAAAGGAGAAAAAGCCGAGAGGGAACAAAAGTCCCCATTTAAACCCAGGCCAATTCAGGAATTCAGCTGACACAGCAAGAAAACAAGATTAGGAAGAAGTGAGAGAGAGATGATTAATGTTTTGAGCCTGAGGAACTACAGAAGACTTTCAGGTGTCACCCAGGCAGCCCGTGATCTTTAGCAGCAATTAGAGGCCCCGCCCCCACCCGGCCCACAAGTCCCCTTACCTGCTGGCCTGGTTTTAGGCTAATACTTCCATCTGTTTCTGCATGCAGGGGGTTCCTAAAAGTCATTCCTTCCTGTCTGGCTTCTTTTTGTATCTGAATGAGAGCAGGACACTGGCATCCCCAAGAGAGGACACTTTTGGGTATTGCGCTCCTGGAGGAAAACAGTGTTATGGCCAGGCATCAGGATGCTTGGATTGGGAGCCTCGCTCCCTCTCGCTGCTGCCCTTGTGTGTCACTGTGTCAGACCTCTGAACCTGGGATAGGAGGCGCTAGCCTTCTCTGGTCTCCCCTCCCAGCATGTTCAAGGGGGGCACTGCCCAGCCCACCCAGCCCTCTTGGCCATATCCAGCAGTAGGTCTGCCCTCCCTGCCTTTGAACCACACAGCAAGCCGAGGCACTGTAGCTGGTTGAGAGACATTCAGAACCGCTTCAGGGGAAGAGTTCTAGCTAGTACACATTTGCATGGTGGCATCAGGTCAGCAAAGTGTTCTGCTTTGCTAATGAGCTCTCCTACTCCGGGACGGTGGGTCAGTGGGTGGGAGGGTGCAGTGCAAGAAATGAAGCAACTGGGTCAAGGACATGCAGAGTTTCTGACCACGCAGAAGCTGGAGTTCAACGCCAGCCCCCTGGTGTGCAAAGTGCTGGTACTGGCAGTAATGATGTGGGCGGTGCTTCTTCTGGTGCTCCGCCGCCTTCCCGTGAAGCCTGATGATCCAGTAGGCTGAGCAGTTCCAGACCAGCCTGCCTTTTGCTCTGCCTGCCCTGCCATGGCAGTGGCTGGTGCTAGAAGGGGAGAAAGCAGGCATTGAGAGGGGCAGAGGGTGTCTGTGGAACAACAGTGATGCATCCACTGCCCCCACCACTGGCAGCCTGCAGCAGGACACTGCAGCTACCACTGTATACACTCCCAGGGAACCAACCACAAGGCAAAGGCAAGGATAGGCTCCATGTGCTTTTAGAACTTGGATGTGAACATCTAAAAGCACTTCCCCACCTTCATCACAGAGCTCCCCAGCCTTTCTAGGGATCCTCCTTGTATCAGGTGAGCACCCCAGGTAACTTTTTATAGATTTGCCCCACCCACATACACTGTGGGATTGTCTGTCACCTGTCACTCACTGTCATCAGTGATCCTGTTTGATGCGGTTCTCTGTTCCCACTTAATTTGTTTTTAATTGGCAGTGGGTTTAGAAACAGATACTTGAGCTTATTATATTTGTGTATAAAATAAAAATGAAGAAGCTTTGAGTGACGACTCAAGGGACGCTCTGGGTCAAGTGCACTTGCTTTGGTACGCAGGCGTGAGATTTGTTAGTTTTCCCCAGGTCTGTTACTTCTGGTGCTTGGCTGGATCTTCAGCTGGGGATACCTAAGACTAGCCGATGTGCAGACAGGTGAGGAGACGGGAGCCGTGACAAGGACTGCTACTTCTATACCCATCTGTGCTGTACTAGAAAGCACTCCAAGGTCTCCATGTTTTGTTTACACAGAGATGCCAAGTGTTTCCTGAAGAAATGGATTTCCCCCAACAATTACCCTTAGTAGTTTTCAAAGACTTAAAGCTAATTTAAGCGGTTGAGAGATTTACCTGTCCAGGCACAGAGTTAGAGCAGTTTATAGTGAAAAGTTTTATCTACACTTACTTCTCAACTGTCTCCAAATTCAGCCCTTCTCCTCCTCCCCAGGATGGTCAGGCCATCTCCAAGCCCTTCTTGTTCTTATCCTTCCTCATTTATTTTGTATTTTTTGGTTTTCTGCTGGGGATGGAACCCAGGGCCTCACACATGCCAGGCACATGCTCTCCCCCGAGGTGCGCCCCAGCTCCTTGCTCTACAGTAATGGCCTCGCATGCTCCTTTCCCCTCTTTCACCTGAATTCCTTGCTCGCTCAGTCCTGGTTAGACCCACTGCCACCATGCGCCGCACTCCACCTCACCTCTCCTCCAAATGCTTCTCGCTCCTGTGGATCTCTGTTCACAAGCTCGTTGCCTCATTCAACAGGTACCATGAAGCCTTCAGTCCCGAGGCCCATGCTGATCACCTCCTGGTCTCACGCATTCACCTGGCCCTCCCAGCTACCCTGAGCAGGTGTTCTGAGCCCTGGCTGCACATTAGGATACCAGGAAGCTTTTAAAATGCTCGTGCTGAGGCTGCATTCTGGACCCATTAGCTCAGATGTGGGCAGCATTTTTTAAAACTATTTTTAAATAATTGTGGATTTGCATACAATTGCAAAGGACTGTCGGAGAGGTCGGTTGTGCCCTTCACTCAGCGCACACCCCGCCCACCCCCCATAGTAACATCGTGCATAACTATAGTACTAGGACATCACAGCGAGCCAGCTGAAGGTCTTTCCTTTACTTCAGGCCCAGTCTCCAAGCGGGGATGGCGCATGTCAGGTCGCTGGGTCCTCCTCCGGCCTGCTTGCACAGATAGCTATTTGTAGGGTTTGCGAATGAAATTGAAAATAGACCAAACAATGTGACAGTTTTTTGCTGCTATTTTTTCTTCCACGAACAGAATGTTCAGCATTATTTTTTTCTCTTTGTGCAATCCTGCAAGTGAGAAATAATCTGATTGGAATGCTGGCTTATGCCGTTGAGAGGCCTGCAGTCTCCAGCAAGCCCGGCAAAGAGAGCATCCCCAGGAGCACATACGGGGACTTGGAAGGCGAAGCAGTTGGCAGGGGAGGGCTGCTCCACCCTTAGGTGCCGAGGCCACCAGGAGGTAGATGGTCGCACACCCACTGTTGCCCGCGGGACTTCTCTTCCCCCTGGATGTTTTCTAAGGCTTCTTGCCTGAAAGTCATCAAGGGCTGGGCTGGCCCATGAAGATGGGGTATAGAAAGAAAGAGGGACAGTATCTGAGGCTGGGCCTCATTTTGTCTCAGATTTTGTGTACTGAAGAGTTTAGAGAAAAGACAGGTACGCTGAGCCACCTGGCTTGCTTTTCTTAAACCCCTTCGATTTGGGGCCTGAAACGGGTTGGTTATAGAAAATGCTGTGGAGTTCAGGGTGTGACAGGTGGCCCATCAGAAGACTGGTCATTTGCATGTGACTGGGGACTCCTTCCTAATCTCAAGAGAAAGGACAGACAGAAAGGTTTCCTGATCATCAGTGTCACATGGGAACTGAGGCAAAGTGGAGTCCCTTATTTCCTGGAGGACTTTAATTTCAGTGTTTTAATTCTTTCCTTTATTTAAGAAATACATCTGGTTGGGTACAGTGGCACATGCCTGTAATCCCAGCTCCTCTGGAGGCTGAGATAGGAGGATCAAACAAATGGAGGTCAGTCTGTGCTACTTAATAAGACTCTGTCTCAAAATAAAAATAAAAATAAAAATAAAAATAAAAAGGAGTTGGGAGTATAGCTCACTAGTAGAGCGCCCCTGGGTTCAATTGAGAGAGAGAGAGAGAGAGACAGAGAAAGAGAGAGAGAGGAAGAAGAAGGAGGAGGAGGAGGAGGAGGAGGAGGAGGAGGAGAAGAAGAAGAAGAAAAGAGAAGAGAAACTACTGGATAAACTACTCTGAGCTTGGTCCCGAGGACATAAAGATGAGTAGCACAAAGACTAATTAAGCATTTGTCTCTCTAGATGTGATTTAATTTTATTTTATATTTTTTCTCCTGGGATGGGAGGTAGATCACGGTCTGGCAAGGAAGAAACTTGGTCATTTTGATGTATTTCAATTCACAAATGCCTAGAAGAAGTGGATAGAGAACAATCAAATTTTAAAGATCATAGTCCTTATTCTTCAGTCTTATGGAAATATTCTAGATCTTGGTGGCTTGTTAGTTACACAGATGAATATATTTGTCAGAAATTCATCAAAGTGTACACTTAAGATGTACATTTTACTGACTTTAAACTTTGCCTTAAAAAATCACATCCAGACTGAAATGGAAAAGAAGCAATGAAACCACAGATGAGAAGGCCACGTTCATCATGGAGAAAACCCTGATTTTGAAATTTCATCCTAACGTTTTCACAGTCTGGAGTCCCGTGAACTGAATGCATCTGTGGCCCCAAACCTCTAAAATGTAGGTGTGTGTCCTTCAGGAGACTCGCTCCAACCCTGGCCTGGGTTTGCCTGCTCCTGCTTCTGGAACATTCTTCTCACATGCCACTAGGAACAGGGTGGTCCAGTCTCCCCACAAAGTCAACGTGATTATTTCCTTTTCTGCTTTGCCTGCCTTGACCGTCTTATTATAAGGTGACCCTTTATCATTCAGTGTCTTTCCTCTGTGTTTACTAAACACGTTTGCTCGTGACAGCTTAGAACAGTGCCTGGTGCAATGAGACCTGAGGAGTGATCATTAGTGTCTTTGTTGTTGCATGTTATGCTTGTGATCAACCTCCCCAGGGCACATGCTCCTACCAACACACAAATTCACCGGGAGCTGGATTGTGTGCCTTTGGCGACTAGTTTGATGCTGGGCACTGGCCCTCACTTGAATCCTGCATCAATGTGTGTCAGCTCCAGGTCTGCTTGAAACCCTGTGCATGGGGGGAATTTGTCTACTCCAGGGATGTGACTGAGAAAAATTCTAGCAGAGATCTCTGTGCTGAGATGCAGCACCAAGCAGGTAGCATGGGGAGGGAGCTTCTCTTTAGCCCTGAAGTTTGAGAGACCTTGAGAAGAGACTGGTCCCAGGCCCCAGTGAGGAATGGAGGTTGTAGCCTCAGAGTACGTGGTCTTTTGCATTTCCTGTGGGCCTCTCAGGGTGGAGTACTATGATGCCACTTGGTGACAACAACCCTGCCTTTCAAAGTGACACTCAGCAAAGGGCATCATGACAATAGCACCTGCTCATCAGCCTGCCCACCTTCAGCAGGCAAGGGCTGGGCCACCCTGCTCATTAGGTCAGCATCTGTCCCCACCAGCCTGCTGGCAGCTGATGCTCATTAATCCTGGAGCCCTGAGCTGCGGGGCCTAAAGAGACTGAGCTTTTAGAGCCATTTATGGCAATGGCCTCTGTGAGAGCTGCTAGATTGATTTATAATTGGGCTGAGGGGCCTCCCTGTGTCCCTGGAGCCCATGCTCCTAAACTGGGCCAGCCCAAGAGGGTGGTTTTGGCTCACTAGCTTCTTGAAAAGGACAACTGAGGGGATGACACTCTCACCAGACCAGTGTGGATGGCGTCACCACATGGCCGATTCCAGCACAGCCCTGGGAGCTCCTGGCTTGGCCGCCTTGGACTTGGGGTTGCTTGTTTGGGAGGTTAAACAGAACCTGCACTAGTGAGGTCATGGTTCCTTCAGGAGGGCGAGACACTCGGCAGACCTTCCTGGTGGACTCGAGTGAGGCTTCTAACATCACAGCAATTTCGCAGGAGAATGACAATAAGGAAAGTGGCAGGTGATGGTCCAGTTGGTGTTGCACTAAAGGGCTCCGATGGGTCATCATCTCCTCCAACGAGGTGAAGAACTAGTATCAGGCCTATTTGGCAGATGAGGAAACCCAGAACACACCTTACTAGGGATAGAGCTTGGCCTTGACCCAGCTGGCTTGGTTGGGGTCTTGGTATCTTTCCTCTCTGCTTCCCCCAGGCAGGGCACTTGGCACTGCTAGCTAGAGCAATAACTCTGATGGGCCTTTGGAGATGCTGGGATGGGGAAGTCTGCTGGTGGAGGAGAGAGTGGCTGGGGGCCAGGAACCTGGAGTTCCATGTTACTCCTTCCACTAAGCAGCCGTGTGACTTTAGGTACATTGCCTCTCTGATCTGGGCCCTCTGTCATATAGGTATTCTGTTCTCACTTGTTTATAAAATAAGGTTACTGGCCTGCAATAAATGTAAAAACACTAAGGAAAAAATTAATAATGACTTCAGGAACTGCCTGAGACCAAGTAGGAAAGCCCCCATCTCAGGGACCACCCACTTGGGCAGGAGCATCACGTTTCGGGGTCTAGATGTGGGCCCTGGAGGGCTGGGTGCTGTGTCATCCTGCACCAAGGTGGCTTCCCAAGCTCTTTGTCTTTTTCTCCCTCCTGTAACGTAGCTGGGGCTGCCTCTTCGGGAAATCTGTGTCGCTGGCCTTCTCTCTGGGTCTTTTCTTCCTGGCATAGGACTTTCGGGAGTATTTGGTGCATGGATCTGTGACTCTCAGGCCTGTCCCCCCGATTCTTCCTCCTACCTTCTCTCCACTTCCTCTTCCCTTGCTTTCTCTTTTTCTGCTGCTTTGCTGTCATCAAAGACAAAGCTTAGTATCCACACTGTGAGTCCAACCGTCTCTGTTGCTGCAGGTTTCCGATCAGCCGCGCCTCAGTGACGCTTTTTACAACAACAGGAGCTGCTGATGCATAATTCAACAAACAATCCAGAAAGCACCAGAATCCAAATTACTCACATCAGAAGGATCTTGATGTTCAATGCTGTTTCTTAAAAACCCACTCCATTCATGCTGCTCCTTGTGCTTTTATCTTCTAGCATTTGTAAAATTTGGGGGAAGGCTGAGCTGGGTAGCACACTTTTAGCTTAGAATGGATGGCTGGGTTTCCCTATAAAGAAATGGATGGTATGAGGTCCCTGGGCCAGCTGCCAGAGTGACAGGTGCCTGGGCCTGGGTTCCCTTAGGCACCTGGCAGGTGTGGAGCAGGGCCAGCCCCAAGTCTTCAGTCCCTCTTTGAGTTCACATGCCCTCCCACCTTGCAGGCAGGGTCCTACCCTAAAGAAGTCAGCATCCTGACTCACTCCAGAGAAGCTGTGCTGCGTAGCAGTTAGAAGTGCTCGCTCTGGAAAGAATCTGAAGTCAGAGTCCAGCTTGGGCATTAATCTGCCTTTGACCTTGGGCATATTACTTAGCCTCCCTGCACCTTAGTTTTCTTATCTATAAAGTCTGGATTAAAATAGTGCTTACAGTGTTATTGTGAAAATTAAAGCTGATACATGAGGAGTACGTAAGTGCTGATCATTATTGTTCCTGACACTTCCTTGAATACCTAGGGACCTCCAGGGTCTCCCCATTCCCTCCATGGACTACCCAGTTTTCAAAGCATAGGACTGGCATGGGGCTCCTTTAGTGCCTGACTGAGTCCCTAGAGTCCTGCCCTACCTGTGCATGTCAGGAGCTTCCCGGGAGCAGGCTCAGGTCCTTCCCTCCAGGTGCCCACTTTGGCCACCAGCTTTATATTTCCAGGATGCATTTGACCTAAGTCTTCTCTGGTTCAGCCCTGTGACCCAGGAAGCCCCCAGGCCATATCACTGTCTCCAATAAGTCTCCACGGGTGGCAAATACATACTCCATCAGGCAAACTACACCAGCTCCTGAGAAACCAGGTTCCCTTAATTTGGGAGGAAAAAACTCAAACATCACCAAATAAAAAAAAATCTATGTCTCCAACATGCGCAGGCAGAGGGTGTGATGGAAGCAATGGGGCACTTGGAATCAGACACCAATCAGCTTCCCTGGTTTCCTCTGCTGCTCATGCCACCGTGCCTTCTGGACTCAGTGACTACGGACCGAACTTGCGACTGGGCTGCCTGCTTTCTCTGGGAGGCGGGGAGTCCTGTGCTTTTCCCAGTCTCTGTAAGAGGTTAACCCAGCCTCACGGGTCTAGCCTTTGCCAGCCAGGCTGTGCTTTCCAGGCTGTCAGTCAGAGGTGCCCGGATACAGCCTGAATGGGCACAAGGTCTAAATGGTAGCTGTGTCTTCCCCTCTGCTTCTGCCCCATAGCACCTTAGGGGCCACATGAGCAGATGTGGAAGGCAAGCTTGGCACTGCGTGGCTGCCTGCAACACTTTAAACGACCTCCATGCCCCTGCTCAGGCTGCAGGCTCCAATTCACCCTGCTGGCGCCGGTCAGCAGCAGGGCTCTCTCTGGGGTCCTCCAAGGTCTTATTGATTTCCTCTTTCATGGAGTCCCCGAGTCCAATGCAGCTTCTCATCCATCCTGCTCTAGCCCTACCATCTTCCTGTCTGCCTGAAGGGCCACCAGCTGGAGCCTTGTCCTCAGCTGTGCTAACTGGCCTCTGTAAAACCTGACGTCACCTTGCCGGAGAGGCAGAGCTGTGGGTCTTCCACCAGCCTGAAGGGACTGCCCCTGCCAACTTCCACTCACGTCCAGACTCCGAGAGGCCTAATTGGGTGTTTCCTCCATTATTTCCAGGAGTGAGAACGGGGGTATCTGATCAATAGACCTCGTGGCTGCCTATCAGCAGCTGTGATTGTGCCTTCTTTGCTTTGGGGCTGGGAAGGGAAGGAACTCACTTCTGCAGAAGCTCACAGCCAGCTCCATCTGCCCCGGAAAGGTAGGGCCACGTTTGCATGTAATGAGGACCTGGGCAGCTGGAAGACTGGTCCCAGAGCTCACTGGGCTGGCAGATCTGAGCCAGTGATGGCCACAGAGGACTCTGGGTAAGTAGAAGAAGAGTTTCAGCTCATAGTGGAACTGAAAATGCGGTGGTAGGCCTTCTGCTTGCTTGTGACTGGAATCCCAGAGTGCGGCAGTGGGAGACGGTGGGGTAAGTGCCTTATGGCTTCTCCTGATGTCGTTTGTCTAGGGCCCTTGCTTCTCAATGACTCAATTTCCATCCCATATTGTACATGCAAGGTGATATCTAAAAGATGGTTAATTTTTGCACAGAGAGGCGAGGGAATTTACCCAGCATCACATAGTAGGTTAATGGTGGAATAGAAATGAGGATCCAGTTCTTTCGTCTATGCACTCCAGAGAGCTTGTATCGTAGACTCAGACGACAGGGACACAGGCTCAGAGACGTGAAGCAACTGGCCCAGTGTTACACAGCCCCTTAGTGACAGAGTTGGAACTGGAACCCCAGTTTCCTCACTTTAATCAACTGTTTGTCCCGCTTCCTGCCCCTGATCCCTTTTGCTGGTTCTTTCACCTGCTCCCCTCATTAGTTAGGGAGGAGGGACCTCCCTCAAGACTGGCATCTGCTGATGCCATCTGCACCAGATCAGCCTGGCCGTCTCCAGGGGGCAGGACAGAGGCAGGCCTCCTGGCTGGGCATCGCTTCAGAGGCAGCGTGGCCCCGTCCCAGCACACGGGCTGAATGGAAGAGCAGGCTTAGCCTAAGTGCACACTGCACCCATCCCCCCCTCCCGCCCCCTCCCATGTGTCCTGGGTCTCAGCCAGGGCTTGGAAAAATAAATAAATTCTGGATGGCTGCTAGCCAGGCAGACACCCAGGTTGTCAGAGGATTGGTGAAGGTCAGACAGGGATGCCAGTTAGCATGGGAGAAAAAAAAAAAAACAGGGCGGGGTGTGAATGAGCGTCCTGTGTCTCACCAGCTCTGTGCCTGGAATCTGTAATGGGCCTGGTGGCAGGGTGGCTGACTGCAGCACAGTCCTCCTCCGGAGGACAGCTTTACCAGGCTTTACGGCCACTCTCTGAATCTGGCTCAGCGTCCTGGGACACTACCTCCTGCTCAGCCAGACTGAACTTGGGCTTCTCAAGCTCTTGGTGCTCTGTGCTCCCTCGGGCGGTCAGGAGCCTCTTCCTGCCTCCCTTCCTAACCCCCAACATGTCTGCACACTCTGCTGTCTCTCTTCCTAGTCCCAGGGTTTCCCTAAGCTACAACCGTGTCTTACTGCCCTTTGTATTCTCAGTGCTACAACCGTGTCTTACTGCCCTTTGTATTCTCAGTGCTTAGCACAGTGGCCTGTAGTAGGTGCTCAATAAATACTTCTCCCATGAGTGAATGACTGAATGTTTAGTTAACAAAATGGGAGCTGAGAGATGACCTTGCTGGGGCTTCCAGTGCTGATTGACTGTGTGCCCCAAGTTTGGTTGATACCCACGTGTGCTTTTCACATGTGGGTTTGACAACTGGGTTACAACCAAGTACACTTCTCTGTATTTTGAACCCTTGAGATCAAGACTCATTTGATAAGCTACTGTGTGCCAGGGACTATCTAAGATGCTGGGCTGATCATCAGGTGAGAGAGACAGATACCCCGACCTTAAAGGGCTCAGCTGGTGGGGAAGTCGGATTTGTTACCTAGGAGTCTAGGGTGGGGGAAGGAAGCATCTCCCTGGGTAGGCGGCGCTGGGACAGGGTGGGGTGAGCGGTGGTGCTGGACAGGGCACACATGAGCCAGCTGTGAAGGGCGAGTGGATGTTTCCGTGGAGAAGAGTAGGGAAGGGTGGAAACAGCCAGGAGACATTCAGAGAAGGAAACGGACCGCCTGTGTGGGGATCTGCTATTTTCTGTGGAGCTGGCGCATGGGGTGGGAGGGGAGGGCCTCCTGCAGCACCTCCCTGCTACCCTGAGAAGAGCACCTTCTGTGGGGTGGCCCCTGCCTGGGTGCTCGGACCGCATGCTGCTGGAGTTTTGTGAGAGATCGTGTCTGTGTTGGCCCAGGGCTCAGCAGGACTCAAGCATCTGCATCCACTCCCTGGTACGAGGGGCCTGGGCCTGCACAGTGACCAGGACAGCTGAGGTTTATGGGATGGCCACAGCCCCCAACCGTAGAGCCCCTCAGGGATGGCCTCGAGGCGACTGGACGCTGGCGGTTACCACGGTAACTGCAAGGCACATGGAGACATGGGGTACCGAGCTCCCCAAGCTGCCTGAGAGGAGCGCTCAGGCCAACAGCAGCTTCCAGGCCCTCTGGGGCGCCTGGCCACCTGTCCAATGCATCACTGCTCAGGTGAGCCGCTCACCAGCTTGGAGTAGTGACTCTGAGCTGGGACGGGCTGGAACTCAAGGAGGGAGCCCTGGAAGGAGCCGGAGACGGGCTGGGAGAAACAACGCCAGTTTCTGAACACTGAACCTGGAAAGCGAGTCACAGCCTAACAGAACCGGGTCCCTGTTTGAGATCACAGGAGGGTCTTTGCGGTCCCAGCTTTGGTGTGGGTCCTTTCCTTCCTTCCTGCACGCGATTTGTTGGTGTAGTGCATGTGTACCGAGGGGGAACCCCCCTCAAAGAACTACGGCCTAGAGGGAGGACAGAAATGCCAGCAGGTAATTCCCAGGTGCTGTGACCGTACCTGTCCCAGGTGTCCTGTGTTGTGCTCCAGAGTCTCTGTACCGTTTGTGGACTGTGGAGACCACCTGTACTGGTTGAGGTGGACAATGTGGAACCTGGCAGGAGACTGGTGGGTGGGAAGGGGTCGCCAGGCAGGTGCAAGTCCCTGTCCTGATGGCGTCCGGGGCTGCTCTGCCCTTTCCTCCGTGCGGTCCATCTGAGTGACTCTCCTTTCAGCTCCGAGTCTGAAAGGCAGCAAGGGTCCTCACCTTACCAGCCCCAGGGACTGCACCCTTTCACTCCAGCTGGCCTGGGGAGGCCCGGATGTGATGGATCTTGAGCACGAGCCATTCCCACCAGCAGAGAACAGACTCTGGAGAGGCTCCACTGCCCTGTGGACATCTTCGCTGGTCTCTGCTTCATCCCTTGTACCTGTGGAGACACGAGAGCGGAGCTCAAGTAAGAGAAGGGGCTGACCGTCCTGCCCTGCGTTTCCTACGTCTCCAATGCCGCACTGGAGGGTGGCTCCCCGCCAGCATGCTGCGTGCCTGCCCAGCAACGGGACGCTCTTCCATGTTCCTAACTGACTGCACAGCGTCTTCCCCACCATGCTGTTTTTTGAGAAGAGCAAAAACAAGGACTCCGTGACTTTTTTTTGGCCAGAAGGGAAAGGATGGGGCAAGAGGGATCCTCAACAAGATTGTGGAGCTTGGAAGAAATGACAAGAGCTGGTCCTGCCCATCCCTTCCTCTCTACCGGCGTCTCTACCCCTGGCTTTGAATCACAGCAGAGAATATCCTTTTTTATCATAGACACCATCTTCTGAGACAAGAAGCACAAAAGCAGAAAGGAAAAAAAGCCGTTACCTATCTCATGCCTGATCCCTCGAGGAAGTATGAGCTAAGTAGTTTCTGGGGTGCTCAAGCACTTAACGGGTGCAGGCAGGCTTTTCTCAGAAATGCCAAGGCTGGGGCATGTGTGGTTGCCCCAAAGGGTACAGAGGCACGGGGAACATGCTCTGGCCTCTTTGGGGGCTCACTTTGTTGGAAGAAATAGCTGCCAACCTTCCAGCTTGGATAGGCCTCGGCCACTGTTCTGAGCTGCTGTCACTGTGTGTGATTCAGGCCCCTTTTTATGTTATAGGACTTTACAGGAAGAGGCCCCACTTTGAAGCATAGCATAATCAAAGCGAGGACTCCCAGAATGGAAGGGAAAAGACAATTGGGCTGGTTCCCTGAGACCGGGACTTGAGCCGTTCCTGTCCTGAATCCCACAACCGGAGGGTGGGGTAGTTCCTGTCTTCACCACCCTTGAAGCCAACATGCCCTAACGTGGGACCTGAGGCCTCCTGGGAGCCTGTGGAGGAGCAGTCGGGTGACACGCATACGTGCTTATTCTCCAAAGGACCGAATGGCTGGGATCCCTCAGCCGGGTCAGAGGAAATGCGGGAATCAGTTTCTGAACAAAACTGAGAATTAAGGCAGACAATTATGATAATATTGATTACAAAATTGCCACTATGGTGAATATCTGGTGACTTAGGTTAACAGGAGCCACTGGCTGGCAAATCATCACTTTTCTCAAGTCGTTCTCAGGCAGGGACACAAACTAGCTGGGCAACTTCAGGCAGGACTCTTAACTACTGGAGACCTCAACCTCAAGAGTTGCCTCAGTTCTACGAATGGGTGACGTTATGTGGGAGAGGACAGGTCCTCGATGGGGTCAGACTGAAGAGAGAGCCACACTGTAGGTGGGCCAGGGGGCAGTAGGGGATGGGCCTCAGTGGATCTCTGGTGAGTCAGCAAAGTCCTTGTGACTTCCTTCAGCTGGACTGGTGGGGTGGCGTCTTCTCTCCTCACACTTTTCACAGGTTGAATGTGTAATCAAGGCCTGGCCTGCTCCTCTATAGGAACTGATTGAAGCGGGTCTGCAGCCCCAGACAAAGGCCTAGACACACAGGAGGAGGGAGGCACAGAAAGAGGCCCCTGGGAGCTTCCAGCCTCTCTGGCTCTATGCTGGAGACAGAGCAGGGCGCAGAGAGCTCTTAATGGCCAAACAGATTAGGCACAAGGTTCCAGCTGAGGGCACAGAGCCCTGGTGACTGATAATCAACTCCTTGTGGCCAGTCAACCAGCTAAGCAGACAAGATCTAAATAAACACACTGGTGTCTCCGGCCAGGCCGGCCCCACTCCCGTTATGGAAGCAAATTGTCTCCAACCCCTGACCTTGGATTCCCTGCTTCACCCTGTGAAGTGCCCCATTTCCTGATGCCAGACTCAAAACATCTCTCACCCTTTGTGATCACCCTGCTGGGCTTATTTTAGATCTGACCGGTGCAGGCTGTCAGTGTGTGGTCACTTCTGAGCCACACAGTCTACTGCCACAAATGGGCTGTCCATCCCTTCTGCTTTCCTTTGTCCTCCAATCCTGCCCAGGTGCCCAATCCCCACAAGACAGATGGGTTTGGGGCCTGCCAGTTTCTACACCTGTCTTCAACTCTCCAACTTACTATACTTCAACATAAGCATCCCCTTGACTCAAAGTCATCGTGAGGGTCAGATGGGAAGAAAACCTTCCTAATCCATTAACTCAGTAGCCTAGTCAGTATCAACACATCTCAAACTTCAAGATGCTTGAAAATCACCTGGGGATTTTTGCAAATGTAGATTCGGATTCAGATGGTCTGGGGTGGAGAATGAGTTTGTACTTTTTGTTTTCCCCCTTTGGTACTAGGGATTGAGCCCAGGTGTGCTTAACCACTGAGCCACATTCCCCAGCCATATGTGTATGTGTGTGTGTGTATATATATATATATTATTTTTTTTTTTTTTAATTTGAGACAGGGTCTTACTAAGTTGCTGAGGCTGGTTTTGAACTTTTTTTAAAAAATATTTTTGTATTGTCAATGTATCTTTATTTGTAAATATGTGGTGCTGAGAATCGAACCCAGTGCCTCACACATGCTAGGCAAGTGCTCTACCACTGAGCCACAACCCAGCCCCTGGTTTTGAACTTTGAACTTGTAATCCTCCAGCCTCAGCCTCCCAAGTCTCTGGGATTACAGGTGTGCATACCCCATGAGTCTGTACTTTTCTGATCAGCAGGCACACAGTGCCGATTCTCCTGGTCCTTAAACCACACGCTGAGTCACATGCATCTAGACCAGGGCTCTCCCAAACTTGGTCTGCAAACTGTTTGTTAATGGACCACACTGGGATAGGTGCTGACATGGAGTGTGAGCATTTAGAAGTTTACATAGAAATTTGATATTGCTGCAACAACCCAGAGTCTGGTCAGTGAATTTGGGTTTTGTGGTTTTATATTTTACTTCCCTAGTCATTTGTTTTTCTGGTATTTGGCAAAAGTATTCATTTATGGTGGATTAGACACTTTACAGAATACTCTTCACCGCAGATAGTTTGAGAAGCCCTGGACTGGGCAGTGTTGGGCGGGTGTGCTTTGCAGTCTCTGAGATTCCCTGGTGCTCTGCAGCTCATGAACAAAAGTGCCCTGTCTTTGGTGATAGGCCTCAGGACCGTGATTTCTGCTTAGGGTTTCCAGCCAGGTTCTGGCACTGTCTCGCCTCGCCTATTTTCCAAGTTCAGCTCAGTGTTTTCTTTCCAAGGCAGAATCCGGGTACCTCAGACAAAGCTTTAGCCTATCCTGGGGCCAGGCCAGGAAATGCCAAGAGAGGGGCTGCTGGGAGCCTGGTGCACAGCCCCGAGGTGGCCACACCGAGAGTTGGCAGCCCACTTCCATCTCCCCTAAGCAGGATCTTATTCCCCTGTGGCAACCATCTGCCCTGCTTCTGAGGGAGAGAAAGCCAGGCTGGAAAACAAACCCAGGGAAGGCTTCCTTCCCGGCGTGCTCCGGGTGAGGCTGGGTGTTAATGAAGCCAAGCACAGTCATAACAGGAGTAGGGCCAGCTGGAGCCCCCCCATGTTTGACCTGAGGTCATTTGGCAGGACCCAGGCTGCCGGGGGAGTGGCCAGAGACGCAAACAGTCTCGCTTTCTCCCTGCTGAGGCTGTCTTTGTTGTTCTTGGACCGCCATGGGCTGTCATGTGTGCTGGCCAGGACTGGTGGGGACGACCCTGGGGATGCGGGACTGGCTGGTCTCCTTTCGAGCTCAGATTTTTTCCCATCCCCCAGTTGTTGTGCCTGGTTCAGAGCTGGTCAGATTGCAAGTCCCCTCTACCAATGCCTTGTGACTGACTGGTCTTCTAGGGCCCCTCTCTTCTGAGCGACAGGTAATCCCTTAAATATAGCTGCTGTATGGATCATCTTGCCATCTTTACTAAATGCTAATTGAGTTTAAAAATCACAGAGAAAAGGGGTTGATATTGAATAACCATGTGTTGAATGATCTTCTTACATCCTTTGGAAATCAGCCACTCCAGTGTTCATAAAGGATATAATTTCAGCTAGGCTCAGATTTAATTGAGTGGTTAGATTTTGATTTGTGCTTATGATTTATTGGATGACCTTAAGCTGCTTTATCTTTTAGTTTGTATAATTCGTGAGTGAGGTGCCAGGTTGGTCGCAGGAGGGCTCGTCACTGAGCATGTGTGTGTGCACACGCTCACCTCTGTATGAAGGGATGCTTGACAAGGTATGGCTTTAAGTGGTTCTTTTGGGGAGAGGAATGTGTCGTCCTTCCTGGTTGTTCCCTTTTGCTGTCTAAGACACCTGGCACCATATGGCTGACTGGGGCTGAAAGTGATATCCAGGCCCGGGATCACAAGCAAAGGTGTTCAGTGGGTATCCAGGATTGGGACGATGGTGACCTTGTTGGTCCTGTTCCATAGCCAAGGAGTCTCAAAATGTGTTGTGAAACTGAACTTCAGTGTGGATGCTGAAAGTGCAAAGGACAAAGGGAAGAAGGGGCTTTGCAAAGTCATCGTGTACCACGGACCAGCTTCACAAGGCCCTGGAAGGATCCGCCTTGCTCTGTGACTGATGCTGGCCTCTGTCTGTGCTTCCCCTCAGCTGCAGGTGGGCCCCGAGAGTCCACAGAGTAGCAACCACCCTGCCAGTCTCTTCTCCAGCTCTTAGCCAATCCGAGGACTTCAGAGCTGGATGAACTGAGTGGTCATCAGCCTCGAATGTTAAACAGGAAACAGGGGAGCCAACCCCTACCTTGCAGCTTGTATCCTGCTATCCCAAGTCCTTGGGGAAAGACACTTCTGAGAGTGCCTCTCTACTTTGCTCAGCTGGGTAGTTGGTTTCTTGTCCCTGCCCTGGGTACTCTGTGGACATGCTCAGAATCTGGCATGTAGGCATAATCAACTTTCGTGGTGTTACCTCTTGTAAGCAAGATGAACTGACTCTGCCCTTGGAATGGGGTTGTCTCTTGGGCCTGGTTTATTTCTTTCCTGATATGATAGGATAAGCTCAAACTCATTTGTCCACCTCTGCAGCCAAGTCACCTGGACACAGTGTGTGTGTGGCAGGAAGCGGGGGATATGCAGAGCAGAGAAGGTGGAGCTCACTGTCCTATAGCATTAGGTAACTAAGTTAGGACTTGCAACCATACCAGCCTCTGCAGGAACAAAGAAAGAGGAAGCCCGAGTGCGTGCTGAGGCCCATCATATATGCAGAAGCTCCTTTAGCTTCAGGTGCAGGAAAGCACCCCCAAACTTATTATTATTGTCTAATCTCCTTTCCTGAAGACTCTGGTCACAAGCAGATGTGAGCTACATCTCCTGGGTGGCCAACACGGTTGTGTAGATCTCAGGATAGGCAGGGAGGTGAATGGGGTAGGAGGTGAGAACACTTGCTGTGAGGTGCATCCATAATTTCTTCCAGCTCACTAGGAAACCAAATATAGTAAAGAGTGCATGAAGGCAAAATGTGAAATGAGAGACAGAAGTACTTAAACACAAGTGAAAGTTGGTGGATTTCTTTTTAACCATCACATTTCTTTTTATTGCACTGTATTTTAGTCTTACTGAAGATCTCTCTCTCTTTTTTCTTTTGGCCAAGAACCACCCTGCTAAGCCCAAAAGAGTTCCTGGGAGGTGCACTGCAGTGCCATTCTTTTATAGAAGGTTCCATAGATTCCTGGCCGGTGGGCAATGATGGATCAGGAGGGTTTCTGAGGACCTGGATCTAGATGGTTGCTCCAGAAATTAGTTCCAAAGGTGGAAGTTTAGTTAAAGTGGAAATTCCCTGCATCTGACTGTCTATGTTCTGGAATTTGAAGTTGAGCATGGCTGCTTGCATCTGCATAGGGACAGGAAAACAGGGACAGGTAGAGCAGGGTCTGAAAGAGTTGAAAAGTGTTAACCATTGTCGAGAAGTAAGTGCAAGTGAGACTGGCAGTTTGCATTGAAGCATGGCTGTTGGGAATTCTAACTAGTGTGACGCTCTTGGAAAACACTTTGTACATATTTAGCAAGAGCCTTAAAAATGGTCAAATCCTTTGAACTAGTGGTAATTTTTATAGGAATCAATTATAAAAGTTAATAAAGAATGCTAATCACCAAGATGCATATTTCAGCTTTATTTAGCATATCAAAAATTGGAATTGATCTAAACACTCATTTATAGGAGGATGGTTAAGTAGTTTGGTATATTATGCCATTGTTGAAAATTTAGTCTTTAAAGGCCAATCTTGTAGCTGATTCACATGAGATAACATTAAGTAAAAAAGCATGATACAATTAGAGCTTTTATAATGCATAAAATAAAAATGGAAAGAAATCCACCAAAATGTTAATGGTAGGTGTGCTTAGAAAATGGAGCAAGATGTGTTTTATTTATTTTCTATTTGCATATTTTTCTACATTTTTTTCAATGAGCATTTATTGTTTTACAATGGAAAAAATAAAATGTAAAAGGTAGAAATAATAACAGAGAATGTTTTAGATAGTCCCCAGCTCTGAGAGCAAAGATGCTTTAAAATAAGAATGGCAATTATCAAGAATACATGTAACAATAAATGTTGGTGAGGATGTGGGGAAAAGGTACACTCACACATTGTTGGTGGGACTGCAAATTGGTGTAACCACTCTGGGCAGCAGTGTGAAGATTCCTCATAAAACTTGGAATGGAACCACCATTTGACCCAGGTATCCCACTCCTCAGTATATGCCCAAGGGACTTAAAATCAGCATACTATAGTGACACAGCCACATCAATGTTTATGGCAGTTCAATTCACAATACCTAAGCCATGGAATCAAACTAGGTGCCCTTCAACAGATGAATGGATAAAGAAATGTGGTATTTACACAATGGAATGCTACTCAGTCATAAAGAAGAATGAAATTATGGCATTTGCCAGTAAATGGATAGAACCAGAGACTATCATGCTAAGTGCAACTGGCCACTCCCACAAAAAAAGCAAAGGTTGAATGTTTTCTCTGATATGTGGATGGTAACACACAACAAGGGAGGAAGGAAGAATAGAAGTCCAGTGGATTAGACAAAGGGGAATGAAGGGAAGGGAGGGAGGTTGGGAAAAGGAAAAGACAGTAGAATGAATCAGACATAACTTTCCTATGTTCATATATGAATACACTGCCAGTGAAACTTGACATCATGTACAACCACAGGAATGGGATGCTAGTTAGGATAAGTTATACTCCATGTATTCATATGTCAAAATACACTCTACTCTCATGAATATGTAAAAAGAGCAAATTAAAAAATCAGTGTCCCAATTAACTCAATAATGAAGGGATCTTTTTCTGAGTGGGCTCTGGTTTTGCTTGGTGGCTCAGTCATCTCACAACCCATGCCACGTGGAGGCTGCAGAGGGATGGAGCAATGTCAGAGCCACGTGCATGTCCCACTCCCCCACTGCTGCGATGAGTGGGACAGTAAATCAGAATTTCTTAAGGACTTCCTATGAAAGCACATCTTGTTTTGAACTAAGGGTGATATAGAAGAAGTGCAAAGGAAAATCATTGCCCATAAGAATTTGCATTCCTATCTAGACGTAAGACACTTAGACACACACAAAAACCCAACACATGAAGATGACAATATGGAACCACATTTGTGTATGTGGTACCCATTTGTATGTATATATAAATGCACGCCATGTACATCTGCAGAATCGTGCACTCCCACATACATAGTGCAAGCACTCTCTAATGTATTGGTAGCTTAGACAATGTATGATAATTGTGCAATGGAAAATAAGCACTTATTATACTGTGTTAGTAGCATTGTCTTTGAATACAAAGTACAGCGTATCATTGCGGATCATTTTGATAGCAATAACAATGATTGCAGACCATGTCAATACTCTCTCTTTATTAATGGGCTGAAGCTGTAGCGATCTCTATCTGCAAAATGCCACACATAGCAATTTTTAAATCTTGATCCTTTTGCCAAAATTGACTATGCTTACTTAGGGTGAAAGACTCCGGGAGGCTTGGGAGACTGCCACAGGGACCTTGAATTTCATTCTCACCTGGATCCCTCTGGGTGAGTTTGAACAGCAGTCCTCATTTTAGCCAGAAAGGAACTGGGCATGGAGTAGGTGGCGACAGGAGCCGGGGTTTTTGTCTACACTGCGCTGCTCCTTGGCTGGCCAAAGATCACCCAGGCAGGCACAGCAAACAACTGCACGGAGCTCATGTTCCCGCCCAGCAGCACTGTTCTGACCCTGGAGACTGGCTGTGCTCTTAACTCTCTCCCTGCTTGCTCTTCAGGGTGGGCTTCAGGGGAAAAGGACAAATGCCAAGATTCATTAGAAAGTGCATCTAGGGGTCTGCCCTTATGCCCCTCCCAAAGACTCCCTGGGCTTCCTTTTCTCCCTATCCCTTATAGTTTCTCATCCCTGTGACCTTTCTTTTTCATCTTTTTTTTTTTTTTCTCCCTCAAAGCAAGCAAACAGAGGTGTGAATAATTGATTGAGAAAAGCTGGAATGTTCTGGTGGGACTCAAGAAGCCTGGGGAAATACCTGATCAGAGTTGACCAGGCCTCTCTGGCTCCTGCCCTGGAGGGGTTGCAGACTGCAGGGGCTCAGAGTGCTGTGTGGCCCTGTGGCTGCTTCTGGGTCCTGCTCTGGGCTCCTGGTGCTCTGCATGGAAGCCTCAGCTCTGAGCCAGTGGACAAATGATTTGAATCACATTATACATGGGCTCCCCGTTTACCCCGATATGGGAGTGTGTGCAGTAGAATATGGGATAGGGTTATAAATCTTGGCTTAATTAATATTTAGCCAGAAGTTACCAGGATGTGTTCTGTACAACTGTAATGTTGCTTGAAATTTAAATAGTTGTTTTTGTATAGAAGTTTCTCTGGTCAAATTTGAACCTCCTCTTTGAAATTCACTGTAAACATAAGTATATTAAAATACCTAAGAAATCTAGCTGTAGATTCTCTGTTTGCATTTGAGTGCTCCAAACTTACTTAACCATGAGACCACATTTTTGGATCTCCTTTTCTTTTTTTTTTTTTTTTTTCATTCTTTTTTAAAAAGAAATTTTTTAGATGTTATTAGACCTTTATTTTATTCATTTATTTATTTGTGGTGCTGAAAATCAAACCCAGTGCCTCACACATGCTGGGCAAATGCTCTATCACTGAGCCACAACCCCAGCCCCTTTTTCTTCATCCTTAAAAGATACTGTCTCCAGTACACAACTGAAGAAAATATTGGGGCGTGCAACTCTGCTACCTGCCTCAGATCCTTAAGAAGACACGAAGAGACTGGGGATGTGAGTTTGAGTCCCATCTCCTCCTTGTGCCGTCTGTGACACTTTGAAGGAATCTCTGAGAGGGGCCTGAGTTTCCTCATGAGTAACTAGGATAAACCAAACCAACCAACCCTTGATTGGTGTGTGCTTTTTACATGTAACGGGTCTGCATTGTGCTTGGAATATAAGAGTGACTCTAACATCTTATGCTGAAAGTGGTTATAAAGATAATCCTTGGTAGAAAAAATGACCTTGTAGCTAAACAGAACTGATTCAGATCCATGTTGGAAACGTGAGTCCCCAGCCCAGGAGATTTCTGCAACTATCCTTAGTAACCTGATCCCTAGTAACCTGATCTCCTGCCAGTCCTTAACCTTGGCAGTGGGAAGTTCTTGGTAGCTCTCCTGGTTCCCTGGAGTTGAATCCATGCCATTTCCCCCTACAGTGTGGATCCTGGGCCAGCCATCAGCATGGCCTGGATCTTGGTAGTACTGAGGCAGGTGTCTGGCGTTAGGGCACAGCCACTGGGTTTTGCAGTTAACTAGGTGCTGCTGACGCTTTCTAAGAGCGAAAACCACTGCTTTCCAGCATTTCTGTATGAACATTACCAAGAGCGATCAATGCTATGGAACAAGACCAATCAATTCTACCTTCTCTTCTTCTGCTTCCCCATGAAGGAGTGCTATTTATTTCCTGGGTTCCTGGAAGACTGGCAGGTTGTTTGAAGACTGTGTTCTGAAATTCTTGGAGGCTGGAAACCCTTCATACTTAAACCCCAGTCCTGGAGATGAAGGGCCACATCACATTATCTGCTCCACAGCTGTGCTCAACTCTGATCCCACCCATCTGCACCAGGGACTGGCTGGTTGAGCTAAGAGGGCCACGGTATTGCAACGAAGGGAAAAAAACTAGTTCTCTGGGGGAGGAGTGCTGGATAAATATGCCTCCTCGTTATCGCCGCTGGGGCCTGGTGCTGCCCTTCACACGTGGCCACAGCACTGCAAATTCCACAGGCTGTGTCTGTAGGGAGTTGGGCAATGGATGACAACTGTCAGGAGGGTTATTTCTTTGGTATTTTGGTTCATTAAAAAAGTTATCTGTAGTTCCCAGAAGCCCCAAGGGGAGGGACTGCTTCTACTCCTGGAATCCCATCTGGGACCAGTTCCAGCAACTCTTAAACAATTCTCCAGCTATAGGTAAGTCAGTAACGCTGCATGATGTGGTGGCCGTGTTTTGGGGTGTGAAGGCAGGGAAGGGAGATGGTGACCAGTAGGCTCAAAACCATGTCTCCCAGTGGTAAAGGTCAAGCAAGAATTAAACAACTGGTTCTTACCTCCAAAGTCTTGAAATGTAGGGTATTGCATGGACTAAAAAGACAATCATATTAGAAAACACCTTTCATAGTTTCTGCAATTTGCAGTTACTATGAAGAGCTATTGCCTAGGACTCTGGAAGTCTGGGTTCTAATATTAACTTTGTCACTGGTGACCTTGGCAAAATTATTTCTTCATTCATCCTTCTGTTCTTTCCTTCAAGGAAACTGGTTTGACTAATATCAATTATATTTTTGGCACTGTGGTGGTTGCTGGGCATAGATTGGCATGGATGCGTGGCCCCTGTTCTCAATAGCCTAGATATAGGGAGTATCTGTAAAGATCATAGTACAGAGAGCAAGGGCTTCCTTGAAGGTATGTGTAAGTCCAGTGGAGACCCAAAGACAGAACCACGGATGCTTTGGAGAGAAGAGTCCTTCTTAGAGGAGGCCATGAAATATTGCTTCCATTTCTTCCTGCCCCTCAGGGGCTTGGTAAAAGTCAGATGTATCAACCTAGTCCTACTTTTCTTACATAATAGGCTCCCTCCCACAGTAAGAAGGGACACAGAACATGCCAGGTTTAATCACCCTTTGGATGCTTTCATACCCACCCCTTCCCTCACAACAATCCAGACAGCAATCCAGTGTCTGTCCAGCCCACACTTGAACATCGCTAGTAATGGGGAACTTTGGCAGCAACAATCGTGGACATCTGTTATAAATAAGAGAACTAATGCCTGCTTCAGAACTTCTAGAAAGGACAGATGCCCATTTCAGAATTGTGTTGGCTGCCATCTTGGTTTAAGTAGACTAAATTGCAACTAGCCCTATACCCTTGAGTAGAATTCCAATTTTAGCAGTTAAGACTATCGTATGTGGAAGGGACTTTTCAATAATGTAACTCATTCTCATTCTCTTTCCTGAATCCATTTTATGCATGAGAGAGCTGATACTCAGAGAAGTGAACTGACTGGCCCAAGTTCATATTTGCCTTGGCTCCTATTCATGAAACTTCCTGGAAGTTCTGGTAGTTTTTCAGGGTTTGGGGAGTTTTCAAGGACAGTGCTCATGCATTCAGGGATGTGGAAAGTCCTACAGTACGTCTCTGTAGAGGGATAGAAACATCCATAGCATTCCTCATGCCTCCTCCCCTAACATCTAGGGATTGTCCCATATTAGGGAGGTGGCACTAGCCAGTAGCTCAAGAAAAAATCACCCAGAACCTACTGTGTGCCAGTCACGTGCCAGGGGTGGTGAGAAGGTAGAACTCCAGATTAAATACTCCTCATTGTTCCAAGGCATGTCTCCCATTCTTAAAAGGGAACAATAACCATTTTCATGGCTGGAGAACACCGGACCTCTAACACAGGAGAGGAAAGGCCCTTTTGCCATGTGGGACAGTGAGCTGTAACAGTTTGTGCCCACTTGCAGGTACCATCACAACTGGAGAGTAACCTAGATGTTTCCCACAGAAACAAAATAATCAGGGAGCAGTGTAGATGGTTCCACAAGAAGCACGTGATGGGGACATGGGATGGAGCCTCTGCGGTGCTGCTTCTGCTCCATCACCCAACACCCAGGAGAACAGTGCCGTGTGAGCACAGTTGGTAGATTTCTCCAGAAGGCCCCAAAGACTCTCTGGCTCCACAGCCTGGGCTTCCTCCTCTCAGCATCCTGTGGAATCTTCCTGAAACCTGGGTGTTTCCCCCGTCCTTTCTCTCATCCGAGGCCGTGCTGTGAGAAACAGCATGCTTCTGCCGCACTATCTACCCTGGCTCTTTGCTCTGCTCAGCCCCCGGCCTCTCCTGCTCCAGCCATTACCGCCAGCCATGTTTTCCTGCTCACAGTGGACTCCTGGAAAGCAAAGTGGTTTTCAAGTAGAAAGCAGAACTACTTTGCTCCTTCCGAGCTGGTGGCCACTGAGGGGCAGGAGGAAATCAAAGGGTCTCTCTCAGCAGTGAGGCCCTGAGGTACAGAGGGGCCTCTGTGGGCGTGAGGTGGAAAGAGGCTGCTTCCGCAGATGCCTGAGCGTGTTGTGGAGCATGCAGTCTGCCCCTCAGGCTGGAAGTTGGAGGTCCCCTCTCCTAGGTGCTGTCTGCTCAGGTGTGAGGGTACCCCAGTGACACACCTCGTTTTTCCTACCTATCACAGGAAGCCATCTTTCTGGCTCTCATCTTCCTTTTTTTTTTTTTTTTTTCTTTAGAGCTGGAAGAAGGTTTTTTGGGGTAAGCTCTGGGCTTATCAGAGTACACATCCTGTCTGCACCATCGTGTGCAGTCTATGAAAAGGAGGCAAAGGGCATTTGGCTTGGAAAAATGATCTTTAGGGTTGAAATCATTTGAAACAATTTTGGTAGGAAGAAGAGAGAACTTATTTATTTTTGGATCTGGTGCTTTTCCAATTGGGTCCCAGTAAACAACGCTACTGAGCTGCTATTTTGTAGCGTAAGTGTCTCATATTCACGAGCTTTCCTAAAAAGCTTTTCCCAGCGGGGGGCGGGGGGGTGCGGAAAGAGAGAGAGAGAAAGAGAGAGAGAGAGAGATCTCCTCCAATTGTCTCATAGAGAACATCTGGGGAATATAGTGTAGATTTTTTTTTTCCCTGTGTTTTGTTTTTTACAAAATTCATGAGGCTGGGAGAGGAGCTTTTGCTAGCATTCATGTTTGATGAAGAGAGCAACATAGGCAAGAGAAGTTTCCATGAGCACACATTGCCAAAGGCTGGGTTCACACAGGGAGAGGATAAGGCCTGCATCCATGGAGGTGGACCAGGCAGGACAGAGAAATGCAGGGAGGCACATGAAAGACTGTGGGCAGATGAGGCCAGGTCAGGTGACATCCCTTCTAGGACAGTCTAGGGGACAATTTCTCCTGACTCTGAACCCAGACCAAAGCCATGAGCAGGCCCGGCTGGATGGAATTGAAGGAGGTTGTTGCTGGCTGCCCTGCAGGATGGAGGTATTAGGAGGGCTGGGGGCTTCTCTCCTACCTTAACAGCCATTGATCAGGCTCCTGAGAAATGCTTATCATGGAGCAAATGACTTCCTGGGAGAGGAAATTTAACAGCAGCAATTGTATTTTCTTACGGCTGCTTCTTGCTCAAAGTGCCTTGTCTAACATCACTGTTTACAGTCTCTGAGTTTGAAGGACCTTCCAAAAAAATAATCTTTTTAAAGGGGAAGTCTTTGGGAGAGTCGAGTAGAGTGTAAATGAGGAGCAACAGCTGATCACCTGGGAAGACGTGGGCACAGGGACTCATTCCAGCACATGCCCCTCTGTGGAGGCAACAGATGGGCATGCGGCCCTTTTCCTGTGCCCTTGGCTTGTAATGCTTTGCCTCATGAAGCTGTGGATACTTTTCCCTTTAGCACAGAAACCCCAAGGACTTTGGGGCAAACTTTGTGCAGTGCCTGGGCCCAGTGGTGACGGACACTGCTTCCCACCTCTCCCTAGCTCTCTGCCGTCTTCCTAGTAGCAGTAATTCTCAAACCCTGTTCACGCTTGATGCTCACAAACCAACTGTGGGGCAGGGACTGCAGGTGTTGCCATTTCCGTCTTGAGGGTTAGGCATTTGTCTGAGGTGACCCCTGCTGACTTGGGACTCACACCTCACTGTCCACCCTTTTTTATTGTCTGAGGGAGTCTCTGGACTGAAAGGAATAATTGCTCCTGTTCCCCTTGGTCCCTGTTCTGTTTTCCTTCTCAGTACCATGCAAGGTCCCCTCTGTCCATGCTGTGTCCAGCATGCCACCCACTCCACCTTCCCCACTGAACATGTTTTGCTCTGTCCACGGCATCTTTCCCACCTAGTCTAGATCCTTCTGAATTAAAAGGTCACCTCCTCTGATCTATCCCTTTCTTCCTCCTCACTCCTGGGCAGACCAAATTGCTCCTCTCCCTGGACTCTCCAATAGGTCCCTGGTGGCCCAGGTCATACTGTGTTATGGTTATTCAATCAGTTGTCTGCTGGTCTTGCTAGATTCTTTGTATGAACTTCTGAGGTAGGTTCATTTCTCTTTGGCTCCCCAGGGGCCCACACTGAATATGCACATAGCACAGATGTTCCTTGATGTCTGGTGAAGCCATGTCCTTACAGCCCCATTCTAAGCTAGAAATATCATGAAGTCAATGACGCATAACCTCCCGAACATCAGACCTTGACCTGGCCTACCTTAAACATGCTCGGAAATCGTCATGTTCTATACACAAAGCCTATTTTATAAGAACACGTTGGGTACCTCATGTAATTAATTGACTACTGTGCTGAAAGAGCCATCCAGAATGGTTGTATGGCATCCTTCCACACCGTAAAGTCAAAAAATCCCAAATCAAACCCTCCTAGGTTGGGAATTTTCTGTAATTTTCTTTGGGCGAATTAAGTCTAGAACTCAGGGACCCAGTCCACCTGGCATTGTCCCTGAACCTCCAGAGGTTTTCCCATCTCTTGAGGGACCACCAGACGCTGGGTCCTCAGGAAGGTGTCTGTGGGAGTTTGATAATGTTATCTTAAACCTTTCTGGAGTTAGGGGGTGTTTGGAGATGACATGGAAGATGAGTGAGCACCGAGAAGTCCTTCTAGCCTCTGTCTGACCGGGTGCCTTTCCCACCCTGGTCCCACCCAGGCCTTCCCTGGGACTATCTGTGCAGAAAGTCTACAGCAGAAGCTGGGGGACATCCAGGATGAAAATGGGGATGGTAGGAAGATAGCTTTGCCTTTGGTGGTCTTTTCCACACACACTTTGGCACGCTGTCTGTCAGTTTCTCTGTGACATCTTGAGAAGGACGGAGAGCTTGTCCCAGGGGAGCAAAGACGCCTGGAATTCACCACCCACCACGAACTTCACAGGTTTTCTCCCTGCAGAAAAAAAAAGAAAAGAAAAGAGAAAGAAAGCTGGAACGTATTTTTGTGGATTTAAGAGTGTGTCTGTTTGAGGTTGACAATAAGATTGCTAGGTCAAAGCTGCATGTTCTCTGTCGGCGCAAGGGCTTCTCACGGGCTTGTTTGCTAGTCACGGTATTTCTGTTTGTCTTGGGGGCAAAGTCAGTGAGACAGAAATTTGGGAGATCTAGAAACAATGGTTAGAATTCAAGGGTTTAGCAAGAGGTAATCCTTTGGCAATAGTGGAAGAAAAGCCCAGAACCAATATCCATTCCCACAACCCATGAGGTCTCTGGCATGTGTTTATCCCTGTAGATTTCTGATGGATGCATTCTGATACCCACCAGTAACTTCTAATTATGAGCTGCTCACCCTCGCCTTCCCTCCAGCCTTCGTTGGCTCTGTCTTGGCATCTCCCAACAGTTTCCCGTGACATCCTTCTTGTTTTGGGAAGGTACCTGTCATGTGGTATTAAGGCACAGTGGATCAGCCCCTCAGAACTGAAAGTGAGACCCCCGGATAGAATTGCACATGACAGGAGAGATGAATTCATCAACATCAGCAGCTCCTAATGAACACAATCGCCTGGTGCTAATGGAAACCTTAAGGAGGTAGGCATGGATTAAAGCCACGGAGCCTTTCAAATGCAGATGCCCCCTAATAAATCACATGGTGAAACTCATCACTCACTCCTTGGGTCCACTTTTAATAAAGACCAGAATGAGCTTTTTCCTAAACCTGGGGATGAACAGGAGCCATGTTGCCATCTTCGTTTGGCCCAGGTCAGCATCAAATGGCTCATGATCATTCTCTGATGTGCAGAGACTGTGTAGCTGGACAGGCAGTGATCAATCCCAGCTGCTGGGAAGGAGTAAGGGGGCCTCCAGCCACCTGAGCCTCAGGTTGGAATCATCTCTTCTATCCCCATTAAACTCTGGCCCCCTACCACATGGGAGAATTTACAGGGAAAATGAGATTTTATTAAAGTCAAGGGACCGCCTGAAAGAACAGAAAACCTAATAAGAGCCATAAGGCTTCTTACCTTGGATGAAAGTTCCCATTTTCCCAGATTCCTTCCTTTGGTTGCCATTTCTCTATCCTTCCATTTCCATGGATGCCTCATTATTGTGACTAAAAAGTCAAAAAGCAGTTAGTAGCCAAACTATCCAACAGTTTTTCCCCTTAATGAAGGCCGAGTGGTTTTGAGTATATGTGTTTTAAAAGCTGAACATAGTGACTTCAAAAGGCCCTTGAACTTCATAGCAATAATGTTAACTGGGAAAATAAGACAAGTCAGAAAAATGTGTGCCTCTGAATCTCTCCTATTAAGAGGCCGATGGCCAGGCAGGCACAATCCAGCCTCTCTTGCTGCTGCCCTGGTGGTCTCCCCAGCTCTGTAAACACAACTAGGAGCAGGGAGGCCTGACCCAACCCTGGTGTCCTCATGTGAGAGTCCCTGAGGCCTTTCTTTGCCTTTCTCTGTACTTCTCTAGACCTTGACTTTGGTTTCCTCTTGAATTTGCTCCAGGGAGAGCATTTCAAGACTTGGCTTGGCCTGTCACTAGGTCATCTGCAGAAAACTTTCCTGGAGTCTCTGGTTGCTGGGGCTGAAGACCTTGGCAATAAAGCTCAGCCAGACGTTCACAAGGAGTCAGAGCTTGTCCCACCTGTTCTGCAGGTTTTCTTGTTCCTTCCACTGGCTCACCACATCATGGTCTGGCAGCTTGCAAAACTTGGCATTGTTATGTGTGCAGAGTGGGGATAATGGTATTTACTAACCATACAGTATTTTGAAGATTAACAGGGATAATGGATGCTAAGCCCTTAGAAAAGTGCCTGGCACAGAGTAAGTACTCAATAAATGGTTAGTATTACATTATTGGCATTGCATTAAAGCATTTTATCATTTTGCTAGTACATGCTTCAGAAATGCCAGTTTCCGTAGTGCTTCCCAGGGTTCAATGCCAAGCCCTCTGTTGAGCCCATGGCAAAGATTATCTTCTTGCAACTTCCCAGCTTTCCCTCTTTAGAGGTGAGAAAGTTAAGACTTCTAGAAGTTACGCAAAGTCATACTGTGGGGGTGTGGTGAGCCTGGATTTCATCAGAGTGGATTTCACCCACCAGGTGACAGTCATGGGTCCGGCACTCTTCTAGATGGTGGGGGGAGGGGACGTTGCACTTTTGTAGATTTGATTCTAAAAACCTTCATCTTTCCACCTCATCCTTTGGGCTCCTGGGTGGAGATAGCAGAGTGCATGAGTAATACCTGCCCTGGGAGGTGTGGAGGCTTAGGGACTTCGCTCCTGCCTGCCCTCTGGCTGCAGTAGCTACTCTGCTGTGGGTCCCTCTTCAGAGGACCAGCATCCACCTGGGTGTAGAGAGACACCGTCAGTGAAGAAGAAAGTGTTGGGGTAAGCAGGGCGCAGACCACAATCTGTGTGTGATGGCTGTGGTGTGATTGGCAGCTGTGCAGCTTATTCTGGGAACACTTAAAAATCAAAATGGCAGACTCCTCTAGGTTGTCATCTCCAACTTGGCTTCTATCATTCCCTTCTGCTTCCTTTGGATTGGAAAGTGTAAGCTCCGTGCTGGCAAGTGCCCTGCCTCTGCTCAACCCCTGGCCTTGCAGCCCTCGCAGGGTACCATGCACCTTGTCATGGATGGAAGTCTTTTCCAAAGCATTCCTATGTGCCAATCATGCTTGAGCACCAGGAGCAAGGCAAGGGGGACTGTGGTTGATGAGTTGAATAAGAGGTGAGAGCCAGACTGGGCGAGAATAATGCGAGTGTCCATCATGATGACCACCAAGAGTGGTGACAGGTCATCAGAAGATGGTGTCTTTTGGTATGGGAAGACATGGCGGTAGGTTCTCACATCAAGCTATGCTTACCTTTGTGCTCAGATGTTCCTAAGCTCATATCTCAGTCTGTTTAAAGGGACCGAGGAGCTCTTCCATGACAAGGGTGTGCCAGGACTCATGTGGGCATGTGGAATGGGTAAGAGCTCAGAGAGGCCCCACCAGGGGCTGTGATGAAGGAAGACCTGTCCCTGTTGCCTTGTCTTTGATGACTTCTTTTCAAGGCCTTCTGTGACAATCTCTCACCACTACCCACCCCCCAACTTAAGGCTCCCTCCCTAGTGGTCTCCTCCCTTCTAGGTCAAGGCGAGTTAGGTTTAGCCATCAGGCCTCTCAGGGCCTGGGTTCTGTGAACTCCTAGGAGGAGAATGAGTTTTCCATCCTTTGGCTTCACCCTCAGAGCTGAGTCCAACAATGTGCTCCAACATCTGAACAATCGAGAGGTCCTCCAGAGAAGCCCTAAAGACGTGATCCAGAGCGCTACAGAAAGAGCCTGGGTAGGACCCTAAGGCAAGAGAAAGTCCTGAGGTTGTGGGGTCACTTTCTTTGAGAGTCCCAAGGCCATCTGAGGGAATTGGAGACAGTGTTGGTGAACTCTTCCTTGGTCATCTAAAGGGCCCTCAACTTCCCACGTCCTTCCCCTCTTCTCTGTGCCTTCCATGAATGTAATATGGAGCCTGGTTTCCACGTTTGCTCCCGCCCCAGATCATCCACCACTCTGACTCCAGTGCCATGTGCACCTGAGGTCTGATCCTAACCCAAGGCAAGTCCTCCCCAAGCCCTGTTCTTCCCTTCTGGGATTTCCTCTCCGCTCTTCAAATTCCCTCCCCACCTCTGCCTCTGTCCACAGTGGGGCTGTTCACGTGTGACTGACCCTCGCGCAGGTGCCTGTGTGAACCAGGCAGCCGCTCTCACACCCGGTACAGGCCTTGTGCAGCCTCCCTGGAAGCCCTCAAGCAGAAGTGGGTTGTCAACTCGCGAGGTGCGTTCGGGAACATAGTTCTGCCTAGGGGCAGGAGATGTCGTAGTTCAGTCACACCCATCAACACTCAGGGCCAGAGCAGTTGGGGAGGACAGATGAGAAGGATGTCACAGAACCCAAGAAAAGCATCTGCTCATGGCTCTTCTGAGTGAATTCATTACATGTACACATTTATTTATGTTCTCTTATATGAAGTGATTTGAGAGAAATGGAAATAAGAGAATCACACACAGAGAATCAAGGAGAGTTGGCACCACTGTGTACCGTCATCCCTGGGTATCCACAGGATGTTGGTTCCAGAGCCCTCTGCAGAGACCAGAACACTGGGACACTCAAGTCCTTTATACAAAATGGCATAGTATTTGCATGCAACCTATACCCATCCTCCTGTAGACTTTAAATGATCAATAGGTTGCTTATAATGCCTAATGAAACATACATGCTATGTAAATAGTTATACTGTATTGTTTTGGGAATAATGTCAGGAAAAATTCTACACATGTTCAATACAAGTGCAATTTTTTTCTGAATATTTTTGATTCCATGGTTGCTTGAATCCACAGATGCAGAACCCGCAGATACAGAGAGTCAACTGTACATTCAAAGCAAGTTCTATTAACCAAATAGAGAGGGTTTTTTTGAACAAATCAATGATTTTATTTGCAAGGTTTAAGAATTCTGATAAGGCCAAGCAGCATCCCTGAAGCAGCTGGGAGGCCATGTCCAAGCTAAGAAGTCACATGACCCTGTGACCCCATCCCTAGGCAGCTGCCTTCTAATGCTCTCAAGTCTCAGACCCAGGACAGCATTTGAGATGACAGGGAATCCACCCACCAGAACAGTCCCTGGGAAGAATGTGCCTGGGTTCTCTACACTCTTGCTCCCAAGCAGGGTTTATGATCTGGAGGAAGGATGCCCACGCTCACACTCGCCTCTTGGGCTTTACACACTTGGGTTTTCCTGCAAGGAGGCCGAGCTTCAGACTTGCTGCATGCCACCTGTTTGTACCTACTGCTCAGGGAGCCATGCTGGACAGATTAGGCATCAAAACCATTCCTCTCCAGAGTGTCCGCAAAAATTCCCTTTCTTTGATGCAATCGTTGTTCAAAGTGATGGTTTCAGGGCACACGTGAAGTGCCTGCTTTGGGGCAGAGGCTTGGCAGGATCTTTTTCTCTGTCAACACCCATGGTAGCTGCTCTCTTTTTGGCGCTTATTACACCTGTGGGGACTCTTCCATCCTTTCTGTGCAGCCCTCTGGCTCCTTCCATTAACGGAGCCAGTGCAGGCACTACCTCCCACACTTGGAAGTTTCCATGGGTTGATGGCAGGGGAAAAGGGAGCCATCGACCACTGCTCCTCTGTTCTCTCCAGGCTGGGGAGGTTCTCTCTCCTCGTGGGGCAGCCAAGTCCTGTCCGTTTGCTGAGACAGGGGAAATGCTTATGATATCAGCAAGGGGTTTGGTGAAGCATCTCAGCAGTTTGCTGGCGCCTGGGTGGCTCTAGGGGCCTAAGAATCAAAGAAGGGGCTTAGGCCACTCAGCTTAGTGCTGTCTTTGCTGCTGATTTTGCCCGAGGGAAGGCAGAAGTTGAAAGGAGCCGTGTTGGTGGAATGGCGGAGGCGAGGGATCCTCTCATCTCATGTTAAAGGGCTGGAGGAGGCTGTGGGCTTTGAGCAGCCAGGCTCACCAGCTGAGCAGATCCAAGCAGGTAAACCCACATGAGGATCTGGATTCAGAGGGATGAAGAAATGGGATGGTTTGAATTAGGGCCGGAGGGGGGCTGTGGAAAAGAGGACGGTAGGGAAGGTCTCTGAGGAGGCCCCAGACAGCAGATGACATTTTCAGAGTGTTTTGTGAGGTGAAGGCCATGCCTGATACAGATCCGATGTGGATGCCCAAGGTCATGGCTCGAAATCCAAAGTCACCACATGCCTCGTGGCTGGCAACAGTGCTGTCTGGAGGGCAGAGCCGCCTTCCTTCAGGGCTGGGCCTGGCTCCTCAGCAGACATGTGCTTGTCAGTTCTCCTCAGCTGTGGCCTCATCTGCAACTGTCAACTGAGATGGGCATGGTGCCCAGGGCAGAGGCAAACGTCCTTCAGTCAGAGTGGATGAGCCCAACTGTGGATTAGGTGCTTGGAGTCCAAGGGGCAGGCTGCTGAGGGCCATCCCTGGACCCCCTCCCACATGCGAGTTGGAGCAGGGGCAGGGGTGACAGGAAAGAGCAGGACCCTGGCTCCTCCTCTGCTCCCTGAAGGACCCCAGCAGCTGGGCTGGGACTCAGGCAGCTGCTCTTCTGGATGCCTGACAGGCCCATGGAGCTACTGGCAGGAAGAAGGGGGGACAGGGGAGCCAGGGCCTCTGTGTTCACAGCCACTGCTCTCCGTACTCCTTCTCTGTGCCCCTTCCTCCCATGTCCCATCCCCTTACTGCTTTTATTTCACACCTTAATAGTCAACCAAATAGTTTTCACTTGTTTAAAAAATAAAAAAGCTAACTATACATTGCTGGTGGGGTTGCAAATTAGTGCAGCCACTCTGGAAAGCAGTATTTAGATTCCTCAGAAAGCTTGGAATGGACCCACCATTTGACCCAGCTATCCCACTCCTTGGCCTATACCCAAAGGACTTAAAATCAGCATACTACAGAGATACAGCCACATCAATGTTCATTGCTGCTCAATTCACCATAGCCAGATTGTGGAACCAACCTAGATGCCCTTCAGTTGATGATGGATAAAGAAACTGTGGCATATTTATACAATGGAATATTACTCCGCAATGAAGAATGATAAAATTATGGCATTTGCAGGCAAATGGATGAAATTGGAGAATATCATGCTAAGTGAGATAAGCCAATCTCAAAAAACTAAAGGACGAATGATCTCGCTGATAAGCGGATGAGGACATATAATGGGGGGTGGGAGGGGTTAGCATTAGGTTTAGGGTTAGGTTTAGGGTTAGGGATAAGGAGTGTGGTAAGAATGAAGGAAAGAAGGACTGTATAGAGGGAAAAGAGGGGTGGGAGGGGTGGGGGGGAAGGGAAAAAATAATGAATCAAACATCATTGCCCTATGTAAACGTATGATTACACAAATGGTATGCCTTGTCTCCATGTACAAATAGAGAAACAACATGTATCCCATTTGAATACAATAATAATAAAAAAAAATTAAATTAAATTAAAAAAAAATGCTGCCATTCTATGCCCCTGTTTTTTGCTTCCATTCTTTCTTCTCAGAGAGATGACACTGGTCCCCACCTTGGATCCTGCTATGGGTATTTACTTTGCCCATTTCCAAGCCACGTCCCCTTTGCCTACTCTCCTGATTGTGGCTTTGTGCCTCCTATGCGTTGTCACAGAAAACATCTTGCCCCACCCCTTTTATGATCTCTACTGTCCATTGGGATGTCACAGAGAAGTGTCACTGCAGAAAGGGAAAGGGCTTTGGCCAGCAGGCCTGGATAAGAATTCCAGTCCACTGCTCATAGGGGTAATGTGGACCAGCCTCCCTGGGTCCTACCTGCACTGCAGAGCCATGGCCAGGGCTCCATCAGGAGCAGGGCCTGGATCTATGTCTGCCCTACCCTCCCTGGGGCCCTACGCCCTGTCTCAACAGGGTCCATGGACACACTGCCTCTGCTGATGGGGACTGGTTATTGGTGTTTCGTCTTTTGGTTTTTCATTTTTTTGTCCTCATTATTCTTCCTTGTTTCTCCGTCTTCTCCTTTGTCCCTTTTGTCCCACTCCACCCATCCTTGAAGCATCCATTCCTCACTACTCTATCCTGCATCCTTTCTTCCTGGCTGGAGCCCTCCACCCACCATCCTCCTCCCAGGTTCCAAGTCATGTCCTCCTGTGTCTCCCTCCTGCCCTGCATCTTGCCGCCCTGAATCTCCCGAACAGTGGTACTGCTCCACCTCCCTGTCACATCCGAAGTAGTCTGTGTGGCAATGCTGTGGGAATGCTTCTTGGATGACAGAGGCCAGCAACCCACCTCCGTGGTAATCTCTGGTCCCAGGCAGAGGAGTCTGTGGACTGCACAGGGGAGCCTAGTGCCACCCGCCATTACATTTCCCTTCTATAAACAACTTGACTAATGGTCTCTATATCCACACATGGAGGTCCACATTTAGCAAGGGTTTCATTTCCAGGTAATTTTAGGTATCTCTTTCTTGACTTATTTAAAGTTCTTACCATCACACCTCATCTGCAGTTCTCAATTATTCTTCCAATTAAATTTTCCAAGGTGAATTATAAATGGCCCCTTGCTAGAGTTCCTTTGCTGGAACATCAGTCATTCATCTTCTTCTTAGATAGTTATCCTTGATTTCCTGGATAGCCCCTACTTTTGAGGTTGGCCAGAGATGGAAATGCTTCTTGTTTAATTCTCTCTCTCTCTCTCTCTCTCTCTCTCTCTCTCTCTCTCTCTTTTTAAAGGTAGGGAAAACCTTAGAAGGTAGGAGACTTAGAAAGCACAGGGTCTATTAGGGTCTAGGAAGTATACAGGAACATTTAGGGTCTAGGAAGTACAAAAAAAGAACTTAGGACCTCTCCTCCAGACACTGTGCAGTGTCTTCTACAGCTATAAGCATAACACATAAGGTTAAGGGGTAACTCACCATTATTTCTGGGATAACTGGATCATAGATTTCTCCCACCTTCTCTCAATGTGGAGTCCCCCATTACCATAGTCATATTTGAGACAGGTTCATAAGGTCTCACTCATCTCACTTCCTCTGCAGGTGTCCCCAAGCTCCCTGAAAGGTAGTGGGACACCAGGGGACTGTGAAGGAAAGGAATCCTGCTTCTCATGGTTAGTGACATGGAAGGAGAGGAGGCAGGGTCACCCAACTTTCCTCTTTGTGAAGTGCTTTGCTATCATATTTTTAAGGTTCTGAAAATAATTGAGTTTTGATATTTCCCTAGGGATGTGAGTTTCTATCTACAGGACTTGGCAGAGGAAATATTTCTTGGCTGATGCCTGTCCTTTCTGAATCTCCTTCTCCTCTGAGGCCTGGGTATCAGGAGGCCTGAATTTGGGCTCCCTCTATATCCTCTGTCTCATAGAAATAGCTCTCCTTTCCTTTCCTGGTTTTCCTACCAATTAGCCAGAACATCAGGATCATGGGTCTATGAAGTACAAAGCATTCTAGAAATGTATTTGTGCAACTGTGTATTTTAGAGATGAGGAAACTGAATCCCCTTGGTGGGATATGGCTTCTTTAAGACAGAAGTAAGGCTGGAATCCATTTTTCTGACTTGCATTCCAACCCCAGGCATATCTCCCTCCCCACCAAGGAAGAGCCATTGGATAAAACAGGGCAATTGAGCATAGAAACACTTGCAGGTCACCTTCCCCATGTACTCAAGGGACCAGTGTTTCCCAGAGTTTTCTTTATTGACTCACTACAGTACACTCTCAGCTTACAGTTGGTGCAGCTAAATGAGCCAGACATAGACTTTTAGTTTGTTTCCCAAACTTTCAAATTTGGTGAGAAGTCCTTGCCATACCAGAAACACCCAAATCCAGCTCTTGAGAGCACAGGTAGTTTTATGGTTAGGATCTTTATGTCCCGCAAAAAGTTCATATGTTAGGCAATGCAGGAATGTTTAAGGGTGAAATTATAAGATTATGAAAAGCTCTGATCTCATCAGTGGATTCATTCATATTTTGAATTAATAATTTGAATGGGCTACTGGGTAGGGCACAACTGAAGGAAGTGTTCCCTGCAAGGGTGGATTTGGACTCTATTTGTCCCTGTCTGTCTGTCTCTCTCCTTCTCTGGTTGTCATGAACTGAGCAGCTTTCCACTGCCATGACCTTCTGCCATGATGTTCTGCCTCACTCAAGTCCAGAGCAATGGAGCCTGCTGACCATGGACTGAACCTCTGAAACTATGAGCCCAGAATAAACTTTTCTTTCTTTAAGTTGTTCTTGTCAGGTACTTTAGTCACAGAAATGAAAAACTGACTAACACAGGTAGGAAAGGCATCCATGAGGATGTATATCTGTTAAAGAGGCCTTTGGTATCATCTTCCCCAAGGAGGACTCATCCATTGGACTGGACAGGAACCCTAATAGCTTTTATTGTGCTCTTGAATGCCAGGCCCTTATATCATTAAATGATAATATGAGACAGATATTTTTATCTCAGTTTACAGATGAAGTATATGAAGATTAAGCACTGTAGTAAGTATAATAATATTCCTAACTTCACAAACTCGTCAATATCAGTACTGGGAGTCAAACTGAGTTTGATTCCCAGAGTCCTCTAGTTTAACCACTGCATTAAACTATGAAGATGATGAGGAAAAGGACCCTCATTTCCCACGTCCCCTGAGAAAGGTCACAGAATGGGAATTTGGGGTGATGAGGAAAATCTCTGCTGATTTGGAATTGTTTCACTAGTGTCTGCTCTAGGCAGGAGGGTGGGATAAGGTCTGACCCTCGGTGGGCCCTTTTAAGTCTGGTGAATTGTAGACAACTTGATAGAGAAAGAAAGAGCCTGTCAAGCTGCTTACCTCCCCCAGAGGCCTATGGTGCCCTGGGCTGGGACGCATCCAGGCAGCGCAGCTTCTTAATGGCTATGAGCTGGCATTAAACCACTGCCCCATCAGAGAGGACAAGGACTCTAAAGCTTTGTACTCTGGCAGGCTAGCCCTGATCTCACCAGCTGCCAGGCCTTTGTGGAACAAAGAAAGGCAGTACATTTCTTTCTTTTTAGCCCATTATTTGAAAGCTGAGTCCGTATCAGAATATCCTATCATTAGCTCCACATGACAAGGTCTGAACATAAATATGTCACAACCAAAATGTCAATGGTTTCCTCCCACCACGGCTGCCCATCCTTCTCCGTCCTTCCCTCCCTCACTCCCCCAGCCTCTCACAGATGGGTCTGCGTTCCAGGGGGTAGCATCTGAGCCATACCCTGCCAAGGGAAACGTTACAGCCGAAAACGAGAATATTCTTTCCCACCAGAATGCTGGTCCTGGCGGTGACAAAGTAGATGGGCTCAGGCTGTTGCTCCTCCCTCCTGGTGCTCTGCCAGAGCAAGGTGGCCCACCAGCTGCAGCCTGGAAAGCAGCCAGGAAGGGAAATTTGCCACATACTCCTGGCCAAGTCCAGGTCATACCTGGTTGATGTCAACTTGAGTTTCTTCAAACTTTATCTCATTGGGATCCTTCAGCTCCTCCATGAAGTATTCCAAATGGGCATTGATAATTGAAATTTTAAGAGATGGTAGCCGTATGGTTGTTCTTCAAAAAACTAAACACAGAATCACCATATAATCCAATAATTCTATTCTTAGATAATCTCCAAAAATATTGAAAACAAGATCTCAAATAAATACTTGCACATCTATGTTCATAGCAGTGTAATTAAAAAACAAAAAAACCAACAGGTGGAAACAACCCAGGGTCCATTGATGAATGACTGGGCAAGCAAAATGTGGTATATCCATTCAATGGCATATTAGTCAGTCTTAAAATAGGAAGAAATTCTGGCCTGTGCTAAAACATGGATGAACCTTGAAGATAAACCCTATGTGAAATAATCCAGCTACAAAAGGACAAATGCCAAAGGATTTCTCTTATTACCCAGAATTTCCATTCTGTGGTCTTGCTGAGGGGATATGGAAAATGATGATCCCTTTCCTCACCATTTTCATGGTATCATGCATTGGCTAAGTTAGTGGGTTTAATCATGTCTGCCTCGTATCATCATGTATGAGCTTTTTGTTGCTGTGACTCAAAAGAACAACTTAGAGGAGGAAAAGTTAATTTTGGCTCATGATTTCAGAGGTTGAGTTCATGGAGGAGCAACTCCATTCCTCTGGGTCCAAGGTGAGGCAGAACATCATGGTGGAAGGAAGCTGCTCTGCTAAGGCAAAAGGGAAGCAGGAAAGAGAAAGGGGAGGGGACTGCAGAGAAGATGCACCCTTCCAGGGCACAGTCCCTCCAGCCATGTCCCACCTACCTACAGTTACCATCCAGTTAGTCCATCTAAACCAGAATGGACGGATTAGGTCACAGCTCTCCCAATCCAATCCTTTCAGCTCTGAATATCCTGCATTGGTGCTTTGGGGGTGGAGCTTGGATCCAAACCATAACACATCTACTAAGGGCAGTCAAATTTATAGAGTCAGAGAGTAGAGGGGTGGCTGCCAGTGGCTGGGGCAAGAAGGTGACAGGAGTTACTGTTTAGTGGGCACAGACTTTCAGCTTGGGAAGTTGAAAAAGTCCTGGAGGTGGTGCTGGTGGCTGTCACAAAACAGTGTGCAATATAGTTAGTGACACTGAACTGTTCGCTTAAAATGGCTAAAGTGGTAAATTTTATATTATATTTATTTTACCGTAAAAAAGAGATAGCATACACAGACGTGTTTCAGAAATCACAAAGTCCATATGCAAATATCAGTTTTCTGTCATCATTTTTATTGTAATGATAGAACACTGGTGACTTGGAAATGCTTGTGTGTCTTTCATAAGATCGTAGATCATGATCTTTGGAATCCATACCCAGAACTTTTTTCGGTGTCCCAGAGGTGGCTTATATATGGCATGTGGCACTTATGCTTTCTTCTGTCTCTTGGCCGACATCACCTTCTGACTCAGTGCACATGCAGCATCAGAATCACTCTTAGTGCGACACCCAAGCAGCCACCGGCCATCAGCCAGAGGTAGCATGCACCTGGCAGTGGGCTTCCCAGCTCTGCACATCTAGCACCTGCATCAGTGTTTCTGATCCAGGTGTCCTGTGTCATCACAATTTCCTTGGGAAGTTCTAGAGTTGGGTGAGACTGGAATAGAGAGGGCGTGGTCCTCCCTGGAGATTGATGGGGCTGGTTACACTGATTCCATCCCAGAAATGAGTTGAGTGCTTGTGTCCTGATCGTGCCTGCATGTTGCTGCCCTGGGCCACCTTTTGTTTGGTGTGGCTGCCCCACCTCATGGATGGCGTCCTTCCCTATAGGTGGCCCTACAGCAAACTCATTCAAGATGGACGTGTGCACTGTAGCCTGGGCCTCTCACCCCTCCCACCCGGGCCTGACTTCACCATGCCACCGAGTCCTCTAAGTGGGCTCATACCTTAAGTGGGGACCAGGAAGCGACAGGTTCTGTGATGGAGCAAGGGCCTTCGGTGACTCTCGTGGCCTTGTAAACCCCTCTGGTTACACACTGCTGGTTTTGATTTGTGCAAGGCCTGAGCTCAATAGCTGTTCCTATCTCCCTTCAAATCCAGTTGAGTTATTGACGCCAGCAAAGGGAAAAGGGGAGCAAGATTGGTGTCAATTTCTCTTCTTCTTTTTCTTTTTTAAATGTTCTTCTTTTCTTTGACAGATCAAAGGAGGGCCAAATAAAACTTTTTTTTCTTCTTCACACACTCTCCCAGCCCCCATCATAATAGAACACAGGAGGGAAAATTCCAGCAATTGAAATTGTTCTCAGACATCTTTTTATTTCCTTTCAGTGGCTTTGATTGGGGTCCCCTGGCTTTAATCAAAGTGTTCAAGGAGACACAGAAATGATTCAGTTAAATAAATCCCTGGTGTCCTTCCTGCTCGAACCTTCCTTCTTCCTCCTCACTTGCCATATTTTTTTTATTATTGTATTTTATTAATGTGGGTGGGAGAAAATATCTTTCCAACAAAGGAGAAAGTGATGACGGGAGAGAAATTTTATTTTCTGAGCTAATAACTGGATGCTGGCTCAGCCACTCTGCAGCTGACGGACTGCTCTCCAAACCCAATTGTCCCCACCCTCCTTCCCCCTCTGCTAAATTCATCCATCACGCTAGTCATGATAAATAAAAGCCCGAATAAACAAATCAATCAATCCATCACTTTCTGTGAGCTCGTGTGGTGCCTGCAGTGGCAACACAGGTGGGTCTCTGGGCTCAAAGTGGCGAGTGCTCACCACAGACCCTGTGGATGCCTACCACTGGAGATGCTAGCCTCCAGGTACCATGAATGGCACCCATGGCTGTCATCCCTGCCTTGGGCCCACCTGGGTGGGAACCTCTAATCTCCCAGCTCTTCTCAGTTTTCCATACAAGGTATATCATGACTTTGTATCTAGAGTGTAACAGCTACTCACCTCCTGGGCCTCACTATGGCTGAGTCCTTGGAAAAGGGGATGACACAGAGGACGGTCAGGAATGTCTGCATCTTAAAACAGAAGGCCAGACGTCTGGCCATGAGACAATAGATTTTACTCTTTTCTCTGTTCCATTTGACATTCATTCTGCAGATGTTTATTGAGATACTATGCAGTGTTAGGAATAGGGCCAGTCACCAGGGATGCAAGTGCATACAGCACCTGTGGCCCTGTCCTCAAGCTAAATACATATGGGGGATCAACTTGGGGATGGGGATGGGACTGGGGTGAGACAAGGGTAGGGGTGCTGGCCTGTGCTGCTAAAGCTAGCCCTCCACAGCGGGTAACACTATCTCTCTGCACAAACAAGTCTCTGTCATCTTTGATGGACAGACACTGGCCACCATGCAGCAGCTCTGTAGAGGGTTTGGGGCATCTTCTTCCAAGTCCATCCATTATTAACTTTTTCTTTCCTTTCGATGGAGGGAAATATCATTTATCATTCAGCTCCCAGGCCATTGCCAGGCTTGTCATGAATTTTCCATAGGCCTGCCACAGGAAGGACCAATCAGGATCTTTGTTTTTTGGTAGCCCCATGCCCCTGAAGAGCAAATGAATAGCTTCTGCATGTACTTTCAGGTGAGCACTGCCTTGTCCCTGATGCTCAGTCTCCTGTCTTGGTGTGGTGAGGGAAGCAGGATGTCTGGGACCAGGATGGGGGATACCATAAGGGATAGGACATCAAGGCATATTCTTTCAAGTTTACTTGGAATTTGTTAGCAAGTCCTGAGAGGCAGTGGGAGCTGTGCATGGGGCAGGCACTGGCCTCCCTGGAGGTCCTGACCTTGAAGTCTCTCACACCCTCTGAGACCACGGTTCTCAGGGCTGTCCTGGTGAAAGGTGATGAGCTAGGAAGCGAAATGCTCGTACTTCCCTGCTCTCCAGCAACCGTCCTGAGAGCTGTTGCCGTTTGGTCGGATGAGAAAAGGGATGTTGTGTCTTTCACATCAGGTCCCTAAAGGGAATATATTTGTTAAACATTATAATTACCCTTCAGCAGCTGAACTCCATGGCAAATGAGAACTCAATAGCAATTGAGAACTATCTAGCAATGGAAACCACGCCGAGGCCCATTACTGTCTCTCAAATGATGCATTCGTTTAGATAAGGCAGGCAATTATACATCTTGATTAGGTCACTGCTCCCAAGGGGATAGGGCATTTTTCAGGATTGCCCCCTTCTTGCAAATAACGCCCTAGAATTGCAGCCCAAGGCCCATGTCTTCCCCTCCCCCATTCCTTTCTCACTCTGGATAATAGAATAAAGATACAGATGCACAGACAGACATGCACATCAAATCCACAGGCAGGCATAACCCACTTCTGTCTCTGTCTTTACTCTTAGGACACTGAAATGTTTGAGGGTAGAAGACATCAGAAATAATAATAATAATGAAAATCTTAGATATCGATTTTTCTTTGTTTAGCCAAATGTCTTGGTATTCACTGTTTCTTCTGATCACGCCACCATCAAATGCAGCAGACAAAACAGGTATTAGAAGCCTCGATTATTTTCCTTCTGAAATGAACTTTTTAAAAAACCCTCAGGCAGCCTTCCAGATCTAAATGTGAATTTGTATTACTCTTTTACAGATGATAAAACTTGGTCTGGGCTGTGGGTTGGGGGTTGAGGTTTTCCCAGGGCTCGATGGCTAGTTAAACATCGAGTTGGGCCTCGAACCCACGTCTTCCAGTTTGGGTGTTTGTTCTAAACCCTTCAGTGGATCCTTACTGCATTCATAGTAAAAATCAAGTGCTCCTTACAAAGCCTGCAAGCTCCTGATCTCTTCCGCTGTTCCCCCGTCAAGTTCACTGCCCTGCCCTGTCCTGGGGGAAGTTCGCCTTGCCATACTGATGAGATATGCCCATCAACAATGGGCCCTCACCCCCTTCTTTTCTTCTCAGAGAGACCACGGTTGTAGTTAAATACTCACTTGTTAATTTTTTTTCAAAAGCTTGTTTTTATCCCTTTATTCCTAACACCTACCAGACTTCCTGTCATATAGTAGGCACCAAATTAATATTTGTTGAGTGAATGCATGCATTAAGGAATTAACTGCGAGTAAATAATGGCCTGAAACCTCAAAATTGCCATACCTGAAGATCCTATATGGCTAATTACTTCCAGAGAATTTAATAAAACACAGTCATTTCCTCACTCAGTTTTCTTTCCCAACAACCAACATGCTCCTCCAAATTATTTGGCCAATTGCTACTATATTTAGAGATCCCACTATTACCTAGATATGCTGGTGACATTTTTTCTATTTTTTTTTTGTTTTTTGCTTTCTGGAGACTGAACCCAGGGGCCCTTAACCACTGAGCTGCAACCCCAGCCCTTTTTATTTTCGATCCTAAGACAGGGTCTCACTAAGTTACTTAGGGCCTTGCCAAGTTGCTGAGACTGCCCTTGAACTTGCAATCCTCCTGCCTGAGCATCCCAAGTCTCTGGGATTATAGACCTGCACTACTGCACTCAGCACTTTTTCTGAACATCTCATCTTTCCCGAAGAGTGTGGGTACATGGTTTTAGGATCACCTGTTAGTGGGAAAGGCTTCTCTTGGAGACAATGAACTTGAGCATCCCTTCCCCAGTTTTCACATGAAAAACCTGAGTCACAGACACTTTCTACAGATGACACACATCTGGGTTTAATTGGAAGTGGAGGAAAAAAGGGATTTATGTATTTCAAAATATCTGGGTAATTAAATTTCTCAGTTCCCTTCCAGATGGTTGATGCCACATAGATGCACAGGGAGACTTTGTTTTGGACTCTAAAAACAAGTTAGTGGTGGCAGAGGAATTGGAATCTTGTTCACAAATCCTCATCTCCTCTGAGACACACTGACTGGGGAAAAATATATTGTTGTTCTTTCCTGGGAATAGAGTGTTCTGTGTCCAGCAGCCTCCTGCTTTCTGGTGTGCATTTCCCTGTAATTCCTTTCTCTGACTTTGGCTTAACAAAATCCTTTCACTTGGGCTGAGCCCAGCACTGTTATGTATTTATTAGAGTTGCCTGCAGAGTTCTAAGACCACTGGGCGTACGTGCAAATCTATAAAAACACACAACGCAATTTCCAAACCCTGCAGTAAACTCCCCCTGAAGAGTTTGCTGTCATCGGGGATGTTGGGCTGCAAAGAAAGTTGGTGGTGGAGGCAAAGAGAAGGCTGACTGTCATTCCAGAAATTGAACGAGGAGGGAGAGGTACAGCCCTTAATTCTTCTGGGAAAAGTTCTGAGCCCCCATCACACCGGAGATAGAATCAGGGAGGTTCTGTCTGCTCCTGTCTTCATGGCAATCCAATGGGGCGATAACACCCCCAAGTGCAGGTATTTTGCTCTGTGGGTCTCCTAAGATTCCAAACTGGACTTGAATTTAGTGCTGAGCCATTGCACAACCCAGGAAGCCCTATTTACAAAGACATTATGAATCGGTCCTTCCATTTGACTGGGGTCCTGGACAAGAGCACTTTTCCATGAGTCAGCCACTCCTGACTATTAGAAGTTGAAAGAGAATTTTGGAGGTGAAAAGGATGTGAATAAAAGAGGTCTGCTGCGGGGAGTGGAGGCCTCAGAGCTTGGTGTCCAGTGTGTCATAGATGGGTCACAGGTATGTGCACAGCCCTCAGCTGAGCAGGCCTGGCTCACCATAGCCTCCTCGGTTCACCCCACTTGCTTCACCAGGATGGCCATTTCCTATGGCTACTGTGCAATAGATTGAGAAGCTCTTTGGATTTTAGATGGAGGTGTCTCTGTGACGGAGTCTTGCTCTTGGAAGAGACTTCTGGCTGACCCACATTCTTTACCTGATACCCACCTGTTCACTTGGATGCCACATTGTCCCCAAGTAGCACTGCTGTCTCTAATGTTAACCTTCGGAAAGAGTGGTTTCCTTTCTGCAGGAATCCCCTCACCCTGGCACTGTGCCCGTCTTCCTCATTCACTAATGTGAATCCCTCACAGGACATTTTTGGTTCTCTAATACGTGTTTCTGCCTCAAAGAAGGAAGATCAGTTCCCATGATTCTTTTGAGAGCCCCACACCGAGAGAAAGAGTTCTTATTCCACCTTCAAGATTTTGTTTTGTAGTGGGTTTTGATAGGTTCTCTGTCTGACCTTCAGAAGTCCCTTTTGCTTTCCCCTGGACTTCTCAGAACTTGCTTGGAATATGGAAGCAATATTGCCTGGACCAGAGTGATTAGCCACCTGCGTCCTCATTCCAGGGTAATTACTTCTGCAGTATTTCTTCCCTGGTCTTCTGTCGTGGTAGCCAACAGCAGTGACCTTAGTTCTGCCCTTTGGAAATGACCACAACTCCTCAAGAGAGGAGTAGGACTTCTCCATGTGTTCTGGTTTGGGTGTGAGGTGTCCCGCAAAAGCTCATGTGTGAGACAATGCAAGAAAGTTTAGAGGAGAAATCATGGGGTTATGAGATCCTTAACCCAATCAGTGGATTAATCACCTGATGGGATTCATTGAGTGGTAACTGAAGGCAGGTGGGGTGTGGCTGGAGGAGGTAGGGCATTGGGGCGTGGCTTTGGGGTATATATTTGTATTTGGCAAGTAGAAATCTTTCTCTGGTTCCTCCTCATCATGTGAGCCACTTTCTTCCACCATACTCTTCCGTCTTGATATTCTTCTTCACCTCAAGCCTGAGGAATGGAGCCAGCTGTCTAGGGACCGAGCTCTCTGAAACCATGAACTCTCGAATAAACTTTTCGTCCCCTACAATTGTTCTGGTCAGGTCTTTTAGTCACAGCAGCAAAAAGCTGACTGAAAGACCATGCAGTCGTGTGCCCTTGTGGGAGCTGTTTGTTCTGAGGACTGAGAATGTGGGGATATTCGAAACATGAGCCCTTCAATTTTTGTTTCCTAACAACAGCGCTGACCGAATGCAGGAAGTTCATCTTTAATATCACTGTTTATAAGCTGCTTGGTGATGTTTACCATGGTTATAATTGGTATCATTAAGCTGAGGTGACATTATTAATGCTGCTGATTAAATTGCTATAAACCCAACTTCGCCATTTACACAAACAGCCGCATCTGAGCTCCTGGCTCTCGATAGTTGAGCACCAGGGTAGAATGACTGGGAGGCACAGTCAGGAAGGAAAATGGAGCCCCATTCCTCACCAATGTGTCAGAGTTTCTAAGAAAGTCTGGCTCCAGATATCTTCACTCACTATTAGTAAAGGGTTTCTACTTTCTAAAGTGGTTCTTTGAAAACCCAACGTCCCAATTCCATTAGCGCATGTTCGAAAGGAGCATCAAGTAGCTCTCCCTGTGTTCGCCCTTCCCTGAGGCCCTCCTCCCGGCCTCTCCACCAGCACTCACCTTTGGCTGCTGTACAGGGCCCTCCCTGCCCCCGTCCTAAGCTACCAACCTTCCGCTCTACCACTTACCAAGACCATCTCTTCCTTCCTACTCTTCCATTCAATTCCCTTGCTGTGGTTTAATCATCTCTGCCAAAACTCATGTTGAAATGTAATTGTCACTGTAACCACATTAAGACCTGAGACCTTTGAGAGGGGATTAAATCACAGAGGCCCTGACTTCATGAGTGGGTTAATGCCATCCTTAGGGAATGGGTTAATTCTCCTGTGAATGACTTTGTTGAACTCTCCAGCCCTTCAAACGGTGAGAAGTCTCTTTTCTTCATAAATCACCCAGCCTTGGGTACTCTGTTGTAGCAGCAGAAAATGAACCGAGACCACCCCTCCTTCTGGAAACCTCTGGCCTCAGGGGCTCTCCACTTCTCTTGCCCTGTCACCTTCCCTCCCTTGCTAGGTAGAGCCATGGGTGTTTACATGCCTGTTTGTGATTGCTCAGATGAAAACTACATAAGAGCAGGGTTTTCTCTTACTTGTGACGGTGGCCCTGGGACCTAGGAGAGAGCCAGTCACTGCTAGATCCACACTGAGCGAGTGAGTGAGAGCGTCTGCCCAGCACCTGCGGGTCTCATCTGTCCTGATGTTTGATGGGAGCAAGGATGGTCATGGGCACGTTCCTAACTCATCGCCAGCGGGGCCGCCCCTTCTGCTAATGAAATCTGACGTCAGCTGCCTTGGAGATTTATCAGGTAGGATGTCTCAGTTATGAGAACAGAGCGTGATCAGGTTATCCTAATCACAAACGGAATATATAGGGAAGAATTCATCAGTGTTCCCAGAATGGATGGGTAGCTGGCAGAGCAGAGTGGGACCGAGAGGAGGAACAGGAGCGCTTGGTCAGGCAGGAGCGTGACAGCCATGTTCTAGCAGGAAGCGTGTCCCTGCTGGGACCACCGCTGTCCCGTGGTGTCTAAACATCCTTCCCTCATCACCTACTGGAGATGGGAAGACTCGAAGTGGGATGCTGTGGAGCAGCACAGGGCCTGACTGCAGAGGCTGGAAGGGGGGATCCTGGCTCTTTTGCTGACAGGGTGGGGACACTTGGTCCTGCTTGCCACTGAGACCCCCGCGACAGAGGGTTCCTCCAAAGGAGAGACTGTTTGGATCCTAAACTCCGCCCAAACCCAGTCCAGCAGAGGGGGCCCTGCATTTGCCCCATCTTGTTCCAACAATCCTGTTGGAAAGACTCCTTCAGCCAGAACTGCACAGGTGCTGAAAAGGGCCTCAGGCACCTTCTCCACCTTTTCCTGGGGCTGTCATCAAGTCACCTCCCAGAGGGCCTCTGCAGAACTTAGGGACACTCATCTAATTCTCTGCCTTTGCCGCATCTGAACGTGCTGGTTGCTAAGCAGAGGGAGGAGCTAGGACATCCTCCTTTTTGAAAGGAAAGAATCTCTCCCCAGGAGCTTTCCTTGCCCGGATTAATGACAACCATCTGCAGAGCAGGGGTAGGTCAGGACACACACGCACGTGTACGAACGTCCACGGGACCATTCGCCGCGCCGCAGCCGGCCCCCTCCAGGAAGCTCTGTCTGCAAGTGCTAAACCGTGCTGGGGAGAATGACGATGCTTTATGACAAAACGTTATTTTTATTAAAGGTTCCAGCCTACCACCCTCTGCTGCAGGGATGTTCTATTCCCCGATGGGAAAAGAGCTATAGTGGAAGAATGGTAGACATGTGAGCATAAAGCACTTCGACTCTAGATAACTGAGCCCTAAAAAGATTTTAAAGCCCAGTGGGTTTCTAATAAAACCTACTAGCTAAATTGTGAGTACCACGAGTCATCGCCATACAAGGCATGTTTGTGGATTTGAGCTCATTCCTGATTGACTCCCTTAATACGCACAGGTTTGGTGCTCACACACACACACACACACACACACACACACACACACAAACTCTCTCCGCTTGCTCTCTCTCCACCAGTGCCCCGGGCTCTCAGGCATGCACGATTCTGTCTGTAATGATTCAGATGCCATTAATCCAAACCCACCAGGACAGTTGCTCCTTTGATGTCCCCTTGGGGGAACATTCCAGGAGGTCCCACTCTTACTGATGTGGAACTCTCTGGGGGTCAGTGAGCATTGAGGACATGTGTTGGGGGTGGGGGAGAGAAAATACCCCTGGGCTCAGGCTCCATGAGGAAAACAGATCTGACTTGAAAAGAGCACAGCCTCCCAGGGGTAGCAAAGCTCTACAGAAGAGCAACGGAGTCAGTCAGTGCCAGGCTAAGAGGGCCTTCCCTGCAGGGGACGGGCCAGCAGAAAGCATGCCACAGGCTGGGATACTCCCTGTCCTGCTGCCTCAGTTTCCCCCTGAGGGGACTGCACACTTTCACTGCCTCTCAAAACTAGAAGCAAGTTGCTCATGGACTTAGTGGGTCAAAGAAGAACCGTAGAAGAAGCCATGATGAGATCATGTTTGTCTGGTTTTCTTTGTTTTGTAATAAGCTTTTCCTACTGTAAACTTGCCACCTAGGCATTTTAAGGTGTGATAATATGTATCTGGAGGGGGGAACTTCCTAGTAAATATGAAAAGAGATTCAGCTTGTAAATATTAGATTTACAAGCACTTTTCTGACAGACATAGGTTGCATAGAACCAAGTAAGCAAACCTGTGATTAAGTAATAATGATAAGATTACAGCAATTGGCGTCACACTGATGCTAAGTTTATACCATAACAATTAGCCCTCAGATGTGATTTAATAAAGGCATAAGCACGTACTTAAGAAGGGAGCGAAGAACAACTTAGAAAGTAATCACAAAGTGTTCTGGGCTGGAGCCATAAAAACAGGGCCAATAAATCTCAGCCAGCCCACCAGACATTCTGTTATTTGATAAAACTAATAATGTAAAACTTATTGCTATAGCAGAAACGTCATAAAAATGTAGTAAAAATAAACAAGCACATGGCTCTGGCAGAAGAGCTGAAAACAAGTGGAAATTGAAGACATCAAAGTATAGCCAAGAAGCATCTTGGCAAGTGGGAGCAGGCGATGTTCACATATATTAGTGGAAAATCTTAGGGAATTTGGGATTTTTTTCATGTTTGAGCAATATTTTGGGAAGTGATATTTCATACATACTTGTCTCCGTACCAAGATATTTCTCATCCCAACATTATTTTGTAACGTAGTTGATCGGTGACGTCTGTTGCTGTTTCAGTGCCTTTTCGTAGAAATATTTGAAGTTTGTAAAGCAGAGGAGAGGGGAGGAAGCACGAATATGCTGAAGCCTCATGCTCACCTCTTCCCCTGTGTTCTCCCGGTTAATTCTCAGAACAGTTCCGAGTGGAAGGAGAATGTGTCCCTGTTTTACAAAGGGGGACGCTGCCCAGGTTGAGCCCGCAGCCGGCCTGTGTGTGGTGGAGCAGAAATTCACATATGGGTGTGTCTGACTGTGGAAGCCATGGGCTGGGCCGTCGCTCTTGCTGCCTCCTGCTCCTGTCCTTTGCCAGAGGTGTGCCGAGGACAAAGTAAGGTGAAGGTGACAGAGCTGCACTCGGAGTGTCTGGGACCTGCTCCCCTCCCCCTCCACGGTGAGCTCTCTTCTCTACATTTCCTCCTTATTCACAATCTCCCAACTCTCCTGGAGAGTTATCCGAGGATTGATCGGGTAGAGGATGGAGGGCAATAAGTCAAGGTCAAGGTCAAGGCCAACTCTTATTTCCAACCCCAAGTTCATCACTGCCCCCAGGAAAAGCCCCAACATCTTCTGCTGTCCATCAGCCTCTTCATTCACAGCTGCCTGGAATCAGGAGTGGGGAGGCTGGCCTCTTTCCCTGGGGCTCTCCCCAGCGTCTGAAGTCTGCCATCCAACCTGGGCGGCACCCACAGCTCAGCAGCTCCTGCAGCTCCCGCAAGCCGGAAGGCGGCCAGGCAGCCGTGGGCACACGTATGTGAGAGGGGTCTGCTCTGGGCAGTGTATCAAAGGAGGAGGAGGAGGAAAACAGCTGTGTTTTGGGTCTGAATGGGTTACAGGCCTGCCTGGCCCCTCGGAGGGCGGCCAGTGGGGGAAGTGGGAAAGCTGTGGGGAGAATACCAAGTTGCTCCTTGCAGGGGCCCAATTCCAGCTGAATGCAGCCTCCTCGCCCTTAAATCCAATTAAAGGCCGATATTATGTCAGTGGAAATGTATGCCAATCCTAATATAGTCTAATAAGCCTTAAAATAGCACTCTGTAAGTGGAAAGCCCTGTGGTTTAATTTGATTCGCAGCCTAATAACAGGCTTAATAAGAGGGAATTGGCCCCCTTTTATTTTCCAACTGGTCTCTGCATGCTCTTTTCTTCTCTGCTTTCTTTGCCTCCTCTTTCTTGTTCTCTGGAGCTCTGTGGAGTGATGGAGAGGCAGGAGAGAGCCGGAGGTGGGTGCACCTTTCTCCACTCCAGTTCTGCCTGAGAGCCTCGGGTTCCTGCTACAGAGGGAACGTGGTTCTGGCATGTGGCACCAACTCCTGGTCCTTGGCTCGGTCCTACGTTTGACTCATGTCAACCTGCGCAAGGTGCTTCTGCTTTGTTCTGTGGCATTCCATTGGAAATGAGGGTGATGGACATGGGATACCTCAAGGCATATCTCTTGGATATGCTCCTAGGTCTTGGATCTTCCTTCCAGAAGAATGTAGCAATTGGTCACCCACATTCTCAGTGGCTTACCACTGGAGAGGACAGGATGCCCAGCCATGAACAAGTCTTAAGAGCACAGTCCAGAGTTTGACTCAAGAATGTGCTTTATGGAACTTTGGTTTCATTTTGGTGCAAAGATTTCTCCACACTTATCAGGCAGAGTTTGGGGATTACGTGTTTTTGTTTGTTTGTTTGTTTCTGTGGTACTAGGGATAGAACCGAGGACCTCAGGCATGCTGGGCAAGTATTCTACCACTGAGCCACATCCACAGCCCTAAGATTTAGTGTATTTTGGAAAACAGCTTTAATGAAATATAATTCACATTCCATACAATTAACCTATTTACGAGTACAATTCAATGGCTTCTGCAATTTAATGACTTTGAGTACATTTGCAGAGTGGCACACCCATGACCACAATCAAGTTTAGCATACTTTCATTACTCTAAAAAGAAATTCCACATCCCTTAACTATCACCATATAACACCCCCATGCCTCCCAGCCTTGGCCGACCGCTAATCTACTTAGCCTTTATATTTATAGATTTGCCTATTCTGGACATTTTCTATCAATGGAATTATACAATATGTGGTCTTTTATGTCTGACCCTTTCACTCAACTTAATAGTTTCAAGATCTGTCTACCCTGTAGCATGAATCAGCACTTTATTCCTTTTTATTGCCAAGTAATATTCTACCACATTTTATTTATCCATTCTTCAATTGAAGGACTTTTGGGGTGTTCCACTTTTTGACAATTATGAATATTGCTACTATGAACATGTACATACCAGGTTTTTGCATGGATGTATATCTTTATTTTTCTTGGATATATACTAAGGAGTGGAATTATGGAATCATAGTAAACCTGTTGGACCATTTGAGAAAAATGCAGACTGTTTTCAAAGCAGTTGAATCATTTTTATTCCCACCAGCAATGCATGACAGTTCTAGTTTCTCCACATCCTCACCAGCACTTGCTACTGCCTGACTTTCCTTGGGGCCACCCCAGCAGGTGTGAAACGGAGTCTCACTGTGGTTTTGGTTTGTATTTCCCTGGACGGAGTTAATGTCCTCTTGATTTAAACTCTTCTGTGAGTTAATAAGTAATGAGACCTGAATTCAAATCTCAGCTTTGGAGACGATTAACCATACGATCTTAATTGCAGCATTTAATTCCTCTGATTCCCAGTTTCCAGCTCTGTGATCCTGAGATTGAAAACATCCTCCAGTAGCAAAGACTCCCTGGGAGAAAATGGGGAAGCCTCCAACTCACAAAGGGTCCCCGCACAACGCCTGTTCATTTCCTTCCTTTCATCTCTTCCTGATTTGTATACCCCCATCACGATGGGATGGTGGGAATGGTATTTATACGTGCTCCATCAATCTTATAGCAAGGTCAGAAGAAAGAATATAATTTTAAAAAGAAAAGAGGTGATGATGGATTGAGTCGGGACAAAGGAAAAGAACGTTTGATGCCAAGGTAAAGAAATTGGAGTTTGGCTTTTTTTTTTTTTAATCCAGGAGAAGCAAAGGGTGAGGAGTGACATAATAACCATCTTCAATATAAGAGGGGTTATTATGAGGAGGATGGTGACCAGCTGTTCCCCTTCTCCACTAAGGACATCAGAAGGAAAAATGCATTTAAACTGTGGGAAGCAGCCTGTAGCTTGGTTATTAGGAAGAGCTCCTCTGCTGTCAGGGTCGTGAAACATTGGAATGGGAATTTATCAAATTTCCTGTCCCTGAAGGCCTTTCCAAACGTGATAAACTGCATCCAGGAGTGCGAATGAGAAGCCCCAAGGCAGCACTTTCTATCACAAAAGTGCTGCTGTTCCTGGGGGTCCCCTCCACGGCAGCCCCTCCTGTGCGACCCCCTACGCACCACAGCCAGCGATGGACGATGGACGTGTCTGCCCCCGCTTGTGGCGGGTCCTGTCGCCCTCCCTCCCTTCCTAAGTGACGTGGGGGAGTTGCCACTCTTCTCTATTTCGGTAGTGAGTGATGTGGTTTCTATACATAGCCAGGGCTTATAACTTCTTTGGCAGCTCCTGGGTTGAAAGGTGCTGTTAAGAGAGGGTGGAAAGAACTAAATAACCCTTTTATTTATTTATTTTTAAAGGCTTTCAAGAAAAGCTCAAATGTTTGGTCCTTCACCATGACAGCTCATTATTGTCCTTACTGGATCTTTTAGGCTTGGGAGTTTGGCTAGCTACTTCTATTTTACAGATGAGCAAACCCAGGTACTGCTGGGAAAGGCTTGTAATGAGGGGTACACAGGGAAGGCCTCAGGTTTGGGAAGCGGCACCCATTAGGTATCCTGTCCCTGGCAGGACTGCTTGTGGTGGGTACCGTGGGAGCTCCTGATGGTCATTCCACCTTCCTCCAGTAGCATAGCAACCAGATTTAAGGAGGATGGCTCCACCCCCAGGGCCAGAGATGGGTTCCCATTGGTCTAAACTAACCAGGGTCTTGTCTCCAGAGTTTGGTTCAGATAATCCTAAACCAATTAGTGAGTGTCTAGACTTTCCCTGGACCCAGGGATTGGGGCCTTCCTTATAATATCGTTGATCTGCCCTCGCTTTGCCTCTCTTGGTTACAGGCCACCTAGATACTGATCCCTGCAGCCCTTGGAGTCACCAGGAAGGCCTGGAGGCAGCTGGGGCTCCCAGAGCCTTTTGCTGGTGGTTGTAAACAACCTTTGCAGTTTACGTTAGCATGGTCCAAGTGTTGTGGTTTTTCTCTGTGTTGCAATGTGGGAAAGATTGGGAAACACCGAGCCAGAAGAGAACAGATGTGGAGTGAGAAGAACAGGCCAGCATCCTTCCATTCACTTACTGAGGCACTGCTGATTTTGCACATGGTGTCCTTGGACAAGTCTTCCCTTGAGGAGGCAGCAGGAATGCTAGGCACATCTTAGGCCTATGTGCTTCCTCAGGAGGTAGGCATTGTTATGATCCTTAAGAACTGGGGGAACTGGGCAAGAGTATAAAGTTAGTCAGTTGTAGGGTAGAGTTTTCACCCAGGGGGCAATGGGCAGGGCAGGGAGACGGGCAGATCTATCATGACACCTACCACCCCATGAAGCACAGCTCCGCAACAACCTGAGGAAAATTTGGGAGGCCAATGAGACTTGACCCTCCTCTTTCATCCTGTATCCCATAGCTGTCCCAGAAGAGCCATCCCTGGAAAGGCGACCAAATCATACAGTGTCACCTCTCCTGTACCATGCCCTCTTTGAGGAGTTCTGGTCAAAATGAACTTGTGAGAAGCACAACCTTGCCTCCAAAGAGCAGGTGTTACCTGGAGAGAGAAGCGAAGCAAGCTGAAAAATCAAAGATGGCCCCCGTTGGAGTGCAGAAGCGCGGGGTCAGCCTGGGCTCTGCCACATCTCCCTGATCCAATCAACTGCCTCCCCTCCCTGGACCTCCAATGTGGTTTGTGTTCATTTCTGGGTGCACCCAGTTCCTGTCCTTGTGGGTGATAAACTCTGCCCCAGACCTGACATTTCCTACCCGACCATTTTGGACAGGTCTTTGGGCAGCAAAAACTCTTCGCCAGAAACACCTCTTCCTTGGTTTGGTCAGGTTCTTGGACCTTGTCCTGCTTCTTCTGTTCCTCTCCTCCCATCCCACAACACACCAGCATTCAAATAAGCTCGTGCTTGCAACGATCCAAACTTCCCCAACAGATACACCCTCACTTTGCATCTTGCTTAGTTTCCAGGTGATGATACTGGCCTTGGCCTGGGTGGTTGTCATGGAGATGCATCCCAGTTTTCTGCCTCACATCGGCCCTTCAGCTCTTCCCAGTAACCTCTCTGGGGTAGACAAGGAAGAGAGGCCTGGCTTTGCTCTCTCTGTCTCCTTTATTCAGGGAGGGGATTTAGCAGAATGCTTTGATGCTATTTAATCCAAGTCGTTCCACCAGGGAGGGGGGAATGATCTGGCAAAAAATCCAGGCGGATTTCTATTTGGCTTGTGTATTAGCTAATTATCTCAAGTGGTAATCAGAGAAAAAAGGAAAAAATGGACTCGGGATAACATCCCTGTTATTTATATTGTATCCTGTTTGCCAAGCTCACAAAGGGATGCAGTTTTATGTCTTTCTTTGACCCTTCGTTTAATGCCATCTTCTTACAGCTGATCAAATCTCACTGTCGAGTGATAGCACCATCAAAAATACCTCACCTTTCATTCCATGCTCTGAATACACAGCTCACCAGTCTTCCTGAAACTCCGCCAAGTCACTTCCTCTAGGAGCTTAGACTCGTCATATTTCTAGTAAACTATGTGTATGTGTGTGAGTGTAATTTATCCAGAATGGATCTCCAAACATCACAAAAGACTTTAGACAGTTTCTTCCATAATACAAACGCTTTTCAGTAGGAAAGGGTCACCCGAGTCCACTGCAGTGAACCCGTGAGAGACACTGAGGCACAAAATAAAAAGGATGACATGTCTTTTCAAAGAGTTCAAGAAATTAAACAGGCTAAGTCTGGTGGCCAAAAGGGTACAACTATGCATGCTTCCTGATTGCTCTGTGGCCTTTGCAGCATGAAAAGCTTCAAAAAAACATTCTAGCTGTAGGATTTGGTTTCTGGTGAGAAGGTGGAGAATTAGCAGTGGATAGGGAAGCAGCGAACCTGGGTTTTACTCCTGCATCCTTCACTACAGACCAAGCACATCGCTTAATATTTTTGAACTTTGGTGGGTTTTTAATTATTTCATTTATTTTTTTCCCCATAAAACACAGAGTTAAAACACCCACCTGCTTCCCTCAAGGTGAACCAAAGATGTGAAGATCCTTGGTAGCCTGCAAGGCATGCTAGAAAGGCTAAGTGAAATTCTAACTATGAGATATCTCATTTAGTCTTTGCAGCCACCCTATGAGTTTAGCATTATTTTATGAGGCTCAGAGACATCAAACAACTTGTCCAAAGTCACACCGGCAGCAAGCAGCCCTCTCTGTACTGGGATCTGCTGACTTCAACTTGAGTGCTTCTCATTAGCCCACAGCTGTCTGTGGGAACAAGGTTACCCCAGCGCTGAGACAGCCCAGAGCCAGGGTCATTTCAAGGTCACCCCAACAAACAGCCTGCTGTGCCAGCTCTGGAATGGTATGCAGCTCCAGTGACCAGGAATTACAGGAGCCTTATAGCTCACGCAGCAGATGGGGAAAGAGGAGGAAGGGGTAAAGTGGGAGAAGAGAAAAAGTGGAGGGAACCGAGAAGCCATGTGAACGGCCCTGCTGGCCTGGCAGAGGGGAGGTAAATGTGCCATGCTGAAATCCTTTGAGCCAAGAGAAAATGTGTGTCTTTATCTTTGAATGTACAATTTATGGTCCAGCTGGGCTCTTTCGTGAGGCTGGTGCTGTTCTGGCGCTGCCCGAAGAGTTTCTCTTGGGGCGAGGCACTTGGAGCCCCTGGGGCCCTGCCAGCAGCATACTGTAGCCATGGTTATTGGAGGAAGTTGCCACCAGGGCTGGCTGGTGCCACCCAGGAGATTTCAGGGATGCAATGCTGGAGTTCCCAGAGTAACCAGCTGACCTGACCTCGCGGACAGTAGAACCACGGATTTTATCATTTCTTTCTCCACTGTTCAGACGGATCCTTTTCTTGACTCATTCATTCATTGGACAGAATTTTAACCAATGATAATGTAGCAAGCGAGGCCATCGCTAGAACTCTTGGTGGGATAGAGCCTGTCTTTCTACACGAAAGTTCAGTGTGCTGCGTAAATTGGAGATTTCTTGACCTTAAGCAATAAGCAAGAGCAAAGTGTTCATGTTTAATGCCTGTGTAACAAGCAATCCTGGGTGTACAAATTGTTATAGTTCACCATTACCCAGATGATTTTTTAGAATTGCTCATTCACTGAGATTGATGGTGATCTTGGAGTATTGCTTCAGCAGACAAGATATTTAAGCAATGCTATATAGTTTCCGGGGTACTTCAGACATTCTGATATTGGCCAAATTCACCACCCTTCATGTGTTAAAATCTGACTTGACTGCCTATATGTTGTTGGTTTTTAAAACTCTGTTTATCAATGGGATTTCCCACTTATATACCTACACCCCTCCTCAAATGGAGCTATTTTAAAGAGCTAGCCTAATATATGTATGCATTCATTCATCATTTATTCATTTATTTCAGCAACATCTATAAATTGTTGGCCCTTATTCTGTTGGTGGGGGGAAATATTTGTCATCAGCAAATTTCCACTGAGGAAGCTGAGGTCAGACGCTCTGGGGCGCCTCTCCTCTGCAGGGATCCCCGCTTCTCTATTGGGCGAGGAGGTCTCTCCACGCCATGTGTTGCTAAAGCTTTTGACCCAGAAGGCTTACATGGCTTGGAGATATTAATGTCCCCTCCTTCTGCTGAAAATTAACATCTCAACTCATCTCTTTCTTGGCATGTAATTATATTGTAGTGCAGAGAAGTGACATGACAACGCTCAGAGGACAGAGGTAGAAATGGAAAGTGTTTTGATGAGCAGCTGCTGGGATCCACATCAGGTTCATCATGAGCAGAATGGGACAAGTCACAGAGAAGAGGGCAGGGGGCAGCTGGAGACCCAGAAGGGAGGAGGATTGTGTCTGGCTCTCACTAGTGAAGCCAGTGTTGAACATTTCCAGGTGCAGACAGTAGGTATGGCACATCCGGACGCTTCGAGGACACCTTGCTGAGAGAGCCCTTCTCGCACTGGTCTCTCCCTCCCTCCTAAGGGACTTTAAGTTCTGACCCTTTTGTCCTAAGCAAAGGGCTGATCCATACTTTGAGTCCTTTATCAATGACACAGGTAGAAAATGATATCTGTGGGGGACACTGAGGCTGCACGCAGTGGCAGGCTGCTACCTCCCAGAGGCACAGCAGTGGGGAAGATGTCCCTGTCTTGACGCTCCTGTAGCCCATTCAGTGCCTACCTTCTGTGCCATCCACACTGTTGGGCTGAACTCACTCAAGGTAACTCGGCTCACACTGAAGGGACAGGTGCTTTCAGGAAGGCTTTCACCTGTTGTCCTGCCAGCAGGCAACAATGGACTCCGTCATCCTGAGACGACGACTCCTTTTCAACTTGGCTGTGGTGTTATGGGTGCGGTGAGTGTAGAGTGGCTCTGTATCTAAATGAAGCGTTTACCAGTCGACAGAACCTACCTGTGCACTTCACCTGTCAGGGCGTGTTCTGAGCATGCCTTGTCTTCCCCTCTTCCGGCCTTCTTAGCAGTGACTCTAGGCGAGAGGACTGGAGAAGGATGGCTCCTCCATTTTTCAAAGGACGTGGCTTTCCAAAGACTCCCTGAAAGACCGTACAATACTGATTATGAAATGGGCCACTTAAAAAGGATTTTCCAGACTAAAGTAGAACAGTGGCTGCCGGGGAGGAGGGAGCAGGGATTTGTTTGATGGCTGGAGAGTTTCGGTTTGGTGAGAGGAGAGGGGTTCTGTGGTGGTGGTGGTGGCACCCCCGTGTGAGTGGACCTAACACTGCTGGACAGTGCACATGCAAAACCGTGAAGAGGCTGACTTTTATGTCGTCTATTTTGCCACAATTGAAAATGGCCACAATTAAAAATTTTGTGGAAATATTTCATTCCATCCTACTATTGGCTATCATTTCAAAGTAACTTCCTTTTTTCCTTTTGTAGTGCTTTTCTAAATATATATATAGTTACATATAATAACTATATTTATAACTCTCTCTATATATACATATATATATATATATATATCCACATATGTATATATACATATTTCTTTCAAATTAATCCTCAGGACTTTAACTTTGAATATTGAGGTCCTTATTTTTTCCTAGGGCTTGCTCTTTGAAAGGGCCTTCAGCCAGGTACGTGCATCTCTCGCTTGTCTTGTACAGTTCTTCTGAGGGAAAATGCATAGCGTTCTATGTGCTCAGCCAGCTCCCTTCTACTTAGGCCAATCTGCAAAGGTCAGAGGTCACCTACTTTCTGTCCCTGTGAGGTGAGTAGCAAGAAACTAGCCCTCTTGCCATGCCCAGGGACATCTCTGAGCTGGATAAACAGGCAGAACTCTGGCTTTGGGTTGTGTTTTCAAGTCTATTAAAATGCACGCTTGTCTAAAGCATATTTTTAAGCCCATCTTAATTTATAATAACAACAACAATCACAGAAGCTTCTTATTTTATAGCCAAGATGAATCTGTTTGTAAGTCATTACATTCAAAAACCCTTTATTTGAGTATATTACTACGGCTCATGAATCCTCTTGTTATTATCAGCATTTTTTTTATACCTTTATCCGATGTTATTATTTTTATCTAGTTGCCTTTTTCTTTAGTCTTCAATAATATCTCAAAAGCTTCACTTTATTTATAATCATAAATTCCCTCAAGGTGGGAACATTTTTTTCTGGTGTTATGGGAAGAGGAATCATAAGAGATGGAGCGGGACTGACTGGTCTCCACAAAGCCACTTCCATCCAAGGGAAGTCCCTGGTGGACAGCTTCAGTCATGTCCCTCCCACCCCAGCATGATGCCAGTGCTTAGGCCACCAGGATCCTAAGTGATTAAAAATGGGGCAAAGGTGCCACCTACAAGTACATTTGAATCCCATTTTAACCAAGTAATGTGCTCAGTCAGTAGCTTGTGTGAACTGGGAGAAGTTGCTACCTATACTTTATTTTCTTCACTAGGTGACAGTGGCGTACCCACTTGCATATGAAATGTATGTAGTATAGACAGTCCCCGACTAACAAGGTTTGACTTGATGGTTTTTTTATTTACTTCAGTGTGAAATCAGTGTGTATTCAGTTGACATCATTCTTCATATTTTGAGTTTTGATCTTTTCACAAAGATCACCTGAGGTACCATAGACTTTGTGTGCAGTGTTTGCCCGGCTCTCAGCTAAGGCAAGTGTTCTGAGAATGTTTAAAGCAGGCGGGCTGCGTTGTGCTACTGGTAGGTTAGGTGTATTAGATGCATTTTGGACTTAAGGTATTTACCACTTAGCCATCAGACATCAGGTAGTATCTTTATACTTAAAAACACTCAACACAGGTTAACTCTTGTTCTTCCATAGGGAACTCTCAATACTAAACCCCCAAGCACCTGGATCTATGGTAAATGCCATAATGAGGATGAAGCAGGATGTGGGCACTGGCCCAAAGAGAGGGGCAGCTGGGGCCAAGGGGTCGCCTTCCGGATCACAGGCACGGCCTCGGTGCAGGCCTGAGTGGAGGACGAGTGACATGCTGATGGGGGAACATCTGGCTGGCCACAGCTCTGGTGCAAGGAGTGCAGCAGAAAGTGAGGCTGCAGCCACTGATCAGAGCCGTTCTGAGAGGGGAACAAGTGCCATTTAAGGGACTTAGATTTGACTATTTTTTTAGCAGACCTAGGACCCACATTTCCCCTCACATTTCAAACATCTCCAAAACTGGGTGCAGCTTATAATCAATGTATTGTCAGAGTTAATTGCAGTATTTTTTCTTACTTAGCAATACATAAATATATAATGTATATATAAATATATAATATATATAAACATACATAAATATGATCCAGCATCCCCTACAAGTGGTACCTTAGACTCAGTGAACTATGGTGTGCTAAAGGCTACGAGGCCTAGGGTGGGAGAGAGCTTCACGCTGGTACTGGCCCCCTTGCAGTCCTAGTAATGTGTGTAGTGCTGTAAGTACCCGTACCGAAGTCTTCCCGTAGCACTTAGTCCTGGTGAAGGACAAGAGTCTCCCTAACTCTTCACAGTCCTTGTCTCCATGGTGGGCCCTAGTGCTTAGCCTCCTGTCCTTGGGAATGTTCTATAGCTTCCTCCAGCCCAGTTCTCCGTCTGTGCCCAGCTGCCATGGGTGATGCAGAAGAGCTCTTGGGCAGAGAACTGGACTGGACGGGAATCTTGGAGAGGAATATTGTTTTCTGCCTCCTGATTCCTTGGTGTTCTTTTTCCCATCTCCTGTGTTGCCTCCGGCTCCTCTCTACACTTCTCTTTTTGGTTTCTCTCCATTGAGCAAAGCTATCCTTGGGAGACACTAGATCTGTGGTGGGGATGGGGATGGGGAGACAGAGGTGAAGGAGAACCAGAAGGTTCCACCAACTGATGCTCAGAAATATCTGAGGTCATTAACTTCCAGGCAACAAGAAACCCCACCCTTCTGTGGTGGACCAGAGTTGGTTGCCTAGCAACAGTGCCCTCTGCTCTTCCTATTCAAGCTCTTCAGCATCTTCTTTTCCTTACTTCCCTTCAACCAACCTATGAAGTTCATTTTTATACAGTTTCATTGTTGTTGTTATTTGTTTGTTTGTTTTTGGTCCTGGGGATTGAACCCAGGGACACTTAACCACAGAGCCACATCCCCAGCCCTTTTTATATTTTATTTAGAGACAGGGTCTTACTAAGTTGCTTAGAGCCTCACTCAGTTGCTGATGCTGGCTTTGAACTTGAGATCCTCCTGCCTCAGCCTCCTGAGCCACGAGGATTACAGGCATGTGCCACCATGCCCGGCCCCAGTTTTTAACTTGATTAAGTAATGTAGTGAAGAGGAGAGGGAAGAGTGTTTGGTGGGATTTTTCTTGGACTCTCAACCCTTCAAGTTCAGATCACTAAGGATGAGAGGAATTCCCGGAGTTCTCAAACTCCACAGGTTCATTGTAGGATGAATCCAACGCGAACATGGTGAATGAGACCTAGAGAGTGAGCAAAACCACGTAAGATCTGTAGTGCCCACAGTCCTGCTATGTAATCATTTCCCTGCTAGGGATAGACAGAAAAGCTGAGTGAATATTTCCAGTCTGGATCTGTATTCTCTATCTTATACGATGTATATGTATATTACAGTGTTTTTGCTGAAAACAGAAAGTCCCCATTATTATTAGGTTCAGCCTCTCTGCCAGGTTTTTTAAGATAAGAACTGTTGGAGGCACTTTTTAATGCCTACAAAGAAGTTTCCAGTGAAAGTCCATTCTTCTACAGTCCAGTCACAGTTAAATCCTCAATGCAGGCATGGCAGGTAATTCAGATCTAAACCAAGCTGCAGCCCTGGAAGATTTCATCCTAGCTAAAAAAATTTTAAAAATAAAAAATAAGATGGAAATTTTAAGTCTAAACATTCATGATCATGGCTTTCAGGTGGTGGAGGAGAGAGAAGAAGGTTGTATTAAGGTTGATTTGTTTATATGTGAGAAAATACATTCCTAATTGTCACTTTTCACAAAATGGAACACTCCCTTCATTTTTTAATCAGTGCTTTACATACAGTATGTATACAAGAAATATTTGTAAAAAGGGAGAATGGAAGAAATCTCTAGTTGACTGGTTTTATTAAAAACAAGTCTTTTCATGAGATAAAATATGGAAAATTGATCTGTTGAGTATTTGACTAGAAGTGGCATTAAGTTTAAGTTGAAAGATTCATTTCCTGACATGACTCTTTGCACGGCCTTTGCTGGGGCGACATGGTAGGGACCCTAGACTGGGGAGTGGGCTAACAGGACCAGTCTCAGCCCCAGCATTAGAATTTTCTCTTGCCAAGTATAGGTGGGTAGAGGACCTCTGACACCCAGTTCTGCCCCAGCAGCTTAGGAGTGCAGGTGTCAAACTTTCCTGACCAGGTATCAATTTGTCTGGTCTGAAAAAAATGGCAAGGATAGGCTTACCCTGGCATCCACTAAATGAATCACTCTCCAAGCCAGGCAGAGAGTGCGAGGGGACTTCTTTTTCCTGGGCTTCTCATCAGAAAAGATCTAAGGGTTTCCATCCCTCCTTTGCAGTCATCCCAGTTTTGAAAGGACCTGGCATAGGAAGCAGTGACGGGTGGTCTGCGTTGCCATGGTAGCAGTGTTGGGAGCCATCCTGCCCCCCTCACTTGGCATGCAGAAAGCCCAGCATCCAAGTCTCTTTAGGATGCTGTTGGGGCCCAGAAATGTCTCTGCTTGTGGAAGAGGAAGACTGTTCTCTTGTGCAGACATGGAGCTCAGTGTAATGGGGTGGTGGGGATTCGAACCATCCATTTCCAGAGTTATGGTTGAGGGCAGGTCCTACGTCTTGCTCAGTGATGTGTTCCCAGAGCCAGACCACCTTCCACCCCCTGATATTTATAATGTGATCACTAAATAATTATTTGCTGAATGTTGTACATGGCGACTCTTTTGAGACATGCTGAGCTAGACCAGGAGAGTATTTGGCTGTCTATAGTACATCCTCATGTGATTCGGAGGGTGAGGATGTTAATCACTGTGTAAATATCTGAGTAATTACTGCACTGGCTGCATTTTTAAGACAATTTGTCCTGAAAGCGTGAAGCAACTCATTTTCACCAACATCCTTCTCATCCAGCCTGCATAGTTGGCTCTGACAACATCAGAGGTCTTCTTCTCCCCCTCCCTCCTGTTTTCTATAAAAGCAAGATTGGCATTTGCCTTTCATCAGTGGATTTCAAAACATCCTGGAGTCAGAGGGGCCTCACTGACCCACCGAAGTCCTACCATCTCATTTGGAGGCTGGGAGGAATTTGTGTGTTTTGGTGATTCAGTGCCAGCTGCAGAGCTGGCAGGGACCCGGTCCTCCTGGCTCCTAATCCAGTACTCTTTACAAGGCACACAGCCTCTTGCAGAACTCTTGGAAATTGGAAATTTTAAGGCAATGCCCCCACCACAAGTACACAACTGGGCACATGTATTTATGGGGGATAAAAGTGGTAGTGAATTTCCAAGAGAACCTTGCCCAATTGGAGAGGTAAATAACAGGTTTTCATGGTATGTACATAAAAAGTGTGATGAGCAGCTGTTTTCTCTCATCATAAGAGGAAATGGACTTAATTGCTCCAGGAAGGACTTAGGGCAGTTAGGCGAACTTCCTTACTCAACAGGCTGGGCAGTTATGGGCTGTGCAAGGGCAGATCCTGTGTGTCACAGATGTACTCAGCTTTGGGAGTGACCTTCTGTTCCTCCAAAGCCCTTCTCTCCCAATGGGCAGGAGGTCTGTCAGTGAGTAGGGCACGGCTGGCATATCATAAGCAGGCATATCATAAGATCCTCTGTCCCCAAAGCTCACTGCTCCCTTCTCATTGTTGAACAGCAGCTAGTTATGTCATTTTTTGATAAATCCAACGATTGATGCTACTTTGGCTTCCTCTCTTAGCAATAGGTCAGGAAGAGAATATTCCGTGTTTTGAACTTGCTACTCAGAAATGGTCTTAAGTTTGTACAACTAGGGTGCAGTTGATTGCAGAATTCCAGGAGGTGGTCACTACTGGAATTTAGATGAAAAGGGAATAACATACATCGCTCTCCATCCGACACTTTTTTTTTTTTTTTTTTGGTACCAGGGCCTGAACCCAGGGGTGCTTAACCACCGAGCCACATCCCCAGCCCTTGTGTGTATTTTATTTAGAGACAGAGTCTCACTGAGTTGCTTAGGACCTCACTAAGTCGCTGAGGCTGGCTTTGAACTTGTAATCTTCCTGCCTCAGTCTCCCAAGCCTCTGGGATTACAGGAGTCTGTCACTGTGCCCAGTTCATCTGACACCATTTGTGCATCTGTATTGAGTAAGCATGAAAGGGTGTGTGTGCACCGTTTCAGCCAAGTTATTTCTCTGCGTGCACCTGAGTGCTCAGGATCCACGAGTGGACAGCAGAGTGTGCATGAACACGCACACACAAGCGACTCTGGCCAGTTTTTAATTACACATCACCCTGGCTGCATATATGCACAGGTATCTGTGGCACACTTGGGGACGTCAATTCTGTTTGCTCACACTGTCCTTCTGCCTTTATGGGGGAGAAATTGTTAAATGTTGCCAATGCGATAAAGAGCAACTGATTTCGATGGAATGTTCCTTGCCCTGCAGACACATTGCCACTGCTTTTATGCGGCACATTACACCATGGTGAAATTTAGTTAATTTTATGGTTTGTTATTACAACAGCAGAGTGGATTGAGAGAGGCAGCTTCTATTGGCTCCAAGCTGCATATTTCCTGGGTGTGATGGGAGTGAGTGGAAGCGGGAAGCTCGGGATGGGAGAAGACAGGGTCCACATAGATGCAGCGCGGCTGCTTAGTTGCCTTCAGTTACAGGAATGAGTCAGTTGGTGGAGTTTTGGCTGCTACCCTCATGGTGTGTATATTTTGGTCAAGGAAACAGGAGGAACCCACACAGAGCCATGAAGAAGTCATCAGGTGCTTGACTATTTTTGCTGAAAAAAAGCATGTTTTGGTGAAGACAGTTTTGCAGTCTAAATGTACTGGGTTCAAATCCCCAGCTCTGCCAGCTATTAGCTCCTTCGTCGCTCACATCACTATATCCATTGTAGAGTTGGGGATAGTCGTGGCTACTCCTACAGCGTGGATCTGAAATGTCCCCCAGAGTCCTATGTGTTAAAGTCTTGGTCCCCAGTCTGTGGTGCTGTTGGGAGGTGATGGAACCTTTAAGAGATGGAGCCTAGGAGGAGGAAATTAGGTCACTGGCAGTGTGCCCTTGAAGGGGATATTGAGACCCCAGCCACTCCTCTTCCTCCCTTTCTCATTCCTGGACATGAGCTGAACCTCTTCTGTTCCAGAATATCTCAAGAGTTTCTCTAAAAAGAAACCCAGTGCAACTGAATTTTGAGATCCACTTAAGTACCAAATGGGAAGAAATGTGGTTGCACAGGTAATAGTGGCCATAATTTCTGAACCCCTGAATTAGGGCATACAAATTTCAGTGTTGTTTTTATTTTTTTGCAGAGCTGGGAATTGAACCCAGGGCTTTCATTTCCTGGGCAAACGCTATACCCCTGAACTATGTCCCCAGGCCCTCAAATCAGGGCATATAACTGAGATCTTTGGAAAGACTATTCTGGAAAATCCAGAACAAAAATATGTTCTGCCTGGATCAGATGCTCAGCACCTTGAATCTGGCCAGGACTAAAACCCATTAGCTCATTGGAAGGTTCGCCATCAGTCACTCTAAACCAGCAAAGCTATTAACATTCTTATTTATACTGCTAATGAAGCTAATTAAATCTTAAATCCAGAAACAGAGTTGGTGTAGACTAGAACACTTAGAGAGCAGAAGCTATTTCCACGAGAACATGGCTTTCCTTGTTGTTCTTCTCAGCTGGGTCCTTGGATCCTGCCATCTATGGTAGGGCAAGCAGATGACAAGGAATATGTCACCCCCCGTATCTTCCTCCAAGGTCTGGCAACTTCTTTGCTGGGCTGGGGGCTGGGAGGCTGTTTATCTCTCTGCTAGTGGTGCCTTCCTCTCAGCAGACAGCAGGCCGGAAACTCCATCGGTCTTTCCAAGTGGCGTGTGCTGGCTGGGGCAGGCTACCAGCCGGCCCCCTCCACCCTCCAGGAATGGGGAAAACATCTCCAGAGAAGGCACTGACCAGGGTACAGACCTGCTGATCCAGGGGCTCGGGTAACTGTATTCCTCCACTGACACTGTCTCTCCTTTTTGGTAGCTTGTTTCTGGAAATCTCCTTGCTCTATACTTATTGCAGAAGAACTCTGGGATCATAGGGATGCCATAAATTCATATTGGCTGATGGTTTGAATGAGAGAAGAACAAACAATGATATCTTTGTTTCCTGAGTTAAAACTCATCATTTCATGGATAATGTCAGAACTCATTAATTAATATAGGATGACCTTGAGCTTTAACAATAAAAGTAAAAATGTTTCTATTTTGGCCTAGGGAAACCCAGAATGAAAGTACTTGAAAACCACCAAACAAGGCTGACTCATTTAGGGAGAATTAACCCTTGTGATGAGGGGCGGAAGGGAGAGAAGGGTAGCACTTTGGAATGAGCAACCACAGGCAGAGAACATGGGTGTCTGAGTCATTGCATGATAGAATAATTAAATCTTAGCACTCACCAAACCACCCCCCTATTACAGAGGAGGGAACCCTTTTTATTTAGCATCCTTCTTCCAGATTCAAAATGTTCCTGTTGCTCATTATCCCTGAGTCCTAACTTCTGACCCAGCTTATGGTCACTGGAGTTGCTGTATGGGACTGCTCTGCTCTGAAGGTCATTAGGGAATGATGAGGCATTGAAGGTCACTGAACCATAAATTTGGGACATGTATATTGTCCCAAAAGATGAAAAAGCCATCTGTTAGACTTCACAATAAATCTATGCTGAATATAATTTTTTAATTGGACGGGAGCATTGAAGATTTGCACAGGACTTAAGAGTAATCAGGCCAAACACCTACCTGCCAATGTGGACATGCAGACATCCAGGTTAATAGAAAGAGTTGGTAAATAGAATGATGAATCTTCTTACCATTCTATATTTTTTATTAAAGTGTTTCATAATATTATAATCTGAAAATAAGACTCCGTCTTGTGCCACCTTGTTATAGTTCCATTCAGTACTAATGTCCCTGGGGCCTGGGCAATCAGGTGCTTGAAGGGAGGTTGGAAGAAATGAGAAAGAACTTCTCTCTTCTAGTCCAGTTAACCATACGCATGTAGGGGGAGGGCCATGGGCCCCCCATTTCCTCCCATTTGCCCACATGGCCTACATCACATGGGGCCTCTCACTTGAACTTCCTCATTGTTTTCAATCAGGCCCCAGAATCTGAGGTGTCTCTTTCCAGAATTAAAAAAAAAAAAAAAAAAAAAAAAAAAAATTCTCAGAAAGCACCATGGGATAATTTTTAGCACAAGGTTTACCTCTTCTTGAATATAATCATGAGACTGTTTTTAGTGTAAAAATATGACTACTCTTCCATCCCTGCTGCTTCAGTGTTTTATACTGGCTACAAGAATTCTATTAAAGAGATGATTTGTAGTGGGGCAAAAAAGTTACAGATGTTATAAAATCATCACAATTATTAAACACATTTAATGAGCATAACAACTAACTAAAATGTGTCCAGAGCCCTGCTTGGTCTAAAGGGTCTTATAAATGAAATAAGTAAGTCCTCTAGGGCCCCAGAGAGGGTAAGTCTTCTTGGAGGACAGTCAGAGGGGCTGACGGTTGGAATGAGTCTTGTACTGTGTCAACAGCAGGCCCTTCTGCAAAGTGCCACTGCCAGTATTTATAGGACAGGGCCTCTGGCAAAGCCTTGGACAGCGTCTCCTCCATGTGGGACCCCTGGCAAGTAGGACCCAGTGCTGATTGTCCCCAAGGAAACATGCCCCTTCCTCAGGACTCTTCCAGGGCCCACCCAGCTTTGACTCTCATTTTTGACAGGCCTGCCCTCATGGAGAAGCTCATGTTCATACCTGGACACCCTCTTGAAGATGCCCTGCAGTGGCCTGTCCCTTTGGCAGCTGCGAACGAGACGTGATTGAGCAGCCCACCTCTGCTTCCCAACAGAGCCCACCTGCTCTCCCTGGTGGGCCATGAGCAGCAGAAGTGTGAGGAGTAGGCCGCAGGCCCAGGCTCCTCCTGGCTGACCTCCTCTGTGCTTGCCCTTGCCTGGGTTGCTTCCTGGTTGCTACACGCTTATCTCTTCTTCCTCCTTGCTGGGCATCCAGGGGAGCTCCAGTTCAGAGTTGGGAGCAGGTGCAGGGTGGCCAGGAGCTGGGAGAGCCCATTACCTCTTGGCACGCACAGAGTCCAATTGACATTGGACTGGGAATCCCCTAACAAGTCCTGGTTCTAGAAACCCTCTTCTCAGGAGGGCCCTGTGGTTATGGGACCTTACATTGACAGGTAGGAGCCAGAGAGTTGCTCTTTCTTGTCTCCAGTCACAGCATTGGAAACCAGGACTGTCCTTTTGAGATATTCTAATCCAATGACTTTGAAATTGTGGCATGAAACCCATTAATATGTCATGAAAGCAATTGAATGGGTCATAACCAGCATTTTACTTGAGAGAGAGAGAGAAGGGAAAATATCAGAATGCGTGTCACATATAAATGGAACTTCTGCTTCTGTTGTCTATAAGGATACGTGTCTTGGGTTTAATGTATTCTAAGTGTAGGTCTCAGACATAAAGCTGGAGAGGTGCTAGGCCAATTTGCTCCAACCTCTTGGCTGTGATTTCATATGCAAGTTCCACATACCAGTGAGAACCACCAGGGTGAAGCAATCACCGGAGGAGGCTATACCTGCTAGCCATCCCGCCCTGGTCTCAGAAACTCTCAACCTTGCCAGCAAGTTCTTCCTTACTGTCACAGTCTGCACATAAGTTGACTCTATTTCTCTTTTATAGAAATCCTACCACCTTTTTGGAATAATCCTTGATTAAATTCTCCTGATGAGGATTTTAGGAATTCTAGCTCTTCAGATAAGAACTTGGCAAATTTCCCATAGATGATAATTCCCCTACCCATCGGTCTGAAAAGATGGTTTCAGGAATACAGAAATATCTTCCCTTAGACACACCATTCAGACACCTCTGTCAAGTTTGGCTCATGCTAACTAGACCCGGATACAGATGTTTTTGCTTCCACACACACACCATGGAGACCAGCAGTCACAAGGGGACAGGGAAGGAGTAAGCCTCCAGAGAGCCCCAGACCCCAGGAAGGTAATGGGAAAAAGCCAGGCCCCCTGCAGTGTATCACCTAAAACTTCCACCGTGGCCTGCTTGTCTTAGTCACTTTGTGCAAAGAGCCGTCACATTCTTTCCACCCGTAAGGTGAACACGATGGGTTCCTCCCACTCCACGTGTTCATGAAGGCATAAGGAAGAGTCATGGATTCTAGATGGATCTGGAATGTTCACTTAATTCACTGCGAACTTACCGGTAAGAAATGTGAATACGTGGAGTGAATTTAGAAGTCATCTATCCCACTCCTGCCTTTTACATAGATGGTGTGCCATGAAGTTCAGGGCCTTGCCAAGATTACCCAGAGTCCTGTGGCTGAGCAGGGTCTAGGACCTAGAGCTCAGTCCCTAAGTGCTCCTTCCACTCTCTTGCTGGTCCTTGAATGTCACTGATCATTGCTGTGGCCCTGCTGCTCTCCTGTAGGTCAGGGATAAGAGGACCATCAGCCCCCATCCCCTGGGTTCCTCCCTGTGGTCCATGAGGCACGTCTGGTTCTGCCTGTCACCTCTTCTAAGCAGAGTGCTTGGGGCAGGTGAGACACGAGCACGGCTGCTCTGGGACCCCAGAGCAGGGAGACCAGGAAGGGAAGCCTGAGAGCCATAGCCACACATGATTATTATGAGAGGCTGTAAACTTGAGGTTATTATTAGATTTAATGGCTGAGTAAGCAGTTCAGTTGGCCCTAATAGAAAATTGTTCCTGACAACTCTCCGTAGCCACAGGACCTGGGGGAAAGCAATTGAGAGAAATGCTCTCGGCTCCGCTGGGGAGTGGCAGATGCTGGACTCAGACTGGGCGGGCCCAGGTCCCGGTGCAGCAGAGCCGCCCGTGCTGGGCCTGCAACTCCGAGCAGGGAAGAGGACAGGGAGCAGCAGGCTGCAGACCTCAGTGCCCTGGCGGAGGCCAGCACCCTGTCCTTGGTGAAGGGGAGGCCCCCTGCCAGCCCCAGCTGACATGGTTCAGGGACCAGGGCTGGGAGGAGCCCCCATATCCATCTTCTTTCCACTCTCGGCGAGCCCATTAGGAATGTATCTCTGCCTCCCGATTGCTCGTTGGGGCTATCAATTTATGGCTGTATTAATTCCCGCTGTTATTATACAGCCAGGTGATGCAGAACAAAGCTCCTCATTAACATGGCCAAGGAGTTGTTCCCTCTGTCAGGATTTATGTGCCCCTCCCCACTGTCCCTTCCCGCCCCTCCCCCGGTCTCCACTCACTCTGCCCTGACATGAGTGGAGCCTTGAACCTCGGAAAAACGTCTGGCAGCTCCTGAGACGGAGGCAGCCATTGAGAGTCAAAGGTGCACTGGGGGTTGCAGTAAAAGGAGTAGCTTTGCATTGTTACTGCCCTTGGTTGTCCTTCGTCTGTATTTGAAAACATTTTTATTATGCTCTTAAACACTCCCTGTGACCCCTTATGACAGGTGACTTGGGCTGCTGTGATGGAGATTAGGCACCATGGCAGACCGGGTTGCACTTGCATGGTGGCTGCCCGGGCTGGCGGTGCTGTTGTGATCTCAGACATCCCCTTCCGTGTGAGCCCAATCAACGCGTGGCCCAGGTCACACCCCAGCAGGCTCAGGTGCTTGGCCCTCAACCAACCGTATCATCCACTTGAGAGTTTCACCTCCTCGAGGCCAAACGCAGGCACAGCTGGTTGCTGGGAAGTACGCGGCGGAGTCCCCTGGCCTACCGCGTCTTCTGTTTTCACATTTTAAAATGTGTCGTAAGAAAATGTTCAGGACTCCTACAGGGCAGCAGAAACATTTTATTTGGAAGGGCTAAGGACCCTTTCTGTCCTTTTTCTGTCCCTGTTCCCTCTGAATCATTCATTCATAGAGAGGTTATATTTCACTCTGAGGAGAGATTACTGGGAGAGCTAGAAAGCTCCATTCCAATGGTTTCTCTGCCACTATGAGCGGATCGATTAAATCACTGCTGATGTCCCAGAGGTCCCCCGACAGGAGGTGGCCAGCACTGCCAAGGGCCCTCCCTCCTAGCTTCGTCTTCTTTCTGCCGTGTCCCCATGTGTCTCAGCTCTAGTCACACAGAGTGCCTCCTGGCCACCCCACGCTTCTGGCCCTTCCTACCTCTGTCTTTGCGCTGGCTGTTCCTAAAACTACACTATTCCTCGTTTTTCCACCTGCAGAGAGTGCCTCCCTAGTCCTCAAGAATCAGCTCAGGGAAATCTCTGCGTCCCTTCCCTGGCTCCCTGCATGCCTCCAGTACTTTGGGATTTCAGCAATAACTTTCCACCCACAGTGCAAAGCTCCTCTCAAGAGTCCGGCACTGAAGACTTGCTTGTACGTGATGTTCAGCACCTCACCTGATTTCTGTAAACCCCCCAGAAAACTTTTGCTTAAATCAAGGAGACTGCCCTGTTTTATAAATAGAAAATCTTCTTCACAGGGCTCAGAGTGACTGGGTCAAGGTCACCAGATAAAGATTCAGGAGCAACAGAACTTGAACTTGGGAACCCCAGTTCCTGGGTGGGGCCCAACAGATTGGTCCACATAACCAGATTTCCAGAGAGCATCCAGAGGCCAGAAGTGAACCCATTTTATCTCCTTGCCCTTCATCCCTCGAGAGTGGCTGGTGCAAAGGGCTTGTGAATTCTTATTACTGTGGTAATTAAAAACAAGCCCACGGAGCTGGAGGCCCGTCACACAAACAAGGAAAGCAGCTGGAATTGGCTCCCGGCTCTCAGGCAATGCTGCCACAATTAAGGCTTGTGCTTAATCAATTCTCTCTGGTTTCTGTGCTGGCAGTGTGTGACAATCGCTGGATCCCTGGGGCGTGTGGCCAGCAGCAGGGAGACAGGTTGGTATGGGGTGGAGCACCTTAGGGCAGAGTCCTTGGGGACACAAATTGGAGCTCAGCACACACACAAGAAGATATCAAACTGCTCAGCGTAGGTCAGAATCAGTTATGGAGTGAGGAAGGGATGGTAGGGGTGTTCTGGAAGATCCCACGGGGACTCCCAAAAGGGTTTGGAGTGAGACTTAGGAGGCAAGGTTAGAGACAGATTGACTTATGGTAAAGGGCAGAGAAAGGCATTTCCTGTAGGGGCTGATAGAAGGGAATCTTGGAGCAGAAGTTCCAAGCTGGAGAGTACGTCTGGAGGGCTTGCTACAACAGACTGTCGGGCTCCACCCCAGAGTTTTCCAATTCCCTAGGTCTGGATGGGGTCCCAGGATCTGCGTTTTGAGTACATCAAGTGATGCTGATGCTGGCAGTGCCAGGACCACACTTTAAGAACCACCACCCTAGAAAAACCAAAGGAGCTTCCCCAGGAAACAGGCCCATGCAACCCCGAGGCAGATGCGGCATCCTTGGGCTGAATCTGGAGGAAAGACAACCTCCGAGCATCTCGACTGTGGGGTCTCTCCCTTCTACAGTTGCTATGAGCAGGATGTGACACAGTGCTCGCCAGGTGCCCCACAGTGCCTGGCATGATCATCAAAGGTGATTATTAATTATCATTACCGTCTATGTCAGCTTGTACTGAGCGGGTCAGTTAGGTGGCCACACAGGTAGATGCAGTTCTAAATCCACACTCCTGTCCCCTCATGGAGACGTCTCGTAAGAATCCACAGTCAGTGGCCCAGGAGAGAACACGGCTCTACAGAGCCCATTTCCAGGGCCGATATGAGGACTGAGCCCATAGAAGGAGAACCCGCTGCAAACAAAGCCTCTTCCCACAGGGCTATGCCCTCCAGGGTAGACCCCAGTCTATGGGAGCCCCTCCTCAGCAGAATGCAGAGGCAGGAAGGATTATTACACAGTAAGCAACACCAAGCCCACCCCGCCCATAGCAGTGCCGCCAGGGCTCGACTCGAGGTGAGAAGTGCGATCTTCAGCCTCCGTCCCTGTCATACTTGTCCTCTGGGCATCCTGGACTGCCACGGCAGCCCGTCCCTATGAGCTGGCTTCCTTGCTGCCCAGCCCGTCCCTCCCAGCTCAGCCTTGGGGCCTTGCTTTCTTACCCCCAGTGTGCCAGTCTGTGCCAGCAGAATAAGGTGAACTATCTCCTTCAGGGATAGATGACGCAGTCCATTCTAGGCGAGCTGTGGGTGGTACTGTGGGAACCATCTTGGGAGGCATGCATGCCAGATACCTGGGGACAGAATGGCCACGTCCTAGAGTTTGGCTTGCAGCTTTGCCCTGAAGGCCAAGAAGGGCAGCTGCATTTTCCTGGGGTATTCTTCCAGCTGGCATTGCCCTGAGGATTCCTGGATAGTACACAGGTCTTTCTGGATGCTGCCAGCTTTCTCCAGTCCCCAGGAATGTGAATAGGACAGTTCCTGGTCAGAGAATGCACGTTCTTAGGTTCTTCATTCTAGTTTTGCTACTGGGAAATCCTCTCTAAGGAAGTTTTATCCTTATTTTCCCCAAGGCAGAATTCTGTTGGGCTTCATGACTTCTGGTGATAATCTCTCCCAGAGCCAAGCCTTGTGCACAGCGACTGGACCAGAGGTAGGAGGTGCAGGCAGGGTTAGGCAGCCACCCCGTCCTGCTGCGCTCAGACATCTTGCACAAAATGCTCCTTTGTGCAACCCTCCCCCAAACCCATGTGCCTCAGAGATGTCAAGATGGAGTCTTGGAGGGGAGGGCCACCACGGGGCGGTGGGGGGGTGTGACATGGGCCAAGAGGATCAGAAATGCAGCTGAGAAGGTGGCTCAAAATAGCTCATGGAGAACAGGCTTCTGCTTGACAGGCTGACAGGGATGCGCCCGGAGCCAAACGCTCTTCTTTGAATGCTCTGTCTCCTTCTAATTATGGATCTGTCAGGAGGAAGAGAAGCCAGTGCCTGCCTGACCCCCGTGACCCCTTCACTTAACGTGGAAATGGGGAGTCAAGCTCAGTCCCCATTAGCAGGGTCAGATGCCTAAAGAAAAATGGGCTGCCAGGGTCAGAATTGGGAAGACAGTTCAAAAGCACCTCCTCTGTCCATCTGCCACACCACCCCTTCATGGGGACCGGAAGTTCTCTTTGCCTGCCACCCCCACCACTGTTTTGTTTTGTTTTTAATCCAAATGGAAAAGAGAGCCTGGACATGTGTTCCTGTGTTCTCAAAGCCCAACAGGAAGACTGACCTCCTCCTCCTCCGATAGTTGGGTGAGGAGGCGATCAATGGAGGACTTGCTGGAAGTTTCTCAGTCACCAGGGCCTGGCTTCATGTCCCTTCTTCCTGTGCAGAACTAAATGGACCATGTGCTCTGAACTGCTCCGATCTTATTTTTTTTTAATATCTGTTAACTTGTATATGATAACTCTATGAAAGGATTTAAGTTTAGTATAATTTGGTAAATAATCAGGTAGAACAAAATCCACCTTTCTCCCAGACTATTCACTTCTCCAAGGACCTCGGTGTAACAAACCCTCCATGCATGTTTTGAATGAGGGTCATAACAACCATGGTGCTATAGGGTGAGCAATGAAATGCATTCAGAGAGGGCCCAATGTTCCAGCAAGCAGGGTGTATATGGATTTCCTTCTGGAAGAATTTACTGCTTCAGAAAATTGGGGGGTAGGAATGAGAATAGGAGATTAAGATAATTTGATACAGGGCAATCATCATCTTTCCTTTTCTGAACCTTCAGGTAAAATACACACACACACTCTCACAAATACACACACATATACATAACTTGCACAACTGATTGACTATCTTGCAGTACTTCTAAGCCTTAGACTCAACCTCTCCCAAGAGAGTTAAGTTATGCTCTAGGCACCAACGAGACCAAGGGGCCATCTTTGAATGGTGGGTCTAGAGCCTGGATTACAAGGCTGCTCCCTGTCTCCCTCCCTCCCTCCTCACTCTCTTCCTGCCACACAATTGTTCAATACGTGCTCTGTCCAAGCACTGGGCACAGACACTGTAGGAGTAAGACAGACATGATTCCTACTTGCAGGGAGTTTACATTCACAAGGAGGGAACAGAAAATAAAAAACCAGCTGCAATTTCAGAATGTATTATAAAGAAAAATAAAACCAGGCAAGGTGATGGAGATACATTAGAGGAGTGGGAGCCATCAGAGTTAGGAGAGTAGGGAAGACTTCTCTCAGGAGACATGGCCTGTGATACAGAGGCCTGCAAAGAGTAAGCTCTGGAAATGTCCCCCAGTAGACGCAGCCATCCTGAGGCAGAGGCTAGTGTGGGAGGCACAGCAGGGAGGCTAAAGAGATGGGAGTGAAGTGAGCGATAGGGCAAGCACAGAACTGCATGGTGTTGAAATTCCTGAGGCCATTAATCAAGTGTTTGTGAACAGGAGACTAAGGTAGAGTAGCCTGTATTCTCCAGAGAGGTCAAAATAATGAAACAATATGTTTATATATAATCATGTACATACATATGTAACTATATATGTATGCACATGTATATGTATTATAATGTATATGTATGCACACACACTGTTGATTCTGTGTGTAGGTGTGTAAGTGTGTGTTTATTTATTTTAAGAATTGGTCCATGCCCCTATGGAGCTACAGAGACTGAGAGGTCCCAAAATCTGTAGCTGGCAAGTTGGGGAACCATGGAACTCAGTGGTGTACTTTCAGCCTGTGTCTGAGTCTGAGGGCAAGAGAAGACCCATGTCCCTACCTGAAAGCAGGCAGGGAAAGGAAATTCTCCCTTCTTCTGCCTTTTTATTCTATTCAAATCCTCGATTATTTGGACAATGCCTACTCATACAATGTGCTTCACTCAGTCCATTGATTCAGATGCTCTTCTCATTCAGAAACATTTTCCCAGACACACCCAGAATAACATTTAACCACATAGCTGGGCACCCTATGGTCCAGTCAAGTCGGCACATAAAATTAACCATCACACAAAGAGGATTCAGTTCTCTGTAGGAAAGAAGAGAGAATGGACCTGAGTGGTAGGAAGGGGTTGCTGTGTCCTCGAAGTAGGCTTCTGTGACATCCACTGTGTGCCAGGCCCTTGAGGGACTCTACAAGGCCATGGCCACCCTTCCCCTTTATATGGCCATCTTTAACACCCAGGAATCACCTGCAGCACCCATTGTATTTGTTCCCTAGAGCTCATTAGACATTTATTCTCTCTCCTAGAGTTCTGGAGGCTACAAATCTTAAAACTAAGATGTTGGCATGAGCATGCTCCCTCTGAGACCCCGGTGGAATTTTCCTTGCCCCTTCTTTGCCTCTGGTGTTGGCCATCCATCCTTGGCATTACTTGGTTTCTAGCTGCATCACTCCAATCTCTGGCAATTCCTTCTTCTGATACAAGTGTTCCCCTATTCTGGACTACACCCCATCCCAATAACCTCAACTCATCTTGATTATATCTGCAAAGAACCTATTTCAAAATAAGCTCATTTTCACAAGCACTTGGTATGGGACTTCATATCCATTTGTGGGACACGATTCAACCTATAACACTCATCCTTCTGAGATTCCCTTAGGAGCCATAGACATGTGCACAGGGTTCCTGATTGTTCAGATGGCAAGAATCCAGCTGTTGTCTTTCAGTTATCAATAAACCCCATCCAATTAAGCAGCTTGAAGCTACTTTAAAACTCTGAAGCACCCTTGTGCACACCCCAAATCCAGGGGAAGTTTTGGGTACACTAGAAGCCACTCTGTGTAGTTAGGTGGCTCAGTTGGAGCTGAAGGGTAAGGCTGTCTCTCTCCTCCTGGGTGGAGCTAACCATTACCAGAAGAAGGAGCAGTCTCAGGAGCCCTGGTGGTGAAGGCAGGTGGGGACAGGTGTCTGATGTCATGAGAGTGTTGGCAGTGTGCCAGTCAGAGGACCCCACCAAAACCCCAGGAGAAGAAGAGGAGGTGCTTGCGTTTTGTGCTTATCGTGGGGGTCTTAATGTTAACCTTCTGAGGACATAAGAAAGGCCCACAGAGGGGATTCTGTTTCCCGTTACCCTCCACCCAACATTCAGACTCCTTTCCAGGAATCTTTGATGCTTCTATTTTGGCAAAATTCTGTTCTCATCCACTTTCTGACTTCCCTACCACTGTGTAGCATCTGGAGAATCCTTCCAGAATAAACTCTGGCTTCAGGCATGTCTCCTGTTTGCCCCAGGGAAAGGTTGTTTAATCTGCAAAATTACTTCAAATGTATCTGAAGGGGCCCTCCAATTCGCAGCATTTTTTAATAGCCAAATCTCCTTCCTTTCCCAATGCAAAGAAGAAGGAGATTTATTCTGGCCAGTTTATCCCAAGTAAATCTTGGATACCTCAGTTTTACATTTTAACGAGAAACATGCACTTTATAATAACTGCTCAGATTAAACTCCAACATCCTCTCAAACCATTAACCTGAAGGAATTGTAACGATAAATTAAACATATTAATGAAGCTGTTCTACAAGCTCGAAATTTGTTAGGTAAATTGTAGCGTTATTAACAACCAACTTGACTTATCACAATCTATCATTGGGGGGAAATGAACTAAAACAGTGATTACATGACATGAACACCCTGCCAGAATAAATACAAACAGAAATTGTTGTTACCGAGAAATGCAAATCTGCTGGGACAGTTTCATGTGGGTATCAAATCTGGCTGATCTTTTCAATTTTTCTCTTTTTCTCTCCCAATCTTCTTTGCCCTTCTCTTCTTTCTCCTCTTCCCTTCCCATCCTTCCTCTTTCTGCTCTTTTAGGAAGGATCTGAGCATCCTGGTTCGGGATTTACTGGTCCACGTCCTTGTCTGAATGTCTCCACTATCTTTTTTTTTTTAACATTTTTCGTAAATAGTGCAAGTCTCTCTGAGGCCCTCAAGACCCACTGTTTGGCTGCCTCTGGTATCTCCATGTGGCTCAGTGCAGTGCAGCTTCTTCTCAGTCCTCGGGCACATGTTGGGATTATTTGCAGCTGAATTTAGTTTGCACTTCATGCAGAATCACATGAAAGATATGCTCAGAGAAGCGGCCCTCGCTTCCTTGGTGGATGGGGCATCTTTCTTCTGGCCACCCAGATATTGAAAGGACAAAATTAATAATAATAATGATAAATGTTATTTAGCTATCTTCCCATCATGATAGATCTGTAGATTATATCATATTTCTCAACCTTAAGTTCAAAACCTTTTACAAATCTTGGAAGAGTGGACCTAAGGATGGTCTTCACTCTAGTGGCCTAGCACAGGTAGGCTCACCCATGACCCAGGAGGGTCTCACTAGAGGACAGCCTGGTGCAGTGACACCCTACAGAGTCACTGAATAGGAGGAGGTCCCAGCAGACCTGCTTTGGGGGAGTGTGTACCTTAAATTGTCCTGAGAGGTTTCAGGTGGACCAGGTCAGGCCTTGGGGTTGGGGTTTGATGCTGAGGCTCTGCCCTCGCTGCTCCCTCCAGGCCTTGCAGGGAACCCTGCGTAAATCCTCGGGTTATTGTTGGGGCCAGAGGAGATGGGGCGAGTACAGCACCCTTTGCAAAACTAGACCTGACGACCCACAGAGTATCATAGTTATTACTATTCATCTGCACAACCACATTTTACATCCCGTGAAGAACTAAGTAAGCATTAGTCATTCTCCCATTGACCCCTCTCCTCTCCCTTCCAACATGAGCAAATTGGGGCCAATCCCCACTCGAGAAGCAGAGTGAAGAGAGGAGGGAATATAGAAAGGAGAACTGAGAGGGTTGGCGGAAAGGCAAGCCATTGCCAGAGGGAGGAGGTACCTCCTTGCTTTTCCAGCCTGCATTGGCTGACTTAACCCAGTTGAAAAGCCAGCACTTGGAGAAGACCAACCCTCAAGGTTCTGGGAGCAAAACCAGTTCCAAGGAGGCCTGTTGAGGAGTACCACAGTGGGCACAGCACTACTGCCCTGGACTCTCCTTCTCCCTTCAGCTCATGTCCCCACCTGGGCCTCCATCCACTGAGTTTCATGAATCAAGTGCCAGCTCCCACCGTGTGCATGTACAGGTGATTTACGGCCCAGGTGGGGGGCAGGAGAGAAGAAGGGCTAGACAAGGTGAACTCACGGGGATCACAGCTCAGTGGCCACCTGAGTTATGAGTCTCTGCTTCCATACATCTCTTCCCTCCATGAATTGATGTCACCAGTATATTTCATTGGCACCAGAGGAGAATGCACTGATACAAATGCCTCCCTCTTCCCAAACCCTGTTTCCCATCCCCTGGCTCACATTATCTGGAGGGGACTCCAGAGCCATGTGGGATCAACTGTCCTGTCTAGTCTGGATACATCTGTGAGTCTCAGGAAGCTGAACCCCAGGGTAGCTGTATCCACGCTGGTTTCATGGCATCCCTTTCTTCCTGAGCATCTCTGGTTGGTTTCAAAGAGTGATCTAATGATCTCCCAAACGGCCACAGCAAAATAAGTCACGATGTTTTAAAAATACATATGGCACGTCAGGTTCGTACAAAGAGGAGACAAGCATTTTCAGCTAAGTGGAGCAACAGCAGGAGAGTGACTGGGCTCTCCTGCTGGCGTTGGAGGCTGCAGAGTGGCTGTGAGTCACTGACTGGAAGGAGCTATGGTCCAGGACACAGCCATGCTGCCCTCCTGCCACGTGGTGTGCACAGCCTTTTGCATCCGGGTGTGACATCCAGGAGAACAGAGATAAATAAGCCAGCCCTTTAAGGGAAGTGAAATTCAAGCCTTTGTCTACTTTCCAGACCCCAAGCAGGTTGTGTATCAGACCCAAGTGCCTACATGTGAAGATGCCCTGATTCTTCTGGCACATTCCTTCCATGAACCTTTTCTCTCTACGTCATTCATTTTTATTGACTTTTTTCTCATGACTATTCTACTATGATTGTGCCCAATTTGGTATTTGGGATTCAAAGTATATATAGAAATGGGGCACAAACTTGCCCAGAGCCCCTGTTTGTGCCACCGTCTGGGGTCGGAGTTCGAAGACTTCCTGTGTCTCCTCCTCCCTTAAGGCTTCCCTTCCTCTCCATGCCCCGACCAGGCAGTCTCCAGGGCCTTGGACTTGTCCTGGGGTCGGGGGCGGTCCTGCACACATTCCCCCTCTTAGTACTTTCACCTTGACTCTCTCCAGAGAGCTTTGTGCTCCTCTCCACCCATAACCGCAGAAATAGCTTCAAACTCTTCATTTAAATGTTCACCACACTCTTAACACCTGTCCCCAGCACTCCCTCTGGCCCATCTATCTGTCCTCCTGCAGGTCTGTCTGCTCAAGTATGCTGACAAGCGAACACACAGGCACCAACACCTCAGCTCCATGTGGCTTGGAACCAACCCTTCCAGTGGATCAAAAATGTGGCCAGCAGGTGCCAGGGGTGACCCGCTGTCTGCTGCTCTGGGAGTTGCTCATTCCCGGGTCGCAGAATGTGTAGGTAGACTGTCACAGCCAGCACAATGAGCAGCCTCCCAAGGTTGTCACTGGCATCTCCCTGGGAATTGGACCATGATTCAAAAAAAAGCCTAGAACTCAGACACGCTAGGATAACTGTAGATCTTACGTTCACGCACACCCTGGGTTTGACATCCTTGCCTTCAGCAGCTTGGCAGATAGAAAAATAACAGTTTGTTTTGTGTGTGATCAGAGTTAACTTAACCAACCCCTGCCAAGCTCGCGTCTTTGTCAGGAGAAAGAGCTGGAGGGAGGCGAGGGCATCACAAGCGTGCGTGCGGGCAACCAGGTGAGGAGAGACAGTGAGAGGCAGGCGCTGGAGGAAGCTACCCGGGAGCGCGCAGGGCGGGGATGCTGACATCCGCAGAAGGCCGTGGGCAAGGGCGTCTGGAGGGCTGGGTCAGGAATGGAGTGCGGAAGAATGGGGAGATGGAGAGATCTGGGAAGATGGGGAGATCTGGGGCAACAAGTGACCACTGGCACTTGCTGGGGACACCTGTATGTCCCTTGCTGCTGGAGAAGTCATTTTCAAACTTTAGAGAGTATCAAGAACACCCGGAGGGCTTATTAAATACAGATTGCTGGCTCCACCTCTAGTACTTCTGATTCAGTGGGTCCGGATCATTTGCATTTCTAACAAGGTCCCAGATGCTGCTGGACAGGGGCCCACACTCTCTGAAACCGCTGCATAGGGAAACCCAAAGCTGCCTTGCTTTAAACTCTTCCAATCCCGGAAGTCACAAGGAGCCATATATTATCTGGGCTTTTATACTGTAGCCACCAAAAGAAACAACTTTATTCAATGTGAAAGGTAGTATGGAGCTTGGGGAGGCCCTGAGACAACACACCTGCTTTCCTCTCTGGTCCAATCAGGAGGTAAGATGTGAATGGAGCCTCTTTGGTTTATGGGACCTTGCAGGTTGAATCACATTCCCCTAAAAGAAAGGTTGAAGTCCTACCCTCTGATTCCTGTGTATGTTACCTGACTAGGAAAGAGGGTCTTTGTGAATGAAGTCAGGTTAGAATGAAGTTGGACTAGATTCGGATGTCTCTGTAAGAGAAAGGAATAGGACATGTAGACAGATGTCATGTGAAGATGGAAGAGAGGATGGAGTGACAGTCCCACAAACCAAGAAACACCAAAGGTGGCCAGAAACCATCAGGCTAGGAAGAGGCAAAGAAGGATCTTCCTTCGGACCTTCAGAGATGTGACTCCGAGGACACCTTGCCTTCAGACGTCAAGCCTCCAGCACTCCAAGAGAAAGCATCTGCTGTTTGAAGCCACCTAGTTTGTGTTGTGGCTATGGCAGCCCTAGTGAACCGATGCCTCGGGTCTTCAGGGTATGGCTGTGTTGTCCTTAGAAGCACCTGTGACCACCTCAGGTGGGTCTCACATCCTGTTGCTGTGCAAGGCAGAGGCCCTGTTCCTCAAGCGTGTCCATGGGAGTGACTTTGGGTAGATGCACTGTGGAATCTTTCACCAGGGCTGTTGGATGGCGGCGTGGCAGCAAGTTAGAAGCAGCTCAGCAGCATGAGAAAATCCTCTCAGGGAGCGGGAAGTCCAGTGATGTCGGACTCCAGGAAATCAGCATAAGCAAAGAGCAACGAGATTGCTTAAAAGTGCAGAGTTGAAGTCTCATGATGAGCGTGCTGTGGCAAAGTGACTAAAGAGTAGGAAACAGGTCAAAATTCACAAGGCCTGAGAGCAGGGCCAGGAGGAAGCCCCGGGACATCATTCCTTCCTATTTGTCAACTTGGGGTTCCCTGGGCACAGCCTGCCAACTGCCGGTGGCACTTAGTTGATGCACAAGTCCCTGGGCCCACCTCGGCTATCTGAACACACGGAGTCCAGGAAGCTGCATTGTCACCAACTCCACAGGTGGATTTAATGTCCGCTGAGTTTGAAAACCTTATGCAGGTGCTTCACAAATGCTAGCAGGCTTTCCCCTTTCTAGATGAAATTAACAAATGCAGGAGGATGGGAGGGAGAGGGGAATCTAGAACAGACTTTGGTTAGCTCGCCTCCAAATCATCTTGCTCAGGACCTCTGTATGGACCACCCTGGGGTGCACGTATGGACAGGCCTTTCCTCCCACAGTTGAACCTGTCCTGACGGTGTTATGGGACCAAGCACCTCAGGACCAGAGTCACTGGCCTGTCGCAGCTCTGCCACCTACTGGATACAGGAGGAGATACAGGATTCAATGTAGAGTCCACACTGGATGAAGAACAGCTTTGGAAAACACACAAGCACACACACACATATACATGAACATACGCGCACATGTACACACACAAACACCCACATGCGTGCTCATGTTTACACACACTCTCATGTATAAACATGCACACCACCACCTAGGGTCCCTTCTGGCCCCGGGCAGCCCACAGCGGCAGCTGTGATTACCTGTCGTTACAAGTACAGATGCATTAGATTTCTGCCTTCAGGGACAGATGAGATTGCAGTGGGGGAGAAGGATAAAAAGGAAAGCAAAGTGACAACCAGAGGCTCTGAAAAGTCCTCCCCTTCCCTCTTCCTTCCTGTTTTCCAGTAAAGATGTTAGCATTATGGAAATGCTCCCTCTGCAGGGGTGGACAGGAGAGTGGACAGGGCGATCTGCTACCCCTCCCTCAGCCCAGCTCCCCAGTATCCAGGGCAGCTGAGCACAGACGACAGGACACCCTTCCCTTGAGGTTCAAGCTTCTGCTCCCTTTTCTACCTGTTTCCACTTTGGGAAGCGGAAGGGACTCTAGAGGATGAAGCCCAAGCATGATCTTCTCTGCTACTCAGAAGGGTGGCATGTGCACCTGTCTGCTTGGAAGGCCCCCACACCCCAGGGCCACTCGGGAAGTGTTTCCCCCAGTCTACCTGCACTGTCCCCCACCCACCCGCAGGCCCACTCGTTGTATGGAGATGAACATCTGACACTCCCTTGTCTCATCCGTGACCTTGTGCCACAGTCACTCGGGATTGAGTTTCATTGACCGGGTTACCTCTGATCTTCAGGGAAGAGCAGCTCAGAGTCTTTCCCAGGAGTCAGATTCTTCTGCTCTGAGAGAATGCTCTCTGACCTGCAACTCCGCCCGCCTGCCCCCCTTCTCTCTTTTTCTGTTCTCCACCCCCAGCTCCTGGCTCTCTTCCCTACCCCTTTCTGAAGCTGCCTGGTCAGGTGTAACCTGAGCCAGCCGAGAAAAGGAACAGACTGAGAGTTCCTAAAGCTGGTGTTCAGATAATATGTCACCACCCTTGCTTATGATGCCCCACTTCTTCCTTGTCACACACAACTTGGCCACTGTGAAACCACTGTGGCTCAGCAAGGGCTAACAAGAGGGCACTAAATGCCACAGAATGGATGCAACCAGGGAAGACTTTGGATCCAGTTCTACTGAATCCCAGACCTGTAAATCCAATCTTACTAAATCCAATCCAATCCAATCCAGTCCAGTCCAACCCAACACAATCTAACCAAGCCCAGCTCCATCCAATTTAATTAAACCCAACCCAATCCAACTTGACCAACACAATCTAATCCAGTCCAATCCAAACCAATCCAACCCAACTTAATTTAATCAACCCAATCTAACCCAACTGAAATCAACCCCAATCAATCTAACCCACTCCAATCCAATCCCACCCAACTCAAACTAAAGCAACCCAATCCAATCCAAACCAGTCCTACTCAAACAAACCCAATTCAATCTAAACTAATCCAATCCAATCTGAGTAAACCCAACCCAGTTAAATCCAACACAGCACAGTATAATATTATAAAATAACTAAGCCTAAGAAATAGGTAATTTTGTATCTCAGTCTGTACCGATGGAACTGGGGAGGTAAGGGTTTAACAATGAGTTTTCCTAATCAAACCCTAACCCCAATCTCTTATTGACAGAACTGATAAGAGGAAAAGAAGGCCAAAGCAACATAATAAAGGCAACAGGTTTGGTAACAATCAGGTTAATGGAACTATAATGTCAGCGTGAATCTATACAGTATTTAACATCCAGGATTTTGTGCCTCATCTGCTGGAGGGCTGGGGCCTGAGGACAATTTACAAACCTGGCTCTCCACATAGCTGTGAGGATACACTGACATAATGTACACAGAAACCTTTTTCAAAGTTTCAAACTAACAACTCAACTGTTGTTAGTTGGGTTAATGCTTTGTAGACGTGTTAAATCCATGTTCTAAAATCTTGGCCTGGAGGCTTGTGAGAATTTAGTGTCTCTATTCCATAGCACTTCAATCAGGGGGTGCTAAAATGAAATATTGTTATTAAGTATACCATTCTAGGAATATAAATTGGTTGATTCAGTTTATATTAAGAATGTCAAAGTTTTCCAAAACTCAAAACAAAAAATGTGTTATTCCCTTAACCCAAAAAATTTGACTTCAAGAGAACTGGAAGAATGTGAACAATTCAATATACAGATATTCCCTAATTCGCGATGGTTTGACGTAGGATTTTTATGATGGTATAGAAGTGAGACTTATTCAGTAAAAACCATGTTTCAAATTTTGAATTTTGATCTTTCCCTAAGCTAGTGACCTGTGGTCTGGTCCTCTTGTGTTGCTGGGCAGTGATCACCCAGCCACAGCTCCCAGTCAGCCATGTGATCATGAGGGGAAACGACGGCTACCTCCAGGGCTGTCTGTAGCTAAGCTATGATGTACAGTAGGTCAAGGTGTACTACATGCATTTTTGACTTAACAATATTTTCAACTTAAGATGGGTGTGTTAGTTCTCCATGTCTGAAATACCAGACAAGAACAACATAGAGGAGAAGTTTATTTTAGGCTAAGTTTCAGAGGTCTCAGTCCATGGTCGGCTGACTCCATTGCTCTGGGCCTGAGATGAGCAGAATATTATGGCAGAGGGTGGCAGAGGAAAACTGCTCAGCTTATGACAGCTGGGACACAGAGGAGGAATGCGACCAGGGACAGATATAGTCCAAGGCCATGCCCCACCCCATGATCCTACTCCTTCAGCTGTGCTCCATCTACCTAGAGTTACCACCTGTAGAAGTCCATTCAGTTATCTATGGATCAATTCAGCAAATGGATTAATCCATTGATGATGTCAGAGCCCTAATCACTACCTAAAAACTCTGCCTCTGAACCTTGCTGTTTTGGGGACCAAGCTTCCAACACAAGAGCTTTTGGGGGAAATTCCATGTTCAAACTTTAACAGTGGGTTTATCCATATTTAATCTCAGAATAAGTCAAAGAACATCTGTAATCTGCCTCCCAACACAAAGTAGGTAAGCTCGTGGTAGGGAAGTGTTTTTTGTTTTAATTATTTGAGACAATAAATAGGTGTTCATCTTTGTTCAATAACTGACAATACTCATCTTCAAGAATGTCATGGCAGCATCTCCAAATTGGAAAAGTGAGATAAAAATGATGTACTCTCTCCATCTTGTACAAGTCAGATCATACTAGTTTATACCTATGAAACATCAATACTCCCCTTTGCCTACAGATTCAAGCCCAGTGGGTCTTTTTGTTTTTGTTTTGGTACCAGGGATTGAACTCAAGGGCACTTGACCTCTGAGCCACATCCCCAGTCCTACTTCGTATTTTATTTAGAGACAGGGTCTCACTGAGTTGCTCAGCACCTTGCTTTGACTGAGGCTGGCTTTGAACTCATGATTTTCCTGCCTCAGCCTCCTGAACCTACTGGAATTACAGACGTGTGCCACCACCACTGTGTTGGCAAGCTCAGTGTTTTGAGGAGCAGTCAAGTGTCCCTTGTATCTACATCCAACCCATCATCCTGGGCTTGCCTCTGACCATGTCCCTGGATCACATCCCTGGCCACAGCCAACCTCCCTCCATCATGTCTACGCAGCACTCTCCTCATCCCTGCCTTGACTCATGGCATCCCACCCTAGGATGTGTTCTTCCACCTTTGAAAATCAGCTTCTGTGAAGCATCCACCTCGGAATTAACCATTCCTTCCCTTTCATGGCCACACATAGCCTGCTATCTACGTGTACTTCCCTCAGGAGCTTGGCATGGGGGGCAGGGTATGTGGGCAAAAGACCTGGTGGAAAATTCTGAACCCACCATTTGTTAGCTATATCTGGCTTTGGGTGTGTCATTGGCCTCTGTGCCTCTTAGTTTATTTATATGTAGAACATGAGTAAAAATAACTGTCCTCCTTATCTCCCTGGAATTGTGGCTCATTTGCTTATTCAACAAATGCTTATTGTGAACTTACTATGTTTGGTGTGAATTAAATTAGAAAATAAATGTGAAGCTGCTTTCTCAATTGTGTTACAAAACTTAATTGTTTTGGATGAGAAAGCCTTGAGGGTGGGAATCAGCCAGTTTCCCTTGGAATCTTTTGCATCTCTGAGCAGGATTTTACACAGTAGGTGCTCAATTAGTGTTCAGTGATGGAACGAGAATGAGAATCCTGGAGGTCGCACTCAGGGAGCTGTGTGAGAACCCTTCTGGTCCTCTGCTTCCCAGGCCCCCATCACAGAAATGTCTCCTACACTCACGGGTCCTCCCATTGCTCCAAATGGAAACATCCGGAACGAACAGCTCTAGAGGAAGAGCACCATATCCCATTGGATAAATGACATGCTTAGGAGGGTGGAGGACACGATAATTGAGTATCTGACACCTTTATTTATGTAGTGTCTGTAATAAAAAGTACTCACAGCCCATTGGAGGCTGAGGAAATAATTACCTGCTTAGAAATCTGGGAGGAGGTTAAGTGAAGTGAGACAGTTTGGTTCCTGGCTTCTTTTCGTCTCTCTGTAACAGTGAGCTGGCATGAGCAGAGTCTGCTGGGCCGAGGAGGAACTCGAAGGTATTCCATCATGCCTTTCCCTCTCCTGCATTGAGGAGTGCAAAATAAAGTAGCCAGGAGACCAGCCAATAGACTCAGTCCGCAGACTAAGGGGCAGAGGTGTCCGGCCTAGGTACAGAGTCTTGTGATGTGGCGGCTCAGTGGGGACCTCTTTTGGAGGTTCAGAGTAAGAACTTACAAAATCTCAGCCTTCCTGATGTTCCCCAGCCCTCACCCCTCCCCTAACCCTCCCCTCTTCTCTTTTTCCATTGCCTCCATTCCCCCTCCTTGCTGATTGGGACAAACCTTCCAAGGCCCCCAAAAGCAGATGCCCCTGGTGGTGGACACTGGCATGAGGCCAGCCCCAACCAGAAGCACTGACCAGAGGGGAAGTTCTGGGGAGGCTTAAGTCACACACTCAATCCTTAGTCCGCATCATTTTTTTTTTTTTAAAGCCTTAGGTCAGTGTAGGAAAGTTTTTACTTTTTGTAATGGTAGATATTTTCAGACTTTAAAACTGGCATTGACTTTAGAGAGAAGTTCCTGAACCAAGCCTAAGCAAACTTGTACTAATTTGTGGTGCAAAATAAGAGTTCTCCTTAGCTCCTGGAAAATGCTCCCATAGACTCCTCTGTCCCAAAGCATCTGGGTTCTGTCTTCTGTTGTCCCTTCACCAGTCTTGTCAGACATCCCCATTCTCTCCTGTCCGAGAAGAACTGGAGTAACTAAACAATGAATGTGTAAATATGTGTGTGTATATGTGTGTATTTTATCACATATTAAACAGATTTATGTTTATAATAATAAAGTATAATTACATATAATTAAATGTGTATGTTCATTCTATCTAATTTTATAATTTGGACCTTAGAGAACATCTAACACCATCATTTTACAGATGACGTCTAGACAGCGGGGGTTCCAGACAATGCCACACGGCTGCCAGCAGCCAGGGTGAGGCTCAGCTCTCCCTCCAGGCTGGGACCTCTCCCTCTACCACACTCTACCCCTCCCCAAAGCTTAGCTCCCTTCTCTCAGGAGAATATATATGTCTTTAAGATGCTTAACCTCAAGAAAAATTCCTCACATGTAGGAATTCAAGGTTGGTGGTTGTGTTAGTCAGCTTTTTCCCTGCTGTGACTTAAAGATCTGACAAGAACCATTTTAGTGGGGAAAGGTTCATTTGGGGGCTCATGGTTTCAGAGGGCCCAATCCAGAGACAGCCAGCTCTGTTCCTCAGAGCTCAAGGAGAGGCCAAACATCATGGAGGAAAAGTGTGGCAGAGGGAAGCAGCTCACATGATGATCAGCAAGCAGAGACTAAGTTCAGCTCACCAAATATACACCCCAAAGCCACACTCCCAATGCCCACCTCCTCCAGCCACATCCCACCTTCAGGTCCCACTCAGTTGATCCCTATCTGGGGATTAATTCACTGATTGGGTTAAGACTATCACAACCCAATCATCTCTCCTCTGAACCTTCTTGCATTGGCTCACACATGAGCTTTTGGGGGACACCTCACATCCAAACCATAATGGTGGGGATGGTGTAGAAGAGGATTTGCATGGCTGTGTCTTTCCTGGGCTCCTTCCTGGGCTCCTCAGAGCAATGGCCTGTTATTTCTAAATGTCTGCAGGGTGAGGCTTAAGCCTAAGCGGCTGGGACGGGAAATGGAAGGCTTTCTCATTCTCCAACTGAGTGAGCCCTTTGTGGTTGTCTGGGGCAATACCAAGTGACATGGAAAAATGTAACTTTGTGTCCTTCCCTTTTGCCAGCCCTTTCTAAATGTATATTCTGTAATCTCTGATGTATGCTGAATATAACACTAAGAGAGAGGGTGACCCGGCCAGTCTGAGATGGCAGACCAAATCATGGTTCTTGGAAATATTTCTGACACGATTTCATAGTCTACCTCTAGAATGGCAATGATGAAATTGTCCTTAGCAGTGACCTTCTTCCCAAGTGCCAGCCCCGAGTTTCCAAAGGCAGCCAGGCCCTCAGGTGGCCATGCCACCACCACTTGATGCTCAACACATCTCAAACTCACTCTTCCTCCTTCCCCCACACTGCCCCCCACCCAGCTTGCTCCTTGGTCCCAACATTCCCTTGATCATCCAGGCAATTCAGTGGTATCCCTGGTTATTCAGGCTCCGTCCCTTCCATCTCTAGTCCCATTATTTGACTTCATGGCACTTCACCCTGCGTCTGATGGCTCCCCTCCACACCACGCAATGGAAGGGATTACATTCCAGAAACTTACAACTTTCTATAGCAAAAAAGTTTATGAAGTGAAATTGTTTCCATAAGGTCCCCAGCTCCCACCATTCAATGCACCCTCCCCCTTAGCACGTCCTCACAGTACATGAAATGATACTTCTGATGCATTTAGTGAATAAGCCTTTGTGTAAACATTATTAGCTTCAAATTGATTCTAGGCTGTAGGAAAAACCATGGCAACATTGGGGCATGTTCTGAGGTAGAGTATGGTAGCCAGAGAAAGAGATCATGGGTCAAGGACCCTACCCACCCATCCAGAGGCCAGCTAAAAACAGACATCTAAGTCCAGCTCCTGCCTCAAGAAAGAATGAGGCGTCACTCCTCCGACCACCAGCCTCAGCATTGAGACTCACAGGAGAGCAAGGCTGCCCTCTTTCCCTGACCAGTGATGTGGCTGTGGAATGTGAGCTGCCAGATGTGTAGGCTGGCCAACAAGCGAGTGTCCTGTGAAGCTGCAACTCCAGTTCAGCTCTGATTACGTGCTGGGTGGTGCACTCTGTGCCTTTCATCTACAAACTCCTTACATCTTCCCTTCAGCCAAACGTGGTGGGTAGTGTCATTATTTGCACTTTTACACACAAGAAAACCAAAGGTTTGAGAAGTTGACTCACTTCTCAAAAGTTGTATAGCTAGTTCCTGGCAGACCTGCATTTGGAGCCCGCGTTGGTGGCCTGTGGAACCCATTTCAATCTCTACACTGTTTAATGTCTTGGGCAAACCTAGAAATGAATGCTGTGACAAGACAGCTGCTGGAAAATGGAAAAATAAACATGTTACTCTTAGGATGTTAATATTATAAACATTCTACTAACATTACTCTTCAACCCCTGACTCTCAGGATCTTGGTGACTTCCTCACTGGTCTCGGTTTCCCCATCAGAAGCATGGGGAGACACTATTCCCAATGGACCAGGGAGCAGTGGCTGGGATTTGCTCAGTGCCTGTGAGCCCTGAGATCAATAGCATAATTGCTCTGAAATATATAGGCCTTGGTGATGCTGTGCAAATAATTATAATAACTATGGCGAGTGACGGAGAGGATGGTTTTTCAATATCTTATTCTAAAATGCATTTCTCTGCAATTAACTTCACATGCTTCTGGCCGAGTGGGCATCCCATACAGGCATGTATTATTAATTTTTTTCCCTTGGAGACGCTTCAGCTCTGGTGCCTCCTTTTCTTCTAGCCTGTCCCTTGCTGGGGTCAAAGGTCACTGTCTGACTCGAGGAGAGTGTCTTCAGGCCCCTCCACTGAGGGTGGGGGTGGGCAAAGGGTGCTCAAAAGAGCCTTTGTGATCTCACAGGCGAACTTCCCCTGGGCCCTGGGGCCCCCCAGTTTTCTGCATCTGTGCATTCCAGCTCCATCTGGTGATGTCATCCTGGGACAGGCATGTCCTTCTCAGCTCCAGAATTTGAAGCCTGGGAAGGCCCTTCCTCATAGTCTTGGGGAGCAAATTTTCTGACTATGAACCATTCACATGCCCCCCTCCTGGCCTCATGAATTCCTGGGTGTTCATTCGTGAGAGTTCCAAATATTTCTTTCCCAAAGTAGCGGCTATTTCCAAAAAGCGAGGTGCGCCCAGTGACTTCTGGGTGGGATGGGTAGGGAGAGGACGGGGAGAGGAAGCATGAAGTCACACTTGGTGGTCTGTGAAATGGCGCTGAATGAGGCCCATTCCTCAAACGCCAGCGATTTCTTGGTGGACAAGAACGGATATTCCATGGCACACAACGATGCCTACTTCCGTGAGCATTGTTGCTGAGTATAGGTTTGAAGCCAGAAAATGGAAGCTCCAGGCTGGGGCTCCCTGTGCATGTTTTGTGAGCTGGGGGAAGATGGACCGGATGGAGCCCTGTACTCAAGCAGAACACAGGTGGCCGGGGAAAGGCAGTTGAGCCCTTAAGAACCTCATGTCCCCATGCGCAACAGGCCACTTGAGCACAGCGATGGGGAGTGCATTGACTGCATCCTGGGAGACGGCAGAGGAGTCTTCCGTTCTCGGTGATGCCTGAGCTGGGTCTTAGTCACAGGCCTTGCATCTCATGCTTACTTCTCACCTTGCTTGAGACTCATACACAAAAATGACCTGAGTAGCCAGGAGCCAGGGCTACTTTGAAATCCTGGTATAGATTCCAAGTCAGCAAAACTTGAATCCCTGTCTGTTTCTCAAACTATAACAAATCTAATGGCAGCTCCAAGCAACACTCAGCCATCCACCCAGAAGCCAGGGGGCACCATCTGGACCATGTGCTTCCCTGGGGTGGTGCCCTGTGCTCCTTGGGATGAGGGGCTGAAGGAAGGAGGTTCCTTATCCTTGTTTGGGGAGTTCCCCCTTTGGGGAAGCCTACACCTCAGTCCGTGGCACCGAGTAAACACAGGCTGTTTTTCGTTGCACAAACACACACACATCTGTCTCTGGAAGGCAGACTCTGTGCTCCACAGAAGGGCTGACGCCCCAGCAGCTTGATGAGGCTGCAGGGAAAGGACCCGGAGCTGAGCTCATCTCTGAGAGCAGATGCTGAGGTGATACACACTTGTCTGACGTTCCCTGGGTTATTTATTTGTCAAGAAAATTGCCAAACAGTGCCTAGGGACTGAGCAACGGTTGGTCCCCTGGTGTTTCCCACAGATAGCTCGAATCAGTATCTGAGGATGGGAACCATCTAGGCTGCCTGGCTGCTGTTGCCCTTGGTGGTAGGAGGACCAGTGGTCCTTTAGGAGAGGCTATCAAGGGGAGGGAAGCTTGGGAGAGAGTCTCTGAGGATGTCTGAGGATTCTGGGACCCTTTGGGCTTTTCCCAGTATTAATAGAGTCTGTGTGTTTATGTGTATTCTACCAAACATCTATTAAGCAACTGGCGTTCACAGAGGTGTTGGGGCCTTGCTGGGAAACTGTGTTCCGCTACATTACCACCAACATCCGGTTAACTCTTCTCCATCTTCATACTGTGGAGCACACTCCATATTAACCAACTGCCACTCACAGGCAGGTGTACCTAGTGCTAGTATGTGCCAGACACTGACTAAGAGGGAATCTTTACAACAGCTCCCAGCTGGGAATTCTGAGTCCCTTACTTTGGCTGAGGACACCAAACACACCTGACGCATCCTGCCTGAGGTTGCAAACAGTCATACTATGAAGAGCGGGGAACAGGACTTGGCTGGCTCTGCTGCCTCTGCTTGAGTCCCATGCCACAGACCTGCCCTCCAAATATTGGCCCCGCAGTGTCAGCAACAAAATACGCCCAAAGCATGAGATCAAAGAATGAGGGCTTCAGGGCCACTCAAGGCATATGACAGCTCTAAGTGACTGCACATGGAATGTGGGTGGAAAGGATGAGAGGAAGAGATGGGAAGGAAGGGATGGGAGATGGGAGTGTTTGGAGAAAACCTCATAGGAGTCGCCTGGGGCAGCTTCAGAGGGACTCATGGATGTGGACAGATTGAAGGGAAGCCAAGAGGAAGGTGAAGGAAAGGAAAGAGGGAAGGGGTCCTCGGAACAGAACTGAGTGAGGGATCCACGGAGTCGTGGAGGAAGCAGGAAACGCACTTGGCCTGACAGAGGGGGCAAGCAGGTGGAGGCACAGCTGGGAACCGTGCCTGCCACGCCTCAGTGGTCAGTGCTGTCGGGCAGAAAAGGGGGAAGGTGAGGGGCCGGAGGAGGCGTGGCTCTGATGGGGACCCCCTCTAGGATGGCCTTTATGCAAAGGAAGTGCTGAAGGTGGAGAGGTTGGGATAAAGAGGGGAAACCAGGGGCTGGGGAGATAGCTCAGCTGGTAGAGTGCTTGCCTTGCAAGCACAAGGCCCTGGGTTCAATCCCCAGCCCCCCCCCCCCAAAAAAAAAAAAAAAAAAAGAGGGGAAATCAGCCAGGAGGCTGCTCTGATCACGACCACTGAGAGAGCCGGGGGTTGGGACTTCGGGCCTGGAGGAGCAGAAGCCCGTGCCAGCTGGTGAGGTCTGGACTGAGAGGCAGGAGGGGAAGCTGATGCTGCTCCAAGCCTGCGATGAAACCTAGGCAGGCCTGCTTCCTTGTCTGGTCAAGATGTAGTCACTGAGTCTACTCTGCACCCAGCTCTGTGTTAGAAGCTTCCATCCTTTGAGGGAGGGTCTGGCCATTTCAGATCCCCAGAAATCACTGAAGCCACGCAGGCAAGAGTTCGTGCATTCCCAGTTCTCTCTCCACCTTTGTTTTCTTGAGGCCTCCAGTTGGACAGGGTTCCTCTTTGTTTGGTTCGGGCTGCACTAAGCAGCTGCTGACACCCCTGCAAGAGGCTAGAAGTCCAGCAGAAGAAAAATGTTGACGTGGCTGGGGGAGGCAGCCACCGACCTGTGAGCGAGGGAGGACAGAGACAAGACTTGTGGACGAGGGGCGGGGTCCTGATCCTCTGCCCACTTCTCCGTGCCAACCCCACCCGGGGTCACTGCCCCTTAGGAGATGGGCCCCATTCCTCCACAGTGCCTGACCAGCCCTGACTCCGCTCTGCCTCCCTCAGATGCCTCTCTTCTTGGCTCTTCTCGGTGAGGCCAGGGTGTGGTTTCCCACTTGCTCTTCTGAGATTTGGTCCAACCAGAAGCTCGAAGCTACTTTCACGGTCCTCCACAAAGTAGTCGGCTTCCCGAGTCACTGCCGAATTCAACCAGACTCAATGTCCTGGACAATTCTGGCAGCTTTGGGGCAGCGGAGGCAAGGTCTCTGGGTCTGTATTGGTGGAATGCCAATCTGCTGACCCATCCATGGGCACAGAACTTCGGTGCCTGTTGCTCTGCCCTCTGTCCCATGGTGCCCCTTTTCTGCTACACTTCAGACAGCCCAGAGCTGAGCTGTGGGTCCTTTCTCTCTTTCCAGCCCCCTTAGGTAACCTGGTCAGATGTTGCAGCCCAGTCTGTGAGTCACATCTTCTAACCTCTCCGGAGGGCTGCAGCTCCTTGAGGGCATGGGTGGGGATCATGGAGATGCATTCATTTTAATAGTAATAATTGCTAACATCCACTGAAACTCAACAGTTACCCTACCCTCTCACTCTGCTAGGGATTTTACAACCCTGTGACATTATCATTATCATACACCATATCAACAGCAATGAAGTATTATCGTTACTATTATTTCTGTTTTTCAAGTGATGCTTGGAAAAGTTTAGTAGATTGTCTCAGACCATACCAGTTCCTAAGCGTTGGAGTCAGAATCCATACTGTTTGCCCGTGGGCTGTCTGCCTGTGCACCCCCTCTGAGGACTCTGGTCATTCATAAGGTGGATGAACACAGTCCATCTGCTAAGCACCAGAAGGGGCTGATGCAGGTAAAGTCCATGGCATGGTACCTGGTGCATGGCAGGTGGTGAATTAACTATCTAGTCATTCGTACTTACTTTCCTGGGCATGGGAGCTGACTGTCTAGGCTCCTTTGTGGACAGAGCACAAGAAATGGTTAGCCAAGGTTTGGGGGTACAATCTAAATAAATAAGTGGTGGCTTAGGGCTCAAAGTGGTTGACCCGCCAAGGTTTCAAACCTGTAACTCCACCATGCAGGTTCCCAGAGTGTCTCCAGGGCAGGGGTAACCAGAGAGGCTGTTTAAATCTACTTCACATCTGAAGTGTATGGGTCTGAACGATTTCCGGTCGTTGCTTCATATCAATCATGTTGGCTTTCCTTCTGATTTCTTCAGCGTCCCTGTCTTCTGGAAGTTTCCCTGGTTTTGTCCACCACCAGAGCAGTTAGGGGAGATTTGGAGGCTGTTGTCCCTGATTTCATTGATTTGGGCATTGAAGTCCTAGTGGCAGCGCCGAAAGCATCATTCAGCTTTGTGAATATGTGTAACGGGAGACCCAGAGGGACTGATTGTCCCAGCGATGTTTGGTAACATGGCACCAGATTTGCGCGCACACAGTGCCTGTCTAATTAATTGCTGTTTACAGTCTCGCTCTTCCTTTTGCATCCTCTTTCTCCTGCCTAGAATCAGGAAATTAAAACAAAGCGCCTTCGTCGGGCTGTTCTGGGGCAGCTTAAGCTGCATATGCACTGAAGCCAGGTCTAGGTGCGCTTTCCAAGCCCGTGACTCAAGGCAGGCAGGCATGGCCACTGTGTGAAGCACAGTCCACCCTGCTAAACAGGACACTGTGGCCACCAGGCCTGGGTGACTGGGTAGAGTCGTTCCAGCTCCATGCTGCCCCTGAGTCCTCCAGATGGAACGCCCCTGTTCAGTCCTGTAGGTTTAAAGCAGGGAGACTGCATGATGAGAATGAATGAAGTGCTGATGAGTGCTTTGGGTGGTTCCATTTACTTTCATTCATTCATTCATTCAACATCTACTATTTGAGCATCTACTCTGTGACATGATGGCTCAACAGATATGTGTATAGGAATTTCTACCCTTGTAGACTGTATTCTGGGGGGCAGACACACAACAACCATAATAAATACATACATTATAAAGTATGTAAGAGGTGACGGATGCTTAGGAAAAGAAAGAGAATCAGCAAAAGGGGATTAGAAGTCCAAAGGGAGAGAGATGATAACTTAGGAACAAAAACTCTGGGAAATTCAAGGTTAACATCGAGTGGCATGTTTTCTCAGATAAACTTGGTTTGTAATTTGAGGAACATTGGCAGCGAGTGAGTACACGGGTCATGGGAGTAACCCCACCCTTGGCAGGGGAACATTTTCAGCCCCTCGGTCTGATGGGAGATCCAGGATATCTTGTCCACCACCATATACACTAGAGGACTCCTCCACAGGGAAACAGAGAGAGTGAAGGAGGCTCTTTCCCACGGTGTTTAGCCCCAACCAGTCAGCCACCAAGATCCTCAGGTTTCATCTGACATCTGGGCCTGTCTTCCTGTCACCTTTTCCTAATTTCTCCATATCTCCAACTGGAGTTGAATCTCCTGCCCAGTATCACTCATAGAATTACACAGGGATAGTTCTAGAAGCTGAGACATGGCCTCATCTTCAGATACAGAGAGCGCGTGTGTATATGTGTGTACCTGTGTGTGCAGGTGGGGTGTCTGTGAGCAGGCATGTGTGTCTAATGGCCAACCAGGGTCCAGTTCAGGCCCAGTGGTCACTTCTCAGATCATTCATTCCTTAAACAAGCACCTACTGTGTATCTGATTCATATGCTTTTTTGTGCTAATTCTTCCTTCCACCTGCTTCTTTTGGGCTTGTGTGGCAAGATGCTGAGGAACAGTGACCTTGGCTATATCACTTAGATCCTCTGGGGGTTTATGGAATAAACCACATATGCAGGATCCAAAAGCTCACGTGTCTCCTGAGAGCATCACAGCCCCAAGGTGTACCAGGGGCAGGTCCTTGTCACTGGTACCTCCCAAGGGCCCTCAAATATTTCTGCCTCCATGGGAGCCAGGTTAGGCTAGGACAGTTGTGACAGCTGAAGTCATGCAGGCAAGGTTTCTGAGAGGAGAAGCTGAATATGGGTCCCTTGCCCTCTCCTCAGGCAGCTCATCCTTCTCTGCCTGCCCTAACATGGTCTCCATTCCACAAACTGTCTGGTTTGCATTTTTTGCACAGAAGCCCTTTCATATGCTGGGAACCTGGGTGGTCCAGCAATAGCTCTGGCCCCCCTCAAATGTGGGATGCATCTCTGCACAAGCCCCACCACCCCATCCCCATGAGGGAGGCCTGAATTTCCTCCCATCCCAACCACCAACTGGTTTGCCCCATGCCTCTGCATTTGAGGTTAGAGGGTCTACATGGAGACTTCAGAATGGCCCTGAGACAGGCCTCCTGGTTTAACCTGTTTCCCCTCCATCTCTAGTTCTAGCTTTATTTCCCTGCCTTCCAGAAAAATCCCACCCTCACTTTCTTATACCTGGAATCAGCCCAGAAACCTTGCGGGTGTAGACCTGGATGGGTTTGTTTGAGGCGATGTACAGAGAGAGGAAAGGGGAAGGAAGGGGTGGCCTGAATCTTTAGAGATGAACAGTACTGTTTGCTCATTAGGGAGATTATTCCAAGTAAGACAGCCGCCAGAATGCTCTAGTGCAAGCATCTGCCTGCTACTGGGAGACGATATTTATTGTTCAATCCTTCAATGGATGTAAATAAACAGCCCGGCCCAGATAATGTTCCAATAAACAAACAAGCAGCTGCCAGGAGCTCCCTGGATGGCTGACCTTTGCGGAGGCCACCCTGCTGATGTTTTAATAGCAGTCTGCCTGGCAACGCAGGGACTCACCGTGCCAGGGATGGAGATAGGTGTTACACTGACTGGTGGATGGGCAGGGGGCCAGAGGGGCTGGAGGGAAGGGGCTGGCTGCCTAGGAGCTCCTTAGCTAGAGACTGACTGGCTGGGGAAGATGGGTGGGAAAGCCCAGACACCCAACTAGCATGTCTGTGTGTCTCTGTGAAGCCATATGTAAGTGTGCAGTGCACACTCAACACTATAATGAAGGTTCCTGGATGGACAAGACAGGGATGATGCACAATTATTAAGTCCTAGTGTGGCCTCACCAGTTACTATTGATTGGTAGCTAGCTGCTGCCCCCAGCCCCTGCATGCCTGTCACCATCTAGATGTCCCCCCACCTCACCTTCTCCCTAGCAAGGTGCTTGGGGCAGCTGAGAGCCTCCAAGAATCTGCTCCCACAGCAACTGTGTGACTCGTCCTCACCTTCAAGCAGCTGTTAGTATTTTGACTGTCACCCAGGGTACTGAGGGTCCTGCTGGGCAGGAGCCATGTCCAGAAGGCATGGGCATGATCAGTGAACCTGCCAAGTGCTAGAGCAGATTAGAACCAGGCCCATGCAGCTGAGCTTTCTGACTTGCTTGGCAGAGTGGGGACCATGCTGCTGGCTCATGCATACATCTCATGAGCTCCAAAAACATGAAGATAATGGGGAGGGTCTCTGGGAGACACTAGTGTGTTATGGTAGGGGTGGGAGTTGGGCAAGGTTTCCACTGAGGGTATCCCCAGGAGGACAGCCTCCAAGTCCAATTCTTAGCCAGGTTGATTGGTGAGTGCAGAATCAAAACATGGGAAGAGAATGACCTAGAACAGTGCCATCCAATATGGTGGCCAACAGCCACATAGTAAGCCCCTGAAATGTGGCTAGCCCCAGTTGAGATGTGCTGTATATGTAAAGCATACCCCAGGTTTCAATTATTTAGTATGAGAAGAAGAAAGTAAAATATCTCATGGATAATTTTATGCTTGTATATTTGTTACCATCTTCAGGGCACAACAGGTTAGACAAAATACATTATGAAAATTAATTTTACCAATCCCTTTTTCTAATGTGACCAGTACTAGAAAATTTTCAGTGACATATATGGCCCACATTTGTGGCTCACAAATCTATTGTTAACATTCCACTAGGGCTCAGGTGAGACCAGGAGGGCACCATTTCCTACCACAGAGACCACATTGGCACTCAGGTCTGCTCTATTCGCTCTCCCTTCTCAGGACAGTGCTGAAGAAAGATGACCACGTTTTTTCCCTTCTAATGCTCTTTTTCCTATTTTTGCTGTTACCCTCTTATCAGGATGTTACTACCACTAATTTTGCTACTTCAGATCAGTCGTTTTAGTGACCTGGGAGATTTTTGTCTCCTAAGGTAGATTTTGAGTAAATCCAAAGTTACCCACTCGTGTTTCATTGGTTAAGCATCAGGTGCCATATTGGTGGCCCTTTGTCATATAAGGTTGAGTGCTCCTTGCCCACTGGCCTTACTTGGGGCTGGACATAGCATCCCTATTGACACCCAGTTACTCAGTCAGAGATCCCAGGAAGAACAAATAGAGGGCTTTGAACAACTCTCTACCATAGAGTTTGCCACTGGGCCTCATGGGTGTGAAGACAGGCATTCAACAAATGCATGGTGGCTGATAAATGAGTGTGTGGTGCATCCTCTGTCAAGGGGTTTGCAGGGTTGGGATGTGGTTTCCCCCTGGGTGTCAACTTTGGAAATTTACAACATCTTCAAAACACACGAATTTACATTCATAAGCCACAGTTGGTCTCTTTACATTTTCTACCTTCAAAAAAAAATTTTTAAAAATCAATATCTGCTTTGATCTTTTCTCACTGCTTAGGTGATCCACACGGTTGGCCTCTGCTGTGTAAAATATCAAATATTTGTTTAGGTTGCCACCTCCTCCCCATTCCTGATTGAAACACAGTCACTGGCCAATGGTCTCCTTCCACCTCCACTCTCAACTTTTTCTTTCGGGTCTGGGCTGTTGTCCGAGGCCATTCTTGAGTTGCAAACATCTGAAGCATGTTTCTACCTTGTGAGGCAGAGACCAAATGTGATATTCGAAGTGAACTTGGCCAGGATGATGACTCTGTTGGTCTGTTTGTCCCTGAAATCCCATCAGAATGGCACCTAACATTTTGTTGGCTGCCTGGGAATAAGAAGAGTGGAAAATGATGATACTGAAGTCTCCTTCCTTGATCCTGCGTCTCATCTTGATTATATCTAGCAGCTCAGAGCCCATTGAAATGCTAGTAGAATGTGGTTATTTTTCATTTACTAGTACCTACTTATTGAGCACCAATTATGTCTTAGGGAAGGTGACAGCATGACATCTGCCCCATGAGACCCACGGTCCCAGTGCTATCTGTTCCTGTGGCAACTCCTTCCTGGCTGTCAGTTCCATACTGGGTGGGACGTCTTTCTATAGTTTATCTCCTTGGTTGGGCTTCAAAGCTCAAAATTCTCTGCAATTTTTTTCTCTCTCCTCTAGACCCTTTATAAAAAGCATTAAATAAGACTAGTAGTGACAATAGTGTTGGGAGTTCTCAATTCTTCTCCACCCAGAAATGTGTCTTTCCTGTCTCAATCGCTTCTCTCTCCTTGGCCAAACTGCCCCAAGTCCCACAGAGACTCATTATTTTTAAATACCTTTTCATGTGGAACCTTGTCAAAGGCTTTTGGAGCATCTAAATAGCTAAGAGGCAATGCCGAGCTAGCAATTGGGAGAACTGGGTTCTAGTCCCACCTGATACTGGTTTACCATTGAACTTTGGGCAAGAACAGTCCCTGTCTCAGTTGCTTCGTCAGTAAAATGAGAAGGTTTATGCTGGCAGTCAACATCGTAAAAAATTTATAACCATCAGATGAGACAGTGTTATTTACGAATTTGCAAGGTATAAAACAAAAAATATAAGGGCTCATTATTTTGAAAATTTACAACAGCATCTTCATTTATATGCAAGTTCCTCTCCCAAAAGAACTGCAGTAGATAAAGACAGTTCCTCCTCCACCCGAAGAGTAATGTTTAACAACTACTACTTTGACTGCTTGAGAGGATGCAGATTTACATAACCAATAGGATCTGGTTCAGGGTGCGTGTTGGCGTAGTATGTAAACTCACAGAAGCCCAGACACTGAAATCAATCAGAACTTGGTGTGGATCCAGGATTGTCTTTCACTAGAAGTGTGACCTTGGAGAAATCATTTCACCTCTTTTGTGCCTTACTGCAAATGAGGGTGATATTAGTGATCACTTTATGAAGTTATGAGATATAAATGCCTGATCCATAATAGACACTTAATAAAGAGCAGTTCTTGTCATTTATCTATATAGGGGCCCAAAAGCTGCAGCTTGTCCATCCTACCTGAATTTTAGGATTGCCTATCCAACCATTCAGCAAATTTCACAATAAACTCCTTTTATCCAGGTCCTTGTGAGATTCTTTCAGGAGATGGACAAATGAATGCTTTCCTTTCTGTTTTGTGGAAAACCGTGGATGAGGGAGGGGGCTGGGGAGAAACATCTTCCCAACTGCCTTCACCCTCTGGCAGAGTGTGGATGGTGGAGACAGTGGGCCAGGCTATGAAAACTCACCCCTTTGGCATCTCTTATTTCCTCTCTCACCCACCCCTCTGTCCCGGCCCCAGGTTGCTTGTTTTCTCTAATGTCCACCATATCCAGCACTTTCACCTCACCTGAGGGAGCAGGGAAGTTGGAACCAAATGATAAGAAGACCACTCAGGCACTGAATCTAATTTCCTTTGGGGATCAGACCAAGGGTGCTGGATGGGACTTAGTTCCGCCAGCATTCCCTGTAGGGCAGCCTTGGGGGACTGGAGAGCAGCCAGGCACTCAGTATCACTCTCTGCTCCTACTCCAGGGCACCTCCCAGCTGGGCCTGAAGCCTGGCTGGGCCAGGGGCCAAGGCCATCACTGCACGGTCAGACTTGGGTGGTAATCCCAATTGGTTTTGCACGAAGTCTCATTTCATTCAGATTAAGAAAGGTCCTGGTCAGCGTGGACATCTGGTGGCTTGGGAATGGGCACAGAAAGAGGACTCTGGGAATCCAGGGCATTTTGATTTTCAGGACTAAATATCTCGCTCTTCAATTCTTTCTCTGGTTTTCATTGCTATTGTTTTCATGAACTTAAACTGAAATTGGCAAAGAGGAGTCTTAAGATCATTCATTTACTTGTTCATTTTTAAAATAAATATTTGTCAAGCACAAGAGTTTGAGCATCAATATTAGAAATGACTGGAGAAAGTTTTTGGAATTAAAGAGACCAGAGGCCTACCTTGACCTCAGTCCCCTGCCTTTAGATGGCCCCACCAGAACTTACCTTGAACTGCTCCCAGCCCCGGGGAACGAGGCTCTCATGTAAACAAGGACTTCACAGTCAAACCTGGATTCTAATTCCACCTGCAGATTTCATAGCTCCAGGCAGCTGTTTAAAGTACCTAGGTTTCATTTTCTGTATCCAATATCAGCTTATCAGTTAGGATTTTGATGTGACATTAAGCCTTGAATTGATTTAGAAATGAGCAATAAGGAAATATTTTAAGAAACTACAAAGTTCAGACAATGGGCAGGCTTTGGAGTTATTTGGATTCAATGGGTCAGTGACATTACCAAGGGCCATTTTTTTTTTCCATCTCTGTGCCTGACATTCCCTGTTTCCAAAGGTCTCTTCTGATCAAATCCGTTGATGAATTGAGCCAATATTCTCTCCATCACTGTGGTGAGAGAGTGAGATTAAGCTGATTTGTTTCTGCTCATCAAGAACAACTCTAGGAAGTAGACAGTAGGTTCCACCTACTAGTTCCACCCAGAAGGTGAGAGAGGGTGGGTTAGATGCTGCAGGGTCCGTGTGAGACATGACAAATAAGCGCTAAGCACATGGGATTGATGGGATCATATCAATAAGTAATTATGTACAAAGCCACCTCTTCGCACCTGATGTCTAGGGAGCTTAAAAGTAATGCCGAAAAGGGAAAATAAACAGAAAGAAAACCCAAACAACCAAAGGCTGGTCAAACCTGTAAACCAACTGCCTCAGTTATCAGAGGCTGGTGAACTCTGCAGAAACAAGAGCCATCGGACTTTTGGGTAACTATGTGGCCAGTTGTCATCAATGCAGTTTTAAGCTTTTTTCGGGAGTTTAGTTCCTCAGAATAACTCTTTCATTCTCCTTGATCTCAGCAGGGGTAAAAAGTTACATATTAATATTTTTTAATAAAAGTACATAATGGGAATGTTTGGGATACAATATTTTCTTTGGTTTTATTATCAAAATTTCAAAAATTATGCCAGGGATATCTTACAGAGTCTTCTGCTCATGGCATCTAACCAGTGACCCTGGCCCTCCTCTCATCTCGCTCTTGGTACTGCTTGTTCCCAGTGCACGTGGCTGGTACTATTGGCATGGCAGGGTCTTGTCAGATCTGTGCCCTCAGGCTCATGATGAACCTGGAGACCTGGCCAACACCCAAGGCCAGGTGAGCATTGTGTCAGGTCGGGACACCCATGTCTTTTCTAGGTTTGTTCTCAGTGATGGAATGTGGGGACAAAAGTCTCTTCTGGTTTTTTTCCACATGATCCAAGCAGTTCCCAGAAGGACTTGTGGTGGTTAGGGATGACCTCCCTTCAAGTATTCCTGGAAGGTTAAGGATGACGCCTGCCTGAGCACACTTTCTTTTAGTCCCCATGTCCCATTCCCTGGGGGTCATGAATACAACCTCTGGGGGGTTTCAGACCCCAATATCAATTCCAAAACCTAAACTATAAGCAGTGGTTTAAATGGTCAAAAAGAGGCTACTCTGTGTAAAACTCATGGGACTAAATACCTGCCCGGTTCCCCTCCAGGGTACAGCAGTGACATCCAGGTAGCAGTTTTTAACATCCTTATACCAAATTGCTTTCTACTAACAAATATGGCAAATACTACTGATGCAGGAAGACACTCTGATCTGAGGCAGCCTGTTCACCCAATCCCCAGACCACCCTTCCGCCTTCCAGCCTATCCTTTTTTTCTCAAAAACCAGCAAGGGCTCTGAGACTTCGGCCCAAGGCACAGGGAACAGGAGAAAACAAGACCAGATTCTTGCTGAAGCCAGCTGAGTCTCTCCCCTCCCCATCTCTGTGATGTCCCCTTCAGGAGGCCACGGTGGGCTTGGCCTTAGCCTCTGCGCTCTGTGGTGACGGAGCTCACTGACTGTCCTTTGAATGTTGGAAGGCCTCGGCTGTAGTTGGGCGGTGGGCAGTATTAGTATCTGTACTCATCTTGGTTTTCCTCTTCCTCTTCTCTGCAGATCCGGGTGGATGGACCCAGGGGCAATGCCCTGCAGTACGAGACAGTGCAGGTGGTAGACCCTGGCCCCGTCCTCCGCGACATGGCCTTCTCCAAGGACCACGAGCAACTCTACATCATGTCAGAAAGGCAGGTAAGTCTCTTTGGGCTCTGCTCGAAATTTGTCTTGCAACTAAGTACTAGCCTGTGGCTCAGTGGAACCCACAGGAGGCCAGCAGCGCAAAGGTGATTTGATTTATTTGGGTCAATGTGTATCCTTTCCGTTACATGGCCTGGGGTCTGAGGCGGGTGTGTGTAATAGGGAATGAAACATTTGAAATATCAAAATATCCATCAGTCTAGAACAAATCTGCTGACTTCATGATGATGTGTATAAGTTCAACTCTTTTTTTTTTTTTTTTTTTTTTTGCGGTGCTGGGGATTGAACCCAGGGCCCTGTGCTTGCAAGGCAAGCACTTTACCAACTGAGCCATCTCCCCAGCCCGTGTATAAGTTCAGGGTCAACATTTACTCTCTTTTGAAGAAACCTGGTACAGATGCCCATGTTCTTGGTCCATATTTCCCTACATGGAGTATAATGTCTAACCAAAGTCACCTTCCTTGATCCTGGAGGCCTGAGATGGGTAATGTTTTCTTGCCATAAGAGCTGAGTTAGAGAAGCATCCAGATGAAGAAAGTTTAAAAAACAGAGTCTGTGTGCTGTGAGGACAAGGTGTAGTATGTGCTCTGAGCCTTCATGTGTGCCTACAACTCTGTGGAACCTCCAGAAGATTCCAAGAATAGATAGGGAACAAGGATTATTACTGTTGGCAGAAGTTGAACAGGAAGTAGCAAGGAGGGGCTTCATTCTGAGATTCAGTTGAGAATTACCTTCCTCAGGGATTCCTGAGTTCAGACCAGGAGTTGTGTCTGCAACAGGTGAAGGAAGAGATTTCCTCTGCAAATACCGTAGAGTTGAGGATATTTCCCAGAGTCCCCTGATTCCTGCCAGAGTATTTTGCCCCACAATACACAACCCACCCCAGGCGTGGATTGGCACTGCCATACCTCTGCCCGCCTTCTCTGTGTTGAATGGGTCATCCCTGGGAGTTGTCCTTCCAGTCCATGAATATGGATATGTTAGCTCTGAGTGGCAGAGGCAGCAGCCCTGGGAGACAGATCTCCCTCTTATTCATCTTCATTAGCGTGGCCTGAACTCTCTGGAGGACCTTGCTGACAGAGTCTGGATTGTTCTGCCTGTTCCCTCTCTGCAGAGTGGGGGAGACGAATTCCACATTATGCCACCCACAGGACTTGTGCATTATGCCTTGGCAGCCCACAGCGGCTCCGCCCTCCCTAAGAGCTTGATGACATCTTCTCTCGGTGTGGGGCTCCCAGTCACACTGAGACCCATTGTGGTGCTCTTGTTGAAGCCTCCATGGCTTGGGAATGGGAGTGGGGGTGCCTGAGATGGAGTTGGCCACTGGGGATGAGACTCTCCCTTTGTCTCTGTGCCTTACTTTTCAAAATGGGATTCCCACTCCCCACTCCACTCCTTACCTGCCTCCAAGGCCCTAGGAGCTGAGGGGAAGCAGCTGTTCTTGGTGGATTGAATCCTTCAGAGAAGACCCAAGATCTGCCCAAGCATTGAACATTTCAGGAATTCTTGCCTAACCTGAAAGTCAGGATTTCTGAACCTGAGATTTAAATCATCAAAGGACTTCTAAAGATGGGAAATAATAAGCTGATAATATAAGCTGTCAGCTGCCTTTGCTACCCCATCTCTCCTTGCCTGCCTCTTTGTCCTCAGCCAGCTCCTCCTCCCTAGGGGTATGGTCAGTACCCACTCAGGCTTGGCGGTGAGGCATGCTGGGAGCTCTGTATTTTGGAACATTGGAGAGGAAAGGAAGGCAGAATGTAGAGGAGTTAAGTGTTCATCCCTTCTAGAACTGCTCCTGACAGAGGTGGGGAATGGCAAATCACAGTCTCAAGGCCTCATCACTTGGGCCAACACTGGCATTCACTGGGTTTGCAGATTCGCTGGTAGTGAAGCACAGTGGTTAAGTGCACAGGTCTTGGTAATAGAATATCTGAGCATCTACCATTTACTGAGCTCTACCATTTACTAAGTACAGTCTTAGATCTCTTGAAGAGTCAGCATCCTCTACTGTCATGTGGAGGTACTAATCATACAGTGTTGTTCCAAGAATCGAGTGAGATAATACGTATAATAAGCCAAGAACCAAGGCCCGCCCAGAGTAAGTGCCTGAAGAATGGAGAAGCTTTTGTGTTTGTGAGACTGCAGTAGGAGTTTCCAGAGAGTGACTGTGTTTGGAGCCAGGCAGAGGCTGCACCAAGATTCTGGATGATCCATGGCTTGGAAGTGGCCTAACAGGGCCGAGAGTGGAGTATTTTGCTCTGGGCGTGGGGCACATAGGAGTTCCAGCTCAAGGCTGAAGCAGGCAGGGAGCAGAAATCCAAGTTCAGTAGAAGGTACATCAAGAACCCAGGCTGCTTCCTTGACTGGGTGTTTAGAGTAGAGCTGGGGACAAGAGCAGTGTGGTAAGCATACCCAGGGATTTGCCATAGTCAGTATGTCAAAACTAATTCCATTAGCCTGTGGTCCAGCCTTGGCCATGATGGGTCAGTACCCTTTGCAGGACTGAGTCTGTTTAGGCCTCTGCATGTGCGTGGTAATGGTGCACCACCTGGAAAGTACTCCCTTCTCACCTAGGTATTGTGACCTTGTCCTTCCACACTTCACTCTACTGCCACGTTCTTCAGAGAGCTGTTCCTGGACTGTCATTAGATACCTCTGCAGTAGCTCTTCTACAACCAGGCTGCTGTGACGCACACCCCCCTATCTCTTCCCCACCAGATCCTCAGCAGCCTGAGGACAGTCCTACATCCTGCATCCTGTCTGCTGAAAACTCACCTAATAGGTCCTTGACCATTTTTTAATGAATGGTAAATCTCCAGTGTTGTCATTGAACCAGAACTGAAAAAGAAAGGGACCAAAATAAATGATCTATTGTTTAATTTCCAAGTCTAAACCCAAAAATTTAAAGACTATTCAATAAAGGAACCGATAGATATATGGAAAAATGTTCAACATCTTTAGTAATAAGAGAAATGTAAATCTAAACTACCCTAAGATTTCATCTCACCCCAATTAGAATGGCGATTATCAAGAATACAAGCAACAATAGGTGTTGGAGAGGATGTGGGGGGAAAGGTACACTCATACATTGCTGGTGGGGTTGCAAATTGGTGCAGCCACTCTGGAAAGCAGTGTGGAGATTCCTTAGAAAACTTGGAATGGAACCACCATTTGACCCAGCTATCCCACTCCTCGACCTATACCCAAAGGACTTAAAATCAGCATACTACAGTAATGCAGCCACATCAATGTTTATAGCAGCTCAATTCACAATAACTAGATTGTGGAACCAACCTAGATGCCCTTTAATAGATGAATGGGTAAAGAAACTGTGGTGTATATATATACAATGGAGTATTACTCCACCATAAAGAAGAATAAAATTTTGGTATTTGCCAGGTAAACAGATGGCGTTGGAGAATATCATGTTAAGTGAGATAAGCCAATCCCTAAAAACCAAAGGCCAAATGATTTCTCTGATAAGTGGATGATGATACATAATGGGGGGTGGGAGGGAGGCAAGAATGGATGAAGGATGGATTGTATAGAGGAAAATGAGGGGTGGGGAGTGGGTAGGGGGAAGGAAAAATAATAGAATGAGACAAATATCATTACTCTATGTACACGTATGATTACACAAATGGTGCAACTCCATGTACAACCAGAGAAACAATAATTATACCCCATTGGTGTACAATGAATAAAAATAAAAATAAATGCATAAACAGCTCCCATACTTCAGGTGACTTCAGCTGATCTTTAGTTTGCTCAGGCTGCCATAACGAAAATGTGGCAGACTGGGATACTTTAACAGCAGAAATTCATTTTCCTACAGTTCAGTTGACCTTGGACAAGTCATTCAACTTCCCTGAGTCTTAGTTTTATCATTTGTAAAGTGAGAATAACAGTGATGATCTGCTTCATTTAAAGAGATCAAATAACACAAGAGCAATATCTGGTAACCTTCAGATTATTATCTTTTCTTCATGTGAGGTGAAGACCTAAATATTCCTGAAGGATGTGAATTAATGACCTGGAATGCCAATGAATTAGTCCCAGGGTCAACACATTTTTTTTCTATAAAGGGTCAGATAGTGAATGATTGGGGCTTCTGGACCACATGTGCTCTGACGCAATGTGCAACTTTGCTGCTGTAACTCAAAGTTCCACACACAGTAGGTGAACAGATGGCTGCAGCCATGTGCAATAAAACTAAAACAGGTGGTGGACAGTGGCTTCCCAACCCCTGCATCGGGCCCACAAGGAAAGCATGCTGACAGATGACCTTGACTTTGGAAGCTTTGTTGGAGTCATGGTCTGCAGAGCACTCGGGGAAGAGCAGGCACGAAGCCTTTCACCTGTTAGAAGCCAAGCTCAGAGAAACGGCTTGCTCCACCACGTTGCTTCTTAGCTCCACACCTCCTTGGATTTCCTGTCACCTCTTCGTCTGCTTCATATCAGTCTCCTTTTCTGGCCCCTCCTCCTCTTCATGTTGTGCTTATTCATGGTGTCATTCAGTTCCCTGATTTTAACACCACCTGGGCTCAGTCTCAGGTCGCTGTGTTCTGTCCTGACTCCAGCCTCACATAGCCACCTGCCTCCTTGACATTTCCACTGTACACCCCACAGAGCCCCAACTTTATACATCTGAGGCCCAGTTCTTCATCTTCCTCCCAACACTCTGCACCTCTAGTCAGCCCTGTCTCAGATGATAGCAACCACGCCGTTCAAGCTAAAGCCTTGCTGGCATCTTCGGCTCCTTTATTTATCCTTCACCTCACATCCACTGTGTCCAGAAATTCTATTGACTCTAGAAAATATTTCCAGAATATGAATATGTCCCACCACCTTACTGCTACCACTCAGCACTGAGTCTGAATATTTGCAACAGTCTTTACAACTATTCTCTCATATCTTCAGTTTTTCTCCTTGTAGCAGTTAATCTTTTAAAATTGGATCTTACCTTTCCTCCAATCAAATCCCTCCACTGACCAAAGTGCTTATAAAGACCCAGAAGGGTCTGTGTTTTGTTCCTTGAGATATCTGACCTTGTTATGGAACTGGAGCCTTCCAAGAAACTGAAGCAGTATGAAGACCCCCTCTTCAGACCCCAATTCTTGCAACAAAGTCAGAAAGATTTCAGACATGTCACTGAGAGTAAGAGGCATGAGTTTATTGAAGGGATAGGAAAGAAGGGGACACTGTCAAGGGAGAGAGTGGGTCCTCTCAGAGAGGAGAGGGACCATGTGGCTCTTGTGCATTCCAGTTTTATTGGATCCCAGAGAAGTTTCCAGACAGTTCCACCCAGGTCCACCTCTTGACTTTTTTGAGTGACAGCAGGGTGACATCTGAATTTCAAGTCCTCACTGTCATAGTCCATGCTGACTGGTTCTAATTGGATTATTAACTCTACATTCTTACAGATTTTATGGTGAGAAAGACCAGAATCTGGTCACAAAAGTTTCCTGCTTCAGGGTAACATGGGTTCCTCTTTTCTGCATTATTTTGGGTCTGTATTTCTCCTGCAATGAATGGGTAGTTTGTTGAAGAATGTTACATATCCTGTCCACTGAGGCAAGGCAGGGCTGCAGGTAAATTACTTCTTGGAAAAGAAAGCATGAGGGCCCATTTCATGGAATTACTCTCTTAACCCCATGTTCCCACCATTCATATATCTGTCCCCTAACAACCTTATCACCTCCCACTCTGTTCTTCAGACCCACTCTGCGAGTCAAGGTGGGGGCTAGTGCTCTGGACACAGAGATGCCCTCCGTGATAGTTCTCTTATATGTCAGGCACTCTTCTGCCTTAGAATCTTTGTCATTATTGCTCCCTTGGCCTGGAACTCTCCCCAGATAGCTACAAGGATTACTATCCTGAATTTTGCTTACTAGGGGCCTCCCCTAAGCACCCCAGGGAACCTTCCCTTCACCTAACCCAGAAGCTACCAGTTCTTCAATGGCTCTATTCATGGTACTATGCTGCTTATTTGTAGATAGTTTATATATTTCTTTTGTTTATTGCATGTTGTCCTCATTATAATATAAGCTCCATGAGAACAGCAATTTTGTTAATTTAAATCTTTTTAGTTCACTTATATATCACAGATCCCAAGAACAATGTCTAACACACTCACTTGAAACACATGTTGGATGGAAGAATGAATGAACAGACCAGCATGAACTCAAGAGAGCTGTGGGCCTTGAGCCTCTCATTCCAAGTCTGCTGCTCTGGCCCTTCCTGCAACTGGACACTAATATCCACCATCAAGCACACCAACATCTGCATTCCCAGATCTCTGTGGAAGGACAGACTCTTGTCTCCTAAACATGGTGGAATGGCAACCTGAATTATGACCCAAGAGACTCACATTAGAGTAGAGGATGCATTTCCTAGCTGCTGTATAAGAGAGAGCCCAGTGACAGAGAACGCTCTGCTTCCCCACATCTGTTCAAGGATATCCTACCTCCTCTCTTGGACCTTTTGGGATTTGTGGTAGGACAGTGGCCTAAAGGACTTTCTGGCCCTGGCATGTGTCTAATGGGGAACCTGGAAGGAAAAAACCCAGTGGCACTTGGAGGGGAGAGAGACGCATAAGAGAGTCAGGGGCTGTGGACAAGTGCTCAGGGTGGGTCTTCACTGACCTCTCCTACTATCCCTGTTCCCCTCCACCCCTCACTGTGACTTGTACTTACTCTTGCAAGTTCATTTCCTGGCCCGTCTCCTGGTTCCCTGCAGCAGCAGCACACAAGTCTCCATTCTGTCCCTGAGTCTACAGAGCCTCTTCCTGCTGGGCTTCTGCCCTCGCCACCATCTCTCCTGGGAATCCACTCTCCAGTCTTCCTGCAGCTGGCTGTCCCTCAGGCCTGCAGCTCTTGCTCAAATAGCCATCCTCAGAGAGGCCTTTGCTGAGCACCCTGCCTAAAGCCTCCCCTGCCCTGGCTTCCTGGCTCCTTCCTTTCACATTATTTTGCTTCTTCCCTCTGGTGCCTAGGAAAGTTCAAAAGTGACCAGTTAGCTTATGTTCCATGTCTCTGAACTAGCATGGAAGTCTCTCAAGTGGGGGGATCCTTCTCTCTCTCAGTCACTCCTAGAAAAGGACCTTGCCCAGAGCTGTGGGCCTTGTCCACACCTGAGGAGGACCAACCCTTTGTGGGGAGCCCTCTGCTTATCAGGAGCCACCTACTTGGAGATAAGGCTGAAGACTTAGAGATGGCAGCAGGGCTCTGGGTCTGGTGAAGAACCTCAATCTTTGATTCTGCCAACTCTCAGAAGCTCTAGGTTCTCACCTCTGGATGAAAGGAATTGTCCCCTTCACCATGTGGTAGGCGGGCCAGGCCAGGTGCCCTCTCCTCCAGATGCTCTTCATCACTTCTTATTCCCAGGTTCCTTATGGATGGTGACACCAGCTTCTACTGCTTCCACCACACCTGCAGGTTCTCATTCCACCCTGAGGGAAGGACATTTTGACAACCAGGGGAAATAATTTGCATTGCATTTTAGTGGTTGTGAAGTATTCAATGAACCCATAGTGAAAGAAGATTCTAGAGCATCTCTCCACTTCTGTTTGAAGCTAATTTCTGGTTCCAGACTTCCTCCCTGAATACACTGAAAGAGGCCAGCTCTAGGCACAAGGAAGGAAGCAGGGATGGTGGGGTGGGGGTTTGTATGACTAGCAGAAGTGGGTGGCGGGTGCCAGTGTATGTGTGTGTGAACAGGTATGTGTCTCTACACATGAAGCTACCTAATTCCTGGCTCTGCAGCCCCAGACAAGTTGCTAAATCCTTGGTACCTCATTCATCTTAAGCCCAACAAGCATTCACTGGGCACCTACAAGGAGTCAGGTGCTCTTCTAGATCCTAGGGACTCTGTGCAGAACAAGGCAAAGTCCCTGTCCTTAAACAACTCACTTTCAGGACAGTGAATGTGTGAACAAGGAAATGGATGAATGCCTTATCTCAGATAATGGTGAATATGATGGAAGTCGAAATGGGCCCAGGAGGAACAAGGTATGTCTAAGAACATGGTGGGGAGTGGTCTTTGAACTCCTCAAAGAAGGGACTTGTGAGCAAAGGGCAGAAGTGACAGGAGGTGACTTTCAGGGTAAGCATGGCCCAGGCAGAAGGGACAGCAAGCACAATGACCTGAGATAGGGACACAACCAGGGTATCTCAGGACATGGAAGGGCTGTGCTGCACAGAGAGAGAAGCACAGGTGGTGGGGGATGCCGTTGGAGAGAGGCTTGCTCCCTGTGGCCACACTGGTATCCATAAACTGGGGATAGAGTACATAGGACTGAGCGAGGCTGGCAGCAAGATTCAATGAGGCAGTACACACAGACAGCGTTCAGCAAGGCACCGGTAGTGAGAGAACACCCAGGACATGTTGGCTCTTTGCTTGATTATTTGCAAATTGTGCAATCCCGTGGCCAGGCCATCCTTCCGCTCCATGGATATGGGAATTCCTCTCCATTCTCACTCAGCAAGCACTGATTCTATCGACACATTTTCTTGGACTATATGAGTGCACGCTGCTAGGTGTCGATGTCATTTTGTCATAATATACCTGTCTGTGTCAGTGCCGTGTTATGTTTCTCTCTTTGTCCTTTCTTCTGCACAAGTCTGAGTGTCTCGTATGCGTGTGCGTGGGAGCGCCTACTCGCACGTACATGCGTACCTTCTGATGTCTGTCCTCTTCTGTGTGTCTCTGTCAGCCTCCTTCTTGCTGTGCCTATGTGTGTGTGTGCCTGTGTGGTGTGTACTCCCTACAATCCCAGGAACCCCCCGGGGATGTCTGTACACACTGAAATCACTGCGATAAAAACCTGCCAACCAATGAGAGGGAAGTGAGAGGAGATGTCAGCAAGGCAGATAAACGAGGAGATGAGGTGACAGAGTCAGGCATCCCGGGGCCCTGGAGCGACCCACACAGGAGGAGAAGCAGCTGTCCCCTAGACAAGGCAAGTGTCTTCTTTGACAGGCCCCAAAGAAAGTGGCAGATTTCACAGTAAATTTCACCATCTCTGCCACCCCACACCCCAGCGCTTCCCTGCCTGAGAGCCGAGGGCCCGCAGCACATGTTTCTGCTTGCTGGGGACTCACTTTCAGTTGTGTCTGGGCCAAAGCCATCTTTCATGGCGTCTTTTGTTTTCCTGGACTTCTGCTGACAGTGGGTCTGCTTCCAGGTGCCTGGGGACATTCCCAGCCTGTCCTTCTGAGCTTCTGGCACTGAAGTCATGGCTCTGAACGGGGAGGACGCAGATGCAGACAGGGGCTGGGAGGTGGCCTGGAGGTAGATGGGCTGCCAGTCAGAGTTACCTTACAACATAGGTAACATTAGCCAGGGCTGATCCCTTCATTCATTCAATAAACATTCAGTAGGCACCTACTGTGTGCCAGATACTAGCCAAGGCTTACAGGTTACACCAGTAAGGAAACATAACTATCCCCATGGCTAAAGCAAGGGGAGCAGGCAAGAGGCAATCAGAACAATCATCAAGCACAGAGTGTGGCAGGTGAAAAGCTATGGAAAGAGAAACTGAGCAGGTAAGTGGAACAGAAGCTGTGGCGGGGCAAAAAGCACTGTGATTTTTAAGTGTTCAGAGAAGGGACCCCAGAGAGGCAAAGTGCCCACAGGTGAGGGGCCACGGCAGACTTTTCAATCCCCTTTCCTCTTCAAGTCCTGTGTTTTAGGTTCGAGATTGAGCCAGGTTAAGCCTGCCCTACAGGGGCAGGAGATAAGAAGGTGGTTTTGTGATTGGGATTTTTGGCACACTCAGAGTTTCTGAGGGAAGCACCATCAAGGGAAAGTGGATTGTGGTCCAATAAAGGCTCATGCCAATAAGAGCTCAGGATCCCCAAGTTTATGGTGTATCTGCCAAGGATTGCATGCAATAAGGGGTCATTGCTACTTCTTTGTGCCTCAGTGTTCCTCCCTGTCCCCAGCTTGCCTCCCAGGATGTTCCTGGGCAGCTGATGCAAGGTCTGACAGTCTTGGGTGTCTGCAGACACTGACTCTCTGGAAGGTGCTGTTGTGGAATTAGTCTCTGCAGCCAAAGGCAGTGGGCTCCTGCAGGGGTGACTCCCACTCTGTAGGCTCTGGGTCCCCCAGCTTGTCTCACATGAGGTATGTTTGACAGTGATGCCACCCTCTCTCCACCGACCTTTCTGTCCCCTGTGGGGGACCGACTTGTCCATTCTGGTTGTGTTTGGATGGCTGACACTGTGACAAGCCCATTTAGACATTTGCTCCTAGCACCCAGACTGGGCTAAGTCTGATAGCTCCTGGGAGAGCTAACTTGAAGTATAGTCCTGAGAGGTGAGTGACAGGGAACGGAGCCACCTAAGGCATTCTCAAAAAGAGAAAAGCTGTTGCAGCGATTCGCCTAATTTCACTGAAGTGGAAGCCTTCCTACTGGGTCGGAGTGGATCACAAAGGTTCCCGTATGTCTGGCAGAGATGGTCCCCTTCTCCCTTCCTTCTCAGTCAAGGCAGAACTTGTCTCCATTGTGCCATCACAGAGCTGGAGGGAGCAGAGGGGAGATTGTTTCCCTCCCCAGGTTTCTAGTCCAGGGGTGCTGGCTGCCTGGATTCACCATGGTCCTAAGCCCGCGGAGCTGAACACATCTCCAAGGTTGCCCTGATGCAACTCTCTCCTGCTGCCCTTTCCCCTTTGTGACTGGTGAGCAAACAAAGCCCAGAGAAGTAAGGAGTGCATCCAGAGTCTCACAGCAAGCTAGCAGCAGAGCCGAGTCAAATCCGGGACTCAGTGCCACTCTGTGGCATCTCCCCAGCCCCTGTCCAGCGAGGAACGGGAGCTCTCTGGGAACAAGAGAGGCTATCCAACCTTCTCATAGTTACAGCAGACAAGTCGTGAATGCACTCTCAGATGTCAGAACACAACTTAGAAGGTGAAAGAAATTGCTAGGGGCGTGGTGGCAGAACAGAGAAGAAAGGATGTCAGTGAGAGGTCAAAAGTGGCCCTTCCAGCGAAGGAGGTCCCTTGTCTCTTCTTCCCTGATTCAGCCTGATGCAAGTAGGGAAAAGAGTTCCTTGCAACATTGGGGCATCTTTGGGTACACCGAACCCAGGCAGTGCAAGCCCCGCCCAAAGAAACAGGCAGGGAAGCCCCCCCTCGCCATCCTTTCCCGGCACATGTGCCTAAGTGACCACTTGTGGGGGAAGGAAAGTCTCCCATCTGAAGGTGATGGAGTTTAGAAGCTTCCCTGAGGAAAGAAAGGCTCTTAGATGGTCTTAGGGGTGACTGGAAGGCAGGCCTATGTGCAGACTGGAGACCACAGGAGTTATGAATATACCATGAACTTGGCTTTTCCTCCTGGCCCTCAGTGCTCACCAGCTCTGTGATGGAAATGATGTTCAGTGCTCTTAGGACTGGGGTGGGTATATGTGAAGCACCTGGCTCGCAGGAGGGTCTTATTAAATTGGTTGTGGTGGTGTCATTGCTGTCTTTATCATTATCACTATTATTTTTAGAGACTGTATTGTTGGGGCACCAACACCTAGACAAACCTCTGCTTGATGGCCAAAGGTCAGTTAAAGTCCAGGCACCAGCTACCACCTGGAGTCCCCGCATCTCTCTGTCTGTTCAAAGCCCCTTGGGAAATACAAAGGTGCAGGCTCCTTTCCTACCAATGAGCAGGGGACAGAGGGGCTGGGAGATCCCTCCCTAATCAGAAAGAGCTCGGTCACCTCACTGGGCTCTGTGGATTTTCCCTTGTTGTTCTACTTCCCCACTTTGGGAAGGCATTTCAACTCCATCTGATTCTTGACAATATCACAGACTCTGCAGCTGAAAAAGTCTCTGGAGGCTTAACTTCTAGGACATTCAGGGAAGATGGGGAAAATGGTTGTTCCCTTCTCTCTGCCCCAGAACAAGGAGGTATATAAGGGCAGAACACAGTTGGACAAGGAGGGAGGGATGGGGACAGAGCAGGAGAGAGACAAGGAGATCCGAGAGCCATTGATTGGGCAAAGCTCTGGCAGCCCTCTAAGCCTGAACGCCATTAAGCGTCTGTCTTTGGCAATTGCCCTGACAGTTGCTCCCTCTCTTAACTTGGCATCAATGTCCCCATACTTTCAGTCACTCTAACTGCCATTTTTAAAGACAACCACCTGTAAAATTCTACTTAGCAGCCTGGGAGGGGATTTACAAGATGGGCACGCAAGACCAGGAGCGGCATGTCTGCCACCTTTCAGCTCCTTCTCACTAAGTGTATTTATTAGGTGCCCACTGTATGTCCAGTGCAGGGCTCAGTGTTGTGTAAAAAGAAGAGTAGAAATAAGATCCTGTCCTGGAAACTCTGTAGGGCTGGGCCAGAGCAAGCCCAGCTTGAAGGTCATCAAATAGGGAGTCTCCCATAGGAATTATTTAGCCCATATTCTCATGGAGTTAGGGGTTGGGAAGGCAAAAGTCATCCACTAGAAGGGGACATTCTCCTTGTGTGTTCCAAGGACTCTGGTCTTGAGGCTGGAAATTTTTTAAGGGTATGTCCCAAGATTCCCACTAGCCCTCAGTTCTGCAGGTGGCTCAGGCTGTTCTGCCCGGAAGCACTCAGGATTCCAGCCCTGTCTCTCCTGCCCTCTAACTGTGGCCTTTGAATGGAAGTGGTTAAATTCCATGAGTTCTGATTGACCAGAACCAGAGTTCTGTAGAAAAGAGAGAAAGGAAATATGGAACAATTTAGTAAATTGCCCACTTGGTTTGAATATCAGTCAGACATTTTCAAAAGTAAATAGACACGTGTTAATTTATGCCATTGTTCAGATGACTAGAAGCCATCTGCGCTGTCACATTACTATCAAATGCAGTATAGGTATAAAAGGAGAGATTACCAAATGGCAGAGCTGTCTCTCACATGAGTTTGTAAAGTACAGTTCAAGTAGACACTGGGCAGGAATTTGAAACTGACTCAGAGGCATATGCAGTAATGTCTGTTGAGGAGGCTACTAGATCCTTATTTAAAGTTCAGAAAAACAACCAGGGTGGGGACAGGTATAGACTGCATCCTCTTCCAGAAGAATCTAAGCTGGTGCTGCTGATAGTTGTCCGGTGATGTGCCAGATCCCAAGAAGGTGGGTCAGGCTGCAGCCAGAAACACCAGCTCTGCTTCTTGATCTTGGCTTTGCTATTCAACCTTGGCAAAGTTGTTTAACTTCTGGGGACTCCAGTTTTCTCAACAGTAAAATGAAATTATGTGCATGCCATTGACTCAGTAGTTACAATCAGTAAATTAGAAAACCTATATAAAATTCTTAGAACAGTACCTGGCACATAATGGGGGTTCAATCAATCTTAACTTTCATTTCCATTATTTTCAGTTTACTGGCAATTAGTATGCCCATATTATATTGAAAAAAAATCTACCTGTAATGATCTTCTCCTATTATTCATAAACTCACTTCTCTAGCCTCTGGGGCACATTAGGTCCCTGTTAATTTGTTTGTTTGTTGTTTGTTTTGGGGGGGTTCCAAAAGTGACAGAGAGCCTCCTAGTGGATGGAGAGTGCCCAACTTGCTTTCTGAGACACCCCTGTGACAGTGGCCACCACTCATGCCTGAAGTTGCCTTCGGGTGAGAGGAAAGGTCCTTCAAGAGGAAGTTCTGTTCTCCTGTCCACAAGACAAGGAGCTAAATGCCCTCTCCTGTTAAGATGAGGGATCTTAGGGACAGGGGTGGTACACATGCAGTCAACTGTGGGAACATGTTCCTCTGCCTCAGTAGAGATTTAAGCATCAGTTGGTCCAAAATTTTCCAAATTTATTTCTCAAAGTTCTGCAGTATATTTTTAAAAAGAATTTCTTTGATCAAGTACATTTGGGGCAATCTGAGTAGACCTGATATCTTGACTGGAGCCTATCTTAGAACATTTCTCTGCTCATGGGTATTCTGAATCTCTAAGCTACAGGTAGGGTGACCAACTGTAGGATGCAGTGTCTCTCAAATGCATCTGACCTCAGCACTCACTGTGCCAGGAACTTCCAGAGCCGTTCATAAAAAGTGGACCCGGCATTATGGAAGCCTCACTGGGAAAGACAAATCTCTCCCTAGTTCTAGAAGTTTCTGCTTTCTTTTCCTGGGCTGGTGGCCCTGGCTTTATGCAGGACTGTGGTCACTCCTCTTTTCTGTTCTTCATCTCAAAGCACAGACTAAATTTTCGGTCATAGCGTGAGGGATTCTGGGGAAGGAGTTTCTTCCCACCAGATCCTCAATCTATTCCCATGAGGTTGTGGCAGCTGCCCCCTGCAGCTGTCACCTGACTTGCTCAAACTCACAGAAGCTCCCAGGATCAGATTGTTCCATCCTAGGCCTGTGAAGCCTTCTTCAGTTCTGTGCTTAGCTCCAGACCCTGATCCATTATTCATTTCCTTCTCTAAAAGTTAGACATTTTATTAAAACTATGACTATTCTACCTCTTACCAACTGTCAAAACACAGAGTGACAGTTCTCACCTGAGATTATTGTGTTGCACCAATTTGCATATTCGCAGGTGGTTCTTAATGTTGGGACCATTTTTATTCTCAAATATTTTATTTTACTAATTAAAATCAAATGCCGATAACCCAATATCTCCAAATTAACAGTTATCTGGATAAGGCTATTAAAAATGTATTGTTTTGCTGTAAAATACCAAAGACCAAATTCTAAAACAGTGATCACAAAGTTCACTTTGATGTTAAATAACTATTTAATAGCACAGGGGAAGAAACTATTAGAACTTTTAAAAAATTTTTCTACTTAAAACAAGAGATTTAGCTTTATTTGTATTTATTTTATTTGTATTTATTTTTATTATTTTATTTTTGTAGTACTGGGGATTCAACCCAGGGGTTCTCTACCACTGAGTTACATCCCTAGTCCTTTTGTTTTGTTTTGAGATAGGGTCTCGCTAAGCTGCAGAGGTTGACCTTGAACTTGCAATCCTCCTGCCTCAGTCTCCCCAAGTCCTTGGGATTACAAGTGTACACCACCAGGCTCAGCTACTTTATTCATATTTTATATGCAATTGATACTGGCTACACTCTCCCTCTTGGTCTGTACCATTCATGCTTAGTCATACTGAGTCAGCCATTCATGAAGTGAAAGACCTCTACAGTGAAAACTACAGAACACTAAAGAAAGAAATTAAAGAAGACCTTAGAAGAGGGAAAGATCTCCCATATTCTTGGATAGGCAGAATTAATGTTGTCAAAATGGCCACACTACCAAAAGTGTTATACAGATTCAATGCAATTCCAATTAAAATCCCAACATCTTTCCTCCTGGAAATAGAGAAAGTAATTATGAAATTCATTTGGAAAAATAAGAGACCCAGAATAGCCAAAGCAATCCTTAGCAAGAAGAGTGAAGCAGGAAGCATCACAATACCTGACCTTAAACTATACTACCGAACTATAGTAACAAAATGGCATGGTATTGGCACAAAAATAGACAGGTAGACCAGTGGTACAGAATAGGAGACACAGAGACAAACCCACATAAATACAGTTATCTCATACTAGACAAAGGGGCCAAAAACATACATCAGAAAAAAGATAGCCTCTTCAACAAATGGTGCTGGGAAAACTGAAAATCCATATTTAGCAAAATGAAATTAAATTGCTATCTCTCACCCTGAACAAAACTCAACTCAAAGTGGATCAAGGACCTAGGAATTAGACCAGAGACCCTGCACCTAACAGGAGAAAAAGCAGGCCCAAATCTTCATCATGTTGGCTTAGGACCTGACTTCCTTAACAAGATTTCTAATGCACAAGAAATAAAATCAAGAATCAACAAATCAGATGGATTCAAATTAAAAAACTTCTTCTCAGCAAAGGAAACATCAATAACACGAAGAGAGAGCCTATAGAATGGGAGGAAATCTTTACCACGTGCACCTCAGATACAACACTAATCTCCAGGATATATAAAGAACTCAAAAAACTTAACACCAAAAACCCCCAAATAACCCAGTCAATAAATGGGCTAAGGAACTGAGCAGACACTTCACAGAAGAACATATACAGTCGATCAACAAATATATGAAAAAATGTTCAAAATCTCTAGTAATTAGAGAAATGCAAATCAAAACTACCGTAAGATACCATCCCACTCCAATCAGAATGGCAATGATCAAGAATACAAGCAGCAATAAATGTTGGCGGGGATGTGGGGAAAAGGTACACTCATACATTGCTGGTGGGAGTGCAAATTAGTACAGCCACTCTGGAAAGCAGTATGGAGACTCCTTAGAAACTTAGAATGGAACCACCATTTGACCCAGCTATCCCACTCCTTGGTCTATACCCAAAAGACTTAAAATCATCATACTAGAGTGATGCAGCCACATCAATGTTTATAGTAGCTCAATTCACAATAGTTAAGCTATGGAAGCAACTTAGATACCCTTCAATAGATGAACAGATGAAGAAACTGGTATATATACACAATGTAATATTACTCAGCCTTAAAGGAGAATGAAATTATGGCATTTGCAGGTAAATGGAAGGAATTGGAGAATATCATGCTAAGAGAAATAAACCAATCCCAAAAAACACAAGTCCAAATGTTTTCTCTGATATGTGGATGCTGATTCATAATTGGGGGGAAGGGGAATGGATGAATAGAGGAAATTTGGGTTGGGTAGAGGGGAATAGGGGAAGGGAAGGAGGCGGGAGAGTGGGAAAGATGGTGGAATGAGATTGACATCATTACCCTGGGTACTTGTATGATCCCACGAATGGTGTGACTTTACATCATGTACCACCAGAGAAATGAATGGTTGTGCTACATTCATGTACAATGAATAGCAATGCATTCTGCTATCCTATATAACTAATTAGAACACATAAAAATAATTTAAAAAGAAGGCATGGTGGTGCTTGGGAATTCCACACTCTGGAGAGGTTGTCACTGGCACCCTTACTGCATGATTCAGTTTCACAGAGTTACAACAAATTTGAGATTTATGTGTGAGAGACCTTATCAACATTGTTAAAGCCACCCTTTAAATAGCATCCTTATTATACTTCGCAACAATGAGGAAGTGGCTGTGAAACTTTCTTGTACAACAGAAACGTTTGCTGCTTATGGAAACAAGATGAAACGTTTTTCTTTTAAAAGAACCAAAATGTTCCACATTTGTTGACCTCTGCAGTTTTGACATCCAGCTGTCAGAGCACACCACTTCGCTGGTACTTCGAAAAAATAAACAATCTTTCCCTTTGATATAAAGGTAGTAATGTTAGCAATAGACAAGAAAGTCTATTGGATAAGAATTTATGGCATAGAGAAACCATTTTTGGGGAAAAGGATGCTTGGAAATACTTTTACCATTATGTTATTTTGTTGCTGATAACAAGTGTGACACTTAAGAATTCATATCTAAAAAATTACATAACGTCGGTCGTGGGTTGCAGTGACTCAGGAGGCTGAGGCAGGAAGACTGCAAGTTCAAAGCCAGCCTCAGCAACTCAGTGAGACCCTGTCTCTAAATAAAATACAAAAATGAGGTGGAGATACGGCTCAGTGGTGAAGGGCCCCGGGGTTCAATCCTTGGTATAAAAAAAAAAGAAATTATAAAACTTAAGAGCAAGATCCTCTACCTGCTTGAAAACCTTCCAAATGAAGACCTTCAGAGAGTTTTGACCCATTTGTTAAAAACAATAAATAAATAAAATTCAGCATCTTTTAATTAGTTTTAAGAACAACTGGTTGACATCAGAGAAGATGGAAACCTACTAAACTCAATTTCAATAGTCTTTACTTAAGTGGTTCACAAGACTGAAAGAAAATAACTATCTTGAGTTGGCATAACTGACAACCGACTTTTTGCCTGTGAGGTGTCCTTTTCCATTATGACTGTCACTAAAGCACGTTATTGAAATAAACCAAACCCTGGATCTTAGAATCACATATCACTGAGGGCTAAAAACAACCTGTTTTAAAAAAAAATAATAATGAGGCCAATCTTAACAGTCTTATCAGTATTAATAATAATTTTGTTGGATAGTGAACTGTTTTGTATTACTCATTAATAAAATAAATAAAAACTAAGGTGCCATTTATCTTTAGCTCACTTATTTCCTAAATTTCTATACATTTTAATAGTGTGATATGCTAGTGAGTGTGATGTATATTCTTTTTTATTTTTTTGTTTATTTTTTATTAGTTCTAATTAGAAGTACATGACAGTAGAATGTATTTATGCATTTTGCTAGATCATACATAAATGAATTTTTTGATTGTACATATCGTAGAATCACATCGGTAATGTAGTTATATATGTACATGAGGTAATAATGTCTATTTCATGCTACTATCATTCCTACCCCCATATATTCTTAATCAATAAATATGTGTGCATTGTAGGTACATGTTCAAAATATTTTTACTATGGGATGTGTAGATAAAGCCATTTAGAGAAATTTGACCTATGGAGTCTGTAAACTTGCAGCTTCTTTTTAAATTAATCTTATGTAAATCTCTGATTCTCACGTTCCTGTTTCTTTCTAAATCTGTCCCCTTTGCACCAAAACTTCATTATAATGGCTGTCAGAATGGAAAAGGACACCTCACATGCAAAAAGTCCATGGTCAGTCCAGACTCCGCTCAGAAGTTCACAGAGCCTCCACACGTCAGAGTGAGTGGAGAAAGTATTGTCAGCTTCTTGAATTCTGGGTAATTTACCCACTATTTTCTAGATCTTTCTAGAGCCCAGATCCCTGAACAACCCATGGAGGATCCTCTCTGGGAGCAACCATAAGGACCTTGAGTTGGTGCTGACAGATAAGAAATCTCCAGACAAGCAGACAGCGTTAGCACAGTCTGCCTGTTAACACTGGGAGAGTCTCACATAAACGTGGCCAGGATGCCGGGGGAGCTGGAGGAGCGTTTCCCGGACCTGCGTCTGCCGTTGGCCTTTCTCATTATGTTTCCCATTTCCCGTGCATTCCTTTCTTCTCATTTCATTCCCGTTCTTTCCCGTGCCCCACCTTTTCCCTCTCCCCTTCCTCTGCACTTTCATCTCAATCTCTGAGTCTCTTGTCTGAGATTCGCCTTCCATTCTCCCTGTCTCTGAGGAGGGGGCGGAGTTGGAATAGGGTCAGGCCAGTGTTTTTCAAACTGCTGGTCATGACACATTAGCGGGTCACGAAATCAATTTAGTGGGTCACGAAATCAATTTAAAGGGTCATGACCAGAATTTTGTTTTAAATGAAATAAAATAAAATCGAATAGGACAGTGTCCATCAGACGTGCCCGGGTAAGTACCACTTGTGCTACTCCATGTGGGTGTGTGCTGGGCTGTGATGTAAGACATACCTCTCGGCAGAGACCTGGTCAGAATGGAAGTGTTGGTCCGGGGGAGGACTGGCACGTGCTGGCAATACCCTGACTTCTGCTTTGGGCAGCCAGTTCACATTTCAAGCTGTGCTAATGTCATCATCTGTCCTTCTGCTAGTTTCTATTCAAGTGATTTCTCAATTTCAACAATCCAGCTTCAGTGGTTCTTTGTTGACCGATTAGTAGGTAACTGTGGGGTAGCTGAGAAGGTCTAGGACAGAGTTAAGCCATCTGGATTCAAGGCCTTGTCTTTTGTGAGGTCTTGACTCCTGAGTCTTGATTTTCTCACTTGTGAACCAGATCAATTCTTTCCAACCTGTTTCTACATTTGATACATTAAATAAAGGTATGTGTACAACTCACTGGGGTGAAGGATATCTACTTATGACCACAGGGGACCAGGCTCTGGGGAATTCTCATCTCTAGGCAATTTCCCCTACTTCACTTGTCCAAAGGACCAATGTGGGAACAAGACTCTGGCTCATCAGTGTGCATCGGCTGGAAGGCATTGTCCATAGGATCACAGTGCACCATGCAGGCTGAGAAACCTTTGTCTCTGTGATTCTATGTATAGTTTCCATGCTGGGAACATCCAAAAATGCACAGAGCAACTCTGTGCCCTTTAGGAGCTTACTACTTAGTGGTTGTGCTCACTGCCTGCAGTTTGCAAGAGACCCTTTGCTGTACAGTGTGCAGGGCCAGCCGAGTCCTGGTCAGCTTTGTTTTCAGTGGCTTCTCCTTGCCGGAAGCCCTGACTCTTGAAAGTTTCTTTTCTCTCTGTGGTAACTGAGCACAGCCCCCAAACTGCCTTGCAAGTTTCTTATTTCTTAGTTATAAACCTGAGGCAAGTCAAGATGAGAGGGACAGACCCCAATGGTTCTCCAAATGCCAAATCCTGCTGCATTCACCTTGTGCACCGAAGGGAAAAAAAACTAATTACTACCTTTTTAAGGGGCTGGGCATGGGGGAATATGCCCTTGAAACTGGCCAGCAGAAGTGCATCCTGCAAATCATTGTCCCCATGCAGTCTCCTTCCCAGAGCCTTTACTGCCCCAAGGACCCCTGCCTCGGGCCATTAGTAAAGAGGCTGGTCATTATTAACTAGTTGGCATTGACTAATGACACCAAGGGGTTTTTTGGCCACACATGGGTGGGTGGCAGGCACTTAGTTGACCCCTGGAATTTGGAGTTTATTCTGCCATGAAAACAAAGAAATAAATTAGAGTAATGAACAGAAGCCTCATGGGTAGACATACTGGTTAAGACAGCTCAACAGCCTGCACTGGCTCCTGTCCCCCCCAATCACATCCACAAGGAGAATCCTCCTCCCAGACCTTGGCTATCACTCCTAGACTTGAAATGAGAAGAGAGATTCCTTTCCTTTATTTCCATCTGGAGTCTGGTGCTTAGAAAAAAAAAATAGTGTCTACTTAACATCTTGCAGACTGCAGAATATTCCAAAATTCAGGTTGCATGTAAGGGATAAGTACTCTTTGTGCTACTATATATGTTCATGTATGTGTTTTTAGACTAGATTGTATGCTACACGTATCTTGGAGATCTTTGTATGCATAGGAAATAACTCTTGAAACAAGTTCTCCATTTATTTACTTTGTCAGGTCATGTTTGATAGCCTTTAAAAGTGAGATACACTTGTTATTCAGTGATATACTCCTGTTCATCTACTAGAAGGGATGGCAAGCTACAGTTCAAATCTGATTGGCCACCTGTTTTAAAATAAAAGTAAATAAAGTTTTATTGGAACCTGGTCATCCCCATTCATTTACATATGATCTATGACTATTTTTACCACAATCACAGAGTTGCAGTTGAGACAGAGACCCTGTGACCTCTGCAGACTCTAAAGTATGAACTATCTGACCTTTAATTGAAAGGACTATGCTTTCTCCTGAACTAGTATGTGTTAATCCCCAAGGTCAAGGGCAGGCTTCTTGTCTTCAGGGAGGTTACATGTTTATTGTAGAAAAATATCTCAAACATGTAAAGAAAAAGCTGCCAACAGTTCCCACTTTCTAGGCAGCTGCATGGTATGTGACCTCCCTCCTGATTTGGTCCTGCTGTCTGTCTACTTGTGTCTGATTTCCCCAGGGAAATCCTGTGCAGGTTTCAGGGACATCCTCACACGTATCCTCCAGGCTTTGTGCTCCTGTGGGACAGAGACTGGGCCCTGTTTCTCTTGAAGCCCCTGTCGGACCTGCATGGTGATTTTGACCTTGCGAATTCCTAAAAACATTAGGTGCATTTGAATGACTCAACACAGTAATTTGGGGAAGATGGAAGAAACTTACATGAAATGATTTTTTTCTTAACCAGTTAAAAAAATAATCCTAAATGGAGTCTGGACCAAACTCATGAGATCAAATTCCCTCCATCTGTCCTTAGTCCAAAACCTTGGATTTGACTTTAAGTCAAAATACCAAGGGCTATTCCCCACAACCCCAAATTAAACCATCTGCTGATTGTCTTCTAATCAAGTTGCTGTTTCTGGACAGTATCTGCATTTTTGCTTTGTAGGAAAATGGGACCTCTTTCTGCTTTCCCACTAAAAGCTCCTAAATCCCAACACACACACACACACACACATACACACACACACACACACACACACACACACACACATTTTAATCAAAATGAGAACAATAATTTCATATGACAGGAATATTTATATGACTGTTTTCTCCCGATGAACCCATCCAGGGGCTTAGCACCTCCCCCAGATGCCAATTCATAAATCAGAACATGCTATTACCCACTGGCCATAAAAGCAGAGCCCACCCCAACACAGAGGGCCATTTCAGAAGCAGCAGTCCCATTTCTAGGGCAGAAATGAGTTTAGAAAATCCACCCGACTATTTGGAAAGAGGAGAAATGACTTTTCCTTGATAAATAATCAGTATTTTCTTCCTCTCAATCCTTTTTCCCCTGGAAATGTGTAGAACGAATGGCAGAGATACATGCCATTCCACAGACATGACAACATCCAGGGTAACATCCGTGGAAGTGGAGCAAAGAGCAAGAGTGGGAACAGCGAGAAGCCTCTGGATTTCCTGAGAAACCTTCATTATTGGCTTAAATGCTGTTCATGAATACACAAGTTCTCCTTTCTGGGCATTCCTCCTGCAAGCACCCGTCAAGGACAGGCAGCCAGCCAACAGGAGGGAGGGGAGGGAAGAGTCTTGCAAAGAAGACTGGGAGAGAGTAGGAGGGAGTCTGGATCTGTTTGTGTCTCCGCCAGTGTTGTTACATTCTTTGTTTTTAATCCCAGTGGATCTGTGTTGGAATGGGAAGGGGACAATAGAGTTGAAAGTGGAAAAAGAGAGAAAATGGGAAGGGAGGTGGCAGGGAAGCCCTCCTGGATGTAGAATCCCTTCTAGAAATTCCCCACTCCCACCCACGTTGAGAAGTAGAGGGGTCACAGCAGTAGATAGAGCCAGTAGTGCTCATGCATCCATGTAGCTTGTAACCTGGAGCCGACCTGGGGTAGACAGTCAACAAGCCAAGAATAAATGACTAAGACGGTTTCCTGTAGTGATACCTGCTGTGTTAGCCAACTTTCTGTCACAGTGGAAAAACCTGGGAATAACAACTTAAAGGAGAAGAGGTTTATTTTGGCTCCTCGTTTCAGGGGTTCCAGTGCGTGGTCAGCAGATCCATTGCTTTTAGGCCTATGATTAGGCAGAACATCATGGCTGAAGGGTGAGGCCGAGGAAAGCTGTTCACTTCATGGCAGCCAAGCAGTATAAAGGGAGAGAAGAGGAAAGAGAAGGGTCCAGGGACAAGGTTCCCTTCCAAGACATGCTCTGGGTGACCATTTTCCTCCAACTAGGCCCCACCTCCTACAGTCTCCACATCTCCCAATAGTCCTTTCAGTTATGAGCCCATCAGTGAATTAATCCATTCATGAGATCAGAATCCTCATGATAAAAAGCTCCACCTCTGAATGTTTCAGCATTGGGGACCAAGCCTTCAACACCTGAGTTTTGGCAGAGTCATTCCAGATCCAAACTATAACGTGTGCTATAATGGAAATAAAATGGAGCCAGGTGACAGAAACTGATTCTAAGGATTGGGGGCAGAGGTTAACCACATGACCCCGGAAGCTCTTGGAATGACATGGGAGCTGGCTAATGGATATCTGTGAGGACATTGTAGGCAGAGAGAACAACAGGTGCAAAAGCCCTGAGGCAGGATACACTTGGGATAGTTGATGACAACAGGATGGTCACTGCGGAGAGAGAAAACAGGAGCAAAAGAAAGTCCCCACTGATGTGTAGGGGATGGCTTTTGAGCATCGCTCCAATAGTGCTAGAGCAGTGCTGGTCCCAGGTGTTGGTGACTCACTTTTGAGCCAATCCATCTAGTATAGCAAGAGCCTGGGAGCCTTGTGCAAGGAGACTCCTTGCCCAGTTTTGTCTATTGCCTGCACTGACCGTCCTTGAGGGCCTAAGCACTGGCACCTCTAGCACAGGAGACATTTGCTCTGAGATAGCACAGTCACAGTAGCCAGAGCTGGTAGTTACCTGGAGCTTGATGTTTCCTGGCAGAGTTTTGGTAGATTTTGTTGTCTTCATCCGGTTTATGAAAGCATAAGTTTCACACCATCGCTGATTTTGAGTGCGCAGTTATGTGGTGGTGATGGAATTGTTCCATATCTTGACAGCAGTGGAGGTTACATGAAGGTGGACACACAATGAAATGAAATAGAACTATACCCAGATTGTGCACCAGTGTTTCTTTGTTTCTTTTAATATTATGGCATATTCTCAAAAGTTGTCACCACTGGAGAAAACAGGGTGGTGGGTGTATGTGGCCTCTTTGTTCTATGTTTGCAACTAACTATGACTATAAATATAACTGTAACTATATGGATGGAACTTTCCTAATCTGAAAATCCAAAATACAAACCTTTTTGAGTGTCAACATAATGGCACAAGTGGAAACTTTGTTTCATGCACAGAATTATTAAGAATATAATATAAAACTCAGGGTATGTGATAAGGTGTATATGAAACATAAATGAATTTCATGTTTACAGTTGAATTCCTTGATAATGAGATATTCTTCTCCCCCTATCTCCAGCTCCTGGAAATCACTGATCATTATTATCTCATTATATATATGCAAATATTTCAAAATAAAAAAAAAATCCAAACTTCATCAACACTTTTAGTCCCAATCACTTGGGATAATAGATATTCAATCTGTATTTCAAAATAAAAGTCCTTAATTGTTTTTCAAAAATCAAAAATTTCAAATGTAGAACAAAGGAAATTCAAATCACATCACAATAATTGTTGTACAGATCTACTACTATATATGAAAATTAGTGGGCAACAGTTTAAGGAGAAAGTATATTTGCATGGTGTCAATGCATTTACCCAGCATATTTATTGACTACAAAGAGAATATTAGAAACTTTACAGTGGAGAAACCTGGCAGAAACCACATTAGCCATCTGCGAGCCAAATTACCTGTCAACATCAAGAACCCCTTGATAAGAAGCACCAAGGAGGGCATGATAACCTCTATGATATTCTTGCCAAAAGTGCATAAACTCATTCCAGTCATGCAAAACCTCAGATAAACCCAAATTGACAGGTATACCACAAAATAACTGACCAATACTTATGAAAAATGCTACAGTCACAGACAATGAAAGATGTAGGGCCTTTGGCAAAGCAGTTTGTACTAAGGAGGTGCAGCAACTGTAGGGAACATGGGACCTCAGGAAAGAATAGGAAATGAAGTAGCAGAATGGGGAAAATCAGCATCAGGCCTAGATCCAGGCTCAGTGGCACACACCTGTGATCCCAGCAGCTGGGGAGGCTGAGGCAGGAGGATTGCAAGTCCAAAGCTGGCCTCAGCAACTTAATGAGGTCCTAAGCAACTTAGCAAGACCCTGTCTCAAAATAAAAAATAAAAAGGGCTGGGGATGTGGCTCGGTGGTTAAGTGCCCCTAGGTTCAATCCCTGGTACCAAAATATAAATAGATAAATAAAAATCAAAGAATAGGACCTAGAGTGTAGGTCATGGTATTGTGCCAGGGTTAATTATTTCCTGGCTTTGATCATGGGTTGTGGTTATGTATGTGAAGTGGGGGTCTGGGTGAAGGGGATATGGGAACTTTCTGTATGGTTTATACAACTTTTAAGTCTAAAATTAGCTCAAAAATAGATATTGAAATGGAAAAAGTGGATACAAGAGGGTAATCACCTCTGCAGTTCTGGCCAAGACATTTCCAATGCCCCGAACGGTTCCCTCATGCCCTATGCAATTGTTCTTCTCCCCTGGTCTCCAGCTCCTGGAAATCACTGATCTGCATTCTGTTAATAGAGTTTTGCCTTTTCTAGAATCATAACTATATAGTTCAACTTCTTTTACTCAATCCAATGCATCTGTGTTGTGTTGCCTTTTTATGGTTGAGTTGTGGTCTATGATATGTGTGTACCTCAGTTTACTCATTCAGCAGTTGAATGACTTTTGGGGTGATTGTAAATAAAGCTCCTATCAACACTCCCATGCAGATTTTTGAGTGTTTACATTTCTCTTGGATAAATACCTAAGAGCAGGGTTCCCTAGTCACAGCATAAGAAATGAGCAACCTTTTCAAATTTAGCTACATTTTGCATTTTCACCAGCAATGTATGAGATTTCCAGTTGTTTCTCATCCTCCCCAACACTTGGTATTATCAGATTTTTTTTAAGCTATTCACACAGAAATGTAGGGATAGCTCATCTAGTTCTAATTTACATTTTCCTAATGACTAATGACATTAGTAAATGTCTTTTTATGTGGTTATTTGCCATCTATATATCTTCTTTGATGAAGTGTTTGTTCTAGTCTTTTGTCCTTATTTTTCTTAAAATCAGATTTTTTTGTTTTCTTATTGTTGAGTTTTGAGAGTTAAGGTATATGATTTGCAAATATTTTCTCCATCTGTGGCAAGTTTAGGGCCCATCTTACAGAATAGAAGACCAAGGAATAGAGAAGTTAAGCAGCCTTCCCAAAGTTGCATAGTTCATAAGAGATTAAGATGGATTCAATCCCAACAGTCTATACTCTTAGCCACTATGCTGTGCTGCCTGTGTACCATCACTGTGACAGGTAGACTCATAGATGGATAATCAGGCTGATCAAGTTTCATAGTTATACTGCTCCCTGATAGACATTTCCGCCTGAGCAAGCTCCAAAGTGATCCCTGGAATAACTACTGGGAACTTATCGTTGGGGTCAACCAGAGGCCCTGATGTCTTCACATGCAGCACTCTGAGGACACTTATCTGTAAGTTGAATACATCCTTGGCAGGCTTTTGGATTCCATAAAAGTGATTGCTCATTAATTAAAATATTCTAACCACAAATAACAGCCACTTCTGAAAATAAAAGGGAAACTCTTCTTTTCTAATGATAGGTTGGGTTTATTTTAGCCTCCCCTGCCTAATTTTTGTGGAGCCTACTTTGGCAGCCTGAGTACATATTTTCAAGTACTCAGAAAGTCACAGTTCATCACGCATCTCTACAGGAATGCAGAAGACGAAGGGCTCTTTTGCAACCTGATGTTCCACAGGTGGTACTTCTGGGCACCAGTTGCTGCTTAAAGCCCCTCCAGTCCTTTAGCTCTAAAGCCTGGTTCTTTGTTCTGGAAACTGAATTGCTTATAGCAGATAATGTCTGCTTCATAAAGATATAGAGTGTTTAAGGTTTGTGTTAGTCTGCTTTTCACCAAAACACCTGACCTGAACAACTTAGAAGAGGCAAAGTTTATTTTGGGCTTAGGATTTCAGAGGTTCAGTCCATGGTTGGCTGAGTCCATAGCTCTGGACCCAAGGTGAGGCAGAACATCATGGCAGTAGGGTGTGGTGGAGGAAAGTTGTTCAGCTCATGACAGCCAGGATGCAGAGGGATTCATGAGCCAGGGACAAAATATGGACCCCAAAGTCACACCCCCAATGACCTACTTCCTCAATTTATGCACCACCTACCTAGAGTTACCACCCAATTAGTCCTTCAAATTTTAATTCATCAAATGGATTAACTCACTGCTTAGGTTACAACTCATAATCTAACCTTTCACTCTTGCACATTCCTGCATTATCACAGAAAATTTTGGGGATACCTCATATCCAAACCAGAACAGGATTGGTCTTACTCTCTGCCACGCTACACATTGCTTGATTTCTTAATGAGGATTTTGTGCAGGCAAAGCATTCATTCCATTATTCACTTACCAAACATTTGATGAGTGCCTATGAGTGCCTACCAAGTATGAGACACTGGTCTAGGCAAGGAGTTAGACAGTCAAATTAAACAGTCCATCATTCAAAAAGTTTACAATTATTAAAAATCAGCATGTAAGTGCACAAATGACAATACAGTGATGTAAGTGTGACAACAGAAGTTAGTACATTATAAAGAGGCAGCCTGAAGTAGGCAGTCATGAAGAAGATCATGTGTGCATTGGTTTTCAAGGGTGAATATGAGTTTGCTTCGGGAACCACAGAGAAAAGGGATATTCCTGGCAGGAGAGACAGCATGGCGAAGTCAAGGATGACTTTGAAACATTATGATGTCTTTAGGGAAACTGCAAGGAATTTGGTGTTGGAACATCAGCTGGAACAATAGACTGTTGAAGGCTGAAGTGTTGGGCAAGAATTACAATATGATGTGTAACAAGTGCCAAGCTAACAAACTTTCTGGACTTTACTCCATGAACAATAGAGATTCATTGACTTGATTTAAGTCAGGGTGAAACATTGAGTGACTTGAATATTAAATAGATCCTTCTGGTAGTAATATAGTAAACAAATAAAAAATGGGAAATCCAGAATTAAGAAGGTAAAAAGTTAAAAGTTTTTTGTGATCACTATGCCAGGCACTTATTTATTTTCATCTTCACAGCAGCACAGAAAAAGTGTTATTTTTATTTCCATTTTGCAGATGAGAAACTGAAAATTTTGTAATTTACTTAAGGTCAACCAGCTGATAAAGAATAAAGTCGTAATTACGATGGTTCCATCAGAATTAAAGACCTAATTTCAGGTTGTAGGAGTGGCAACAAAGGCATAGGTTTAAGGGGTACTTCAGAGGTTAAGTAGCCTTGGTGATAACAGGATGAAGGACTGAAGGAGATAAGGGAGCTCAGGAGGGTTCTTGGAGTTCTTGGTTATTAAAACTTGGTTACACGATGGTGTCACTCATTCAAATAAGAAATATAGTAGGAGATTCTTTCTAAATGTGTAGGTCCCCCACTCTTTGTTACAAGTGTCTTCCACCTGTGCTCTGAACCCTACCCCCTTTAAATATAGAAGGATCTTCTGTCCACATCTTTAGTCTTCTTCTCTATTTCTTCCTGTTGTCTGGTTGTTTCACCTCTATCTTCAATCACATTCAAGTTCTGCAGGGTTTTTTTGTTTGTTTGTTTGTTTGTTTTGTTTTGTACTTTAACTACAGGCTTGTTAATTTCCTTTACTGCCTAATACTTTTGAGTCTGTGGTTTAGGCTTTCTATTTTTCTCCTTTCTTTCTTCAACCCTCAACAATTTGACTTCTCCAATGAAATTACTCTGTTACAAAGGTAACTTGTGACTTCTTCTGAACCAAATTCCATGATCTTCATTCAGTTCTCATCTACCTTGACCAGTTTGGTGGTTATATTCATCATTTCATGACTGTGATGTTGACCTCAACTTGGTTCCTTCATACAGGGTAGTTCTCTCACTATCACAAGTCCAACATGGACTCTTTGACCATTTTAAAGGGGGAAACAGAAATGGACCTTTATGGCAAATAGACACTCAACTTCTGGAAACATTTCTTTCATAGAATTTCTAAACAAACCAATGTACAAGAGATCATCATTGAGGCATTTTAGGATTATTTTCTCTCCACCAAGTGAATAAAACTTCATTCATCTCTATAGGCTTATTTGATATCTTTGGTAGCAACATAAGGTTTTACTGTGATGGCCTTGTTTTGGGGGCACAAAGATGAGGAGTAACCTAGTATATCAATCAAGATGGGAAAAGGTAGAATATAAGCTTCAAATTTTTAGGGACTTTAAGCACATACATTTTATTTCTCTTTCACTCAAATTTTACTGTGGTCTCTACAACTCTCTGGGAATGATCCTTTTCAGGTGGGATCTTGGGGATCCAGGCTGAGTCCCTCTTGTGCCTCTGTGCCTTCAAACATGGTCTATATTTTTATTACTGCAGGGGAAAGAGATAGCTAGAGAGTCACTCCTGGTTCTTACATGGTTTGGTGGAGCAGCTATGCATATCACTTCCAATCCCAGCCCACTGTCCAGAACCAGCCATGAGGTCACTGAACTACAAGAGGGTGGGGGAGTTCTGTTTCTATGTACCAAGGAGGGAAAGGAAAACCAGATACAAGTGGGCACTAGTCAGCTACACCACAATGAAAAGATTCACAAAAATGTTCCCCTTAATTCTCTAGTGGTCGGACAAGTACTCATTTAGCCTTAAATTGGTCATGGATGATTGAGCAGCAACTCCATTCAGACCCAGGAGAAAACATTAGTTCATATTGTGGAGGTACTTCAAATGATAAAATACTGTGGTTCTGTATTTCAGCACCAGAGTTTGAGGACAGCTCCCTGCATCAGAAATGATTCTGTATGGATATCAGGTTTCTTAGAAGTACTGATTTCCAGAATTTTCCCACAAAGTAGGCATATATACAGTGTCAAATATTGCAATTAAACCCCTTCTTATTCTTGTTCCTCTATCACATACTTTTGAGTAACTTCTTTGATGAGCCAGCACAGACCATTAAATGCCATCCTTTCTCAGTGTTTGGTCGAGAAGTCCGTCTCAATTTTAAACTACAACCTCTGCTCCCTCTGTTTATGAGTCTGCACTGCCTTTCACCCTAATGAAACTGCCAGGTAATTTTTTGGAATCATGGGGAAAAGTCTGGCTCTAGCCCCCAGGGGATATATTGAATAACTTGTTTCTTGCTGACCTCAATCAGTCTATAATTTCTAGGCATTTTTAGCTATCATCTGTGAATCTGTGCCTCTCTCCAGGTTCTTATTTGGAAACCATCTCCATGGTACATATAGCTTAAGGAGTCACAGGCACGGCAATTACTAAGAAAGAAATTCACATTCGCAGCTCCCTCTGTATGTGGTATGGAAATTAATAAGCATTTATTTTATGGCAAGGTAAAAATAAAATTGTAGATGGGGATAGTTCCTTATTTCTCTGTATACACATATCTCTTTATACATTGTGTTTCTCTCTAAATAAGTATTTAGGAAGATGAGTTCAGCTCTTAGAAACCTGAGAGTGAACAGAATGGATTCTGAGCATGCTGGTGTTCTCGATTGTTCCTGTCAACCCCTCAAGCACGTTTCTTTGTGATTTCACATTAAAAGTAGGGACCTCAGCACTGACTCCCCATAATGTGCTGAGAGGAGCTCCCACTACCCTCTGCTGGCCTCCCTATTTGCCTCATTCCTTTCTCTTCTCTCTGGTGATAGAACTATCAGACATCCCAGCAGTGTGTCCCTGTTCATCCAAACCTGGCTGCCTCTCAGGGAAAAGGACAGCGAAATGAAGCCACTCTCTCAGAAAAAATAAAGATAAACTAAAGCCACCAGGGGGACAGGTTTTGGAAAGGGCAATAGTTGGCAAAAAAAAAAAAAAAAAAAAAAAAAAAAAAAAGCCCTTTTTTGGCAGAAAGCTACAAAAAGTGTTGGAGGCTCTACACTGGGTCAGCTTTTTGTTATTTCTGTAGTGGGGCTACATCTGCACCTTCAGGTTCTACTAGCTTTTTCACACACATCTAACCCCAAACACTCTCCAAGTTGGGAAGCAGAGCAAAGTAGTAGTCCACTCTGCTCTAGGAACCATGCATAGAACATGAACACCCTTTGGGTCTGTAACGTTTACTTACCAGTCGCACATCTGGACACATTCCAAAAATTAAGAACATAAATTCACAGATCAACAATATCTCAGATGTGTAGAGCACCTTCCTTGAAGGTACCCAGGTACCAACTAGTGTTCCACCTGCACTAAAGGCATAATTACTCCCCTGTGCTATAGGTAGGGGGATGGTTGAGACACCAATAAGAGGGACTCAGGCAAGGTGGTGTGATACTCTTATTCCCTGACACATACTCACCAGGAAGACCAGCAGCTGACATGCCAAAAACATGCCTCGGTTGACTGAGGATGCAACTTATGACATGGAAGAGAAGAGGGTTGGGACCTGTCCCCCACTGCATCTGGCAGCCTCTTCTCCTGGAGGAACCAACTATCTGTAAGGTTGAGTGAGAGTGGCTTACCCCACAGGCACCTGCATTGTGCAATGAGGCAAAAGCATGAAACAGTGAGCTATTTCTCTTAGCAGCTATTATGGCTCAGATGTGAAGTATCCCCCCAAATTATTTGGAGGTAAAACGATTGGGTTGTGAGAGCTTTAACCCAATCAGTGTGTTAATTCCCTGATAGGGACTAACTGACTGGTGACTGTAGGCAAGTGGGGTGTGACTGGAGGAGGTGGGTCATTGGGGGCATAGCTTTGGGGTATGTATTTTATCTCTGGTGAGCAGAGTCTGTCTCTCTCTATTTCCTGGTGCTGTATCCTAGCTACTTTTCTCCACCATACTCTTCTGCCATGATGTTCTGCCTCATCTTGAGCTCCAGGGAATGGAGTCACTGTCTATGGACTGAGACCTCTGAAACCGTGAGCCCCAAAATAAGCTTTTCCTCCATAAAATTACAACTAATTAGAATAAATAAAAAATAAAAATTAAAAAAAGCTGGATGAGGACAGGACAGAGGGTTACAGAGGGCAGGCTGGGAGTCAGGGTTATATTAGGGATTGAGAGATGTGGGGCAGAGGGGGACATAGTCATAGTGGTCTCCTGGTGCTGTGTGTTTCCCTCTCCATTATTCCCTTATTCTCTTATTCCCTGACACATACTCACCAGGAAGACCAGCAGCTGACATGCCAAAAACATGCCTCAGTTGACTGAGGATGCAACTTATGACATGGAAGAGAAGAGGGTTGGGACCTGTCCCCCACTGCATCTGGCAGCCTCTTCTCCTGGAGGAACCAGCTATCTGTAAGGTTGAGTGAGAGTTACATAAGATCTGGGGGGCAAATACAAAGTGGCTTTGCCTGCAAAGAGAGGCCATCCCACCCAGTTCCCTATAGAATAAATTCCTTTCCCAAGAAAGCAGAGCAATCACAGCAGGTTAGGGAGTTCCATGCCAGCCATATCATAGCTCAAGCCCCACAGACCATGAAGTGGCACTAGAGACTGGCAAGTTCATAAATTATCCTCCCTGTCGATTGCATTTTTAATCAGAGTGTGCACCATGATCACTAATGGCACTTGCTTACGGGACAAAGCCCCAGTATTTATCTTGTTTTAATTATATTAGAAAGCAGTGATATTCAATTAACCAACTAATCAAGCAAGCCAATCAATACAGTTCTGGCAGGATTCTCCGTTGTCTGGCTCCTTGTTCTGGGTGGTAGTCTGTGCCTCAGAGTCAGATGGAGTTAACTCTTGAGGGCCTGAATCGTGCTGCTGAAAGTAGTTAGGAGACAGAAGACTGGTTTCCAGTTTTCAGACACAGGCAAAATCCCTGAAGGTTTTTTACTTTGCCTGATTATAGCAAGAATTTGCAGCAGCCTCCTTCTGTGTTAAGGTGCTATTTGTTCTACAATATGTATTTGTTTTCTAGGTACAGTCATCCCCAGTATCCCTAGAGATTGATTTCAGAAGTCCCAGTGGATACCCAAATCTGCAGATGCTCAAGCCCCTTTATAAAATGATGCAGTATTTGCATATAATCTATGAACATTCTCCTGTATACTTGAAATTGTCTCTATATGATGTAAGTACATCAAATATAAATAGTTGTTATACTATGTTTTTAGGGAATAATGGCCAAGGAAAGAAGTCTGCACAAGTTCAGTAAAGATGCAGTTCTTTTTAAATATTTTCAGTCTGATGTTGGTTGAATCTGTGGATGTGGAACCTGTGAACACAGAGGACCAGCTGAAGCTATAAAGAGCAATTTTCCCCATTCTGAAGGTTGGAGATCTGAGATCCCTTGTCAGACAACAAACCAGCAGCAGAGTTCTAAATATGAGGGAACCTGATCATGATATGATGGCATGATGCTCCCCAGGACTGTCAGGTAGCTCTTAGCTCCACCAAGTAACCTAACAGCAGGTGGACCACCCTGGAAAGCCTTTGCCAGAACATTTAGGGCATGTGTGTGTCTAGACTCAGGAGAGCTGAGAGATGTAGTGGGCGAAGACCAGTTGCTCTTGGGGTGAGGACTCAGAACCAGCTCTACCCCTCGCCCCATTCACATATGTGCAGGACACCAGGCTTTGAGACTATGTGGTTGGTTGTCCAAGGTTTGGCAGTGGTTGGCAGCCAGAGAGGAAAGTGTCTCCCTTGGGCTGTTCTCTTTGCCTTCATCATGCCGTAGACACACTGGGACATGGCCCACCCCAAGGTGAACTGACAATGGAAGTTTGCTCAGGGCTGCCCAGCCATCTGGCTATTTTTCCTAACTCATGGGGCAAGAGCCAATGCAGCATTTGCCCCTGGATACTCCCAACTCAGGTGGCAATGTTACTCACTGGACCCCAAACCCTATTATGGTTTCAGGAATTCCCAGCATTCACAAAACCAAAGATCGCCACTGGAACCTGTCTAGATGGTCTGCCTGTAGATGAGGATGGCCTTGGAAAAGATGAAAATATCCAGAGGAGATGGGTTTCCGGGATGCCCACCCCATAAGCTCACAACTGCCTAGCAAGCAGCATGACCTGTATACAGCTTTGCCCATGGCAGCCCAGTTAGGTTGTTCCAAAAGGCAAGAGAGTCTATGGATGACCACAGACACCCTAGTAATGTCTTCTCAAATGCATCAAAGTTGCCAGGGCATTCTTGCAAGAGAAATAGAAATGACGTGGTACGGCCTGGAGGTCGACGCTTATGCAGAACCGTAGGCAACTTGGTAAAGGAACCCCCAAGGTTCCAGGTCCTTGTGTCTCTGCAGGCAACTGTGGCTTCAGGTGGACTAGAAATCAGAACCCGATTTCCCAAAATGCAGCCCTCTAAACACAAGCACATACCTGGGAAAGTGAGACATTTCACTCAGAGAGATGAAAGGGAAAAGAACGCTAAGGCTGCTATCGTGTGTAAACAGCTGAAGAGTTACGATTCATTAAGAGTTTTGTAGGCTTGTTAATTTAATAAGAGCAAATGGGGCTCCAATGTCAGACAATAATCAGTCATTTGAAGGGGGCAAAAAGAATGAGAAGTAAAACAGTCATTACCTCACACAATGTTTAATCAAAAGGCACCAGGAACTTTCAACTTCACAGTAATGTTTGCAAAGCTTGGAGATTTCAAATGCACAGTCTTTGGCTCTGGCTGCCAGGCTGGAGAAATGGACATAGTTGTGATAACTGGCTGTGGCAGGATTTGAAAGCCCAACCCCCATATGCACTCACCCCAAGTTTCTCTCTCCTTGGAGCTGGATCCAGCTTGATTTCAGCCCAGTGCACACAGCAGGGCATTGCTGTGGCATTTGAGGTCTGATGAACCCCACACTGATACTGGGTCAAGTTTTTTGGTTTTTTTTTTTTTTTTTTTTTTTCAGGGTACTGGGATAAGTCTTTCTAGCCTCTGAATTGTTCAAAATGTTTTCTTTTTCAAACCATTTTTCCTTACTCTCCCCTCAATCCTTTCCATACTGCAGAAAGGACTTCTTCACATCCCCATTAACCATGTTCTTTACGACAAAGGGTGTGGTCCTGGGCTCCATGGATTTCCCAGGCTCCTCTGGCCCACTGTCCTTCTCCAACTGCTGGCTTCTAACTGATGGCCCAGCAGTGAATGCCCGTGTGTGTGGTAGCAGGATCATGGGTAGAGTGCTTGCAGCTGTGCTCTGTCCTGTTCTTCAAGGACTGTCCAGGTCCACCTTTCTACCTGCCGGGACTGCATACTTCCTCCTGGCTATAGGTCATGCAGGTCTGGGGTCAGAGACCCATAACTGCGAGGGAAGGCCCTGCTGATCCTGTCTGCCCTGGCCCAGTTCTTTGCCCAGGACTGAAGATGACCCCAATCCTTGTGTATTACTCTTTTTCTGCCTCCTGATTCTTCCTACGTAGCACCCTGCACATTGCTACCCTATTTTTAATTATTTCATTGTGCCAATTGGCCATTCAAGAATGAATGATGGCTCCAAAAGTTTCTCTTTGATCATGAAGATGCTATTCTTTGACCTGGCCAATATACCCCAGAACTTCACCCAACAAATGCTGAATTGATAAGCAAAACTTTATTTTTTAAAAGCATGGAATTAACCTGTCTGACTCAAACCCAAGTCTCTCCAGGGCTCCTTCCATTACCCCAGCTGCCTCTCCAGCCTGCAGTGGCTTGCCACAATCAAGTGTCAAACAACATTGTTTAAAAGCTTGCTGTTTTATCTATTTCTGGGATCTAATTGTTCTACCGGCATCAAAAAGGGACAGACTGGGTATTTCTTATAGCCAGATGGCACCCCATGAGCAGGTAACAGGGACTCAGGGCCACTTAGAACCTGGCAGGGCCTGTGTTTCAAGTGGTTGGAGACCCTCACGTGCAGCAGAAGCAGAGGGACTGCAGAAACAAACACTGCCTACCTTAAATGTCCCCAATAACCAGCCCAAGCCGAGGGCATGTGATGCTTTTGCAAAAAGAATAAATGAAGTTCAAGTTAGGGAAATTCAAGGACAAACCCAGATCTAGACTGAAGCATTTGCTGCTGCTGCTCAGGACCCACACAAAACAGTCATTGTTCCATAATCCCTGGGCTCAGCAGGCTGAGTGTCCCTAAAGATAGAAGTCATTTTAGGACCTGCTACAGAGAAAGGAGGGGTCAAGCTCACTAGGACAAGCCTTCCTTAATAACAATGACCACAAATATCTGAACTGTCAGTTTAATCAAGCCAAATCTTCAGCTTTGAGGTCTATCACTAGGTTTAGTTGTGTTTTCTTCTTCCTGCACATTCTTTTCTTTTCTATGGTGTTCTTGCTTCCTGCCTTATGTCTTATTGTAGCTGGATATCTGAAATGATGATGAGCGGATTTAAAAAAATAAAGGAAGAATAATTTTCCTTCTGGTGCTTTAACTGAAGAGGCAGTGAAAGACCTGAATCAAGAAGCTGATAGCAACTATCATTTATGTTCCCTAGAAGACTGGACATAGGCAAACTCTAAATTACCTTTGCTAATAGGACAGTGGTAGCAAATGAAATGAAGCTTGGACTTGGTATTTCCCAAGTGCCTTTTCACACAATGTATACTGAACCTGCTCAGCAGCTCATTGCAGTTGGCACCAGGATCAGATGAGAAAGGATAAATGACTTCTCAAAAGTCACACCGTGGATATGTGGCAGGCAGGTCCAGGTCTTTTGATTTCAAGTTCCATGCCTCTGCAGTGATTCCATAAACAATTCTAAATCTCGCTTTGGGGTGTTACTTTTGCTCTCCTCTGCCATGAAGGCGTTGCAAGCAAATGGCCATTTATATGTTTTGCGTGGTGTCCCCTTTCCATCTCCTGGAAGAGATGCTAGTGAGGAGTGTGGTGGTCCAAGGAAGTGCTGCTGGGACCTTCTCATAGTAGCCAAGGTAGGGATCACTATCCCCATTTCACAGTGAAGAATCTGAGCTCAGAAACACCAAGGAACTACTGGCACGTACCTCTCCAACAGTAGGAGTCCCCCTGGAGCCTGCTCATTGACAATGTTCCCCCGGGGCTGTTGGCCTGGTCCATTAAAAATGCTCCTGGTAAACCCCGATCAGGATGGCAGTGAATTCAGATGACCAGGACACACTTCACTGGTCGGCTCTGCAGTCCCTTTCCAAAAGCTCCTGTGGCCCTCATCCAACTGGTTAGGTCAGCCACACTGACTTCTTTCCACAAAGCTTCCCCTCTTCATGTCTCCTAAAATAGACGTATGCAGGGAAGGTCAGGAAATGCTCAACCCCCAGGGGACAGGCTTAGCCCCTGACCCATCTGGACACATGATTTTGTCCATGGTCCTGGGCAGGCTGCATGGACATTTGTCAACCTCAGGGCTTAACTGAGAGCACTGGGGTCTTGAAAAGGAAGTGACCTCCCACCCACCGAAGAAGGGAGCCAGTTGGCTGGGCCCTCCCTACTGCCTGCCTCCCATGCCTGCATCCGAGTCTCAGCTGCAATGCCATGCAAAGTGTGTCAACCTGCACCCTGACCCTCGTCCAGGAGTCACATGACAGGTGTCCTCCAGCACCCAGCAGCCCCTGCTGCTTCACCCCCTGAGACTCAGCATCTCTGCCTCCCTGTCCAGATATGACACGGAGCTTGAGCCAGCAGAGGACCCCACCCTTGCCCCTGAACGGCCATCTGAAGCAGATGGCACCTCTCTCCTTGGAGCACGTAAGGAACAACCCCAACAGCAATATTAATTGATCAGTTCATTAATTTAAGACCAGCTGCCAGGGCGACCTGATAAGCATAGAACGTGAAACTGTCTCCTGCCAAGCAGCCTAGGCTCTTCCCATTTGGCTCTGTCATACCCTTGGCCTTGGAGCTACTGGGAAGGATAGTACTACCCCCTACCTTGTCCCATCCCCCACCCCTGGAAAGGAGGGAAGAGACCCAGCAGGGTCTCCTGCCAAGGGGTCCTCTGGAAACCAAGTCACAACCAGTCCCGTGTGTTTCAGAGCATCTGGGCTCCCATCCATCAGCCAGGGCATCATTAATAATCCACAGCCTAATGACGGAGATGAATATGGGAGCAGGGAGCAGGGAGCGTGGCAGCCCCAGAGCAGCGAGACGGAGGGAGAGGGTGACTTATGAGCCCACCTCCAGGAGTAACCTTCTTCCCACAATCAAAGCCAGGCACCAAATGATTTATTGATACAGTAAACGGATTTTTATAATTAAAATTGATTTTCGGTTTTAACCTCGTCATGAAGGGCCAGGTCAAGTTCAAGAAAGGAAAAGGGAAAAATCCAGGGGAAAGAAGAGAAATGGGCTCTCAATTTCCCATATATCTTAGATTGTTAGAGCCAGAAGGGACCTCTCATTTTATAGGTGAGAAAACAGCAGCCCTGAGAGGTTGATGTATTTGACCAGCCTCAGATGGTGAGGTAAGGCAGAGCTGGAACTGGATTTGGTTCTCCTGGATCCCTGAGATACACTTGTTTCCCTGGGATTGAATGTGCAGGTGATCACAGACCCACAGTATACCATTGTGCAGGTTGTTCACTGCACAAGAACACTTCATCAAGGGGATGAGTTGGGGCTGAGTTCTGGTCATTTTCCTCTGTGCTAGGGCAAGGCTACTGCCACCCAGAGGCTGTGTTCAGAGGCACCACCTGGATCTCTTTCTTTAGGAGCCAGCTCTTGGCTGACCAGTAGTGGTTAGCTCTTCTTTGACTGTGCCCATCTGACCCTCACCTCATAGTCCAGTGCCCAGAGCCTAGGTTCCGGCTGGTTAGTAGCAGCCCCTGCGGGCAGGCTGTGGAGATCCCTGGGGCTGCAGTGTGTCCAGCCCAGTGTGACTTACCAGGTGGGATCAGTGACACAGAGTGGCAGATGTGGGTTTATAGATGGTGTGGGTGTGTTTCGTACTCACCAACACACACACCTGGGCACACCTGCCGGCTCGTGTCACGAGCATCACCCTGTGTGCATAGACAGTGGGTAACCATTCCCTGCAGGAGAGGCAGCGAGGGAGAGAGGAAACCATGCCCATTGCCAGTGTGCACTGACCAGTCTCTGTTAGACCCGCCACAGGGCGTGGGCCACGGCGCTCTGAGTCCTCCCCTCGGTCTCCATACCAGGCCCCTCAGCAAGCGCAGTGTCCCAGGGGTCCTAGGAGCAGCAGTGCCTCTACCTCCCCTGTGTCCCCGGGGGCACATTGTATTAGCCTGCATGAGTGAGCCAGGAGGGACACATGAAGGTGGACACAGTCACTAAAAACCCCAGAAGGATGGGTTCTTGTCTCTTTTCCTAACCTACCGTTTTTAAGATTATTTCTTAAGAGCAGTTTTAGTTTCACAACAAATCTGAGCAGAGAGAGTTCCCTTAGACCTCCAGGCCCCCCATGTCCTTCCTTGCTCTCAGTATGACCCACCAGAGTGGCACACTTTCTACAATCATGAGCCAGCAGTGACATGTCACTACCACCAAGAGTCCGTGGGTTACCTTGGGGTTCACTCTCGGTGTCCTAGGTTCTCTGGGTTGGGACAGTGCATAGCGACATGGATTCCTCTCCATGATATCATACAGGATGGTGTCACCGCCCTAAAAATCCTCTGTGCCCTGCCTATTCATTCTTCTCTTCCCTGTAACCCCTGGCAACCATTGATCTTGCTACTGTCTCCATAGTTTTACTTCTGGGTCATATAGTTAAAATCCTATGCTATGGAGTCTGTTTAGAATGCCTTCTTTCACTTAGTGATACACGCTGATGATTCCTCCTGGTCCTTTCTTAACTTGATAGCTCGTCTCTTTTTAGTGCTGAATGATCTTCCACCGTCTAGATCTACCGTTCATTGACCCATTCACCTAATGAAGGATCTCGGTAGCTTTAAGTGTGCACGTGTATGATCCAAACTGCTGTACACGCCTGTGTGTGGCTCTAGTTTGGTTTTCACCGGCCTAGCTGTACCACCACCCACTGCAGGGAGAAGACCCGAGAGGTCCAAGGGCTTCAGTGGGTCTAGACTTTGGGGTCTGCACCTTACTCCAGGTGTCCAGTCCATGCCCTGATCCCTATGAGGCTCAATATCTATGTGCTAGTGATGATGGAGGGACCTTGTTAGGGGCTAAGTCACCATGAAATATAAGGCAAGCACCATCCTTTGTGTCCGTAATTATGAGTAGATTACCGTGCACACAAGCAACAAATTAGGGCAACAGTGCAGATCAGTACTGTTAATGCTGCACAGAGCTGCCTTGTACGTCACGTCTGATCGCAGTTAAAGATGTGCCCCGTTCTTGTTGTTTTCCTTCAAATCAGTGGAACCTGCAACACATTGTATGAATGCCTGCAATGAACGGTTGCGTGAGGTGGCCTTAAGTTCTCACCTGACTCCAGGATTCTTAGTCTAGGCTTGTACAGCTCTCTCTCTCTCTCTCTCTCTCTCTCTCTCTCTCTCTCTCTCTCTCTCTCTCTCTCTCTCCTTTTCTTCCCATGTCTTCCTTGTGGTCTCGACAAGTGTGGGCAGTTTTTCTAAGCATCCCCAAAAGTCTCAACTTCAGCACAGACTCTTGCTTGTGAGCGTCACCAGAGATTGGTCACAGGGGACAAGGAGGAGCAGAGAGGAGAAAAGGCTGCTGAAGGGCAGAGGCTGTCGGGCAGCGTGCCCTGCTCTTGGGGTCGCCGGGGACACAGGACTCTCACTCCTGCCCCCTGGCTCTGCTCCCGGAAACAGCCAGACGCCAGTCCACTCGTGCCAAATGAGGAGTGAGCGCCGTCCCCCGGGTGATGTCTGATTTCTGAGAAGGACAAGAAGGGAAATCAACGAGGGCTGTGAGGTGGACAGAGCCACCTTTCCTGCCCCGTGGCAGGTCGCCTGCCACCCTCTGCTGGCCTGCAGCCTCCTTTCACCCATGTGCCAGCTGCTGGGTTGGCAGTGTTTTATATCCGCACTCCTGGAGGAAAAGTAGGCAGAGCAGCCAGGGGGACAGGGATGCCCTCTCCAGGGTTGGTTCAGGGCGGGCAGCTCTGCCTGTGTGGGGATCCTTCTCACCAACTCTTCCACCTACACCCTGCGTCCCGAAGAACTGGTTTTATTAAAGTCCGCCTTGGCCAAACGTCTTTCAGTGTCCCGGGTTTGGCTGAATTATCCCTAAGTTTAGGAAGCTGAGCTGGAAGGACCAGGGCGAACAGCCCAGAAAGCCAGGCTGCCGCCCCCCGTCCTCCATCTATGGAGCCTGCAGGATCTGGGGCGTTCCTCTGCACAGCTGGGAAGGCCACCACAGCAGTCCCTTCACATCTCACCCTGAGCATGCTGGGAGCAGTGCACAGTTAAGGTAATCCGGAGGAGCTGGCTTACCTGTGGACTCTGGCTGCTTCACGTCCCCAGACTCTACTCCTGAGTGCCAAGAAGGGATGTGCATGCTCTACCAAGCTCTGGGCAGCAGCTGACCCAGGACACAGGCCAGCTGTGAAGTCTGCTGCCCCCAGAGCCAGCAGAACAATTCCAAAATTGGTAAAGTCTCAAAAAGTCAGGCACGCTATTCCCTAACGGCTCCTGCCCGGGTGACATGGTCTCACACAGCCATTGCCTAGAATCCTGCCCAGCTGCAGAAGATGGAGCTTTATTTGGAGAAATGTGTCCTATATATGGAGACAGAGCTTGCCAGGGAAACACACCAGCCAAGGAGCCGTTATAAGATAGATTTGCACTGGGCTTCTCTAACCCCGGCTCTGCCTATGTCAACGCTCATGGCGTTTTGAGGCCTCTTGCCCCACAAATGATTTGGACAGTGGCTGGCAGCTTGTCATGAAGGAGCCACTTGTCCCCTGTGAGAGAGGGGGTCGGGGGAGCAGGGAAGCTGCACCATGCCTGGGAGTAGTTGTAGGTCATGGACAAGATACCCTGTTACAGTCCTGCCCCTGCCACTCACCAGCTGCATGATCTTGGGCAGGTCACTTAACCTCTTCCAACCTGTGTCCTCATCTGAGAAATGGAGGCTGTCTTCCCTGACCTGGCTACCTGGCCAAGTTGTGGTGGAGGTCATGTGCAATCATGGCTGTGAAATTGCTTCCTAAATTGCGAAGCTGTGTCCAGCTCTCTGGTGTTATTTCCAAGTCCTTCTCCACCCTGCGTCTGAGCTCAGCAGCTTTGCACCTGTTAGACTGTGAGACTCCAGAGCAAGGACACATCATCCTTAGGTCTCCAAGGCCTTTGCTCCCTAGGGCCAAGTCCAGTCATTCCAAACCTAGTCTGCAGTCAGGTCATTCATGGGGAAAGCTGAGGGCAGGTGGGTTGTGTAGAGCACAGTGCTTTGGGAAAATACAGAGGCTTGACTTAGAAATTCTAATTTTGCTGGGTCTGAGTCTCAGCATTTTTTAGTAGCTCTGTGGTCAATTCTGACATGCAACTAGATTTGGAGGCTGTTGGTCGAGACCCCAATTCCTTTTCCCTCCTCTCCAGTCCTTGCCAAGTGCCTTGTATGGTGAGGATCCCTGAGGGGTGTCCCACAACTTGGCAAGTGACAGTACAGTGAGTTTGCTAGGAGGGTCATATGATCCGAACCAGCCCCAATGCCCCAGACACTGGCCCAGGTGGAGCTGTGTTCGCAGCAGCATCGGAGCTAACTTAATAGAGGAGGAAACGCATCTGAAATGGATCCGCTCGTGGCGTGCTACCTGCCCCAAACGGTGACATTTGTTTTCCTTGCTGCTGCCTCAGCCGTATATCCTGCAGGTTTGTTTGCAAACTCAGCAAATGCCCTGTATTTAATCGTGTCTGGAGGCTGCATCTTCGTGTCCCTGTCACAGCAGGGGCTGCTGGACTCTGTGCCAGTGCCACCATGCTGGGCCTCGCTGCCTGACCCTGGCCTGCCAGACATGCCGTGCCAACCCGTGTCCCCACATGCCGACACACAGCATGGCCTCTTGTGCTTGGCTGGGAGCCAAGCTCGATTTTCTGTCCTAGACCCACAGCCAGCTTTTGATTATGCCTGTTCACAGAGGTCAGAGGAAACCCGAATAAAGGAAGTCCACAGATGACCTTGACTTCATGAGACTGACAGAACCGCTGCAGCCCGCCTAGCCTGCCCGGGCGGGAGGAGCAACACCATGAACTGCTTGGGCTTCTCTTTCTGCCTGATATAACTCAAAAAAAAAAAAAAAAAAACAAATGAAGGAAAGCTCTCCTAAAAGCTGAGGAAGGAAGAGAAAGAGACAGGGCCTCGTAGGGAAGTCTGGGGCTGGCTATGTGGTCAAACCCCTATTGATAGAAAGGGGTTCCGCAGCACTGGGACCATGGACATCACTGAGTGGGGACTGGGCTCATAAGGTCCCATCACAACTGTCTCCTAAGCCTCTGAAGTATTCATCCAATACAGGGCCCATCTGGATACCTTTGGAGATGAACTTCTTATTTAGGGGAACAGTATCTGGTTGTCCTGACTGCCATGCCAGCCATCACTGATGTGGCCAGCATGCTCCCGGGCAGGCGTTGAGGGCTTTTTGTGTATTATGTTCTGTAATCCCTCTTGGAGGCTCAAGGATAAAAGATGCTAGACCAAGCTGAGGTGGCTGAGCAAGTATCTCAGATTGCAAAGCCCAGGTGCCAACAGCTGTACATCCTGGCTCCCGAGGGGGCCCACTGGCTCCTGCCCAGCAGTGTGTCATTGAAAGCCATCAATGGACTCTACACTTCTAGATCTTCCTCCAACTTTCTCCATCTACAGAGCTTCAGTATTGTTTGTTGATATGGAAGAAGCCTCAGTGAACAGAGAGGGGGTCTGAGGTTGGGTGGTCTCCCAGGCCACCCCACACATGTCCTCAGAGAATGGGTCACATGAGCCAGGAGGAAACAGCTCCCTAATACCCCATACACACACCCCAGGCCAGCAATTATTTCTGACCTCACGGAGTCCTATATCTAAACAGAGCCCTGACAGCCACTTCTCATTTCAAAGGGGGACTGTATTCCAAACCATGGTCTACCATGGATCAGATTCCTTAGCTGCCTGAGATGTGGAATAGAGGAGTCATCTCCCACCAGACACAGTGGCCCTGTCCAGTGGGGTCAGGCCCTGGCAGATGGAGCTGTGTCCCAACAGCTGGTATGGTAGAGTTGGGCCCTTGACTGTCTCCCTGACCCAGTATGGACAGGCAAGATGAACTCACTGAGCTCTTCAGCAGAACTTAACTAGCTCCCAACAGGGAAGGATCATTATTATTCCATTAAGCACACGAGGAAACTGAGGCTCAAAAACATAAAGAAGCTGACCCAAAGGCAGTGGCTGAGCCAGGGCTGGAACCTCAGGCTGACTTTGAAAGCCTATGCTGTCTCCATCCTGTCAGGCTGGGCATGCTGGCCCCTTACTCACCCACACCACTGCTCAAATCGATGAGAGGAAAAGTGGCAACAGGCCACACGGGAGGCTTCAGAGGGTATCATCACAAGTTGTGGTCATTTCCTTTTTTAGAATTCAAAGTATCTGTTGAGTTGATGTCATCCTACTTTTCTGGGATCAAAAGAACTAGGACAGGGGCAGAGCTGAGCATCCCTATTATGCAGACAGATGAAGTTCCTAAGATGGGCAGAAAATTAGGGGAAACCCTGGGATGAGACTCCTGGGGGCTTTGCTAGTCTTAAGATAGTTAATCAAGATGGAATCAGATCCATTTGGGTCTGAAAGCTAGGATCCTGAGAGGTAAGGACACCTGCCCAAAGTCTGACTGCAAGTTGGGGTCAGGTCTCAGGACCCCCAGCCCAGTGATGCTCCACACACCATGACTCCTTTCAATGGAAACTACACTGATCCACACATAGTGTGTGTATTGGAGTCTGTCCATGTGGGGACCGTGGACACAGGTGCCCTGGTCTTGGCTCAGTAACTTCTGTAGGGTGAGATGAGAGTCCTCCCTATGGTGGGTGGTGATGGCACTGTTTTCCTTTGGGGGGTCTTTTGGGTGGGCAGGAAACCTCACTTGACAACTATAATATCAAACAATAATTCCCCCAACCAATATGAGCTAGTTACTTTTGCAAGAAGAAAAGTCTCTGGGGGCAGGGTGCACTCCCAGGGTGCCCCTGGTCATAAAGTGGACCAGAAAGGAGAAACCAGCCAGCTGTGAACCTTTTACATCGTTCTAGAATGTTAGAAATCTTGTGGATGTTTAAAAAACTAAAGCATTGACCCTAAAATAAATTTTGAACTGACTAGTTAAGTAAATTGGTTTAAAAGACGAAAGGTCAAAGCATCTTGCAAGAATTATTTTAATTTCCCAAGTTAAAAAATGCTTTAAATTATATCCTGTCTGTGAAAAATTCAACTCTCTCAGAGTCAACCACCATTAGCAGTTTTACTATCTCTTTATAAGTTATTCTTTGCCCAAAAATGTCTCTGCATATGTGAATACCTGCTATACAGGCTATCTTTAAAAAATAAAAATTGAGCCTTCATATGCTTTTCCTGAAACATGCCCGTGTCAATAGATGCAGACCAGAATTTTCTCAGAGTAGGACATGCCACCCTTTGTTTTAACAATCCCCTGTGGATGGATACTTAGGTTATCTCCAAAGAGTTATTAGCACATATAAACATACAGTGAATATGCACAGCCCTGCGCCTATGCCCAGGGGCTGCTCTTTCTGTAGGAAAGATGTCAAGAGGGAGACATGCTAGTCATTTATGTTTTAGTAATAACTGCCAAATTACTCCCCCAAAAGTTCATACCTGTGTAAAGCCCAGCCTTTTACAACGCTCTCCGTGTAACCACTGTTCTTTCGTTTTTGAAGAATTACTAGAAAATGCCCTTTAAGCAGCCTCTTTTCATGAAGAACACACATTTTGCCTGTGTGAGCAAAAGCGACCTGGACATGGATGACCCTGCCTCTCTACCCTCAACAGCAGTCTGAGCCCCAACCCCACAGGGAAGCCCCTGTGTGTGCTGGAGTGTCAGGCGGGTACCTGGAGGCAGGGAACTAGGGGAAGGGAAGCAGATTTAAGCTTCTCAGGAACCCCTGTGGTCTCTGTCACCTCCTTCTAAAGCCAGCAGCACCTGTTTTCCTCAGCGGGTCTTTGTATTGACAGGACCGAGAAGGTTCCCCTACCCCAGGGGTGTCAGTTTTTAATGCCTTTGGGCAATGTGACATTTCCCTAGGTCAAATTCCTTTTGGAAGAAAGACATTTATCTCCTATCCAAAACAGTTGCGCGCCCAGGCAGGCTGTCTGCAAGGGAAGGTGTAAGCATCTGCTAACACCTGCCCGTGCCCCCAGACCCCCACAATGCACAGGAGGGTGCAAGCGCCCTTGCACCCGCTTAGGTCACTGCAGCTCACGGCAGTGGATCATTTGCACGCTACTCCTTGGTTTGAACAGACAGACCATTGCTGGGGTCGGTCACTGGTCGGCAGTGCCCTTGACAGAGGAAGACAGAGGGAAGGGGAGAGGCTGGGTGGAGGAGAGCCTGCCCTGCCTGCCCTGCCACTTCCCACAAAGAGCCAGAGCCAGCCTGCCAGAGGGCCTGGCATATGCCTGGGGACCTGCTTGGCTCAGCCGCCTGCTGGGCCTGGAGTTAGGTGTCAAAGTGCCAGTCCCTCCCCCTCCCTCTCCTTCTTGGCTGCTGGAACAAAGGCACCCGTTGAGCAGGCCGAGCTTGGGAAACTCACACCAGCAGGTCCCCAGTCCGGGCTCAGATGGGGACATTGTCTTTGTCAGTGTCACTCGGTGAAAGATGGCTGGAGCAGGAGAAACACTTTGATCCCCAGGACAAAGGCTCCTTCGCACCTGCTGGGTTTGGGCTGGGCAGGGATCTTTGCATCCCCCACTTGTGAGTGGGTCCCAGAGTCTGCCTCTTCCTTCAGCCTTGACCTTAAGACTAGGTCAAGAACAGGCATCTTGGCCAGCAGTGTATGGGGATTTGGTGTTAAAAGAATAGTGCTGGTAGCCGTGTGGCCTTGGACAAATCCCTGCAGCCACAGAGAAACAGGGGATTAGAGCTATATTTGTCTCCAAGGTCCCTTTCAGCATGTTAACTCTGTAAATGCCAGAACATTCTTCCACCCTAGATTCCATTTTTCCTGCACCTTGGCAGGAATGCTCTCTGGGCAGAACTCGGGTATGGCTGCCTGTCTTCTCCATCAGATGCATTCATGAACTGACCCAGGAAAATGTCCACCTTGCAACACCACAACCCCAGAGGTCAGGTCTCCTGAGCCTGTTGTATGACGTGAGCATGATAGTCCGGAGAGGGGATACTTTGACCTCCACACTGTGAAAGGAATGTGTGGCAGTAATGCAGAGATGGCAGGTTTTAGAGTAGAACCAAGATTGCCAAATCAGTTGTCCCCAATCACAGCTCAGCTGGGGACATTGTCAGTATCAAAGAAAATGAGATTTTCAGAATATGTAGGAGTTTGAAAGGGACCAACTTCCTTCCTTCCTTCCAGCCTTCCTTCCTTCATTCATTCACACAGGCAAGTGGGTCTATTAATTCTCATTTTCCATGGGGGAAGGGAGATGATTTTTCTCTGTACAAGGTGCTGGGACAATAAATGAAGACTTGTTATTGGCATTATACTGACACATTCCTCTGTGCCACGGCAATTAATCCTTAAGACAATCCTCAGGGTGCATACAAGCAGGAAAGGAAGCTCCTGAGGTTAAGGAAGTGGCAGATGTAGACTCGAACCCAGGACTGTCTTCTCCCCGATTCCTGCTTCTCACCAGTCACTGAGGGAAAGCTATTTCAAACTCTCTTTTCCTCCCTAACCACATTTGAAGGAATGAGGGAGTCTCTCTGGAGGTTCTGGGAGAGCCCCCTGGGTCTTTCTCAAGTACCCCTACTCGGCTTTGGGTTTCTCTGCCCACAAGAGGATCCCCTCAGTCAAACCTTCCTGATTTTACAATAAGCTACCTGCAGTACCACAGAATTTTCAATGGCAGGATCAGAGGTTTCTCAATTCCCCAGGACTGCATGCAGGGAGCCAGTGGTACTTGGCAGGTCTGACCGTGGGTGGCAGCCCCAGCTTCATTTCAATTTCCACCTTCGCCATCACCCTGCTGCGTGACCTTGAGCAAGCTGCTCAGCCTCTCTGGGCCATGCCTTTCCCATCTGTGCAGCAGGGAGGGGTCTTGCTCTCCCGCGTGGTAAGGGGTCTGGCTAATAAGGAGCACGCCACTGCAGCGTGGCCCACACCGGGAGACGCGAGGATGGGGTGATTTCTGGAGGCGCTGCAGAATCCTCGCCCAGCTTCTCAGCTACCGCCGTTTGCTAATGAGAACCAGCATATGTTGATGATTCCGGCGTCGGCACTAGCTCCTTGGCTGTCCAGAGTTCCCGGAGCAAACTGGCTTCCTATTAGGCATTTATACTTATTAATAGCAGCAAATTGCAGCTCTCCACAACATCTGCTACTTTTCACTTGCAGAAAGCTTCCCAGACCATTTGGATCAGTAGTATTTTGTGACCAATTCTCGAAGGCAGAGCAGAAGTGGGTCTCCTATCAGAAAATGAATCAACTGAGGCTTAATGATGGGGAGGGATCTGCCCAAGGTCACCCGTGTGTCAAGAATAGACCAGAGCTGGGACCTCTACCCACAGGCCTCATGCTCTGGGAAATTGTCCTTGCTGTTCGAAGTATGGACAACCTTAACCCCTACAGGCAGGTGGGGACAATGGTGGCAACCATGACTGCTACCCTTGACCCTGTGTGTCACTCTCTCAAGTGCAGTTCCTATTGGATTACCCCATGGCCCATGAATAAGCAAACCATTCTCAAGGAACTCTCACTGCTACTAAGTAGACAAAGTCATTTCCCCACACTTGGGCAGCCACAAGGTCAACCAGGGGTCCAGGAGCATTTCTGCTTCCAGAGAGCTGTGTTCTCTGTCCAGAGTCTTTTCTGGTGCTATGCTCTGGGACTGGACCTTCCTGAGATCTACTGATGCACAGTCATAGAATTAAGTGAACATGGTCAGCATGGAAGGACCAAAGAAGATTCACTGGGCCTGCTGGATCCAGTGTGTGACCTTCTCTGAACATACGCCTGCCACAACCAACCTCAGTGTCTGTTCATCGTTGGTGCCCAGGGTGGAAAGAATCACCCCACCGCAAGCTTCCCTCTCATGCACCTATGGATCAGCCAGCGATTGCCACAATAAACCTGTATAACAAACCAGCCCAGAACTCAGAGCAACTGCAGCATCCATTCCGGTACCCATGGATTTGCAGAGCAATCACGTGGCAGCTCTCTCGGCCAAGCTCAGCTGGACATGTGTGCTTCCAGTTGCTGTCCTGGCTAGATTTGTCCCCTGGCTGTGGACAGGGTTCAGGTCTTACTCTTCATGGGTTCTTCTGGGGTTCATCTGAGGAGGCAGAGGAAGCTCTTCTCTGGCAATGACAGAAGCGCAAGAGGGCAACGGGAAGCACAGAAGCACATCTCAAGCATGTTCTGGCCTTGTGCTTGCTCCATCCCATTGGCCAAATCAAGACCTGGGCCACACCCACAGCCAGGGGTGGGGACGTGAACTCCACCCTCCCTGTTCACCATGAGGCTATAGCATACAAGGCTACTTTAAGGAATAAAGCGGTGGGAGTCATAACCCACAGCCGTGACCAGCCTCCTGGTCTCTGTCTCTCTTACGAGTTGACCACATTCAGAGATAAGATACTGTGAGTGGAGGGATTCCAGGCATCCGGAGTGACGTGGAGTAAACACAGCTTCCTGAGCAACTGCTGTGCCACCAGTGTCCACCTGGCTGTGAGAGGCCCTCTGAAATCCTGGCCTGGGCCCCGGTCAACTCAAATGAGGCCTAAAGAGGAATCAGAAGCCACCAAACCAAAGAAAGGCCCACGGAGAGGCTGTAAGGGGCTCCCCAAGAGCGTGCCACTGAGGTGCCCGTGTGTTTCCAAGATAATGCTTTTCTAGAAAGGGCCTGGCTTTTCCCAACTCTGCTTCCCTCACTCAGGAGATAGGACAGCGTGAAGGACAGCACCAAGTGCCACATCTGTGCAGCCTAAAGCTCCCCAGCAACCTCTTGGAGTTTCTTAATGGGTCGTCTTGCCTCTTTTTTTCCTTTCTTTTTCTTTTATTTTTTTTGACAATTTTGAAGGAAATTGGGTACTTAAGAAGCCTTTTGGACATTTAAATTAACTCCAACCATCAGGCTCAGTGTAGCCACTGTGGCATTAGCATCCAATTATAAGAGCAGAGATGGAGTAATAACTCACATTTTGACCAGGATGTCAAATGCTTAAACAAATGAGAGATACACACGGAGGCTGTGCGTGGTGTCTCCGGAACAGTTCTGAATGTAATCAACAGAGCAGCAGGCACCTTCCGAACGTGAGCAGCAACAGGCAGAGTGGGACCCAACTGCCAGGGGAGAGCATCTTGAGAAATGTCAGGGAAGCCCGGCAAGAGCTGGGCAGCAGTGGGCCAGACTTCTTGGGAACTGTGACAATTGCTCCAACTGCTAGGAGCAAACCCAGGCTCCAGGTCCTCCAGACCATGGGCTCAGCCCATCAGATGCAGAAACTTCTGAAGACCAAGGCTGGGAGTTGAATCCTGTGTGGGCCCTTTTCTCTGTTCTCGGTCACTTTTGCCTTCCTGTCCTAAGCCACTGTCTTGTTCATTCACACTGGGTGAGTAAGAGAGAGGATAGGGTTGATGTAGGTAGATGGTCCTGTTTTAAAAAGTAAATGACGATTCTGTTCACAATAGTTCAAAACCAGAACAAACTACACTTGTTGAAGGAAGTTTATCTTGGTGGAAAAAGAAGAAAGCAAAGCCATTTGTGTCCCAAAGAGGTCGTCTAGGGAGAAAGAGAAGTGGGGTTGGGGAAGGGCCCACAGGTAATTCCTGGTCACAACTGGAAATCCAAACAAGATAATTTCGTGAACTCAGGGACTACTGGATTTTGAACCCCATCCCACTGTGTTTCTTGGAGGAAGCAGAAGAGAAGGAAAAGTTTTCGGTAGAACAAGGCTATGGTGTTATTTTTCCAGAACAGGAAATGGATGTCCAGAGCTTAAGAAGGACCGAGTCTGTTACATAACAATATGTGGTAGGCGACATTCATCCCCAAATCTTTTGTCCACTTGAGATTCAATTGAAAAGCATAGCAATGCCTACCTTTTCACTGAAGGATCTCAGAATACTTCATAAACATGAATATATTAGTCTACCAAGAGAAAGCTGCTCCCCTTGACCCAGCGAGCTAAGCAGAGAACAGGTGTTTTCATATCTACTCTGCCCTGCTGCCATGCTGAAGATGAGATCACTTGCCACAGCCCTTTCAAAAGGTCGCTATTTTAATTTTTTTTTTTATGGTGGCAAAATATACATAACATGACATTGACCATTTTAACTGTTTCTGAGCTCAGTGGCATTACAGGCATTCACACCGCAGTTGAGGCCTCACTGCCCCATTTATCTCCTGAGCTTTTCCTCTTCCCAAAGTGAGACTCAGGACCCACTGGACAGGAGCTCCCTCCTCCCTCCCCCAGCCCCTGGCAACCATCATTCTATTTTCCCTCTGTGAATTGGCTACTATAAGGACCTCAATAAGTGGGACCGTATATTTGTCCTCTCGTGTTTGGCCTGTTTCACTTAGCATTATGTCCTCACGGTTCATCCGGAATTTCCTTCCATTTTAAGGCTGGGTAATATTCGACTGTATGTATACCACATTGTCTATATTCATTCATCTGTTGTTGGACACTTGAGTTGCTTCTATCTTTTGGCTGCTGTGAATAATTCTTCTGTGAACTCAGTTCTGCACATATGACTTTGAGACCTGCTTTTGGTTCTTTTGAGTATGTACCTGGAGGTGAAATTGCTGCCATATTTCCTGATGAGTTTTTGCACAAAATTGGGACAATGTGGGGCTGGGGAGATAGCTCAGTTGGTAGAGTGCTTGCCTTGTAAGCACAAGGCCCTGGGTTCAATCCCCAGCACCACAAAAAAAAAAAAAAAAAGTGAGACAATGTGCCAAGACAACTATGTGCAGACCCCACCCCAGGGATCAAGTTCTCCCCTAGCACAGTGGAGGCACACATGGAGTTTCCGAGAGGCAGTAGGGCTCCTATCTCTGGAAATAGTGAGGGCAGTATTGTAGCCACATCAATCAACACACCTCTCCTGGAGTCCAATGGCCAGGGGACGGACCTCAATCTTTTCTGGTCTCTGAAACCATCTATCACCATGATAGCTTAGGTCACATAGATGTGTGATTTATTCTCCAAAACAGAAGTCTGCCGCCACCTACCCCGCCATGACTTTGTTTTTTCGCCTCTTCCTGTGGTCTGAATTCCCTCACTCAGTTAATTAGCATGCCTGGCACCGTAGCTTAAGACTTTAATCAGCGTGGGGTGCTTTTAATTAATCGTGTGGCTCTGCATCTGGAGTGGTTTGTGTTCCAGTGTCAGGAGAGAAGCCGAGGTGGGGGATGGAGCTGCGGCTTGTTGGGTGTTAGGTGTGGGTGGAGAGTCCAGGTATTTAGGGAGAGAAAGTCATAGGGGCACGGTGGCTAAGAAGCCACCTGGTCACCTAGGCCGTAAACTAGCAAAGTATGAAAGGTAACCAGGAACGTTAGAATACACATTTGTATGAAGACAAGTGACTGGACCAAATCCAGTTTTCAAAAGTGATTTAAAGGGTCAGGAAAGTCTCTGATGCTTTCCAGAATTACCCACAGAGGGAAGGAAGGCAAAGCCATGGTGTGGATTGGGAGAGGTCTGGCCAGTGTGAAGGAGCTTGGTCATGCTCAAGAGCTCTGCCTCGTCCTGAGATTTGGGATCGCCCTGGTCCTTCCCTTCCTTGAGGACGCCCTGGAAAAGGGATAGGGGTGGACCTCACTCTCACATAGTGATGGCTGTTCTCCTTGGTCTGTCAGAATTCCTGTCTGCTCCTTGGTTTTAGCACCCATGAATTTGAAAGATTGGAGAAAGCCTAGATCAAGTTCAGAAGAGAGTAATAAAAAATGTTGGGATATATAGAAAGATCCTGCAAGGAAAGGCTAAAGGAAGTTGGGTTGTTTGCCTTCAAGAAGAGAAAGCTCTGGATGCTCAGATGACCTCAGGGGTGCAGTGTCTTGAGAGTGGTACAGTAGTGAAGTCATTGCTGTAGATGTCCGTGGAAACTAAACCAGGGAGAAGGGATGGCCCCGGGCAAGATTTTCGTCTAGGCACTAAAAAGAAGCAAGAATGTCAGAACTGAAGGGCAGGTTAGAACTGACCTGTCCAGTCCCCTCATTTCCAGATGATTGAAAAGAGGCCCAGAGAGAGATTTGCTCAAGTTCACCTGGGGAACTAGGGACAAAGCAATGGCTAGACTCTGACTCTTATAATGACTGCCCAGGACTCATGCCTCTGTTGCACATAGATGCATCTAGATGAAATCAAAGAACAAGGATAGAGCTGTCACAGGTGCAAGTGAAGTCACTGAATGAGTCCAGAGAGCTCAGATAGGTCCAGGGTTTCTTCTGAAGAGTGGATGATTTCAGGGCAGACATCGCCATTCAAGGAGGAAATGACATGATCAAGGTACTCAAAAAGCAAGTCTTCCAGGTATGTTCAACTCACAGTGGAACTCACGAGGCCCCGGAGAACTCTGAGCAGTTCTCTGTGATGTGGCAGGGAAGTAATGTGGCAGTGCCACAAGAATGGGTATTAATGTCAAAGATAGCATTGCTCACAAACTGCTTGACCATTTACAAAACAGTTTCCTAACCCCAGCATTATCTGTGATTTGGGAAACTCTGTGAATTACAGGGGATTTTATATCCATGTTTGAGGATGATCAAAATAAGTCTCAGAGACAACAGAATCTCCTTGCTGGTAAACAGCAAAACTAGGCTTTCCATCTTACCCTGCAGGCTCCTACAATCTTTTCAACCAAGACCAAAAAAAATAAAAAATAAAAAATAAATGACTCCTGTTTAAAATTAAAAGAGGAAAGATATTATAATTCCAGGATATTGACATTTTTAAACACCAGTTGCAAGCTATTTTTAGAATGCAAAGGTTCTTAAGAATATCAGATTCACCAAACAGCTGGCTCTTTACTTAAAAGTGGCACACCCTGGAATCCCAAGGCACATTCCATCCAAGGCAGATGATAGAACATGTCAATAGGAGAAACTAGGGAGGATGTTAATTAAGTTTAGACCAAGAAAATGCTTTTGATGGAACAAGCCATGGTTTTCTCTTTAATCCCATGCAAAATATGGAGTGCCAGACCAGCAGCTGAACATATGACAGCCATGTGGCTTGTGTGGTTTTCAACTTTCACCATCTATGGTCCCTTTTATTATTTTTCCCCTCCAGGAATCATGTTTTGAAAAATTCTGTCTACTAAACAAACTGCATTTATTATGGAATATTTCCTACCTTTAATATGGGACACATATGATAAGCATGTATATAAACATAAAATAGCAATAATCGACTTCCATTTTTCTCTTGGAAATATTGAGAATAGTCTTTGGGCCTCATTGCTGTTCTTGAATTCCCAAGAGTCCAGATCCTCTGGGCTGTGCTTCAATGATGGTGCTCACTTAAGGAGCCAGGGGAAAAATTGAAGAGGCAATGGGAATGGGGAAACTTCCTGGCTGCATGCATAAGCAGGGGGATAATTCCTAAGAAATGGATGGTCAAGGTTAATTATGAAGATAGCAAGGTCATGTGTAGGCAGAGACTGCGCATGATCCCTGCAGATCACAGGAGCAGTCATAAATAGAAAGATAAAATTCAAAATATGAAGGAAAAAAAAAGTCAGGAAATGGCCATCAGGGTCAAGGGCAAAGTTTAACAAGGGGAGGGGGAGGCTAAAAGGTAATTTGAAAGAAGTAAAAATGCAGAATGATCATTAGGAAAGATCAATGTGTATTTTGGAGAACAAAGAAATGTAAAGGGAATAAGGAAATTAAAGGAAAAGAGATCATGTGGGACTTGGAATTAATTATTAATTAATTCCAAAAGAGAGTTTCGAGACTAATTGAGTAGGCTCTGGTGCCAGTTTGCCTGCGTGTGAGTTACAAGTGGCCCCTGCCAAGAGCACATAATTTTACAGAGGCAAATGCATACGAAACAGCAGGGTAAACACAGCCTCCGTGTTCACTTCCGAGCAGAGAGGGCTCAGCCAGGTCAGCACGCCTTACAGTTTTCCCTGCTTATTGTCCCATGGCTAGGAACTACAAATGTCAGTCAGAGCACATGCTCCTAGTTCAAGCTGGAAGATGAACAGAAAGCCTTCCACTGAAATAAAAAGTTCTCCCAAATAGAAAAGGATGATTAAAAAAAAAGTTAATTTTTTTGCAAGTAAGAAACTGGCAAAATGAAGAATAGAGACCAAGGCTCTAAAAAAAAAAAAAAAATCATGTAAGAGACACAAGGGCAAAGTTACACTGGGGAAAAAAATGACATTCAAAAGATAGTTAAGAGCATGCAGGAAATGGAAGCATGTGGGCTAAGCAAAAAAAGTGACGCAGAACATTTTACATTAAAAAACTGCGGGTGAAAGCTAATGCAGTGTTTTTATAGGGGTGGGCAGGAGGAGAAAGAGCAAGCTCACTTTTGAAAGCACCGTAGTGGAAACCTTGTAGAGCCATTTGGCCAAAAGTATGGGAAAAAAAGAGTGAAGAGTGGACAAGGAGTAGCCACAGTGTGAGTAAGGCCCCGGTTCAAGGCCGGGAGAAAGAGTGTCTGTACTTGCTCTGGGTTAGGTGCTATCTGGAAAAATAAAACTACTGAGACCAGAAGAAGGGGCTGGAAAGAGAAGGAAACACTCCATCAAACATGAAGCAAAAGATGGAGAAATAAACATTCAGGTTTATCACACTGATGGAAGCAAATGTGTGACAGATTGAATGTTCACAGAGGTTTCCGTTTGTTGTTTCGGTAGTAGGAAAATTTAAATATGCATTACATAAGTATCTTTTACAGCAATTTGTTGTGAACTCTATGGAGACTGTACTCTTTGAGACATTTAAGAATGTAGTACGTGGCTATGTCGCCTGGGTACTATGTGGCCACTGATCCAACATGATCACTCAGAATCCCTTTGCTTCTGGGGCTCTAAGAACCTTTGTGATCAGTGATGTTGAGAAAACATCATTTCTAGTGGGTGACTTGATATTCTGCACATCTTGACCCCTTTCTCCCTATCATGCTGTCCTAGCTCACCAGAGTGCCCGTGGAGTCCTGCGGTCAGTATCGGAGCTGTGGGGAGTGCCTTGGCTCCGGTGATCCCCACTGTGGCTGGTGTGTGCTCCATAACACGTGAGTACTGCCATCCCTCCCTCCTGCCTCCTACTTCCTCCCAGGCATTTCCTTCCTCCTCCTCTTCTCCATCATGACTCCCTTTTCTTTCTTGCATGCTTTGCAAACTTTATCTCCCTTCATTTATTCTTTCTGGCTTCACTTTAAATTCTCCAATTCTCATAAGAAACATAGAAATGGCAGTCTGGGGATTAGGACAGGTCAGGATATGATTGTCACACTGGGTAATTACACCCTGGAGGGCCAGAGGAAGGGAGCTTCCTGGACTTTCCTGAATGATCTGTCTGGAGACTGACTTCCCAGGACTGAATCCCAAGACAAAGGCATGGGACTTTTTTCTCAAGTTCACATGGGCCAGGGTACGTGCTGTCCATCAAGTGACTCTGCATCCACTCAACATATGTGATCTTTGATATCTTCACAGAATTTTCTGGTACTTGAGTGTGCTCTTCAAGTTTGTGACACCTGAGAACCTTTTCTCTCCTGTCATAACATCCATCAGCAGGCTTACAATGCACTTAGGACTGAAGTCACTGGGCCAATGAAGTCTGACCCAAGTGCTGTCACCCACCCTAATGCCTCCTTTTTGTATTTTATTTTTTAAATTAACTTAGGATTGGGCTAGTTAGGCCTCACTCACCACATTGAAATTGTGTGCAACTATTTTATTTTATTTTACTTTATTTTATTTATTTTATTTTAATTATTTGTGGTGTGGGAGATGGAACCCAGGGCCTTGTGCATTCCAGGCAAGCACTCTACTGCTGAGCTGCATCCCAGTCCCTATGTGCTTCCATTTGTTCTGGCTCCTTCTTATTCTGGAAGTGGAGAGAAGGCAGTAATATTATAGGTGGGGTGCGAGGTACACAGAACTAGCAGAGATAGAGAGCTGAAGGTCTTTCTTTGGGGATCCAGAGACCTTTGACATTGCTACCTAGGGAAGCCAACCATAGCTGACTTTAGTCTTCCCACTGACACCGGAACTCATGCAACCAGTGACATTTACCCATCACTGTGAGAAAGTGGACATCCCCCCACTTTGTTGTCTCCATCCACCTTAAGGAAGAACACCCCCTTAAATCCTGAAAGTTAGAAACACATTTCTGCAGCCCAACACATTCTCTAAGGGAAAAGATACCTTCCCCATCTCTGAGGGACAGTCTCAAGCATGGGGAGGCCTTGAGTTCCTCAAGGAAGGTCTGAAATCCCTTAGGAGTGTCGTGATGGGAACCAGTGGAGACCACTGAGCCACTCTGAGACTTGCAAAAGTCAGAGACAGATCAGGAAGGGCACTCCGAGCACTCCAAGGTTACCTGGTGACCAAGCCGGGGAGCCAGGGAGTGGCCCAACAAAAGAGGCTGGCAAGACTGCACTCGGAATGCAGGTGGGCTCCCATCAACCCAGAAGAGCTCCCCAGCAGGCACCTTGCAAGGGGGAAGCAGAGAGCTTTCTCCATCCCACACAGTGAGGCCGCTGGGGAAGGGATTGTGTTCCTACCCATTGCCTTACCTAGGGGCTTGAAGGCACCTGGTTTTTGAGGTGGCTCAGCTGCTCCCAGCATGGGATAGGTACTATTCAAGGACATTCTGACAAACAGGCCCCTTCCCAATACTCCATGCCCATTGGACCCAAAGGCAGGTCCCATGTCGGTGGTGGTCTCTGCCACGATGTTGCCCCAGCCCACATGACCCTGAGCCCTATGAGCACTAGGTGCACCTAGGCTCTGAGAAAATGGTAGAGGGTCTGCGAATACTCCTCCCATCCCCTTAAGCAGGAGTGAGAGGAAAAGGTATCAGACACTACTTCCTGTGTGGCCTCAGTTTCCTCTCCTGTGCCACACTACTGACTCCTGTCAAGTGGTAGAAAGTAGAGGTGAACAAAGGCCAAGGGGCAGTCTGGACTTCTGTGAAGGAGACCATCAGGCTACACTGGGGCCAGCTGCTCTACAGGAACTGTGTTCTACCATCAAATCCAAATTCCACACCCTGGTATCCCATTCTCCTCACCAGTGAATTGGAGATGGTGATGTCTGACTTACCTACTTCACTGAATTGTGGGAGACCTTGTGGGTACAAATGCTGGCTGACCATGCAGCCTTGTGAAACAGAGGGGGGGATGGGGCAGGGTACTTGACAAGGCTGGAGAAGATCTGAGAGCTCAAGCACCCTGTCTCTTTAACTTTGGTTTGTCCCAGTGATTTTCCGGATGGTTCTCCTTTAATGGCATGATTCTCTTCCTGAGGGCGACACAGCCTCAAGCTCCTTCCTCTAAATAGCAGACACCCCTGCTGGGTTCTGCTCACCTGGCATTGTGTCTTATTGAGAAGGTTGCCCATCACATGCACAAACACGTGCACAGAGCCAGGCTCACAGAGAGTCAGGCTGTACAAGTGATCTTCTCTTCATGTGGAACCCAGCACCGAACTGTTGCTTTGAGGGCCCCTCCTTACCCAGAAGCCATAGTAGGAGCCGGCATGTGAAAATGAAGGGGTGCTTTGGAAAGACGACCAGGGTGGCCATCAGTGGAATCCAGTTCTCACACCTTGAAAAATTGTGGGGCTTTACTGTCTGTTTCATTCTACTGTTTTTCCATTCCCTTTGGGCAACTATAGTAGATTCTCATTACATGTAGTCACTATGTCCTATAAAGTTCTTGGAATGCTGAAGTAGCCAATTCAAAGTCATTGCTCTTAAAAGGAATACAGGCTTAGGTTTCCTGGAAACCCCCAGTCACAACATTTTCATCAATGGATTAATGCATAACCTAGTTTTATGTGTGTTTCTGTTTAGAGACAGCTTACTTAATATGCATCATTGATTCATTAACATCGAACTCCTGACCAACGGCATTGTAACTTGGTAGCTGAATGAAGTTTATCTAATGAGGGCATTTTCTCCATAAGTCACACCATGGCCTTCATGTGCTTAGAAACACTAGATAGCACTTCAGCACAACACTTAGGCCATTTTGAACAGTAAAGTTGTCAACAAAAAGCACAAAACTTGAAAAATGTGGCACTAGATAAACCTCAGTGGACACTGGTCTACAATGTGGAGGCTGGGACAAGAAGGCAGAGCCTTGCCTTGTCTAGCTCAGTCAGGAGCACGTGCATCAGATGGCTCAAACCTTTAGCCAATCTGTGCACGTCCATAATGAGCTCAAAAGTGCCACTAATATTTATTTTGGGGTCACAAATGAATGTTAATGATTAGTTGAATTTGCAAATATGGACCCCATAAATAATGAGGGTTTGACCATAGACTCAGTATAAGAAACTCCGCATCCTCATTCTTAAAGATGGAGGACAATGCCTTCTCATGGTGGTGGTTGGAGGACAAAAGGAGGTAAGGTAAGCTGTTATAAATCCCAGGTGCTCCGCCAGGTCAGGGCAGTGTTCCCTGTAACCTTGAGCCTGTGGTTAAGGTGAGGGGAGACAATGGTGTGGGGCCCTAACTCCCTTGGGAGGACACAGCTCATAAGCCCCCACAGACCCAGGCTGCCTGCCTATGAGGACACTCTATAAGTCCATCCTTCGCCCTCCCAGAATTCATGACCAAGTAGAACCTCTGACTTGTTCACCACAAGGTAGGTGAACAAGAATAGGTCCCTGGGTCTTCTGAGATGCTTTCAATCAAGATAGAATCTTAAATTTTCATATGATAAAATGCACAGGCCATAAGCTCTGACACATGCAAACACCCAGGTCACCCTGGGAAGAGCATTTCCTTCCTCCAGAAAGTTCTCTCCTACTCCCCAGATATCACTTCTCCTGGTCTTCTCTGCTCTCCGTTTTTTGTGGGCACAACAGCCTGGATGTGCCTGTCTGGGAGAGATGAGGAAGTAGACCAGCACGAGAAGAAGGCTGGGGACAGCAGGATCCCCTACACAAGGTGCCCTGTGTACCAGAAGGGGAACAGTGTGGCAGGTTTCTTTGCTCCCTGGAGTTCTGTGTCCACACACACTCTGGGGCACACTGCTGCTCCCTCCATGCCAGACACTGTACCAAGCTCAGGGATACAAAGGTGTACCTTAGCTCACCTGTGCCCTAATGCTTCTTGGGAACCAGGCCTTTGATGCAGTCACAGGGAGGGGGCTGCATTCTGTACTAGAAACATCATATTTATTAAGCTTCCATCATGGGAAAACCCTGTGCTAGGTGACCCTGTCTCTTGCTGAGTGCCCCCAGCAAATCTGACCTTCAAGAAGACTAGGACAGAGAACAGATGCACAGGTTCTTTGAGGTGTCAAGGTAATCCATTTCCTTAGTGGCTTTTGCCAAGTTTCCCTATGGTCATGGGGAGTAAGGAGGTGGTAGCATGGTGGGAAGAACAGGACAACAGAAGGGGTGTGTGCGTGTATGTGTGTGTGTGTGTGTGTGTGTGTGTGTGTGTGTGTGCGCCTGTAAGAGACAGAGACAGAGCAAGAGAGGATGAGGGGGAGAATGCTGGAGAGAAAGAAAGAGAAAGGAGACAGGGGGAAAGAAAACCACGAACAACAAGCAGCTTGAGGGCGAGGCCTCTGGGAACAGGTGGCCCAGGTGGATGAATGGGCTTTTGTACTGGAGAGGTCATGGGAGGGTTGCAGACTGAACATGTTTAAGAAATGTTCCTGTAATTTAAATCCTCCCTCCTGTTATTCCTTCTCAATTATTGCAAAGCTCTTACCTGCAAGCCTGGTGGTGAGGAGGGTCACCCTTGCTGCCCCCTTCTGTGGTCCCTGACCCCAGCCTACAGGCCTGCCCTTTCTAATAGCAGTGGCAGCTCAACAAAGCTAGGTATTCATCTGCTGAGACTTGAGCCTCTGTTCCCAGGGTACTCCCCCGGGTCTGAGCCAACCTGTTTAGACTTGGGTGAGGGTAAAAGAAAACCCACAGCTGGGTCTGCCTTCACCCCATCATAGCTGTCTCCTGCGCTGAACCTGGGACATACCCTCCAGTGACCAGGCCTGGCAGGTCCACAGTCCCCTCCCAGTCTTACCCTTGGCTCCATGCCCAGGCAAAGAAGTCTATCTCAGTCTGCACAGGTCACCGGATCCAGCCCGCCCGGCAGACCGGCTGCATCGATTGGCCAGACGGTACCTTTCTTAGGAGAGTCATCAGCGTCACTCCAGGGAGGCTCCAGTAACCCGAGGTTTGACAGGAAGATAAGGTTAGCTCTTATGAAGCCTCTCTGCCCCTGAGGACCCACCTCCTTCCAGATCTCTTCTGTTGCAGGAATGCCCTCCCTTGGGTGGGTCAGCACCAGCTCCTTTCCAGGACTCACTGCTGTTCTTTATACAGTCTCTGCCAGGAAGGGGTTAAGCCTCAGCACCTGTCTGTGGACAGACACAGCCTGGATTCAGCTTCCTTAGCTCTGAACAGAGATGAAAAGAGCCATCTCACAGTCATGCCTCTTACTAAGGGACAGAGATGCAGGAAGCCCCTGCCTCCCCAGAATGCAGCAGGCACTCCTGCCTGAAGCAGGGGTCACAACCATGTCAGTACAGACTGCAGTTTGGACCTTAGGTCCTCCTTCATGGTCCTTCCTCTCCTTTCCTCCCCAGGACTGCAGCAGGGTAGCTGGATGACTGGGACCATTCACTCTCAGAAAGCCTTTCTCCCATTGGGCAGTTTCAACCAATTGTGCCAATCAGGCAGACTGCCCCCACCAGCCACCTGGGAAAGTGCAAAGCCAGTGGTTTATCCCACAAGTCACTGCTGGCCATCCTCTTAAGGAAACCAAGCTGATTCTAAAATGCAAGTCTTTCCTTGCTTCTGCTTAGCACATGCCATAGTCCTGTTTTAGTTTTCATTTTCTTAATCTGTATTCAAAGGCTACTTCATGCTGATCCACTAAGTCAATGGTCACTCCTAGGGCTAGTGGCACCAGACCTATGCAGTCATGAGGAACGGTTAATGTTGCTTTGCCATAGCCTACTCTTTACAGTCTACACCATGGTCATTGTAGCTGCTATGGCCAAAAGACCTAACAAGAACAACATAGAGGAGGAAATGTTTGTTTGGGGCTCACGGTTTCAGAGGTCTCAGTCCATAGATGGCTGACTGCATTGCTTTGGATCTATAATGCGACAGAACATGGTGGCAGAAGTGTGTTGCAGAGGAAAGCAGCTCAGGACATGGAAGCAAGAAGCAGAGAGCTCTCCTCAACATGGAAAAAATATAAACTCCATAGGCAAGACCCCAGAGACCTACCTGGCTATAGTTACCACCCAGTTAATCCCTATCAGAGGATTAATGCACTGATTAGGATAAGGCTCTCATAACCCAATCATTTCACCTCTAAGCTTTATTGCATTGTCTCACACATGAGCTTTTGAGGGACATCTCATATCTAAACCTTAACAGTGATCTTTCCTAACTTTATGCCAAAAGTTGTCAGCCTCTGATCCAGAAGATACTAAAAGATGGTAAATCAAAAGTGCCATCTTCTCATATGAATTGGAATAGTCCCATGGTCCACTTGCACTCTTAGTGGCCCCCATGTCTAGCCTTGACTCCCCATGGACATCCTGCAGAGCAGGGCCACCTCTAAGCCTTCAGTTGAGAAACACAGACACACCCCACACACCAGCATCCTACGCTGGGCCACACAGGGTGGAGCAGCCCAGTTTGCACAGCAAAAAGTGCTTCCCTACGCCAAACCTACTGGACCCAGTGACCTCAGTGGACACAAAAACACCAGACGTTGGATAAAGTGCAGGCAAAGCAGATCAGAATCAGAGTGATTGTTAGAAAGTGTCTCAAGTAATAGGCACATCCACCTTACTGAGTGGATTAGACAAAGAATGGATTAGCAAAGACACACCCTTGCTTTCTCCTCCTTCTCTTTGCCTCCTTTTCCTCCCCTCCCCCACACTCTCTGGCAGGCCCCACTCCCCACCTCTTTCATCATAGCCTTCCCTGCACCATACTAGAAATAAATTGTCCACACTGTGCTCCCTACTGACCAGAGAAGAGAGAAATGACCCCATTCACCTTCTTTTTGAGCAACTACTCAATATAATTGGACTTCTTAGAAAAAAAGGAACCTCTCTGGGCCTCTTTTATGTAGTACCTAAAGTTTGTATTAATGGGTCATTCATTAGAATTGTGACCGAGGAAGCCAAAGCAAGAATCCACCCTGGACCCCAGGGAAGAGCATGGGCAGCCAGTCCACCATTGGAGCTGTCAGAGGTGGGACAGAACCACTTGGTTGCTACATAAGCCCAGAATGGAGCTTGGGCCTCCACTTAGCCCCTGAAGCTTCTGGATCCTGTTTAGTCCTGGGCCCTCCTCATGCAAGAGGCCTGGATGAATCCAATGGCAGTTGTGGCTCAGGCTAAGAGTGGATCTATAGCAATGGCAAAGGGGTGGTGGGTTCAGTCACCAGCAGCCAGTGGTAGAAGGGAAATTAGAGCATCGGCGCAGCCTTCCGGTATTAGGGTTTATCCTCAGTATTTAGTAGAACAAGGCAACAACTCAGACTTCCTTGAGATCCTGATGTCAGTCACTGCATTCTAGGATTCTGACTTTGAAAGGACTCATCTGGTTCACATCCTTCATAAAAGGAACCTCTCACACACCCATCTGCCTTGGAGGGTTCCTGTACTATCTAGTCCACCTTCCTGCAAGCCACAGATGCATCTACCCATCTCTGTGGGTGTTCCTGAAGAGGACAAGGACAACATTTAGGAAACACAGTCTCTTCCCTTTCCAGAGTCTCCAGATGAGATGCCAGTGACCCAAGAGCCTCCCATGATCTGGCTGAGCAGGCATTCTAAACCCTCTTAACCTGTCCATCATGTCCATTTGGGAAGGTCCCCTCCCCTCATCCCCTTTCTTTTTCTGTCTCCTTAAGTTCTAAGCACAGATTCTCCAACTGGTACACCTGAAGCTCAGCCCATGGCCCGTGTAAAGCACTGGGGATTGGGGATCATCTGTGGAGAAGGAGCAAGCCCTGAAATCCAAGTCCAGTAGGTCCATGCTGGTGGGCCCAGGGAGATGCTTCAGTGATGACCTCCCAGCATGCAGTCCCACCCAGGCTGGCCTCACAGACCCCATTTCCATGTTGAAATTGGTTTGCCTGGCCAGCAGCACTGGGAGTTAGTATTTCTATCTCTGTATTTAGGAATTAATTTCTACTGAACCTAATCACCCCCTCTCTCCCTCTCCCTCACCCTCTTCCTTTCTCCATTCCTCTCCCTTCTAATTTTCCACTTGGCTGGGAATTCTCCAGCAGTGAAAGTTCAGGCTTAGGGGAGGGCGGAGGTAGCTGCTTCATTAGAGAGGATAATCTCATTGGAACCACTGACTTGAATAATAACCCCTTCCAGGGGCCCAGGGCCTTTCTCCTCAAGGGCTGTTAGTACCTCTGAACTGGGGCTGCAGGGGCCGCAGTGCAGACTAAGTGGAATAAGAAAGGGAAGAAAGAATTCAGCAAGGAAGAACTCCAACTCTGGGGCCTGGTGTGTCTCTGAGGGGCCCCCTTCCCCTGCAGGTCTGTATTTGGGGCAGGGTTGACAATGATGGTGGCAGAGACCAATGTCTGAAAACTCGAAGTCATGTAGTGTGTATTTTCTTGGTCTCTGTGTGCTCCTACCTGGGAAATGGGTAAAGCAAGATCTTCCTTCACCTCAAGGGTGCCCCTACAGTGGAGTTGAGGGACATGCGTTCAGAAGTTCCTGGAGCCCCTCGGAAGGAAGCATCTCAGAGCCCCTCCTGGGGTCATGAATTAACCCTTTGCCTGTTTTCCAGCTCTGGCCTGAGCTAATGGGAAATCACAGTTCTAGAAAAAGCAAAAGGCCATTACCTTGACAGACCCCTTAAGGCATCAGAAGGAATGCGTTCTTCCCCTCCATTATCCTATCACAGTTAAGGTCAATTGTCTGTGCTTTTGGACATTGCAGCGTCCACCCTCCTGGGTCCTGAAGGATACTAGAAATGTCAAAACATCCCTGTCTCTGACCTTAAACTTGACTTTCCACTAAGATAGCCGAGTTCTCAATACACTTTGACAGCTATTAAGAAAACAAAGCTACGATCCATACAATCTTTCCCTTACATCTCCCTGCTGGCCTCTGGGATGCTCTCCTCCCTCATTGTGAGGAAGACCCTCAGCCTTGCCTTTCTTCTCTCTCTGATTCACCCCAGGACCAGTCTGCAAGATCAGTGCTTCTGTAGCCGCTACAGTTTGGGGGGTTGGAACGCGGAAGGCAGAGAAGAGATGCGATAATATATAATCTTGAACATTCACTGAGGACTCACTTTGAACTCTGCCCTGTTCTAAATGCTTTGCTCACATCATCTCATTTTATCCTTATAAAAATCCTATTAGGTACTATTTTGTCCCTGTTTTATAGATGAGAAGACAGGCACCAAGAGGTTAAGCAATCTGCCAAGATTACAGTTAGTTGGGATTTTAAAACTATAAACTACATATGGCTTCCCTATATTTGGGGAGAGGTCATGAGTAGTGGGGTGGAGACTCAGGAGCAGAGACAGAATGTAGCCCCTAGAACTTTACAAGCAGCAAACAATGCCAGTCAAACTTCTCCTAAGATCCCCGCACCAGACACCTTTGCACCCCCGACCCTGGAAGAAAGATGGAGTCTTCTCTTTCTCTATCTGAATCTTTATTTGGCAACTCCAGGTGATGTTTGGCCAGGAAGCAGTTCCATTTTTTCTTCTCCATAATTTAATCAAAGGCATTTTTCAGACCTACTGATTGCTCTTGGAAATAGGAACTTCCAAGTTGGGGAGTCAGTGAATAATTTAAGCCTGTACCAGTTCTCTGGATCTGTTCTTAATGGGAGTAATAACACTATTAATAGCGATGTCAGTGCAGACACTCTGGAAAAGTCCATAACATTAGCTTAATGGCTGAAGGTAATGGAGTCCTCACAAAAGAGTTGGCCTGGCAAATTAACTTCCAAGACTTTGAGGCAGACAAGCTTGTTGCTCTCAGTCTGTTAGAGCAGCCAGGGAGTGCCACGGGGGTGACCAGTCACATCTGACCTTTTCCTCCTGGATTGGGGATGCTCAGAAGCCTACTGGAGAATTCAGCTTTGTCCAACAAGTTGCAGTGATATTCAGAGTGCTTTGCAGGAGGAGGCAGAAATAGCCATTAACCTAGAGAGAAAGATGGAGGAGAAATGTTTAAAGTGCCCTAAGGACATGATAGGGGTATCAGGATGGCAAGGAACATAGGTGTAGTCTGCAGTAGGGGTATCATCTCTCACTTCTCAGTTGAGAAGCTTCCAGAAGCTGGAGCACAGGGATAAGGAACAGAAGTTCAGAGTTCATCTGCCTAGCTGGCCACCTGGGCAAATTACTTACTACCCTCTGTTGCAGTTTCCTGACCTCTAAGGTGGGTCTGTCATGACCTTGTCACAGACTTAAATGGCATACAATGTAAACTCATCATGGTGCCTAGTAAGCACTCAATAACTCAGAGCCATGACCGCATCATTCAGGATTCTTTCCACCTTTCATTACATATCCAACTTGCCCTAAGGTCCTCCTTGTGTCCCTGTGTCTCCTTTCCTCTTCATCCTTAGAGGACAGCTTTAGTCCATCAATGGCTTCCCCTGTGTTGGTGTTTCTCCTCTCAGACTCTTCACCATAGGCCGAAGGTGTTTTCCTTCCTCATGGCTGGGAGGACAGGTTTTCTTCAGGGCCTGAGAGTTACCCCAAGAGCCACTCAGGGTATCCATGTGCTTCCCTTGCCTCATCTCCTTGCCCTACCTCACACCTGTCTGCTCTTGAGACTGATGCTCCCTGCCCATGCCCCTTCCCTGTGTGCACTCCCAATCCTTGGCTACTCTGTTTCTTAGTAAACACCTGGCCCAGACCTCCATTCTGTCCTGTAAAAGCTCCTGACAGCTTTCATCTTTCTTTGGCCAAAAGAGGAGGTAGGGAGATACAGTAGACATGAGTAGTGATAGGAGTGACCATCTTCCCCAAATTTGGGCATGATGGAGGAGAACCAGGCTTGAGAAAGGAAACAAAACAGTCTCTTCTGGGCACATCGAATTTGGACAGGTCCTGAGAACTGCTGAAAAGACTTGACCCCTGGACCCAGCGGTCATCTCCTGAGTACTCCATTAGTATGTTCTTTCCAGGTGCACCCGGAAGGAGCGGTGTGAGCGGTCCAGGGAGCCCCGCAGGTTTGCCTCAGAGATGAAGCAGTGTGTCCGACTGACAGTTCATCCCAACAACATCTCCGTCTCTCAGTACAATGTGCTGGTAAGGTCATGGGGTTGGCGTCTGGGGAAGAACTCTGCCCTCCAAAGAGCACCTGAGCCCAGGGCCCTTCAGGAGAGCTGGGTCAGGTCCAGCCAGCAAGAGCAACTTAGATCAGGGTAGGAGACATTAAGGGTTCATTAAAGACCCAAGAAGGGGACATGAACAAGAGGACTGGGGAAGAGGCTCTACTAATAATGAGTAGAAAGACAAGGAAAATGATCATACCAGAACTGACCAAAAGAAGTGGCTGAGGGTATTGGGAACGAATCTTCATTGATAAAAGGGGAACCATGTGTGTGAGAAGGGCACAATGGCTTCCAGGTCCCAACGTTGGGCCTTTGGTGATTGGTGCTATCATTTTCCCAAAACTGGAAATAATGGAAGAGAAGCATTCTGATCACATAAATCCCTCAACATTCCCCTTTCCTAGGGCCAAATCCACTTGGATTCTGATGAGGTTTCTTCCGTCTCTGTCTCTTGTCATTCTGCCACCTACCTCCCCCTCTTATAACAAACTGGATCTCTCCACTTCCATGTCAATATGGCCTCTCCTTTGTCTATCTCTTTTTCTTGCTCCCGCTCTTTCTTTATTCCATACTCTTCCTTTCCCATCTCCCCCTCCTCCTCTCTCTCCCCTTTCCCGGCTGTTCACAGCTGGTCCTGGAGACATACAATGTCCCGGAGCTGTCAGCTGGCGTCAACTGCACCTTTGAGGACCTGTCAGAGATGGATGGGCTGGTGGTAGGCAATCAGATCCAGTGCTATTCCCCTGCAGCCAAGGAGGTGCCCCGGATCATCACAGAGAACGGTGAGCAGCCCCAGGAGGTAAAACTGGAAGAAGAGGCAGGTTCTTCTTCCTCCTGCCTGGATGGGAGAAGTCACAACAGATGTGGGGGTGTTGAGGGAGCCTACAGGCAGGGGTGGGCCAGAGGAAGTGGGTTGTTGAGTATGTTATAAGTAAAGGGCATGAAATTTCCCTCCTTCACCCTTGGAATTGGCTGCTATAGGCCTTGTATCTCAGCCCCAGGTTGGTATCCAAGAGTCTGCCTCATCTTAGGTGAGGAGCAGCTGCAGAGAGGGTGGGTGGAAGCCAGGCCAGGCCAGCTGCAGAGCATCCCCAAGCTCAGCCCACTCTGGTTGACCTGAAGGCACAGCAGAAGAGGGAAGCTGGTCAGGACCTGGAATGGGTGGGCAGCGGTCATCTGGATCTGTGTCCCCTGCTCACACACCTGGGACTCTGACCCTGAACCACTGTCTCCCCCACCCTCTCCCTACCCTGCCTCCCCACAGCTGCCTATTGTCTGTGGCCAGCTGCACTGGGAAGAATGGGAGTGGACAGGAGCTCAACACTGGCAAGGGACAGGCTGGCCTGGGCAAATTGATTCTGTGTTGTCCCTCCCATTTGGGCTTGTCACATTTATTTGGAGCTGATTGATTAATGAGGCTCTCTGGGAAGGCAGAGAACAAGGCTGGAAGTGGAGGCCTGGGGTCAGGACTGTGAATTATATATAGGCTCCAGCCCCTCCTTGGAACCAGCTGAGGATCCCCATGGCTCCCACCCTACGGAGCCCTGAGTCCCCCAGAGGAGGGAGGGGGCATCAGAACAGGTCTCTCTTTACCGAGATGGGGAATGAGCTCTTGTGTGCACACACTTACACATACACGCAGAACCATGTGTGCAGTTGGTGGCAGCATTCTTAATGGTCTCCAGGTTTTTCCTCCCTCAATGCTCATCAGAGTGTGTGTTTGCAATTCTGTGAGGCTAGCAAGGACAATATGCATGTGAATGCATATTTGAACACCTGCCAGTGTGTGTATGCATGCGCCACATTCACATGCAGGAGATGAACAGTTCGGGGAAGTAAGCAATACTGTGCAAAAGGGAGTAGAGACTAGCATGGCTCTCTGAGCTGTTTTGGGGGGTTGTTTGGGGATGGCCTTGCTGAATCAGAGACCCATGAGAGTTGACAGCTCCCTCGAGGAGCAGGATCTCCTTCCCCTGCCCCTGTACTTTACTACAAGTGGGATTCCAGCTTGGGCCTGGGCCTTCCCCCTGACCTCATGACTGGCTCTGTTTTGTAGGAGACCACCATGTTGTACAGCTTCAACTCAAGTCGAAGGAGACAGGCATGACCTTCGCCAGCACCAGCTTTGTCTTCTACAACTGCAGCGTCCACAATTCGTAAGTGCTCCCAGACTCGCTCAGCAACTTGTTCCTGGGGTCAAGGTTCACGCAGAGACAGAAGACCCCAGCAGTGTTCCAAGGACTTGCCAAAGCTCCCCTCCATCACTCACAGGATTGACAGACACCAGAAGAGCCTAGAGTGAGAACCTGAGGGGCAGGCTCTCCAAATCTCTCCCCAGGCAACTTCTCTGGCATAAATCCTTTTAACCCAATTCCATTCCCACATCTTTTGGGGGTTTTTCATCTTACCAGAGGAACAGAGAAGCTAGCCCATGCTCAGAAGAGGAGTTGGAGGACGGAGAGATGTCCCCCGTGTGTCCTGGGGCAGACAGGTGGTCTAGTCACTCACCTATTGCTCAGCTTCCTGCAGACCTGGGTTGGGACCAGAGCAGGGCAGAAAGTTGCAGACTCAACAGACCCTGGCCTGAGAGGCAGGAAGCCTGGTTCTGGTGCTAGCTTTGTTTGACAGTAACACCCATCTCCCGACATCAGTCATGGAGGGCAAGGGCTGAGGCTCCAGAGTCAGACTAGCTGGGAACCTTAGCCATTCTGTGCCCCAGTTCCTCTCTAAACAGGGGACTAGGAGCACCTCTCCCAAGGCTGGCACTCGAATATTTAGCAGCTGACAATTCAGGAGCACTACCCCCTCGTAGCAGGCACTGGCTGGGACACCATGCTTGTCACCACCCTGCATAGCAGCCCTGCTTTTCCCGAAGGATGGCTGTGAGGAGTAAGAGGGCCCGAACAGGGCAGCACTTAGAACCTGCCTGCTTGTTGGCTAGTCACTGCCCACATTTTTGCTACTATTATATTATTATTCCCTCCATAAAAATAATGGGATTGGGCCAATTTGTAGATGTGCAAACCTTTTTTACTTTTTATCATAGAAACTTTTCAACTGAAAGTAGATGTGCAAGCCCAAAATAGGAAACAGAAGGAAGTAGGAGCTACTGGGTGGAGGATTGAGGGGGCTGGAATCCCCCTCTCTAGGAGTCGCACACAACTCTTCATACATTCTCCAAAGGGGTTCCGTGGAATCCCCATGGTTTGAGCACCACAGGCCTGACCTCCAAAAGCCCAGCTCACTTCAGCATGCTGATGTGTGTTCCCCTCTGTGCAGGATAGGTAGGTGACATGAATAATGACATTTCTAGACTCTAGGCTGGTAGAATTTTAGAGTGTGTCAATCTGATTGGGGCAGATGGGTCCCAAGCTTAGCTCTATTTGGGGCCCTAAGGAAGGAACCATCCAGCCTTCCCAGCCAAAACGAGTTGCTACAACACCGGGATTCTCTTCTGGAATTTGCCATGGAGCTGTCCATGGCTTCACCTCCAGTAACCTCATCCCTCCTTCCACTCTTACCCCCTAGTAAAGTAGCAGAGGTGGATGAAATCAGGTATGCAGTTTCCATTCTGCCCATAAAATGATTCTATGTATTACTATGTGCCATGCGATTATAACCCGTTTGCTGCAGAGGAGTCAGAAATTAAAGAACCTTAGTGACTCACCCCAGCCCTGCAGGATTTGTGGCCTAGGGGACTCGTGGAAGAGTGAGACTGTGAAACCTAATACCAGAAGGCCAGGACTACCCCAGCAACGTCAGCATGGGGGTTCCTGGGAGGAGGCCCAGAGCGGGCAACTCCCTGGTCAAGGAGTGACTGAGTGGAGGGAAAGAGAGAGGTCCTCCAGACGGCAGAACAGCACGTGGGAAGTACAGGGTCTCCTCAGGGCCTCAGCACCAAACCCCTGCGGGCCACGGCGTATCCTGTGGCAAGGGCTCAGCCTGTAGCAAGGCATCTGAGTTTTTGACAACAGGGTTGTTGAGTTTTTAAGTAATGAGGAGCTCTTACAAGGTGACCTTTGTTTCCTGGAATGGAAGTGGGGTTGACAACCATGGAGGAGTCCATGTACTATGAGAGCTGCCTGGTAGCTTCTGCCTGCAGTGGGCTCCATGCGGAGCCTTGACAGCTGAGACCCAGGATCACTTTGAATTAAACCTAGTGTGGGTTTTCTCCAACTCTTTTTTTCCCCCAGTACTAGGGATTGAACTCAGTGGTGCTTTACCACTAAGCTTCATCCTCAACTCTTTTTATTTTTAATTTTGAGACAGTCCTGCTAAGTTTTCCAGACTGGCCTCGAACTTGTGATCCTCCTGTCTCAGCCTCCCAAAGTAACTGTTATTACAGGTGTACACCACCATACCCAAACTGCCCCAACTCTTATGGCCTCTAGACAAGGTCTTCAACTCCAGACCTGCTCATTCTTCTCTTCAGCAAAGGAGGCTGTCATCTTGTTGAGGTAGAGGAAAGCTGATTGGGCTTTGGGGGAACCATTCTCAGCTCTCCCTGAACAGCAAGAGGTGGTGCACTATTAGCTCCTTAAGACCTTGGGGAGAAAAGGGATGGGTCAGTGTCAGAGGCACCCTGCCTGAGCATTGGAGTGGGGGTCTCTCTTATCATTAAAATGCTTTGCCAGACCTTAGAGACTTGGACCCTGGGCTCGGGGACACCCAGGTTCTGTGATTTATGCCTCTTCTCCTCTGTGCCAGGTGCCTGTCCTGCGTGGAGAGTCCGTACCGCTGCCACTGGTGTAAATACAGGCACGTCTGCACCCACGACCCCAAGACTTGCTCCTTCCAGGAAGGCCGAGTGAAGCTGCCCGAGGTAGGTTTCTGGCAGCCCGAGGGGTGAGTGCCGCTTGCTGAGAGCCCGGGGTACACAAGGCCAGCCTTCCTTTCAAAGGAGAACCCCCCGCATCTCCCCATTCCTCTCCAGTCCTGCCTGACAAGGAGAGAACAAGACTAGCTCTGTGCCCGGACTGGATGTCCGGCATCCCAGGTCACTCCAGCCAGGAGGATCCTCCACATACCAGGAAAGTTCTAGAACAATTCCAGAGAGATGGGGGGTTTTCCTAAAAATAACTGCAAGGACTGTGAATAGGACTGTGTAGGGGTTCTCTCCCTCCCCACCTACCTCCCCACCTCCCCCTCCCCATTCTTCAGAACGATGGTCACAGGGAACAGAGAACAAAGAGGACCCTGAGGGAAAGGAGGGGGGTGAGAATGGATGATTGTAGACAGCAGCACAGTGGTTCTCAAGTGTGCTTCCCAGACTGAGCTGAGCGTGGAGAGAGGCACAGTCCTGCTCCAGTCAGACCACAGGCCTCCTGGAGAGACGCTCCACTTGGAAGATTCCCTGAGGCAGAGGTGGGATCCCCAGCAGAGATCCTTGCTTCACCTCCTTATTCTTCTTCTCCTTGAAAGTTCTTCATCAACAGAATAAACACACTTTGTGCCCATTCTGTGGCCTCTGTCAGAATGTCAGTTCACAGGCAAAGATCTCCACGAGGGTGAGCAGAAAAGCCTGTCATGCCAGCGTTACGGTATTTCTTACCAGTTTGCGTGACTTCCGTTGCTGGGCCAGTTGTTCTCAACAGAGTGGGTGCTTGAAAGAGCTGCCGTTTAGACTGAGAGATAGATAATTAAATACAAATATGTAGAGAGTGGATTCCACTGGATTCTCCAGGAACATCACAGCTTCCCTGCCAGTCCCATCCACGAGTCCCTCAGCCCGTGCCGCCTCCAGCAGTCCCCAGCACCTTCACACACCTGCACAGGTGCTGCGACCAGGCAGCAAGCCCCATGGCTGTGAGAACAGTGCACTGCCCTGCTGTAGAAAGCACAGGGTGCCTGACGGACAGGCAAGGGCATTGAGAGGACAGACCATGGCTTTCACCCTCCCCCAGACTAGGACCTCACTAGGAACCCAACTTCTGGCAGACCCTTAGTGGCAGGAGGGAAGCTATCTTGTACCTGAGGCCTAGAGGAAAAATGGATGCACAGCTCATCCCCACACATAGTGACTCTTCGTCCGTCCCAGGGGACCGAGATAAACAGTGCAGAGCTATCAGAAATTCTAAGCCCAAAGTTCACTTTCCCTGGGCCCTGATGGCTGAGCGGAGGACCCCGGGGTTTGGGAGAGGGGCAGAGCAACTCATTTTAGAGGTAAGGGTAAGGAGGTGAGGGCATCAGGGGGCAGAATGATCCCAGCTGAGTAGCGAAGGAGGGGAACAACCAAGAAAGGAGAAGCAGAAATCTGAGACCCTCCATCAATTAAATGATGAGAGGCCTTTGAAATCTCTGCACTCATTGCTTTTTGTTTCATTTTTTTCTTTGAGTCTCTCCATATATAAAACCCCTGCCTGATGCACCAGTCTGGAAATCTAAAGAGAGACTTTGCTTGACTTGAAGCCATCAACTCAGGACCCTCTCCCTCTGCAATGGAGTCTAACAAGGGTGGCTCCCCTGATTCCAATCAGGGAAAGGGAAGAAAGTGGCTTTAAGAGGAGTAGGAGTTTTCCCTCTGTGTGTGTTTGTGTGTGTGTGTGTTCTCTACTGCTCTTTAACAAACACAGGATGGATCTGAAGGTAAGAGGAGAGACGTGAATTAGATAGCAGCAAAGCCCACCTTTGGCCTGAAAAACTTGTAAAAGACTTCTCAGTCTCATCAGCCCAACTGGACTCTTACCTTGGCGACAGAAGCAGAAGGCGAGGGACAGGGCCCTAGGAGACATCCTCTTCTTTCCATCTGAAATTGTCACATAGCTCCATGGGGCTTGAGTCAAAACAGTTCCACCCTCTCACCATCTTTCCAGACTAGTGCATTTGGCAGAGGTGTTATGTGTGGAGAGACCCAAGGCTAAAATAAAAACAAAAACAATTGAGCGATTGGGTGGATTTCAGAAACCCCTCATCATTGAATTGCCTGAAGGTGGTTAGCAATTTCTGCTCTTTTTTTCTCATTTGCTCCTTGTGCCCCAAAGAACTTGCACCTGCTACTCAGAAAGAAGGAAAAAAGAACCAGAAGAGAATAAAACAATAGCCCATCATGCTTCCCAGCACAATACAGGAATCCCTATGGGGAACTCATCCCTTTAGAGACCAAGACTTGAGGTGGGCACAGCACTCCTTCTATACCTGGCACTGGCAAAAGCTGGCTCTTGGAGGATGGGATGCCAGGGTTCCCAGGAAAGGAAATGCCCAGAGGAATATGGCCAGCAGAGGGACATGGAGATGGACTTCCCTCCCACTTCCATCCTCCAGTCTTCTGCATCATGGAAGCCTGACAGGCCATTGTAGGGAGAGGCACCAGGGTAACTTGGATCACCCATGTCTCCCTTATCACCCTGTCACATGGAATGAACTTTGGCTCCTCTTTATCTTGGATGTGTACTTATTTGAAGAGAAAGGTATACTTCTGGTCCAAGTTTGGAGGTTGTGTTCTATCCAGTTCAATACCATTTTAAATATGAACATAGAGATGCAAGAGTTGACCACTTATATGGATGTTATATGCTTATTTTTCTGATGAAATAAGCAAATAAATATTTCTAAACTGTTGACTAACTCTAGCTATTCTGGGTCAGTGGAAGGATGTAATTATCTTCAGAATGTGAAGTCTCTGGCTGCTAGTGGAAGCAAAGAAAAAAATTTTTTTTAATTTTCCTTGGTTTTTTTTTTGTTTGTTTGTTTGTTTTGGGGGCGGTGGGCAGAGATAGAAGCAGGAATAGGGATAACAAAGAAAACCAAACAATCAAAAAGTGATTTTGGCCAGGTGTAGTGGCACACACCTGTAATCCCAGCAGCTCAGAAGGCTGAGGCAGGAGGATAGTGAGTTCAAAGCCAGTCTCAACAATTTAGAGAGGCACTTCGCAACTCAGCAAGACCCTGTCTCTAATAAAACATTTTCAAAAGGGCTGGGGATGTGGCTCAGTGGAAAAACTCCCATGGGTTCAATTCTCAGCACCAAAAAAAAAAGTATTTTGTGGAAGTCCACAGACACAAGTGTCCTCTCTCCATTCCAGGGGAACAACATACTCACATGTTACTCTGAAGTTTTGCTACTGTGTTAATCCTTTTCTACTACTGTAGCAAAGTCCTGGGATTGATTTACTTAAAAATAGGAAAGGTTTGTTTTGGCTCACCCTTTTGGAAGTTTCAGTCCATGGTCGGATGGACCCATTCCTTTTGGGCCTATGGTGAGGCAGCTCATCATGGCGAGGAACACATGGTGGAGCAAACTTCATCTCATGGTGTCTGGGGATCTCACAATCTCCTTCAAGCTCAGGTCCCCTAACCTAAAATTCCCTACATTGCCTCTTAAAGTTTCCACTACCATCTCCCAAAAGTGCCCTGCTGGGAAGCAAGCCTTTAAGTACATCGTGGGTCTTTAAGGGACATTCCAGATTCACACTATAGCAGCTCTCATGTAATTCTTTACCCTTCAGTGCCCTAAGCATTTTGCATGTGCCAAGCCACTTAGGTTTCAAGGTATAAAGGATCTGTAGATCTGCATTTAAAAATACATCTAAAGATCTGTATATGAAATGAAGTCATTGGTCCACATGATCTCCAAATTTTTACAATTGTAAGTAGAAACGAGCTGGAAAGCTCCTAAGAAAAATCAATGCCCAAGAAGTATTCTTATAGGACAAGTGCCAAGTCAAGGCTTCAGGCTCCAGTTGTGCCTGATAGGATGACTCACTTACTCACTCAGCCTTCGAGCCAGCAGCTCCTCTGAACATCCAGACCAAGACCCAGCCCCAATGGATGATTGATTAATTGATTTTTTTTTTTTTTTGCTTGAATCCAGGGGTGCTCTACCACTACATCCCCAGTCTTTCTTTGTATTTTATTCTGAGACAGTATTTGCTAAGTTGTCTAGGTTGGTCTCAAACTTGCCATCCCCCTGCCTTGGCCAAGTCTTTTGAATTACAAGCCCAATGGATTCTTCTGGAAGTCCCTAGGTTCTCATTTCCCTTTACCCTTTCATGGGGGCTGCAGATGGGGTCCTTCTGTTAGCCAAGAGTGAGTTGACCAGGAGGCTTTCATCTACTTAGCATCTTGTGTCCCCAGAAAAGCTTTCATCTGTGCATCTTCCAGTTTCAACATTGACTTTGTTGACTATCACCAGGGATGTTAAATTACCTCTTTTTTATTTTTTATTTTTTCCTGAACAAAGAGCACATTCAGGCAAAGTTATTGGTCTAGACTGGAAAACTGGTGGATCGTTGTTATTGTGTGAACAGCAAGGATTCCAGCTTAAATACAATGATTAGAGATAGAATGCCCAATGACATATGTCATATAGTCCCTATATTTCAGTTACAAGGAATGATTTTGTTTCAACAAATGATAGCATTATGATAACCATCTTTGAACTTCAGATCAGCTGCCCAGAACCTGGGCACCAAATGGAAAAGGGAGAGGAGAGATGAACTGAAACCCAAGTAGGATGACATTGTCTTCTTGCTCAGTCCTGTTCTCCCAGAATCCACTGAGGCTTCTTGCCACCCCACAGAATGGCCATTCACTGGACACCATGGGCAGACCCACTGGTCCCCACATGGCATTGGAGTTCCTGGCTCCTCCACTGGCCCACCTGAACCCCCCCATCTGGCCCACGCACATAATGATGGTGATTCTTAGATAACACAGGCAAACTTCTATGGAAAAACAGATCTATTGAGAAGAATTTGTCCTTGGTGGGCTGTTTTGATGCTATTACTCATCCACACTGAAAAGCAAAGTACACTGCCAATGAAGCTACTTTCTCTGGGCACCAGGCTGGATAGATAGCTTTTGCCAGAAGAGTCAAGTACATTTGGTCCACAGGTGTATAGGTGCAGACAGGGGTTCCCCAACAACACCTTTCCTCTTGAATTTCAACCAGCATGCTTACTCCAGAGAACAGTAGTAAGATTAGAGGAAGAAATGAATTCCATCTGATATGGAAAGCTGTGCTTGAAAAGTTCTCCCAACATCCCCTACTACTGAAGTCTTGCAATCCCGAACTCTGCAATCCTAAGCGTCAAGTTCACTCTAGGACTACAGAACTAGTATGGAAATATGCTGCCTGCCCCTAGTGCGAAAATAAACGTGATGATGCGCCGAGGCATGGACAGACCATTTACCCACCGACTGGGCTCTGGAGGGAACTTGGGCCAATCTACCTTGTCAGGGATTCTGCTTCCCTTTCTGCAGGGGGCCATACCTATATTCTAACCCAAGGGAACAGAACTTGTTTGGCCATGCCCTTCACCCTCCTTTGGAAAACAAAGTCAAATTCGGTTCAAGAACTTCCACCCAAGCACCACCCCCCACGTCAGGTATTCAATTACCCCGTTGCCACTTCTCCAGACAACTGCACTTTCCATCAATCTCGTCTGCCCCTCCCCCCTTTGGGTTATGGGTATTTCCTTTCTGTATTATTTCTTTGCTCTCTCCATAAACCAGCCCATCATACATCATGCTAATGGCATTATAAACTTGGGGAACAGCAAGAAAATATATGGTGCATTACATTTTTGTATTGGGCACCCTGGGTCTGAGAAGGTGAGTATAAATTTGGGGTGGGGGGATGGTTAGGGCCAGGGCTGGCTTGTCTTTGAAATTGATGGGGGCTAAGGTGATGTGGGGGGAGGAGAAGTGACCTGCAAATCATTTATTCCTTAGCTGCCCCAGGGGTCCTGCTGTCCCCTAGAGCTTTGCATTCCCTCAATTTTGCTGTAACAACCAGTAGAATTAGAGCTCTCATCTTGTAAACACACTGGGGACTGTAAATCCACAGCCTAGGGCCCCTCTTCCCCAGCAGCCTAAGCCCTGAAGGCAACCTTTTCTCTCTCAGCTTGGTGGCATTCTTTATGTCCTTGTTCAATTATTTAAATATGCAATGAAACCTCTGAATAAAGCAGCCCCTGACACTCTGGTCCTGGTAGATGGAAAGGCATCTCTCTAGCTTTCAGACTTTTGCTTTGTGTTCCTGCTCTCTGTAATTAGCAGTGTTGTCTTTATTTTGTGCATATTTAAGTGGTGACCAAAATATGCATGGGGCTGGACAGTTGACCTGGAGTCAGCTGGACCCACTTCCTGAATGCCAAACCATGACAGGTTGGCTTGTGCCTCAAGCCACTTTCCCTCCTCACCCTCAGTTCATGCCTGCAACTCCAGAATGTCACCACAGGCAAAACGGCCTCCAGGGGAGAGACTGGTTCTTATTGCATGCATTCATCTTCAGACAATCTTGTTAAATACAGGTGTTTTCCATTCTCCAAGAGCTGGCCCTGTCAAATGACGGTTCAGAGAAATACCCTCCTTGAAGAGAGAAGGGTAATATGTTTGGAAGGAAATCTCTGTGGGGGTGGATCATCAATCATCTGTGGCTTAAAGGGAAATAATTGGATGAAAATATTGTGCTCATCATGAGTGTGGGTACTGAATGAGGTCACTGCTGTCCTAATCTTCTCCACTGAAACATGGTGGTGAACATACATGTTGTGCTATGAAATGAGATCTCATGTGGAAAAAATGTTAGTAAGGCCATGGCAGTTATGGAATGTGCACTGACTGGAATCGTAGTCATGTTAATAATCATACCAGTAGCACATCCTCCTGCCAGCGCCCCAGCTATGTGAGATGCCTGATTGCAACATAGCAATAATTAGACATTTAAATATGCTGGTCCTATAATCCCAGCAACTCAGGAGGCTGAGGCAGGAGGATCATGAGTTCAAAGTCAGCCTCCAAAACTTATTAAGGTTCTAAGTAACTTAGCAAGACTCTGTCTCAAAATAAAATATAAAAATGGCTCAGTGGTTAAGTGCCCCGGGTTCAATCCCTGGTGCCCAAAAATAAAAAAGAAATAAAATAAAATACTGTCCTACTAGCAGGTAAATAGCCACTTCCATTAGACCTGCCTTCCTTATAAAGTCCACTGTGTCCCTACTCCTTCCAGTATTCATTCAGTTGGTTAGCATTTTGAACGCTTTTGGTTGAACATTCATTGTTATGACCATTTTAAAGATAGGGAAAACTGAACTTCAAAGAGATTATAAAATGATATATCCCAAGCCCTCCGTTGGGATAATAATAGTATTGGGACTGAAAGGAAAACAAACTGTTCCCTACACTTCACACTTCTGACGCCCAATGTTCTGCTTTTTCCCCACGCCAAACAATTCTCCCATCCCCTGCAGAAAACAACTGGTAGCCTACAATTTGGTTCAGTTCTGGCACTACCTGGAGTTGGTGTCAGATGCTACCAGTTAAAGGGTTCAGTCCCACAGGACTGTCCCCACTTCAGATGCCGATCATGAGTCTGATACAATCACCTGCACTTCTCACCAGCCAGCTATAAATCAGCAGTTCCACAGCCTCCTCTTCAGGTTTGATAATTTGTTATAATGGGACACAAAATTCAGGAAAACATTTGCTTACATTTCCTAACTTATTTTAAAAGATATTACAGAGGCCGTGGATCAACAACCAGATGAAGCAGCACATAGAGCAAGATATGCTTGCCTGTTCCAGGTGCACCCCTTTCCAGCACCTTACCTAGTCCCCAACTAGAACACTCTGAACACCTTCATCCGGGTTCCTTGATTAGATCATTGACCCTTGGTGATTGAACTCAACCTCCAGACCCTCTCCGCCAGAAGCTATTCAGGGGCATTGAAAATTCCAACTCTTCAATCACCTGGTTGGTTCCCTTTCTTCCAGGAGCCACCTCATTAGCATAAACTCAGGTGTGGCTGAAATGGGCTTATTGTGAACAACAACAACAATACTCAGGAAATTCCAATATTTATTTCTTATTATGTCACAATATGCTAGGGACCATAAAAATCATTTAATCTAAATCAACCTCTTCATTTTCTGGGTGAAGAGACCCAGAGGGTTTGAGGGACAAGCCCTAGACCACAGGGCAGGCTGGTGTGTCTCAGAGGGCATGTGGAACATGCATCTCTGGGTCGTCACCTTCCAGAATGGAGGGCTGCCTTGGGGGTGGACAACTGCTACCTGCCTACCTGGCACGTAGAGGTGTGTGGGCATGGAGCGGTGTTGAACTGAGTCAGGCTCAACATAAAATGTGAAACCTAGAAGGTTGCAGCAAGTTGACAACAGGACTGAGGGGTTAGTTATGGAAAAGGCGAAGAGGTAGGAGCAGGGGAGATGGGACCTTTGCACTGAGGTGGGAATGGGAACAGGTGGGGCCAAGCAGCAGCCCGAGTTGGAGCAAAGACAGGCAAGAACCAACATTTGCTGAATGCTTTCTTGCTCTGGGCCAGACACTTTGCCTGTGTTAGTTCATGGAATCCCCCAGAATGTGCCTGTGGGGGAATAATTTTAATATTCACAGTTAGGCCAAGCATGATGACAACACTTTTCCCAGTTCTGAAATGAGCAGAACGAGACAGACTTCCCATGGTTCTTCTCTGGCTGTTACATGCAATTCCCCAGCCAGGGCTTCTACAGTTGAGGAACCTCCTAGGTTGAGGACCCAGGTCTCGGGTGGGGGAAGCTGAGCCTGTGGCCCATCAACAAGGCCTCAGGTGAGAGTCATGGAGGAGCACGGACACGTCTCTGAAATTTCCCACGAGTGTCAGATCTGTAGGTGGTTCTGCAAGAGGCAGATCAGAATGTGGGGTGAGGGGTGGGAGGAGGGGCATGGTAGTGGACATGGCCCCTTCATGGCTTGTTGCCTAGGGGAAAATGGCCATTTTACATTTCAATTAGACAGGGCACTGGGGTAAATCAGCAGCTCCACTGGAGGAAAACGTGTCCATCCCAGTTCTAGGCCTCACCAATTACTATTAATGAACTTAATCTCAGAGCCCAACCTTTTTATATGCAAAGTAGGCTTTTATGGGGCCACTACTAATCAGGACTCATTAGAGAACATCTAAGAAGCCCCAGTGAGAAATGTACAGGGCACAGCTGAGAGAGGATTTGGCTCCTTCCACGTGGATGAAGAGTTGAGCCCCAGGCAGGTTTCCAGCCCAGCTCAAGAGGGCTTCATAGCTCCCCTCCCAGGGACATCCTTACTAAGGTGGTCCTTACTCCTGTGGGAACTTGCTCTTCCATAAGAAAGAAAGAAGGTGACTTGAGCTGTGGGCATCGGAGTTCATCTACTGATGCTGAGCCTTCTTTTTCCTCTCCTGCCTCAGTTTCTTTGCAGAGTAGGTTTTACAAAAACCCTCCTCTCCTGCACATGTCCCCATTCCCATCTTACCGGAGCATGGGGTTCAGGTAGCAGCCAAGCAGAGGTACAAGATGGAGACCTCAAAGTTCCCAGAGATCCGTGTGCTTTAGAGATGGGATATGCACAAGGTCAAGGCCGAGGTCCCTACTCTCCCTGCTGACCTGCCTTCCTGACCTACTTTTCTTTGTTTTTGTTGTTGTTTTAAAATTGTGGTCAAATACACATAATAAAAATCTACCATTCTAACCATTTAAGGGTACAGTGGTATGGCATTGAGTACATTCACATTCCGCTAGCCCCGACTGCAACTCTGCCTGTTAAACAACTCTCCATGCCCCTCCTTTCTGTCCCCGACACCCAGTGCTCTAGACAGCTTGTGTGAGAGGGATCATGCAGTAGTTGCCTTATTTCACTTAGCATGTTGAGCTCAGTGCTCATCCATGTTAGCATTTTCCTTCCGTGGGTCAGAATTCCCTTCCTCTTTGAGGCTGGGTAACACTCCCTTGTGTGACTTTGCTGTACCGTGTTTTATTTATCCACTTGTTCACCCATGGACACTTGGGTTGCTTCCGCCTCCTGGCTCCTGTGAGCGATGCTGCTGTGGACGTGCATAGACAGTCCAGTCCTTGCTTTCAGGTCTTTTGGGGACATCCCCAAGGGAGGGATTGCTGGGTCTGCTGCTCACCCTTTAACCGTTCCTCAGGATTCAGGTGTGGACAGACTGGAGGAGAGGAAGGGGAGGGATTGGTCTGATGAGCCTGGGGTGCTCCCCCGCGAGGCTCCGCTGCTGGCCTGTCGGTGGACAGTGGTCTCCGTCCTCTGGCTCCCTCCTTTCTCCTGGCTTCCCTTATAGCTTTCTCTGCCTCCTCTTCCTTTCCTGCTTCCATGTCCCTCTTTTCCTCCTCTGTTCCTGTTGGGTGATCTGGAATGACAGAGGGAAGATGACCCTAAGTCACACAATCATGACTGATTCAGATGGATGGGGCTTGGGGTCCCACCTGACGTCACAGTGGGGATGTGCCCAGGGCTCCACAGCTCATCAGAAGCTCGGTTGGCACTAGAGCTGGCTCAAGTCTCCCCCACCTCCCAAGTCCAGCCTCATCCTGCCGCAACCTTCAGCCACATGGGACACGATTGGCTCACCTTTGCTTTTGGTCCCAGTAGGGACAGCTGCCAGTTTCTTGACTGCCTGTGACCACTCTGGCCTGCGTCCCTGGTGGCTTTCTTTCTGCCTTACTCTGCTGGGAACTAGAACTGGGATAAGTCTCTGCCAAGAGCCAGCAATGAGCCCGTGATAAAGCCTCCTCAGGGAGGAGGTGGGTGACATGTTTCTGATGGTCAACTGTCCACCAGCCTCTGTTTAGGCATACACCAGATGGTGCCACAGAGGAAGGATGCTGGGTGAAACCCACACACCCTGCTTGTGTCACATAGGCCTGCCTCCCACCCATGCCATATGACCTGGAATACTGACTCTCCCACCCAACTCCAGAGAAGGTGGCAACACACCAGCTTCCATGTCTCAACCAGCAGACACACACCCTCCTTCTTCCAACCCCACTCTCCCCTGAGGTCTCCTGGGACAGAGCTGATTGTCCCAGGAAAAGGGGTCTCATGATTTGTTCTCTCCATCTGCAAAGGTCCCTTGGGCCCCACGTGCCTGTTGCTGGGATCTAAGAGCAGCTCAGTGTATCTTCTCAGAGGGGTGTTTCCCTGGGTCGGTCAGAAGCTTCTGGATTGAAAAGCTCACTGGAACCTACTTCAGAACATTCCCAAATGTCAGCCGGCCTCCATGTGGGATGCCCGCTGTCCTCTTTAGTTGTGGTCCAGACTCATGTTCCAGAGGCAGAGCCAAGGTCTGGGCTTTACCTCCCTGTGGGACTCCTCCTGCTGCCCCTCTGGTCCAATTCTTGGCTGCCTGCAACTCATCAGACAGAGGCCATCGGTCCCCAGTGGACGGGCTGCCCAGTCAGCAGGTCAGTCTTTCCAGGGGAGGAGGGGTCCCAAAAGCGGTCCCAGGAGGGGACGACAGGCCTGTCAAGGAATCTGGATCCCAGGGGAGGCATTCTAATGAACCTGAAGAGGCTGGGACAGCCTCCATGCGGAGTGGCCTCAAGATGGTGCCTCCAGGACCCAGCATTCCTCAGCTCATTCCTTCTTCACAGTGCCCGGGGAGGCGGGTATGAGATGGACTTCTGGAGCAGGTGGAGCACGTGACCACCTGAGTTCTATCTGCAGAGGTCCCTGTTCCTTTGGCTTCTCAGCTGCCCTACTGAAACCGTGCCCTCTGTCTCCAGGACTGCCCCCAGCTGCTGCGAGTGGACAAGATCCTGGTACCCGTGGAGGTGATCAAGCCCATCACTCTGAAGGCCAAGAACCTTCCGCAGCCCCAGTCTGGGCAGCGTGGCTACGAGTGCATCCTGAACATCCAGGGCAGCGAGCAGAGGGTGCCCGCCCTGCGCTTCAACAGCTCCAGCGTGCAGTGCCAGAACACCTCCGTGAGTCGCCCCCGCCCGTCCGTCACTGTGTTCCCCCTAGAGCCACGTCGGCTCAGCTCCGCAGAGCTCCCCAACACCCACAAATCTGGCTCACTCCCACTTTCTTCCCCGATGCTACTCATCCACCCGTCCCTTCACACCCACCCCAACAGGGTGCTGGGTTCTAAGGCCACTCGAGAGGTCAGCACATATCCGAACCTAGTAGGAGCCATGTTGTAACAAGGGCCATGTGCCCAAGACAGGGTGAGAGGGCTTTGGGGCCACCATGAGGCCACTGAGCCCTGTTTACAAGCTGATGTATTTGCAGGCTCCAGGGCTCCAGGAGCCTGCCGTCCACCCCTTCCCCGAGAGCCCCTCTGCAAGGCCCAGGCCTGCCTCCTCACGGGGTCTGCCTGAGTGCCGCATTTGGGCCTGCCGAGACCTCCACCACTTTCAAACCTGCACGACGCAGGATAGACGCAGAATAGGGCTCAGAGAGGCCCATATGCTTGCCCAAGTTTGCTCAGCATTACCAGGGTTGCACAAGCTTCCAGAACCCCAGGTCTGTTCCCACAGCTTCTCCTGCGTACCTTCTGCACCTCCTCTGGAAACAAGGCTGTTTTTCAGACTCGTGTAAGCACTCTAGATTAAACCTCCAAGCAAGGAGGATATTAAACATTTCCTGCTTCCTCATAAATCCTGAGGCTCAGCAGACCAGCCCCAAGGGTTTGGCTCCAGTAATTCTCCCTCAAACAAGAAGGTCCCAGTGGAGAGAGCAAGCCTGGGTCCCACGTTCGACTCAGCAGATGCAGGGGGCGGTTTCAGACTGTGGAGAAAACAGCCTCATTTCCTGGGAGATGCCACCCCAGGGATCTGGGAGGTGTCAGGACGAAGGATTGAGTCTGAGGCCGCAGTTTCCAGAGAGACGGGTGCCAAGTGTCCCAAGATACCTCAGGGGCCCTGAGCTGAGGCTGACTTGGCTCAACAAATGGAGGTACCCCTGACAAAGGCGTGAGTTAGTCCTGTAAACTGCGTGGACAGAACTCCCTTGGTGCCCTGGAGGCTAACTCAGCCTCCAGGGAGCTGGTTGGGACCCACTGTGTCCTACTCGCTGTGGAATTGGAAGCAGTTTTGGAATACCCTCGGCATTCTCTCAGCAGACAGCTGCCTGACCCAGTGAACACTTAGGGGTCACAGAAGACTCCTCAAATGTAGGGGGTGAAACCAGGGCCTGCTAAGGACAAAGGCACAAAGTACCTCTCTGTGTTTCCAGGCAGGTGAGCACCATTTCCTCCACTTTCATGGTGTCCCACAGAGTTCATGGCACAGGTGCCACCGTCACACCTGTGGGAACAGGACAGGGATAATGTGGCATCGTGTATTTGTAGAAATACAATGTATCATCAGGTAGAAAGAGACCTGGAAGAGTATCTTCTAGATCCTGTTAACAGGCTCAGAGAGGACAAGTGGCCATCCCCAGATCACACAGCAAGTACGGTGTAAATTCAGAATTTGAACACAGTTTTCTAAGACACCTCTTCATCAAAGGTTGGGGGAAAAAAAAAAGGTGGAGAACTTCATACCCATCTTTGGTGTTAACCCAGGGCGAGCTCTGTTCAGCCCCAGAGAGGATTGTGTGGAACAGATTTTTTCATGTTTTAAATCCATGAGCAATCTGGAGTGACTGTGTGTTGGGGGATGAGAGAAATCCCCAGGCTTATGATGGAAGAAGGAGGTTGGTGACAGAGGTCTCAGGGACAGCAAAGGAAGAAGGATGTAATGCAAGGTGAAAGTGTAGGCAGTATGCTGAGTTGCATGGGCCAATACATAGTTTCCAGCCCCACTACTCAGGGACAGGCCCTGAGCCAATGGCTGCAGCCCCCAGGGGCAGTGGGAGGAGAAGTGGGCGGGCCACAGCAGCCCTGCTGCAGAGGGGGAGCCACTGCGGGTGTGCATGGCCTACTTTAGACCAAGGCTCCTGGAAAAGGTCAAGTGCTGCTAATAATAGAACCCACAGCCGTCTCTCAGGTCTGGTAAGCAGGATTGAGGGGCTGTGAAGGGCATCTGGCGCTGCTTCGGGGCCCAGCTTCCACCTTGAGGGGGCCTCACTTTCCCCAGGCACTTCAGTTGACCACATGCCAGACAGAGGTGGGGAAGAGAGCTTGTCCCCTTCCGGCTTTCCCAGGCCTCAACTGAGATCCACGGAGCCCGGGGGGAGTCAGAGAGGGACACAGTGCCCAGACTGGTTTCTCGTATCCTGTTAAGTTGTTCAGTCTTGTTCATTCCAATGACAGAACTTTCCAGAAAGGTATCTCAGAGCTCAGGACAAAGGAATGCTTAGAGGCAAGAATGTCTCAATTACATAGAGTTCTCCTCTGCTTTAGAAGGAAGGGAAGCCGAGGTCACTCTTCCCTGAGGTAATGAGGAGAGTCATCCATTAACCGGGCGGTGGTGTACCAGACCTTGATTGAGACACTTAACCTCCTGGCCTCCAGGAGCCTGTGACCCATCCTGCCCTGAGCAGCACTGGGCTTTGTGCAGATTAACTGTCTGCTGATTACAGAGAGCTATATAAATGCTAAGTGGAGAGGAGGGGAGCGGTCCTGGGGGATGGGAACCAGTGCTCCAAGCTCTCCAGCTGTTGGAAGAGATGGTGCCCAACCCGCACCCACTGGGTTGCAGGTCAGGCTGGGAGAGGGCCTCCAGAATGACAGTGACTTCCCTAGAGACCAAGGAGGCGGTGGGAGCACCTGGGGTTAATGACTTCTACAATATTTCATAGTTGTGATCCCAGAAATGGGGGCGAGAAAGAGAAGGCAATGCCCAACATATTTGATCCTTTAAGTCTGTGTTATTTTCAATTTTCTTCAAAAGGAAAATGCATCCACATGTGCACACACATGCACACCAGAACACACGAGCATCCTCACAAGCACACAGCCCTTGGTTCCAAGTGTCTGGCACGTAACCACTCCATCCATGGGTGCTGTTATGATTCCACAGAAATATGAACACAGGAGCACAAACACTGTTCTACACAGCATCCCCAGCTGTATACACACAGGTTCAAATACATGATCATATTTGGGAGCCCAAACTGCGACAGGCACTGCGCTCAGAGCACCATATACATTATGGCCAATCCTCGCGATAACTCTCAGAGGCGTGTACCATTTCTTAATTCTCACATGACAATTGAAGAACCTGAAACTCAGATGATTTGCTCACATTTGTGCAGCCAATTACAGGCAGAATCACTTTGTGGCTCTGTGTGTGTGTGTGTGTGTGTGTGTGTCTGTGCACATGCATGTGCATATTTATGGACACACAGATAACACAACCATATGCACTAAGCCTTTCCCAGGTCTGCACGTGTGTATACGCATTTGTGTGACAGACACTGGCACGCATGACCTTCCAGAGTTCTTTCCTTCTTCCTAGGGTTTCATCTGTCCTTAGAGGGGCCTGACGGGTCCATTCATTCTTGACTAACTTGTCCCCCGTCAACACCTGCTGCTTTCAGTTTGGGTCCCAGTCAGACGAGGCCTGAGGGACAGAGGTGGGGCTCCCGTCCTGACCTCGCTACCAGCAGCAACCTGCCAAAGGCCAGAGCCCTGCTTCCTTCACCTGAGATACTGAGGCCATGACCACCTCTCCCCACTGGGGCCTTCCCAAGGGGAGATGGGAAGGGTGGGAAGAGGTCGAGCCTGCCTGGAGGAGGACATGAGGATGGAGGCCTGCAAGTATTCTGGCTCTTTCTCCAACATAAGGGAGGGCAACTTCTCCCACACGCCTTCCCCTCCACTGGGCCAGTCTCCTGCCTCCCTGCTTTATGCAGATGGGATTCTCCAACTTTAGTCAGCACCAAAACCATATAGGTACTCTTTTGGCTTTCTGTTTGTTTGTTTGTTTGTTTTTACACTGTTTAAATCTACATAACAGCTTGGCTCATGGACGAGAAAACACCAGAATAGGTTCGACTTTCTGGCTGTAGCAAGCTCACATTGTGTCAGACAATTTTGATCATCTGCCACAGTGTTGCTTGTAATAGGTGCTCTTTTGGAATGCTCTCCATTTCCAGACCATCAGATTTAGTGCATCTGGGGTACAGCCCTGGAATCTGCATCACCACCCAGATTCTGATGGAGTCCTTAGTCCTTGGTCAGAGTGGGAGAGGTTTATGAGAAAACTGAGGATAACTTGGAATGACCTAGCTTGGCCCAGATGTAGAGAGTTAACCTCTGGAGAGCTGATTATAGCAGTTCCTTTATACATAGTTTTTCTTTCCACCATATCTATTTCCTGTAGTCAACTATAGTCTAAAATATTATATGGGAAATTTCAAAAATAAAAGATTTATAAGTTTTAGATTGCATGCCTTTCTGAATAGCATGATGAAATCTCAAGTTCTCCCTCTCCATCTCATCTGGGATGTGAATCATCCCTTTGACTAGTGTATCCACACTGTATTTGCTGCCTGCCTAGTAGTCACTTAGTATCCATCTTGGTTATCAGCTCAACTAATGGATGAGTTATTAGTTGCATTATTGAGAGAGAGATGAGAGAGAGAGAGAGAGAGATCACATTAATATAACTTTTATTACAATACATTTTAGTATGTTCTAATTTATTAGTTAATATTATTAATTTATTACTGTGCCTAATTTATAAATTAAATTTTATTAGAGGTATATATGCATAGGAAAAACAAAGTATAAATAGGTTTGGTGCTACCTGAGGTTTCAGGCGTCCCCTGGGACTCTTGGAATGTATCCCCTGTGGGAGGACTACTGAACTGAGTTATGTAGTGATCAAAGTCCCTGCTGTGGCTTCTGCAGGACTTGGGGGGGGGGGGGCTTGCTTCATTCTGTGGGCCCAGGTGGCCTCAATCACAGGAGGGGATCCTGGGGGTGTGGATGGTGCACTGTAGACCACCTCCATTGTGGGAAAAACTGAATGTGGCTCCTAGCCTGGGCGTATGTTGCCAGGGAGTTTTGGACACAAGGGTAGAGCCTGAGGAGACCTAGACACACATCCGACTTAGGTTGTTGCTTAGGACAATGTCACCACATATTTCCATTGTGGAACATTTTGTAACTCAGGACTTGGAGTTTTCTGCAATCTCAGGGAGATTATGCCATTTCCTTTAGAAACTTTTACAAATAGGCTACAGACTTATTCTTGGCCAGAAACAGAAGCATTGTCCCAGCCCCCAAGATTCTCCCCGGGGTGCATTCCCAATGTCTATGGCTGTCACCCGCCTGCCCCTCAGAGAAGGTCTGCAGCCAGCTTAGAGGAGAGAGAGTATCAATTACCTCCCGTGGTGTCCACCTGCACCCCCACCAGCCCAGCCCCTAACTCTTGAGTTTAAAAGTTCAAAATAAGTCCCCTGGTTGAAGCCCTTTCAACAAATTGCCGGCCCTCAGCCCTCTTGTACAGAAAATCTGTCTCGATTCCAATCCTGCATCCCACCGAGCAAAGGCTGGTGGAATAATGAGAAAATCACCAGGTAGGGGCTGGAAATGAGGCCTGGGGCAGGCTCCGCTCTCCCTTGCTTACCTTCTCTCTTTGGGCCCTGAGCAATACATGGTGGCAGGGGGCAGAGCAGAGGCTGGCCTGTGCATCTGCCCCGTGACTTCATCCCTGAGCCAGCCCCTCCCTGTTTGTCCCACCCCTACCTCACTCTGTCAGCCAGCAGCATCCCAGGTGGGGCTTCAGTCCTGAGGAGAGCCAGGCAGGGGGACAGGATGAGGAGCCCCTTGCAGGTCCAGAGGCAGCTCCTGTACCCACAGACATCAGGAAGCTGGGCCGTGCCCAGCTTTGAGTCAGAGAATGCCTTTTGAGTATTGCCCAGATTCTGGGGCTTGTCCTCCAGGGTCCCTGCAAGACTTCCCACCCTTCCACTCTCCGAAGCTCCCATCTGGTCCCACCTGGTCCTCTTCAGTCTTATTCCCCTGTTGCCCCCTAAAGAGTGCAACCCCCTCATTCCTGCTCTCTGCAGCTACTCCCCCTTCCTGGTCAGACCTCCTGGGGAAAGCCCAGCCCAGCTGGGCAGGACCCATGGGTGTGAAGAAGGTGCTCCATCCAGCCTGCTGCTTGAGCCAGCTGCACAGGTGGTCTGCAGAGGCCTGGCCTGCTCCCTGCTTTGCCTCCCAAACCCTCTGCTCCCCCACATTACCCATATACACCTGTGCAGGTGAGTTACACACATGCACACGTGTACACATACATGGACTTGGCCAGTCCTTAGCCCTGTGGGCCTTTGAGGGCCTCAGACTGAGCACTCGGGCCTCCCTAGAAATGTCTGTGACCAGCTCTGTTCTCTCCTCCCCTGGCCTGGCTGCAGTATTCCTATGAAGGGATGGAGATCAACAACCTGCCCGTGGAGTTGACGGTCGTGTGGAATGGGCACTTCAACATTGACAACCCAGCTCAGAACAAAGGTGTGGTGGGGCTGGGACCTAGGGGTGGAAACCAGGGTGGAGCCGAGCAGAGCAGCCCAGGGTTCTTGGGCGGATGTCATTACGTCCCCAACTCCTAGCAGCTGTCTGCCTCCCTAGGGCTCTGAGCCCTTCCTTTGCAGCCTCTCCCCCACGAACCCTTCCCCATTACTTCCTGTTATTGCTTGAGCACTGGCTTGTTGGCTTCTGGGTGGGGAGCGAAGTGAGTGGGACTTGCTGAGAAGAGCTACTAAATGAATGGAGACCCACAGCTTCCCTGTTGAGTTCCTGTGCGCCGGCCTGGGGTTCCTTGTTCATCTTCTCTGCGTGGCTAAGGGGGCAAAGGGACCCCTCACTCCATCCCAGGCTGGGACTGTGCTCCTTGACCTGCTCCCTGGCTGGCCCCCATCCCTCCCCCATCCCAAAGCCCAATTGCCCTCGCCCTCTGCAGTCTACCTCTACAAGTGCGGAGCCATGCGTGAGAGCTGCGGGCTGTGCCTCAAGGCAGACCCAGACTTCGAGTGCGGCTGGTGCCAGAGTCCAGGCCAGTGCACCCTGCGCCAACACTGCCCTGCCCACGAGAGCCGCTGGCTGGAGCTGTCAGGCGCCAATAGCAAGTGCACCAACCCCCGCATCACGGAGGTAAGCCAGGGCAGCCTGAGTGGGCATGTGCCAGGCTGCCGAGCTGCACCCTTGCCCCGGGGGTCAGGGCCCTGATGACCATAACTGGACATGGTATCAATCACAGTGGTCACCAGGTGGACATGGATGCTCTGGCTGGCTGGGTGCACAGCCTCCCCAGAGCTTGGTTTAAAGACCCTTCCCCTATCAAGGAAGTCGAGGGGCTTCATCGCCCTGTTGGACTCAGTCCTTGTCACCCCCTCCCTGAGTCTCTGAGAGTCTCAGTGGCAAGGCTGGAAAGCTTCTAAATTGGAGCCAATGAGCAGAGGCTGCACAGGACTCCAGGGGACAGATCCCAGCCCTGGGGAAGGGAAGAAGGTGGCGTGAGAAGATTCAGGACTCACCCAAAGCAAGATCAGAGCTGTAGGAGCAAAAATAGATTTAGGCACAGTTCAGGAGGACCTGGGAGCACAGGCCTTGGACCAGAGCCCAGAGAGGGAGGACAGGGTGGGGCTAGACATGAGGTAATTGGGCACAGGGATCAAGCTGTGGCTCTGGGCTGCCAGGTGACTGCTGGTGCCTTGGGGCCAAGCGTCAGTCTCTCCCTGCCTCTCCCTTCTTCCCTCCTCTCCTGTGCCACCACAGGACAGTTACAAGGAGCGCTGAGCATACCCTGTGCATGTACAGTGCTTCCCAGCTCCATGCTGAGTCCTTGGAATCTTTGGCTTCTTCCTCCTCCTCGGTCATCACCATCACATTAAAATCACTGCAAGGATGTCTAAGCCAAGGAAATCACTGACCCTGGGGTTTATGGAGATAGCTATGTCTCCTTACCTCCCCACCCACGCTCTTGGCAGAATTGATGGCCTAAGGTCCCCCTTCCTGCTGAGGCCGGAGTTTCTTGTTCCTCCCTGAAAATAAGGAGGAGAAGCATATCTGTCATCCTCAACAACGGAACCAGGTCTCACATCCGTGCCTCTGGTACAGGACTTGGCCTATAGCAGGTACTCGTTACCTCTCTGCCATTGTGGATGCAGGTTAAGATAAGGAGGCAGTTGAGGAAGAGGGAAGGAAAGCAGCTCCCTCTCTGCCTCGATAAATAGGGCAAACTGGCACCCACTTCACGCCATTGCACAAAGGAACACGTCATCCGGGAATCTGACAGTGGCAGTCCCAGTCATGGGCCAGGTATGTGACAGTGCTTTGGAGTTTGCGGAGGTCCTTGGTGTTCCCCTCCAGTTCTCACAGCCTGGGTTCCTCAGGCTGCTGTGACGGAGCCCTCACACTGGGTGGCTTCAACGACAGAAGTCTAGATGCTCACAGTGCTGGAGTCAGAAGCCCAAGGTCAAGGTGTTTGTGGGGGCTGGTTCCTTCTGAAGACCGTGAGGAAGGATCTTCCCCAGCCCCGTTTCTTGGCTTGTGGGTAGCTATCTTCTCCCCATATGCCTTATCATCTTTACTTTTCTATGCATGTCTCTGTCCCTGCTGCCCCTTTTTATGAGGATGCCCATCAAATGGACTGAGGCCTACCCTTGTGACCCCCCACACTGTTAAACTTGATGACCTCCATGAAAACCCTACTAAGGATTTTTAGGACTTCCACATATGAGTTTATGGGGAAGTGGGGGACACAATTTAAGCCATCACACTTGCCAAGGGCAGGGTTATTATCACCCTTTCCCAGACAAAGAGACCAGCGCTCAGAGGTGCATATCTACTCTGGCCAGAATGTAAAGAAGTGGTCCTCTCCCCGGTCTCCAGTGCTGGGTTACTGTCCTCACTGCAGCGGGAGGGTTGTGCCCACACTCACAAACCGTGCACACCGGGGATGTGTCAGAGCAGGAAGGGTCTCCGCTTTTGTGAATGAACAACCTCACCCAGCAAAGTGGCCCTTCAGGGTGGCCCATCACTTTCCACCTGCCTGCCCTGCACACTGGGCGTTGCTCTCAGCTTCTGCTTCAGTTTCCTGAGCGGGGAGGAACCTAAACAATGCTACCAGGTGACGGGGTCGGGTATTGGTACATTTACCTACAGACCTGGAGCAGGAAGGCAGAGGGACACCCTTGACCGGCTGCCTGGGGCCCCGCACCCAGGCTGTGTCTTCGGCTCTCCTTCCCAGCCCACCCGGCCCCACACCTCCTCGGTGGAACCGCTGCCCCCATTCCCTTAATGAGAAGTCCTCCCCGGGGCTGTGGTGCGTGGCAACTCGTGGTGCGTTGGGCCCAATTGGTGTGACGAGCTTTCTTCTTGGCCTGGGTCCAAGAAAATCACAGGGAAGAGGCAGCAAATTAAACAAATCTCCTGCGAGGGAGGCTGTTTGCTTCTTCCATCCTGGCACCAGCCCTCCGGGGAACCCGCACAGGCCAGAGATAAAACTCCTTTTACAGGATGACGGGCCAGGGTGGAGTGTCTGTGGACAATGCTGCCGGTTCCAGGGGTATATTGGGGACCACCGTCCAGGCAGGCATTGGGGAAGAACCTCACTGCCCCCGCCACCTTTCCCAGGTCTAGCCACCTTCCTCACACAGAGATGGGCCCGTGCCTCCAAGAAAGCTGTTTCCCCACTACGGTGGGAACACGCTGTGTGAACTGTCACACCCGTGTGTAAGCTCACTCACAAACACGTGTGTCTGCATGGGGGATGCACAAGAGGCAGGAGGTGGCCTCCCCTGGCAAAGCTGCCACTCAGGGTCTAGGGTCTTTTGCTTCTGCAAATTCACTCCTGCCCCAAGAGGGAAGACCAGTTGAGATCCTTGCTTGGTGGAACAGGAGGACATGCTGGAAAGGGCTAGAGGCTCCTGCCATTCTGCTGGGCCATGACCCACGTAGGACTCAGAGGCCCCAGGAGTGGGAAGGAGTCTGCTGTGGTATATAAAATAGGGAAGGTCACAGTGGCCCGTCCTTTAGTCCCTGCCTCAATGCAGGCCATTGGTGGTTGAATCTTGACATCCAGCTGTGGGTTTTAACACCAATGGCGTCATCCGTGGGAAAGCCAGTCGTTTTAACCAGTGTACTAGGGTAATGTCTAAATTAAACCCATCTCCGAGAGAAACCAAGCCAAACAATGAAGGCAAGCAGTAACAATGCTCCTTTAACTCCAGAAAGGTGCTTGACTTGGTGTGGTTTTCAAAAGAGTTATAATCCACAATATAAATAGGGTTTTGCCAGTGACAAGGTCACAGAACAGTGAGGGCTGGTCCCTGCTCCCAGGGATGCAGGGTCTGAAGAGGAGGGGCAGGGGATGGAAAGGACAAGGAACCAGACATGAACGAATGATTGTTGTCATGAAATAGCAAAAGGTGCCTTGGAATTTCAGTGGAGAGAGAGAGAGGACATCTGGTAATGGGAAGGTGGCATTTGAGAAGGATCTGGAAAGGTGGGTGAGATGATCCCAGGTGCTGATGGCTGGGGGTTGATAGGAGGAATTTATTTTCCTTGAGAGTGGAACCAATATTAGCGAATGCTGGAAGATTTCAGTCCTGATTTTTTATGAATTACCCAGTGACATTGCAGTCACTTTCCATCTCCTCTGGGAAGCTGCACCAGGGGTTTTGAACCCAGTTCCTGAGACCATGCACAATGCCCAGTTGGTTTGCCCTTAACATCATCTCTCTTCCTCTCTGCAGATAATCCCAGTGACAGGCCCCCGGGAAGGGGGCACCAAGGTCACCATCCGAGGAGAGAACCTGGGCCTGGAATTCCGGGACATCGCCTCCCATGTCAAAGTGGCTGGCGTAGAGTGCAGCCCCTTGGTGGACGGCTACATCCCTGCAGAACAGTAAGTGGAAGCCACCTGAGGTGTGGGGACTGGCAGGAGGGGAGGGAGGAGCAGTCAACGCAGCTTGAGTGCCAATGTCCAGGGCCAGAAGTGGTTTGGATTTGGGGTTTTTCGTGCTGAGGAATATTTACATGTACGTTATGGGATATCCTTGGAATGGGATCCAAGTCTAAACAGGAAATACATTTTTGTTTTATATATACCTTACACATGTAGGTTTATGCAATACTTTTAATAATTTTGTGCTTCAAACAAAGTTCATGGTGTGGAATTTTCTACTTATAGCATCGTGTTAGCTGTCAAAATTTTTCAGATGTGGGAGCGTTTCAGGATTTGGATTTTCAGATTAGGGATGCTGCATTAGGAACAACCTGGCTGTCAATGGACAGTCTCAGCGCTGTGCTGGAAGGAAAGGAGAACACCCCTAACCTTCTAGGGTGTGGGGCAGCTCCCTACCTCCCCGCCATCTGCAATAGCTAGCTGCCATAGTACAGGCAGCATGGAGAAGGGAGGCGGAAATAGCTGGGAGAGGAGGAAGTGACTGCTGCCTTCTTGGTGTGTGGGGTGAAGTGAGGCCATGCAAAACTTAAAGCCAGACAAGCGTGAGCTCAGCTCCCTCTGTCGTCTCCACCTCCTCATTCAGGACCCCCATCATAAAGCTGGTTCTTTTATCATCTCTGTGGAACCTGGAAATAAAATTCCATACCCACTCTCAGTCCTGTGGGGGACTCTGGCTTATTTTCCTCTTTGCCAACTCTGCTGGCCCACTGAGGAGGTCATTCGACAGGTGACCTTGGCCTCTAACCCACCTAGTGGAGGAGACACATGGGTTATATATTGCCTTGTAAATAAGGAAACACTATTTTCCAGCCCAGCAAACACAACTATGAAATGTGTACCAACACGGTGGGATCTGTATGGCATGCCATCTGTACTGCCCCTCCTGGAGGGCAGCCTTACCACCCGTCCTATGTACATAAGTTATTGGCTCTTGGCAAGGTCCCCCTTAGCTACATCAGTGCAGTTGGCACATCTGCAGCCTGGGTCTTGCCTGGATTTAGTGATTCCTAGCCACAGTGCTGCCATTCTCAATTCCTGCCGATTTCCATCAGTGCCTTCCCAAGGTGCTCATAGCAGATGGAATGACTTAATGCTGCAGCTCTGGGAGGACTCACCTCCATGACCTATTGTTGCTCAGTTACCATATGATCTTTCTATGACTCCTACAACTTTCTGAGACCTTCCTAGAACCAAACCAGAGCAAGTTGCTACCAACATATTGTGATTTGGGAAAGTTTAATCTACCCAACTCTGGGCCTACATAGCCAGGTATCAAAAATATTATTATAAAGTCACATGGTTAAAATAGTAGTTAGAGTCATGGAATGAGATACAAGACCTATGAAAAGACTCTTGATATATATAAATTAAGTATGTGATAAAAGTGGCATTTCAAACTGACAAGATCATTTCATAAAGGATGCTGATTAACACCCTGGAAAAAGTACAATATCGGGTGCTTATTTCACAGTACACACCAAAATAAATTCCAGATGGAATAAAGAATTAAGCATAAAAATGAAACTGTGAAAGAATTAGAAGAAAATACAGGTGAGAATGTATTTGATTTCAGGAAGGGGCAGATGATCTAAGTATAGCTGCAAAAGAAGATATAAAGGAAAAGATTAGGGAATTTGAGTACATACAACTTTAAAATTACACATCAGAAATTATTGTAAGCAAAATAAAAATGTAAATGATAAATTGGGAATATGGGTATGCCCTATCATGATTAAGAAAGTTTTCTTAACAGATTTTAAAAAGCTTTATAAATAAAAGGCAAATATCAGAAAATGAGCAAAGAACATGAGTGTACCATTTGTAAGATGTACAAAGAACCAAAAGGCATGTGAAATGCAAGTTAAAACAATGGGCAACAGTTGTAAAAGGTCAATAGTCAGTGTGGATCCGAGGCATGGGAAGTTACAGGCTCACATACTCATGGTAGGAGGGAAAATTGGGACACGCTTTCTAAAAGGCATTTGGAAATATGGGCCAAAAGTCTTCAGCATGGCACCACACTTCTAGAACCTTCCCCAATAACCAGACTACACAAATGCTTATTTGCAGGAGTGCTCATTTCCAACCTTACTTGGAATAGTCCAAATTCGGAAGCAATTTGTATGTCTAAACACAGGGAATTTGTCTATCAAATACATTACTGTACAGATGCCCCTCAACTTTTGGTGGGGTCCCAGCTGATAACCCTATCATAAATAGAAAATACTGGGAGTGAGAATGTGCTTAATGCAGCTAACCTACCCAAAATCCTAGCTGAGCAGCATAGCACGTGGTAGAGAGTCGGCTGTTTCCTTGGTGGCTGTGGATGACTGGGAACTAGTCTCAGCAGCCTAAAGCAATATGGTAGGGCTCAGGAAAAGCACAACATTCAAAATTCAAGTGTGGTTTCTACTGGATGGGTTTCACTTTCCCACCATCATAAAGCTGAAATATTCTAAGACAGGACATTGTATGTCAGGGACCTTCTTTATATACAGAAGATAGTCAACTACACTGCCATTCAACAGATAGTATAGAAGAGTCATTTCCAGGCCTAGGTTGAAGGTATGTTAAGCAAGAGCACCGGTTACCAAGCAGAATACAGAGTTTCTAATTAATGTTGCAAAAGGGAAGATTGGAAACATACACCAAAACCTCGGCCATGGACATTTCTGAGTGGTGCATTGCAGGGAAGGGATTATGTACAAATGACAAATGCTTTTATATACTTTCCATATTTTCTTACTCCAATAAAATATTAATTACGTTATGGGGTCAGAAAGGTATATGTTTTTTGCAGGATCCTTCTTCAGAAGTTCTTTCTAAGAGAAATATAAAATCCAGAAACTATAACATAAAAAATCAATTTCACCATATGAGTACTTTAAAAAACTTACCATGGTCAAAGATATTGAGAACAAAGTTGAAAAATGACAAACAGGCAAAATATAATCACAATATTTTTAACAGACAACAGTTAATACTCTTAGTTCAGAAGTTTCTATGAAAGATAATTCAGTTGTAAAAGAGAGAGCTTCAACAGAAAAGTCAAAGGGGAGGCCATATAAGGTCAAAACCAGACAAAAATACATGCAGCCTAACTAGTAATCAAGGACATTCAAATTAAAATGAGGTCTTTCTTCCCTAGAATACTGGAGTTTTCCAAGGATTGCTAATATCTAGCATTGGCTAAATGAGTGGACCATAGATAGCAGTGCAAATTGGCACAGCCTTTCTGGAACATCATTGGATGCTACCTATCAATGTTTCTTGCATAAACCATTTCACCCAGCAAACTCCCTCCTGAGAAGTCTATTCTAATAAATAAATGACACATACAGATGCGGATATAAGTTGGTTCATTTTGCAGGGTTATTTGGTGCAGAGAAAAATCAGGATAATTAAATGTCCATCAAAGGAAGGTTACATAAATGATAATGCATCCATACAAAATACTGTGAAGCTGTTAAAAAAACAAAGCATAGCTATGCATACAGTGACATAGTGACATGAAGGAAAGTCTGCTGTACCATTGAGTAAAACCAGAGGCATACAGAACAGTGGGCGTGCCATGCTTTGCTTTTATCTTTAAATGCATGTTTCTATATGTATTCTGTACACACATTTGTATACAACTATACGTATGTGTGTATATTACTACTTATGTTTATGTGTGTGCACGCATACAAAACATGCACATTTACACTCCTGTGTGTATGTAAATGCACGTCTCTCAGTATTCATGCTGCGTTGGTTCCAAGACCTCCTGCAGACACCCGAATCTGCGAATACTCAGCTCCCTTCCGTAAAAAGGCCTGGTCTTCGCACGTAACCTGCGGACATCCTCCTTTTTACTTTAAATCACCTCTAGATTAATTATAATACTGAAAACAATGGAAATACTATGTAAACAATGTTCTACTGTATTGTTTAGGGAATAAAGACAAGAAAAGGTCTGCACATGTTCAGTTCAGATGCAATTTTTTTTGGAATATTTTTGATCCATGATTGGTTGAATCCACAGATATGGTTCCATGGATACAGAGGGCTAACTATACATTTTTGGACAAGTGACCTGATTTTTCTGTGCCTCAGTTTCTTCACTTATAAAATGGAGAATATGTGTATATATATTGATATTATAAAGATATAAGTATAAATATGCCAGTCTGCCAGGATATATATATACATATATACATTATATACACACACATACACACACACACACACACATACTCATATGTATACTCCCTGATATACACACCCATACATAACTTTGCCAGCTTGGAAGTTGGGCTGGCTGGGAGCAGAAAGCACATCACTGAGGCATCCCAAGCACTGGGCCTAAGGAGCTCCCAGGTGAGGACCTGAGAACCTTAGGTCAGCACCAAGGTCTATGTCTGACTTGCTGGGGACCCACGGGTAGTCACTGTACCTCTCTGGACTCTGCCAGCTCTGTTTCCTAAACCGTTTGGCTGAAACTTGACCCCCACTCTCCGAATTATTGAGTGGACAGTCATGAATTAAGGGCTAAGTGTCTGGGATGAGAATTTCTCAGACCCTCTCTGGGGATCCCCCAAAAGTTTTCCCAGTTCCTGAGAGCCAGGAGGAGCCCCTGCAGGGAGCAGTCGGACGTCTCCCACTCCCTGCCTGCGGGTCCCTGAGATCCTACCGCAGAGCAAGCAGCTTTGCAGGGGCTGCGGGGCCTGGGCCGGGAGCCCCTGGCTCATGGGGTCTCTGCTGTCCTCCGCAGGATCGTGTGTGAGATGGGAGAGGCCAAGCCCAGCCAGCACGCAGGCTTCGTGGAGATCTGTGTGGCGGTGTGTCGGCCGGAGTTCATGGCCCGCTCCTCCCAGCTCTACTACTTCATGGTGAGTGCTGCCGCCAGGGCCTGGATGGAAGCAGGCCCCACAGATTTCATGACCAGCATGGTGGGACCCTCTAGAACTCTCTAGAACTCTGGGCAAACCTGGGAGAAGGGCCCCCATGCAAGCCCCACCCCCCATTCGTGTAGCGAATGGAGCACAGCCCTTGCCGTCTCGGAGACCCCGTCTGAAATCCAGACCGAGTGCCTGGCTCTTGGCTCCAGGTAAGCTGCTGGAGCCATTGGATCCCCAGCCGCCTGTGTGGCTGAATGGCTGGGTCGCATTGTAGGCGGCACGGTCTGCACATGGCCACTCGGTCTCTTCATTTGTGAAATGGGGACAATAATAGCATTTGTGAAAATTGCATCCAATCTTCCTATTCCTTCTGATGTCATTTCCTTGATTATTATCATCCATGATTGTCACCAGCAGTAATGGTGGTTGGGCCCAAACCTCCAGTCTGAACCGTCCATCCCTGGCAAGGCTGCCTGGCTAGTGGTTTGGGGGGTGCAGGGACTTTTGCAAATTGCAGGGGATGGTGGAGACATGAGCACCTCACAGCCCCGGCCACACATACCCCTCATTTCCAGAACCAGCCTTCTCAGATTGGCATGACTTCCTCAGGATTCTGAGCTGCTTTTGGAAATGGAAGCCTGAAGTGATGGATTTAATGCCTGGGCACCAAGTGCCCTGGAATGTTATGGGCATTCTGCTTCCTCCCCTCCCCTTCCGCCTCCCTCCTTCCCTCCTCCCCGCTCCCTGCTTCCTGGTTCTTCTTCCTCTCCCTTCAGCTCCCAGCCATTTATCACCTTGCACAATGCCTCTTGCTAGATTTTTTGATAAATCCTTATTGAACATTCTGATAATTGGATGGTCCTGGCTGTGGGGGTTTCAGAGGTGCTTGCGACCTGGCACGGCCCGTCCCTCAGAAGGCTCACAGTCTGAATGGGGACAAGACCCTTCATGCACAAGACTTGAGGATGGGTTCCGATTTGGTGGGACAGGACCTCAGGTAAAGGCGGCCCAGATGCCCTCCCCGCCTGGCCTGCCACAGCTCCTCCCCCAGCCCTGCTCTGGGAAACCAACCTTCATCCTGGACACCAGTGACTGTCACTCAATACATGCCGGTGACCCTTGTCAGGTATTGGGCATGAAAGCTGGCTCTGACTGCTCCCTGGCAGCCAGGGAAAGGACGGAGGGAACCATATAGGCCAACGAGCCCTGGGCTTCCCCAGCCAGTCAGCTGACCAGGTCCTTCCTGTCCTGTGTCCCTTGTCAGTGGCCCTGGATGGCAGAGTGGACAGGGTGAGGGCAGCCTCCACCTCACTAGGCCCCCGTTTTCCTTGGACTTCTGCTGCTGGTGCAGTGTGCCTCCTAGGGCCTCTCACCACTGGGACCTGCTCAGAGGACACGGCTGTGGTCATGTCGCTGTAGCCCAGTCTGGCGTCTCCATGGACAGTGTGTCCTCTGCTCTTGCCTGTTTCTGCCGGTGGCCAGTCCCTGTCGGCCCACACTCTTGACAGACTGTGGTTCAGCTTCCCCTCCTTCCTGACGTGGATCCTCACCATGTCCTGGAGTCTTACTCTGCCCGTTCCCCATATGGTCTCTTGAATCTTTCCCCTGCCTTTGGTCTGAGCCCCTGGGAACCCATCTTCCTCCATGAAAGAGCATCTTCGTCCTGAACCACACCTCGACTCCTGCTGCCTGTCAGATGCCGTCCTGGTTCCTCGGCCTGTTTCTCTGCCTCAGCATTGCTGACCCCTTTCCCTTCCCTTCTCCTTCCTGGTGGCACCAAGCCACCTCATCCCCCTTTCTTGTAGCCTGCCCACGTCCCACTCCTTGGCCTCTTCTGAATTTGCCGAGCTGGGCTGGGGAGGCCCGTAGCCCCTGCAGTCCCCACCCACCCTGGGTCTGGGCATCTCCTGCACAGCACTCCAGTGTTCCTCTTCTGGCCCGTGAGCATTTGCAGGTGACACTGGGAGCTTTATTTCTTTGCTAGGCTCTTCTTTATTTTTATTTATTTATTTATTGGTACTAGGGATTGGACCCAGGGCACCTAACCACTGAGCCACATTCCCAACCCTTTTTTGTATTTTATTTAGAGACAAGGTCTTGCTAAGTTGCTCAGAGTTCACTAAGTTGCTGAGGATGGCCTTGAACTCACAATGCTCCTGCCTCAGCCTGCTGAACCGCTGGGTTTACAGGCAGTGCCATGGAACCCAGTGGTACGTGGGCACTTCTGACTTGATTGTGCACATTACTCTCCTGGGGCCCTAAACCAGATACCCTGTAGCCCTTAGCCCTCCTAACTAAGTCATCCTCTGCAGGCAGGACACACGCTTTCCTCGGTCAGAAAACTCCCAGTGGCTCTAACCGCAGCCCAGCCTGAGGATGGGGCTAGGAGGGACCATGTTCATTAAGTAGCTACCACTTTTCCTTTTGCTCCCTTCTCTGTTCTAACTCTTATAAAGAGCATGCATGATAGACTTCGGAAGTCCCTCCCGCTGCCAGGAAGATCGTCTCTGACCTGGAGCAGGATGTGGTTGAATCAAGGGAATGAAAGGAAGCTGATGGAAAGGCGGGATTTGTCCGGCACACAGACTGGGACCTTGGGCGGTGGGCTTTTCCAGCACAAGGCAGACATGAACATGCACCAAAAGATGGGACGAGGAGAGGGAAAGAGAGGGCGTTGGGGAGGAAGTGAGATGGAGCAGGGGGCCATAGGGAAAGAGGAGAGCAGCTCCCACAAGACAAATAGGCATTGGTCCAATGGATCCTGGGCACAAAGATGCGGGTCACTTTCCTATTGAAGGGATTCTTCTGAGAACCTGCCCTGGTGCCATATGCTACCTTGGGAAGACTTCCAGGGCAGAGGATGGCGCTAGAGATGCCTGGCTTTTGGGGTCGAGTCACGGAGGCCCCCTGTTGCAAGATCTGAAGGGTTCCAGGGGGAATGAGGTGCCGGGTCCCCTTGGGTCTCTCAGAGGTGGGAAGGAACAGACTCTCCCTCTGTCAGGCTTCCAAGCGTCCTGGAGTTCTCATTGCTTTCTGCTCAGTTAAGTGCCTTGCGGTACAGAAGCCCCTTCCTCTGGAGGCCTGGGGCTGCCGGAGAGCCCCCATTCCAGGTTCCTATAGGGACTTGGGGCATGCTGGGTTGTCCCTTCTCAGAGCTGTTCCTCGGTTTCCCTGCACAATCAAGCCAGGTTTGGATGTGTGACACATTCACTCAAAACCCGAACATAAAGGCCAAGGGGCCCAGACCAGCCTCGCTGGCCCTATCACCAGCCCTGTCCCCAGAGGCCTCCAGGCAGGGCACGATTTCCCCTTTTCCTTCCACCTCCATTCACGGCGCCAAGTGAGGAGGTGGCGAACGCGCCAAATCTGATTTCCCGTGCAAGCCCAGCATGAAATATTTATGAAGCAGGGCTTGAATAATTAATAGTTTCTCACAACTCTAAAACGTATCTCCATAACAGCCTCTCCCCGGCCCGGGTAACTCCCCCTCCAGACAGCACACAACAACGACACCGCGAGACCCTGTGGGGGTGGCTTGTTCTTCCCCTGGGGAGCCCAACCCCAGGCAGCCCAGCCAGGGAGGACACACCCCAGACCAGCTGGGCTTCCTGGCATGCTCTCTCTCTCTCTCTCTCTCTCTCTCTCTCTCTCTCTCAGCCCTTCCCTACCTGGAAGCCACGTGCACAGATAGACAACCAGACGTGTCTGTGTCTCCCCTCACTTTCCCTTCCCTCTCTGGAGAGGCCAACAGGGCCCCTTTACAGCGAGACAAAGGCCCCATTTGAAAAGGTAGAAACTACTGCCACTTACAGAGCCAGAAAACCTTCAGGGGCCTTGGAGATCATCTCTTTATGGCTCAGTCCCCTAATTTTGTCATCAGAGAGGTTAAATATCTTATCTCAAGTCACACTGCATGATCCAGACAGAGCTGAGGAAGAGGGCTCTTTCCACAGCCTTATTCACCCCCTATCTTTGTCCTGGCAAACCAGTTTTTCCCCTTTTAAACCAAACTTAGGAAGACCTGGGCCAGGAAGGGCCAGGGAGAACCTGGGCCTAGGTCAGTGGGTAACCCCAGGTGTGCCCTGCAGGGGGACCTGGGCGCAGGCAGTGGACGGGCAAGCTTCCCCTGAGCTGTCACCAGATGGAGGATCCCCAGGAGAGAATGCCAGCTCTCAGAGGAGCCCAGTGGGTTCAACTTGGGTGTTGAATTCTTGAAGAGGGAGGTGGTTCGGGAAGGGAGGGAGAAATCTTCATTTAAATGCAGATACAGGCCTCTCACCTGGGACTGGGGAAAGTTTTTCCATTAAAATGCTAATGAAAGAACAAACTGCAACTCCAAATCCCCAGCTGTCAGGGCTCCTTTCCCAGCCCCCACGACAGCCCAGCTCCACATATACCCTTCCGCAGGGGGCTGTGGGCAGGCCTTAGAAATTGCTGACCCTTCTCTGTGGCTTTCTCTCACGTTCCATTTCTCTGGCCACTGGATGCTTGGGCAGCTCTCTGGAGAAGCCCATGGAAGGAACAAGTCATCTTCCCCAAAACAACAGAGACTGCAGATTGGAGAAGCAGTTGGGAACTAGAGCTCTGGAGTCATATATCAATTATGCTGCTTGTTAGCTGTGTGACCTTGGGAAACTTACTTAACATCTCTGAATATAAGGGTAAAGTCGTAAAGAAGCCTGGCACATCACATGACAGCTATAATTATTGCTATTATCAATATAAAGATGCAAATTCCGGGTCCAGAACAGTGCCTATTTGTACAAGGATAAGGAGAGCAACTCTCTTAGAGGCCACCATCTCCAAAGACTCCAGAAGGCAGTTCTGGCAGGGTAGAGGGTCCAGAGCCACCTCCACCACCCAGCTGTGTCTGAGGCCTCGTCCTTTCCTACACAGACACTGACCCTCTCAGACCTTAAGCCCAGCCGGGGGCCCATGTCCGGGGGCACGCAGGTGACCATCACGGGCACCAACCTGAATGCAGGCAGTGACGTGGTGGTGATGTTTGGAAAGCAGCCCTGCCTCTTCCACAGGTAAGCCCTGGGGGTGCGGTCAGACGGGTAACCACCCCACCCCCTGCCCTGGGAGACTTGGGGTTTCGGGGCGTGGGAGGGGCTGCCCTGGGCAGGGACTTCAGGACTCACCCTCAGAAGTACCTGCTCCCACCTGAGAAAGAGGGTGCTCCCTTTGGGAGAGGAAGGTGTCTGAGTGCCACCTGCCAGGGTCCCCTCTCCTGGAGGGCCATCGTGCTGCCCGGCCCCACGGCACCCCCTCTGCAGAGGCCTGGGCTGCCGGGGGCGCAGCTCAGGATGCACCCGGGGCAGCACCTCCCCAGCAGCTCTGAAGCCAGCTATGGCTCCCGAGAGCAGACCGGAATGGCACCGAGGCTGAGCCTCCAAAAGCAGGAGGCTGTCCCTCCCTGACACCCTCCAGCCCAGAAGGGCACGCCCTCCACGGGCCAGGTGCCACGGCAGTACAAGGCCGGCAGGAGGTGCGTCCCGGGAAGGACTGGCTGAGGTGGACAGGAGGCGGAGAGGCCAGAGTGCTCTGGTGGGGCGAGGCTTCGTGCAGGACTCCTGCAGAGGCAGCAAACGTGGCCGGGGATCCACAGCCAATCAGCAGGACCAGGGAGCCGGGAGGAGATGGACTAAGAGGCGACCCGGGAGGTCCCGCTGAACCAACTAAACAGGCACCAGGGCCATCAGTCTAAGGGACCAGGGACTCTCACCAGACCCAAGGACAAGGCCTATGAAAATGAGCTACAGCCTGGTCAAGGGGAGTCTCTGTCCCTGGCTCCCGAGCTTCAGCCCTTGCCTCTGAGGAGCCAGCCGTGGGGGCGGGGCGCTGACCCAGGACCACTGTCCCCGCTCTGCACCGGAACCCAGTGCCCTGCCTTCTCCCCTCCAGGCGGTCTCCATCCTACATCATCTGCAACACCACGTCCTCAGAGGAGGTGCTGGAGATGGAGGTGACGGTGCAGGTGGACAGGGCCAAGATCCGCCGGGACCTGGTCTTCCAGTACGTGGAGGACCCCACCATCGTGCGCATCGAGCCCGAGTGGAGCATCGTCAGGTAGGCGCTGCCCGGGGCTCACCTCACGCCGGCCCTCAGGAGCCGGGAGAGCTCGGGGGCCTGTCCTGCTTTTGGGATTGCTGAACAGGGTTGGTTCTAAACACCTGCAAATGAGCCCCCGCTCCTGCAGGGGCTCCCCGCTTCCCTGGGAGCTACCGCCATGCAGGGCCCTGCCTGCAGGCACCCGCTCCCACCCATCCTTCCCTCTACTGCACACTCCCCGGGCACAGAGTCTGGGCCGTGCTCTTTCAACACGCATGCACTGAACAGGTGTCCCAGGAACCAGGAATTTGATGCTATATAGAAAGACCCTGGGCAGGGACTCAGGGCCCTTCAGCCATACACCTCGGGCAAGTCACTCTTCCTGGGCCTCCACCTCCTGAGGGATTGGCCTGGAGATTTGGAAGCTTGGGGATCTCCAGTGTCTCCAGTGGCACATCCCACACCAGAGGTGGAGCTGCCGGCAGACAGCGTGTGTCTGCTTTTCGGGTCCTGGAGGAGGCAGAGAGAGGCACCGCAGAGAGCATCCTTTCTACAGGGGAAGCACCGTATGGGGTTGGGGGACAGCAGTGGGGGGAACAGAACAAGGGCTTGGGGTCTGAAGGAGGAGGCTCAGCCTGACTCTGCTGCTTAGCAAGTGACCTGAGCAGTCCTACCCTCCCTGGGGCCCCGGTGCCCCTTCTCTCAACTTCCTCTCAAGGCAGCTGGGAGAATTAACTGAGATGCAAACTCGCATGGTAGACGGTGCCCAGCTCAGCTTCCTCTCTGCCCCCTGCTCGGTGCCCAGTCCTTCTCCTGCCTGCTCTAGCTTGCAGGGCCGGGGCTGGAGGAGTGAATGGGGACAGAAGTGCTCTCCCAGGGTTTGGCAGGGGCAGAGATGAGGTCTGTCCAGAGAGCTCTCTTTAAGCCAGGAGTCCCCGGGGCCAAATCTGACTGGCCACCTGCTTGTGTAAATAAAGTTTTGTTGGAACACAGCCACCTATCTGTATTGTCTACTGCTGCTTTCTCACTACGAGGGCAGCTGAGTGATGGCAACAGGGACCTCATGGCCTGTGGAGTCTAAAATATCTGCTGTCTGGCCCTTTACAAAGGGAGTTCTTCACCCACTGCCTCAGCCCAGAGGAAGGGCAGCCCGGCTGCTGAGATGTGGTCGTCCCTGTAGTCCCTCTGTAAGGCCCACACCTTAACGCCATGATCTTGAAGCAGATAAAGAAGACAAGGCACATAGAGGAGGGAGCAGCCCATGGAAGGCCACCTAGGGCTTGGCCCCAGGGCCTGCAAGGCGAGGAGGTCAATGCAGCCCATCCTGCTCGCTCCAGAAGCTCTGCGACTCTGAGGAATCCCAGGCTGGTTTAGTTCAGTTCTTCCTCATGTCATTGTCCCAGAAGTAGAAGTGTCCTCCTCCCTGGCACTCAGCAGCCATCTCATGTCACGCCACCTCGAGAGGAAGGTCGGGGACATGTCCTGGGACTGTCAGCCTGCTCCCTCGTGTTGGCTCAGGTTGAGGGAGTCTGAGGACGGGGTGGTCCTCTGCACTAGGGGACTATGACGTCACTCAAGGACGTCATAGGGACGTGTGCAACTATGTGTGGGATTGGGGACTGAGAAGACCGGAGAGATGGCTGGACACCAGCCTATCAGGTGGACAGGAGAGGTTGTGTGCGTGTGTAACTGGAAGTTCAACCTGGGCAGATGGACAGATGGGCAGAAAGCAATGTGGGGTGGGTGCGGAGGACTCCTGTCCACGGAGTGTGTACCTGACTAACCTGCTAACCCTGTTTGACAGCAGGGTTCTTCTAAAGGTGCTCCTGACAGGGAACCAGGTTCCTTGCTCTCCCTCGGGGAGACCCCAGGAAGGCAGCCAGCAGAGAACCGCGCCCACCCCTGCCAGTCTCGGCCTCCTGGGGAAAGGGCGGTGCCTCCTTCAGAGGCTTCACCCGGATGAACAGCCTAAGTCCTCCCAGTAGCAGTCTGTGCCACCCAGGGTGTAGGAGGCCTGTGTCCCCAGTCATCTCAGTTTGCATTCCTGGGGGAGGTGTCTGTGCCTGGCCCCTGCCTGTTCTGCACCTCAGCCTCCCTGAAGCCTCCAAGGCAGAAAGCAGTAGCACAAATGTCCTGGGGCAGGGAGGCTGTGCTCAGTCCCCGGGGCCTGTGGGGTGATCTGAAGGAGGCTTCCATTGACTGGGGCCAATGCAAGAACGTCCCCGGGGGGGACAGACAGGCTAGGGGAAAGGCTCTGGGGTTGCAGAGAACCAGTTGGTTCAGGTCAGGGGCCTCAGAAAGCCAAAGGGTTGTGCTGTCACCTGGGCCTCCACAGGTGTCCCTGCTCCAAATGAACTTGGCCAAGGATGTCCAAGCCATCTGGTCATCACTGTCTTCCCCTGGGCTGCTGAGACACGTCCCTGCCACCACGCAGCTTGTCATCCTCGCCCCCAGGGACATTGTCCTGCTGCCTGGTTGCCATTGCTCCTATTGTTATAGCCCCTCCTCCTCCTCCCCCTCCTCCTCCTCCTCCTCCTTCTCACCGGGTGCCATTGCTTCCCCTATGCTGCTCATTCACACACCCCTTTCTTTCTTCCCGGGCAGTGGAAACACACCCATCGCTGTCTGGGGGACTCACCTGGACCTCATACAGAACCCCCAGATCCGTGCCAAGCATGGCGGGAAGGAGCACATCAACGTGAGTCTGGGGCTGCAGGGCTGGCAGCGGCTGCCCCCGGCACGTGGCCTCCCAGAGGGTGGGGGTTTCCTTCTCAAGCACACATGCAGCTCCCCGCCCATACACAGGCGACCTACAGCACGTGACACCCCTGAGTTCCGGGTGGTGGGGCAGTGGGGAGACAGGCCTCGGGGTACAGGCTCTGGGGTTTTCTGGGGCTTTCAACCCTTACTCTTGCATCCTCTGACCCCGTGGCTGCTTCCTGGGTTAGAAAACACCCAAGTCATTGCCATGCCCCCTATAGGCAAAGCCACAGCTAGGTGACAACCACCGAAGGCCACCCTGAGTGCCCAAGCATGGGGTCCCATTCCCTCATCCCAGTCCTCCTGTGTTAGCCCCGTGTCGTGTGCACAGCTCCCCGGAGACCAGGTGCGAGCCTCCGGGTGCATGGCCTCCCCTCTCGGGCTCCTCCCACAGATCTGTGAGGTTCTGAATGCGACCGAGATGACCTGCCAGGCTCCAGCCCTGGCCCTGGGTCCCGACCACCAGTCGGACCTCACCGAGAGGCCTGAGGAATTTGGCTTCATCCTGGACAATGTCCAGTCCCTGCTAATCCTCAACAAGACCAACTTCACCTACTACCCCAACCCTGTGTTTGAGGCCTTTGGTCCATCAGGAATCCTGGAGCTCAAGCCCGGTACCCCCATCATCCTAAAGGTAGGGCGGAGACTGGGAGGAAGGCGGCCGCTGCAGGGAGGGAGTGGGATTCTGGTCATAGGGAGAGGCCAGAAGTCACAGGCTCCTGTCAAATATTGTGACTGGATCCCTTGCAGAGGTTGCATTATAGCCCAGAACTGTCCTTCTAGGCTTGATCTGTCCAGGGCAGGCACATCCACCCAGGTCACTGGATTCCCAGATTTTGTCTTCAGAGTCCAGAAACTGGACAGTCAGAGGTCCACACTGCATCCTCCTAGGAAGCCCTTTGCTAACCACAGTTAAAGTTTCTTTGGAGTATGGATTATAAGTTAGCTTTAACTCATATGACAATTTGAATCAAGGGGTAGTGATTGATGACAACTCTGTGTTGAGAAGGATTCTGAGGCTACATTAGGAATAAGTTGAATGAGAGTACTGTGATTATTGATTTCTCACTGGGAGGAAGGAGAATGCTGTATTAATCAGCTTTCTGTTACTATCACAAAATACTTGAGGCTGAGTACTTACAAAGGAAAGAAAGTTTATTTAGTTCACACTTTTGGAGACAGAAAGTTCAAATAGTATTGTACTGGTTCCCATGAGGGCAACATAGTGTGAGAGGAAGAGATCACATGGTGAGACAGGAAGCCAAAGGTCAGGGAGGTAATGCTGTCCCTCCAGGCCCCTCATCTTAAAGGTCTCACAACCTCTCAACTTTGCTGTACCAAGGACCCAGCTTCTGGCATGTGAACCCAGGGGGGACAAACCACCTGCAAAGCTAGTAGGTGCTGTAGATGTTTTCGGACTTATCACTGAAGGAGGACTCTCCGCCCACTCTCCAGCATGGCGGGATGTCCGGGTGGCCAGTGTGGCCCTGACCCAGGGGTGAGAACTGGGGCCTCCTGTCTGTCCAGGGCAAGAACCTGATCCCACCCGTGGCTGGGGGCAACGTGAAGCTGAACTACACCGTGCTGGTGGGGGAGAAGCCGTGCACCGTGACCGTGTCGGACGTGCAGCTGCTCTGCGAGTCCCCCAACCTCATAGGGAGGCACAAAGTGATGGTGAGGCTGGGGGAACCCTTCCCTTCCCTGCGAGGAGCGCGCGAGGGATGCTGGGAACGAGCGGTCAGGCTACATCCGGGCCTGCGGTGAAGGCTCCACCCAGAGCCCCGCCCCTGCTTCCTCTCCAGACCCACCTCTCAGCCTGTCCCCTCTGTGCTCCCTCTTGCCCGCTGTGCCCCGCAGGCCCGCGTCGGCGGCATGGAGTACTCCCCGGGGATGGTGTACATCGCTCCCGACAGCCCGCTCAGCCTGCCGGCCATCGTGAGCATCGCAGTGGCCGGCGGCCTCCTCATCATCTTCATCGTGGCTGTGCTCATCGCTTACAAACGCAAGTCGCGGGAGAGCGACCTCACACTGAAGAGGCTGCAGATGCAGATGGACAACCTGGAGTCCCGCGTGGCACTGGAGTGCAAGGAAGGTAACTGAACGACCAGAGCCAGGTGCACCATGCGGGAGGCTGTGAGTGTGTGTGTGTGTCCTCAAGTGCATGTGCACCTGCCACTCACACCCCAGCCAGCAGGCTGGAGAGCGGTGGGCGCACTGGGACCAGGCACCTACTGCTCAGCCTCCTCACCAGCTCTGAGCCCATGTTGCAGAACACAGTCCTCTCCTAGCAGTCCTACTCTGGTAGCCTCGGGTGAGTCACTGGCCACTCCAGTACCAGACTGGGCTCACACCTCACAAGAGCAGCCTCTAGGCCCGGCATCCTAGCAGAGTGGCTTTCACTCTCTCCTTCCGGGGAGACCTGGGGTGTCTTGACATGACGCGTTCAAGCAATCCTCGGCTTACTTCCGTCAGCAGGAAGGGAAGGCTGCAGGGCTGATCTGCAATTTGGAAGGAAGAGTGTTTCACAGCTTGTATTTATAAAAATCACAAACACTACTACGAAGTGAAGTCAGCCACACTCAGCCCAAGGAGGAAGCTTAGGAGTCAGGCGCTCGCTCATAACCCCAGGACATCCTTGTGTGAGTCGCCCTGGGAGGAAGGATCCCAGCCAGGTCTCTGCTGACAGTGCACACGCGGAGTGAATCTGGCCCAGTACCTGGGCTCCGCAGCACTGACTCCCACCAGGAAGCCGCGTCCGTTTTCCATGGGGAAGTGGATCCATTCGGTCCCCTCTGCATCCTTCAGCTGTCAACACGGCATCTGCCTTGTGGGACTGTTAATTACTGCCTTTTATTATATTTACGCTGCTTAATTTTTTCTCCGCAAAGTACTCTTCCCTCTAATTAGGTGTAGTGATTAGAATCTCTTTTATGTGTGGCAGGCACGGAGGCTTTGAATGTTGGAGGCGCGGGGTGACTTGAAGGAAAGCTGCAGACCCATCAAAAGCCCACTCCCTCCTTCTCCTCCAGGGTAGCGGAGGGGAGGGCCAAGCCAGGCTCCTCCCAGAAGGTCCCTGGGGAGGGAGGCTCAGCAGGCAGAGGGGAATCCAGCCCAAAAGTAGAGGCCAGGAGGGAGCTGTGGCTTCTGACTTGGGGCACAGCTGTGCCACCAGGGTGGCAAAAGGGATTCTCACTGCAAAGGACATGCAGGGCTGGTGGTGGAGTTCTTTCCATGGTGCTGGGGCTAACACCTTCAGGGAGACCACACTGTCACTCACACCCAAGCTCAGGAGACATCCAGCCTGGCCCTGCCTGGGCCTGGCCTTTGGATGTGTAAGCACACACCTGTGTGGGCACGTTTCCCTCCCCACACTCGCCAACATGTTTGCACACTCACATTGAGACACGCACCCGTGCACACACATGCTCACACACAGTGGAGGGAGTTCTGCTTGGCCGCATTAGGGCTCTCTGTTTCAGAGTCACTGCACGACAAGGACCCCAGTGTCCACGTGGACAGCAGAGGTGGGAGGTGCAGGAGGAGAGGAGCAGTGGAAGGGCGTGGGGCCGCTGCCCACGGCCAGGCCTCTCCCAGGTCCTCTCTGTCAAGCCTTAGTTCTCTCCTGGTGCCAGGACCAGCTGACAGCTGTGGTCCTGGGACCTGGAGGGGTGGAACTCCACCAGTGTCAGTAGGAAGGGTAGACAGAACCCTGTCCCCCCCTTCCTGGGGTGCCTCATCTGGCTCACGTGGCATCATAACCCGTGGGCACTGGGCTTGCTTTGCAGGGGCCCTAGACACACGTTGAACCCCTCTGAGCCCACAAAGCATTTTTTCCCTGTTCTTAAATTTATATAAACAGAAAGAAATATTGGCTAGTCCATGTCCACTGGCTCTTCTTCTGTGCCAGCATGTGCGGATCCATCCTGGATGTGTGTATACGTGTGTGTGTGTGCATGCACGCATGTGTGTGAGCAGGAGGCTGAGTGCCTCACCTGAGTACCTCTGGTGGCAGAGGGTGACCCCAAAGAGGATGTGACGGCAACTTTGGTGCTGTGTGACAAATATTCCTGGAGGCCAGCTGGGGCCTGGCGACTGTCCATCGGGAGGCCCAAGCTGCCTCCACAGGCGACAGGTAGCAGCACCCACGCTGGGATCATAGTTCATCCAGGTGGCCTCCCCTGAGGCAGGAAGGAAGGCACACCTGCCTTCCTGTAAGGGATGCACCTTCCCCGTGCGGATGCCATCCGTCCCCATCCTGCACATCCAAGGCATTGCTCATGTCCCGCAGGGGCCTGGATCGGGGCTCTGAGCATTCCTAGCTGGGGTAGCTCTTGGACCTGCCCTGTCCATGGCCTCACGGGCTTCTCTCCTTGCCAGCCTTTGCTGAGTTGCAGACAGATATCCATGAGCTGACCAGTGACCTGGATGGAGCTGGGATCCCCTTCCTAGACTACAGAACCTACACCATGCGAGTGCTGTTCCCAGGAATTGAAGACCACCCTGTGCTCCGGGACCTCGAGGTAAGGGGTGGTGCTGGGCTGGTGTGAGACCTGGACAGCGTGGTGGCAGTCTGCAAGTCCAACCCCCTCCTTTGGAGATGAGAAAGCTGAGACCAGGGAGGGGCATACCTTACCTTAGGTCCTCCAGCTTGTGGGCACCAGCTGGTCCCTCTGGAGGAGATGGGGCCAAGCCAAGGGAACCTCAGAGTAGTCCTAGGGGGTCATGAGCCTTTGGGGAATTGAATGGACATTAAGGACTCTCTCCCCAGATAAATGGTAGCTATATAGAGAAACAAGAAATATGGCTGATAAATTGAGGGCGTTCATGAACCCTCATTTAAAAAACCACAAGGTAAAGGATTTTTATCACTTCGTTGGTGCTCAATAAATGTATAAGGGATTTTACCACTTGGTGCTTAGTTGGGAAAGATAAGTGATGCGGAGGGAAGGGGGGATGTGAATGATAAAATCCTAGCCATCTTTCTACCAGCGGGACCTCATCTTCTGAACACTTTATCCCACTTACTGTCTAGCGTGGTATCTGGCTTATGCATATATTCATATTATGCTTTGTTCCAAAAGAGCTTTGGAATGGCTTATAAAGATAAATACCAGAGAAAACTGAAAAATATAAATGAGGAAACCAGGGCATAATAATAATCCTGAGGAATGATCACTATTAGTTGACTGTCACCTAAGTGCCCACACAGCTTTAAGCACTTTGCATAGATCCATTCATTTAACCACCCAGAACCCCTCTGAGTGGGTGAGCCCATTTCACAGGTGACAAAACTAAGGGAACAGAGAAGGCCAGTGGTTGTCTGGGGCCATGCAACTGCTGGGGACAGAGGCAGCGGTTGAGTCTAGGCACTTAGACTCCAGCATGCTTGCTCCCTACCCCAAGCCTGAGCACTTGACCTTGAGGGCACCACAGCAATAACCTACCTGGGACTTCTGGATACTCAACTAGGATGGAAGGAAAACCTGCAGCTGAAGCCCCCGTGGGAAAGAAGAGTAACTACAAGATTGACGGTGTCCATAAAATAAAAACGGACCCTTTTCTTAGGGCTTAGGAGGCATTGCCAATATTGGAGCCTGAGGAGTGTTGCTTGGGTTCTCCAAGGGTTGTGGCAGGCAGTGACCTCGCAGCACATGCACGTGCACGATTGTGCTTGTAGCACACACTTTTGTCCCTGCTGCTTGTTGAATGGAGCACACGTGTGTTTCTATGGCCAGGGGGTGGGTATTTTTGTCGAGCGGAGGCTCCCATTGGCTCCTCAGCTGATTGACACCGTGAAGCATTTTCAGAGGCTGTAGGCAGCGGGCTCTCAGTCCTCACTGGTGACGTTACCTCTTCTGCCCACATCCGTATATGCGTGGATTCTCACGCAAATCATATATCACATTAAAATGCCAGGCGTCCCTGAGGCTTGTATCCGCTGCAGCCTTGGTCTGGCTCCTGGGCTGTGCTCCCTTCTCTCGTCCCCTCGTCTCTCCCTGCCTTTCACCTTTCCTCCAGCCTCCCCTTTATTTGCAACAAAACACCGGGTCTCATGGGGCACCGAAGGGTATGCAAGTTCTAGTTTAAGAGAAAAATGGGAGCAGGGCACAGTGGTGCGCACCTGTAGTTCCAGCTGCTCCTGAGGCTGAGGCAGAAGGAGTACAAGTTCAAGGTCAGCCTGGGCAATTTTGAGACACTGTCTCAAAATCAAAAAATCAAAAGGTTTGGGAGTGTAGCTCTGTGGTAGAGTGTTTTACTAGCATGTGCAAGACCCTGGGTTCAATCCCAAACACTGCAAAAAAAGAGCCATGGACTGATGGAAAGACAGGGTGGCTGTGTCTGTGGACACATGCATGCTCTGCTCTGCTTTGTTAGTTAATCTTTGGGAGTCCACCTTCCAGCCTAGGAGGGTGCCTGGCAGAGTAGACACACAGGAAATGGTGAGCAACTGAAGAACTGAATGTCTGCCTGTCTCTCTGCAGGAGGGTGGAATTGGCAGTCTGGGGTGGGGGTTATACTCCTCTGGATGGGATAGAGAAAAATCTAGGACTTCAACTAGGATGGATATCCGTACTCATTCTCCTTTTTTCACTAGTTCAAAACTCACTTAAGTAAGTTTCCTTTAAGGATGTAACTGCTTAATCTTATTTTCTAAGACCGTGTCAAAGCTGAGCTCCCTATAGGCCAGCCTGAATGCTTTGGGGCAGGACAGTCACCTCCCACACAAGTTTTCTCTTGGGAGACACACGCGCACACCCCCACATTTTCTACCCAGACTGTTCGTGTGGCCTGCTTTAGCATCCACTCTTGTTCCTCACTTGGTCCCACATCGTCTTGCCTCCCTAGAGAGTCTCAGACTCTCAGATCTGGCGTGGCACTGGTTTGGCATATTCTCCAGGAACCGTTAAGGATGATGTCCCTCAGATGGTTACTGTCCCTCAGGACCTGATGGGTGGCCATGCAAGTGGACACTGTACTGCTCCAATAGAACCACTCGTTTGTGGACCACCCGGAGCGGTTCACTGCTCAGACTTCTTCACTGTACATGTTCAGCCCAGGTCCAGAATGCAAAAGACTTCCTCTCACTGCCTTTCTGCACTGAGCCAGGTCCCAGCCGAAAGCTGAGGGGACTCCTATCCAGTGGTACTCCTCCAGGCTCTATGACCAGTTTTCCCTCTATGACCAGTTTTCTCAGAGGAGCCAGATGGGAACGACCATGACCTTCACCTCCAGTGAGAGGCACTGCCCAGTCAGAAAGGAAGGCTTGGGCACCCTGCATGTCCTCTCCTCTCACCCTGCCCTGGCCCCTCTGGCCTTATTCTCCAGCAGTAGCCAAGTCCCCTCCCCAAATAGGGGCATCTCAAGTTACCCGATGAACACCATAAATTCTACTCTCTACCCAGAAAACTTGCAGAGTCCTTGCTCGGCATGGTCTCCGGTCATTGTCTCCTCACTCTGTGGGCTCACCATCCACCCCAAATGAGCTAATGGCACATAAGACACCCCCAGAGCTGCCCACCAACCACAAGTCCCCAACTCACCACCATCTGGCACAGAGGACAGAGAGGGATAAGACTCAGGACTGTGGTGTTCTGCTAATCACCCTGCTGACCTGTACTCCTCTTGAGATGCTTCCCGTGGACATACCCCACCTGGGCTCCAAACCCATGGCATAAATCACACATGTCCTCTCCTGGCCTGTTTCCTCACCTGGCAACGTCACATCTCCCCTCAAACAGGACTCCTGTCTATTTTCTTTGACTTTGTCAAAAAGGGAGACTTTCTGATCCCAGCCTCCTGCTCTCAAGGACTCACTACCAGCTTCACTCCTGTCCCTGAGTAAGGAGCCCACAGACTGGCTAATCGTCAGGCATAGGCAGGCACCAGCAGGTCATGTGACTATAAAAGAAAATTATAGCAAAGTATACGTAACATGAAATTTACGTATACTATGAATTTTTAGGAACATAGTTGAATACCTAAAAATAACCACCATTCATCTCCTGAACTGCCTCTTTCCAAACTGAAGCATTAACTCCTGGTTCCCCCTCCAGCCAGCCGTGGGCAGCTACCCTCTGCTTTCTGTCTGTGAATCTGCCTACTCTGGGGACTTCTTATGGTGGAGTCACACAGTATTGTCCTTCTCTGTCTGGCTTATTTCACTCAGCATGTTTTCAGGGTCCGTCCATGTGGCCACAGAGCAGTGTCTTCATTCCCAACAAACTCTTAGTTAACTGCTTGTGGACAAAACCCCACTTTTACTGCCCTGTCTTCAACTTCAACATAGCCTAAGATGATGTGAAACTCAGGAATCTTCTGTGGATCATGGTTTTATGCATGTGTTCAATCCATTCTGGCTACTGGAGAAGTTTCTCCCTCTTGGTGTGGAAACATTCCAGGGGAAGCTTCTAGTTGATCTAAGGCAGCATTGCCCACCCCTGAAGTCACCTGTAGAAGTGTGAAGAGGGAGGTGTCCTCTTGTGCAGTCTGTCCTGCAGGTGGATCACCGGGCCCCCTCTTTTGTGTCCTACTGGGTAAGTCCGGGTACCCATCACATACCAGTGGAAACATGGAGCCGTCAATCACTCTCCCAATTTCACCCCCTCACCAGCTCTAAACTCTAACCTGTTGGGCTACAATTAAAGTTTACTATCCAGTTTTATATTCACAGACTTCAACTAAATTAGAGAACCATCTGTGAATAAAGGAAGTCTTGTTTCAGAGTGGCACTGGCCTGGCGGGGAGGGCGGCAGGCTACTTAGCAAATTGTTCTGGATACTCTTTACCAAAGTACTTCCCTTCCATCTCCTCCGTCCATAAAAGAAGGCATCTACCTTGTGCACCCCAAGACAAGGGATGCCATGCATTAGATGTCACGGAGACTCCTGGGCGAGAGGAATCTGTGAGATGCAGTCAGTGGAGTGGGTAATAAAGCTGCTGCTGTTAACGTGCACATGGTACCTGCCAAGCACTTTACATACATTATCTTATTTAATGTTCGTAAAACATTATGACATCGGCACTCATATTCTCATTTTATAGATGAGGCAGTAGACCCCAGAGGTGACGGAGCTTTCCTACACACACACGTCACTGTGGTCTCCAATGCCAAAGCCCAGGCTGCTGGCCTGGATGCTGTTTCCTGCAGGTGGCTGTGCCAAAACTCTCCTGCCCAGGGCCCCGGGCACTACTGCCCAGGTAGCATCTGTGTTTTCCAGAAAGTGCAGCCGAGTCAGGAAGCCCAGAATGCATGTCATGGCCAGTATGCCATCTAGCTGTCCCTGTGACCTCTTCCCCCTCCCCGGGTGCCATAGTGGCAAACCTGCCCATGTCTGCCCTCCCGTGACAGCCAGTCTGAGCTGCTAGAAGCCTGGCATAGGAATGCTGCAGGGAGAAGCCAGGGGCAGGGCTAGACGTGGTGAAAGGTGGGGCATGGCCAGGCACTAGGAAGCCAGCCAAGCTTGGGTTTAGAAATCCAGCACAGCCCTTCACCAGCTGGGTGGCCTTGGAACAAGGCTGGTAGCTTCCCTGGCAAGGTCATTAGAAGACTTCATTGAAATAACGCACGTGATGTGCCCGGCACTTGCCCTACATGAGGTGGGGGCCTGACAAATGGCATTTTCTGGTTTCATTAGGGTAAGTTATAGCAGTGCTCCTTTGAATGGGTTGAAGGAAGTCCAGCGTGAGCATGTGCTTACGTAAGAGGGTCACAGAATGCGGGGAGGCCAATGGGTGGCAGACGGGTGGCAGATTGAGGCCTGGCCATGGCAAGGTGAGGCTGCCACGTGTCCCTTGCCAATTCCTCCGCAGCCCCCAGGGGAGTGGGAAACGAGGGAGCCGGGCATGGAGTGAGCAGAGACTGGGCCCCTTGGGGAGCAAGGGACTCTGGTGGGTCAGAGGGCAGTTCTGAGAGCCAGGATGAACTGCACGGTGGCCCTGGCCAGCACCTGCGGTACCTGTTGGCTCTGGCAAGGTCCCATCTCTCCCCTGAGAACTGGCCTTCCAAGTCCCTGCAGCCCAGCAAGACAATTGAGAATGAGCTGGAAGCCTGCGTGTTTTCCACCAGCTTCCGGACCATGGTGCTGCCGATGCCAGGCCACCAGGAACACTGCATGAGGGCGCTGCTCTGCAGGGTGCAGGGTGGGCCCACAGTGCCCTCCACAGAAGGGCCCTGTGATCCGAGGTGGCCTGAGGCAGCGCCTGGGCCCATGTAGCAACGCCCTCCTGCCCGCATCCTACCCTGGGCCTGGAACACAGGGGCTGGGTCATGAATGCTAGGGACCGTTCTGCTACCTCCTGGGACCCCAGGTGGATAGGCTCTCCCTGGCAGCCTCTGTCTTTGCCAGTTTGAACCTCAGGAGCGCTTTGTCTCTTAGTCCCTGTGATGCCCCAGGAGATGGGAGGATGGGGCACTGACTGCTGGGTTCATGGCCTGGCTGGCTCGCTTCAGTCCTGGAGTCTTGGGAAAGCTTCTTACCCTCATGGGGTTCCTGGGGTTACCGCAGGGCCTGCCCTTAGTGTGCCTTGTGGATTAAATGAGTCAATTATTCCTAAAGCACATGGAACAGTATTTGGTGTAGAATAAGATCTAGGTGCATATTATGTGTTACTTATCTTCATTTTGTTGGTGAAATCAAGTCTACCAAGGGTCCCACAGCTAGTAAATGATGGTGACAGAAGTGAACTCAGGTTCCACCAAAGCTTAGAAAGCATGCTCTTTACTGCTGCCTATGTGACAGTCCTCAAAAACCCATGTAGCTCCCCACGGGGATCCGAGGGCTTCCCTGGGGCGATTTTGTAGGTCACCTTTTGTTTGCTCAGATGCAGACACATGGAGCAACACACAGGTTGTCAGTACACAGGTCAGTGACCTTCCCCCAAGTGAGTCCACCCACCAAGCCAGCCCTCCAGGGATCCTGTGTGCCCCTTCTGGACACAGCCACCCCCCAGATAACCATTTTCCTGCTGCCACTGGTTCATTTACCTGCCTTAAGTCTTGACTTACTTGAGTTACGTCTGACATTTCTCATTCAGTGTGTTCACAAGGCTCATCCCTGACAGCATTAGGCCATGCTGTGGTTGCTGGACTCCAAAGCTCCTGGTTTGGGGATATTATGGACAGTGTGCTGTGCGTATTCCTGTACATCCCAGAGGTGTGCCCTCTGTGCCCAGCTCGGTGGCTAACAGGTGTCTGCTGAGTGCATAGTGTACCCTAGCTGGGCTCTCCCAGGAGCAGACCCTGTCGGCAGGAAGGTAGAAAGATCTGTGTGCCCTCCTCTGGACAGAGTGGGTCTCAGAAGGTGTCCCAGCACAGGCAAGAGTCAGTGAGTTCTTCAGAGACTGTTGGGCTTGACCTTCCCCTTTTCTGAGTCTGAACTTAGGCCCCCAGAGAAGTGAAAGGACTTGTCCATGGTTACGTAGCAGAGTGGTGGCAGAGTCCACGTGCAACACAGAAATCTTGACTCAGACCACTTGCCTGTCCACAGGACCCATGGGGCAGAAGGGAGAGGGTGTTGGGTTAGCCAGAGGCCCGGTCCTGGTGACCCATCAGCAGAGTGCAGCCACAGTAGCCCTGCACGCCCAAGGCTCCCCACAGGAGCATCGGCACCTTGTCACCCCCTCCCCACCATCAGGAGGAGCTCGGGTGCTGGAGTCCAGCAGATGCGGGTTCAAATCCCAGAAGTGCCATTTACGAACTGTGGCCAGTTCTCTCTATGCCTTGGCTGGGTGGTCTCTAAATGGGAGGTAAAGACTTGACCACGGCTGAGCACAGTGCCAGGCTCCTGAGGACTGGATAGCATTAGCCGGTTGTGCTGCAGCTGCCGCTGTGAGTGACAGGTGGAGTGCGACCTCCAGCTCCCCACGGGAGGTCACCTTGGCCTTTCCCACAGGTCCCGGGCTACCGGCAGGAGCGGGTGGAGAAAGGTCTGAAGCTGTTTGCACAGCTCATCAACAACAAGGTGTTCCTGCTGTCCTTCATCCGCACGCTTGAGTCCCAGCGCAGCTTCTCCATGCGCGACCGTGGCAACGTGGCCTCGCTCATCATGACCGTGCTGCAGAGCAAGCTGGAGTACGCCACCGACGTGCTGAAGCAGCTGCTGGCCGACCTCATCGACAAGAACCTGGAGAGCAAGAACCACCCCAAGCTGCTGCTCAGGAGGTGAGGGTGTGGCCCCGGGGGCCGCGGGTCCCAACGTTCCCCGCCAGCCTCCTCCAGTTTGAGCTGCCCGGCTCCCTAAGGGTCAGGTTCTGCGCTGCCAGAGGCTGAGCTGCATCCTGCGCTCCTACAGGACCCTGTCCACCACCCACTGTCCAGTGCCCTCCTACAGGACCCTGCCCACCACCCGCTGTCCAGTGCCATCACATGGGTGCCTGTTTGCCAGCCATGGCTCTTTGGCTCGCCCTCCTGCTTTCTCCCACCTGAACTTTGTCTGCCTCTCCTCTCCCTGGATCTTTCTGCTTTCTACTAGAATTCTTCTCTTGTGGACACCTCAGAGGTCATTTAGACCCTCTTCTGGCCTCTGCTAAGCCAGAGCTGGAATTAGGAGAGAGGCCCTATCTCCTCCTGCTGCCCACTGGCCACAGCAGGCACAGCCTCCAGGAGCTAGTTAGAAACGGGAAGTCTCAGGTTCCCCCAGACCCCGAATCAGACTCTGCATTTTAATGAGGACCCAGGTGGCTTGAATGCACAACGGAGTTGGAGGAGCATTGAATGCAAACCTTTTGGTGACCACATACCCAATGCAGCCCCGCAAGTGTTTTCTGGTCCTTGCTGTAGGCTCTGAATAGGTCCCTAGTCCACCTGCGGCTCCCACGGCATGCTGTTAAAACCTGAAAGGGCAGATGTGAACATGTGACGGTACACTGTGGCTGTGGCTGTGGCCTGAGAGGAAACAGGCGCTCCCTCTGTCCATCCTTGCTCCCGTTCGAGGGAAGGCCGCTTCTCCCCCAGGCTACTTTATTCCAAGTTACCTTGGCATATCTAAAGTTAGAAAACTCCCGTGTGAAGCTGTCACGGCCAGCCCTCTGCCCGGACCAGCTGTTGATCTCTGCCTCTGTCTGCCTGGCCCCAGCTTCCGCCCTTGGTCTCTGGGTCTGAGGCTGTGCCTCGGTGGCCCCTGCCTGGTCCTGTGGATAGTCTGGCTTTCAGAAGTGTTTGCTTCAGGCTGTTTCTGGCGCAGCTGTAAGAGGTAGCTGCGTAGAGGAGCAGTCTTCCAGCTCTGGAAAGAGCAAGGTAGATGGTTTTGATTTTTGTTTTACTTTCGCCACGTGGCCACCCACTGGCGTAATTCTAGGGCTGTTGCTGCCTGCCAGAGCGCCCACCGACTGTATCCTAGTGTGGTCTTGTGGTCTGGCCCTGGGTCTTTCTCCCCATCCTGTTTTCCTCCTCCACTCCAGACATACCCTGCTCCTGCCCTCCTCCTTCTTTCTCTCCTTCTTGCCCCTGGCTGCCCCTTTCCTTTCAATATTCTTTTTGTTTTCTCCCCACCGTTGCTTTGTGCTGGCAGATGTCCAGATACCTTGGACTTGTAGTTACTAAGTATTTTCTGCCAACTGCAACTTTAAACTCTGTGCAAACATACCTGGATGGGCTAGTTTTTCTCTGGAGCTGGCCATGCACATAGCACAAGTTTGAATCTCATCTGTTTTTTTCTAAATGGATGCAACCAGAAATGACAACATTGTGGTTGTGTCTTTACTTACAAAGTAAAAGAATAAGTGGGCTTGGATTGTAGCATGAAAGGTGAAAGTTAGACTTAGGAAGGCACATATTGCAAATGGAACACTAGAAGGTTTCCCAGAGAACATTCCAAATGATGTGGAAGCCTTCAAAATAGGATGATTTTGACATCTCTTAGGATGAGCTAGGTCTATAGTTCCATGTGGCCCTCAGTGCCTGGAGCCTAACTTGGGTTATGAACTCCTTCTGGCCTTTTTGCCATGATTCTCCTCCCCTGCCACCTTATTTTATTTCTCTGCCAAATTAGCATCTCCCCTGATTTTGTTTGCCCACCCAAAATTCCCTAAGGCTGTACAACCCAACAGGAGAGCTGCCATCCAGAGGCAACTATTTAAATTCATCAAAGTAAATAAAATGAAAAATGTCCCCTCCTCAGACACACCAGCCACAATTTGCAGTTTTGGTGGCCACATGAGGCCACTAGCTACCTCCCCGGGTGGCAGGCGGAGGACCCTGTCATCGTCAAAGCAAAGCACTAGACAGCCCACTCTAAGCAAGCCCATAAAATGCCCATCTGAAATGCCACCCAATACCCTGCATGTCCTCCTCCAGCTTTGCAGGAAGGCTCCTCTGACCACCCTGCGAGCTGGGAGTCCACAGAGCTCTCCTGCTGGATAGGATCTCAGGACTGGCCCCAGAGCCCTGAGCTGCAGGAGGGAGTTAGAACCTTCCCCTGCCTACCTGGTCCCTGGGCTCTGACCAGCTGCTTCTTTCTTTTTCGTCTTCTGCTTGTTCCCTCGGTGTCTGGCGACAGGACGGAGTCGGTGGCTGAGAAGATGTTGACCAATTGGTTCACTTTCCTCCTCTACAAGTTCCTCAAGGTAGGATGGGATGAGGCCATATTTCTGGCCCTGCCGTGGTTCCCATCTTAGGGAACAGCCTGCATGCTCCCCAGCCTGCTCCATTCCCCACCACACCCCCAAGTCCACCCTCACTGGGCTCGCCACTTCCAGTCCACAAGAAATGGACTTGTCCCTCATCGCTGTCTTGAAAGACACAGGTCTAGTTTCAGGCACCAAATCCCCCATGACTGGTTTCCTCCCAGGTAAGGGGTAGAGGAGCCCCTGAGAGGGCCCTGCGCGGACCCGAAGCTAAACCCCCACTTAGGCTGAAAATAGTTCATCCCTTACTTCCCCATCTATCCCTCTTCCCTCTCCCAGCCCCAGATTTACGGAGGCTGATAAGGGTCCCGGGCAGGTACAGAAGCCACGAGTCACAGCAGAGAAGCTGAGGATGTGCCTGGGAGGTGGAAGAACTCCTGGCCTCCGATTACTCACCTGTTTCCTACGGAGTTCAGACCATGGAGGACAAGCTCTGCCTCTTGATGGAGCTGCAGAGAGTGAATGGAGGAGGGGGTGGGAGACAGGGAGGAAGAGCCAGCTCTGCACACAGGCAGGAGAGGGCCGTGGGGAAGACCCGGAGTCCAAGGAGCTGGGAGCCCCATAGATCTGAAGGGTAAAGAGTTGCAGGAGAGGATACTGGGAAACTGTCCCAAGAAGCAGGGAACGACGGGACAGGAGGCTCGGGGTGAATTCTGAAGTGTGATGGCGTGTTTCTTGTTACATCCAGGAGTGCGCTGGGGAGCCCCTCTTCTCCCTGTTCTGTGCCATCAAGCAACAGATGGAGAAGGGCCCCATCGATGCCATCACGGGCGAGGCCCGCTACTCCCTGAGTGAGGACAAGCTCATCCGGCAGCAGATCGAGTACAGGACCCTGGTGAGCCGCCCTCTCCACCCCGAGGCCGAGGCAGGAAGGAGAGGGTATCAGCAGGAGTCCCCTGTGGTTCTGCAGCCCACACCTGCCTTCCAGCCAGAGTGAAATATGACCATGCCCCAGCCATGTGATGGGAGGCCAGGTGGCCTCGTGTGAGGCCTTTGTCCTAGGAACTTGGGGATGCCCTCTGTCAAGGTCAGTCCCTCTCCTGAGGGCAGCGGTTGCCCTAGGAGGCAGCGGAGCTCAGTGGTGATATCATGGCTTTTTCCCTTTTCTTTTCTTTTTATTTGTTCTTTTTACATATGCATGACAGTAGAGTGAGTTTTGACATATCATACAGACATGGAGTATGACTTCCCATTCTTGTGGTTGTACAGGATGTGATCAGATAGAGCACTAATCTCCAGGATATATAAAGAACTCAAAAATCTTTGCACCAAATAACCCAGTTAATAAATGGGCAAAGGAACTGAACCAGCACTTCACAGAAGAACGAATTCAAACAGTCAACCAATATCTGAAAATATGTTCAACATCTCTAGCAGTTAAAGAGATGCAAATTAAAACTACACTGAGATTCCATCTCACTCCAGTCAGAATAGCGATTATCAAGAATACAAGTAACAATAAGTGTTGGTGAGATGTGGGGAAAAGGCACACTCATACATTGCTGGTGGGGCTGCAAATTGGGGCAGCCACTCTGGAAAGCAGTGTGGAGATTCCTCAGAAAGCTTGGAGTGGAACCACCATTGGACCCAGTTGTCCCCCTCCTCAGCATATACCCACAGGACTTTAGATCATACTCTAGTGACACAGCCACACCGATGTTTACAGCAGCACAGTTCACAATAGCTGGCACATGGAACCAACCTAGGTGCCCTTCAACAGATGAATGGATAAAGGTCGTGACTTTGACATCAGGCAGACCCAGATCTGAGCCCTGACTGGGTAGCTGGGGCAGGTCCCTAATCTCCCTTGAGTTTACGTTTCTTTGTGGAAAGGGAGTCGTAGAATCTACTGGAATGGCAATAATAGCAGCAGTACGGGTTGGAGCTGTGCGGAGGATTGAAGGGAGGGCGGGAGGCGTGCGCTCCCGCTCGCTCAGGCCGGCACAGCTGTTCGTCCACCCACTGGCTGCCCCCTGTCCTTCCATGTCCACGGGGACTCTCAGGCTTTTTTGGAGAAAACCGTGATGTCCCACCAGGTCTTTTTTTCCAAGAAAGAGTAGAGGAAGCAGAAGGAGGAGGAGTATACCAAACATGTTCGCTGTGTTAGCCCAGGTGACACCAAGGAGGATGGCAAAAGAGACAGCCAGGGAAGGGGACAGGGAGTAGATGGAATTAAAATGGAATGGACAGGACCCCAGACGAACAGCAGGCCGTGGTGGCGGAAGGGACTGGGTGTAGCGGGGCTGGGAGAGATTGATGTTCAGACACCCCCAGTCACTCTGAGCCCAGGTATTGGGGGTGAACCCAGAGCCTGTGGCCCACTGGGGAGATGGTCCCCACCTCTGGACAAAGCCGTCCCTCCTGACTGGAGGGCTGTGACACATCCACCTACCCCATGCCCACCTTCTGGAGCCCTGGGGTATCCCAAAAGATTTCTGGACAGGTTTGAATCTCTGAGTATTCAAAGTCACAGCCCGCCAGGGAGGCCCCACCATGGCCTGTGCTCCAGAGGAGTTACAGGTGACAATAAAATGGAAAAGTGTGTGGGGGGGGATTTTGTAGTAGAGAAAACCACCGTCGAAAGGCTCCGGCTGCCTCCCTCCCCTCTGGCCAGCCTTTCCCTCCTGCTTCTCTGTGTGGAACCTACACAGAGTGGTGATAACGCTCCCCCCTAAGTTGCAGCAGGCTTTGTTCCAGGGGTCAAAGGATCGTTAGCGCACCCAGCTGGTTTCTGGTGACTGACTCAAAGAGAATGGGAGGAAATTAGAGTGGGTCAGGGCCAAGCATCCATTCAGGTAGAAACCGTGGAGACGTGGAGAGAGAAGGCAGGGAGAAAATGGGAAAGAAACCGAGCTTGTTTTGCCTGGAGTAGACCGGCTGCAGGGAGGCTTACCAGGCCCCCTTGGTCCTGGGGGAGGGTGCTCCCTGATTGGAGGGGCAGCCCCCTCTGCTGAGGAGGGAGGGGAAGGGGCACTGTGCCACTGCAGCAGGCTGGACAGAGTCCAGGTGAGCTGCTCAGATACAAAGAAGGGACCTGGTGGGGTTCTGCAGTGGCTGGAGGACCCCAGGTCCCTTGAGGAACCTTGGATAGGAACCTTGTCCTAGGCAGGAGGGACAAGCACAGAGTGGCTCTGAGAGGCTCATGGGGACACCAAAGTGCACCTCTTCATAGTCAGGTGTACCTCCTAAGTGTTTAACTAGGTTGATGCTCTTGAACTTGGACTAGCATGACCCAGGGCCCTCCTTCTGGGAATGCCCAGGACAGCATCAGTGGTGTTTTGGAGTGGCCAGGGTGCTGGGTGTCCCCTGGGAGCCTGCTAGAGACTAGATGCCCTCCTGGGAGTCCACTGCAGTGCTGGGTGCCCCCTGAGAGCCTGCTGGAGTGATAGATGCCCACCTGGGCATCCACCGTAGTGTTAGGGGCCCACCTGGGGGGCCTGCTAAAGTGCCGGGTGCCCCCGGGGGCTCACTCGATGGCTTCACGCCCCCCTGGGAGCGTGTGGGAGCCCTGCACAGTCACCTGGAATCCTGCTGCGGCGCTGGACGCCCACGTGGGAGCCTGCTAGGAGGCAGAATCCTAGGCCCCACCGTGGGCCTCCCGGGCCAGAATCTGTGCCCCGCCCACATGATTCCATCCACGTGAAAGTTCACAGGCACTTCCTCGCCCAGAAAGCCCCAGCCCATCTGTTCAGTGAGTAGCCAGGGAGCTCAGGGGCTGGGTCCTTCGGGAGAGCCGTGGAGACCTGTGGCTCGGGGCCAGTGCTTCCTCTCTGGACGGCTAGTTCCTGCCTGAAGCACCCGGTGCAGCTGTTCCCTGGAGCCCAGCCTGAACTCTGAGGCAGGAGAGACGCCAGGAGCTCACCCTCAGGTGGCAGTCCCTGCCCTGTGGGAAGAAGCCTGGGAAGAGCCTTGCTGCTCCCTGGGGGGACACAGGGCTGCCCACCACTGGCCCCAAGGGACAGCACAGCAGGGGCACCTGGAGCGGCTGGAAGGGTCAGGCTGTGTCTGACCGCCAAGCAGGAGGGCAGGCTGCTGGGAGACTGGAGAAGCAGGGGAGTGGCCGGCAAAGGCACACGTGAACACGTGGACACGTGGTGGACAGGTCCCCCGCCAGCGTTCCCAGCTTGGCGCTGAGGCCGAGCATTTGCTTTCATAGATTTAGAGGAATTTTCTTTCTGAGTGGGAGATGTGTGTTCCACTTGGGCTAATGAAAGGCAGGCGTCCAGGCCAGGGATCTGATGGCCACCACATGGAGCACCAAGGGGCTGCAGCCAGAGGGGGCCCCTGGGAAATGGCTCTGGAGAGGGGGCAGAGGGAGGGACAGTTCCCAGCAGGAGAACGGCACGAAGAGGGCGTGGCTCCCAGCCAGAGGGAGAGTCTGCAGCCACGAATGGCAAGGCCACAGGCAGCACCCCCAGGACACCCTGGCCCTGCTGCCCAGGCCCCGCTGCCCGGCGTCTACACCCCTTCCCATCCCCCCACCGTCCCAGGGCCCCGCGGCACCACCCTGGGGCCCTCCCAGTGCCATCAATGCAGAAAGAGTTCACTGCAAGAAAGGTGGGGGGCGGAACCTCGAACGTCTTAAAGGAAGATTCTAGAACACCTTAAAAAAGAGAAGTTTAGTGAAGGAGAGTGTCGACTTTTCTGACTTGTCCCAAGAAGAGAATGAGACCCCAAGCAGACGGTGGCCTTGTCTCCTGCCCAGGCTCAAGTTCAGAGCCAGAAGGGGTCTCAGGCGGTCCTGACCTGCCACCCTTCATCCTCTTTATTCTTGAAGAATACAGTAAGCCTCCTGTAGGGTCTTCAGCCTTCCATGGGCCCAAAATTCTCCCCAAGTTAAAGTTATCAAAGCTTTTGGGACAGGAACCTTAATCCCATTAGCACTGAGTGTCCCCATATCTGGGAGGGAGTCACGAGAAACACGGAGTGACACAGAGGGATGGGGGTCCAGGGTCTGGCAAGATTGTGCGTCTGGCACATTTTGAGACAGGGCCTCACTAAGTTGCTGAGGCTAGCCTCAACCATGTGAGCCTCCTGTCTCAGCCTCCCTAGTAGCCTAGTAGCACCTGGTATAAACCAGAATTTTCATGAAGTTTGTCTGACAGGCAGTTAAACATGTAGCTTGTACTCCCACAGTGACCTTGAGCCTGGGAGTTGTCCTGCTTTTCTGAACAGGAGAGGGCAGCAGGCATGGTGGGGACGAGCTGCTGGGGGTCCCAGAGCCCCTCCTGCTGCCCTCACCCATGGGGCCTCTTCCTGCCACCCCCAGGTCTTGAGCTGTGTCAGTCCAGACAATGCCAACGGCCCTGAGGTCCCAGTGAAGATCCTCAACTGTGACACCATCACTCAGGTCAAAGAGAAGATTCTGGATGCCATCTTTAAGAATGTGCCCTGTTCCCACCGGCCCAAGGCTGCAGACATGGACCTCGGTGAGTAGGCTGCCCCCTTGGGGGGCTGCCCTGTGTCCAGTCCTAGCACCTCCCGCATACCCAGGGCAGCAGCAGCAACACTGGGGCACAGGGGACAGAGCGGACAGTTGGAGGATGAGGAGGGGCTTGGCTGGTCCCTGGGAGCCCGCAGGCCGAGTTGCTGGCGGCCTGTTGGTGATCTGGCCTGGCAGGTTATGCCTCTGGGGTCATGTGAGTGACCGAGGGCCGGGAGTGGCAGTGTCCTATCCACATAAAGGGGTTTAAAGGCAAAGCCTGCCCGTCTGGTCCCCGTGGCCGGGGCTGGCCGCTGCCGTGTCACCCCGGGCTCGTGCCCTCCCCTCTGCTGGGTGCCTGTGAGTTTTGCTGAATACCCGCCGATCCGGAGAACTGGGCCAGCCCAGAGAGGGGAGAGGAGGGACAGAGAAGGAAGGGGTGTGACAGCCAGCGGGCGAGCAGGAGGACTTTGTATCCGACTGACCCGTGAGTAGACGGCCCCAGGCCTGCCACCGAGGGCCAGCCGTATTAGGTCCAGCTCTGGCTTGCCTGAGCGCTTCACAGGATGCCATCCAGGGGAAATCCCCCTGGGGCACCCCGGGCTCCGAAGAGGCCATTGTGGAAGAGAGACCGTTCCAGCATTGTGGGACACTGGATTTGAGTCCTGGTGCCACTCGGTCCTCGCTGTGTGACCTTGGCCATACTTCTTAACCTCTCTGTGCCTTAATTTCCTTGACTATAAAATGGAGATACTAATAGATGTGTCTTGGAGTAAAAGTTCAGTGAGGAGATGCATGGAAAACCTTTTTCGTGCAGTGTCTGGCCTACCCCGTAAGTTCTGGTTGCTGTCACTAACGATGACGCTGATGCTGGTAAGGACAGTGGATGTGCCTGTCTGTGGGTGCTAGGCTCCAGAGGGCCATGGATTCCTGGCGGCATGGGTGGGAGGCCCCTGACCACCCATCTGGCCTCTAAGCTGGCTTCGGCTAAGCCGTCCTGCACAGATGGCGTCCGTGCTATTTGCTGAGATCCAGAGGGAATTCTCCTTCCTCCGCTCCGCGCCCCCCCAGGTTCTGGTTCCCAGAGCTTCTGAGGATCCGGGGTCCTGCTGACCGCCTGAACTTCTCACCTCTGCACTTAACCCTGTCCCCTCTGGCCTGGCTCTTGGCTGGACATGGCAGCCCTAGGCCCTGTGCTGGGGGAGAAAGCGTGGGGGAGCCTGTGTCCCCGCCACTTTAAGCAGACGTGAGAAGAGTGAGGCGAGTGTGCGCGTGTGTCCAGGCGCTGGCCCCGCGGAGGGCCCTGCGTGCCTGTGTGCCCTCGGCCTGTGCTGCCGCCATAAAGACCCCAGGCCTAGGTCAAGGGCCTGCTGTGCAGCCCCGGGCTCCTCTCCCCAAGCCGCTCGCGGGTGCTCCCTGGGGGCTTCTGGGGAGTTAGGGTGAAGAGGGCCACCAGGCGGCGCCCACCCATCCTCTCGTCTGATCGCCTGAGCGGCTGCTCCTCAGGGTCCTCATCTGCACCGTGGGCGGAAGGGTCCCCTGAGGAGGGGCCGAGGGGAAGAGCCGCCGTCAGAACCGGGTCTTCCCGCGGGCAGTGGGTTCGCAGAGGCCACGCTGGAGTGCGGAAGGGCACGCGGGCGAGTGGCCTGGCGGGGGGCTTGGTGACTTCCCACGCGGGGAGCGGCAGGTGGCCCCGCTGTGGCCCAGGGACAGCTTCTCTGCCTTCAGGGAAGGTAAGGGAGGTGACGCTGCTGGGGACCCTGGTGGCTTGAACACTTGAGGGCGCATCACAAAGTCAGGGAGCAGCCCTGCTCTGTCCGCGGGTGTCCTGGAGAGAACTGCGTCCTGGCGGCCGCAGCCCAGCACGGCCCTCCCCTCCGGGACCTTCCCACGCACAGGAGGGCAGGAAGCTGCCGGTAGCTCTGGACCACGGCTCCCTCCCCAGATCTGGGGTGCAGACTCAGCAAAGCAAGACTGTAATGGAAAGACGCAGCACGTCCTGCTTCCTGCCACGCATCAGGACGGCTGCTGGACCACCAGGCCTGCCCGAGGGGGCTGCTCAGGCCAGAGAAAGGCCACCTCCCCCTGCTGCCTAGGGCGGACAGTTCAGGGCCAGGCGCTCACCAGGGCCGCTCATGCTTCCGGTGCCAGGATCACGGGGTCGGCTCCCATTGCACAGAAGAAGGCCCCAGAGCAGGACTGGCCACGGGACAGGCCCCAGAGCAGGCCGGCCACGGGAGAGGCCCCAGAGCAGGGCATCAGGAGCTGGACCTCAGGTTTACCAAGGGCCTCCTCCACAGCTCTCTTTTCTCCCGTGGAAGCCGAGTCTGGACGTGTCCCAGCTCTGGCCTTCTCCTGCCAAAGTCAGTTCACATACAAGGAAAATGGTGCCTTTTTGGGATTCTCAAAGCACAGTACCAGATGACTGTGTGAGCTCTCCTCCCAGGTCTGTGTCGCTTCCCACCCACAGGTCTCAGGGCAGGACCTGTGCCACTCATCTCTTCCACAAATGCACCCTCAGGGCTTACCCCGTCAAGCTCTCTGACCCATGAGAGATCAAGGTCGTCACTTCTAGGCACAGTAATTCAGCAAGGACATTTTTCTGTCCAAGTTCAGAGAGTCTTTGTCTCCTCCTGTTATTCCCCAGAGGAAATAATTGGTGCCATTATAATCCCTGTGTGGATGGAGAATCTGCAGCTCAGAGAGGCACAGTGCCCAGGCCCAGGTCACACAGCAGGATGGAGGAGAGAAAACCATCTCCTCCACAGGCCTTTCTTCTCCCTCTACTACTGCCCATGACCTCCAGAGTTTCCTCTAGTTTAATGCAAATGCTCTCTCAATAGCCCCCGGAACTCCACCACCCCCTCTCTGTCTTGCGGCTCAGGTCACGCTGAAAGGATATATTTTTTCAAATAAGTAATTCCTGTATGCAATAAAAAGATACACTATCTTCTGAGTGAAATATAAAGAGTTCACAGCAGCTGTCTCCCCCGTTTGCATTTTCCGCTGCACCTGATGGGAAGGACAGATAAAGATAATGGGATTTTTTCTTCTTTTTTATTTCGCCCCCCTCTCTCCCTGGAAGGTGGAAGTGTAACAAATTGGATCGAGAGTGTGTCTGTCCTTTGTGCTGGTGCCTGGAGCAGGGCACGGGCTGCCGGGCAGGAGCTGCTGCAAGAGGTCACAGTAGCAATTTTCTCTTGGTGCCATGCATATGAATGCCAGGGTCACCTTCCCTCCTCCCCCGGCCACCTGCCTCTTTAGCTCTTCTTGGACCCAGGGCACTGCCCGCAGGGACACCAGGGCCTAGTGTTCCAGGTTCAAGAAGAAGGTCCAGGGGACTCTGGCCCATCTCACATCAGCTCCACCTTTCCCTCCAAATCCCAACCAGCCCCGCAGGCACCGCCCAGCTTACAGAGACCCGGGGCCTACATGCAGACCATGTCCTTCCATTGAGGAATTTTTAATTTTAAGCACCAAGTTTCCTGTTCAACCGTTTTATATTTGGAGAACGTCTCATCACAATGAATTAAATTTACTTTTTTTTTTTTAACAAAACTTTTGTAGATGGTCCTCTCTCCCTCTTGCAGCTCAGTTTTCTGACTTCTGGTGGTCTCTCTGACCCTCTCGTGGCCTCTCCCAGCTCCCCTATGGCCCGTGTCCCCCGCATTTCCGGGTGGCCAGGTACTGAGGGTCGGGGCTCTCGACTCTGTTCCTTTGGGAGCTCACCTGCTGAAGGGCGTGTGGAGCAGTCGACTCACACCCTCCTCAGCCTGCGACTTGGGGTCCTGGGTGTTGGGGTGGAGCTGGCTCCTGGGAGGACAGGCTTGCAGGGCCCCAGTGGGAAAAACGACAGCCAGGGGTGCAGCCCAGGGCCAGGCTGCGCAGTGGGTCCCCCGGGGGCCCAGGTCCACTGCCTTGGCTCTGACCAACCAGGTAGGGTCTCCTCCCTCCCTTGCCTGTCTGCCTCAGTCCCTGAAGCCTCCTGGGATGGGTCTGGGGACAGACGGCAGTAGGAAGAACGGGGTGGGTGACCCCGTGTGCGCGGTACCCGTGTCCACCTGTGCACATCCACCATGATAGCCACAGCCCCGGAGACGTCAGGGAGGGTTTGCCTCTCAGCATCAGGGCGGTGGGCAGGGACCCCTCTAGGAGCCAGGCCAGTGTCTCCTCCCAGGGTGGCTGCGGGAGACCCCTTCCCTCCTCTGTGCCGGCCTGCCAGTGCCCACCACACTCCTCACGAACTCGGGGGCACGCCCTGGTGCTCCCGCTTCCTCCGGGAGCTACGTGAGGCTCCTGGTCCTTCTCTGGCGCTCCGGAGGCTGAACCTGGCCCCTCACCGCCTTAGCCAGGCCCTGCCATGCCCTCCGTGGACAGGGCGGCCACCTCCAGCAGGGCTCCCTGCGTCCTGCCCCGCGGAGGCCCTCCTCTCCCTCATCTTCTGCCACCCAGGGGCCCTCGGCTCAAGGCCATGTGCACTGGACCGTTCTGGATTCACTTCCTGACCGCTGGGGCCTCTGCGGTTTTCCTTCCACCTTCTCACACGAGGACCCATACTCAAGTGCCGCCTTGGGACCAGTCCACTTGCTCTCTGGCCAGCAGCCCTCCGCCCAGCTGCCGGCACGCTCCTGCCTCTCTCCCTCCTCCGTCCCCAGCCTGGGATCCTGCCCAGCACCGCCCCCTGCCTGGAGCTCTGTTCCAGGTCCTCGTCCAGCTCCGTCTCGTGTCCCGCTGGGCCGTGCCCGGTACACCGAGGGCCTGGTAAACTAAATGTGGTTTGGTGAAGGAGTGAAAAAGGGGCTCTGAGGCCTTCCAGACCCAGGTTCCACCATGGCGGCCCCGGAGAAGCCGGCCGATGTCCCCGTCAGAGGAGGCATGAGTCAGGAGTCATGCAGGATCCGTGTCCTCTCCACTGATTTGGGCGTCTCCCGGCATCAGGTGCCTTGGAGGCACCCTTTGGCCCCTCCCTGGGCCCCAGGGCAGCCCACACCTTCTGGAAGGCTCGGCACTCAGCCAGAGCATGCTGGCCATGGACCAGGTGGTCTCAGGACCCCTCAGCTCTTCTGAGAGGCCACCTCACACTGAGCAAGGTGTGGGCACAAAAAGAAGTATGTCCAGTGCTCTTTTTATAAGCAAGTCGGGAGCCTCTGGTGAAGAACGCGGGTCTGAGGAAGGAGGCTGGGTTCCATTTGTGTCTATTGCTCTTCATCAAAACTAAGCATACGCTGCATCTGTGACAGAGAACAGGGAACAACATGTGCCACTTGCCCAGGGGCCCGAGGCTGACGGGAGCTGCTGTACCCACTGCAGAGGGGACCGGCGTGCTGTCCTTCATATCTCAGGGTGGCAGGCCTGCTCCCCCTCGACTGCCCCCACCTGCCCTGGGGTCCTTCCCTCCGGGGGTGGGAGTGAGATTCCGTGGACCCCGACATGCCTTATGGGAGACGGGCTGCTCCTCAGATGGGAGAAGCCACTGTTCTGGTCTTTGGTCTCCAACTTGCCTGGTGTCTCCTTGACTCCACAGAGCCCAGTGGCTGGAACCTCTCCTGGAACAAGGTCGGGTGAAGTAGGACAAAGCCTGTCAGAAAGCCGAGCTCACGTTCACGCTTGGGTTTTCTCGAGACAGTCCACAAGGAGCCTGGGAAGATGGAGGACAGAGCTGGCGCGGGCGAGGGCTTTCAGGAAAGGAGGGGAAGTTGGTTGATGTGGACGTGCGTGTGCCGCAGCCAGCGGGGTAGGAGTGGGGACCCTGCAGAGTGAGCATCTGGGAGCAGGTTTCCCTGCTAACCGGCTTCGGTTATCCTGTGCCTTCCAGAGGTGCCCCCGCTGTCCTCCATTTGGGGTTCGGCTGCTCAGCACCCAGGGCCCTTCTCCCCTGCAGGCCCCAGGGGTGGAGCTGCCAGCGCCAACTGTCTGTCCCCAGGCTTTCCATCAAGACTGGACTGGGCTGACACAGGACTTCATTATTTTCCAACTTCTCTGATATTTCAGAAAAAAGCACATGGCAGTTTTTCTGTGTATGGGTATACACAAAAATAACAGGCTTAAGTGATCTAAGAGGACAGCCAAGTAGTCCCCTTGATTCCAGCTCACCATCCGTGCATGGGTATTTGGGGAAACAATCCTAACTGTTTGACATGAAAAGACAAAAACTGCTGCCTCCCAGGTGCCCTTCCCAAGGCAAGGGGCTGGGCTGGGGTGACAGCAGGACTGGGCAGCCAGAAGGCCCCTCTGTGGCCCTCCTGTCTGTGACCAAGGGTTGGCCTCTGTAGCAATGATGTCCCACCTGCCCACCGCGTGGCCTCCCTGCCCGAGACTCAGCCTGCAGGTGAGCACCAGCCACCCCGTCAGCACACCCAGGCATTGTGGGGGAGGGAAGCACGTGGCCCCATGAAACCTGCCAGCAGCCTGCGTGGATCCTGAGGTCCCAATGAAGTCCAGTGGAGGCAGCCACCTGCCAGCGCATGACCTGGCCACAGCTCGGGTTCAAGTCCAGCCTCCCTCTCACTTCCCCACACCCCCAGCACCTGGTCAGCCCTAGCTGGTGGGTGCCATACTGCCGTGCCCAAGCTGCGTCCACATCCGCCCTTCCCACCCAGACTACCCAGAGCCCAGGACTCCTCTGTGGACCTGTCCAGTGCCCACAAAAGCGGGCCTAGCTGGTCAGGGGGCTGAGCAGTGGCCTCGCATGATCGCCTCTAGGTCTGTCTTCCAGATCTCCTTCTCATTTTCCCAGTCATAAAATTAGAGAATTGAGTGACAATAATCTAAGTGCTCTCGTTTCTGCCAACGCAAGTGCCTGGTCTTATTCCTCAATTCAGATCCCCTTTCAACCCTGGCTGCGAACAGCAGCTCACAGCTCACCTCTGACTCTAGCCTGTTGTCTGCCTGCCATGGGGCATAAACACACAGATGTGAGATCTTCTTTCTCCCGCTTGGGAAATATGCCACCATCACTCAGTCCTCAGTCCCTCCATTCATTCACTCCTTCACTTAGTCATTCACTGAATAAATGCTTATTAAGCTCTTCCTATGTCCCATACATGGGCTGGTACAGGCTAGTGGTCATCTAGCAGCATTACTTTTATAATCCAAGGACAGTCTATGCTCCTGCAGCTACCCTAGAGAGACAGGGCCATCCCCTGCCCTACTTATTCGAATGGGGACATGGAAGCCAACTGACTTACAGCTGCTTACACAATCACTGGGCATGACTTAGAGCTAGAGTTGCTGAGTATCGTTGTACAGGCTGTGCACCGCACAACTTCTGCAACATAGAAGTCCCGCACTGGGGTCCAGAATCGGTCACCAACTATCATTGCTCAAGTCCCCAGGCCATGTGACTTGTTCAGATCCCACTGAGATCTGCTACAACTCCACCATCAAGGAGTGCCAAGATGGCTGCTAGACTAGAGGCCTAGCCCTGGGCTGGTATCTTCTCCATCTCAACCTAGCAGGTCCATGGCCTCTTCCATGGAGGAGACTCCTGTGGGGCTCAGCTGGTAGGCAAAGGAATTGCAGAATGCTGGCCACCTTCATGGCATGCTCCAGAGACGTCCCTGTGTCCCCCCATGCGGCCTCTTCTCTATGCAAGTGGAAAACCCCTGCCCCATCCCTCAGCCCAGCCTGGTCTGCACCAGAGTTCAGCTGGGGTGGCTGCACCCGCTGCAGCACGCACAGTGGATCTGTGCCTTCTGTACCACGAATGTGGCCAGTAGGGGACCCACAGCTGGCCTTGGCAGGAGGGAAATGAGGCAGGGAATCTGAAAATATGTCTCCGTGGTGTTTGGGAAAAAGTCCTTGGCAGGACAGGCAGAGACTGTCGGGTGCTCGGGCAGCACCTCCCGGCGCTCTGCACAAGCCTGGGGTTTTCTGCACGTCTTAGCTGCCAGCTGGTGAGCCGGGTCTGGGCTGCCTGGAAACCAGATTTCTGGCTTCTCAGCTGGAACACATGTTGCATTTGAATTTAAAAGACTGCTTCTCCCGTTGGGTGCGTGTCATGAGAATGGCGTGTGTGTGTGTGTGTGTGCCGTGCGTGAGAGCTGGCATGCACGTGGATTTCCATGTGTGTTCTTTTCAAGATTGGAACGTACCCTTCTCCATCCACACAGGATTCGTGTTAGGTCGGGTGCTGGGACCCGGTTGATGAGAAGCAGTCCCTTATTTTCCCACGTGTGATCCATCAGTGAGCACATGTGTTGCCGGTGTTAGGGCCCCTGGGGAGAAGGGAGGTGTGGGGTGCGTACCTACAACATTGAAATAATTGGGTAGATTACAAGGTTTTATTGTCCATATCAGTTTTGTGGGGGCAGGTTGTGCTGGGCAGGAGAATGAGTCTACATGCTTTTGCCTAGTCCCCCTTCCAATGGGAACCCACCCACCTGCCAGCTTTAGAGAACAGGACACACCTGGAACAGGTGTACAGGGACGGACCCTGCAGCACTGATCCCATCAGCTTGTTTACAATCAAGCAAATGCATGGCTCTTGGTGACAACACCACCTTGCCTCTGCTCACTGCTCCGTAAGCACTTGGTGTGCTGTGAGGTGCTCATTCATTCAACCGATACATACTGAGCGTCTCCTCCAATGTGGCCCTTACAGCAAACAGTGCAGGGGCACAGGGGCTGTTGTCCCCATTTTTGGCACATGGTTGTTGGAATTACGGCCATGACTGCACTGAGAACCTCGGTGCCCGTCCTCAGGAGCGTGTTGGCCCTTGTCTGACGGAGCGCATCCTGGAGGTGGGCAGGTAGCCACAGAGCAGTCCTCGGGACCCCCAGGAGGGGCCAGAAGGCCTCTCTGAGTTGCCACCTCTCCCCCTGCAGAGTGGAGACAAGGAAGCGGGGCAAGAATGATCCTGCAGGATGAAGACATCACCACCAAGATCGAGAACGACTGGAAGAGACTGAACACCCTGGCCCATTACCAGGTGAGGAGCCGTGGACGACAGGAAGTAGAGCAAGTAGACAGCATTGCCCTGGAAGTCTCAGGCCTTCAATTACAGGTCATCCTAAGACTGGGCCCCAGCTCCCAACCCACTCCTTCACCAGCAGTCCATGTCCCCTTGGTGATCCAGAGGAAGCTAATGTCACCCAGCCAGCAACCTGGCCCCTTTGGAGATGGGATGCTGGCGTGCCTCCTCCATGCAGGTGTGGGCCATGTCCCCAAGACAAGGCCCTTCCCTAGACGCTCCCTGGCCTTGAAGGCAAAGGAAAGGAGGCAGTCCCCAAAGTCCCCGAGCTCTTCAGCAAGGGGCTAATTAGCCCTCAGGACTGAGTTAATCCTGATGTGCCCTTGGTTCCTGGGTGGCAGAGTTTCTGTGCCCAGGCCCTTAGAAGCCCTTTCCCTGTAGGTGCCGGATGGTTCCGTGGTAGCTTTAGTGTCCAAGCAGGTGACGGCTTATAATGCAGTGAACAACTCCACGGTCTCCAGGACCTCGGCGAGTAAATACGGTGAGATCTCGGACGTCCAGGGGAGGCGGGGGTTCCTGAGCAGCTTTGTCGCAGGGGCAGCGCAGCTGGAGGGCAGCTGGCTTCTGGGGTGGGAGGAGGGGATGCGTGGGGCAGGATGACCAGGCGGGAGGAGAGACGTCGGGCAGAGGCCAGGGTTCCAGCCAGTCACTGACGCACAAGCAGGACTTTCATCCATGAGCAAAGGGAGGACGTGCGCCCATCACCAGAGCCGTGTAGCCCAGAGGACGCCTTTGTGGTGCTCATTATCTCCCAACACATCCGTAACAATCCAGTGAATTAAATAATTATTATTTCCCCCTATTATGCAGATTAGTAAATTATTACTCAGATGCAAAGAAGCTAAATGACTGGTAAAGGTCACAGTTGTCATTATGCAGTACAGGGACAGGGCAGCCCCCCATCTGAGGCTGTGCGGTGGAGGAGAGATAGTGCTGGATGTGGGGTTGAAACCCCAAAGACGGCACTCTTCTGCCATCGCCTCTGAGATTGAGGACCAGCCGCCTGGTCCCAGTGAGCCTCCGTGTTCTCATCAGTAAAACAGAGATCAAAAAATGTTCAGCTGCACAGGATCGTTCTGGATCCTAAATAGATGAATACAGGGAACGGTGCCTGCACACAGTAGGCCCATCATCCTTAGCACTCGGACACCACGTCTCCCAAACACTGGCAAGAGTTTCAGCCAACCAGGGGCAGGGGGAGAACTGTGGGAACTGGACAGGAGGCCGGAGGCTAGCAGGTGCGGGTGGGGCTCATTAAGGGGGACAGGCGACCTGCGTGAGTGTGATCAGCTCCGCGAGCGCTTCCCGGGACGTGCCTTGAGAACACACAGGAGGAAAGGTGTGAAAGAAGTACCAGCTTATGTTTTAACAAATTGAATAATTGAGGGTTGACTGGAAGGACCACGGGAGGAAGGACACGGGATGGCCTCGGGGTGGAATTAGCCACAGAGGGTTTCCTGGAGGCGGCAGGAAGACATCCCCGTTTCAGGGCAGGTACAAAGTGGGGCCCGAAGTCAGCACCCGCTGGCTACAGGAAGGACGGACAGCACTTGGGGTTGGCTGGGGCGAGGGGCGCTTCGGAGACACTGGACGTAGGGCCGTGTGGCCTCCCACATGTTGGGGTGTGGTCCTCACATTGGCAGAAAACATGATCCGGTACACAGGAAGCCCCGACAGCCTCCGCTCACGGACACCCATGATCACCCCCGACCTGGAGAGCGGAGTCAAGATGTGGCATCTGGTGAAGAACCATGAGCATGGGGACCAGAAGGAGGGTGACCGGGGGAGCAAGATGGTCTCTGAGATCTACCTGACACGCCTTCTGGCCACTAAGGTATTGGACATGGGGCGTTGGGACCTGGGAAGGACTTACCCACTTTGGGAATGTCAGACCTAGCAACACCTAGCAACTGTGCCCAGGCCCACTCTGTCATCCACCCCTGCCGGGCACTGCCCAGCAGCCCTGGGATTCTTTCAGCACAGTCTCAGGAGCCTGCTCGACCCAGGCCAGCCACCAAGACCTCAGTGTTGGCAGTCTGAAGCTCTGCTTCCACCCCTTCTCTGTGCCGTTCTCAAACCAGAGCCGCTAACTGCGTCTATCCCTGTTCTTCCTCCATGTCTTACAGAAGAATCGCTTCTTTTCAGGGTTATCGTGTATAGTCACTAGGGACAGAAGCTGGGGCTCCTTCAGCCATTTACCAGGCACCGTTCCTGATTCTGGTCCTGGGGTGTTTCAGCCTGTAGTTGCCGTGTTTCTCTCCTGAGGCGGAGCTCTCCTTGGCTCTGCAGGGCCACATGAGTAACTGTCAGCTACCCGGTGTGAATAAGGCCCAAGCAAAACCAGCAGATTGTCTGCTCGCCCAAGTGCATGTCCATTAGCATTTGTGGAAAGTGCTAAAACGGCACTTCCAGAGGGTGGGAAAGGAAGGCCCGCTCAGGTCCAGCCATCCAGGTCCTGTCCACTTTCAGTGTGTAGGGGACGTTGACAGTTGTCAAACACAGGCGACGGGGGCAGGGGAGGGGAAGGGGAGAAGATGCAGTGTGTGGACACACCTGATCTCACCTGGGCAGGGGCTCGGTGCACCATCCCCCACCCCCTGCAGGGCAGATGCCTCCTCAGAGCTGCGTGGGTGCAGTGGTCTCCTGTCCCCCTCCCCAGGGCACTCTGCAGAAGTTTGTGGACGACCTCTTCGAGACCATCTTCAGCACGGCCCACCGGGGCTCCGCCCTGCCCCTGGCCATCAAGTACATGTTCGACTTCCTGGATGAGCAGGCGGACAGGCATGGCATTCACGACCCGCACGTGCGCCACACCTGGAAGAGCAACTGGTGAGCGAGGGGAGGTGGGGCACGTCGGGGCCTGCCCACCTAGCCCCACGTCAGGTTCCCGGGAGCCCCGCCTTCAGAGATGAGCTTCAGCAGCAGGGCCCCGTGCCGGCTCATTCTCTGGTCCGCCTGTCTTCTCCTGCTGGATTTTTGTGCTCAGTTCTCTCTGGTCAAACCTGTCTGCACATCCTTCTTCCCAGTCAGTCCATGAATATTAACTGAACCAGCTCAGTGAGCAAACACTAATATGCCCGTGTTTCAGCCAGGCCACTTGTACCTCCAGGAAGCCTGGTGCTAGGCTAGACACTGAGGGTGCTGAGGTAAGGTCTGCTGTGTAGACAGACAGAAGCGTGCAGAGAAGATGCCTGTGTGCGCTGGGAGGCAGAGGGGCCGCGGCTCACGGTGACGTGTGAGTGGAGTTCTACAGCAGGCTGAACGGGGCCTGTCCGCACTGTTCTCCTCCCTCCACGGACTCCTTTTCTGAGCTCTGGTTGGAGAAGAGACCTGTCCATAACCACCTCATTTTCCCTGGAGATCGCAGGATTCTCTGAGTGCAAACGGCGCTCTGGGCATCTCCACAAGGTCCTCCCTCTCCTTTCAACCTACAGCACCCTCTCTTCACTGGGGTGCGGCTCGTGCTTCGGGCTGAAATGGCGAGGTCAGGCATCAGCATGCTGCACACACTGCAGAGCTTTGCCCCGAGTGGGACTCGGTAAATATTGATGAGACGCAGGGCCAGGGTGGCCTCTGGAGCTCCACCTTGGGCAAGGCTGGCCGACAGTCAGCCCCTTCTGTTCCAGGATTGCCTCCCTGGAACTTTGCATGGTCCCTGTTCCAGGTTGTTCTTCCCCAAACCGTTCTTCCAAGGCAGCGAGGGCCTGTTGCCCGGCACCCCCCACTGCAGGACTGGCAGCGCACGAGCAGCCTGGACCAAGCCAGAGCACGGAGGAGGCAGGAGGCAGCTGGGGTGCAGGACCTCATTTCCCCTGGCACGCTCTGGCTGCCCACCCTCTGCCCTGGAGAAGCGAGCCCTTTCCGGGAGATGGTAACCCCAGACCAGAGGGCGGTTTGGCCCACTGAACTGGGAGTGAGGTCGCGTCCACACTAACATGGTGGGAGAACTTCCATCGTGGGATTTCCCACCCCTTCCCACCAGCAGCACTGGGGGAAACCGTTCCCTCCTCTGCAAGTCCTGCCTCTCCCTTGCCTGCCTCTAGGTCAGAGGTACTTCATTCCCCCAGTCTTCTCGGTATGACTCGGGGAGCAGTCTGAGGGTCCCCAGCCTCCCCCGCCTGCCTTTGTCAGCGCGTCTTCCCACTCCAGTGTCTGCAGCCTTCCGGATATAACGAGTGCACTGCCCAGATCCCCTCTTGCAGATGGCCTGGGCAGGAGAGCTGGTCCAAGCACCCGGATGCTGTAGTGTAGAACTCCAGGTCTAGGCAGAGGAAATCCCACGGAGTAGATGGCAGCACCAGGTTCAAGGTCTCCCCTCACAGGACACTCCCCACAACCCTGGGCAAGAAGCAGTCAGTTGAGATTCATGAGATCTGCAGGTTGACTTGGGTCCGTTGTCCCAACAAAGAAATCGTTCCCTGACTCCTGGCCCAAGGTGTGAGTCAGCCTCTCCCACCCGCTTCCTCCCCGTTGCCCACCTTTTCTCTTTTACATAAACCTCCTGCTCATTTAGCCTGAGTGGCTGCAATCAGCCAGAGATTAGTGGCACCACTGATGTTAATAATATGCTAATATTTCATTAGGCAGGAGCCTTGTGGCGCCCCGGCGTCCCCTGTTTGATGTGTCTGTCATCACAACCTGCTTCAGGGAGACCAGTGAGGGGTGAGCCACCAGAGCAGCCCAGAGTCCCTGTCCTGGGTGGGCCTTCTGGAAAGCCAGGGAGCTGTGGAAGGGAGACTGTCAACTAGGAAGCCAGGAGTGCCTCATTCCAGGGCTCGCGGCCCAGCGATCAGGCTGGGTGGCGACGACCCCTCCTTCACCCGTGTGCCCTGGCTCTCCGAGCTGCCCTGGCTGCCAACCCTTCTTTCCTGTTCTGGATTTCTAATGACAAAGCAAATGCCATGAGACGTTGTCGGACCTTGGTGTGCCTGCCCATGCCTGTGCTGCACCCTTTGGAGGGACTCAGTCGACACTTGTGAATGGGTTGGCAGTCTCCGATGTCAGTCCTACTCCATTCACGCTCTTGTCATCTCTGCAGACCCGCCACTGCAGAGGCATGTACAGAAACATTGTACTCCTGTACCGAGATGATGTCATTCAGAGAGTTCAGGTTCTAAGAGGCAAGCCACATGCACGCGAGCATTGTGACTCTCACCAACAGTGACAGCAGCCACCGAAACCACAATAAAGCTCAGGGAGAGTGGCAGGCGGAGAGGTGGGAGCAGAGGGAGGGGAATAGGCAGCTCCCTGCTGGGTGCATCCCGGCCTCCTCCCCTCATCTCAGCAAGCTGGTGAGAAGCCACCAGGCCAGAGCCCGGGCCACGGCAGGGAAAGCTGCGCATCTCCAGGCCCCTCTCGCAGCACACAGTGACTTCAGTGCCCAACCACACCATGCAGTTTTCTCCCCTCTGTGTCTGTCTGTGCTGCCTGCTCCTGTAGCCTGTCCTGCCCCTCCTCCAGGCCTCGCCCAGATAGGGAACACCTATGCACACTTCTGAAACCCGGACCGTCATGCGTCACCTCTGCAAAGGCTTTGTGGACACTGCCCTCTGGGTGTGCCCCCTAGGTCCCACACTGACCCCTTTACATTGTGCGGTTCTGGCACTGAGTTCCCAGCATGCACCTGGTTGCACACCTGTCTTCCCCCCACACCCACCCCCACGGGCTTCTTGAGGATGCCGATGTGTGGTTCATCCTGGTATCCTCTGCAGCTGGCATGGTTCCTGGCAGGCAGCAGGTGCTATCTGGAAGTGGGCAAGGACACATTGGGATGGATAAGGGGCTGAATGTGCCATGAAGAATCGCTGAGCTGCACTTGCAGGTAGCCCCAGGGCCTTCACAGGCAGGAAGCAACCAATCGGACCAGGCTGGGAGGAAGGGTGTGGCTTCTGCCGAGTCATCCAGTCCATGGCAGAGGGTCAGGCATGAAGCCCAGGTTCCAGGTGATCTAGATCTTGCCAACTGGATGTTCTCTTAAGCAGACAGTAGAATGGAGTTGAAATCCCACTTTCGAGCACACATCATGGCTGCTCTTATGCCAAAGGGAAGATCGGGGTCCTGCATCACAACTGGGTATCAAGCTGTCCCCAGTACCTTTCAGTATTGCAGCTGTGCATGAATGATTCACCTGCTCCTCTACAGCTTCCTGGGCAGTGGACAGGACCCAGGAGAGCAGCCCCACACCCCATCCCTGGCACATCCCATCTCTGGCCTGGAGAAGGCTCTTGAGTGCCAGGAGTGCCCTATGCACCTCTCATTCTCCAGAGAACCCTCCGGCCATGCCACAGCTTGCTGCCTGTTACCCCTGACTCTGCCTCTTCCTTCCACACAGCCTGCCCCTGCGGTTTTGGGTCAACATGATCAAGAACCCGCAGTTCGTGTTTGACATCCATAAGAACAGCATCACGGACGCCTGCCTCTCTGTGGTGGCCCAGACCTTCATGGACTCCTGCTCCACATCGGAGCACCGACTGGGCAAGGACTCGCCCTCCAATAAGCTGCTTTATGCCAAGGACATCCCCAGCTACAAGAACTGGGTGGAGAGGTGAGTGTCGGAGCCAGGCAGCCGAGTGAGGGCCCCTGGCTAGAAGAGGCAGCCCAGAGGAGGCCCTCCCCAATACCAGGCTGGCACCTCGCAGGACTGGTCCTGCAGATTGGCAGCCATACTCCACATCCCCAGTGATGTCGCCCATTGGACAAGAACTGGGGAACTCGGCTAGGACTTGCCTCCATGCTGTGCTGCTCTGTTTGGAAGCCCTTGGCTCTCAGTGACTTCCCAGTCCCTATATACATGCATGCTGTGCACACACACATGCCAAACAGGCACAACACATGCCATACACATGTCCAATCATACACCACAAATACATGCATACATGCATGCCATACATGGATGCTGTACACACATACATGCCATATATACAGCCATACACACACATAAATGCCATACATACACACGTGCCATACATAATCCATGCGTGCATTCTGTACATACATACTACATGCAGACACACACATGGTGCATTTGTCTATACATACCTGCTCTACCCACCTGTACATAGTGCTGTACATACACGCTTACAGGCCTCACACGCACACACACTGTGATCATAATACTGCAAGGTGCCCAGTAATGTCTCGCCACAGGAAGGCTGGAGGCCTCCACCCGTCCCTCCTATCCATCTGGCAATTCTGCCGGGTTTCAGTGGGCATGGTGACCCCACCCTCTGGACAGCCTCCACTGTCCTGGCCCCTTCACCATCACGTGACCAGCTCTTTGCACCCTGGTGCATCATCTCAGCCATCACACCCCTCCCATCACTGTGTCTGGCAGCGCTGCTGTGACACAGACCCACCTGTCAGCTGCAGATCCTGGCTCAGTCACCGCCAGCTCCTGGTAAAGGATGTAACGGTTCGCCTGAGCCGCGTCAGCTCCGTGTGCGAGCACCTGAGCTGCGACCAGCTGCCGCTGGACTCACCACAGTAGTCCCCTAATGTGAGAGGACAGGAACTACAACTTACTTTCTTACTCATCAAGGTGAAGAAATATACGTACAGGATGACCAAGCAATTAGCCCAAGATGATTTCAATGGCCAAGGTGAAAGTAGATTCCAAGCCTCTTACTAACTCCCAAATCTTACTATTGTAAAGCTTTCAAACAGAATCTCTGCCAACCACACAGTGCTTCTGGGTAGATCAAGGAAGGTGCTCCTTCCTATGGGTGAATGCAGCCCCACCCTAGGGTATGTAGTTTGCTGAATGAGGAGTTCGTTTCCGTCACAGCTCTCATACAAGTATCTTTGTGCTGTGAACAACCTGTACATCTCGACATGGCTGTTGTACTCTTAGACTACCTTTCCCTTTTTTCCAAGTAATGTAAAGATAAGAAACCTGGATGAAAGTTCACTTTTGGTGCCCTTTTGAAGAGTAAGAGACCAGAAATTGTTCTTGCCTTAGTGACTGAAGACAAAATGAACAATATCATTTTACCCATGGCAGAGAAAGGCAGTCTCCATCTTTATTCTGGATCATGACCTTCTCTTGTACAGAGGGAGAAATGGAGAGGGGGTGGAGCCCTGGACACCTCAGTGAAAGAGTGTCACTAAAAGGGTTTTATTTTGTCTTCTATTTTTCAATACCCTCCCCTACTTTCCTGCTATGGCCTGTGATAGGCGAGGCACCCTGGCCGTCAGGGAGAGAGCCACTTTTTTGTCCTCATGTCAGATCGTTCAAGTCACCAACCTCTGCATAGGCACAGGTGCTTTCTTCTCACAGCAGGGCTGCCTGGAGCAAGCCCTTGTGTGTGGTCAGCTTGCTCTCTGCAGAGAAAGAGGAGGAGGCAGCAGCTGGACTCTGGGTCCCCTCTGCACTGACACAGGGCCACTGTGTCAGAGCCCTGGGCAGAGAGGAAGGAACAAGGGCAGGGAGGGGCAGGAACATTTATAAAGTATCTGTGTAGAGGACACTTCCTGGACACGCTGGGTAGTCAGACATGAGACCAGTGCCCTGTGGGGTGAATCACCTTCCTTTAGCTTGGTGCTAAGTGAGGCCCGGGTCATGCAGCTGCGGCAGGTCATGAGGAGCCCTGTCTGTTGGACTATTTGGGTAATGGCTTCCATTTCTTATCCCACTAGTTTCTTAGCAACCACAGGCACTCCCAGGAAAGTCATCTTTCTCTTGCTTGGTGTCCCAAATCCTTTCTCCTCCCATTTGGGAGCCTGGGTAGAAAGACAGAGGGATCAAGAAAGCAGCATGGACGGGTCCAGAGATGGGGCTGAGGGCTTCTTCACTTGGCGATGATCCAACAGGTCCATTCCTTCCTCCCACGCCCCCTCTGCTCACACTGTAATGCTCATGGATGGGGACCCTCCACAGACTCCCTGTCTTCATGGCCCTGTTGGGCTTTTGCTTGTGGCCAAATCTAGAAACAGGAAGGAGAGTCTCCTGGTTTCCATTAACAACTACCTGCTCTCACGGAGCAGACTTCCAGCCTTGTCTCCGTGAGCTCATGTGTCCCTGTCGCCTGCAATCTCTATTTCATGACCAATAGCAGTAAAATCTGCAAAGTTTGGTAGTGATTTCATCTCATTTTAACTTGGAAGAGCTTCAGAGTTATCCCTGGGGCAGCGTTGGCCTCGCTCACTGGCCGTCGGGAGATTTCCCCTGGAGGAAGTAAGGGGAATGGAGCCCCAGGTGACCCACCAGCACTGGACGAGGGTGGGCCACACATTGCATTGCTCTCTGTCATGTGTCGTGGCATGAAGAAGGTTAAGATTTTGAATATTTAAATATGCCTCCTAAGGACACATCCATCCAAGCTTATGAAAGGTGACTGCAATACCTGGGGTGAGGTGCAGACATTCCACTGAGCCGTGTGTCCACCCACTGGCCAAATGCAGATTTGTTGCAGGTGTGGTGGGCATTGGAATGTTAGACTTGACCCTTCCCTGCAGCTCCTGGTTGAGGAAGACATACAACCAGTGCTCAGCCAGGCCCATGCTCAGCCAGGGTTCTGGGAGTGAGGCCCTCCTTCTGCTGGACCTGAAGACAGCAGCCAACAATTCACAGGTGAAGACTCACGCAGGGCCTTGAACTGAGTTTCAGAATATCAGAGTATCAGGCTCAAAAGGTCTTTCATATCTGCATCTCCATCCTTGAGGTGTTTGGAGGGATGCCAACTCTTTTTTCTTCTTGAAGAACGTGGGGTATTGGAAGTCATCTCCTTGGTCACTGGAGAATTTTCCTAAGGGCGGAGATGAGACCTGCCATCCCACTTTCCCAGGGTTTCTGCAGACTGGCCAACAGTGGAGAACCCAGCTCCCCAGGTCCTGCCTGTGTACACCTCCCTGGGAACTGACGCCAGGCCCCCAGGCAGCATCCTCCCTGGGCTAAGGAACTAGCAAGGAGAGCTGGCTGAGGCCAGTGCCCGGACCCAGACCCACCCCAGGAGCCTTCCAGCCTGCCAGACCCTGGCCAACTCCAGGGGGCCTACAGGATTTCAGAGCACCAGTCCCTTTTGTAAAATAGCACACCTATAGGGTTCAAGTGTGAGGGTCCAGGCTGGCCTTTCCCTTCCCCATGCACAGCCAGCTGAGGAGAGCACTTGTTCCAAGTTCATTAATGGGGCTGAATTGCATTCTTCACAATTGATGGGGCATCTCCATGGAGGATCCCAGGGCAGGAGCCAGCACAACAAAAGTGAGAAGGAAGCAACTGTACACACAGTAGAGAAGGTGCCCCTGGGGCCATTGTCAGGTGCTGGTGGGGGTGGCCTGGGAAGAGCCCTGGAGGGGACCAGGCAGTGTTCAAGGCATTAGCCGAACCCTGCATAGAGGATGGGACCACTTAGCAGCAGCAGGGCTGGGGCTGTAATGGCGTTAGAAAGGCCATCTGGACTCCAAGTCCCACGCCCACCAGGGCAGGAGCTGCCCATGGCCACCCTGCTCAGCCCATCTAGAACTTGCTGAAGATGCGTCCATGCAACTGATCCACCTGGGGGCTGATGTGGGGCCACAGACATGCACTGGACCAGCCCAGTGTCCTCAAGGCAAAGGCAAGTGAGGGAGATTGGAACTACTCAGTGGGGACCTGACCTTACATGGGGGAGACGAACAAAGGCATGTCCAGGAGAGTGTGTCACCTGTCAGCTTCAGATGAGAAGGTTCGTGCCTGGCCCTGGCCCTGCCCACTCTGCTTCCCTCCCTCCCTCCCCTGTCATATATCCGCACTTCCGAATATTCCCCTTGAGGGAGTAAACTGGGCTTCTAGTGCCTGTACAGGGTAAGCCACTGTAAGGGAGAGCTGGGCATCTCACATTTCCTGTGGGGCAGGGTCCCTTCGCTGTGGAGGCTGTGCTCCCCAACCTGCCCCCCATACCTTGTGGACCATAAAGGCAACAATCAGAGCCATAAAGGCAGCAGTTGGCGCCCTGGTGCTGTTTGCAAAAAACCTGACAGAACCATCCGTCTACCGGCAAAAGGTTTCACAGGCAGAGAAGAGAAGCGGCAGGAGCCTTAGCTTTTGATAACAGTTGTGTCCCCTCGAAGGGATCTGGGCTTTTCATCCCAGTCAGAGGCTCTAGTTGTCTACAGGTGACAGAGTAGAACTGTCTGATGGAGCTCTGGACCTGGCGGTGTTATCAGCCGTGCTGAGGCTGCTGGCCATGGTACCGAAAGTGAGAGGAAACGTGGTCTATCCTTTCACCAAGGAGACCGTAGAGATGACCCTTGGCGTGGCAGACCGATCTTGCTCGGCAGGTGTGGGATGCCTGAGGGAACAGCAACTCATGTCTCCTTGGGAATGGCAAGGCCAGGGCCATCCCTGGTCTCCTGCTGTAAAATGGGACATTGGCATTTGCTGTCTTCCAGAAATAGAGGTCATGAATGGAGACTCTTGGAACTTTTACACCTGGATGGCCATTAAATCACCCGAAACTCTATGTATCGGGGTATCTGGGGGAGATGTTTTGGGGTGGTTTCAGGTCTTGAAGACAGCAGGCTCTTCTAGGGATGGAGCAAAGGAACTGAAAGGAAGCAGGACCAGGAAGTGAGGCTCTGCAGACAGGAAGGGGACCAAGAGCATGGTGAAGGATGGCACAGGGGACAGAGAGCACAGGGGACAGAGAGCATGGTGAAGGATGGCAGCAAGTCCTGGTCGGGGCTCTCAGGCTGCTCTGAGAAAGGCCACGTTGTCATGTCCTTATCCTTATCGCCTGTCTCAGCACATGTCATGAGCCAAGGCCTCCTGGCCAGCCCGAACGTGACCAGTTCCTCGAGGCAGGTGGCACCACAGGTGGTGCAAGCCTGGTTCCTGCAGACAGCCCTGTCCCTCACCAGAGGACAGGTCTGCCGTCCCTGTTTTCCAGCCAGTGACAGATCTGCAGTCCCCACAGGGCTGTGGCTCAGGCAGGGTGCCCATCCCAGCCCTTGCCTGCCCAGGAATGTTCTGGTGGCAAATGGAGCTATCATTCTAATGCTGGCCCTTGAGCTGACAGCTGGAGGAGCCCTGGAGTGTCATTTCTGCCAGCTTGTCACCCAACTCCTGGGAATTGCTGGGGACAGGTGGAAGTTAGAGAAAAAGCACAGGTCCTGGTCAGAGCAGCAAGGGGTGTGGGCCGGCAAAGACACAGGGTCAGGACACAGGATAAGAATGTCCCCTATGCTCATCTGATCCAACCTTGAGTCCTGGGACTCCCAGGGCCTGTCACTGTCACCAGCCCTTGCACTTCCCCAAGAGCGAATGCCTCTCCTTAACCTTGGTGCCAGGAGCCTGCTTGCCTTACCTACCCAGCCCTGGCAATCATCCTCCTGGTCCCTGATTCTAGGGTGAATAGCTTTCTCCAGCCCAGCATTCCTGTGGGACTAGGGTGGGCTGGGCTGGTCAACCACAAGGCCCCCGGGCCAGCCCTGCCTTCCTATCTTTGTAGTTACCTGTTCTCATTTGTTGTAATCTATAGTCCCAAAGCCCGCAGGAAAAGGGGAGAAGTAGCCGTCTTCAGTTCCTCATTAGGAAACCACGCGGCTCCCCTCTGGCGGGGGAGTTGGGGTCTGGTGCATAAAATGTCAAATTGCAGAAATTAAAAATGTAAATGCTGGCATCTAATTAACCAGTTGACAGCAGTGCACAGCTGCAAGTGACAGTGACTGATTGCCTTCTGCCAGCCTCTCTCTCTGAGCAGCCCCCAGCCCCGCCCCTCTCTCACTTAACCCCCAGAGAGCGGAGGACATCAGAGAAGAGCAACTGCTGGAAAGAGCCTTCAGGCCGCTGGAGGAGACTGAGCCTGCAGGAGGGAGCATCACAGGGACACCAGGCAGGCTGTATCACTGGCAGGCAGCTGGAAGCCAAGCAGATGCCCCTCTCCTCCTGACCCCCTCTGTCCGCCCTCTGTCAATGTCTTGCCCACTCCCCAGGTCCTCGAGAGCTGCGAAGGCTCCTCCTGGATCCCACACAGAAGCCCCGCCAGCAGAGACCACTGTGGTCCCCATATGACTCCAGCTTCTCTCCCCCCCCATCCCTCGGCAGGTATTACTCAGACATCGGGAAGATGCCGGCCATCAGTGACCAAGACATGAACGCATACCTGGCGGAACAGTCCCGGCTGCACATGAGCGAGTTCAACACCATGAGCGCGCTCTCGGAGATCTTCTCCTACGTGGGCAAGTACAGTGAGGAGGTGAGCCCCGCCCCGCCCTGCCCTGCCCTGCTCAGGCCTGGTGGGGGGAAGAGGGCAGAGAGGGAAGAGCCCCGCATGCCTCGGTGTAAAAGACCAGTCCTGAGATATACCCCTCGTATCTCTGCTGGGAGACTCTACCCCAGCCTGCAAGACGGAGACCCTAGGGTGGCGCCATTCCATACATTCTGCCTTAGTCCCTGATCTTCCCAGGAATCTAAATACCTGTCTCTTTCATTTATTCTTATTTTCTTCCCAATATTCCTCTTATATCCCCCATTTCTCTCTCCAATTCTCTTTGAACAGCACCTTCCCCTGGGAAGGCCATATAATATGGCACAGTATTGGATAGAATAGAACAGAACAGAACCAGAACAGACTAGAAATAGAATAGAACATGGTAGAATAGAATGAACAGAATGGGATGGAATGGAATAGTAGCAATAGAAATAGAACAGAATGGGCCAAAAAAAAGAATTGAATAGAAGGAGGAATAAAAGTGACCAAAAACAGCAGACTAGGAGCAGAATGGAATGGAATGGAATGGAATGTGCTTTTAGTTGGGTTCCCTCGTTGGAAAGTTCCAGCTGGGATAACCATCACCAGACTCTGCCTTCTTTCTGGTCAGTACAACAGTGCTATTGGCCACGCAAGTATAGACCAAGTGGATTGGAATCCAGATTCCCTGAATCTGAGCACAGAATAACTGTGGAAGAGCGTAACAAGAATGGAAGCCAGTGCGCCAGGGCCTTTATTTTCTCGCAGCCTTGTCACCCAGAGAGGGTCTAGGAGGATCTAGGACATCCCAGCAGGCCTACAGCCTGGTGTCCTATAGGCCCTGAGCAGTATATTTTGTGAACCTCAAATCAAAGAAAAACCAGCAGAGTCTCTTAGGGGACAGACCCTGGAAACCAGTCTGCAGGAGCAAGTTCTCCCCTGCTGTGGCAAGGCATGAGAGTAAGGACAGTGTGTGATACATCAGAGTAAGTGTCCAACTCCCTCATCTTGACAAGGACTGTCCCTTACCCTGCGAGCACACTTGTCTTCTGTGGTGTCAAAATGTCCTGCTTTTATGAAAGGATGGTATCAGTAAATGGCAGTTGTTGGCCAGCTCAGAAGTAGACAACTCTAGCTCAATCTCAATTAAAAATGCATTAACTGGTATAAAATCCAAAGTTTAGGAGCCTCCCTTCTCCTTCCTCCTTCCCTTCTTTGCCTCCTCCCCTGTCCCTTCCCCTTGGGTCCCCACCACAATGCACACCGCCCTGTTTGCCTGTTGCCGCCTGTGGCCTGAACATGTGTGCCTGACTTTGTCCTCTGCACTGGAGCAGACCAGGGATGGATGAGTCGCTCCTACATTTTGCCAGTGTAGAAACGGGGTTCATTCAGAAAAATCACCATTTGCCCCAGATCATCCAGCTGGAAACTGGCAGAGCCGCTGCTCAATCCTGCACTTCCTGAGGCTACGCGGAATCCTGGCTGACCACCCACAGGCACCACAACACTGCCACTGTCCTCCACCAGGGACAGCTTGGGCAGACCTAATGGCCAGTAAAGCTTACGGCCTTGTCCTTCTAGGGATATTTGTTTCTTAACAGGCAAAGTTAAGCCAAATAGTTTTCAAAATGTGGGCATCCAGGCCGCAGGCAGCTGATGGGGAAGATTTTCCTTTTTAGGCAGCAGGGGGAAATCACATTTCTGTGAAATCACATTCCACTGGACATGGAGCCCACGCTTTCCATCAGACATGTAGCTCTCTGCCCTTGAACCTGTTGTGTCTGTAGACTCTGGCCCTGGGCATCTTCAACAGAGCTTCTGCCTTCCATCGGTGTCTCTTGTGAACAATGGAATACACACAGTTGTTCAGACACGACAATGTGTGTGTTGGCATCCTGGGCTCCCGGGTGCCCACATGTTGTGTCCCGTGTCCAGGTGCCTCCTGCACCTGAGCTACCCAGGTTGCCACTTACCCTGCAATGTGGCGGGTGCCTCTGCAAGTACCCGACTTCCCAACCTTATGACCACGTCCACATGGTCTGTGTATACCCTCAGATCACAGATGAGTACACCCAATCTAGTAACCCTTCCATTCTTGTCCCTTTCACAGATCCTTGGACCTCTGGACCATGATGACCAGTGTGGCAAACAGAAATTGGCCTACAAACTAGAACAAGTCATAACCCTCATGAGCTTAGACAGCTGAGAACCGTCCTTCCAGGGCCGCCCTGGAGGGAGGGACACACCAAGCCGTGCCTCAGTCTAGATTTCATCTTTACCAAGTGCAAGTTCCGACTGGCATCAGCAGCATCCCCCGAGCAGCGCTGTCTCCCCGCCCCCGCCCGCTCTGCCTCTCTCTGTCTCTCCCTCCTTCCTGGATCCCTTCTCTTTCGGTTGCTCTGCCAACACGCTTGGACCAAGCTGCCAACCCTCAGTCAGTCCGGGGTGGCCAGGCCCACGGGGAGGGTCCTGTCCAGAAGACATCAGAGCGGGGCTCTCTTTCCAGCTGCTCCTGACTCCACACAGCAGCAGCAGCAGGGCCCAAATGTGGACAGGAGCTGTGGACAGAGGAGGTTTCCATGCTGCTACGTCACGTGCCGCTTGAGAGCCCCAACTTTGGTCCTAAACTTGGCTTAGGGAAGGGGCAGTGAGCTCAGTATTATCTTCGCGGAAGACATCACATGGCTTGCCCTTCCTGCACCTCCATCTCCAAGAGGTCAGCCAGTGGTGGAGGCACTTCCTGCCTGTGAAAAGACAGGCCTCGCCTCCTACGTGTGGCAGCAGGGAATGTGTGAGGAAGGGGAGCTCCTGGGGGCTGCTCCCACATGCTGGGTCTATGTCCAGAGGCCTCCTGTCCCTTTCCAACCTCCTTGAGGCCCCTCCAAGTGTCCATGCGGACCTGCCTGCCCACCTTCCTCCCTGCCTGTGGCAAGCTAGGCAGGAGAAAGAATAGCACTTACATTCCACCATGGAGACGCTCCTAACCTTCAAATCTGGCTCCTAGAAGCAAAAGTAATGTGGAGGGGGAGAAACGGAAAGAGAGTGGCATCCGCCATGGAAGCAGCTTCTGTGGTTCTCCATTCACCCCCAAATTCAAATGTGTCGCCACCATCGTCATAGGTCCAGTCCATTGCCAGAGCCTTAAGTGCTGTCTAGAGAAGGCATCTCCACCCTCCTTGGTCGCCCTTCGCCAAGGGTCAGCGTGAAATGCAGAGTGCATCCAGGAGATTCTACCTCCAGCCGTCTCCAAGGCTCCATCCCCTCCATCCTTGAGAACTCCACAGAAGGCCGGGGTGGACAGTCTTGTTCCTGTCCCCCCTGCAGAATCTGGTGCCATTGCTATGCAGATGACTTTGTCACTGGGCTGCCCAGACCTCCTAGGGAATCATTTCATGGCCATCTCGGCTGTGTCTTCAGTCATTCTCCTTCCCGATCCCTTCAGTAGTCACAGCTCACCATGACAACCAATGCCAGCCAACCCCGGCCCCAGCTTGTCGTGCCTGGGAGGGACTGGAAAATGAAGCTAAGGGACCTGAATGGAAATGGAAGGAGGGACATGCAACTGACCACAGCCCCAGCATCCATCTCTCCATTCATCCTTACATCTATGGATACGCCATTTTAGCCAGTCAGGCAAATGTGTGCTCAGAAATGTGTACTAGGTAAGCAGGGGCCATGGCAAGAATTATTCTAGTGGTGGGTCCTGGGAACTTATACTCTCGAAGGGACCTTAGGTGCTGTGTGGTCCAGTCTCCACCATAAGCAGGAATCTCTTCTGGCAGCTATACTCTCTAGTTGTCCATCACTCTGGGAGACCAGGAGAAGCATCATGGAAGATGGTGTTGATAAGGATCCCACAGTCCTGCCATCACTCCCTGAGCATCCGACATCCTTCCTTGTCATCTATCAGTGAGGAAGGAGCCACGTCATTTCCAGCAAAGTCCATGCAGCATCCTGCGCTTTGAAGTACCTTCGCCCCTTTGAATATGAATAAGTGCGTGTATGTGAGCGCATGTGCACGCACGTGTTTGCCCCAGGAGTAGGCAGAGAGCTCCGGGAGATTTCTTGTCCTATGTAGGAGGATGTTGAAGTGTTTTGCTTCTCTGTCCCCTTGCTCATCAGTTCGTCCTGCAGCTTCAGGACATTTCCACACTTGCTTTCTATGCTGCGTGCTGGTGGGTGGGAGGAGAGGGGACCTGTCCATAGGCGATCAGGGTGGTCATCTTCCGAGGCCTGGACTTTGATGACCCAGAGCAGGGCATCTCATGGCATTTCAGAGGACAAATGGAAAAAGACACAAGCAACCTAACAACCAGGAAGAGGAGAATGGACAAAGATGCTTTTGAAAGGAAAAATAAATAACCAAAGGTTTTGGCAAATGGCCAGGTGGGAAGCGAGGAATTTTTTTGATCCTTTTATTTCCTCCCAAGAAGCCACAGGACCTGACAGGCCAGAAAGGGTGCATGTGGGAGGCAGGCTGAGGAGGCAGCTCAGCCACTGAAATATTTTTGCACATACGAAAGGTTGGGAGGAGAGAGACGCAAACCTATTTAACACAGATTTGCTGGATGGAAGCTGTGTGTGAGTGCGTGTGTGTCTGGATGCATTTTGATTTATTTTTTAAGTTTTGCACAGTTAGAGGAAATAAGTGAACAAGTTGGGGGAAAAAAGGACATGGTTTTTGCTGAAGTTTTTATTTTTTACCTGATGATTATTATTGTTATTATTACGTTGTCGGTATAGGACTCCCCCCTTGTTTTTGTTATAAGCAAACCTTCAAACACCTCAGAGAAACATAAATGTCAGGAAGAAAGAGGAGAGAAGGACAGACAGGGGTACTGACTTTCCTCATTTCTCCTGGGGCAGGACTTTGGGGCAGATGTTACTTTAATTGGCGGTGTGGGTGATTCTGGTGCTTCATTCACTCACATTCTCTGTGAAATTGGCTGGTCACCCAGAGCCACAACCCATCTTGCCCATAAAAAGAGTCTTCTTTCCTTTTGTTCTCCATTTCTTCTGTTTGGCTTCTTGGTGCAAGTGTGAGATATTTAAAAGCAAAGATAGGCAATGTTGTCCAAAAACTGTTCTTTTCCCCCTGAATCTTCTTTCCCAGCTCCCTGTGGGATTCTCCAGCTCCTCTTGGAAGGCCATATGCCCAGAGAGCTGCCCAGGAGGGCACAGGGGTTCCCAGAGAGAGGCAGTCCTGCAGAACAAGTGTCCTCACGTCCTCCCTCCATGTCAAAGTCAATTTGCAGGGTCGCAGTTCTGTAGAAGGTGGAACCGGGGGAGAAAGGCAGTTTCCTGACCTCCCCCTTACTTGCCCCCTGAGCCCTTTTTCCCTTGAGACCACAGGGTCAAAAGAACTAAGCCAGGCAGAGATTTTGAAAGTCAGAGGGAAAAGAGCCGATGGCTGGGAACCTGGGAGCTGGATGGGGTCCTGAATTTGAAAGAGTGGGTGGAGGAATGGAGAAAGAGATCTGCAGGCTGCTCATTTCTCCTGGGGCACATGTGGGCTTGGCCCCCTCGTGCTTCCCTGTGGGGGGAGTCCTTGACAGTTCTTGTAACTGCAAAGAGGGCATTAGGTGAAGTTAGCTATGTGTCAGTTACCTCCTCAGGAAAATACTTTCTTGCCTTCGTCTTTCAATATGGATTTAAGTTTGGGGACAGAGAATAACCCAAGTGTCCCCCCCAGGCCAAGGTACGTCATACAGCCAGAGCTAGCCCCTAGCATCTCCCACATGTGAGCCAGGGTACCCCTGGGGGTGAGCTCAGGATGCTTGAGTCAGGCTTTACCCAGAAAGAGACGTCCTTTCAATAAATCCTAAAGTTTGAGACAGACTGTTCAGGACTGTTCCCAGGGAGAAGCAGGAGTTGCTGACTGATAAGTTCTCTCTGTCCTTGTCCCCTCAGGCTCAGCTCCCACTCCCAGCCTGGCGTTAATGACATACTCTCCCAGTACCTCCCCAGCCCTGATGTTGCCATCTCCAGGGTCCCTGGTGCTCACGTGCTCCCTTGCATGTCTGGCTTCTGACCAGGCCCCTCCCCTGGTAGCAAGCATCCTCCCTGTCCCTCTTTGCCCCTCCTGTACATGGAGCCACCACCCCAAGGCTGTTTACAAGTCTAGGACAGGAGCAGCTCAGCACTCACAGGTCTGTCCTCTGGGACCGTCTCAGCCCCAGGTCACCCAAAAACTGCCTCTCTGAGTGATAGGGGCTCCCCCATCCAGCCAAGGCCCTGTGAGGCCCCTATCAGAGGAGCCACAAGCAATGATGTCCCAAATGACCCCTATTCCAAAAGGCAAGCCTCTGGCACTGTCTCTAGGGCCCTGGACAGTCCTGTGATCCCTCCTGGTCTGAACACCTCTCACTTTGCTCTAAAAAGGAAAGCCCATTTCCAGTTGTTTTCCTCCCCAAGACTGAGGGGACACTGCCTCTGCCTGCACAGGCTGCCCACCAGATGTGTAGCTAAGCGAGGGGCCAGTACTGCTGTCATCACGAGCTGCCGTCTCCCCTCCTCACAGTGAGCCAGGAGTAAGGAAGAATGGATACAGGGAGTCACACTGCCACAGAAGGCCCAGAAATGGCACCCTGGTGAGCAGTCTCAGCAAGTTCCTGAGGCTTCTGAGGGGCATTTCTGTGACTGAGTGAGTGAGTGAGTGAGTGACCTCCAGGGACCACCATGCCCAGGAGAAGGCCACCCAGCTAACCCACTGTCCTGACTCCTCCCTGACCTTCCATCTTGTTCCTTGTTCATTTCAAGGGCCTCCTTCCAGCCCCTCAGGACAGGTGACTGAGGGACAGACCCTGAACTCTTCCTTTTAGAAAAGCTGTGGACTGTTTATTTGGGGTTTCGTAGTTGATTATTTGTATATTTTAAGAGTGAGAGTTAGAAGGGAGCCCAGGTGTGAATGTGAAGTCCAAATTACCGGGGTGAAAGAAGGACATACAAAACTACCTGTGACTTTCAAGAGGATGAGGAGAGCCTCAGGAGTCAGGGGCAGCCTCCCCTGTTATTAAAGAAGGGGTCAGGAAGCTCCCCGATGAGACGTGCCAGGGGAAGCATCCTCCATGGCTGCTAATACTCTCTCTGCTTCCCCTGCACTTTTGATGGACAGTCTCCATGCCACCCCTTCTCCTCCCGCCTCCTGCCACCTCACCCCAAGGCATCCTGCATGTAGCAAATAGAGCCTTATTTTACAAGTGGTCAGCTGAGGTACAGGCACAGGTGACAGTTAAGAGGCAGTTCCTGAGAGAGGCTAGGGTCCCAAGAGCTTCTTCTCTCACGGTGCTCCTCAGTGGGAACCTGCAAGGACCATTCCTCCCGTTGGGAAAGTACTCGCTACAGGAAAAGTTTCAGACATTAGCAGAGACATTCTTTTAAAAAAAATTTACTACAAATCATTGCTCCCCAATAAAATTACTTTTTTGTTAGGGGGTGTGTCCAAGTTTAAAAATTATATGGGATTTTTTTCGTTGTAAAAAAAATACACACTCATTAGAGCCTCAATTAAATTCTTTGAGTAGACTGATGACAGAAAGCAAAGGCAAGCAAATCAAAACAAACTCCTTAACAGAACTTTCTGGGGGGAAAAAAAAGAACTTTCTGTACGTATTGGCAGAGACAAAGAGGTGGTCCTGGTGGGCAGGGGTCCTTGGTTGGAGAGTCTCACCTGGCCTGCAGTCCCTCCTCCTTGGACTTCTGTCTGGTCCTGGCTCTCCAAGATGTCCCCAGAGTTGCTGAATCCTACACCTTCCCTCAAACAGCAGGGAGCCCCTGCTTGGGGGACCTTGTTCTCCCTCCCCAAGGACGCAAAAGCAAATAGACTCCGGCTATGCAGCTCACCTTCCACTGGTTTCTTTAGTTAGTAACTTTGAACTTACGACTCAAGCACATTTTGGAAGGGTTCCTTATGAGAGTAGAAGTCAAAACAGAGGATACAGTTAGGGAACAACCCAAAGGACACTTGCAAAACTGAGACCACTTTACCAAACAGGACTAACGAGTGCTTCCGTGTGCAGAAGTCGGTGTGATCCAGGGCGGAGGCGGGCTACGCGTCCTCATCTGTCCTCCCCACTCCCTTCCCTCACGTTCTTGTCAGCTTGTTAAACCTTCCGTTCTTAAGAGTAAAGCTAGTTTACCTCAAAGATTCTTGTTTCCATTTGGAAACCAACACCTTCATGTTTTAGAGAGGACAATCCTCCCCTCCACTGCTCCCTTTCTGGGCCTGGTGTCCTTGGGACTTTGAGGTCTTGGCTTCGTCCTGCCTCAGCTGTTCTGAGTGAGAACAAGGCCTCCAGGCCCTGAGGTGGGAAGGAGGGATTGGGTGCAGCTGCCCTCCTTCCCATTCCAGAGGGTAGGGACCAGCCTCTCTCTTTCAACAGGGTCCTGCCAAGTTACCATAGCAACCAGCAACTCCAGGGCACCACAATCATGGCTCAGCAAGCTGAGGTATGAGGGGAGAAAAGGGGTACTGGCCTGGTCAGGTGATCCAGAATTAAGCCCCCCCCCCCCCAACAATGCTAGAGGGGAAGAGAAGCAGGAATGGATGCATGGGTGGTTTAAGGAACCAACAGGTCTTTGAGTCTCGGAGAGGTCACTGAAGGAGGTAGGGCAGGACACTTCTGTTCCAGTTACCCCTTCCAGCCACACCCCACTTCTGTTGCAAAATCAAGCTCCCACCTTGAACACTGGTCTTTTGTTAGAACAAAGCAAAGCAAACCTTTAGACAGCAGTGTTATAATGAGCCTCAAAGACAGGTGGATGAGATCCATGTGAAGAAGAGGGTCTTCTGGTTTGATTTTTAAAGAAGAGTATCCTAGTAAGATTAAAAAAAAAAAAAAGATTTTAAAAAGTTTTTAAAAAGAAAACCTATGCTATTTAAATTGGAGCCCAGTTGTAACTTGGTAAAGGCAAGCTTCTGTACCTTTGTTATAATTAATTGTATACCTGTGTATGTAAATATAAGGCATTCCTATTTTGCAGTTCAGAACAAAAAAAAACTTATTTGTAATATAGAATAAAGTTTATTAAAAAATAATAAAAATTCAGTTTGCAATTTGGGTTCTTTCTTTCCATGTCTGGCCAGGAGGAGGCTGGGGAGAAGGTGGCCCTAAGTAAGTGGCATCCCCCACTGTGCAGATAGGTCACCTCTTTTCTCCAGCTACATCACATCTGAACTCAATCCCCAGAGCGGGATCCTTTCACCAAAGGCTCCGTTCAGGGCCGCCAGCAGCCCTATCGCGCCAGGCAGAGTGAACCAGTGGGTGTGGTCAGTGGACACCTCCCCATGGAGTCCACTCAGCCTCTGGACCATCATAACAGCCCTGCAGCCCTCAGCAGCCATTAGAGCTGTTCCAAAGTGGACAGCGGTTTCCATCCCTGCTTCACGTCTTCCTTGGCAAGCTACACCTTAGTGTGAGAGATTTTATGGTACCATATTTTGATAGGGGGTAATGATCTGGAACCCAGTTGTGCCCTGGGGTAGAAGCAAGATAGGGAGAAAAAGAGTCTGAGGGATGGCAGTGGACGTCAGGAGGAGGGAAGAAGGCCTTGCCTCTGTCTGCCTCACATGTCTGTCTGTGGCCCCTGTTGTTTGCAGGTGACAGATGCAGAGACAGGGACACCAGAGTAGATGCACAGCACAGGCATCTGTATGCTCTGGTGTGCATTCAACTGGCTTCCTTGAGCAGATCCATTCACCTCCCAGTCATAGGTCAGCAGGTAGACAAGGGAGAATGGTGAAGTCCACAAAACTCCAATGTTCTTATCAGTCAGAACAAAATGATAAAAGAAAGCGAGGGGGACAAGGAAGAAGAAACAGAGGGAAAGGGGAAGGTTAAGATGGAAAGGAGGAAGTTAGGAAAGACAAGTGCATGGGAGATATAAGGGGGACCCTGGCGGCACCCAGCTGTTGATAACATTTTAGGCAAATTCTTCCCTCCCCTGTCTCCCTGCTGCCCCCACATCCAACCCCCAGGTCCCTCCAGCCTTCAAAGTAGGACCCTTACTGGCATGAATAGAGAGTGTTCACCAGGGCTGGGGCCTCGAAGTACCACAAAGGAAAAAGGTCAGGAAGTGACCTGATGAGAGTGTCCATCCTGGCTTGGCTTCTTGGCACCATCTCACCTCCAGAAGAGAATCCTTCTGGAATATGATGGGCTACTAGGGAGGAAAAGCATGAGATGAGAAGCAGCAGCCCCTCGCAGACACAGTAGAGCTGAGTGACACAGGAACACCTTGGGAATGACCATGGGGACAGGTGGAGACAGCTACGAGGGAAAATGAATTGGCTTTAAGACCAACAGAATAGGTTGAAATCAACCAAACTACATCAAATTCACAAGTAAAATCCAGTTCATGACCAGGAGGGGTTGTCCTCCCTTCTAAGTGAAGAACCAGGCTGGATGGGGACCAGGATCACATTCTGATGGTTCAGCTCAAGATTCCACACTTGACGAACTTCTTGCCATGTCCTCAGACACATTTATCCACGTGATCTCATATTTTATTAGAACCAACCACCATGACCTTGCAAAGACCCCTTCTCTGTGCTTTGGTTTCCTTATTTTAAAATGAAGATAGTTCTAACTGCACCCCAAAACCCAGAAGATCAGGGCAGGACAGTGAAAAAAGAGCTGGGGCACTATGAAATAAAATGTTGTAGACATGCAGTATTTTATTAGTCAGAAAAATGATACTGTACAAACAAGAGCAGATTCGTCCTGGAGCCTCAATGACAAATTTAGAATGGATGCCTTATCTACTTATTGCAAAGAAAGTAAACATCTAACACCTTATGAAATATGTATATTTTTTAGGTTGTTAGACTGAGATTCTTAAAGGCAGAGACCAAAGCTCGGTTGAATTTCTTACCCCAGCTTAGCACAGCATCCAGCATGGAAAGATGCTCAGTAAACCATGAAGAGATGAAGGGAGAAGGGTTCTGAACCCCTACGGAAAGTCACAACATCACCAGTCCACACTATGCTGGGAGGAGCCATATTTGCCATCTAGAGATAAACACAACCAAAGTTACTGTTAAAAATTACCTATAGTTTTCTGTGCACTGTGATTTTCACCAATGATCAATTTATCAGGAAAGCTACGAAGTCATCATCAGTAATATGGATCACATTCTCAACCTAGGTCCTTGCTCAAGATGGTAGCCACCTTTGGAGGTCACCCACGACAGCTTTCCAGGATGCCTAGAAAGATGCTGGTTGATTCTAGAAAAGGTCTGATGATCCTTCTAAGAGACAGAGAAGAGGAGCTCATGCCCCTCACCACACAGAAGGGGCTCTTCTTACCTCTGTTCCACATTGGAGTCCAGACCTGGGCCAACCACTACCCCATCTTCCAAGTTCCCCTATTGTTCCCCGTAAACTATCGGTAGATCACTAGGGAAGTATGTTCAGCCATTCAGTAGGAACACATTCCCAATCATCCTGTGTACTTCCTGTTTCTTTGACCCCAAGGACCTTGATATGCCTGAGCTGCCCCCGCCTCCACAGTACGTTTCTCATTTTTTCTCTCATTTTGATTTGCCTTCCGCTTTATGAATTTCCATGGAAGACACAGAGTGGAGATGCCACTGACTCAGAGCTGGGTGAGCAGCCCAACAGTGCAGACTGCTAGGATGTCCATCTCTGGGATCAATGCCCAGCCCCTTTTTTGTACCCTGAATGCACTGTCTACATAAAGATGATGACCATGGCCTGGTTCAAATCCTGCCCTTTGCTCACCAGCTCTTCCTGGAGCAAGTCCATCTCTGAACCTTGGCTTTCTCTCATCTGTAAAAATGAGAATAATAATGCCTTTCTCATAGAGTTGTTACAAGGACCAAGTGAGGTAAAGTCACAAAGTACTTGGTGTACATCCTGACACCTTGGAAGTTTTGTGGTGAATGGTAGTTTTTATTCTTTTTGCAGGGGAATACAAGGGGTTGAACTCAGGAGCACTCAACTACTGAGCATCAAACCCAGCCCTATTTTGTATTTTATTTAGAGACAGGGTCTCACTGAGTTGCATGGTGTCTTGCTGTTGCTGAGGCTGGCTTTGAACTCGAGATCCTCCTGCCTCAGCCTCCCGAGCTGCTGGGATTACAGGCGTGTGCCCCTGTGCCCGGCTAGTTTTTATTTTTGAGAACACAGTCAAGGAAAGTCTTCACCTGGCATCTCTCTAGTCCTGGGTAATGGACAGGACCCAGCATATGGTAGCTACCCTAAAAACATATTTTAAATGAAATGAATACAGTAAAATAGCTATAAGAATTTCTCAGCACCTACAATGCAAATGTAGATGGAACACAGCTTCTATCAATGAAGCATACAAAGGGATAGCTAAAAATTATAGGTGCCTGAGTTCCCTCCAAAGGCAGTGTGTGGAACAAGAACTTTTTTGATCAGGTGGCTTATTTTAGGACGTGATCCTAAGGAACAGGAGTGGAGAGTAGGAAAGTGAGGAGAGGCTAATTCAATCCCCACCCCCCCATAAAGAACTGGGACTCCAGTCTCCTTGGACCTCTAGGAGCTGGAGAATGTACCTCAGAATATGTCCAGTGGCTCCCATTCCCTGTTGCCAAAGACTCCCCCAATGGGCCCTTTATCCTCTTTGCTGGGATAGCTGAGTGGCTCTCCCAGGGCCCCCAATTGGTAGCTCAGAGGAGCCCCTAGGGCAGAAGTCAAGGGAAACACTGTGTCCTCAAAGCAGATGATATCTAAACACACATGCATGCCACCTGGTTGCTGTGGCAACAGCTGGGATAGAAAGGCAGGTCAAGAGGATTTGAGGTGAAGAAGCAAGGGAAGTCTACAACACAATACAGAACTATTAAAGCCCCTAATTATAAAAGCAAGATGAAAGTCATTATAAATAGTATTTTCCTGATAAGAACACTCCACTTCTCTTCTCTCTCTTCATTTTTCCATTATTTCCATCAACAGCTGCTGCTTTTTCTCCTCCTTTCTGTCACTCATAGTGAACCAAGTTTTCATTCCACCTTGGAAGTATTGAGATAAGTAAGGAACATCAAAGGGACACTGAGTCACGGGTGTTGGTGAGGGTTGAACAAACCCACCAGGTCTGCGGCTCATCAGAGGCACAGAAGGCCTCCAGGAGGTTCTGCCCAGCACCTCCCGCCTTCCTGGTTCTCACTGCACAATTAGCACCGTATCCTGAAGGGCCACAGCCTCTGATCACCTGTAACGCATCATCTGGCACTTTATTTTAGCAGAACTAATGCTGGTATTACATGACAATTTTATCCCCTAATAATTTCACCCTTTTACGTCCTGTCTCCTCAACTCAGATGAGTTGTAAGACTCCAGCCTTCCATTTCTTCATTTCTGAACTCAATGCCAGATGCACAGTGATGAGACAAATCACAGGTGTGCCCTCTATTGCACTGGAATGCAAGACCTGGATCCTGAAGAAGAGCATTTCATGAAACTGAACCAATACGGAAGGCAAGGTTTCCTAAATGACCATTGTCTGCTCTAGACTATCAATTAAACAAAACAGCTTCCTTAGGAAAATCAATACTTGGGGTAAAGAAGAGATTGCAAGTATTGGGTAGAATGGTAACCCCGATTTCCAGTGCCCTCTGATCAGAGTTCATGTCCTCCCAAAACCAAAGGACATCCTCAGAGGAATGAGTTCATAAAGTGAGTTGACATATCCTCATCACTCACATATACCACCTCATTCAATTCTCAGGTTTCAACCAGATGCAGTAGTTACCATTTTATACCCATTTTACAGATGAGTACACTGAGTACCCAGAGCCTTAAAGCAAAAGGCAAGAGATAGAGTTGGGATGAGAACCCAAGTTTCTATGATTCTAGAACCTATAATTTTTTTTTTCTTTTTGGTGGTGCTAGAGATTGAACCCAGGGCCTTGTGCATGCTAGGTAAGCCCTCTACCAACTGAGATATAGCCCCAGCCCCAGAACCTATATTTTTAATGATTGCATCATATACAACATACAAAATATAAATGAGTCTCAGTTTCCTTCTGTTCTGTCTCTTTGAGAGATGAACTGATTCTCATACTATTGGAAATGCAAAGGAAATGGCAGAGGCCAAGAGCGAAAGAAGGCATTGGGTTGTAAGCTAAAACAGAGTAAAGAATAGACACAGAGGAGATTTATCTAGAAGATTAGGGAATGGGTATGCTTTCTTGTGGGATGTGCCATGGTTACAGAAGGACCAGTACTTGGCTGTATATGTGTAAAGTGAAACAGATGGGATTACATCTCTAGCCCTCACTCTCTTCATCTATGAAATGGAAATAATCTGTGATAAAGTTGTGGGAATTCCTGTGACATGTGACAGTGTCTGATACATAGTAAGAGCACCTCCAGAGGAGTAGTAATTTTCAATAGTGCTTCACTAACTTGCACTGGAAACCTGCTTTCTGCGACCTTTTATGTTGTTTTTGTTTCATTGAGCATGACAGAGGCCAAGCTAGAGCCAGGGGAAGGTGGGCATGTGGTAACCATGCTCTCCTCCACAGCAGGCACATCTCCCAGCTGGTGAGGAAGGTCATTGGAGCCAACTCCCTCAGCAAACAGTCTGTCCTCAGGCTGCGGGTTCCTCGGAGGCCCAGTAAGTATTTGCTTCCTGGTGAGAGGCTGGTGGTCGCCATTTTGTAAGGCACAGACTGGAAACAGCTTGACAAAGAGGAAGAAGGCAGCTTCGTGCTACTGCCCCTTCCAGACAGAGATCCACAGTGTCTTGCCCTGCCAGTGTGCAGTGCCCTGTGCCATGTGGCGGCCCCCATGGAACTCCGGGAACTTTCTGTCTAGTGTTTGGTCTGGTAGCTGGGCTTGCCTTTGCAAAACAGTTTCCTGGAGTTCACCCTGAAACAGCCCCACAGAATCCCTGACCCTGAGTCCCAGCGGCCAACACCCGACTCCTACCAGTCCTCCCAGCATTGCCCCTTGCTTTCCCCAGGGGCTTGTGGGGCTCTGCCTGAGGCCCCCACCACACAGGCCTCTCATCACTGGCAACCAGATCGGCCTTTCCTGGGGTCCCCAACTAAGGGCTAAAATCTTGCTGGAGCAAAGAGCAGGCCCCAGTGAGTTATGAGGCTGTAATTCCATCAAGGGCTTCTGGAGAGATCGTAAACTCACGTCCCAAGTCTCCCCAGTCCCCCAGCCCCTTCTCTGCTCGGAATGATTTACAAGCCTATAATTCTGAGGCGGGACTGTTTCTTATATCACACAATCCAAATATTTTCATAAAGCAACGTCACCTTTTCTCTTTGGCTTCCAGTTTCCTCCCTCAGAGCTAGCAAGTGGCAATAGCGTCGTCTAGTGGCCTTGTCCCAAGGCAGGTGGGGCCCCTGGGTGTGATTTCCCCTAGGCTTTGTGCAAGGATGGTGACATTTCCCCAGAGATGGCATTTGGAAACCTGGGGCATGCCTGAAACCATGCAGCTACAAACGGCCTCTCTGGGGGTTCAGGGACATGCAGATGTGGACCAAGAGGGCCTAGCAAAGCTTGAATCTCTGTGACTCTATGTTATTCAGTTGATAAACTTCTGCTGGGCCCCCCATTGAATGGTGCCCTCCAGACTCTGTGAGTCCCAGGGTCATGCCGAGCGCTCTCTCTATGGCTGTATTTCTGCCCTTTACCTCCCTTCATGTACGAAGACTGCCTGGGAACACGACCCTTCCTGACCAACACACCCTCCTGACCACTGGAATGAACACAATATCCCGACATTACACATCATATTCGCACTTTCATAATCTGTCTCTCCCACTCGAATACACACGCCATGCAGGCAGGGACTTGCTCTGGTTGGCCTCTGCTGCATGATCAGGCTCCAAACAGAAGATTTGTTGAGCAAAGAATGAGGGAAGGAATAAAGGAGTAAATGAGTGATCCGGAGAGGCAGCGGAGGGACAACACCAATCTCAATAGATGCAGAAGCAGAGGCTGGACTGGGGACTCCTAGCCCCGAGCCAGAGCATGCGGATGGCAGGGCTGTTGCTGAAAGTTTCCTGCATTTCCCCTCACCCACCAATTTGCTTTGAGTGGAGGTCCAGAGTCCATGGGTGGGGCGGAATGAGAAAGTGGGTGAAATTCTTAGAGCTGGCACTGGGCTAGGGTGAGAGAGGAAGCATGAGTGGGAATCCATCCTGCCATCGGTACTCAGGACCCCTTGCCATCCTGCCTCAGTGTCCTTCATGGAGATGTACCCTCATTGGGTACATCTACCATGGAGATGTACCCTCATTGAGTCCCAAGGACCTCTGCCCCTGGGAACAAGACAACATATAATGACTCCAGTTGCGGAGAGAACTGGCCACCCTCTCCAGCCCAGACCCCACCTGGACCAGCATTCTCCCTCCCTCCCCACCTTTAGAACTTCTTCCTGTTCCTGCCTGGCTTTTCCCTTTAAGATCTGCTCCTGTTCTTGTCAGTGGTGGCTGGTAACTATGGAAACTACAATTAGGCTGTTTTGCTCAATGTCTCTAAAAATTGCCAAGTGCAGACAGCAGCAGCCCCTGACTTATCAGAGACCCTGCCTGAGCTCTTCCATATGTTCTCCTAGGACACACCCTCAGCGGGGCTGAGGCAAGGCAGCAGGGAGGAAGGACCAGTTTCTCCTTTTAAAAATTTCCAGTTCATTGCAGGCCAATGTTTTTGTAACATATAATAAAAACAAATTGGAAATGAAATTGAAAAAAAAAAAAAAAGATACACAGCCCAGAAGCCCCAATTTTTTAATGGGAAATTCAATAGACATAAGATTATTCCTTCGATAGCTATGCTTCTCAAACGCCAACAATTTCTGCACTGTGTCATCGTGGGTCAGCACCAGTGTGTAGACAGGCTCTGGTCCACAGACCAGACTCTGAATATCTTTGGTCTGGAGCTTCAGGAAGACAGTCAGGGCACCACCCAGCCCCCACCCCAACTCTTATGCATCCCCAGTCACACCTGGTGACCTTTGTCCAGCTTGAGCCTGTACCCAAACATGTGCCAGGGTGGAAGGTGGCCTTCTCCGGAGGCCACTGACAATCCAAGGAAGGTTTGCACTTGACCTTGAACAAATGTGTGTGAGGGAAACAGCAACAGGATCCTGATCACATGCTTCCCAACAGCCAGGAATCTGCGTAGGATCTCCTGATGCAGTCTAGGGTCACTGGGGCGGGGCCGGGGGGAAATCTCATGGAGTTTGCACTACCCAAGATTTGCCAAGTAGTTCACCCCTTTCTCCATGCATTCTACTAGAACAGAGATTACTGTTTCCATAATATTCATCGTTTATTTTCTGCTTGACCTCTAAGCACTTTTCCATTTTATAAAATCAAGGCATACTTTTTATACAGTAAAGTGCATAACTATTAAGAGAACAGCTCTAGGAAGTGTTGTGTCTGTATACACCCAGATCAAGATATAGAATACATCCATCACTTGAGAAAGTTTCTTCCTGGCCCTCCACGTCTAAGGGTTCTTCGTCCCTGAATTCACCAACCGTGGATCAAAAATATTTGAAAACGAGTCAGGTCTTACTGAACACGTACAGAACTTTTTCCTGTCATTACTCCCTAACCAATGTAGTACAACTATGTACACAGAGCTTACATTGTGGTAGCTATTATAAGTAAGCTAGAGATTGTTACATGCAAAGACTACGTCGTTTTGTAGAAGGGACTTGAGTAGGCACAGATTTGGTGTGGTGCAGGGAGGGTCCTGGAACCAGGGCTATGGAGGGACGACTGTCCAGCTCCAAGTTTTACATGTGCACGCCACCCAGATCAACCTACAGAATACATGCAACACCCCCAACCTCCCTCGCATCCCTTCCTAGTCAATGCTTTCCCCACACCTATTCCCTGAGCTAACTACTATTTTTATTTCTCTCGCCATAAATTAGTTTAACATGGATCTCATATAAATGGGGTCAGCCTGCACCCTAGTTCCTCGCTCGTCTGGCTCAGGACAAGGTCTGTGAGATCCTTCCAGGTTGTGGCTGGTGTCTTTGGGCTCCGTGTTGCATTCTATTGTTTCTATGAACCCTTTGTTCAGTTCTTCCTGCTCACACATATTTCATTTTCCCTCGATAAACATAGAATGGGAACTGCTCAGTCATAGAATAGGTGGGTGTTTAGGTTTTTAAGCAGACACTGACAAATAGTTTTCCAAAGTAATCAAATAAATTGGCACTTCCACTGGCAATGTATGAGAATTGGGGTCTTTTCGTCTTTGTAACACCTGGTTTCCTCAGTCTTCTCATGCTAGCCATTCTTGTGGAGGTACGATGGTATCTCATGGTGACTTTAATTTAAATTACTCTAATGAATGATTCTGAGGACCTGTTCATAAGACCATTATCCATCTGGATATACTCTTTTGTAAAGTACCTTGTGGAGTTTTGTCCTTTAAATAAAACAATTGGTTTCCTCTTCAGATGTATTATTATCTTCCAATAGATAGCTTGACTGTTTACTTCCTAAATGATGCCTTTTAATACAAAAGGGTCCTTAACGTAGTCCAATGTATCACTGTCCTTCTATGATTAGTATTTTTGGGGACAACAGGAAATTTCGATAAGAAGATATTCTGTCACATATATCCATGATCCATTAAAATTAAAATTAAATTAATTTTTGTGTGTGGTGTGAGGTAAAGGACAAAGCTCACTTTTTTCCTCATATGAATATCAATTGTTCCAGTATCATTTATTGAAAAGATCATCTTGTTCCTACTGGATTACAGGAGAGTCTTTGTTGTAAATCTCGTGACCATTTATTTATATGTGAATGTATTTCTGGATTCTCCATTCTGACATTAATTGGCCTATTTGTCTCTCTTTGCCTCAGCACAACACTGTCTTAATTATTATAACCCTACAGTAAGCTTCAAAAATCTATTCTACAATTTCTTTCATCAGTATTGTTTGGCAGTTTTCAGTGTAGAGGTCTTGCATATTTTTATTGAATTTATTATTATTTAAAAACACAATGTAAAAATTTACTATCTTAGCCATTTTAAGGGCATATTACAGTAATATTATATGCATTTTGTTGTGCAACAGATCTTTCAAACTTTTTCATCTTGCAAAACTACAATTCTACATCTATTGAACAATAACTCCATTTCAAGCCCCTCATTAATGATAACCATTTTCTACTCTTCTGTTTCTGTGGGTTTCACTACTTTGGATTCTAGCAGATGTGGAATCATGCAGTATTCGCCTTGTTGTAGATGGTCCATTTCACTTAGCATAATCCATACTTAGCATATAACAGGATTTCTTTCTTCTTGAAGGCTGAATAATATTCTATCCCATGTATCTGCAACATTTTCTTTGTCCACTGATCCATCAGTGCACATTTGGTTTGCTTCAACCTCTCGGCCTTTGTAAATAATGCCACAGTGAAAGTGTTATGCAAATGTTTCTTTGAGATTCGGTTTTCAATTCTTTTAAATAAATACCCAGAGGTGGGATTCTGAGATCCTAGGTAATTTTACTTTTTAATTTTTTTGAGGAAACTTCAGAATGTTTGTTATATCAGCAGCACCATTTTATATTCCTACAGGAAATATAAAATTTCCTAATGATACTTACAAGTAGCATTTAAAAAATCTCATTGTCCAATTATTTGTTGTAATATTAATAAATACAATTGATATTTCACATATCAACCTTGTCTACACTGACACTTGCTAAATTCAGTTATTAATTTTAATAGGTTATAGATTCTTTTGGATTGTCTATGTATACAATCATGACATCTATGAGTGAAGATAGCCTTACTGTTCCTCTGTAATATTTACATCTTTTCTTTTTCTTGCCTTATTAAAGTAGTGAGGATATACAGTGTTGAATGAAAGTGGTGATAGTATATCTATTTCTTCTTTGGTGTTTAAGAATTCTCTCACCTCACGGTCCTTGTTAGGAAGCAAAGCCTGCTCCCCATCTAGAAGCTGAAATGCCAGATAATTTTTCTCCCAGCTTCCTTTGCAGTTGGGGCACTGACTCAGTCCGAATCCCCACAGAAAACAGAAGGCACGCCCAGATGGGATTCTGAAGAATTAACGAAGAGACTAACTATAGAGATGTGGGCAGGGTTATGGGAATCGATAAAGGATGCTGAGGCATTCAGAGAATAACAACAGTAGGAAGTCATTTCCATGATCAGATCTGGAAGGAGCAGGAAATAATGCTACTGCAGTGTGATGATTTTGATTCCTGGAAGAGGGCCTCTTATGGGGAACTGAAGTCCTAGAAGGATGTCGCCACTTCCAGACCGCTACACTGAAGGGAGAAAGGAGGAAATGAGAGTGGAAACACTCTGGCTTCTCTCTTCTCTTGCCCTCCAGAGCTGGTACCTCCCTTTGGTCTAACTAAATGTGAACAGAGGGGTCACATTTGCTTGGGAAGAGCAATCTGTGGGGATCAGCCACTGAGGCACAAAAGGGCTAGAAAAAGGGGAAGCAAAGAGTGGGAGTGGGAAGAGTAAACACAATGACTTGGCCTATCAGGTAGATCCTTTCTAGATCTTGAATCAGAATCAAATGGTGCAAAGAAGCAGGGGAGGGGAGAATGTGTGTAAGTCTTGACAATAGGGGGAGCACAGAGTCCAGGATCAGGGCCGACAGTGTCACCAGGGCAATTGAGGCTTGTGCGATGGCAATTCTGCAAGCTACTCAATATCTCTGATCAATAATTTTCTCTTCTATTAGACCAGCATTGAGTTAGCTTATCATGACTAAGGACCTGAGTCAAATATTCCCCAAATGGTGGGCAACCTATCTCCATGCCAAAAACATCTTAAAACCCTCACAGTCTACCCACTACCTGATTCAGTCCACAGACATCTCCTGGCAACCCCACATATCCCAGCCTAGACCCAATGGACTTTGTGCATCTCCTTCTTCCTTGCTGTATGCCAGCAACAGGTTGGGGAAGATGCCCTTGGGATAGTGAGCGCCCTAGGATTAATATGGAACGTCTTTCTCAAGCATGCATTTTACTTCAAAATATTTCAGAGAAAAATTAAGTGCTTTTATTAATAAATAAATAATTTTTACATTGAAATAATCACATATATTATAGAACTGAATGCAAAATATGCCAGCCTTCTCAAAGTAAAACTTAAGCTTTCAAAGCAATTCCAGGCTTGACATTAAGGAAAAGCTCATCGGAATCTCTGACTCCTCTGCCTGTGTTGTGGAAGGTCTCTCCAAGTATCAGTTTGCTTTGGGGGCATGGGCTGCCCAAGGGCTACTGTCACTACATAGCAATGCCGGCTGAAAGGGCAGCTAGGAACAATCTGCTATTAGAATTTCACTACAAGCGCCATGCTAGAAATGAAAGAATGCAATTGACTTCTATTAATATTATTATTAATATATTTTAAAAGGTTCTGTAAGAGTCTTGCACTGAACACCCTGACCCTTTGAATGCTGGGCTTCTACCAATACGGTAATAACTGTTGGTTGCTTCCAATGGGGTCATGCCCACCTAAACCCTGTATTGCTAAGGGTTCTCCAGAGAAACAGAACCAATAGCTGTCATAAGGAGTTGGCTCACATGACCATGAAGACTGAAAAGTCTCAAGCTCTGTAGTTGGCAAGTTAGGGAACCAGGAGAGCTGATTTTATATATATATATATATATATATATGTATATATATATATATATATATTTATATATAATATTTTATATTTTTATATTATATATATAATACACATGTACATACATACATGTGGTTGCAGTTCAAGAACAAGCAGGCTTGGGACCCAAGAAGGGCAGATATTTCAGTTCCAGTCCCAAGGTCAGAAAAGGCCAATGTCCCCCGCTCATGGCTGCTTCACTCAGTCTAAAGATGCAAGTGTTCATTTCACCCAGAAACACACTCCAGCCACACCCAGAATAATTCTTGACTAAACATCTGGGCACCCTGTAGCCCAGACAAGTTGATTGTAAAATTAACCATCCGAGCCCCATAATTACAGAAGTCCCAGGGGTCCCTTCCCCCATGCAGCCTGGAAGGCAAAAAGACGCAGCCCGATGAGTCAGGCTTTAATGCACTGCAGTGAACACCAGCTGCATGTCTCTCCTGATCTCAAGAGGTCAAAGCTTCCGCAAGGACTGTGGGTTGCCAAACCAAGCTCACCCCCAGCCCTGCATCACCAAGGGAATGCTTCCGGTGATGGAGCCATCCTGGTTTGTCCATGGCTTTCCTGGTTTAAAGGAAAGAAAGTGTCACATCCTGGCAACTCCAGCAGGCTGAATGACCACCCTAAGGCAACATGACCTTGGAGGTGAGAGGCTGCCAACTGTGTGGGCTATTGTTGGGGTTGGGATCTAGAAATGTCCCCTGAAATGCACACTTTATGAAAGCTGAATCTTAATGCAGCAAGGTTCAGAAGTGGGGCTTTGGGGCAATGATTATTACCTCATCAGTGGTTAATCAATTTAATTAATTAATAATTTGAATGGACTAGTGGTGAGCTAGTAGGCATGGCTGTAGAAAGCAGGTCACTGGAGGCATGTGTCTGGGGACCATATCTTTTCCCTGACTGGTTTTCTCTTTCTCTCTGCTTCCTGGAGGCCATGAACTGCATGCCCCTCAGTCATGATGTCCCACCTCACCTCAGGCCCATGGCAAGGGGTTCAGTCAACCATGGACTGAAACCTTTGAAACTATGGGTCAAAATAAACTTTTTCTACTTTAAGTTGTTTTTGTCTGGTATTTTAGTCACAGCAGCAGAAAACTGATTCACACAATTATACCTCCTGCCCTCTTTTGCTCCTAGATGTAGGGAAGGAGGGACAGTAAAGTTTGGTTTCTTGCCTTTTGTCCCACTTTGTACTAAAAGCCCACTCATTTGCAGGAAAAAAAATATGTGTTGAGTCCTACGTTTGAACCTAAAATATTAGTTTCTCAAACAAGCACATTCAATGAGGCGGTATGTGCTATAACACCCTGTCTTTCCCAAGGACAAAACAGATGCAGGGTTGCTTGGGTCACAGGTGCATGGCCATTATTCCCCAGGATCCTCCTAAGGGCTGCTGATTTGGGGGATCGCTTTTTGTTTGTTTTGCTTTTGGTTGTTTTATTTTTGCAGTACTGAGGACTGAACCCTGTGGTGAACCTTACCACTGAACTAAATCCCCAGCCCTTTTTATCTTTTATTTTGAGACAGGGTCTACAGTAAGTTGCACAGGCTGGCCTTAAACTTGAGATCCTCCTGCCTCAGCCTCCTAAGTAGCTACAAGTACAGGTGTGTGCCACCACACCCAACTAGTTTTTGTGTTTCTCAAAATACTCACATGTTGATACCTGCTTAATGGTCCCCTCCAGGCTAACACAGCTCCGCAGAGTTCAATTCTGATATTCCTCATCTAAGAGTATCTATCCTGTGCCAAGGGACTTCGGAGCCATGCCGTCTTCATCGGAAAACCTTTGGTTCCCGGCCTCCCTGGGAGCCCACGCACACCCCAACGCTCACTCCACAATGGCAATACACCAGAAACGTACTGAATGAGATCCTGAAGAAGGAAGGGAGAGGGAAAGTGCCGGCCAAGCAAAATGAGGAGACTCCTTTCCACTCTCTTGTCTTTCTCAGATAATTTGGAGTTGTTAGAATATCGCTGTTGGTTTTTGTGCTTTCACAGTCAGGATGTCGCCTGCTTACACTCGCAGCCTCTCAACAAAGGACACAGAAACCTCAGAACACACAACGAAGGCGGAAATGAACCTGCCTCGTGTATCTGGTGGCCACTGCGGTGGATTGACCCTGGGCTACGAGGGAGCCCAGATGGCCTGAGAGCCCCCACGCCCTGCATGCCCAGCTGTCCTACCGAGATGGGCCTGCATCTCCCTCCTGCTCTGGACCTGAGCCCCACGTGCGGGTGATGCAGTTGGTCATTAATTGTTGCTGGTGTTAACAGGTAGTATATGTACAGGGAACCCAATTCAAGAGGCACAGAAAGGGTCTCTGTTCTACCCGGGTACCCAGGCATCAGTTCCCTTTCCCAAAGGCAGCCACCGCCTTGTCTGTCTTTTTTCTTCCCAGAGACAGCCCTGGAGAGTTTCCTGATGCAATTATCCAGTTTGATGTTTGCAGGAAACACTGACTTGAGCTCAATGAACAATAGCTGGAGGAACCGGAGTCTGCCTAGCTAATTGACAAAGCCTGGAAGCAGGGCCTTTGTTCATTTGTTTGTTTGTGGGGGAGGAGGAAGGAGGAGTTTATTTTCTTCAAGGAAAGAATGACATGTCATAGGGAAAAGAGAGAGAGAGAGAGAGGAGAGAGAGAGGAGAGAGGAGAGAGAGAGAGAGAGAGAGGAGAGAGAGAGAGAGAAAGAGAGAGAGAGAGAGAGAGAGAGAGAGAGAGAGAGAGAGAGAGAGAGAGAGAGACAGTGGAGTGGGGAGGAGAGGAGGAGGAGGCGGCTCTGTATTAAAGGCATCCATCTTCCCAGCTCTGCCCAGGCCCAGTTCCACACCGCGGCGGCTCTGCTGGTTCTCAGGGACTGAGCCAGACTCCGCTAGTGATACGTGGAAACCATCCTCCAGGCCTGGGTCCCCTCTACTCTGCCAGTGGCTTTCCTCTGTCCCAGGGAACTGGCTCTTCATCCAGTGCTCCAGGAAGACTTGGAATCGTCTGAACTGCATTTTCTGTTCCCTTAAATATAATTATTGTATCCACTGGAATCTCTTCCCACACCGTGTGATGGAGAGGCGAACTGCCTTCTGGACACAAGGTAGCAGCCTGCGGTGCAGGCCGGGAGTTGTAGGGAGGCACAAAACAGAGCCACTGTGGAAAGCAAGGGCCTCTGGCAGCAAGGCCTGTGGGAGAGCACCTGTCCAGCCCTGGTCCCTGGAAAGTGTAGATGGCAGGACGGGGCACAAGAGGTGCCGGCCGTGGTGCATTCAGGCCAGTCCTGCCCTTGTGGCCAGCCCGAGACCCTCTGCTAGCAGAGGCTGTGATCTTAGAGGCAGCTATCAAAGACCACCCCGTCCCCCGACTCTATTTCCAATCAATCTGGCGAGAACAAAGACTGCCTGTGCAGTCTCCCACCCAGATGAGGGGTTTCTGAGGCGGTTGGGGGACCGGGATCGTGTGCTCTGTCCCACCCTAACTCTAAGATCTCCCTTCTTCAGGGCCTACAGGGGGGTGCTGGGCCAGGGAGCCCTGGGTGTGGCCTTCGGGGAGTGCAGTGTAACTAACTAGATCTTGAGCAGGACGTACGGGACACTTTGACGGTGGCAGGAATGAAGCTGCACGACAGTTGGTGATGAACTGCTACACCAACAGGAAGAGGCACAGCTAGAGCAGCTCCGTGGACAGAGCAGAGGGCGAAGGCTGCCCAGAGCAGCTGCGTGGTGGAGGGCGGGAGGCGACTGCACCACGCACGTCAGGGATCAGCAGCAGCCACCCCAGACTCGGGCTCGTGTGCCCTGCCCAGCCATAGACACACAGGTGCTGACACCTGGAAGGATCTGCCCACAGCTGACCGTGGGGCAGGCCTGACAGTAGGACTTCTGTTCTCTGTGTGTCACCCAGTTGTGTCTTGTGGAGTCCTTCCTCTCCCGTTCCCCTCAGGAGGCTCTGTCACCTGCCCCCTGCGGTAGCCTGGTGGTGGCAGCAGCAGGAGGCAGGGATGTCACAGTGTTAGACGTGGTCCTCCTGTTGAGCTCTGTCCATCTGCAGCCCTTCGGTCCTCTCCTCGTTTGCCCACAGCTAAGTGACAGACACTATCTTTCCTGCTCCGTTTTCCTTCTTGTGCCCCCTCACTTACAGGAGGGAAAGAAGAAAAAAAAAAAAAAAAACAAGAGACACAGAAGAAAATTGCTGCTAATGTTCCCGCCCCTCCCTCCATTAGAGCTGTCATTTATAAATATTGAAGAGCCAAGTGCTGCCGAGCTTCCAAGTTCCATTGTCTGGAGGCTGCACATCTCCCTCCTGCGTCTCCCAGGGCAACCCCCTCCTGGAGGTGTGAGGGGAGGCACGCTGCTCAGAGCCAGGGAGGCAGGCCAGGTGGGATCCCAGCCAGCTGGTCACCACTGGGGTGGAGATTCTCCTCCTAGTGGGGTAGCTGGGAGTCCAAGGAGGAGTGATGGAAGGAGGCTTCAGTTTCTGCAGAGGGCCTGCCTTGGGGGAGAAGGCAGACACAGAACCCCAAAGGGAACCAGGATTCTCTGGAGGACATTTTGGAAACAAGTCACTAAAATCAAAAGGAATTAATAAAATTTGTCATACCAACCTCTCCCATTGACTCCAAGTAAGATCTCTAGCTATAGTGAAGAGGGAAGGAGGTGCTTACGAGCTCTACTGTGTTGAAGCCAGAAGCGAGGACACCCCAATTCCTGGGAACAAGGTATACCCAGCTATTATCACTCAAGTCTCCCTGACTCATAAACCCAAACAGAAGAGAGGCCAGAGCAGGAGGGGCCCCGCAGTGGCCTTGCCCTCCATCCTAGCGGTGGGGCTTGGATGGGTGGACCAAGTCAGCCCCACCACCAGTCTCTCCATCTTGGCCTCACTTTCCAGTCCTCCTGCTCTTGGGTCAGGCTTTCCTACCCCTGGAAGCCAATGCCCTTCCCCAGTCCTTCTCCAGAGGTGTCTGGTGCCTGGGATTGGGAGCTGGACTCTGGACTATATTTGGCAAGGGAAGGTGTGGCTGTCAGGGCATGTGCTACACACCAGCCCATCGGTGACTCCAGCCCAGACTTGGGCCATATGAGCCTGGCAAGAATTTCCATACATTACTGTCATTTTTCCCCCACGATTACCAGATTTTTATTGCCACACTCAGCTTCCCCATTCTAATTTCTGTTTCTACTTCGCCCAACCCTGGTGTACCTTAAAATTCTTCTATCTCCAGAGGAAGAGAATCCCTTTCTCTCTGGACTCCAGGTCTGCCCCACCCAGTCCTTATTGTCTTTCCTCGTGTACCTGATCCAAAACACTGACCCCTCATCTTGTGGGGCAGGACTTCTCTGAGTTAGACTGTTTGTTGCTCTCTCTACCTTTGTATTTTCCAAAGCAGCTCCTCTAGGACAAGCTGGTATGCTTTCATTAACATCTGTGGTCTGTTTTGGCTTTGCCATCCTACCAGAAATGAGCAAGAAGCACAGTCTAGCCAGTCTAGGCCTCCGGTGATTCCCACTCAATTCTTTGTCTTTTCCAGGCTGCCAAGGGCTTTCATTTCTGCACCAAAAGATTGGAAACTGTTGCTCCGATCGAGCCCCTCAGCTTGGTTCAGAACAAGCAAGACCCAGCTCGTGGCCTACCACCTGCCCCTTCCCTACTCTGTCAGCTCTCCAATGCCGAGCGTTGGGCCTGGGAGTCAAGGTCCATGGAGGGAATTCCAGCCCTGATCAAAAGAACGCTGAGCTCTCAAGTTAGTGGCTTTTCATCTTGCTCTCGATTTGACAGCCAGATCAATGGTTCCTTTTTTGCAACAACTTCTGCTCTCACCTTGGTCAGCTCACAGCTGGTGGAAAGAGATCCTTTCTCTTAAGGCTACCTCCATGCACTTGATTTGGTTTCTCCCAAAGAGAAGAATCTAACTTCTAGTGGTCATTTGGGCTTTAGGAGTTAAAATGGTATGATCCCAGTGAAGCAACCTGTTTTAGTCAGCTTTTACACCACTGTGACTCAAAGACCCACCAGAACATTTGTAGAAGAGGAAAAGTTTATTTGGGAGCTCACAGTTTCAGAGGGCTCAGATTATAGAGGCAGGCTCCATTCCTTGGGGCTCGAGGTGAGGCAGAACATCATGGTGGAAGAGTATGGCAGAGGGAAGCAGATCACATGATGACCAGAAAGCAGAGAGAGACTCCACTTGCCAGATACAAAATGTATCCCCCAAAGCCACACCTGCAGTTCCCACCTCCTTCAGCCACACCCTATCACTTCAGTTACCACTTAGTTAGTCCCTACCAGGGGATTAATCACTGATTGGGTTAAGACTCTCACAACCCAATCATTTCTCCTCTGAACCTTCTTGCATTATCTCACACGTGAGTTTTTGGGGACACCTCACATACAAACCATAACACCACCTAACCAAAAAAAAAAAAAAAAAATCCTGAACAATTAATATATTCTAGGAGAGACATTCACCCTCAAAAAAAAAAAAAAAAAAAAAAGAGAGAGAGAGAGACAAAGGAAGAGGCTTGGAATAAGGGACACTGAGTGTCTACCATGGGCAAAGGATTGGGAAAGAATAATAAAATTTACTAACCTATTGATTTTCTACCTCTCTTTCCCTTCAACATCTGTCACCCAGACTTGTCTTTATCTATCCCCCTTACTGTCCTCCAACATCCACCCCACACACACCCAGTACACACACACACACACACACACACACACAAAATTTCCAGCCAGGATCTCAGATTTTTAAAAATGCAATTAGGAGAATGGATAGGTATAATCAGAGAGGCTAAATGCAGGGGGAGAACAAAAGCATTTAGCCAGAAAGACTAAGCTCCCACAAATAACAACAACTAGAAAAGAGGCAGAAAGCCAGAGAGAGTGAAAGTTAAAAGGAGAGGAGGGGAGCGATTCAGTGGAAGGTTCTGGAAAGCTACAAGAGAGAAGAGAATTGGACAGAGCAGGAAGAGCTCTCCATGACTGCTGTGGGTCTGGGATTATATTCTCTTTAATGTCCTTCAAGAGGTACAAGTAAAGTTTATAAATCCGATGTCTATCTGTATCTCCTTAAATGCAATTCTATACCAAGATGAACCAGAGGGTCCACAACAATTCAACTATTACATATCTAGAACCCTTTGAACCTAAGGTACAGTTTGCATGTACATTTTTTTTTTTATATCAGGGATTGAATTCAGTGACACTTAACCACTAAGCCACATCCCCAGCCCTTCTTTTGTATTTTATTTAGATGCCTCACTGAGTTGCTTAGAGCCTCACTAAGTTGCTGAGGCTGGCTTTGAACTCACCGTCCCGCCTCAGCCTCCTGGGCTGCTGGAATCACAGGTATACACCACCTCGCCCAGCTGCATGTACCATTTTTAAGTTTATCCTAGTCTTGATCAAATGCAAAGAACACAACTCCACCATGACTACACAACTACTAGAATTGCATCTGTGACGGGGCAGAGATGGGCCAGGGGTTAGCCAGGGGGGCAGAGCAGTTACCCTGAATGAATCTGAACAGGTCAGGTATTGGCATTTTCTCACTGCTAGAAAGGACTCCAGTTTCCGAGGAAAGTCAATTTTTTTAAGGCAGGGATGGAAATGAATTTCTCAGATACATAAGAGATTTTTTTTTAAAGTATCTTGATTCAGTGATCTTGCATAATGCCACCTGGAACATCCTGTTCCAAACTCTGCATTCTCCTGCAAATTGTAATGCTGGCTTCATATCATCTCCTTGATTTCTTCGTCTTTGAGGTTGCGCTGAATGAGCCATATGGGGCCCTGGGATTTATTTTGGCTACAGATACATTTATCCCATAATGAGATGAAGAAGCAGTTTTGTCTTTAGAGTCTATTGTTGGTACTTGATGCTTTGAAATAAAATTGTCACATTGACCTTTTTTAATCCAGTGAAGCTGGATAATCATGCACTTTAAAAGTTTCAGTAGTGATACCAAAAAATTAAAAAGGATTCCTCTCTTACCTCAAGTTACCCCATGCTATTTTGTCCCAACATTTTGAGAAAAGTCACGCATAATGCAAAATTGATGGAACATTACAGTGAATACACATCTATGACTAAATTTTTCCATTAACATGTTATTAGACTTAGTCAAGCGTGGTGGCACATGCCTGTAATCCCAGTGGCTTGAGAGGCTGAGACAGGAGAATTGCAAGTTCAAAGCCAGCCTCAGCAACTTAGCAGGGCCCTAAGTAACTTAGCAAGACCCTGTCTCAAAAAAGGGGGGTGGGGCTGGGGATGTGACTCAGTGGTTAAGCACCCCTGGGTTCAAACCCTGGTACAAAAAAAATCTTTTTTAACTAGACTTGCATTATCCTCTATCAAGGTAGCCTATTTTTGATGCATTTCAAAGTGAATTGCAAATATCAGCACACTTTTCCCTAAGTACTTCAGCTTGGATGTCATTAACTAAATTTCAAAATTTGTTACAGATTTCGTTCATTTTGAAGTAAGTTTACAAACAATGAAATGCACACATCTTAAGTATACCTTTGCTAAATGTTGACAAATGTGTACACCTGTCGGAACTCATATTCATATCAAGATGTAGAACTTGGCCACCAACCCAGAAGATTCTCTATTGTACCTTCCCCATCTTTTCCCTCACTCCCACCCCTCAAAGGACCACCTTTCTGATTGTGTGTGTGCACACACACACTCACAGATGCAGCAGATCATTTTATTCTGTTCTAGAACATCACATAAATAGAACCATGCAGTATACTACATTCTATTTTAATTGCAAAATAAACTAACCTCTAGCTACCTTCAGTGTAGGGAATACCTGGACATATTTTTCTTGTATGAATCTAGAAAATAGGGTTTGCTCACTCCCCGTAAAGCCCAAGGTTCTGGAGCCCTCCCTCATTCTGAATGGACCCTCTCTGTAGGCTAAAGTGGTTTAGCAGAGATGTCCACTACAGGAAAAGCCAGGAGAACTCAAGGAGGTTGCGGGTTGTGGGAGCCCCATCACATGACTCCACAGTCCTACCCTAACAATTGAGCAATGTGGCTTCATTAGCACTTGGATCTTTCAGAGGCTCCAGTGTCTGCTTAGGTTGTGCTCAAGGTCGGGAAGCAAGGTGACAGGCATCTCATCCATTTGGCCCCACATAAACCCAGCCTGGATCCCCATTTGCCCTCTGTTGACATGGAGGCCTGTGGACATCCCATCAGCACTAAAACGCAAGGGCTCTGCCATATTAGTGACTGGGGAGAAATGCCTTGTTTTCCTCCTGTGCTCTACAGGAGGGATCAGCCAAAGCAAGGAGCTGTCTGCTTTGCCTGTGTTGTAAGACCACCCTCCAGCACAAAACAGGAAGCAGAAGAAAGTAAACAGACCAGATTCTGAAATGTGCTCATCAGCTCAATCTGTCCTCTGAATTTATTTTTTGCAACAAGAAGCGTCGGGACGCAACTAAGCGGAAGGAACTAATCAGCTAGCCCCCGATGACAGCATTAAAGGGGGAGAAGCGGCAACCAGATGGTGGCAAGCCCTCACAGGCGTGTCAGGGCAGGATGCCCTGTCTCAGACACAGCACTGTCAGCTCACGTAACTTCACTGTAGATGGATTTTTTTCCCCATCAGTCACTGTTACCTCAAGTTCTGTGCCGTGGAACTCCAGGATGATAGTGATCATGGTGGTGGTGGCGACGATGATGTTGACATGGAGATTAAGGAGAGAAGGGGTGAGAACATTGTCAGGTCTCCCAGTGCAGCAAAATGCAGACATTCCTCAACTTGTGATGGGAAGCCCTTTGCAAGTTGAAAATATGACTCAAAAATGCATTTAGGTTGGGTGTGAGCTCAGCCACGATGGAGGCTGAGGCAGGAGGATAGCAAGTTTGAGGCCAACCTGGGCAACTTAGTGAGACCACCCATCTCAAAATTTAAAAAAAAAAAAAATCATAATAAAGGACTCAGGATATAACTCAGTGGTAGAATGCTTGCCTAGCACATGAGACATCCTGGGTTCAATTCCCAGTACCACACACTCACACAGACACACGCTCACATGTGCATCTAATACATCTAACCTATCAAGCATCAGAGCTCAGCCACACAGTGTGTTGTACAGTACCAGCTGCTTCCTCCTATGATCACATGGCTGACTGGGAACTGTGACTTGAGGTTGCTGCAGAACATTCCAAAAGAGGATCTCACCATGTATCATTGCCCAGGAAAAGATCAAATTCGAAATCTAAAATACAATTTGTACTGAATGTGAATTCCTTCTGCACCATTGTCAAGTTGAGAAGTCGTTAAGACAAACCATTGTAAGTGGGGACCACCTGTATCTATTGAGCACCTGCCATGTTGTAAATAGGGTGGACAGTATGGTTCCTAAGAGTGGAAGATTCAAAAGCTCACCGAGTGGAGGTACTCTGTCCACGTGAGCCCAGCCAGCCCAAGCCGAGCCTTGAGTCTTTGTCGTTAGGCTCTAAAGTGAGGATTCTTTTGAAATTCCTGCCTAATCTCAGTGGTAGGTGAGGCTAGATATTCATGGCAGAAGCTAACCTGGAGAAGAGTAAATGCTAATGCACAAGGGCAAAAACAGGGAGGACAGGGAAAGAGGCAGAGGGAGAGAGAGCTTAATGCTCATAAATATTGGGTCCAAATCCTGCCTTGATAGGGCCATAGGTGCAGAGATGGCCAAAGAGAAATATCTACAGGTTCAGAGTTTCCAGTCTGGAGCTAATCAAAATGCTAATGGAGGTAATGAGAGAACAATCGATTACCAAGGATGGATTGAGGAGAATCAGGGGTTGGTATACATCAGAGTTCCAGGATCATGTATCCTGGAGGCCTGAACCAAACTGTGAAATCCCCAGATTCTCAGAACAGGCTCTGAGGCGAAACCATCACAGCATATGGCAACCAAGGAAGCCCAGCAGCCTTACTGGGAGGCCAAGGGTCAGGCAGTTCAAAAGCATGAAAAGAACTTTCTTCTATGTGCAGTGGAGTCCACTTTTGATCCTTGTTTCTCCTCAGATGCTTCATTCAACAAGTATACAAGGCTTCACGTACTGTCCCAGCAAATACCTATCCCAGTATAACTGAAGGACAACAGTTTATTCCCTTTCTACATGCTTACTTTGTTCCCTCCTTCTCTTTTGACATAAGCACAGGAAAGAGACTGAATACTTAGTTATTTTTAATGATATTGAGGGTGGAACCCAGGGCCTCCCACATGCTAGTCAAGGGCTCTACCATGGAGCTACATCTCCAGCCCTTTCAATTTTTATTTTGAGACAAGGTCTCACTAAGTTGCTGAGGCTGGCCTTGAACCTGCGATCCTCCTTCCTCGGCTTTCCTAGTTGCAGGGATTACAGGTGGGCACCACTGCACTGGGCAAGACCTGTGTATTTAAAAATTAGGGCGAGAGGAAGGGGAGAGTCAAGTGAGCACAGCCCTACCTCCTGTTCTCTCTGCATGATGAAAACACACGTGATTACTATTCTCAGCCAACCTACCCTCGAGGGTCGTGCTGAGAATCACAAGTGTTTCAGACGGACGGAGAATGCAGGTAGGAGTAATGACAGCTCTGAACTCCCAGGGAAAATGCCGAAGCCAAGAACTGGCCCCAGAGTTCCATGGTGCTATGGTTTGACTGTGTCCCCCTGAGGTTCATGTGTCAACACCTCGATTTCTCCAGGTGGCAGTGTGGGGAGATGGGGTCTTTGGGAGGCGTCTGGGTCATGGTGGTGGGGCCCTCTTGACAGCATACCTTTCTCTGGGAAAGGGTTGGCTGTTGCAAAAAGAAGCTCAGTCCCTCCTCTCTCTTCCACATGTGCCTGTCTGCCCTTCCACTTCCCACCATGAGTGGAAGCAGCACAAGGCCATCACTAGAAGCTGAGCAGATGCTGGCGCCATGCTTTGGGATACCCAGCCTTTAGAACCGTGGTCCAAACTAAACTCCTATTCTAGCCAGGTGTGGTGGTGCAGCCTATAATCCCAGCAGCTTGGGAGGCTGAGGCAGGAGGATCGCAAGTTTAAAGCCAGCTTCAACAACTTAGCAAGGCCCTAAGTAACTGAGTGAGACCCAGTTTCTAAATAAAATACAAAAAGTGTTGAGGATGTGGCTCAGTGGCTAAGCGCCACTGGGTTCAATCCCTAGTACCAAAAGAGAAAAAAACAAACCCAAACCTATTCTACACGGAGTACCAGGTATTCTTCTCCTCCCCTTCTCCTCATTTTCCTCCTTTACAGTATCAGGGATTGAACCCAGGGCCTCACGCGTGCTACGCAAGTGCTACACCACTGAGTGACTTGCCCAACCCTGGAAGTTCTTTCTCAATGCCCCTACCTGGTTTCCTGCTCTACCAGCCCTGGGACAGTTGCCTGCACCAGGAAGAGGCCCAAATCATCAGTGCTTGGATCACCAAATGACACTGTCACATACCCTAAGGGCAGAGTCATGGAGAAACGAACTCACCAGGGCTGGGCCCAAAGGACAGCTGCAGTCAGCTCACCAGGGCTGGCCCCAGTGATGCAGCCAGATTGACCTCCCCAAGTCTCGTAGCCTGACATTAAGTGACCCGTTGAGCTCAGGGTGGTCATGTGCCCCATCTACCTGATTGTCTCCCCATTACTATTTCATGCTTTCTGAACATTCACAGACTCTAAGTGGGGTCCCCTGCCCTCCCAGAATCTGCAGTTCAAAGTACCTTTCCTTCCTTGACAATTTAAAGAGCAAGAACTGTCATATCAGTGTTCAGTGAAGCATTGCCAATTAAATCTCTGGAAACATGGCCTCTTTGGGGAGCCACCTGTGGGAGGGCTCCATCTTCAGGGTTGAAAACAAGCAGCTTCCACCTGGGGATGCTGAGGGGGCAGATCCAAAGAAGGAATGCTGGGCCACTGATTGTTATGGTTTAGGTATGATGTGGATTAATCCACTGACATGAATTTGTATCAGCAGGTAGGGCATGGCTGGAAGGAGTAGGTCACTGGGGATGTGCCTCTGGGTTTTAGATTTTGTCCCTGGTGAGTGGAGCTCTCTCTGCTTCCTCGTTGCCATGTCCAAAGCTGCTTTCCTCTGCCACAACCTTCTGCAATGATGCTCTGCCTAACCTCGGGCCCAGAGCTGTGGAGTTGGCCAACTGTGGACTGAACCTCTGAAACCAGCAGATGAAATAAACTTTTCCTCCTCTACATTGTTCTTGTCAGATCCTTTGGTCTCACAGCAATGAAAAAGCTAACTAAAACACCAGTATTTACCCTTGGGTCATCCTACATAAATATGCTAAAACTAATGCAAAAACTCACCTTCTTCTGGACCATAGAACCCCTAACCAGCCACATTCTTTCTTAACATCAAATTCACACACACACACACACACACACACACACACACACACACACACCTGCCTCCGCTGTGCTGGTTTGTATCATTATTCTTAATCCTGCCTCTCTACCTGAGACAGCTCACAACATAGACCAATAAAAACCTACAAAGTAACTAATTTGTAACTTCCGGGTGTGCCTCCACGTCTGAGTTACACTTTGCTCATCTGCATCAACATCATCTGTCTCATCAAAGACCCTCCTAAAGGGCCCTCACAGTTTTGTGTGGGGGAACTTGGTGCTTGTTCAAGGTAAATCAGTTATTCTAATGGAGCAGACAGGGGATCCAATTCCAAAAATAACATTCTCAAATACTACTAATTAGATTTGAAAGGTGTGATGGGATTTCGTGGCAGGTGCTTTACCTATTATGAAAATGGGTGCACAGGTGGCTCTTGGGGTGCAAGTTGGGGAAGGCAACCCTGTGCACAGATGTGCCTGAGGAGGGCTGGAAGTCAAGCTGGGATGAGGACCAACCACAGGGGGACCATTTACCAGGGCACTCGTAAGAGTCAATGGTGTTCGCTCCTCTCCCACAAAGCCAGAGGGAGACCCTCCCACAGAGAAGAGGGCGTCAGAGATTCAGGGGCAGGCCAGGAGGGCTCTGCCACACGTGGAGTTGTGAGTTCATGGAGAGAGCAGAGTTTGGGGAGTCATGGCAGGACACCTCAGAAGTGAGCTCTTCCAACCGCTCCAGAGCCAACCCAAAGATGTCGGAGCTCTACAGAGCGTGTGAAGTTGCCAGTGCGAGGGTAAGGGGTGGTCCTGGGTCCCTGGGCTTCATTGGTGACCCTTCCACCACAGCACACAGAGGTGCTGCTGTGACAGTCCACTCCAATAAAATGCTGTAGCAGAAGCCTCCCCCAGGATGACAGGTGCAAAGGCCGTCATAGTCATGTCTCCAGCCCCGGGACAATGAGTGAGATTCCTTTCTCTCCTTTGGACACAGAATCCTATGTGGTCACATCCACACACCAGGGGGACATTCAGTTGTCCAGAAAAATCCATCTCCATAGTCAGCAGAGCCAGTGGGAGTGTGACCAATATGAAATGCTGGGAAAGATGACCTTCGGTCACCTGGAATTAAGGCCATCTGTGCATTCTACTCATTTCCTCCCACGCACCACCTCTGTCACCCTCCAATCCCCAGGGCAGGAAGTGTGGACAGTGTGCTAACTCCAGGCCTGACCGGGCCAACTCCAGAGCAGGTGCTGGGGAGGTACTCGGCCTGCCTGGGTTGGATCAGCTGACCAACAGCAGCTGGCTCAGTGGAGACCTGGATACATCGACGGTGGCAGTTGTCCCCCGACATGGAGAGATAGCCCTTTGGACAGTGACAAGGGCAGATAAACCAATTTGAGAGCTGAGTCAGTAGTAGGAAAGTGGCCTCTTTCAAGGGACAAGACCAACTCGAAGGAAATACAATCAAAAGCCTTCAGGGATTTACAGGATACCTGGTTGCCCATGTGTACGTTAGAGCAGCAGCAGCTGAGTTACAAATACATGCAAGGGCTATGGTGCAGATCTTGAGGTAGTTCAAAACTCAGAAGGTGCCTAGAACGGCCTTTCTCAGAGACAGCTACCCACCTCCACTCTGCTTGTGGCTCCATCCAGACCCAGCTGGACTCCAAGATGACAGGCAGCAACAGGAGCCCTACCCTAGGGCCAACAGGTGTGGCCAGCTGTACACCCTCCCAGGATCCCCAGGCAAGAGAGCAGATGGGACTCCACAGTGGGGGGCAGAGGCTGGTGAGGCATGTAAGAGAGGAGCCCGCCGGTGCATATGGTGTCAGGATGTCTCCCGCCATGATTGCACTACCAGGTGACTCCAGCGCCTGCGGCCTTGGCATCCTTTCGTCCATTTCTCCTCCTCTTCCCCAGGGGATGCACGAAGTGGAGTACAAAGAGCTGGGTTCTGATCCCAGCTCCACCCCACCACTGTCCCCAGCTGTGTGACCTTGGACAAGGCTCCCAAACTCTTTAAGCCTCATCTTTTTCATCTGAAAAAGGAAGATAATACCTTCTCTCTCAGGTTCCTTATGAGGATAAAGGGAACTACTAAAACAGATGTGACCTTGGCTCATAAGAGGTGCTCAGTGAGTGCTTGATTTCCCAAGTCTTCCTTTGATGGCCTCTGGAAGGCTTAGCGTTGCCTGTGGGAGCCCCTTACCCAACCTATGACGTGATAAGGAAAGACAGGAGGAAGCAAATAGCATTTACCAAGAATTTATGAGACAGGGACCGGGCTGAATGCTTTTAAGGCTCTCCTCTAACTCTCAGTACAGTTTGCAAGTTGGGGAGCTGTGATTCTCTTCGGTCATTAGTAAGGGGAGGAAGATAATGAGTAGCTAGAAGAAGAAACAGTGCACAAGTAGAGAGGAGACCACAGCGCATGGACCCAGTCCTGTGTCTGGTGGACCCTGTGTGTGAGCAGAGAGCAGGGGACAGTGAAGTGCACTCTGATCACCTCTGTACCTCCATGACCGAGCTGCCATTAAGCATGTTTGCTGACATGTTTGTTATGGAAATTACCTAATGAGCTACAAAGATTATTATCTAGCACCAAAACAGTATTATCATAAATATTACAAATTAAATTAGGTCACCTTTGCTAAATCAAACAGGTAATTAGAGTAATTGAAATTCTAATATACCAACAGATTCTGGCCCACTTGGTTCCTCAAGGTGTTCTTGTTGATTCCTGTATTTGCTTTGGACCATGTGGCCTACAGAGGAAAAAGTTTATCTGGTCATCTGTCAATCCAATTGTCTTAATGACACTCTCCCCAGTGGAAGTGAATCCACATGTGTAATGTGGTATATCCAGTCATGTAAATTAGGGAAGCTATTGGATGATTCTCCATTTCAAAGTGACCCCTAGCTCTGGTTCTTTGACAAAATTACATCATTCCCTTTAACTAGCAGATGGAAATGAATTTTCACTTTTGACATTTTTATCTGCAATTTGAAGGAAGAACATTTTTTGGAGGGGGTGGAGGGGAACTGACCAGAGTGAACGAGATGGTTTTCTTGATCATCATTAAAATGTTGAAGCCCTACTTCAAATAATTTGCTACAGAAAAAAAATCTGGTCTTCTCTCTTTCAATTACTAGAGAACTCCCTCCCTTATCTTACCCTTTCAATCCAGCCACTATTTGAAATAATCAATAGTTTGTTTTCAAATAAATGCACTTAGACAATTTCATTTCACTGGCACAGAATGAAATGGAGTTGGGAAAAAAGATCGTTTTTGGCACTGCAGACTTTTGTTAGGATGATGATGTGGGGGCTCTTCTGGGTGACCACAGCTCTGCTTCCTCTTTCCCAGCAGAGAGGAAAACCATCTCTCCCAGGCTGCCTTTTGAGGAGGCTGCGGCCACAGGAATGAGCACCCCCAGTGGAGGTGCTATCATTTCCAAGCCTGATCCTCTACCACAGGGACTCTGGGCTCCCGCATTCCAGATGTTGTATTGCAAGATGGAGACCTCGGTGAAAAGCGTTGTTGAACTAAACATTAATGACTCAGTAACACCATGATGCAATGGTACTTCAGATTCAGCTAACATCTGCTGAGCTTCTCCCACGTCTCAGGATGCAGAGCAATCCCCAATCATCTGATCTACCCAAATCTGGTCACACTTTTTGGTCAAAAAAGCAGTCACTTTTTTCTTTGGTGGATCATTCAGCAATAAAGAAATAAAGCTTTTTGACATCACGAGAAAGTTATTGTTGGTTTAGTTTACCCCTCCCTCTAATCCTTGAGATAACCTAACAGGTAAATATTATCACCTGCATTTTACAGATGAGGAAACTGAGACTCAAAGAAGTTAAGTAACATAGCTGAGGCATATAATTGGGTAAAAAGAGAAGCTGGGATTTAAACCCAGAACTTTCTGATTTCAGCCTCTTTTTTTTCTTTTGTCTCTTGACAGTCATATTAAAATAAAGTAGAATTCACAGCATGATGTGATGAAGGGTCTTCTTTATGTATCTTCAAGTCAGACAAGCCTCAGGCTGAGGATAAAGAAATGAACAAGACATAATCCCTGCCTTGAAGGAGCTCACACGAAGATGTCAGGTTCCCCCTTTTAATTAATAGGCTTTAGTTTTTAGAGGTGTTCTAGGTTTACAGAAAAATTGAGTGAAAAGCACAGAGAGTTTTCGTATAGTCCCTCTTGTCCATTCTATTTTTAACATCTGCTGCTCTCTTGAATTGGTGTGCTGTATTTGTATAACTGATGGACCAATATTGATACATGTTTTTCCTTTTACATAAATTAATTTTTATACAATGCTTAAAGATATCCCTTTGTTTCCACATAAGATTTTTTCTTTTTTTTTCTTCATTTTTAAATGATAACAATTGGCTTCCTGATTTTTTTTTTCATTTATTTTCTCTGAAATTGGCCATGATTTAAAGAAAAAAGCAGAAGGAAACAAAATGTCATGCCCAAAGGTCAGGGTGCAGGAGGAAAAATAAAAAGAAAAGGAAACAAAACATCAAATATGAAAATTCTGAGATAATGCATTTATGCACACAGAAATATTATAACAACATGACCATCCTGAGTGGACATGCAGACACACGTGTGTACAGCCTTACACTTGTGTATGCCCTGCCCAGCAACTGACACCACGGCACCTAGGGGACTGAGTCCAGTCCGTGTGTGTGCCCTGAGCTCTCCTTTCCCCACAATGCCCTTGCTTGGGGGTCTCTGAGAGTTTATACTACCTTCTTGGAGAGGTCAGAACCACTTGCATGGCTTGTGAGCCAGGGTAGGAGCTGAGTAATGATAGGAGCTCACATGGAGGAAGGTCCTCGTGTATAGGCTGTGGCCATAGGAGAACCAGAGGGGGCCATGGACCAGCAGTGGTCAGGCGGTCCTAAAGAAGCACAGGACCACCATGGTGTCTGAGCAGCAAATGCCTGACTATGTGGGGTCTACAAGGTTGACTTAGACTCTGTCCACATGATGCCTGAGGCCAGAGGTCAGCAAGGTGGGGTGGCGAGGGAAAGCAGCCCACAGCCCAAAACCAGCAACAGTTCATCCTTCATCTTGATGTGCACTGTGTTCTGACTCAGTCCTGAGACTGGTGATAGAAGGCCAGAGTGAAAGTTGGAATTGAAGAGATGTTCTTCCATTCTATCCTCTTTCTCTTCTTCCTGTCATCATATTCCTGCTTCCCAGGATTACAGAACTTTCCTACAGTGATGGCAACATGGCACCAGAGCCACAGTGTAGCAAGGGAAGGGTTTTCTAGAAGCCATGCTGTGGCTCATACCTACACATCCCTCCCTCAGAAACCCCAGAGACACAAAGGAAAAGAGGAGTTTGTTACATTATTAAGAACTAAAGTCCACTCTTGACATTAGAGCTCATTCTTTGTGCCTTACACTCTAAGGTTTTGGATAAATGTGTACTGACACATATTCACCATTACAGTGGAAATCAAGAAAAGGTTTCATGGAAGGATTAGGCCATAGAGTGGACTTTCACATGAACCAATAATCACGAACAAAACCAGAGAGAAAGGAATGCGCATGCATTATTCAAGAGAGAGTGGGAATGTCATTTGTCTTAAACCGAGGGTTCATCTTTGGAAATTCTATGAACGTCAACATTTATTTGGCACTATCACATGCCAGGCAATTGCTAAGCATTTTACATGAATATTTCATTTAATCCATGGAACAATTTGTAATATAGATGTTAACATTTTTAATCAGTAAGTGTGCAAATTCAGGCTTGGAAGGGGATTTAAAAACTTCTCCAAAGTGACACAGCCGGTACGTGGAAGGTCTGGGATACAAACATAGGCACAATGAGACCAGGTCCCTTGGTCTCCGATGCTCCATTGCAAGGTCTCCATGCTAAACCAAAAACAGAGCAGATATATGGAAAAGGTAAATTTGGGGCCACCTGAGATTGACTTGGATGTCAGACCAAACAAACTCATTTTCTTCCTGCAATAGAGTTTTCAAGAAAAATATAAACTAGTACTTCCTTCTAGTAGTTGAGACCAAAAAAAAAAAAGAGGATCGGTGTGGATCTGCCAAATTGTGCTGGCTTTGCTGCAGCTTATCCAGGCTACAAAAATACAAAACTCAGATTAGGGAAATGATATGATAAAATGGTATTTGGGGATGTTACCCTGAAGATGACATGTCAGAGAGACCGGGGAGAAGGCAGAAAGCTAACAGAATCAGTCAGAAGGGAACTGACGTCACTCCCAGCCTGGCCAGGAGAGGTTTGGACATGAAATGGCAGCTGTAGGAACTGAAATAAATGGAAGGTTAATGTAGAAAACAGGATGGAAGAATTGACCAGTCCTGGGGATAAGGAAGATGCCTGGAGGCCTCCCAGGTAACTACAACCATGCTGGAAGTGCTTTGTGAAATGCCTAAAGACTAGAGGAGGGCAGAGGATCTATCGGAGGAAGGACACAGGCATGGATGGAGAGTTCTTGGATTTCAGGGGGTGACAGTGGAAGTATCCAGAAGGGCTGGAAGTAGAGTCTGGAGTTGAGTGAAGGGGTCCAGGTATGGGGACAGGAAGATGTTCAGCACAGGCAGGGAAGGGATGTTGAGGAGGAAGCAGAGGGATCCCCCAGCGGAGGTCCCAGACCTGGGATGATTAAGAGTTTTGCAGGGGACATTGAGAAGAAATTGTCAGACACTGCATTATCATGAGACTAAAGCAGATGAAAAGCTGGAAAGGCCCTGCAGAACCTTGAACATGAACTAAAGAGGAGAGATGAGGAGAAGGGAAAGTGGGTGACCGGGCGTGGGGAGTAGTGGCCAGGGACACCTGAGGTAATGCAGGATGTGCCTTTTTCTCAGGGACCAAAGACCCAGAAAGATAGATGTGTTGAAAGCTGCTGTTCAGATACCAAGGGAACAAGGAGCATCAGGACTTCAGGGACTGGGAGGATGAGATGGAGCAGCTGGCGCTACCGAGGCAGCAAGAAAGGCTTGGTTCCCGGAACACTCCAGAAAGTGCTACGGTGATGGTGTGGTCACCCTGGAAAGAAGCCAGTCAAGGGGACAGCACAGCAGGGAGGCAAAGACTGAATTTTTCCTGTGTTATATATTTTGAATTTCATCCCAAGTACAATTGTTAACCATTTGAACAAATTAAGTATTCAAACTAAGATGTAGAGAAATAATGATTAGGACCTAATGCCACAAATAAAGGAGTCAGCAAGCTCCAGGGAGGTGGTTTTGAACTCTCAACTGCATCCTTACGTACTCGCTGCATCAGACTCGACTCTTGTATACACCACAAACACACACACACACACACACACACACACACACACACACACACACACCAGTTAGATATGGAGTTTGTTTTTCCTCTGAGAAGAAAATATGCTTAGGAAGCTTGGTTCCTGAGATCGGGCTCCACTATTAACTCCTTCCTGAGTTGTAACAAGAAAAACCAATCAGGAGCAAAGATTGAATCTCCTTCTCCACTTTCTCTTCTTCCTCCTCCTCCTCCTCTTCCTCTTCCTCTCCCTCCTCTTGTCTTATTTGTCTTTGGTCTTTTTTTTCCATCATGTTTTTTAAGGCCTTTATATCACATGCAGTCCTTTTAACAATGTATTAGAAGCAGATTTTGGTTTTCACTGGGATGAAAAGCTAGTTTCAACAATAGTCCAAGGAGACTGCAATTAGGAAAGTCAGTCTTCTCCCAGGAATGATCAAATGGTAGGTTGCAAAACCAGATGGCAAAGATCTAGGGATTGTCCGTTGCCCTTGGTTGCTCATGCTTCTGCTTACCAGTCTCAGCCCTGCTAACCAGGGGATCCATAAAATCCTTGAACTAGCTCAGAATTCCCAGTAGCCACCCAAAACCTGGCTTTCCCAACCAGGACTGGGTTTAGGCTGTTGTCAATTGTTTGTAAAATCAGGAAGAGTTAGAGATAGGATTCAGCAATAGGTCTTCAGAATGTAGGGATGACGCTTTAAAATTCATAATGTACTCTCTCTGACACCATACACACGTGGGTATGTGTGTATGTGTGCACACATGCATGCATGCATATACACACACACTCACCCACTACAAGTGTGGAAACATCGAGGGTTGTATTATTGCTGAGTACTGGTGTGAATGATTTTATTACCTGAAGTCCATGTATCAGAATATTCCTAGGTCCTAGGCCCTCACAAAGGGAAAGTCTCTTTGCTTGTAAGGATTGTATGCTTCTTTTGCTACTTTAACTCTTTTCACTTTAGGTACCAGGAGTCTTTGGAACTCTAGCGTCAAGTCTTTAAAACAAGAAAAAAGGCCAGTGACAGAAAAGGCAACCAATTTCTCATTTCGCCAGAAGCTCAGATCTGGGAAGAGAAACTAGATGGGACCCATTATCTAACTCATTGGCTACCTATTCTGATCCCATCATGACAGTCTCACAGAGAGGGGGAGGTGAACTGGCCAAAGCCCAGGTCAGACGGGGGCAACAGGAAGACAGGGCGGTGGGCTGAGCCAAGGGCATCAGGACCAAGACTCCAAGTCAAACACCAGGCTTGTGCTCAGGCAAAGACTTTGTGCATTCCTGGTATGAGAGGCAACCTCAAAGATAGAGTTATGGGGTTGGAAATTTCAGATCTTCAGGGACATTCCAAAGATTTGTAGAAACAATCCAGAAGCCTGTTTGACAGAGCAGTCATGTTCTGAACACTTTAAGATGTTTGTTCATCTTCTGCACTAAATTCCCTTCTCACCCACCAGATTTGTCTTTGACCTTCTGGTTCCTGGAGGAGATTCTGACAGCGGGGACCAGTGTCTGCCAATTACCTTCAGAAGTGAGCTCAGAAGCCCAGAAGGAAGCCTTTATCTTGACAATTAAGCCTTATTTGGGCATAATTAGACTCCTATGTTTGGACTTGTAGAGCTCCGTGTAGGACAATCTGCTTCTTTGGTTGGCTCCACCACCTGGAGAGGAACCAAGAGCCCTTCCTGACCCCGGCGGAGGAATTGGGATGTGGGATGTTTTGCACATTCTGGGAGCCCTTCTGGCATAAAAACACTGGAGAGAGAAAATTACTACTATTCATGGTTAAGACTCTGACATCCAAACAGGATCTTGCACTCAGAAAGTGCCAGCCCACCATGAAAGTAGGCAATGAGTGGAAGTGGTTCAGAGAGAATGATTTATCTTTCGCCCCAACTAGCTAGCAAAGAATCACAATGCTTATCTCTTCTAGGTTGTCCTGGGGCCCAGAGTTCTGGAATCCAAGATGGCACCATATATCCAACCCAGGAGAAAGAGCTCCACCAAGGAACCCTGGGATTTGAGCTCTAACTATCTTCTTGCTAAACCTCATCAGCTGGACACTCCCCAGAGGATCATTGCCCTCTCTGCAAAAGAGGATTACAAACTCTCCTTCCAGCAAAAGGACCATAGTGACCTTCAGCACACCTTTCTGCCCTGGCCTCTTATGTCATCAAGGTAAAACCACCTTCCTGCTAGACCAGATAGTATTGGGATAAACCAAGCCAGGATAACTGGGGTCCAGCTATAAAAATGATATAGACCCCAAAAGACCAGGAAAGTCATCTCAGAGGGCAGGAAGCAGCTGGAAGGTTCACACCTCCCTTGAGAGCTTTGGGGGATGGGTTGTCCCGTCTGGTAACAGGTAGCAGGGTTCTAGCCAAGAGCCCCAGGGGTCAGGTACAGAACTGTCAGCTGCAGCAGCATTGAGAGTAACTGGAGAGGACCTCAGTGACAAAGGCAGAAGAACAGGCCTGGGGGAGGGAAGAGGACTGGAACTATAGCCCAGCAGTGGGATCCAAGTCTGGAACTTGTGTGGACCAGAACCAGAGACCCATAACTGGAGCCAGGGAGTAAAGTCAGAGTGGAGTGGAAACGGCAGATCAATGCTGGCCTAGAACCAAGATGATAACTAACAGTCAAATATACCAATGGCAAAAATAGCATTCGACAGTCTTGCTGTGCTGGGGTAAAGATGAGTAAGGGAATTCCCTGACAGCAAAGAGCTCACAGCAAGACTCGAACAGGAAGGAAAGAGCCACAGCTGTGTCTGGGAAGGGAGGTGGTGACTTCTTTAGGGGTTTTGTTTTTATTTATTTATGTGTTTATTTATTGTGGCACTGGGGATTGAATACAGGGCCTTGCACATGCCAGGCAAGTGCTCTCCCAATGATCTACACCCCAGTGTTTTTGTTTTATTTTGAAATGGAATCTCACTAAGATGCTGAGGCTGGCCTCAAATTTGCGATCCACATACCTCAGCCTCCTGGGGAGCTGGGATTACAGGTGTGCTCCACCGTACCTGGCTGAGATGACATTTGAACTGCGTCAGGAGTAGCGTCTGAGTAGAAAGAGGAAAAGGCATTCTGAACAGAGGGGTTACTGAGTCAAGGTGGAGCCCTCTGAAGGATACGGCTTATCGTCAGCTCATCGCTACCAGCAGAATTTAGAAAAGGAGCGGAGGGCGGGGAGACTGGAAGAGGAATCAGAGAGTTTGCGTAGAGCTGATCTGGGTCTGTGCCTGATGCCCAGACAGCGAGGGGCCCTGGGGAGTCTGCCGATATTCATTAGGAGTCTTTGGTTGCAAGCAACAGAAACCAGCTCTTACCTACTTAACCAAGGAGAATCATGTACTAGAGGGCCACCAGGTGGTTCATGTACCAGCAGCGTAACCATTGGTCTGGGAGAGGGACCAGAATCAGGACTGCTCTAGGCAGCAGATAGTGGGAACACTCAACAGTAGGGCTAAGGTCCAGGATAAACCAACTCCACCCTACTCCACCTGCAAGTCCCCGTCCAGGGGAGGAAGCTGAAGCCAAGCTGTGCCCTTGTGCTCCCATCTTGGTTGCCATACCACACAGTGCGGGTGGTCCTTCCCCAAAAGGAAATCAGGGTTCTAGAGCCAAAAGAAGGGGACAAACTAGTGGCCTGCCAAAAGTGTATATATACCCATTCCTCGGGTGTCGTAGCTGGAAACGACGTAAACACAGAGTAGGAATCCAGTAACCTTTCCCATGAAGGGGCAGATAGTCAATATTTTCAGCCCTGTGAGCCCTACAGTCTCCAAGGCAACCACTCCACTCTGCTGTTGTAGCACCAAAGCAAATACAGGGTGCAGCTGGGTTCCAATAAAGCTTTACGAATACAACAGGCAGTGGGCCAGACTGACCCCAGGTTTAGAGCCACATGGAAGAGATACAGAAGGGTAGAAACTGGAGCAAGACACCAAGTAAGAAAGTGTTCTTTTTACAAAAACTCATCCTATGTAGTACCCAGCTAAATGCAGCCTGTTATGAAAACAAATTAAAAAAAAAATAAAAAACAAACACAATGAAAACAATCCACCTCCCAGCCCCCCAGGGATGGAGTCCCTTTTACAAACATTCTTCTCATTCTGGCCAAGATGTCAGCCTTTCTCCTCAGCAGGACACCAGGATGAATTGTCCCCTTTCTTTCTTTCTTTTTCTTTTTTTAATTATACTGCCACCCTGAGTTTCTGAGCCTGGGACACCTGTATTTATTGGAGTTAATTTTTAAAATATAAGAGCACAGTTGCATCCACGCCTTTCCAGGTTGCCATTTGGCTTGCTGCTGGCAACCCTAGGAGCCGCCTTCTGCATTGCCCCTGAGTCATTACAGATCAGACAAGAAGAGGCTGGGAACTTGGAGACAGTGAGGATGCTGGTGGCAGCAGAGACCCTGCCCTCTTTTATAATCACCTCCGCGGCGCGAGGCGGTATACTGTGAATTAGTGTGTTCCAGGCCCGGGAGTGGTAACATATGGTGTATCTCTGCTCATTCTACATTATATCCTGACATTTTGCAGCTGTCAAGATAAAGCTGTTTATATGAGTAACATTGTAGTTTGTTTATAGGGAAATAATATGTAGCAAGTTATGATTAATCAAGGTGTCTGGAATCTGCTGGAGGCTTCTAAATAGATTTGTTTTCACTGCCGTACTTTTTGTCTCTTAAATTAGGGGTGTAATCACCCCCCACCCCCTTTGTACTTTGCTTATTTCTTGATCCTGTCTCCTGGGAAAGCGTGGAGAGTGAGGCCAGGCCACAGAGGGGACAGGAGAGCCAGGACAAGGTGCAAAGCCAGGCGACAGGAGGAACTTGCCTTATCTTCTGAATCCCAGAAAGCTCCACAAAGGGAGCAGATGACCCAGGATGGAGTCCCAGGAGATGCCCCCGGGGTCAGCATGGAGGCCGGAAGTGAATCCAGTGCAGGAGCCTGGGCAGGACTGGGCTGGCAGGCAGGAGGAGAGGTGTGGGACTGAATTGCCAGGGCCTAGGACCCGAGCTTGGATTGGAAGATACTGAGTTCAGCATCACCAAGCCTTCCTTCCTGAGGTCTGAAGAGACCACCAGTTGACCTTGATCCTGGGACCTCTGTGTTTGGAACCCAAATCTCCAATGGACAGTCATCCTAAAGATCTGTGAGTAGGTGACTGAGACTCCAGGGGACCTACAGTGACTTTAACTTTAGTTATCCAGGATTCAAGAGGCTGTGCAGTCTTGAGGCATTATATTTGAGGAGCCTGAAGTTCTAGAGGTTATATGAACTTCTCCTTAAGTCTGTGGTCTGGGGTTCAACTTTCCTCTTTGGGGGATAATTGACTAAAACTCAAGGCATTTGAAAGGAGGAAAAACCCTAACAAATCACCTTGCTGAGTGTTATGGTTTGGAGGTGAGGTGTCCGCCAGAAGCTCATGTGTGAGACAATGCAGGAAGGTTCAGAGGAGAAATGATTGGGTTGTAAAAGTCTTAACCCAATCAGGGAATTAATCCCTGATGGGATTAATTGAAGTGGTGGGGTATGGCTGGGGGGAGGTGGGAATATTTTATATCTGGAGAGTGAAGACTCTCTCTGTGTTTCCTGATGATGTGAGCTGCTTCCCTCTACCACGTTCTTCCACCATGATGTTCTGCCTCACCTCAAGCCCCAAAGAATGGAGCCAGCCTCCTATGGACTAAGACCTCTGAAACTGTGAGCCCTCGAATAAACCTTTCCTTTTCTATAATTGTGCTGGTCAGATCCTTTGGTCACAGCAGTGAAATAGCTGACTAAAACACTGAGTTTGCCCCAGTGCAGGAATTGTTCAACATCACTCCCATCATTTGGATGTGATTTGAGTATGTCCTCCAGGGTTCATGGGTTGGGAGCTTGGTCCTCAGTGTGGCAATGTTGAGAGGTGGTAGAATTTGAGAGGTGGGTTCTCGTAGGAAGTTGCAAGACTAACCACTCCCCCTCACTCTGGCTCCCTGCCTTGCCCTGGGATCCCTTCTTTTCACATGCCCTCTGCCATTTTGGTGCCATCTGCTATGATGTGATTCAGCACAGGGGAGCCCTTGCCAGAGATAGTTCTCTGCTACTTGGACTTTCAGTCTTCAAACCTGTGAACTAATTAAACCTCTTTTCTTTATAAGCACCCAGCCTCAGGCATTTCATTATAGTAATGAAAAATGGATGAATACAATTGCTGACAGATGGTCTCAAGCCTCTGCCTGATCCCTCTTGTCAGGAGGAAGCAAGACAACTTATAAGATTGTGGGAGGATAAAAATTGGGGAAAAAAATCTACCTTCTGATACTGGGATACAACTGTCCTAGTTTTGTCCTCTGGCGCAACACGGAGTTGACTGATTGCTTTTCCACATGAAAATCCTTCAGACCTTGGTGGATAGCCACCATATGCTCTGCAGGCCAAAACCCACAGCTCTTGTGGGCAATCCTTTCAGAGTCCAGCTCCTCTCCACCCTGGCCACATTCCCCTAGCACTTGCTGACCTATCTATTCCCCATAAACATTGGCTCCAGCATGAACCCATCTCTGGTGTCCGTGCTGGCTGGAAACCACAGCTGATCTCTCTTTTCCTTTTTCCTCCTTTCTAAGGCTTTCCAGGAAGGTGTGGTCTAATGCCACAGTGAGTAATAGAAGTCTTAGAAGAATAATCATTATTATTACCAGCCCTGACATTTCTGTAGAACTTCTTAACATTTTTAAAGGACTTTTCCTTTGTTTAGATAAAATTACTCTCCCTAAACAGCTTCCCAACACCAGAGTGTATCTCAAGTATAGGTATACTTATTCTGGGCCTGGGAGCCAAATGTGCAGGTATTGGTCTAAAATGAATATCTGCGTGGTGGGTGCATGCTTGGGCTGGGTCTGCACGTAGATCTGCATCTCTGTGCAGGGCGGGCAGCGATCCCTCAGCCCAGTGGTGAGGTAGGCCAGCGGCTCTGCCAAAGGGGCTCCCCCCAGGCTAGGCCAACGTGCAGAAGTTTGATCCACGGGCTGAAAGACTCACAAGCACACACAGACACATTCCTCCTGCTGTACAGGTGGCTCAGCATCAAGGATCAGACACCTCTTTGGCCATGGAGAGTTGAGCCAGCAACAGCAGACAGGAAAGGGAGTAAGCGACTACAGGGCCACCCTGCTGCCTCCCCTGCCTCCCTGGGCACATAGGAGGCAGCCAGTAAGAAGGTGGGCAAGAGAAGAGGCAGAGAAGTTCAGGATTGGCCATCTGAGAGGGCAGGGCAGACCGACAGCTGCAAAAGGGACATCTCATCATCACAAAACTCCTTTCCAGCAAATCGCCTCCCCTCCCTCCCCTCGCTCCTTGGATGTGCTTCTCTATTTGTTCACTGTCAATGCTTATAGAAAAGGTCAGATGACCAGGCTGGAGTCCTAGGGGATGCCCTTAGGTCAGCATAAGCACAGGAAGAGAAGCTAATGGAAGAGCCTGGGCAGGACCAGCGTGGGGGGCTGGAGAGTGTGGGGGCAGCCGAGGCGTGTATAACTGACTTGCCAGAGCCTCGGAGCTGAGCTTGGACTAGAAGATTCTGAGTTCAGCCTCTCTGAATGCCCCCCACAACCACCCCGCCGCCTAAGGTCTGAAGAGTCCCCTAGGCAGCTCAGATGTTGTTTAGTGTCTTTATTCAAATTGCTCAGAGATCCCCTCCAATTTTGCCATGGAGCAAAGACAGGGAAGCATTGAGCCTGCACTGGCAGAAACCCTGCCAAAGGCCTAGCAAGGGACACTGGATGCAGGAAGAGCAGGTTCCCATGGAAGGCAGTGGCTTCTGAAGAGCTGGAGCCATCAGGATCCTGCATCCCCCGCCGCCCTCCTCCTACAGAGCCAGCACAGCCAGACTCTTGTCGGAAATTAATATTGCTAGGGACAGTTAATCAAAGCTGAGCCACCCCCACCCAGTGAGTGAGTGGTGTTTGGAGCAGAGCTGACAGCCCAGCGGATGAGGGAGTGGAGGCGACCCCTCCCTCTGCCATAGTCCACCTGCAGACGGGGAGGGGGCTGCAGGGGGAGCACAAAGCCAATTTCTTCCCATAAAAAATGATAGGAGGTGAAAAACCGTTTACTGCACATTAGGATCCACGGCTGAACCATTTGTATGTTTTACTGGGATGGTTATGTCACTAAATGAAGCCTGAAAAATCCATCATGGGCAGGGAGCCTGACAGTGGCCTGGTCAGGGAAGGCAAGTAGAGGGTGGGTGGCTGGGCAGAAGAGGGGGACCAGGAAAGGACCAGAGTTGGTGTCCCGGGGATCCCATGTCCACGCCCTGTCCCCCAGATCACTGTTTCACATCATAAGGTCTGAATCCCCCGTCACCTCTGCGGCTGGTTGTCTTCTTAAACAGGAAGCTCAGAGAGCCCTCCACCCCTGTGCTTCTTTGTTTTTTTTCCAGGGATGCACTAATCTGCCCCTCCCACTTCAATGAGTGACTTTTAATTAAATGCCTCTGCATTAGGCACTGGGTGCCAGGGATCTTCCCACTTCCTGCTTGGAGCCTCAAGCAAGCCACACTTGTGGTTGACAAAGAAGTGACCAAGAAGCACCTTGAAAGTCAGGGGGCAGGTGGTGGAAGACATGTTACACGTAGCAAGCCAGCATGGAAATGTCACCGAGTAGAAGCTATTAATCAGGAGCCTCGTTAATGAATGCCAGAGCTGACCACCTGAAATGCCAGTTCCAACTTTAAGTGCCTGTCTGTGTCTGTCCCCCTGCCTCTGAGCAGAGGAGAGGTGCGGGCAGTGTCTGGTTCTAGCACAGGGACCAGCCCCAGGCTGTGTGATTTGGCAGCGGGTGGGAGAGCCTTCCCTGCCCTTCCTGTCATGCTACTGACTCCTGCTACATGTGACCCTCCGATTTCAAAGTTCTGGGAGCCACGCCCGAATGTCTGGCTCAAGCCGTTGGTTGTACAGATGAGGAAACTGAGGCCTGGTGCTGGGACTCTGTAATCCTGACTCACAGCTGACCCTTCCTGCCCTGCTGCAGCTTTAGCCCAGGGTTTGCAAGCTCAGGGAGCCTGATGCAATGACAGTCAGCTTCCCTGGGCCGGCAAGGCTTCAATCCACAAGCAGCAGGGAGGGCTCTGGGCATTGTAAGAAAGTCAAGTGTTCGGATCCCACCCCCCACCCCATTTCCCTTTCCCTTTTCATATACCTTGGTACCACCAAATGGAGAAACAAGGACACAAACTAGGGGAGCCAGTAAAAGCCACGCAATTCCTAGAACCTAGAGGTGAGAGGCCGGAAGCAGATGTCAGGGGAGTGGATGGGCTGATGAGCTCGCTGCCTGGTAGATGGAGGACAAGATAATGAGAACAGTCGATGAAGGCCTTTGACCAGAGCTGGAACCGCTGCATGGCAGCCGAGTGATGGGCGTGACGCTGATTTTGTAACAAGTTTATCTGAGGACAAACCAGGCTCTGCACCACACAGAACTCATCCTTCCAAGGTGAAGTTGCCAGAAGGGAAAAATCCTCCCTGTTGGGCAGCAAAGGCGCCGTGTGTCCAGCACTGACATGTGCCACATCCCGTGGGGTGAGATGAGGCAAGACTGTCCGGAGCACCGAGCCCCAGGGAGGCTCCTGCAGCTCAGGGGCAGGAGGCGTGTCTGGGAGGCAGCTGCAGGAGTGGTCTCCAGAGTCCGGCTCAGCCGCCTGCCTTTCCATCTCAGCTCTGCTGCTTCCTAGATGTGTGACTCTCAGCAGGTCATCAGCCCCTCTCTCTCCCTCAGTTTCCCCTTCTGTGAAATGGAGAGAATAACAGCACTCACCTTATAAAACTAAGGACTGAATCTGTTAATACTTACAGATGTTTATAACAGTGCCTGGCGCAGGACAGTACTATAGAAGGCTCCATGAAATACGTGGCTCTGATGTGATCCAAGAAAACCAAGCCCTGCTGCGGAAGGGGGGATGTTTTCCACTCGGGCATGTCTCTGGAGGTAAACCTGGGAGGGAGTGGAGGGGACACTTAACACCCACGCAGTGGCTAGCACTGGTGTGCCTCGATTCCTCTGTGTATGCACAGGTGTACTCTGCAACCTAAGGATGTTGCCTCTGGAATAAGCTCCTGTGGCGTGCATCTTATTTTCTTATTCAATTTCCAGATAAAATTAGGGTTGTGTCCCTTAGGGGGACCACCCCCATGCAAGAAACTCCCTAGAGGATACCTGTTAAAATTCCATACTTAAAGGCACATCAATATTTTTCTGACAGAGCATTAGTAACAATAAATAAATTGTCAAATGGGACTGCAGACTAGCAGGTTTTGAGTGACAGTTCAACATCTCATGAGAAACGGCAGTGACAGCTGAACATGTCACCAGTGACATGGCCTCCACTACACAGAATACAAGGGGCTCCTGCACAGAGAGGGACCAGGCAGGATAGGTCGGGTTGGGAGCGTAGAAGGGTCCACTGCAGGGACTGCCTGCAGCCACAGCCCAGTGTCCTGGGAACAGAGGGCAAGATGCAGGACCAGGGCAATGAGACGGGTCAGGGTCTCTTCAGCATGGGATCAATAAGCTGGGGTCTGCCTGGGAGGGGGCAGGACACCATGCCAGGACTTCTGGAACTGATGGCATTTGCATCAGGTGGACAGTCTGGTCACTTAGTTGAGCCAAGATGGGGGATTCCAGAAACTGAACCTAGCTCTGGGAAAGAACTAGGTGAGGGAATCCACAGGCAGGGATTCAGAGACAGCGCCCAATCCCTGCTACGGGGAGAGAAGAGAGAAAAGAGCAGGAGGAGAAAGCAGAGCACAGGACACACAGAAGGAGGAGCAAACAGAGGGACTTGGGTAAGGACGCTCCAGGCCACATGCTCCAGGGGATACATCCAGCCCGAGGGGACCAGGACAGCAGGAGGATCCCAACCCCTCCCAGGCAGCGAGGCAAAGGGCCTGTCTACTCTCCTGACTGAACCCATGGCAGCAGAGTAAACAGGACTGAGTAGTGGGGAGAGAGACGCATGCGTGAACCTTCCACCCTTGGACCTGATTTCCACAGTGGGCCACCATGTAGCCCTTGTCATAGCTTAAAGCCTGCCTCCTGGGTCTCCCTGGGACATGCTGTGCAGGTCACCCTGGAGATGCAGCAATCCAGCTGGAGCCAAATATTCCTGAGGCCACAAGAAGAAAACAGGGAGCACAGACCTGGGACCCACTGTGGGCATGAATTGCTGGACCACGTGGCTCAGGGCACTTGAAAAGAAATGATTCTGTATATCACACTGAGTTCGCAAGAGTGTGTGACATGATTCACATATGTCTTGATCCACACCTTACTGATATACACTGCTTTAAAATGTTTTGTGAATGCAAACTGCCTGTGGCCTTTGGCTGGGGACAGAGGTCAAGGACATGAATTACAGAGTACAGGGACTCTTCATGCTTTATTATATATTGTTTTCTTGTTTCCATTTTTCACAATAATTATGGTATTTTATGAAAAAAGATATATTAAACTAGAGGGTTTATGGGACGATAAATAGGACTTTTTGGAAATAACTTCTGGAAGCTTCTGGAAGAGTCAATTTGGGGTTTTTTGGTTTTTGTTTTTTGTTTTGTTGTTGTTGTTTGTTTGATACCAGTAATTGAACCCAGGAACACTTAACCACTGAGCCACCTCCCCAGCCTTTTTTGTATTTTATTTAGAGATAGGGTCTTACTCAGTTGCTTAGGGCCTGGCTAAGTTGCTGAGGCTGGCCTTGAACTCACAATTCTCCTGCCTCAGCCTCCCGAGTCTGGAAGAGTCAGCTTCTAAGAGTTTCCAGTGACTTTACACCCTTAGGACAGTGGTTAATGAGAATTTTTTAATAGGAAACTGTAATGGGAACCATATGCTCCCTCCCTGCCTTTCTACCTCACCCTAAGAACTAGGACCCTCCATCTTTTCTGAGCTCTTGGGAAGAAACTTTCTGTCCCATTCTGCTCTGCCCTTCCAGTGAGTCCCTCCCTCGGTGACAGGAGGATGATTTAGGACCAGATGAGCAGGCTTCAAATCTCCCGGGAGCTGCTCTCCTCTGCCCAGCAGTGTCCAAGATGGTGCACACTGGCCCACCTTAGCCGCTCTGAGTTCTCTGCTAGCTTTTTGTTCTTGGCCACCCAATTCTCCTCTAGAGCAACTCAAGGTCCAGAATTGGGGGGAAGTATCTAGAAGGGAGGTCCTTGGTCTAATTTTCTTTTCCTAGTCCAACTTTACCAGGTAAAACTGACTTTTAAAATCTTTATCTGACTTCTGCTCTATTTCTAAAAGGATTCAGAACTTATAGAGGGAGGGATGTAATTAAACACCATTTTTCTAGTCCCTTAAAAGGGGGGGGGGATGCCATTGAAGTAGATGGGCAAAGAAAGCTCCTGATTGGAGGAAAAGAGTCATAAGGGTTTATCACCCATAGAAGCATCAACACAACACAACCAACATTTACTCACTGCTTACCAGAGTCAGGAACGTGCTAAGTATTTCACATAGGTGTTTCTCCCCACTATTAAATTTTTACCAGAGCTTTCCAGATGAGGAAACTGACACTGAGAGACCCCAGCATGATGGCTGGTGATGGCAGGCTGGACCCCCCATCTAGGCTGATTTTACAATCTAAGCCTGGAGCACCTCACACTGCAGCGGGTGAGTTCACGCCTGGTCTTCCTGCTTCATGGTTCAGCAGTCAGGCTGTGTCCCAGGAATGGCTGAGATAGAACAGGCGGGCTTCACGAGGGGCCATGCTCAGAGCAGCAGCAGAATGTGGGGAGGGAATTGGGCCAGGACAGGTGTCCAAATAGCCAGAGGTGAGATTTGCCACAGCCTGGGGAGCAGAAAAGGCCCCAAGGGAAGCACCCAGAGGCAGCCCTTTTGGAAGCGAAGTTTGCAGAAATTCCTCAGGGATCTCTGGAGCACGGAGCTGACACTCTCCTAATTGTGTTCCCCATTCCTGCTCCACGAAGTTCATCGAAACGCTTCATATTCTGCACGTGGTCATAAAGCCACAGACATTAGAATATGGCAAATCTCAGAGAGGTATTCAGTTCCCCCATCTTAGAGATGAGCAAATGGGACTAGAGAGGTGAACAAATCGCCCAGAGTAGCGACAGAATCTGAATGGGAATCCGAGGGTTCTGGTTCTCCTCCCAGGGTTCCTTCCATGATGCCATGTGAAATTTGGGATTTGGCTCCATTTCTGGTTCCGACCAACATTTATGGAACACCCACTTTGGATTAGCTACTGTGGTGAACCTGAGGGTATGGAAAACCCAGAGCTGACTTCCAGTCCAGGCAGCAGACCTGTAATGGGGTTCATAAATTGAACCCATGTTGGAGAGTTCCCAAAGTGCACATTCAGCTCTTTGGAGTGGTAAACATGCCTTTTAAAACTTGCAGGTTATACACAGATGACAGCAATGTGACAGAGGAATAGAGGATTGATTTTCTATGTCAGGAGCAATTTCTAATTTATATACTTGACAATAGCCAATATTCCATATCTTGAGAAACATCTATTCTAGCAGCTTAAGATAGGCTCTTACCTCTCTCCCCCCTTCTCTACCCTAAAACACAATGCTTACACTGCAAAGGGGCCTGGAGAGTTCAATAATTGTTCCAAGGTCACAGAGAAAACCAAGGGCAGGGCCGATGTGGAACACCATGTCCCAATTCCCGGGGCCTCCTGTACTAAGCTCCCTCTCTTGGGACCTCATCCTCCTGCCTCTCAGAGTAGGGAGGGCACCCCCGAACAGGAACTTTATCTCACTAGAATAAGGAGACAAGGGTCTCAGCCCTGTGCAGGCAACACAAAGAGAAGTAGAGGAGCAAGTGTCCCCAGCCAGGTGGTACTGATTTCACCAAGGTCGTAGTTGCAGGGACAAAAGAAGACCCCAAACTCTGCCCCTCCTGCAGCCCAGCCTCCCTGCTGTTCTTTTAATAGAAGCATCTCCCTGCCTTCCTCCCCTCCCTCCCAAAAACCTCACAAATATGTTGTGTGAAATATCAGAACTAATTAGACCAAATGGTGCTCATATCTGTCACTGGCTTTTCTAGGGGAGAGCAGCCTGTGTCGTGGAGGAAATTTTATTAACTAATTAAGGGCAGTGTTTAGGGGAGAATGACCTGTTCCTGGGGAAAGAGGGATGGGAGGATTAGACAGGATGCTTGGATGAATCAGTGAAGGAAAACTAAGAATAGAGAGAAAAGACATTGACCAGAGATGTCCCAGAAGGTGGAGTGGGAACAACAGAGGAACAGGATTGAGTTAGCCTGGTGGGCAAAGTTATTCTTAGTCTAAAGAGGACACCATTTGCACCTAAGTGTGAATGTACTTACAACACTAATTTTAAAAAAAGACAGGAAGGAGGAGGCAGTCTGTTCAAAGTTGGTATTTAGTGGTTGTTAATGCTAATGTTATACAACCAAAACCAACATGAAGACCAGGTCTTATTTTCTTGATATTCTCCAACTCTCAGCACAACATGTGGTATTGGTAGTTTCCACAAATTTTGACTAGAATACGATGCAGGAAGAAGAGACAAACATTTGTAGGACCCTAGTTTATGCTGAAGACAATCTAAGACCTTTTGACAGTTTTCTTTTCTTTTCTCTTTGAGGAATATATGAATAGAAGTAATAGAAAAAGTACCTAAGGATGTTGAATCTGAAGAAGACTCAGGAGGAACTCTGAGCCGCCTTCAGAAATTCAACACACTGTTATGTAAGAAAGGGAACGGATTAATACCAGGAGATCAAATTAGGACTAACTGAGGAGAATTTGATCCAAAACATGGAAGAACTTTTTACCAACTAGCATTGTTCGAGAAATGAAGCATGCTGTCTGGTGCAATGGGCAGGGCAGGAGCACTGTTTACCTGTGAATGAGACCTGAGGATATGGAGGGGCTTTGGAGGCCAGTGCCCTTAAGGTCCCTTAAACATCAGATTCCCCAAGTCTGTAGGTTTGAGCTGTAACAGGCTGCATTTCATTTGCTACGTTGAAGACTACTTTCCCTCGGCAGGAATGGGGTAAAGCACTGAGAAATTCCCGACCCACTCCATGTGGAAAGTCTTTGAACCAAGTCAGCAGAAATCCTTCTGGAAATCTGGGTGTTGTGTGGCTCAGGCATGGGTGGTGGCGGGTACAGGTGCATAGGAACATGTAGAATTTCCCCTCTTCTCCTTCTTCTGTGACACCTGCAGTTACAAGGCAAAGGAATAATTGGGGGAGAACCGAGGACCTTAAAGACACATTTTGTTCAATGGCCCTCAGAGTCACACTCATCCACACCTCTGCCCTGGTGGCCCTCCTCATGCTGCCCGGCCTGTATGCTCCGAGCTTAGAGGCAACGCTGATCCCTCACTGACCTTCCTCTGAAGGAAGCAGAGAGGCGGGACAGCAGCCAGAGGCAGGACTGAGAACCCATGTTCCCATTCTGACTCTGCCTCCCACGAGGGCAAATAGTAGCTCTTAGGAGCTCTGCAGGCCCTGTTTCCATCTAAACAGGGGAAGCCTGACGCTATGTCACAGGAACTACAGGAACTTATGTGCTGAATGATGACTGAGGAGAGAATATAGCGCAAAGCTATGTGAGGGACCTGGACCCAGGTGACACGGACACTCTGCCCTCCGGCTCACACCCACTGCCCTTTGCGGGGATAAAAGGGAGAGGCCACCATGATCAGGGACTGCGAAGGGCCTCCATCAAACAGCTAGCATGGCCTGTGTCAAGGACTGCACCCCCAAATAAACCAGAACACAGTGAAGGGAGACCTGAGTGGAATCATCCCTGGGAATGGGGTGTTGCACGCCATGTAGCTGACTCCTGTCCCTGGCCTAGCGTCACATGGCCGTTCCGCATGGGGAGGCTTCATCCTCCAGCCTCCTCCCCCGATTGATCTGGATGCACCAGGGCAGGGGAGCAGAGCGGGGCGACCTGGTACAGTCATCTCGCTGGGCTCTCGCCAGCACTGGTTTTCTCCTAAAGACTCTTCTGCACCTTCAAGACATAGTTTGCAACTTATCTAATGGAGAGGAGAACTTCAACTTGCTCAAAGTCACAGCATGAGTCTGTGTTGGGCCTGGGGCCAGAACCTCCACTGGCCCTGCTGTTCCGAGGATCCCCAGCCCCGGCTCCCCTCCCACCTGCCTGCCTGCCCCCTGCCACCCCCACCATTCATTTCCCTGGCCTAATAAGACTGCCCCTGCTCTTTGGCTCTGCTTACTTTAATATACACATAGATTACAGCTACATTAAAGGAGCCTGAAAATACCAAAGCAGAACTAAAGCAATTATTATAATGCAGGCTTAACAGCAGCTGTAATGAGACAGAATTAAAAATGTGCCAGCATAATCACAATTCACTGTTCCCAACGACCTTCCAGAACTGCCTGCATTTGGAAAGAAACATCGAGTCCTGAACTGTCAGATGGAAGGAAAGAATTCGATTGTGCCTCCCAGTGGGGTCTGGTCCCTGGCTACCAGATCTGGCTCTTCTGCACAAAGGCATCTGTCCCCTGGCTGCCGCTACAGTGTATTAGCCATTTGCTCAGTGGGGGGTAGAGGGAAGGGACATAGGGGCCGGGTGTTCCTTCAGTGGCATCCAGGCTGGCTTATCCCTCTTCCCTTTCTTTGTCACTGGGTCCGCCTGTTCCATACTGGAGCCAATTCAAGTCTGAGCAATATCATCCCCGGCTCCCGGTATGTGCCGACAATACCAGCTCACATCCCCATGTTATTCCAATTGATTCCCACAATACCCTGAGAGGTAGGATCTATTTTCCCCCTATTTTATGACCAAGAAAACAGGAACTTGGCGAAGCAACTGCTCAATGCCACACCTAGCAGGTACTAAAGCCAGAACTCAAATCCTTGACTTCAGACTCCAGGACACGGATTCTCACGTGGACTGCAGGCAGCTGAGAGCCAGCAGAAGCCGAAGAGAAGGCTATTTGGATTGGCCTTGTGTTGTTCTGTCTTGACGCAAGGGCCCAGAAGGAAGGAAGTGGAAAGCAAGCCAGCCCGGAAGGCTTCCTGAAGGAGGCCATTCCACTGCTGAGCACCAGCAGCCACAGGACGGAGATCTCCTCATCTCTCTTTCCCTGGTTCCATGTGAGAGAAAAGAAATAAGAAAGAAAAATGCCAGGTGATAAAAGTTCAGCATGAAGGATGCCAAGTGGGTATGGGCTCCTTTTCTAGGATGTTCTAGAGCATCACTTATACTCAATGATCCTCCAACCCTGTGCCAACCCCAAAGGGAGCTTCCTCATTCTTAAACCAAGGGCGAACTTGACTTCAGAGCAGTCTCAGTTTACTCAAGAGGCAGAAATCAGAGCTGCTTGGCCCTTCGTTTGCATTCAGTCTTCACAGAGTTGCCTTGACATCTCTCCAGGGGAGCTGGCTTCCATCTTGTCCAGCTGGACAGGAGAGGGAGCAGGAAAATAGAAGGAAGATGAAAAGCCAGCTCCTCCAGCTTCCTCCTAGCTGGGTCAGGCTATGATCTGGGGACAGCTGGCAATTTTGCTCCCCCAGCTTCATGCGGGGGGAGCACTACAGCACTGATGTGAGGCACCATGTCCTGAAGATTCTGGCTCAAGAAGCCACGTGGCCTTGATTGCCTCTGAATGTGTCACACATTGTCCCTCCAAGTGTGGGAGGTTCACACTGTCTCTGTGCAGCTGGCCTGAGCTTCTGGAGAGGGTCTTGAGCCCCATACTGCTATCTCTCCTAAGCCTGTTTACCACCCAGTCTAATGGATTTTGGGTTATGGTTTCCCACCTGTGATAAGCAATGGTAAGAGAGCGCTTTATAGTTCCACAATAATGACATGGTGGTTTGTTGCCATTTCCAGGACCTAGTGTTAAAAGGTCATTACAAGATTCAACCATTTGCCACTGCCAAGACTTCTGGTTCCCAGCTTGCCCTGCATCCAGTGGGCCAGGCCTCAGAATTCAGCCCCAGAAGCCAGCATCACTGCTTGACTCTTTTGGGGAGAAAAGAGTCACTTGGAGAAGCAACCCCTAATTCCTTCCTGCTGGCTGTCACGCCCCCTCTCTATGAAAGGCTTCCCAGTCTCAGGTTACGGAAAGAGAAATGTGTACGGACGCATGTGACTCCGAGTGGGATCCTATTCACGAGTTCTTCCTAGCGTAGGATGAACTAGGAGGTAAAGTCCGGGAGAAGTTGGAAGGCAAAGTCCCAGTGCTGGTGGCTTCCACTGGCCACAGTTTCTCCTGCGTGACAGGACAGGGAATGACCACAGCCAACACACATCTAGCTCTCAACTCCCAGACCGAGATGAGCTTCCCCGGAAGCCTGGGAATGCAAGCATGAGGAGAGGAGGAACATGTCCGATTTCCAGCCAGGATGATGGTGCAGTCTGCCCTTTGCAGGGGAGTGGAATCTTCACTGTGGCAGTAGGAAGGAGTATCTGCCCAGCAGCTCGGGAGGCTGAGGCAGGAGGATCACAAGTTCAAAGCCAGCCTCAGCAAAAGCAAGATTCTAAGCAACTCAGTGAGACCCTGTCTCTAATAAAATACCAAATAGGGCTGGGGATGTGGCTCAGTGGTCCAGTATCCCTGAGTTCAGTCCCCAGTACAAAAAAGAAGAAAGAGAAGAAGGAGGAGGAGGAAGAGGAGGAGGAGGGGGAAGAAAAGGAGCGGGGGTGTCTGTGGAGAGCACCCTGACTTGAGGTGACTGGTGGTCAACTGTGGCAAGCCCATGCTATCAGATCAAGAGTCAAAGTAAGGACTCTGGTGACCTGCCTTTCTTCATGGAAATTTTTCCAAACCCAAGTTACAAAGGTGTGAGAGAGATCTTAGAGTTCTGACCATTTGGAGGAACAGAGATTAAAAAAAAAAAAAATGTCCTGCAGGAAAGGACTTAGGAATCTGACGCCTTTTGTAAAAATGCACACAGAAGGGAACCATAAACAAGAGCAGCACTTGAAAGACCTTTCGCAGGCCAGTTGCAGGCTGCTCCGGGCCTCCACCCAGGGCCTCTACTCTTCAGCCTGCACTGCTTTCCCGGACTCGTCTTTGGAGGCAGGGCTGCCAGCCCCCTCTCCTCCCACCTCTAGGCGCTAACGAGATGCAGGGAGGGGTCTGCAGCCCTGATGGAGTGGCTTGCAATTTTTGTTGCTTTTGTTTTTGAAAATGTCTTTCTCTCGTCCCCTGCCAACAGCTTGTTAGCACATGGCTTGGGTGAGCAAGGGGTTCAGCTCCCAAGATGGTATGAGGCCCTGCCTCAATCCTCTGGGGAGGGTATTCTGGGCACATTTGTCCACAGTGCCCCCAGACAGAGGCTGGAGCCTCTCTAACAGTCTGTCTCATGGGCACCAGAGCCCCCATATCCCATGTCCATGGACCAGGTTTTAAAGTCTATCCCCCACCTAAGTGTCTCTTCCCATCTGTCTTGCAAAGGTGTGAACGGGTTTGACAAGGGATGAGGAAGGAAGGGAAAGGAGAGAGATTAATGGTATACCCCTGCTACCATACCACCACACACACACACACAAACACACACACACTCACATCTAGGCATCCACATCTGCCAGCATAGACCATGGCCAACACACTAAGGCAAAGCATCCCCACTATGGTGTGTGGTGTCTATGAGTCAGGAGATTTGCATTTTCTTGTCCCAACTCTGTCCCAGATTAGCTCTCCTTAGGTGGGGACATTTGTTGTCTGAACATGAGTGTCCTTCTCCCACACTGTTGGTCATCCATGTTTTTCCAGGAAAGCACCGTGACCGTTCAGGTCACCTAGACTCAACACCCAGGCCCATGCTGAGCCACTTATTCACGGGAAGCCCACTGGAGCTGGAATTTCGCCTTGGTTAGGGGAGCAGAGGAAAGCACACTGGCTTTCACAAGGTGATATTTCTCACCTTAGCTGCCGGCCACTGAGACTGTGAGGTGTCCATCCATGGGGGTCCCTGCTGCATTTGTCTCCTCCCTTTGCTTATGAGGCCCCCAAAATTTGGCATCTCCAGCAAGTTGCACTGTCCTTGTTACGTGCCTTATGGTCACCCTCAGGTGACATGTGCCTAAAGCAGGGTGTCCCTTTTCCAGAGTCCATTTCTAGATTGCTTCAGTCTGACCATCTCTCCTGCCCCCAGACTCACAGTACCTGTGGCTTGAACTCACTGGACACCCATCTGGTGCTGCCTTAGTTCAGTATTTGACTTTTTGTGCTTCTCCCCAGCTATATTGTTCTGTTGGTCATAAAGCAATGATGTGCTTCATTCTGAATTAAGGGGAGGTTGGGTTATTTTTGAGGGGGTGGGAGCTTGTCTTAAGTATGTTTTTCTGATATTTATTTTGCTTTGGCATATGCGCAGTATGCCTTTCTTCATCCCTTCTACTTTCAAATGTTCTGTGTCTGTCTTGCCAGAGGTGTGAATGGACTTGGGGAAGGAAGGGAAAGGAAAAAAATTAACTGCATCCTCTACTTCCAGATCACAATCCTCCCTACCTCCTCACACACACACACACACACACACACACACACACTCATACACACAATCGTATTTGATAGACAGCCAGGCATCTGCCAAAATGGAATATGGTCAAAATGCTAAGACCAAAAGAGCAAGCTGTGTTTTAGGTGCTTCTTATAGACTTCAATTTTTTAGACCCAAACATGGAGTTTCTATCTTTAAAAAGCCACGTTTAATGGATTTTTGTTTATGGTAATTGCTGATGTTTTTAAATCATTTATATCATCTTGTTTTGTGGTTTATAATTGTTTGGAAGAAATACATCAAATCAGGCATGGTGGTGCATGCCTATGATCCCAGCGGCTAGGGAGACTGAGGCAGGAGGATTGCAAATCAAAAACCAGCCTCAGCAATGGCAAAGCACTAAGCAACTCAGTCAGATCCTGTCTCTAAACAAAATACAAAATAGGGCTGGGGATGTGGCTCAGTGGTAGAGTGCTCCTGAGATCAATCTCTAGTATCAAAAAAGAAAAAAAGAAAAAGAAATAGTTCAATGTACTTCTCTTGCTTTCATCTCATGCTAGGCAGACCAAGAAAGTAAGGCTCTGACTGCTCATTACCTGGGTCATTTCTCAGGATTGTATTTGCATCAAGAAATCTTGAAGAATAAGATAATGTCTCCCTTTGGGATCTAGAGCAGGTCCTCAGCCTACTATAAAAGAGGTGGGTTCCCCAAGTTCAGCATTTTCTGGCTGATGAAAACCATTGCACATGTATCATAGGCTTCTCCATGTTAACCCCATGGGACTTGGGAGGCCAGGGAAACTGGACCACACATCATGCTCCTGGTGTTTCTGTGTGTGAATATCAAAATCTTTTGTCTCTGACCCAGGAGTCTCATGCTTCTGACCAGTATCCAGGAACCAGTAACAGACCAATGTATTAGCTTGTAAATAGTAGAAAATTAAATCCCAGACCTTTCACAGAATTTATGATAATTACCATGGTTATTTTCTATTTCCTCCTATCATGCCTCCTATTGGAGTAAGTCTGATTTCTTCATTCATTTTTGGCCAGTACTTCTGCTTTAGTCAGCTTTTCATTGCTCTGACCAAAAGACCTAACAAGAACAACTTTAGGAGGAAAAGTTTATTTGGGTGCTCACAGTTTCAGAGGTTTCAGTCCATAGACAGCAAGCTCCATTGCTTTGGGTTCTAGTGAGACAGAATGTCACAGCAGTAGGGTGCGGTGAAGGGAAGTGGCTCAAGACATGAGGATCAGGAAGCAGAGAGAGAGGGAGACTCCACTCACCATAGACAAAATAGATACCCCAAAGCCACGCCCCCATGCCCCACCTCCTCCAGCCACACCCTGCCTGCCTTCAGTTACCACTCAGTTAATCCCATCAGGAGATTAACTCATTGATTGGATCACAGGTCTCAAAACCCAATCGTTTTTCCTCTAAATCTTCTTGCATTGTCTTACACGTGAGTTTTGGGGGGACACCTCACATTCGAACCATAACAACTTCCTTGAAAGTTATGCGTAGTATTTCTCTCCTTTTTGTGATTACAGTAAGCACATTTGATTCCACAGAGTTTGAAGTTAATCAAAATTTCTGTTCCACCTCTGAACAAGAAAACTGCTTCCTCCTACCTCCTTCTTCTATCTTCCATGTTACTTCTTGCTATCCAATACTTTAGTTTCATCTTATTTTTAATTTACTTATTAGTTGTTGTTAAAGTCACTGCTTATTTACAGTTATCAAAGGTATATCTTTCCATTATTGTTAGTTTTCTCAACTTTGCTTCTGGTATTCTACTCCCTATAAAAAGAGTTCATAACAGGAAACATTTGTCACAATTTCAGGGTCTAATGATAGGGACTTTGGTAACTAAACTATGAATGCAATGGAATATGGCATGGTCATTTTAAAAAACATGAAAACTTTGTAAATGAAGTGAGAAAATTTAGTTCATGTTGTTTTTTAATTGTAAAAGATGGGTTGGAAAATAGTATGCATGACTGTATTAAATAGAAAACAGACTGGAAGAAAAAACATCAAAATATGAGTTTCTCCACAACTCAGGGTACAAGTTCTTTGTTTTGTGTCCTGTGTGTCCTATAACTCTTAGGTTGTCACACTGTTTTTGACATTTCAATTATGTTAAATCCTGATAAAACCCAAGTACCATGTAAGTAGAAAATCTGTGATGGTTTCTTGAGTTTCTCCCATTTAAGTAGGAAATCTGTGATACTTTCTTGAGTTTCTCCCTTCCCAAAACCTAGTGGATTTGGGCTGTGTCTAGAAGCATCCATTTGACATCCATGCCCAGTATGAAGTTTGCTGCTGTCTGAGCTGTTTACATCTGATCCACTTGCCCACAGGGATGCTCTTGAGCACTGGGCCTCCCAAGGCTGACAGCTGCCCATTGGTCCCTTGTCATGATGCCTGCGTGGTCAGTATCTCCACGGTTTCCACACCCACCATAGATACAGCCCTGCATGCTCCCAGGGCACAAGTGCTGAACCAGGCTGTTGGGTCTAGCAGGCCTTCTGATATCAGCCACACACTGTCCACAACCTCTCCTCCACCCTCATTAGTCTGTGTTCTTTCTTTCCTCAAGTTTATCTCTGGATCTTCATTGCCCTTCCCTGACACCAGGACTTATTGAGAAGTTCTGTATTCTATTCTTAACAGGGCTTCCTGGCTTTACATTTCAGAAAGTATGGACTGGGATCTCTGTCCTTCCCTATCCAGAAGGTTCTCTGTGCTACTTGGGGAAACTAAGTCAAGTTCTTAAGCAACCAGTTTTTCCAATTTCAGCAGAGGCTGCCTTGCTTGGGTCTCAGGAGGTATTTTTATACCTGGACTTCAGAAGCATGACTTTCTACCATTCATGCAATTGCTCAATTTAGAAGATAACTTAAGTTGCCTTGTGCTAAAGAAAGACACCATTTCTCATATGTTTAAGAGGCTACTAAAATAATAAAGCATTACTTATTAGTTAACCAATGTAAGGATTTGTACAGGATGCTGCAGACAAGGGTGGGGTTGCAGAACCCAAGACCCATGGCCAGGGAGAGAAGCCAGGTGCTTCGGCCTTGCCCGGAGACCTCATCCCGTCCATCCCTCAGCATCATCTCTGTTGGTGGCGGCTGATGAGCTGGGTGGAAATTGGTTGTTCTGGTTCTCCCTGTGGCAATGTCCTTCTTTTCCTAGCTCCATTTCTGCCTGTTTTTGCTCCCTAAAGCATCCTCCAAGCACAGATCAATTAAAAGTAAAGGTGAGGACCACAGAAGGGACTAGGAAGGAGGTCTGCAGAAAGCCCTGGAGTCCCTTTGTCTGCGAAATCCTCCCTACCTCTCTCCACTCCCAGCTTGCCTCTGGAAATCAGAGAGGGGCAGACACTGAACAGGTGGCCCTGGCTGGTGACTGGGCTGGTGGCAGGTTGGGTGGGAAGAGGCCTGTCAGCATATGGGCTAAGGGAACACATGGCCCTGAGTTCCTGGGGACAGGAGGGGAACAGGCAGGAGCAGATGAACTGCTAAGCAACAGGGTTGGTAATTTCAGCCAGAGAACTTACCAGCGATAAGAAATAAGGGAAGGCAGCCAGCAGGGGAGCCTGGGAAGGGAGGCTACAGGACTCTCTCCCATCCCTGTGCATGATATCTGTGTTTATTTTCTTTTAAAAGTAAAAAGCTACTCTCCCTAGGAAGCTTTTTCTTTTCCCAACTTGCAGAAGTGAAAACAATAGCAAACCTTTAGCGTGCGTCTCCCCGCCTCCCAGAGGGTGCACCCACAACCCCTCGGGCTCACATTTTAATTTTTTCTGAGTGACAGGAGGCACAATGGCTGAACTTAAACATGGGATCACCACACCAGAATGCAACCTTGGCAGAGTTTTAAAAATAGCATGGAAGGAAACCTACCAGACTGCTAACGACGGTCGCCTCTGGGTGATGGGATTATGAGTGATATTTTTTTTTAAGTGCATGACTTTTTCTCTTCTTCATACTTTTCTGTACTTTCTGTTTTTATAATGTGCATGAATTGTTTTACAATTTTAAGACTATTTAAAAGCGCAGTTGAAGGCAACACTGATTTATAAAAGAAGAAAGGGTAAGGACTGTAAGTTCCAGAACCTACCATACGGCCAAGTCTGGGGTCGATCTTTACATCTGTTATTTGATTCAACCCTCACAAGCATTCTGCCATATTTGCTGCATCCTTTGTACAGATAAGAAAACTGAGTCTGAGGGAAGCTCACTGGTGTTTCCAAAGTGACCTTGACAGTAACGGGCAGAGTGAGATTTCAACCTAAATATGTCCCACATCAGGCTGTGTAAGTAACAGATAGAGTCTTCGTGGATGTCTTTTTGCTGGGGTGCTTAAAAAGGCCAGGGTGAAGAATCAAAGTGACAGAGAAAAGCTCCCTTCTGAGCACCGGCAAGACGATGCTAATAATACCCAAGCACCGGAGGAGATTCATCACTCAAAGACAAAACCGCATTTTTCACCCACACATGGGTGAATTAGTTGGTAACCAATGTTCCATTAGTGAGAGAACTCATTTTATAGTCAAAATTGTGTTGCGTTGTACATTTTAGCTCTTTCTTCTCCATAAAGACAAAGATAACCGGTAGAATGATAATAGACTCCTTTTTTTTTTTGGTACTCGGGATTGAACTAGGGGTGCTTAACCACTGAGTCACATACCTAGTCATTTTTTCTATTTCATTTATAGACAGCGTCTCACTGAGTTGCTAAGAGCCTCACTAAGTTGCTGAGGCTGGCTTTGAATTCAAGATCCTCCTGCCTCAGCCTCCTGAGTCACTGGGATTACAGGTGTGCACCACCGCTTGCAGCTGATATGGACTCCTGAAGGCAGGATATTCCCACCTTGGAGCTAGCGCTTGGGGAACTTAGCAATGCAGATTTTCCATCCTCTTCTTATGCAGCGTGCACTGAGACAGCCAGGAAGGAGCAGGCTCCAAGATTCCTTCTCCTTTGCCATTCTTCCCTCCTACCTAGAATACACTTTCCTATTCTATTCCATTTCCCCACTCCACAGTTTTAAATCTGGGTTCCCTGGTCCATTCAATGTTTCAGGAATGTATTTAATGACCCCACTGAAATCCCTTGAACCCACTGACATGTAGGCAACCATCATACCTGTGCCTGTTGGTGAGTGCGTGTGTGTGCGTGCGTGTGTGTGTGTGAGCACCCACGGTGTTAGTGAGATGTTTGGAAGTGTTGAGAATCCCTCCTTCATCCAGTCTGCTCTTTCCCACACCTCCTGCTTGCCAAGTTTCCCTTTCCTTTATCATTTCCTCCTTCCTGGTCCTATCTCTTCTCATCCCCTTCCCCTGGATCCTGCTTTCCCTCCCTCTCTCCCTCCTCTCTCTCCTCTTGCTTGAATTCCTCTCCCTCCCCCACCACCTGGATTGGGTCTCCACTCAGTCTGACCTTCACTTTGCATCCAGGAAGAACCAATCCCATTCAGGCAATCTCTGGCCAGACTAGAGCACCATAATCAGTCTGGTAATTTCCTTATTGTTTATTCCCAAGAAGGCAATTTGGCTGCAGCTCAGCTGTGAGGCCCTGGGACCCGGTCACAGTCTCTCGTGTCAGCAGAAGGAATGAAGAACTAGCCAGGAATGGAAGCCAGCTCTGCCGCCTGCTCCCTGCTCTGTCGCACACACGTCCCTGCCCCTGTGGTTCCAAGCCACCCCCACTCCCAGCCACTACAGAGATGGGCCCACATCTTTCAGGAGCTGCCCATGGCATTATCTTGACCTCTATTTCAAAACTTTAAATAGATGAGGCAGGACCAACTTAAAGTCATCATTTCAAACCACTGGACAGCTTCATGGTACAAACACACCTGTTCTTACCACACCTGCCAGGATCACAGCCAGGAGAGGAGGCAGTGGCAGCTCACATTGATTCAGATCATTCCCACCAACATTCATTGGGCACCTCCTGGGTCCTGGGTGCTGGGTGCTGGGTGCTGGGGTAGCAACCCAGCGATGGATACACACATGTCTGCGATAAGCACATTTACTCTAGTGAGGAGGATGACTGGCCAGCTGCTCACACATGAGGAAGAGCCCAGAGACAAAAGCATCTGGAGCAGAGAAAGCAGTGATGGCCGGAAGCCATACCAGAGAGGCGGGGTGAGGTCAGACCCTGCCAGACCACGGGGCCTCAGGAAGGCTCTAGATGAACTCGGGGTTTATGCTGCTGCTGGTGCAAAATGCCCGCTGCTCAGCATGGTTACCTCGGCCCCTAGGTTTTCATGATTTTCTAACACAAACACCTCCAGCTAGAAAGTTCCTCTGCTTCTCTTAATTGAGATTCCCACGATGTTGTGTTTAGTCGGTTGAGCGCAGCCTGTGGCCGGCTTCATGGCTTCGAGCTCTGTTCTGCTCAGCCAGGGCCATGGGCTGGGCTGACTCTGGCTGGTCAGGCAGTGACAAGCATCCATGAGAGGAAACCCTGAATGGGACCTGGATTGCAAACAGGATCCAGGCAGGAAATTCAGAGGCAGAATGAGAAAATCAGGTCAACAGCAGACAGGATTCCCTTCCGTTTTCCATTCTGCTATTGTCCTTGAAATCCCTGGCTAGGAGGGACGTGGGAGAGGGACAGAAAGTCTTTGTACATTATTTGAGGGCATTTTGATCCTAGTGAAGAGTAATAGGTACATCAGAAATCTACATTTGTTGATATATTTGGAAATGCAGCAAAGACGAAAACACCTGATAGTTGCAAAATATTTGAACTTTAGATTAGCTGAATCTCTTAAAAAAGAAATCTGTTTCTGGGGACCTGGTCTCCAGAAAACTCTGATACTGAGTTTGCTTGTGTGACCCCTGGTGCCTGGTATCTTGTTTTGACCCCAGTAGTCTCCGTTTGGAAATGGTACAGCTCCTGTCACACATACCATGCCGTCTGACCCCCAGCAAGGGCTAAAAACAGGAGACAGTCCCCCGGAACAGAGCAATGGGCTTGTGGAGATCCTACGTGTGGCTCAGTCACTTCTGCCATCCTGGTCCAGGCACCGGGCCCCCAAAGAGACCACAGAGAGGAATCCTGAGCTGGCCAGCCATAGGGCAATTACCTGGTCTGCTGTCCTCCTTCCCTGTGTCCTGTGTCCTATCCCAAAAGATCTATCACTTGCCACTCTGATTTACACTTTCCAAGTGTCAGGAAGTTTCATTTTCTCTACGATCAAGTTTGTCTTTTTTTTTTTTTTTTTTCTTTTTTTGGTACCAGGGCCACTTAACCATTGAGCAACATCCCAGCCCTTTTTAAAATTTTTTTTGGAGACAGGGTCTGACTGAGTTGCTTAGGGCCTCGCTAAATTGCTTTGAACTTGCAATCCTCCTACCTCAGCCTCCCAAGGCACGCACCACCACAACTAGCTTGTGTCTCCTTTTGTCTAGGGAGCTCGATTCAAATATCAGAAATAGTACCCTCTTTTTTATACAATGGCATCTGATTCTGCTTTTGCCTTTTTTCAAGAAGAGTGCCTAGGTTAGCACCATGGAAAGGAAGAGCAACAGGAGATAATGCTGGCCAAGTCCTGCTCCGGTTCCAGCATTAGCCGTGCGGCCCAGTTCTCTCTCCCTCCCACCTGTGCCTGACCCTAAGCCACTGCTCTCCTCTCCTTGAGTTCTTAGAGTCAAGCCCAGATATCAGAACACAACTGCTGGATGAGCAGCAGAGTGACACAATAAGGAGGTGAGGCGGGCAGCTGCTCGTAGGGCAGGACTGAACATCAAATGGAGACTCCGCCCTCCTCTCCCGTACCCTTCCTGGCTGCTCCCTCATAACACGGAAGGTCTCGATTTCTTCTGTGACATCCAACCCATATCGTGTCCTCATGTAACCCACAATTCCTGGCTACTTGCATTTTAAAGACATTGTTCTTGGGTACTGAAAGACCCCAGTTCATTTCTTATTAAATGAGCTATAGGAGAAGTCAGGGAGAGAAAGAGAGAACTAGATTCTCCAAAGTGAGGTTTTGGGTGGTTGGCATGGGGCCACAAAGAAGGTTGTCTAGGTCCCTTCGTGCTTCTATCACAGAATACCTGAGTCTGGGTAATTTACAACCAATGGAAGTTTATTTATTAATAATTCTGAGACTGGGAAGTCCAGGATCAAGACTTTGGCCCCTGGTAAGGAGCTTCTTGCTGCATCATCCCAGGGCAGAAGGCAGAAGCGCAAAAGAAAGAAAGGGGCCAAACTCACTCTTTTAAAAAGGCAGTTATCCCACCCATGAGGGCTCTGGCCCATGGCTCAATCCCTTCTTAAAGGCCCAACGTAAGTTTCAGAGCGGACAAACACTCAAACTATAGCCAGGAAGGTGGTGGGTGGGCCAGGGAAGGGGTGAGACAGTACAGAGAACAGGGAACACTCTCTCTAGGGAGCAGCGGAAGGAGGGCTTGCCACGCTGTGGGAGATTGAGAGTCTGATTTCTTGGTTTTAAACAATCCCCCAGGTTTTTATAATAATGAGGTGACTGTGGAGAATTATGAAGCGTACGATGCTCTGCCTACTTACAAGCTAACGAGGTATCCTACCCCAAATTCACAGGTGCTGTCAGAAGGCAAACGACTTCTGGGTGAAGAACAAAGGACCCTACTATCCCCAGCAATAGCAGTAGCCACAAAGTCAGCATCTGTCCTATGTCCCCAAGCCTGGTTTCCATAGGACAGCATAAAAGGGGCCATGTGACCCTGCACAACCAATGGGTTAAGTCACAGACAAAAACCTGGACACCTGAGGAGCTGTCAAACCCCATTACCAGCACGGGGGTGGGGGTGAAGCACTCCTGGGGTGTTTGATAATCTGCTTTTTCTACACTTTATTTTGAAAATGCTATACATCATTCCATTCTATTGACCATTATATTTTAAAAATTATATAACCAGGTGTGGTGGTGTACACCTGTAATCCCACACTTCAGGAGGCTGAGGCAGGAGGATCGCAAGTCTGAGGCCAGCCTCAGCATTGGCAAGGTGCTAAGTAAATCAGTGAGACCCTGTCTCTAAATAAAATACTAAATAGGACTTGGGATATGGCTCAGTGGTTGAGGGTCCCTGGGTTCAAAAAAAAATTATGTAACACTTAACTACTGGTAGACATTTAAGAAGTTTCCAAGATTTTGATGGGATAAAATCCATGGTATCCAGAGTCAGGATCTCCCACCTCAGGAATGGCAAATAGTTTTCATTTGCAAGAGAAACATATATTAGTACTTCTTTTTGTTTTACTTGGATTCATTCTTTAACATATCTATTCATATATTTTATAATGCATATATTATTATAATGCTCTGAGTAAATAATTGATGAATGATGGGTAGATATATTGGTACACATGCTCAATTTTACTGATTTAATTATTTTTTACACATGGGACGTATGATTTTTAAAGTTCAGGAGGTATTTGAATATGCTGTAGTTATAGTGTGTATTTATGTTTCTATATACATATATATGCATAATACTGATTATTTGCTTAAGAGAATTACTCAGAAGTAAAATTGCTACATGAAATGGTATGCATTTTTTAAAGTTTTTGATTCATCTTTTCAATATTATCTAATAGTTTTCCAGAAGAGTGGTACCGATTCACCCTCAAAGCTGCAGAATACGAGCATGCACATTCACATCTGTGGCCTGCTAACACCGACTAGAGTTAGTGCAGGTTTTCTCCCCATCTCTAAAGTTTTATTGATGAAAAACAATATTTTGGTTTAATGAGAAAATCACCCATTACTCAAGGAGTTGAACATTTTTCATATATTCACTCTGTTAAATTTCTTTTAAAATTGCCAGTTTATTTCCCTTGCTTTTTCTATTAGGACTATTCATCTTTTATTTAAAATTAATTTTAAACATTCTTTCTGTAGTAAGTATATTCATTCTTTGTTTGCTATGAACGTGACAAAAAATGTTTTTCAGTTTATCCTTTGCCTCTTTATTTGTTGGTGATACTCTCATACATATTAATGTCATCAAATTTATCAGTTATTTTCTTCACAGTTGCGGCCTTTTGAAATAAACTTGGAAAGTCATTCCATACCTTAAGATTATATAACCACATCAGTTTTGGAAGAAATCATACATTTGAATTATGTGTGTGTGTGTGTGTGTGTGTGTATGTGTATAGACACCTGAGACTATTTCTGGGTTTTTACTGAATTCTATTGATCTGTGTAACTACTGTGTTGCTATTGCAATCTTCTAATCTTTATAGTTTAATAATACATTTTAACTCATGGCATTACATTTCAAGAATGACATTGACAATCCAGAAAGCACTCAAATGTGAAGCTAGAAAAACCACATCCTATAATAAATATTTTAAAAACTAAGAATGTTTAACTTTGAGAAGAAAGGATCCAATTCTGGTCAAAAGTAGGAATTCAAAAAGTCACCTAAGGGGATACATCATAGCTACGTTTCAAATAGTTAAAGATCTGCTCTGTGGATTGGAATAGATCTGAGACACTCTAGGGAAAAGAACTAAGGAAAATAGGTGGAAATCACCAGAGGAAAATTTTGGTTCAATCAAAGAACTTTCCTAAAAAAGTTGTTCAGCAAGAGAGCAAGCTATCTTGAAGGAGGATGGGTTAGGAGTAGATTTCTCTTTACTGGAAAAGTTAAGAAATAGGTAACTAATTTTTCAAAGATGTCATAAAGAAGACATGTTCAACATGAGAGGCCATTTGAGGGACATATGAACCCTAAAATCCTGACATCCATGATCTTGTTATTGTAAAAAAATATCAGTGTTGGGCTGGGGAGATAGCTCAGTCGGTAGAGTGCTTGCCTTGCAAGCACAAGGCCCTGGGTTCGATCCCCAGCACTGAAAAAAAAAAAAAAAAAAATCAGCGTCATAGTTTCATTAACACTAAGAGTTAGCCACTGAGGGATCAGCCGTGAGGGATCCTGACAGCAAGACAGCAGAGCCATTGGTCCCGTCATTTCTGTGACTATGTGCTATGCTAGTGTGTGTAAGGATGGGGCTGGGACGCAGGGTGTAAAGCAAATAGAACTGCAATGTGTCCCTATATGGTCCTTGCTTTCATTTAAACTTTTAAGTGTGACTCAGTGTGCCCTGGGGCACAAAGAGCTACCTCCCCAAACAGCAAGAAAAAGAAGTGGTCCGGGATCCCAGGGTCTCATTTTCATCCTGCTTCTGCAGACACCGAAGCGCTGAGCAAAGGTGAGCCTGGTGCCCTGTTTGCCTCCACAGGGTGTGGAGGCAGGGACTCCCACACCCTGGGTCTCAGTCACATAGGCTGAGGTCCTAAGGGCTGTCCGGCTCCAACGAGAAGATTTTATCTATTATTTATCTGATGGCTTTTGGAGAAGAGGGGCGTCAGTGTTGCTAAGAAGAGAGGCAGCACTTCAAAGCAGTCCACTTTGGGTTGTTTCCTTGGGAATGAGCAGTCGCCAAGAACAGGACAGAAAAGTTGGTGTCCTTCAGGGCTGGCACCTCAGCTGTCTCAGTCCCTTTTATGTGGCTACAACAGAATACCTGAGAGTAGGTAATTTATATAGAAGAGAGGCTGGTTTTTTTCAGTTCAGGAGACTGGGAAGTCCAATGCTGAGGGGCATGAATCTGGTGAGGTCTTTGCCTATCATCCCATGGTGGAAGCCAGAAGGACAAGGGAGCATGTGTGTGCCCCCGCCCCACCCCCACAACATGTGCAATAGGAGAGGTGGGGAGCCAAACCCATTCTCCTAGCAAGAACCCACTTCCACATCAGTATCCTCTCCCACAATAAGGGCATTAGTTCGTTCCTGAGGGCAGAGGCCTCGTGACACAATCACCTCTCAAAGGCCCTCCTCCCAACGCTATTGCAGCATGGATTAAGTCTCCAATACATGAACGCCGGGGGTTCGTTCCACAGCACAGCTCCCGTGTAAGAGATCTCATAGCGCAGGACATTAGCTCAGCAGGTATCCAGTCCCCTAAGCACTTTGGCTGTGGTCCTCTGAAGACCCACAGGTCTCGTTCCATTAAAAGCCTAGGTAGAGGGGGAAAGTACCAAAGTCCATCACAAACACCACAGATCATCAGCTGTCAGCCATAGAGGGGAAAAATAAATACTCTGGGCACAAAACACAAGGCAGAGAATGGACCGCGCAAGAGGCTACACGCTATTACGATGGATGTAATTAAGAACTGGAACTTAAAGGGGGATGTGTGTGGGTCTTGTGATGTTGAGTGGAAAAGGCCAGACACTTGAGAGTTTTGTATGCATCCATTTATATAAAATTTTAAGATAAGCAAACTAACTTACGGCATTTGAAGCCAGATGGTGGGTGTCCTATGGGAAGGGTGGTGGTAGTAGTGCTGGGAAATGAGACCCAGGGGCTTCTGGGATGCTGGAAATGTTTTGTTTCTTAAGCTAAGTGCTGGTCACTTGGATGAACTCAATTTGTGAAAATTTCATTGAGTTATTGCACATTTATGATTAATGTTTTTAAAATTCAAAACAAGAGGAGGGTGGCAACTTGGCACTTAGCATCAGTAAGGGGTCCCACGAGTTCCTGCCATTTAGTTCTCCTGACATCCATGTGAAATTATTAATGCTTTCTTTTTTTTTTTTTTTTTCCAGTAGAGGATACAGAAACCCTGAGAGATTTTATGATAAGACAGAATCATGGTTGGCATCTGATCACACCTGGGTCTTCCCAACTCTAACTCTGGGCTCAAGGATTCACTAAATATTTACAATAGACAGCACAAAGTTACACCCCCAAAACCAAGAAGGGGAGGACAGCTAGCTTTCCACTTCTCCAGATGTGGAAGCTGGAACCCATGACTACCAGGAGACCATGTAAGTCAGGGAAGAATCCAGGTGTTTCCAGGAGCCTGCTGGGTCCTGAGTCACTTGCAGGCTCTATGCAACATTGAGGTTCATTTCTGGGTCCTCCGCCAGAGCCACTAGCATCGTAGTGCTTCACAGATTCCTCCCAAAGTCGGCGTAGGAGGGAGTAAATGAAGGAATGCAGACAACCCATCCCAGTTCAGACACGACCAGATCAGTTAGACAGAAACGCAAGCCTCAGACAAATTACATCCTTAATAAAAAGACGTTTTTAAAACCCTCATCTGCCCTTGTTGATGTTGCTCATTTTCCATACCCCAAAACATTCAAGGCTGGTCCCTTGGCACAACCACTGCTGCTGGTATATTCTAGAAGGTATTGCTTTTCTGGCTAGGGGTCCGTCTCCGCAGCTCCTGCAGGTGCTGAGCTGGGCTTCCGCCCCTCAGCCTCCCACAGACACCTTCTCAGAGAAGCAAGAAGGGCCCTTTCTCCGCCCCTGCTGCTTTTGTCCCCTGAGCCATAAGGTAACACTCTTTTGTGTCCTCATTTCACTCAAGGAACCACATTCTATGTTCACCAGGTCCCTGTCACTGTCCTGGGAACATGAGAAGACTGGTTGTCCAAGTTTGTGTCCATTAACCAGGGCATGTGGCTCATTCTGGCTGTTGGTCTACTGGGGAATTGATGAGCGTGCAACTTCTGGACCGAATCTCCAGAGGGGCTGAGCTCCCATGCCCTTTGCCCCCTTTCCATAGGGATGTGGACCACAGCTGTTCCAGAGCTCAGCAAGTAGCCTGCATTCTCAAGTCACCTTTCAGACAGGCACAGCCTTGGAGACAGGCAACCAACACCAACTTAGAGAAATAAGACTTGAGGTGTAAAACCACTGAAGCTTCCTTCCCCACCATATGACGTCGCCCAGCCTAATTCAAAGTTCCTTAAGCTGTGCTTACTGTCTACCCTTATGAGGGCCCAGCCCAAATGTAGAAAGTAAACACCTTCAAGTCCTCACTACCTCTCTATCCTTTCCATTTTTTCCCTCTTAATATGTTTCCCTCCTGCTCTACACAAATATCATGTGCAGACAGACCCAGGGCACCAGTGTCAAAGGCCCACCTGCTCTGGAGACCCATCTGATTTGAAGTGTCAGCTGGACTGGTGGTTGCTGGTTGTGATGTTGGTGTACATATGTTAGGCAGACTTTGCATGTTACTTGGGTGCTGGGATGTAAACAGTAGAGCATCAATTTATAAACCATTCTCAGGAATGTGATATTACCAGGTTGACCTGAGAATGGTCTAGACTGGAGGGAACTGCCTTTCCCTGGAGAGGGGGATTGGTGATTGATCAAATGGATTTCTTTGGGGGCAGTCCTACTAAAGATGGGACACATTGGTTGCCCTCAACCTGCAGTCTGTGAGGCAAGAAGAGGCACTGGGATTTCTCCTATGGTCACTTCCAACACCCTTTGATGGAACTACCCTTAGCATCTTGCTGATATTCTGATCAATGTGCATAGATTATAATAGATTTTTCTGGTTCTCCCCATAGTTGCTGGAGAAAAAAAAAATGGCAGGTCCTTAGCCAGGTGGTCCTGAAAGGAAAGAGAGAAAGTGTGCATGACTCAGTGGGTGAAATCTAAACCAAAGAACCAGAGCTAACCTGGGGTGTTGCAGCCCAGCTAAAGAGGTAGTTGCCAGGATGGAGGGAGTAGGTGAGAGGGCAGGTATTCCAGAGCTTGAGCCTAACTATGGGCAAGCAAATGCAGAATTTTCAGAAAAGGTGACAGACAGATACAACATAGTTGGGTCATGTATCTGCTCAGTTGTTCCTGAGGCCAAAGAAGGTGGCAGGATCCTTAAAACAGATAAACAGTTTACTGACAAGTTTTGCCTAGGGAGCAGAAACTATTTGTCATAAACACAATGCTTTGCATCTTAAAATAGTTCTCTACCCTTCCTTAAAAATTTTTTTTGCATACTCTTATTATGTCTTACCCTTGCAGCTATGCATCTGGTAGACACACTGAAAATAAGGGACAAAATTGGAACTAATGTTTACTAGTCGCCAGTATTGCCAGGCACGGTGCAGAGGACAAATGAATCTGCACAGAAATCGTGTAAAAAATAGTATCTCTACTTGCAAATTAAGAAAAATATCCTAAACTCAGAAAGGATACCTGGTCCACTGTCACATAGGTAGTAGTGGCAGCACCCAGATTCCCACTGCTAGGTTTGAATGTGCCACCCAAAATCATATGTTGGAAGCTTGATCCCCAGTGCAGCAGTGTTGGAAGGTGAGACATGATGAGCAGCAAGGTCTCTGTCCTCATCAATGGATGAAAGCCATCACTACAGGAGTCATTTTCTCATAAAAGGACAAATTTGGCCCCCTTTGTCTTTCTCTTGCTCTGTCTTTGTCCTTCTGCTGTGAGATGACACAGCAAGAAGGACCCTCCAGACATTAGCTCCTCAAGCTGGAACTTCCCAACCTCCAGAATTATGAAAAAGAATTGTCTGTTCATTAGCAATGACCCAGACCATGGTATTGTTACAACCACACAAAACAGACGACAATGTCAACCCAAGCACATGCGACCTCAGGACCCACCCGCTTCCAGGGACAGTGTTATGTTCACTGAGCAATGTTGCAGAGCAAATCCATGATGCAATCAGGCCCAAGAGCAGGGTCTGCACGCAGCCTTGACACTGAGCTTTGATCTCTATTTGGCATCCAGACTACCCTGTGGTGCCCAAAGGGCAAGACCCTGTCCTTGTCCCCACTTTCCACCCCACCACTTGTGTCCAGAGCCTGAACAATCTTCTGGGGCAAAGCAATGACATTTGAAGCACAGATTCCTACCAGATTTTAATGAAACTGTTCAAGTTCCAAAGTGTTAGACTTTGAGAGCAAAGTTGTTCATTTTCTTTCTTTTTTTTTTTTTTTCTTTTTTCTTTTTTTTTTTAGGTTAGGGATTTGTACCCTGATTATGAGACAGTGTAGAAAATAGGATAATGAAAATGAAAAAAAAAAAAAAAAACCCACACAAAAAAAGAAAAAAAAAAAAGAGATCCAAAAGGATTGGATAAATAGAGATTATCAAGCACTTGAGATGAGTTAATTATCACCACTGAGCCTAAAATTTAGCTGCACTTCCTAGCAGGTAATGCATAAAAAGGAAACATAGTTCTCATTATCTAATGATAATAATTTTTAAAATAATTAATTAAATCGCTCTTTAAAAGCTGTGTGTATGTACCTCCTTCTGTGCGTATGACTGATTTCAAGGAGAAATCCGTGCTTATTTATCTGTTAGCTATTTATCTGTAAGGGACAATAGGAACTTCAGATTCTGTCCTTTCCCTCCTGGCCTCCCTCCCTCCCTTCCTTCCTTCTTTCCTTCCTCTGCTCCTTCCCTCCTCCTCCTTCTCTGGTTTAAGAAACACAGAAAAGTACAAAGAATAAGAAATATCAGGCACCAAACACCCAGAAGCAATTTATGCTTTATTTTGTGAAATAAGATAAATAGAACAATTCTAGTAAAATGGAAGCCGCTTCTCTTATCATACTCAATTCCATTTCCTATCTGCCTTCCCAGGTATTATTGCCAATTTAATGTGCATTTTACCAATGTTGTTTTTATATAACATGTACACACACACACACACACACACACACACACACACACATATATATGTATATATAATAGCTTTAAGTTATTTTTTTTACATCAATGGTGTAATATTGAACCCGGCATCCTGAACTTACAGATTTCACTCGATATTAGGTATCTGATACTATTATGGTTTGGATATGTGGTATCCCCCAAAAGCTCACGTGTAAGGCAATGCAAAAATGTTCAGAGGTGAAGTGATTAAATGGTGAGAGTTGTAATCTAATCAGTGAATTAATCCACTGGTATGGATTAACTAGGTGGTAACTGTAGGAAGGTGGGAGTGGCTGGAGAAGGCATGCCTTTGGGCTTTATATTTTGTCCCTGGTGAGGGGAGCGCTCTCTGCTTCCTGCTTGCTATGTCTGGAGCTGCTTTCCTCCGCCATACCCTTCCACCATGATGTTCTGTCTCACCTTGGGCCATCTATGAACTGAGCCAAAGTAAACTTTTCCTCCTCTACACTGTTCTCATTAGGTCCTTTGGTCACAGCAACAACAACAACTAATAATAATAATAATAATAATAATAATAATAATAATAATATTTTTAAATACCCAACTAAAACAGAAATCTGTCCATGTTGATATATAAAAATCTATTTAATTCATATGCTAAATAATTTTCTGCTGTGTAACTGTATTACAATTTATCTTTTCATCTACTAAACAAGTTTCTTTCCTATTTTTCAGCTTCACAATCAAATCGTAAATGGATATTCTTGTATATTATAACTGCTTCACACTTGTTGGAGAGTATTCCTTAGCATGTATACCTGGATATGAAATCAAAGGTCTTTTTCAAATTTTCCTAGATTGCTGACAACAGAATTCACAATAGCTTGTTTAAGCATAAAGCATCTTAATTATTTGCGCTCAGGTGGCCTATAAAAACTCTAGGAAAGCTCAAAAGTAGGTAGAAATAATATTGCCTAGTATGTTTCCAATGGGAAAAATATTTCAGTACACCACAGGATAGTTCTGAAAAACACAAGTCAGAGAACAGAACACAGCCTCTATGTCTATGGCTGAGTCTCCAGAAATTGGAGTCCTGATGCTTTTTTCCCTACCATTTTGAATGCCTCCTTCACCAAATGTCAAAACTCACGTATGCTTGAATCTATGTTTGAACTCTGTTATGTTCTGTTGATCTGTTTGTCTATTCCTGAAGCAATGCTACACTGATTTAATTGCTAGAACTTTAAAATACATTGTAATATTTAGGAAGGCAAATCTCTTTTTTCATAATTATTTTGACTGTTTTATACATTATTTTATATGAATTTTAGAATCAATTTGTTAAGTCTGAAGATAAAGCATATGAAACTTTTTATTATATAGAAACTATGCAATTAAATGTATAACCTAATATTGAGATGATTCAGGTCTTCATAACATCTTCATCCATGAACATGGTTTATTTTCCAGCTATCCAATTCTTATATTTATTTTATGATTCATAGTTTTAGTTTTTAGTTTAGTCTTAGTCTTTCTTGTCAGTGTGAACTGCGTCTCTTTTACATTAAATTTTCTAATTTGGTTCATGCTAATGTATAATGCTATAAGTCTAGATGTGTTGATCTTCTATCTAACAAGACTGAACTATCAAAAGCCAAGATTCTATCTCACTCCAGTCAGAATGGCAACAGTCAAGAATACAAGTAACAATAAGTGTTGACAAGGATGTAGAGAAAAGGATACACTCATATATTGTTAGTGGGACAGCAAACTGGTGCAACTCCTCTGGAAAGCAGCATGGAGATTCCTCAAAAAACTAGGACTGGAACCACCATTTGACCTAATTATCCCACTCCTCAGCATATATCCAAAGGACTTAAAATCAGCATACTACAGTATTGCAGCCACATCAACATTTAGAGCAGCACAATTCATAATAGCTAAGCTATGGAACCAACCTAACTGCCCTTCAACGGATGAATGGATAAAGAAATCATGGTATATATACACAATGGCATATTACTCAGTCACAAAGAAGAATGGCTTTATGACATTTGCCAATAAATGGATGGATCTGGAGACTATCGTGCTAAGTGAAATAAGTCAATCCCAAAAAACCAATAGTCAAATGTTTTCACTGGTATGTGGAAGGAAGTTCAACTACAATGAAAGGCGGAGAGGGAAAGAAGAGAAGTTCTAAAGATTAGACAGAAAGAAATGAAAAGAAGGGAGGAGGGATAGGAATGGGAAAGACAGTAGAATAAATCTAACATAATTTTTCCTACGTTTACATATGAAAATACCTAAATGAATTCCACCATCATGTCCACCCACAAGTATGGCGTCAAGCTTAGAATAAGATATATCCTGTGCTTGCAGAATTTTATCAAAATGGATTCTACTCTCATGTATAACTGAGGACAACCAATAAAAAATATGGACAGCTTTCCATAAGTCATTGGTTTTGTATTGAAAATCAAGTACTGTCTAAATAACAATTACATCTTTATCTTTTCAAATCTTATCCTTATTTTATTATCATGTTCAATTATGTTTGTTAGAAGCTTAAGCATGACGCTGACACAGGGTGATTGAGAGGGGGCATTCTTTTTCTTTCCTTTTATGGGACTGTTTCTAATGTTTTATAATGAATTATATTATTTTCTATAAATAATAATAACCATTATTAACTAAAGAGATTTTTCAAATGATGAATGAGTATTGAGCTTGATCAAATACTTTTTCTACATCTGTTGAGATGATCAATTTTGTTCTCATTCTGTCTTTGAAGAAAACAATCTGTCATAAACAGGCTGGAATTATAGGATATGAGCTTATTTCTACTATCATGTATAACTAATTAGAACAAATAAAAAATTAATTAAAAAAAGAACTGGGGGAATCCTGAGATGCCATCCAGTGTTCTAAATGGGGGAATCCGGAGATGCCACCCAGTGTTCTAAATGGGGGAATCCGGAGATGCCATCAAGTGTTCTAAATGGGACGAGGTGGCTTTGGGAGCCAGGAAGAGCCTTTCTTCTTGAGGACTGCCCCACAGATCACAGGAAGGTCAGCAAGTCCTCACCAGAAGCCAGATGCACCCTCCAAGTCATGTAGGAATCAAGAACTGTCCCCACAGATTGACGAAGTTTCCCCTGCGGTGCCACTATGTGACTTCAGGGATCTTGAGAGAGACCCCTGACACCTACAGAGTCTTGTCTTACGTCTGAGAATTACTAACTTCTTCCTTCAGCCTCTCCTTTTATAGCTATTTTGACTCTTCCCTGCCGTGAAATCTCCACTCCCACGCCTCTACCCCTTGCTAAAGACTTCTAAAGTTATTCTAATTTCTAATTTTCTTTTGTTCCCGCCCTAAGCAATCCTTCTGGGGATCCCTAATTTCCTTCGTTGTGTGTAACTATAAAATCCTCTCTCTCCTCCCCACTCCTGCTTGCTGTTCTCTGGAGAGTCATGCCTGCCATGACACCAACCAAAGGTCTTCTCTGACTCAGTGGCTCACAGCACTGAGAGAGGGATCTGTGCCACCTGGCTGGCTGGGCGAGTGAACCCAGACGTCCTCACCACCGAGAGAGCTGGCTGGAGATGGATCCCGAGTCCAGCATGGGCTTCTGTAGGCTCTTGAAAGATATCCATTTGAATCCAGGAAGGAAGCAACAGGAAGACATTTTAGAAAATAATTATTTCAATTCTTCCTCCATGTAAAATCCTCCTTGGCAATGGCCTAAGTTCCAACTGTCTCTCTTTTTTATTAGTACATTACAGTTCTATAATGTGGGGGTTCATTTTGACATAAGCATACATATGTGAAATGGAATTTGTACTGATCAAGTCCCCAGAATTTCTCCTTTTTCTCCTCCTTCCTTCCCCTGTTCCCTTTCCTCTACTTTATTGGTCTTCCTTCTATTTATTTATAGTTTCTTTAAAAACAGTGGTTTATAGATATACCTACTGGTGAAAGTCACTGTGCTGTGTTCATGTGTGCACATGGGATAGGATAATTTCATTCCATTTGTCCTCTTCCCCACCCTCCTCCCTCCCTCTCAATCCCCTTCCTCTACTCCACCAATTTCTCTTCTATTTTCACAGGATTCTTCCCCCTCCACACACACACACACAAACACACACACATTTCCCCCCTTATTTTGGTATACTTCCTCAAAAAGCTAGGAATGGAACCGCAAAATGACCCAGCTATCCCACTCCTCAGTATTTATCCAAAAGAACTAAACTCAGTCACATCAATGTTTATAGCAGTGCAATTCACAATAGCAAAGTTATGGAATCAGCCCAGGTGAACTTCAGCAGGTGAGTGGATAAATAAAATGTAATATACACAATGGAGTATTATCCAGTCATAAAGAAGGATAAAATTATGGCATTTTCTGATGAATGGAGGGAATCGGAGAGCATGATGCAGAAACAGCAGATTCAGAAAGTCAAGGGGCAAATATTTTCTCTCAACTATCTCATTTTTTTATATGTAAGAACTGTCGATGAAGGAGAAAGGAAAAAGGGAGTTCTTAAACCCCTTAATAAGTTCTGTTGATGGGTAGTATGACACAGAAGATACCTTCTGCCACTGATCAGTTGTGTGAGAGTCCCCAAACCTCCCTGCACCTCATCTACTCATTGGTAGATTGAGGATAAGGATGTGGAGCACTCATGATTGTGGCGAGGACAAAGGCAATGTGCATTTGGCAGGTGCTCAACAAATGGAAGCTAGTGTCACTGTTCCCAGGAACATGTCGTTAGCTCCTGTGTCGGCCATTCCTATCAACCAATCCTGGCAAGGAGTACATTCAAGAGTAAATAAAAATGAGCTTCAGTTCATAGATGTCTTGGCTGGTCAACAGGGCAGAAGAGAAAGCTATCACCGGTTTCCTTGGTAAAGATCACCCAGAGGACACCCCAGGAACTGCAGCCCATTCATTTATTCATCCACCTACCCACCCATCCATCCATCCATCCAGAACACAGCACATCATACTAAGAGAGCTTCTGGGTATCAGAAGCAAGCCCCACCCCAAAGGGCGTGGACAGGAAATCAACAAAGAAGAAATACAGATTTGAAGACGCATTGATATTTTTTAAACGTTTCTTTTGCCTTATTAGCAATTTAAAATTTGCAAATAAAATAATACCATTTTCCACCCAAGGATTCAGCAATGATTTTTTAAAGGAGAATTCTTGGTGTTTGCAAGGGTGCCAGGAAACAGTCACTCTCAAAATTGGTGGTAGAAATCCAAATGGATGTAATCCTGTGGGTGGAGCCGAAGAGGGGGCATGGGAGGAGGGGGAAGAGCAGCCCTCTCCCGCCCTACTTCCGCCTGCCCCCAGACGACCCTCTTACCCCAGAAAAACGTGCATTTGCTTTGACCTCGTGGCTTCATTCCTTAGGATTTAACCCTTGAAAATAACAATGGAGTGTGCTCAACATATAGCTCTAAAGATGTTCTTCACAGTTCTGTAATATTTAAAAATTGGAAACAAGTTAAATGCCAGCCATGAGTGCTGAGCTAAGGCGACAATCAGTACAGTGGCTCACAAACTGGAGCCAGAAACAGGGAGTCGGGTTCAAATTCCAGCTCTTCTACTCTCGCCCCACGTGGACTTGCACAGAATAGTGCCTCCAAACCTGTTTTCTTATCTATAAAAATGACAATGTGTCTTTACCTTATAGAAATATGTGGAGGAATAAATTAGGTGATGCGTGTAAAGTGTAGCCTGTGGGAAGTGCTTTATAATATTTGTTATTATTAAATAAATTATGCTATAACCATATGATGAAATTCATTGCGAACATAAAAAGGATGCTGTAGAAAACTATCTAATGATACTGGAAAACATTTATGGATATTGTTAAGTGCAAGAAGTAGGTTATATTATTATTTGAGATCTGTTTTTGCTAAATATATAGATATATTTATAAATGCTAACCATAGTTTTTTCTGACTGACACGTTATAGGAAATTTTTATTTTCTTATTTGGGCTTTTCTATGTTTGCCAGTTTTTCCTTAAAAGAAGGGAGATGGAAAGGGAGGGGATGTCATCAGTAATGTGAATTTCCTTGCTATCTAGGTTAATTATAATTTTATGATAAAAATGAAATGGTAATTGTTTTTATCTGGACAGACGTCATAGAGAATGGTGCTCTACAAAATACCCTACCTCACCCGCTAGGAAAGAACGGCCTAAGAAATCCCCTAACCCAGATGACAGCAGGTCCCCCGTCCCGTGAGCTTATCAATGTCTTCACCGAGGCTGTGGGTGCCAATGACCACCTTCCACCACCGTCAACCTAGAGCATGAATATAAGCAAAGAAGAGTGCAAATGGAACAGGAGGAGGGAGGGGACACAATGGCCCTTGGTATGGGGATACCAAACTCTGCAGAAGCTCCAGACTTCTACATTAAATGGCACAGTATTAGCATTTAACTAGACATATCCTCCCACAGATCTGAAGTCATCTCTGAATTACTTTTAATACCTAACACAATGTCAGTGCTACGGAATGGTTGTTCTATGAGATTGTTTAGGGAATGAAGACAAGGAAAAAGGTTTGAGCATGTTCAGTACAAACGTGTTTATTTCTCAGTGTTTTCGATCTGTGGATTATTAAATCTATGGATGTGGAACCCCCAGAAACAGCACTAACTGTACTCCTCCTAACTGCATACCACCCTCCTAACCTCTTTCCCCTGGACCCTATGGTCTTCTTTGGTCACTACATTTTTAGTCAGTTTGCCCAGGGTCCTCCATTCTCCCACCGTGTAATGTTTTAATGGCCACTGAATCTGTCAGACAGAGCATTAAGTCCAGAATTCCCCGCTGTGGCCAATTTGACCCCAGTATATGGTAAGAGAAGGTTCCAGGTAGACTGATAATCTGCCTGGCCTCTTCCAAGTAAGGCCAGACCAGTACTAGAGAGAAGAAAAGACGAGGAGAAAAAAGAAGAAGAAGAAAAAGAAAAAGAAAGGCAGGAAGAGGATCGGCGGGCATGCTCTTTTCAGTGGGCAAAGGAAGGAGAAGGCGGGTTTGGGCCCCTCACTGACATGAAATCCAGTGGTCTCCTCTTCTCTCCCCAGTCCACCTCCCGCTCCCATCCCCCAGTCAATGTTTCCAGGAACACAGAGAGATAAGGGCCACCCAGATATGTGCACAAAAGAGTTTTGCAGTTTTAGGTGGTCAGCCATGGTAGGTAGGTGGAGAGTTCTGCTCATTTCCATGGACTCCATCATTGTCACTTAGCATTTATATTGCATGGCTACAACCACAGAATGCCTTCCAATTACATTTAAAAGGTATTTGTGGAGCCAACTACCTGCAATTACTCTCGAGATTTCTCCTGGGTATTTGCACACTTCGGGATGGTTTTCTAAGGAGGTTTTCTAGATGGTTAACCCTTGACTTGATGGGATACCTAAACAACTGTGATTTGGGGTGATGTTAGGAAAGGAAGAGAAAGTCTTTCTTCCCTGACTATAAAACAAAAATGATAGGAAGATTTGCTGTCTTGCTAAAACCACAGGACTCTTGGTAATGAATAAATGGAACTGTCTGAGAAAGACTTTAAATCTCCCTGGAAAAGAGGTATTTTAATGCAGAGAGACATTTGAGGTCCAGTTCTGTCTTGCTGAAAGCTGAGTTCTTATAGATGTTGTGTTCCACCTCAGGAATAAAAATGGTTTCCCGACTGAGACAGCAGACAGGGCCCCAGGGACTCCAAAGGGAGTGACTGCATTATAGTCATCACTTTTACTTTTTGGCTTTGAATATCTTGAAACACGTCCCTTCCTGCTCCATCCCCACTCAAGTCCTTTGACTCCCACCTGCCTGGTCTTTGTCATTTCTTGATTTCAGGGAAACAAGTACAAGGGATGCTGTGGAATAACGGATAAAGGAGGCAAGGAGGCAATGCATCCAGAAGCGAGCTGCCCGGGAGCTGGCCCGCTGCTTCACTCTCACCCCTCCCTTGCTGACCCCACCTCCCTGCCAGCATTAGCTGGATGCCAAGCAGACACTCTCACAGCCCACCTTTGACTCATAAAAGACTCCTCCCTCTCTGGGTCTTTTGCTCCTGAGAGATGAAGGCATTTTGGAAGGCCAAAAGGCAATGGCAGGACTCCGAATGGCCCCACCTGGGACTCCGTAAGAGTGAGTCATAAGCTGCATTTGACTAATTGAGTTAGGACCTGTCAGTCATCAGTTATGCTAGAAATACACCAGGGGCTGGAAGAAACTTTGGACTGTGCAAAGTGGATCCAGGATTTTAAGACAGGAGAGACTGCATATGCAGTGGCAGGTGCCTGCCTGGCCCCCAGGGAAGCAGATGTTCTCAACCATTGTGACAAGGGTCTCTTCCTCCTTGCACCAGACTTTTCAGAAACCAGGCTAAAGCTATTGTCAATATCGAATGGGGGAATGGGGTGCCTATAGGCTGATGTAGCCAAATGGGTGGTTGGATGGGGACCTGTTCTTGGACAAGTTTGATCCAAGGTGCCGACACATATGATTCAAGAGCAAGCTCCCCTCCGTCAGAGACCCCATAACAGATTCCCTGTTGCCAGGAGAGGAATTTCCCATCATCCTCCCTTCCTCTTGTCAGGACTGGCACTGTCTGAGCTGGAAGGCAGGCTGACAAGGTTAAGGGGAGAGAAGATCTGATATGCTATCATGCTTCTCACGTCCATGACAGGCAGGCTTGTGTGGAGTGGGCCCACAGCCTCCCTCTGTTTCCCTCTCCAAATAACCCCCTAGTGTGCCTCTCATGGTCCTGCCAATCAGAGACAAAGATAAGGAGCTGGCTCTGAGTCCTCCTCCCAGAGACTAAGCTTTGAAGGCAATTATTTATGGGAGCTCTTTGGTGTCTATCAACCTCAGGGCTGAGGCTTACATAGAACCACAGGGAAGCTGCCACAGTGGCATGGACTGCACCCATACAGGCGGGGTGCCTCTTATATGTAACCTTTGTGACTGGTCACCATCGTCCCCACTGTTGACAATGCACAGCTATGGAAAGGGCCGTGTCCGCCACTGGCTGTGAGACAGGCCTGCCATGGGTGGACGGGTGCCCTTAAAATCTTCAAGATGAAGGCCCCTCGGCCCCAGCCTTCCAGACCAGGTTACTCGAAGTGGGTATCAGGGCCCTTCTGCAAATTGCTTATTATTGGTCCAGGAGAGGTAAATGCAAAAATTGAGAGAAAGCATTTTAAAACTTTTATAGTGATCTGACAGAGTAATCTGCTGTTCTTATTCTGATAATAAAAAAGGAATTTACATTTTCATATTTTTAAAATTCCATTTTCCACAAAATACGCACTAGAGAATGTATTTTTAATGAAAATACATATTTTATTAAAATATTCTGCAACACATAAACAAATATTTTATAAAAAATATCATTGAGTAACAAATTCCTTTTTTTTAAAAATCCTTCATCCCATGTAGTTTGAAACATATAGATCTAGTTGCAATCTGCCACTCCAAGAATATGGAACCAATGACTCCAGCCCCCAGAATACAAAAGGAATTCAACAAGTCAACCACACACACAAAAAAAAGCAAGTGAGTCATCCAATTTAAAAATGGGAAAATGAGTTAAATAAATAGTTCTCAAAAAAGGATAAACAAATGGTCAACAAGTATATGAAAAACAAGAAGTTCAACAGCACGGAAATGCAAATCAAAACTGCAATGAGATTTCATCTCGCCCCTGTCAGAAAAGCTATGATCAAGAGGACAAAAACTAACAAATGCTGGCAAATATGTAGAGAAAGGGAAATTCTCATCTACTGTTGCTAGAAATGTAAATTAGTATAGCCATTATAGAAAATAGTATGGAAGTTTCTCAAAAACTAGAACTAGAACTACCCTATGATCCAGCAATCCTACTACCAGATATATACCCACAGAAATGGAAATCAGTACATTGAAGAGACATCTGTACTCTCATGTTTATAGCAGTGATGTTGACAATAGCCAAGATACAGAATCAACCTAAGTGTTCATCAATGGATGAATGGTTAAAGAAAATGTGATATGTATATACACAATGGAATATTACTTAGCCATGAAAAGAATGAATTTCTGTCATTTTCTGCAGCATAGATGGAAGTAGGAGACATTTTGTTAAATGAAATATGTCAGGCATAGAAAGACAAATACCTACCTGTCTTCCCTTACACACAGAAATTTAAAACATTGATCTCGTAGAAATACATAAAAGAATGGTTACCAGTCTGGGAAAGGTGTCAAGAGAAGGAATGAAAGAGGATGGTTATGAGTACAGCTGGATAGGAGGATAACTTCTAATGTTCTAGAGCACCGTAGGATAACTATGGTTGACAATAATGAACTGAATAGTTCAAAAGAACTAGTTGAGAAGACGTAAGTGTTCCCAACACAAAGAGAATTATTGTCTGATACGCCACGCACATTGGCCTGATCCTTACACATTGTGTACATATACTAAAATGCCACATGGCACCCCACAAATGTGTCAATCAAAGATAAAAATGTATTTTAGAAAAAGACAACAGACTGCAGACTAGTTCTTCCCATGGGAATTCTGAGAAAGTAAGAGTGAGCAGAGAGAGTGTGGTCGGGAGAGGGAGAGAGAAAAGAGAGAGGCAGACTGGTGGCCAGACCCTGCAGGCTATTCTACCTGAAACTGGACAGTCCACCTGCCTTTAGAGTGACGCGACAAATCCAGTTCTCTGGGACACCCCTCCTAAGCCATGTCTATGGAACAAGTCAAAATGAAGGTGACCCTCCAACAATTGCTCAGCACTCAGCACCCAGAGCAAAGCAAGAAACTCTCCCGCAGGACCTGGCTGCCCCAGCCACCTCTCCTCTCCACTCCCCATCTACAGATTCCTGCTCCTTTAAGAGCATGGAGACACCAGAACGAACCTCTCTGCCACCTATGATTTAAGGCAAGGGTATTACAGTCAATCACCCTTGAACTTGAGTGAAGGTTCCTGTGCTCCCCACCTGAGCACACCACTTACTCTGCTGAGGCCTCACTGTCTGCATTTGCAAAATGGGCATAACAACACCTAGAATTTTCTGAGGAGTGGGACCTATATGCTAGATATAGGCTTTATCTGGAAAATCCCAAAACAATGATCCTAGGTAACAGATACATTTATTCCCATTTTTCAGGTGAGGAAACTGAGGTTTAGAGAAGTGAAGAAGTTGCCTAGCTTGCACAGTGGGTAAAAGGGAGGACACAGTCTTAGGCACTACTCTTCCCAAAGGTGTTGAGTTTATCATGACAGAATTCCACCAGAGTGCCTAACCTTCAGGATGGCCACAAGATAAGACAATGCATTTAGCAGCAAGCCTTCCTAAATATTAGCTGCGATTGCTTTTGACATTATTTTTCCAGGGCTACCTTGGGGACTCTGAATGTCCCTTGGCTTCAAGGCTACAACCTGGGGCAGCAGAAGTTTGGCAAGCTCCAAAAGGAACCAAGCCAGGGATTCCTTGGCAGGTGGCCCAGCGGCACATCCTTGAGCAGCCCAGGGCCTCCTATAAATATGCCAACAGCAAATCAAAGGCTCAGAAGCCAATCTCAACTGTCCCTCAATTTCAGGCTCGAAAGCATTTTCAGTTCTGCACCTTTCACATCAGCTAAAAAGTTCTCCCAGGTGCCCTGCTTCCTGCTATCTAATCTTTTTAAATGCCGAGGCCCTCTCTCCTGAACACTCCAGTGATCGCCCACGAAAAGAGGGAGCGGGGCCAAGGGTCGGAAAGAAATTTGGTGAGGTTGCCCGGCTCTCGATGATATTTATTCCCACTTGCTGTGTCAGTATTGAGCCAGAACTCCGCCGGGCTTCCCACGGATGAGGGAAAAGCTGAAGGCCAACTTCTTTCCCCACCACGCCCTTGAAAACCCTGGAAAACCTCAGGCCATGCTAATCCGCTTCTTCTGACCAGGGTCAAGGCTGTACTGAATAAGGTGTCCTTGTTGTCTCTAACACTGCAGAGTGGGTTTTATTATTATTCCCATTTTTCAGACAAAGACCTGAGGCTAGAGGAGATGGTCTACAGTGATACTGCCAATAAGCAATAAGACTTGGCTCAGATCAGTGTAGCACCAGCATCTGAGCCCTTTCCTTCCAAAAGTCCCTGGGTTTTCCCCCGCTGGGTTGGGACCCTAGACCCACTAGGACTCAGTTGCCTTTCTTGCATCCCCCTTAGGCACCAGGAGGGGCTTCACTGTACGGTCAGTATCCTGAAGTTTCCTCATAAACTCCAGTCTCCACAGGCCACCATATTGGGGTTGGATAGCCCTTCATCATCCCTTTGGGTCTCATTTATTTTATTTCCAAAGTGGTGACATGGCCAGGAAAAGATGGTCTCAGTGACTAGGCAGGGCAATCGGAGTCTTTGTTTACCAGGTACTTAACAGTTTCTCAATCTTGTGGGAAGCACTCATGTCACAGCCTCTTCTGGAGGTGCCCTCGACATAGCCTGGTTCCAGATTCATAGATTTCTGGAGGCACAGAGTGGGAAAATGTCCTATCCCTTGCCCCCAAAGGTCAGTGGAAGGCATAAATGCAGCCTGTCTACATCTCCAGGTAACCATTTCCCACGCCAATGATGGCACAGTGGCCAGTGGAGCTACCACATCAGAATCCCCTTGGGGACTTCTGTGCTCTTGGGCCCCTCTAAATCACAGTGCCATCTGCAAGAGAGTCCAGGAAGAGTCTCAGGTTTCCAGTGACTCTGCTAGTCACTGAAATTGTGGAATCTGTGCCTGAGAGCATGGATCTGGAAGCCAGAACAATTTAGCCTCGAAGCCCTACTGCAGACGAGTTGCTTTGCCACTTTGCACTTCAGTTAGCATAGATAGTAAAATAAGAATGATAATGCTACCTGCCTCTTAGGGCATTGGGAAGAGGCAGCGAGAAAGTGCTGAACTGTGACAGCTGAAGTGTCCTTCCAGCTAAAATGTGAACATAGTTCCTAGTCACAATAAGGACTCTAGAAATGACCAGGACTTGCTCCATTAAACCAGGGGAAATGGAGACAACCCACTGATAATATTAGCACAGGTGAAGGAGAGGGACTAGGGGCCTGAAATCCTTCTAATTCTAAGCAATTAGTCCACAAATATGCACTGAGCATCCACTATGAGCCCAGCATCACTGAGCAGCCAAAGGTTTTACCTGTAACAATTTAATTTAGAGTTGAAGAGATAAGGCAAAAACAACAAGTTTAAATAAAATGAAAATTCATTGACGAAGACGACAATCATCAAAAGATGCCCATGTTCATTTATTCATTCAATTATAGATATTATTCATTGCCAATAGTGGGCCATGGACTATACTGTCAACTAAAAATACAAGGTTGAATAACTGGTCCCTGCATTGAGATATTTAAGGTATTTAAGGTCTAGAGAAGGAGACAGATGAGCAAGTCTATGTTCCTGATTAATTTACTTTCTTCTGGCTGTGAATAATGAAAAAGGATGAATTTTACCATATTTGAAATTCAGGGGATAAGAGGTCAGCTATAATACTTTAAGTAGAAAGGTACCCAATCTCATGGAATTCAGAGCTCCAGATTCAAGTATAGAGTTAAATATACTAAGTGGATCACCATCTAAGTTGTAAAAGGACAGTTTTGAAATTCTTGTCTAAAGGTAGCTGTGAAGTCTGAAAACACAAATGAATCTGTTCTAAGTTGTTAACTACAACCCAGGGGAAGGGAAAATACAGAGAAGACTCAACCTACCTTTGATAACCCCAATACAATGAGAAGGTGGAGATGAAAGAACCCAGTCAGGTCCACATCGGCTGCAAAACTCACAGTATTGCTTCCTCGAGGGGAGGAATAGCATCTGTTTGTTCATTGCTACACAGCCTGCACCTAGCAAAGGGCCCACACACCACTGGTGCCTAATAAATATTCATTGAATTAATGAACCAATGAAAGAATTGACAACACAATTGTTTCATAGAGAGAATGCAAAGTGCCCAGGATGTAACCAACCATCAGACCAGCAGATTGGTAGCAAAGGGCCCTTTTCAGGGAGTTTAGACTTCTCTGAGCTCTAGACCCGTGTATCTAATTGTCTATTTGTCAACTCCTAGTAGGTATCTCAAAGTCACCTTGAACTCAGAAGAAATGAACTTGTGGTCCTTCCTTACATGTGCTTCCCTACAGCTGTCTATCTCAGTGAATGCCACCACTCAGCCTAGTTACATAAGCCAGAAACCAAGGGCACCTCATTTCACTCCTCTCTCTTCACTCCTTATCACCAATCCATCCATCAGCACTAAAATTCCCTCAAATCCATCCCCTACCATTGTTCTAATTCAAGACAGCATCTTTCTTCCAGGCAGAAGCGGTTGCCTCTCAGCTTGTCTATCTGTATCCTGTCCCTCGAGGTGGCTCTTCCCTCCATCTGCAACACTCTTGCCGGCTTCTTATTGTCCACACTTCCTCCTCTACCTCATTGCAGGCCCTCCCCTTCTTGCACAGGCGAAGTTGGCTGCCATGAGCCCCAGCAAGCATCTCTTCCACAACATTAGTGTAGTAATTTTACAGTCCACTCTCCAGAGGAACAATATGTGGCTTCCTAACGCTCTTATTCATGCACCTAATAGCAAGCAGATTGGTAAAAAGGGGAGAGTTTCTGCAGCAGGAACTTGGTTTAAGCAAAGCTTTGAGGCAGAAAAGGGAGAAAGAAAGTAATTGTCTTGTGCAGCAAAAATATCCTAAGTTAAGAAAAGAATAAGTCCCTGACCCCTGGTCTGCTTGATTCATAGGAAGTGCCTTGACTCAGAAATTGCAAGTTCGAATGCTCGGACATGCAGCTGGGTACCCTCAATGAGCAAGGTAGTTTCAGAAGAAACAAGAGAGGACTGGGACAAACCAGATACCACGTGCCTACCTGAAAAGCTGCCCAGCTGATTGTTGTCCTGTGGGAACACCAGCCCTGTGTGGTCAGGCCTTGTTTTATTTTTTTCAAGCAAAGTCTAAAATCAAAATTGTATGTAATGTCTCCTGATATTTAAGTGCTGGCAATTAAAAAATTAGGCGCAGTGCGACCATCAAACAAAACTCACCTGTCATTCTGGTTCCTGCATGCAGATTCCAGTTTGCCACCTCTGCATTAGGTTATTTCTCTATTTTCCCTAACTCAACCTGACACAGCCTCATTAATTCCCCTTCCACCCCTCCAAGGACTGCACAGAAACCAGACATCCGCTGGCTGCTGGTTAGCACTGTACTAAGCTCCTTAACTCATTCCTCAGTGGATTCTCCCCGACTTGTCCCTCCCCACCCCACTCCCTCCCAGATTTCATGCCTCCTTAGCAGGATATGCAGATCTCTCGAGTCTAGGTCATCCATTTATCCACAAATGCCTTTTTCTTTAAGAGCCTTAGCAGGAGTGCTCAGAGGGACAAAGAGCTGTCCTGGCCATCCTCTTCGCCTCTTCCTCTCTCCTCTGTTCCCCACTTTTCTCCACCATTATTCCTCCACTCAGTCCAGACACCTAAGGCTCTGAGGAACACAGTTTGAGAACTGCTGTCCTGTTTATCCCCCAAGGACTAGACTTGGGAAAACAGCTATCAAAGGCCTGTCCAGTAGAAATGATATCCCTGATAGCATAAAATCAGATCATCTTCAAATACCACTGCCTAGACCATCCTCTGTGCCCAGGCAGGAGGGGACCTACTGCTTGGAACAGGGTGGGCAGAGCCTCTGGGGGAGTCTCAGGCAGGATCCAGCTGGTCCCACCACCTGGGCAGGTGAGAGTAAAGAGACACAGACAGGGGAGAGGCTCTGGTTCCCCTGACCTCTGTATACACCTCGAGTTCCATGGCTCTTAATTTGTCCCCTCTGTACATACTAAGCCCTCCCTTTGTCCTTTACTCCCCATCTGAAGACAGCACCACCTGGTCAACAAGCCTTGTTCTTCGGACACATCACGTTGGAATTGTCACTCCATGTCCAAGTCTATGGTTGTGATCACTTGCCATCTTCCTGAGCCTGTTCTCCATCCTCCCTGACAGAGCCCTGTTCAGGTCACACCCCTCTATCTAGATGATCTGGTCTTACAGATGGCCCCCCAATCCATCCCCACCATGCTGTCTGAGATATCTTCCCAAGTCCTGTGACTGATCAGGTCATATTTCTGCTTAAATCCCTTTCAAATATATTATCTTTCAAAATATAATTCAACCTGCTCAGCCTAGTGCAACCCCACCCTGCCCCCGGTCTCACGGGGGCTCCTGCTGACACCATGCTATCGCAGCAGCTGTTCCGACAGCCTCCAAAGCCCCTCTCCTCCTCTCTCAACTGCCTGATAATTCCTACTCGCTGACCAGTCTCAGTTAAGGTGTCTGATTCTCCAGAGGGTCCTTCCTAACTCCTGTCCCCATTCCCTCTTCCCTGTGTCCTTCATTACCCTCTTTGGATATTGTCGTTGGATGATCCTGCATGGCTCTTTATTTGTGCTTCTTCTATACCCGACTCTGAGCAGCTCTAAGGCGGGACCCTGTCTGACTCAGACCAGAAGCCATGCCTAGCTGGGAGCAGATGCTGGCGTTGCAGGAATGATTGAAACGTTCTAACCTCCCGTCGCACCTCCGGCCGACTGATCTCAAGCAGTCCCTTCCTCCACGCACAAGGCTTATTTTTAGCATTAGTGGTTTATCTCCCAGAGAAATTTGGTGCCAGCTGTGGTCACCTGTTTGATTGCTCTCTGAGCTCTGCCTTTAACTAGAAATTAATTTGGATTACTTAAGCTTTCCTTGCCCAGCGGAGAAACTCTGGCTGGGTAAATCCGAAGCTGCTGGCGACTTTTCTTTTTCTGTTTAATCTCTTTCTCTCATGCGCCAACTCTAATTTTGTGCTTTCTGGCTTCCTCTCCCCTCGGTGCCCATTTTTAATCTCCCACATCTGACCCCTCACAGATGTTGACTTACCTTGGATCGTCACCTTTCCGTCTGTGCATTCGTGTGGGGGAAACTGAGGCCAGCCTTGCCAAGGGACTCTGCTTACGTCACTCAGGAAGTTCAGGGGAGCTCTGATCGTAGAAATCAGAAGTAAGAAAATCTGATGCCCAGTCTGCTGCCCTTTCAACCTATGCCACACATCAAGGCTTAGGGAGGGCAGAGAGTGTAAAGCCAATTCTTCAGTCAGAAGTTCTGACCATCAGCAATGAGGGCATTGAGCTTGGTGCCCACCGAGTTCTTTTTATAAGACTGTGGCTGTTCGGTCCTGCCTGCGGTCCCTATTGGCATCTGCTTGGTTTGTGAGAACTGGGGATGTTCACACTCCCCGGCTGACCTCATTCCCATTGGTAATACCTACTTCTCTACTTCCCCATCCTGTCTGCCTCCTGTCCTGCTCCTAGCAAGAGTCTGTCACACCCAAGGCAGGCTTCAAAAGCAAGATTGGCAGGTCTCTGCTAAGAAAGTTTGCCAAGACCTAAAGCGGGGATGGGGGCGGGGGTGGGGCTGACACTGACCTTATAGGACTAAGAACCTGGTAGGAACTTTAGAGAAACCAAAGACAAGACATCTGGTGAGCTGTCAGCGTGCTGGAAAGGAAACTTGGGAAGTTGAACATTTTCTGAGAAACTATTTTTTTTTAAGATAATCTTCAATATCAGTGATTTTATCAGTTTTGTGAACTGGATTCTGCTGTTCATGAAATGCCTACCAGCTGCCTTTAATTTGAACACTAAACCCATTGAGTACATGTAAAAAACCCTTTAAAAAAAAAAAATCATCCACATCACACAGGTGACTCATATTAAATTTTTGTGGTGCTGGGCTGGCTCTCTTTATAACATAAATTTCTTAGAAGCTGAATGAAAATTGGATTTCTCCCTTTGAATTTCTCCCTCTTGTTTGTATTCTTTGTTCTAATATTTTGAAATTTTTTAAGCAAATGTTTTTCTTCTTTTATAATGAAAGTAGTATATATTTACCATAGAAATTTAGAAAAATATGCTGGAGTATACATTGGTAAATAAAAATTACTACTAACCAAATACACTCCATTAACATTCTGTTCTACTTCCAGTCCCTTATGCATTTTGGAGGGCGAGAAGGGTGGATGTGTGCATGAAAGAGAAAATGGGTGGATCAATGCATCGGTGGATCAAGAACTAGTGGATTGATCTATCTTATAATTGATGATCTGTGGAATATACATTTTTAGTTCTTCAGTTTTGTCTTTTAAAATTACAGTATAGTATTTTCTGAAATCATTGTCTATTCTCCTTTATTTCTTTAAAGTTTTATTACGGTCCACCAATAGGGGATATCATAATTATTCTATCAAAGTTTTTATTTTTTGCATGTTTGCAGTTCTTGACATTTAGTCTAAATAATGGAACCTGCCCATCTTTACTATTTCCAAAAGCAGAGTTGGGAGAAATTCTCACATAAAGAGCTGGGATGTAAGCAGAGTCAGCTAAGTTATAGCTCAGTCCCAAACCAAGATTCAAATGCACAGCAGAGTCCATTCTTCAGCTTAGGAGTTGGGTTATCTGAGCCAAGATGTGACCCAGCACAGACTGGTTGCAAACAGGCACAGGCAGAGAACTTGAAGTGACACATACTCCAGTCAATGCAAGAGAACCAGGAATAATCCCAACACATTTGACAGGAAAAAATAAATAAACAAATAAATAAAATTTTTAAAAAATTATTTTGCTTAAAATTTCTTTTCTTGGATTTCTTTGATGGTGAGATGAAAAATGTCATATTACATTTAATCTTGTTTTCCATTCATATTTCTTCTTTTCTGAGTTGTCCATTACTTGCCCATTTTCCTACTGGAGGGATTCTTCTCTGATTGATTTTTGAGAGTTCTCTACATATTCAACACATTAATTCTTTGTCTTCTATTTTGCAAATTTTCCTAAGGTTCTCCGACTTTTGTTTTTTTAATAGTAATTTTCACAGATGGAACTTAAAATGTATACCTAGATAATCCCATGTGTCATCTCCTTTTAGGTTTCTTTTTCCCTTGCCTTCCAGCTTGCTCCCCTCCTGGCTAGCACTGGGGTCTCCTTCTGGACTGCACACAAAGGTGAGCTGAGCATAGGGGTGGGTCTTCCCTAACCAACCATCCTAGTCACATCCCAATCTCTTCTGTTGTTGTGGTTTGGATGTGAGGTGCCCCCCAAAACCTCATGTGTAACACAATACAGAAAGGTTCCCAGGAGAAATGATTGGGTTGTGAGAGTCTTAACCCACTCAGTGAATTAATCCCCTGATAGGGATTAACTGAGTGGTAAATGAAGTATAGGGTGTGGCTGGAGGAGGTGGGAATTGGGGTGTGGTTTTGGGGTATATATTTATATCTGGCAAGTGAAGACCTCTCTCTGCTTTCTGATTACCATGTAAACTTCTTCCCTCTGCCACACTCTTCCGCCATGATGTTCTGCCTCACCTCAAACCCCAAAAAAATGGAGCCAGCTTTCCATGGACTAAGACCTCTGAAACCGTGAGCCCTCGAAATTTTCTTCCTCTACAATTGTCCTGGTTGGGATCTTTTAGTCACAGCAGAAAAAAAACTGACTAAAACATCTGTCCTCCCACATTAAAAGGCCATTTCCAGATGAGCAGAGATTCCTACCTGTCTTGTTTTGGGCTGCAATTCCTGGAGCAAATAAACATTTGTTGAATACCTGAGTGGGCAGATGTAAGGGAGTCTCTCCAAATGCTTCTGCCTCCATTGTAATGGGGTTCTCCTCTCATCCACCCTGCACCCAGTGCCTGGAACATATATGGGGACTACTGTTCTGCTCTGTCTGGTCTGCATCCAGGGAATCATTGCCTAATGCAATTTGTAAGCTCAGGGCTGCTGAATGCACTAGAATATTGCTATTACTTGGACACAGTGTGTGAGTTTAGACACTGCGGAGTTATTCAGTCTCATTTCTACTTGAGATTGATCTAAGCCTTTGGCTTAGAGAGGTCTTGGGAGCAACCATGAGGAACCTTGCCGGGCTAGATCTTCATGCATCTCTCCCCTTAAAAGAACCTGGAGAAAACTGGGCAATAAGAACAGGTTCCTTTTTGGTGGTTAGAAGAGAAATGGTGAGAGGGCACAACTTATTGGATTCAGTTTACTATCATACAGATCGAAACTTACATCCCAGATCCAGTGGAAGCTGATTCTGAGACCTCAGAAGGATTTCTTTTAAAAAGAAATCCACTAGCTTAAAAGAAAGAGAGAGGGAGAGAGAGAGGAGAGGAGAGAGAGAGAGAGAGAGAGAGAGAGAGAGAGAGAGAGAGAAGAGAGAAGAGAAGAAGAAGAAGAAGAAGAAAGAAAGAAAGAAAGAAAGAAAGAAAGAAAGAAAGAAAGAAAGAAAGAAAGAAAGAAAGAAAGAAAGAAAGAAAGAAAGGAGGGAGGGAGGGAGGGAGGGAGGGAGGGAGGGAGGGAGGAAGGAAGGAAGGAAGGAAGGAAGGAAGGAAGGAAGGAAGGAAGGAAGGAAGAAAGGGAGAGAAAGAAAACAACAGACCTGAACCTTATTCCATAGCACCTGTTTAAAGTGATGGGATACAGTTCACAAAATTAGGTCCTAGCAGGTCATTTTTGACAAGTGTTCCTAAGGATCCTTAAAGCACTCTCTCATATAGGAGAGCAACTGTCCTGTGAGGTAGAATTGATTGATCTTTCTAATCTACATGTTTTAGATAAGGATCAGAGCACTTAAGGAATTTGCACAAAGGCACACAGAAACTAAGGAGAGGAGTCAGTCTCCTCTCCCTACCAACATCAGATGGCCTCTGGCACTGCACCCCACAGTAAGTACCTAAAAAATGAATGCTTTTATTTGGTGCATATGTTTCTACAGTGTCAGATTTGATCAGAAATTCCTGCTTTCAGTTACCAACAGTTACAAGAGGAAATAATGTATGGTTATACTTTGTGATTTGGCAAATACGTATTTAGTACCTATCTGAGCAGTGTACATGCTCAGCACCATGAATATACCATGATCAATCACAAAGCGAACCTGCTGTCAGGAATTCAGTCTCATTGGGAAGTTGGCATGGGCTTAAATTCTATTGTGTGTGTTGATGCAAATATTAAAGATTTATCCATTAAAATGAGTTTCTGGGTGTAAGATCATATAAGATTTTGAGGTTTATAAAAAGGAATCATCAGACAAATCAGCTACCCTGTCATTTTAACTAAACTGTCTAAACTAATTTCAGGTCTGAAGATAGAAAAATTCTGACTTCACGCTCCTAAGTATGCGAGACTCTAAGCAATTTACCTTGGTAGAATTAGCTGCAATAGAATTCATAAATTCTCCTTTCATTTGTATTTAAAAGAGAGAATTCCAACTTACTCCAAATTCATTATCCCCGAGTAGATAGAATTCCCCCCTCATTCCAATCTAGTTTTAAAAGATTGTAGGAAATTATAGAGGGATGCATAAAATAGACTGATCATGCACTCAAAGTACCAGGGAAATGGAGAGGAAAGGGTCCCACCTTGCTTGCTGATACAAAAGTCGCCATCATTGTGTACAAACACAACCAGGGTCAAGATTCTAATTAGTTTCTTCCCACCCCCACAGCAAACTATGCCAGGAGAAGCAAAAGCTAAGTAATAAAAAGCTAACTTGGATTTGCACCTGTGGTTAGTCCCTGTTCTCTAAGTGCTGCTTCTACCATGGGCCCGTGTTCCCATCACCCATCCCTTTCCATCAACGACATCTCATGCTTCTAGAGCAAAAGAGCCATTTCTTTCTCTCTTTTCTTTTTTATTGGTGCATAATAGTTATACAGAATAGTGGGTTTCATGGTGGCATATTTGTACATGCACGTCACACACCTTGATCGACTTTAGTCCCCAGGACCTTCTCTGCTCCCTCCCTGGCCCCCTTCCTCTATCTACTGATCTCCCTTCTATTTTCATGAGATCCTTTTTTTCCCTTTTTTTCTCTCTAGCTTCCACATGATAGAAATAATATGACCCTTGACTTTGAGTCTTGCTAATTATTTAATATCATTAATACCAGGGAGTCTCATTTAGCTTGGTTCCATCCATCCTGAAAATGACACAATTTCATTCCTCTTTTAAATTTTTTTATTTCATTTGTTCTAATTAGTTGTACATTACAGAATGCATGTATACATTTTGATAGAGCATACATAAATAGAGTGTAATCTCTTATTTTTCTGATTATACATAATGCAGGATCACATTGCAGTCAAACATGTACATGAGGTAATAGTGTCTGTTTTACTCTACTATCCTTCCTACCCCCACACCCCTTGCCCTCCCTTTACTCCCCTCTACATAATATAAAGTAACTATTCTTCCCTATCCATTCCCCATTGTGAATTAGCTTCCGCATATCAGAGAAAACATTCAGCCTTCCGTTTTTTGGGTTTGGCTTATTTCACTTAGTATATTCTCTAACTCCATCCATTTATCAGCAAATGCCAGAATTTTATTCTTCTTTAAAACTGAGTATATATATCACATTCCTTTATTCATTCATCTGTTGAAGGGCATCTAGGTTGGTTCCATAGTTTAGCTATTGTGAATTGAACTGCTGTAAACATTGATGTGGCTGTGTCACTGCAGAATGTTGATTTTAAGTCCATTCTTTATGACTGAACACACACACACACACACACACACACACACACACACACACATATATCACACATTTTACCCATTCATCTGTTGATGGACACATAGACTGGTTTCACAACTTGCCTATTGTGAATTGTGCTGCTATAAACATGAGTATGCATATATCTCTACAGTATGGTGACTCTAATTTTTTTGTATAAATACTGAGAAGTGGTGTTGCTGGGTCATATGGTGGTTCCATGCCTAGTCTTTTCAGGAGCCTTCATACTGACTTCCACACTGGCTGTACTAATTTACAATCCCACCAACAGTGTATAAATGTTTCTTTTTCCCTGCATCCTCTCCAGCATTTATCATTATTTGTATTCTTGATGATTGCCATTCAATCAGAGTAAGATCAAATTCCAGTGTAGTTTTGATTTGCATTTTGCCAATGGACAAGGATGTTGAGCAATTTTTCATATATTTGTTGGCCATCTGTACTTGTTCTTTTGGGAAGTTTCTGTTGAGTTGATTTACCCATTTAATAATTGGGTTATTTGTGAGGGTATTTTTAGTGTGATGCTTTTTGAGTTCTTCAGATATTCTGGATATTAATCTTCTATCAGAAGAGTACCTGGCAAAGATTTTCCCACATTCAGTAGGTTCTTGTCTTCACACTTGTTTCCTTTGCTCTGCAGAAGCTTGAAAAGAGCCATTTCTATTGATGTGATAAATAGGTGGACCCAAAAGAGGATGAAAATTGGTGGCCCTGACTTAGCAGTACCTACCAAATGTTTAAATTTTTCATATTTTGGTTCCTAAAGAATGCATTTGGGAATTTGCCCAAAGAAGGTAGTCAATCATGAGTATGAATGTGTATCTACAAGTGTTATTCTCAACAAGTGTTGTTGAGATCATTTCAAAACTGAAAACAAATATTCACACATTTTGACTTAAAGTATGATATACCAATACATTGAAACAAAAGGGATATAGAAGCTGTACAAGAAAAGTTGACAAATTGGACTATAACAAAAATCCAAAATTTATGGCAAAAAAAACCCCACATTTACAACATCCAGAGATAAATGGGTAAATTATTTGTAACACATATGCCAGTCAAGCTAATTCATTTTTATAAAAGGACTCTAAAACCAATAAGAAAAGAAAAATTTCTAATAAAAAAGGACCAATGACCTTGTGAAAAGACACTCAATCTCATGCACAATTGAAGAAATGTAAACTGTGTTAGTAGCTTGATTCAACTTTTTACCTATAAGCAAAGTAGTATCCACTGATGCTACTTTAAAAATCCAGCCAGGATTTAGAAAAAAAAATTGTTCTTAGGTGGTTTCCCACTGTCAAGAACAGTCACACATCTCAAAGAGCTTTAACTCTTGGGGATTTAAGAATGAAATCATCAAATATTCAAATAAATAAATAAAAGTTAAGTAACTGCTCTCATATGCTTTCAGAGAGAAATTGACTGCTGGGTCCTGAAGAGGCCATATTAAGTCCACAGTATGCTCCTAGCTTTGCACTTTGAAAAATTCATTCTATCTGCCCAGGACCAGACAGAGCAATCACTGCAGCAGAGCAGATGGCACCAAAATGGACCTGATTATGTACAAAGATGTAAGATTCATTACAGCTCAATGAGGGAAGGAAAGGATTATCCAGTGAATGGTGTTGGGACAATTAAGTTGCAATTTGGAAAAACAGTAATTTTAGAATATCACTTTATGTTATGCACAGAAATAAATTCCAGTTGAATGGAAGAGTTAAATGTTTTCTTTTTAAACCTCAAAATCTCTGAAAGACAAAGAATCAAATATTCTCCAAACCTCCCAGGGAGAAAAAACTTTATAGGCTTAGAAGTGATAGGAGGAATAATAAAAAAAAAAAAAAAGTAAGATCTTACAGGTTTTTTGCTGCAAAAAATGCATAGAAGCAAGCAACAAACAAACAAACAAAAATGTTCCTGCAAATATAACAAAGGAGGCACTACATTTAATATGTAAGCCCTTAAATAATCATCAGCAAAAGTTAAGATTCCAACATAGAGAATTGCAAAAATATACTCACGAGAAACAAAACGTAATAGCAAACAAAGATTTAAGAAGATGTTTGGTTCCTAGAGAATCAAAAATATAAATTAAACACTAAGGTACCCTGTACCATTTCCAGCTGTTAAATTAGCATAAATTTTAAAATAATTCCTCTGGGGCCTCTGTTGCTGGTTAAGACAAAGAAAGCCACAGTGACTAATGAAACTGCCCTGGCAATAAAAGGAGCTAGATAAGTCACAAAAATCATGATTTTAAACCATCAGAGAGCTAAAGATGCAAAGAAACCTAAACGAAGCAAGTTCTAGAAAGTGACAAGCTCTTCCTAAGATAAACAAGATGCATGGCTACTTCCATTCATGAAGAAGTGGTAGGAAGAAGAAGAATATGCTCTGAACTCCAAGAAAGAGATACCCTTCAAATGTGTAGTATTTTAATGGCTGGCTGTGAACTAATATGTCCGATCTGAATTCCAAAAGTCCTAGCCACAGAGCCAATCTTCACCCACCCACATACCAATACCTGCACATACCACTTCATCAGGTGCAAAGGAGCAACAGACCAAAGGCTAAGGACAAGGCAGGAGAACAAAAAGAATCCCTATGAGACAGATAGTGGTTTGCTAAAGCCTGGGTGCAGGACAGCAGAACAGAGAAAAGTTCTCTTAAGAAACACAGAGCCTCCACGTGCAGTGTGGTGGTCCTCTTAAGACAGGGAGGTGGCAGGAGTTCTCCCAAATTGTAAAAACCTGGGAATGGGATCCGTAACCCAAGCTGGCAGCAGGACTGTGAAGCAGCAAAGATTTCTGGAGTTTACCAGTGCTCAGATCCCAAGCTCTGAGGAAGGGAGGGTCCGGATACCATGTTAAAAGATGAAGCCAGTGGAGAGATGGAGCAAACTGAAGCTGCAGAGAAGCCCAGGCTCTGCTCCAAGATGACTTTCATAGACTCTGCCCCACATGTGAGCAGTCTAATGGAAGGCACATAACCTTTTCCCTGGTATCATTTACTTCAATCTTTGCTCTTCTTTGCACACAATGTCTGACATAAATAAAGAATTAAGAGACCATCAGAGAGCAAGAAAATGAAGACTAGGGTAAGGAGAGGAACAGTAAATAGAAGGAGGCCTAGATATGAGATTTATCTAGACAGTGACTATAAAAAAAACAGGATAAGTGCATTTAATAGGTTAAAGAATGCACATACACATGGAATTTTTAAAAAGTCACACTCATAGATGCAGAGGGTAGAATGCTGATAAATCCGGGCTCAGATGGAGGGTCAGGAAAGCCCAGGGAGGTGTTGGTCACAGGATACAAGATTTCAGTTAGGAGGAATAAGTTCAAGATATATATAGAAAAATGTATTTTATAGTTGAAAATTGCTAAGAGAGTAGATTTCAAGTGTTCTCACCAACCTCCCCCCACAAAAAATGTTTACATATATGAGGTAACACATGTTATTTAGCTTTATTTAGCCATTTCACAAAGTATACATATTTTAAAACATCATGTTGTATGTCATAAGTAAATATAATTTTGTCATAAGGAAATACTACTTTTAAAACTAAGGAAAAAGCTATAGTATGTATGACAAAAAAAAAATACAGAAAATTTCAGCAGAGAGTTGAAGACCATAAGAAAAGTCCAATGGGCATGTTAGTCATTCTTTAAAAGATCATGGATCATTTAAAATAAAAATTATGGGGGCTGGTGAGATAGCTCAGTTGGTAGCGTGCTTGCCTCGAAAACACAAAGCCCTGAGTTCGATCCCCAGTACCGCAAAAAAAAAAAAAAAAAAAAAAAAAAAAAAAATAGGGTTTTGGGCTGGGGATATAGTTCAGTTGGTAGAGTGCTTGCCTTGCAAGCATAAGGCCCTGGGTTTGATCCCCAGCACTGCAAAAAAAAAAAAAAAAAAAAAAAAAGTGGCAGGTGATACTGCTGTGGTGTTCTTAGGTTGTTCTTAAAGTCGTCGTTGTTTGAAAAAGCATATATTCAAAATAAAATGATTCATGGTATAATTTAACAGAGAATTTTTATAACAAAAAATGTGTATACTTAAAAAGCCAATAAAGAAGATAAAACAATGTATTAAAATATTCAATTCACCTACAGAAATGCAGAAAAGGAGGAACGGAGGAAAAACAAACAGATGGAACAAATAGAAAACAAATACCAAGACCATAGGCCTAAATTCAATCATATCCCCAATTATTTTAAATATAAATGAGTTAATTTCTATAATTTAAAAGCAGAGACTGGCAAACTATAAGAAAACAAGATCCAACTACCATATTCCTAAGAAAGACCCTTGAAACATAAGACTGATTAAAAACCAAAAAGGAGAGGAGCTCTAATGAAGGGAGGGTTCGGATACCACGCTAAAACATGAAGCCAGTGTAGAGATGGAGCAAACTGAAGCTGCAGAGAAGCCCAGCCTCTGCTCCAAGATGACTTTAATAGACTCCACCCCACACATGAGCAGTCCAATGGAAGGCACATATCACACAAATTCTAAATAAAACTATGGCTATACCAATATCAGTGAGATTAGTTTTCAAGATAAAGGGTATTCTTGAAGATAAAATGAGAACATTTTACATTTATAAAAGGTTAACTTCATTAGGATAACATAGCAAACATGAATGTCTATACCTAATAAAGGATCATCAAAAGTACATGAATCAAAAGTGACAAAACTAAAGAGAAAAACAGAGAAATTCACAACCATAATTAGAGATTATAATATCTCTCAGTAATTCATAGAATAAGTATAAAATAAAATAGGTAAGGATATGATAGAGTTTACAGACAATTTGAAGTTTATAGAACATAGCACCTGAACATTTCAGAAAGCATCTCTTCAAATGTATATGAGATAAATACATAGATACATTATATTCTGGGACATAAATAACTCTGAATACACATTAACTCATTAAAATCATATAATACATGCTAATGAAATCATGGGAATTCATGTGCCCACAGTATTGTTTAAAATCAACAGCGTTATGCTGTGGTTTGAATATTTGTCCCCTCCACAATTCATACTGAAATTTGTTGCCATTGTAAAAGTATTACAAGGTGAGGCACTTAAGGGGTACTGGGCCATGAGGAGTTGCCCTGCCATTATTGAAGGGTGAGTTCAACCCCCTATTGCCTTCTCACCTTCTACCATATGATGACATGAAGGCTATTGTCAAATGCCAGAGTCTTCATATTGGACTTCCTGATTAACATGATTTCCAGAATGGTAAACTTATTAATTTCTCAGGCTCAGGCATTCTATTATAGCAGCACAATACAGACTAGGATATTTAGAAGATTGCCAAAGATTTTGAAGTTAAACAACATATTTCTTAAGAAGTCATGGGCAGAGTTGGGTGCAGTGGCACATACCTGTAATCCCAGTAACTCAGGAGGCTGAGGCAGGAGGATCACAAGTTTGAGGCCAGCCTTAGCAATTTAGTAAGACCTTGTCGGAAAATAAAACATAAAAAGAACTGAGGATGTAGCTCAGAAGTAAAGTATTCCTGAGTTCAATTCCCCAATACCAAGAAAGAAAAAAGAAGAAAAAGGAAAAGAAAAAAATCATGGGCAGATAAGAGTCTCAGGAAATTAGAAATATATTGAACTGAATGATAATGAAAATACAACACATTATCATATGTAGGATGAAGTTAAAATCATGGGAATTCATAACTTTCAATACCCATATTAAAAAGAAAATTATAAAATTATTAAGCATTCATATTGAGAAGGTTGATAAAGGAAAACATAATATATTCAGAGTGGGAAAAAGCAAATAATAAAAATAAGAGTGGAATTCAAAGGATGAGTGAATGAATAGAGTAACCTAAGTCTTAATTAGACTCTGAAAAAAATTAATGAAACTAATACACTCATAGCAAATCTGATCAACTATCTGTCACTACGGAAAGTTTCAAAAGGAAAATAAGGGACAATTATAAACATCTTAATGCAAAAAACTTGAAAATGGATATGAAATGGACAAATTCCTTTAAAAATTACTAGTTTTCAAAAACTGACACAAGACAACAAAGAAATCTAAGTAGTCATAAAATCATTTTTAAAAACTAAATTTGTAATTTAAAAAACCTTACACCAAAGACAAGTTCACTTCCAAATATCTTCATTGGTGAATTATGTCAAGCATGTAAAGAATAATAATGCCAATGTTACACAAACTCATTTAGAAATAGAGGAGGATGAAACACTCCCCTCTGTTTTACAAAGCAATCAGAACACTGATATTAACTCCTGAAAAAAGATAATACAGTGAAAGAATGTCTTTCATGAACAGAGCAATATCTTTCATGAACATTGACATAAAAGATCTTAAAGTATTTGTGAATCAAATCTATCAATGCATTAAAAAAATAAATCATAAACAACCAGGAATAATACATCATGAACAAATGAGATTTGTCCCAGGAATACAAAGTTTACTGGCCATTCAAATATAGCCAATGTAATTCACTTAATTAACAGAATATAGGAGAACTCTGTAGTCATTTCAATAGATGCATTTGGCAAAAGTCAACATCCTTGAATAATTCAATACATCTAATGACGGAGCATCGAAGCACATAAGGCGAAAAGTTTTTTTCAAACCAGGAACAACTCTTCCTCAATCTGATAAAAGTCACCAAAAAAGAAAAAAAAAAATGCTAACAACTATCTGACATAAGGATGAAATAATATCAGGAGCAGGGCAACAATATCCATTTTCATTACTATGAAACACTGAACTGAAGTCCTAGTCAATGCAATAAGGAAAGATAAGGAAAATTCAGACAAATTGGAAAGGAAGTAAACTCTTTATTTACAGACCACATGAATTGTACATAGTAGACATTAAGAAGCCAACAAAAAGTTTCATAAGAATAGTAAGTGCATTAACATTGCAGGATACAAGATTCATCCATAAAAATCAGCTATGTTTCTATATCTCAGAGAATAATTGGGAAAAATTGTAAATGGTATTTACAATAGTATCAAAAATATCCAATAGCTAATGGAAGACAGGTCAGATCTCTACATTATAATCATAAAACATTGCTAAGAGAAATTAAAACCTAAATAAATATCATATTCATTGATAGAATGACTCATTATTGTTAAAATGTTCATTTTTCAAAAATCGATTTAAAAATTCACAAAATTCCTAGTCAAAATACTGAGTATTTATTAACGAAAACACAACACATAAAAATCTATTAGGTGTAGGCTTTTTCCAAAGGGTATAGAGAAGCCAAACAATATTGACAAAGATAAACAAATGAGGAGGAATTATCCTACCTATTTCAAGATTCATTACAAACCAGAATGATTAATACCATGATTAATTCTTTATTGGCATATGTTCCCAACTTTAGAACAGCAGATATTTCTTAGGGTACAAAAAGGACTAACCTTAAGATTTAAAAATTGGTAAATTGGATTTCGTAAAAATTAAAATTTTCAGCCAGCTACAGCGGTCACACCTGTAATCTCAGCAACTTGGGAGCCTAAGTCAGCAGGATGACAAGTTCAAGGCCAGCTTGGGCAAGATAGTGAGCCCTTCAGCAACTTAGTAAGACCCTGATTCAAAAGATAAAATAAAAGGAACTTACATGTAGCTCAGTGGTAAAGCATCCCCGGGTTCATTCCCAGTACCCACCCCTCAAAAAATTAAAAACTTCTATTCAGCGAAGACACTATTAATAAAATAGTGTCTGGATAAGCAAATCACAGACTGGGAAATAATATTCCCTTTATATCTGACAAAGGGATTGAATTAAGGCCAAGGATCCTCCAGTCAATAGGCATACAAATGTTCCAGGCATGGGAGGTACTCTGGAGGAAGCATCTGAGCAGGGCACAATGGCCACGTTTGGTTACACAACAAGACACTGGGTCTGTGAAGTCCTCTAAACAGTAGGCGTAGAACCCGAGGAAATGACTTACAGTCTCTTCTGTCTGATGTTGTGGATGACTGACTATAAGTTCACTGCTGATAGTTTCTTCGTACCTGGGAAGTAGAAGTACTTAACATTAAGAAATGTTAAGCTATGGTGAGTTGGGAAGGGAGAAAAATTTTCGTTGTCCATACACCAGAATAGAAGTCAAAGCAATAACATACTCAGCAATGCAGGCCTATGATGAAGAGAAGCCAGAAGTTTTTGTGATTGTCAACATTTAAGATATGAAAAAAGAAGTAGAAGGGGGATAGGAAAGGAAGCAAAAGGAAGGAGGGAAGGAAAGGAGGATTCCTATGAAGAAATTTTTTTCAAAAAAATCTCCTTTTGAGAAGATAGAGTGATTTGATTTCTATGGTATCTTGATAAATGGAAATACATAGAACTGAAATTTTTTAACTTAAAGTATGGTTTCCAGAAATGGAAGATCAGGGCAGAGTCTTGGTCTGTGTTTCCCACATATTCAAACTGCAGAGCATTCTTATTCTTGAGGGCAGTTATGTTCCTCCTTTGTTAATCCCCTGCTGTGGCAGCAGAGAACCCCAGAAGGAATTTCAACTTAGTCCCAGGATCACTGGTTTAGCAAGCAGCAACTGGAACAAAATTCAGTTTGGAAAAAAAAAAGAATAATTTGAGAAAATAACAATTCTACATCTAGAAAAAAATAAAATAAGAGAAAGAAAGAAAGAGAGAGAAAGAAAGAAACTAACTCAAATGTTCATCTACCAGGGGATGGACAGACTGATATATTCATATGATAGAAAACTACCCAACCGAAGAAAGGAATGAACTACTGACACATCTATCAACATGAATGGATCTCAAAACCACTGGGTTGAACAATAAAATCTAGACAAAAAGAGCTTTCTATTGAATTCCTTTTATCTGAACTCCAGAAGCAGCAGAAGAAATCTATGGTGATAGAAGTCAAAAAGTGTTTGCCACAGGTGGAGCATGGGGTGACACAATGGAATGATCTTGGGTGAGGAAGATACTCTATGTCTTATTTTGGGTGGGAGCTTTACAGGTGCACGTAACTATCAAATTCATCCAGACTGAATTCTTAAAATATGTTCAGTCTATTTTATACAACTTATACCTCAATTAAAATTGTAATATCTTTGGCTGATGAGGGTCCAATGAAACCAGTCCTCCTATAAATTGGACAATCATCTCATAAAGCATTCTGGCTTTAAATATATAAATCAAGAATTATAAAGATTTCAAACAATCTATGATTTCATTTAGGCAAATCCACTCTTAAGAAATGATTCAAAATAAAAAGGAGTGATATACACTAAATGTTATCTTTGTAATAGTGTAATCTGTAAGGCATCAAAATCCAACACTGGATAATAATTAAATGAAGTGCAATAAATCTACTTTATAGACTATTTTTGCATTAATATTATATACAGGAAGACTAACAAGTTGAAAATATATTTATGCTATAATATTATCTTCTTATAAAGACTTACATATGCAAAAATACTAGAAATTAATCACAATGATAATTTGTGCTGATTTGGATTAGTGGGCTTTTTTTCAGCTTGATTATCTTTTACTTTGTCCTAACAATATTTTTATTTTTTCTTGATGTTTTTGCAATTCCTCTTTAATTATTCACTTATCATTTATACTTTTCAGTCATTTTCTCCTTTGTTTAAATGGGCTTTTATTACATAAGAAATCTATAGCTAACTATTCCTTATTTTTCAGGCAGATAAAAGGAACTCGTTCTTTGCCCAATAGTTCTTCTTTTCTAGAAAATAAATTCTAAAGCAAGTTTAAACTTAATAGGGATATCAAATTTTTAAATTTAATAGGAATAGTCTTGTTAAATGACTGAAATATACCTACCAGAGTCATACTATGTAACGAAATGTTGTATTACTAATGTAAAAGATTAAATATATTTACTTTGAAAACATCAGCAGTGGTTAGTCTCTGCCTAGTGAGATAAGGCTGGCTTCTTTTCCCTTGCCTGCTTTTCCTACAGTGATCTATTACTTCGTGGTAAAGAGAAAGGGTAAAATTAAATCTCCACTTTGGGCTTGAAACACCCTCGCCCAAGGCCCTGAGCCAACCCTGATCCCACTCAGGGTGGGGAACCTGCTCCCATCATGCTCCGCGATTCACGCTCCACTTCTGGTCACCAGACCTTGACTTCCTCTTCCTGTGCTACTCCCTTGACCCTGGCACCTCAATGCCCTGGGGCTTCCCCCAGTCCTCCAGCTTGCCCCATGGTCCACGCAAACCTTATAGGGAGTGGGTGCGGGAACCAGGGACCCCCAGGCCGACCTCCCACTTTGGTCCCTGAGCTCCTTGGTGTGGCAGGTGTGGCTGCACCAGTAGCTACGCCTACCTTCCCTCCTCTGTCTCCAGCACCAGAAGTCTGCTGAGCCATCGTAGTTCCTGTTCCTGCCAGACCTTTATTAACCATGACAAGGGTTTGGAAAGCCGGAGAAACATCATAATCTCTCCTGTCTCCCTGTAGGAGCAGATAGAGTTAGAAGAGGCTGTGGAGGGTGGAGAGGTGGCAGACACGTCCCTGGAGAGCCCATCTCCAGCCAGCCTTCCTCCCCTGAATGTGTCTCCCCGCTCAGCTCAGCTCTTCTCTCAGGAGTCTGGCCAAGCTCGCTGAAGGGATGCTTAAGAGGTGACTATAAATTGAAACGAACGTCCTGCTGAAAAGAATTCAGAGAAATGATAAATAGCTTCATGGGGTCCTGGCATAATACAGACAGCAGAGGACTCTCTCTCCCCATCTACCCTGGAGTATAAATTAGAGAGATGAGTTCCTGTCCCTCCCTCCTCCTAACCCTGGCAGTTCTTAGAAAAATAGGCAGTGACCAAAAGGAGGGGCAGGGATAGCTCAAATTAGAGGAAATCTCATTAAAATATGTCTCCTCACTAGCTATTCAATCACTAATTGACTTTCCATCCTCACTTTAATTTTGACACTGGTGTCTTGATTAATTAACTCTGTCACCAAAGCCCCAGGGTGCCACAGAAGGACTCACCAGGACTTTATCTCTCTAGGTTCCAGCCAATTTGACAGGTAGGCTCTCCCTGGCCAGCACCATGGGTAATGGCCTGAGCCCATCTTGGTCCCCTGAGGATACACCGAGACACATTGCAATACCAATAGCCAGTCAGCAGGAAGAATCTGAAAGCTGGAATTGTTGGTCTCCTTCTCTGACAACATAATAAATTCCCTTCTGTCTACATTCCCATATGTACATGGAGTTCATCATGGAGACTCTGGCCAGTGGGAAAGATGGGTCATCAACTCTGTTTTTGGATAAAGCTCCAGGGAAATCATTTGTTCAATCACTTGTTCAGTCATATGGGTATTCTACTTCTTTTGACTAGACTGTACTAGACTCCTTGGGGGTGGATTCAAGATCAAAAAGTATCTAAAGTATAGGTCCTGCTTGTCATACATTTGTGATTTTAGCTGAAAAGATATAGCATTCTCTTTTATAAAGAAGATCCAAGATTTGGTGTTGTAAACAGTGTCTCCAGATGGGAAGAGTCAGTTATCCTGAATATTGGGGCTGTGTGTTTTCTCCTCACTTCTAGAAACCTCTGGCATATTTCAAACATTCACTGAACCACAGTGGAGCCACCTGCCACCAGGCAGAGTTTTGGCAAGAGAAAAATCAAACTCCAGGTTCTCTTCCTGTCCGGCTTTCTCCATTCCCTGTCGGAGAATGGATGGATAAGGTAACTGCAGGTGGCAGAAAATGGAGAAGAGCTCCCATTCACCCCACCCCACAGAGGAGGCAGGCCAGTCCAGACTGGTCAGTTTGGTGGTGTGAACCACACATGAGTAGAGCCACTTGCTGTCACACAGGTTGAGTGGGGTCTGCTGTCTGGTCTGTACATCCCTGGGACTTCAGGCTCCGTGTGTTTCTTCCCCTTCTCTCTTCAGCGTATGTGAATGGTGGACTGCCCAGAACCCACTCTGATGGAGCAAGTCCCGCCATCTTGTCTTCTTTTCTCTAACCCTCCCACATGGGAAAGAAAGAAGATTCCTGACCTAAGATGAATTTGTTTCACCCTTGCCATGGTTGGTATGGAATGGGGGAGAAAAACATAAACTGCAATTATTTCCACTTCCTCCAGCCTAACCTCTTTGCATTGGGGCTTGGGGTCCACCCTCCCAAAAATGAGGTGCTATTTTATTTTCCTTTTCTAACTTTTACCGTGTACCTTTCTCTAGGAGACTCACAGGGAGGCATTCCAGAACCTCCTGTCCAAAGACCATCCAGGAGTTCCTGATACCCTCAACGAATGGAGAACCAAGGAGGCCAGGCTAGGACCAAGCACCCACCCAGTGCGCCCCTTACCGAGGCCTGTCCTGACAGCAAGCTCAAGGTTCCTCACGGCAGAACCCTTGCCGTGTGCTCAGTATCTGAGACGTACTTTTCTAAATTCCCCAATTTCTTGTATCTCCTATTTTCATTTGATCATTGATCTATTTTGTAACCTATCTTGGCAACCAGCATTAATACACCTCTTTAAGGAAAAAAAAAAAAAAAAACTCCTAATGGCTTTCCACAGCATTAAGAATAGAATCTGTGTGCTTGCTGTAGCCTACATGGTAGGTGGCACTGCTCCGTCCAGCAACTGCTGCTTCTCACTGTGGAGGATTACCTGTCCCCACCCCATACCACACTCAGCCATGCAGTTTGCTTTGGCCAATGCAAGTGGCACATCCACTTGCATGCAGAAACTTTAAAGCCATTACCTGGCCCTCCACTTACTCTTCTTCCTCTTCCAGGACACCAGAAATGTCCCATAGGAGTTATTTCACTTACCTGTGTCCTGGAGCAGAGATGTGCAATTGACCCACAATGGACATGAAATACGAGTGCTATATAAAGTTCTTTATTGAAAGCTGTTGGGATTTAAGGGCCTTTGTTATCATGCACTCCTGCTAATCTGAAGGACGCATCCTGCAATGCAGTCTAAGTTCTGATCTCTCTTTACCTCATGTCCTAACTTCCACCCTTCACCCATGGCACCCTTGTCACTCTGACCTTCTGTCTCTTCTTTGAACATGCTGTTTCCTCTGCCTGGAATGCTTTTCCCTGAGGTTTACACATGGCTGTCTCTTTGTCATTATTCAGATCTTGGTTCAAATGTTACCTTCTTAAATGCCTTCCCTGAGTCCCTGTCTAAGGTGACCCTCCATAGCATTATCCTATTCTGTTTTGATTTTGTTCCCTAGATTGTTCATCATTCTCCCTGATTGGAAAGAACAGTCCAGGGGAGTAGACACCTGTCCATCATTTCGCCACTGTATCTCCAGACACTAGAAAGTCACCTGACACATCAACACTTACCAAGTATTTGCACACACAAAAAAATGAACCCTTCTCCCAAACATTAAACCCCTTTGCAACCTGCAACTGGACATTCCTTCTGGAAATCCTCCAATTCAATGGATCCAAAGCAGAATTCATAATTGTGTCCTCTTCCCTCACCACTGCCTCTCCTCCTCTGACCCCGGTTGGTACCACCATCTTGCAGCCTCTCACTCAAAGCAGAAGCTCAAGGAAGCTTTCCACGCCCCGCCTCCCTTCCTTCACCCACAATCAGCCTCGGGACTGATTGTCTTCCCTCAATCTCTCCTAATCCACCTCATCCCCGTTCCCACACACCTGCCCTCCTTCAGACCCCATCACCCCTCGCCTGGATTATCACAATCTTTGCAGAACAGGGCTCCTGCTTCCAGCCCCTCCCATCTGTGCTGCACGCTGCCACCAGAATTATCTTTCTAAAATCTGATCATGTCGCTCCCATGTTTAGAAGGATTTTGAAGGAGCTACAGCACCAAGTTTAACTCCTTCAAAGCCGAGGGATAACTATGCATGCTGGCTCCCGCCGCGTCCCCAGCGTCCCTCCTACCAGTGAGTCTTATCCCAGTCAGCCATGCAGAACCTCCTCATGGGGCTGTGCTCACTGCCACCTTTCCCTGGAATGCCCTTCCACCTGCCACCCCCACTCCGCCCCAAACACACCTGCACCCGCACCCAGCATCCACCTACTGCAAGCTGTCCCTGCTCCATGCTCAGTTAGCTCCAGTCTTCATCGCTCCGGTGCAGCCTCTCCTGACTCCTCCCTGCCCTCCTCCTGTAAAAATTAAAATAGCTCTAATTATGAGCATCACCTTCTCTCACCCTTCAAGGCTTCATGCAAAGCTGAGACTTCCCACATGGCATTGTGTCTGCTTTGTGAGTACAAGGCCATCTGTTTTGCTCCTTAAGAGTTTACTCAACCTTTTATGTCTGATCCCCAGTATGTCTCGGTGCCTGATGGACATATACCAGATGGACAGATAGTATGTGCTCAATAAATCTTGCTCAGGATACCGATGGACAGAATAGAAAGTATTCAGTACAATGATGCTACAAGCGAGGGACACCAGTGTCCATGATGACCAGAAAAGAGAGTGCAGAGAACAGTCTCATGAACAGTTCTGCCCTAGAAAAGCTGCCCAGCAAAGTGCACACTCTCCTGGCATGGCAGGAAGAGGGCCCAGGGCTTTAAGGAGCCTTGGCTACTCACTTAACCTCTGTCCTCCCCAGCAATTCCACCTCACACGCTGGCCCAGGCTTTCTTGTCTCCTATATGTACAACTTTCTCCCACGATCATCTCAGGAGAGAGGCTATGCTAAGTTTGCTCCCATTTTCCACATTCTAACAGGAAATGAGCTCTCAAAACCACACCGTTAAAAGCAGCAAAGTACCAGCGCAGTGGTGCACGCCTTTAATCCCAGCAGTTCAGGAGGCTGAGGCAGGAGGATCTCCAGTTCAAAGTCAGCCTCAGCAAAATCGAGGTGCTAAGCAACTCAGTGAGACCCTGTCTTTAAATAAAATATAGGACTGGGATGTGGCTCAATGGCTGAGTGCCCCTGAGTTCAATCCCTGGTACCCAAAACAAAAAACAAAAGTGACAATTCGAGAATGTGAAGGCAGAGTCCTCAGCTTGGTGGCCCCTCCTCCAGCTGGCTGGCTCTCCCTCGAGTGGGAGTGTTAGTGAGCACATTCTCCCAAACTGCTCCAGCACCGTCCTGTCTCCACCCTGGGTTGACTTGAAATGCCCTTCCTCCCAGCTTCTCACAGTCCCCAGGTGCCACCAAGGCAGAACCTCCAGGAGAACCAGCCAGCGTGCTCAGCTCCTCGCCTAGGAAATGGGAGCGCCCTTGAAATGGGAGCCGTGAGATCTCAGCACAGCCAGCCACAAGCCCACTCTGTCATTTTAGGAGAATCGGGTTCCAACGTGATGCTATTCGAGGCTCCAAATAACCCCTCCAGCCTTCCTGCTCATTTCTTAAAAGCAGTTCTCAATGGTAATGATGGCACCTGTGGGGGAGGCAAAAGGGGATTTAGCCTGAGAGTTGGTTTCATGTCACCTAAAAGGATTATTTTACACCAGCAGAAAGATAATTCCCCTCCCAGGGGGGAGGACGGATTAGGTCTTTCCTCAGATGGTACTTTATGAAAAGATTCTTTAAAGATTATAGGGCAAAATGGACACATTTGACAACATCTGCTAGGGCCCGGGTCTTGGCTGTCTGAAACGATCGTCGGCGATGCGTGCAGGAGCCTGCTGTCGTGGGTGCCAGTCCTCACGCCCCCGTTGTGGAGTTTCGGGCCACATCTCCACCGTCACCGATGGAGAGGGACGCACACTGCTCTCGCCTCCAGGAAGACTTCCCTCATCTCTCCACCCCGAAGCTCTCTCCCGGGAGGTCTCACCACACACTGCTGGGTGCAGAGAGCGCTCCCTGCCTCTGCCTTTTCTCCCCGGGACCTATGGCTTCTATGTTGTCCTTGTCAGCCCTGGCCGGGCCTGGAGCAGGCAAGGTGAGAAGTGGAGGCACCTCTACACTCTCGGTCTCTGCTGTCCACCGGCAGTGGAGGGAAGGAAGGCCTTGCAGGCTCTGCTTCGGCGGGCCTTCTGCAGATCTGAGTCTCGCCGTGCGGTTGTCCACACAAGGGGTCTGGTGGCCCAGGAGCCATGTGCCATCCTGGGGGTCCTCCAGGAGATGGCTATCCAGGGTACCCTGGTCACCTGCCCTGTGACTCGTGCAGCTCACTGTTGCGTGGCAGGGCAATTTGGGGAAAGTATGGAAGAATGTTTTAGTCAACTTTCTTGTTGCTGTGATTAAAAGATCTGACCCGAATGATTTTATGAAGAAGAAGTTTATGTGGGGACTCAGTTTCAGAGGAGTCCGTCTACACACAGCAGGCTCCATTGCTCAGGGCTTGAGGTGAGGCAGAACAACATGGCGGAAGCAGAGAGAGAAACTCCACTCATCAGATACAAAATGTACCCAAAGGCACGCCCCCAAGGCCCACCTCCCCCAGCCACACCCACCCCTTCAGTTCCCACTCAGTTAATCCCTATCAGGGGATTAATTCACGGATTGGATTAAGACTCTCAAACCCCGGTCACTTCTCCTCTGGACCTTCTTGCACTGTCTCACACATGAGCTTCTGAGGGACACCTCACAGCCAAAGTGTAACAGTCCTGGACTGCCGAAAAGCTCTGGGGTGCGGTAGTGACAGGAATGAGTCTGGCCTTACAGAACAAGAAGGCCATCCCGAGTCCATGCACATCTGTGCTAGCGTCCATAGCTGTTCACAGCAGTGCCATCCCCTGTGACTGCCAGTTCTTCCAGCCTCTGCCCCGTGAGTCCCTTCCAGCCACACCTCCCCCTCCCTCAAACCCAAAGTCAACACACACAGTTCCTTCTGCCCAGACTGCTGGCTCCTCACCCCTTCTCCATGCCAGGACTTCTCCATCTTCCCTGGGACTCAGCTCAGACGTCACCTCCTCCTCGAAGCCTTCCCTGGTGCCTCTTGGCAGATGGGTGGCATTCTTGTTTTCCTAGTATTGTGCCTGAGGCTCGAGGTGTAGAGAGGCAAACATCGCCTCCATCCGAATTCATCCACTAACAAAGAGCCAATCGTGATGAATAAGCAACAAATGTGCCCCAAGCACCCATTGGTACCAGATCCCAATCTCTGTACTTGAAGTACAAGGAACTAAACAGGTGACCGTCCCTACTCTTGTGGGGTTTGAATTCTAGGGGCCCAGAGAAGGGACGTCAATACACAATAACACAACAGTGAACAAGTTCTAGAACATCCCGAAGGTGGATGAGCATGTGCAGAACAGGGTAAAGAGGACAAAGAATGGAGAATGCCGAGGGAGGTGAGGGGGAGAGTGGAGCTGGCTTCCTCAGGAGATCAGGACGGGCCACATCAAGAGGTGAGATGCAACCAAAGATCAAAAGGGATAAACAGAGTAGGTGGGCCAATTTCTGTAGGATGAACACTCCCTGCATAGAACAGGGAGAGCAGCCAGCTGTGAACTGTGGCCCAGATCTTACCTACCACTTGTTTTTAGATAATTCATATAATGTGGATGTTGAATGGTCCCCCAAAGTTCCATGTACTAAAGGCTTGATTCCCAGGGTAGTGCTGTTGGGAGGAGGTGGAACTTTTAAGAGGTGTGGCCTAGTGGGCGGTCCTTAGATCATTGGGGATGTGCTTGAAAAGGATACAGAACCCTGGTTCTTTCCTTTTTCTTTTACTTCCTATCCACCAAGTTAGAGATTTTGCTTTACCACCCACTCCCACCTTACATATCACCTCTAAACAGGCCTCAAAGCCTGTCTAGAGCCAACCAATCATGGACTAGAGCCTCCAACTGTGAGCTAAAGGAAACCTTCCCTCTTTATAAGTTGATTGTCTCAGGTATTTTGTTACAATAACAGAAAGTTAACAAATACAATAACCCACCAGCTAAGACGCTTCCATATATTTTTAAGTTGTGTGTGGGAGGATCAGAATTATTATTATTCAGTGTCCACAAATAAAATTGTATTGGAACACAGTCACATTAATTCATTTACATATTATTTATGGCTGCTTTCACAGAGTTGAGTAGTTATGACAGAGATTGTATGGCTAAAAAGCCAAAAATATTTACTATCTAGCCCCTTATAGAAAAAGCAGGGAGCAAGGCCCTAGGTTAGGAGCTGGAACAGCAAGGAAAGAGGGACAGCTACAGTGGAACGGGTAGTAAATGGAAGGAGGACACAGTGGGGCAAGCCAGCAGGGATGCAGCTCATGTAAGGTCATTTAGGCCGTCTGGTCTTAACTCAGGCAATGGTAGCCATTGCAGGATTCTGATTGGAGGAGTCACAACGTTGAGAACAGACTATTACCTGAGGGGCTGTTGGCATTGTTCAGAGAGAAAGGATAGTGGGCTCAGACCAGGATGGTGGAAACCAGCATAGGTGATAAGAAAAGCTCTGATCCTGGATATGTCTCAGACTTAGAACCAACGGCATATCCTGATGGATTGGATAAGGGTTGGAAGAAAAACAGAGGTTGAGGAGGATGACAAGGCTTGGGTGTGAGCAGCTGAAAAGTAGAACAAGGGGGAAGTTCCCTTTCAGCTGTGCTGGTCAGAAGGGTCTAGAAGACCTGCCAGTGTTGAGTGGTGCTAGATACAAGAAGAAAGTTCCGGCTAGAGATTAAACATGGGAGCTGTGGACATCTTCATGGTATGCAGATCTCCTAGCAAGTGCATGTAGAAAGAGAAAGAGAAGAGAACCAGGGACTGAGCACTGGGCTGCATAGCCACCTGCTGGGTCTGCCCAGGTGGGGAGCTGTGTGGAGGTGGGACTGCTGCTGCCCTGTAAGCAGCACAAGGGCTCAGAGGGCATCACTGCACTTAGCAATAGGCAGATCCCGGACGACTACAGAAGCAGGTGTGGAGGCAAGGCTGGATTGAGAGCTGAGTGACATGGATCTAGAGAGAATGGGAAGAGGAGAAATTGGAGACAGAAGGCCTGGACAACTCAACTCTTTAAGGACATTTGCTGGAAAAAGGAACAAAGTAATGGGCCATAAGTCAGGTAGAAGTTCTCTTGATGGAATGAACGAGTAGAGAGATCACTGTTGCCAGAGGAAAGGGGGCATCATTGGAAGGACTTTGCACATCCATAGGTAATAATAATCCCAGTGCCCATCCTCACTCACACGTAAGGGCTCTGTGTGGCTCTGTTCACACGTATTCCTGTATTTGCTCATGCTATTGGTTTTTACTGTGTGCCTGGCCATGGACACTTGAGGTCCACACCAGGGAACATATCTGGCCTCTGGTCTCTTGTAAGTTGTTTTCTAGTTCAGGAGGCTGGTGGAGTAATTGAAAACTAGTCTAACTGGCACCAAAAACAGAACATTAAATAGCTCATATCATCAAAGTCTAAATGAATGTTTGCAGTTATGCCATTATTATAGCCTTAATTCAAATACATTACCACTCTCTACTTATCTATCTCTGACACTGGCAGGGATCTGCTTTAAAGGAGTAATATTTAGAACCCCAGCACCCATTCCAGTTTCCAGCACAGGTAAGAAACATTTGAAATGTTTGTTGAGTAAATGCAAAGAGAGAGAGAAAGAGAGAGAGAGAGAGAGAGAGAGAGAGAAATTCCTCCATAGTGTTCACCCACCAGCTACCCTTTTCAAATGCAAAACCTTCCAGGACCATTAACACCTTTGTGCAAATAGTGTTTCATGCTGAAGTATGAAGTAGTTTCCTTGGATACTTCTCTTAAAACAGCCAACTGAGATTGTCCCTTATCTACTGGGTTTTTCCATTAAATGAGACAAAGTGGAGATCTGGGAAGAATAATTTGGAAACTGAGGAATGACCAGGTAACAGAAAACTTGGTGTTCTGACCCAATGGTTGGTTCCTATGATAGCATGAGGACACCAAATACAATTGAAGGGGACACTAAAAGGGCAGAGACTCTAGAAGGAGTTTGGAGGCAGAAAAGAGGTAAAAGAGCTGTCGGATGTGAGGACACAGCTGATGTGAGACAGGCCCGTGGGGTCCCCATGCTGCACTGCTGACCTAATGGGTGACTGCGCCCAGCTGCATCCCCAGCCACTCCACTCTGACACAAGGCAGAGTCCTCTCCAGTTTTCAGGAAACAAGTCTTCTAATTACAAATTAGTCTTCCCAATTGTTTTAATTAGGAGTCTTTCTATCTCTGATTAATTTTCCAACCTTCCAAATTTTCCATCTGTATATAAATTTGACATCACACAAAAGCTGTTAACCTTTAAAATGACTTGTGCTTTGTATTTCTGATAATGGGTTAGAAAGGAAGAATAATTATGAAAACAATTCTTTTCAATGGGGTGGGGAGTGTGCAAGTTGATACTTGTTCTGATTCTTATTGCTAATCAGTGTTCTGGCTTTATCTTAAAATAAGAATTCTGAAGAGTTTAAAGTAAGTGGAATCATTTTTAAATCGTACCCCTGGGCTGGTATGTAGAATTAACTTTTAAATTGAAATCTCATCATGACACTGATTTCTGTGTGTGATCATGTCACCTGGATCCATCTGAAGAGATAGCTGACAACAGAGGCCACCAAGGAGCTCATTACTTGGATTCCCACTCCCTATGGCCATGCCATCTGGATGCCAGGGCGAGTACCCTCGTACCTGATGAGTCCTGTGTAGAGTGTGGACCCAGCTCAGCCTGAAGCTAGCTTCCACTGTCACTGTTCACAGCACCTCAGTCCATGCTTCACTCCTAGCCTCCCAGTGAACTTTTCTGGATTTATTGTTTTCTACTTTTTAAATTTTATTTGTTCTAATTAGTTGTACATGACAGTAGAAAGCATTTGTACATTTTGATAGATCATACACAGAGAGAGTGCAATCTCTCATTTTCCTGATTATACATACTGCAGGATCACAGGGGTCATGCAGTCATACTTGGACACGAGGTAATATGTCTGTTTCACTTTACTATCCTTCCTTCAAATATGCAGAACTTTTCATTTTAATGATCTGTAAGTGAACAATTCTGTGACATTGAACGCATTCACAATGTTGTATAACCATCCCTATCCTGAGACCCTTTCATTATTTCCTGTGAAAACACCATACCCATTAAATAATTCCCAGTCCCTGATAACCACCATGCTATTTTCTCTACAAATTCTCCTATTCTAGGCACTTTATAGAAATGAAATCATATAGTATTTGTCCTTTCGTGTCTGCCGTGTTCCACTAAACAACTTCAAAATCTATCTGGGTTGTAGCATATGTCCAAATTTTATCTTATGGCTGAATAAAATTCCATTGTATGTACATAGAACATTTGTTTATCTATTTATCAATGGACAATCGGGATGTAAATAGCGCTCAGCAATTGTGAATAATCCTCCTATGAACATGGTTACAAAAATATCTCTTTGAGTCCCTGTTTTCAATTCTTAGATGTATACCTGGCAGTGGAATTGCTGGTCACAGGGTAGCTTCACATTGAATCTCTCAAGGAACTGCCAGACTGTTTTTCATATTGACTTTGCCACTTTGTATTTCCACCACAATGGAGCAAGAGGGCTCCAATTTCTCCACATTATTGTCAATACTTGTTATTTTCTGGGTTCTGTTGTTATGTGGTCTTATCATTTTATAGTAGGTGCAAAGTATCGCATGTGGTTTTGATTTGCATTTCCCTCGTGGTGAATGATGTTGAGCATCTTCTCTAAGCCCAGGTATTTTTTTTTCAACTAAACATTGGAGATAAGAAATGTCTATTGTGTTCAGATCAGGAGTCGGTGGGAAGGACACGTGACACAGGATATGAACAGACTTTGCAGCGCTCTGGCCAGTTACTGGATGTAACTGGTCAGTGGATGGTTCCCTACAGCGCTGGTGTGTGTCTTTGTTTTATTTTGATTGTAGGTGGACACAGTACAATATTTTCTTTTTTATGTGGTGCTGAGAATGGAACCCAGTGCCTCACATGTGCTAGGCAAGTGCTCTACCACTGAGCCGCAACCCCAGCTCCTGGTATGCGCCTTTTACTCAAGGGTCTGGGTGCTTTTGAGCAAGAACACCCCTGCACGAGGCAGGAAAGTGTCCAGACTGTCGTTTTCCCCAGACAGTCCTGGCCACTTTGAAATTTCCACTCCTGAGGTGGACGTGCTAGCAACACCCTCTCATGAGTGTGTTCAGCTGTTCTGAGGATGCTTATCCTGAATGTCATCTCCCTCTCTTCATTGCTGCTCTGATGCTACAGGATAGAGTCAGAGCTGAAAAAAGATTCCAGAAGATTTTCCTGGCACACCAGTGTGTGGATTTGACCTTGTGGTTTTAGACGCCACTTTCATCAATCCAACACCCCAACCACGTGACCTGATGGGAGCTTTGTGTTCTGGTTTGTGAGATCGTAAGAGGAATGGCAATTCAAATTCCAGGGGCTGGGTTTCATTCAGGAGCTCAGAACTCTGTCAAATGCCCATAGGCAAGTGTTTCTGAAAATAGACATACATCAAAGAATCACTCCTCCAGAACACCAGGCCCAGAGCCATCGTGGTGACAGGATTGCCATAGTGGAGGGAAGGTCCTTCTCCTCCACCCTGGATTCCTGGGCGCCCAACAGGGTTGAATGTACCGCGACCTCACAGCACTCTTTGGGAGAACTGTCCCCTGAACTTCTGCCACACTTCAAGTTTCAGCAGGACACAGACCCCCACCAGAAAGGGACAGACACCGAGCCGTCCGCCTACATTCCCCTCTCCCTCCTCCTCTTGCCTGGTTTGGCCCCTGTCTCAGCTCCGTTCTGCACTGGCCATTCGGGAATTCCATAGCGTAATGCAGAAGCCAGGATCACAGGCTTTAGACGAACTACCTGGGTTTCAAGAACATCTGCCTTATTTACGAACCATGAGAGATTGGTGACTGACTGCACATCATAGGCTCAGTTTCTGTGAATTGCAGGTGAGGTTCCCTTTCCACAGTCATCATGAGAATTGAAGGAAGGAACACACAGGACACATTTAGGATAGCCATCGGCATGTGGCACGGTTCTGTTACCAAACCTTATTTTTTCCCATACAGTTGTCCCACACCTAAATCTAACCAATCCTTGTCAACTTCACCTGTAATATCTCAGATCCCAGCACCCTGGGCTCAGCCTCCCTGGGGTGAATCCACACAGAGCAGAGAGTAGGAGCCCCCCACTGTCTACCCTCCCAACTCCTGGTCATTAGAACAGAGCTGGCCTGCTCTCCATGGCCGGGGTCCACCCCTGGCCATTTCCCCTCCCACCTCCCTGCCTTCCCCATTCTCCCTCCAGGGCCAATTTGCCATTTTTAAACACACAGTTCAGTGGCATTAAACACATTCACCTTGTGCCACCACTACCATCTCCAGGCCAGTTCCCAACATCCCAAACGGGAACCCCATTCCCATTAAACACTGACTCCCCTTTTCCCTCTCTCCCAGCTCCTGGCAACTGCCTTCTACTTCCTGTCTCCATGAATCTGACTACTAAGTACCGGATATGAGTGGCATCATACAATATTTGTTCTTTGGTGACCAGCTTGCCTCTCTAAGCATAATGTTCCTGAAGTTGACCCATGCTGTAGCCTATATCAGAATTTCCTTCCTTTGTAGGATGAATGATGTTTAGTCTCTCTGTCTCTCTCTCTCTCTCTCTCTCTCTCTCTCTCTCTCTCTCTCACACACACACACACACACACACACACACACAATTTGCTTATCCATTCATCCATTACTGGACACTTAATTTGCTTCCACCTTTTGGCCATTGTAAATGATGCTGCTATTAATATGTGTATCCAAATTCCTGCTTTCAATTTTTGGGGGTGTTATATATCCAGAAGTGGAATTGCTGGATCATCTGGAAGTTCTGTGTTTAATGTCTTTGAGGAGCCACCATGCTGTTTTCCCTGGCAGCTGCACCATGTACCTTCCCCCCAGCTTTGCATAAAGTTCCCGACCTCCCCACATCCTTGCCACCACTTAGCTTCTGTTCTGTTTGTCTGTCTGTCTACAGTGGCCATCCTGATGCTTAGTGATGTTGAGCATCCTTTCACATGTACATTGGCATAATGAATTGCTACTTTCCTCTATGATGCCCTTCACTCTAACAATTTCCAGAAATGCCAGAGTCCCATCTAACTTGGCCCCATGTGACCCAACTGGCTTGGTTTTGTTCTGTTAGCTCCACAAACCTCCCACCTTCTAACCCAAAAGAGTTTTTTTTTTTTTTTTATTGTAAACAAATGGGATACATGTTGTTTCTGTTTGTACATGGCGTAAAGGCATACCATTTGTGTAATCATAAATTTACATAGGGTAATGTCGGTTGATTCATTCTGTTATTTTTTCCCTTCCCCCCACCCCTCCCACCCCTCTTTTCCCTCTATACAGTCCTTCCTTCCCCCATCCTTGCCCACCTCCCTAACCCTAACTCTAACCCTAAAACTAACCCACCCCTCCCACACCCCATTATGTGTCATCATCCACTTATCAGAGAGATCATTCTTCCTTTGGTTTTTTGAGATTGGCTTATCTCACTTAGCATGATATTCTCCAATTTCATCCATTTGCCTGCAAATGCCATAATTTTATTATTCTTTATGGCTGAGTAATATTCCATTGTATATATATGCCACAGTTTCTTTATCCATTCATCAACTGAAGGGCATCTAGGTTGGTTCCACAATTTGGCTATGGTGAATTGAGCAGCAATGAACATTGATGTGGCTGTATCTCTGTAGTATGCTGATTGTAAGTCCTTTGGGTATAGGCCAAGGAGTGGGATAGCTGGGTCAAATGGTGGTTCCATTCCAAGTATTCTAAGGAATCTCCATACTGCTTTCCAGAGTGGCTGCACTAATTTGCAGCCCCACCAGCAATGTATGAGTGTACCTTTTTCCCCTCATCCTCGCCAACACCTGTTGTTGCTTGTATTCTTGATAATCGCCATTCTCATTGGGGTGAGATGGAATCTTAGGGTGGTTTTGATTTGCAATTCTCTTATTACTAGAGATGTTGAACATTTTTCCATATGTTTGTTGATTGTTTGTAGATCTTCTTCTGTGAAGTGTCTGTTCATTTCCTTAGACCATTTGTCGATTGGGTTATTTGTAATCTTGGTGTTGAGTTTTTTGAGTTCTCCAAAAGAGTTTTTGTAAGAGTTCACCCAGGAAACGTCACACTTCGTCACACCACAGGCAGCCTCTCAGCACCACACTTGGTGGCCACTTCCTTCTCGGTTCCCACGACAGAACCTGGAGTCTTCCTTTAGGCGCTGGGTCAAGCCAGCCTGTCCCATATGCCTCCCCTCCAGAGCCACTTGTCACTTCCGTATTCATTACCATCAGCTGCCACGGCCCTCCATCACTCCCATCAATGTGTTTTCACCATGTCCACCTCCTCATTTCCTGTCACCACTCCTCAGACCGGTTCAAGCTAGGTGGCCGCCCTCAACCCCACACACATGCTCTTGCCAAGATTGTTAGGCTAAGTTGTCAGAACCAGGTGCGTGCTCTGCCCTTGGTCTCGCAGCTCATTCAGCTCAGGCCACAATGTCTTCTTTACTGACACAGTCTGCCTTCCCTTGTGTTTCCTCCTTCCGATCCATCACTTCTCAATCTTCTTTGCAAATATCTCTTCTTTACTTGACTCTAAGTTCTAGCATGTCCTAGGACTCAGTCTTCTACCTTTGCGTATTCTCCCTCCCTAAGTGATTGTATGCATCCCCAGTGCTGTAGACGGGACTCCAGCTTTAGATACATTACACATCACTCCTCTGAATTCTGGACTCCCGTATAGCAGCTGCCTCCTTAATATATCCCACACAATACGTCATAGGCATTCCATAGTTAATTAAAGCCAATACTTGGTCTTCTCCATCTCTATAAATGGAATCACTCTCCACACAATTGCTTAAACAAGAAAACTAGGCCACTTCTTTAATTCCAATCCCCCTGCCTGTAATGCAATCTGTTACCAAGGTCTGTTGTTTCTATCTCCAAACTCTTCCTGGACTCCAATTTTCCTCCATTCCCTTCCAATACTTTGAGCCCCACTCTGCCTCTTCCACCTGGAGAGTTCCAGTGGCCTCCTCACTGGGTGGCCTCCTCCAGGCTAAGCTCTCTGCAGAATTCAGATAAGAAGACGCCACTTCTTATAACCCCACCTTTCCCGTGGCTACTCCTCATCATCCCTCAGAACTCAGTTAAATGATATACCTTTTCAGGGAGCCCTTCTGGGACACCCTAATAGCTACCTTTTCTAGTTCTACACTCTAGTCATTTCTTCATGGTATGTATTACAATTGGTGTTCAGCTGATAATTTGAAAATGTTTTCCACTTTCTCAGTGTCAGACACTGCGCTAGGTCCATGGGCTACAATCGTCAACAAAACCTGATATAGCCCATACTCTCAGGGAGCTCTTAATGTAATGGAGAAAGCATGTACTAATTTTTTAAAAGATCACAAGCATAGGTTTATAGGACAGTTACATGAGTACTATGAAAAAGTTCCGATTTCGCCGTGTAAGTAGGAAGCTAGCACTCGATGGGGATGTGGGCAGGCTTTCCCAAAGCAGGGATGCTTCAGTTGGCACCTGAAGGATTAGTGGAGGTCAACCAGGCAAAGGGAAGAAGGTGGCTTTTCACACAGAAGGAAGGACGTTTGCAAAGACCCTTTAGCAAGATGGAGCAAATTGCTTGTGAGGTTAAGTTGGCAGCTGGGCAGAGAACCAAGCGGAGGGTGTGCATCATGAGGCTGGGGAGCCAGGATGGGAGCCCCATTCCAGGTCTTGTGGAACCTGATGAACTTGCTTTGCTTCCAAGAGGAAAAAGAAACTGTTCAAGAGTCGTAAGTAAGAAGTGGGTTAGCAGTCGGAGTACATGATCCAATATGCTTCTCTAGAAAACAGGAGAGACCATAGAAGAGCCAATAAGTGGGTTTTTACAGGGGTCTAAGGAGAAACGATGGGAACTTGGATTGCAGGGGAAATAAAAAGAAATAGATTAGAAAGCTATTTAGAAATCAAATTGTCAGGAATTTGTGATGGATTAGATAGAAATAGTGAAGGAGAAGGAATTCTCAAGGGTAACTCCTAATTTTCTGATTTAGGAAACTGAACAAATTGTGGTGCCATTCATTGAAATGAGGTAAGTTTTTAAAAATAAAATAAAATAAATAGAAAATTCATGTGAGCCAGGCAAAAGCCTCCCAGAGGGAGATCATGAGTTCGGTCTTAGGCATGTTGAGTTTGAGGTGACTTTGAGAAATCCAAGTAAAACTGCAGTTTTTTTTTTAAAGTGGTATAGTGAACTTGGGTCAAAAACTCATAAGGGAGGTCTGAGAAGATGATATAACTTAGGGGTCATTGATGTATATACATGGGTGGATTTTTTAAGTTGGAGGGGCAATGTATGGCTCAGTTATGAAATCAATTTAACAGGCTCTGACCAGTTTTTTCTAAAAACTGAAATAGAATAAATAAGATTGGTAAGAGTAAGTATTGTTTCCTTTGGATTTGGTTTTTTACATATGTATGCCTGTATTGGGTCTCCAGATATAAATGTGTCTTTGTCATAGATCACAATGAATAAAAACACAACATGAGTGCTGCTGGTAGAGATGGAGACGGAGCTGGAGACGTAAACAACACAACATGCTGTATCCCCTACACGAGGGGAAGAGAATACTCCATATGCAAGCAGCAATAATTAGTAGCAATAGCTACAAGGAGGTCAGGTAAGATAAAAACTGAAAACTATCTATGAGACTATGGGACACCCTAAAGAAAGACATTTATTGGAGTAAAGAAGACGGAAGTCAGATTGGCATGAACTGAGGAATAGAAAGTGAGAATACTGAAGTAAGGAGCACAAATTCTTTATAGAACTTAGTAGAAAAGGAGAGAGAGAGAGAGAGAGAGAGAGAGAGAGAGAGAGAGAGAGAGAGCAGGAGCTAGGATGGTAGCTGTGGGAATATGTGGGGCCGAGGTTGCTTCTGGGTATTTTGGGGTTTTATTGTATTTTTTTTTATTGGTTTCAACTGGAAATACTTGATAACATTTTAATGCTTTAATGAATGACCTAATTGAAACAAAACTTGTTCAATGGGCAGAAAGAAGGAAAGATATTGCATAGTGACAATTTCTAGAAATGAGTAGAAAATGAGAAGCAAGTTTGCAGAGCACAGGTGGGCTGCTGGTTCAGTGAACATTGGCTCAGAGGAAAAACACCACCTCTTCTGTAGCAGGAGATAGAAATGGGTGCCCATGTGATAAGAAGTTGAACAAGTTCCTTTTTGATAGCTCCAATTTTTCCTGTGAATGATGATTCCTGACCATCCAATGGAACTTTCTGCCACAATGGAAATGTTCCATTTCTGCACCATCCAATATGGTAGCCCCCAGCCACTGCTGCCTACCTGAAGTATGGCTAATGGGAGGAGGAACTAAAATTTTAAATTTTCTTTTATTGTCCCGAATATGGATGTAAATAGGCACACGTGACTGGAGCTGCCATGCTAAACAGCACAGGCTCAAGACCAAATGCTAGGGTAGGACAAGGCCCAGTTGAAAGGAAATGCCAAGGACTTGAAATGATGATCCCAGAGAGTGAGCACGAGATACTGTGGAGAATTCCAGATAAAAGTTGAATCTCCTTTTCAACGCTGTATGAATTTATAGTGATGTCAACCCAACCTGTGGCATAACTATCTCCAGCAGCATTTGGTTACAAATGCATGAAAAATGAACAAAAGAGTTCATGCAGGGTTTTCTTTGTTTAATTGGAATAATGAAAAGACAGAAGATCAAGGGAATTCAGGCCATTGATAAGAAAGGTTTTGAAAGCATGAACGTGGAACCAAAATCAGATAAAGAAGCAAGTAAAAGGAATGGTTGGTTGGAAGAGAATAAGCAGCTGTCCATGGCCCCGATGAAGACGAGAAGCTACTGTAGAAGGTGAACGGGAGGTGACACGGGAGGTGACACGGTAGGTATTTGTTCGTTCATTAAACACTTACTGAGCACTTTTGTGTCAGGCTCTATTCTCAATACTGGAAATAGAGCAGTGAACAAAGAGGCCAAAAACATTGCTGTCTTTGTGGAACCTAAATTCTAGAGGGCAGGAGACAAAGTATAATATGTATTGCATCAATGATTCTGGCTAAAGAGGAAAAATTAAGAAGGCAAGTATATTATTCAGGATTCTCCAGAGAGAGAACCAGTTGAATATGCAGATATATGAGATGTGTGAGAGGGGACTATTATGGTTTTGATACAAGGTGTCCCCAAAAGATCATGGTGAGACAATGCGAGAATTTTCAGAGGTGAAATGATTATGCGACATAATCTAAACGGTAGATTCATTCACTGGGCAGCAACTGTAGGCAGGTGGGAATGACTGAGGAAATAAGTCACTGAGGGTATGACTTTGGGCTTTATATTTTGTCCCTGGTGTGCAGAGCACTCTCTAGTTGCCATGTCCTGAGATGCTTTTCTTCGCCACACCCTTCTACCATGATGCTATGCCTCAGCTTGGGCCCAGGGCAATGGAGTGGGCTGTCTATGAGCTGAGACCTCTAAAACCATGAGCACCAAATAAACTTTTCCTCTTTTATATTGTTCTTTATCAGGTCTTTTTGTCACAGCAATGAAAAAGCTTACTAAAACAGGGAACTGTTAGGGGAAACGGCTGATGTGAATATGGAGACTAAGAAGTCCCACAAGAAGCCACCTGCAAATTAGAGACCTGGGATGTCATCACTAGGTGTCACATAGGGAAGCCAATATAACTCTCAGGCCAATGTCAAAGGCCTAGGGACCTAGGGGGATTGTGGTGCAAGTACAGAGTCCAAAGACTAGAGGGCCTAAAGTTCGAACGTCCAAGAGTAGAAGAGTATCTCAACTCCTGGAGAGAATCACCTTTTTGGTCTGTCTGGGCCCCCAGCTGATAGAAAAATGCCCACCAACCTTGAGGCCGTATCTTTCCCACTCAGTCCATTGGTTACACATCAATCTCCTCCGGAAACACCTTACAGACGAAACAGAAATATTCTTTAACCAGTTCCCCAGTTAATCCTCAATCCAGTCAAGTTGTCATCTAAAATTAATCATTACAGTAAGAGAACTAGAAACTTACAATGCTAAAATTTTTAGAGCAGCCCTGGGATACTAGAAAGTGGTATTTGAGTAAAGATCTAAAAGAATATTGCCAGCTGCAAACCTTGATTCTGGGTTTTTTATGAGGTGAGCTTCTCTGAGTGGGTTTGGTCCCCCAGCCCTGGCTCCTCACTCCTATCCCAGGGTATGAATGGTTACTGACATCCATTCCTGCCCTGAAATCGCACCCTAAATACTTCTTATCATTTTCTGAGTGACCTCTGTGGTGTGGGACTCTGTATTAAGTGCTAGACCTACAACAACTTTTATTCTTTTGCAACAAAAACACTGTGGGGTTGGGGGGAGTATTTTTACTCCTGTTACCATGGAGGGAAGGGATGCAGGGGGAAGTTATAACTCGACCAAAGTTACACTGCAAATTACTGGCAGGTCTGAAACCAGAATGCAGGACTGAACCTTAAGTCCTTGCCTTCTCTGCTATTCTACCATCTCTCGATTTCTCATGAAAGCAGAATAGAAGCAACTTCCAGGTCAATAAATTCATATTAATTATCTCCTCCCCTCACTGAAATTATGACAGCTTACGCTAAAGGGACATCTCAATCCAGTTTTGACAGAAGAAAAGATCTGCATATGAATGGCAGGTCCTGACTGGAGAGAAGGGATTGAAATGCTAATATGCCTGCTATTCAGCCGGGAAAGGAGAGGGGTGAGGAAGAAAGGAAGTCCGGGACCCCCACTTGACTGTGGTCCAGGTGCTGTGGTTCAGGACCACAGTAAGGGAGCGGTGAATAGAACCCACATTCCCGGCCTCTTCATCTAAATAGTTCTCATTACTCTGTTTCCCCAAATATATGGTGTTTGCTACCCAGTGTGGTAACTTACCTAGTGCCCATCATCTTACTCTTGACCATTCTAGCTAGACACTCTGCTTCCTCTAAGTAGTCTTGCCATGGCTTGATGGTTACCTGGGACATTTTTCTCTGAATAGGCTATAATTCAAAACTAAACTGGCAAAGACCAGGACACTGATGGAAGAGGAAGAAGGAAAAGGAATTTTCCTGGGCAGGACTCTGGAGAACCTCCACCCAGTACCACTGAGGCAGTTCCTGTTCTACCCAGGGTCCAAGGCAGGGATGAAAAGGGTCGTTGAAACCAAAATTTGCTCACTCCCTCCCCCACCTGATGAAAAGAAAAAAAAAATAACACATCTTTTAGGTAAATACATATATTCAATTCCTTTTTCCAGTTAGTTTAAACCACATGCTCTCAAATTGTATATCATTTTATTTCTGAAATTTTTTGCAAAAGTGTGTATTGCATTTATAATACAATGCTCCACTTTCATTTGTTTTTGAGAGACAGACTAGAAAGAAATTGCTCAAGACAGCCATGGAAAATGGTCAGTGTGCATTGAGAAGCTCCAGCTCTGGTAGCAAAACCTCACCCGGGTTGGGATTCTTCTTGTTGGTGAGTCCAAAAGTCATAAGCACAGATGCCGCAGAAGCAGTTTGGATCATTATGGGGAATGTGCTAGGGGACACACTGTGCACAGAGGTTGCAGGAAAGATACCGGGCTGGGGCTGGGAGCTGGGAAGAGCAATTTCACTCATCTCGAGCTACTTAGCAAGAAGAGAATTAACCCACACAGGAAGCCAGCCTCTGATTGAGTGAATTAATCCTTTCCTGGCTCTCGAAACCTATTTAAGAAGTGGCTTTTCCTTTGAAGGGGAATGGTGGATTTGCAGATTATCACAAGGGAAACTTACTGTCTTTAAAGAACACACGTGTTCCTGAAAAGTTGTTTTTTGTAAATTAAATTTTTCATATGCCAAATCCTACTTTCTCATACTTATTTATTATCAAATCAAGAAACCTTCTTGAGAGAATACAGTCAACCCACTCAAGGGAATATAGCCCAGAAAAAATACAGCACTGTTTTTTTTTTTTTTCAACATTATGCATTTTTAAAAAAGATAAGACTGTCAAAATAAGGTACGAGTGATAAGTCTCTCAAAATAAGTTATAAACTAACCAGAAATGTATTTCTTTGGCTAAATAGCTTCATGGTCCAAAGGAAACCTGAACTGCATATGAGAGACTGAAAGACCTTGGGACAGATGTCTAAAGGACCAGTGATATTAAGCTGCTGTCTCTCAGCTCTGTACATACACTCTCTTCTCCTCTCAGGACTTGCAAACCATCTTCCTGCCTTGCCAGTTGAATCCTTGTTAGCTCAGAGGATAAGGAGCACTGAAGGGAACCTGGGTGGCCAGAGAAGGAAGTGGGACTTAGGTGGGGCTATAAAGGAGAAGGAGAAAAGAGATCCTCTGTGGTGGTGGCTGAGGTTTTATAAACATACATGTTTTAGCCTCTTCACCGCTGTGACCAAGAGACCTAACAAGAACAATTTAAGAAGAGGAAAAGTTTCCTCGGTGCGCACAGTTTCAGAGGTCTGAGTCCACAGATGGCCCACTCCATTGCTCTGGGCTGGAGCAGTGGCCTCTGATTCTGAGGCAGAACGTCATGGTGGAAGGGTATCATGGTACCCTTCCTCAGAAGTACCTCAGGGTATGGCAACAAGGAAGCAGACAGAGTACCACTCACCAGGGAAAAGTATAAACCCAAGGGCACACCCCAGTGACCTACTCCTTCAGTCACGCCCTACCTGCCTAACCTTCCAGAGTTAATCCATTCAAGCAGATCAATGCACTGGACAGGGTTGAGGTTCTTGTAATCCAATCACTTCATCTCCAAACTTTCTTGTATTGTCTCACACAGGAGATTTTGGGGGACACCTCATATCTAAACCATAACAATATTTGTTCATTTTACCATATACATGATAAACTTTCACAGAATTATGACATAACAAATGAGGATATGCAATATGGTAAAATCCAAGTCTGTAATCAAATTAATTGGATCATTCCAACTTTTTCCTGGTTTTGATAATATACAGATGTCTATACTAGGGCAAGCTGGATGGCAGGTAGAGGGGTACTCTTTTCTAAACTCCTTCTAAGTCTAGGATTATCTAAAACATACAAATATTTTTAAAGACTAACAAAGGGCCTGGGGATGTAGCTCAGTGGTAAAGTGTGTACTTAGCATATTTGAGGCCCTGGGTTTGATCCCCAGCACAAAGGAAAAGAGAAAAAATGTAATGAATACCTCAAACTCATGACCTCCTAATTATTTTATATTTTGTATTTTACTATATCATCTGGGCTCCTGTCATTCTGCTGTGCAGGGCCCTCAACCAAGCTTCCAGATCCTTCCCTTTCTTCCACAACCCTGGGGTGGCAGCTGTTGTTTGCAGTTCTTATCTCTGTGCCCCCTCAATGTTCTTTTCTGCTTTTTCAGTTCTCTGACACCTAAGCAAGTCCTTCTGTTAAATTCTCTCTGTGAATTAAGTTTCTGTCCTTCTGACCAGACCCTGACTATATAGCCAGTCAACACAAATATGTTCCACCATGGGAGAGGAGAAATAATTTCCATTTCCCAAAACTACTAAAGGAGCAGACTTACATACATCTGATTATCCTGGGATTTTTTATTTTGGAAAATTGACATTCCTCCTTCTCCGGGAAAAAAAAAAAAAAAAAAAAAAAAGATGCTAGCAACAGAGCTTATATTGTCCAGCTATAGAGCCCAGATTAGTGATTACAGAGCAATCTCAGAATATCACACTTCATTTTTAAAAACACTTAATGATTTCTTTGTTGATTACAAAAGCAAAGTAACCCATGCTAATGCAGTACACTACATAGTATAAATCAATGCATACATAATCTCAACATGCAGAGAATTAGCACCATGGATATTCTGAAGTATTTCATAAATTTTGTGATTTATAGTATTAACAATTCATAGTTATCTATAGAGGTATGTTTTTAAATATGCAAAGTGAAACTGCTTATATATTTATAGAGATACTGCTACATATTGACAATTATCACTATTCTTCCTCATTTGAATTGTTAAAGTTCTCCCTTTTGAACTGTTCAGATCAATTGATACATAACCAGATGAATGGAAATACTGGCATAATGCTTGCATGAAAAAGAATAGAGCTCTGCTCGGTGGCACATGCCTGTAATCCCAGTGGCTTGGAGGCTGAGGCAGGAGGATCATGAGTTCAAAGCCAGCCTCAGTAACGTAGTGAGGCCCTAAGAAACTCAGCGAGATCCTGTCTCTAAATAAAATATAAAAAGAGCTGGGGATGTGGCTCAGCGGTTGAGTGCCTCCTTAGTACCAAAAAAATAAAATAAAAATAAGAAAAAGATTGGAAATTATGACTGACTGCAGGTTGTAGCCAAAGAGGCTTTATAATTGTCATCCCATTCCAACTTCAGTCCTCAGAATGGGGTTCTCAACTATACCACCCAACTGCAAGCTTGATGGGTCCTTTCTGATCCCTTAGAGCAGGGACAGGGCAGAAGGCAGGTCTGGCCCCACCTGGCAAGCTCAACACTGGAGGCAGCAATACAGGACCTCCCACCTGGGCACCTCTGCCCAGTACACAGACAGGTCCACTGGACCCTTGGGTCCCCACACCAGGAAGGAGGAAGAGTAGGGGGCGTCCCATCCCAGGATCTCACCAGACACGAAAACCGTTCCTTCTCTTTTGCTTGTGAGAAAAAATACAAAATAAGCTGAAGGGGTATCGTCCCAACATACTCTTCTTAAAAACATAAGGTCCATGAAACAGAAGACCCCTCACAGAAACTGCATCTTGTTCTTTTTAGGTGCTACTGCATTTTCGGAAGCATCTATCTGTCATCAAAATACCTTCAAAACCATGATTTGATTTTTTACTTAATAGAAAACAAACCATAGTCATTGTAGGAATCTGAGAAATAAGGCCAGTCATAAGAAGAAACTGAGAAGCACAGTAATCCTGACATCCACAATAACCAGTCCTGTATTTTGGCATAAATCCTTCTAATCTTTATTCTATGCGTATGTATATGTTTTCTTCTGTGGAATTACACAGTCCCTATTGATTTATAATGTGTTCTTCATTGACTGTTTCTAAAACAGTTCTACATATTTTCCTACGTGTCTATTGCTGTATAACAAAGTACCTCAAAATGTACTGATTTGAAACAATTTTATTTTGCTTATGATTGGGGGGGGTCAGTTACATTGAAGGAGAGGGAGAAATGGACACCATTCTTTGAAGGGGAATAGTAGGGCCACTCTGTAGAAGAATATGTAGGATAGAAGATATTTTTATAAACACCTACGGAAAGCACAGCATGCTACACACATTACCAAAGATTCTCCTTCATAACCGCAATGGCTGCATAGTGCCCTCACAAAAACGTGCTACTGTTCACTTAATGAATTTCAACTTTTGGAAATTTCTAGAAACACCATAATAAACACCTTTATGATGAACATTTCCTGTGCATAAAACTTTATGTGCACCTTGGAAATTACTTATTAGTTTCAATCATTAAAGGTGGAATTACCAAGTTTTCTCTGCTTTGTTTGAGACCTTTTTTTCTTTTTTCTTGAGACAGGGTCTCAATATATTGCCAAGGCTGGCCTCAAATTTATAGTTCTCCTGCCTCAGCCTCTGGATTACAGGCATATGCCACTGTGCCCAACTGAGACCTATTCCTTTGACTAAAAAAAAAAAAAAAAAGAATTGTTTTTGAAGAGATAATTTAAGGCTTCTGATAATGCTATCTCTTTCAGAGGTTATTCATGTTTGCTTCTAGCAGGAATCTGGGGGTCACTACGAATCCAATCCAGGATTAAGGTACTTGAAACTAAGATTTAGTTCCTTTAAGGGACAGCAAGACCCTACTAGAGACCATTTACAATGAGGGTACGTACCTTATAGTCCCAGTAGCTCTGGAGGCAAAGGCAGGAGGATCGCAAATTCAAAATCAGCCTCAGCAACTTAGCAAGGCCCTAAGCAACTCAGCAAGATCCTGCCTCTAAATAAAATATAAAAAGGGCTAGGAATGTGACTCTTGGTTCAATCCCCAGTACAAAAAAAAAAAAAAGAGACCCCACTAGATCACATCTATAATTTCTGATTCACCCTTAATCCAGTCAGGGGGTCATTTGTGGCCTTAACCCAATCCATGGGGTTTATCAGGACCCTATCCCTACAGAGTATCAAGGGTTCTACTCAGCATCTTAGTTCCCCAGCCACATCTTCTGGAATTGTCAGACATGTTTAGGAGAAAACTAGCCAGAAAATCCAGGCCACCTCACCAGACTCCCCTCTGCTCACAGAACTCACCCCAGTCTTTCTTGACTTGCAGTTTCTCTTGTTCTTAGCTGGAGAGTGAACCTGAATTGCCGAGTCAGCTACTAGAAACACCATGCCTCTGTCACATCTGCAGGAAGCACAAAGCAAGGGCAATGACAAGAAGGAGCACATGTCCCAGCCAGCTCAGGGACCTGGGTGAACTCAGACTGTCCATGTGACGATTCTGCTCGCATCTCATTGGCCAGAATTTAGCACGTGGTCACACCTGACTTCTAGAGGGAAGAGAGAATTTCTGCATGCTGTATTACCACCCTGAATAAAATCTGATTTATTACTTTGAAAAGAAAGAAAAGGATGGATATTGGGTAAGTGGAAGTCTCTTCCATGTTCCTTATCTATAACATGGAAATAATATCAATTCCTAACTTACAGAGTTGATGTGAGAATTAAAGGACATAATGAAAGTAACCTTCTTAGCACAGCACCTGGCACGTGGCAAATATTCAGTATATGCTAGCAGTGATAATATCTATTATAGCATAATTATTTGACTATAATGGTTATGATTAGATTATGAACAGGGAAAGGAACCAACCTTTTTTTTCAATTAAAAACAACTCATGAAAGCATAGTAAATTGTCCATATGCAATACTAAAGTATGTTTTGATACATGTATATGTTGTACATTGTTTAAATCAGTTAAACCTACCGTCTCGTTTATTTATTATTTCTCTATGGTGAGATCAGTCTTTTGAACTTCCTCTAGAGTCCCAGAGTCATCTGAAGCTTCCTATAAATTGCTTTGTCCAATAAACTTGGATAAAATTCAATAAGCTTAGGGATACAACTTCCAATATCATTGCTTTGTTTCAAATAGTTGAGTATTTTCTTGGCATATAAAAGCTGTTTATAAATCTAGCACATAGTAGGTATTAAGAAACTTGTATGTTTCCTTTATATTTACACTCTGAATTTTCTTAGGCTATCCACATTTTTATAGTTTCGTCCTTTTCAGTCTAACAAATGTATAAATCAAGGTGATTTACTTTTTATACCTTTGTGAGGCCCATCATATTAAACACTAATACATCCACACTTCAGAACAAATCCTTTCATCAGATAAAGGTCTTGATTTATAGTTGACCATATATAGGTAGCCACTATTCTCCTAAGAGCTTTTCTTTGATATTTGGGACTATTTTGACAGTCCTCTGCCCTTATTTCTACTTCTTATGACAGTCGCACACAGATTGTCTTCTACATACAGTAATGGAGAAATAATAGGGGTCACAGAACTTTGCATTTAAACAGCCACAACAAAACCTCAAAAGCTGTGCTACTCACTTTCTCCCAGGGATCAGGTATGAATGTGTGTGTGTGTGTGTGTGTGTGTGTGTGTGTGTGTATGCGCGTGCGCATGTGTATTGGAACCCCAGCGTGGCAACAGTGTCACTGCTGGTGATTATTGGAAGGAGAAAAATTACCAGAGTGACACAAATTACTAATTACTTTATTATGCAGTGAGAAGAATAAGAAGCTGGAGTTGTTTCAGCAAATTCTATTTTTAAGCAAATAATTGTTGGGTTCCCAATGCTCTAAATTAAGTAATTCTCCTCAAGACCTTCCTTAAGTCTCCCTCTTTGAACTCCAGTGACTGGCAAAGAATTGCAGCTGGGCTCTGGGATGGGCTTTGGATTCCATTTGTAATTATTTTTTTCAAACACACTATCCTCAAAATGACATACCTTCAGAGGCATCTTTCTTCTTCCCAATAATTAGGAGTGGTTGCACTGAGTCATTTAGAGTTTGTATTTTCATTTTATAGGAAATGACATTGAGTAACACCAAGATTTAAATACACACAACACACACACACACACACACACACACACACACACATTTGGGACCAAGTTTAAAACCAGGCTTTGCCACACCACTGGCTTTGTACCTGAAGTATTGTATTAATCATTGTTCTCCAGAGAAATGAAATCCACAGGCTATATGTTAATGTATATACATGTACTAATTTATTGTTTACGTGGTATGAATTCACACAGTTCTGGAGGTTAAGTCCCAAGGTCTGCAGTTGGCAAGCAGGAGGCCCAGAAGAGGTGATGGTGTAGTTCCAGTATGACTCCTAAAGGCCAAGACCCAGAGAGCTGATGATAGAAGTTTCCACCTGAGCCCAAGTCTGGAGGCGAGTCTGATGCCCAACAACAGGCAGAGAAGTGTAATGCTCTTTCGTTCAATCTTCTCTGTTGATTCTGGCCTCCAGCTGATTAGATGAGGCCTGCCCATTTGAATAGGGTATTCTGCTTTATTTAGTCTACCAATTTAAATGTTACTCTCATTTGGACACAGCCTCACAGACATATCCCAAATAACGCTTAACCAAATATCTGGGTACCCCATGATCCAGTCAAGTTGATACCTAAAATTAACCATCACAGGCATATCTTATAACCTTCACCCACACCGAAGAGTGTTTTAGTCAGCAATTTTGCTGCTGCAACTGAAAGACCTGACCAGAATAACTGTAGAGGAGGAAAGTTATATTTAGGGGCTCGCAGTTTCAGAGGTCTCAATCCATAGATAGCAGGCTCCATTCTTTGGGGCTTGAGATGAGGTAGGACATCATGGTGGAAGAGTGTGACAGAGGGAAACAGCTCACATAGTGATCAGGAAGCAGAGAGAGAGAGAGAGAGACTCCACTCTCCAGATACAAAATATATACCCCATAAGACACACCCCCAGTGAACCACTTCCTCCAGCCACAACCCACCTGCCTCTAGTTACCACTCAGTTAACTCCATCAGGGATTAATTCACAGGTTAGATTAAGACTGCAACCCACTCATCTCCTCTGAACCTTCTTGCATGGTCTCACACGTGAGCTTTTGCAGAACACCACATCTAAACCATAGCAGATAGTATATTAGCACTTTTTAAATTAGGAAGTGCTCTCTACTCCTCTGTATTATCAAAATGGCTGTGAATGACAAGAGTAAGAGAGGCACATAAGAATCACAGTAACCGCTCACAAGCTTTAGGATGCTTTGCTTGCATTAACTCATTCAGCCTTCACAGAAACCTTCTGAAGTAGGGACTAAGGATGGCCCATTTTATCCATCAAGTACAGAGAGGTGAGTAACCTGTCCAAGGTCACAGAGCCGGTGAGCAACAGAGCCCAGTTCCAATCCCAGACACCACAGACCCAGAGGCCTGCTCTGACTGCAGGTGAGCCACCTGCCTGAGCTAGTGGAGGAACAATGAGCCCCTAGGCCTGCACATGTCACTACCACACTCTGGCCTGTTTTTCAGCCGTATGATCAGGCATTCCCTTAGCGCTTCATAAAGAACTTCTCAGGCGGTGACGTGAGAACTTCCACCAGAGGTTCCCAAGATGGAGAGAGAAGGTAGGGAGAGGGTTAGGAGCATGTCACTCAGGCACAGGAGGGAAGCAGTTGGAATGCAGCCAGGGAATTGCAGTGCAGGAGCACAGGGCTCCTCCCCATGTCGCCAATGCACCATGAGCCCCCCTGAGACAGAGGAATCACAGACAGATCCTCTCTAACACTCAAACCATCTTCTCCACTCTCCAGCAGGATCTGAGAGGATGGAGAAACGGAGGAGGGCAGGCAGGAGGTGGCCAGGGTCCCTTGAGGGCAGCAGGTGGGCAGGCAGCAGGAAGGCTCTCCCGGATGGAAAAGGCCAGAATGAGATGAGGGGAGCCCAGGGGACAGCAGAGGACCAAACAAAGGATCATGTCCCTGCTGGATGTGAGAAGAAGGGATGACTACATGATTCCTGCTCACAAGAGGGCAGGCAGGACAGAGCCGGGTTATGCACAGAGAGGTGACTACAGGAAGCCGGGGGAGTCATGGGAGAAAGAGCACAGACCTGCTCAGGGTTGTACATGACCTTGGAAAATCAGCAGTCCTGCTGACAACCGTTTCCCCACTACAACTAGAGAACAATCCTGGCCGGCTCTCCTCACATGGAACCAGAAGAATGAGCTTTGCAAACGGCACCCGGGAAAGCCAGTGGAGGACCCTGCTGGATAGGAAGGTGCTGGTCCCATGTGCCAGACGCTGTGGCACAGTATGTGCCTGCAGCTGTCAGCTGGAAATGCAGAACAGAGGAGCCAGCAAGCAAAGCTCAGTGCATGCAGAACTTCTTCCTGTTTTGATCCCAAAGCCAAGGTCACCGAAACCACGCAATGAAACCACTGCAACCTCTGGGAATTTGATCTCATTCAAGGACAGTGTTAAATAGAAGAGGTGTTCCTGGGCCCCAGGCAGCTCAAAACCTTGACCAGATTGGCAAATATTTCAGCAGGAGGTTAGCAAAATTGATGCCAACTTAAACGAACCTCCTCTGTGGCTCTGCAGGGGTCAGTGTGTGCTCTGCAGTGCTTTCTGTTGCTATGTATAGAAAAGAGAGAGTTCCAGTACCTCGTTAGTGCAGGTTTCATTTAGAAATTGCTGGGGACAGAGGTGGACCACACACGTGGGATGGGCACTCCAAGGCAACGTAAAGCTGGTGAGGCTGGTAAACACGGGGGAGACCTGGGGAAACGCTGCCAGCCTGAGACGGCATCTCTGCAGCAACACTGCAAAGAATACGAACTCCAAGAGGGTCAGACCTGGCTCAAGTCCCAGACTCCAGGGTCTCAGGGAACTGGGGACATGAGCTTAGTCTCTAGGAAACTTTATCACCTCATATTGACAGAGGAAACCTGCTCCTACCAAACCCTGGTTTCAGCTCTCCTGTGGGCTGCACAGGGAACAGAGGTCTGGATTCTGGAGATTGAGCGGGATGAGGTAGATGCCACAACCTAACCTACAGGATATGCTCAGTCCTTTTGTCCCTGCCCAGACCACCGAGTCCTGGGAACATGCTTTGTGACGAGCAGCTGATGGACTGACTTGAAGGAGGCAGGACACTGGAGGGAGAGAGGTTGCACCTTAGCTCTGCTCCTCTGGGGAGCCTCATCCACAGGACAGAGCTGCACGTGGGCATGCGCACAGCGGAGCTCCAGATGTCCCGAGCATCTTTCTCAGTGTCTGATTCTTGGCCTCAGAATTGAGGCCTGAAGGAAAAAACGGAGGAGGATGAGGGGAAGTCAGTGGGCTCCAGCTCCTGAGGTCTGGCAATGCCAGGGATCTGCATCGAGCTGAGACTGCAGGGGGATTCTCAGCAGATTGCAGCCGTGGGACAGCAGCACACAACAGCCCCAGCTGGGTGTGGTGGGGCTGGGAGGCCGGTGAGCCTGCAGCCAGCAGAGACCCAGGGAAGGAATTCCACCTGGTCAGCACGCCAAGGACCACACCGGTCCCAAGGCGCCTCTCCTTCCACAGCACAGGGTGTGACATTCATCACTCCATCCCTTCACTGGGAGTCGCAGGTGACAACAGAGAACTAAAGTTCATGGGCTTTCAATGGCGTAGCAGAGATGAAAACCATCATTGGCCGACTCTGTGCCTCTCTTCCCCTCTGCAGTTCCTGCACCCCCACAGAACTAGAGCCCAGTAGGTACCTACAGAAAAGTTTCTGAGAGGATAACTGCACAAATGAAAGAAGTCGCTCTAATCTTCGTCCGGGCGGGGTCCAAGCCACCGACCATGGCAGGAGGTGAGAAGGCACATGGAGAAGGGCAGGAGGAAAGCCACCCCTTGGCCTCCCTCTTGCTGCCCTGTCCCCTCCCAGGGCTCACTCTGTCCTCGCCACTCTTCAGCATTCATGTGACCGCAACCTCCCTCAGTGCTCCCTTCCCAGCTTGAGAAATTTCCTTCTCCCAGCATGCCTTCTCCCTTCCTGTCCAGCCAGCAGGGCTCCTCCCTCCCTTTGGCCCTGCCTCCAGACCACACCCAAACTATCCCCAAGACTCCACTCGACCGATGGCCCAGCTTAGGAGTTGGCCCCATCTCCGAAATCTCCAGGCATCTGTGCTCTGGCTGTGCCATTTAGCATGGTCAGACAGGGGTCCTTATCCTCTGGGTCAGTCCTATCTCCCCAGAGAATGGAGACCGCAAGAAGTGTGAAGCACATCTTACTCATCACCTGTATCTATCCCTCGCCCCAGGACCCAACTTGCGATTGGCTGACAAATTATATCAGAAGTTGTAAGATAATTTATTAAATTTGGCTTAACAAGCAGCTACTGGACTCAAGGTACCAAGAATTCACAGATATGGAAGGCACAGATCACCCCAGGAGGGACAGGGTGCAAACAGCCAGCGGTAGATGTGATGCAGCCCAGTGGGACAGGCACAGGCAGACCCTAGCTTGCTGCAGAGCGGGAGTACTGAGGGAGAGGATGGCTCCTTCACAGCCATAGGGACACCCCTCTCTGTCCCTCCCTGACCTCATCCAAAGTGGCTTTTCCCCACACCACTGAATCGAGCCCCTCATCTCTGCCACACATGGGTTAGTTGCTTATGTTTCTGGACCTCCGTGACCTCATTTGTAAAATGATCCTAACAAACTTAACTCTGATCTGAACTCTGTCCCTAAGCTGAACCCTAAGTTTGCTTGGGACAGGATCATAAATTTTAACAGGGTTATATTATAATTAAACCAGACAACGCCCATCCCACACTGAGATATGGAAATGTCAATCATTAGTTCCTCTGCCCTTCCCTGTTCAGTCTCAGAGGTTCAGGGATCCAGCCTTGTCTACCTTGGAGTCATGTTCAGTTTTTGTTGAATTAGATATCCTGAGAGTAATTTCTCACCTAAGCAGATATTCGAGCAAACTGAGGTATACTTATGATTTACCTGATGTGGAACCTCTTCAATGAACTATCATGCCTAAGCATGCACTCCTCAGCTGAGTTCTATGAGACCTTCAAAGAATTAACACCAATACTCTTCAAATTATTCCATGAAATAGAAAGAAGGAAACCCTTCCAAACTTATTCTAAGAGTCTAATATCATCCTGATACCAAAACCAGACAAAGACACATCAAGGAAAGAAAATTTCAGACCAATATCCCTGATGAACATAGATGAAAAAATTCTCAATAAATTCTGGCAAATTACATACAAAAACATTAAAAAGATAGTGAACCATGATCAAGTGGGGTTCATCTCAGGGATGCAGGGTTGGTTTAACATATGGAAATTAATAAATGTAATTCATCCTATCAATAGACTTCAAAATAAGAATCATATGATCAACTCAATAGATGCAGAAAAAGCATTTGACAAAATACATCACCCCTTCATGTTCAAAACTCTAGAAAAACTAGAGATAGTAGGAACATACCTCAACATTGTAAAAACCATGTATGCTAAACCTAAGGTCAACATAATTCTAAATTATAAAAAATTGGAAGCATTCCCTCTAAAAACTGGAACAAGACAAGAGTGCCTTCTTTCACCACTTTTATTCAACATGTCCTTGAAACTCTAACCAGGAGCAATTAGAAGAAATTAAATGTATACAAATAGGTAAAGAAGAATTCAAACTATCATTATTTGTCAATGGCATGATTTTATGTTTAGAAGATCCAAAAAATTCCACCAAAAAACTTCTAGAACTAATAAATGAATTCAGCAAAGTATCAGGATATAAAATCAATACTCACAAATCAAATGCATTCCTATATATCAGTAATAAATCCACTGGAAGAGAAATAAAGAAAACTACCCAATTCACAATAGACTCAAAAAAAAAAAAAAAAAAAAACTTGGGAATCAATCTAACAAAAGAGGCGAAAGACCTCTACAATGAAAACTACAGAACACTAAAAAATGAATTGAAGAAGGCTTTAGAAGATGGAAAGATTTCCCATGCTCTTGGATAGTCAGAATTAATATTGTCCATACTACCAAAAGTGTTACACAGATTTAATGAAATTCCTATCAAAATCCCAATGACATTCTTCATAAAACTAGAAGAGCAATCATGAAATTCACTTGGAGAAATGAATAAATATAGGTATTTCATACTAGACAAAGGTGCCAAAAACATTCGCTGGAGAAAAGATAGCCTATTCAACAAATGGTGCTGGGAAAAACAGAAAGCCACATGTAACAAAATGAAATTAAACCTTTATCTCTCACCCTGCATGAAACTCAACGCAAAGTGGATCAAAGACTTAGGCACTAGAACAGAGACCTCACGACTACTAGAAGAAAAAGTAGCCCCAAATCTTCACCACGTCAGCCTAGGATCTGACTTCCTTAACAAGACCCCTAAAGCATAAGAATCAATAAATGGGATGGACTCAAACCAAAAAGCTTCTTCCCAGCAAAAGAAACAATGTGAAGAGAGAGCCTACAGATTGGGAGAAAATCTTTACCACATGCACCTTGGATAAAGCATTAATCTCTAGGATATATAAAGAACTCAAAAAACTGAACACCAACAAACCAAATAACCCAATCAATAAATGAGCTAAGGAACTGAACAGACACTTTACAGAAGATATACAATTGATCAACGAATATATGTAAAAATGTTCAACTCTCTAGCAATTAAAGAAATGCAAATCAAACTACTCTAAGATTTCATCTCACTCGGATCAGAATGGCAATTATCAAGAATACAAGCAACAATAAATGTTAGCAAGGATGTGGGAGAAAAGGTACACCCATACATTGCTGGTGGGAATACAAAATGGTGCAACCATTATAGAAAGCAGTATGGAGATTCCTCAGAAAACTTGGAATGGAACTACCATTTGACCAGTTATCCCACTCCTCGGTTTATACCCCAAGGACTTAAAATCAGCATAAACAGTGATGCAGTCACATCAACGTTATAGCAGCTCAACTCACAAGAGCTAAACTATGGAAGCAACCTAGGTGCCCTTCAACAGATGAATGGATAAAGAAAATGACACACACATACATATATATATATATATATACACATACACACACACAAAATGGACTACTACTCAGCTTTAAAGAATGAAATTATGGCATTTGCTGGTAAATGGATGGAGTTGGAGAATATTATGCTAAGCGGAATAAGTCAAAACCAAAACACGGAAGACTGCATATTTCTCTGATATGCAGATGCTAATTCATAATAAGGGGGTGGGGCTAGGGAAGAATAGAAGTACTTTATATTAGGTAGAGGGGAGTGAAGGGAGAGGAAGGGGCATGAGGTTAGGAAAGATAGTAGAGTGAAACAGACATCATTACCTCATGTCCATGTATGACTGCATGACCATGTGATCCTGCAATATGTACAATCAGAAAAATGAGAAATTACACTCCATTTATGTATGATATAAATTCATTCTACTGTCATGTACAACTAATTAGAAATTTAAAAATTTTTTAAATAAATTAATTAAAGCTCATATCCAGCCACAGTGGCGCACACCTATAGTCCCCACTATAGCTCAGGAGGCTAAGGCAGGAGGATCACAAGTTCAAAACCAGCCTCAGCACCTTAGTGAGACCCTAAGCAACTTAGCAAGACCCTGTCTCAAATACAAAAATGAAACTATCTTTAGAAAAGAAAAATATAAATACAAATAAAAATGAAAATAAACACACAGGGTGGGGATGTGGCTCAGTGGTTAAGCACCCCTGGGTTCAATCCTTGGTACCAAAAAAACAAAAACATTTCAAGTCACACCTGCAGAATTGTGAAGGACTTGATGTAAATTTTTTGGTCTAATACTCCCTAGAATCTTGAGAGTATATTACACCCATTTGACAGATAAGGAAACTGAGGCTCCTAGAGGTCTGGTGTCTCAGGACTTCTAAGGGAATGCCAGAGCTGGGCCTGGAGATTCTCTCCTACTGCAAAAGCCCCCACTGTGGTCACTGCAGGCAGCCTCAGTCAGGAACGTGTGGGCGCCAGCTGGGCCTTTCAGCGGCTCTCAGGTCACAAACAGAGAGTCACCATTAATTCTATCATTCTGCCAGTTGGCGATTAAGTCTTCAGGCAAATGCCTCCTTTCTCTGTGGGCCTCCATGTCTGCTTGTTTATTTGCTTGGTTTTGATCTGTAAAGTGATGGAGGGGGAGGTAGCAGGCACAGAACTGGGGACAAAGGGGCTGCTGGACATGGATGAAGGGGTCTAGTTCAGCACCAACCTGGTAGAAGTCTCCACAAGAATTCAAATTGGAATTCAAATCCCGTTTCCAGAATCAGCTTCTTGAAAGTCATCACCTAAACAGCCCTGAGCGGGACTCCTGTCTTGGTAGTCCCTGCCTTCACTGTCCACCAAGGGTGTCCAATTTCCTCCAGCGGTTAGCTGGCCAGGCCCCCTGTGTTCCTGCTCCAGAACAGTCCTCAACCACCGAGAAGGGTCCAAGAAGCTGAGCATGCTGGAGCTGGGGGGCTCTGAGGTTCCACCCACGACACCCCCTCAGGTGAGGTGACAGCCTTGGAGGGACTGAGAGAGTCACCATAGTTCCACAACTATGGCAGATAAAGCCAATTGTCACACCTGCTGCCAGGCCTTACAGTCTAACTGCATCATGATCCCACAGGACTCAGGTAGATCAACAGGCAGGGGAAATTGAATGTCAAGGGCTACAGTTATGGTAGTCAGCGAAAGCAACGCCCAGAGAATGCTTCCCGAGATGAATGGGCATGCCCTTCTGTCTTTCTTCTTTTCTCAAATGCAGATGTGATGGCTGGATCCGGACCATGAGGTGGCAAGCAAGGACGGCAGACCCACAACACAGCGTGATCATGAAGCCACAACACCGAGTCTGGACCATCTGCATCCAACTTCTTTACATTAGAGCTACAAGTTCCTATCTTGTTTGAGTCACTTATATTTGTCTTTTTCCCCTGCAGCTGCACCTGATTCTAGCTAATACAGAAGTGAAAGAAAAATAAATTCACAAGTTCTGAGAAAAATACAGATACATAGAAGGGAGACTGGCTTTGCAGGGATCTAGGAGTGAATCGAGAAGACTCACTGAATTGCCAGGGGAACTAGAGAATGCCCAGATAGTCCAGTGGTTCTTAAACGTGACTGTGCACCAGCATCCCCCAGAGAGTCTGTTTAAACAGACTGCTGGCCCACCCGCTGAGTTTCTGAGTCCGTTAGGTAAGGAGGCCTTTCCATCTGGTTACCAGGACACCAACACTGCTGGTTCAGGGACCATGCTTTGAGAACCACTGCTGTGACTAAAAGAACAATTGTAGAGGAGGAAAAGTTTATTTAGGGGCACACAGTTTCAGAGGTCTCAGTCCATAGACAGCTGGCTCCATTCCTCAGGGTTCGAGGTGAGGCTGAACAACATGGTGGAAGAGTGTGGCAGAGGGAACCAGCTCACATGATGCTCAGGAAGCAGAGAGAGTGCACGCCCCAGATATAAAATATATACCCCAAAGCCACGCCCCAATTCCCACCTCCTCCAGTCACACCACCCACCTTCACTTACCACTCAGTTAATCCCATCAGGGATAAATTCACTGACTGGGTTAAGGCTCTCACAACCCAATCATTTCTCCTCTGAACCTTCCTGCATTGTCTCCCACCTGAGCTTCTGGGGGACACCCCGCATCCAAACTAAAACAACTGATCTAGACTTTTCAAAGTCACTTATCCAAACTCAGTTTTCTTGCGTGAGTTTCAGCTTCGCAGTTCTAACAAGACATGATGATTTTCAGCTGCTTTCAAAGACCAGGGACTGTGGGGAGGCAGGAAGGGTCTGAACAACAGCTTGGGCAAGCTGGGCATCCAGGGATGAGAAGATTTGTGATGCAAATGATTTACTGGTGTTCAGCTGGGAGCAGAAGGGATTTCAATATGGTGAGCCAAATCGAATTCATTACCTGACAATTAGCTCTAAATTAATGCAAGCCTGTGCCGCCGGAATGTGCTCTAAGGAAGAGGGTCCCTGACAGCGTGAGGTGGGCAAGATGCGAGACATCAATCTTGGCAGGATCCAGAGAGGGCTTCTTCCCAACTTGCCAGTGCACTCTGAGCTGAGAATGGCCAGCACCTGTTCCCCTGACCTTTCCAATGTCTCCCTCCAGATTTAGCCTTCATTACTCCAACCACTCCGCATCAGAGTGGACTTGGTCTCTCTCTGCCCTGGCACCTCCAGGTTCGTCCTCAGGAGGTGGCCTTGTGCTTGCACAGACTGATTGCTAATTCTTCACCCAAGAGATGCTGCAGCTTGAAGCCCATTAGGTTTGATAGGAGTGAAACTCGGCACAGTAGGAGTAGAGTTCACCTCCTCTGCAGAAGCCGCAAATCCTGGAGGAGGGGGATTCGTTTTCCTATTTCTTTAGGCATCTCCCCATTTCCTCTTTCCTATTTCTTTTCTTTTTTTTTTTTTTTTTTCTTTTTCTTTTTTACCACCCCAGCTTCCTCCACCACCTTCTCCTGGAGTCCCACAAGGAGGGTGTCCCTAATAAATGACGGCCAGTCTATCAAGCATCCTTGGGACTACACTTATCTGCTCATTAAACATGGGGTGCCGCCAAAATACAGGAGACCACACAAAACTCTTAGGCTCATCTAAGAATCCAGGAAGGAGTTAAAAAACAGAGAGGCAGGTCCTGGGCTCCTAAAGGCTACAGGGACCCGGGCCCACGGTGGACCATTCTCTGCCAGTATGAGACTTCTCCCCTGCCCCCAGGACCAGCCCAGCTCTGCCATCTGCTCACAAGTCCTTCTCCAGGTCTCTGGAGACCAACAGGTCACCGTCCAGCAGCATTCTCCTGAGCCCCCCACCCATGGCCTCCAAGGTCACTGACTCCAAAACGTCAAGGTGAACAAGGCAAACGAGGAGCCGGGGCCGCAGGACCCTGGGAGTAGACCTGCCCGTCTTTTAAATGTGTTCTGGGCCCAGGGCTTCGCCAAAGCCCCTTCCAATGGGTTGTGTGACTTCCCCAATGTTGCCCTAGAACAAGCTCAGGAACCTCATATTCACGTCCCTCACAGACCTCTTTTGAATTCTGTTGACAGTTTTAATTGGTTTTGATAAATGGCCCTGATTTTTGGTCTTTCTGTCTGACTGTACTGAACTGGTATTTGGAGGAGAGAGAGCCAAGTTCACTTCCACCCACTGGTCCCATTCTCCTCCTCCCCCAAAATAATTATCCTAGACAATTTGTGGAATGGATCAGCCTTTAAAAATTTCAGAGATATCAAATGACATCTGGGCATCAAAGGCCTGAAACTGGACCTTTGATTCCCAGGGTTCTCTCCTCCCTGCATGCAGCAGGAAATGTCCACACAACATAGGCTCAGAAAAATCCACGTGCACGTCCCCACCTTAGCCTTGCCTGCAACACACCTCCACCACATTGTCATCCCTTCTGTAACCTCTGGGCCAAAAAGGAGTCAGAGAATAAAAAATGATGCTCTGTGTTCAACTGTATCAGCCCTGGCTCTCCAGGGAAACAGCCAATAGGAGGGGTGTGTGTGTGTGTGTGTGTGTTTAATCTACATTGGTTAATTCATTGTATGGAAATGAGTCATGTGATTGTGGGGTTGGTAAATATCTGTTGGGTAGGCTGGAAACTCGGGCAGGAACTGATGCTGCAGTCTCGGGACAGTATTTCTTCTTTTCTGAGAAAACCTGGTTTACCTGATGAGGCCCACCTGCATTACAGAGGGTGATCTCAGTTACTTAAAGGCAGCTGACGGTAGATGTTAACCATGCCTACAAAAGACCACCGCAGCAATCCCGTGTGAGTGTCGGCTCATGGAGCCTAGCCAATTGACACATGAAACCCGTCACGTCACGTCCAGCGCTGTGTCCATGGGCTAGAAGACATGATGTAGGAGAACTCTGGGAAAACCACAGTATCCCTTCTCACCAGAAAGCAGAGACCGAAGACCCCAGAAAAGGAGCATCCCTCCTTGTGTGACTCAGGAGAAGGGTGATTACTAGGGTGGCATCCTTTCAGAAATTTGGTAGATGTGATCCCCTGGGGAGAAAGTTCTGGATAAAACCCTTCCAGAGCACAGCTCGTGCCTCGCACAGTGCTCCCTCCCTCTCGGCTGTCTTTTGGGGGTGGGTTTCAGCCAGCTCTACTCCAGGACACCCTGCTGAGAAGAAAGGGGACCCAGGTCATGGGCAGCAGGATTCAAATGGCTTCAGAAGCCAGGGACGGACACACGAGGGCCTGGGAGGTGGGAACAGAGGTCAACAGGACAGGGATGCTCCATCCACAGGCCCCTAAAGATGCACCTGAGCCCCCGCGTCAGCCTGGGTGCACCTGTCTGCCACCTTGCCCAGAGCTAACGAAGGCAGAGCCCAGAGCGGAAGGGCTGGGCCTCAGAGGCCCAAAGCGAGTCTCCAGTTTGAAAGGAGATGGAAGAAATTCCTGACCCCAAAGAGGCTCAAGCACCCCCCAGGCCCCTCCGCACCCGACTGAGCCTCGTCCCCACACTTAGGCTTACACTCACCCTCCCGTGAGATGGTCGCCCCAGGATTGATTTTTCCTGATGAACTTATTTCCCACATTTGATAAATAACACCTGCCATCCGATTGCTTTCCTCTGACTCTGTTTATTAAACAACGTTCGAGATTTTTCTTCTCACATGATGGGTACTAAAGGCACAAAATTCAAACCAATCATGGCTGTGGGGAGGTCTCCAGCCATCCGTGGCTTAGCACCAGGCGATGAGTGACATTTTATTTGTCAAGGACTGAGCAAGGCCAGGCGGGACTGAGACAGCCCGGCTCTGGTGTGCAGCACTTTGGTTGGGGGCAGGCCTGGGAGTCATCCTAGCACTGTCTCAGCCCCCGCGTGACCTTGGGCAAGTGCTGACCCTCCACATATCTCAGCCTGGAGACCCTCTGGAAATGGGGCTTCCCATCTGGAAAATGAGATTTGTCGACAGGTCAGTAGCACAGAAAAGAATCTCATAAAGTGTTGAGTGTCCCACCAACGAAGGACTCATGGTCACGAGCTCCATCAGGGCCTTGTCACCACGCTGCCCCTGCAGCCCTTGTTTGGGGCCTGTGCCACTACTGTTGCTGGTAGTGGCTACCTCACTGTATTGGGTTCAAGGTTTCTGCTGCTCAGGAATTCAAAGAGCACAGGGACAGCAGCTTACTTCTGGTTCCCACATCTGAGACCTCAACTGGAGGAAGTCCCAGGCTGGGGACTTTTCACTGCCTGTTGGAATCTCCTGTTCACTTGCTCACAGAGCTTTGGCCAGGACCTCACCTGGGGCTTTTGGCCAGAATACCTACACATGGCTTCTCCTCATGGCTACCTGGGCTTCCTCATGGCATGGTGGCTGGATTCCCAGAGCAGTGTCACAAGGGAGGCAAATAGATGATATGACCTTTTATGAGGCCTCGGAAGCCACATAGCCCCCCTTCAGCTACAATCACACATCCACTTGATGCATAGGGAACCAACACAGAGCCTTGCCTCTGGGCGGGAAGTCCCACCTCGGGTGCCAGGTGGGATGGAAGGGGACGTTGCTGCCATTTTGGAAAATCCAACCTACCATTGGGTCTGTGTCTTGAGACCAAGGAACAAGCAAGTTCGAATTCTGAGCCAGGGATGGATCTTGGTAGGTATTGCACCCTCTGTCTCTGGTCATTCCTGGCTCCAGGTATCCAGGTTTGAAATCTGGCAGGGACCAAGTTCAAACCCAGGGAGGAGCAGCCCAAATACCTGTCGGTTCCTCCCATGCCTGCCCTGCCTGCCTCCCCAGGCCCGGGCTAGTCTTGGCATCCACATCTCCCATTTCCCAGAATGCACCGGGTTCCCGCCTGGGACCAGGGCTCCACTGGCCAGCAGCTCTGCAGTCTTTGTGGCGCCCCCTGCTGCCCACGGTGTGTCCCACCACAGACAGGAGCTAGGAACTTGTTCTGTGTCCCAGTAGAACCTGCAGCCCACCCCAGTCTAGAGAGTGAGAAGCGGCACTTGACCGACCTCCCTAGTGATTCTCAAGCTCATTCAATCTGGAACAGCACTGGGCAGGGACTCGACTGGGAAAGGGTGCCCCGGGTCTCCATTCTGGCTCTGCCTGTTTATTAGCTGGGCAAGCGCTGGCGAGTGCTTTAGGTATGACAATAGCTACCTGGGAGGGGGGGTGCATGGCACGTGGGGTGGGCTTGGGCCTCATGCTGGGCGGTGGAGCCCTCCCATGGCCTTGGTGTGGCAGACTGTGGCAGCGTGGTCCTTTGGCACCAGCAGTTCATAGGAGGCAGTGGGCAGCGTGGAAGGGCACCACAGGGAGATAGCAGGGCAGACCTTCCCTCCAGGGCCACCGAGGCAGAAGCAGGAGTCCACACCCTCAGGGAGCTGTCTTGGGAGGTGAGGGTCTGCAGGAGGCCCGCTGTCCCCTGGAGATGCCATGTATGTTTTTCTAACAGTGACTGTTTATCGGCCACTTACAGGAGTTGACTGGGGATTTCGTCGCCCTTTAGGCTCTGGAAATTAGTCAATCCCCTCCAGAATTTACTCGAGCTGGGAAACCTGACTGGCAGTGGTCGTGCGGGGCCCCGCCAGGGATGGGGGCTTAGTGAGGCTTCACAGATCCACAGTCACTGCGCCCAGGAGGGTCACAGAGACTACCTCAGCTCTCCCAGCACAACGGCAGCCACCGATGCCCAGAGCTGCCAAGTGTGCGTGCTGGGGGCTGAGGGAGGACTTCATATAAAAACCATACGACCATATGATCCTGAAAAGCTGAGGAAGGGCTGAGAGAAATGTTAACAGGATATTAAAATACCCGGTACCTCTCCGCCTTTATTTAAAATGTACACAAGAATGATCTCATCCTTCCTGATGCTAAGAGCTATGAAGGAAAAAAAAATTGTAAGTAAAGATTGGGAGGAAAGAAAAGCCCAGGTTCAAATCGATCAATATTGCTATCTGGAAGTCCTTCCTTGTATCTAACTTAATGTCTTCATGCTCTAAGTATCCTGCAACTCACTGCCCCCAACACCTCAAACATAATAAGTTCTTGGCAAATACCTAGTGGGTTGTTGTCCTGGAAGGCCATCCCCCAGGGGGCAAGGAAAATGTCTCTGTCTTTGATTCTTTCCCAAAAGGTCTGGTTTTCTTATGGTGAGAGAGTCCAGGTATGTTAGATGTCATGTGAAGCCTCTTCCCCACACAATAATCTAGACAGAGCCTCACTGTTCAAATTGCCCTTCACAGATGAGCACAAAGCTATGGGCGCGTTTGATTTTTGTCTTTCCCCAAAGGAAACTGGCATTGAAGTTGCTAGTTCAAGTTGAAACAAAAACTAGGGGAATCCTTCATTGTAGAGATCAGGGACTTTCTAGCAGGAAATACGTTCTGGAAAATGAAACTTCAGGATGACCAAGCCTTCGTTCTTTTCTGCCCCTTGGCTTTTAGGTCTGCCCGTTAGCTGCCCCAAAGAGTTCAGAGGTATTCAGAGGGTCGGAGCCATGCAGTTCTGCAGATCCCGGGCTCCACAGTCAGTTATTAAAATACTCCAGAACATTTCAGCAGAATGTGCAAGCCCTACGTGGACATGAAGGACAACTCTCCCACGCAGCCACCGGCATCCACCATCGGTCACCCCAGGATCCTCGGAGTAGAGACACCGAGGCTGGCACTCAGCCCCCTCTGAGTCACCACGAGGCTGCGGGTCAAGTCCCTTCCGCAGCGCAGGCACGGAGAGAATCGACCATCCCGCCTCCACCTGATGGAGACGAGCCATAGAGGCTGGTGGAGCCGCTGGAGGAGAGGATGACCGCTGATCTTGACCTCGAAGGCGCCCTCGAGAGGAGCCAGGCCTCCCCCACTCCCGCTGGTTTATCCAGGGCCACCTGATCTGGTGACCTTGGGTTCCCAGAGTCACGCAAGGCCAGGCTTGGGGCTGGGATAGCTGAGAGGGAAAAGGCTTTCTCCGAAGGTTTCTTCCTGGCCCTACGGATCTGGGTCTGGCTTTGAAGTTGAAGGAAAAGATCGAGGAGAGTCTGATAGTGGGGTGGGACATTCAGGTCTCCTGGTCTTTGGGAAAGATTTGGAGAACACACCGGACTTTATCCCAGACCTTGGGCTGACTATGGGCTACATCAGGAACAGGCCAAATGAACCAGCCACAGGGGTCAGCACCTGACCTGCAACTGACCAGGTCCCCAGCTGCCTTGGCCAGAGCAGCCTCCGCCTCCCTACAAATTCTCCCCTGCTTCTGGGCAATAGCTGGCTGCTCTGTGTCTTAGTCAGTGTGCCAGAAGAATGTCCAATCCATCCATCACACAAATGTGTCAACAGGAGCTTTCTTTTCTTTCCAGAAACTTCTGTCAGAGACAGAGGAGGACAGACAAAAGAAGGGAGGGAGAAAAGCAACTTCTAGCACTAAGGATCCAGCAATGAGGAAGACAAGTGGAGAGGGGACCAGGCAGACCCATGCAGGTGGTGTTCTGGACAGATGGGGTTTTGCCGGGTGATATCCTGGTCCTCAGAGATGCCAGAGAGGCAGATGGTTTGGGTATCTGCAAGAGAACCAGCTCCCAGAAGTCACCTTGAGAGTATGAGCTCCTCAGCTGTCTTTCACCTGTTCGTACCTATGAATCTATACCTAGGGTTCACACCGTCCATTGGAAAGGAGTCCTATTCAGGATGCACCCATGGAAGTTTCCAGAACTCATAGCCACCCTACCTGGCCCACTTTGCTCTCCCAGGCAATGCACTAACCTTGGGTTCCCCCATCTTCCAATCTAAATCCTCACATCTTGTCCAGTTCCGAGTTCTCCAGTTGGTTTTCGTCATTAGCTGTCCTTGGGGACTGCCTCCCGGGGCCTGTCAGAGCAAGCTCATGTTCACGATCAATGGAGTCACTCGGCAGCAGCTGGCGAGTGCTGTCAGTGAGTTGGAAAATCAGGTTGAATGTGTCATGAAGTACGGTCGCCTTTCCCCAGGTCTCCCTCTATCCCCTTCCCTTCAAGCCTCCTCGCCTTCTCCAGGGTTTTTAAAGTTAACATGGGCCTACATATTTTATTAATATCTTGTAAGAGATGTTTCTTCAAGTAAATGGTTCTTTGCCTTGGGGGTCAATGTGATATCTTGTGTATGTGCACAGACAGGAGAAGTTGGTTGTAACTGTGCCCGAGTTAGTGAGTATCTGTGGGCGGAGGCACCAGATAAATGTTCACTGATGGTTCCTGCCTAGGTGCGTGTAGTTGCGCTTGCAATTCTATTGAGAGTGTATCTGCATATGCACGGACACACCCACACACACGCACACAGCCTTGCCACCAGAGCTGCACGCGTTTCAATTTCAACTTGTGCACACCTTCTTTTTAAATTATTATTGTTCAGGGGTGCTGGGGATTGAGCCCAGGGCCTTGTGCATGCTAGGCAAGCACTCTACCAGCTGAGCCATATCCCCAGCCCCTAACTTGTGCACACCTTAAGAGCCTGTATTCTCTCTAGATGGATGGACACCGAGCATGCTCAGATTACTGCCAGGATGTGTTCTCCTGCCTTGCCAGGACCCCCAGCCACGACCTGTAATACAGATCTGTAGTACAGAGAGGCATGGGCTTCAAAAGGTGGCTGCCCACTTCCGAGCAGATACCAGCTAATCCAGTCGGCCCTTCCACCTGCCCTTTCCCTCTTCCCTTTTCTGATCTCTTCCTACCGTTCCTGGTTTTCCCTTCTCCAGAGAGCCAGGCATAGGGCACGCTCTTCCCGGAGTCACAGGACACAGATGAGGAAAGCCACAGAAACTATCTCCAGCCTCACGTCCCGTGGATGAGCAAACCGAGGCTCAGAGGTGCTGAGGGCTGTCTCCCACGTGTCCCAGGGAGGTCCCAGGAGAGCCAAAACCCAGGCCCGGCTTCTCCAGCCTTCCCCACTGTGCCCTGGGCAGAGGAAACCATTTCAACGGCTCTTCCCGCTCTCACTTCCGAGCCGCCTGCAGACAGTGTTGCCGGCGGCTATGGCCTGGGAGTGACATTGTCCCAGCATCCTACCTGGACAGCCATTCAAAGTGACTGGCTCTGGGATGTGAGGTCCTGATAGCCACTCTTTTCCAGGTGGGGAGCCGGGGGAGCGGGTTGGTGAGACACTGGAGCCGTGGGTCCTGCTGCCATCACAGGGCACTCGTCTCCAGCATCCCCCTGCCCAGGGGCCCCGGCACGCAGCTGTCAGAGCATGGTGACAGCCACTATGATCCACAAAAGGAAATGAGGAGATGGAGGCACAGAACTGCAGAGGGGGCTCTGGAAGGAGTTTCAGAGATGCTCCTCTTATTTTAATAATCCCTTCCTTTAGGCAGAAACTCAGCACACAAGCCTAGGGACTTGCCCAAGGTCACGCAAGATAGGGCCAAGTTCACACACCCTTTCCATTCCTTCTGCCATTTGGGGTTGAATCTTCTGACACTCCTATGAGAACAATGCTTGCCCTGCTCTCCCGTGAGGATGCTAATCCCAGGTGATGGCCCGTGTGACCAGTAGACTCCCGAAGCCCAGCCACCCTCCTCTTGCTACCCAGCCTTTCTGCTCCTCCACTTAGTTGGGGACAGCAGGTGACGGTAAGCAAGGGACTGGAGAACGCACAGGCGTGCCAGGCCCTTCAGTCCTCCTGGGACGGACCCTCTCTTCAAAGCCGCTGCTCCCATCTACCTCTGCACAGGACCTCGACGATGGCTGAGAAAGGGGCTGCGGCCGGCACCGTTCCTTCTCCAAGGACAGGCGCGCCCTCTGCTGTTAGAAGGATGAATTGCGGGCCGCGGCCGAGATTAGGGATCGTCCTCTGAACCGGGCAGCAGGCTCGTCTGTCTGCAGCTAGAGGAAGAACCAGAAGCCTGTCCCGTCCTGCCATGAGAAATCAGACGGAAGAAGATGTACAACTAATCACCAGATATATGAAAAAATGTTCAACATCCCTAGTAATAAGGGAAATGCAAATCAAAACTACCCTAAGATTTCATCTCACCCCAATTAGAATGGCAATTATCAAGAATACAAGCAACAATAGGTGTTGGCGAGGATGTGGTGAAAAAGGAACACTCATACATTGCTGGTGGGGTTGCAAATTAGTGCAACCACTCTGGAAAGCAGTGTGGAGATTCCTCAGAAAGCTTGGAATGGAAACACCATTTGACCCAGCTATCCCACTCCTTGGCCTATACCCAAAGGACTTAAAATCAGCATACTACAGAGATACAGCCACATCAATGTTCATTGCTGCTCAATTCACCATAGCCAGATTGTGGAACCAACCTAGATGCCCTTCAGTTGATGAATGGATAAAGAAACTGTGGCATATTTATACAATGGAATATTACTCCGCAATGAAGAATGATAAAATTATGGCATTTGTAGGCAAATGGTCGAAATTGGAGAATATCATGCTAAGTGAGATAAGCCAATCTCAAAAAACTAAAGGACGAATGATCTCGCTGATAAGCGGATGAGGACATATAATGGGGGGTGGGAGGGGCTAGCATTAGGTTTAGGGTTAGGTTTAGAGTTAGGCTAAGGAGAGCAGTAAGAATGAAGGAAAGAAGGACTGTGTAGAGGGAAAAGAGGGGTGGGAGGGGTGGGAGGGGTGGGAGGGGTGGGGGGGAGGGGAAAAATATAATAAACATCATTACCCTATGTAAACGTAAAAAAAATAAATAAATTAAAAAAAAAAAAAAAAAAAAGCAAAAAAAAAAAAAAAAAAAAAAAAAGAAAAAAGAAATCAGACGGAGAGGAGTGGAATCTGGGAGAAGAAAGGGATGGGACTGCCTGGATTCCTTATAGGGAGAGATGGGGATCCTAGCATTTGGGATTTGGAGCAAGGTCAAGGCCCTGGCCACTTCCCAGCTTTCTCCTCTCCAGGTATTTACAGAAACTTGAGGGAGGGAGTGGTGAAATAAGAAGCCCCCGGGAGTCACAGTGCACGAGGCAATTTCATCAGTGATCTTCTGAGTGCCAGGGACAGATGCTGACCGTGGACTCAAGCAGGGCATCATGGCAGGAAAAACAGGGCTAGGAAAGGGGACGCCTGGGATCTGCTTCCATTTCTCCCACTTCTGATTTACCTTTGGCTAAGCCCCTTGTCTTACAGTTTCCTGCCTGTGAAACGGGTCTTCCGTGTCCTAGGAAATCACTTAGGTACCAGATATGTTGCAGATTAGTAAACCGTGTGGTGTCACCCTATTCGGGACTTGGTTTCCTTCCCAGGAAATGGGAAATGGAACCCAGCACAGCTCCCCTGCTGTTCTCCCTGTCTGGACGGTCATGGGGCCCTGGCTCTGCAGGATTCTATGTCGCCTTGACAATTTCACCTTAAGGCACTTCCCAGGTTGTGCATATGGAAATGCTGGTGGCCATGGGGACAACACCTTCAGTGACAGTCAGTCTCCTGCAGACAGCTGGCTCCCGCTGAGGCAGGATGCTGAGGATCTAGGCCAGGGGAGGGGATGCGGCACAGGGAAGGTAGAAGGTAACAAGTGGCCATCTGCAACCTATCTGGACTAATCTGCAACCTGTCTGGTACCTGAGTGATTTCCCAGACATGGAGGACCCATTTTACAGGCAGGAAACTAAGTCAAGGGGCTCAGCCAAAGTTAAGTCAGAAGTGGGAGAAATAGAACCAGATCCCAGATCTTGCTTTGGCCAGGGCAGCACAAGGGCCCTCGATCAGGACTTGGAGAGGGGAGGGGAGGGTCAGCTTTCTGCCTTTAGAATTTTCCTGGAGCCAGCCCTGAGTTGACTTTCCTTGGCAGAGACGCCAAGAGCATGATGGACTTTGGAGAGAACAAAAGTGGTCTGGAGTTTCACCCGTGTGCCTGGGCCAGCTACTGAACCTCTTGGCTTCATTTACCTCTTCCATAAATGAGGACCATAAATCTACCCAAGGCAAGGAGACTGTCTCACTCCATAAGCAGTGTAGAGGGAGGGTGCACAAATTATTGTTATTATTATTTTGATCATCATCTACCAGTCCTAACCCTCTTATTTTCTGCATGATGTCTCTTTATTTGAATTTATTTCCTCATCAACAGAATCCAGAATGCTCTTTGTTTCTCTGTAGGTCCCAGGATTGAGATAGGGAGGAGGGAGAGAGGTATCCCTGATGCATGTGCGGAGGAAGGTTCCAGAGGGACCCGAAATGCTATTATTGAAGGCTAAATGTTCCGTGGCTAAAAGCTGCTGTAGCAATCTTTGCATCCACTTGATTTGAATGGGTGCATTACTGTAATGTCCCAGCGCAGCCGTCAGCGTGCGGAAGGTTGAGCCATTTGTAACCGCGAGACACATGATCAGCATAAAGATCGAACAGTGGAGGAGAGCTCGCCGGCTCACCTGAGAAAACAGGGCTCGTTGCTTTGAACATCACTGGCATCGATCCACAGCCACCTGCCTCAGAAGCCACTGCCCAGGGCTTCTTGTGAGAAGGGCAGGGGAGACGGGAGTGGGGACTTGGGGCCAGGGTGAGGAGAGATGCAGGCCAGCAGGTGCCAACACCAGGAGGAAGAGATCCAGGTATGATTCCAACTCCACGGGCACCATGGATGCTCAGTCCTGTCCTGCACCTGTTGCTTCAGATCACTGTCTGACCAAGTACTGCAGCACATGCCTGTGATCCCAGTGGCTCAGGAGGCTGAGGCAGGAGGATCAAGAGTTCAAAGCCAACCTTAACAACTTAGTAAGGCCCTACGCAACTCAGCAAGACCCTGCCTTTAAATAAAAGATATAAAAGGTCTGGGGCTGTGGCTCAGTGGTTAAGTGCCCCTGGGATCAATCCCTGGTACCAAAAAAAAAAAAAAAAAAACCAAACACACACAATCTGCTTCCTTTGCATCCTCAAACCTGATTGAGCTCCTTGATCTGGAATTCATGCTGGTCAGCTGAGCTTCTCTGGGCTGTTTCTGTCACCACTGTCCAGTGCAGAGGGACAGAGGACACAAAGTCTCCAAGGCTGAGCTCAAAATTGGGACGGGCAGTAGGGGGACAGTGGACGCCCCTGGCAGGAGATAAAAACAAGACAAACATGTTGAGAACCTGGCAAACATGCCCTCAAGGCTAGGGCTGCTTTTAGCAGCATTAAACCCTGTCCCATCAAGTCCTTTTGTGGTCTGGTGTCGTCCCCATTGACACCTCCCAACATTGGGAAGGCAGGGGGAGGGGTCCTTCGGCCTAACCACTGAACGACACAACACACACTCACAGAGCAATCGCGCCGCTCCTCCTCCTCCTCTCCAGAAGTGGCTTCCCCGCCATCTGCAGCCAGGCCCCAGCCCTTCAGCCTTGACATTCTGGTGGCCGCCTCCCCCCCACCCCCCCACCCCCTCCCATGAAACTCCTGGTAGAATTCCTCCTGCCCAGCCTCCCCGTATACTCTGCTTCATCCTCTTCTTTTTCATTGTGACAAAACATACATGATATTTGTCACTGGGTCCATTTGTAAGTGAACAATTTGGAGCCCTTAAATACAGCCACATGTTGTATAAAGGTCACCACACTACCCAGAAGTTTTCATCACAGACTCTAAACCCATTCAACAGTAACTCCCCACCCCCTCCTCCCATCCCCAGCTATCTCTATTCTGCTTCCTGTCTCTAGGAATGCGACTACCTTAGAGATCTCACATCAAATGGAAGCTCAGTGTCTGGCCTATTCACTGAGCATCACGTTCCCAAGGTCCATCCGCGTTGGCGCGTACGCCAGCTCTTCACTCCTTTTAATAGCTGGTCAATATCCCATTGTGTGTATGCCACACTTCATGTATCCATTCGGACAATTGGGTCGTTTCTACCTTTTGACTTTTGTGAACAAGGCTACTTATGAAAACGTGGGAGTACACGTATCTGCTTATGTCCCTGCTTTTGATTTTTTTTTTTTTTTTTACTATATCCCTGCAAGTAGAATAACAGGCATATGTCAGTTCTGCTCTTGTATTTTTGAGGCGCTGTCCCCGCAGAGGTTGCACCATCTTCCATTCCCACCAGTGAGGTATGAAGGTCCCAGCTTCTCCACATCCTGTCAGCTCTGGTTCTTTTCCATTTTTTCTTATTTTATCTGTACTAGTGGGTGTGAAGTGGTTTCATTTCATTATTAACTTCCCTCAACACCCAAGATCCTTGGGCTGATAATGGTCCTAATCTTGCAGTACATTGGGTACAAATAATGCACTTTGAATGAAAGCTCTTGATGGGCAGGGGCTACCGGTGGTCCCTGGAGCCCGCGGCCTTATTTACACCCACCACCAGGGGGCGTGCAGGAGCAGCAGGTGGGAGGGCGTGGTGGGCATCTCCAGGAGCCTGGTTTGGTCCAAGTTGTCTGTCTCACACTGCAAGGTCCCCAGTCCGGCTGTGGCAGTCCTTCCTGTTGACAAGACTTGGAACACCAGATGACTCAAGGATGCGTTTTGGTGAGTAAGGACAAAAAGGAAATAAAAGAGGATTTTAAAAAGTGGGCAAGACTCATAAGTGAAAATGGAAGAGCAGAGAGATTGAAGGTCAGAACTAATCACGGAATCAAATCCCCAGAGAGGCAGCATCTGCAAGCTCCCTTTCCGCACGTCGGACGCCTCTCAGATCTGAGTTGGAGGACTGCGGAGCTCCTGCTCCCTGACACCTTGGCCAGTCAGCTTCCCCTGGCTTCCTCCTGGGGTCGAGAGCAGCCTTGGGTACCCCATAGATTTCAATTGGGGTATCAGTGACTGTCCAGCTGTTGTCAATATGGCTGCAGCTCCGGCATTGCCGAGGGACCTTGTCACTGCTGGGGCCAACCTGACCTGGAGGGGTGCAGGCTGCTTAGGGAGAGGCAGACACTGGGACTTGGCCACAGTGGAACCTGTGTGGTCCAGGCAATCAGTCAGTGGTACACCCCTGCTCCTTCTTGTCCAGAAGGCTGTGGGAAAGGCAGAAGAGGTGCCCAGAAGCTCCCAACCAAAGCATGGGAAGACGAGAGAAGTTGGAGAGTGGGCTCACACCGGGGGGGTCGGGGGGGATGCAGTGATCAAATGGAAATCCACTCTGTAGGTCTAAATTGCAATGCTCTCTCCCTCTCCTGCTCCTTCTGGCTCCCTCTCTCCCCATCTCTCTCCCAGTTACTATCAAAGCAAAATTTATGAAGGGCTCGAGGCATTGGATATTCCTTGTATTTCAATCTAACTTTTTGCAATCTCAAGTGAACAGCTTGGCTGCCTCTGCCTGTCAGGGAATTTAAATTGCAGATGGGATGGGGAACGGGCCGCCCAGCACAGGAGCAGCCCCTCTGCTGAGCACCACCATTGCTTAGCAACTAGGCAGGGAAGAAGTTGATGAGCAGCAGGAAGTTCCACTCCGGAAAGTGCCCTTGACCCAGGGCATCTCCTGGGACAAGAGAGGGAGTTTCCCAGAGAGAAGCAGAGGCAGAAAGAGGTCTGCTCATGTCACAGCCAGGGTCAAGGAACACAGCCAGGGGACCCCAACGGCCGCACTCTGCACAGCCATCCTTAAGTGTGTCCTTTGACAGGCACAGCTCCCTCCAGCTTCAGTGTCATTTTGGAGATAGTTTTCAAGCCAGATATGTGGTATCTTCTCTCTATGTGTCTGCACACCTCACACACCAACGGTGAATGGAGAGCGATAAGAAAAAATAATACCAACCCGCAAGGCACGCACGCAAGCCCACACGTGGGTAGGTAGGTGCGTACACTGATGGAAAACAATTCCCACAGCGGGTAAAAAGGGGAACACCCACTGAATCCACTCCTGCTTAGACCTCAATTCTCCAGGACACTGTCTGTTGAGTCATGAGCTTCTGCCTTGCCCAGAGTTGGTGGCAGCTTGGTCAAGGGTTTGCTAGACTTAGCATGCAAGGCCGGAAGGCATGGACTTCCTCAATGTGCTTCCGACCAGAATTAAGGCCTGTCCTTTATTTCAGAGTATTGGCTTTGAGAGTGGAAGTGTACAGTAGCCCCACGGGGGTTCAGCAGATACTGGTGTCCCATCAGCTGAGCCCTGACAGAGCTTATACCCTCACTTGTGGAACGACACCCAAACATCAGACACACCTAGCTCCAGTTTGTGACTGGGGACAGCAAATGTTTTTCAATTCCTGTTTTGGATTGGATCATATCTTTCCCCCACAAAAACAGAGTAGCAAAGTCCTAATCCCCTGTCCTTCAGAATGTGACTTGATTTTGAAACTGGTTCATTGCAGATATAATTAGTTAAGATGAGGCCATACTGGAGTATGATATCCAATGTGACCAATGTCTTTATCAGGAAGCAGGCAGCCACATAAAGGTGCTGAGTCACAAAGAGAACACCAGGTGAGGATAGAGGCAGAGACGGGTCAGACAGCTGCAAGCCACGGAAACTGTAGGATTGCCAGCCAACCCCAGAAATTGGAAGAGGCCAGGACCCTCTCCTAGGGCCTCAGGGGAACATGGCCCTGCTGCACCTTGAACTTGGACAACTGGGTGCCAGAACTCTGAGACAATACATTTCTATTGGCTTAGGTGGCCCAGTTTGCAGCCCTGGGAAACTAATACAGTTCCCTTCTCCTTATTCTGTCAAAGGGGACCAGGGAGCTCCCAGCTGAACAGCGCCCTAGCAAAGAACGTGCCAGGGAGGTGGCCGGCGCTGGGGGCGGAGCCTCTGGAACCAAAGGCTCCGATGGAATCTGAGGGCTTGAAAATCTTTGTGATCAAGGGCAGTGAAATGGATATTGACTTTTGGCTAAACTGATATTTTTCATTAAATGTTTGCTCAAGGGACAGTTTGTGGCCTGAGTGTCATGTGGGGAAGTTATGCTTCTCAGAGTGTTCAGGCCAATGTCGGGTTGGCACCCTTATCCTTGTCTTCCTCAAACGCTACCTGATTCTGTCCTTTGCAGGGGAGGGGACATCTCCTAGGGCCAGCCGGTCCCACTTCCTCTCAGTAGCCCAGAGAGTATGCAGTCAGCCCAGGCATCAAATCATAGAAATCGTGACTTGCTCAAAACCCCCCAGCCACTAGGAGAATGAACTCTAAACCCCTTCATTTCTGATTAGTATCACTGTAGTGTCATCAATACCCCATTTGGAATGGGAATAATCAGATTTTTCCTTTTAACTAATTTGGAGTATCTTCCAGTTGGATACCTGACTTTCTCTTCCAGGGACTTTCGCGAGGTGGTTCCATGGGCTTGATCACCCCACAGATGAGAAACTGAGACAAATATGGGTCTGAGCGCCAGAGCAGTGAGGAGGGATGGAAGGAAGCAGGAGAAGACGGTTCCCGACGTGCCCTCGAATGAACGAGTCACTTCACCCCTCTGCCTGGGCATCTGCCACCCAACCTGCTCCTCCACCCTTTCTGGGCCTCCTCACCCACAACACTGCCTGCGGGCTTCCCTGCAGAGGGGAGCAGGAGGTGAGCGCCTGGCAGCACGGCCAGGGAGAGTTCCAGGGGGACAGACGTGCTAGATGATAATCCCCGACCTGCGGGAGGGAGTTGATTCATTCCTCCAGCAAGAGCTGTGCCGGTCCCAGGGCACTGAGAGCATGTGCCACCAAGAGCTGGGGAACCACGGAATGGATCTCCAAATGCAGCAGGGCAGGTAAGCCCACCAAGCACAGGACAAGCGTCCTAGAGTTCTGTCCTCTCTGGGAGGTAGACTCTGTCCCTGCTCCTGGACTTCAGGGCCAGCCCAAGAGTGAGGAATGAGAGTACACACATGTACACACATGCACAAACACACACACACAGACTTGTACACACACATGGTGAGAAATATCACTCGGGTGAAGACACGCCTTCATCTCAAAACTCTAAAAGAGAGTCTCTGGACCAGCTCTGTAGGAGCAGAAGTACACGTCGTCCTGGATGGCGCTGGGCTCGGGCTGCCCTCTCTGTCACAGGCCTTGAGCTAAGCAGCATTCTTCAGCCACCAACAGAGTCACGGGACAGCCCCTCCCTCACAGAATCCTCCCCTCCATCTTGAACACTCGCTGGGCACCAGGTGAGCCCTGGTGAAGACTCACGACCACCCATCCAAGTAGGATCTTGGCCACCGGTCGTCACCTCAGGAAAGAAAGACAAACCCCAACTGAAGGCAAGTGAGCACCACGCCCCCCGCCCTGCTCTGTGCCAGGGGCCTCACTGCCTGTCACCAGCCATACATGATGTATAGGAATAATAAGGCCCCTTGAATTACCCATTAAGTGCTGTCCGCAGATCACATGATATCTTTTTTAATATCGCACAGATCTTTCCCCTGGAAATGGTGCTGATATGATCTCCCCCCGCCCCGGCAGGATGACAAACAGACTTCCTATGCCAGGGAGCCAGTGCCCGCCTCTGAGTCGCGGCCCGGGAGGCAGGCGAGGCTCACAACATGGAAGGCTCTGTGTTCTGAGCTTCAGGTCTCCCCACTTCTTCAGGGGGTCACGGCAGACCAGGGAAGGTTCCCGCTTCCTCTGCTGTGCCCCTGGCTGCCTCCTCAGGGTGGCTGAGGCACCTGTGTCACCTGCCCATGGTGGCCATCCTGGTTCCTTAAAAATAGGTCCCTGCCACGATTCTTCTCCGAGCAACTGCTCTTCCTCCCCAGCCTCCCATGTGTTTGCTCGTTCCTCCTGTGAGGGCTTCTCGTTCACAGTCACCCACAGTGCCCGCACGTGGCAGGGTACAGTCTGGCCTCAGGAACCTTTTGTTAAGTCACTCAATATGCAGGAAAAGCTGCTGGGCTACATGGAGCAGTTGGTGCTTCTCAAACTTTATTGTGTTTCAGAATCACCTACAGGACTTGCGAAGCCACCCACAGATTCCTGGACGCCACCCCCATTTCTTTTCTTTCTTTTTTTTTTGGTACTAGGGATTGAACCCAGGGCCACTCAACCACTGAGCCCCATCCCAGTCCTATTTTGTATTTCGTTTAGAGACAGGGCCTCACTGAGTTGCTTAGCATCTTGCTATTGCTGAGACTGACTTTGAACTCACAATCCTCCTGCCTCAGCCTCCCAAGCTGCTGGGATTACAGGCCTGCACCACGGCGCCCGGCTGCCATCCTCATTTCTGATAAGGTGTATCTGGAGAGGCCGGTGGTTTCACGTTTCCAGCATCTTCCCAGGTGATGGTAGTGCTACTGGCAAGGAACCCCACTTTGAGAACCACATCTCTGAATGCTGGGATACATGCAGACACTGTTTCCCGCCCTTCCACCTTCTGGTCACACATATCAGAGCGGTCCATATGAAGGTAAGTGACAAAAAGCAGAAAACTGGGGTCTTCAGATCCAGTTTGTTCAAACTGAATAAAATTATTCTTATCCCTAATGGGGGAGGTAAATCGAGGCCAATGGATGGGAGGCTAGGTGAGCGACTCAGCAAGGTCTGGCAAGAGCAGCACGGAACTCAGCGTACCAGACACATAGCTTCCTGTTCCAATCACTGAGCTGCACTTTTCTAACACCAACTGTAGAAATGAGTTGGCTTCCAAGTGGCTTATTAGAGAACAAATCATTCCCTGTTTTGCTACTCTCTCCATGTGAGTTAATCTGCAAGTCTAAAGTCCAAGCAGGGCCAGAGTTATTCCTGCAACTGGCACCAGATTGCATTCAGAAAGCACAATTAGCACTTCATTAACGTGCCTCAGAACGGGATGATCTGCATGTCACCCAAAGGCGACCTCGGTCCCTACTGCACTTTACCTTAATGTACCAGCCTACAGGTTGCCCGGCTAGCAGGGCCTTTGCAATCCCAGCACCTGCCAGGCAGCAACCCCTACCTCTGCATTTGCACAGGGGAAGAAGGATCCAGCTTCCACAGGTAAGAGTCCAGAAGCAATCTCGCCTCCTCGCCTCTGCTTCCTCCTTCCTGTCCCTTCCCTGCCTGAACTATTCATCAGGGGAGACAAACATAGTAAGCACCTGTTCCAGGCCAGACTTGGGGTGAGAGCCCAGGTAGGGGAGGGAGGGTGTCCTCTTCCAGGGCAGCACAGCTCAGGATATGGTGCCTGAGATCTCTAAAGAAGTTTCTGCACGAGACAGCAACCCTGGGGGAGCCTGGCACGGGCAGCAGGAGCGCTGGCAGGGTGAGGAGCCTACTGAGGAAACAGTCCCTCAGCGGGCAGCGCAGCCGGGATGTGGGGGACTGAGGAGAGAGGAAGGGCTTCCGTGCCAGGGAGGTGGCAGCAGCCATGGAAAATCACCTACACACAGGGAGACTGGTCAGCTTTAGAAATATGGAAGATACCAGAGCTGGGTTTCCTACTACCAAAGAGAAGAACTATAAACATGGAAAAGAAATGGGTAAAGTGAATCCTGAGGTGCCTGGCAGGTGCTGGGGTTTGCAAAGGCCCTGCTAGCCGGGCAACCTGTAGGCTGGTACATTAAGGTAAAGTGCAGTGGGGACCGAGGTCACCTTTGGGTGACATGCAGATCATCCCATTCTGAGGCACGTTAACGAAGTGCTAATTGTGCTTTCTGAAACTTGTGGTATCCATATGAACCATGGTTGTTCACATAAGGATAGATAGATAGATACATGATAGATCAATAGATAGATGATAGATGATAGATGACAGTTGATTGATGATAGATGATAGATATAAGATAGATGATACATGGTAGATGATTGATAGATGATAGATACATAGATGATAGCTAGATAGATGATAGATGATAGATGGTAGTTGATTGATGATAGATGATAGATATAAGATAGATGATACATGGTAGATGATTGATAGATGATAGATACATAGATGATAGCTAGATAGATAATAGATGATAGACTAATAGATGATAGATGATAGATAGATGATAGATAGATGATAGATGATAGATGATAGATAGATGGTAGATAGACGATAATGATAGTTGATAGATGATAGCTAGATAGATAATAGATGATAGACTAATAGATGATAGATGATAGATAGATGATAGATAGATGATAGATGATAGATGATAGATGATAGATAGATGGTAGATAGACGATAATGATAGTTGATAGATGATAGATACATAGATGATAGCTAGATAGATAATAGATGATAGATAGATGATAGATGATAGATAATAGATAGGCAAATGATAGATGGATGATAGATGATAGATAGCGTGACTACATGTGTACACACACCTGTATGCAGACATACACGTATGTTTTTCTTCACTTGGTTCACCAAGAGGGCCTGGGGGGCACACCAATCACAATGAGCACACCTCACCCCCAGATCTTGGCTTCCCAGGATCATTCTCCACTGAAAGGAGCCAGGACCCCTTGGAGAACGGGCTGATCCCCCCAGGGCAGTAAAATACCAGATGAGCCTGGAATGTCTTATGTGCACGCCACAAGGAACTGCTCAAAGAAGAATGATGAGAACGCGAATGAAGGACACAGAGCCAGTCTGGAAAGACTCAGCTGGGTAATTTGGGCATCGAAATAAATATCATGGTAATAGGTTCAATCCAGTGAATAAGACACGAAGCCATGAGTTCAGCCTGATATAAATAGATGAGCGAGCAAGCCCAATCTCAAAGGGTCTCCATGCAGTGACTTACTAAGAGGAAAAGAGTAACTTTACAGCTGAGATGTTTGGCAGACACCACTGTAAGTGAGTGATCACAGTTAATGTCACTAGTTCCGGGACAAATCAGAATCATGTGCTGTCTGATAAGATGCAATGAGAAGTTTCTGGTAAACTTCTGCCAAAGATATACAGCCTGAATCTAATCATGAGGAAACGTCAGACAAACTCAAAGTGAGGGGCATGAATCAGTTGGCCTGTCCTCCTCCATAGTGTCAAGGGCTTGAGAGTTCAGGAAATACAGGGGAGCTGTTCCAGACCAACGGAGACCACAGAGGCATGACAACCAAATGCACTGGGTGATCTTGGGCTGAATCCTTTTGCTATAAACATCATTACTGTGGCAACTGGCAAAACTTGAATGGGGTCTGAGGCTAGTAATGAATCAGTTCATTTCCTGCCTTTGACAGTTATTTTATGATCATGCAGGAGCATGTCCCTGTTTGGGGGATATATAAACTAAAGTGTTCGTGGGTGGTGGGCATCACTTCAGCAACATACTCTGAAACAGTTCAGCAAAAAGCAGTTTTTGCAGCGTGCCTGCAGCTTTTCTAAATGATTGAGTTTGTTTCCAGGAAGCCATTTAAAAAGAAGCTAGAGCAATGGCTATCAGCAAAGACTTCAGTCTCCTTCAGCCAACATTGTCTGGCCCTGCTCTCCATGAGCTCAGTGCGCTCGGAGGCGCTGGGTGAGTCAGCCTCACGCCATGGTGGTGAGGTCATCGGAGTCGTGCCCACCATGTTAAATACCCTGTGGAAGAGGAATGGAGGGGGAGACTGGCGGACGCTGTGTCCTTCTGGAGCTCTGCATTGATTTTTTTAGAAAGGATTCAGGCTGTTGGATCTGGGAAGACCAGGGTCTGTATCATGTGAGAATCAGATCCTGGGGCACAAGAGCAATGTCCCGGCTTCCTGTCCTGGTGTCTGGCCCTCCCTGTGCTCTACTCTAAAAGACTTCCTCTTCCAGGTCCCCTCCTTCTTCTCATGAGAAAGTCTGCAGGGTGGAACATCAGTCCCAGAGCAAATGTTGAAAGGCAGGCGGGTTCCTCTCAGGGCCCCAGGTTCCTGCACACTGGGGACAGCAGGCCTCTTTTCAAGCAGTTTGGAGTTCATATCCATGACCTTCGTACATGTAAACCCAGCAGGGAGAAACATGCACACACCAGAGAGCAGGGCCAAGGGGAAAGAGGACCCTGAAAACCATCTCGTGGGAAGAGAAGATGCAGGTGAGATGCAACTTCTGCCTTTAATAGTGAGGGGGTGGCTCATGGGAGACGGTGAATTTCTCTTGCATAGCTCCAGATTAAGAAATAGGACCAATGGTGCAAACCAAAAGAAGACGGCCTCAGTCCCACATAGGGAAGGAGCTTCCTGGTTCTATCCAAGAAGACCAGGTGCCCCACGTGTTCTGAGACCACATTATGAATGCAACATGAATGCCACGGTTGCGGTTCTGAGAAAGGACCAGTACTCATGGCACCTTGGTTATGCTTCCTGTGTTATGTCTGCCTCTCTACCCCCGCCCCCTCAGAGGGTACCCGCTGAGTCCTCTTGGACCACAGCCCCAACTATTTCCAAAGGCCTCTGTTGTGTTCATTCACATTAGATGCTGGAAAGGTTGGGGTTGGGTGGCAGAGGGTGCCTTATCGGGGAGAGAAAGCACTCTAGCTTTGGAGGACTGGCCTGCTGGCATGAGCAAAGCCCAGCGATGTCCATCTTTGCCCCCCTCGCTGAGTCTCTGGCTCCTTTGGTAGTGGTTTAGGTCCAATGCATGCCAGGGCAGGCTGGTCCATCTGAAATTCTAACACTGAAGAGGCCATTGCTGCTGCAGCCTCACAGCCTCCTGCTTCTCCAAAAGATGAGGTGGTTACCTGCCTGAGGAACACTCGTCCTCATCCTTCTTTTATCGTTTCTCTTACCCTCGACCCACCATCCCTTCCCCATCACACAGGTGAGCAAGGAACAGGCTTCAGTGCTTAAAAGAAACAGAAAAACTCTCCTCTCCTTCCCACCTCGTCACAAGTTAGTGAAGAAGACCCCACCCCGGGAGAGAACTGGAAGATGCTATGAGTTTTGTTATCATCATGGTTCACTTGAGGACAAAGGCTACGTCAACACAGGAAGTTTCAGACTTCATGTTGAAAGCTGGGATTCACTGAAGAGTCCACCATATGCATATATGTGATATGGTTTTTAATTTGCAGTCTTTGCTTCCCTTGAACTTAACCAAAGAAGACTCCGTGACTTTAAGAAGGCAGAGGAGGGGACTTCTCAATAGCACATGGAGAAGACATTAGAGCTTATTGGGTTGTCACGCTGGATACATTATTCCCCAGGGACCTAAACAAAGAATTAGAGAAGTGAGATCTTATTGGACGTTTGAGGTTTAGATTCTCTCAGGTCTATTACGCCTGTTGAATTTGCAGCGCGGATGCAATGCCAAGCACACCCAGTGACCAAGCCCTCCCATGCTGCCTCTCCCACCAAGACTTTAAAGGGAGGCCAGTTAAGATTTGTCAGACACTCATTATTCACCTTATATGGTCTCCAGATCCATTTGCACAAGTCACTTTTACAGAACCCACGTACTCACGTCACCTATCATCAGCAACTTTGTTTTAGTGCTTCAGAATTTATCTAACAGCAAAACGCAAAGTTGAGAACAACTAAAGGCCAGACTGGATTTTCAATTAATTTCTGGAAACTGTTATCCTTTAGCTGCATACTGTTCCCGCCACGCTGCATGCTGCACAGTACTGCCGCCGGGCCCCTCTCCCAGCCATCCTCCATCCCAGGGAGAAGTGCCAATGAACGTGCCGAATGCAGGAGCAGGCACAGGCAGACAGTGGCTGGACGCCAGTCCTGAGACCTGGCATCCAGGCTGGTTCTGCCACTAACTCCCTAGGAACCTAGGGAAATCCCCTGAAGGGCCCCACCTCTGCGGTCCTACCTGGTCTCTTTGCTCCGCAGTGATGGGGAAGATCAGGACGTGCCTGCAGGTGTAGAGCGAGCTTGCGTGCAGTCAGGATCAGGGTTAGGAAGTGAGGTCTGAGCACAGGCTAGAAGCAGCCAGAGCTCTGAGACTGGTCGCAGCTCCGTGGCACCATCCCAGCTGCATCATGCAGGTGAGCAAGGAGCAGGCTTCGGGATGAGACCTCACAGACCAGCGGCGCTGACGGGCGAGTGTCCCAGGACAGTGGCAGCCAGTCACATTTGGACGGCATACCCGTCTCAACCTTGAACATTCACCCAAGGGCCATCTAGACAATGCTGGATCTCCTGCATTGACAGGGAGCTTACCTCCTCAGAGGGGCTCCTCGCCTCTCAAAGGCTTAGAAGGTTAGGGGGTTTTACAGAAACCTGCAGGGAGGGAGGACATTTCTGTGGCCTCATACCTGCCAACCATCAGTCTAAGCGATGCACAGGAACCTGGTAGACGGCATCTGCTCCCTCTTTCTGCACAAAATCTGGTCGGCAAGCTTGCTCTCTGCTATTCTTCTTCTCCAGCCTATGCATCCCTGGTCTCTTTGTTCACACCTCACCTGAGTCTCTGCCATCCTGGTTACCCCACAACAAACATGCTCTAATTTGTCCAGAACCGGTTCCCAACTCATCCCTCCTGTGTGCCCACCTTGCCTTTGGAGGCTGACATTCAGAACCTCATTAGTCACCCTCACTCTGAGCAACTACTGTCCGCTGCTTTTTAAATTCCATGGTCAGCCTGCAGGTCCAGCTTGGACAAGTGAAACCCCTCAAGCTCCTAAGACACTCCTGATACCTAGAAAAAATGAAGACCTTGAAACAATCCACACAGCCAGTGGCCTGGCTGGGGCACTGGTCAAGGTCGGCACTCCTGCAGGAAGCTCCCCGCACTCATGGAAGATGGAAAGAGAGACCTGTTGCCATGGTGACCGTCAGGCAGCTAGACTGCCTGCAGCCTGTGAGGAAAAGCTACCGGGAAGGATCAGAGCGAGAGGCAGGCATTCACCACCAGCACTACCCAGCCCACCACAGGCGGGCATTTACTGAGACGAACAGCACTGGGCTATTTCAGAGGTGGTCCAGGGAAGAGGAGGGGACAGGGCTGAGGGGGGAGGTCTTCCAGGGCGTGGGAGTGCATGCGTGATGTGTGTGTGCATCTGCATGGTGGCCTACTGGACCGCGACTCCAATCTCATGGTCAAAGCCTCTGCTGTGCAGGTGTGACAGTGACATTAACTCCCTTGGCCCAGCTGGTGGGTTAGGAGTGAGGCTGAGTAGTCACTCCGCCCCTCTGCCCCAGAGCTCTTTGCACACGCCTCTATTAGCGCTAATTACACTGTGCTCTAATTATCTGTTTACACATCTGGCTCTCCCAGTAAAGCAGCTGGAGCATGGGAAGCTGTCCTGTTCCTACATCCTGGTTCCTAGCACCATCCTTGGCACAGGGCAGGTGTTCAGCAAGTGTCACCTGATCGCTGGTCCCCGCCCCCTCCCTCACCTTCCCAGCTACCTGTGCACTCTCAGGTAAGCAGGAAATGGATCTCCTCCTTGCAAATAAACTTAAATGTAACAAATGAAGTCATATTATTGAGAGGGAACATTTACAAATCTTTTTGTAAGAATAAGTACAGATGTCCCTAGACTTAGGTTGGGATTATATCTGATAAACTTGCCTTGAGTTGAAAATATTGAATTGCAAAAATGCATTTAATAGGCCCAACCTGTGGCGTGTCAGACTTTAGCAAGTCTCCTCCGTGAGCCACCGGTTACTTCCCCTCGCGACTGGGTAGAAACTGTGGCTCACTGCTACTGCCACCCTGCAGGGCCAGGGCACATCACTAGCCCGGGAAAAGATGGGAATGCGAAATTCAACACATGGTTTGCATTTGGTGCCTGCCACTTGTGCACCATTGTAAAGTTGAAGAATCCTAAGTTAAAAGTCCTAAGTTAAATCGTTGTCTGTCAAGGACCCTCCGTATTTTTCCAGGAGATGGAGCATACGCAAGCATTTTTTAAAGCCATAAACAGGTAGAATTTGTACATTCACGTTAGGGTTGCTCCTTGAAGTAGTTCCGTCTGATGTTGTTGACTTATTTCATGTTTTCTGCTGTTCCTGGAAACACCATTGAGAAAACAATTTGAACTTGACCTCTGAAGCTGCCTTCAGAGTCAACATATGAAGGGTATAAGAAAACCAGTCTCGTTTTTCAAGTCACATATATTTTTGTCAAATATATTCCCCCTGCCCTGATACCAGTGAGTGCTGATCACCATTAATTTTCATTAACCTAGTATCTGGCTTTGAGGTCAGGAATAGAGCAGTCAAATATCATTCTTCTGGAATTCACTGTTTTGGAATAAGAAATAGTTCATAAAAGTGAACTTTGGCCATGTAATTGCCCTGCTTAAAATAAGGTTTTGGTTGGGTGTGTTATTACATGCCTGTAATTCCAGCAACTTGGGAGGCTGAGGCAGGAGGATCACAAACTTGAGGCCAGCCTCAGCAACTTAGTGAAGCCTTAAGCAACTTAGTGAGACCCTGTCTCAAAATAAAAAGTAAAAAGGACTGGGGATGTGATCTGGGGTTAAGCACCCAATGCCAAAACTTAGTTGATGAATAAAATAAAGTTTTGTTAAGGAAGCTAATCATACTTATGAATCAGAAGGAATTCAAAGTGACTTGAAAGAAGAAACTGCTCATGCATAATCAAGTACACCTGCCTTAGATCAAGGCCCTGATTACCAACGTATTAGCACGTCATTATAAATTGTCTTATTCTCCCAGGTGGTTCCTTCATGGCCCTGTAGCCAGCCTCAGCTTGTGGCCTATCTCCTGTTAATGTTGTAATAAAGTCGCATCTATTGAACATGATCCCACGATTCAAACTTTCATGAATTCAGATCACGCTTCCCCAGATGAGTCTGAAGTAATGAGATGTGATTGTATTAGGTGGAATCACCCGAAATCAGTGATAGTCAACCATTTTTGACCTATAAAAACAACAGTTTTCAATTCAACCTAATGTATTTCCTTTCTGATGCCTCTTTCCGAGGAACTAAACGCATTCCACATTTCCGTGTCTTCTTTGTACATTTTAAAGATTTGAGGAGGACCAAGGGATTCATGTCCCAGCCCCCAACCACTTTCCCTTAGCTCCCAAACACAGAGCGGTTAGCAGAAGTCATTCAGCGCACCGCTGCTGCCAACTCTGCTGCGCAGAGCTTTCCACGTGACGAAGTCCTTTCTGCCTAGTTTTGTTTTCATTGCCATGAGCCACTGCCAAGAGCAACACCATGATGCTTTTCCCCTGTGTGTGGTGCCAGGAGTTCTAAGTTTCGGGTCTTACATGTAAGTCTGTAATGCATTTGGACTTGATGTTTGTGCATGGGATAAGATAAGGCTCCAATTTCCTTCTTCCATGTGCAGAGATCCAGTTTTCCCAGTGCCATCTACTGAAGAGACCCTCCTTTCCCACCTGCACTCTTGACACCCATACTGAAAATCGGTTGATGGTAGAAGGGTAGGTGTGTCGGGCTGACAGATGTGACTCCATGGAAAAGTTATAGGCCAGGCTGTGTGGACAATGACTAAACAGACTCCACCTTGCTCTGAGACTCCATGTTATGTAGGAAATGCTTCTCCCAGAGGAACACCCCTCCTCTGTACCCATCAACAGCTGCTTAGCACAACATGGTTGGCAATTCAAAATGACAAAATGGTAATTGTTGTATAATGAAAAAGTGTTCTCTTTTTGATTCCTATTTTCCTAAACAATGTGCCATGTCAACAGCGATTGTCTAGATGTTAGTAACCATTCTTTAATTTGTACCTAAGTAAGGTCCTTTTGACCCACTTCCCCCTTCTGCTAGTGATTTCAGATCTCATGATGATAGTTTGTAATTTTAAATCATAGCAACAGACACTTATGATTGATGTACTGGCTTATGGTATAAAAACCCCTACAACACTGTGGTCAGGGCTGTTCTCCCAAAGGTCATTTTTGGGGTATTATGTGACCGTCAGCTGACTGGCTAATAAAGACTCTCAAATTTGGACTTCTCAGCAGTGATCGATCTGTTCTTAATTTGCGCCCCACAACAGGTAGATCTATTTCTGAACACTCTGTTCTCTTCCATTGGTCCACACGTCTGTCTCTATGCCAGTGCCACCCTATTTTAATTACTATAGCTTTGTAATATATTTTGAAATCAGGAAGCGTGATGCCTCCAGTTTTGTTCTCTCTCAAGATTGGTTTGGCTATTCAGGGTCCACAGTGGGTCTTCTATGAATTGCAGAATGTTTTGGTTCATTTTTCTATTTCTGCAAACAAACAAAAAAAAAATGACATTGGTGATATTGAAAAGAATTGCCTTGAATCTGCTAATTGCTTTGTGTAATGAGGACACTTGAGCAATATTAAGTCTTCCAGCCCATGAGCACAGGGGGTCGTGTGTGTGTGTGTGTGTGTGTGTGTGTGTGTGTACCTTCTTTAATTTCCTCCATCAATGATTTATACTTTTCACTATATAAGTCTTTCACATCCTTTGTGAAGTTTGTTCCAAAGTGTTTTATTATTTTTAGAGCTATTATAAGTGGGATTATTTTGTAAATTTCCTTTTCAGATAATTCATCCTTAGGGGACAAAATTGCAATGCTCAACAGAGTGAACCAGCAGTCCAAAGACAAGGGGAAACACTGAAGAGGTGACCTGGGGAACAGTGACCTATGTCTGATAAGGGGTTCATCTCCAAAATGCATTAGGAACTCTAGCAACTCAATAGTGAAAATACAAATCAAAATGGGCTAAAAGCTTGAATAGACATTTTTCCAAAGAAAACCTGCAAAGGGTTAACAGAAAGGAGGGCACAGTGGTGCACATCTGTGGTCCCAGCTACTCAGGAGGCTGAGGCAAGAGGATCATTTGAGCCTCAGAATTGAAGGCCAGCCTGGGCAACATAGAGACCCCATCTCAAAAGAGGAGAGTGTCAATGGATACATGACAAATGCTCACAGTCACAAATCATCAGGGCTATCAAAATGAAGACCACAATGAGATATTCCCTCACACCTGTCAGGATGGCTACTGTCAAGAAACAAAAACGAAAAAAGACAATCCACGCTAGTGGATGTGGAGAACTTGGAAGTCTTGCCCACTGTCAGTGGGTGTGCACGATAGTGCGGCCTCACGCAGCACAGTGTTTAATCCCTCCAAAATTAAAAACAGAACTACCACAGGATCCAGAAATCCCACTTCTAAGTATTGATCCAAAAGTATTGAAATCAAAACCTCAAGGCTGTATTAGCATTCTTATGCTGTTGTAGCATTGTTCACAACAGGCAAGGTGTAGAAACAACATCCATCTGCAGTTGAATGGAGAAAGGAATTGTAATGGGCTGGGCATGCAGGTCAGTCAGAGAACACTTGCCTAGCAAGTGCAAGGCCCTGGGGTCAATCCCAGGCACAAGAAAGAAGGCGGGGAAGGGGGAGGAAGGAAAGAGAGAGAAGGGAGGGAGGGAGGGAGGGAAAGAAGTTAGGGAATGGAAAGAAAAAGAGAAAAATAAACTGTGGTATGTGCATACAATGCAATGCCATTCAATCTTTAAAAGAACTCGATCTGCAATGTCCGACTGCAGTCTGCAATCTGTCTGAACCTGTGCGGGATAAAATAAGCTAGCAGAAAACCAAATACTGCATGATTCCACCTGTATGAATTCTCTAAAATAGTCAAATCCGTAGACTTGAAGAGTGAAAGAAAAGAATGGTGGTTGCCAGGGACTGGCAAGAGGAGGAAATCGGGAGTTACTAATCTGGCAGGTGTGAGGTTTTAGGTAAGCAAGATGAATGTGCTGGAGAGAGCTGCTGAGAAACGCTGCACCTATAGGTAACAATACTGCATTGTACACTTAAAGATTTTAAGATCACATATCAGGTGTCCTTACCACAATAGAGAAAAAAAAATGTTTTTAATTCACAGCTGCTACAAGTGGCATAAAAGAATACTATCACAAGACTAAATACAACTTTGAAAAATAATTCTGCAGTTTACCCATCATCCGAATCCATACCCCTATTTCAGAAAAGCTTGTCCCGTCCAGGCGGTTAGGCAACCTGAAAATCACTTCGGCGACAAAGGCCTTCCTGCCTACCCATAAGTGTCATCTATTAGAGCCCAGGAGATTCTGTCCACGTGGAAATAATCTCCGACATAAGACTTCAGAAAGGACTGGAAGGAGAGGGGAGCAAATTAAAGTTTAATAGAACAGAACCTCAGGAAATGGGTAAATGTAAATTAGGATAGAGAATCAGAAATTATTCTCATTTTTAAAAGGCTCCTCATTAACTTATTGGATCGCATTCGGAGAATTTGTTTAAGGAACGAAGAGGAGTGGAGCCTAGAGAATTGAAGAATGGCTCTTCTCCGCTTCCGGGCAAGGAAATGGCTTTGCGCTGTAGCCAGAAGGATCACCGAGCGTATTAAGAACTTCCCGGATTGTCAAGGTTAGACGGAGCAGAGGAGAGGAGATTGCATCAGACTGTGAAATTTCTCGTCTGGAGCGCCTCCAGTAGAGACATCCTACTTGGAGAGAGCAGGATTAATCCTGTCATTTAACATTCTCCCCCTCTGCCAACGTCCCCGTGGCTGGATGGTAGACTGGTCCCCTTGGCCACTTCGGGCCTCTTTGAAGTAGCTGGGACCTGTCTGCAGACAGGCATCAAACAATGACTTCCCCTGCAGGGCTGGGGAGCTCCAACAGGCGCGCAGAACTCCTCCAAGATCCCCTTCTCCCAGGAAGACCCCTTTTCCAGGAGCCAGATGGCGATGGCTGCCGCCAGCCTCCCCCGGCACAGCCGGCTCAGAAGCAGGGAGGAAGAGCTGCAGAGGGGAGGTCTCCTCCGCAGTGTGAGGTGCGGAGACGCAGGCGGAGCGATCTGTGTATTTTATTTTAAAGCAAATGATGTGCAGACACACCGGATGAAACCCCCAGGTAGCTTTGTAGCGGAACCCTTTCCAGGAGTTGCGACCGGCGCACTCTCCACGGCGGGCGGCTGGGTTCCCACGCGCCTGGTGTGATCCGGCGGGAGCACCTGCTCTCGCAAAAAGCCAATGCAACCTGCCACTCGAATCCCCATCACCCGGTCACTTGGGCACAGAGTGGCAGTCTGTGCAACAGAATTAATGTGGCTCTAAAGTAATTTGAAAACGCCAAGAGTAGCAAATTATCACATGAAAATGCAAATTGTTCCTTATCTGGACGGTTCCACAGACGCTATGATTCATCATTGACTGTTCAGCTGTATTTCCAAGTAAGATCTCAGCGAGAGGGTGGAAAGGCAGGGCCGGGCACGTTCCGCCCGGAGAGATTTATAGCTCCTTTTATCCAGATGTAAAGCGCACGGAGTTGGGAGGGAATATTAAGCGTATAAAATCTCAATCTATCATGTAGTCCTTATTCGAGGAGGATCAAAAGGACACACAAACGAACACTTAACATCCTCCAGAATTTCCTCTGTCCCCACATGCATATACCTTTTATGTAATTCACCCCTCACTTTACCTTCTTAGCTGAGTCAAGGCAAATTCCTCCATCCAACCACCCATTCACCTGCCCATTCATCCATTCTCCACTCAACCATGGGTCTATCCAACCATCCATCCCTCTAGAGTTTCCTTCATATATTGCTGATTTTCAGTGAGTGTACTGACGAATCCATTAAGCCTTTACTGCTGGCCATATATGTTTCTGATTAAGAAAAGGGATGCGGTGGGCTTGCCCACTGTCTCCTTGGCTGACATTTGTAGAACGTGCTTGTGAAAGAGAAGAGAGCTGGACCAGGGTCCAGTGTGTAAATGGAAAGCAATTCTCTGAAAGCTGGAGCAAAGGGGAAGCCATCTCTTAGACAGGCCAGGAAGTAATACTACACAGTATCCTCCGTGTGCCAGGCTGGTTCTGAGTGCTTTATGAATATTCATTCATTTACATTCTGCTTTCGGAAATTATCATGGAGAAACATCCTTTTACCTCAGGACCCACCACAGGGGGCCAAATCTTGGATCTTCTATGGAGTCTCTACAACACCCTGGTGTGGGTTAACGTGAGACTGGAGGGCTTCTCCAACCTTCCATATCCTCAGATATCCTTGTGGCTCACGGTGTGTCTCTTCCTTGGCATCTGAGATGTCTGCCTAGTGACAGTCTCGCCAAGGGTTATTCCACAGATGACTTCCTGAGCACCAGTGTGACCAGAGGAACGTGCTCCCTCAGGGGAAAGAAGCCATGACCTTGAAAAGGGAGGCTGGGTCAGTGCCAAGCTGTACTGGTTTTCTGTGGCTACTGTAGCACAGCGGATGGCTTAGAATAACACAAATACTCTGTTTTGTAGTCCTAGAGGCTGAAAGTCTGAGATCAAGTTATCAGCAGAGTCTCTCTCTGGAGAGCCTAGGGGAGGGTCTGTTCCCAGCCTCTCTCCTAGCTTCTGGTAGTTCCTTGGCTTGTTCCCAATCTTCCTATGGTTTCTTACCTTCTTCTAGTATGAGCTCATCTTAATTACCATCTGCAAAAAAAAAAAAAAAAAAAAAGAGGTCATATTCTGTAGTCCTGGAAGCTAGGACTTCAACCTGTGACTGGGATTGCAATTCAATCTGTAAGGCAAACTAAGGGGTTTGGAAGTTATCCAAGACTCTCATGGGACTTCAGCCTCCAATGAAGAACCACTGCAACTGGCACAGTGGCACATAGCCGTAATCCCAGCAGCTCTAAAGGCTAAGGCAGGAGGATCATAAGTTTGAGGCCAACCTCAGCAATTTAGTGAGGCCCTAAGCAACTCTGTGAGACCCTGTCTCAAAATAAAAAATAAAAAGGGCTGGAGATGTAGCTCAGTGGTAGAGCACCTCTGAATTCAGTCTCCTGCACCAAAACCAAAAACAAAAGGAAAAAATAATGAGCCCCTGAAGCTGAAATTTGGCCTTTAACAAGCTCTCTCCACCAGTGTCTAAAAACAACCATGAGGAGTTTTGAGCTCCTGCCCATCTTCCTCACACAGGGATACAGACTCCCTGACCTCCACCCGTTCCACTTCCTAGCTTCTTCAAGGGAGGCCCACAGAGATCCGTAAAACTTTCTACAGTCAAGAGCCGGCCAGGACCCTCTCTAGAAGGTCTTGGAGAATCTCCCTCCACTCTCAGCGTCTAAATCAGGCAGAGAGGGACATAATTTCTTAATCAGCTTTAAGGAAGTCTAATTTACATTTAAAAATTCACCAAATTTCAGCATATGATTCAGTGATTATTGATAAATATGCAGAGATATGTAATCACTACCACCAGTTTCCTTGTGCTTCTTTGAAGTCAATCTTCTTCCCCACCCTCCTGCAACCATTGATCTGGGTTTTTGTCCCTGTAGTTTTGTCTTAAAAGTCATGTAAGTGAAGTGATTAAATATGTAGTCTTTTGTGCCTGCCTTCTGTCACTTACATAGGGTTTTTCGAATTCTTCACATTGTTGCTTGTACCAGTCCATTCTTTTTTATCGCTGTGTACTATTCCAGTGTGTGCATTTGCCAAAATTGGTTTATTCATTTACCCATCAATGGACATCTGAGTGGTTTTCACTCTGGAGCCAATAAGAATAAATCCTCTATGAACCTTCAAGTACAACTCTTTGTGTGGATTTATGTTTTCATTTCTCTTGGGTAAAATCTTAGGGGTGGGATTTCTGGGTGGGATAATAAAAGTATGTTTCACTTCTTTAAGAAATGGCTTGAATACTTTCCAAAGTAGTCAACTATATATCAGTTAGCATTTTCAGCAGCAAAGTTTGAGAGGTCAAGTTGTTCCACATATTCACGGAAACTTAAAATGGTCCTTTAAAGTTTGCTGATAGTGGCGGCTCAGGGCTCTGTTCATTCGCCTTTTCTCTGTGATCAATAGCCGCGTCTCTCGTGGGCTCATTCGCTATTCATGCGCCTTCTCAGCTGAAACGTCTCTTTAAATCTTTTGCTCATTCGTTCTCAGGGTCTTTGCTCTTACGAATTTTTACAGATTCTGATCCATGAGCACAATATGTATCTCCATCTATTTAAGTCTTCCTTAATTTCTTTCAGTGCTGTTTCCTAGTTTTCTGTATGGAGGTCTTGCACATATTTTTTTTCTTAATTTCTATAAGTCTTTCAGCATTTTCTGCACTCATCGAGATGATCTTTCAGTTTTTCCTAGGTTTTAAATTGATTGGTTGTCAAATGTTAAACGAACCCAGCATTTCTAAATTTCATTTGGTCCTGATGCGCAGCATTGCATGGTGCGCAGTATTGAAGGATTTGAATTTGTCGAAGTTTGTTAAGGAGATTGTGTCTACATTCACGTGGAATGTGCCAGTTTTATTTTCCCATAATATTTGGTGCCAGCCTCATCCAATGCATTGGGGAGTATTCCCTTCTTTTCCTGGAAGACTCAATATTACTTTTTCTCTTAATGTTTGATAGGATCTATTCATAAGAACAGCTGGGTCTGGAGTTTTCTTTGTCAGAAGAGTTTTATTTCTCTACACCAAGAATACAAATAACCCAATCGACAAATGGGCTAAGGAAATGAGCAGACACTTCACAGAAGATCTACAAGCAATCAACAGATATATGAAAAAATGTTCAACATCTCTAGCAATAAGAGAAATGCAAATCAAAACTACCCTAAGATTCCATCTCACCCCAATTAGAATGGCAATTATCAAGAACACAAGCAACAATAGGTGTTGGCAAGGATGTGGGGAAAAAGGTACACTCATACATTGCTGGTGGGGTTGCAAATTAGTGCAGCCACTCTGGAAAGCAGTGTGGAGATTCCTCAGAAAGCTTGGAATGGAACCACCACTTGACCCAGCTATCCCACTCCTTGGCCTATACCCAAAGGACTTAAAATCACCATACTACAGAGATACAGCCACATCAATGTTCATTGCTGCTCAATTCACCATAGCCAGATTGTGGAACCAACCTAGATGCCCTTCAATCGATGAATGGATAAAGAAACTGTGGTATATAAATACAATGGGATATTACTCAGCCATAAAGAAGAATAAAATTATGGCATTTGCAGGCAAATGGATGAAATTGGAGAATATCATGCTAGGTGAGATAAGCCAATCTCAAAAAACCAAAGGACAAATGATATTGCAGATAAGTGGATGATGATACATAATGGGGGGTGGGAGGAGGCAAGAATGGAGGAAGGAGGGACTGTATAGAGGGAAAAGAGGGGTGGGAGGGGTGGGGGAGAAAGAAAAAATAACAGAATAAATCAAACACTATTACCCTACGTAAATGTATAATTACACAAATGGTATGCCTCTACTTCATGTACAGAGAAACAAGAGGTATCCCATTTGTTTACAATAAAAATAAATTTTTTAAAAAAAAAGTTTTATTTTTGTTTTGATTTGCTTTTAGAAGATTTTTAACTATGAATCAATCTCCTTAATAACTACTGGGGTTCTCCCGTTATTGATTTCTGCTTACGTGAACTTGGCAGCTTGTGTCTCACTAGAAATTGATCCACTTCATCTAAGTTATCAAATTTGCTGTTAGCAAGTTGTTTCTCTTTAGTAACTTTCCAATGTTCATAAGATCTGTAGTAATATCCCACATCTCTTTATTTTATTTGTTACTTTTAGTTATACAGACAGTGGAGTGTATTTTGATATATTATACATACATGGAGTGTAACTTCCCATTCTGTGGTTGTACATGACGTGGAGTTAACACTGGTTGTGAACATAGGAAAGTAATGTCTGATTCTGTATTTTGTTCCTATTACTGGTAATTTTTACCTTTTCTCTGTTTTGCAAAATCAGGGTAGAAGTTTGTCTGTTGTGTTCATCTTTTGTGAAAAAACAGATTTGGGCTTCATTGGCTTGCAGTATTATTTTTCTGTTTTCCATTCCACTCATTTTTGCTCTTACCCTTATTATTTCCTTCCTTCTACTCACTTCAAGCTTATTTTGCTCTTCTTTTCTAGTTTCTTAAGATAGAAGCTTAGACCATTGATTTGAAAGCAGTCTGCTTTTCTAATAAAAATATTTGTTGCTCTAAATGTCTTTCTAAGCACCTTTTTGATTACAGCCCACACACCTGCACTTTCTTCTTTTCCAAAATATTCTCTAATATCTCCTCGGATTCCTCATTTGACCCAGGGGTTATTTACAAGTACTTGATTAATTTCCAAATATTTGGGACTTTTCCAGCTATATTTCTTCTGCGGGTTTAGAGTTTAATTCTGTCACAGTCAGAAAACATTGTTTAATCTTTTAAATTTAGTGAGACTTATTTTTTGTGCCAGGATACAGTCTACCTTAGTAAATATTCCACATGCATTTGAAAAGAACATGTAGTCTGCTCTTGTCAGGTGGAATGACATAAATATTTATGAGGTCAAGTTTGCTAATAGTGTTCCAGCTCCTTGCAGAATTTCTGTCCATAATTTTCAAGAGAGGGTCATTGAAGTCTTTAAATATAACCGTGAGTGTTTTGTTTCTCTTTTCAGTTTTATCACTTTTGCTCCATGTGTTTTGAAGCTGTATGTTTAGGTGTGTATGCACTGAGGATTGTTATGTTCTCTTGGTAAATTGAAGCCTTAAGTCAATGGGTGATGTCCCAATGTCCCTTTTTGTCTCTGGGGACTTCCTTATCCTGAAGTCTGAATTGCCTAATATTAATGAAGGCATCCAGCCTTCTTTTTAATGTTAACACACCATATCTTTTTCCATTTTTTTCAGTGCTGACATTTTATTCAGAAATCTTTAAAATTTTTTTTTAATTTTTTTATTTGTACTAATTAGTTGTACATGACAGTAGAATGCATTTATATGTTTTGATAAATCATACATAGATGGAGTGTAATCTCTCATTTTTCTGATTGTACATATTACAGGATCACACGGTCATGAGTCATACATGGACATGAGGTAATAATGTCTGTCTCACTCTCCTATCATGTCTTCCCCCACACCCCTTCCCCTCCATCACTCCCCTCTACCTAATATAAAGTACCTCCATTCCTCCCTACCCCCACCCCTTATTGTGAATTAGCATTCTTCAACCTATCATCGTCTTATATTGAAAATGGCTTTTTTATAGGTAGCATGTAGTTGGGTTTCGCTTTTTTTTATCCTATCCAACAATCCATTTAGTTGGAACGTTGAGAGTATTTCCATCTGACATAATTATTTATGTGATTTAGTTTACATCTACCACCCTATTATTGGTTTACACTTCTGCCATCTGTTCTCCATTTTTCCTTGTTTTTCTAGCTTTTTATTAAACATCGTGATGCTGTTTTATCTCCAATATTAGCTACATCATTTCTTTTCCTTTTTTCTTCTGTGACTGCTAACTCATCTCAACCTGCCTTCCAATATGATACTTCCTCACATACAGTATCAGAAACTTAGTGTGCTTCCCTTCTTCACACACTCATTCCTTATTGTCCTGCATTTATACTTCTATAAACCACAAATAATCTTTATTATCTTTTGCTTAAAGAAGTCAATTAATTATGAAATGCACTTAGAAATGAGAAACAATTTGTTTAACATACCTCCATATATTTAACAATTATAAAACACCTCATTCCTCTGTATAGATCCAAATTTGCATCTGTTCTCATATTTCTTCCTGCCAGAAAGAATTTTTCTTTTTTCTTTTTCTTTTTCTTTTTCTTTTTTAATACCAGGGATTGAACCCAGGGGCACTTAACCACCGAGCCACATCCCAGCCCTTTTTTGTATATTTTATTTAGAGACAGATCTCCCTGAGTTGTTTAATGAATTGCTAAGTAGCTGAGCCTGGCTTTGAACTTGTGATCCTCCTGCCTCCACCTCTCCAGCCACTGGGATTACAGGCATGTGCCACCGCGATTGTCTAAAAGTTCTTTTGTTTGTTTGGTTGGTTGCTTTTTCAGTCCTGGTCTGCTGTGATATTTATTCTCTCAGTTTTTGTCTGAAAAAAATCTTCATTTCATTCATTTTTAAAAGATAGCTATAGAATTCTAGGCTGGGGATTGGTTTTTTTCTGTCATAACTTAAAAGTGTTGATCCTTTAATTTCTGGTTTACTTAGTTTGCAACAAGAAATATGCTATCATTTCTATCTTTGCCCCTTTGTATATGACACATCTTTTTGTCTCTGGCTACTTTTACAATTTCCTGATTATTTCTGGCTTTAAGCAATTTGATCATGATACAACCTGATGTGATTTTCTTTGTTTCTTCTATTTTGACTTTGTCAAAATTGCTGGGTTTGGAGGTTCATTTGTTCCCTCAAATTTAGAAATTTTTGGACCATTTTAAAAAGTATCTTTTCTGTCCCACCCTTTTCTCCTCTCCTCCTATAATTTCAGTTACATACACTGTACACAACTTAAGATTGTATCACTGGTTACTGGTGCTCTGTTTACTTTTTAGTCTTTTTCTTCCATGCTTAATTTTGAACCATGTTTATGCTACATCCTCAAGTTCACTGATTTTTACTTCTGTAGCATCTTATCCACTGCCAGTTCCTTTCAGTTTCTTTTTCATTTCAAATATTGTATTTTTCATCTCTAAAAGTGCCATTTGACCCTTACACACACACACGTGAACACACATAATATGTGTGTATGTGTATTCATTTCTTTTCTCCTCGTGTTCACATGTTCCTCTGCTTGGTTTATATACAGAGCACTTTTAATAATAACTGTTTTAACATCCTTGTCTGCTAATTCCATTCTCTTTGTAATGTCTAGGTCCGTTTCTATTAATTGATTTCCTCTCAGTTGTACACCTTATTTTCTGGCTTTTTCTAATGTCTTATAATTATATAAATGTGGATTAGATTTCTTCTCATTCATAGTTAAATGACTTAGAATCAGTAGGATATTTTTGAGCCTTGCTTTCAAGTCTTGTTCGGGCAGATTCAGAACAACTGCAAATCTAGGGTTGTTTGGGCTTTACCACTGAGAAGATTCTCTTCTGAGGCTACTTAAGGTCCATTAGGAAATGTTTTCACTCTAACTGGTGAGAACACATTCGTCCCACCCCTCCGTGAGCCCTAACTACTACTTTCTAATGGATCTCCCCTCTGACCTTGAGCTTCCTTTTATGCATATACAGATCAGTACTCAGCCAGAGCTCTGGGGGGCTTCCCGACAGATCACAAGCTCCCCGGTCCACTGCTACTCTGCCCTGCAAATTCTCCTTGCCTTGGCCTCTGCAGACCCATATCTGTCTTCTCAAGTGCACACGATCACCCACCCTCACTCCACACTGAGGCTTCAAAACTGGCTCTGGGAGTGAGCAGGTTCAGTCCTGGGGCTCACCTCTTCAATTTCCTTTCTCTCAGGGGTCACACACCTGCACTACCTGCTGTTCAATATCTGAAAACTATCGTTCCATCCTTTGCTTTGATTTTTCTGTTGTTTAAGGTGAGGGCATCAATCGATTCTCCTTTCTCTCTCGTGGCTGTTGGTGGAAGTTAGTACCTATCTTTGAGGAATTTTAAAGGCTGGATCTCCACATGGCCTACATTGATAGGCCTACTATCCTGTCACCCCACTTAATCCCATTATTTTCTACTGCATCCTGCATATTTCCCTTGGACTCTTCTGAACTGCCATCTTTTATGTTTCTTGGAAGAGACTCAATATAGTACAGTACTCAAGGTAGTATATTTCAGTATATTCTCCAGGCTGCCAAGGAATAAAAGTCAGCTGACCTTAATACAGTGATCCCTCAATATGCACCTGGTGGAATGACCCAGCTCTGATTAGGCTGGATGCCAAACCAAAGGAACCGGAGCTCTAGGTCCATTCTGCTGCTTAGTAACAATGTTTGTTTGGGCATATCACTGAGTTCAGTTTCCTCATCCTAATATTGATGACAGGGTTGAAATAAATGACCTTTTAGTGTCCTTCCAATTTTAAGTTTTTATCCTAAAATCTATCTACAAAGTAAACCCATCATGGTCTCCCTCTGTCTCCTTTTCCATATAGGTAGGTTCTTCATCCATTGCTGCCTGTGTCCTGATTCTGAGCAACACCACCATTCATTCTCTTTAAGGTGGCAGAGGGTGTCCAGGGTGGGTGACCCCAGAGGGATTCTCCTTTTCCATGCTTGAAAATGAGCTGAATACAGAGTGTTATGGTTTGGATATGTGGTGTCCCCCAAAAGCTTGTGTGTGAGATGATACAAGAGCATTCAGAGGTAAAATGATTAGATTAGGAGAGTTGTGGATTAACCAGAAGCAGGGAGGTTATGATTGGAGGATTTACGTCAAAAGATGTGCCCTGGGGGGTTATATTTTGTGCCTGGCAAATGGAGCTCTCTCTCTCTCTCTCTCTCTCTTTCTCTCTCTCTCTCCCTCTCTCTCTCTCTCTCTCTCTCTCTCTCTCTCTCCTTCCTGATTGCCACACCCTGAGTTGCTTCCCTCTGTCATGCCTTCCACAATGATGTTCTGCCTCACCTCATGCCCAGAGGTGTTGGAGTTGGCCAAACATAAACTGAACCTCTGAAACCATGAGCCAAAATAAATTTTTCCTCTTCTACTTTGTTCATGTGAGGTCTTTTGGTCACAGCAATGAAAGAATCTGACGAAAATACAGAGATGTTATCTTCCTAGGCCACTTCTTATCTCATTTCTTCAAAAAGACAAATCTGTGTGTGTGTGTGTGTGTGTGTGAGAGAGAGAGAGAGAGAGAGAGAAAGAGAGAGAGAGCGTCAGACAGACAGACATTGCGTTTGCAAGATTCTTTTCTCCCATCAACAATTTGCCACCAGACATACCTGAATGTTCCACCTTCCTAATAACACCAACCTAAAATCCAGCCCTTACTCCCTCCCCGAAATGCCCCAGGGTGGAGAACTTTCCATTCCCACTCCACTCCATCTGTTCCCGCCTTGGCGACTACCCGTTGGGTGCTTCAACAGTTCGTGTGCAGGAGCTCGGCGCCCAGCCTGGGAAGAAGAGGCTAGCATGGGAGCCACAGGGGTTGCTAAGCACGACAAAATAATCATCCCTCTATCAAATGCTCCCGCCATCCAGCCATCCAGCCCTGAGGACACATTCCATCCCCAGTGGACATCTTGTGCAGAAACCCTTAGGATGCTGACGTTTGGCTCTGGTTCTGGCTCTTCTGTGCCTGGGTGAACTTGAGTGGGTACCATTCTTTCCTGGACCTTGGTTCCCCGCTAGCTGAAATGGGGTGCACCATTGCTGCCGCCCGTGAACTGAGAAGGTTGATAGGACACATGAGATCATTATTGAAAGGACAGTTTGCTGAATACGAGGCAGGGGCAGCAGGGCTGAGATAATTAGCTTTTCTGCTCTGACTGGCTGCAAATACACACACAGGAACTTTCTTTTCAGGCTTTCAGGTTGTTAAAAGATGCTGTGATCTCCCAGTTCACCCCTAGAGTTTCTTTGTGTTGTCCTGAAGAAAAAGAGAGTTGCGGGGAGGGGGCAGATTTACTCCTCAGTTGCTATTTTAGTGTCCAGAGGAGCCAGGCTGTTGATTGCAGAGATGGTTATCTCTTTTAGGACTCAATGAAGGTCACCTTCAATTCTTTTACTAAAGCAGAGTCTCCTTTTCCCCTCGTGCTCAGTCGCTGCCAAACCTGGGACAGGGAGGTCAAGATGGGTTGGGGTGCTGTGTAGAAGATGCCCTGAGAGCTAAAAGAAGAACCCGATTCTCTGGGAATGAGGGAGAAAAGAGCAGGCATCAGGGCGAGGTGAATTTTTTAGATGCTCCTTTCCATAGTACAACATCATAGATGTCTGGGACAAATCTTTCTGAAAAGTCATTTTAAATAACAATGCCCTTAACCACACTGGGTCTCCCCAGGGAGCCGGAGGTTTACACCTGGAGTCATAGATCTGCCAATGGGGTCGTACTTCTGGACTTGGCCACTGCCTTAGAGGCCAGGGCTGAGGAGGGACAGGGAGCCATCAGGAGAATTTCCCAAAATGCTGTGTTAGTTGCAGGGCAGAAGTGGGTGAGTCAAATCTTGATCTGGCCCCCCACAACTTTGGAAGGGAAAGGCAGGGAATGCAGCAGAGGAAAGAAATGGTGGACCCAAAGAGGGAACAAGAGTCTTCACTGCCCCCCAGGCTCCAGAACCTCATCCCAATACTTCCCTGGAAGAGGAGACAGGGTGGTGTTCTCCTCTGTGTCAAGCTGCTCCTCTGTGTCCAGGCTCATCCCTCTCCCCCTCCTCACATGTCCCTCTGTCTCCTCTCTCTGGGTGTCCCCACCACCATCCCTCCACCAAGACAAATCACACAGGGCCGACTCTCCGGAGAAGGCCTTGGAGGACTGTCTCCAGGCCCCCTGCAAGCTCACACCTCTGCAGAGCCACCCTGAGGAGCGGGCTTTGAAAAGGGCAGCATTTCTTAGTGGAAGCAACAGGGTGCTTTGTCAGGATCCTGTTTCTACCCTAAAGTCTAGGGAATCCCATCTCTGAAGCTCCCCATAGGGCCAGGGCTTGGACTCTGGTAGGGAGGGTTATCAGTAAGAGTCAAATCTAGAACACCGTGCTTCTATTCACCCTCCAGCCTCTGAGTTGCCTGGGAGCTGTGTAAGGTATTGGGGAGAGAGAGAAAGAGAGAGAGAGAGAGAGAGAGAGAGAGAGAGAGAGAGAATCAGCAGCTCTTCACAAAAGAGCTCAAATTACATGCTCACCTTGCCCCTTGGGTATCACTGGCCTTCAACTTGGTTGCCTCTGATGGCTGAGTCCTCTCCTGGCCTCTCAATCAAACTCCACCCCTGCTACAGTGATCTGTCTTTAACAACTCCCACTGCAAGTCAATAAAATGTCAATTTAGTTCTCTTTTTGTGAAGTCTTAAATCTGTGGGCTTCCTGTCCTTTCCTGTGCTTGTCAAATAAAGCTCATGCTACCTCCCTGTTCCCCACTCTGTCCCATCCTCCTCAGCAGGAACACCTGTCCTTGAGCAGAGGAGCAGAGATGCTCAGGTGGAGGATGGGTAGAAGGCCCCAGGGATGGGGAGACCAGAACAGCAGCCCCACTAGGCATTTCTAGTTTTCTTGTACCCTGGAAACCCTGAGCAAACCAGTCTTCTTTTGTACCACTAAATTCCTTGACTTTCCCAAACTTGATTTTCAGGCAGGCAGAGGTGAAGTGGACAGCATCGTATAGGCATTAAGAACCAGATTGATTCAAATCCCAGCTCCATTTAGCTCCTAGCTATGTACCCTGGGCTAATTATTTAACCTCTCTGAATCTCAGTTTCCCTAACTGTCCAATGGGGGTGATAACAATATCCTACTAGACTGGTTAAAGGATCTAATATATGTAACACAACACATTCTAAACACCTATTTGTTATTGTATTAGTTATTTTTCCATTGCTATAAAAAATACTTGAGGTTGGGTACTTCATAAAGAAAAAAGGTTTATTAAACTTACAAACTTTTTTAGGGTTTTGTTTTATTGTTTTGTTTTGAGATAGCATTTCTCTATGTTGTCCATGCTGACTCCTGGACTCAAGCAATACGCCTACCTTAGTCTCCCAAGTAGCTGGGACTACCAGCAGGTACCACTGTCCCTGGCTTATTTCACAACTTTGAAGGCTGAAAGTACAGGATCAGGGGGGCCCAGCCTCTTATAAAGACCTACTTGTGTGGGTCACAACCTGACATCATGGTGGGAGGACATGCAAGAGGGAGAAAAGACAGATGAGAAGACAGGCTTGCTTTAAAAAAAAAAATTATAATAACTTGCTCTTGCAAAAACGCACTTTGTGAGACAGTGACCCCAATGACCTAACTACTACCCACCTCTTAAATGTCCCACCACCTCTTAATATTGCCACACTGAGGACCAAACTTTCAACACATGAACCCCTTGGAGACAAACCACACCCAAACCATAGCAGGCATGATGCCATTATCTGGATTCTTGCTATCTATCTTCTCTTCGGCTCTTCAATTCCTTATTTGGAATTATTCTCACTGGGCACAACCTGGGAGATAAGTAACTGAACCTTCCACACTTTCCAGACAGTGAAAGAGTCAGGATACAAGCCCATGCCGTAGGATGTACCTCTCTGGAATCTGGATCTTGAGCATAGGAGCAGACACTTAAAACAATTGGTTGCAGCTGCATCATGACCTGGCTCTTTCTAACTGGACACCAATATATGTGGCTGCCTTCAGACCCTTGGCCCTGCCTTGGTTCTTGCCTATCCCTAGTCCCCATTCTCCAGTCTCTCTTCCATGCCAGGAGTTCCCTGTAGGTGAGTGTTTCTCTGCTTACTATCCAAGAATCTTGCCCCATGTAAGAGACCTTGAGGTCCAGAAGCTTCTTCGTGGAGGAGAGCTTCTATCCTACCACCTTCTGCCTCCATGACCTTCACCCACCTACTACCCAACACTATGAGCATCACTGTTTCTTCCCTTGAGGTTCAGTGGGCTGGTCTTTTGCCTTAACACCCCCCAGGCTGAGTTTTCCCTGCGGCAGCCTCCCTCCTTTCAGTCAAGAACTCTGTTACTGCCACCGTCATGGCACGTGGAGAAGCAGATAAAGGAAAAGACAGCACTCAGGTCTGCCATCTGCAGGGCTGTTTCCAAAAACAATGCTGAAAGCAAACTGCTCCTTGCATCTGCCTTTCACCAACAGGGTCCTCAGAGAACTTGTATTCAAATCAGCCCAGATCATGTGGAGAATTACTCCGGGAGGCAGGTTCACTTGCTAAAAGCAATTTCCCCAAAATTCAACGGATAGGAAGCCAAATCACCATTTGGCAAAACCAAATTAGTTCATTGACCTTTTTGTGAATTGATTTGGGGTGAATTTACTCAGGACCTGGGTTTGCAGAATCATGCTCAGAGAATCACCCCTCAGAAAAAGGAAAAAATTCAGGAAGTCCCAAGAGTCTGTTCTAAGGGGAAGGCTGAGGCAGTGGACAGGGAAGACTTTTCACATTCGAGGATCACCTGTTGTGTCCCTGGAGCTTTGTGTATGTGATCTCCTTTGACCTTCACAACAAACCCAAGAGCGGTTAGTTATTACAGATGGATCTGGAGTGTTCTCCATAGGCTCGTGAGTTAAAGTTGGTGGCACTGTTGGAAGCTGGTGGAACCTTGAAGAGCTGGGATCTAGTGGAAGAAAGTTAGGTTGCTGAGGGCTCTTTGCCCTGACTATTAACTCCTCCACTTCATCAGAAGGAGCTATTGGGACCCTGCCCCCTCCTTTCCCTTTTCTACTTCCTGGCCACCATGGCATGAGCAGCTTTGCTTAACCATGCACTCCCCACCATGATGTTCTGCCTCACCACAGGCCCAAAGTGACAGGACCACCCAACCACAGACTGAAACCTCTGAAGCCATGAGCCAAAACAAACTTTTCCTCCTTTAAGTTTTTTACCTCACAGAGACGGAAAGCTGACTAACACAAGCAAGGAATCAAGTTTATATGAAGGAGAACTGAAGCTCAGGTGGTGAGTAAGCTGCCCACGGTTTCCAGATCCAAAGCCCCAGACATTTCTTATGTGTCATGCTAGCTACCTGTTGCTCACCTCTTTCCAGCCTCAACTGGAGAGAAACAACTCTCAAGAGTCACAGAGGCAGCATTTGAACTGCAATCCTGCAATTCATCCATATCCAGCCCTGGCTCCCATTTCCTTCCAATTGGCACCAAAACAGGAGGAAGAAAACTGAGGTCCCCTGAGGCTCTCCTGTGTGCCAGGTATTGTCACACACACTCATTCACATGATGCCCTCCTAGCCAGAGGTCAGGAGACCAGAGCTCTCTGCAACTGCCAACTCACCCAGGGCCACACCATTCTCAAGAGCTGGTGACAGTTTGCACAGTTCTAGTGCCACTTGCTTTCTTCCTTATCCTTATCCTTGGATGCACTTAGTTCCATACCTTCATGTTACAGGGGAGGAAAAGCCTGGGTTGGCTTGGTATCTCAACAGGGCAGGCCTTTGGCTTCCCCAAAGGAGCATGTGACCTTCTAGCCCCAAATACTTTAAGTCTTTGGTCTCCCTGGCCTAACATGTGGTCTTCTTCCCCAGATGTCTATGGATTGTAGACTTGCCTGTGGCCAATTTATCCTCTATCCTTGGTTCTTCTAAGTCCTCTCCAGAATCCATGTGAGGCTTTCAATTAAATCATCCTGAGGAAGTATCCAAGGTGATTGATGGATGGGCTGCTGTCAGGAGAAGCAGAATGGACCAAGCTCGGGGATCTGAGAGGCGGCTGTGCAACACATTCCTGAAATGCAAACCCCACCCCAAGGCACCAGCCTCCAGATTTCAATAACATCAGTATCCATCAAGGGATGCTTAATTTGCCTTCAACATGTGAAGGCTGTCATCAGGGAGGTGCTGCCAATTAGTCCATCAGTGAGAGAGAATCAGATCTGAGCCTTGAATTGCTTTGGGACCCATATAAAGTGCCAATATTCTACAGGAGCATGAGAGGCCCATGACCTTGAAGAAAACAAGTCCTGCCTCCAAGAGGAATGGCAATCGCAAGAGGAGAATAAGAAATCCACAATTCTCCCAGCTCCCAGATGTTCTGCTGTTATGAGAACTAAGTCCAAAAATTCCTTCTCTTATGTATCTCTCAATTTCCTCCCCTCTTTCCTTTTCCCAAAGCCACCACTTAAAATGTCGTCTGATTGGGAGTATATCAATAGCCTTTTAGAGATTCCCTTTCCCTTGACGGTGGTCCCTTCCATTTCACCTACCACACACCAACAGGTGAGCTATCTAAAATTAAAGTCCATATAAGATGCACTTGCTTAGAGAAGATGTCTTTAAACTGGCAGGTATACACCCCAGCAACATGCAAGATCCATTGGGTGCAGAAAGAAAACAACACAACTTACATTTCTAATGACTTTTCTAAAAACCCATTAAACCAAATGGACTTTTATAATATGCATCTTGACACTAGCAATGCTGCTTAGCCTGTGAGGGGTTGTGAGAGGCAGACGGGGGTCCCACAACAAGGAGTCTGACCATGTTGTCCTCTTTCAATCTTTCAGGCTCAGCCTCTTTTCTTTAAGAGGACCTCAGTTGCACTGAGTCAGATTAATCATATCTTTGACTCATATTTAATCATGGATCTTTATTCACTGTATATATTTTTCACAGTGAGAGTGGTACCCACAAATCTGCCATCCAGTCTAAAATCTAGCATCTTGACAATAATGTCCATCCATATATGCAGATATCCCACCTCATCCTCCTGCTGCCTCCAACCAAGGTAACTGCCAAGTACTTTGCTCCCCTGTTTCCTTTTAATATAGTAGTAACTCATCTATAGGTATTCCTTAAAAGATTTGTATTTGTTTTATTTATCATTTTTATGATGTTGTGCTGCATATAATATTCCAATCCTTTTCTTCCCTCACTTACTAAGATTTTACTAATACCCATGGATATTTCTGCATGTCTAAGGGTTTCATTCTTCTTGATTGCAATACTTCTTTGTGTGACTATACCACAATTCATTCATTCACTCTTCTGTTCATGGGCTTTTCTGTTCCATTCATGTATAGATAACTTTAAATTTTATTTTCTAATCCAAAGAGCCAAGAATAGCCAAGACAATTTTAAAACATGCATATTCTCCAAAAGGATTATTATATAAAATACATAAAGAACAGCAAACTTCAATAAGAAGGCAAATTATCCCATCAGAAACGGGAAAAAGACTCAACCACATCATGAAGAAAAATGCCCAAACAAGCAATAAATATATGAAAAGATCCTCAACATCTCATCTTCAAAGAAATGCAAAATAAAACCATAATGAGCTACAACCTCATCCAACACGATGATGAAAATTAAAACAACTGACAATAGTAAATGTTGATAAGAATGAGGAGAAACTAAAACTCTCAAACCAGCAGGTGAGAGTATAAATTGATACAACTACTTTGGAAAACTGGCACAACTACTTTGGGAAACTGGCATTATCTAGCCAAGTTGAATATACATACACTATATGATCCAGCAAATCTACTACTACCTAGACAGTCAAAGTAAATTTTTACATATGTACCCTATGTAAAAGTACATAGGACATAGATAAGAAGCATTACTGTCCATAGGTTGGTTCCACTTAAAATTCTGCCCCAAAGGCATATAGCTGTCACTCAGTATCCATGGGGTTTTCGTTTCAAGACCCCATGCGGATACCAAAATCCATGGATACTCAAGTTCCTATATAAAATGGCATATAAGTGACACATATCCTCCAGTATACATTAAATTATCTCTAGATTACTTTAAATACCTAATACAAAGTAAATACTATATAAATAGTCCTCTATTTAGGGAATAATGATGCAAAAAATGTCTGTCCACATTCAGTACAGAGGCATCTTCTTTTAATATTTTCAATCCTCATTTGGTTGAATCCATGGCGCAGAACCTGTGGCTATGGATGACTGACTGTAAGTACTTCCTATGTATGTACACTCCAGCATGTCTGCATCGGGCTGTACAAGAGATGGGGCCCACCCCTCCCCAGCCGGGTGTATGGTAGGGCTATTCCTGGGTACGGTGGGCTCCAGAGAGGCACACTTCTACTCTCCATCAGAAAAAGACATTTTGCTTCTAAAACGTCAACTTGAGGGATCCAGCACCAAATAGACTTCTCTTTGAATGAAAAAATTGTTTTTGGACTCTAGGTCCTAAGAATCGGATCAGTCCTAATTCTTGGTTATGATCCACCATTGTTCCAGGCACAACCTGCTTGTTTGGTCCTTCATTCACATACATTCCCTCCTTTTTGTTTGCCACCCAACTCAAAATCTAGAACATTGTGAATAACATTGCCACATCTATTTCCTACCACTCCGACACTTGACACAGTTCTTTTGGAGCAGAGGATTCAACACTTGACACCGTTCTATTGAAAGATCATCCTCCCTCTTGGGGGCCATAGGCGTGGCATGTCTCCATGTGCAGTTGCTTTGAATACTAATAATCAATATATCCTTAGATTCAGATTATAGAGAATACTGGGGAGACTTCATGGTGCTGGGACACAAAATAACATACAATAAAGTTTAATATTAATACTTAGATGAAATCATAAATAAGCAATTATGATTTGCTCAAATGTGAAAGGAGCCTGTGATTTTTTTTAGTATACAAATTCTCTAAAAGCTATATATAGGTATATGAGAGTGTATTCCTCTGAGCTTTGATGTGGTGTTTGGTCTTCATTGCTTTCTTAGTGTTTATGATTAAGTTTAAGGATATTTTCCCCACTTAATAAAAATAAATAGGTTAATCATAAGTACAATTTATATTCTTACTATGTCTAGTTAGAGTTTTAGTCCATCACTGAGTACATGAAATAGAATAAATATTAACTATAAGCTGATTCCTCTATTATCTGTTAGTAATAACAAAAATATTACACTGTTAATAACTAACATTAGAGTTCTTGGAAGGGGTAACTTCTACAGAAACTTAATGTCATATTCTTTCAGGGAAATTAAAACTAAACAGAGCATGGTGCCCTCTACCTTGCTGTTTTTCTTTTTAAGCTATCATACAGTAAAAACATGTTTCTTGAATAAGATCATTAATTATACTCTTGAAGATTTTTTACTTAACATTCCCTTGTATTAACCATGAAATGATGTAATCAATATCAAAGAAAAAACATACAAAAAGACTCTGTGAACAATAAAGATTCAGACTCAGCCTCTGAACACTTGGTGTCTCTGTGTGCTGTTTCTCCATCGCGCCGACACCTCCCGTCCACCTCGGACCCCCAACTACTGCTAGGGCTGGACCCCGGCAAACATATCTGCATATGTCCTCGCCCAGCCTGGTCCTTCCCTCGCCCAGCCCGGTCCCTCCCTGGCTGCTCTCCTCCGCCAAGGTAGCAGTCATCCTACATCTCTTACTCTTCTTTGCTTTGTTTCCCAGTTTCATCCCCTTTCTATATATTCCTACTTTACATGTTTCATAGTTTTAATTTTGAGGTTTCGTGTGCAGCCTTCTAGGATTTGATAAGATTCCCTTGTTATGTTCAAAGTCTCACCGACGTCCTTACAAGTAGTTCACTTGGTTCAACTTCCCTTCCATACACAATCTTCCACTTGGTGAAGATACCACAGTTCTCTTACCCATTCTCCTCCCTGTGGACTTCTGGGTTGTTCCCAAACACTATTGTGCTTGTTCATGTCCTAGGACTCGTCACTTCTCACAGCTATTTTTAAGGCTACATTAGGTTTCTGGACATGTGTTTTTGGAAGGGTGATAACTATAACAATAACCATGCAATGGCAATAGCTGGTATTTGTCTGATGTGCTACTTGTAGCAAAGCGCTTTGATCAACATCATCCAGTGGGATGATTCCAGGCAGCAGGTGGCCGACCACAGGGTAGGAAGGGCCGGATGTACATGCTTCAGATCTTGTTTAGTGCATCATGCTGACCGGCTCTCGGGCCTCGGCTTGATTCTCATTCCTCACAGTAAGGCACAGCGGTATTGCAACGCACCATTAAAAATGGGTGGGCCGTATTGTGTCAGTGGGCATTGAGGGCACTGAGGCATTTGGAAGGGCCATCAGAGGGCAGCCCGGCCTGGCACCACCCAAGGATTCTTTTCTCCTTTTCCAGTCAAACATGATAGCCTCCAGGGCCTGGGAAGGCCTGTCTGTCTGGGAGGCAGAATTCCTCTTGGTCCCATCCACCAGGTGCCCTTCCTCCCAGGATGGAGTCCTTGACTCTTCCAGGCTGTCTGTCTGCCTCTCCCAGTTCACATGTCATCTCTTCTCCTGCGAGGCCAAGCTGACTTGGCGGCAGAATGCCAGCCCTCCTGTGCTTCCACCCCACCACTGAATAATGAATACCAGCTAAGTGAGGGGGTGGTGCCAGCGACCTCCGAGCAAAGATTCCCCCTGGAGCTGGATCAATAACACTTAGCCGCTCCTTTCAGCTTGGCAGTCAGGCAGCAGGAAACCCAGCCTGGCCTTTCCCTCAGGGGGATGCTGCTCTGACACCCCAAGCCCACCCTCGCTGGCTCCCGAGCACTTCTAGCCTCCAGTGCAGAAGGGAGGCAGAGGACCACAGAGGACTCAGCACCCCTGTCCTCAGCCCACAGCTTCCCATCTCCCCTTAGAATGTGATTGTTACGCTCCATCTCCAAGGAGAGGCTCTGGTCCTGAAAGCTCCAGCGTGGGCAGCTCACGGGAGCTAAGGGGACACTGAGTTCTGGTGCCCTGGCAGCCATCAGCCACCTCAGCACCTTGATCTGCTTGGATTTGGATCAGGGAGGAAGAGAGGGCAAGAGGAGGCACTTCACCGGTAGAGAATCAATCAAGGACCTTGGCTGTGCTCTGTGCTCCTGCGGGCAACGTCAGGCCCAGACTGGTTCTGAGAATCATGTCCTTTGTGTCCTGAGAGGCCTGCGGAGTTGAGGGGAAATGGCGGCTGGTGCTCACAAAGTGCTTCCTTTGTGCCAGGCCCAACTCCAGACTTTCAACTCAGAACTCATTGAACCTCACAGTGTGTAACCCGTGAGGGATGGCCTGTCACCTCTACTTGAGAGGGAACAGAGAGATGAAGGGACAGGCCCAGGGTCACAGGGCTGCTGAGCAGCAGAGCCAAGGGCCCAACCTAGCTGTCTATTTCTAGAGCACTGAGTCTGGACTACTCTACTCAGCCGCCTTCCAGAACACCCCTGGACTAGAACAGGGCTCTGGAGGCAGGTAGATGTTCCTGGCTCTGAATCCAGCTGTTATTTATCAACAGTGTTGCTCCAATTTGAATATGGGTAGTGTTCCCCAAAGGTCCTTGTGTTAAAGGCTTGGTTCCCAGGTGGTGGAGCCTTGTGGGAGGCCTTAGGTCACTGGGGACATTCCCTCTAAAGGGATGGTGGGACCCCAGTCTCTCAGACTGTCTTGGTTTCCTGGCTCATGGTATGAGTGGTTTGCTCCTGCCACTGCCACCCAGTGCCCTCACCAGAGGACCAAAGCAACAGGGCTGCCTGGTTTGGTACTGGAACCTCCAGAATAGTGAGCTAAGTGAGCACCTCTTTACTTCATAAGTAATTGTCTCTGTTACTACCTGCCCAGGTAGGTGTCTGCGGCCATCCTCCAACCCTGCCAGGGACCATGGCTTCCTCAGGAGAGGCTTGGCCATGTCATCTGGAACACACTGCTTTGCTGATGCACACCTTAACATTCATGGACAAATGAGCTTTTCAAAATGGCATTGCTAGAGCTGGTCTTGTGACTCAGTGATAAAGCACTTGCCTAGCATGTGTGAGACCCTGGGTTTAATACCCCGCACCAAAAAGAAAAAACAATGCTAAATAGTACAAAATGGCATTCCCCCTCCCCCTGAATTGTGTCCCCTCGGTCATAGCATATCTGGTGATATAATCTACAAAACAAACCATCCCAAGGTTGATGACTTCACACACCAGTAATCCTGTGTCATCTACTGGGTCTGTTAGTTAGGAGTCCAGATAGGCACAGGGAAGGTATCTCTCCTCTGCCCCATGATGTCATGGCCCCCAACAGGAGTCATTGGTGGTTGGGAGGCTGGAATCATCTGAAGGCTTGACTGGGGATGGAGGACCCACTCTCATGGCAGATCACTCACAAGTTGGGGAAGCAAGTTGGCTCCTCTCCACAGAGGCCTCTTCACATGGCTATTTGATAGTGTCTTCAGACACAGTACCACAGACCAGATGGTTTAAGCAGCAGAAACTTATTTTGTCACAAGTCTGGAGGCTGGGAGTCCAAACTCAAGGTATCTGAGAATGGCTATTCTGAGGCCTCACTTCTGGTCTTGTGGGTGGTCACTGTCTCCCTGCTTCTTTTCATGGTCTCCTCTCTGGGCATGCCTATGTCCTCTTCTCCTCTTCTCATAAGAACATCAGTCACATTGGACTAGAGGGTCAACCCCAGTGACATCATTTTAACTTAATTAAAACACAGCTCCAAATAGAGTCACCGGAGATACTGAGGGATTAGAATAGCCGCATATATGAATTTGGGGAGTCATGATTCAGTACATAGCAACTGTCATGGTGACTGGTTTCCCCCAGAATGAGCAATCCAAGAGACCAAGGAGGAGGCTGCAATGTCCTCTGTGACTGGGCTCAGCAGGCACACAACCTTGAATCTGTACCACCTTGTGGGTCACACAGAGCAGCCCTATTCAGCGTGGGAGGATACTGCGTAAGTACACGGATTCTAGCAAGTAAGGATCTGTGGGGGCCTGCTTGAAGGTAGTTAATTTAAAAAGTAAAAGATTCCTCCCACACTAACCACTCAGCAGAACGACCTCTCCAAAAGAGAGAAGCCAGTAGGCACAACGTCACTGTGCCTCAAGGCTTCCTAATGCTCAGCAGGTACTAGGTGGCTTGAGAGAGGGCACGTGGGGAAAGGAGGTGGCAGCGCTTCTCTCAAACTCTTACCTCTTGGGGAGGAAGAGTTTCATTCCCTCCATGGAAAGTTGGGCAAACCTCCTACATGTGAAGAGAGTTCATTTCTCCTCCACGGTTTGCCCCAAACACAATTTTGGGTGTAAGCAACTGCATCAGCCAAGGCTCGGGGCCATGAGGACACTCAGGGAGCTTGTAACCGAGCACATGGCACAAGACGAGCATAAACTAAGTGTGATTGTCACTTCCCAGAGCACGAGGGACTGCCTTCATAGCAGAGGGAAGGGAGGTTACAGTTCTTTGTTCTAAGTACACATGACTTAAAGGAGAACCCTGTTTTTCCTTCTCCCTTATCTGATTAATCTTCAGAAAAACATAATTGTGGACAAGCTAACATCTACTACTTTTGATCACAGGGTCAGAGATCTGGGTCTGGGCCCCTGGATACCTGTCATTCATTGATTGGGTCCACTCCATGTGTCCGAGAAGATGGAATGATGCTGAAGCCACATGCCGGAACAGCCTTGACTTGGCAGGAGTCACTCGTTCTGGAGACCACTGGCCTTCTCCAAACAGCAAACAGGGGTGGACTTGCTACTGACCTGGGGCCCAGGTCATAAAACACAGCTCATGGCCCTACCGCAGAGTCCTCTGGGGCTGCCAGCCTTCTCCTCCTATTGCATGTTTTCCTGAAACTTCACATCACATTAATCGATTCTTCCTAGCCCCATTGCCCCATGCTTTCCTCCTAAACTCACACTTGCCTGGCCCAGGTGCTGGGGACTGCAGGGAGGCCCAGCCCACCCCACCATGAGGCCTTCCTTTCCTCCCAATCTATGGGATGGATTTAAGGTTTGCACATCCCTTCCCTGCTAAAGAAGGGGGGAATCCCTCCAGCCCCAGCTGGCCACATCTCCCCTTCACCTCATCCATCATCTGGACAGGTGGGCTCTGGAGAGAAGCCACAAGCAGGACAAGGGTAATTAGGATCCATTAAGGAGATGAGGCTAAGCTGCAGGGGGGGACAATTCATTCCACACCCCCTTCTAAAAGGGGCCATCAAGCATGCGGAGCTTTTTCTCTGCATTCCTGGGAAGGATGAGGCAGCTGGGTAAATGAGCGTTTTGAAGACAGAGAGGCCTGGAGCTGAGAGAGGACCAGTCCAGCCGAGAAGGGGAAGTAGACCTCCCAGCAGGAGCAATGTGCATGCACATTCCCGAGCCAAGGGCAAAGCCTGTGACTCCAAACACTGCAATCAAGGCTGCTTTCAGCAGAGTCCCCACACAGCCCAGCCCAGGGTCAGCTTTGCTGCCACAGAGAAGGCACCATACTGTGTGCCTGTGCGGCTCTCGTGGCACTGTCTCCAGAAGACCCCTGCCAGAAGCACATGCATGCTTTGAGAGGGTCACAAATCAACCTCTTAGCAGCTCATCAAGCACCTTCTTCCTGATTAGATGGCAGATGGGCCGGTCTCCCTGAGAGAATGGGCATGCTCAAGAGTGAGACTTCAATGTTTTTTTCTTTTTCCATTTTGATAAGATCAGAAATGTCGGGTGCGGAGGTAGATGGGGATAAGACGGACGGTAGACAAAGGGGTGTGCAATTGGGGGGTGAACCGAGATCAATGCCCACCTTTCTCCTACAGCCAGCCCTGACATGACTGCAGGAAGTTTGGGAGAAGTTGTTCCACGATGTTGGGCCAATCTTGGAGACAGCCAGTGGCCCCCGCTGTGCACACAAGGTCCTAACTGAGGGCCGAGCTCCCAATCGTCAGCGCCCAGTCACCAGAAACCCTCGGAAGCCTTGCCAGAACTCTGACAGTCTCACCCTGCCAGTCCCAACCTTTGGGGCAATGAGGAAGGACAGGAGAGCCACAATCCAAATGCAAGTCTGTGAAAATGACTATAGTAATTTTTTTTAATGAGACAGGGCCTTGCTCTGTAGCCCAAATTGGCCTCACACTCCTAGGCTCAAGCTATCCTGCCTCAGCCTCCCACGTAGCTGGGACAACATGTGTGCACCACCATACCCAATGACAATGATTCTTGAATTTAGGGGCAGACATCCTTAGAGTGGTGAGAGCAGCCTTGCCTCCAACTTGCCACCAGGAAAAAACTTACTGCTAAGGGACAGGACCAAGGTCACACACAGTGAGTAGCAACATCTGAAGCAAACCAGCTCATCTAATTTTCAGTAGAAAGCCCAGTTCCTTAATGCACTTTCCTGTTTCTGTCATCCACACCCCAGCAAGTCATCCGGATCATCACCATCCAGTGCCTGTTTGCAACTGGACTCTTCACTTATTCATTCAGAAGTTATGTCAGAGCCAGTAAGAGATTGATCCTGCAATGACCTGATCCCTGCGTACCGAGCCCTGAGTGACAGTGCTTCTCCAGCCACCAGACGGCTCACGGGTTGAGCCTGAGTTCACTGAAGCCTGGGATTGTTGCAAGGACTTAGAGGTTGCTTTTGCTGAAGGTGCTGACTCTTCACTTGGGCCTGCTGAAGCCCAATGGATAAAAGTGTGAACCTCTGCCTCCATTTTGTCTGTGTCTCCTTTGCTCTGAGTCATTCTTTCCTGCAGACACTTTGGATTCCAGGAACAACATGTATAGTGGCTAAACATCTAGTGACAAGAGTCAAAATTACCCCAGGCAGCAGCAACTTGCTTATCACAGACAATGACCCCACCTGACCCATCCCAAGACAATGATGAACCAGACCACAATTTGACCAACTAACTGAAGACTGGTTAACTATGCATGCTTCTTACTACCCTCCCACACACACACATTTCTGTTCTTTCCCCTTTTAAACCTGAAGCTCTTGTCAGTCCCCCCAAAGAAAGGGCTGAGGATCCTGGTACCCTGACTTCCCATACAGAGGTACTAAATACTAAACTCCTTTCCTACTTTACCACAGTTCTTCTCATTGGATATTTGAGATGAGTGACTGAACATGGTTTGTTGGGACTCCTCAAAATTAGGCCCCACTTTTGGGACTTCGATAACAGAGAGACATGAGTTTGGAGTGGCTGAGGTGAAGTTCAATTGCTCAGGGCCTCAGAGCAAGGCATTTTATGTCTCAAACAGCCCAAGAAGAGGCCAGAAACACAACTTTGTCCCTTTGGTAACTGTTATGGTCTGGATCTTAAATGTCGTTTGAAAGTTCATGTGCTAAATCTTGGTTGATGGAGCTGTTGGGAGGTGGTGGAAAGTTCAGGAGGTAGGGCCTAGCTGGAGGAAGTAGGTCACTGGAGGTGTGTCTTCGAGGTGTAATTTTTGTCCCTGCCCTGCTTCCCCTCCTCTCCCCTCCCCTCCCTTCCCTCTTCTCTTTTCTCTTCCTCTCTCTCTCGTTCTCTCTCTCCCATAAGGTGAGCAGCTTTGCTCCCTCACACCCTTCCCACCATAACATTCTGCCTCACTACAGGCCCAGAATTAGCAGAGCTAAGTACCCATGAACTGAAACCTTTGAAACCATGAGCCAAAATCAGTATTTCCTCCTTTAAGCTGATTCTCTCAAGTATTTTGTCATAGCAACATAAAGCTAACACAGTCATTTAGTTGAAGCTTGTACCCCTTAAGTTCAAAAGCAGGAAGACAGCTGGGTGTGGTGGCACAAGCCTGTAATCCCAGTGGCTCAGGAGGCTGAGGCAGGTGGATCATGAGTTCAAAGCCAGCCTTAGCCACTTGGTGGAGGTGCTAAGCAAGTCAATGAGACCTTGTCTCTAAATAAAAATACAAAATAGGGCTGGGGATGTGGCTCAGTGGTTGAGTGCTCCTGAGTTCAATCCCTTGTTTAGGAAAAAAAAAAAAAAAAAAGCAGGCAGGCATATTTTGATTAGAACTCTGCGTATTGAGTATAAGCACAAATGCTATCTGAAATACGTTTATTAGGTCTTTGGTAGCAGTTTACCCTTCTCCTCTGCTTCCCCTTTATTTCCTGCCATCTTCCCTCTCCTTCTTTCTTCTCTTTAAAAGGGCTAAGGACACCCAGTTCCATAATGTGAGACTAGGTCATGTCTGAAAGGAACTAGATAGAAAACATCATGGTCAGAACCAAGGACAGCAGCCCAGGCCACCTCTGCCTGCTGCTCCGGGAACCCTGCCACCCAGGACCCTTGGGGAGGCATCCTCCATCTGCCTCTGTCCAGAGCCCTTACAAAGCAGAACTGAGTTAAGCATGGCACCTCGGTGCCTTTGTCTGGAGGAGCCCCCTGCAGGGTCTGAGCTCCCTTCGCCTCTTCCCGCCGTGTTTTTTCATGAAGGTAGCAGTTAAGCCCACATGAGACCAGGAGATGGGAGAGACCAATTACTAATGTGCTAAAGGAAAGAAAAAAGCCCATAAATAACTGCACTGAGGCTTGATGTTAAGTATAAGGGGGACTAATAATTCAACGGGCAGAAACTTCTGCATCCACCAGGCTCCCCAAGGCAGAACGGCAGTGAATGGCCACACGCATTTGCATAATAGCTTTCTTGTTGTTCCCTTTGTTCTTTTTGTTGCTTCAACTAATTGCTTTTAAGCACCCTGTTATTTCCCTGTTCCTCTGAAAGAAACCAGCCCCAGTGATCCACAAAATGGTAACTTTCACCAGCACAATGCTGTTGCTATACATTTATAAATTTGGAAATGTGAAGAGACAAAGCTCTTGATTGAGTTAGCCCCAGAAACCTCTGCTTGTGACCCTTTATTAAGTGGGCTGTGGAAGCTTTTCCCAGGGCTGGATTCACAGGTGTGCCACCTGTACCCCTGCCTACCTGCCCTCTGCAGAGCAGAGCCCTGGGGTTAGAAAGACCTTATGCTTGGTTTGGTACTCTTGCTGTCCCTGTCTAGAATTTCCCAGTGATTTTTAACAGGGGACCCACCTTTACATTCAACACCTGGTCCTGCAAATGATATGCACTTCTCTCTATGAACCAGCGCTGGTTGGGTTATTTCCTGACTCTGGTGGCAAAGTGGACACAATGTGACAAGGTCTCCCAAGAGCCCGTCAGTCACACCATTTCTACCTCTAATACCCACATAAGCACCCTCCATGGCCATGACTCGGGGAAAGGGGGATAGATCCTATTAACCAGGGCACAACCTGACCCCAAACTTTGTGAACTGAGCCGACGATCTAGCCTGGCTCTTTCACGAAGAGATGGAACACAGATTTCTTTCTGGATGAGCCTCTTAGCTGTTGAAGTCACTCCTTTGTGGAGAAGTTCTGATGGAGCTGAGGAGGATGTCATTGGTGCCAGGGACTGTCCCAGACAAGCCGCTCATTCCTGCTCCGACCTCACTTCTCCATTTCTCAAGGCGAACATCACGAATCTATTCTATTACTCCATGCTAGGCACTGGGGACCCACAAATAAACAAGAGAGACTCAGGCTACGCCTTCTTGGGTCTTATGGTCCCATCACAGATGAAAACCACGTGGGAAGGACTCATTCTTACGTTCCTGCCTTGCCGCCTGTTGTTACCCACTTGGAATTCTGCTTCTCTTTTCTGCCAACCCATGACTAGCTGACTTGATCTCCAGCATCCAGCACAAAGCCTCTTTCGACCTGAGTCCTCACCCATCTAACGGCAGATGGCTACTCTATGCTGCTCCACTCGCAGCCTCTCTGCTGCCCCCACCTGGGCACTCCAGCACTTCTGTCATTCTCTGTTCTTCAGTTACTATGAGGAGCAACGTTTTCTTGGCTTGATGCAAAGTTCAAACAGACTTGGGTTGTTTTCTTCCAGATCTTATCTCTGTACCTGAGAGAGCAGGTACTATTTTCTGCCCACACAAATCTATTGCTGTCTTCTTCCTTCCAATTGGTTTCCATATTCACATTTTTCCCTCAGATGATCAACTTGGGAAAGGCAATCTTTTCTACTCCCTGGGAGGATGGAGCATGGATTTTGACTGACCTGTAGTGACCCCATTCTCTCTGTTGGTTTAGTCTTGGCCAGTGAGCTATGACAGTAAGGATGAGGTGACTTTAAAAATAAATCCAATAGATTAAAAAGAGACTCATGGAAGGAAATGGTTGCTTCCCTTTGTTCTGTTGATATTGTCATCTCTACATGGGGTGCCTGGAACTATGCCAGCCATCCTGTGACCATGAGCATCAAGACCAGCAGGTTAAGGATGACAGTGAACAATGACAGAAAGAACCCAAGTCTTTGGTGACAAGGTCAAATAGATATTAACCAACCTGAACCACACCACCTATTTTAACTTAAAATTTTTTTATCATCTAATATACATTTATTTAAGTTTTCTGTTCTTTATAGCTGGAAACATCCTATGTGATGAACAGGGGTTTGCCTATAGTAGGTGTACCTCATGGGTTTGTCTGACTAAATGTTGGACACAGGGCAGGCAGAGTCTGCCCTTGGAATTGAGCTAACTGAACTACTTATAAAGAACGAGAATGGCCTATAAGAAAAGAATGTAGGAATCAGTGTTCCTGAGGTCCAGTTTGATTCTATTCTTGACTCTGATTTTGACAGGATGGAATGCAGAAAAGCAAGGTATTAAGAAAGAAAGTCTTGACTTTGATTGCATCACAGATTAAGAGACTCAATCTAGATCACCTAATTGGAACCAGACCCAAGTGAAATTGGGACATAAGAAAAATTTGTCTTTGGTATTCCGAGATTCTTAGGTATAAATCTGTTCAATGCTTTAATGACAAACTCATCCCAGATCATTGCTCTTTGCCCTATTTCCTACATCCTATTTTGTGCTTAAAAAAAAAAAAAAGGCCCTAACTCTAAATAGGGATTTTTATTTAAATTACTTTAAAAAGACAATTTATACAGTCAAAAGAGTGAATATATCTAATAGTGCAATTTTAGATCTTCTCAACTCCAGATTGAGCAATTTTAGACCAGAGTGACATTCCAAAAATTCTACAATTCCACTGTCTCAGAAGCTATGATTTCTCTGACTTGAAGGCAGCTCATTCCTACCTGACTGCACCATGAATATTTTGCCCATCTCAGCTGTCAGGAACCTTTGCCCACTATCTACCCTAGGGAAGATTTTGGCTGACTCTACTGGGCAGTGGGAGTTATTCTTTTGCCCAATTCAAAGAGCCTGCACTAGTGAAGGAGAAAGAGGGTAAAGAGGCACGGGTCTGGCAGTGTACAAACCCCACCTCTTCTGCACCCCACAAGAAGCAGGAAGAAGAACAACAAGATCACTTTGAGCCACGCAGTGGTCTGCTCAAAACACTTCTTTAGAGAAGTTTACTACCTGCTTCAGGGAAAAAAGGAAGCATTGGCTGTGGGTTGTTATTTCTTCTATAATTCCACATCTCACCCATGAACCTGCTGAGAAAGACCAGCCACAAAGACCTAGGAGAGGGGCTCACCGAAGGGGCATGACTGTTGCCAAGGAGACCAGAGGATGGTGGAGAAGAAAGGACTGTGGGGGAGCTCCAGCAAAAGGGGTGCGTCATTCTTTCCACCATCAAGGTAGGCTACAGATGAGATCCTTCTGAAAACTTTCCCACCAAAATATCTACCTAACTCATCTCTCTAGCTTGTCCCAGAAGTGCCATTCTGCTTTTCAGCCTGCATCAGCCCTCAGCTCACCTTATGAAGTGCTTTTGTAAATGGGGAAACTGAGGCCTAGGCAGTGGTTCAGGCCCTCAGCGAGGAACCAGGCTTTGAGCAGCTGGCAGGACTGGCTTTGGAGAACACAAAGCAGACAGGAAAGGGTTGGCAGCAGGTGCCCCCATACTGTGATCAGACACAATAGCACCCACCTAGTGGAGATAGTGTGCAGACAGACCTGGCTCCAAGTGCCCTTCAGCGCCCTCTGTAGTGAGCAAGGGGGACATGCTCCAGTTGAATCCACCTGTGCATCCCCAACTCATGCGACTTCTTGCCCTGGAGCTGGGAAGCCACTGCAGTATAGCCCTTTGCAAAGGGCTACTTCAGGGGGTCCTTCTTTCTATTTCAGATCCACTGAAATGAGTCCTGGTGCTCCCTGCATGAGGCTTCTGAGGGCCGTGGGCTTCCTGCCCTCTCTGGGTACATCCACAGTGTCTGAGAAGCACCACTTTGACATGAAAGGATCCCTGGACCATATACGTCTGGTCTTCCAGTTTTCAAGAACAATCTGGGGGTGTTGGAATGAAACACTGCTGCCCAACAGACCCTTCTGAGATGATGGAAATGTCTCCTATCTGCAATGTCCAAAATGTGGCCACCAGCCACATGTGGCAATAGAGCATGAGAAATGTGGCTAGTGGGACTGAAGAAATGAATGTTTAACTTGATTTAATTTTAATTAGTTAAAATTTAAATTCAAAGAGCTGCCTGTGGCCAGTGGCTACTTGGACCAAGTGTGGAAAGATGAAGCCACCCATAGGCAGTATCAGTGGGGACCAAGTAACAGAGGACTCATGCGCCACCCCTCCCCACCACCTCTTCCCCAGAGGAAAACACTGAGGGAAGTTGGTGCTGCCAGGGGACATCACAAGTCCCTCTCCAGTGAGTGCCCTTTTCCTGCTAAAAGGTCCTGGCATGTGGGCTGCACAAACCCAGAAATACTAGATGAATAGATGAATAAATGCCTCTGTGTGCGAGTCAACAAGCAGGAAGAGGGGCCAGGGCTGGGAAACACACCCAGCAGGCTTAGCGAGCAGAGGCTGGAACCCCGTCATTTCTGCTCAAGTCCTACAGGGATCTGATGCTGCAAGAGAGACAAAGGCCACAATTAAACCCCAGCGTGTACATATTTCAGGGCACATACGAGTTGAAACCTTGCTGGCACTATGTTGGGGGGAGGCCTTGCTGGGGAACCATCTCGCAAGTGGAAATTTAACTGTAACAAGATCCTTCTGGGCCTCGTAAGCACGTGGGTTAGCGTCTAAGTCAGTCTTTCTCTCTATCGCACCATGTTGAGGCCAAACGTGGTGCCGGTGCATTCACATCTGGGCAGATCTGGAATCCGGGGGAGCAAATAATGGAGTTGCCAGCTTCTCATTTTTTCTGAGCCCAGGTCTTACGACCTGGGGAGACTCTTCCAGGAAGCAAGCCTGGGTTTGGAGTGAGTGTGAGGCATGCATTCCAGGCTAGCAGAACCAAGAAGAGGTGCTGTGACTGCTGGGGGAGCCAGGAAGCACGACAGGACTCACTGTTTACATACCCTGAGCCTGTCCCCCGTCTCATAGCCCTGATCTCCAGGAGAGAGCCAACCAGCATCTCGCTCCCCAGAGAGACTAACTGGGATCACCTCAGACACCCCCTGAACACCATCTCCCAACCCCTGTTGAATCTACGCCAGTAATGTCTCCAGACCCCCTCATCCTGGCCCCACCTCCATGGGACCCCAGGGTCTCAATGGCTGATCTCCATCCCCACTCCCTCATCTATCCTTCCTCACTTGCCAAGAGCACTAGGCTGAAATTCAAACCATATGGTGCCTGTACTCTGCAGAACCTGGGTTCCATGTGGCCTGAAGGATAATGTCAAAACTCCTCCATGTGACAAGCTAGGTCTACGGAGCTGCCCCAGGGTCTCTCTGCGTCCTCACTTCAGACAGGCCCACCTCCACACTCCAGTCCCCCATTCTCCCATTCCTGCCGCAGACTCTGCCCTCTCAAGTCTGGATTTTGCACATGCAATGCCTGTGGGCCAGGTGTTCTTTTCCCAACAAACTCCTGCTCACTCAATAACCAGCACTACCATCCCCTCTACCACACAGGATTTTGGGATGTGGGTGGAATTGGATGCTCTCTCTTTTCTGCTCCTAACAAACCTCTCAGGTAGATGGCGTTTCTTTGTCCAAGATCATTCTCCCCTTCAGACAGCGAGCTCTGAGCTCCACCATGCCAGTCAAACAAAAAACCATGAGGCCAAGGAGCCAGCTCTGGGGGCTTTTGAGCCCAGAGGAGCCACGCATCAAGAGATGCTAGAGCCCTATAGATCTGAGATGACCAGTCCCCCCAACACTCCTCAAGGGACCTTGAGCTAAGACAGTGTGTACAGATCTTGTGTTTGTACTACACATATTGCCAAAGCCACCAGGAGGGGGAAATGCTGAGAACAGAGGGTGAAGACAGCAACCCAAAAGGGTAAAGAAACACCTGAGGAACACAGCAGCTGAGGGTCGCAGCTGTCCAGTAACCAGATACTCACATAGTTTCAGTGTCCCTCCCCATGATGATCCACCTGTCACATACAAGAGAAAAAGAAAACAAATCTTAAGAGCAGAGAAATCTGGCTGACAACCAACTTAGTCAAGGGCTTGACGTGAATGTCATCAACGAAGAGACAAACCCACATCATTTGCTTCCTGGCAGGATGTCTCCCCACGGAGGTGGAGCACAACAGCACTTCTGTGCCATTCCTGATCCAGAGGATACTTCAGACCAGCCCAAACCCAGGGACCTTATGCAGACTCAGTGGCCTGTGCTTGCCAGAAAGGTTGTGGAAAACAAGGACCGTCTGAGGAACTATTCTAAATTAAGGAAGTAAAGAAACACAACTCCTAACAGCAACATGTGATCTTAGGCCAGGACAAAAATAATTGCTTTAAAGGACATTATTTGGAACCATGGGTAAAACTGGATTATGGATTATAGATTAAATATCAGTTTGAAATCTATGTTAAATGCCTTGATTTCAATTCTTGTATTAAGGTTATGGAAGAAAATGTCCTGTTCTTAGGAAATACATATATATTATTATGGGGTAAAGGGACATTATGGAACTTACTCACAAATGGCTCAGGAAAAAAAACAATCCATATATATCTTGAAAGAGAATGAAACAAAATACTAATGATAAATGAATCTGGCTAGGTAGCATTAGGGCATTCTTTGTACTTTTCCTTTAAAATCTGCTTGGAATTATTTCAAAATAAAAAGTGAAAAAGAAGAAAGACATGAAAGAAGAGCTCTTGATCTCAAGAGAGGAGTATAAAGGACAAACCCAAATTCCTCTTGTGGTAACTTGAACCAAGGCATCAGGTGAGACTCTCAACAAGACACCACAAAAATAACAGAGCTGTTTTTCCTAATCTCCACTTCCTCCAGAATCTTTAAAAAAAAAAAAGCTATTTCTTTTTTTACTCCACCCCACCCCAACATGATATTCCAGAATCTCCCTCAGAGCCAGACTCCATCTACCCAGGAAGTCAATTTTGAAATCTGTCTTCTCACGAATCACTTCAAAGGGGCCTGGAATGTAAAGTCACAAAAGAAGCTGGCATCCCCGAAGGATGCAGAAGTCTGTTGGAAGAAGTGGAAATATGACAAGTCTTATCATAGGATCTGCAGAGAGCAGCACAGCATCATGAGAAAACAGAGGCACCCACTCTGAGAAGGAGACTCTGAGAAAGTTACAAGTGTGCTATAAGAGCTGGGTATGGAAGAAGAAGGAGGTTGCCAGTTAGGTGTGGGAGGAGGAGGCTGATGAGCAGCGGCCTACCCAGAAGGGTTGAAAATGAGGAAACCTCAGAACAATTCACAGGCCAGGCTTGTTATCAAATAATCAGTATTCAGCGGAAACACAAGCTATAAACACAGCAGGAATAGTAAAAATCAAAGTTAGCAGCCAGATGATAGAAGTTTTGTCTACATGCCATAGAATTTAGTCAAAGGAGAACCCACAATGCAAGAGAGTAATGGGATCAGATGTGATTTGCTACAGAAAATTCTAGTTGACTTCATGGGGAAAACATACTGCGCAGAGGAAGAATAGGAGACAGGGGAATAGTTAGGAGGTTGTCACAATGATCAGGGCTTTGAGAGGGTAAGTCAGGGTCAGTCTTTGTACTGCACTTTTAGGGAGTGCCCCCCCTTGGAGCTTAATATCCTGGGTGACATGTTACCTCAAAGTGCCCCCCTAGAATGAAGGCCTAAATTTAGGTAACAGAGTAGCTATTTTATGAAAGACATTAAATCCTCAGGATGAAGTTTGTGGATATAAAGTGACATGGGTGGCGTTAAGGAGATTTCTGGGGACAAGAGTTGGCACAGTGCCTAATAAAAGGGAGACACAATAATATCTGGCAAGTGACAGAGTGGGAGGCAGAAATGGCCTTTCTTGGTGCAAAGGCATGGACAAGTCCTGCTGCGCTAACTGGACACCCCACTAATGAGGACATTAACAGGAGGCGCCTCTCCCTCCTTGACATTGGTCAGCTTACTTGGCCTGTATGGAGGAATGCCAGCCATTGGCCAATTATTGTTGAGTGAGGAGGAACTTCTAGGGACTGACCCTTTGGGTCACCCTGGCCTTTTGGAACAACAGCCAGGAAAAGTTTCCAGGACCCAGGAAGCTAGCCCTTGTCCTGGCCAGATGACTCACTCCAAGCATAACCCTGGGTTTCATGGTGAAATCACAACTGTTTTGAATGTTCCAGACCGCCCTTCTCCAAGAGCCAGAGGGGAAGGAATGCTAATTTTTATTCCACAGATGGAACACCTGAAAATAAAGAACTATCTTAGAGTGTCCCTGCTGCCGTAACAAAATACCATAGACTGGGAGCTTATTTGTAATAGAAATTTGTGTCTCACAGTTCTGGAAGTTGGGAAGTCCAAAATCAAAAAAGAGTCGGTGCCTGGTGAGGGCTTGCTCTCAGGTCAGAGACAGCATTTTTTTTTAATAAAAATATTTTTTATATAATTTTTCAAGCATACACAAAAATAGAGAGATAAGTAGAATGAATTCTATGTAACCATCAAGCAGGCTCAACAATGACCAACATTTTGACAATCTTGTTTTGTCTCTTCCTGCCTCTTTCCACCCCTCCCTGCCCCTGCCTAGGGTATTTAAAAAAAAAATATCCACACATCATACTTTACCTAACACCTCAGAGGTATTGCTACCATACAAAGATTTTAAAAATAAAATTATAGTACCATTATCGTAGCAAGGTAATCATTACTTAATGTCAGCTAATACTTAGTCTCTGTTCCATTTTATCCAGTTGTGGAATGGGAGTGGGGAAGGGAGGTTGGAGGAAGGGGCTGCAAAGGGGCACAAGTAAATTTTGGGGGTTGTTAGATGTGTTCATTTTAATTTTGACTTCACAAGTACAGGTCTTGACAAAATTTATCAGATTGTATACTTCAAACCTTCAGTTTATTGTATGTCAGTTATACCTCAATAAAGCTGTTTTAAAAAACCAATGGTGTAGCTAGAGACAGTATTTTAGAACATTTTCCCCGATTTTCTTTTTTTTTTATTTTGATTTATTTTTATTGTAAACAAATGGGATACATGTTGTTTCTGTTTGTACATGGAGTAACAGCATACCATTTGCGTAATCATACATTTACATAGGGTAATGATGTTTGATTCATTCTGTTGTTTTTTCCTTCCCCCCCACCCCTCCCACCCCTCTTTTCCCTCTATACAGTCTCTCCTTCCTCCATTCTTGCACCCCTCCCACCTCCGCAAAGACAGCATTCTTGTTGTTATATCCTCACATGATGGAAAGGGCAGGGAGCTCTCTGGGCCTCTTTTAAGTCCACTCAGGAGGGCTCTGTCCTCAAGACCTAATTACCTCCCAAAGACCCACCTCTTAATACAATTACCTTGGAGCTTAAGACTTCAACATACGGATTTGGGGGACGGAGGTTCATATACACTTAACCTATTGCAAGACTGGCCCAGGGGCCTCTAGAAATTTTTTCTTCTAGGCTCTGGCTATGTTAGCATTTTAAAGCTACCTTGTGTTTTACGTGAATGTTATTTCTCTGCTCAGTATGCCTGTCCTTGGAGATGAATGACACAGTGGTCATTATCTATCCTTAACCCTGTATCCCAGTGAAGACAGGAAGAGGTTCTGGAAGGCTGAGTGAATGCAAGATGGGAAGGAATCAAGGGACGCTTATGACTTGTTTTCTGACATATTAATTCATGCGAGACCAGTGCCTGTGAGTGAAGGGGCACTCAGGCCCCTCAATGTTTCCTGGCTCATTCAAGTTCACGTAACTGACAAGTGCAGGGTCTGGGTCTGCCGAGTTCCCATGGCGCCTGGGGCCATGGAGGGGCATGCAGAGTACTTGGGGCTCACAAGAGCTCTGACCTGTTTTGTGTCTGAGCTCCCAGCTTTGTGACCTTGGGCAAAGTGATCGAAGCTCTCCAAGCCCTCTGGGCCCGTTTCCGACATCTCAACTAAAGCAGGGATAGCGGTAGCATTTGTCCCGGATGGAGGCTGTCTTAAGGATTGAAGGAGCTCCCTCAGCACTCGCTGATATCTGCGTTTGTGTTTCCTGGGCACATGGCTGGTCTAGCCCTTCCCAAACCCCACACAGCCATGAACCACCGGGGGGTCTTGTTAACATGCAATTCTGTCCCCGTGGATCCAGGGTGGACCTGAGGCTCGGCCTTTCTATCAAGCTCCCTGGTGACGCAAGTGTTTGTGAAACATGGTAGTGAGGCTGTAGAGCTCCTGAGGGTGGGAGACAAAAACAAAAGTGAAAAATAAAGAACCCTGCCTAACACGACCATGGACACGAAATGATGTACCCCATTTGTGTACAATGAATCAAAATGCAGTCTGTAAAAAATTAAAAGCTAAATAAATATAATAATAATAATAAAAAAGAACCCTGTCTACCATTCCGTCATGGACCAGATCACGTCTCGGCTCTTTTAAATGATGCTGCACGTATTGATGTGGAAGATGCCAACTGAGCAGAAGTAGAAAAGATATGGAACCGAATCCCATAGTGCTTAAATATAGCTAGAGAAGTAGGATGATAGAGTCTATCAGATAAAAAGAGGAGAGAGAGAGAGAAAGAGGGAGGGAGAGGAGGAAAAAAGGAAATGGAGCATTTCAGAAAGTATATCGATAGTGGTGTCTCTGGGAGATGGAATCACAGTACTTATTTTTTTTTTCCTGTAAGTATTTGTATTTTCCCATTTTTCTACCACAATCGTGAATTTCTTTTGGAAGATGAAAAGGCCACTTGCATCTCTAAATGAACTCGTCCATGTATCGCGCTGTTCTAATCAAGGTGGCCGCTCTCCTTGGCAGGGTGGGGTTGGCAGGGTGGGGGAGGGCGGTCCTTGGATCCTCCATCAGGGCTTGTTCCCTAGCTCTTTCCCTTTATTTTTTTTTTTTTTTTTTTTTTTTTTTTTTTTTTTTGGCGGTGCTGGGGACTGAACCCAGGGCCTTGTGCATGCAAGGGAAGCACTCTACCGACTGAGCTATCCCCCCACCCCCTGTTCCCTAGCTCTTTGAGAAGGGATGTGATGCAGGGAGCTGTGAGAAGCCTCAGCCAGGCTGCCACCACTACCTCAAAAAGCTCCGAGCATCCAGGGTCACGGGAGGTGTCCATCCTCTCCACCATCTATGCAGCTTGCAGGACACTGGTGACAGGAGGAAAGGTGACCCTGAGTCCTGGGACAGGGCCAAACACAGTTGCTGAAATAAACGTGCGGCTTAAGGGAGGGAGCAGCTCCTGTGGCATCCCTGACTGACAGTCCCTCGTTAGCATTCCTGCAGAGTCTTCTAGCTTCTCCCCAGGGCTCTCCCTCTCTACCTCCTTGTTTCGCTCTCTCTTCTAAATAGTTTATTTTAAGTCCTGAAGATGCTGTCCTTAATAAGTCCTTCCTTCCTATCCCAAAAGGACACACTCACCCTGATTATTCTAGTTTCTAAATAGGAAAACAGGAAGAGCAGAGTTTGGACCCGGAGCGCGCTGCCGCAGAGAGCACAGGAGTCATCCTCTAACCCTGCACCTGGGAGGAAACTCTCTGACCTTATTCCTCTTATACCTTTAAGAACCAGAGTCCAGCCCTGCAGCTGTCTTAGAGGAGAGGAGCCGTCTGGAGGAGGGGAGTGTGCATCTAAGAGCTGGCCCCTGCCAGTCTACCACCGTGGCTCCAAGAGCACGCAGCCTTTGCGTGGGAACTTGGAGCCAGGGTGGTGTGGCCCGCAGAGGACAATCGAAGAGTAACTGGGAGCTGACAGGTCCACGAACTTTCAGTATTTTCAGGGAAAGTGTAGGGAACTGAGGCATTTGGTTCCAAAGTTGGAGTAGAACCTACAGCAAGTCAAGAAGAGCCCTCCCCAACGGCCTGTCCCTCTGAGAGATACTGTGGTCACCTCTCAGCAACTCCACTCTGTCCCCAGGAAAGGAAGAGCACTGAGCGGGTTCCAGCCTGCAAAATCTACAGTGGTTACCACATTCCCCTTCCCCTGGGAAAAGCGTGCCGGGAGTTGGGTTAGTGGCTCCCTTCCCCCTGGCTGGCATGAGTGCTGTCTTACGATGGAGGCCACTGTGGAGGCTCCCTGGGGCCAGAGGGATCCTAAGAGGACATTTGGCCACTGTCCCTGCCTCTGGGAAAGACAGGTGGCCCCTAAATCATTGAGGGCAGATGGGAGCCTGTCCTATTTTTTTTCAAAATATCCACAAGACATTCCACCATCTGCTTAGTCAGGCATGTATGAGGATGTGAGCAGGCCAAACGGGAGAGCGTTGTCACACAGCTGATGGCTGGGGTCAGCTATCCGGGAGCCAAGAGGAGTCCTTTTATCAGAACAGCACTTTCTAGTCCACAGGGCACTTTCTGGAGAGATTAATGGGGACTGACCTGGGGAGGTTCTTAAAGGAGCACTACTTTTAACATGTGACCCCTGCCCCCAAGACTCAGTGAACAGGTCTGGGTGTGACCCAGATACGTGTGGTTGTGGAAGGGCTCACAGAAGATTCTGATGACAGTCGGAACACAGGCCCTGCTCATCACTCCACACGGCTGTCCTGAACCATGGACAGGACAGGCACCTTCGGACCCAACTTGGAGATGTGAAAACTGAAGGTCAGGACACCACCATGTCCTGTCCCAGGTAACACATTTAGCTAAGCTAAGATATAAAACCCCAATCCTGGTCTGTCATCCACTGGTTAGTGACCATGTCACTCCTCTCTGGCCATCCAATACAGGATGGGAAGACCCTAGGAAGCTCTCCACACTCAAAAGTGTACCCTCAGAGGGCGGGGCCTGTGAGTCACTCAGGCCTTAATTAATTTAACAGGTTCTTCCAGAGTTCCATCACATCATATCAGCATCATTGTGGGGAAAGAAGGTAACCCAGAGAAAGGAGTGCTTCTCTCTCCAAACCAGGAGTAGTGTTGACTGAAGTCCAGCCCCAGCCAAGACTGGTATGTGCATGCTGAAGCTGTTGAAGGCAGGCCCCAAAGCTTTCTGATGATAAAAAGCACCTGAGACTCTTACACTGCAAATTCTTTTTTTCTTTTAATTTTTTAAAAAAATTAAGGGAGTTTTCCATTTCAAAGCTGAATCAGGATCTCATTTCCAGAAAAGTGAATTGAGAAACTGTAGCTCCAACAAGTGCCTTGGTGACCCTCATCATTGCAGAAGTTTTGGGGACATTGGTCTGGAACAGTGATCCTCAGCTGGGCAGGGAAGATTCTCAAGCACAGTAGGACCCCAACTCTGCATTTCCCAGCAGTCAGGGAGGCCTCTCCAGTGGTAAGAAGTTCCCTCTAGAACAAAGTTTCTAGCCTCCACGCATGACAGTTGGGCCCAGGGACTTCCTTGTGGTAGAGTGGCCTCTGCTTTGGAGGAGGGGCAGCAGCATCCCCGCCTCCACTCTCCAGATGCTAACAGATTGCCCCTCTAGTAAGAGACAACCAGAAATGTTTCCAGATATGCCACATGCCCCAGGAAGCAGAATCACCCCCAGTGAAAACCTCTGGTCTAGGGTCTAGCACAGAGGCTGGAGGCCCCATGTGGGGGACCTGCTGGCCTGAGGCCAGTTCTGCTACTGACCCTCCTCATCTGAGGAAGTCATATACACAGACCTCCCTGAAGCCCCGGTTCTTTCACTGGGATCACAGGAACAGTGTCCATCTTGCAGTAATGTTGTGAAGACAGGTTCCGATTCAGAAGATAGGGGTTTGGACCTAAGGAGGAGAGAATTAGCCATGGGTTCCTGAAAGTTCCTGGGAGTCATCCAGATATAAACCTCATAAAGTCTGCTCCCTTGATTCTGCCACCGAAGCAGCACCTGTCCAAGCCACCATGGTAGATTCTGCTCATGGCTCTGACCATCTCCACCACCTTGCAGGTCCTCTGCCCTGGCCCCAATTCCCCCCACTCTTCCCTGGGAGGAGAGAGAGGAAACAGGAGGGAACCCCAGGGCCCCTCACAAGCAAGTCATGGGGTGAGGTCATCCTACCTCTCCCTGCCCTCCCAGGGGAGCTCAGTCATGGCACCCAGGATGCACCTCCAGCAACGACCCTCTAAGCATAGGCTCCAACTCAGGGCAACGACACCCTACCAGCACGTGCTGGGGTAACAACAACACATGGGAAAGAAGATGCACTCTGCCAGTGTTAAATACTCAGCCTTCCAGCACAGCCCGTTAGGAGTCGGACTTTTCTGGAGGAGACACCTGGGAATAGTGAGTTAAGAGGATAAACTACAAAGGTGACCCTCAGTTGACACAAGGCATATAAAGACAGCTTGTCCCAACACTCGCTTTGACTCGCATGGATCACGCCATGGGCCAGGAAGGTCACAAGCTCCTCCCCTTTGACTCCTCACATAACCCTGTGAAACTGGTATTACTGTGCATCACTGATGTGGGCACTGAGTTACCAGAGGACAAACCAGCAGTCAGAGCCGAGGAGTCTGGGCCCCTTGAGGAGGAACTGGGTCATGCACGTTCAAGTCCAGTCCCTCCCCACCTCTCCAAGCCAGGCGCACAGAACAGACCACTCGTGCTAACCAAAGGCTCCTTAAAGGGGCTCTGTGCGTTGGTGGAAAGCCCCTGAGCCTCAAAGTCAGACCAACCTGAGTGTGGGTCCTGGCGCCCAGGCCGTGTGGTCCTGGGTGCCGCGCGATTTCTCAAGCCTTACTTTCTTCAACTGCAGAAATGTGAACACGTGGCACGCAATCATTTTAAGGAAGTACCAGGCACCTGCATTCCATGTCAAATGCTTGCTCCTGCCCCTCATCCTCACCCCTTGTCGACGACTTCATCACTGACTCCTGACCAGAGAGAAGCCCTTCCCTCAGGTCAGAAAGCTTCCCCCAGTCCAGCTATTTGATGGAAGACGAAGAGGCATCTCCAACTGCTCCAGTTCAAGCTGACTGGCACACATAACACGGGACTTATTATTCCCTACATTAAATATGGCCCCATGACCTTCTTCAATCCACATTTGAGCCCTACAGTGTGCCAAAATGTTCTAAGTCATAAGAACAGAAACAAAGATGGGTCATAGCTCTTGCAGAGCATACTTTCTAGACTTAACCACTGGCAAGTACCAGATTTACATGGTCCTATACCAAGGACAGCACCAGCCATATGACATGAATTGAGGGCATTTGATTTATTAGTGAGTTTTCTGCCACCATAATGAAATACCTGAGATAATTAACTTATAAAGAAAAACAGTTTACTTTGCCTCACAGTTTCCAGCCCATGACCTAATGGCCGCATTACTTTTGGTCTCTGGCAGGGAAGTACATTGTGGTAAGGGAAATCACTCATATCATGAGCCAGGGGGAAGGGGGGGAAAATTGGGGATAGGGTCCCAAATCCATCAAGGGCACTCCTCCAAGGACCTAAGGACCACTTGGGCCCACTCTAAAAGGTTCCATCACCTCTGTGGACACCAAGCCTTTAACACACGGGCCTTTGGAGGACATTTAACATGCAAACTGCATTTAATCAGCACCCTCGGGAGTCATTCTCGCGGCTTAGGGATTGAATTCCACTGGAGCCTCCAGGTAGGTCCTGGTTTTAGTCGACTTTTTGCCACTGTGACTTAAAGATCTGACTAGAACAATTTTAGGAGAGGCAAATTTATTTGCAGAGTCACAGTTTCAGAGATCCTAGGCCATAGGAGGCCAGCTCCATTGTTTAGGGCTCAGGGTGAGGCAGGACATCATGGCGGGAGAGTGTGGCAGAGGGAAGCAGCTCACATGGTGATCAGGAGCCAGAGAGGGAGAGAGGTCTCCACTTGCCAGAGACAAATATAAACCCCAGGGCCAGTTCCCACCTCCTCCAATCACACCTCACCACTTCAGTTTCCACTCAGTTAATCCCAGTCAGGGGATTAATTCACTCATTAGGTTAATATGCTTACAACCCAATCGTTTCTCCTCGGAACCTCCTTGCATTGTCTCACACGGGAGTTTCTGGGGGACACCTCACATCCAAACCATGACAGTCCCCATCAGTCGCTAACACGGAGGAGTGAATTCATTACCCAGGGGGACGGCACCACGCCCTGTCTCCCATCCCTGTCCTTTCAGAGTCTGCGTCTAGTGCTTCTCTGAGTCCTGCAAGGTGACTCCTGCGTGGCAAGGTACCCATCTCACCATTTCTGTCACTCAGAGTGGAGGTTGGGGAACCAGGCAGGGGGCAGCAACCAAAGCCCGTAGGGTCTCTAGTCTGAAATGGGTCCATGGCTTGTCACTCCTGTGCCTCTGTCTCACTCTCCTGCCCGTGCGGGAGCCCAGGAGAGGTGGCGACCTACCCAGGTGGCGACCTGGGTAGCAGACGTTAAGTTTTAGAAACCGGCCTTCTTGGGAAACTCGCCACCTTGCCCTGCTGTCTTTGGGTGTCATGGATACAGAGACGAGACGTTCCTTGCCTTGGGGAGAGAGGGAAATTGAATTTAAAGCCATCGCATGGATCATCTCAGCAGCATCTCCCCTATTAAAATAAGGAAAGCAAAAGCACCCCACCAAAGAGGCAGCAGTCAAATTAATTGTTTTCCTGATTAACAAAACACAATTAAGCCCCAAATGTGGCCGCTCCAGGGAAGGTTATTCACATTTTTTCTGGGGACCGTTCTGGCCACAGAGCAATGACAGCTTCATTCTGATCCCCACAAGAGGAGCCGGGAGAGAAATAACGGCACAAACTCATTACGGCCACACTGTCTGATTCCCCTCCAGGGAAGCCAGACCCAGCCTCGGCCAGAGGGAGGGACGAAAAGGCGGACAGGAATGTTGTCACTATATGGCAGTGACAACGGCTTCCAGGGTCAGCAGGCAGTGGAGCGGTGCTCCTGGGAAGGGTGAGGGGAGCAGAGAGGAGCGTGGTGGTTGCTGGCTCTTGAGGGGAAAGAAGGCAGAGAAGCACTGTGAGCCCAGAGAGCAGGAGAGGGTTAGGTTCCAGCCGGATCGCTGGGCGGAGTCCCCGCTCCAGCCTCTCACTGCTCCTGGTATCATTTTGGGTAGTGTGGCCCATGTAGTTCATGGCCAGCTGGCCCTGAGTGATGTGGAGGAGTCTGAGCACGGAGTTAGGATCCACCGCCCTGGAGGGACAGCCTTTCTTACTTGGTGCCTCAGTTTCCCTTCACAAAAAGTGTCTTTATCCCCACCCATTTCTGTTCACTTCGACAGTGTGAATGTATAAGAGAAGGCCCTGGAATATTCCAAGAGCCGTCAGAAAGTGTATATTCTGGGAGGAAGTCTTTCTCCTTGGAGGAAAAGGACCTCATCTGCTTTGAGGACTCAGGGGGAGAAAGCTCAGCCTGGAGTCCCCTCTGTGCCATTGCGTCAGCCTGTTACCTGGTCCTAGTCTTCTCTGGCCTTCAGCCTTCACCAGCCTGTTTACCACAAAATCCCAGAGTGGGCCGGCTCTTCCCTGCTGTCTAGAAATAAGCTTCAGGCCGTAATCCATGGTCACTGTTGCCCCCACCCGGGACCCAGAACAGAGGGTGTGTGGCACGCCCCTGCCACACAGCAGTGCCGGCCCGTGGCCTTACATCCCAGCCTCACTCAGCCTATATTACTGTCTTGTCTTGAAGGAGCACTTTCCAAAGGAAGCCAACCTGAGCTGCGTCTAGGAATCATGGACTCGGGAGTCCAGGGCAAGGAAGGATACTCCATAAAGGGAAGTTGTGTTAGTCAGCTTTTCATCCTGTGGCAAAAATACCCGACGAGAATAGCTTTGAGGAGGAAGGCGTTATTTTGGGTCCCAGTTTCACAGGTCTCAGTCCATGGTTGGCTGGCTCCATGGCTCTGGGCCGGAGGTGAGGCAGGACATATGGGATGGAAGGATGCAGCAGAGGAACACGGCTCACTCCTCACAGCCGGGAAGCAGAGACTGGGAGGAAGGGCCAGGGACAAGAGACCCTTCCAGGGCATGCCTTTGGGGACCTTCCAGATTCCAACGGCAGCAGAAGTGAACTGCCCCAGACCAGGAGGGAGCCTCCCTGGGGCGAAATGACACGCGGCAGGAAGCCTCAGGCAGGGCTCTCAGCACTGATTGGAGGCCCGGCCTGGCCTCCACCGGCACTCGGGACCTGATGAGGGGCGTTTCCTGCCAGGCCCTTCTTTCTCGGGAGTCCTGCCCAGCTCAGACTCTGGGTCCCACATGGGTGAGGCCACCCTGTGTGAACTCCTCACAAGCTCACTTGCTCTCCTGTTGGCTCAGAGTGAACCCGACATCCGTGGTCACCCACTCGCTGGGCTCTTCTGCTGCCTCCAGCAGGTCTCAGGACAGCTCTGCCCTCTGCCCCGTAAGGGCAGCTTCTCCTGGCGACCTTAGCCACCTCCAGGGAGCCTGCCACTCTTTGTGCCCCGAGGTGAGGGGCGAAGGCCAGAGTTGCCATGCGTGTAGGAGGGAGGTGGAGAGGAGAACGGGTCAGGCCCAGAAAGGACAGGATTTCACGTCTGTGGGGCTCCATGTACTTCACAAGTCACACCCACCATCTCCGTCTCGTTGAATCCATGCATGCAATTAGCAGATCATGACTGTGGCATCTGAGGTGCAGAGGGAACACGTGAGGTCCTGCCGTCAATGAGCACAGAGTGGGGACAGGCAGCAAACCACCGGAGGAACATGATCAGTTCAGATAGGGCAACGAGAAGCCAGTCAGGGCCGGGGACAGCATGTGATTTTGCATGTGGGAGCCGCAGGTGGCGCTCACGTGGACAGGATGGGCGGGCCCCTCTGAGGAGGTGTCCGTCACGAACGGAGCTCCAGAGCTCTGATGCGCCGCAGATGGGGAACAGAGAGCATAAAGATTCTAGGGCCGAAATGAACTCGGAATGTTTAAGAGACAATGACAGGCTTCTGGGGGAACACAGAGGAGGCAGGGAGCAGGGGCAGCAGGGCCCATGGCCTGTGGGTCTGGGAAGTTGACAGAGCAGATCTAACACACTCTTGTGACTGGACTGTTTTTCAGGTGAGAACCATGAAGCCCACGGAGCTTAGGTCACCTGCCCAGAGCCACGTGAACTTGACGCTGGCATTTCCACTAGCACAAGGTCCTTCAGACCATCTCATGGCTCCGGCATGGCCTCCAGGAGTCCAACGGCCAGGGTAAGGAGCCCTGTCTCCACCCTTTGGAGGCGTCTACACCACTGGATGGTCCTCCAAGGATTCACATGCACTCAACAAACATGTTGAAGACCCACTGTGTGCTAGGGCCCTCTCTAGGAACTAGAGACACAGCAGTGAATAATGTGGTCACAGCCCCTCTGCTTATGGAGTTGACGTTCAAGTGAGGGGAGAAAGAAATGGTTTGTAAAATATGTCACACGGTAAGAAGTGTGAGGGAGACAAACAAGACGGAAAAGGGAGGAAAACAAGACGGAAAAGGGAGGTGGGGAATGCTGGGGGACAGGCTCCATTTCCCAAAGAGGTAGGGATGCCTTCATGAAGTAGGCAATGCCTGCTTGAAGACCAGACAAACGGGAGAAGGGAGCCATGCAGCCATCTAGAGGGAGAGCATTCCAAGCAGAGAAAACAGCAAATGGAAACGTGGAAAACATGGAGGCCAAAACAGGTGACAATGTGTGGCATCCGGCCAATGGCTGCTAGCTCCCAGCTGGAGCTGTGTTTCAACAGTAAGGAAGCATCTGAAGCCACTTGTCTTCATCTCAGCTCTTCAGATATTTTATGCATTACATAACAGCCAGATCCTAATGAAAGCTAGTTACATAAATTTAGGGAAAACAGCACCAAAAGCACTTCTTACAACACAAGCCATCAGCTCTTTTTTGCTCCATTGCTCTTAGCCTGAGAGTGAGTTACTGTGACAGGCACTTCAGGAGGGTACATAATTTTGGTATTTTTCACCTTAGCACCACGAGTACTAACCCCAAAGATCATTTACCATTACAAACTGCAACCCACTTCCAGTCTCCCTTTTTCTCAGTCTCCTTTACTTTTTTCTAATTAATTTAGCACCCACCAGCACACAAGGTGCTCGCTCATCTTTACCCACAGCTCTGGAAAAGACGTGTGCTACAAAAAACCGCTTGGTTCACTAGATTCTAGAGCCATGAAAATATGACCTAGAAAGTTTTCTAAACTTGGTGCAGCGCAGAAATAGGTGAAATTCTAGCATAACGATGCACAAGGAGATAAACCAGTCCTTGGAGCAGCAGAGTGGAGCCGACGGTGTTGGGAGTAAAATTCATGATCTGGGCTTGAACGGCTTGGGTTCCGGTCCTTCCTGTGTGGGTGCCAGCAGCCTGAAATCATCTTAGGTCACGTGTCCTCATCCTCACTCTTCAAAGATTTTACACACCAAAAAACAGCCAGATCTTAATGAAAGTTACAAAGCAAGCATCTAAATCAAAGCTTCTGTGTCCTCATCCACAAAATGGGCCTAGTAAGGGCATCTACCTTTGAGAACATCTTGGGATGTTAGATGAAATAACCACAGGCAAGCAATTTGCACAGAAATCACTTTATAAAAGTCAGTTCACGTTGCTAGATTTGCGTTAACATCACGCATTGACCCATCAGCTAGCCCTGGGCATGTCTGTAGTTAGGGAATCCAGGGACTTGGTCAGCGAATGGAGCCTGGTGTGGTTGTTATGAAATTGCCTTCTGCCCTCGTCTCCGACGACATCACTCAGCAAGAGCTGCCCCATCACAGTCTCCCTCTGGGCCCCACCCAGCTCCTGCTCGTTGCAACAGGCGAGACTCTACGCTCCCCAAGGTCCATCCCAGAGCGGATGCACATCTCTCCATGGGAATGGAGTTCGCCGGAGAGGCATGATTCCTGCACTTCCTTTTTTTTTTTAATATTTTTTGGATGTTGATAGAGCTATATTTTATTCATTTTTCTTTTTATGTGGTGCTGAGAATCGAACCCAGTGCCTCACACATGCTAGGCAAGCGCTCTACCACTGAGCCACGACCCCAGCCCCCCTGCACTTTCTCAGGAGAGAGGACAACCTCCACTTGTAACCGATTGCCTTACCAATAGCTGACCCATTTTCCCCTCCTTCCCGTCCTTCTCTCCTGTACAAGGCGGCCACAGTTCTGCTTGCTGGGATGCGGGGGGCTAGAATGGGAGGATGCAGACTTTCCCCACACGCATGCACACACACTCATGCACACACTCATGAACACAGGTGTGCACACGCATGCACACATACCTTCCCTGCCTGATGCCTCAGTTGCGTAAGGAAGGATGATTTGAATCTCCTCTGGAGGCAACATCTGCACCAGCTGCTGCATCCAGTGGAAGATGCTGTGAAACCTCCCACAAATTGTCTGGAAATGGAGAACAGCTGGATTCCTGGAAGGAAAGAGAGAGGGACAGCGGCTCTCCAGACCTCTACCTCCTGCTTGGACCAGTTCTCTTGCTCAGTTTTCTCTAACCTGGACACATGAGCCAATTCAGGTTGGTACATAGAGTCAGTTGGCCAGGTAGCATGGGGCACAGGGTTCATGGCCAACAGAAGAAAACCCAAGGATGAGAAGGTCACTCAGGAAGGTGGGATGGGGGGACAGCCTGGTGACAGAGTCCTGAACTCCAGCAACCAATCTTACTGAGACCCAGTTTCCCGTGTTGTGTTTCAAATCAGCTGCTCCAGCCATCACACTGAGCTCTAGGATTGAGATAAAGTATAAAGATGGTTTAGGGAACCGCTCCCAAACATCCAGATGAGGAGATCTGAACCTGCATTTCAAAGCCATAACCCCTGGGACTAATTAATCTGCCACAGGTTGCAGGGTATGAAGACAGATGCCTCCCCCGGGCTTGCTTGGGTTGAACTTCAGACATTTGCTGAAAAGCACCTTAGCAGCTCATTAGCAGCTCCTTCCACCTCAGACCTCCCAGGCCAGCATCTACAGAACCTTGCTCAGAGCAAGTCCCGACTCCAGGTACTCGCTGGAAACACCCTCCCACCCCAGCTGCTACGCCACCTGGCTCCTTTCCCTAAGGTGAGGAAACATTTCATTTCCCCAGGTCCACTGCAGCCTCTGGGAACCCAGGTCCCCAGAACCTTCCATTTATCAAGCAGTGGGAGTCAGGAAGCTGGGAGCCTGACACCAGGGACCGCTCACCTCACTGCCTCAGTTTCTACAGGGGCACGATATGGAACTCATCTGTCTCCCACCTAATCTCAAGGAGTGTTTTGAGGAGCACAGAGAAGGCACTCTGTGTAACATAAGCTATTCCTGAAGTTCGGTGTGTCTGTTTGTTGTACTCAGTTTAAAAGTTCTTTGACTTTGTGTTACTTTCTGCAAGATAATTTTGGAAGGAGAACAAGGCCTTTTGTAAAGGTCCCACTGTCCTAGTAAAGGAGGTTAAAGAACCAGAGAAAAGTAGGAGGAAGACCTTGAAAAGACAAAAAACCACAAACTAAAACAAACCAACAAATTACCCCTCTGAATCTACGGAGCCCTAATTCCTGCCAACCCCGACGAGGTCAAACACCTGCAGCAAAGTCCTGCCAACAGCCCCTGTGGCGTCTGACCTTCCCCCCATCAGGAAACTCTGCCCTCGGGTTTAGAATTTAAATTAAATGCCAAGAAAATAGGAATGCAGGGAGCCAAGTGTATGTCTCCAGGTGCTAGACATCAGCAAAGAGATGCGGGCCAGGTAGTCATTTGAATGGCACACCCTTGTGGGCATGAGTGGCACCTTCCAAGCTTTAGCAAGATGGCAGTGGTGATGGTAAGTCATGCTCATTCCCACACTGTACTAAGCACCTCATGTATGCTGCGAACTTGACCAATGTTAATTCTAAGCCTCGCCACGTCCTTCCAAGCTATTATTAGTGACAGCAGCACTTTTCAAACTTCAGCAGGTACTGGAATCACCTGGAGGGCTTTGAAACCCATTGCTGAGCACCCCTGCCATTAATAACTCAGCAAGTCCCAGGCATGCCTCAGAGAATATGAACTTCTTACAAATTGTAAGTTGCTGCTGATGCTCTGGGAACCACACTTGGAGTGTGGCTAAGTTAGGTATTCAGAGGACATACCGTCCAAGTGATCTGCCATGGTCACACCATATAAAAATACCTGAGCAGAACTTCAAACATGAGTCCGGGACACTAAGCCTCACATCAGTTGCTGGGAGTCTCACCAGTTCCTGTTGCTGAGTCCAGTGTGGTGAAGGGTGCAGAGCCAGCCTAGAGCTTTCTAGAATCCAGAGCTTTTGAAGAAGATTCAGGAACAGGACTAGGATGGGAGCAAGAGCCAGCTGCGTGAATGTGGAAGAGGGCAAGTTACGTACATAGAAAAGGTTGACAGGTCCTCCCGGGTGCCATGCTTCCGTGACAGATGCCCCCACTAGCCAGATGTGAAATGTCAGAAATCCCGTGTCACTAATCCATAAACCTTTACAGCCCGCACCAATACTGTGGGATCAAATCGAGGCTTTAATGAAGTTACTTCAACTGGTCACTGTGACTTGATTTCCCCACATATTAAAAAGGAGAATGATTCTCATCACTTCAAGGTCCCAGCTCCACTATGTAAACAAGTAGCACTTAAAAATAAGTACCGGCGCTAACAGCTCCTTTGCGATAGGTGTGCTATAAATACCAGCCGTCAGCACCATATTAGTGATGTGAAGGACTCTGGGAATTGGAAGATCTGCAAAACATTTCCAAATGTGCTCCTTGTTGATGCTGAGAGAGCTTTAAAAGGTTCTGCCTGGAAGTGTTTCCTGAAGGTTCTAACTTGATCTCTATCCTAAAGTTTGGTTAAAAAATAAAATAAAATAACCATTTGACTTAGTGGTTCTCCCATTTCCATACCTCCATCTCCTGGTCGCCAGATCCCTGTGCCTGCCACCACCAAGTGCCATGTCAAGCACTAATTGAAAGCAAAATAGGTTTTTAAAAATAGTAAGACATCTGCACATATTGTTGTTTTATCATTACAATTAGGCAATTGGCTTTTAAAGTGAATGCAAAATCATTTCAAGTGGATTTACATTTGGCATAGTCACACGGTAAAGAAGACCCTGGGCAGGTTGGCTGAGCCCTTGTTCATGGCCAGGCAGGATTATTAGGAGGGGGTTGGAGGAAGGTTCCATGGCGCACTGTTGTTCTGCCTTTACTGAGTCTCTAACCCCGTGACTCTGCATGGGGTCATTCCCGGCTCTTAGAACCCAGCCTGTGAAAGGCAGAATCCTTTCATTTGTGTCCTCTCGGGACTTCAAATCTCACCCACCCAAGAGACATCTGATTGCCCATTGAAAGACCTGGACTGCTAGTCAATCCAGGGGGAAGCAGGCATCTCTCTTCATCCTGCCCTCGGTGAGGATTTCCAAAACCCAAAGGAAGCTTTCAGAGACATTCACATGGAGAGAAGGGGAAGGGCCAGGTCGCGCCAGGGTCTTCATCTCTAACCACCACCTGATAAAAGTCTTCTACCTTTCACCCCCAGCAAAACAGTTCACGTTCCCTGACAAAGAGGCATCTTCTTGAAGCAGACAATGATATCTGTGTGATCCTTTCCATCTGCTTTTTCTACCTGGACTGCCAGACACCTCAAAACTCTGATATTTGGGGCTGGGTGTAGCTCAGTGTTAGAGCATATATTTAACAAGCACGAGGCTCTGCGTTCATCCCTCGCACAAAAGAAAAAAAAAAAACACTCACATATTCCATTGCAGTGACTAAAGTAGCCTAGATTTTTAGTATAATTGTCTCTGCTTCTGCTTCTATGTGGTTCTGAGTTTTTATTTCATCTCTTAGTGAATGCTGCCATTTAAAGGAAATCAGGCTGAGAGCTCACATCAGTCCCACGTTTCAGCGGGGATGGAAATGATCTTACAATGTTTTAACTGGCCCAGACTCATCATTAATGAGCTAAACCACAGACCAAAATTCCGAATAGGGGTTCACAAGGTGTTAGACCCAACCCAAAAGGGAAGTGAACAAGAACCCTGATACTGTTGATTGAGTGTCTTGTCTGCCCCAGGCACCTTAAAAATGTCGTTTCATATAATCCTCACAATAACCCTATGAAACCAGATGAATCCATCTCTTTTTTTTTTTTTTACTTTATTTTGATTCATTGTACACAAATGGGGTACAACTTTCACTTCTCTGGTTGTGCATGAAGTAGAGTCACACTGTTTTTAATCATATATGTACATAGAGTAATGATGTTTGTCTCATTCTATTATCTTTCCTCCCCCCACCCCGCCCCTTCCTTACCCCTCATTTTCCTCTATACAATCCATCCTTCCTCCACTCTTGCCTCCCCCACCCTGTTATGTATCATCATCCACTTATCAGGGAAAACATTTGCCTTTGGATTTTTGGGGGATTGGCTTATTTCACTTAGCATGATATTCTCCAACTCCATCCATTTACCTACAAATGCCATAATTTTATTCTTCCTTATAGCTGAATAATATTCCATTGTATATATACCACATATATATATATATACCACAGTTTCTTTATCCATTCATCTATTGAAAGACATCCAGGTTGGTGTCACATTCTAGCTATTGTGAATTGAGCAGCTATGAACATTGATGTGAGTGCATCACTGTAGTATGCTGATTTTAAGTCCTTTGGGTATAGTTCAAGGAGTGGAATAGCTGGGTCAAATGGTGGTTACACATTATGGAATTTTTAGAAGATTGTCTAGTTTAGTCTTAAGTTTTACGATTAAGGAAAAAATTAACCATTTTAGTCAGATGTGGTGGCGCAGACCTGTAATACCAGTGGCTTGGGAGTCTGAAGCAGGAGGATTGCAAATTCAAAGCCAGCCTCGGCAATTTAGCCAGCCCCTAAGCAACTTCATGAGACTTTATCTGAAAACGGAAAAAGGGCTGGGGATGTGGCTCAGTGCTTAAATATTCCTGGGTTCAATCCATCCTCTAATCCTCAAGTTGTCTCATCTATTATCTGAAAACCCATCTCTTATTCAAGTTCTCATGGCCAATTACTGGAACTTAGATTAGACACAAGGTATATCTGACTTCAAAGCACATTCCAGGCCACTGCTAGAGTTAAGCCAAGGATGTACCCCTCTGAGGGACACAGTTCTTCAGTGGCAGGGACATTGACCTCATGTAAATAGTGCACAGTGCATAAATTAAGCTGGAAGGTTTCTGCTTCATGCTCAGACCAGCACTGAGATAGGCAGCCTGCTCATTCTCACCAAGACCTTTGCTCTCGTTTTCTTTCTGGGCTGCCATTGAGGTGGAGCTGAGTGACCAGTCCTGTTGAATGGGAAGAGGGTGAGCATTACGGTGTCACCTCCCATTTTTGACAACAAACCCCAACACAGTCCTCCACCTCTCTTTCTCCATCCAGTGACTGAATGGAAAACTTTGAGGACAAGGGGAGGATGAATTGTGAATTGGAAAGACTCTTGAATCCCTGAATGACTTGGTGGAGCAGACCTATTCCACCTCCTTCAAGCTGCATTGGCCAGTGATACGAGTGGAAAATATTATTTGATTGAGTTTCAGCACATAATATTTGGGGACTGTCATTGTATTTGACTTACCCTAGTGCAAGCCCAAGCCATCTTGCTTCTTTTTAACAGGCTTATCCAAAAGAAATTCAAATAACCTTTGGTTAAAAGTAATAAAATTCTGATCCACATAGATGGAAACTGTGGAGAGATGGTTCCATTTCCTTGTTCCTCTAAGTAAAACTCCCCACATATCCCCACTACTGGTTTGCCCCTGTTCCTCCCTGCCCTAACTCCAAGGACATTCCAAGTCCATCTCGCTCTCCCGTTAGAATGTCCTCCATGCTTATGAGTGCTAGAACCTCAGGGTATTTGAGCTGAAGGAAACCTTTGAGGTAACAACTATTGCCAATTTTGAAGACAAGCAAACTAAGGTCAAAGTGTATGACTTGCCTGGGGTCACAGAGCCAAGACTAAATCCCAAGGCAGGTATCTCTGAGTCTGGGGCCCATGGAAGATGTGCTCAAGGACCAGAATGGATGAAAAAAACACAGCTCTGCTTGTCCGGGCTACCTCTGAAAGACACCAGTATTTCCTTCACCTGGATGGAGGTTGCTAGTGCCCTCCACTGGACAGGTAAAGAGAGGTGGCACTAGGGCAACCTTCTCCAGGTGTCCATGGCCACCATCATGAGCCACCTTTATAGAGGACCTCTTTGAGACTGTGGGCAATTCCCTAGTACGTCCCCATGTCTTCCAGTCGACAGACCATGTCTCCTGAACAAATGTAGTGCCCCTTCTGGTAGGGACTCGTGTCCACTTTTTCAAGCCAAGAGCAGGGAGCGAAGCTTCCAGAATCACTGTATCCTCTCTTCCTTCTTCCAGCTTACTTGACCCTACGATAATAAAGAATGTTCCCTCCAAGTTCCTACCTCCTTTAAAAAAAAAAATTAATCTCCAGTTCCACATGAAATTAGCATTTGTCTCTCTAATTCTGTTTGCAGCAGCATCTGAATAGGAAAGAAAGGAATCCAAGAGGAAAAGAGATAATAAAAACTCCCATCTAAACGACAGTGGAGTGGAAAATGAAGAGCAGGGCTGAGGGGCCGGGGGGCTTGTTCCAGGCGCTCCGCACGCTGCTTTCAACAAAGGCTGCTGGAGGGAGTGTGGTCTGCTGGTGTCCAGCTCACTGCACAGGGAACCGAGAGCGACTGTCATTCCATGCTCTATTCAAAAGGCAATTTTCTGAGACAGGATAGGCCTCTGCCTGACACTGAGCCTCAATGTCCCCAGCTCCATAAAGCAAATGCCTAACAGATGGTGGAAAATCAGATGAGACATCTTATCTCACCAGTTCACTCTGCAGAGAAGAAGCACGCCCAGGCCACCGAGGGACAGGACTTGCCTAAACCCACCCAGCTCATCGGTGGCAGAGGTGGTCTGGAATTTGGGTCTTCAGTGTCCACCCCAAGCCCAGCCTGCCTCCCTTTCCTTGACACCAGGAAATGGGCCTGGAAAGAGCTCAGAAGACAGGTTTAGGACATTTTCTCCCAGAACATCTTTAAAACAAAGTAGCCCCTACCCATCAAGGTGCGGTCCTGTGCGTGAACAGAGGGACAGAGTAAGAAACATTTTCAAGGACTTTGGCCCCACAGGTTTAGGAATTAGGGGGTCGCGTATACTCAACATGTTAAGGGGCTGCTTCCAGATGTTGAAGAGCCTGGAGCTGGGGGGTCAGGCACCCCCAGATCCTCAACTCAGCCTTCCATAGAGGCCCTTTATGGATAATGACCTTGATCCACTCACTTCCTAAGAGAACCGTGAAGATTTGATGAGATCATAGAATCTAACTCTTTATTGTACTTTATTTGTAGGGAAAGGGATCTTTGAGTGACTGTCATCCAGTTCCTTTGTTTCATCTCAGAACCACTGTGGCAAATCAGAGCTCTGAGACGTTCAGTGTAATGAACTTCCACACTCTCGGCTCTGATCCAGCTCGGCCTCCATATTACTGACTCCATGTGTTGGGGCCCTCGGGCAACTGCAGACCCAGATTCACCAGGGCTTTTCTGCAGCACAGAGGGGTCTCAGAGTTGGGGAGTGGACCCCTGCGGTGGCCATGATGATCCCTGCCAGTTGCTCAGCAGGGGATATTCCCAAAGTCTCCTTCAGTGCCGACTCCAACTCTAAACAACAGGCACTGGGCTAACACCTTGGTGGCCTCTCTAAGATCCTCCATGAAGACTTTTTCCCAAACCTCTTGCTTTGGAACCTCCATTGGACAGATCCCAAGGCTTTCTTTCTATCAGATACACTGCAACAAATCTCCAGGACTGAGTTCCAGGGATGTTTAAGCACATTTATCCAGCAGGAGCTAAGCTTCCCATGCATTTAAAGTAAAAGAAACTGGCCAATGTGGTGTCGCCCACCTGTAATCCCAGTGGCTCGGGAGGCCAAGGCAGGAGGGTCACAAGTTTAAAGCCAACCTCAACAACGTAGCAAGGCCCTAAGCAACTTAGCAAGACCCTGTCTCTAAATAAAAAAATTTAAAAGAGCCTGGGATGTGGCCCAGTGGTTAAGCTCCCCTGGATTCAATTCCTGGTACTGAAATAAATAAAGTGAGTTCCAAACACCCAGAGAACTCCCCAAACTCACCTCACACCATTGCAGAAACTGGTCTGCCTGGTGTTTCTCTTGTGCAGTTCATCCCTGCCTCAGGACCTTTGTACTTATTTTCTCCTCTGCCTGGAGCAATCCTTCCTGATCTTTTCATGTCTGGTTCCTATTTATAAAATTATTGTTTAGTCTTCATTATTGAGGTCCAGGCAGCCCCTTAGAGATGTGTTCCTTGGCTGTCCTATCTAATAGCATTCCCTTCCCCCAAGTCCTTTTCTATCATCAGATACTTTGTTCCCTTTGGTACCCTTACCAACTAGGATAATGTCTAATGTCAGGGGTACTTTATAACTGTTTGTTGAATGACTGAACGAATGACCATATTTTGTTCTAGGATTTTCTCCTTTATTTTTATTTACTATTTCCCCCACAAGAACAAAAGCTTCCTGAGAGCAGAGACCTACCTGAGTAATTTCCAGTGCCTAGGACAGCATCTGGCCCACAGTAGGTGTTCCAGAAAGAAAGAACGGCTGCATGAACTGATGTCTGAGGCTCCCTGAGCTGGGCCCTCTGCTTGGGCTGGGCGCACCGTTATTCTTTCAATCAACGAACGCATTTCTAGTCACTGTGTGGGAAGCTGGGAGATTTTTTTGAAGGCAAAGAACACGTACCTTCCCCTAAATCATGCCAGACTGATACAGGAATTAAAGACCTGAACAAAATCACTGTCGGCACCTCGCTGCGGCATGGGCAAGATGCTTTGGAGGTACAAGCAAGAAGCCAGCTCTACCCTGGACAAGCAGGACGTCCTCAGAGAAGGTGTGATATTCAAATCAGACCCTAAAGCACGAGTGGAAATGGGAGGGTCCAGAAGCAGAAGAAGACACTTGAAGAAGAGACTGTGGGCAGGCAGAGGGGTGTGAGGACAGAGCTCAATGCCTGCGAGCAAGGAGACAGGGCGAGAAGCGGCTCGGTGCTTAATTCTGATCTATAACCCGACGGTTCCAAACCATCCACCTGGGAACAACCTCTCCCCTTTAAAGGCCTTTTATAAACAAGATTACGAAGGTAAATATTTATTCATCCAGAATAAGTAAACCTGTAAAGTCTGAGAAATATGATGACGTCCCTGTTTTTCCTCCAGCAACATGAAACTAAGATGGGCAATCGCAATTCTAAAAGCAAATCATCTCTCCACCTTTCACTGGAGCTCATTTAATTAAAAGTATATTTGTAAATTGATTATGAAGATACCAGAAAGGCTTAAGTATAGTCCGTACCTAATTTTTTAATTAATGGTATTTATCTTTGAGGGGAGCAGCTTCTAGCTGGTGGGGAGGAGGAATGAGAAGTACCGGGTCTCCACAGACCTTCCACCTGCACCTCTGACTCCCCGACGTTAACATCTTCCATTAGGGTGTCATGTTGAACCGTACTAGACACCATGGTTGACTGCAGGCTGCAGCTGACACCAGCTCACCCTGCCGCACCTTCTGTGGGTTTGAGAGGCATAAGAAATACGCCCGCCAGGCTCCCCTCCCTGGAACAAGAATTTTTGAAGCAATTCTTTTGGTAGCGTACGGATGACAGCAGCATTTGCCTGCACTGCAGAGGAGGGCATGAACTCACTGGGCCCCCGTCTGTGCACAGGACCCGAATGAGCGGCTGAACCCCAGTTCTCTGGGAATCCTCTGCAGGTTGGGAACCCCCGCCCAAGGCATCAGGAAACCATGGCAGAAGGGTGGGCCGGAGCTTATTAGGACAGGAGTTGAGTCTGAGGAAGTTCGCCAGCCGCCTGGCAGACTTGAAGGCAGGCTGGAGGCTGAGGGATCCGTGAGGAGCCCAGGTCACTTGTGGGTGCTTCGCGACGTATCATCACCTGCACACACGTGGGAGTGTATCATTCCTGAAAGCCAAGAAGTACTGTAAAACGCCATGTCCCTGAAACCCCGTCTGTTCTCAAAAACCTAGCCACGTGGAGGGAGCAGGGGAGGGAGCCAGCCGGCGAGTCCAGCTACGAATCATCTTGAAGGACGCTGGCTTTCTCTCACGCACACTGAGAGCTCGGGAATGAGCGCTGTTGGTGAAAAGTCACTTTTCTGCATGGTCAGCAGGACAGTCGCGCCCTGGGGTGCTGGCCATCCAGGCTACCTAAGCGAGCTAACGCTGATGACGTCGCGGCTTCTATCACAGAAAACACCTCTCCGGGTGGGGACAGGCGTGGAACTGAGGCACTGGGACAGGACACAGTTCACTCACCGAGCTGGCCACCGCTGTACAGCACACCACGAGGGAGAGGAGGCACTGCTTGGCAAATACCAGGAGGCCAGAGGTGTCGCCCATCAGCCTGTGGCCATTCACCTCTTCTTGAAGCAGCTCTGGTCTCCAGTGAGCTTTCCCCAATAATCCATATGGCCGTCGTCAGGGGCTTTCCTGGGCCCTACTATCCTGGCATAACTAGGCTGTGGGTGAGACAGGGTGGCAGGACTTTATGATGAGAAGCCCTGAACTCGGCCTCTTTTTCTATCCCAGTGCTGGAAAATGACAGCAATGCCCCAGGGGGGTGTCGGGGTACCGCGGACCCCCAGCCCTACGATGCGGCCAAGATGGCGCCTGGCAATGTGCCAAGGAAGTGCTGAGAGCAAAACCAGGTACCTCCAGCAGACTAATTCTCTGTGCAACAAGTGGCGTTATTTGAGGAAGTTAATGTGATTGGCCATGGGTCCTCGTGGACACTGCATGCTTGCTATATGCACACTATTATGCTCCATTACTGTCCATGCTTTCTCCTCGTGATCTATAAGCTGATTGGTTGTTGTATGTAATGTAAGGCCCTTGCAAGAGCGGCCGTCGCGGCCAGCCAGAAGTAGCAGATAGCAGAAAATAAAGAACTTGCTCCGATCCGGTGTCGTGTCTCTCTGCGGGCGGGGAGCGCGATAGGGGGGAAAAGTGAACCAAACCACAATTGCATGCCGATTTTCAACGTGCAATCCTAACCGTCAGAGCGGGAAGGTCTCAAATGTACCACCCGCAGGGCTGCAGGATGGACCTGCTTGCTGGTGCATTTCCTGTGAGAATTTTTGTTAAGGTCACCCCGCCGGGCATCATTCCCCCCACTTCCTGTATTACTAACACTGCTATGCTGTAAAACGTTTTTCTAAAAACATGACTTTTAGTTGTCACATAATATTCCACTCTAAGAATCTCAACATTTACCGTTCTCCTGTTGTTGGACACTCGGAGTGTCTCCAACATTTCACTATTATAAATAGCACTGGGATGTATGTCCTCCTACATAAATCTCTGTGCACCTCTCTGATTATTTCCTTGGGACAGATTCTTGGCAGTGTGATTGCTGGAGTGTTTACCATTTGATGGATTCTGTCTCATCAACCCACCCTCATTGGTGTCCAATGGCAAAAGATAGATACCCATGCAGGGATGCATGCAAAGAAAAGAAGCAAGGGACACTGATGATGGCAAGAAGCCACAATTCCCAAGGGTCCACCTGGGTGGCAGGCAAGGCTGATTAATCATGGCATTTACTTGACTCCTTCTATCCAAAGGGAACTGACCAGGAACAGGAAGAACTGTATGAAAACGTCGATGGGCAGGGACGAGGGAGTTGCTCATGGTGCCGTGACTTAACTGCCAAGACCCAAAAGCTTGGAAACAGAGCAAAAGATCTTCCATTGTCAGTGTCGCTGGGGTCACCCTAAAAAAAGCAGGATGTCCAGTTCAATTTGAATTTTCACAAAAGCAAATGCTACTTTTTAGTGCAGGTAGGTACATGTTGGGGATATCCTTATACTAAAACTTCCGTTGTTGATCTGAAATTCAAATGTAGTGGGCCTGGGTTTTCTTTGCTAAGTCCAGCAACCCTACCTCTGCTGCACCATGATTGCGACCAGCTCTCAGAAGAAGGTCAGAACCACAGAGTTGGTGGACAGGGCAAATGTGAGCTAAGGTGGCATACAGCTTGATACCCTGGGATTGAAAGCAATAATTAACAAACAGTTAAGGGCTATAGCTTCTTAAAAATGAGCTGATTTCTTTTGCCAAGATCCCCCACCCTCAAGAGCTGGCCTGACAATTATTAAGAAAACAAGTAACAATAAATATTGGTAAAGATGTGGGGAAAAGGTACACTCATACATTGCTGGTGGGGCTGCAAATTGGTGCAGCTACTCTGAAAAGCAGTGTGGAGATTCCTTAGAAAACTTGGAATGGAACCACCACTGGACCCAGTTGTCCCACTCCTTGGTTTATATTCAAAGGACTTAAAATCGGCATACCATAGTGATGCAGCCACATTAATGTTTATTGCAGCTCCACTCACAATAGCCAAGCTATGGAACCAACCTAGTTGACCTTCAACAGATGAATGGATAAAGAAAATGATGTGGTATATATGCACAATGGAATATTATTCAGCCATAAAAAAGAATGAAGTTACAGTATTTGCCAGGAAAATGAATGGAACTGGAGAATATCATGTTATCTGAAATAAACCAATCACAGAAATCAAAGGCAGAATGTTCTCTGACATGTGGGTGCTAACCCACAATAAGGGAGGGGAAGATTAGAAGTTCACTGGATTAGACCAAAGGGAATAAAGGGAAAGAAGTGGGAGGGGAATAGTAGAATGAATTGGACATAAGTTTCCTTTGCTCATATATGAGCACATGACCAGTGTAACTCCATATGACGTATAACCACAAGAATGGGATCCTAATGGGACTGGGTGGTACTGCATGAGTGTATAATACAGCAAAATACACTCTACTGTCACGTATATCTAAAAACAACAAATATAATTTTTAAAGGCTCCCATGGGGAAAGCACTCATGGTTCCTCACCCTGAGGGCCTGGGCATCTTAGGAGGTGGGAGTAGAGGCTAGGCCAAGGTGTCTGGAACATTGGCACCTCCGAGCCCTCGAGCATAATCAAATGCTTGTGGAGACTGTAACCTGCAAATAAATAAATTAAAGCATGTTTCATTGTAAGAGAGAGAGATGACCAGAGGTCCTGAGGTGGCTGCAACTGCAGCCTCCTGGGCACAGCTCTGGGTGTGCCCTGAGATCGCTGGGCGAGGCGATGGAGAGGGCAGGCCCGACTGATGCAGGGAAGGCTGCGTCTCGCAGTCTCTCCAGGTGCAACATGGGCAGCAGCTGAACCCAGGCCCTGGAAAATGGTTTTCTACCCAACCTCACTTCTGCCTGCAAACTATTCCATTTAAAGGAGGAAAAGAAAAAGAAGGTATCTCTCTTGGCACGCACACACTCGCACACACAGGGCGCCTCTGTCAGGTCGTGCCTCAGCAGCACTTTGCACAATATGCTCTAAATTAATGGCTTCAGGAGATAATGGTTTATAAAGCAGGAGTTTGTATGCAGCCAGGGAGAATGTTCTGACTCTTATTATATAGCTATATTTATTTGTGGCCAGATTATGAGCAAACAAGGTTCAATGCACACACACACACACACACACACACACGCACACACACACACTCACTCACACAGGCAAACAAGTTTCCGTTTTCTGCTCCACGTCCCATGACCTCAAACTCTCTTCTTCGCCTATGACTTGGCTCTTAGGCTTACTTCCGTTTTCCTTCTGGTCCCATTTCTCTCCCTTCTTTCTCCTGTTCTTTATGTTTCTCCTTTGTTTATTTTAATTTCCTTTATTTTTTTTTTTGTTTGTTTCTGTGCTTTCTCGGTTTTTATTTGTTCTTTGTCTTGCCCTCTGAAGCAGGAGAATGGCTAATTCAGAAATAAATGTAAGATCACAGAAAGTTAAAACTGCACGTTACCTCCGCAATCTAGACGGGAACCCTCATCCTGCCAGGAACCGAGGCTCGTGAAGTGAAGGGATAGCATAACGTTAGGATAACAGAGCCGCTCGCACTTCAGACTGGGCCCGATCTTGCGCCACATTCAGATCCCTTTTTACTGTGTGAAGCTTCTCAGAGGTGTGGCACCATTTGACAGGTTGGGTGACTTTCTCTTATGAAGCAAACTGCATCCCCCAAAAGAGAGGCTAACATCTTAACCACACACACACCCATGTCTGTGAGTGACCTTTTTTAAAACCAGGGTTCAGCAGATGTCATGAGGAGAGGTCCAAGTGGAGTAGGGTTGGCCCTAAACCCAGTGACTGGTGTCCTTCTAAGAAGGGTATGTGAAGAAACAGGGACACAGACACACAAAAGAACACGTTGTGAGGCAGAGACGGGGCTGATGCTTGGACCAGCCAAGGACTGCCAGCAATCGCCAGGAGGAGGAGCCTCCAGCAGCAACCAGCCTGCAGACTCGCTGGATCGGGACATCTTCCCCGGGAACTGTGAGAGAACACCACTTCTGTCATTTTTAAGTCCCATGGGTAATGGTGCACTGGAATGCTTTGCAGCTAAAGGAAACTTAAGAAGCCTCCACTCACACAGCTATGGTACCGGAGCAGGAACTGGAGCCCAGGTCCGCAGGGGCCCAGGCTCCACCTCCCCACCACACTGCCCTCCTTGCCAAATGAATGCTCCCTGTGACCCAGAGCCTGGGCCCGGTCTTTTTAACTGTGACATGTTACAATGCCCAGTCCCTGCCGCCCAGGTGCTCCTTTAAGACTGAAATAACGAAAGCCATACTCAGAGATCTCTACGCTGGGGTGTCAAAGAGGGTCCAGGTTGCTAATGCTCAAAATCAAACGACTTCTCAACTAAAGCTCCACCCAGGGAAAAAGGGCCATCTAGATATTTCCAGAATGGGGACACCCCTGAAACCTGCTTCTGGGGGTAGTCAGCTCTCCAGCCTGTAGCAGACTACATTCCCAGCAGCCCAACAGGTAGACATTTCTATGAGCAGCAGCTGCCTGGGGCCTGGAAACTCAGAGGCCTGAGGTCTGTCTCACCATCCACCTCTCCTGCCCTGAACAACCTGAACAGCTGCCCCTGAGCTGCCCTTTGTCTGACCGGCCCCTCCAGGTACTCACCCCTGAGCAGGTGAGGAGGGTGGAGGGAGGGGCTTGGAGAGTTTTGAGGGAGACTTCACCTCCCACCCCCACACCCCCTTCCTGTCTAGCTAGCTAAGACCCCCCCTCCTTGAACAGCAGCACATCCTTGCCCTGCATTTTGGCCCAGTCTCCAAGCTCTTTGGAAGTCACTAGCAGCTGCCACTCACACCTAGGGCATGGGCCTGCTGGGCCTGGCCAGAGCTAGTGACCCCCAAGGTCCTGCGGAACCCTCCTTCCTGTAGCAGGGGAAAGGGGCTCTTCCCAAGAAGAAGGAGCGGGGAGCTGAAGCTCGGGGGCCCTCTTCCATTTTAACTCTGGATGAGGAGTCTGTTCTTGATTCCCAGAAAATTAAAATGTCCTTTCTATGTAGAACAGGGGCAATAATCTGCCTTAGGTTTTGAAAGCCAGGCAGAATACAGTCAATTCAACTCTCTTGTCAGATGCTAATCTGACTCACTGATAATGAAGAAAGCAGAAAGGAATCGGAGGGGAAAACTAAGTTGGTCTGTGTTGTCAGAGGATTTGCAGGGGAATGGGGGGGGGGGGCTTTGAATTAAAATTAAATATTAGGTGGAGAAATCAAATGCAGAAAGACTGGTCTGAAAGCGATACAGAAATTGATGCAAAGAACAAGAGAGAGGAAGAATGACAGTCGGATGGGCTTAGGCAGAAAAGAATTGGAGGGAACAGAATAATAATGCTGCTGAGTACATTATTAAACTGAAATCAGCTTACAGCTTCCCCTCCTGAATTAATTCTGGGAGGAGAGCTCGGGGTGGGGAGGGGGCAGCTGACAGTAATGGTGGGTTTTCCAGGAGCCTGTATTTTCTGTTTTATTTTGATGCTTGAGTTTGGGCTCTGCTGGGTAAGGACAAAGGTCAGCAAAGCATTAAGAATTAAAGGGGAAAAGCAGAAGAATGAGGGAGGAAAAAAAAAAAAGGAATCCTCTATGTGTAACTCAAGTTCAAGTTCAGAATCACATCAGGTGGCTCCATTCTAGAATTAAGATTTTTTTAAGTAGTGTCTTTTTTTCTTTTTCTTTTATTCAGAAAATGCGAAGTACAAGAGGATGGTCTCTTCCCAAAGTTTGTTTACATAAGTCATGCCCCCGCATCCATTCCATGAGTGTCTCCTTGTCCCCCAGTTTTGGAATCACTCTAGTTCTTTGAGATGCCTGGAGATCCCCCAAGGTGGGATCTGAAGACATCTCCTAGTCTCTCTGCTAAGGCAGATCATCCCAAACATGCCACTACGATTTAGATTTCAAGCGTCCCCCAAAAGCTCATGCATTGGCAACTTGGCCTCCACTGGTGGCACCATAGGAAGGTGGTGGAAACTTTAGGAGGTGGAGCTTAGTTGGAAGAAGTCAGGTTGTGCTGAGGGCATACCTTGAAAGGGCCACTGGGACCCCCACCCCTTCCTCTGCTTCCCATCCACCATAAGTGAGCAGCTTTGAGCCACCATGCACTCCCACTGTGAGCTTCTGCTTCACCACCATCACAGTAGTAGGGCCAAGTGACATGGACTGAAATCTCTGAAACCAAGAGTCAAAATAAACTTTTCCTCTTTATACATTGTTTATCTCGGGTATTTTGTCACAGTGACTGAAAGCTGACTAGTACAAATGCCCTCCTAATTCAATGAAAATTCATCTAGCCATTTTCACACAATATGGTGGGGGGAACAGAAGTAATGCTACTCACATATGCAAACCCTGTCTCCTTGTCAAATGATTCTAACTGTAAGAAAGTGGTTCCCTCCAGACATTGTGCTTTAACCAGTGACACCATGACTCTTTCCCAGTAGATGTGCACTCCCCCTTCTGGATAACAGCCACTCCAAAACTTTAGGGCAGCTGGCTTTCCAAAACATTTCATTTTTTAAATAAAACTGGGTCCCCTTGGCTCTTCTTCAAACAGGCTGAGCATCCCAATCTGAAAATTCAAAATCCAAAATCTGAAACTTTTTAAGTACTGAGACAATACCACGAGTAGAAAATCACACCCCTGAACTCATGCTATGGGTCACTGTCAAAAATGTAGATGCACTGAAAACATTTTATTATGTTCCCTTCAGACTATGTGTAGAAATTCCATAAATGAAAATAAATGAATTTCATGTTTGGACTTGGGTCCCTTCCCTAAGACACATCATAATATATAAGCAAACATTCCAAAATCTGAAAAAAAGTCCAAAATGTAAAATACTTCTGGTCCCACACATTTCAGATAAGGGAGACTCACACCATATAAGGTATTTCTATGGCCATCTTTGGTCAGCTATAATTTGTCTGTGTCCCTTTTAACATATAGCCACAATAATTTATGGAATATTCTGCCTCCTCCATCCTTCCTCTAATCCATTCTCCTTTCTCATTACAGAATATAAGCCATTCAATTACCCACTACCAGGCAAACCCCCCAATAGCCCCCACTGCCTAAATGAAACACTCCTACTCCTTTGCATCCCCCAAACCCCCAAGTATCTCTGATGACTCAAATATTTCCCTAACTGGGGTCCCCAATTCCATTATTGCCCCTCCCATTCCCTCATCCATTTCCCATAGATGGGATAATAATTAGATGATCTCCATCAAATTCTGTCTGCTGTGGTTGGAGTAAAATCCAAATTCCTCCCTAAAACCCTTCAGGACACGACTCCAGCCTCCTCTCCAACAACTCCTGCCTCACAACCACCCTCCACACCCCAGTTTCAGCCTTTCTTTTAGATCCTCACAAGGGTTGACCTCTTTACTGACAGTCTTCACAAATGCTGTTCCCTCTTCCTGGAACACTCTTCCCTCCTGTCAGCCGAGATGCCCACCTCCTCCGAGGCAGCCCTCTCTGAAGGCCACACAAAAACCAGCACAACACGCACATTGTCCTGTTCAACTCACTGTCATTATTATTATTTTTATTTTTTTGTGGTGCTGGGGATCGAACCCAGGGCCTTGTGCTTGCAAGGCAAGCACTCTACTAACTGAGCTATCTCCCCAGCCCTGTCATTTTTAATTATAGCATAACTTGGGGTTGGCTTGTTTCTCTGTCTACTTTTGATGTCTGACTGTCCCACTAGCGAGTAACCTCCATGAGAACAGAAGCTACGATGGTTCACTCACCCTGTAGCCTCAGTATCTGGTCTCATATCTTGTGCTCAGAAAATGCCCCATAAATATTTGTTGGCTCAAAGAAGGTCTCAAACACCAAATACCCTCATCTCCCCTCCTCCTTTGGCTCCCTCTCCTTCTCTACGATCCAGGTAAGGAGTCCAGCGCTGCGTCTCCTTGACTTCCATATGCAGAGCTTACCATTGCCCCACGCTGCAGGATGGCTGGATGGCCCCTGGGTACCAAGCATGCTAACAGGACCCAAGAACACAGGCTAAGGCCACACGCACCCTTGACTTCAAGGACTCCACAGTCCAGGGGAAGCCATGGGAACAAACTCCTTTGGCTGCCTTGGACCCTGCCCTCTCTGATGTTTGCATCCACACAAAAGCCCCACTCACTCCAGAGTGTCCTCCCTGGAGGAAGCTGAGCTATTGATTGAGCGCCACCTGCCACCGGGGTTAGTCCAGCCCCAGACTTTTCCTTTATGGCCAATCCTATTTCAACCACAGCTGATGTCCCATCGACCCTTCAGAACTGTTGAGAAACGAGGGGCAATAAATCGCTGTGCACTCACCCAGCCTGGCTCACTGCCACCACGCCGCCCTGGCCACCAACTGCCTGCACACTCCAGAAGAGAGACTTTACAGGGGCCGCAGATGATGCCGAACTTCAATTAGGCCCTGCTGGCAAATTAGTCACGCAGGGCGACATTTTCCAATCATGGAACATTAGCATCCCCCTAATTATGAAATTGTGGAGCTAACATGTTCGGGAGCAAACACAACCAGTGGTCTCAGCAAAAACACACGTGCACATGCAAGCACACACATATTCACTGGGGCTGTGGGAGGGTGGGATTCACCTCTCCCCTCACATTGTTCAGAGTGGACTTTGCATTTTGCTTAGAAAGAGAAATAGAAACTATGGGCAGGAAATTCTTAAATCTCCAGGGATACTTCTAAGAATTCACAAAGAGAACTGCAGAAAACAATGGCTGCAACACTGAGAATGTTAAACCAGACCGTGATGACACCATCCGATTTTGATTCAGGCCCAGTAGCCAAGAGTACTGAGTTGGAGGGTTCTCTCTGCCACTCACCAAGTCTGTGACTTTATAAGACTGAACTCTTCCCCTCACCTGGAATATGGAAACACCTGCTTCTCCTCATTCATCATTCAACAAAGATTGGCTACGTGTCTACCCGTGCCAGGCACTGCTCAAAGCACTACAGATGCTGCAAGAAATATCATGAGCCTGTGCCTAAGCCATGGTTGATGCCTGTTGACCAGCATGAGGCAGCACATGGTGCTGTGTCACTCAAGCGGCCAGCTGGTGGGAGCTGCCCAGGACAGCTGACTTTGGGGTTGTTCTTGGTTCAAGGGCAGCTCTTCCCATGTCAAAGAGCTGCTGTTAGTTGCTCTGCCTCACTGGAACCGCCCCATCGTTGCATATTAGATATGTTTTTTGTCGCTAGAAAAGAATGAAGGCTTTTGTTTCCGTTAGCTATTTTTCACTGCTGTGACTAAAAGGACCCAACCAGCACAATTGTAGGGGAGGAAAAGTTTATTTGTGGGCTCACGGTTTCAAAAGTCTTAGTCCATAAAAGGTGAACTCCATTCCTCAGGGCTCGAGGTGAGGCAGAACATGGTGGAGGAAGAGTGTGGCACAGGGAAGCAGCTTGCACGATGGTCAAGAAGCAGAGACAGAGAGTCTCCACTCTCCTGATACAAAATAGATACCCCATAGCCACGCCCCCAAGGAACCACATCCTCCAGCCACACCCCACCTGCCTCCAGTTACCACTCAGTTAATCCCATCAGGGATTAATTCACTGACTAGGGTAAGGCTATGACCCAATCATTTCTCCTCCAAACCTTGCACTGTCTCACACATGATCTTTTGAGAGACACCACACCTAAACCATAACACCTTTGAAAGTGTAAAAATCAGGGGGCTGGGGAGATAGCTCAGTTGGTAGAGTACTTGCCTTGCAAGCACAAGACCCTGGGTTCAATCCCCAGCACCACCAAAAAAAAAAAAAAAAAAAAAAGAAAGTGTAAAACACATTTTAAAGTGTATCAATGAGTAGATACAGGCACTTCTGTATTAAAGTGAGGAAAGACTGATACAAAGCTATTGTATATGCATATGCATGCACATGAGTGTATTATACATATGTAATATGCATGTGTTCATTTTTACATTTCCATGTTATGTTTATCTCAGGGCTAAGTGATAACTAAGCATGCAAATTGCCTGCCATAGCATCCAGCACATAGTAGGCATCTAATAGGTGTCACTTCTTTCTGCTCTTTGCTTTTTGACAACGGCTATGCCATCCCATACTGAGCTGAAGATCAACTTCACTTGCAGTTCCACTAGAATAAAGTCCACAGCTCCTTCATGACAGCATCCAGCCCGGACATGCTGCCTACCTCTCTGCACAGCAGGAGTCACCATAGCCTGTCCTGGAGATGCCCCGACCCACTTGCCACCAGGAGGACCAAGACAGCCACCATCTTGTGACAAGCGAGTTCCACCTTCCATCAAGCCTGTAAAATACAGTTCCTCAATGGAATTTCCTTTCTGTGTCATGTCCTCCTTCCTCCCATCCAACCTCACCTCTCACACACCCTCAATCAGGGTATAGACAATTCTAGAAGCTGGAGACGACCTGGGAGTGCTACGTGTCAGGAGGCTAGCTGGAGCTACAAACAGCGGATCTCTTTTCTGTCCACTTTCCATCACTCCAAGCGCACTGGCTCTGGTTATCAGCCAGAGGTGGGACTTACAGTCCAGTGTGTGTTTGCCTTATCACTCTCTCCCCTTCTGAGATGCACCAAAACAAAATGCCACAGACAGACCCCAGTCTCTTCCCAATGGCAGATTGGCAGTCACAGAAACATCAGAGAAGTGGCTTGTCTTTTTTTTTTTCTTTAATGCCTCCTCTTGTCGCCACAGATTGATCTGCCAGTTAAATATTTAGATGTGCTCATCCACCTCAGTCATAAAACACTGCTTGACTTTGAGCGATGAGTAAGGAGGAACCGAGGCTGTAGCCATTCTCTGCCTGGGACGCAGGGAGAGACAGAGGCGTGGCAAGAAGAGAGCCCCATCTCCTGGGTCTGCACGTCTCTGCCAGGATCTGAGCACCTGAACTTTAGCAAGCTCAGCACACCTCAGGAAGGCTGAGAAGGGCAGCCAGCTCCTGTCCTTAGCTGGCCTAGGTCATGAGTTCTGTTCAATCACACCACTGGCTCCTCTGGGGAGCTCCGGGCTGCCAGTTTTCCCACTTAAATGGCTTTCAGGTCAGTTGGCTCGTATAATTCTCCTAGTATCCCCATGAGAACTAAAAGTGCCAGCAAGGTGGCATGACACCCATTATCTTACATCATTGCCACAAGGATCCCCCATGAAATGGGAGTTATTGTCCCAATTCACAAGCAAGAAGGCTGAAGGTCACAAAGGCTAAATGAATGGTGGCCCACGGTCACTCAGGAGTGAATAGGGGTCTCTGACTACAACTCAACTGTCCCAACTCCCATGGGTGCATTCTCTTCACCAGGCACTTCTTGATCTTGGTCAAAAGACTCAGAAGCCCTAAGACCAGTGAGTCACAGGTCACTAAATAGCCACAGAAAGTCACCACCGGTGCCGGTCTCTAAGCTTCTTTTCTATCACTTTGGATAAAATCCACTTGATTCCTCCTTGAATTTTACAGAAGCTCGAAGTCTCCCCTCGTAAATGTTACTTGCTTTCTGATCACAGGAAGAGATCAAAAGCCAAAAGGACGGAGCCCCTCGGCCCTCTGCCTGAAGGCTGCACTCTGCAGTACTTTCCAGAGCCGTGGCCATCAAAGCCTGACCCTGCTCTACATTGACCACAACAAAGCGAACTTCAGAATATAGAAAGCCATTAGTAACTCATGGCTAGGTCATGGGCAAGGCCCTGGGGGACCCCGGAGGACAGCAGGGGTGGAGGCTATGGAGCTCCTCCCTGGCTCACTGTGCCCCAAGCCCAGAGTCGGCGGTGACAATGCAAACAGCTCACATTTGCTCTCCTCCCTTTGCTCCCTCTCCCTCCCTCTTTCAGAAACAAACAAGTTCTTGTTCATCTAAGCAGTTGACAAGTGAGGGAAAGCAGGAGAAGGGAGTTTTCAACAGTCCAAGAAGGAAGCCAAGGTCAGCACTGTGTGAGACCAGAGACTCCAGCTAGAGAAGCAGCCAGGGCTGGGCGGCCCAGGCTCTGCAGGAGCAGCCAGGGACAACTGAAGGGTGCCCAGCCCTAGTCCTTCAGTCTGCAGGCGGGAAAACAGGTGGATTTTCAGTGTCTTCCATTAGCAACAGGAACTCAGATTTCCTAGTTTCCTGTCCAGCATTCACATTTGTCTCTGAAAAAAATGGGGCTCCCCTAGGACTCCCCCAAGGACTCCCCCAAGATGCTAACATGAGGACAGAGTGAAGGTCACAGTCCTGTTACAGAAGCATCTGGAAAATGGATCGGGGAAAAAATAAAGACAAATAGAATGAGAAATATCAGGATATAGGGAGAGTAAGAGGAAGGAAAGGAAAGATACTGGACATGTTAACATGACCTCTTTACACCTTCCCAGGGTACAGTGGTCTGCATGCAAGCATTCTGGGAAAGAAACGTAGCAATATTTGTCTTTAAGTGCCTCCCAGGTGACATGTTTAGCAAGAATCATATATAAACTGAGTTTTTACTGGAATGATAGAGTAATAAAGACATGATATCTTATGATGGAAGCAGAGTCACATACCCTAGCCCTGATATCACTTCCACCAACCTCTTCCTTGCCCACGGGTAATCTTCTCTCCCCTTCTCAATTGCCAAGTGAGAATAAATCCAACCCTTTACCCCCTCTCAGAGACTAACTAGTTCCTACCATTTTCAAAACAGGCTCGGGACAATATTGACATGATCCACCCAGCTGAGCCCCAGCTATTCCACCTTTACCCTCCTGAACCAACTCCATCACAGGGAACCCTCCAGGAACTGCAGCGAATCCCCATCCCTTCACTAAATGACTTCCTAGGGTCCAAAGGGGGCTCTCACCTCCTTTACTCCTAGGACAAAATGTCCTCCTTCTCCATGTTCAGTTCAGCTCCTGGAGGAGTGTGAGCCTCTCCGCCCACTCTGAGCCCAACTCCCCCTCCCCATGACACCCCCACATTGGCCAAAGCCTGGCAATGACTGAGCCATGCTGCTCCCGGGGCCAGGAGAGCTGCATTGTAAAGCCTGGACACGAGGGATACTTTAATGTGCTGCGACTGGATGGGTGAGCATAGTAGTCAAGACTTCTGTTTACTAGTCCACACCCAGTAATTTAAGGTAAGAACAAAGGGGAATGATTAGATTAAGTAACCGTTAAGTCCAAGAGTAGAATTTACCTCAAGCTCGGCTAGATCCAGAGTTCAAGAATATCCTGGAGTTGGTTTACTCCCCACACCCCTGGCCCCAGCTCTGTCGTTCTTTGCCTCTCTCTCCCCAACCCTTCCATCTCCCTCCTCTCCTTGTCCCTAGGGTCTGGCTTGGACTTCTTCCCTACTGCACACGATCTTCTCCTGGGGACTTCAGGGCTCTGCACTTCCATCCTTTCATTGATGATGCTACAGAAGGAAGTCTTCCTGCTCCCTGAACCCACGGGACAACCTTGCTGGAGTCCCATCCACACTCGGTGGACCACCCATGCATCCATGGTGGGGAAGGATGCAGATCCACAACTGGCAGCCTCCACCGAACGACAAACTTAGTCCATTCCCAGGAGAAATGGCAGTGACTGCCAGAATAAATAGGACAGATACATCGGATGTACATGAGCAAATGCAGCCTCGCCATTCTTGCTTCATGAACTGGTTTTTAAAAGCAGACTTAAATATTTCTACAGCAGTTTTTATATTCTAGGTTCAGAAAATCCCCAATAAAGGAAGTGAATTGGAGCCTCTGGTGCTAACTCATCATCGGCAGACCAGGTTTTTTCTGAGACTCTCAGTCTTGGGAATATTCAGGAGCTTTCCCAACTGCAGCAAAGTGCTCCATTTCCCGATCTGACTGGTGTTCCTTGTGAACGAGGAGAGGAACCGGAGAGGAACCGTGAGGAAGAGGGTTCAGAGACAGCCCTCCAAGTCCCTGACACTCCCTCCGCCTCTGTGCCCTGTCACCTGGGCTCTGCCCAGTGCCTCCCTCCCTCCGGGCCAAATGGGAGAGATAAGAGAGGGCGGGAGAGGAGAGGATGAGGCAACTGTAGAGCCCAGGAGGCTGCAGAGGCTCACACCTGCGAGGCTGACTTCAAAACGTGCCAAACAGCATGAGCGATCCTCCCCCACACCATCTCCCTGGGGAGCTGCTTAAAGGCACTGTGTGGAAAGAGCCCTAATGGCAATGATAATGTCAATGACCATGATGGACAAGTGTTAGACACCGCAGGGACAAGGACGAGTATTTGTTCCATCACCTACCAGCAAGTTCCTTAATATCTGTGATCCTCAGTTTCCTCTCTGTAAAATGGGAATAGTGATTAATGCCTGGCTCTCAGAGTTGTCATGAGGCTTAAATGAGGTAATGCCTTAAATGCTTAGAACAGTGCCGAGGACACAGTGAGCTCTCAAAAAGATGTCAGGGGTATGGCTATCCTAGCAGCCAGGTATGTATTCAGTTTTTAAACTGGAGAAAAATTTGTCTCGATCATGTATGCACTATTTTTTCAAGTGTGTCATTTTAATGATTTAAATACAAACTCATTGAAATTGTTACTAAACACACTAATTATTGTACCTTTCCATAATTATATATCTTCTCAACTGATGAGTGTTTGAGTGGTGACTCCTATGTTGAGATTCATTTTTTTTCCTCAATTAAAAGATTCTATACTCAAAAAATACTGAGGAGTACCAACACATATTCTAATGTTGTTTTCATAATGACTTAGATTCCAGAGAAGTTATAACTCAGTTGCAGAGTTTAGGACTTGATCTCTATCATTTTCAAAGACTGATGCTCTCTCCCAATTGCCCTTTGCTACTGTGGCTTACAAAGAAATGAGGTGGAATTCATGGCATCAGCAAGCATTAAATATCCCCGTCTGTTCTGTCTACCCTAGGAGTTTTGCTCCCCTAGATTTTCTCTCTTGCCCATGATGGATGGCCAGGAGCCACTCTGTCAAAATGACTTCCAATCCATAAATAGCTCTGCCATTTAGATGCCATGGGGATAGCATTAATACCAAACACAAAGGCTAAATAAAAAGCCTTTAGCCACTGAATGGACCTTAGATCTCAGAGTTATCGATCCAATGGCGCCTGCTAAGTTATTATGGCTATCGTTCTGCTCAGAGAAATCTGTGAGCCTGAGGAAAGTTAGCCGAAGTCACGGTCACCTTTCACTATAAAGTGCAGTGAGAGGGACAGTGGGGGCCAGCTAATTAACCCCTCCACAGTGGCACACACCAAGGGCTGCGCGTGCCCCTCTGCATTCTCATCTGGGGAAGAGCTCTGTGGCTCAGTTTCCCCAGATCATCAATATTTGGAAATTCACAGCATTTCTAACTTTGGGGTTTGGTCTCAGAAAAACTCTCCAGGATGGCTGGACATCACTGCACTTCTGATAAAAACAAAGAAGTGAAGAATCAGAAAGGTCAAGAGATTGACACAGGATCAAGTAATCAGTGACTGCCAGAGATAGGGCAAAAAGACTGTCTCCCCTCCCCCCAGCTACAGACACCCCCGAGCTGGCCCCTGAAGCCCATATCCTTCCCTTTGCATCCTCTGCTAAGGCCTTGAGTGAGGACTCTGACCCCCGAGGATTCAAGTTCCCCCAGCAGGGAGACTTGCTATCAGCTACAATTATTTGTATCCCTCTCCCTCAATAACCTTCCCCTGACTCCAGGCCTGGACTGTCTGTCATATTGCCGCAGACGATCCAGCAGTGGAGGGAACACCAGCAAGCCTGGCGTGGCTGCAGACTGGTGCTCGTGGACCAGAGAGACTAAATTTTCCTGGTTCTCCATTCTCCAGGCATCTTGTAAAGAAATCTGCTGGGCCTGGATTGCAGGTTCTCAGGGCCTGGGACACAACGGACAGGCCCTGCCCCGAGGGCCTCTCCTCATAGGACATGAGGGGGACAGTGGCCTTGAAAGTGAGATTTTCAATAAAAACTGTCTGAGTTTAGGTACCAAATGCTGTGAGCTTGAGTACCAGCTATTTTTCAGGGGACACCGGGAAGGCTGGCTGCCTAGTCCTGGACAATATGGAGGCTGAGGAAGATGAGGACATACAACTTCTCTTATGAGAGGCAGGAAGGGAGGCCTGGCCACAGCTGTCTTGTTACCATGCCTTCTGAAGAGATGTGGGGGCCAGCCAATGGCCACTACTGCTTGCTGTCCACACTTGGGTTTTTAGACTTCTGTTTTCTCCCCATGAAACAAGAACAAGGGAGAAAGAGGACAGCAAAAGGCCACCAAGGGCTCCAACGAGCTTCTCTAAAGGACTCTTCTTCCCAGCAGTTTTCCCACAGGTCGAGTGTCCTGGGCCACGTGTCATCACAAAGGCAATGTGGAGAAATGACCGTGGGTGAAAGCCACGCCCCACACTCCCTTCTCAGGGAGCGTTCAGACGTGATCATGTCCCCCAAGCTGACCCTGGCTAACTGACCCACGGATAGATGAGTAAGTCTGGGTCAGCTGGATTCCCTTCCAGCTGAGGAGCTATCCTATGGGTGGTCGGACCCCAGGCGGGGAAATCTGAGAACCAATTCGCACAGTGGCAGGAAGGAGAGGAGGCCCAGGTCCTCCTACTGTGGAGTCTCCAAAAGCCTCCATTTCCCCCTTGGCTGAGTCTTGGTTGGTTAACCTTTCTTGGAGTTCATGAGATTCCTCAGTATCCACCCAAAAAATTCCCCATTTGCTTGAATTAACCAGAATTGGTTTCTGCAGACTGAGGACTTAAAAAAAAAAAAAAAAAAAACTCTTGCTTAATTTGCATGCAATAACTGTTTCATACTGTTCTGTATTATATTCATATGCAAAATATTCTGAAGAAAAGAGTTGGTTGCGTTCGTAAGACTCTGGGACAAACTTTAAAGTCGAAGACCTTTTATGATTAGTAGGGAACCATGATGTTCTGTGATTTCCAGTAATGAAAAGACCTGTTGGCAAGAGAAGACAGGGAGAGGAGGCCTAGGATGAGCTCTGGGCTCTTCCTCAGAGGGGTTTTTGTCGCAATAAAAGGGAAGCCACAAAGGGAATCAAGAATAGAACACCTGGCTGCAGCCTGGGAAAACCCAGATTCCAATTCAAGCATTGTCACTTGACCTTCAGGGGGCAAGGCGGGGCACAGCTCCGTTGCCACCTCTCAACTTCTCAATCTCAGACATTCTATGTATTCTTGCTAAGTCTCTGCATCCTCTCTGGCGGGCTGCAACACATTTTGTATTTGTGTGTGTCTGGTTCTGTCACCTGGTGGCTCAGGTTCTGAACGACACTGCCCAAGTTTGATATGCAGCTCTGCAAAGACCTTGAGCAAGTTACTTAGATTCTCTGACCCTCGGTATCATCATTTTTACAAAAGTGGGGAAACACCACTGCCTCACAGGGTTTTTGTGAGAATTAAATAAAATCAAAAATGTAAACCACTTAGAAAAGAACCTACCAACAAGTAAGTGCTCAAAAAACATCAGTTGCTATTATTATCCATATTATATTCTAGCACCACTCCAAACAAAACAGTTAGCTAGAGAAGGAGGGTAGGCAAGGTATTCTAGAAACAAAACGTGGAGGAAAATTTTTGAAAACCGGTTTATTTTTGTGAAAGAGCTGTTATTATCCTCTAGAACTAATTAGAGGAGTGATGAAATACTTAACACTTTGCCTCCAATAAAGCATAAGTAGAGCTATTAGATAGATCAGCAGGAGAACAGTCACAAGTGGTTTTCTGAAAAACTGTACACCAGGCTAAGGGCGTTTTTGACACTTGAACCACCAAAAGAAAGTTAAGTGTTCTCCTTGAAGTTGAGGAGGGGAGACCAAGATGAAGCTAAAGTGGTCATTAATGGCCCAGGAGGATGAGATTTAAAGGTAATTAATTTGAAGACAGATATTTTTATTTAATATTGTTCTAGATTGTTTCCCCTTGGTTTTTTTTTCCTCATAATTAAGAACTGTAATTATATTGACAAAAAGTTATGTTTTTGTAGGAGAAAATTTAAGAAATTCATAAATTTCTACTTCACGGCAACAATTCACACGCTAGATAATTCTGATTCTGCTGTTCAAGCTACACCCTTCATACAGAGAAGACTGATATTTGGGATATTTGCCTATTTTGCCAGTTATTTCATTCATACATTTTATCACTTCATTAGTTCACGTGATACAAACAACTCTTGGTAGCAGATATAGCTATCGTTATTTTATAAAAAGTAAAGATTAAAGAACTTGCTGAAAGTGATACTAGTAAGGAGTAAGGAAGTAATAAAAAGAGCTAACATTTTATTGAGAGTAAGTATTGCAGGAAGTTTTTTTTTCAAGCATAATCTCATTTAATCTTTAAACAATCGACCGTTTTTACCATGCTAATATTTTTTAGAAAGGGAGAAGCTAAGGCTCAGTATTAACACCACCTTCAGACAGAGATGAGCCCAGGGGCTGGATTCGAACCTGACTCTTGTGTATCTTTGACATCAGTTCTGTAGCAGGGCAGGGTGGGAGCTCGGACTTGTAGCCTGAGACCCTTGTTTCTCACTTCTCTGTGCCTTTTAGGTCCCAGTGGGAACAATCTGTCTGGTATACTCTTGGTAATATAAATGTTATTTTCAAAGTATGCTAAACATAACTGTTTTCAAAACAAAAGAATTTGCAAAGTATTTTGTGAATAGCTCATTCTGTTGCTCAGAGGGCCTGGGGGTGGGGAAGGTGTTATGCAAAGTCAAGGGTACATAGCAAGCAGCCCAGCTTCCAGAGCCGTGGGTTCCTTTCATAAGGTCCACTGGGGTTTGCATACCATCTGCATCCCCTTTCCCTCACCTGTCCAGCAGCTGCTGCACCAGCCAATCAGAGAACACATGTAGACCTGGACCCCTAGGAACATACTGAGAGCGGACTTTACAGTTAGCAAAAATCTTCCACGGAGGAATGGGAGGCATGAGCATCATCACTCTTGAAGGATAAGCCCCTCACTCTAATGACACTAATAATGCCAGTGTGAAACTCAGGCTCAAGCAGATCACTTAGGATGGCTCCTTCCTGGGCTCCCTGACCCTCCACATTTGCATCTCTTAATCGTGCTCATTCTTAGGCCCCTTATTGTCTCTATGTCAAAACGTTTTACGTGGCTTTCGCCAAATGAAATATGTTTTATCATCCTAGTGTATGCAAATTTAAATAGAAAATTGGGAAATAGGGAGAAGAAAGCAAGCACTTTTCACCCAGACGGCCGGCGTGGGTTCTGTAAATGGGGTTTATACGGCGCATGTGTGGGCTCTGAGCCCCTTGAGAGCCGCAGCAGACGGTAAACAGCCTGTGACTCTGACGGCCTCCTGCTGGAAAGTGGCACACCAGGGATGGAAGCTGGCTCCACAGAAACGCTCGGATCGAGACTGCCTTCCTGCCAGGTCCCAAAAGCCTGGGTCAGTGGCTGGCAACAGGAGTAAGCCATGGGCGGGATGGAAAGTCGGCTTTTTCGAATTTCTTCTCTGTCTGGCAGGAAAGTTCTTTGGCCTAAAGATCAAGAGCCGGGAGTCACCTGCAGTGACCATGACAGAGTGCACAGAACAAGGGTAACCCACCACCAGAGCTGAACGCGGCTTCTCTTCTCTTCCTCCACCTGTCAGCACCAAGACATAAAGCCTGTTCCAGCTCCTGAAAATGTGACTGAGCAGGAGAACTTGACTTTCTGGCCTGGGCACTGCAAGCTCCCAGGACACGGGGTTCAGAATCAGGATTTCTCCAGGATCCCAAAGAGCCACCACTCACCAACGCAGGCTGCCCAGATGCAGAAGCAAAGCATTAGGGAGCAGAGGGGACACTGACGCATTCATGGCAGAGCTCTCGCTGGCACTGAGACACACACACACCCTCGCTCAGTCCCCTCCCCCCAGGGTCTCTGGCTAATGAGAACAGATTTATAAGGCTGCTCCTGAGAGATGGCTGCTCAGCTGTCAACCTGGAGTCCCCACCCCCAGGTTCTCAGTGGGCCTGTTTCCAGGGCCAAGAGGCAGGGATGCACTCTCTTCACCTCAGGCTGAGCTGACGAGGGACAGAGGGGTGCTGAGTCCTGGGGACATGAAGGCCAAGGTCCAGTCACTGAGGAGGTCCCCACTCAGAGGGAGTGAAACATGCCTGTTGACAAGCTTCACAAGTCACTGCCCACTTGCGGGTCCCTGACAGACCAGACAGTTCTAGGAGGCGAGACCGGAGGGCCAGGTTCCACACAGGGGCTCCTCAAGATGGCACCAAGGGACCAAACTCCCTCAACCCTTCACTTGCCCCCACAAGTTTTCAACCGGAAACTGGGAAGGGGGATGTATCTCATCTGTCTCCAGAGCACAATTTTTTAAGTTGACGCTAAAGCTAAAATCATGTATCCAAAAGAGACCTGGTGTAAATCGCTTCTATCTGAACTAATTTAGATGGATGTGTCTCTTCTGGCACTGAAAAATAGTAGGCCTGCATAAAACGATAAAGTCAAAGTCAACTGGTGTCCGCAGGACCCGGGGTCAGTGCTGGACCATCCCTACCTGCACCTGCGCCACTGCCCACTTCCATCCCCAGGGTTCGTGCCTTAGCCTCAGTCCCAAATAGCGCATTTTATGTTGAGCACACAGCGACTGCTCTGGAGGAGGTGGCGGCTGTTTTCCTGGGATGGAAAGACAGGGATGATTGATGTGCTGTGTGTGTGTATATTTCTCTGGGAGGAGGTGGGGAGCCCCCTGGAGCCCTCCCCCGGGGCAGAGGTGGCAGGCAGAGCAGAGCGTTCAGAAAGGCAGGCAATCAACAGAATTAACAGACAGGCCACTGCCTACCGGCAGGCAGCACCACCACCTCAGCTTCCAGCCCTGCCTCACCCAGGCCTGCCTCTACCTGTCTCCAGACCTCATCTACTCGGATGCTCAATATAGACACGTCACCTGGATCACTCACCTGCCACAGCCCTCCTCCAAATCAGGTCAGTTTTCTGTCCCATTATGAACTTTGCAATAACTTGGCTTCATGTGATGAGTCTGAGAAGAACTGTTCCTGAAATATTACCTCATTTTATCACCTGGCCAAAGAGAAATTGGAAAGGAAGGAAAGGGGGGAGGGAGGGAGGGAGGAAGGAAATAGCAAAATAAAGCAAATTTATAGAGGCAAAATTAGAACCCAGGTCTCAAAACTCCCACCCTCTGTGCTTCTCAGCCAGCCATGCATTGTCCACTCTTGTGCTCCCCTTGACCCCTTCACCTCCATCTTCTCTTGCAGAAGCCCAGACATAGCTAAAGATGTACCCAGATGCCTCTATTTGTGATGACCTTATGACTTGGTTCACAAATACAACAATATGCTACAATAAAAATTATTTAAAACTTGTGAACTGTTTATTTCTGGAACTTGCCATTTAATATTTTCATAACGCAGCTAACCCCCAAGTAACCGAAACTCCGGAAATTAGAACCACCCTTAAGGATGGGACTGGCGGGTGGGTATAGTTTTGACTGACACTCTGAGGTCAGGAATTGAGAACAGGAAGTGGAATTGACTTCCAACCTGGAAGAACCAGCACTTCAGTTAGGAAACTGGGCAAACACTTGTCCACAGATTGACATACCTGGTAAATGATGAGCCAGGAGCCTGGGCCCTGTGACCACAGAAAGAACCTTCTGCCACCAGCTGGACAGAAGATCACATCAGGCTGTGCACTCCCTGCCTGTAACCCCTCTGCCCTGCCCGGGAACCCCTGAAGACAGTTCCTACAAAGCCCGTGGGTTCCCGCTTCGCTCTGCTCATGAATCCTCTGGCTGCAAGATCTTACTCAACAATTTTGGGGCAGCTGGAAGTGCCAAAGAGTTCCCAGGTTCTGAGCAGCCCTGGCTAGCGGCACAGGGGCCTCACTGAGATGCAGTTCTGAGGCATCTGCCCACAGCCTCTCTGGGATCAGGGGCTGGAGCCTGGTACCTGGGGCACTCGCCTTTCATTAATGGCCTTGCTGCCGCTGCTCCCTCACCCTGCCTCCGAGAATCACCTCCACACCAAGTCCTAACACTGAAGTATTCACCTCAGGGTTGGTCTGGGGGAGAGTCCAAACTAAGCTGCCTGTTATGGATTGAATTATGTCCCGTAGAAAGACACACTGAAGTCCTAACACCCGGAACCTCAGAATGTGACTTTAGGTAGACACAGGGTCATTGCAGACGGAATGGGTCAAGAGGAGACCCCTGGAGGAGGGTGGGCCCTTGATTCAACATGACTGGTGTCCTTATGAGAAGAGACAAGAGATGGTCATGGGATGGTGGAGGCGGAGGAAGAGTAACGCACAGCAAGTCAGGAAACCCAAGGGTGGCAGCAGATGGCAGAGCCAACAGCAGCCAGGAAGGAGGCTTCTGTCTGGGAGACAGAGTTTGGCATGAGCTAAGCCTGAGCATGGGGCATGGTGGCTCTATCCGTGAAGGTCAGAGTGGCCGGGGATCCCTCTAAGAGTGTCACCCCTTTTCTGTGAGGACAGAAGCTACACAGGCCTGCAGTGGACTCTGAAGAGCAAAGATCCCTGAGCCGCGGGTGCCGGGGATTCTGCACACGGTCTCCCGCTGTCCCCACTCCCACCTCCATCCCCCTTAAACCTAATACTGCGATCCCTTACTGATATTAAAAACTGACAAGGAATTTTGCCACCGGCACTAGCATTTTAATATTGAAAGGTTGTGAAATCTAATAAGAGCTACAAGGAGGTTGATGGGGGTGGCGTTATTTTCCCCCCTTTCCAGCTTCAATAGGACTGGGATTCAATAAGCAAATGTGACAGAATGTGTAATTTCCCCTTGATCCGCCACGGCCAGGCATTTCCTGTTTAATAACCTTAAACCAGCGAGGCCCCTCTCCCCAAGAGACCCCTCCCAGAACATCTCTCCTCTCCATCTTATCAGAATAATCCTTCATTTGAACGCAGCTCAGACTGGCACTTTGGTGGCACCTTATCGCCGCTTGAAGACACAAAGGGAACAAGCTGAAATATTATTTTTCCCCTTAGTGGAAAGGTGTTAATGAGATCTTCCTGCTATCGCCCTGCCTGAGATGGCAGGGGATCCCTGATCCCAGTCATTCTGCTCAAATCCCAGCTTTAGAACCTGTCCGTGGGGGGTTGGGGGGGGCGGTCCTGGCCCAGCCCCAGGTAAGGGGGCTCAGAGGGGGAAGATCTCCAGCTGGACCTTGACGAGCAGTGGGAGGAGCCTCAGCCTGGTCTGAGAGCCTGGGCTCAACATGTCCCTGTCAGCCACAATCAAATGCACATGGCATGGAGGCAGCCTGGGCTCCTTCCTGGCGTGCCTAGACTGCTGGAGCAGCAGAGGACTCTGGGAGGGCATGGGGCACGTAATGAGCACAATACAGGAAGCGTCCTACAGCCCACCCTGGTAACCTGTCCAGCCTCAGAGTGGGTGGGTCCCCAACCCAGGAAGGCACAGGGGGCACTTCCTGAGGAGCTGGGTCCCTGGAGGAGTGGAGTGAATCCTCAGGCCTGTTATCTGTTTTCTCCGGAGTATGCCCAAGGGACTGTGCTAGTCCTCCAGAAAGAGATTTCTCTAGAAACTGAACATGGGATAAGAAAGGTATTGCCACACGTTGACAGTTATTGCTGATACTGCTAAGAGGAAACAGAGTGAGTACCTACTATGTGCCAGGCGCACACTAGGACTGCACGTGCATTATGTTCCTCACCCCTCACAACCCCCTATGAAGCAGTTACAATATTATTTCTTTTTTTTTCTTTCTTTTTTTTTGGTGCTGGGAATCGAACCCAGGGCCTTGTGCTTCAGTTACAATATTATTATCCCCACTTTGCACATCACCAAGTGGAGGCTCAGAGTGATCCGGTGCTTACGCAGGCCATAAATGGCAGGTGATAGAAACCTGAAGCTGTCTCCAAAGCCTGTGCTCCTAAAAGCTAGGCCAAGAAGGACGAGCAGTTCCCTCCAACATTCCAGGGCTGGGACCTGGACAAAGAGGAGACCAGACACTGCAAGAGTGGCAAGGTTGCTGCTCCTCTGGAAGCAAAGACAGGGAGGAGAAAGAGGCGGGTGGTTGGTGAAAGGAAGGGGAGGTGAGAAAAATTGGGGGCCTGTGTTGTGAGGTTGTTCAGGGCAGGAGGACCCTGAGCCCGGGCTGAGGGGAGGGGCTGTAAGAAGAGAGATGCAGTGCCTGCTCTCAAGTCCCAGGGGAGCAGGAAGAGGGGGTCAAGGGGACACCTGTAAGGACAGAGCCTGGGGTGGAGGAGGGATGAGTCCTCCGAACAGGAGGAAGGGAGGAGGCAGAATGAGTGTGGTACAGAATCCCTCCCGGGCGGCAGAGGACCGACGCCTGAATTCCACCCCGTCTCAATTTCCTTCCTCCTTTGTCCCCTACAGGCACTCTCGTCCCGAGGCCTCAACCACCCTTTTCCAACCTGGCTACCTCTTCCTTCTCTCTCCCAGAGAACTCCATGCATCCAAGTCCCTGCAGTTCCACCTGCTTCTCCCGATCCTGGTCCGTTCATATGAAAGAGTCACAAAATGTGAGAGCAGAAGAAACCTCAGGGGTCTTTTAAGGTCATTTAAACACTAGGCTTCAAGCGAGGGAAGCAGCCTGGGGTCTAGATGGGCTCAGACTATTCAGGAAATGGTCAGAGCTTCTCAGGTGGCCAGGACACGTTGAAACAACTGGGAATGTGGAAAGGGAAAGGCTGGAGGGAAGGCTGGGTCCTCCCTGCCCTGTCTTGAATGCCACCCAAGGGAGTAAGGCTCTGGGATCTAATGAGCTGTGAGGAATGAGGACTCTCTGTCAAGGTCTCTGCAAGCACTGGTCAGGGGAGGCAGCTCTGACCACCACCTGGTGCCCCGGTTCACTTCCACTGTGGAGTGTGGTCACTGGGGGCAAGTCCTGGAGTCAGTCTGGCTATCTTACTTCTGGGCCCTGCTGTTCATTAGCTGTGCATGCTACTTAACCTCTCGGTGCCTCTGTGAATATATGTACAGGACTTTCAGTCCTGTTCAGCAGATACCAAGTGCATTAGTACTCAGCAGAATCTTAATCACTCCATAGAGGACAGCTGAGCACCAGGCCATCTGAGCACCAAGACGCCAGGTTTTATTATCATGGCAATGATAACTACCTTCTAATGAGCACTTTAATCACTATAAGCACACTCCAACTAGCTCCTTCAGATACACTAATTCCTTTAATCCCTGCAACTCTTTAGAGTAGTTATTATTATCCCCATTATATGGATGATGAAATTGAGGTTTAGAAAGATTAAGTAATGTGCTGTCACAAAACTTAGAGCGGGAGGACTGAGACATAAACCAAGTCCTGTGTGACCCCAGAACCTGGGTTCAGAACTCCCAGAAAGCTCCACTTCTCCCTAAGACTGAAAGCTTCCTGGAGGGCTTAGGGTCTCCACGTGGACTCTGCTACTAGGGAGAGAATCAGAGACCACAGAATGGCTCACCTTCTAACAGTTGCGTTCCTCACTTGCATTAATAAATGATCATTTGGGTTTGCAAGTTGGTCTCTTATGACCCAGGTTCGGGGAGTGGTTCAGGGCCATGGCTGCACATTAGATTTACATTTTTAAAATCCCAATACTCAAGCCACTCTCAGGACCAATTAAATCCAAATCTCAGGGACTGTGACCCACGCATCAATATATTTTACAGCTCTCCACGGCATGATAATGCACAACAAGGTCATGAACACTGAGTTAGGGTGAACCGGCAAGGCTGTATCTAACAGACTCCTACAAAATGAGGCACCTGATCCGACAATATCCTGAGATTTTGAAACCTGGTCACGATGGCCAAGTACACTGGGGTTGACCACAGCGTCACCTCCCAGTTCTGGGGGACAGGGGGGCAGGACACAGGGAATGACACTGGGCTCACAATCAAGGCTGTGCCTCCCCCAGCAAAGATAAGCCTGGGCTGTCCCTCCAGCCAGCATGACCTCTCCCGGCACCAGGCCCTGTTCAGCCTCCCTGACTCAGACAATGCACTCAAATCTGGACATTTGGCTATGATTCTCAAAATGAGGAATAAAGCTTTTCCTGGGATGTAATAAGTGGAATAAAATTTTATGGGTCTCTCGTGAAGGATAGCAGGGCATGCGGGGGTAGGAGCCAGAAGGGAGGGGAAGGCAGAGGGCAGATGGGTAGCAGCTCTGGGGTCTGTCCCCAGTGGCAGATAGAAGACTAAAGTAGAATCCTCTGAAGAATCTGGCAATCAGCAAAATTAGCATTCAAACAGCCTCCTTCAGATGTGGGCTTGGGCAGCCAAGCACCCATCAGGGGCCGCAGGCTATTATTCCTGCAATGACTGCGTAGGAAAGTGTCTGACACCAAACCTCTCAGGGGACCGGGAGGGAGGGGAGAACTGCCTGGCGATGAGGTTCAGGGAACAGGAGTGTCCTGGAGAGAGCGAGGGCAGAGGACCGCAGAATGTGGGGAAGCCGAGGACCCACACCAACACCCATGGAGGACCAGGCTGAGACACGGAGACCCCAGCTCCTCCGCTAAGCTGCTGTGGGAAGCTGAGCCTGAGTCGACTCTGGGGGCATCATCTGCTTCTGGAAAGTAGGAAGAGAAAAGCTGCCACCCCAAAGAAAGTGTTGCAGTGGTGCCACACACAGTTGTCACCGCTTGTCACTAGTGATCGAGACAGCCCACAGCCATCACATTTCCCTCGGCTTCACCGAACAGGACGGATTTCTTCCTGTCTTTGGCACTGACCTCTCTTCTATTAGTGCATGAACGTTAGCAAACTCACAGCGACAGATTCTTCCTCTGTCCCCTTGTGGTGTGACTAGCCCAGCCCCTTGCCATTCACCACCCAGGAATACCTTTCTCAAGAGCCTGGGAGCCCTCCTCCTGGAATGCAGTCAGGAAGGGCAGGAACCTAGCTTCCAAAGGTGCAGACAGCACTTAAAATATAGATGCCCCATGAGACTCTGGCTCCCTGAAACCTCGCGATACCTAGGAAACGCTGGCGGTGACACCTTTCATGGTCCAAACTCTACTCAGAACAACGTGGATTTTGAATAACCATTCACTCAAGTTGTTCCACCTGAGTCACAAGAGAACTCCAACACCCGCTGGCCCTGCAGTTTGCCCCTCAGCCCTCTAGATGGGAAGCCCCCAAGCCTACCAGATGGCCAAAGCCCACCCTATTTCCTTTCTGACTCTCCCTGGGAACTGAGGTGGTGACGTCGAGGAGCAAACACCTCTCACTGAATCAGAGCCGCGTCCTCACAGCTCCTGTCCTCACTCTGCTTCCATGTCACCCCCTTTCCTGATCCTTCCTGCTTCAATACCATCTGCACTGGACCACTGCCATGGATGACCGCAGTATTCTTCTCTCTCCAGTCAGAGGAGAAGTGTCCCCCTTCCCCCAATCTCAGTATTGAAACCTCCAGCACAGTTTCTTAGATCTCAAAGGAAGCGTCCCTTTGTACAATGCCAGGTTGTCCTCTCCCTTCCAGGGTAAATTCAAACACAGTGTCATTATATCCAGCACTCCAGTCTTGTCTTTGGCTTTGGCCAGCCCACCACTACAAATTCCTTCCTTCCTTCCTCATGACCTTCCCCACTCCCACCCCAGGGAGCCCACGGACCCTCCCTGAATCTCGTTCTCCTTCAGGGTCACTCTAGACCACCAAGCAAATCAGGGTATGTGGCTAGAGGCAAAACAGAGAAGGTCCCAGCAGTAGGGACTGCTGCATCATCAAAGCCTCAACTTCAGCCCCACAAATACTGGACTTAACCTGTGGCTCGTTTTCACCCCACAGGAATTGATTTTCGAGGACAGCGTACAGATTTGGTCATGTGACTTCCTTACCATATAGCTTTTGGCCAATTACTACACATCATCACTCTCCCTGTTGAGACTGAAGTTTTCTGCATTCAGGAGTCCAGCTGGATTTAAAAAAAAAAAAAATTTAGTTTATTAAGATGTTTAATGACAGGGTAAGAGACTAATAATTATTAAACTTGCAAACTTTATTTGGCATTTTCTATGTTTCAGCTATTTCCTGCTAAACCCCATATATGGATTATCTCATTTAATATATTCAAAACATACAGAAAAGAAAACAACCTCAGAGAATTTGAGCTCAAGTTCACACCATTTAGTCCTCAGACATGAAACCAGGGAGCCTGAACTCAGTCATCACACTGTGTCACCTCCTCACCACAATGGCTTAGTGCTCCTGCTCCCTGGATTTAATTTCTCTCTCCCCCAAAACCCAAAAATACCTTCTTGGTATGTTCTCATGAGCTCTTTATGCTCAGAGAAACAGCAGCATCAGAAAGACTCATTGTTGCTGGGGTTGAGGCTCAGAAGTAGAGTGCTTGCCTAGCATGTGTGAGGCACTGGGTTCAATTCTCAGCACCACATATAAATAAATAAAAAAAAAAAAAAGAAAGGTCCATCAATATCTAAAAAAAATTAAAAAAAAAAAAGAAAGACTCATTGTTTAATTGGGGATTCACCAAAGAGCTGACCATTGATCTATTGTTGGTATTTTGTCAGTATGTTGTGACCACTCTACCCAAACCATTTATGTCAACTGTTACCATGATCACATGGTCTGGATGTTCCAGACTCATCTTAATTTCAATATCATTGTCTATTTTTTATATAAGCCACAATAGATGAGAAATATTAACATATCCACATCCAAACTAGATCCCCTTCTGCTTCTTGCATTCAAAAGGATGCGATTTCTTTGTCAGTTTTCTCTTCAAAATTCCCTGGGCTCTGCAAATACAGTCTGGGTGTCATGTGCGCACCCTCGTATCCTGATGAGGTAGTCTGAGCTCACTTGCTCGTGGCTGAGGCTAATTTACACTTTAGCAAAGTGATGGTGCCACGTGGTGTGATCACCACAGCTGAGGCAGAGCCTCTCCAGGCACAGCTCTGGTGTTTAATTAGCCTCCATATACCTATTGACTGCCGCCATCATCGCTGAGCCAATTCTTATTCATGATGAACTTCTGGTGGTACTACCACTATTTTCCAGCAGCCTGATTTTCTCCCCTAGAGAACAGACAGCAGATTGTCATAAAGCACTGGAGCAAGTCCTTCCCACTTCCCATGTCATGCTGCTGTGCCAAGGCACTGAGCCCTGCATAAACCTGCCTGGATCACACAGACTGGAGGCCTCATCGGTGCCAGGAACACATGTGGCCAGGCATTCTGTTGGTCCTGGAGTTTATAGACTGCACAGACCCTCATCTGCCCACCCGTCCCCTACACATGTGTTTACACAACCCTCCTCTGGGCCACGTCCAAGACACACCAAAAGCATCCTTGGCCAAGAGCCATCCAGGCCAGAGTTGCAAGTGACTGATTCCCAGCTGAAGGCAGGTGGAAGGCAGAGATCTGCATCTTCCTCTAACTACAGTATCTTCCTTCCAGGTAACTTCTCAGCCATTGAGCCCTCAATTGATGTTACCAGCTACCTAAAAACTGTCTCATGCTGTCGGATGGAGAACAACACTCATGACATGGGATGTGTGGCCTGCAGTGTGGAACTGGGTCCTTCCCTCTCCAAGAACTCGGCATTTGGGTACATTTGAAATTACCGAACTCTTTGATGTGAAGTGAAAGGAAATTTGTATTAAAATATATCAGCACAGGTCAAAGCATTAAATAAAAGTCCAAGTCTCCTGCATCAGGGATAAAGGGAAAAACAAGACAGCATCCATGCCCCCCTCAGAGAAAGAGCTCCAAACCTGAGGAACAGTAGGGGGAAGGCAGAGAAATGGTCTGGAGAGACAGCAGATTGAAGCAGGCGTGACTTTATTTGGCCACCACTGACCCATCACACAATTTCAAGTATGTCCATCTTCTGCACACCAGTTGACCTGCATGGCCGGGTAGTGGAGCAAGACCAGGACAAGCTGTCAGCAATGAGCCAGGGGTAATGAAGGCCAGACCAGAAGGTGAGCAGTATGGTCAGAAACCCAGAGAGCAACAGCAAAATGTCAGAGCCAAGTCTATGTGGCAGAGTGGAGTTCAGGACCTGGTAATGGTTAGAACCCCAAGGGAACAAAACAAGAGAAGCCAAATCTAGTGAGGGTGTGAGAGTCAAAGTTGGCTCATTCAGGGTCAGATTGGCAGGGGCCAGCAGGAATGAAAAGTACTGAGATGAATCCAGAGACAGTTCCAGTATGTTCCCAGAGTCACTAACTAGGATGTAGGGGTATTCCCTCCACCCCTCGAAAGTAAGCATTTAAATATGTCTGATGTACTTTCTTTCAATTGTATATGTTCCTGAAAAACCAAGCATTGTGGTTTTGTATGCATGCATTTCCATTTGTGCCCTAGATCTCATTCAGCCAGTGCTTGGGGGTTGCTATGTGTGTATCCAGGCCTCTGGTCCAACCACTGCATATGGCAAGCAGACGCCACACTGCAGCTTGGACCTCTCTGGTGAAGGTAACAGACAGCCACCAGCCCACCCCAACCACGCTACAAAACAATGGGGTACGAGCATCCTTACACACACTGCCACCAACCTATGGTAGAATTTCCTGGAAATGTGCCCCAGAGGAACATAGGTAGGTCTTAAGGGAAATGTACTCTTAATTATCTAATTGTGTGAGATGGGTCTACAAAAGGGCACACCACCAGAAGGGCAAGGCAATTCCTATGGTTGATGTGTTAGTCAGTTTTTTGTCACTGTGACCCTAACACCTTACAAGAGCAACTTAGAGGAGGAAACATTTATTTTGACTCATGGTTTCAGAGGTTCAGTCCCTGGTCAACTGACTCCATTGCTCTGGGCCCATGATAAGGCAGAGCATCATGGCAGAAGGGTACCGTGGGGTAAAGCTGCTCACCTCATGGTGGCCAGGACACAGGCAAAGGAAAGGGGCTGCAGGAAAAAATGAATACTGCCAGGACATGTCCCAGTGACCACTTCCTTCAGTCACACTAAAGCTACCTACAGTTAACCCCCAGTTAGTCCATTCAAATTAGGATGGACTGATTAGGTTATACCTCTCATAATCCAATCATTTCACCTCTAAATATTCCTGCATTGACACAGGAGCTTTTGGGGGACACCTTATATCCAAACCATAACAGCCAAGGGTTCCCTTTTGAAGATCTGGAGCTCTCTGCTCTTTTCAATTCATCTCCCTCTATGCCAGACACCTAAGGGCAATCAGATAGAATCCCAAATAGGTGTAGTGCTCAACTTCTTCCCCAAGTGACCTTGTAAGTAGTCTGCAAGACTGTGTATGTTTGTAAAATGCTTCTTCTAGATGCTACCTAAGTGGTCTCTGTTCATTTCAAAGCAAAAAATGACTAAGGTATATGTGTTAGCTTTCTGTCACTATAACAAAGTATCTGAGAAAATCAACTTAGAAGAGGAAAGATGTATTTTGACTTATGATTTTGGACATTTCAGTCCATGATTGACTGGATTCATTGCTTTTAGGCCCACAGCAAGGCAGAACATCATGGTGAAAGAGTGTAGGAGAGGAAAGCTGCTCAACACATGACCACCACGAAGAAAGAGAAAGAAAGGGGCTGAGGACAAAATGTAGTCCCCATGGACCCACTCCTTCAGCTAGGTCCCACCCAACATGGTTCCCACAGTTCTCAATAGTTCATTCAGCTGGGAATCCATCAGTGGGGGTCTGTAGATATAGCTCAGTTGGTAGAGTGCTTACCTCATAAGCACAAGGCTCTGGGTTCAATCCCCAGCACTGTCAAAAAAAAAAAAAAAAAAAAAAAAAAGGAATCCATCAGTGGATTAATCCATGGACAAAATCAGAGCTCTCAGGATCCAATTGCTTCCCAAAAGCCCCATCTCTGACCATTGCTGTATTGAGAACCAAGCCTTCAACACATGGGCCTACCAGGGATATTCCAAATCCAAACATAACAGCAACATTTTTAGGCAATGTGCTTCCAGTTTGTCCCAAGTTCCTTGACCTACAAGGTCCAATTACCAACACCAACAGACATCCATAATAAAATGCTCCAAAATGCGCATTGCATTAGCTATAACTTTGTTAGTCCAGTAAGATTCTGTGCCAACACACTGCTTTATGTTGGTGGTTCATTTGGCATGTGTTGGTGTCTTTTTGGTAGTAAGGTATCTGCTCATATCCCTTTTATTCCTCCTTTGATATTTCCGTTGGATTATTCTACTCTCTTCTCATTCAATACATTTAATGTGTATATGAATAATGGCAACAGAGAGAGAAATGACTCAGCTTCTGCTGCCAAGACCTTGAGGCATAAAACTATTCCTTGATTCTATAGTCCAGCAACACGAGCTCTTTGTCTCGTCTCTTTTTACCACTTCCTGATTTCATTTCCTCCTGTCTAAAAGTGACCCATCCTGCCGAAAGGTGAAGGACATTCAGTGTTCCTCATTTCTTTTCATGTGTTTATTCTTTCATCACGATGGGATTGTCACAGATGCTGCCAGTTGTTCCCCGACAGCCACTGTTCCCATTTTACCTAGTAAGGGACTGAGCTGAGTGTGTGATAACCCTGGTGAGGCCTGCATTTCCTAGCTTTCTTGCAGGTGAGTCTGGCCTTAGATGAAGATCCTTGTGCAACCATTCTCTGTCACCGCCTTATCACTGGCTGGGAAAAAGGTGTCCCGTGAGAGCTGGAGCACCATCTTGGATCATGAAATGGATGCCTATGAGGAGACAGAGAACCACATGGAAGGATCATGGGTCTCTGATGATTGATGAGCTATCAGAGAGACCAGGACTGCTTACCCAACATTTCAAATGGGAAAAATAAACTTCTTTCTTGAGTATGCCACAAAAGTGCTGTATTAGCCTGGCTAATGCATTTATGTTCCAGGGCCTAGAAAAGTTTCCTATAATAAATATTTCATGCTTTTAAGGCCATACTGTCTCTGTTCAACTATCCACCTCTGCACCTGCAGCACAAAAGCAGCTATATATAATATGTAATCAAATGGATGTGGCTATGTTTTTAAAAGACTGTATTTACAAAAATAGGCATTCATTGGGTTGGATTTGGTCCATACACTACAGTTTGCTACCGCTAATGAAGAGTATCAATTAACCTGTTTTTAAATATTATATAAATGGTTTCACATTCCACATATCCTTCTGCTACTTTATTTCTTTAATCAACATTATGTATTGTCTTGGGGTTTTTTTGTTTGTTTGTTTGTTTGTGCTGGGAATTGAACCCAGGGCCTTGTATATGCAAGGCAAGCACTCTACCAACTGAGCTATATCTCCAGCCCAACATTAAGTTTTTGAAAAATGAAATACTTGGGAATCAATCTAATGAAAGAGGTGAAAGATCTCTACAAGGAAAACTACAGAACATTAAAGAAAGAAATTGAAGAAAACCGTAGAAGATGGAAAGATCTCCCATGTTCTTGGAGAGGCAGAATTAATATTGTCAAAATGACCGTACTACCAAAAGCATTATACAGATTTAATGTAATTCCAATTAAAATTCCAATAACATTCTTCATAGAAATAGCAAAAACAATCATGAAATTCATTTGGAAAAATAAGAGACCCAGAATAGCCAAAGCAATCCTTAGTGAGAAAATCAAAGCAGCAGACATCACAATACCAGATCTTAAATTATACTACAGAGGTATGGTAACAAAAAGAGCATAGTATTGGCCCCAAAACAGACATGAAGACCAATGTAATAGAATAGAAGATACTAAGACAAACCCACATAAATACAGCTATCGCATACTAGACAAAGGCACCATAAATGTACGCTGGAGAAAAGATAGCCTTTTCAACAAATGATGCTGGGAAAACTGGAAATCCCTAAGTAGCAGAATAAAATTTAACCCCTATCTCTCACCCTGCACAAAACTCAACTCAAAGTGGATCAAAGACCTAAACTTTAGACCAGAGATCCTGCAACTACTAGGAGAAAGCTTAGGCCCAACACTCCATCATGTTGGCTTAGGAACCAAATTCCACAACATGACTCTTAAAATACAAGAAGTAAAATCAAGAATCAATAAATGGGGCAATATGAAACAAAAACCCTTCTTCACAGCAAAGGAAACAATCAAGAGCACCAAGAGAAAGCCTACAGAATGGGAGAAAATATTTGCCACCTGCACCTCAGTTAAAGCATTAATCTCCAGGATATGTAAAGAAGTCAAAAAAACTCAACACCAAAAAAACCAAATAATGCAATTAATAAATGGCAAAGGAAATGAACAGGCACTTCACAGAAGAAATATGAATGATCAACCAATATATGAAAAAATGTTCAATATCTCTAGAAATTAGAGAAGTGCAAATTAAAAACTGCACTGAGATTTCATCTCACTCCAGTCAGAATGGCAACAATCAAGAATACATGTAACACTAAATGTGGGTAAAAAGGTACACTCATACATTGCTGGTGGGACTGCAAATTGGTGCAACCACTCTGGAAAGCAGTATGGAGATTCTTCAAAAAACTAGGAATGGGACCACCATTTGACCCAGTTATACCACTCCTTGGTATATATCCCAAAGGACAGAAAATCAGCAACCCACAGTGACATAGCCATATCAATATTTATCACAGCTCAATTCACAATAGCTAAACTATGAAACCAATCTAGGTGCCCTTCAACAAAAGAATGGATAAAGAAAGTGTGGAATATATACACAATGGAATATTACTCAGCCATAAAGAAAGAGTGACTTTATAACATTTATCAGTAAATGGATGGATCTGGAGACTATCATGCTAAGTGAAATAAGCTAATCCCAAAAAATCCAAAGGTTGAGTATTCTCTCTGATAACTGGATACTAACACACAACCTAGTGCAGGGGAATAGACATTTAGTAGATTAGACAAAGGAAAATGAAGGGAAGAGTGTGGGGATGGGAATAGAAAAGACAGTACAATGAATTGACATTACTTTCCTATGTACATATGTGAATACACCGCAATGAATCTTGACATTATGTTCAACCACAGACTGGGATCCTAATTAGAGTAAGATGTACTCCATGTTTGTATAAATATGTCAAAATATACTGTACTGTCATGGATATCTAAAAAGAACAAATAAATTTTTTAAAAAAACATTATGTTTTTGAGATTCATTTATCTTAGGCATGTGGATTTAGTTCAACCATTTCCATCATAAGAAGCTCCAACACGGAATGAGTATTTCACAATCCATTCATTCACTCTTTGTGTTGATTATCTTTCAGGTTGAAATAATTATGTTGATGGTCTTCCCTGTTATTTCTAATTATTAATTTTCATAATGTTATAATTCATACTTACTGTAAATGCCTCCCAATGCAAGTGTGAGTTTCTCTAGAATTCACACCTGGGCATGAACTTACTGTGTCCACACACTGTGCTTTTCCATCTTTACTAGGTGTTTCCAAGCTTTCTCTCCATGATGATACCAATGAAATCATCCAGCCTCTGATGGTTTCCCTTGTTCTACATTCTTACCAGTACTTACTGTTATCAGTCCATCCGCTGAGTCAGAAACATACCTCACTGTGATTTCAGTATGCACTTACCTGTTTCCTGAGAGGCTGAGAATCACCAGTGAGATGAATACCTTCTTGTATATTCACTGGTCATTTTCCTTCCTCTTTTGTAAGACTCCCTGGTAATATCCCTTAGCTCTTCTCTTCTTGGATTATTTGCATTTTTGCTCATATTTTAAATATGAATCATTTATATTTTACAAACTGTAAAAACATCTTTTCTGAGTCTGAAACTTGACTTTCAACTTGTACTTTGATAGATGAATGTATTTGATTTTAATATTGCCCAATCTATCAGAGTCCTCCTGTTGGCAAGGGCTCTGGGCACCTTATGTAAACCTTTCACCCTTCCAAGGTCATGAGGACATTCTCTCATGCTTTCCTCCAATATTTTGAAGCTTCACTTTTCACAGTGAACATCTCAGAATCAATTTCAGGATAGGTTTGGAAGAGAGAGGGTCTTTCCACTCTGTCTTGCCACGTATCCCCGTGGTCTATTTTAATAGCCTCTACATTCCTGACAGAAGTGCAGAACGAGTCACATGTCAAATTCCCACACAGTCATAGTTTTATTTCTGGAATGTCTTTCCTGTTCCTTTTATTTTTTTCTGAACCAATACCAAACTGTCCTAATCATTATAGTTTTAACAAAAGTCTTTATTTCTGATCCATTCCCCTGATTCTTCTTATTTTTCCTCAACCAGAATATTCTTGGTCCTTCCTTTGTTCTCCCAAATAAGATTTAGTATCAGTTCATCAAGTTCTATGAAAAAAAGTTGCTGGGATTTTGCCTTGAATTGTATTCAATTCGTGGATTTGTCTGGAGATGATTGATACACTTACGATACTAAGTGTCCCTAACTACTGTATCTCTTACAGTCCCACAACATCAGATGATAATAATTTGGGGCAAATTTATGGTCAATGTACTGTTGTAACCAAAGACTGTTGATTAGCGATTCTGCATCAATACAGACAAAAGTTTCCACTGCCTGGATACATGTTTCTGTCCTTGGCCCTGTCCTTCTCAAAATCTCTCTCAATCAATTATTCAGATGTCGCTAACTTAGTAGGGAGAGCACATGCCAGAGATGACATAATCAAAATTCAGAACTGTCTCAACAGTCTAGTGAGCCTGGCCAAAACCACGAAGATAAATTTAACAAGTGTAAATGCATAGCCCAGCAACAGGATGTGAAATCCACTTGTACAAATGCATAGTGGTTGCAGAGAAAGTACCGATTTGGCAGCGATTTATAAGAAAAGGATTTTGTGGCCCAACTGAGGCTGCTAAGCAGTCACTGATCACAACCCCAATATGCAGCTATACGATGATGTGGCTGCTTAAAGAACCCAAGCAAGCGTATTAAGAGACAATATCCAGTTCACAGGGGTTGCTCTGGGGTAATTCGATCCCATCCGCAGCACGTGCTTCATCTTCGGATGCCTCGCCACGGATCTCAGAGCTTCTAAAAGTGGACAAAGTGGCAAGAGATGTGGCATGCTCTCCATCCAAGGTCTGAAAAAAGATGCGCCCAGGCTGTCACCGCTCTCGTGGCAAAGTAAGAAAGGAAAAGCCACACTGTCCAGCCCACTCAGGAGAAAACTGGCTCACTCCGAGGAAGTCCCCAGCAATGGAATGACCAGGCAGGCAGCAAGAGTGAATGTCTGCAGAGGTGCGCTGGCAGAGGCTTGGAGTCCGCTTCCAGGGGTGGAGAGCACAGGACACCGAGTGGGTGGAGCCCTGCGCGGGGGTGTGGCCATGGCTGTAGGCTCAGACCCGCCCTTCTGATGAGTGGGGCCCCAGCTCCTTCCATCAAGATTCCAGGAAGAAACCAGACCCATGCAGGCCAGCGCAGGCCCGCGAAGCAAAGACACAATCCAGTTTTGCACAGGCTAGGAAAGGTTCCATCACCTCTTTTTTGTTTATTTGTTTTAATTAGTTATACATGACAGGAGAATGTTCTTTTGATGCATCATATATAATGGAGTATAATTTCTCATTCTTGTGGTTGTACATGATGTAGAATCTCACCAGTCATGTAGTTATATATGTACATGGGGCAATAATTTCTGATTTATTCTACTACCCTTCCTACCCCCAGACCCCTCCCCTCTCTTCACGCCCCTTTACCTAAAGTAACTCTATTCTTCCCTAGCACCACCGCCATTGTGAATTAGCATCCGCGTATCAGAGAAAACATTTGACTTTTGGTTTTTTAGGGTTGACTTATCTGGAAAGCAGTATGGAGATTCCTCAGAAAACTTGGAATGGAACCACCATTTGACCCAGCTAATCCACTTCTCAGTTTATACCCAAAGGACTTAAAATCAGCATATCACAGGGATGCAGCCACATCAATGTTTATAGCAACTCAATTCACAATAGTTATGGAACCACCCTAGGTGCCTTTCAACAGTTGAATAGATAAAGAAATTATGGTATATATACACAATGGAATATTATTCAGCCTTAAAGAAGAATGAAATTATGACATTTGCTGGTAAAAGGATGAAGCTGGAGAATATCATCATCTCTTTTTTAAAAATCTGTTATTTGTTCTTTTTAGTTATACATGACATACTATTTATAAATTGAGTATAACTTCACATTCTTGTGGTTGTACATGATGTGGAGTTACACTAGTCATGTATTCATATATGAATATAGGAAAGGTATGTCTGATTCATTCTACTGTCTTTCCCACTCCCATCCCCCCACCTTCCCTTCATTCCCCTTTGTCTAATCCAGTGAACATCTATACTCCCCTACCCATCTCCCTTATTGTGTGTTAACATCCACATATCAGAGAGAACATTTGGTTTTAGGGGATTGGCTTATTGCACTTAGCATGATAGTCTCCAGTTTCATCCATTTACTGACAAATGCCATAATTTCATTCTCTTCTTTAAGGCTGAGAAATACTCAGTTGTGTATATATACCACATTTTCTTTATCCATTCATCTTTTGAAGGGCACATAGGTTGGTTCCACAGCTTAGCTATTGTGAATTGAGCTGCTATAAACATTGATGTGGCTGCATCACTGTAGTATGCTTTGGGTATAGACCAAGGAGTGGGATAGCTGGTTCCATTCAAAGTTTTCTGAGGAACCTCCATACTGCTTTCCAGAGTGGTTGCACCCAATTTGCAGCTCTACCAGCAATGTATAAGTGAACCTTTTTCCCCACATCCTTGCCAACACCTATTGTTGCTTGTATTCTTGATTGTTGCCATTCATTGGAGTGAGATGAAATCTCAGTGCAGTTTTAATTTGCATTTCTCTAACGGCTGAGATGTTGAACATTTCTTCTCATATCGATTGACCATTTCCTTTATCCATTTATTGATTGGTTTGGGCTTCTTTCCCTTTTTTTTTTTTTTTTTGTGTGTGTGTGTGTGTGTGTGTGGGTATGTGTGTGTATGTGTGTTAAGTTCTTTGAGTTCTTTACATATCCTGGAGATTAATGCTCTGAGGTACAGGTAATAAAGATTTTCTCCCATTCTGTAGGCTGTCTCTTCACATTCTTGATTGGATCCTTTGCTGTGAAGAAGCTTTTTAGTTAGATACCATCCCATTTATTGATTCTTGATTTTACTTCTTGCACTTTAGGAGTCTTGTTGAGGAATTTGGTTCCTAAGCTGGAGATTTGGAGATGATGGAGATTTGGGCCTACTTTGTCTTCTAATAGGCACAGGGTCTCTGGTGTAATGGGTAGGTCATCAGTTCTTTTATCGAGAAGAACGAAGGCATTTATGAGCTATTTCAAACATAAAAAAAGAATAGAGACTACAAAACAAATACCCACATATTCACCACTGAGAACTAACGATTCTATGCTTTTTCCATGTTTTTTAAAAGAAAGAAGACATTATAGGGATGGCGAAATTGACAGCACCCCTCCTATCCCACTTCCTCCTAGAGACAGTTCCCCTGAAGTTGCGTATATTCCTTTCATCTGTGTATTTGAACCTTGCAACACATTTCCACAAAAACATACAGTATTACTTTGCTTTTTAAATAGATAGAAATGGCTTTGTGCTATTTATACTATTCTACAACTTGTTTACTAAGAAAACCATTACAACTAAGGCTGAAACTGTCACCTCTGTACCCATCTTGTCTACATATGACTGCCTCAGAATAAACAGCTCAAAGTAGCAAAGCCACGTGCCATAAATGTCACTAGATTCTGCCTGACCAGTTGTACTCAACAGCATTATCAGAGAGTTCCCATTACCCCACATTCCTGCTGGTACTTGGCATGATTGAAACTTTAGCTTTCGATGAATTAACAGGCAAGAAATGGCATGTCACTGTGGTATTTGTGGTATTCAAGGGTTGCGTCTTCTAGATACTAGTAAAGTTAAGTGTTTCTTTTTCATATTTATTGGCCACTGAGAATTCTTTTCCTGTGAGTTGCTTTATCTTTCTCTTTTAATTTTTAATTGATTTTTGTTCTAATTTGTTGTACACGACAGTAGAAGGCATTTATACATTTTGATGGCTGGAATTGCCTTATCTTTATCCTTTGACGGTGTTTAGAGGCGCGTCTGTGGTTGGTGTGGAGTGGTGTGCTTGTTCACATACTCTGGATATCTGTCCTCAGTGGGTCAAGCACAGGCCCAGGGTCTTCTGCCCATGACTGCATTTGCTCTCCAGCAGTGCTCTGACCTCTTCTCTGTCCACACCCACCCGTCCTCCCAGCTTGACTGCAATAGTTGCTGTCACTTAGAAGGCGTGGCTTTCCCAGGCACGACCTCTAGCAGCTGGTTCCTTCTTTTCATCTTTGGCATGAAACTTGCAATTCCAGTAACTTCCATAGGTGGCGCTTTGGCTTACAGTGTGGGCGTTAGGTTTAAAATTGAATCAGTTTTCATTCTACTTAATTTTTTATTAAGACATTACATTCTTTAACAATTAAGAACATGAAGAAAGAACCCTAGAGAACTGGAGAAAATTTTTGCTAGCTACTCTCTGACAGAGGATTAATATCCAGAATAAAGAATTCAAAAAACACCAAAAAATAATAATAGCTCGGTTAATAAATGGCCAATGAGCTGAATAGACACTTCTCAAAAGTCCAAATGGTCAGCAAATATATGAAAAAAAAAACATGTTCAACATCTAACCAATTAGGGAAATGCAAATCAAAATTACCCTGTGGTTGCATCTCACTGCAGCTAGAATGGCCACCATTAGGAATACAAACAACGACAAATGCTAGAGAGGATGTTGGGGAAAGGCACACTTCCATAATGTGGGTGGGATCGTAAATTCGTATCACCACTGTGGAAATCAAGATGGAGGCTCCTCAAAAGACTAGGAGTGGACCCTCATATGACCCAGCTATGCCACTCCTCAAGGTTTATCCTACAAATTAAAGTCAGCCTGCTATAGTGGCATACGCGTACCCACGTTTATGGCCACACAATTCCCAAGCACCAAGTTATTGAACCAGCCCAGGTATCCATCATGGAGGTTCAAAGAAGATGTGATTTTTATACACCACGGAGTTTTATTCAGCCATAAATAATGGAATTATGTCATTTGCTGGTAAATGAATGGAACTGGAGAACATCATGTTTTCAGAAAGACAGGGGTCAAATGTTTTCTCTCACATGTGGAAACAAGAGAGAAAAGAAGAAGAAAAAAGTGAGGGGATCTCATGAAAATAGAAGGGAAGCCAGTAGAGTTGAGGTGGGGGAGCAGGAGGAGGGAGGTGGGGGGATAGGGGAGGTGCTGGAGGATGAACTGACCCGATTATACTGTTGTGTCATGTGCATGAACGAATATGTAACCACAAATCCCACTCTTATGTGTAATTATAATGCACCAATAAAAGGGGGGAAATGACATTTCCTGTTGAATTATTAACAATCTAATTAAGAGCAAAGTTTAAAGAAATGTGACACCCAAATACAAGTCATTAACATTACTGACAACCTTGAGAAAAGCAATTGTTTATTCTGTCTCCGGTTCTTTATAATATGAATTAACCTTGATTCAAGCCAATCTTCCCTGCTCAGCTGGATAGCCAGAGTGCCATCCTAAGGCAGCCATCAGCACTAGCTGTACTGATTTCAGGTCACTGGGGTTTTCCGCAGGAAGGGAGGGAAGAAGTCAAAGCCAAGAATTATGAGCTTGCTTCAATTACCATAGACTGCTCTCCAGTCCTGCTTGGAGTTCATCCTTATCACCTACCTGTACAGAAGCGCTCTGTTGCAAAATTCAGATGGTCCAGGGAGCTGCTGGCCATTGCACTCTGCAATCAACCTCTGCATGGCTGCTCCCCAGTCCGGCCGTCCCTTATTCCTAGAGACCCAGCAGCATATTGAAATCATTCATCACTCGGGTGTATTTGTTGGGAATCTCTGTCCTGGACCACAGGATTCTTTTTTATTTATTTATTTCTTTTTTCTTTTTGGTCCTGGGGATTGAACACAGAGGTACTTAACCACTGAGCCACATCTCCTGCCCTTTTTATTTTTTTACTTTGAGACCGTTGCAGGGCCTTGCCAAGTTGCCGAGGCTGGCTTTGAACTTGCAATCCTCCGCCTCAGCCTCCTGAGCCACAGGGGTGACTGACCGGCGTGCACCACCACAACTGGCTGGACCACTGGCAAGCACGAGTAAGAAGCTTGACCAGAGGCAGGCCTGTAGGAACACCGAGTCTAGGACAGCAGAAGGCCAGGAGACGGGGAAGCTGCCCTGATCAGCGACTGTATTTTTTCCTACTGGGGACATTGTAAAACGGGCTACTTTGACATTTTTCACAGCTCTTCATATGTGCAGTTTTTTATGTTATCCAGACATTTTTTAAAGATGTGAGTCTTGGAATATTATTCAGTCTTAAAAAGGAAGGAAATTCTGATTCATGCTACAATGTGGATGAACCCTGAGGACGTTCTGCTAAGTGAAATAAGCCAGGGCCGAGAAAACAAGTGCTGCAAGGTTCCATATCCGTGAGGTACTCGGTAGAGACAGGGAGTGGAAAGGCGGTTACCAGCGGCAGGGGCGAGAGAAGTGGAGAGCTGTGTCTCTGCAGATGGTGGAGATGGTCATGCAACAGTGTGAATGTACTTAATGCCACTGGACAGTGCACTTAAAAGCAGTTAAGATGGCAAACTTTATGTTATATATATTTTGCCACAATTTTTTTTTTAATTCTTGTCACAATTTTCAAAGCCCATTTCTTTTGTGGATTCCCCAGTGCTGCCTTGCACCAGGTAAAACACTCACAATGCTCCAGGTTCTCATCAAGACCCTCCCATCAGTCCTTATAGACATGTCCACAAGCGTTGATTTATTTAACCCTCACAATAACCTTGCAAGATAAATACTTCAGCTGCACTAATAGGTAAGGAAACTGAGGCTCAGTGACATTTTGAAACTTTCCCAAAGCTGGTTGGAAACAAAACCAAAGGGATCTAGGCCTCTAACTCCAGGTGAACGTCATTTCCATGGTTGTTCCCTGCATTTATTGACCAACCTGGAGATCTGGAATTGAATCCTCCAGGCTCAGACTCAGAGGAAGTGTTCCAAAACACTGTACAACATCAGCAGCTGAGGACAGGTATTCCTATGTCAACCATGGGTCAAGAAGCGTGCGTATGCCAGAAAAAAATTACCACTTCGCATGGAGGGAGTGAAAACCCATGAACTATCCAACACCAAAGAAAGTAGAGTGGTTTATCTGTTGTACCCTGAGAGTGGAGGCATAAATTAATGCAGCCATTATGGGAAACAATATGGAGGGTCTGAAAAAATTAAAAAACAGAACTACCACATGATCCAGTGACCCCAGGTATAGGGTTTATATCCAAGGGAAATGATATTAGGATCTTGTAGACTTACCTGCTCTCCATGTTCATTGTAGCACTATTCAAAATAGCCAAGATATAAAATCAACCTAAATGTCCACCCATGGCTGAATGAATATGAAGTGCAAGATGATGGAATATTATTCAGCCTTTAAAAAGAATAAAATTCTGCTATTTCTTAAAAACATGAATGAACTTGGAGGATATCACACTAAGTGACATGAACCACAGAAAGACAAAAATTGTACATGTGGGATTAAAATAGTCAAAGACATAGAAGAAAAGAGTGGTGGCTTCCAGGGGCTGGGGAAGAGGGAGACATGATAGATGTTGGTCAGAGGGTACAAAGTTCCAGGTGATATGCTAGATGAACATGTTCTGGAGGCAAAATGTTCAGGACTGTGCTTGGGGTTAACACTGTGTTGTACACTAGAAATTTCCTAAGAGGATAGATCTTAAGTGTCCTCACCACCAAAAAAATTAAAAATAAAGGTAACTACCCGTGGTGATGAACGTGGACATGATAATCAGCTTGACTGTGGTGATTTCTCAACATACATGTATGTCAAAAACATCATGTTGTAAACCTGAAATGCATACGATTTTTTTTTTTACAGTTTTTGAATCAATTATACCTAAATGAAGCTGAGAAAAGAAGACAGCACGGTAATTCTCAAACGCAGGCCACCAAGTCAGAGGCAGAACCGGCCTCAGAATTGGTTGCCATAGGCAACGTAACACAATTCAGTCCCTGTGTCCTTGGCATATGGGTGGCTTGCTGTCCTCAGCTTCACAGCCTGAGGCATCTAAGCAGGGACCACAGCAGGCAGAGAGAGGACCGTCTGCAGTCTGTCCCCTGGGAGTGCACCCCCACTGGCCCTTGAGCTCCAGGACAGACAGCGCTGGGGCAGAGCTCTTCACTAAGGAAGCGGAGGGGAGAGAGACTGGGAAGGGAAAGGAAATGGCAGACGTGGGCCAATGGAAGATGCTAGAACAAGGTGGCTTGGAAAGGATTCTTCTGAGGCCAACAATCTGGCAGAATTCCAGAGGCTCCTGTTGCTGATCCTGGGAGGTAATACAGTCTCACCCTGGGGTCTCTGCCTCAGTCACCGCCCCACCCCCCACCCTCACTGTTTACAAGTAGGTGGCAACTGGCAGGAGATTCTAATTTCTGTTTTTGTTAATGGTCTTTCCTTTAACGTCTGAGTTTGCTCTAAAGAAACAACACGACCTGGTCCTCCTTTTCCTCCTGGGATCTATCTCTACCTCTCCATCCCTGCTCTTACTACCTCTTTTGTTTGCCTCCCTAATCTCCTGGACCTGAGAGAGAACCTCGGGGACATGAGGAAGAGCTGGAGGGGGCAGGTGACAGATGTCCCCAACGAGCAACAGAGGAACAGGTCCGACCTGCCCAGCATCCTTCGAGCCCTCTCAGGAACCTTTCTGAGATGGAAAGGAGGCAAGCTTTTCTGTTTCCAGTTAAACCCTCTGCCTTCACATCCAAAGCCCATCTGCTTGTGCCTCACTCAACAGCTAAACACGTAAAATTAGGAAAAGTTAAAAAAAAAAAAAAAAAAAACTAGCAAAGCTGCAATATTTCAATCAACAAAGAAATGCCTTTGCTGGCTTTCTAGGTCTTTCCGTGAGGTCTCACGCTTAGCTTGGGCAGACAAGGTTGATGCACAGAAAATTTATCTTAGTAACCGTATTATTAAGGAGCTGTGTTCAACCAGGGACCTCAGGTAAGTCACTTCACCTCTCTGGTCCTCAGTGTCCTTCTCTATAAAATTCAAGAGAGGGTGGAAGAGGAAGACAGCACCTCTCCACCCTGCCCAAGCCACATGAGATCATGGGTCTCTTCAAAGCTGTTGGAGGGGCCAGCTGAGGAACTTGGCATTTACTTCTGAGGCCGGTGTCCTCTGCATCCCACCACGCCCTGTCCAGGACACGTGTGTCAGACTGCACTTCCCAGAGTCCCATCTGCGTGGGTCTGGGCCAGATGGGGGTAGAAGGAAGAGAGTGGGTAGAAGATGCCCAACACAACTGAGCTTCACAGAGGCACGCTCAGTGTTTACAGAGAGTGTACGAGAGGCGTACCAGCTCCGCTGCTCCCTGCTGCCCACCGTGTTCCCGCCTCTTCCCTTCGGCTTCCTGTCGTGCTCCAATGACAATAACTATACAGCCTTTGAGGCTGGTCAGGACCAACCTCAGGGGACAGCTTTGAAGTCAGGGTGCCAAGACAGGGTGGACAGGATGACTCTGACAAGGGCAAGCTGAAGCCCACCTAGTGGGACCCAGGCCACTGGGTGCCTCTGCAAACCCATCCCTGGTCCTTTGGGTTCCAGATAGGGAGAGTACAGGAGGGTCCACCCCCTGGCAGGCACACTTGAGGGTACCTGGACCCTTAGAAATGACTTTTGAACACACTTCTCCATTCAGAGGTCCGGAAGAGGCAGAGACCTTGTTCTGCCTCGTAAAGGGCCACCTCAAGCCACACCAAGCCACCAGTACTGCTTTAGGAATGCCTGAGGCTGGTCCACAGCAGGTCATGGGCACTCAGGTCGACCAGTTGGTGGTTTTTGTTCATGTCAAATAAGATTCCTCAACATACTCTTTTCCTAGACAAAGAGGCATCAGAATCCCTCCCTCCTTGGGCTGGAAGGGACGTTCCCACAGCATCCAAGGGCCCTTCTCCCTGAACAGAGCTCCCACAGGGCTCGAAGGACTGCAGAACTGTAGGCCTCCAACCTGCACCTGCTGGCACACTCAGCCAGGGCTGAGAGGAAAAGGTTATCCTCTTGCCCCAGAAAGGAGGTCAGGGCTTTGCCTTACTGGTCATCACAACCATAATAGCGGCCAGTGCTGACAGAGCCTCTACTTTGTGCCATGCTGTCTTCTGATTGCTTTTCTTTTTGTGCATTAACTACTTAATCCTCGCCCTGGTCTTCATAGAGGTTCCCAGGTCAGAAATGAAAATACAGCTCCAGAAAATTTAGATTCTATCTTTTCAGAGAAGATTCTACGAACAAAATACCCATGAGTCTGAAGGAAGAGAGTGCCAAGCTTTCTGCTAGGTGGAAAGGCTGACCTATGCAAGGCCTGAGGGATGGGGATGCTGGGGCTGTGGTTCCTCCTGAGTACCCCCTACATACTGTGGGCAGAAGCTGGCTCTACCCATCTCGCTCCCCCTAGGGTAAAAGGATTGCAATAGTTACAGGTACAAGGTCATGGGTTCAGGACATGCGTGTATCTTGTGTTGAATCCAACCTAAACTGCCCCAGATTAAGGCCTGACTGCCTACGAAAAGCCTGCTTCTAGCTCTGCACTTGACCCACAGGAATATAATGCTTCCTCAAGGTGAACTGAAACCCAGCTCTTTAGGTTTCTGAGGTTCTGTGGCCCATCAAGTTAAAACAGCTGGCTAGTATCTACACCCATCAGCATGTTGTACCTCCAGAGAGGCCAAGCCAGCACCTAGCCTGCTGGCCCATGGCCTAGCCAAGGGTGGCTGGGTTGGCTCTAAGCACCCTGAGCAGGGCAACAGGTAGCTGGGCAGGCCTGGCAGTTGTCATGCATCCAAAGCAGAGAAGAAGGCTTGTGTTTCTGGCCTGAGGGCTCAGGTATGTGCACCAGGCAGTGCCAGGATCAGGTGATTAATATGGCCCTGTTTTCTGCAGCCTGTGGGCACAGCAGCCAGATGTGGTTGTACATGCACACACACAGGCCTGAGGGCTTCTGCCATTTTCATTATTTGAAGGGACAACATCAAAGGTCTGCTGTCCAGACCCTGGCTGCCTGACCAGCTGGTGGACTGACCCTGTGGACTGAAAGAGTTTTGCAGAGAACAGACTGGGTGACATGCGATCAGGTCCCTTGGGAACACAGGTTCTTAAACTTCTAACAACATTACAAAATCCCCAGTGGGGTTTGTTTAAATGTGCACTGCCCGGGCCATTCTCAGAGCTTGAATACAGTAGGTCTGGAGCAACACCTCCCTGGGCATTTGTATGTTCATAGACATCCAGGGAATTCTGCAGCAGACGGCCTGGGGACCTTACTTCGAGAAGCAGCCTGGCCAGTGGAGCACAGTATCTTTGCTCCTCAAAGAGTGGTCCTTGCACATGCAAGTATCTGCATCATCAATTTAAAAGTTCAGACCTGAGCCCAAGTCTACTGACTCTGAATCTTCAACTTAAGATCCCCAGGTGATTCCTGTGCACATTGTAGGTTAAGAAGACTGCTCTGGAATAGCTGTTCTCAAACTGGCATGAACTGGCAGAACCTGAAGCCCTATCAAGCACAGAGCAAGGGCTTCAGATTCAGAAGGTCTGAGGTGGGGCAGGAGAATGTGCACTTCTAACAAGTTCTCAGGAGATGCTGATTTGGGGACCCTGCTTTAGGAACCACCATGCTAGTCTAGAGCAGCCTTTCTCTGCCCTGCTTCCATGGCCAGCATCCAGGGAACTTTAAAAACCATTGCTGCTTAGGTTCCCCTAGGGGCTTGATTTCACAGGTCTGGGACCAGCCTGGCAATGGGGAGATCTAGAAGATCCCCAGGTTTGTTTTTTTTTTTTTTTAATGTACAGACAAGATTGAGAGCCATTGTTATGGAGCCAGAGAACTCAGACACAAATGCCAACTGATGGCCTAAGAAAAGTCACTTTGACTCTTCAACCTTAAGTTCCTACAAGTCCAAGTGATGAGAATTCTTAACTGTCAGGGTCACTATGGAAATTAACAGTATAATGAAAGTAAAGTAAAGCTCCAAGTGCATTATAGTTGTTTAATTCCTATTTCCCTAGCTTCCCCTGATGCTGAAGAGCCCCCCATATCTGCTGTGACCCCCATATTCCACTTGACACATGCTCCTTAAGTTGGGGTTGCCATGAGTCAGCACCTTCCCAGGTGTTAGGAATACAAATGTAGGACAGACCTGATCCCTTGAAGACCTTGAATGACACAAGAAGCTGGACTCAACCAGAGGAGGTCAGGGAAAAGGGTCATAACTGAAATGTCTAATGTGAATGATTTCACGAGGGAAACAAGAGGCCAAACTTAAGACTGCTTACATACGTCATCGCTGGTCACGGAGGCCTTTCTTTTAGTTGACCCTCGATGGAAAGAAAGGTTCTCTCTGCCTTAGAGGCACCCTTTGATGGCAAGCATGAGGGCCCTCTGGCATTGCTAGTGAGAGACATGGGTCATAGCCCAGAATCTGTCCCCCAGGCTGGCTGCAGTCAATTGTCTCCTGATGGTGGCCATGGAAAAGGTCAATACCATAATGCAGACAAGTCAGGGCAGAAAATTCTGACACTTTATAAGGGATGGCGGGCACAGGCTGCCAAAGCAAAACTAGACCAGAAAGGACCACCCTTCCTGGACAAAGTTGCTAAAGCCACTGAAGTCACTGTCTTGAGGTACCACAAATGCACCCTTGGTGCAATCCCATTAGCATAAATGGATAATTGCATGGCAGAGGTTCATGAGGGGACAAGATCCACTTGAAGCCCCAGTACAGTCAGATGGCTAAGAGGAAAGGGAGGGCAGTAGAAAGGCAGGTCAAAGCCTTGCTTCTCCAAGGTGACAATAAGCAGTCCCAAGCCATTGGAATTTCACTTTCAGTCTGTCTGTTCAAGTTCATTTATTTATTTATTTTCCCATGAAACTGTTTATTGTTTTTATTTTCCTGAGGCTTAAGGGAATTAACTTTGCACATAATTCATGCAGCCTGGACTTAATGACACCAACTTATATTTGAGTCAATCAGGAACAAGCCCAAACTATATTCTTAGGTCTATTTAGTTGATAAATGGCACTTCACCAATGACTTTTCTCATATAATCTTTAACAAGAACTCATAAGTAGCATTGATTATGCCCTGAGAAATGAGAGACTGATGGTAATTCAGACGGGCACCTCTGAAAAGATTTGTCAGTTTCCTGTCCCATTCTAGCCTGATTGTTTTGAAAACCTTGGGAAAAGACTGAAATTCCCCACTAATCTGAGACTGTACACAAGTTTTTACAATGTTAACTGGAAAAACCAAGGATCCTGACATGTGGAGATCCAATAGACCTCCACAGCTAAAGCCACTGACCCAATGAGCACTGTGAGTCGTTGCAGCAGGCAGGTGCTCCTTAACGGGACCTCGAAGGCCAAAGAAAAGGACATTGCTGAATCCATTATGGAAAAGAATGGGCACCAAACCTCGATGATACTCTCCATTTCCACCACATTTCAGGCCTGAAGGCCTGATAAGTGTTTGTGAACTTGTCATGATGCCTGTGGTGTTGAATGTCTGAACGCTTTCCAATGGAGTGAAAATGACTTCTGTTGTCCCTGAAAGTACTGCCACCACGCCAGGGGGTGCAAACTCTGGGGCACTGACATGTTTTGGAGAAGGCAAATCCTCACGCAGACCAAACATAAGAGCCAGGGTGGTGGTTTTCTGCATCACTGGCAGAAGGACCGCACAATACAAGTTTCTAAATCCGTCCCTCCTCAACTGAAGCACTTCATCACAGGTTTCGATTCCACAGAGCTGCTGCCGAAAAAGGATCTTCTGAGTGGAAAACATGATGGCTACGTTGTTGAAAGCTGCACAGCAGCCACACAAGTAATGCTCCGTCTCACCAATATTTGTCACGTGAAGTGAGACGTCTTGTGTTGAAGATGTAAGGATCAGTGGCCTCGTTTCCTGAGCTTCTGAATCCATCATGTTGCTTAAGGTCTTTCTTCTTCATGAAGGATTTCTTTTTTTTACAACCTGTGACACCAACTGAGCCTGGTGGTAGGAGGGATGATAGCTTTATGGCAGCTTTCCCAATTTCTTCCATTGTTACTGGTTTGTCAGTTTCTTTCTTCTGGAGTCAGTTTCGATACCTGGATTTCCAAATAAGAGACCAGATGAGTCAACGCCTCTCTGAGGGAAACAGCTTGTTATTTTCCCCTGAGATGCACTAAGGGTAACTCTAAGTCCAACATGCCTAAACTGTGCCCTGGACCCACTATGGGACATGAAGTCCTAGCACATCTGATTCTGTGGAATCCTTTCAAAGCGAAGATGCAGGAGCTCCAACTGGCAATACTCATGTATTTCCAGGACTTTTGTCTCACAGATTGCAGGTAGAGAAACAGAAGGTGGGAATTAAGAGCAGCTGGGTACAACATGGCTGTGGAAGACTGGCCCCACACCCGCAGCTGCCAGCCCACAGGATCCGGGCGAACGAGTTCATGAGCCAGCGTCTGCACAGGCGCAGTCAAGTTCATTTATTTAAATCCTCAAGTTCAGTCATGTTCCTGGCAAATATTGAGAAACAAAAGCCCATGACCCATTCGGAAGGCATGATACAGTCTATAGAGACACTTGGAAACCCAAGAAATTAGACCAGTGGCAGAGATAGACCCCAGCCTCTGCCAGTAGAGGAGAAAACGACACGAGCAAACACTGCACCCTGCTCATCCAGATAACTCCACACGCCAAGAACCAAACTGACTGCATCAAACACCTTCTCTCTGGCCTAGATCCTCCACCCTCCTCGGGCAGAGCCTGACTCACAGATGAGGAACCCCAGAGTTGGGTGACTGCTCAGAAGTCCCACAGCCAACTGCACTGTGGTCCCCAAGTTCTCTTCCAACAGTGTGGGCTCATTAGACTGTCAGGGTCTTCCAGATGCCTGCTGAGGTCAGTGGGTGACTCAGGCCCAGTCGCAGGTCATGCTCAGCTGTCCAGCAGCTCTGGAAGTTTCGACTGCCCAGTCCCCACCCACTATCTGACTAGAGAAGGGCCTCATTCACCTCTCCACAGACCGAGTGGGTGGGGATGGCTCAGAGATTTAATTTACACTCTTCAGTGGGTCTTCAACAAGATGTCAGCAGTCCTTCTCCATGTATGTGTCTCTGAGAACCTGTGGCCCAGCCTTCTGTGTTTGTCCACGTCCATTTCTCTGACCCTATTTTAACTCTATATATCAAGGTAAGAAAATTGACTTGGATCAAATGGTCATCATCTACCAAGTGCCTTTAAAACATCTCATTTAATTTCACCTTTGCAACAATCTTATATGGTAGATATAAATATGCCTATTTCCCACGAGGAAACCCGGGCTCAGAGAGGTCAAGAGACTAGCCCAAGCTAGTGTGTCTAGAAAGCATTTGAACTTCAGGGTTGGACCCTAGATTAGTCTTTGTTGATCCACATACCATATTGCCCTCTCTCCTAAGTGACTCTTCCCTGTTCCCACCTGGAAATTTCTACAACACCATGCAGAGGCAGAGGTCACCCCAAGGGCACATCCTATCCTCTTAGGTAAAGCTGACCTTTTGAGTACCCCAGACCTGCTTAAGTTCCATGTTGGTTCATCCTCATTGCTGACCTAGGGATATAGCTACCAACACATTACATTTCCTGACACATACAGATGGATTTTTGTAAAGGCATCATAACGAAGCAGCTCTGCTAAGCCTTCCATGAAGGTGCAAATTGCTAATCTGATTTGAATGTGTCACTGGTTTGCTTGGGTCCCATCAAAAGGTTTTGATACAAAAGTCGAAGAATAATAAATAAAAGTTTCTGATATGAGCTCTACTCATATTTGAGCTTGAAATGAATTTTTAGTTGTCTGTTGTCAAAGCCAATTTCTGTGTTTTAAAATGGGGCTGGCAAGCAAGACAAGGATAAGACAGAAATGAACCAATAAAATCAAGAGCAGGGATTAATTAAGGTCCTAGAGTTTGCCACAGAACAGTGACAAAGGGAGATGGTAATAGCGCTTCTTCCAAGAAAGACAAGTTAGGGTTTTTTTTTTTTAATATATATAAGTTTCTGGAAAAATAATTTAATTTTGACACCATCTCCACAAATCAACTGGGCTTATCTTTCTTCCATGGAGAGTAAAGATTGCCCTTTTTCTGGACAGAGGGGAATCTCATTTCCCCTCTCCTTATCATTTATTAGAAATCAAAATATTGTTTCAAATGGATGTGTTTAATATTTCAGACTATGTAATGTGTCCGGCACGGAAGGGCAGCCACAGGAGGCAGGCGACAGAGGTTAGAGAGGAGATGAGGGAGATCCTGAATTCCACGACAGAAGATTTCTCGCCCATCTACTCCTCCTGTCCTATGAGCTTGGCCACTCCTCATTCTTGAACGTGCTCCATGAGAACAGGGAAACTGAGTGGCCCTTGCCCTCCCCTAGTCTACAGTACAGCTGTGTCCCCACAACACCGACTGTGACCACTGTTGACAGCAAATTCCTTTTTCCAAATGACTTTGGTCATCGAGAAACTAAGATGTATTCCCACTGAAAACTCTGCCCCACAAAATAGGTAGAAAAGTCTAACCAGGAAAAAAGTAAGACCCAACTCGTATCTTTTAGCAACAAGACCCAAATTAACAGTTTGTTTTTCCTTTGGGGTCTTTTCTATATCACAGATGTCCCATTACCACCACGTTCTCTCCTCTCTTCCCATGTCTAAACTTACGGGGATGTATCACTTCCTAGACTCAAGCTCCCCATTTCCTTCTGAGTATTTAAAATTCCTGATGGAACCACCTACCTATTGTGCCTCACGGGTAGCTATCCCTGTTGAATACCTGATGAACCCCAAATACCTTTCATTCCAGACTCTGAGATAGGTAAAATGTAATTCCTCCACTTTATCAAGTTGGCAAGTTTGAAATTCGGTGCGTCAAGTTTACCTATAATGAGGGACACCTCTACTAACCCAGATGACAGGATCAGCAAGAGAGATAGTGACAATACAGTCAACTCAATTACCAAGTGCTGGGGACGTGTGAAGTACTATGTGAATGCTAAGTAATAATGTTATGGCTTCATCTGAAAGATGTGCGTATCACCCAGGAGCATCAGTAAGTCAGTAACATAATTTGCAATAAGTCATCATTAATTAATGCGAAATTACTAGGCCCTTCCTGGGGAAGCAACATATTAAACTGACATCAATATGTGAAGAGTTCATTATGGTTAATGCTATGAGAACACAGACTGAAGGACTTAATAGTGGATTAGAAGGTGTTTATGTCCAAACACCTCAATGTGGGCTCTGCAGCTGCCACACTCCAGTGAGGATATGAGCTTATTGCTAAGGAGGATCATGGGAGACTTGGAGTCTCAGGAGGAGGCTCCCCCAGCAAGGGATAATGAGGTATTTGAAAACACAAGAGCAGGCGCTCATTCACCCTTTCTCATGATTCTTCCCCTCTCTTCCACACTGCTTCCATCGGAGCCTGGTGGAAAGAGATGGACACCACGACCCAAGAGGGGCCAGTGGCAATGGTCACCTAGGGCAGAGGGGAGGCCAGACTCATCCCGGAAGCAAGACAGGAAAGGGTATGGAGTGAGGGTGGGATAAGACAGCTGGACGTCGCCTGAGGTGAGTGTTTTGACACTCTACTTCCCCCTTCCCCACCCACCTACTGTTTTAAAGTGATCAGCCATGTTGCAGGTTATTACTGCAAATTTAAACATGAAATGACCCCATATAAATCTGTGAAGCACTTGATAGTTAACATTGGCAAAACTAATATAATCACTAATCTATATATATATAGTATAAAAATAAAATAAAAGTTCACAACAGTGCAAGCTGATTCCAACACCCGTATTCCAGTCGCCCCGAGACTCATCACAATGAAGGAATAGGAACTCCTGAACCAGAGGCATCAGAATACCACACGCTGTGTCTAGAACCCAGTGCACGACACCTCCTGTTCCTCCAAAGTGAGAGGACAGAGGGGCAAATGCACTATTCCCAAGTCTTCACTTGGAGGAACATTTCTTCTGCTACTAACAAAATAAGTGCAAAAACAAAAGCCGTGACGTCTTGGTGTGATAGGCGGCTGGCTCTCGGGCATCCAACATCCAGCAAACATTGAGCACTGCGCAAGCATGCAGGACAGAAAGCCAGCAAGACAAAAGGCTTCCCCTCAAGGCGTTCTCTGCAAGTCGGAGACACAGCTGAGTAGACAAACAAGCAAACGGTTACAAAACAGGAGGAATAGAGGGGTTCACAGGCTGTGCAGAGCAGGCAGGGGTTGGACAAGAAAGGAAGGAGGCTGGGAGGCCTCTGAGAAATGTACACAGGGGCTGAGGAGCATCTGGGAGTCAAGGTTAAGGTCATTCCAAGCAAAGGAAACAACCATAGCAGAGACATAAGGGCACATTTCCTTCTATGCCTAGAGGAGGAAGCCCTTCCTATCACCAGCCTGTCCCCTCCAGTCAGCAAAGTCTTGATGAGGGTGACACCAGATCAGAGCCCAGTCAATCCTTTGCTCTCATAGGATGGGGGGACTGAAAAGTCCTCTTCTGGAAGCTGAACTTTCAAGTGTCAAGCCTGATGTTTAGGGGCCATTTATCCAGAGAGGTGAGAGAGATAGGAGTCTGAAGAGAGGAGCAGTAAAGAAATGAGCACACAGAGAAAAACAAACCAAAAACAATCTGTGCAATTCCAAAGCAAGGAGGAGAGAGAGAAAGATGACTTTCCAGAACCCAGTTCCAGACTTTCGTGAGGGTCAGAGTTCTGTGCAATACTTTCCATTCCTTTCCATAAAGTCCCCTTAATTTAATACCACTGGTCTAGGACTCCGGCTGGGCACTCCTGCACAAGAGGCACTGAAGGGTCCTGGGTGGAAATGGGCAACCCGGCACCCTGGCATCTGAGGCCCACTTCAGTGGCCATCTCTGACCCCTCATGTTAAACACTGTCACCTGAAAGAAGTCAGAGGCCTGCAGCAAACTGGTTGGATTAGGGACAGAGGGGGCTGGGTTCCCGAAGATCTTCACAGCTACTCATCAGCTTTTCATAAAGATAAAATCGCTGAAGCACTAGCCTCTTCTCTGGAGAAAGACGTGAGATAAATACAAGGCATTGTTAACAAAGGAGTCTTTCTTCTTGATCATAGAGCTACGGACAGGAATTGCTTTCCCAAGCCATGAGGGAGCCGCAGTCCTATCTCAACAGGTAACCTTGAAAGTCCGACAGGAGTGCGGTCCCTTTTCTCAATTCTCTTTCTTCTCTTTCCCACTATCCCTCCAAAAGCACACTTATCCATTCACAGCCTTGTGCTGTAATGAGACCAAGGAGGACGCCTCCTTGCAAACACTGCAGCTGCTGGCAGGGCCGGACCCTGCCCTGTCCGGTCAGCTCAGCCTTGCCTGCTCCTGGTGAGGATCAGCCTCCCAGGCCAAAGGTTCCATCCAGCAGTCTAAGGAATTCTGCTTTTGAAAGAACAAAGGAAAATCCCTCCTGTATCGCAGACTTTCTTCAGGGTTCTTTCTGTGAGGACAGATGCTCGCATCAATAAAACTGGGCTTAAATATTTCAGATGTGTACTGTCATTGGATTGTCGTCCGTCAGGACATGGAGGAATTCTGAACAGAAAAACAGCTGGCATGAGGAAGACATTAGATACATCATCTTTGTGGAAAACTGAGGCAAAGAAGCAGGGGCAAGATTTGAGTGCAAATGTTTTCTTGGTGGATACTCAGAAAATGTTTAGAAAACCTTCTGCCCTGTGGACAAAAGCAGCAGGAATCTATTGTCTCTGAGCATGTGCTCTCTGACTATAGACTTAGTCCCCAGCAAAAGAAATCCCTGCTCCATCCACGGAATCTGCTAGGGGATACAGGATATTTGGAAGTCCTGGTTCATCGAGAGCTCGAAATGTGGAATTTGGGGTGGCCGAATGAATGGAATGCTCTCCAGACCTCCTAGCCCCAGGTGTGCCTCCAGTAAGACTGAGACATAGCTGTCTCTCACGCCTAATCTTTCATTCCAGGGATGTTCCAGAAGAGAGAGGCATCCTCTGTAGTCTACACCACCTCTCTGGGGACCGGCATAGGAGCCTGGAGTTGAAAATGGTGCTAGAATCAAGGGTACCCTCTCCATTCCTCGGTATCGCAGCACAGGCTGAAACATTCCACTGCCCTCGGAGTTTTCCAGAATCAAGTTGTTCCTTGTTTGCATCTTATACAACTACGCGGTTGCTACTAGCAGCTAACTTCATCTATCCTTATGGCCAGGCAGGAGACATGGTACACTGCTCTTGAACTTGCCCACTATGCTAGAGATGGTACTTTGACCTAAACAAGTTCTCCAGGATAGCTCCTTGGGTCACATCATCTCCTAAACTTCACTCTGAGTGAGCCTAGGTTCTGTTTCAACAAAAGTATTGTTTAGGAGACTATGTATTGGTCATCTATTGCTGTATAACAAAGTATCCCCTAACTCAGGCTTAATGAAAGCAACAGACACCAAGATCTCCCAGTTTCTGTGCATTAGGGATCTAGGTGTGGATCAGCTGGTTGTTTCTGTCTCAGGGTGCCTCACCAGCTACAATCAATGTGTGGCCAGGATTGCAGTCAACCTGAGGTTCAACTGGGGTGTATCTGCTGCCCAAGGGACTCACTTGGGTGTTGGCAGGATTTGCTTCCCTGCAGATGTTGAATCATGCTGCTGCTGGCCATATGGGCCTCTCTATAGGGCAGCTTACAGCATGGTACTTTTTCTATTAGAGTGAGCAAGTGAGAGAGGTCAAAGAAGGGAAGCTGCAGCCTTTTGGAAACTAACTCAGAAGTGACATCCCATTATTTTTGTCATGGTCTACTTATTAGAAGTCAAAGTAGGTCCAACCCACCCTTAACAGGAGGGGATTACCCAAGGACCTGAATCCCAGGAGGTCAGGGTCATTATGGGGCTATTTTGGAGGCTGCTTCTTATAGTCCACTGGACATATTTGAGTATCCCCTACCTGAATTGTAGGGAACCAGAATTTTTTCAGATTTCAGATTCTGAAATATTTGCATAGACTTTTCCTGTTAAGTTTCTCAAATCCAAGAATCCAAATTCTGAAATATTTTGGGTATCAAGTTGCAGAGTTTATGGGGATTTTTTTAGAGTAGGGTGCTCAACATGTACATTTCACTTCAAATGACTCTGTCACAGGGGTTGGCAAAACAACCACCACCACCCTGACCAGATCCCCTCTGTCCTTGCAGTAGCCCATGACCACCACTGAGCTGTGCTGACAGAGCAAGAATGGTGGTCATGTTCCATATATGACCTCCCTTTAAATCCCATCTGCTAGGAAATCTGACCAAAGCTGCGCCCATCCATCGGGTTCCTCTCTAGGTAATGAGTCATTTAGGTGTGCCAAGTTAAACGGAGTCATCATGGAGAAGTGAGGACAGAATTAATACAAGGTACTAAGCAAAGCCACACTCAGGCCAAAGTTACAAGACAACAGAAACTAGGCACAGGCAGAAGTAGCCAATCTGAAGAAAAAAAAAAAAAAATATATATATATATATATATAAAGACAGACACAGGGACATGAGCTCAGAAAACTGCAACAGATTCAGAATCACATAGAAACTTCCTCAAGTTCCGCTTCTTTTTATTGCATCCCCCACCCCCCGCCTTCAGTCTCTGCCATGTATCTTCCCATCCTTTATTTGAGCCAGCCTTAGGTGGGGGTCGTGTCTTTTCAATGAATCCCTGACTCAGACAAGTCTCCCCCAGGCTGTTTCTTCTTCTGGCAAATGTTGAATATCAGTTCAATTTCACACAAGAAAATGACCTTTGAGATGTGAAGTAATGGGCCCATTCCAAGCAAAGTCCATTTTTGTTCAAAGCATGGATGTAATGCAATTCCTTTCAATAGGCCTATGTTGAGACGGAGGTCATTGTTTTTGCCATGAATCAAGGGGAGAGTGTCATTAAAGCAATAGGAATTTGACTTATCCTAAATCAAACTGCCCAATGGTCATTAAACCAGAACTAGAAGGCCAATATACTTGGCCCTCTCAACCCACAGGAACTTACCAGGTAAAATTAAATGTTCCATATTCATACAAGTACCCACACACACCTGTACAGACACACATGGTCGCAAACACACACAAACTAGGAGAGTGAGGCCTCAGTAAACAGCAACCGCCCTTCACTTCTCTTGACGCATCACAAGACAATATGTACCCCATGAGCCTACTCCCATACGGATTTGGCTTTCAGAGCACATTTTTTAAGCACTCAACAGTCTGTCAATGGAGAAACCAACTCATAGAGTAGTTTACAGGACTCCCCCAGGCTGTTCACGTAAATATTGCAAACAGCAGGTTTATGCTGCCAACTCACTGCAGAAACCCAGAAGAATAAGAGTTTACAAGCTCTCTTCCCAGAGGAAATCAGACCACAAATAGAGAGTGAGCATAACTGGGATGGGGCTACCCCTCCATGAGTGCAACCTGGAGGAATATGGGGTTTTTCCAGATATATAATGATTTTTTAAATTACAAAGGTAATACGTGCTCACCGCAGAGAATTCTAAAATCCCAACAAATTCAGAGGAGAAAATTAAGCTCCATATAAATGCTACCACCAGAAGACAATTAAAGATTGTATTTGATGTGTTCCCTTCTAGTCTTTTTTCCATACATATGTGCATATACATAGCCATATGATATATATACTGTATATTTATATAAAAAAAGGACATTTTTTTTTTTTGGCACCAGGGATTGAACCCAGGGGCACCCCCACTGAGCCACATCCCCAGCCCTTTTTTATATTTTAATTGTAAATAGGGTCTCAATGAGTTGCTTAGGACCTTGCTAAGCTGCTGAGGCTGGCTTTGACCTCTCTATCCTCTTGCCTCAGCCTCCCAAGCTGCTGGGATTATAGGTATGTGCCTCTGCACCTGGGAAAACTAGTCATTTTAATATACACAAATACACATCTGTATCTTTTATGAAATTATAATAAAGGTTGGGGATTGAACCCAGGGCCTTGTGCTTGCAAGGCAAGCACTCTACCAACTGAGCTATATCCCCAGCCCCTGGGGTTGCTTTTTGCACTTAATATTATATTGCATGAAAGACACAGGGAGATTACTAATAAGTCAAGATTTCTTCTTGGTAAGATAAAAATATTCTAAAATTAGATTAGGTCAGTGGTGGCACAACACTAAGTAGATTAAAAAAATGAACTACACACTGTAAACAGGTAAATTTTATGGCATATAATTTATATGTTAATAAAACTGTGTTTTAAAAAAGCTTAATGAAATACTTCTCTATTGGAATACTAAAACCTATGTAATAGTATGAGTAGTATTAAAAACAAAAGCAAACCAAAAGCTGATTTTAAAAACTCCCACAATTTCAAATACTAACATGAGCAACATATACTCTGATAGGAATATGAAATGGTGCCACCACTTTGGAACAGTTTGGTTTTCTTACAAAATTAAGCGCATACCTACTATACTATCTTACAATTCTAGTCCTAGGTATTTGCCGTAAAGAAATGAATATACATGTCCACACAAAAGCCTATACATGTATATTCACAGCAGTTCTATTCATGTTAACCCAAAACTAGCATCAGAGTATCAACATCAATGTCAATCAACAGGAAAATAGATAAATTCAATGGAATATTATGTAGCAATAAAAAGGAATTATTAATACAGGCAAAAACAGATGAATCTAAAAACCATTAGACTGAATGAAAGAAGTTATACAGAAAAGACAAAATACTATATTGTTCCTCTGAAATGAAATTCTAGGGGAAAAGATTAGAAAAGAGAAATCTAATCTCTTGCAAGGGAAAATGAATCAGTGGTTGCCTGGGTCTGAGTAAAGAATAGATAGTTAGAGAATATCTTGCTAAGTGAAATATGCCAAACCCAAAAAAACCAAAGGCCGAATGTTTTCTCTGATATGCAGAAGCTAATTCACAATAAGGTGGGGGAAAATAGGGAAGAATAGAGTTACTTTATATTAGGTAGAAGGGAGTGATGGAGGGGCAGGGGTGTGGGGGAAGGAAAAATAGTAGAGTGAAACAGACATTATTACCTCATGTACATGTATGACTGCATGACCATGTGATCCTGCAACATGTGCAATCAGAAAGATGAGAGATCACACTCCATTTATGTATGGTCTATCAAAATGTATAAATGCATTCTACTGTCATGTACAACTAATTAGAACAAATAAAAAAGAAAAAGAAAAAGAATAGATGCTGAGTACAAAAAGACATAAGAGAATTCTAGAGCATGATAGAAGTGCTCTGCCATGATTGTAGTGGTAATTACATGGTCGTGTGTATCTTTCTAAACTCATCAAGTTGTACGTGTAAAATTGTTCGATTTTGTTATATGTAAATTATACCTCAGTGAAAGTTTATTTTTTAAAATGGGGAAATCTCATTGCCCTGTATACTTGAAGTAGAAACATTTTTTGCATGTCAATTGTTTCTCAATAGAGTTGAGTTTTTAAAATGGAAAAAATATATACTACATTATGTTCATTTTCACGGGTCATTAAATACCTTTCAAAAGTATCTCAAATTGAATATTATACAGTGAAACTACTCAATGTTATAGATGAGCCACAATTTAATTAGCTAGTGCATTATTGCTGAACGCTCATGCCATTTTCTTTCTTTTTCCCTTTCTCTCTTCCTTTTTCACTTAAAAATAACACAACAAACATCTACACAAAACTTTGTCTAAGTTTTACTTTCCTAGAGAAGAAACAATTGAGTCAAACAGCAGAAACGTTTCCAAGGCTGTCGATACATTTATGGCTACATCTTTGTCAGATTGATTCCCTTCACCTGCAAAGGTCAGAAGTGAATTAGGGTTGTTGCTTTCTCTGCAGCGCCTCTCTTAATGAAGAGAAGCACTTATGTGGTTTCCCAGCAAAAGGAACATGAGCTAAAAGGGCCCTGGGTTCCTGTCTGGCCGGGTCACTTGCTGTGTCAGCTCTAGTCATTAACCCCTCTGTGCATACAGTAGTACCCCTTGTCTAAGAGGGTGTGTTCCAGGACCCCAGTGGTATCACACCCTATACACACCATGGTTTTTCCTATTCATACATATCTATGATAAAGTTTAACTTATAGATTAGGCAGAGTAAGACAGTAACAGCTATAATAATAAAATAAAACAACTGTAGCAATACACTGTAGTAAAGTTATATGAATGTGGTCACTTTATCTCTCAACATAGCTTCCTTTACAGAATTCGCCAGTCCTCCTGTGAAGTGACATGACACAGTGCCTATGTGGTGAGGTGAAGAGAGGTGAATGACAGGAATATAGCATAGCATGAGGCTACTGTGAACTGACAACAGGTAAACTTCTTCTAATTGGTGGAATTTTCCACTTGATAGTTTTGGACTACAGTTGGCTGTGTGTAACTGAAACCTCAAAAAGCAAAATTAAGGATGATCGGGGAGGGGATGGCTATACTGTTCACTTACTCTCCAGAATTCGAGTAGTAATGTGTAGTAGCCAACTATTTTTTAGACAAGGCAGAAAAAGCACTAACCATAAAATAAACAATTGATATCTGAAAATTTTAAAAGACCTATATTTGTCAAAAGATTGTTGAGAGGAAAGACAGATCACAGACTGGAAGAAGTACCTACAAAACATATATTCATCTAGGGACTTATATATCTAGGATTATTCTTAAAAATAAGAAAAAGCAGACAAGAGACTTGAACCTGCACTTTGTGCACACACACAAGTATTCATATGGGCAAGACACAGGTGCAAATGTACCCAAAATCATCAGTCAAATGAGAAACACAAGTTAAAACCAGGAGACATCACTACACATCCAACAGAATGGCTGAAATGTAAAAGACTGACGACAAGGGTATGTAGGCAAGAGGTGGAGCAACTAGATCACTCTTCTATTGTAGGTGGGATCATTTTGAAAAACTGGAAGTGCCTGCTGAAATTAAATTGAACTCAGCAATTCTACTCCTTGGTATGCACCCTAGGGGAATAGATTAGTATATACATCACTGAAAAGTCATGTGCAAGAAATTTCATAGCAATTTTTATTCATATAGCCAAAAACTTAAAAATTCAAATGTTTACCAATATTGACCCAGAATGCCTTTCTGGTCTCTGCTCTGATTCTGTTCCTCCTGCCTCCCAAGCCACATGCACTTGCTCTCGGCAGGATTACACGATTGCATGCTGCCCCAGCCTTCCTGCCCTACCTCCCCTGTGGTTATGGAAACTCTGCCTGTTTTTTGAGTCTGGCATGTGCACAAGGCCTGCCCTCATTAGACTCCATCATCAAAAGGACTTGATTCCTACCTCTTTATGGTGTGCCATCCCTGACCTTGAGTGGCAGTTGTTTGCATCCGTGTCTGTCTTCTTCAGTTAACCTGCTCCTCCTGAGCCACAGCTACGTCCCATTTCCCACCATATCCCTCCCCTCTATCATGGTCCCTGGCACAAAGTCAGTGCTCAGTAACTGGATGTGGGACTGAATTTTCTGAACCTGCCATTAAAAAAAAAAGGAAATGAAGGAGGGGGGGTGCGGATAGAGACCTAAGGGAGGCAAAGCCACCTGATAGGATGAGAGAACAAGGAGCAAAAGAAGAAAATCCTTAGGAAATGGGCCTCACTCTTCTTGGGTCAATTTTATAATCAAAAGGGACAAAGGCTGCCAGTGTTTTCCTAGTGCTTCTGCGAGAGGAGGTGAGACAGGAGGCAGAAGTCAATGCTAGAAGGAGAGCGTGGAGGGCAGACAGGGGCGCATTTCCCTGACTCTGACTCAGAAGCAATGGGGCACTTTGGTGAGGATCCTGCTCCCTGCCCTGAGGGACTGGCTTGCTCCCCTACACCCAGAGGCACAACAACCAGCTCTTAAAAATCAGCAGAATAAAGTAGAAAGACAAATCCTTCCAATGGTTCTGCCTCCCCTGGCGGAGAAATGATGGAGATAAAAGGAAGAAGAATGGAAGGGTGAAGGCAATCTGAATCTCAATAAAATGCTCACGAGGCCCGAAACTTCCAGGTGATGGAGAGTCGGCAACCGCCGCACCAGTCTCTCTGGGAAGGGGTTACAAAGTGAGAATAAAGAGGGGAGGGAACCGAATGGCTTTTTATAGGCCCTAATATCTCTTCTGACAGCAGCGAGCACAGCTTCCGGTGCCAGGATGCCGGGAAGATGAATGGATTCGTCTTCCCGTTAAATACCATTACCCGGAGCGCTGGGGCGAATGAAGAATGGGCTGCAGACTCACATTCGGGGCTCCATCTCTGTTCCCCTAATTAAGAAAAAAGTTAGGACTTTCCTTTCTGAAAGTATTTAAAATATTAGCTTGGGAATTTTTAAATTAATGATTAGTATACTCTTCAGGTGACTTGTTTTGGAGCCATTGTACTGAAGGTTTTGTTTGAATTGACAATAAGGTGTAATAATATTTGTGATGGGGCCATTTGTTATCTCTTTATAAGTTTAGTTGCCAGGCTGGCATTAGAACACTTTTTAAAAAATCATTTATTTTTAAAATCCCTGGGCACTGTGTCTGTAATCTCTGAAGAGACCATCCGGTGGGTGGTGGTGTATGTATTGATTTCATGGATTCATGCAGTATTTGCTACAGTGTGCTCTTTGAGAACAGATATTCATAATCAAATAAATTTGAAAAATGCTTTCTTAAAAAAAAAGAAAAAGAAAAAAGTTACAAAAACAATTCCCAGCGGCCTCCCCCACCCATGCCCACCAACCTCAGGGGGAAACAGCCCACCATTGAGAAGATCGCCTCCCAGCACCACTGCCCAACAGAGAACCAGCCCTGACCAGCCCAAGTCCAGCTCCAGTCCATCAGCACAGTTGGGCCCACACGAGGTCAATAACCTACTTCAAGATCCATTAAGTCACTTGTAGGAGCCTATCCTCTGAAAAACCCAATAGCGTTTTCCGTGAAGAGGAATCACAGGGTTTTCCCCTTACCACAGGTACAAATGACTCCACTCGTTGATGGAACTCAGGTGCTTTAGTGATCGGAGCCATACACACAATCACAACAAAGGAAGAAAAGTAAATAAAATTAGCGCAGTGTGTGAAAGATCCTTACATTGAAAAACACAAAAGCAGCTGTGAAAAATGTAGAGCTACCTCATGTCAAGAAATAGAACCCATAGGTGAATTTAGCAAGGTCATAAAATATAAAGCTTATATACAAAAAGCAAGTGAGTTCTTGTATGTTAACAGTAAATAATTGGAAAAAGAATTTTTAAAATAATTTCATTCACAGTGGTACCAAAACCATAAAACTCTAGCCAAAAAAAAAACACAATCTAGTGAAGTTGTCTAAGACCCCCACACTGACAACCATAAAACATTATTGAAACATTCCATAAGACCTAAACAGATGGATACAGTCCACATTCAGTGTGGAACTTAGCACTGCCAAGATATTAATTCTCCCCAAACTGATCCATAGTATCAATGTAATCCCAATCAAAATGCCAGCAGTCTTCTTTTGTGGAAATTAGCTGTAATAGTATGGATCTGCAGTATCTCACAAAGACCCATGTGTTAACAGCATGGCACTCTTGGGAGGTAGTGGAACTTGCAGGAGATGGGGCCTAGCAGGTGGCCTTCAGGTCACTAAGGGCATGCCCTTGAAGGGCATACCCAGCCATAAGGTGAGTGGTTTTGCTCCCTGTGATTTGCTGCCTCAACACAGGCCCAAAGCAGCAAGGGCAATTGATCATGGACTGAAAGTTTCAAAACTTCGAGCCAAAAGAAACCTTTTCTCCTTATAAGTTGATTTGGGATTTGCTATATTGACAGAAAACTGACTAACACATTGGCAAACTTATTCTAAAATTCAAAGGATTTCAAATAACCAAAATAATTTGGAGGGGGTGCAATTTAAAGGATTTACAGTTACTGATTTCAAGACTTCCCATATAGCTACTATTATCGAGGCTGTGTTTATTAGTGTAAGAATAAATATAAAGATCAATGGACCAGAATAGAAAGTTCAGAAATAGAACCACATGTGTATGACCAATCAATTTTTTATAAAGGTGACAACATAATTCAATAGAGAAAAGATAGTCTTTTCATATATGCACTGGGAAAATCAGATATCCTTATGGGAAGAAAAAGATAAACCTTGACCTATCCCTCACACTATACACAAACATTGACTCGAAATTGATCATGGACCTAAATATAAATCCTAAATGATAAAACTTTTAGAAGAATGTGCAAGATAAAATCTTTGCAGTTTGGAACAGTCAAAGATTTCTTAGGACACAAAGAGAATGGATCTCAAAAGAAAAAAATTGATAAATTGAACATCATCAAAATGTTAAACTTCTGTTCTTTGAAAGTCATTATTAAAACATGAGAAGGCAAGCCACTGACTAGGAGAAAATATTTGTAATATATGTATGATATATAAATATAAATGTAAATGCAAATACAAATATATTCCAAAGATTCATCAAGAATATGAAGAACTATTAACGCCAGGATGTATACATACATCAAAACATCATGCTGTACATTATAAACATGCAATTTTTATTTGTCAGTTTAAAAAAATGTTTAAAGTATATGAAGAATTTTTGGAGCTCAGTAATAGTAAGAGTTCAATTTTAAAAAGATAAATCACAAAAGAAAATATATTAATAGAAATAAACACATTAAAAGATTCTCAATATCATTAGTTATCAGAGAAATGCATATTAAACCCAAATGAAATACCACTGCATACTCACTAGAATACCTAAAATTAAAGAGCCTGAAAATATCAACTTGGTGAGAACGTGGGGCAACTAGGACTCTTAGACATTGCTTGCAAGAATGTGAAGTAGATTAACCACTGTGGAAAATAATTAGGCAGCTTCTTATAAAGTTAAACATGTGCTTTATTATATGATCTATCAATTCCATCTAAGTATTTACTCGAGAGAACTAAAGATTTATGTTTCCACTAAGTTCACATGATCGTTTATAGTTGCATATTCATAATTGCTAAAAACTGGAAATAACCCATATGTCCAAAAACAGTCATTAGCAAACACATTGTCATATTCTGTATGACCAATACTGTTCAGTAATAAGAAGAAAGGAATAGGGACTCGTGACAACACCAGCGAATCACAAAAACATCTTGCTGTGCAAAAGAAATCAACATACAATTCCATTTATGTGGAATCCTAGCAAAGACAAAGTCAAGGGTGACAGAAAGCAAGTCAGCAGCTTCCTGGGACAGGGCCTGAAAGAATGTTCTGGAGTGATGCAAATCTATCCTGATTGTAGTGGTGATGGTTACATGGGTACATACATTTGTCAAAACTCTTCCAATCACACAATTTAGAGAGGACATTGTATTTTATGTTGCTATAGTTTGGATCTTAAATGTCCCCCAAAGGCCCATGTCCTAAAGGCTTCCTTCCCAGCTTGGTGCTCTCGGGAGGTGGTGGAACTTTTGGTGGGGGAGAGGTCTCAGGCCATCAGGCGCCTGCCCTTGAAGGGGATACTGGGATCCCAAACTCTCCTCTTCCTTTTTGTTTCTCATCCAGCCATGAGGTGAACTGGCCTCCTCCACCATACACTCCTATATGCTGTGTCACCACAGGTCAAAAGCAATGGGACCAATCAGTCATGGATTGAAACCTCCATAACTGTGAGCCAAAATAGACCTTTCCTCTTTTTAAGTTTATTTATTTCAGATATCTGTTACAGTAACACATAGGTAAATTATATCTCAATGAATCTGATTTTTAAATGCTGGCATGTGAGTTCCAGTTCTATACATAATTGGTTTAAGAAGTGTCTTTTTTTTTATCTCCCCAAAGTTCCCAAAATATTGTCAACATACTGTCAAAATTGAGAACCACTATTCTAGGGACTAAGAATAGGGAAAAATGAATGATCTAGTGACCTGTGACACCAATGGAGGGTTACTGGTTCTTTGGTGTGAGCACAAGCCAATACCGAAGTCACAAAACACCCGCATCACCAGGTCCCTACTGTGCCTGTGGAGTCTTTGGTTCACTGCTGGTTCACACTCTCCACAGATCCAGGTCATCCTAAGATATGGTGGTCATTACATAAGCCATCTTCAGTGCTGATCCCAGGATCCCCTTGCAGATGGTGCCTTTACAGACTGCCGATCTTATCTAGCAAAGAATCCAGGTGAGAGTTACTTTAGCATCCTGGCTGAAGGTGTTCATGCAGGCATTAGCACTGGGGCCCAGATATGGAACCAAATACACAGCTTAATCAGAGAGCATCCAAGGGCCTTCTGGTGATGCACACTGTAGCTCTCTCCCCATGACCTAGCAGCAAAGGAAAAGCACCCACCATGAGAGACCGGCATTCAGAGGGTCCTGTTGGAATCCACAGCCAGGAGCCAAGTGGCGATCTCCTGGCTACAGCTCACGTGAGCTGCTTTTCATACCTCGCTTTGCCATCTTCAGAACAAGTAGGGATGGTAGTAAGTTTTGAATTTTTCCTTTGTAAAGGGACAATGGCTTCTCCAAGGAAGAAGACCCTATTCTCCTGGTGCTAGGTAAGGAGAGACCTGCTCAGAGTGTAGCCATGAAACTCAGTATGATCCTTGATCTCTCCAGCATTACAATTCACCCACCTGGTGACATGGCCAGAGTTCTTTCTCCACCCTCTTGGGAGGCAAGTCAGTAGTGGGCCATGTGACTCAGTTTACCCCAGTGTCCCTCCCACACCCCAAAATGAGACGCCTGCTACTCAGGATGCCCAGGTTAGACTTGGGTGGTTCTTACTAAATACAGTCATGGAACTGGCAACACTAGACGCTGAACCTCAAAACCCAGTCGTGGAGTGAGCTCTGTGAGGATATAAAAACTGCCTGGAATACAGCAGGGTGTCTGCCTCAGGAGCTGAGTCGTCTAAGGGGACTGTAAGGAATAGCCATCCTTGCAGGAGATGGGGGGAAGTGCTGTGGGAGACAGAACACAGGCCACAGGCGCCCACGGCAAGCACATGTGCCTCTCCTTGGGGAGCTTGACCTCCTTGAGTGGACCCTCTTTCTCCCAGGACGAAACCCACACTCTTCAGCATGGAACCCAAATGCCTCAAGTTGGTCACACTCCCTCTGGCTGCACTACCCTCAGCACTCACTAAACCATTCCCAAGCTCCTTTCATCTGTGACTTTGCACGTGCTCTTCATGTCCACAGAACACTGTCATCCCCCTCTTGGCTCTTCTGTCTCACTGTGAGATGCAACTCAGGGGGCACCTCTGTGAAGTCCTCTCCAGTCCCCCCCTCACAGCCCCAAGTCAGGTGCTCCCTCCTCTCAGGTATGTGATCCCGAGCCTCTCGGCACATCGGCCTCTCCCCACCGCAGCCTGCTGTCTCTTTGGTGGAAGTCACTGGGTCTGTCCATCATCTTTCATTCACCCAGTTACTTTTTGACAAGCAATTCAGACAGAAACGTGCCAAGTGCTGCTGTATACTCTTGCGACAGAAAGGAGTGAGGTCCTGCTTCTCTGGAGCTTCGGTGCTTTGGAGGGGACAGAGACAGATAGCAAACTACCTAGACAAAGCTAACTTCCTCAACATCTCAAAAAACATGCACTGTGTCTAACGTCATTCACGAACAAGGGGACCTGAAGTAGAGGAGGCCGTGTGGTGACTTCGGAGTGGGTGGTTATGGAAGGCCCCTCTGAGCAGGTGACAATTGAACAGGTGTAAACATAGGAGTCACACACACACTTCCCTTGGGAGAACTGGGGAAGAGCTTTCCAATTAGAACAGCTGGTGCAAAGGACCTGCTATGGACAGAGTTGTCCCCCAAATCTGTATGTCGAAGCCCCAGTCTGGCTATATTTAGCATAAGCAGGTGATTAAGGTTAGTGGATTATAAATAAGGAGGAGGACATTGTGGAGTTGACGTTTGCAAGCCAGTAAGATGACTCTCACCAAAAGTGGAATTGGCCAGCACCTTGATCTTAGATGTGACCTCCAGACAGTGAGGAAAAAAGGTCTGTTGTTTAATCCACCCAGTCTCTTGCCTTTTGTTATATGACCCTATCTAACTAATACAAGCCTAAAGATGAAGGACCTGGAACACAGTAAGTGCTCAATTTTTAAAATCCTTGAATAAATAGCAAAAAATAAGCTAAACTATGTTCTTTTGCAGAAGTCTTTACCCAGGGCCCTCGATAAGTTGAAACCTAAGTAGCCTCCCAGTCTCTGAGTTTCAAATGATGTTCATTCCCTGGGTGAATACTGGCCAGTTCTGTTCCCCCTGTCTTTATCACCAGATAGAAATGGGTCTAAGCTAGGCACAGTGACACATGCCTGTAATCCCAGTGGCTTGGGAGGCTGAGACAGGAGTATCAAAAATTCAAAGCCAGCCTCAGCAACTTAGCAAAGCCCTAAGCAACTTAGTGAGACTCTGTCTCAAAATTTTAAAAAATGGCTGGGGTTGTTTCTCAGTGGTTAAGGACCCCTGGGTTCAATTTCTAGTACCAAAAGAAGACTCCTTACATAGCTATCAGACTCCACTCAAAAATATTTTTAAATAGCAATAATAATGCGATCATGCCTTTTGTCTTTCCAAAACATTGTCATATTACTATCTCATTTGAACTTCCCAGGAAACATGAAACAGACATAGCAGGTAACCCAGGGAATGTAGTAAAACACTAGATGTAAACGTTCTCTGGAATTGGATATTTGTTGAGCTACTTCTAAGGGAAACTGGCTCAGACCTGCTTGGGACTCTGCTAAATGGCAGCCTTCACCATGGAGAGTCATCCCATCTGACTCCCCTCCCCGACCACACAGGGTTGGAACAGGGCTGGCCACCTGACCCAATGACAGTCAGTTCATAGCTGCACAGTGGTCCTTATAGCACCCTGCAGGGAAATTCTGTTCAACAGAGTCAAGACAGATTAGAAGTTTGAAATAAAAAAACAAAAATTAAAAAAAAAAAAAGATTCTGGAAGTATAAATCAGCTGTCACTCTGAGAGCAACATGGCAATGTCTACTCAAACTTTAAAATGCACATAATCTATGACTCAATAGGATTCTCCTTGATATTGACCTAAAGAAATATACATCACAAAAAGACATATCTGAGAACATATTGAAACCAAATATTACACTATTGTCTTGCAGAGCTTCCAATACAGGGGGGTGCAATACATTGGTAGATAGATGTAATATACATAACAACTATCATAAAATGGAAAGGGTAAAGGAATTTATATGTTTTAAAGTTTCTACATTGTACTTGATATGGTAAAATCTAAGTTCTAAAATGTGTGTGTGTATGTATAAAACCCCTAGAACAACCACAAAATATATACAGAGATATAAAAAAGTGAATAATTAAATTGACATAGAATACTAAAATAAATACCCAACTAAATCAAAAGAAAGCAGGAAAAAGAAAATAAAAACAAAAATAAAAGAGAATGAATAAAAAAGAATAATAAAATGGTGAACCTAAACCCTACCATTTCAACAACTGCATTAAAAGAAAGTGATCTAGGGCTAGGATTGTAGCTCAGTGGTAGAGCACTTGCCTAGCATGTGGGAGGCACTGAGTTCAATCCTCAGCACCACATAAAAATAAATAAATAAAATAAAGGTATTGTGTCCATCTACAACTAAAAATATATGTGTATATATATACACATATATATGTATATGATATATATACACATGTATATATATGTATATACATGTACAATAAGAAAACAAGGTCCAACTACACACTGCCTACAAGAAATTCATTTTGAAAATAAGCATATACATAGGTCCAAAGTAAAAGATATCCTATGCAAGCCCTAATCCAAAGAAAGCTACCAAAGTCAACTTTCAGAAAGGAATATCGTCCAGCAAAATGAGTGGGGCTATGTAATTACAAAACGAGGTAGCTAATTCCCAAGAGTCTAGGGGAACAAGGGTGGAAGGATGGGTGCCCGAGGAGTTCCCTGTGTCAATGACACAAGGAGACAAGAGCAGGAAAGACACATGGGTTCCCTGAGGAGACTGGTTTGAGCAAGGAAGGAAGAAAAGGTGCAGGGAGATGAGGGCCGGGGCTGTCATCTCAGCTCTGGTGCCTTGTGGCGTGCGTCATTCTGGCTCAAATTGTAGACTGAAAATGGAGTGCGGAGTCAGCTAAGGAAAGGCAATGTGAATTATCCCTCGTAAGAGAGGACGCTCTGCCAATAGCAAGAGCTCAGGGCCATTTTCCAGCAAATACTCTACCTGGGTCTCTCTGAAACCAGTTAATTACATGCCAAATCCCCCAAATTTTAAAGTAAATTTTTAAAGTAAATTTTAAGTAATTTTAAAGTAAAATTTTAAATTTTCTGGCCTGAAATAATATCATCCAGCCCAAACCCTTCATCTGAGAGAATCCTGAGTGCCAGAGCTGGTGAAAAGAAAATCCTGTTCTAGAAAACACTACTCTATTACTGCTGAACTCAGAAGCACAGCTTCTTTTACAAGAAGACTTCATGAGATTGGAGGAGGAAGAAAGTCAGAGACTAAATACTGTGTTTTCGCTATGCAGAGCTGAATTGTTCACATGCTTATCAAATAGAATCCCGCTTCTGACAGCGAGGCTAAGGGGAGGGTGAATGTGACAGGGAACCAGCACCACAGGAGATTTTGTGGTGCCATTTTATGTCAACCCCTTGGAGTATTGAGCATTTAAGTGCTGTTCTGTACTGACATCTGAGTTATGCAAGCAGCATTACTCAGGGTCCCTGCCCTCAGGGATCTCATGGTCAAGTTGGAAAGATAAGCAACAGAACCAAGGACATTGAGGGAACAATATCCTGAGGACCCCGTGGAACTGTTAAGCTCCATGATCAGATGGTCAGGTTGATCTTTTAAAGTTCTTAGACGGGGCACAATGAGGAGGAGAGGAGGTGGCCATCTGAAGGGGCAGAGGTTCTAACACCAGGAAATGTTCCAAGAGCAGAGGAGAGGATGGAAAAGGGGACCTGAGACTAATTGACATGACTTACTTCATAACTGGATGGAAAAAAGGGGGAGCAATGCAGGATGCTTCCCGGGTTTCTAGGTCAGTTTCTTTACTCGCTGCCATACACCAGGTCAAAGAATGTAGACAGTAGATGTGAAGGAAAGAGAAAGAGTCTGATTTTAAACATTTGGAGTCTAAGGTGCTAGGGCATTTGGAGCAGACACAGAACAGACTAGGAGGAGGAGTCCAGAGCTCAAGAAGGAGGTATGGTGGGAAAAAGAAAAGCTTTGGTAGCAAGACACATGGGTTCCATGAGGAGACTGGTTTGAGCAAGGAAGAAAGAAAAGCTTAGGGAGAATCCACATTTTTTAAAGTGCAGGAGGGAAGAGGCCTCAGTAAGGGAGATTTGATTTTGACTGGCCAGTGGTGCATCCTAGGTGTGCTAACATTTAGTCAAAATTATCAGACGGTGGGTTGGGTAACTGGACCCTTGGGGACCAAGCCTTTCAGAAGAATGCCAAACTTATATTTCCTTGTTGATTTCTATAAAGGTAGAAAATTCAGAAGTTCAACTCTTCAGTGCCTGAGGATTTCGTGAACACAAATCAAGTCTCACAAAGCTTCTTGGAGGAGGGTCGATACACAACGAATACGGGGATCCCAAGAGACATGAGCCCCGAGGACCCCAACTGTCTACATTTGAGTACAAGACACAGGAGGCTTCTTAACAGAGAAATGTTTCTCCTTTAACTCAGGATCGATACTCACTTCCCCCTATAGACCCAATTTTTGTGTATTTTTATTAAAAAGGAAGAAAACATACCCTAAAAGTCGTGATTCACTTAAGCATAAACTTGAAGCTTCAGAACCATGAGTGGGAAATTACAGCCTCACACATCTTTGGACTTGATTTTTATGGCCTAAGCAGGGTCATTGTTAGTGAGATAACAGACACCACCTAAGGCCCTCTAAAGTGTTACATGAATCAAAGTATGCTCCACGGTCTTTTGAATCAGGAAGCAACTTCATTAAGGTTTTTAGGAAAGGACAAGCAGGCCATTTTTCAAATGAATGGCAGGGCCTCTCTTCTGAACAACTCAATTAAGAGACTCAGGAAAAGAAAATGGCAAGGACAGTGCAAGAAACCCTCATTGGTCTGAATCTGGGTCTTTGATGATGCTGAGAAATACCCTCATGCACACATCGCCCATGTCGGATCTGTCAGAAATCCCAGCAGCTGCAATGAGGCAGAACAGATGCATGCTCTGGGCATCCAAAAAGAAAAATAATAATAATGATAACCTTACAAGTTACAGAATTGGAGTTCAGCTTTCAAGGAATAATGTATGGAGATGATCGTTTCACTAAAAAAAAAAAAAAAAAAAAAAAAAAGAAAGAAAAAAGTGCATAGCAGATAGCTGGCCAGGCAGACATTGACATGGATGTGCTGTAGGCTTATATATTTATTTGCAAATCACAATGTAATAGAAATGGACATCATACTTTGCATTTATATAGCAACTGTTTCTCCAAGGACCTCAAAGGATTCTCCCGCCATTACTCGATTCATCCTTGTTACCTGCTTGTAAAACGAAGGAGAGGCGAGGCTTACTCATCCCATTTTATTAAAGAGGAAGCAGCGGCCCCACAGGGAGGTATGGATTGGCCAAGGGCATATTGCGACTCATTTATTTGCTCAAAATCGTGTAGGGACTGAAATTAGTCCCAAATTGTCCTTATACTTGCTAATTTTTACCTACAGACTTTTGAAAGGGAAATGATTCTGCCTCCCAGGCTTGTTTTATGATTTGGACCATCACATGGACAGTGATGAGGGAAGGGTCTGAACTGGGGATGAGGAGAGGGAAGCAAGTGTTCAGCATTTCACTGCTGGCCACATTCTTAAGGACAGAGACAGAGCTCCAGGTATCAAAGAGCGGGAATGATCCCCAACATCAGCATCAGACACAGCTCCGTGGTAGTCATGGGCACTAACGACCATTCTCAATACACACTCTTAATCTGCATTTTATATACATTGTGCCATGTCTCTTACAACTACCTACTCTGTGACCTGGGTATTATTTCCTTGTAAAAGTAAGAGGCAGGCTCAGGGAGCTTGGATGATTTGTCCATGGTCATGTTCCTAACAGGTTTCAGCTCGGGGTGTGAACTTATGAATGTGCACTTTCTTCACCCCACACGTGATGGGGGTTCTAGACGCATAATCTAGAGAGCTAGAAGGAAGTTGGAGTGTCTCACCCCAAAAATGATCCCTACACGGTGCATAAGTAAAATAGTTAAATTCAGTCATTACACAATGTATATATACCTCAAAATACCATGTCAGACATGAAAAATATACACAATTGTATCTGTCAATTTAAAAATAAATTAATTATTAAAAAAAAAGCAGGGAGCAACCTAGATCCACACAGGCACATTCCAAATGGCAGCCAGGAGAGAGCTGGTATAGGCATCTTTCCCTTCTCCCTGGGCAGACCCAAGGGGTACGGCCCACCGTGGCCACTCTCATTGCCGGGATGGTTTGAGAGCTCCCAGAGCAGACTGCACCTGACCCAGGATCATGCTAGTGGCAGAGGCAGTGGAGTTCCATGAGCAGGGAACAGATGGCAGGGGAAGTAGTGACCCAGAAGCTGCCCTGCGCAGTCTTCTGCTCACCTAACCTTACCAATTGGCACCTGGGTTCCCACCATCACTGGAGCAGGAGAGTTTGAATCCCCTCACGTCCTTCATGGAGAGAGGACGCTGAGGCTCAGATCTGTCTGAAGTTCCCATAGGAAATCAGGAAATGCAAAAGCAGGGTCTCTTTGCCCTGAACTTTTCTCTCATTGCAAGTTTGGTCACTAGCATATGATATCACGCAGCTGTGGAAAAAGCCATCCCCTCAACACAGAGGGTAGAAAACGGAGGACCAGTATCTTCAGTGCGACCTGATACTACCTCGAGTGCTGTGGATGTGACACCTCATTCATCACCACAGCTCTGAGGTGCAGGCATTATTATCCCCATTCTCCAGGTAAGCAAATTGAAGCCCAGGGTATAAGCAGCACAGCTCACATAGAAGCCTGGATTCAAATGTGGACCTCTGCGACTGCTGCCTTTCCACGGAGCCTCACTAGCCCGAAAGAGGAAGATGGAGTGTTATTCTGATGATATCATCCTCGTGGCAGCAGGAGGCTGCTGGCTCATCAGGGAAGCAGGGAGGAGTCATAAATGCAGACAGGGCCAAGTGGGGGTGCCCTCTGCCCAAGGCACTGCAGTCACTGGGGCTAAGGCTGAGATGTAGCCTCAACGTAACTGTGATGCTCAGGTTTTGCTTTGCCCAGAGCAACTCCATCCACAAATGTAAGCCACACATGCAATGTTAGATCTCATGTGAGCCATGAATGCAAGCCACATATGTAACCTTCAAGTTTCTGGTGATTACATAACATTAGGAAGTAGAAACAGGTGACATTCATTTTCATAATGTTTTTACTTAAATTAATATATCCAACAAATTATCATTTCTACATATAATAAAAATATTAATGAGATGATGTACCTCCTTTTTTTTAACATGGTCTTTTGAAACCCTGAGTATATTTTCTACTTACAACAGCTGCATTTGGATGAGCCTCATTTTAAGTGCCTAATTGCCATAGATGGCTAATGGCTACCATATCGAACAGTGTGGGTCTAGAAGGATGGAGGGATGGAGGCTTGGAAAGTTTGGAGTATGGGTCCTGACTCAACCAACCACCAGGTGACGGTGCAGTGGTTGAGTCTGGACAGCCACCAGGCTTGCTTGGTTTTGAATTTCATTTCCCTCATTGCGCAAGTTTCTTAGCCCCTGTTGCCTCTGTTTTCCCACCTATAAAATGAAGATAATAGCAATGCCCACTTGCAGGATTCTGGGAGGATGAGATGAAAAGGCACTTAGAATAGTATCGGGCACACAGTCAGCAACTTAAAGGCATTTGCTGCTGCTGTTATTATTACTATCATTTCCACTGTGGTTCAGTTTCTTTCTCTGTAAATTAAGAATGTTGCAAAGATGATTATCAAGATCACTTCTTTCTCTGTTGTTTAGTGGAAAACTGGGATGGGAGTCCAACTTCAGGGCTTTGTCTTGGTCCTGGGCATTCGTTGGGAAGCTGTGCAGGTTCTACTTTGTACAGAACAGGGCCCCAGTTCCAGCCCATTTCCATAGGGGCAGCTTGGCTGGTGTGGAGTGGGGCAGACAGAAGGACTTGCCTGGTTTGTCCTCAGCATTAGAAATTCACTCCCTGCATCCTGGGCTCAGGCTGACCTGCTCCCTCAACAACCTCCACATGCTCACGGTTGTGCTCCACAGGTACGAACCAAGTCCCTAATTACAATCCCTCCCCGTCAAATCTCTGAGCTAGAAGAAATCTAAGCTGGGCTTGCATTTGCAGCAAATCCTTCCCTTTCCAAGTGCCTCCAGCACAGGCTAATAAAACAATCTCCCCAGGGATGATGATCCAGTGGCTTTTCACACCAGCCATCCTTGGAGCCAAAAGGTGAATAGAAGAGAAGAGGTCAAAAGGCCAAATGCATGAAAATTGTAAATGAAGACGCCCTGATCTCAGTGACAAGTATTCCAGGGGCTGCAGCTCAGGGAATCCTAGCAGTCTGGCTTCTTTCCTCTTGACACCAAACTGACAAGTTATAGAAATTCGAGGAAGAGACAGTCTAGTGGGTCAGGTGCCTCATCTCCAGGGAGGCTGGCAGAGGTCAGGGCATCTCCAAGTCATCTCCAGGGATGGCTCCAATCCTCTTGTAATGACTCAAAACCTGGAGCCTCAGCTACTTCTCTTAGAGAGCAGGATTCTGCAGGTTAATGTGTCTCAGTGCCTGAAATTCTTCCTCCCCGGGATACCAAACAGAAGGATGACAGGGCTGCTCATCTTGAAACAGAAGAACAAAACCATGGCCCCTCCTGCCAAGCGGCAGTTCCCTCCCAGCTGTTCATGTCAATTTGCTGAGAGCTACATTCGCTCACATCAGCAAGCCTGTTCCAAGAGCCCACCCTGGAAAGAGAGATGCCTCCAATTAATCTCCTGCAAAGAATTGGAAGCCACAGGCCCACTGGTGAGGAAGGACTCCAGATCAGTCACTGGTCAATCATAAGACAGCACCATACTCAGCCCAGAAGGAGATCCACTCGGACACCGTTGGCCACTGACAACGCCAGATACTGACTCCCCTGCCCTCCTAGGCTGAACAGCATCTCCCAGACATGATGAACCTGAACTACTTCAATACCCTGGCCAGACTGAGTGCATGTTCCAGACGCAATGTTTGTGTCCTTCCAAAATGTATCTATTGAACCCCTACCACCCATACTGTGATGGTATTAGGAGGTGGGCCTTTGGAGGTTATTAGAATTGGATGAGGTCACAAGGTGGAGCCCTAATGAATAGGATTAGTGCCCTTATAAGAGGCATGAGACAGCTTGCTTCTGCCGCCTGTTCTCTGCCATATGAGGATACAATGAGAAGTTGGCAGTCTGCCCAGAAGAGGACCCTCACCAGGGCCCACCTATGCTGGCACTCTGACCTTGAACTTCCAGCCTCTAGCATTGTGAGAAATAAGTTGTTTATAAGCCACCCTGTTTACTATGTTCTGTTACAGCAGCCTGACTGGAAGAGACGTGCCCCTCAATCTCACTGCCAAGGGCCCAGGTCCTCTGTGACACTGAGTGCTGTGTGACAGCTGTGTGGCTCCATGGAGAACTTCAGAATTCCCCTTTTGATCAAAGGGGCTGGTCCTGCGGTCACAGAGTGAATTTGTCACCCTCCCTGTGCCCCAGTTAGCACCCACAGCTCACACGCCTTCTCTCTGCTGGGTCCCCGCCCCCAGGAGAGCCAGAATGATAGGCAGGACCCTGCCAAGAGAGAGGTCTTCTTCCCTGCAGCAGTTAATCAGCGTCACCCCAGCCCAGGCAAGTTCGGGGGTGGGCGTGTCCCTGCCTGTCCCAGGAAGGTCCTGGACCAAGAAGAACTGGAACCTGGAGAGTGTGGCTGGAATGTTTCTGCACTACAAGAAGAACAAGAGTTTTTCACTCTGAAGCCACCTGTGGTCCCCAGTTTCAGTGCCTCTCCAGACCCATTCCTTCTGCTCATTAGTTAAATGTGCCAACACAAGGAGAGAAATCAAGGTCTGCTTAGCTTTCCCCACCGGCCCTGTCAATCGTGCGGAGGAAGACAGCTCCTGCCACGAAGCTCAGGAAATGGGCCCCAGAGGGCCGTGGAACAGCTCAGGCCCGCAAATGTATTTACACAGCACAGTGCTTGTTTCTCCCGGTCGCCAACAGCCCACCTCTCCAGAGTGCCCTGGGCAAGTTTTATCACCTGGGAGGGCTTGTGCCATAGTTCCCACCACCTCCCTCCTTGATCATTGAATAGATAGATTGTCTGGCGGTACTGAGAAGCGGACTCCCCCAGCGAGTTGTCTCAACGGCTGACAGAAGGTTCTCCAGCCGGCAGGAGCAGGCGGGGACCAGGCAGCCGGCAGAACCGCAGAACTGGCAGAACTGCAGAACGGACTCTGACACCGCAGGGCTCCCGGGCTATGGATCCACTCCTCTCCGGATTGAGGGAGAGACCAGGGCTCCCCTTACAGTATCTTTGACAGGGGCAACAGTCAGGAAGGTGGGGGAATCAGGCAAGAGGGAGTTAGGTCAAGGTCAAGGTGAGACAGCAGGATTACTTTAAAAGGACTGGATATCCCAGAGTTTCAGAGCTGAAATGGGAGTTCAGAGACCATTCAGTCCTACCACCCGTTGCACAGAGGAAACTGAGGGACACTGGAAATGAGTAAGGGACTACACAGCCATTAAGGGCAAGGGCTTGGGATCAGCCTGAACTTGGTTGTAGCTCCTGCTCTACAACTTCCTTGCTCTATAACCTTGGACTTAGTCCACAGGAGTCAATTTTCTTACCTCTAAGATGCACATATATAGCCCATCCCCTATAATTGATGGTTTGTAAGGCTTACATGAGATGACAAAGCAAAAAAAAGCACTTAGCACCTGCTAAGCCAGGGAGGATGCAGGGGAGGGTGAAGAGAAGATGGCTTATGGGTACAAGATGCAGTTGGATAGGAAGAAAAACTTCTAAAGTTCTACAGCACAGGAGGATAACTGTGGTTGACCACAATTAATTGAATATTTCAAAACAGCTAGTAGAGAGGATTTTAGATGTTCCCAACCCAAAGAAATTAAGCATGTCTCAGATGATGGATATGCCAATTACCCTGACCAGATCATTATACATTTTGTACATGTATTGTAATATCATATTGCATTCCACAAATATGTATAATTACTGTGTTGATTAAAAATAAAAATACATTTGAATTCTTTAAAGCATTTACAGTAATTGTACAATTAATGCTATTATGATTATTATCTCATAATTTAGCCAAAACCATCCAGAGAATTTATATCAGATACAGGAGTCAAACTCAACTCTTTGAACTCCTAGATCAGTGTTCACATTCAGGTGGTTAAAACAGCCTTCAAAGCTAAATCACTTTCTCATTCAGGAATTGCATACATCTACTAATAATAGTGGCTTGAAGAAATTAAGGTTGTATCTTCTCATATCAATTAAAGCCAAAGGTAAACAGTATAGCATTGGTAAGTGGAGCCCATGAACCCAGATCCTTACTTTTCTGCCATCTGAGCTCTTGGTTTTCATCCTCAAGGTCATGAGACAGCTGCTAAGGCTCCAGTCATTGGGAGGAAATGGGAGAGGGAAGGAACTTTGGGGCATTCCTTTGAGGACTGCCAGCCCTTTTACAAAGATTTTACGGAAGCCCTACACTATGACTTCGCTTGTAATTAGAAGTCCTTGGTGGCAAAGAAATCTGGACAATGCCTGATAAAGCCAGAGTTTTGTTAACAAAGACACTACGAGGATGAGGAACAATCTCATCTTTTGCCACACTCTCTGAGATATCTGCTTTCCATCCAGAAAGAGTCCCGGTATGCTCCCTATCTCTGCCTGTGGCTGCCCAAGGCCAGCCTGGCCCACGACTGATATCTCACTGCCCTGTGGCATCCGGCCATGCCCTGTTGATTGCTGCTGACAAGGACTTTGTAAACCAAGGAGAACGCTTCAGGAGAACCCCTAGGTGCCCATAGCTCCCTGGATGCCCGAGAGTTCACAGGCTGAACTCCTTTCTCTTCTATTAGAGCCCAGCTAAACAAAGCAGTGTTCACCTTTGTAAGTCAATCTTAAGTCAAGTTGTCTCTTCTGCTCCAAGCCCTCCAAAACCACCGTTTCTCACCTAAGAAAAGGCAGGTCCTCCCCACATCCCACCAGGTCTAGAAAACTTCCCAGGGTCCTCTTCGGCTTTGCTCCCCTTCACTCATTGGCCACATCAGCCTCAAATATGCTGCATACACTCCAGTTCAGGACCTTTGCACTTGCTGTTCTCCTGCCTGGAAGGCTCTATCCCTCAGGTACCAGAGTAGTTGCTCCATCACCTCCTGCAAATCTTCTTTTAAATGCCGATTGGTCAGTGAGGTCACACTGACCATGGAGCTTAAAATTGTAACCTCCTAGGCATTTTCAATCCTGTCACCTTCCCACGCCATTCTTCACCTTGTCCGTCCACTTTATTCCTTTAAACTATGTTTGTCACCTTGCCATGCGTCTGATCCCTGGCTTATGCCTATTTACCTATGTGTTACGGGACAGGCAGTTCACAGCTGTTCTCTTAGCAACTGCCACAGAGCCTGGCCACACAGTAAGCATTTAATAAATACTTGTTAAGAAATGCACATCAGCACAGATCTGTTCTTGGGGCAAGTTACAACCTCCATTTGAGACAGGAAGTTGACAAGAAATGAACAGATAAAGAATCTGGAGGAACCAGCAATAAAGACAGAAGTATCCACAGAAAGTCAGGTCAAGAAAATGAGCATTCCAAGAGAAGAAGCGCAAAGCCCAGGACCCCCGGTCGGGAGATTCTCAAGCCTTCTTTAGACAAGTGGTATCACACCATTCAGTGGAGGATGAAACCAAGTCCTAGGAGTGGCCGGTCCATTGTCTCCTAGGGTCCTCCTAGGTGACTCCAAGTCATAGACCTCAGTTCTAGGTCCCGTAGCCTAAATGGAAGCAGGCTCATCTTCTAAACTGGCCACTACTGGAATAACGGTTCGTTTTCTTCCGCTTTCCACTTTCTGCTGATGGCGATCCTCCTCCTGAGCCACTGTTACTCTGCAGCCTTCATGAGCACTCCTTCCGCTCTGGGGGAGCATTTTTCCAAATCAGACCACTATGCTGTCAAAAGGAAAACAGATTCAACATGAAAGCAAATGTCCCTTTCCATCTGTGTCCTCTGCACCCACAATCAAGGGGTTGAGGAAATCACTTCTCCATCCCTAACTCAGTTAGAAATTGTTTTTTCCCTCCTGCTGAATAATTAGGAAGTGATTTTGAAAATGCACTGCAAAGAAAGCAGTCTTTCCCCCTCTCTCTTCTAGCCATGAAAATACACACTGCCAGAGTCTGATTAATGTTAAATATGACCTTTTGCAAAGTTCCTTGGCAGGTTAATTTATGATCCTTCCAGATTCTAACATACCAGGCAGTGGCTGTTTATGTGTTTGATGAAGTATTCTTTGTCCAGGGTTGATATGTTTTACCAGAACTTCTGCAGCTTGTGCCCCATTTCTCTCTCTTGCTCTTTCAATCTTTTGACTGTAACTTTGTGCTTGGGTATTTAATCAATCTTGCCAGGAAGAGAACATGAATATATTTATGAATTCTCAGTCCCTAAGTTGTCATGCACACTGTATTAGCTTATTACTGTATCTCCAAGATAATTCTTCCCTCTCATCTCCCTACACCTGTGCTTTTGAGTTCAGGGAGATCTCAGCGCAACCAAAATTACTTTTAATGTTTGGTTTGCTACAAGAGCTACTTTGAGGATTTCTGTCTTGAACAGGTGTATCTTCTCTTTGCATGCTTATCGCCGTGGCCTTTGTTCTTCCCGTCTCAGAAAGAGAAATCTGGCAAACTCAACTTGAGCCCCAAGAGGTTGTTTCAGCCCAAGAATATAACTAAGCTTAATGAGGAAGTAGATACAGTCCCAGAGGAGAGACTGACGACTGTGCATCAGGGACGCAGGGGACTGGGGAGGCAGGCCACCCCTGTACAGTGCGTTATGGAAGACAACCATTACTCACGTGGAAGTTCCAGGACCTTAGCAATTTAGGTCTCTATTTTCCAGAACCTAGAATAGTACTTGACTCAGAGTAGGTATTTGATTTTGTGGAAAGAAAGAATGAAGGTGAGATAGCAAGAGGAAAGGATGCAGCAGACCTTCCTCTCTAATCCAATGACCCTTGATCCTCCGTCAGAGGTCTAGAGACCAGAGCTTGCACCACAAGGTGGTTTTAGATCTTGATCATAGAGACTGGATCCCTTCCAGAAGCTCCTCAGCAGCGCTCCTGGCAGAGCTGTTCTGAGGGTGAGGACACCTTTCCACCATCCGGCAGCTTCCTCCACACCATCACACCTGGTGTGCGCATCTCTGAATGCATTGGGAATAACTTTTCCTTCAACAGCGAATGGCCAGAAGGGGCTGGCAACCAGGGCGCAGTGAAGCCTCTCTGAGCTGCATTGGAGGCCCAGCTGAGGCCAGAGGACAGGGATCAGTGAGGAAGAGGAGATCCCAAAAACTCTCAGATTTCTCAGGAAATGTTCAGCAGCCTGAAGAAAGAGACCAGTTGAGTCTGTCCAAGGTTAGAAGTCATCCAGGTAGGCACAGCACGAGATCAGAACAAAAGAAGGGACAGAGCCAGACTGAACACAGGCTGTGAGCAGCAGCAGCAGGAGAACCGAGGCTGTGTGATCTCAGGTACCACGTGGTCTGCAAGCTTTGTTTTATATTGGGAAAGATATAAATCATTGATGAGGTGTTTTATTTTCCAGTCATTTGGGCACCAATTTTATACATCCAACTTTCTAGGTCCTCCCAAGGAGAAAAGTGAATGGAGTCAGGCAGAGCTTCCATTCACACGACGCACCTTTGGAGGCCACTTACCCAGCATGACAGTTGCATTCCAGGACTTCAGAGCCGTGAGCCTCACTTGTGAGACAAAGAGACAGATGTCACCTCCGTAGTGTGATCTGAAGGACAAAGGGAAAGCTGTGTGCCTCCCTACCCCAGGCCTTCTGTCAGCCCAACACAGTGCCTCAAATGCCCCTATTATCCACTGCTTCGGTTTTCTGTACAGAAACACTAACAAAGTGCAAGGAGGTCGAGCAGCTGATGCAGGACAAAGAACTGAGAGTCACACCAAGCTGGGTTCAGACCCCAGCTCTGACTCGACAGCAGTGTGATGCCTGGCAAATTACCCAGCATCCCAAAGACTCCAGGTACTTATTTATAAAAATGTGAACACTACCCGCTCGGGAGGGTTATCTAAGAGGGCTGCCGTGTCTAGAGCGACCAGCACGGAGACCGACACATACTGGGGATCCAAGAAGTGCTTACCCTTTTTACCTTTCTCACATGAGAAAACTGGTAGGAAATGGTAGGAAGAATATGGACAAGGGTCAAGAGCATAGGTCCTCGCTGGTGCTGTTCCACCAATGAGCTGTGTGACCTTGTCAAGGTCTCTTTACTTCCTCGGCTTTATTTTCCAGTGGGGCTTGAACTGGATTCATTCAACAACTATTTCTGAGCTCCTACTATGGGCCGGGTGCTGTTTGTCTACTCACGTGGTGAATAAATTAATAAATGTGTGTCAGTGAAATGGTGGTAACAGGCACATTAATTAAATCTGGTCTTATGATGGAGAGGTCCTGGGTGACTACTTAAATGGTATTCAGAGGGATCTATGTGAGGAGGTGAACTTTATACCAAGACCTCCAATGACAAGAAGGGGCCAGTCATCGGAAGATCAAGGGCAGATGCTGCACAGGCAGAGGAAATAGAAAATGCAAAGGCTGACTCAGAAGAAACAAGCCTGGTGGCTTCTGAAGTCCCTTCTAGGTCCAGCAGTGTTTATCTTGTGTTCTCTGCGGTGTGGATGTGACTTTTGTGGATGACACTGGGGTAAGTCAAATGGCAGTTCTTTTATGGGCTGATTACTGTCACAAAGAGCTGAAGAGTGATGCACTTGGACTGGTTCTACCAGGGTCCAATTCAGCAAGGGAAGATCATAACCAAGACTGGAAGAGAAACGGAGCTAAAGGAATAAAGAAGTGGTTGGGTGGTGAACTGAAAGGGATACCGTGGAGACTGGAGCCAGCTTCTTTCAGAGCACCCAGCAGGCTCTGATCATAAGACCCAGAGAAGCAACGACAGAAGCTACCGCTTGGACAGCTGGCTGCTTTTTGAATGTTCTTCACTGAAGTTGAAGAAAGGTGAAACTAAGTGAGGAAGACACTCCTCAGAAGAACACAGGAATGAGGGTCTAGGCCAGGAATATTCTGGTCTCAGAGGACAGAATAGAGATATTCATTCATTCACTTGCTCATTCATTTATTCACAAATATTCATTGAGGATCCCTCTTCTAGGCCTGTTCTCATTGGTAGGAGTAGGTCACTAAACAAATCAAACAAAGTCCTTAGAAAATCCTTCTCTTCTAGAGAGGCCAAGATCTTTAACCTGGACAAGTTTGGACCCTTGATTTGCTGTAAATATTGAGTGCCCGATCTGTCCAATGTGAAGTTGTTTGCACTATGCTGACCACACCTAAGCATGCAACACATAATGACAGATTTATGGGGAGTTTTAAAGTCTCAAAGCACTGATCTCACATCCTCATGCCACCCCGCAAGCACATGAAGGTGAAGGAGTTTGCCCAGTCTCCCCACACTGAGAATCTAGACTCCAACCCAGGTCATCTGGCAAAGCAGCACTCTTCCGGTTACATCGTTGTGTTACTTACAGGACAGACATGTATGTGTTGAGTAACCAATACAAACCTTTATGTTGGAAGCAAGGACCATAAAGAGGCAGATCTGGTGAGCATTCACTCTGCTGACATGTGGCAGCAGTTACTTCCAGGTACCTGGGCAGCATCCAGTGTCGCTGGTGTCTACAGAGCACTGCAGTGGCAGCACCCGGTGGCAGCAGCAAAGTGTCTTCACTGCCTTAGTTTTGTTGCATGATTTGGAAGACTGTTCCCAGGTGTCCTACCCATGATCCAGGCAAGTCCCCCGGAAGACACTCTGCACTACCCCATATTAATTTTAATAAATTCCATTTCACTTAAATTAACCAGATTTGGTTTCTGTTGCCTAAAATTAAGAATCATGATCGTTTGGCTTCCTACATCCTTTGTTCCCATTTACCAGCAGGATAAAGTAAGTTTTCTACAGCTCAAAAAAAAAATTATTGGTGACTTTAAATAACAGTGGTTTCTTCCTTGATCACACTTTATGAGCACTGTAGATGGACTGAATTTTCCTGTGAGAAATTTTTAAATATTTTGAACTAAATAAAAATAAAAATGCAATTTATCAAAATTTATGGATGTCAGCAGGGCTTGGAGGGAAATCGTTAATACCAATGCACACGTGAGAAAAGAAGAAAGATCTAAAATCAGTCATCTAAGCTTCTATCTTAGGGAATGAAAGAAGAAAGTAACAGAAACTTAAAGAAAGATGCATAGTAAAAGAAATAATAAAATTGGAGCAGAAATCAATGAAATTGAAAACAGGAAATCAATAGAGAAAATCAACAAAACCAGAAGCTGGTTCTTTCAAAACAAGTTTTTTAAATAATAAACTTTGAGTCAAGCTATAAATTACTAATACTAGAAATGAAAGAGGAGTGGGACACAGTGGCACAGGCCTGTAATCCCAGCTCCTTGGGAGGCTGAGGCAGAAGAATTGCTTGAGGCCAGACTTGGGCAACTTAATGAAACCCTATCTCAAATTTTTTTAAATTTTCAAAAGACTGGGGATGGATCTCAATGGTAGGGTGGTCGCCTAGTATGTGTGAGGCCCTGGATTCAATTTCCAGTACTGAAAAAATAAAAAATAAAATAAATAAAAAAGAGGAGTCATCTCTACTGATCCTATGGGCATTATAAGTATAATAAAGGAATAGTATGAAAAATACTATGCCTACAAATTTGATAACTTATATGAAATGGAATAATCCTTTGACAGATATAAACTAGTAAAATTCACATGAAGAGAGATGGATCATATGAATAGGCCTACATCTACTAAAGAAATTGAATTACTAGCCTTCCAAAAAGAAAATATCAGGTCCAGATGATTTCATTAATGAATTTTACTAAACATTTAAGGAGGAAATGATACCAATTCTCTATAATTTCTTCCAGAAAATAGAAGCAGAGAGGACGTCTCCTCATTCCATGAGATCATCATTGTACCAGAACCAGATAAAAACATTACAAGAAAGGAAAATTACAAACCATATTACTCATGAACATAGAGACAAAAACCTCAGCAAAATGTTGACAAATCAAATTCAACAAGATAGGAAAAGAATTATATGCCTGATCAAATGAGATTTATTCCAGGTATGCAAGGTTGATTCAATATTTGAAAATTAATTCACACGACCCATGACATCAACAAGCTAAAAAAGGATAATACAATACACATTCACATCAACAGATGTGAAAGAAATTTGATAAAATCCAACACTTATTCATGATTTTTTAAAAACCCTCAGCAAACTAGGAACAAAAGGAGACTTCTTTACCATGCTTGATATAGAAATTCTACAAACTCCAATAGCTATTATTATACTTATTGATGAGAAACTAGATGATTTCCCTAAATCAAGAACAAGGAAAAAAGATCTTCTCTCACCATTTTATCCAACATCATACTAGAAAGTCCTAGCTAATGCAATAAGACAAGAAAATAATATGAAATTAAAACAGATGGAGGGAATGAAACAAAATTTCTTTTTCTATAAATGACTTGGTTATTTATGTTTAAAATCTCAAAGAAACGACCCTAAAAAAAAACCTCCTGGAACTATCAAACACTGATAACAAGATTGCAGGATATGAATTTAATATGTAAAAATAAATTGCTTTCCTATATGCTGCAATGAACAATTGGACTATGAAATTTAAGATACAATATTATCTATATAAGTACCAAAATCCAAAATGCTTAGGTATAAACCTAACAAAAAGTACAGAATCTATATGAGGAAAACTATACAACTCTCATGAAAAAGTCAAAGATCTAAATAAATATACATTCCATGTTCATGAATAAGAAGACTCAATATCATTAAGTTGTCAACTCTACCAGCTTGATCTATGGATCTATGAATTGGATGCACAGTGAGTTATTTATTGTATGTCAACAAAAGGATTCTAAAGTTTTGTGAAAAGGCAAAAAACAGAACAGCCAACAAAATACTGAAGAAGAAAATTTTAAAAACTAATATTATCTGACTTCAAGACTATGAAGGTCCAAAAATCAAGACAGCATAGTATTGGAGAAAGAGCAAACAGATCAATGGAATATTAAAGAGTCCAAAACAGACCAACACAATATACACCATGTATCTTTGACAAAGAAGCAAAGGAAATTCAATGAAGAAATGACAGTCTTTTTGACAAATAGTACTGTAACTATCAGACATCTCTATATAAACAAATTAATCTACATACAAATTTTTTCTTCTCACCAAAAAAAAAAAAAAATTAACTCAAAATGGGTCACAGGCCTCAGTTTAAAATTATAAAATTTCTAGAAGACAATGTAGAAGAAAATTTATATGACACTGAATTTGAAGGTAAGTTTTAGATACAATACCAAAGCTATAATACTTGAAAGAAAAAGATTGATAAATTGAACTTAATTAAAATTAAAACTTCCTCTCTGCAAAAGATATTACTAAGAAAATGAAAAGACAAGTCACAGACTGGGAGAACATACTAACAAAACACATATTTGATAAAGATCTTATATCCAAAACAGAAAAAGAACATAGAGACAAAAACCTCAGCAAAATGTTGACAAATCAAATTCAACAAGATAGGAAAAGAATTATATGCCTGATCAAATGAGATTTATTCCAGGTATGCAAGGTTGATTCAATATTTGAAAATTAATTCACACGACCCATGACATCAACAAGCTAAAAAAGGATAATACAACACACATTCACATCAACAGATGCGAAAGAAATTTGATAAAATCCAACACTTATTCATGATTTTTTAAAAACCCTCAGCAAACTAGGAACAAAAGGAGACTTCTTTACCATGCTTGATATAGAAATTCAATAATAAGAAAATGAACAACCTAATTTTAAAATAGGCAAAATATCTGAACAAGTGCTTCATCAAAGAAGTTATACACATGGTAAACAAGCATATGAAAACGTTCAATGTTATATGTCATTAGAGAATTACAAATTAAAGCAAGACGTTACTACATACTTACTAGAATGGTTAATTTAAGAAAGGGGGAAAAAAACACTTGGCAATATCAAATATCTCATGAATGCAGAACAGTAGGAACACTCATTCATTGCTATTAGGAAAGCAAAGTGGTATAACCGCTCTGAATGAGAGTGTGGCAGTTTCTTACAAAGTTAAAAAGTTAAACGTAATTCTTCCTGTGAGATCCAGCAATCACACTCTTGGGCATTTATAAATCTGAGTGGAAAATTTAGGATCATACAAAACCTGCACACAAACGTTTACCACAGCTTTACTCATATTAGCCAAATGCCAGAAGCAGCCAAGATGTCCTCAGTGGGTAGATAGATAAGCAAACTATGTTACACACAATGGAGTTTTGTTCAAAACAAAAAGAAATGAACTCTGGACTCATGAAAAGACTTAGAGAAAACTTAAATGCATATGCTAAGTGAAAGAAGTCCATCTTAAAAGGCTATGTACATACTATATGATTTCAACCAGATGACATTTTGGAAAAGGAAAAACTGCAGACATTAAAAAGATCAGTGGGTTAGGCATAGTGGCACATGCCTGTAATCCCAGCTACTCAGGAGACTGAGGCAAGAGGATTGCAAGTTCAAGGCCAGCCTCAGCAACTTAGTGAGACTGTCTCAAAATAAAAAATAGAAAGGGCTGAGGATTTAGTTCAGTGCTAGAGCACTTGCCTAGTATGCATGAGGTCCTGCAGTCAATCCCCAGTACCATAAAAAGGGATAAATAGGTAAAGCACAGAGTATTTCTAAGTCAGTGAACTGCATGGGCCTGTAATGATGGATACATGATATGTATCTGTGAATTTATCAAAATCCACAGAACTGTGTATGAACGAGAGTTAATAATGTGTCGATATTACTTCATTAATTATAATAATTATACCACACTAATTCACAAAGTTAATAGGGGAAACTGCCAGGGGGTAGATATATGGAAACTCTGAACTATCTGCTCAGTTCTACAAACCTACAACTGTGATAAAAAGAATAAATAAAGTTCAGAATTTTTTTTAAAATTGATGGCTTAAAACAATGGCTTCTTTCTTGCTAACACTAATGTCCATATCAGATTGGTTGCTTTTTCCTCATTCATAGAGGGAAAAAATTATGAGATTGTTGAAATCAATTCCTGAATGTCTACAGGTTTGAGGGAGTCCTGTCTTTGGACTTACTAGTTATACAGAGGAGCCCATTCTTTTTGTGCTTAAGCTGGTTTGAGTTAAATTTCTGTCACATGCAAATCGAGTAGATGAAAGCTCCCCATCTTGAATATCCTCAGTCATTATAAGACGAAGTGTAAAAAACCACACAAAGGCTCTCAGAGAAGATGAACTGATCCCCAGTTCCAGAAAGAAAGAAAGAGAAAGAAAAGAAGATGCACCAGAAGCTCACATTTCATTAAAAGCCAGACATCCAGCCACACCCACCTAAGGGAGTGGGAATGCAATTTTATCATGAACCCAGAGAAAGGAAAATCAGAAAAGTGTCATTAGTCCTAATAACTACCACCCCCACTTCCTGGACCAACATCACCACCAAGCGTGCACACACACACACACACATGTGCACACACACGCACACATGTGCACACATACACACACACAGGTGCACACACAAAGGAAACTGTTGTGGCAGCACGTAGAGAAATATGGCGCCCGTTCAGAGACAGAGGGTCTGCGAGCCCACTAACACCTACCAGTAACATTGCTATGCCTCAAGCAAGCTCCACCTGCTTAATTGCTTCTTCCCTCTGAAATCCCTCCTGAAAAACCTAGCTCTTTTATGAAATTCTCCCTTGGCTTCATACCCTCGGTATCAATTTACAAGAAGGAAAAAGTCCAAAGAGTGACAGAAGGAAAGCTGAGAAAAGTGTGTTTCAAAAAGGCTTTGTAGGTAAAGAAGATCAAGGACCTCAGTACCAGCTTTCCCTCCATGGAGTATTGCTCAGCAAGCCGCTTGACCTGTCTCTTCACCGGCAGCCACAAAAGCAGATGGCAGGCTACAAAAGGACACGTTAGTTGTAAAGAATTATAAAGTCATGTTCTGTTGATGGTGGCCAAGAATGCCTTAAGTATTCTAAAGCTGAGATGAGGGAAAGAAAAGGTATTACTAAGGACTACTTGATTTGCATGTGACAGAAAATTAACTCAAACCAGCTTAAGCACAAAAAGAATGGGCTTCTCTCCATAACTATGAAGTCCAAAGACAGGGCTCACTCAAACATGTCTGCATTCAGGAATGGACATCAACAGTACCATCAGATTCTCTCTCTCTCTTGGGCACACGTTCTCTCTTTTCTCTTCCCCACCCCATCACTCCCCCTGCCTGACTTTGCTTTTCTGCATTGATTTCATTCCAAGGTAATTGTCCCCTAAGATGGCTTATGAAATTGGCTCAGTGAGTTAAATCTATTCAACATTTTCAGGAAGTTCAGCCTTTCAGAAAGAAAGAGGGAAACACAGCAGAGAAAGAATACATTGGCTACTTCCAGCAAGTGTCAGAGGATGCTGAGCATCCCACTCCTTGGTATTTATTCAAAAGAACTCAAGTCCGTATCCTTATAGTGACTTGTCCACATCAATGTTTACAGCAGCACAAGTCACAATAGCCAACTTTTAGAACTGGTTTAGGTGCCCATCAACAGACAAATGGATAAAGAAAATGTGGTATTATATACACAGTGGAGTTTTACTAAACCATAAAAAAGAATGAAATTATGGCATTCGCTGGCAAATAGATGGAACTGGAGAACATCATTCTAAGTGAAATAAGCAGATTCAGAAAGTCAAGGGTCAAATGTTTTCTCTCATATGCAGAAACTAGAGCAAAGTAAGGGCGTAAAGTGGGGAAAGATTCCCACAAAAATAGGGGGAAATCTATGGAATAGAGGAAGGGGACCAAGGGTAAGATGGAAGGATGGAAAAATGGAGGAACTGCACAATGAAATTGACCAAATTATGTGATGTATACATATAAATATACCACAGTGTCACCTTTATGTGTATCTATAAAGCACCAATTTAAAAAATAATAAGATAAGTAGAAGGAAGACCAGTAGAACAAAGAAAGTGGAACGGGGGAGGGGAGGGCAAGAGGAAATACTTGAGACTGAAATGGAACAAATGATATTCCATGCCTGTATGCTTACGTTGAAATGAAACCCACTGTCACATGTAACTACAATGCACTCATAAAAACATGTTTATGAAATGGATGCTGAAGATGCTAATTGATTAGGGACATGTGACCATTCTTGAGCCAATTGCCAAGATCCCACTGAATAGATATGGAATAGGCCTCTTGTTAGAAATGATGTTGGTTTCCAGAGGAGAAGAGAAGGGGAAGAGCGCTACAGCTTCCAGAGTCAGCCACTGAGCGGGGAGAGGGCCAAGCAAAGGCACAGACACCCACACACTCAGGCAGCCCTTCCACCCTCAGACTGCCCCTCTTGGACATGGGCCTGTGCTGTTCCAGAACTGTCTAAGAATGAAGGCAGACTCACTCCTCCAGAGCTGCAGCCTGTGGTCATCCTCCATGAAGATGGGATCTGCCTGAAGACACTCTTCCAGCCCCTCTTGGGCTGAACAATCCCATTGCAATATCCTGTTTTTGTCAGCTTTTTGCCATTGTGGCCAAAAGACCTGACAAGTACAATTATAGAGGAGGAAAAGTCTATTCAGCACTCACAGTTTCAGAAGTCTCAGCCCACAGATGACCAGCACCATTACTCTGTGCCTGAGGTGAGGCAGAACATCAATGTCAAAGGGTGTGACAGAGGAAGGCAGCTCAGGAAGCAGAGAGAGCTCCTCTCACCAGGGAGAAAGTATGTCCCTGGGCTGGGGAGATAGCTCAGCTGGTAGAGTGCTTGCCTCGCAAACACAAGGCCCTGAGTTCAATCCCCAGTACCGCAAAAAATAAATAAATAAATAAAAAAGATAAGCCAAAGGCATGTCCCCAGTGACCAGCCTCCTCCAGCACACCCTACCTGCCTATAGGCACCACCCAGTTAATTCCTGTCTGGAGATTACTGCACTGATTAGTTACAGCTCTCAGAACCCAATCATTTCACCTGTAAATTTTCTTGCATTGTCTCCAACATGAGCTTTTTGGGGACACTTCATATCTAAACCATAATATATGCACACTCACCTTGTGTCCCACTACCAGTACAGGCATATCTTGAGAAAAATGCTGGTCTTTTTTTCTTTGCCTTCCATCACATGGAACAGAAATGGCATTCGGCTGGTACTGGATGAATACCTAGATCTATGGATTCACAAAGGACAGAATAAGGAGCCTCCAAGAAAACACAAGATACTTTCCAGGACATTTTTACTTTGTCTAGCATGATTAGAATATCTCTTGGTATAAAAGAACAGATTTACAAATAAAAGTCATGACAAGAATAAATTAACTCTGTATGATTTCAATCAGATAGTGATTAGAGGGTGCCAAGTGAAAAAATGTTAAAGACAGGTTCCCACAGTTATGGAGTGCACTTAGAGACAGCTTTTGCTTTCTGTCATTTGTGCTCAAATCTTATTCATCATCAATCAGTACTGTAATCCTCAGATAGAAGGGGCACATGGTGACCTGTGGAGAGCAGCTTGGATGGGAAGGGTCCATTGTGCTTTGATTAGTGAGAGAAACAAACCCTATGGTTTTACTTCCTGCCCCTGGAAAAGTCCACGGTTGCCCCGTTCCCTGGTCACCAGGACCTCGCTCATCTCAACTCTCCTCCATCTGGGAATTCATGGTATCTCCTCCTGCACGGAGTCAAAGTCCCTCCCACCCTTCCTCCTCCGACATATGCAGACTACACATTAGCATGGTAATGTCTCATGCCATTAGTGAGTAACGGTGCTGAATAATTAGGCTATGAAAATCTAACGGCAGGGATTTTTGTTTTATTAGCAATTTTCCATCCTATTGTGTTAATTTCATCTCCTGTCAGCCGGCTTTCTGAGTAAACAATGATCACAGGCAGACATCATTTCCCAGCACATTGTGCTGCCCTGGGTGACTTAACAGACCAGAAAATGGCTTAAGTTGCCTTTTGTCTTGCAGTCTCTGCATTCTGTGGATGTCACAATATATCTCGTCCCTGGTTTCTTGTGACCCTGGGATATTCATTTCCTCTTTGCCTGTATCTTTCCCTGTCTGTTCTGTCAGTCTCCACATCCTTTCTGCCCATCCGTGCTTTCCTTCCTCCTCCTCTTTTTTCTGCCCTCTCCTCTTCCATACCTCTACATGCCTGCCTACAACGATAATGCACTGTTCAAAATTATTCCCCTCAAATCATTTACACCCTCATTCTTGCCTTCCCTGACCCCTATTCAGTTCTCCACACACTGTTCTAATTTCTTTCACTTTCCTCCTCGGGTCACCTGCTTTTCTTCCCACTTGACCATCTCCTGATCATTCCTTCCTCCTTCTCTTTCCACTTCTCATTCTTCCTAGCTCCTGGAGACCCATCCCTCAGACTCTTACCCCTCACCCCCACAACACACACACAGGCACACAGGCACACAACTCATTCTCTGCTTCCTGCTTGCTGAGATTCCTGGCTGGCAGATGATTAAGATTGGGCCCAGTTTTGTTGGAAAGTGTAACACTAAAAAAAAAAAAAAGTTAATGCTTTTTCTGTGATATTCCCACAGTCATCGAACATCAGCAAGTTACTTCCAGAACTCAGAAAAATTTCTGTTATTTAGTATATTGTTGTTGCCCAAGTTACAAAAGTAGCTGCCAAGACCCAGAGAAAGGCAGCAATGGCTTTTGCATGAATCACCACATGGGACAGATGTGGTTAGGCAAGAGGGGCTATGCCTGATTGGTGGCCCTTCTTCTGTTCCACTCCTTTCTCCTGGACTCCAGGAGATCATAATCTGGATTCCTCTGAAGCAGAATAATGTTTATTGGTTCTACTCAAATAACCAGGACAAAGGATTAGAATAATGAGGTAATATCTCCTTGAAAAAAAAAAAAGATATAGCCAAATGCCAATAATTCAAGCACACAATCTATGCATCCATAGAGGACCAGTAACCTGGTAAGCTGCCATCTGGAGCAGCAGTGTAGGACAAGCCAAAATAATTCATAGTTTTCATAATTAACCCACAAAATGCAACACAATTACCCTCCCTGCTAAGAGGCATAAATACTGTCCCTTTGATTCTTAACCACCCTTGTCTCCTCACCATTCGGTCACATTTCCACACCCCCTCCTCTATCTATAATGCTTAACCCCTATATAACTATTTGACATCTTTTAAAAACCTACTTGTTTAACACATGAGATTTTAGCCCTACGAAAGACTGGTGAAACAAAAGAAAGACTGGTGAACAAAAGATCCAGGAAAGGATACAAGAAGCTTTTGAAAAGCACCAAGACTCAAGGATCTGTGGTTTTTGCAAATTAGTCATACACCCTTTAACTATGCAGTGAGAAGTGCAAACAAAATGGAGAATAACTTCTGTGACCTCAAGAAAATGTGAATTGCATAGCGGAACAGGAATAGGTAACAATTAGATTGTGGGAAATAAGCTATATGTAAATTGCACTTTAAAAGAGAAGTAGTTAATGTAGTTTTGTGACATCAAAGGTGATTCGAAGCAGGTTTCAAACATTCCTGGGTGGGAAAACTAGACAACAAAGCAAAAAGGCGAGTGTGTGAAAGGTCTAGGATCACACCTTCTTCTTCTGCACTCTCACCATGTGTCCATGCTGATAGATATCCGTAGCAGCAGGGAATCGTGTGTGCGCACGCACACACACACACACACACACACACACACACACACACACACAAGCTAACTGCTGCACTGGCAAAAATCACCCACCACAGACAACTTCACCTTGCATTCAGAGCATCAACATTCAGCACCACGGCCAGCGCCTGAGGCAGCGGGAGGGTGAGAGACCCAGAGGGGCTTCCAGGAAAACATAATCCTCCTCTCCATCCTCAGCCATGGGGTACTTATTTCTTTCTCTTGTTTCTGATGCTTCTTCCCTCCGGGTCCACTCAGGATCACTGTGTCTAGGTGTCCGTAAAGATCGATTATGTTCTAGTAACATATTCATTGATTACCTGAGAAGGAAGAAAAGGAAAAGCAGCCCCCTGCACTGCACCTGTATATAGCTCTCCCCTCCTGGAAGAAACTGAAAGCATTTGACAAATCCTATAAACTCCTTCCCACATCCTGCCATTTGCTGACTGAGAACAGGCCCTGCCCTGCAGTCAAGCTGTCTGGGATAAGTTTTTCCACACAGTAACTATATAACCTTGGGCCAGTCATTAGCAAAATAGGAATGAAACACTAGCTACCTCATGATTTTGCTGTTATTATTACTGCCATACTGTTACCTAGACATACTGGAGGTCTTGCTATGGCTTGAATAAACTCCTGCCTCGAAGCCTTTGTTTGCTATTTCCTACATGTCCGAGCTTTCCCAAAAAAGCCACACAGCTGACTTCCTCATCTCCTTTACCCTACAGCTCCCTGGTTATACTCTACAGCTCCTCCAACTCCCCTGCACCCTACCTACCATTCCACTTGACTATTCTTCCTCAAATGTATAACATCCAAGGTGCTAAAGAGTATGTTTGTGTTTTTATCTTCTCTTTCTCCTCTTAGAATGTAAGTTCCATGAGGGAATTAACTATGCTTTGTTCATTTGTATTGCCATTCCATGAATACTGCACCTTGGATATAATAGGAGCTCAAAAACACTGGTTGAAAGCAGCATTTTTATTACTATTATCAAAATGATGGTTCAGGGATGGTTTTCTCTGTTTTGTACAAACAGAAACACAGGAAAAAAATGTGGCCCACCTATAAAAAATGCAAGCCAGTAGAACGGAAATGATGAATTCAGTCAGTCCTTTTAATCTATTTTATCACAACAGCCCCTATGGATGTGGTATCGTGAGACACCATCTGAGAAGGTCCCAATGCTGGATAACAGGTCTTCATCTCCTCTACTCCACCCAGGGGCCAACGCAGGCTATGGGAAGTTTGCTGAAGGCTGGCAAAGCTCTGGTCCAATGGGCACCCAGAAGGCACACTTAGGAACCTGACTCGCCTTCCTGGCATCAGACCTTTGATGTGGGGGTTTGGCCAAAGCTAGGCAGGGATCAGCACTGAGAAGACCATACCACCAGTGTGCGATATGTCAACTTCATCTCAGTCCATCCTACAACAAAGCATCTCCACAAAGCACCCTGCTCCTCACTCAAGCCACCCTCCTGCCCTCCTGAAAGCCAAACTCCTCCTACAGCCACAGGGCATTGATGTGAAGAGCCCAAGGCAGGGATCATTCCAAATCGGCCAGAGTTTCTAATCTAACCTGTTTACCGAAGTACTTATCTCAGAGCCAGGAATGAGGGAGAAGATGAGCCTGATTTCTTCATGTGCAGAAATGGAGCCTAGGATGAGGTCACATGAAAACCTCTTGGGCCATGATTGTCCCAGTGAAGAAAGGACTTCCTCTGGAAATTCCAAACTTGGACTGGTAAAGCCTGCCAGGGAAGTTATTTTCTCCAAACACTGAGCCTTGGGGGTTAAATAAGAATACTCAGGACAAGACAGATTAAGGAATAAATGAAAAGTAGAAGCTTCTGTTTCTGCTACAAGATGGCCTTTAAAACTAACCTCAGTCCAGTAAAAGTGAGTCCTGTGAGGGGCGGGAAGGCAGAGTCACAACCCAGTTCACTATACCCATGCCAGGCGGGAAGGAGAAGACAGGTGACCCTGAGAGACTAGTACCAACTCCTCTTGTGTCTCACCATGTACATCATGTATCTTTCTTGCCTTCTACTCAACTATGAAGAGCCTTGCAGAAGCACAGAGACTCATGTGGAAGAAACATTAGAGGCCAAATAGCTTGGGCTCCTTCCAAAACAAGTCTGCCTGTCTCTCTGTTGTCCTCTTCTCTCTGCCAAGCATGAGTCTGCCCAGGGTCATCCAAATATGGTATGAACCTGTTTGCATTTCCAATCAGCAGAAAGGCTGTGGATCCATATTCTAGAAGCAATAGAAGCCAGAGTGAGGGCCTGGCATATCCAAGATCTGACTGATAGATCTGCCCTCACTTCTCCAGGAAAGACTAAAAACAATACATGGACATCCAGCCTCCCCCAAAGAATCCTGGAGACATACTGTGTTCCAGTGGACTATTGATGTCTTTTGCTCTTGAACTTTTCTTCCCAATATATACTAATGCTAAGCAGAGTTACCTCTGATTTTAGCTCATCACTTCTAACCATGCACATGAAACATGGGAACCTAGAAAAGTCATTGCTCAAAGGTATGTGTGGGGGACATGGGAAAGAAGTGGTCAATGATTAAAGTCAAGTCCTGTCTTCATCCGGGGCCTGCATCTCTGATGAGGAGTCTAATGCCCATGTCCTTGCTCTTTGGTACTCACCTGGGGAAGGGCCATGTCTGCTTAAAGTCATAAGAGTGGATCATGGTTGGATCCTTCACAAATAGTGAAGACAATATGCAAGAGTCCAAGAGGCAGAGCTTGGCAGTTGGAATTGGCAAACTCTGTAGAAGCCATAGCTGCAGGCTGATTTCCCGCCTGGGTCATGGGAGAAGAGTATGGGCCACCACAGTTGCTTTGACGACCCTCATAAAGACAATCAGCTAGCACTGTCATTACTTTAGCAACCACCTTGTAGAAGAGCCATCTGTTGAGCATCAGATTTTTTACCCATCTTTTCCTACAGCATGCTAAGCAGCCCTGGTGAGACAGAGTCTCTCAAAAGAGGCCTAAATTGGAGATCCTCTTGCATTAAGGAATTTCAATGAGGAAGAAAGCAGTGGCTTGGGATTGAGACACCTGATTTAGCCATTAACAGGCTATGATCTAATCTGGAAAATGTGGGAGGGGGGATGCCAGGTCCCTGCATGGCAGGAACAATAAATGAACTCATGCATTCTCAGCCATCAGAACTCCCAGAAGAAAGTATAAAATGCATGCCAGCTGGTGTTATTAATGACAGAGTCAGGTGCTTCCTAAAGTCTGCATTTACTACAAAAAGGTAATGGTTCACTATTTCATCTTCTCAGACTGCACTCAGCAAAACATCCTGGCATTAAGGGAATGACCTGCCGCTCTCATCTTTATCTAGATTTTCTCCTTTTGCATTGGCTTGCTGATGACAGGAGAAGATGCTAAGAGTTAGTTCCAAGAATATTAATTAACTTCCTTATTTGGTGATGTGGTGATGCTCATTTGCCTCTCTCCTCTCTCTCTCTCCTTTGTTGAGACAGGCAACAACTCCTCAGAAGCTGTTTCCCCAACAGCCACAGCAGCAACAGGCAACAGCAGCCTCAACAGCCACAAAAGAGGCAGCAGTGAGCAGAGCATCCAGAGCTTTCCTTCTCTTCATCTCAGGAAGCCGGGGAGCTGCGCCAAGTGCTGGCGAGGGGGCTGGCTGCTCCAGAATCTCAGTTCTTCTCCAGGAGCCTGGCACTGGAGACAGCAATTGCCACAAGCACACACACCAAACAGGGTGGCTTCCAGCTGGCGTGGAGAGCTGTATTCTTAGCACTGTTGGGAGGAGCCGAGGAAGGAAGGAAGGACCAGAGCCAGCTTCTGGCTAGAACTGAGACACAGCCGGGATAAGAGTGGGGGATCTCAAAGCCATAAGGTAGCACCATGGAGTTGGACACAATCTCTAGCTAGGAAATCCATCTGTCCTTGAGACTCGGGGAGGGAGAATCCTTTCCTGAAGGTCACAGGGAGATGGAAAGGAAAGGCCAACTTTCCAAAGGACTCCACCTCTGCGTCAGAGAGCTGGAAAAACAACCAGCTGTAAATAAGCACAAGACATCAGAGTCAACAGATTTAGTCTTTTGGGCACCGCCAACCTGAGCCACACTTCTGGATGAGGCACACAACCAATTTTATATGTCCTCCTGGTACATAACATTTGGATAATGCATTAATATTTAGAAAAGCCTTCTAGAAAATAGTTTGTTTTGGTGGCATTACCCAAAATTGCAGATCCTGCTCCCCAGTGAAACATCTATCAGTGCAAACCCCAATACCACATCCCTGGGACACTGAGATGTCCCTTAACCCAAACCTGGCCAGGAATCCTCCTCTCCCCCCTCCCAGTAGACTCTGTTAAAATGCCTGAGAACAGGGTCCCAGAATATAGCACAGGAAGAGAACAGGAAAAGTCTCTCTGATAAACTAACAGGGAGCCAAGGCAGGCAGAGGTGGACAGGGAGGAGGCTGGCAGCACATCATTTGGGTGCAAGAGCTGGCTCTACCTCCCACTGACAGTGTCATCTTGACCATGCGGAGGAGTTCCGGTGAGAGAGCAGGAGAGGGCTCTGCATGGTACCTGGCCCCTAGGGACTATTCAGTAAAAACGTTACTCAGAACACCCGCGGGGAAGGTATGGCACTGCCACAGGACAGGTAGAGAAGTCTGGGCAAGGCAGTTATTTTGAACTGCAGGAGCTATAGGGGACAAGTTCAGCCACCCAGCAAATTTCCTGCAAAGAAATGTCTCTGGGAACGCACACCTCCTGTTGACTTGGGGCTCTCACTCTGGCTGAAATGTGCCTTCTTCCCTTTTTTTTTTTTTTTAAGTCCCTGAATCCTGGGCCAGAAGGACCCTCTGGTTCAAATAAGCCCTCGGCTCCTTAGTAGAAATCAGACTCTTAAGAAAAGCAGGTAAGAGAGGTGGGGTCTCCCCCCACCCCAGCCCCACCCCTCTGCCGCTCGCTCCCGTTTCCCGCCCCCTGACTCTTCCTTCCCCAGCTCTCTCAGGTCCCCGCGACACCTGTTGGGGCGAGAGCCAAGGCTCCGGCTGGCACCCCTCCCTCCAGCCTGGGATCTCCCTCCTGAGCGCGTCCCGCACCTGTATTTGTTAATCAAGCCGCGGAGGACGCAGTAATTGCCCGGCAGAAAACACGGGTGCAGATGTTAGGAAGCGCCGGGGCAAAAGCACTAAATGAGATTCTTGTTTTCCAAACAGAGCCCGAGATTTAATTACAGCCTTTCCAAGTGCTTATTAAAAACCCTTATTTTTTTCCTTATTGTTTTCCTGCATGGCGCATATTGAATCAGCCTCTGCTGTTGTCTTGTTTTGGAGCGTTCATAAAAAGAACCGATGTGGAAAATTGCAAACACAGATTGTACCCAAACAATATCTTCCCCCTTTGCTTTTTTCCTCCTTTCTTCCCTCTGAATAACAACATCGCCAAATGCAGTCAGCGCACATCCGGGCTCTTTCCCAACAGCCTAAGGGGGTCTTTTTGGCGCCCAGAGATCAATCCCTCCACCCGCAAGAGGAACCGAACAGAGGCCTGGAGAGCAGGAACGTGCGTCCCATGGGAAACAGGAGGGAACAGGTGCGCACTGGACCTACGGCCAGACAATCTGGCCAAGAGCGCCTAGGCAGCGTGGCCGCCGCCCTCCGGTGGCAGGTGAGACCCCTGGCCCGGAAAGGAGAAGTGATCGAGCCAGATTAAGCTTATTTTCTCCCCAGTGGGACCAGGGGTCCTCCACTAAAGTACACAGCCCCACTTGATGAGTCTGCACTCATGTCCACAAAGACCTTCGGGCTCTTCTTTTAAGCCATAGAGCTCTTCATTCGAAAGACGGGGTATGCTTCTCAAATGGCATGCCCTATACTGATAACCAGCTGTAGTCCCTGCAGGTACCATCACCGTTTCCAGGGGACCAGGGCCCAAGACAGAAAGGTGCCACCCAGGGACTCGAATAGATAATTGCCCTCTTAGCTCCGAATGATGCCACTATTTGAAAACAAGCCTGTTTCCCAGACGTTTCTCAGAAAGTTTCCACTGAATAAAGTCCTAAGGACACGCGGTGGGGAAAAGACGAGAGCCCTCTAGGCTTCCCCAGGTCCCCACCAGAGCCTCCTCAGCAGGAGCCATCCTGGCCACCTTCTCCTGCTGCCCCCGCTTTGCTGCCGCTACCACCACTTGAATCTGGAACATGTTCTAAGCAAGCCGCAGCTCCTCTCCCCGGGCCATCTTCCTTCCCTGCCGATCTTCTGACAGGAATGGCGGGAGGAAGTGCCAATTAGTGCCAATTTAGGAAAGTGGTGCAAGCATGGGGAAGATTTCTCATCAAACAGTGTTTAAAACTCTATTCCGTCTCTCAGTCCCCTGCTCCTCGTAAGCCAGCAGCAGCCGCAGCCTCAGCCTCGCACCCTGCATCCTGCTCATTATCTCCAGTTGCCCTGGAGTTGAGCAGGGAAATGGAGCCCACAGGAGCCCTGCTGGACTCACACCCTGCCACCTCGCCTCAGGTCCCTCCCAGAGGAGCAGCCATCTGTGCTTTAATAATGGGGCCAAGGCCTTGACCATGTGACCCCCAGGGAGAACTCTTGGTTGCCCCCTGAATTTCATTTTTCTCTGTCCTTCAAATTCTGTTCTTTGATGTTACACAGGATAGGAGTTAGGGAGAAAGCAATTAAAGGAAGACAAGATGATCGGTAGATTCCTTCATGACCCTCTCACCCCCATGCAGCGTGGACATCAGCAGTAGAACCCAAGGGACGTCACAACCCCACCACAGCAGCCTGCAGGGCACCTCACCCCTCTGGGCTGTGGGCCATGCACAGGAGCAGGTACAATGTGGCAAGACCAGAGAAAACCTGAAAGAGCTGGTATTCCCAGCTGGTATACCCAGCTGGTATTCCCAGCTGGTATTCTCCAGGTCTAATGGCCCCAGCGAAATAATGGGACATTAGGGCAAAAGAGTGTTCAGATCAATTCTCAGGACACCATTCAATCTCCAGAGAGGACTGCCCGGCCCTTCTGGTGGCTGGGCTCAGGATTCGCACCATCTATGCCTTGTGCTGGATTTGGAGACTAGAACCCGGAGATGCCCTCTGTCTGCAGAGGTGGTCAGCGGGGCAGTCTTTTTGGTTGTGGCTGGATACTGTGGCCGGTGATCGGGGTCCATGATCTTGTCACCAGTTTCACGGGCATGAGGCAGCTATAATGGTGACAATAGAGACAACCAGGATGGCAGCCTGGTGGACTATGACTCCTTGCTTCTGCCTCTTGCAGTGATGTTGTAAAGACCTAATTCTCTGCATAAAATCCCTTTTTACCTGAAATATAGTGGTTTCTGTTCCCTACATCAATCCCGACGGATGGGAAGTCACCCATTATAAAATGCAGAAACGTGAAATAACTTGCCCGAGGTCCCACAGAAGCTTGAAGTCAGAGTGGGGACCAGAATCAACTTTCCTCAATTTAATCCAGAGCTTTTCAGCAAAAGAGTGGAAAACAGCTGAACCCTTAAATCCCCCATGCCCTGCCCTCCCTGGGTCCGCCCAGCAGGTGTGTGTGTAAAGACATGGGCACAGCCACATGTGCACCCTGGTGGAATGCTGTGCACCTCAATATTGAGGAGGTTTGTCCCTGGTACCACCAAAAGTCCAAGTGGCTCAGCTGCCACCTCTGTGCTGTGGCTCTATTAAAGATCTTTCAGGGAACAAGCTTTCATTTCATGGATGATTCAGAATCTCCGTTCAGAGGAAATTGATGTTTTGCCAGGCATTTTCCCACATGAGAGATGGTCAGAACTCACCGTAAAAGCAGATAAAGACAATGTAAGTCAGCAGCTTAGAACCACAAATAAAAAAGCTGAACTGATGAGAAAAGTCTCAGAAGGTGGGGCAGCTAAAACCCTGTGTCCTGGCAGGGGAAGTTCTTAATAGCCTGGCACTGGGTCCCAGGGAGAGCTCCACCAGCCAGCCAGCCAAGACCTGCACCAGGACTGCTTCAGGTCAGCTGGCTGCAGTGAGCTCTGGACTCAGGTTTCCCAACAGGTCTCCACTTCGGGCTCCTGAAGTTTCACCCAGGCCTTTGGATTGGCCAGAGATTTTTTTCTGAAAATGGAAAATTCAGTCCACTCTTGGGAAGAGGGCAATGGCCACTGGATCAGCAACAGAAGAAGGGTTTATGAAAAAAGGAGAGGAACAGAATTGGATGCCACGGGGGCCACAGTATTTGACCTTTGCAGAGTACCTATTATTCCCTCCCTCCTCCATATCTCCTTTCCTAAATCTAACACGTTGTTTTATAAGAATCAACCTGTCCTGCTCTCAAATTTCCCAGCCTTCCCAGCCTCCGGGGCCATGACAGGACATCTCTCAGCCCAAAGGAGCCTTCCATTTAACCCACCACATTCTCTCTCCATACCCCACAGCTAAGTGAACCCCAGAGCCATTTGTCTCCAAAGCCAATCTACAGACCAGAGGTGTCCATGGAGACATTTACATCAGACTTTAGCCAAACAAAAAAAGAAAAACCAGGATAATGCAGAATGCATGCATGTGTGTGTGCACACGTGTGTGTGCACACATGTGTGTGTTGGTGTAATGTGAGTCCATGTAAGATTACCTACTGACCTTTCTTGGGAAAAATTTTCCTTTGTTCTGAGATTTTTCCCTTCCTGGGAATAGTTCCTTTTTCCTATTAAAATAATCTTTCTTTCATTCATTGACAATAATAGTCATGTTATCATGTTAAGGTAGGGAGACAGTTGTCTCTTCTCCTTTTCTTTGTTAATCTTCTCATTCCACCAAAGAAGTCAACTCCCTCATGTTAGCCCGGTGCTTGCTTTTCTTCCTTCTGGTCTACCCAGTGTAGGTGCCTACGACTCTGTGCCTCTTCCCCTCACCTTTGCAGTTTCTGCTGATGGACCTCTGGGTTCTCAGGTAGTTGGAAATGACTCTACAAAAGCTGTTCACCTGCCCCAAGTAGGATCAACAGGCCCCTCTCCATTCAACCCCTGCTGTGGTCAGCAAGAGCTCCACGGGATCACCAGGAACACCTCCAAAGGTAGTTTAATGAAAGACCCCAGTGCTTTCTTCACCATCAAGACCACCTTCCCAGGCCCACCTCCAGCCTTCATCACCCTCTAGGACACCCCCAGATATCTCTGAGGCTGACCGTTTAGGGAACCATGTGACATGCAGTGAGCCATAGCAAGTCTCTCTGCAAGTTAGAAGAAGGTGTCCTGAGAGTGTACAGCGCCCCATGGATGTCCCACCTAGTCAGCAAAATGAAGTTTGTTCTTCAACTTCTGCTGACTTCCCAAACATGAGTAAACAATGAGGCATTTTGTGGGGAAAGAACATTCTAGGAAGAGGGACCAGCAAGAGCAAAGGTCCTCAGGTGAGAAAGCGCTCAGCACACCCAAAGAGCAGAAAAGAGGCCTGAGTTGGCCAAAGCAAAGTCAGCTGGGAAGAGCAGCAGGAAGTGAGGCCTGAGAGATGCCAAGGCCAAGTCACGCTGGGCCCTGGAGACCATCAGGAAGGTGGTGGCTGTTCCCTGGGATGGGGTCCAATGGAAGATTTTAGGCAAGGAGATTATATGATCTGAATTTTAAAAATCACTCTGGCTTCTGTGTTGAAACTAGACTTAGGGGAAGACAGGAAAGCTGGAAGGCCGTGCTGTCATCCAGGCAGGAGATGAGTGTGACGTGGCCAGGTGGGTGGAGGAGATGGTGGGAAGCAGGTCAGAACCTTGGTATTTTGAAGGGAAAGCTGATGATTAGGTGTGAAGACTAAGGATTCTCGAAAGACTCGAAGATGACTGACCTAAGCAATGGAGAGATGGAGTGGCCATGTATTGTAATGAGGAAAATGCAGGACACACTGGTTGAGAACAGAAGGTGTGGAGTTTGTTCGGTCATATGCATTCAGTGATCCCTTTAGACACCCAAGTGGAGGTGTCAGTCATTTGGATAAAATTAAACAACTGATGAAATATGGGGGTGGTCAGCATGGAGATGCTACTTAAAGCCATGAGACTAAAGGAGGTCCCCAAGGAAGTGAGCACAGAAAGGTGAGGTTGAGAATAAAATCTTCCATGGTTGGAAGTCAGGAAGATGAGAAGGACCCAACAGGAGGGTCTGAAAAGGAGCAGCCTTTGAGGCTGGGCATGTCCAGAAGGCAAGTGAAGAGGAGGAAGTGGTCAGCCTCACCAATGCTGCTGCTAGGCCAAGGTGAGGAAGGAGACCTGGCCCCTGGGCTAGGCTAATACTCTGCCATCTTTCTGCTGCATGGTCTTGGATGAGTTTATGCCACTCTGTAGGCACCGTGTCCTCTGTTTGTCAAATGGGGATGACGTGGTACTCACCTCATTGAGTGATAATGGTGAACTCTTATGTTGAAAATAGAAAATAATGTCAAGTTTCTGTCACCATGCCTGGGACATGGCAGATACTCAGCAAATGGCAGCCAGGAGCAATGTTAGATACTGGCTTCCCTCCCTTCTCTTTGCTTTTTCACAGGGAGGTAATGGAGGGGGCAGGTTCCCTGTGGATAGAAGGAAGGGATTCAGAGGACTTTTAAAAGTTTCAGCCACTTCTTTCTCTTCCTCAGGCTGTGGAACGTTGCTCCAGAGCCTTCCCACTGGAATGCCACCAAAGTCCTACACAGGGTCTAAGGACTGAAGGAAGTCCAAGGAATCTAAGGAATTCCAGCCAGGCCCTGCAGTTCACCTGTACAGGTGTGCTGCTGAGGTAGGGCAGTCAGGAAGAGGAACCGGGGCAGGTGTGCAGGCTGTGAGAGAAGGGGCCAGAGGAGGACAGGGGCTCCCAGACTCTGACCTACAAGTTTACTAGGGAACAGCAGATGAATAAAGTGGCCTCACAGAGATGAAGGCCCAGCGAGTCACCAGGACACAATGGGGGCAGCACCAGGTGCCCCATACAAGCCCCTGGCCCTCCCTGAAAACTCTCCTGTCTCCAGAGACAATGCTCCATCTGCCTGAGGACAGCGTGCTGCCCACCCGGATCTGCAGCACCCTTCTCCCCCTCGGGACCTCGGAGCTCATCCAACAAGCCTCCCATGTGTTTCCCCAGGTGGAGGCCCCCCGCCACATGCTCTTCCAGTTGCCACGGTGGGTACAACCCCACCCCCTGGCTCCCCCCAGGCCAGAATGCAGAGGGGCCCCTCCCAGGGCTGCCTGGCCCCTCTGCCTTGCCTCATAGGGAGACGGGAGCAGCCCCTTCTTGGCTCCAGATCAGTCACAAAGCCCTTTGCTCATCACAGCCTTTCTGCCTTCATCACTTCTAATCTGCCAGGCCAAAGCCAAACTTGCTGTGGGTTGCCATGGCAACATTTATCCCAATCATGTGTATCTTGACCCTGGAACTATGAGACCAGGGTCTGTGCTCATAAGTCTCTGGGGGTGGGAGGGCATGACAAGGCCGGTAGATTTGCTGGACACAGCAGTGCCATCAAGATGGAGGGTCCTTTGCTCTCCTTTGCTTTTTCCCTGTGGGGGGGGGTGGTGCTTCTTTGCAAGTAAGGAACAGGACATTTCTCAACTCTGCCTACTTCTCTTCAGTGCTGTCTGCCACTCACTCAACCCAGCCACCAGATTCTTTCCCCTGGACTCCGCGGGGGGCAGATAGGACCAGAGAACAGTGAAGCAGCCTCCCTACTGGTCTGCTGACTTTTTGTGAGTGGGAAACAGGCCGTATCTGCCGCTGCTGGATACTCTTGGGCGTCTATTTTCTTCAAGTCCTCTCTGGTGCCAGGCCCTCCATGATCAGGCCCAGCCACCTCTTGGTGCCCACTGGTCCTTCCTCCCTGACCCTCACACCCTGCCTGCCCTCCATGGCCCTGAGCTTCCTGTAATTTCCCCACACCTCAGCTGTCCCCTCCTCTCTGAGTCTTTGCACATGCAGTTCCCTCTGCCTAGATTGCTCGTCTCCTCCATGTAGAAGCCAGGTTCAGCTCCGTTGTCACTTCTTCCTTGACAGCTCCCACCAGCTGATCTGGGAGCCCAGGTACTCTCCCCAGGCCCTTCATCCTCGATCTCCTTGAGGCTGCATCATGTGCAAGATGAGAAGCATCAGCTGGTCCATCCCCCACTGCCCACTCTGAGCTTCCTGAAGCCAGGGCAGTTGCTTCTGCTCACCCTTGTACCCCTAAAACTAAACCCCTCCCAGGACACCTGAGCTAAGGAACTCAGATGGAAAGGAAGGAAGAAAGCACAGGGAACATGGGAGAGGAATCTGCATCTGTGAAATTCAGTCTATCATTTCAATTACAGAAGTTAATGTAAGAATCTCCAAGTGGCTTGGCTTGTAGAATAGCAACTAAGTCCTCAAATGCAAAAATAATGGGCATGAAGTATTTCCCACATTCTTAAGGAAGCTGCCAGAAACTTATGAGAAGACCCCAGCTCCAACTGCAAAGTTCCTTCCCCTAGTGTACACATAGAAGACAATAGAAAAGTCAAGACCATTTTCAGCAATATAGGGTTATAGGCCTGGGACTGAGGGGTGCTATGGATTTTCCCTCCATTCCCCTAGGAAGGGGAGGAAGATGCTCATCTAATCGGAGTAGGGTGAACAGGACAGCAATAGGAACATTTGCAGAGGCAAGAAGCACCTGTGAAGGGATAGGTGGACCTCAACCAGTCCAGCAGCAGGCCAGCAGGGCGTGCCCCAGCTCTGTTAGACAGCTTTCCCACGCCACACTCTCCAGGCACAGGCAGCAGACAGTGAACTCCTACAGCAGTGAGCAGTGCACATCCAGGACCGTGTTCTGAGGGGCCCCAAGGGAGGGGAGGAGCACTGATGGGATGACATGAGTTCTCACCTGGACTGGACCCAACCTCTTTTTTAGTTTCTTGAAATGACTGGAAAGCAAGGGCCCTGTCTGAGATGTCACCAGGAAATGGTAAGGGAAACCCAGCCTGGCACCTTTGTATCCCTCTCCACCAGACTGTTCAATAAACAAATTCCATCAGGAGAGAGGGATTTGGGAATCCTCCAGGTCTGGAGGAATAAAGGAGCTGGGGAACATAAATCACCAAAAAGTTCTTCCTGGGGTCTGGAGATGAGCTTTTGGGCTCCTACAAAGCCCTGGGGAAACCTCCTCCCTCCTTCTCCCTGCCCCATCATCCCCCACCCACTGAAATACTCGACTCTACAGTTATCAAGCCTCTGGGTGGAGATTCACCATCAAAGTCAGATATCCACCTGCTGAATCTACACCAGTGCTACTTCCATACAAAGATACAAATGAGTGCAACATCCAGCCAGGATGTTTTCCTTCATTATTCTTTAAAATGTGTGCTTTGGCATCCTAAAAGCACAGCATGTACTCCAAACTACTTTGACTTAGCTGGCACACATGGTATCCCCAGCCCCTCTCAGCTTTGGACAGGAACACAGCTCACAGCTCTGAATCCTGGAATTGTATTTCTGCCCCAGTCAGAAAGCCCAGGCAGCCTCCACGACAAACCCAATCCAAGAGGAAAATTTAATTCCGTTTTGATTCTTAAAATGATCTGCTTTCTTCTCTTCCCTCTTTCCTGCCTCAAGCACCTTCTAAATATTTATGACGTCATGACTCATTGACATGCCTCCCAGGACACCTTTAATAAATATACTGAGAAGGGAAGCCTCTGCTTGAATATTAAATATTAAATCTACAAGACATGTAATCCTCCTAATTAAGTTGAATCTAGTCCTATGCATTAGATGAGGAGAAAGAGGAAGGGTAAGAAAGGGAGCCCAAAAATCCCAGGGAGCTCCTGCAGAGCGGGGCCATTTTTAATTCTAGCAGTTGCATCCTCTGTTCCTGGGACATTCAGGCTGATGGCATCTCTGGGACCAAAGCCAGGCAGCCAGGCAGGATGGAGGAAGGGTTTCCTTCTTCCAGGCTTATCCCTCACACATGGACCAGACTCCACTACCACAGCCCAGCCACAGAAGAGGGTCTCCAGCAGCTAGGCAGGCCTTACACCCCCAGCCCTGAGGCAAGGCCCCCTTCCCCTGGGTCAAGGCCCCTCACCACAGGGCCATAGCCTGGCAACCCGTTCTCCAAGTGTCTTCCCACTGAGTGCTCCTTGAGTGTCTGCAGCGCCTGTTAAATGCCCCCAAGGAGTGTCCCCCCACAGCATTCCGTCCTGCCCCTCGCACAGTTCTGGGGAGGCCTGTGTCACCTACCCTGCTCCCTAGCAGGGTGGAGAGCTAGGTCACCACCTGTATTTACTCACCCAGTAGTGCTGGTCCCCAGGACATGCGAGTCATCTTTCCATTCTCTAAGAAGCACTGGGATGAAAACGGCCACGCCCTCGAGTGCTGGATGGGACAGATACCTCTCGATGGAGAAGAAGGCGACCTGTTGCTTCAGGACTGGAGACACTGGCCTCCTGTGAACCAAGGACTGGTAGAGGAAGGACAGAGGCAGCTGGAAGATGTTCTGGGAAGGATCTGTGGAGAAACCCAGCTTGTGTCCATTAGCCAAAGTCCTCACAGTAGGTACAGTGAGTCTCTCACTTCAGTCAGAGCCCCTTGACGAGATAGAAGATGTAAAGAGGACCTGTGACCCTAACCCCAGAAGCAAAGCCATTCTTGTTGCCTAGAGAATAAAGAAAATAAATTAGGAAGAAGAGAACATTAACATTTGTGGGGACCAGGCATCCCCTACCATTTGCAGAGCCCAAGCCAAGAGTACAGATCAGAATTCGCATAAAGTCCCCTGGCCAGGAGCCACCCCTTCTTATCCCTTCCCTGCCTCTTTACACACCCTGCAGGGGCCTGGCACACCTGTGTGCAGACACACCAGTCTCCACACCCGAGACCCCACCTCACCTCCCCCAAACAGTTGGGTGCCACACTCAGGACACGGCAGGTGCCAGCCCTGACTCGAGTGACGAATCCTGGTGTCTTGGTTACGTGGAACCTAGTTGAGAAAGAGACTTCACCATGTGGAGAGGGTCACAGGGAGGAAGACAGCATGAGCCGAAGGAATTCAGAGCAAGGGCCAGGAGAAGGGAGGAGAAGCTTTCTAGGTCCCCAGAGTGGCATAGAGTCAGCTCTGGAGAGACCCAGGGCACGGAGACATTCCGCCCAGGGATGAACCTTAACCAGAGGACAATCCACCCTAAATCCTGCTCAGGGAAGCGTCACAGGGCAGAGTGGAGACGCAGAAAGGACAAAAACAGTGTCCTTCCAGAACCTCAGTCACAGCTGACTGAGACATTCTGACCTGTCAGGAGAAGCCCTTGCGCACCTGTGCCCTCCTGAGACTGCTGGGCCTAGCAGCTGCTCTCCTGCTAATCAATGGGAAGTGGCTGGCTGCATATGCTGGCTTTCGCTGGTACTGCAAGAGTCACCTGCCTCTGGTCCTTTGTGTGAAGGAAAAAAGCAGAAAAGTGCCCTGAATCCCAAATGGAAAAACAGATCGAAAGAAGGGTGGGGCATCTAGGAGACAGAAAAGGAGTGGCTTGGCTGCCGAGGTGGGACCTGGCCAGCCTTGGCGGTCCTTGCTGCTCAAAGCCAGGTCAGGGGCAGTGCTGCCGAGCTCAGAATAACACCCAGGGATGGAGGGACTAGCGCCCTTTCAGGGAGTGTCTGCGGAGCTCAACTTGGATTTGAACTTGAAACTGATGAAATTGCCGGTTCCTCAGCACAGGGAGGACACGGGACTGGCCTGGCCTGGGACGGGACTGTCTGTGGGAAGCTGGATCAGTGCTCTTAGCTGAGCCTCCTCTGCTGACAGGAAGACAGGAAGAATGACGCACCTGGGAGGAAAGAGGCCTGTCTGCAGCATGATCACTGCAATGCTCTACAAAGTCACCTGGAAAAACCTGGAAGGAATCACCAAGTCTTTACATGGCTATTTTCAGGTCATGGAAGTGGGGGCCATGTTTCATTTCCTTTTTAAAGTCTCACTCCCCCTTAATTACTTTGGTGCTCCTCAGAGTCTGCATGCTGCACGTCCTGAGGTTTGCAGGCCCTTGGCATATTTGAAGTGACCAGTCTGAAAGCACATTATCAACAGCTTCCTACGAGAGTCAGGAGAGGGAAACCACAGGCCATGACCGCAGATAGCAGCTCCAGACAGACCCTCGGGAGAAAGAAACCTGGTGGGTAAACCTGGGGTCAGCTGGTCAATGTCTCTGGAGCCAGCCCAGCTCTCCTAGCTGGAGAAGGCAGGTGGAAATACCACCAAGAAAGGCAGCATTTGCAAGGCTGGGGAGGAGCTGAGGAGGCCAAAGCATCGATTGTAAGAAATTGCACTTGACAAGAGGATCCTCTGTCTAGGAAGGGGCCCTGACATATGTGGGGACAGGGAGGGTGCAGAATGAAAGGGGTATGTGTGGAAGACTGGGGTGCACCTGACCCGATGGAGACAAAGCAGGGAAGGGGGGGGAAGGCAACATAGAGGCTGGGGAGGCCTGGAGTCATGCTGAGCCTTTCTCAAGTTCACCCATCAGGGATGAGCTCACTGAAGCCAGGAACCTGCAAAGACACCCGAGCCCTCTGGCATTTCCTCTGGCTCTGCACCCATTATATTTGCTGATGTTCTCCGGGAACTGCATTTTGGACTCCTGAGCCGGAAAGGACAAGGATAACAGGATTACAACACTCCCTGCCCCTTCAACGCCTTCACACAGAATCACAGCAGGAAAGTGAGCACCCCGAGGAGTCGTCTCTGAGCAGCAGGGCCCTCTGCCCCTATGGCCATTTCCCAGGAACATATAAGCTGCCATCTTCAAAAGCTGTAGCCTCTGCAGTCATTTTTCAGGGCTCCTGGCTCCTCTCAGCAGCCCCTCCCTCATCCCCTGGCTCCACCAGATGTGATCTAACTTGATTTAGTAGGACCTGAGCTTCCATGTAGGGCTTTCAGGTCAAATCTCGATACGAGAATTAAATATAGCTTGTATGCATGGGCTATATAGTCAATGTGTTTCTCCCTACTGAATCTGGCAGGACAGCACACAGGTTGGCACTCTGGCTAGCCGGAGTGGCAGCTAATGTTTACAGGAGGAGGCATGGCATGAGTAGGCCTCTATGGCTACCTAATTAGTTGCTGGGGAATGTGGTCTGTGGTTTCTTAGTGCCTGACAGTCAACACCATATCCACTTGCTTTGGTGCAAGTGCCCCTCTGAAGCCCCAGGTGTAAATATTCAGACACAGACATGATAAACCACAGCTTCCAGGAATCCATCTGTCTCTGAGTTGGACCTGCCTCCCCACATCCAAAGCCTACACCAGGCACAGAGGAAACTCCATCTCATTTGCTGCACCGCTCAGCTCTAAGGTCTACCACCTCCCTGCTCCTCTTTCCACCCCACCATCCTCCACTTGCTGCTTCTGGGTCTGCCTGGACCTGCTGGGTGTGGCCAACACCATCTTATCCAGAAACCTCGTGAAGATCTTCATAGCCTGCACATCCTAAAAGGAGGTGTAGGACAGAGGTTGGGTCTGGCAGTTACTGGTTTCTCCTGAATGCCCACTCAAGAGATTCCCATTGCCTTGGAAATGTCCGATCAACACCCACCTTGGTTGGCAATTCAATCAGCCCTGGCAGAACCTCATACCAGAAGCCCTGGGCTGAAGCCCTGGTGGTGATGGAGCGGCAGGAGGGTGGACGTTACAAGGTTCCCATTTCCCAAGGCTGATCACAGCCTGCGATGCCCTACTTCTGGGCAAGCAAACTCCTAAAGTAACTAGGAGTTATTTGCCCAAGTGTGGTGCCCTTGTAGAACATGTATGTTTATACGTGTGTTCATGCATGAAGGAACATCAGTGGGGGAGGGGCTGGGCTCGTTATCATCCTGTGATGTAATCGTACTCATTGGGAGGTGTCCAGCTCAATTATGGAATAAAAGTGTCCACCTGTAGACTTGGCCCAGGACAGAAGTCACCAAAATGGGAGGAAATGCCCTTGCTAGTCACCTGATTTTCATCCTATATGCCAACATTCATTTGGAGGTAGGAAAAGCTTTGATATTCACAAAACCAGAAGAAGCTTCTTCTGGATAAGCATGCTAATCGAAAGTCTACTAGAGAACAATCCATTGATTGCTTTATTTATTTTTTTTAATCTTTAGATTGCTTTATTTATTGTTGTTTAGAAGTGAGTGCAGACTTGAGAGAACAATTTGTGTGTCCTCGAACCATTTATTTCTTCCTTTTCACCAATTATCAGTACTTTATATCTACGTATGAGAAATACAAAGAGACGTATGGGTTGAACCTGGCCTTCACTTATTTTCAGTTTTCAAACACTCCATCAAGACTTTTTTCAGCAAGTATCCAAACTAGGTGTTGGGTACCATGTAGATTGTCCCTTAAAAAAAAAGGATAGATTTCATTTCCAGCAAGGTGGCAGATGAGATAGCCAGAAAAACTCCTGTTAACCAAATACTTGGAAATACCAGATAAATAAAGCCAGCCTCCATTAAGTGCATCTCAGAAGAGGGCAAGGAAAATCCCTGGAGGCAAAACAACGAAGAGGAAGCTTGAAAGGAGAGTGGCCCTGGTGCTGATGCTGTGGCTGCACACAGAGCAGAGGCTGGCCTCGCTTAAGAATAAAGAGGCCGGGGATGGAGCATGTTGGTGCAGCGCTTGCCTGGCATGCAGAAGCCGTGTCCATTCCCCAGCACTGCAAACATAAAAATTTTTTAAATAAAAATAAAATAGCAAAGTGGGAACAGTGAAAAAAAAAAGAAAACAAAAATAAAAAACAAAAGAGAAAATGAGTAAAACAAAAACTTTCTTTAAAACAATTAATACAAGTGATAAATTTCCAATTGTACAGAACAAAGGAAAAGAGATAACCACATAACTTTATAGGTGTTGGAAATAAAAAAATAAAACTACCAACAACTCTATGAAACCTGCTAACTGTTATATCTATGCTTTTAAAGAATCTGTGGTTTAAAACCTTTCCACAAAGAGAACTCCAGACCCAGATGGCTTCAGGGGCAATTTTTCCAAACAGCAAAGAAGAAATAATACCAATTCCACATGAAATCTCCAAGAATGTACCAGAGGAAAGAACTCCCAACTCATTCTATAAAGGCCATCATTACCTGTGCATCAAAATCAGACAAAAACATTGTAAGAAAAGAGTATTACAATCAGCATTCTTCATGAATATAGCTTTGAAAATCTCTAACAAAATACTAGCATGTCAGATCCAAAATTATCAAAAGGATAATTCATCATAACCGAGTGAGTTTACCCCAGAAACGCAAGGGTAGTTCAATTACTCAAAATGAGTCATGTCATTCACCCTATTAACAGGCTAAATCATCTCAATAAAAATATAAAAAGCCTTTGACAAAATTCGACATCTATTCATGATGAAAAATAAAACTCTTAGTAAACTAAGAATAGAAAGGAACTTTCTCAAGCTAATAAATGGCATCACCAAAACTCTAGAGCTAGCAGAATACTCCATGGTGAAGACGTTACGATATCATCTTTAATGGTGCAAAAGCAAATGTTTTCCCACTTGGACTGGGAATAAGGCAGAGGTTTCTCCTGTCACCACTCCTGTTCAGCACCACACTGGAAATCCCAAGCAGTGCAAAAGAAATAAAAAGTCCACAGATTATAGGGAAAGAAATGTCTCTCTGTATTAACAATTGACTGGTTTTCTTTACAAAACAAAATCTACCAAAAGAGTGCAAATAATAACAGAGTTTATCAAGGTTGCAGAACAGAAGGTCAGTATACAACATCAATTTATTTCTATATATTACTGATGAAAATTAGAAATTGAATTTTTAAAAAGTCATACAAGCATACCAAAACACATGAAATACTGAGGCATAATTTTATAAAGTATGCACATGATCAGTATGCTAAACACTACAAAATTCACTTGAAAGAAACTAAATAGAGGATATGTCACGACCATAGATTGGAAAACTCAATATTGGTAGCAAGATGATCTAGTGATTTAATATAATCCAATAAAAATCCCAGCGTATTTTTTGTATAAGTTGATAACTGATTCTAAAATTTATATGGAATGGCAAAGGAACTAGAATACCAGAAACAAATCTGGAAAAGAGAAACAAAGTTAGAGGACTCACATGGCCTGATTTCCATATATCCATAAAGTTTTAGAGTCAAGTCAGTGCAGTATTGAAGAAAAGATAAACCTATAGATCAATGGAACAGATAGGAAGTCCATAAAGACCTACACATATATGGTAAATAGATTTTGACTAAGGGACCAACATGGCTCAATGAAAAGGAAATGATGTTTTCAACAAATGATGCTGGAACAAATTTATATCCATATACCAAAAAATGAACCACAATCTATACCTCACATCATATACAAAAACCAACTCAAAATCAGTAATGGCCATAAATGTAAAAGCTGTAAGTGTAAAACTTCTAGGAGAAAATCTGTATAACCTTAGAGTAGGCTACAGTTTCCCAGCTACTATACCAAAAGCGCTATTCCTCAGAGGACATTGGTAAGTTACACTTTATCAAAATTTAAAACATTTTTCTCTATGAGAGATTATCATTTTAAGAGAGTGAAAATACAAGCCACATGCTGGGAAAGACTATTTGCAAATAGAATATATGAAGAATTTTCAAAACGCAATAATAATCAACCCAATTGGAGTTTGTTTGTTTGTTTGTTTGGGTACCAGGGATTGAACTCAGGAGCCCTTGATCACTGAGCCATATCCCCAGTCCTATTTTGTATTTTATTTAGAGACAGGGTCTCACTGAGTTGCTTAGTGCCTCACCATTGTTGAGGCTCGCTTTGAACTCTCGATCCTCCTGTAAGCCAATTGTTTTTTAATGCACTTAAGATTTAAGTATACATTTCACCAAAGAAGATCCGCAGATGGCAGGTGAGCACATGTTCAACATCATTAGTCATGAGGCAAATGCAAATCAGAACCACAATGACATACACTGCACACCTATTCTAATGACAAAAAGACAGACAACAAAAATAAAAGTCTAGCATAGACATTTGGGACAACAGTTTGGCATTTTCTTATAAAGTTAAACATACTGTGTAGCAATCCTACTACTATGTGTTTACTCAGATGAAATGAAAACCTATGTTTACAAAAAAGAAAAAAAAAAAAAAAAAACCTGCCTGTGAATATTTAAAGCAATTTGTTCATAGTACCCAAAACCTAGAATCTAGCCAGGCATGGTAATTCCAGCTATTCAAAAGGCTGAACCCAGGAATTTGAGATCAGCCTGGGTAAACGTAAGAAGGTCCCATCTCCAAAAAAGTAAATAAATTAAAAACCTAGAATGTGTCCAAATGTCTTTATCCATTATTAAGCAAAACATGACAATTCCATACCATGAGAAAACAGTATGACTCAGTAATAAAAAGAAATCAACCAGTGACACACACAACAATCTCAAATGCATTACATTATGTGTCAGAGACAACATGCTACATACTGTATTATTCCATTTATATGAAATTTTCAAAATCAAAAGTATAGGGACTATATTACTTTTCCATTGCTATAATAAAATAACTGAAGCAGGGTAACATAGGGGAGAAAAGAGGTTTAATTAGCACACAGTTCTGGAAGTTGAAAGTTCAAACAGCATGGTACAAGATCTGGCGAGGGGCCCCTTGTCTGCAACAAGTCATGATAAATGCCATCCTGGTAAGAGTGTATGAAAGGGAGAGGTCACATGATGAAACAGGACACCAGAGGTCAGGGAGGAACCAGTTTTGCTTTTCTACAACAATTCTTCTCACAAGAACTCTCTGGAATTCCCTGAGAGCTACATTAAGCCTTCCAAGAATACTGCTCCCAATGACTGCTCTAAACCCTACCTTTTAAAGGTCCCCTCACCTCTTAACATTACCACACTGGGGCCAAACTTCCAACACATGAGACTTTAGGGGACAAACCACACCCAAACCACAGCAAGTGCAAAAAAAAAAAGAATCAGTGGTTGCCAGGGGTAGGGGAAGATTTGACTTTCAAGAGGCTCGCTGGAACTTTGGAGGATGACGAAATAATTCTACATTTTGGTTGTGGTGGTGGCTACATGTGCATCTGTCAAAATGTAAAACTATAAACTAAAAAGCATGGTTTTTACTATATGTATGTTAAGACCTTAATTTTTCAAACAGAAACTATGAAATAGTACTAACAACTTGAAAAGATGTGTCACCTTGCTCAAAAAAGAAAAGTGGCAACTGCACCACACTTAGTTTGTCACTTATCAGGTTGTCGAAATCCCCAAACTAGGACACACAGCCTGTGTACCACTAGTGAGAATGCAAAACTGTGCACCCCAGGGAGGCTGATCTGTCAAAAATTAGGAAAACTACATATTATTTATCCTCTAACTCAGAAGTCATTATTTTGTACACATCAACGGGACATTGGTAAAAATACAAAATGCAGAGTTCTATTCATTTTAATAATCTTAATAAGAGCAAAAGCCCAGCAGCCCACCTGACCCCACACTGAGATGGGACACCATCGCTGAGCCTGCTGCCTGCCCCCTACTGCGGAGGGACACTGCACTTGCTTCTGTGCTGACTCAGTGCACCCTCGCTGGGGCTCCCCAGCTTCCTTGGAGGCTGGTGCAGGCATTTTGAATTATTCCTGAGGGTGTGGCCATCATCATCAGAAGGGTGGCTCCCTTCCTGAGACACCCACAGGAGAATGGAGCCCTTTGACAGGACTCAGGATTCAAGAAGAAGAGGTATTGAGAGACTCGGGACCAACTCAGAGCAACCGGGTGAGTCTCTCCCACTTGGCAAGGCTCCCTGGACAGGGCAGTAGTCCCAGGATGCAGGGAACTTTGTGGAGTAGATTTGTCCAGTGAGACTCCCCTGCTGGAGCCGTGAACTCGGATAATCGGGAGCATTGTAGAGGAGGGCTGCCCAGCAAGAGGCTTTGGCACAGAGCGAGGGTCCCAGGCCCGGGCAGTAGGTCCAGTCCCCAGGGAACATCACAGAGGAGGACTGCCCAGCCCATGCGGTAGTTCTGGACTGAAGGGACCTTCTCGGAGGAGAGCTGCCCAGCGAAACTTCCCCACCAGGTGAGTCTTCCCCGCCAGGCGAGGCTTTCCCACCAGGGCAGTAGAACCAGAGACACAGGCCCAGATCAGACGTACCCCAGCCCACAGTCTAGTCCCCTTTTGGCTGACCATAGGTCAACAAGTGGAGGCACCTCTGCCCACCAGCAAGGAATATACCCCACCTAAAGGCCACCACCCCTAGAGGGGCAGCTTCCTTCTGGAGCACTGCACTATCAAGTTCCTCTGAGACTTCAGGCTCTGAAGGTTAGGATGTGAGTTATTGGAAATCTACAGGGACACTATAAGTCAGTAGAGGAAATCTGCAATATCTCAGAGTTTCACTACTAGAGGGGTAGATACCTGAGCAATATGAGAAAACAAGGGAAGAAAATGTCCCAAACAAACCTAGATGCTACATCGATAAAATCCAATGACAGCATGGCAGAAGAAATGTCAGAAAGGGTGTTCAGAATGTACATAATTAAAATAATCAGAGAAGCAAACAATGAGATGAAAGAGCAAATGTAGGCTTTGAATGATTACACCAATCAACAGTTAAAAGAGCAAATGTGGGGAGCAAAAGATCATTTCAATGAAGAGTTAGAGATACTGAAAAAAAAAAAAAAACAGAAATCCTTGAAATGAAGGAAACAATAAACCAAATTAAAAACTCCATAGAGGGCATAACTGATAGGATAGAACACCTAGAAGACAGAACCTCAGACATTGAAGACAAAATATTTAATCTTGAAAACAAAGTTGACCAAACAAAGAAGATGGTAAGAAATCATAAACAGAAGCTACAAGAATTACGGGATATCATGATAAGGCCAAATTTAAGAATTATTGGGATTGAGGAAGGCACAGAGAAACAAACCAAAAGAATGAACAATCTATTCAATGAAATAATATCAGAAAATTTCCCAAATCTGAAGAATGAAATGGAAAATCAAGGATGAGAGACTTATAGGACTCCAAATATACAAAATTACAATAGACCCACACCAAGGCACATTATAATGAAAATACCTAACATACAAAATAAAGACAGAATTTTAAAGGCTGTGAGAGAAAAAAAATCAAATTACATTCAGGGGAAAACCAAAATGAATATCAGATTTTTCAACCCAGACCCTAAAAGCTAGAAGGGCCTGGAACATTTTTCAAGCTCTGAAAGAAAATGAATGCCAACCAAGAATCTTATACCCAGCAAAACTTACCTTCAGATTTGACAACGAAATAAAATCCTTCCATGATTAAAAAAAGAAAAAAGTTACAAGAATTTTCAAAAAGAAAGCTGGCACTACAGAACAATCTCAGCAAAACACTCCATGAGGAAGAGATGAAAAACAATGATGTAAATCAGCAAAGGGAGGACCTACCCTAAAGGAATAGCCAAACAAAGGAGAAACCAAGTCATGTCAAAAAACAAAAATGAGCCAAATGACAGGGAATACAAATCATATCTCAACAATAACCCTGAATATTAATGGCCTGAATTCATCAATCAAAAGACATAGACTGGCAGATTGGATTAAAAAGAAAGATCTTTTTAATATGCTGCCTTCAAGAGACTCATCTCATAGAAAAAGATACCCACAGACTAAAGGTGAAAGGATGGGGGAAAACATACCATGCAGATGGACTCAGCAAAAAAGCTGGAGTATCCATCCTCATATCAGATAATGTGGACTTCAAGCCAAAGTTAGTCAGAAGGGATAAAGAAGAACATTTCATACTGCTTAAGGGAAGCATAAATCAATAAGACATGACAATCATAAATACTATGCCCCAAACAGTGACCCATTCATGTACATCAAACAAATCCTTCTCAATTCCAGGAATCAAATAGACCACAACACAATAATACTAGGTGATTTTAACACACCTCTCTCACCACTGGACAGATCCTCCAAACAAAAATTGAACAAAGAAACCATAGCTCTCAAAAACACAATCAATAATTTAGACTTAACTGACATATATGGAATATATCATCCGAACAAAGAGCGAATACACTTTCTTCTCAGCAGCACATGGATCCTTCTCTAAAATAGATCATATATTATGCCACAAAGCCACTGTTAGCAAATACAAGAAGATAGAGATACTACCTTGTATTCTATCAGATCATAATGGATTGAAATTAGAAATAAATGACAGAATAAAAAACAGAAACTACTCCAACACCTGGAGATTAAGTACTACGCTACTGAATGATGAATGGGTAACAGAAGACATCAGGGGGGAAATAAAAAAATTCTTAGAGGTAAATGAAAACAAAGACGCATCATTATCAAAATCTCTGGGACACTATGAAAGCAGTACTTAGAGGAAGATTTATTTCATGGTGCACATTCAATAAAAGAAGAAAAATCAAAAAACAAACAACCTAACACTACAGCTCAAAGCCCTAGAAAAAGAAGAACAGACCAACACCAAAAGTAGTAGAAGACAGGAAATAGTTAAAATCAGAGCCAAAATCAACAAAATTGAAACAAAAGAAACAATCAGAAAAATTAACAAAATAAATAGTTGGTTCTTTGAATAAATAAACAAAATTGATAAACCCTTAGCCACACTAACAAAGAGAAGGAGAGAGAAAACCAAAATTACTAAAATTCAGAATGAACAAGGAAATATCACAACAGACACGATTGAAATATAAAACATAATTAGAAGCAATTTTGAAAATCTATACTCCAACAAAATAGAAAAATCTCGAAGACATCAATAGGTTTCTAGAGACATATGAATTACCTAAACTAAACGAGGAGGACATACACAACTTAAATAGATCAATTTCAAGTAATGAAATAGAAGAGGTCATCAAAAGCCTACCAACAAAGAAAAGTCCGGGACCAGATGGGTTCTCAGCTGAGTTCTACAAAACCTTTAAAGAAGAGCTCATTCCAGTATTCCTCAAAGTATTCCATGAAATAGGAGAGAAGGGAACCCTCCCAAACTCATTCTATGAAGCCAATATCACCCTGATACCTAAGCCAGACAGAGACACATCAAGGAAAGAAAATTTCAGACCAATATCCTTAATGAACATTGACACAAACATTCTTAACAAAATCTTAGCAAATTGCACACGGAAATATATTAAAAAGATAGTGCACCACGATCAAGTGGTTTTATCCCAGGGATGCAAGGTTGGTGTAACATCTGGAAATCAATAAATGTAATTAACCATATCAACAGACTTAAAGTCAGGAATCACATGATTATTTCAATAGATACAGAAAAAGCATTTGATAAAATATAGCATCCCTTCATGCTCAAAACTCTAGAAAAAATAGGGATAGTGGGAACATTCCTTAATATTGTAAAGGTCATCTATGCTAAGCCCATGGCTAATATCATTCTAAATGGTGAAAAACTGAAAGAATTGCCCCTAAAAACTAGAATAAGGCAGGGATGCCCTCTTTCACCACTTCTATTCAACATTGCCCTTGAAACTCTAGCCAGAGCAATTAGACAGACCTAGGAAATTAAAGGGATATGAATAGGAAAAGAAGAACTCAAACTGTCCCTATTTGCTGATGACATGATTATATATTTAGAGGAACTGGGAAATTCCACCATAAAGCTTTTAGAACTCATAAGTAAATTCAGTAAAGTAACAGGATATAAGATCAATGCTCATAAATCTAACACATTTTTATTCATAAGTGATGAATCCTCAGAAAGAGAAGTTTGGAAAACTATCCCATTCACAATAGCCTCGAAAAAAATAAAATACTTGGGAATCAATCTAACAAGAGGGGAAAGTCCTCTACAATGAGAACTACAAAACACTAAAGAAAGAAATTCAAGAAAACCTTAGAAGATGGAAAGATCTCCCATGTTCTTGGATAGGCAGAATTAATATTGTCAAAATGGCCATACTACCAAAATTGCTATACAGATTCAAAGCAATTCCAATTAAAATCCCAATGACATACCTCACAGAAATAGAGCAAGCAATCATGAAATTCATCTGGAAGAATAAGAAACCCAGAATAGCTAAAGCAATCCTTAGCAGGAAGAGTGAAGCAGGGGATATCGCAATACCAGAACTTCAACTCTACTACAAAGCAATAGTAACAAAAACAACATGGTATTGGTACCAAAATAGACAGGTTGATCAATGGTACAGAGAGAGGACATGGACACAAACCCAAATTAATACAGTTTTCTCATACTAGACAAAGGTGCCAAAAACATGCAATGGAGAAAAGATAACCTCTTAAACAAATGATGCTGGGAAAACTGGAAATCCATCTGCAGAAGAATGAAACTGAACCCCTATCTCTCACCCTGCACAAAACTCAACTCAAAATGGATCAAGGACCTCAGAATCAGACCAGAGACCCTGCATCTTATAGAAGAAAAAGTAGGTCCAAATCTTGAACATGTCGGCTTAGGATCAGACTTCTTTAACATCACTCCCATAGCACAAGAAATAAAAGCAAGAATCAACAACTGGGATAGATTCAAACTAAAAAAGGAAACTATCAGTAATGTGAAGAGAGAGCCTACAGAGTGGGAGAAAACCTTTGCCACCCATACTTCGGATAGAGCCCTAAGTTTCAGAATATATAAAGAACTCAAAAAACTCTACACCAAGAATACAAATAATCCAATCAACAAATGGGCTAAGGAAATGAACAGACACTTCACAGAAGAAGATCTACAAGCAATCAACAAACATATGAAAAAATGTTCACCATCTTTAGTAATAAGAGAAATGCAAATCAAAACTACCCTAAGATTCCATCTCACCCCAATTAGAATGGCAATTATCAAGAATACTAGCAACAATAGGTGTTGGAGAGGATATGGGAAAAAAGGTAGACTCATACATTGCTGGTGGGGTTGCAAATTAGTGCAGTCACTCTGGAAAGCAGTGTGGAGATTACTTAGAAAACCTAGAATGGAACCATCGTTTGACCCAGCTATCCCACTCCTTGGCCTATACCCAAAGGACTTAAAATCAGCATACTACAGAGATGCAGCCACATCAATGTTCATAGCTGCTCAATTCACAATATCCAGATTGTGGAACCAACCTAGATGTCCTTCAATTGATGAATGGATAAAGAAACTGTGATTGATATATATATATATATATATATATATATATATATATATATATATATCACAGTATATATGTATATATGTATACACACACACACACACACACACAAGAATATTACTCAGCCATAAAGAATAATAAAATTATGACATTTGCGGGCAAATGGATGAAACTGAAGAATATCATGCTAAATGAGATAAGCCAATCTCAAAAAACCAAAGGACAAATGATCTTGCTGATAAGCAGATGATGATACATAATGGAGGGTGGGAGGGAGGCAAGAATGGAGGAAGGAGGGACTGTATAGAGACAAAAGAGGGGTGGGGGGGGAGGAAAAAACACCAGAATGAATCAAACACCATTACCCTATGTAAATGTATGATTGCACAAATGGTATGCCTCTACTTCATGTACAGAGAAACAAGTAGTACCCCATTTGTTTACAATTTAAAAAAATTAATTAAAAAAAGAGCAAAAGCCCAGAAGCATGCCAACTATCCATCAGCAGAGAATTAGTTAGATACTCCTGTATATTCACAAGTGGACTATTATACAACTACAAAAAAGGTGTAGTCCTATCTAGTGATATCCAGGACCCATTGCTAAGTAGAAAAGGTAAGGTAGAGAAAAACAGCTATGGTATGTTAAACTTTTATCTAGGAAAAGGCAAGAGGTCATGAACATATACATTTTACCTATATTAAAAATAAATAATAGAAAGACATGACATAAAAATATTTCCCCTGTTTCCCATCAAGGGAGAATTGAAATTTGGTGAAAAAAAAAACATGAAAAGAAGTCAGAGTTTCTGAATATGTGGAGCTATGAAAATATTTTACATAAGAAAATCATAAATAATTATCAAAAGCAGATTTATACAAATAAACCTCATCTAGCCTACTCTAAACCATCTATTGGCAGGATAAGCAGAAAGGAATTCTCCAAGTAAATTAACTGAAGAATCCTAGGAGGATTGGGGGAATTTGGACCCCCCCCAAAAAAGGGGGTATAAGGAGGAGACAAGAAAATCCTAAACTATTGTGTATATACTGTGAAAAAAATCAAATGAGAAATGTTGTAGTTTTCATAAACCAAGATTCGTGGCGAGGAAGACCAGAGAAGGTTAAGTAAGTTGTAACCCTGAGTTTGAATTGGAAATACCAGTATGAACTCATGACCTGACTTCTTTACATATTTCCTAGCCTGGTCCACTAAAAAGGTTTAGAAACAGTGACTGAACCAGAAGCAAAGAGCACCCGGCACCTGGGTTGAGGTATTCAAACACTATTTATCACTAGAAGAAACCAGGACTCCTTGAAGTGGCTGATTCCAAGTTAAAGCAGGAAACATCGTGAGCAGGACCAGGACACTTTCCATAAGAGAAAGAAAGGAAGCCAGAAAAGACTCAGGGCCAACCTGCAGAAGGTCACCTTGACCGAAGGTGATGATAACTGCAATGGGTTGAACCACAGCAACTTTATCTACATATACATGGTCGTACTGGTCATGGCACTTTAGTTTTTTAATTCGTCAGTCAACCTCTGGAAGATGGAAGGGAATCAAGCTGCTATTTTAAAAGTTGATCAAAAATGAAAGAATCCAGCACATATCTTACCTTACTATAATCCAAATAACCAGAGGCAAGGAGGGGAAGTTTCTCTTGGTAGAGGTGACCCTGCTGATAAATGAAGAAGGAACAATGGGATACTGATGTATCCATATTTTGTAGCCCCAAATGAATTAAAGCACCAAGGTAATGATCACTAATTTCAGAAAATATCATAAAAAGAGAAAGAAAAGAAAAACAGATGCTGTGTGCTTTCGATGGAAATATGAAGAATCACCCGTTAGATGTTTCATTTTGTTTTTTGAGTTTTTGTTGTTGTTGTCATTGTTGTTGTTGTTTTGTACCAGAGATTGAACCCAGGGGCACTTAACCCCTGAGCTACACACCCAGAACATTTTATTTTTTAGTTTTGAGACAGAATCACTAAGTTGCTGAGGCTGGCTTATGAATTTGTGATCCTCCTGCCTCAGCCTCCCAAGCAGCTGGGATTATAGACGTGTCCACTGCACCCAGCTCCATCAGGTGTTCTTGAAAAGAAATCTTGATAGAATCAAGACTCTAGCTCTAACCACTAATTTATAAGTAGGAAACAGAGGACATAATAACAATGAAATCGGCAAAGTCCAGACTCTGAGAAACCACAAAAGAAGAGGAGGAGGAGGAGGAGGAGGAGGTGGAGGAGGAGGAGATGGAAGGAAACCAAGAGACTGAAAGAGATGTAAGGGACATATGAATGACTTGCAATTGGTGAATCTTTTTTCAATCTTGATTCAAGTGAAGAAACTGTAGAGAGAGAGAGAGAAGAAAATATTGGAAACTAAGTATCGATAATGAACTTTTAAATTATCATAATGGTGTTGTGGTCATATGCTTTAAAGTGAATTCTTACCTCAGAGTTGCATTCTGAAATATTAAAAGTTAAATTACATATTTTTCCAACATAATCTGAAGAATAGAGAAATAGGGATGAAAATATAAATGAAGCATGATTAGCCAGGTTGAAATTGAACGTGGATCTATGGGAGTTTATCATATTATCAAAAATGAAAAGACACACTCACTCAAACCATAAGAAGTCAAAAAAAGAGAAGAAATAGAGAATAGATAGGAAAAATACAGCACAAACTATAAAAGTACATGTAAATCCAAATGTGTGAGTAGTTACAATAAATTTAGATGAGTTATATCCTCCAGGTAAAAGCCAAATATTATCAAATTGGACTTTTTTTTATTTTGGTAAGAAGGATTGAACCCAGGGGGCTTAACCACTGAGCCACATCCCAGCCCTTTTATATTTTATTTAAACACAGGGTCTCACTGAATTGCCTAGAGCCTCACTAAGTTGCTAAGGCTGACCTTGAACTTGCGATCCTTCTGCCTCAGACTCCCAAGCCACTGGGATTACAGGTGTGTGCCACTGTACCTGGCTCAAATTGGACTTTATAAAACCCAAACGTGGTCTGTTTTCTAGATATGCATCAAAAAATTACATAAATATCAAAAGTTAAGAGATGGAAACTATCACACCAGTGTTTACCAAAAGAAAACTACTGTGGTTATACTAACACTGGGCAAAGCAAATTTTATGATGAATAGATTTCTAGTCAGAAAGTAGTTGCCTTCATAATATAGAAAGTACAATTCAACTGACCACAGTGGTGCACACCTGTAATCCCAGCACAATAGTCTGAGACAGGAGGACCACTTGAACTCATGATTCAAGATCAGCCTGGGCAAGGTAGCAAGAACCCATCTCAAATTGAAATGGGAGGATGTAGAAAATTTAAACAGATCAATTTCAAGCAATGTAATTGAACATACCATCAAAAGCCTACCAACAAAGAAAAATCTAGGACCAGACAGATGCTCAGCCGAGTTCTACAAGACCTTCAAAGAAGAACTAACACCAATCCTTCTCAAACTATTCCATGAACTAGAAAAGGGGGAACAATTCCAAACTCATTCTATGAGGTAATCACTAATACAACAAGAAAAGAAAACCTTAGACCAATATCCCTGATGAACATAGATGCAAAAATTCTTAAAATACTGACAAATCTCATACAAAAACACATTTAAAAGATTAGTGCACCATGATCAAGTGGGTTTCCTTCCAGAAATGCAATGTTGGTTCAAGTACAGAAATCAATAAATGTAATTCACCATATCAATAGACTTAAAAACAAGAATCACATGATTACCTCAACTGATGCAAAAAACTTAACACCAAAAAAAGAAATAAAATAATGGTTGCACCATTTTGCATTCCCACCAGATGAATGGATAAAGAAAATGTGATATGTACATATAGATAGATAGATAGATCACACATCATATATATATATATATATATGATGAAATATTACTGAGCTTTAAAGAATGAAATTCTAACATTTGCTGGTGAATGGGTGGAGTTAGAGAATATCATGCTAGTGAAATAAGCCAAACTCCCAAAAAAATGTTTTCTCTGATATGCAGATGCTAATTCACAATAAGAGGGGGAGGATAGGGAAGAATAGAGTTACTTTATAATAGGTAGAGGGGAGTGAAGGAAGGGGAAGGGGTATGGGAGAAGGAATGATAGTAGAATGAAACAGACATTATTGCCTCATGTACTTATGTGACTGCATGACCATGTGCTCCTACAGTATGTATAATCAGAGGGGTGAGAAGTTACACTCCATTTATGTATGATCTATCGAAATATATGAATGCATTCTACTGCATGTACAACTAATTAGAACAAATAAAAAAGTTTTTAAATAATAAAATAAAATAACACAATCAATAAATGGGCAAAGTAACTGAACAAACACTTTATAGAAGAGATACAAACTGTTAACAAATATATTACAGTACTAGTTCGACATCTCTAGAAATTAGAGAAATGCAAATCAAAACTACTCTAAAAATGTCATCTCACTCCAGTCAGAATGGCAATAATCAAGAATACAAGCAACATTAAGTGTTGTGAGGATGTGGGGAGAAGGGTACACTCATACATTGCTGGTGGAACTGCAAATTGGTGCAACCACTCTGGAAAGCAGTATGGACAGTCCTCAGAAAACTTGGGATGGAACTACCATTTGACCCACTTATCCCACTCCTCAGTTTATACCCAAAGGACTTAAAATTAGCATACGCAACCACATCAATGTTTATAGCAGCTCAATTCACAATAGCTAAACTATGGAACCAATCTGGGTGCCCCTCAACACATGAATGGATAAAGAAAATGTGTCATTATATACACATATTTACTCAGCCTAAAAAAGAATGATTTTATGACAGTTGCCAGAAAATAGATAGAACTGGAGAATATCATGCTAAGTGAAATAAGCCAATCCCAAAAAACCAAAGGTCAAATGTTTTCTCAGATGTATGGATGCTAACACACAGCAGTGGGGGTTGGGGGAAAAATAGAAATTCACTGGACTAGACAAAGGGGAATAAAGGGAAGGGATGGGGACAGGAATAGGAAAGACAGTGGAATGAATCTGAGTTAACTTTCCTATGTACATATAGAAATATACCACAGTGAATCTCCACATCGTGTACAACCTCAAGATGGGGATCCAAATTAGAGTAAGATGTACTCCATGTTTGTATAAACATGTCAAAACAGACACTGCTGTCATGTATAACTAAAAAGAACAAACAAAAATCCAAGAAAAAGACATTAAAATGATAAAGAGTAAAATAGTCTGGCAGTTTCTTAAAAGTTACACCTGAATTTACCATAAAACCCATCAGTTTCACTCCTAGGAATCTACCCAAGAGAATGAACACATATGTACACACAAAGTCTTATACAAAAATTTTGATAGCAGCATTATTCATAATAGCCCAAAACTGGAAACCTCCAGGGTCTATCAATTGGTGAATAGATAAGTTAATGTATATATCCATGTAATGGAACACTACTCAAAATAAAACAAAATGAAGTGCAAAAAAGGTCTAGTTCATTAGAGAACTATAGCAGCTTTAAGTTTGTATCCATCTAATAACACACCCACAAAATATAAAACAAATTTGAAAGAACCAAAAAATAAAAATAAACAATTACATAATCAGTGGGGATTTGTAACATTTATCTCAGAAACTTAGAATCAGCAAAGGAATCAGTAAGAATATAGAATAGTTGAAAAATAAAATCAACAGACTTGGTCTAAAGAGTATAGATGGAAAAGTAAGTAAAAAATACAACTATCTTCAAGGACATGTGAACACTTATAAAAATTGGTCACATTTTGGTTACAAGGTAGAGTTCTATGAGCTTCAAAGTCTGAAATAACAAGGAGCATGTTCACTAAGTGAAATGTGATTAACCTAAAAGTCAATTAAAAACAAAGATAACTAGAAAAATCCCAAATGCTTTGAAATTAAGAAACATGGTTCTAAATAACCCATGGGTCAAAAAAGAAATTATACTACCAATTTACAAATATATTCAAATAAATTAATTTGAAATGAAAATGTTTTTGCAATGAAAACATATAAATCAAAACTTATACCATACCATAGGAAAAGTTCTGGTAGTAATGCATATGTTAGATTAAAAAAAGAGGATAAAAACTTTATAACCCCAAACTGAAAGCCTAAACAAAATGGATACTTTTCTAGCAAAACTTAAAATAGTGACCCAAGAAAAATAGAGAGTATACCAATCATTAAAGTAATTGAATCAGTGGTTACTGGTTTCACCAGGGGTGGGAGAACTCCTGCACCAGACTGTTTTGCAAACATATTCTACCAAAACCACAAGAAATAATTTCAATCCTATTCAACCTGTTTTAGTGAAGAGAAAAAGAAAGCTCATTAGCTTATGAGACTTCCAAAGCACTGATTCCAAAATCATACAATGATAGAAAGAGAAAGAAATATTTTCAATCTCATTTATGCAAATACATGTAAAGTGTTAAATAAAATTTTAACAAACTGAACCAAATAATGTGTTAAATCACAATATATCAAGTTCATGTAAGATTACCCCACAAGGGCAAAGGAAGGTCAATATCAGAATATCTACTAAAGCAATAAATCACAATAACTAAAGAAGGTAGAAAAACTACATGATCAACTTAATAGTGACAGAAAATCTTTTGCTTAAAAAAGCAATAGGGACTTACCAAATTAAAAATAGATGACATCTTAATAGTGACCAAAAACCTTATAAAACATCATACTTACAGTGAAATAAGTTTTTATTTTTTAGGGAAAAGTGGTACACTCCTATATCCCAGTGACTTAGGAGGCTGAGGTAGGAGGATCACAAGTTCAAGGTCAGCCACAGGGACTTAGCAAGATCTGTCTCAACATAAGAAGTCGGGGTGCAGGGGTTGTCAGGGGGAGAACGCACTTCCTTCTCAGCAGCACACAGATCCTTCTCTACAGAGAAGAATCTTATGCCACAAAAGAACTCTTAGCAAATACAAAAAAAGAGAGATAATACCATAGTGGGATGAAATTAGAAATCAACAATAAACAGTAGAAGCTACTCTAATACCTGGGGACTAAGTAATATGCTATTGAATGACAAATGGATAGCAGAAGAAATCAGGAATGAAATAAAAATATACTTAGAAGTAAATGAGAATAGTGTTACAACATATCAAAATCTCTGGGACACTATGAAGGCAGCACTAAGAGGAAATTTCATTACATTGAGTTCATTTATTTAAGAATAGAAAGTCCTAACATTACATTTTAAAGTCCAGAAATGGCCCGACCATGCCCTGCACAGATTCACATGCCACCCACATTGCGGCTGCCCATTTGCCAACATATTTGAAGCCAGTGCAGCCATCTTGGATTACCCCGGAAGCAGAAGTCACCATCTTTAAGTGGAGTGAATCCCATCCTGAGACACCTACTGGAAACTGGAAGTTCATTGTCAGATAACTCTCATGCATCAGGCTGCTAAAGAGTGGGAGGTTTGAATAGTATATGATTTGTTATACTGTAGATATTTTTTTCTCCTTTTTAAATTTTTCAGTTTTTATTTTTTTATTTTTCTCAAAGCCCTAGTAAAAGAAGAACAAATCAACACCAAAAGCAGTAGAAGACAGGAAATAATTAAAATCAGAACTGAAATCAATGAAATAGAAACAAAAGAAAACAATTCAAAAAATTGACAAAAAGTTTGTTCTTGAAAAATAAATAAAATTAATAAACCTTAGCCATGCTAATGAAGAGAAAGAGAAAGCTCAAATTACTAAAATTCATGATGAAAAAGGAAATATCACAATGGACACTACTAAAATACAGAAGATAATCAGAAACTATTTTGAAAATTTAATTTTTAATTTTTTGGGGGGGATACTGGGGATTGAACTCAGGGGCACTCAACCACTGAACCACATCCCCAGCCTTATTTTCTATTTCTATTTAGAGATAGGGTCTCACTGAGTGTCTTAGCCCCTCACTTTTGCTAAGGCTGGATTTGAACTTGCAATCTTCCTGCCTCAGCTTCCCAAACCACTGGGATTACAGTGTATGCCACTGTGCCAGGCTTGAAAATTTATACTCCAATAAAATAGAAAATCTTGATGTTATCAACAAATTTCTATTGACATATGACCTACGCAAACTGAATCAGGAGGGCATACACAATTTAAACAGATCAATTTCAAGTAATGAAATAGAAGATGCCATCAAAAGTGTACCAAATAAAAAAAGCCCAGGATCAGTCAGATTCTCAGCCAAGTTCTACAAGACCTTCAAATAAGAAATAACACCAATACTTTCCAAATTATTCCATGAAATAGAAAAGGAGGGAACCTTTCCAAACTCATTCTGTGAAGCTAGTATCACCCTGATACCAAAACCAAAGAAAGATACATCAAGAAAAGAAAACTTCAGACCAATATCCCTGATGAACATAGACACAAAAATTCTGAATAAAATTCTGACAAATCACATACAAAAACATATTAAAAAGATGGTACACCATGAACAAGTGGGATGTATCCTGTGGATGCAAGGTTGGTTCAACATACGGAAATCAATAAATGTAATTCATCACATCAATAGACTTAAAGACAAGAATCATATGCTCATCTCAATAGATCCAGAGAAAGCTTTTCACAAAATATAATGCCCCTTCATGTTCAAGACAATAGAAAAAATAGGGATAGTAGGAAAATACCTCAACATTGTAAAAGCTACCTGTACTAAACCCAAGGCCAACATCATTCTAAATGGAGAAAAACTGAAAGCATTCCTTCTAAAAACTGGAACAAGGCAGGGATGCCCTCTTTCACCACTTCTATTCAACATAGTCCTTGCAACTCTAGTCAGAGCAATTAGAAAAAAGAAATTAAAGAGATATGAATAGGAAAAGAAGAACTCAAATTATCACTATTTGCCAATGACATGATTCTAGATTTAGAAGATCCAAAAAATTCTACCATAAAACTTCTTGAACTAATAAATGAATTCAGCAAAGTAGTAGGATATAAAATTAAATCAAATGTGTTCCTATACATCGGTGAAGAATCCACTGAAGGAGAAAGTAGGAAAACTATCCCATTCACAATAGCTCAAAAAATAAAATAAAATATTTGGGAATTAATCTAACAAAAGACATGAAAGACCTCTACAATGCGACTACAGAACACTAAAGAAAGAAACCGAAGAAGACCTTAGGAGATGGAAAGATCTCCCATGCTCTTGGATAAGCAGAATTAATATTGTCAAAATGGCCATACTACCAAAAGTGTTATATGGATTTAATGCAATCCCTATCAAAATCACAATGTCATTCTTCATAGAAATAGAAAAAACCATCATGAAGTTCATTTGGAAAAATAAGAGACTCAGAACAGCCAAAGCAATCCTTAGCAAGAAGAATGAAACAGGAGGCATCACAATACTAGACCTTAAACCATAATACAGAGCCATAGTAACAAAAACAGCATGGTATTGGCAACAAAACAGACAGAAGACCAATAGTACAGAAGACACAGAGTCAAACCCACATAAATATAATTAGCTCATATTAGACAAAGGTGCCAAACACATATTGAAGAAAAGATAACCTCTTCAACAAATGGTGCTGAGAAAACTGGAAATTCACATATAGCAAAATGAAATTAAACACTTATCTCTCACCCTGAATAAAACTCAACTCAAAGTGGATCAAGGACTTAGGCATTTAACAGAGACCCTGTGCCTAATAGAAGAAAAAGTAGGCCCAAATCTCTACCATGTTATCTTAGAACTGACTTCCTTAACAGACTCCTAAAGCACAAGAAGTAAAATCAAGAATCAATAAATGGGATGGAATCAACTTCTCAGCAAAGAAAACAATCAATAACATGATAAGAGAACCTACAGAATGGGAGAAAATCTTTACCACACCCACCTCAGATAAAGCATTAACTTCCAGGATATATAAATAACTCAACACCAAAAAAACAAATAGCCCAAATCAATAAATGGGCTAAGGAACTGAATAAACACTTTAAAAAAGCATAAATTCAATCAATCAACAAATATATGAAAAAATGTTCATCATTCTAGCATTTAGAGAAATGCAAATCAAAACTACTCTAAGATGTCATCTCACTCCAGTCAGAAAGGCAATTATCAAGAGTATAAGCAACAATAAATGTTGGTGAGGATGTGGAGGAAAAGGTATATATATATATATATATATATATTGCTGGTGGGAATGCAAACTGGTGCAACCACTATGGAAAGCAGTATGGAAATTCCCCAGAAAACTTGACCCAGAAAATTTGACCCAGTTATCCCACTCCTCAGTTTATACCCAAAGGACTTAAAATCAGCATACTATAGTGATCCAGCCATATCAGTGTTATAGCAGTTCAATTCACAATAGCTAAACTATGGAACCAACCTAGATGCCCTTCAACAGATGAATAGATAAAGAAATTGTGGTGTGTATATATACACAATGGAATATTACTCAGCCTTAAAGAAGAATGAAATTATGGCATTTACAGGTAAATGGGTGGAACTGAAGAATATCATGTTAAGCGAAATAGGCCAATCCCAAAAAACCAAAGACTGAGTGTTTTCTCTGATATGTGGGTTGGGGGTGTTAAGGAAGATTTAAGATACTTTGGATTAGACAGAGGGAATGAAGGGAGGGGAGGGGGTATGGGGGTAGAAATTATAGAATAAATCAGATATTATTACCCTATGTGCATATATGATTACATGACCTGTGTATCTCTACATCATGTACAACCAGAAGAATGAGAAGTTATATTCCCTTTATGTGTGATATGTCAAAATGCTGTCTACTGTCATGTGTAACTAATTAGAACAAAAGAGATTAATATAAAAATGAATAAAAACCTGTAATTTTTCACAAATAATATGATTTCCATATAGAATAGCAATGGCAATTTTTTACTAAGAAAATTCAGCAAAGGTAGGGGATATAAAATTATCACACAAAAATGAATCGTAATCCTATATACCAGCATCAAATAGAACAATTTAGATATACTTTACAATAGAACTAGATCACATCTGCAGCTGGACACTAGCACATGCCTTTAACACCTGTACTACCAGGACTTAGTAGGCTGAGGCAAAAAGATCAGTTGAGCCCAGGAGATGGAGACTGACCTGGGCAGTACAGAAATACACCATCTCAAAAAACAGAGCTATAAAGTAAGACTAAATCTAAAAATAGTGCCCAAGACCTTTATGGATAAGTTATTAAACACTTCTGAATGCCATTAAAAATGACCTAAAGAAAGTGTAAAATGGTCAATGTTAAAGAACAGGAAGACTAAATTATCATAAAGATATCAATCTTCCCCAAACTATGTCATAATTAAGTGAAACTCTAATCAAAAGCCCAGAAGGATTTTTTCATAGAAATCTACGATTTCTATGGAAAAGTAAATGACCAAGACAATGTGATAAAGAGAATTCAGATGAGTAGGCTTGCCTTACCTGAAATCAACACTATCAATAAGAATGTAATCAAGACAATGTAGTATTGCCATTGAAAAAAATGATCAGATTAATTAGAATAAGGAGTCCAATAGAATCATGTATATAAAAATAACTTGACATATGACAGAGGTGAACTTGCAGATCTGAGGAGATCTTATGCAATAAACAGAAGTATAGTGCTAAGATGATTTTTGACATGGAAATATAATTTCTTGGTCCCTACCCTATACCATACACAAAATATCAATTGCAAACGAATTAAGACCTATGTATGAAAAGCAAAACTTTATGACTTTTAGACATATTTGAAATATAGTAAAATATAATATTTAGGCAAGAAATAAATTTCTCGGCAAGATATGAAAAGCACAATCTATAAAAGAAAACATTGACAATTTCGACCAGATTAAAATTGAAATGTTTCAGACATCTAAGACTCCATGAACATAATGAGCACACAAGTCATCATCGTAGGGAAGGTATTCATAATGCACATAAACAATACAGAAATCATATCTATATTGCATAAAGAACTTCTACAAAGAACAAGACAAACCACCCAACAGAAAAGTAGGTAAAGAATGTGAATAGAGAGTCATTAAAGAATATACTAAAATGCTCAAAAGAGCATATTTTTTTATTCTAATTAGTTGTACATGACAATAGAATGCATTTATACATTTTGATAAATCATACGAAAATCACCAAAGACCGGGAATGCAAATTCAAACTACAATATAGTTCCATTTCATACCCATTTGACTGGCAACAATTTTGATGCTACCAGATCCCGGCAGCCAAGTGGCACAATAGTTTCCACTTTGGAGAACATCTGGACAATACCTAACAGTGCTGAAGACGCATGTGACCCATCATCCAGCGACTCCATTCCAAGATATATCCCCCCGAAATTTTACACATGGTCAAGGAGATGTTTATTATGATTGCAGCAATGGGTATAATGGTGGGAAACTGGAAACACCTAAATGTTCATCAGGGAAGTGGAAAATTGTGGCCAATTGATTCAATAGACTACTACACCACCATGAAAATGATTAAAGCCATGTGTGTCAATTTGACAAATCTCAAAAACAATTCTGTAAAATACAAAAAGGAAAATTATAGAAGGATAACACAGCTTGATAGCACAATCCTATTTAAGTAGTTTTAAAATATGCAAAACAATACTATACATTGTTTAAAGATACATACACTTACAATGGGACACACACACACACACACACACACACACGCACACACACATGAATGATTAACACCAAAGTCAGGATAGTGATTTATCAGAGTAGACAAAGAAAGAGGAATGTGAGCTGGGCAGTGAGGGGTTGTACACAGGGACATGATGTCCTGTGATCTTTTTTTTATGATCTTTTTCTTATGCTAGGGGGGTGCACAGTGTATTCTGCATTCTCTATCCTTTTGGTATGCCTGAAATTTTTTTTTTAGCTTTGCTTTTTATTTGAAATACTGATTCACAAAGTTGCAAACACAGTATAGACAAGTCCCCTGCATCCTTCATTCAGCTTCCCCAATGTTCCATGTCACATGACTGCAATACAATATCAGAGCAAGGACATTGGTGGTCCAGCGCAGAATCAATTTACCACAGGCGTGGATTGGTGTGCAATCAAGATTTCCAACTATTCCATACCCACAAGTCTCCTTCACGCTGCTCCGGGAGAGTCACCCCTGTCCTCTCCCCGCCCCCACCACCCCTAACCCCAGGTGACTGCTAATGTTCTCCAGTGCTAGACTTTTGTCACTCTAAATGCTACATAAGCATCATCATACCATATGTAAACTTTGAGACTGAACTTTTTTCACTCAGAATAATGTCCTTGAAATCTACCCAAGTTGTTTCACCCATGAATAGTTCCTTTTCATTTCTGAATAATAGTCCATGGGATGTATGTACCCATACATTGTTTAACTATGGTTTATTCTAGAACATTTGGCTGTTTATAGTTTGGGACTGTTACAAAAAATGCTGCTATGATCAATCATATAGATGGTTGGGGTGGACATGATTTTTTTCTATTTCTCTGGAATAAATGCCTAGGAGTAATTCTGCAGGGTTATATGGTAAATGTATTTATTTTAAAAATTGACAAACTATTTTTCAGAGTGCCTAGATCATTTTACTTTCCTGCTAGGAATATAGAGATACATGGTTTCTCCATACCCTCAACAGTATTTGGCATCGATGTTATTGTTATTATTTAAATTTTTAACTGTTCTAATGGAGTGTAGTAATAGCTCATCGTGATTTTAATCATATGTCCCTGACAACTGTGATGTTGAACATTTTTTTCATGTGCTTACTTGCTATCAGGATACTCTGATGAACTGTCACTCCATGTCTTTTGTCCATTTCTTGGGTTTTTTTTTTTTTTTTTTTTGAGTTTTGAGTTTTGAGAGTTCTTTATATAGTCTAAATATGAGTTCTTTGTCAGATATCTGGCTTGCAAATACTTTCTCCCAATCCATAACTTGTTTTATCATTCCCTTAACAGCATCTTACACAGTGCAAAAGATTTTTTATTTAGATGAAGTTCAATTTATTGATTTCTTTTTCTTTTTTGGAGAGTGCTTTTCATGTCTTATCTAACAAATATCTATCTCTAGGTCCTTTATTTTCTTTTAAAATGTTTACAAGCTTATAGTTTAAATTTAAATCTTTTTAGTTAATTTTTGTAGAGTGTAATGTTGTGAGGTTAAGTCAAGCATTTTGGGTTTTGGGTTTTAGAGTTTGGGTTTTGGTTTTTATCTCTATCTATTTATTTTGCTTATGGATATTCAATTGCTCCAGCAATTTTGTTGAAAAAAAACTACACTTCCTCTGTTGAATTTTTTCTGTGCTTTTCTTCAAAAAACAGTTGGCATACAGATTTAAAAAGAAAGAAATTAAACTGTCTCTGCTTGCAAAGAACATTATCATCTATGCAGAAAATTCCAGGAAATCTATAACAAAATCCCCAAGAACTAGTAATTAAGTTTAGCAAGGTTGCAGGACACAGATCACCATGCCAAAGTCAGTTACAGTTCTATCTTCTAGCAATGAACTCGTGGGAACCAAACACAAAATTATAATACTATACATAATCACTCAAAAATAAATGAAATACTTAAGCATAAATCTAAAACAAAAACCAACCTGTACAGGACTTGTATATTAAAAACTGCAAAATACTATTGAAAGAAATCAATGATCTAATTTAAGTGGAGAAACATAGTGTGTTCATTGATTGGAAGACTCAACATAGTAAAGATGTCAATTCTCCTCAAATTGATACACAGTTTTAATGAAATTACTACCAAAATATCAATGTGTTACAATTCTTTAAAGTGTCTTTATCAACCAGTTTTTACTGACTTCAGCTGAGAGGAAGTGCATGCTTGTGTGTGTGTGTGTGTGTGTGTGTGTGTGTGTGTGAGTATCAGCTTAAGACTCACTTCGATTCAGTGAGATTCAGCCCATGATTGTGCTTGGATATTCATGGGAAGAAAACAAGTGGAAAACCTCCTCTTCCTCATTAAGTACAGCTTGTATGAAATACAAAGTAGAATCCCACATGAAATAAAAAGCGTGTAGACCTCTGGGTTACATCTAGGCTACAGTCCCTCCTTATTCTCCCTCAACTGAGACCCATATGGGAGATATGGTTCTCCCTTGCAGCTTCTCTCTGCACAAAGTGAAGTACAGATGAGGTCCCCAGTAAATTCCAGAATTGTCTCTCCATCTACTCACTTTATACCATGACTTTCTTCTGGGACCCTGCAGACCTGGGAGAGCCAGCATCTACTTGGGTCATTTGAAATCCATACCATCCTCGTTCTTGCATCTTGCCCAGCCAGAAATGCCATTCATTCTTTTGGGGGGGTTTTCATTGTTCTTTTTAGTTATACATGAAAGTACAGTACATTTTGACATATTGTACATACATAGAGTATAACTTCCCATTCTTGTGATTGTACGTGATGTAGTTACACTGGTCGCGTATTCATATATGATCATAGGAAAGATATGTCCGATTCATTCTACTGTCTTTCCCATTCCCATTCCCAGCCCTTCCCCCATTCTACCCTGTCCAATACAGTGAACCTCCACTCCTCCCTCTCCCCACCTCCCCTGACCCCCGCCACCACCCTCCCCTGCCACCTATGTGAGTCAGCATCTGCATATCATTCGGCATTTTGTTCTGGGGGGATTGGCTTATTTCACTTAGCATGCTAGTCTCCAGTTCTATCCATTTAGCAGCAAATGTCATAACTTCATTCTTCTTTATGGCTGAGTAATACTCCATTGTGTATATGTACCACCCATTTATTCTTTCATCTTCTTCAAATGGTTGTTCTCTGCCTCTGCACTCCCGCTGGTACACGAGTGTCCTGCTCTCATTATGGAGCACTCATTAATATTCACCATGGGTACTCTCATGGGTATCCTCTCTACCCACAGATGTGTCTAGACATCTGTGAATATCAGCACTCAGAAATGCAGATTAAAAACCAGTAGTGAGCCAATAGGAAGGGCACAGAGCTCTGAAGTGGTGCCTCGTGTGACCAGGCAGAGGGAAACAACTGGAGGGTTTTGACTGAGAAGCCACTCACAGGTTGGCGAGACAGAAAATTCTACGAGAAAGTCAAATTTCACTAAGCAACTGCTGTTAGTGGTGCTTGGGAGTTTTGTCGGTTGGTCATCTACGTATAATTCACTAGACCTCATTGCTCATATTTCAATCCAGAGGTCTTAATGCTGCATACAGCTAGACCTCACCAATTCTGCTACCTGCTAACTTGAAGCCATCTTGGAATGCTATGGCTTTGTTCACCTAACACGGCCACAACACTGGTTTCCAGCTTCACCACCAGTGTCCCCAGGATGCACTGAAGCAGAGGGATGAGCGTGCACGGCCCAAGCACCCTCTGGGTGTCCGGTACTGACTCAACACATTGGTAGACAGAGTCCCACAGGGGTGGCTCTGCTCTCCGAGATCTTCTGATCCCAGGGAAGAAGGCCTGCCACCTAAGAAACAGCCGCGGGTGCCTTGACTGACGCACTGGCGTCTCCTTCTGCAGGTAGGCCAGAAGGGCGGGGTCACAGCGAATGAATGTCAGGGAATACTTCGTGACCAGGGCGGGATTTCTGCTGGTTCTTGCAGAAGGGCTCACGTTTGAATGGGCAGAGAGAACAGAAGTGTCCGAAGCAGAAGGACCTTGCCAGCCCACATGGAGCGGGTCCAGCCCACTAACTGCTGCGCCCACTGCAGAGCTACTTTGAGCTGCTCTAATGGTGCGGATGCAGCCCAGAGAGAGGGCAGCCGCCCGGTGATCCGCAGGGATCCAGACCTCGCTGTTTTCCTTAGAACCTAAGATGGCCAGCTGCTGACACCTCAGAGCACAATTTAGTAAGGGAAGTGGGGACTGGAGCGTTCATAGTTCAAGTTCACACTTAGGCCACTCAGGCAAGCTGTGCTTCCTCTCTAAGCTCCGGGCTCTTTGAGTGCCAAAGGAGACGGATGATGGTACCAAACTCAGGATGGTTGAGAAGGAAAACTGAAATAATGCCTGCACCCTGCCGGAAGCACAAATGTTCTTCATGCAAACTAACTCCCGTTGTCTCATGCAGCCGGTATTCCTGGACACTGACCCACACCGTCCCGCCTCTCCTTCCTTCCCATGTCCAGGGCTTCCATCTGGGATGCTGTTCCTTCCGTCTGAAGAATATTTGGGGTATTACCTTTAGGACAGGTCGGCTAGTGAAAACTTCTGGTTTTGTTTGCCAAAAATATGCTTTTTTTTTTTTTTTTTTTTGCTAGTGCTGGGGAGAGAACCCGCACGCAGCCTTGCACATGCTAAGCAAAGCCCTGCCTCTGAGTTGCAACCCAGCCCATTTTATTTATTTATTTATTTTTATTCTATCTGATTTTATCTAAGACAGGGTCTTGCTTAGTGGCCCCGGCTGACCTCCAACTTGCAATCCTCCTGCTACAGCCTCCTGAGAAGCTGGGATTATAGGCATGCACCAGTCTCATCTTCGCTTTTGAAGGATCTCTTCCATGGGTGGAATTCTAGTTGGCAATGACTTTCTTTTAGCACTTGATATCATTACATTGTCTTTGGCTTCCGACATTTCTGATGAGAGGTCAGCTGTTGATTTTCTTGGTTTTTTGAAAGTAAGGTGTATTTCCCTTCTTTAGGTACTTTCTTTTTTTTTTTTAATAATTTATTTACTTTGATTATACACAAATGGGTGCTTTCAATACTTTTCTTCTTTTATTTCGTTTCTGGACATTTTGCTGTGATGAGCTTAGATATATGGGGTTTGGGGTTTATTTACCCTTCTTGAGATTTGTGGTGCTTCCTGAATTCATGGCCTTCTGTTTTTCATCATGTTTTCAAAATTCTTGGTCACTATATCTTCAGAACATGTTTTACCCCACCATCTTTCTCCTCTCCTTCTGGGACTCCCATTGGCTATGTTTTTATTGTTGTTGCTATTGCTGGTTTTGTGGTACTGGGGATCAAACCTAGGCAAGCAATTTGCCACTGAGCTACATTCCCAGCTCTTCATTTTACTTTAAGAAAGAATCTCACTAAGTTCCTGAAGCTGGCCTCAAATTTGTGATCCTCCTGACTCAACCTCCCAAGTAGCTGGGATTACGGGCATGTGCCACCACCCAGCATATTCCTTCTCTATACACTTTTCTGAATTTTACTTTTTTTCCCTTGCTTTTGTCTGGATATTTTCTTCAACTATTTTTAGCTCACCATTTTCTTCAAGCATTTCAAATCTGTGATACCGTGCTATATTTTTCAGTTCTATTATTTTCCACCCTTTTGTTTGTTTAGTTTCCAACTGTCTATTGAAATTCTCTACTTTGTCAACTAATTTCTTGACAATGTTAACTTTGTTATCTTAAAGTCCATTTCAGATCATTCTAAGATCTGAGTCTATTATGGGATTGTTCTACTATGTTTCTGGTCTGTCTTGTCTGTGGAGATGACTCACATACCCAATAACAGTACAATTATTTTTAAACCCAGTGACGGTACAGTTATTTTCCAAACTTGGTCCTGAATTCCACCCCTTTCTCTGAATCCCTTTCCTGACCAAGTGATGCTTTTATAGAAATCTATTGAGTCTATGTCACGGTTCTTTAAGCACAGAATTACAATGCTATACTTATTCCTTATAACATCCAAAATGGCATCTGAGAACGCTGTCAATCAGTCCTCACCTTTCTACCCTGCTTCCTGCACATCCCCTAATGCAGCAAAGATGAACTGTTTACCATCACTTGTTGCCTTATATTTTACCAATTGTTGTCCTCTCTGTGTACCCTAGTGTACAACTTTGAACTTATTTCAGGAAGTAAGACATCCCTTCTCTCATATCTGCCTATCCAAGTCCCATCCACTAAGTCCTAGATTAAATGGCATCCCCCAAATGAACCCTGAATCCTCTGAGTTCATATTAATCCCATTTTTCCCTGAATGCCAGAGCAATTCATCTGGATGTTATTTGCATCCAGGTCCTACTTCCACCAGCAGCTGACTGTGGGTGGTCACGGGAAGCCACTGCTTCTGCCTTGGAGGGATCCCTTCTCCCCTCCAGTGACATGGTTATTGCTCAGCTGACTTTCTGGCCAGGAGCCACCTGCCCCTACTCAGACTAGCCTCAGTGATGGACTTGTGCTGGGCTATGGGGCATCACTGAGTGGGAAGGATGTCACAGCACATCTGGTCTCTACCTAAAACCCAGCAGAGGCTCTCGGTCACTTAGAGAAGCCCAGAGTGCTCTGTGTAGATCTTGGCCTCCCCCCTTCCACTGCCTCTGATGCCTTCCCCTGTGGTTCTCCCCTCTGCTCCACATAACACGAGACACGTTGATGGTCCTCAGAGAGCCAGGTAGAATCCCACTTTCATGCCTTTCCTCGGTCTTGCAGGACCACCCTTTCCTCAGACATCCCTTGGACGGACAGACGGAGACTTGAAGGAGGCCCTGTGCAAATCCCACTTGCTCAGCGAGGCTCACAGCTCCAGAGCACTCATTCCAGTCTACTCCCTCCTTTTCCTGAATCACTTCTCTTCTAATGGAATCTACAGTTTGCATATTCACACATTTACTTATTTATCCATCTAGTGCATGGAAACACTAGAATCTAAGCTCCTGGAGGCCAGGGCTCTCTGTCTGCTTTGCTCACTGATCTCTCCCCAGCCCAGGACAGTCTGGCTCAGGGCAGGACTGAATGGGTCTACCCTGACTATCGCATCACCTCGGGATCATCACTGTGTAAGCAGTGTCCCTGCACCCATCCTTCATTTGGGTGCTCAGAAAATATTGGTGCTCATCTAGGGGGGATGTTCTGTGCAAGTTCCAACTTTGGGGGCTGCCATGGGCCTGTTCACATATACTCTCATGGGCAGGGAAACCCCCTCACCCTGCAGGTCCCTTGCTCCCCTCATCCCTTGAAGAGAAATTCTATTAACCAGGCAAAGAAATCAAGTCAGAGAAATGTGAACTTCCATGGGACCCTGGGAAATTGAGATTGAGCAGAACAGAAACTCTAGGCAAAATAAATCTGTGGAAATGCAATAAAATAAATCTAGAGCCATAGTAAATCAGAAGCTCAGTGTGGGTCAAATGACTTCCTGATGTCAAAATGTAAATGCTAACCCCAAATGGCATGCATCTGCACTCCGCGCTCACTTCATGTCTATTACTTCACATTACCTTCGAAACAATTTTAAAGAAACAAATCATTCCCACCTCAGAAGATGAGGAACTGATACTAAGGGAGAAGATGTAAACAAGGCCATAGAGCTATCTGTGAGGCCAGAAATCAGGAGCCACGGGATACTTTTTCCTGCTGGGGTGTTTGAGGTCCAGCGGCAACCAGGGGTTCCCACAGAGCAGCCAGGGGACTCCAGGCCACAGCAGAGATGTGGTTTTGTGTGTGTGTGTGTGTGTGTGTGTGTGTGTGTATGTGTGCGTGTGTATTGTTTTTTGTTTTGTTTATGTTTGTGTTTTGGAACTGAGGATTGAACTCAAGGGCACTTTACCATTGAGCCACATCCCCAGTTCATTTTTATTTTTATTGTGAGACAAGAGGTCTATTTGCTGAGGCTGTCCTCGAACTTGCAATCCTCCTGCCTCACCCTACTGAGTCACTAAGATTGCAGCCATGTGCCACCACATTCAGCCCAAAGCATCAATTTTATTCCATGGTTCATAGAAAGAAATAATGTTATTTTCATATGAAAGCAAATGTAGGTTTTATATAAAGCACCACGTACAATATTCACACGAATTATTAAGATAAGAAAATTTGGCTTAAGACACATTTCCACACTTAAAAAGTCAACTGAGAGGTCTGTTAGTTCACTTCTACCACCAAACTAGCTGTGTGACTTTGGGCGAAGTACTTAACTTCTCTAAGCCGAATTCTTTTCACCTGTACCATAGGGTAATAACACCTTTCTGAGAGGGTCATTTTTATGAAGATTAAATTAAAATACATACGAATAGCCCTGAAAACAGTCCAACACAAGAAAAAAAAGTATGAAAACATTCATTTTGTATCATTATTATATTGGAAGATTTTTAAAACATATGGAAACCAAGAAGCAATCATTTCATTCAAGTCCCCAAACTCCTAATGTGTCCAATTTAAGGTTTCACTTGAGAAACAAGACCTGAAAAAGATTTGGAGGCTAGAAATTACAAAAGTGATTAGGGATTAAAGTGCAGGATGCTCAAGCAAAGGTAAAAAATAAAAATAAAAATAAACTGGGTTTTCTTTGAGCCTATGAGCAAAGAGCCGAAAGACACTTAGAAACAAGCTTCGCTACAGAAAGAAAAGGGATCAGCTGGTGTCCACCCGCCAGGGCCAGACAAGGACTGCACACTGACCTCAGCCAGGAGGGGCAAGTGGATTAGGAACCCCTGGCCTCGGTGTGGCTGTTAGAAATCACAGAACTACTGAGAGAAGAGTGGAGGCCATTTGCGTGGAGATGTCCTCAGGTTCCTAAAACCCAGGTACAGACTCATGGATGAGGATGAGCTGGTCTCTTAGCAGAAAGCTTGGCCACCCACATCGTGGGGCTGATGAACCATGAGTCAAAATTACCCACATTATCCTCCCTGCTGGACACCCTACATTCCCATTTTACTTATTAGCTCCCTACAAACTATTTATGGTTCCTACCAGACAATAAATGCTACCTGGATGGAGGTGTTATCCACTGAACAATCCACCTTTCTTCTCTTTTCTCTTTCTCTCCCTCTCCCCCTCCCCCACCACCTTCAGTAATGGGTCTCAAACCCAGGGGTGCTGTACCGCGGAGCTCCATACTTAGCCCTTTTTATTTTCCTCTTTCACACAGGCTCACTCAGTTGCCCAGGCTGGCCTTGAACTCTCGATCCTCCGGCTTCAGCCTGCTGCTTAGCTGGGATTTCAGGGCTGCACCACACCCAGCTGAGCCACAAACAGTCTCCAACACTGCCATTCTCCCCTCCAGCTCCTGTCCATCAGGAGAATGCTCAGGCAAGGAATGCAGAACAGTTATGTCACGAAACTTAGAGCAGAGAAAGCAGAGATGCTACCCAGACAGGACCCCGAGGGGAGAGGCTCGGCTGCCAGGCCCTGGCTGGTGGCCTTGGAGAGAGCTCAGCGTAGAGCAGGAGAACGACGGCCAGAGTCCCTGCCCAGGATTCTCTGCTCACTCTGCCTTAGCTCCTCGAGCAGGACACCTTCCGCTCAGGACCTTGTCCTGATGCTTCTGTTCCCAGGTCCTCACAGGTCACCTGGTCACCCTCCCAGGCACACAGGCCCACGGTCAGCTACGCTCGCTGCCTACCCACTCACAGACCTGCCCACACGCAGGCCTGGTTCACCCTCTGCAGGGCCGGTGGCTGGAGCTGTGGCCTCGAGGTCCCTGGGGACCTGCTTCAGGGCTCCCAATACCATACCTGAAAACTCTCCAGTGTCTGTCTGTCTGTCTCTCGCTCACTCTCTCTAGGACAGCTGGCTGGGCCTCTCTCCAGGCCCCTCCTGGCATCAACCCCAGCCCCCCGTTCAGTTTTTCCACTGCCATTTCCCCAAGATGTGTCCCTCCTCCTGTTCCTGTCTTCTTCCCTCTCCCAGGTCTGTCCCTTCGCCCTTGTCTCTGCCCCTCATCTGCCTTCCCTCCTGTCTGGCTCTGTCCTCTTCATCCTTGCTATATGTCCCCATGCTGTCCCCAGTACTACTCCTCTGTCTTCTGGCCCATCCTGCTCCCCCACCACACACGCTGTCCAGCCCCACATCTGGAGCTGGAGCTGATTCTCATTAGGAAGAGAGGAGCCAGATTATTTATGGGGCTGAAAATGTGACATCAATCCTCCTCTCTGTCTCTGTCAAAGAAAGTAAGAGAGAGATAACCTGGTATACAGTAGGTGCTCAATAAGTGTGTGAATGCAGGTTCAGTCAATGAGTAATTAGATGAATGCTTCTGAATGAATAACTTAGTAACAGTGGTACTGGGTCCTACCATCTCCACACCAGAATATTCTGCAGCCTAGCATTTCTCAGGTCTGAGTAAACACTGTTCAATCCCTGCCTTCAGGGGAGAGGAATCCGGTGGGAGAGCTTGCCATCATCCCTGGGAAGACAGGGTATTTTCAAGGCTCAGGATAGGACTTCCTATTGTTCCAGATGGGAGAGAGAAAAATGGGGCCAACGAACTTCCTCCAACCTTGAGACCCTTGCCCCCTCAAAATTACACCAGGCAAAAGCCAAGAAAGAAACCCAAGTTCCAGGTCATGCTGTCTCTCTCTCAGGGTGTCAAAAGTCCCTGGAAACCCTGGGCCAATCCTCTGCAGTACTAAGAACCATCCCACAACACGGCCCTGCAAGGCCCCGGATATAGAGCCAGGGAGGAAACATCCTTAGGAGCGGAAACTCTAACCTGCTTTCGACCTCAATTCAGTGGTTCCTAGTCACGTCCTGGGGTACTCAGAAATCTCCCCAAAAAGGACAGAGAGCAGAGCACAGGAAGTCGGGGTTCCAGGCTGGGCCAGCCAGGCCAAGGCTTGGTGCCCAGAGTGGAGTTTGAGTGCAGGGGGAGGGGCTGACGAGACTCTGGGAGAGGAGGAAGGACAGCCCCATGGTCTGTGCAAGAATCAGGAGAGGGCCCAGGTCAAGACCAGGGACCCTACCACCTGGGCTCAGCAGAGAGCCCGTCCAGGCGGGATCCACCTGCCCACTCTCCATCCCCGACCTCTCGACTCATCTTGGCCTCATCTGGGGTCCTTCCCTACAGCCCCCAAGGGTGGAGGGTGACGTGGGACCTCATGATTATTTAGCATCATTCAGGACAGCTCCCCCTTCAATCCCTGCTCCTCCAGGAAGTCAGCACATGTAGCCAGGCCTGGCTCTCAGGTGGCCCTGCCACATCAGGCCGGTGGCTAATCCATCGCACACTGCACGGGTCATTAAGACATTCTCGACCTGCCTGCCACACGCCATACACACACACTGCGGTGGCCCTCCTGGCCCAGACTAGGGCTGTGGCCGGGAAGGAAAAGGGAGGGACCAAGGTATGAGGTGCTACTGCCCCCTGCTGGCAGCTCTCAGAATGTTCCCGGCTAATGTCAAAGGTAAGAACAGGCCAGAAGGGCAGGGTCCCCTCCTCCACTCACTTGTCAATGGGGAACACACAGCTTTGATAGCTCCCTCTGGGGCAGTGGAACTGGCCCCACTCAGGAGCACTGGCAGCTTGCAGAGGGGACCGGCAACACAGAAAATGAGAGGAGAGGACAGTGGAGAGAAGGGAGCTCCCACCTCACGCGAAGAATAACCCCGCCATCTGCACCGTCCTTCACAGGAAACAGCACGTTCACTCTCACTGCCATCACGCCTCACCTGGACGGCCCTGAGAGGCAGGGCGGGTACGATTTCTTCCATTTGTGGATGAGAACGTGGAAGCCCAAGAATTGGCAACCCTCACCCCCAGCCACACAGCCAGACGCAGAAGGAACACCGCACAGTGCCGTCTCCTTGTCCGGGACGCTGACGTGTCGTATTAAACAAGAGTTTCTGGGCCCTGAGATGCGTCCCAGAACATGTACACCATGAGATCTTGTCCTGACAAGAGCCCCCCACCCCCACCCCGCATGTCACCTGGTGACAGGAAGGGGCCATCTGGCAGAGAACGGGTCTGGTGAGGGCCTGTGTTCTCTGCAGCAGACTGAAGAGCACAGAGATGAGAGATACCCTAGAAAACAGGCATCTCTGAGCGTGGGACCCTCCCCGCCTGGCAGGCAGACCCCCCTTAGGATGCTGGTGCCGGGCTGGCCCTGTGGCAGTAGTTTGGTGATTGCTTGCCTGAGGTTTCCCAGCAGGTGACCAGCATGGCCATCACCAGGAAGAATGGAGGTCCGTAGGTAAAGACAGACAGATGATCCGGGCTCACCATGGGCTGGACTTCCTCTTTTCTCGTGGAACCCTCTTCCTTTCTGGGGCCGCATCATCCCCTGATCAGCTTTCCTGGCCTTCGTCTGGTGTCGCACCCCATCCTCCCTAATTTGGTCTGGTTTCCTCCATTCCCACCCTAACTACTGTCCAGCGCTGCCATCCTCCCTCTATGACCACGCCAGGGACAAGGGCAGGACTAAACTGATTGGGCAGAAGCGAGCCCATCTCTCCTCCCTGAGAGTCAGTCATAGGCGAACAAAGTGCTGCCCTGGACCAAGGAGCAGGTGATAAATGGGCAACTTACTCTTCCTCTGGATTCTTTTAATGCTTAGAGAGGAGAGGAGGAATATTTATTAGAAGGGAAATGAGACTCTTCAGAGCCTCTGAACGCCCCCACACGTCTGCTCTCCAGGACGAAGAAAGACGAGTGAAGGAACTCAAGACCCTTGTGAGCTATGGAGCAATCTCAGGAAATAAGATGTGCACCCAAGCAGGAGCTCCCACCAACTGCTCCCATTAGCTAGTAAGGGGAGCTAGCAGAGGGGAAAGAGGCCCAGCCCCCTGCGCCACCCAGGGCCGGCAGCACGCGGGCCCAGTCTAGCTCTGGTCCAGCACCAGGCCAAGTTCGCCCACCCTGACCTCTCTCTGCTTCTCTGAAGCCAGTGAGACTGTGGCAGCTGGGGAATGGGCTAGTCAGACCCCAGATATGCTTCCAGCAGGAGGCATCTCCTTGTGGAGAGTTCTGGGGTCTTTACCCTCCAACCCTGGGCACCATGACCTAAGGACAGGTGAGGCCTGTGCAACTTTGAGCCTCACAGAGTCGCCACGGCTCGCTTCCTCCTTCATAAGCCCAGCCTCCCTCTCTGTGCCAAACAGTGCTCAGCCCCAGGGGGTGGAAAGCTGAGTAAGACCTCACCCTGTCATCACTGAACCTGCCTGCCTGCAAGGGGTGACCAATGCCAAAATGTCACACTTCTGTATCACTTGCTTCATGAAAGAACCTTTACGCACTGATCACATCTCAGGTTCCCAGCAGCTCTGAGCAAGAGCTGGTTTTCAATTCTCCACGTCATGGAACAGGAAGTGGAATCTCAGAGAGATGCCCAGTCAGAGCCTGACCCCAAGACTCCTGCCCACCACTGAGGGCAAAGGCAGGTCCTTCAGATACTTCCAGGGGTCCGTTTGGTCGGTCCCCGTGGCAGAGACAGAACCACTGGCGGGGTCCTCGGATCTGAGGGTGTGGCCAGGTTGAGTGACTTCTCACAGACCAGCTGTCCTCTCTCAAGAGTGCCACAGGGGCGGGGACAGATGATCCCCATTGCTGAACCGTGAAGCAGAGTGGAGAAGTGAAGCACCCTGAACTAGAAGTCAGGACCAGGGTCCTTCCTGCTGCCACTGGGGCCACCTTCTGATGCAGCCATCTGCTGGGGCAACCCTGTTCCAGAACTTCCGGCATGCTCAGTGTAGCACCGGGACTTGGAAACCTCTGTGCAGTCTTGGGGAGAATAAGAAGCCTCAGGCCTCACTTTGCCTTCTGGGTCCTACCTGACCACCCAAACTCCCTGACAACGCAGACTCAAGTGTGGGTCTCTCCTGCCCTCTGGTGGACAGACTTCAGCAGTGCAACCAAGCCCTGTTCAACCCAAAAGTGGAAACCACCTGTTCCCCCCACTGCCCCTTCAATATCTGTTCTTTTTCCCAAAGATGCTGTACTTGGACCTGTATTACCACCGAGGCCAGACTAATGGTGAAGAAGGGGCCTTCTCTGCAGCATCATGCCCACTCCCCTCATATCCTCCCACAGACCAGGAGCACCTCCTCTCCGACCCCAGCATTAAGGGTCTACCTGACCCCCAAGCATCCAGCTCCTCCACTGTGGCTGCCACCCTGCCAGATCCTGCGGGACCTCCCCTGCACTGTGACCCCTTCTTCCCAGGTCTTCTGGCCAGGACCTCATCACTCTCTGCCTGCCAGGCTGGTCTCACTCACTGAAGGCTCTGACTTCAGGAGAGGCTGCCCTGGGCCAGACCCCCAGCTGTAGCCACCAGTCCCAAGGCTCTGGGGCACCTGTTTCTGAGCTCTGCTTCTCTGAGCCCGTTGGACTTGCATTCTGGACCTGGCTTGGCCAGCTTCAATTTAACCGACATTGACCAAACACCTCTGCTCTAACAGAGCGGAATGGCAAGCGTATCAGAAATGGCACAGATCGATCCCCCGGGGAAGGTGCACATGGGTAATAAGCACCAGACAGCTGAGCACCAGATGTTGAACCAGTGCCCTATGGGGACAGGGACCTGGGTTAGGATGCCCCTCAGATGCCTTCACGGGAGAGTAGCCAGACTCCTGGGCTGAGGACGAGCAGCTCTCCCCAGAGGAGCGGCAGGGGAGGCTGGCTCGAGGGGCTGCCGTGCCCCGAGCACTCCACGTGATTCTCACCTTGCCCTAACCCCGAAAGTAAACTATGATCCCACCTTTGACAGATGACTGCGCCTCGGAGCAATAGGGCAGCTGACCCTGGGTCCCACAGCCACAGTGATTTGAACCGGTTTTGGTCCCATGTTCCTCTGCTTCTCTAGCAGAAGGCAGAGCACAAGAAGCATGTGGAGGCCGGAAGGGGCAGCACACCCGGAATGGGTGACCACGGCTTTGTAGTGGGGGTGACGTAAACTGCACCTTCAGAACGACGCAGCAGGCAGATGTGGAGGGACAGACGGGGTGTTGGCCAGATGGCCCACAAAGCCCTTCTCCCCTCCTGTGGTAGTAGAACCCTTGCTTTACCTCTTAGTTCTCCGTCATCCAAAAAAAAAATACATTCACCAGGTGCTGTGGTTGGTCCCCTCCAAAACTCAGGTGTTGAGATGAAATGGCCACTGGGACAGCATGAATAGGTGGGGTCTTTGGAGACGACTAGGCCATGTGGACCCCTCCTCTGTAAAGGATTAAGGCCTACCTCAAGCAGCTTTCGACTGGTTCACCCTTCTGTCTTCTGCTCACTCTTCACCCTCTCCAGAGACCACAGCGTAAAGGCCCCATCTTGGAAGCAGAGAACCCTCACCAGACGATGGAACTTGCCAGAATCTTGTTCTTACACTTCTCAGCCTCCAAAACTGTGAGAAATAAATCCTTATAAATTACCCAGCCTCGGGTACTTTGTCATAGCTGCACAAATGGACTAAGACACCAGCCTTCCTCCCTGAGAGATGTGGCTAAGGGTGTGTGAGTGGAAGCTACAGGTGACCTTTATAAAGGAAGGAAAACACCTTCTCTTCCCTCCTTTCGCCTCTTGCTCTGGCTGGACTGCAGATGAGGTGGCGAGCTGGCTGGCATCCTGCACACAAGGGCCACACTGCAGCGCGGCAGAGCGACCACAGAGAGCATGAGGAAGTAGGACCGGCGTGGCCTTAGGTGGACGGCAGGATGGAAGCCTTCAAGACAAACTGTCCTTTCCTTTTTCTCTGTCATTTCCCTTCCACATCTCATTTCCTCCTTGTTCATCTACCTTCCTTTGTGACTTTTCTTTCCCCCCCGCCAAAAGAGCACTTTACCCAGTCCACGCCTACCTCCATCGCTCCCAAGGGTCTCCCTTTGCCAACACCTCACCTTCAGCCCAGCACCCCACCTCCTGGCTCTCTCACAGCACCTTTAAAGGATTCAGTGCAAACAGCGTCTCCCCATCCAGCTTCCCCGACTCCCCGAGCTGCTTTAGGTGACCATCCCATCTACCTTCCCAGCACCCAGCGTTCCCTTCTGTCACAATACCGGGCATTATGTGGGGGGTACCCCAAAACACAGCTGTGCAGAGTTTCTCCTTTATCCCTGCTCCCCAAACCATCTCCTGGCTCCCCATACCATTGCCCCCTACCAGGCTCCACCCACCTGAGTTGCAGCAAGAAGATGAAATTAAAGCCAGTGGGCCAGTGTAGAGAAATGAGACTCCCAGAAATAACATCAGGCAGCCTCCTGCAGTCACCCTGGCCGAGTCTGAAGTACCTTTATCATGAGGTAACAGGTTTCTGTAATCTTACTCCCCATTTGGGCAGAAAAACACACAGCGAGCCATCTCAAGGATGTTTAACTTGAAATGTTCCATACCTTAAAATTTAGGACTCCATTTCAGAAATGATTCAGCCCTAGATGAAAGAAGACAAATGCTGCTATTTTATCAAGAAAAAGTTATGAAACACCACGCGCGTCAAATCTCCATATACCTTTTCCTCCTAATGCAGCAAAATGATACCTTTATCGCCATTCAATCAAAGGCTCGCTAAGTTGGCTCAGGGAGATGGGGCTGCAGCAGTAATCATCCCTGTCTCTGGCAACCCCTCACACCGATCTATTGCACAGCATCGCCATTATGAGCACATGAAAGGCTTCCTCAATTCCACTCCCCATCATCAGCCACAACAGATATTTATTGACTGCCTGTTCCACACAGGACATTTTGCTAAGTGCAGGAAAAGGAAACTGGAAGAGAAATTTCCCAAAGATTTTGAAAGAGGGAAGATCTGTACCTTAGAAGCCAGCGATCTGCCTTTGAAATGAGGGGTGGATAGAAAGAAGACAAACGCAGAGGCTTTTATAGTGAAAGTGGTTCCGACTGACGGGCAGTCAGATTGCTCTGTGTGCAATTTTTGCCAAATGCAAGAAAATGATACCATCATAACTCAGCTGCACCATAACCAAGTGAATACAGAAGACAAACTCTTCCACAGAACATCTTTTCTGATCTGTTTCTTGCCCAGTTCTGCTGTTATGGTTGGAATCTTAAATGTCCCATAAAAGCCTATGTGTTAAAAGTTTGGTACCCAGTCTATGGCACCATTGGGAGGTGGTAAAACCTTTAGGAGGTGGGGCCTACTGGGAGAAAGTTAGGTCATTGGGGATGTGCCCTTGGAAGGGATATTTGAACCCTGGCCCTTCTCTCTCTCTCTCTCTCTCTCTCTCTCTCTCTCTCCCTCCCCCTTGCTCGCTCTCTCTCTCTCTCTCTCTCTCTCTCTCTCTCTCTCTCTCTCTCTCTCTTTGCTTCCCAGCCACCATGAGGTACACAACTGCTCCACCAAACATTCCCCACCATGATGTTCTGCCTCACTAGGGACCCTAAACTGTGAGTCCAAATAAGCCTTTCTTCCTCATAAGCTGATTATCTCAGGTGTTTTGTCACAGCAACAGAAAGCTAACTAGCACACTGCCAATACAAATAGGCCAAATATTTCCACAATCTTGTTCTCTGGTTCTGAAAATGTGAACACTGAATCTCTAAGTGTTTTGAAGTTCAGAAGGTCTGCAAAGGGCTCCTTAGTCCCAAAATTTGTTACACAAAAAGTGAAAACAAAAGCAATGGTGTTAGGGATAAAAAAAAAAAAAAAAAAAAAAAAAAAAAAAGAATTGTATGAGCACAAAACTCCCATGCCCTTTTTTTTTTTTTAATGCATTAAAAAAAAATGATGGAAACATTGTCATCCTACAAATGCTCACTGAGTCACAGCAGGAAGGTAAAGCCCTTATCAGTCATTTAAAATCTCTAACCACAGTCAAATCACTGGGCATAATTATTAGCAAGATATTAAAATTTACATGATTTTACTCATTTGTGCAAGAAAAATTGAAGGAAAATTTCTGAGTGTTTTGAATTGGGAGGTTTTATATATCTGAGTGGTTGTTTTTGTTTAATGCCAAGAAGGTGGGTGTCTATTCCTACTTAGAATGCAGAGCCTGAAGTCACCAAAAACCAATTTCTTCATTCTGAAAGATGAGAAGATTGAGGCCCAGGAAGGGGCATGGCCTGCACAGCCACAAAATATGATGCAAGGGGAGGATTTTATAAATGCGACCCCGAGACCTCACCCTGGGCTTCCTGGGCACTGAGCCAGTGCAAAGAGCTCCCTCCCCAGTTTCTCCACCAAGAAGTACACACCCAAGTCTGACTCTCGTGACCAGTGGGTCTCCCCCTCCCTAGTCCACCCCTCTGCAGACGGGCTACAGCTTCCATGGGTCTAGGTCTGCAGATGTTGAAGCAGGTGTGCCCGGAAATGCTAAGGGACAGCTGGTGCTGAAAGTCACACTGTCCAGGACCAGTCAGGCTTCTCTTGCCTGTCATCAGGTTGTCCTTACACTTGTCCCACAAAGAGGCAGACCCTTCCCCAAGTGGAGAAGGCCCTTCCACAGGGACTTGAAGCCACACTGCACATCCACAAAGCACCTGACCCTGGCATACCTCTTTGTAGGGACAATAGGGCAGGGAGCATCTGTACATTTTCTTTTTGCTGGCCTTGTATATTCCCTTCCTACTCCCACCCCGTAAAAGAACTCTATTTCTTAACCCATGCTATGTGGCCTTGTAGAATGTGTACTGAGTCCAATCCAAATGGGACCTCCCCGTGTGGCTGTGGTGACCATGACAGGACACCTCACAGAGCCAGTTGGCAGCAGTAGTTGGGAGGGAATTCCAGGCCCAGACCCCCAATCTGCTACACTATTATGACTTACTATACGTAGACACATGTCACAGTCATGTAGACATAGCCTAGAGGTTATTTAATATTTGAGGCTCCTTAATGGGGACTATTAACACAGGGGTAGTATTTGAAATACTCTCATGGAAACCCAGCTTTAAGAGGCAGCTGCATACAAGCTTTCCACCCAACTTGATTTCTGATCAACACTACAACTTTTGTTAATTAGTGTAACGGATGTTAGAAAATATTTTCACTGCTGAAGTGAGTGCAGTTTCAAGATGCGTGTGTCGGGTAAACATATTTGCAAACATTCTCACCAAGTGTAAGTGGGCTGTGAGAAGTCACTGAAGCCAGTAGTCATGCCCTCTGAAATGGCACCTCAGTTCCTAAGGCTCCATCCAGTGCTTAGGGAGGATCGTCACCTGATCCCAACAAGAAGGTTAAAGTTATCTTCTGCTCAGGCAATTCTTCATCCACTCAAGTATGCCAAGCACTTAACACAAGAATCAGGGAGCTGGGACGTCATGGAGTTTACATGAGTGGCTTTTATGACCCTTGTTGTGCGACTGTCTGCTGATAAACTTTTGTGCATATAACAATTCATTTTGGGATTTACTTTCACTGGAACATACCATGATGCATAAAGTTTAGCAAGGGTGGAAGGAGAAACCTATACCCCTCACCTATCTCTATATAAGTAAGTGGCTGACATTAAGCAGAAATGCTGAGTGACCTAATGGCCTGAGTAATTCGCGATACCATTCCTAGCTCTTTCCACTAAACTATTCTTCCCCCATATGCTCTCATGCATCGTCCCCCTTAATGAACAGAGTCAGGATTCCAAATCATTTTAACAAGCTAGAACATGGACTTCAGGCATCAAAATGGAATTTCACAGAGGTAAATGTGAAGTCCCATAGTGAAGGTCACAATATCAATTACAAAATTATAGGGTAGGAGGAAAGAGCGGGTTTGCAGCAGACTTGCATCAGAATCTCTGCACAGCAGTTTAATAGATACACAGTCAACAGTGAGGATGCCCAGGAAAAACTATTAAGTGTTCAGATGACATCTGCAGATCAAGGGAGAGAGTAATTTCACAGCATTCTGCCCTGGTCAAACCATATCTGGAATGTGATGATAAATTCTAGGTTCCATATTTTAAAAGTCATTTTGACAAATGAGATTATATCCAGAGGAGAGTGACCAGGAGGATAAGGAGTCCTAAAATTATATATCCCATTTGAACAAAAAAACTGGTGTTCAATCCTAACACTGGGGGGGAAAAAAGCTCTTAAGATTTATCCTGGAGAAAAGACAACAAAGAGAAGATATATTTGAAAATCAAATAGCTGAGGATTTATTGTAGGAGAATGTTTTGTAGACTAGGGAGTAAAAGATTATCCAACAGACTAGAGAACTAGAAACATTGAGAAGTGTCCAGCAATGGAAAGCATTGACTATGAGATCATTGCTTCCTTATGCAGCAGGTATTGCCATTACTGTCATCATTATCACCATCAACACCACCACCACCACCACTACCACCATCCTCAACATCACCATCATCAACACCACCACCACCACTACCACCATCCTCAACATCTCCACCATCAACACCACCACCACCACTACCATCATCCTCAACATCTCCACCATCAACACCACCACTACTACCACCATCATCAACATCACACCATCAACATCAACATCACCACCATCAACACCACCACCACCACTACCACCATCCTCAACATCTCCACCATCAACACCACCACCACCACCATCCTCAACATCTCCACCATCAACACCACCACCTCCACTACCACCATCCTCAAAATCTGCACCATCAACACCACCACCTCTACTACCACCATCCTCAACATCTCCACCATCAACACCACCACCTCCACTACCACCATCCTCAACATCTCCACCATCAACATCACCAACAACAACAATATTACCACCACCATCATCACCAGTGCCACCACAGACAGTGATATTAGGACTAAGACAAGTTAACTAATTCACCCATAGCATGTCATTCATTTTTTAAAAAGAAGAAAAGTCACTTCCAACAATAACATTCTATTATTTTCAATTATCCAAGAAGTTCTTTCTCCTCTTCTCTTGACTGGAATGAAAGGAAGGTGAGCCAGAGATCCACCCAAGACCTTACATTGCTGCTTCTCCATTGTAGCACTTGGTAAGATCTTGGCTTTTAATATTAGACTAACTCTTTAGAGCCCAATCTCCCATTCTACTACTTATCAGTCTTGTGACCTAGGGCAAGTTACTTGGCCCCTCCAATCATTACCTTCTCATGTGTAAATTAGGGCTCATGAAAATAATTTCCTCACAGAGTTGATATGTGGATTAGCTGAGCTAAGGCACATACATCAGCACTAAGTTGCTGACACACAGTAAACTTGATAAACGTTAGCCAATCACTGCCCACCTTTAACACGAAGGGCACTGAGGTCACAGTGCAGGACAAGGTTCTGACCCACACAGATCCAGCTGTAAAAATTCCTCTTCCAGAAAGGTGACCTCAAACAAATGATTGAGGGAAAAACTTTCGCAAATTGTGCACAGGACAGGAAGCCTCAACGGGAACAAATTTCCACTTTAGCTATTCAACTTCTAAGTGTACTCTTCCTGACACACCTACATCCAAGGCCTCCTCAAGATTTTCTCTTTTCCACTTTGCAAAAGAAAAATACCTTTTCTCTCCCTTGCAGAATCTATGTCTCCCTTGCAGAATCTCACTATGATGCATCATCCCTACGTGCAGAAACCCAAGACACCAAACAGAAGAGCAATTTTGAACCACTGCTTGGTGAGAAAATAAGTGATTCTGTTTCCTCTGTGCAAGTCATGTGACTGCTCAATTCTCTGCTTTCCACGAAATTAGAGGAGTCCCTAATCAAGTTGCTAACTGATAGGTTGCTGAAAGCAATTTTTGATAGATCCTGATGCAACTTGAGGCTTAAAAAGTTAGATAAAATTAAGGAATTGAATAACAGGTAGAATAAAACTCATTCCTCCACCTGTGCTCTTATTTATGTGAACAAAGTTATTCAGTGCTAACATCTATAAAAATGAAAAATAAGAGCCAAATGTAGACCAAATCCTGTCTCGTTCAAGCAGTAAGCAATATTTGTCCTTGGGTACCTGACCCAAGGCATCAGTCTGATTCACCTTATGAAATGATGCATTTCCATTTTCAAATTATTTATCAAAATGTATGTTATTTTGATTGATAGAACATTAATAATAATTGCAAAAATAACTCAATCCAGAAAAAAATGTGTTCAACTTTCAGGGATTTATGATCATAGGAAATAAAATTTAATTTCATAAACATGTTTGTATTGCTATGAAGTAGGAGAGAATGATCAATAAAACACTTTTAAAGGCAAAATATTACATCAGGACAAAATTATTTAGGAAGAAGTGGTACAGAAAAATGAGTTAGAAGAGAAAAATGATGCCAAGTTTCAAATTTTAACGAAGTTGCATTTGCATTTTTTTTAACAAGAGGTGGTAGGGATGTGTTAGCTTTGCATTACCATAACAAAATACTTGGAAAAATAACTTCAAGGAGGGAAGTTTTTGTCATTTTGTTGTGAGTTGTGTGTTGTTGTTGTTTGGTTTTTTTGGCTTATGGCTTCAGAGGATTCAGTCCATAATTGGCTGGCTCCATTGTTTTGGGCCTAAGATGAGTCAGAACATCACGGAGGAAGGCAATGTTAGAGGAACGCTGCTCACCTCTGGCAGCCAAGAAACAAAGAGAGAGAAAGGGGCCAGGAAGAAGAACTACCCTTCCAGGGCATACCCTCAGAGACCTGCTTCCTCCAACCAGGCCCCAACTCCCAAAGTCTCCACCACCTTGCACTAATGTCATCGATTAAGGATCCATCAGTGGATTAATCCACTGATGAGGTCGGGATCTTCCTGATCCAAGCACTTCCCAAAAATCCCCACCTTTAGACATTGCTGCACCGGGGACCAAGCCTTCAGCACATGAGTCCATAGGAGACATTCCAGATCCAAACCATAAGAGTAGGAAATCATTAAGAAATTTAGATTACATTGAACGTATCTCTAAAAGTAATGGAACCATTTTAATTTTAAATGAAAACATTGCAAATATGTTGAAAATGATCTTCTGCAATTCTTTCCATTTATTTTTTTAAATGTTTTTAAGATATATTACAATATATAATGTTTTCCAAATTCTTCTAATTGAAAGAAGGTAAAAACTGAGAGAATAACCATCTCATTTGAAGAGACTATCTACAAATAATCACAATCCATTCTGCTGTTCTTTTCCCTTCCCCCCTTTTACACAAGCATAATTGCTATTCAGTAAAAAAAAGAGTTTGAAAAACTAGATTCCAACAAGATGGAGACAAAATCAGCTAAAAGTACTGAAAAAAAATGACAAAAAAATATTTTAATGCTATAGCTAGTTAAACTCATAAGAAAAAAAAATAAGGAGGAATTCCCAAGTGCCAGGAACCAAGAGAAAAGAAATCTGAGGCTGCAGGTTTAGAGCAATGCTAGGGCTGCTCAGTGAAGCTGAGGCAGTTCCTCGGGCCTGTCACATCTGAACTGCTCATCTCAGTACCCAGGAGCTTCCTCTACCAGAGTGCAGGAAATGAGACTTCCTAAGTGAGGAGTGGGCACTAAGATCCCCACGGAAGGGCAAAACTCTCCAAGAGACGGGAACCTCAATAATAGGATTGATTTAGTCATCTGTTTCAGTGCTGTGACTAAAAGGATCTGACCAGCAAAATTATAGAGGAAGAAAAGTTTTACTTGAGGGCTCATGGTTTCAGAGGTCTTAGTCCATGGAAGGCTGACTCCATTCCTTGGTGCTCCAGGTAAGGCAGAACATCATGGCAGAGGGAAGCAGCTCACATGATGTTCAGGAAGCAGAGTCTCCACTCTCTAGATACAAAATAGGTACCCATAGCCACGCCCCAATGAACCATTTCCGCCAGCCACACCCCACCTGCCTCCAGTCACTACTCAGTTAGTCCCACCAGAAATTAATTCAGTGATTAGGTTAAGACTCTTGCAACCCAGTCATTTCTCCTCTGAATCTTCTTGCACTGTCTCACATGTGAGCTTTTGGGGGACACCTCACAGCCAAACCATAACAAGGATGGATAAGAAAAATTCACTTGCTCATAGAGGGAAGGCTACAGGGAAACTTACCTGTTCCTTCCTGGTTTATCAGAGCTGTCTTCCTCCACACCAGGTCTATGACTCACAAGCATTTGGGATTTGGAATTATAGTACTTGTGAATCTGGGGTTCCCAAGTAGAGAAATCAACATAAAAATTGATCTATGACAAGAAAGGAAAGGGAGGGTAGGCAGCCAGGAAGTAGCACACGCAAAACTACCTGGAAGTAACATGCACATAACCCCCAGGAAAAGCCCACCAAAGAGAAGAGAGATCACAATCCAAATTACTCAAAACCAGAGCAAAAGGCAGCACACAAGACAAACAAGGGTATTAGAACCCCCAAAATTTGAGATACAGGAAAACTTGATAGAGATTCTAAAATAAGAATATTTAAGCAGCAGGCATGATGGCTGTGATCCCAGTGGCTTGGGAGGCTGAGGCAGGAGGATGGCATGTTCAAAGTCAGCCTCAGCAACTTAGCAAGGCCCCAAGCAACTCAGTGAGACCCTGTCTCTAAATAACACACACACACACTCGTACACACACATATATTGGAATTATAGTACCTGTGAATATATATATATATATATATATATATATATATATATATTTTTTTTTTTTTTTTTTTTAAGCAATAAAAGTAGAATACACACCATGAAAGAAAGAAGAATGAGCCATTTGGGAAAAGATCCAAAGAAAACTCAAACTCAAATAATGAGAAATGCCTTTACGCTGCCTTGTCTTTCATGCATTAGGACCTGAGGCCAGACAGGACACCCAGAAGGTCTAGAGAACCTGCAACCAGTTGCTGCAAACCTGATTGTGTTGTCCATCTAAAGACTGCCCCGCAAGAGGATCTCAAGTTCAAAGTCAGCCTCAGAAACTTAGCGAGGTCCTAAGCAACTTAGTAAGACCCTGTCTCAAAATAAAAAATTAAAAAGCACTGGGGATGTGGCTCGGAGGTTAAGCACCCTTGGGTACTCTGGTACCAAAACAAATTGCCCACAGGAGAACATTGTCATTCTGCACCTGGGAGCAAAGCCCTTTCTATCAAATGACCCCAGGGCAATTCCTTCCAAATAGCTACCTTGGTTGTCTTCAGAGTGAATAAGAAAATCAGCAGGTCCTGTTTTACCTTGTTTTAAAGCTCAATCAAGCCTGTATCTGCAGTGGCTTGGAAGGCTGAGGCAAGAGGACTGAAAGTTTGAAGCCAGCCTCTGCAATTTAGACACTGTCTCAAAATAAAAATTAAGTGTTGACGATGCAGCTCAGTGGTAGAGCACCCTGGGTCCCGTCCCTAGTACCACAGCATACATGCAAACAAACACGCAGAGCAATATTGCAAAGAAGATGCTAAGGCTTGTTCCCTGAGGCCTCTGGTGCCAATGAGGGTGACTTCCCACCTAAGCCAGTGATTTGGGGATTCCAGAGGGGTCTGCACTGAACCCTTAGCTCATCTGACCCAAAATTAACTTGAAGGTCAATGACGTGGGGTCAAAGGATAACCATTCCCCCAGCAAGAACAGGTGCAGCTCTGTGGTTAAAAGCCCAGACTCTGGCTTCAGAGAGACCTGGATCTTGGCTCTGCTACTTCCTGCTCATGTGACCTCAGGTAAATGACTTAGCCACTCCACACCCCAGGTGCTTCATCTATAAAACAAGATAACGATAGTTACCCCTAGGGATTCTCTGAGGAGTAAATGAGATGGTACACAGAAAATACCCAGCTCAGTGTCTACATGTAGTGTTAGTAGGAACTTGATAAATGTTACTTCCCTTCGCTTGCCTTCTTCCCACGGGTAGGTACAAGTGAAGATTTAAAGAATGAAAAATGATGCTGCAGAAAAAAGTTATGTACAGAGAGGAAATGCAGAGACCACAGGAGGACTGGACCAGGTAGACCGAAGAGTGAACAGCAGCCACACTGGGAAAAAACTTAGCCCATTTTATCAAGGCAGTGCAGGGTCTTGGGAGTTCCAAGACCCCCGGTTCCCCTTCTGCTCAAATTTTATTCCACTCAGGTGTGGCTGGCTGTGTTTTTCTGTAAACTGTGCTAATGCAAACCATGTAAGAAGCTCCTGGCTCCATCCCTGCTGGGGTTGTCCTTGCCAGATTCCTGAGCCCTGGCCCTGGCTGCACCAGCCCTTGATGTGGTAGGAGCTGGAAGCGCGCAGGGGGGGGGGGGGGGGGTCTTTCTTTTGTTCTCCAGAGTCCAAGTAAGGGTTCTCGGCAGCTGCCTTGGCTGACCTGGCCTTGCCCCTGTCTGGCTGGACCTGGGAACGAACTCACGGTCTCCAGTCTCACTGGCCTCTCTATTGGGCTTCAGACCTGCCTGGCTTTCAGGCTTCATCCTATCTGCCTAGATTCTCACTCCTGCTTTTTCCTAAATGGACTTACCCATTGCGTGCCTGAGCCCTAGGATAACACGTGACAACTCAGACCAACTAGAATCCAGTAGTTAGGGCTGGGGAGATAGCTCAGTTGGTAGAGTGCTTGCCTTGCAAGCACAAGGCCCTGGATTCAATCCCCAGGACTGAAAAAAAAAAAAATTTTTTTTTTTTTAAATCCAACCCTAGAATCCAACAGTGGCCCCTGTAGGGTAAAAGGAGTTCAAGGGAATGACAAAGACAAAGCTCTGGCTGCCTCCCCTAAGGACAAGCATGGGCTGAAACAATGATTCTGGAGGGCAATTTGTCAATTTCAAGTAAAGCCAAAGATGTGCACACCCATCACCCACAAGATCTCTTTGTATCTAACTAGTACAGTAAGTCTGCAGTTAACAGCCCATGAATATCAGTAGCTTCAGACAATGCCCAGGCATGGTGGTACATGCTTGTAATCCCAGCTACTTAGGAGGCTGAGGGAGAAGGATCACAAGTTTGAGGCCAGGTTTGAGGCCAGCCTGGGCAACTTAGCAAGACTCTGTACTGAAATAACATAAAAGGGGTGGGGCTATAGCTCAGGGGTAGCGCACTAGCCTAGCACATGCAAGGTCCTGGGTTCAATCCCCACTACTGCAAAAAATAAATAAATAGACAAGTAAAGCAACAAAGGTCCATTTCTACCTCCTACTACCTGTCCCAGCTCCGCTGGGGTCTTTCAGTCTGTCCTCACTGATGGAGCCTCCTCATCTGCAACTTCAGCTGTCTCAGAAGCATGGGGAAGGCATGGGTGAGCTGCTCAAAGGCTCCTAGGGGCTTCAAATGCTCACACTGGCCAAAGCAAGTGCATGGATACATTGCCTTTTTTTTTCAATACAGGGGGGATGCTTCTATCATCAAGAAGAAAGGGAACTCCAAGCTTAGGCGCTCACCTTGGGTTGCCCAGACAGCTGGCAAATCAGTGCTGGGGAACTTACCCCTACCCCCAAGGGAGGGACAGTTCCCAAGTTCAGTTAACTGTATGGTTACCCTCCCCCAGCAGAGGAGAGTGGAACATTCCATAAGCCTTGAGCTCCTTAAACAAATCAGATAAAGCCAGCACCCCAAATCCAGACTGCTCAGCACCAAGCATCGGCATCTTCCCTTCTAACAA